>NC_139607.1:24121651-26521651 GCF_964270895.1 Podarcis filfolensis | reverse complement strand
AGATTATGCAAAAGGTTTTTTTAAAAAACCTTGAAATGATGAAGACATTGCTTTACGCTATTTTACATGTCAAAATAAAAATTAAAAATAAATAAATAAGTAGTCCAGTAGCACCTTAGAGACCAACTAAGTTTGTTCTGGGTATAAGCTTTCGTTTGCATGCACACTTCTTCAGAAACACACGATACGCATGCAGATAAAAGCTTATACCCAGAACAAACTTAGTTGGTCTCTAAGGTGCTACTGGACAATTTTTTAATTTATTAATTTATTTCGACTGCGTCAGACCAACACGGCTGCCTAACTGAATCATTTTACATGTTTTCCTGTGGAAAAGATTAGAACGTGTGCAGCAATAAAGCTGCCAGCACATTTGCAAAGCTAAGCAGGGTCCAGTATGGGTTCAGACTGGATGGGAGAAGTCATGTTGAGATTCCTGCACTGCAGGGGTTGGACTATATTGCCCTTCCAACTCTACAATTCTATGATTCTATAATTAACACAATTATGGCTAAACAAAGAATGCTCACCTCACCACCACCATCTCTGAAGCAAACAATATTTCAGTAATCTTATAGGCTGTAGTCAACAGAGCACTGTGAGAACAATAGCACACTTTTATTGCAACAGCACCAGTTGTGCTTTTAGTTAATAGTTTAGGCATTTTGGTGGTGCGGTTTAGTGTAGTGGTTACAGTGTTGGTCTAGGACCAGGGTTCAAATCCCCGCTCAGCCAGGTCACTGGGTGACCTTGGGGGCCAGTCACTGCCTCTCAGCCTAACCTACCTCACAGGGTTTTGTGGGGATGAATTGGGGGGGGGGACCATATCCATCACCTTGAGCATCTTGAAGAAAAAAGTGGGATATGAACACGATAAAAATAATAATAAATAAACAACTGCTGAGGAACTAGTGAGAGTGGCTGCGGTCTGGGATTTGCTAAGAAAAGTAGAACAGGCTCCCTCAGAAGATGCTGGACTGTCCTTCCTTGGAGGTTTTTAAGCAGAGATTGGATGGCAGAGGTTGGATGGATGATTTAGCTGAGATTCCCGTACTGTAGAGTCTTCCAACTCTAAGATTCTATGCATACACTTGTTTGACCAGGGGCTAACAGGAAGGGGAGTAGGAAAGAATAATGTACTTAATCCCTTAGCCCGGATACACTGCTCTCGTGGCATAAGCATAGCAGAGAACAGGACTGAATTCTAAGCAACCACCAGTTTGTTTGTAAAATAAGGTATAACTGGCTTAGAATCATAGAACTGTAGAGTGGGAAGGGACCCCGAGGGTCATCTAGGCTTCTATGAGAAGGACAGAATGTAGTTATTTGTGCTACAATTTGAAGTAAATTGGAGGCAGCAGGGAGTGGTTTCTTAACATTTCCCTCTTGTATCATTTTTACACTGAAAATAATACATACACAGAGCTGGTTTGTATTTCTCCGAATACCTGGATCTTCTACCTGGCGGGCATAAAAGGAGGCTGGGGCAGGGGAGATAATTTTCAGTGGGAAAACAGCACAAAAGGAAAGTATTAAGACACACTGTCTCCCCACACACTGATCTTCAAATTGTAGCTTCAGTGTTGCATTGTGTGGAAGAGGAAGAAAGTCTCTCCCCCTGCCCCAAAATTAAGGGAATACATGTATTGTATTGCTCCATCTTCAGAAACTCCTTTGGTGTCCTGAATATCTATTGAATCTTATTTCCTTTTCAAAATAGCACAGTAAACATTGCACAATAAGTTATGTATAAAAAATATTATTTCAGAGGATAACAGCTTATCCCAATGATGCTCAAAGACCTCAAAGGGAACACTCAGCAAGATTATAAAAAGAAATGGAAATTGTTTCCCAAATGCACAACTTCACAGCTACTACGTGAAAATTAAAAGACTGGGACCTCAGCACATAATGCTGAGCAAAACCATGATTTGGTGTGAATGAGAAAAAAGTTCCCACAGCAAAGCCTGCAGCTGATGCTCTCCTCCCACAGTGATGCTGCACCACTCAGGGTTAAGTCATTGTTTCGAGTGAATTCGCATGCTCCTTCTATCTCTCAGGATCATTTCACAACCTATCCCCTAATTCCATAATTTCATCAACTCAATCTCCCACTGCTTCCTCACATATAATCAGCGTAATATAACTAGCCAGCAACTTACACATTCAGCTTTGCACACTTGGCAAAAAGATACAAATAAATAAAGAGTGTGGGCATCCACACACACACAAAAAGACTCTGGAAATCTCGCCCGCCATCACACCCAATGTGTTTTGCCTAGAGGCTTGTGAAACCATAGCTCTAACTTTTTCAAAGGCTACATGCAGACATTCGCAGGGAAACCAAAATGCTTGTTTACAAAGCTATTGTACTACCAACCTTACTGTATGCTTTTGAAACATGGACCACTTATAAACGCCATCTCCAACTCCTCGAAAGATTCCATCAACAGTGTCTCTGAAAATTTTTACACAGCACAGACAGGCAAACTATTATCAGTGTACTGGCAAGAAGCAAAGATCACCAGGTTGAAGCAATGATTTTTCAACATCAACCTCGTTGGACTGGTCATGTTGTGTGGATGCCTGATGATCGTGTTCCAAAGCAACTACTCTATTCCGAACTTAAAAATGGAAAGTGTAATGCTGGTGGTCAACAAAAGAGGTTTAAAAACTGTCTCAAGGCAAATCTAAAAAAAATGTAGTATAAGCACTGACAACTGGGAAACACTGGCCTGTGAGCGGTCCAGTTGGAGAACAGCCTTTACCAAAGGTGTCATGGGCTTTGAAGACACTCGAACTCAGGACACAAGGAAGAAACGTGCTAAGAGGAAGGCACGCTTGGCAAATCCACACAGTGATCAACTCCCACCCGGAAACCAATGTCCCCACTGTGGAAGGGCATGTGGATCCAGAATTGACCTCCACAGTCACTTACGGACTCATTGTTAAAACCGTGTTTATGGAAGACAATCTTACTCGGCTACGAGTGATCGCCAAAGAAGAAGAAGAAGCAGTGCAGTATTTAGCCAGGCTGCAAGGTCTGACCACCTCCTCTTCAAAATAGCAAATAAACAACTTTATGAAAGTGCAAGTAGGTAAACCAATATCAAGCCCAGCAGTGGGTTTAACCTTCGTGAAAGCCTGGTCAGAAGAAAGTCAGTATAGATATGGAAAAGGTCATCCAATCATGCAAATACCTTGAAAAATAATAAAATCACTCTTCTGGAAGGCTTTTTTTTTTTTTTTTAGAAGAGACTAACACAAGCATCTGGCTAAAAGGGTTTAGGTTCAGTTAATGCTAACTCATTGCAGGTACTTGAACAGGATTATTTTTGAAGTTTCTTGTGACCCATATCTTTTCATCACATACAGACAGCAACCCCATTAGGCTCCGATCTGCTTCATGAGCCAGGACTCTCACTTGAGGAGCTCGTGCAAATCCGAAAGAACAATGCGTCCCCTTGGTAAAAAGGACAAGGAAGCAAGACATGGGGAACAGCAATTTCGAATTGCAAAACTTTTACTTGCAGAACTTCTTTCGTATGAAACATGACGCCACACAAGTCTCAAATTTGAGACTCCTTAAAAAGGAGTGAAAGGCGGGATATCAAATCCAAACTCTTCTTCTTCTTCTTCTTCAAATTTAATAAGAAGTGTTATGCTGCGCCATAAGCAAGATTTGATTATCAGAAAGCCTGAAGCAACAGATAAATCAGAGCCAATTGAAGTTTGGGGGGGATGTCGGCATAGTGCTCTCTGATGAGTCCCCTCAAACACTGTGCGTCCATCTCCAGTAAACCCTGGTGAGCTTACCTGCCATGGGAAAGGGGAAGCAAAAATACAGCCCTGATGAACACTGGGCACCTTGGAACACACGTTTAAAACTTCCTATACAGTGGTACCTCGGGTTACAGATGCTTCAGGTTACAGACGCTTCAGGTTACAGACTCCGCTAACCCAGAAATATTACCTCATGTTAAGAACTTTGCTTCAGGATGAGAACAGAAATCGCGCGGTGGCAGCGGGAGGTCCCATTAGCTAAGGTGGTACCTCAAGTTAAGAGCAGTTTCAGGTTAAGAACGGACCTCCAGAACGAATTAAGTTCTTAACCAGAGATACCACTGTAATGCTCTGGAGCAGCCTTGACATAGTATCACACAGGGATACTGCAGAAAATTAATTTTTATTTATTTAACATCACTTATAGACCACTTAATTCTA
Source organism: Podarcis filfolensis (assembly GCF_964270895.1). Classification (NCBI taxonomy): domain Eukaryota; kingdom Metazoa; phylum Chordata; class Lepidosauria; order Squamata; family Lacertidae; genus Podarcis; species Podarcis filfolensis. Next base: position 26,517,427 of record NC_139607.1, on the reverse strand, counting down.
TATATGCAGCTTGCACAAAATAGTATGGCATTTTCATTAAAGATACCTATACAATCAACAAACCCTTAAAAACAAGCAGACATAATAAAATTAAAGATAAATAACATAATGATAAAAACTCCAGACTCATCAAAGTACAATACAGATAGATGAAAGAAAAAGAGTTTCATCGAGAAAGTTTCTACATGGTTAACCAAATACCCCATCACCAAAGTGGTGCTGCCTATGTTTTTATTTGCAATTTAAATCCAAAAGGTCAGTACTATAGAACCACTTTTTTAGTTGGGTGGTAAAAGAGACACGTCCTCGCCCAACTAGAAACGATGTACCAAAAATAAATTGAGGCAAATAATGTTATAAATTATCTACCTACTGGTAAAGAGAATAAAGGTTTGCATTTCAAGTACATTTGATAGCTGAAAGCCTCTGCTATGACCCTAGATCTAGGTAAGCAGAGATACTCTTGTGGAATTATTTTTCTTTCACGTTAATAAGCAGGGGGACGTATTTTATAATAGATTAATGCATTCTGCGCTGAGCTGAGCTTGATAGCAAATGCCATGGGGAAATTGTTTAAGTTGCTTCTGGGTGGGAAGATAAGGGCAATCACAACTGCCAGATGTCTCTGCTGTTCAGTGATACATTGAAAGGTTGCCTAACCTTTTCAAACCACAGCTTTCTATTCAACAAGAACAGTGCACAAGGTGGCGTGTACTACAGGGCTCTGATTTACTGCCAGGGGGTGTGCGAGAAGGGGGGAAAGGAGGCCATGATGGTTAACATTATCACTGCTTTATAAAGCAATAAGCTTCATGCAGGCCACGTGATATAGAATGTTCTGAAGTCATGAGATGCTGCTGTTCAGTTGTGGCTTTGTTCCATTAGGGAGACCACCTGAGAACCACTTGTAAGTCACTTCGTAAGTCTCTGTGAGGGTGGGGAGCCTGTGGTCTGCCAGGTGGTATTGGACTCCCATCAGCCCCAACCAGCAGGGGCAAGCACCAGGGGTGGTGGGAGTTGTCTACCAATAACATCTGGAGGGCAGCAGATTCTCCATCCTCCCTCGAAAGAACCTTCCCCCCCCCTTTTTGAGGGAATAAAAGGAGAAGCAGCAACTGGTGTGCAAACAGAAAACAGATAGCAGCTCAAGCTACGACATTTCTCTTTCCCACACACATTAGAGGGTCTCCTCAGGTACTTGGAAACTCTAAAAGTCCATATTCTGCATTACTTCCTTTGAACAAAAAAGGTGCCATGTTCAACCTATGACCTCTCTAGGTAATGATGGAGAACACCTGAAGAAACCTTGAAGAGCAGCTTCTAGTCAATGTAGATGATACTGAGCTAGATGGAGCAATGGCCTGACCCAAAGTAAGGCAGCTACCTATATTCTTAACCTTCTCAGAAAGTACACCCTAAGGGACAATAGACTGATGGTGCAGAATCAGCAAATGTCTCAGGAAGGGTCCCTAAGGTCTTCAGCAATTGGTACTGCACCCGACACAAGTTTATGAACTAGATGAAATCTATCTGAAAATAAGGATTTGAATAAAAACATAGGAAAGAGAAGAAGGCAGCGCTCTCCTGTGCTTCCTTGTATGGTAATAAAACTCCTCAATTAAATAACAAGCAGAAAGATCCTAAGTCACCATTATTACAGTATATAGCTCATGACTGTCCCCTCAAAACATAGAGTTGATCCATCATGGGATTTTTTCAGTGCTTAGCAAACAAGCACAATGCTTAGTAACAGGATTATGATATTACATTTGCTATAAATAGCCCAAAGCATGGGGAAGGGAAGCTGAACCTTGTGTTCCTACAGCCACACAGTAACAGACAATGTTAACAATGCTTTGGCTGTTGCGCATATAAGCATTTAATAATTGAATGGAACAAAGTTTCTGTATCCTTAAGTCAGTAACTATGAATATTGGGGACTTCAAAAATAAGAATCAGGCTGTTGCTTGAACATCTCCACAAGCCAAAATGACAGTAGATGCCGTCTTTGGAAATTATGTCTGTGTTTAATGCTCACCTGCCATAGCCAAAACAGTTGAAGGAGGGGGGACTTCCGGAGGCGGCGCGACCGGTAATGGCTGCCTTCTCCGAGTAAGGAGAAGGGAGCTCCGCTGTAAACGGGTCGTCCGCTACGGCGAAGCGGAGACCCATTCAGGAAAACCACAGGTGGCAGAAGCCTGTGGTCTCGGGACCCGGCGGGCGCCAGAAGCAGCCCCCAAAACGTTGAAGGGACCCCGTAAGGGGCTCCGGATCGCGGAGGGGGTAGCGGCGCTGTGGGTCGTTGCGCAAACAGCGAAGTGAAGCCGCATTGCTGTTGCCGGTCAGCGCTGTCCTTTCTTCCTGCAACTTTTCTGAACTTTGGAAACTACAACCCGTGAGTAAATTTGGACATTGAAAACTTTCTGAAACTTTTGTCAACTTTCTGAAACTTTTTGAGAACTTTATGAAACTTTTAAAACTTTTTTAAAAAAGTTGAAATCTGGCTGAAAACGGAGTGAGGATAAGCAGGAAGCCCATCTCCCGCTATACTGAACTTTAAGCAAAGAGCAGGAGGAGTGGAGACAAAAAGTTATGCGTTAACTAAATGCTGGCACCCTGTTAAAGCAGTTTTCTGAGTGAAAGACTTTGAGCTATTGACTTTTGCTGGTTATATTCGGGGTGCACTGATATCCTTCTTCTGTGGCACCAGTGGATTATAAAATAAATAAGAATCTCTGGTGCTGGAGCTGCCTGGATGAGCACCAGTTTGCAACTTTGGATACATTGAATTCAGATTTTGAAACATTCTGAGTTGGAACTGGATATTTTGAAACTGTTGCAGTCAAGGCACTGTAAGAAACACTGTTTTGCTTTAAGTTTTACTCTGCTAAAAATAATACATTGTGGAGGCGATAGACATGGATTTAAATTTATAAGTTTAACTTGGATTTGATCTTTTCCCTGAAGACGTATTAAGCTCCCTCTAGAGGATTTTGGACTTACAGCAGTGACTTTGTTTTACTTTCCCTTTCCCGGCCTCTGTTTGACTATTGCATCTGGGACTCTGCTTTCTCATGGGAACAACTTGGATTGACCTTGGATTACAGATAACTTTGGAATGAGTGGCGCAAGGAGAAGAGGAAGGACTAAACAAACAACTCTAACTTTATCTGCAGCCTCACAGCGTAGATCTTCTGTGCCGGCCTTGCCTTCCACTTTGCCTCCAGACATAGAGGCGGCCTCCCTAACACAGGCAGGGGAGGGTGAGACAGAGGAGCTGCACCTGGGAGATATGGCTTCAGGGACAAGTAGCTCTGTCTTGGAGAAAATTTTGGAGAAACTGGAGGCTCTGGACAAGAAGGCTGATTTGCATACAGCTAAAATTGAACAGAACACAGAAAGCTTGAATAAGCTGACTGGACAAGTTGCACAGAATGCCCAGTCTATTGGAGAATTAAAGGAGGCTGTAGGTGAAAATCGTAAACTGGCTGAAGATACTAGTCAAAGATTGGAAGAACTTGAGAAAGAAGTAAGACCACTCAGCAAACAAGTTGGAGAACATCAGATTTACTTTTTGATGACAGAACTGCGAAACAGGGAGACCAACTTGAGGATACGGTCAATACCAGAGGTGGAAGAAGATAATTTTATTGAATTTCTAACTAAGGAATTTGCCAAGTTTTGGAAGTTAGAGGAAAAAGACTTTAAAATTGTATCTGCTTTCAGGCTTGGCAGAGTCAGAAGGACAGAGAAGCCCAGAGATTGTTTGATAACACAAAACAGTTGAAGGAGATGGGGGAGGTGAATGTTGGGGGCTATTGGATTGGATCATAATCAGGCTCATTGTAAAGTCCCATTTGTTTTCTGGCCACACGTCCGAAAAAATATGTTTTCCCTCTCTGCAGTACACCTGCCTTGTAGCAAACTCACCAGTCCAGAGTGCAACCTTCACTGGTGATATGAGATACCAGAGACAAGTCCAGAATAAAGCATTTCAATGATGTTCCCAAGGGTGGAACTATCTATTATCTGTAGCCTCACAAGGGATAAAGGCCATGTTCATATTTAATGCCAAGCCAAGTTTTCTGGCTGATGTGTACTACCTGATTACTTTCACTTCGCTTCTCCCCTGGTGCAAGTGAGAGGCACAAGGATCAAGCGGTGTGTCCTTTGGTCCTGATTTCTGGCTTTGTTCTTTGACTCTGACCTTCTGGCACAGCTCCTCATTGCCGGATCACCTCAGACCACTGCCGAGAACTCAAGCCTGACATGTAGGCAAGCATAAGCAGCTGTGCAAGACTACATGCAAATAGGCCGTCACATGCAATAATTGCACTTAAATGTTACAGTTTGCATCTGTATGCCTGCATGGGCTTCTTTTTAACCTGTGGTCTGTGTTACATCTGTTTCAACCCTAATAAGTGATATTCCCTACAGGCAAACCTGTTCTTGCCCTCTGCAATCTTAATCCTGTCATAAGCTATTTCTGCAAGTGCCCACTGCTCACAAGCTAACAAGGCCTTCATGAAAAAAAGAAACATTTCCTTGAGGTCAAGCAAGCACATTCAGTTATGTTGAAGAAAGGGAAATTATTATTTGCTCCAAAGGTTCAGCATTAAAGAGAATGTCAGAAGAATTAAACACTGGTAAGTCTCCAAATGCAGTGTTAAAAATGCCATCAAACTGCTCACCAATGCAGCAGTTTACTATTCTGCAGATTTCAAGTATTTTACTTGGCTCCTTGTATCATATTCGCCAGTGGCCAGAGGAGGAATGACTGCTGGGAGGAGCACAGACAGAAGAAACACCATGGCGCACCTGTAGCAGCAAAATCTGCCCACCTGCAATAAAACATGTCTCTCCAATATCAGTCTCTACAGCCACAGAAGGAACTGTAACTCCAATAGTTTGACTCGAGCCCTGAAGGCACACTCTTCCACTGTCTCCCAAGACAGACAAATGCCAACAACAAGTGCCTGAGAAAGACATATTTATTTTATATCTATGAATTTCCGCTGCATTTACAATTTCCACTGCATAGACACCTCATGTGTCTACCCTTAGACATGCTTTATCAAAGTATTTTGAAAAATATTGGCCTTTACTTGCAACCCAGAAAGCATTATTTTTTACATCTATAAAGTCCTACCCCAAACTAATAATCACACATTCAGTTAATATGTAAATACTGCAGGAAGTAATTCCAAAGATGAGAGCCAGTGTGGTGTTGTGGTTAAGAGCGGTAGACTTGTAATCTGGTGAACCGGGTTTGCGTCTCCGCTCCTCCACATGTAGCTGCTGGGTGACCTTGGGCTAGTCACACTTCTCTGAAGTCTCTCAGCCCCACTCACCTCACAGAGTGTTTGTTGTGGGAGAGGAAGGGAAAGGAGAATGTTAGCCCCTTTGAGACTCCCTTGGGTAGTGATAAAGCAGGATATCAAATCCAAACTCTTCTTCTTCTTCACCAGCTTGGCCCACACACTGGTACCCATGCATGCAGCACACAAATCTGCAGGGACGAAACCTCGCACACATAGCAGTACATACAAAGACTTCCTCCTGCAGACATTTGCACTGAATGAGTGAACCCCAGGGATAGGGCAAGCCAGTATGTGCAATGTCTAGGGTTTGGCTAGTTGGCGCAGTTGCACTCCTTGTTATTGCCATCTGGAGGATAACTTTTGTTGTACAGCACAACAAAAGCAGGATAACGCGCGCGCGCACACCCAGAACATTTGTGGCATGAACATTTGAAGGATTTTAGTAGAAGGCTATATATAGGAGATGAACCTATTGCAAAGCAAGCTATATGACCGCTCCAAATCTCCTGCAGATGAAAATGGCATTGAAACCATCCTAGTAACATCATGAACACAAATCATGATGAATACCCACTAAAGAAGATGTTTGGGTCATGAAGGCAAAGGGGTCCAAGCACAGTTATTAAATGTGAACTCTAGCACACAAGATCAGCCAATAGGTCTAGTGAGAAAAGAAATACATGGAACTTTGCACTCTAAATGTTAACCTCAGCCACTTTGTAGTAATCAGACACTCAAAGCTTCCTTTCGTTTTTTAATACAGAGTACCGGAAACTCCTACACAAGTCATATTAACCCATTCAAAAAAGTTCGTTTTTTCTGCCAAGGCTTAAAATGCAACGCAATTATCAAAGAGATACTCTACTTAGTGAAATAGGTACATTTACTGTGAACACAAGTCTATATATCACAAATTACTCTCATTGGTTAATGGCTCCTAGCATCAGGTTTAGGGAATTATGTCAGACACTATTAGTTTTTCAATTTCTATTAGGCATATGTTCCAGTTACAGAAAGGTAGCCGTGTTGGTCTGCCATAGTCAAAACAAAAAAAAAAAATTTTTTTTCTTTCCAGTAGCACTTTAAAGACCAACTAAGTTAGTTCTTGGTATGAGCTTTCGTGTGCATGCACACTTCGTCAGATACTTCTATTTCAGTGTATCTGACGAAGTGTGCATGCACACGAAAGCTCATACCAAGAACTAACTTAGTTGGTCTTTAAAGTGCTACTGGAAAGAAAAAAAATTTTTTTTTTATTAGGCATATGATGAGCTAGCTCCAAAATTACAAAGACTAGAAATAGCCTCAACTGTGGGTTTTCCTTTCCCAAACTAAATGAAATCTGGCAATTACTACTAAATCTACTATTCATGTAAGACCACAGAATGTGTTTACTGTTTACGTGGCTCAGAAGTTACAGTAAGAACTCTACCTTTCAATCGCCTTGCTTTTTAGTACATGAGTGAATTTGTAGACCTTTGCAAACTGAAGTTGTGTGTGCTTGTTTTTATTTTAGAATCATACATGTGTAAAAGAGGCTTTAAAATGATTTGTAGTCTACTTCGTATCTAGAGCTGAGAGGTACATAACTAATACTGACACTCCACCCAACTAGAATTTACTTTCATAGGAATGGATAGGTCTTGATTTGTAGTGAAAATAAATTAAGTTTAAACACAGTGCTTCTGTCTGCAAAAATTAGAGGAAGATAGCTGAAGATCCACTGGAATTGGTACACTTAAATAATAATAATAATAATTTAATAAAAACACAATAAAACATCAAACATTAAAAACTTCCCTAAACAGGTGTCTTCTAAAAGTCAGATAGTTGTTTATTTCCTTGACATCTGTTGGGAGGGCATTCCACAGGGCGGATGCCACTACCAAGAAGGTCCTCTATCTGGTTCCCTGTAACCTCACTTCTTGCAGTTAGGAAACTGCCAAAAGGCCCTCGGAGCTGAATCTCAGTGTCCGGGCAGAACGCTGGGGGTGGAGACACTTCTTAAGGTATACTGGGCCGAGGCCATTTAGGACTTTGAAGGTCAGCACCAACACTGACCAGTTATTTCAATAGTATACTTTGAGCAGGCCTGTGCAAAGGGAGGGGACATCCAGGTACACTTGCCCAGGGTCTTGGAAAGTTAAGCTGGCTAGGCAGCCCTGCCAGGGGCCTGCCGAACTAACACTGTCATGCCAATAAGACCCTGGACCTCCAAGCTGATCAGGGCCTCCCGCCCTGGGCTCAGACAAGCTCTGTGCAGCCTGACTTTGCGTATGAGTAATGCTGGATACCACCCAGAGGTTATAAGCAGGCTAAAAGCGCATTTTAAAGGAGGTTTTAAAGGTTAAAGGCATTAAGCAGCACATATGAGTCAGTTGTCCATAATCTAGAATAGGCGAGAAAATATGTCTGGCATGCAGGTAAATTTCAGGTTACCTCTGGCTAGCTGATTGCACACAAGGCAGAATATTCAATAAGCCTTTCATCTGATACCTTAAATTTATAGCATGTCGCTGCACCACCAAATGATCGCGGCTCAGCTAAAGACAAGTCTTCCAACGTGAAAGGCAAGCTGATTAGTGATGAAAAAAGGCCTCTGACATGCTCAGCACTGGGGCTATGCCATCCTGTTACCAAGATTAACACAAGCAGATGCCTCTGAATATCAGATGCTGCGGAACATGAGCTAGGGAGTGCCATTTTGCTCATGACCTTCTCGAGGGCCTCACAAAGGCATCTGGGTCGCCACCGTGGGAAGGGGATTCTGAGCTACCTGCTTGACCTGATCCCAGCATAGCTCTAACATAGAATGAATGGGGTGCAACTTGCAACTAGTGCACAAATCACCTTGGAAAACAGTAGTCTCTAGCACTGGTTCGCATACTGAGAACTATTTTACAAAAGCAGCTTCACTGCTTTGGAGTATATTCTAGGAATCAAGAAGGGTTTAGGGGGCAAAGACAGCCTGAATGAAGTAAATTTAATATACGTACACAGTTATAGAGGGTGGTGCTGTGGGTTAAGCCACAGAGCCTAGGACTTGCCGATCAGAAGGTCGGCGGTTCGAATCCCCGCGACGGGGTGAGCTCCCGTTGCTCTGTCCCTGCTCCTGCCTACCTAGCAGTTCGAAAGCATGTCAAAGTGCAAGTAGATAAATAGGTACCGCTCCGGCGGGAAGGTAAATGGTGTTTCCATGTGCTGCTGTGGTTCGCCAGAAGCAGCTTAGTCATGCTGGCCACATGACCCAGAAGCTGTACGCCAGCTCCCTCAGCCAATAAAGCAAGATGAGTGCCGCAACCCCAGAGTCGGTCACGACTAGACCTAATGGTCAGGGGTCCCTTTACCTTTACACAGTTATAGAGTGAACACATCTTTATCTCAATCTAAATTCAGCTGCACTTTTAAAAGGTGTGACTAGTTGGGAAGGCACACACACTATATTGTTGCAGACACATGCCGAAAGCTTTTCTGTTTGGGAAAGTGCGGCAGCAGAGAGGTTGTTGTGGTGCAAACACAGCAGCAAGAGCACTGGGTTGGCTCTGACTATGTGTTTACACCTTACTTATCTCCCTACCCCTCCCTATAAGCAGCAATGGACAAGCTGTCAGGAGGCCAGATGAGCGCTGCTACCCCACCCCACCCATTACCACTATCTGGACACAATTTAGTTACTTATATTTGTTTTATCGATTTCATCTTCACTTTAGCAAGGATATGTGATTTTAATTGGCTCGTGGATTTCAGCCAAGTTTCATACATAATCATAGCTGTTCACCGCTTGGAGAATTTTTTGATCAAGCGGTTTATAAATTTTCTAAATAAATAGTTGCACCAGGATGTAGACGCACATTTGAAATGTACGTTTGAAGATGCATCTCATGGAATGGAATGCACAAAGCAGCCGCAGTAAACACGCATCCAGTTTAGATCCTCAGCTCTTGCTCCAGCAATTTATGCATGTACCTATCCCTTAGCTAGATTTGGATGCTCATATATTTAATTTAAGATGGCAGATTTAAGTGAGTAGCACTTCAGTTCCAAATTCAGAATGCTCTGCAGCATGAAGGTCCAGTAATTTCAGGAAATGTTGTAATGGGGAAAAGCAAACAATGCTACCCACAGGAAACAATGCAAGTCAACATTTTTTTCTATTATACCATTTAATGCAATCAAATGCCTATTGTCGCTAGAGGCCACAGGGATTATAGCAAAGCTCAGGAAATGAAGGCTATAATTTCTGTAAAGAGAGACTCAGATGAGATAGCATCATTTATGATAATGCTATGTGACCTTCAAGTGGGCGTGATTCTAGTGCCTCATAGCCTTTAATAATCTTTCTTGAAATGGTAGTATGTTCAAGCTGATCTACACGTTTTAAAAATAGGACTGTATCACTTCAGAACCTGGAGGGTAGGATGGGTGTTTGAACAGCCTTGAGTTAAAAAACAAAGGAAGATTCTTTTTATATACAGTGGTACCTTGGGTTACATACGCTTCAGGTTACATACGCTTCAGGTTACAGACTCCGCTAACGCAGAAATATTGCTTCAGGTTAAGAACTTTGCTTCAGGATGAGAACAGAAAATGTGCTCCGGCGGCGCAGCAGCAACAGGAGGCTCCATTAGCTAAAGTGGTGCTTCAGGTTAAGAACAGTTTCAGGTTAAGTACGGACCTCCGGAACGAATTAAGTATTTAACCCGAGGTACCACTGTATACCATATTTTCCCCAAAATGCTATCTTCTCAGCAGCAGTTTTGTTTTGTTTTAAATTTAGGGAGGATTCAATATATGCAATCTACCACATGGCACAGCTCCAAGAATGTACATATGTATGAATGTTAAAGGACAATTAAAAATAAATAGACAATTAAACAGAATGTCAATGGACTGTGAGATCTACTGAGAGATGAAAGGATTTTAAGATTCCTCTTTTCAAGACATGGTGTCTTAACTTTAAGATAAAACACTAACAGGTTTCATTTATTCTTTTAAGACATTTATATTCCACTTAATCATTAGCATTTCAAAACACAGTACATAAAAATGAACCATACGGGGGGGAAGCAATAAAAACTCACCATAAAACCTAAGGTTGTTTGTCATGATATAATAGAGCAGCAGTCAAAAGAAAACATTAGTATTATTCACTCTCCTGTGAAGAATTCTGGCCTGACTTAATGCTCAGGCATATTTGTCAGCTCCACTGGATTGATTTTCACTGCAGGCATCATTGCAAGTTACCTTCTTGAGCCCTTCTGCAATCTAGCAGACAAGAGACGTGCTGGACTTAGACCACAGAGAACAGGGTTTAAGTCCCTGCTTAACCATGAAGTGCAATGGTGCGATTATTTTCTCAGCCTAACCTACACCACAGGATTGTTGAAAGCATAGTGTATTGAAGCTTATTAAGTTCCTGCTCTTGGGTTTACAACCTAAAAGTAACGAGACAGAAGAAGAAGGGGAGTTCTCAAAGTCACTATTGGGGATGGAAACACTTCAGATAGCAAGGTGGAATGGCTGTCCCTTGGTAACAGTTGAGGGAAAGTCAAAGACAGATGGTCTCTCAGCAGAGGCCACTGAATAGCCCTGGGGTGGCCAACTCCCAAGGGACTGCGATCTAGTTAAAAACTGGCAGTTATCTACCCCCTTTTTGGGGGTTCAGGTCAAAGTTGTTGAGCTTTTTGGGGGAGGAGGAAAGCCCGTTTTTTCAGGGGAGTCAAAGTTGCTGGGGGGAGCCAGTCATCTACCACAGACGTCCGGTGATCTACTGGTAGATCATGATCTACCCGTTGGACATGCCTGTACCTATCTCATCTAATCTGAAGAGATCCCCCTTAACCCCTTGGAGGCAAGGTAAATCACAAATATCCTGAATTCTCTTTGCTCCTCCCTCTTCATTTAGGATTCCTAGGTGGGCTGCAGATTACAACGGTAATTCTAAGGTAAGGATGGAGAGATGACGACAGAGGAGGGTGCAACTGAAGATGCGTCTATTTAGGCAAGCATGCCCCTGATCTCCTGGCACGAATCTCCTGCTCCGATTGTTATTTTAACTGTTATGCCATTTTTATGGGCCTGTTTCTTTTATTTCAATTATGGGTGCTTTAATGTGGCTGTTATACAATGCATTTTAATTACAGGTATAATTGATTTTATTTTTTGTTATTTTGCTGTAGGTGTTTGTTCGACATCTCTTTCTTGAAATGAAAGGCAGTATATAGATAATGTCAATAATATGCGTAGGACAGGCCTTACAATGCGGTGGGAGACTGAGGCATTTTAGTGCTTCAGATCCACGGTATCTGCTCTGATAACACAGATTACCGTATTTTTCGCACCATAGGACGCACTTTTTCCCTCCTAAAAAGCAAGGGGAAATGTGTGTGCGTCCTATGGAGCGAATGCAGGGGGGGGAGGCAGGCGGGAAAAGCCCCCAAGAGCCGCACACAAGCTCCGTGCACTCTTGCGGGCTTTTCCACAGGAGGGAGAAGGGACTGACTGGCCGCATCAGTCCCTTCTCCCACCTCCCAGAAAAGCCAGGAGAAGCCGCGATCTCTTTAAAGGGGTTGTGCGGCTTCTGCGGGCTTTTGGGAGAGGTGAGGGAATCCCCCCACCTCCCAGGAAAGCCAGGAAAGCCCTGCACAGTTTCTCCCGGCAAGGAGAGGCTGCACGGGGCTAAAGGGGAAGCCAAAACAGCGAGCGGGAGCCATCCCGCTCGCTGCCTTGGCTTGCTCCATAGCTGCACACAACCCCTCCGGCAAGGAGAGGCTACACGAGGCTATGGATTCTTTAGCCCTGCGCAGCGTCTCCTGGCAAGGAGAGGCTGCACGGGGCTAAAGGGGAAGCCAAAACAGCAAGCGGGCTGCCTTGGCTTGCTCCATAGCTGCGTGCAACCCCTCCGGCAAGGAGAGGCTGCACGGGGCTATGGATTCTTTAGCCCCATGCAGCCTCTCCCGGGAGGGAGAGGCTGCACGGGGCTAAAGGGAAAGCCAAAACAGGGAGCAGGATTCATCCTGCTCCCTGCCTAGGCTTGTGCCACAGCCGCGCGCAACCCCTCCGGCAGGGAGCGGCTGCACGGGGCTAAAGAGGAAGCCAAAACAGCGAGCGGGATCCATCCTGCTCCCTGCCTTGGCTTGTGCCATAGCCACACGCAACCCCTCCGGCAGGGAGAGGTTGTGCGCAGCCTGTACGCTGCTCTTTGGGGCTGGGGGGGGAGATTTTTTTTCTTGATTCCCCCCCCCCTAAAAACTGGGTGCGCCCTATGGTCCGGTGCGCCCTATGGTGCGAAAAATACGGTACATGTGTTCTTAAAGAACTTGAAATACAAGATATTTAAGAGCAGCCTGTCACTCTCGGCAGCCTGTCTTCCAGCTATAACATTTGAAACCATGTCATCTCTGTTTGCAATGAATTTAGAGAAGGTGACTGATGGGTAGACTATTACCACCATTTTGTCTTGTTTGTTTTTCTGCTTTGACACAATGGATGGCAAAGAAGAAGATTAAAGAGGGTTGTCAGAAAGATTATCATTTATCTGCACCAGAGATGGATACACTCCTCTATAATAACCTTATCTTTACTGCTTCCCAGATCTAGTCCTTTAATTAGTAGTGAGGAACCTAACAAAAATTCGGTAGTGACGGTTATCCTGGAAAACGTGTAGGGAATTATTTTGTCAGGTTAGAGTTACAAATCCACTGGAAAAGAAGACATACATAAACACCATGCTAGACATAGTATAAAGGATTCTATATTGCCATAACAATGAGGCCACGTGATGTGTGCTATTAGATTATGATCTGCCACATTACATTACATAGCAAACTCTTCAGGCAAAGTGTACACTGAAAAGAAAATTGGATACCGAAAAGAAAAGAGGAAGGTACCACATTCAGACAAAAGATGGAGAGAGCTTCCTTGTAAAAGAAGGTCAGGGGAAAACTGGGAAGTGCATGGGCACAGCTAGGAAGGGACTTTTAATGGACCACATCACAATGCAGAATCAGCCAATCCAATCCCTAGTTCTCTCGCCCCCCCCCCATTTGAATAAACAAAACAAAACCCTGAAATTGGGCTGTTCTGCAGCTGTTGTTAATTCATCTTCAGGTAGTCTCATCAACAGCATCCCTCACAAATGAGCACATAGATTTACTATGTTTCCACATAAGGGAAAGTCATAAAGTCAGAAATCTTGTTACATGCAGCATTTTATAAATAATTTAGAAATCTATTTCCTCTTCTCTAGATCTGGACCTTTGCCTGCTGAGAGCAAGGAGTCTTTACCACGATTATTAAATATTTACCATATTGTTGTTCTGACTTCCTTGCAAAAAATACACAGCGTACAAATGTTACACTTTAGAAATAAAATAAAATAAAATACATTTAGATAGTAAACTGTTAGCGAATCAATAATTGTTTGCCAACGCCACGCAAACACTGGACATTCCAGCTTGCAGAAAAGAAGCCAGCCACGGTTATGTTTCACTTTTACTGCAAAACTTTTAACTTGTTTTAGACAATTTGCCAGGACGCAAAGCCCTGTTTGCGCTACGGTGCACACCCAAACCTCCTGCACTGGCATGGTTTCCCATTCACTTCAACTGATGGGCGTTTGCTCTGTGCAGAAGTTTGCATAAGCCCCTTCCACAGAAGCAAATGGGGAATAATTGTGGCTCAGATTAATCAGAATCCTTGAAAGGAATTAGCGTGCTCGTGTATGGAAATCAGTGCGAGACACCCGACTGATGGTCCCAGCAATAAGGCAAGTGGTCTGGGACAAACCCTTCTCAGTGCAGGCATTCTTGGCTGTAGAATCCTGGTTGTGCTGCAACACAAGTTACAACCGGAACCGTTACGGTCTACTTTTTAACGCCAGCTGAAAACCCAAGCATTTGTGGGGGACTGCTGCTGCTGCCGCCTGCTGTTTAGATATACTACTTATATTTTAATGACTATTTTGTTCATGGTGTTGTTGTCTTTCGCTACCTGTTCTTCTTCTGTAATCCACATCGTAGGCCGTGAGCTGCCCACTCGTGTCCTAGAACTTGCCACCATAATAATTCCATATGGGCAATATTTCTCCCCTTCTCCAAACACTGTCCAACCCTGATCAAACCCAACTAGCAATTTACAGGCCATGAATGTGTGACAGGAATTGGGAACCAGGAACTTTTGCTGAGCACTTAAGACTTGATCATGGATTATTCGTGCTACAGTATAATCACTGTTCAGACTTCAGTAACTTATAACCAATATGGTCAGAGGAAAGTTATCAAGCCTTTTTCCAACTTTTATATGCATATCATTTGAGACAATACTATGACACCTGCGAAGTGGAAGAACTAGTTTGTTTTCTGTTAATTGCAAGTGTTTTCACAAAAGTTCCTTTGGGGGGAAAGTTAACAATAATAATAAATTTTTATTTATACCCCACCCTTTCTGGTTCAAAAACCGGGCTCAGGGCGGCTAACAACAAATTTAAAACACTTTAAAACACTTAATTATAAAAGCAGCAAAAAATACAGTATAAAAACATGAATAACAATAAAATTCAAAAATCAAAAATCAATTAGATAATCCCCAGGGCTAGCTGGCTGAATTGGTCCTACTTGGGCCAGCGAGGAGGTCAGGGGAGAATTAGCTGTGGGGTCTCAGAGTGGGTGATCTTCATAAAAGGGGAGGGGGAGAGAAGAGAAGGGAAATAAAAGATCAGGCTGAATTCATATTAAAGGCCAGGCGGAATAGCTCTGTCTTACAGGCCCGACGGAAGGAGATTAAATCCTGAAGGGCCCTAGTCTCATGGGACGGAGCATTCCACCAAGTCGGAGCCATCACTGAAAAGGCCCTGGTGGAAGATAGTCTGACTTCCTTAGGGCCTGGGACTTCTAAACTATGGTTATTCAAGGTCCTCTGCAGGGCATACCCGGAGAGGCGGTCCCGTAGATACGAGGGCCCTAAGCCCTAAGTTGATTTAGACCTGTTATTTTTTTTAAAAAAAAAAAAAAGCTGAGTACACCCATATAAAAAAAAGTTGCATTTTTGTTACTGTTATTTGATGTTAGAAGGAAATGACTGGGATCAGGTATAATACTCCCACACTTGTTCACACTTTTGACAACTTCTGATTTGTTTTCCATTGAAGTTACACTTCCACCGAAGTGGCAGAAGTAATTGTTCCACATCAAGGTACTAGAAAAGACTGCAATTCAAATGAAATGCATCCAAAAAAACCCACCTTCTTCCATGGTATGTATGTAACAACTTAAGGAAGCCTGTCAATCAAGTAGCAAGCAACATTTTGTTACACTTCGGTACAGTACTTGGTCCAGACGTTGGGCCACAAGTTCTCATTACCACACCTGATAGATAGATTACCAGGTGTGCCTTCTACATTCTGACAATTAATTCTGATTCGCTGTGAAATAACTTATGTAAACTAGGCCTCAAGTTCTTTTATGAGATCTTCACATTTTTTTATGAGATCTTCACATTTTGGCCTCTTTCTGTGCGTTTTACACAAATCGTTTTATCGGTCAGGGTCCATTGCTCAAGCTGGCATAGCTCAAGTGGGGGGGGGGGAGTACACACCACTCCCTAAGCTACGCCAGTCAGAGACTCCTATGCAATATGGGAGTTATTTGGATGCTACACAGCTAGATCCTCTTGCATTTGGCATCAATATTAAAGTAAATAAATCTTTTTTCAAAGTCCCTGGTGACTATCCAGGAAACCGCTGGAAGAACCTAAAGCGCATTTTTGAAAGTATGGATGGTAATACAGTCCTGATGCACTACTGGTAGAAATCCCCCTCTCTCAATAAAACATGATATAATGCATGTGAAAGAGGAACTGCTGAGCGCCTAAAGAGCTGATCTATTTTCTCAAGTTCAATCTATTCTTGCGCTTGGTACTTGAGAGCCATAAAGACTTGACCAAAAGCACTTAATGAAGGACACACTCCACAGATCTGGCTTATATCCACGCACGCTCTTCAGTTGCAACACATCCATGTTTCATTGCAATGGAATGAGATGCTGCACTCATTTATTCCAACCATGCAAATTGTATTCTCACCTATTTGCATCTGCTGAGAACAGACACTAGGTGACCAGATAGGGAAGATTTTGTAAACTGGGTAAGAACAGGTTCTTTGTCTCTATCTTTAAATGTCAGTGTGACACACAGGTATGTACAGACCTGTGGATTTGTTTGCAATTCAGGCTGATGATTCTTCACCAGACATTGTGTATGGCAGACGTGCTAGAAGTTTGTGCTGCAAAGCTTAAATTTTTATCTTGTATTCTTCCAGGCTCATCTGAACCTGCACTAGACTTTATCCATTGTGTGTACTTCATTCTTCACTCCATGTGTTAAATTGCAGGGAGGGGAGAGCAGGAATGGTATGTGTTCTCTGTTGCTATATTATTTCACTGCTCATCAGCATAAACAACAGCCAAATCCAGGGGTTCAAACCCCTCCCATGGACCACTTTGGCAGCTAAAAATAATGTAGCATTGTCCTTTTAATAAAAGTTTGGAGGAAACGGCCAGGACCCATATCCGTCGCTTGCTTCCTGCTTTACAGGAACTCTATGTAAGTTTTGGAACATTATTCAGTACATAGCATTTCAGCAAGTTTAGCTCTCTCTCTCTCTCTCTGTCTGTCTCTCTCTCTCTCTCTCTCTCTCTCTCTCTCTCTCTCTGTCTCCCTTAAATGTCCCCAGCTATCAGTTGTCCTTTTCTTTTAAAAATGGACAATCTTGCACTCCAGCTACTCAGGTTTAAAAAAATGCAACTGATACGCACCCAACTCTGAGAGCAGGTTTAAGGACATAGCCAGTTTTGAGAGAGCATTGTATCTAAGAGTGCTTGGACGTTTTGCTCATCTAATGCCCCTCCACCTTTCTCTTCACATGCTTCAAAAAAAAAACTGCTCTGGAGGATTCCCCAACCCTCTGGAGCAGATTTTGAGGGTGCATGGAGGGGAGCTGCAGTGGATAGCAGAGGAGGCTGAAAGGAGCGTCTCCACCCCCATTGTTCTGCCCAGACGCTGAGGTCTAGCGCCGAGGGCCTTCTGGCGGTTCCCTCATTGCGAGAAGCAAAGCTACAGGGAACCAGGCAGAGGACCTTCTCGGTAGTGGCGCCTGCCCTGTGGAACGCCCTCCCATCAGATGTCAAAGTGATAAACAACTACCTGACATTCAGAAGACATCTTAAGGCAGCCCTGTTCAGGGAAATTTTTAATGTGTAACATTTTAGTGTATTTTTGGTCTTTGTGGAAGCCGCCCAGAGTGGCTGGGGAAACCCAGCCAGATGGGCGGGGTACAAATATATTATTATTATTATTCTGTGGTGCAAGAGAAATTCTGTTGCACAAGTGGAACAGCAACAATGAAAACAATCCAGAATTTATTGGTGAAGTCAGGACAAGAACCTCAAAATTTTAGTATTATTTTTGGTTTAACAAGCCCTACAACTGAAAATTCGTAAAATATTTGGTTCAGGTCTCCTTTTAATGATTGACACATCTGTGCAATTTGTAACAATGTTACCAAAAAAAAAAAAAGGAAAAACATTCTAATATGCAAGGAGGCCATTTTATTTCACTATTCTGCCACCTGGTTATACACAAATGAGCTCATAACAGTCTACATTATCTGCTCTACTGAAAAGCAAACTGTGGGCCTAAATCTGACCTGAAACTGCTAACTGCAGTATAATAATATTACTACTGAAAATGCTAAAACTATGAGAATAATTAAGTTAAACATCTTAGATCTCTAGATTTGCAGTTCTGTTCCCATTTATGTATTGTATGTCCAATAAAGTGCATTTTTCTAGAGGGTGGGGGCTCATTTCACATTAAGGCTGAATGACAGTTTGACATGCGATAGCTTTCACAGCCTACCTCCGCTAAAAGTAATGGCTCTTCCAGAAACAATTTAAAAACAACAACAGAATTAGGAATATAATAGGATACTAATCCAAATCGCTAATTTTAGCTTGGTGGGGGGAACCTTTTTAAAAAACAAAACCTTTTCACTTTGCCTCTTTCTGAAAAGTGCAAGAAGTGGATTAAATAGGAATCTGTACACTCTAATGTTGGCTCCAGCCCCCTCTAAGCTTTTCCCAAGTTTCTTGCTCAGGCATAGGCAAACTCGGCCCTCCAGATGTTTTGGGACTACAACTCCCATCATCCTTGGCTAACAGGACCAGTGGTCAGGGATGATGGGAGTTGTAGTCCCAAAACATCTGGAGGACCGAGTTTGCCTATGCCTGTTATTGCTCTTCAGGAGATGGTCACAAAACCCTCCTCTGCCTAAAACAGGAGTAGCCCTTCTCATCATGGGAGGAAGAGAAGAAGACAGCCTGCCCCAATTCTCACTATTTGGGATTTGATGACATTCCTTGGTTTCACTCTTACAAAGAGTTCTTTCAGGGTTTTTCTGACAATTACATTATTTTTTTTCTACTCTGAGCAGATCTGCACCATACATTTAAAACACATGACTTTCCCCCCAAAGCATTCTGGGAACCATAGTTTCCCCTTCACAGAGCAACAATTCCCAGCACCCTTTACACCCATTACCCTGGAGGGCGGATGCTTACTTTAAAAGTATTCTGTGGGTTTGTCCCAAGAAGAAAAAGAGTCATTGATACAAACTTTAAGAGAACTCTTTGTTAGGAGTGAAACCAACCAGCAAATGCCACAAAATCCCAAAGAATTAGAATCAAGAACCAGAATAACCAGCTGCATCCTAAACTGAAGAAAGATCAAGGGAAATGAAGAATGGATTTAGCCCTTGTGACTTAGCCTATAAAAAAAATCCATTACACCATTTACACAAAGCAGTCTCAGTAGCATGGGGAGCTTAAAAAAATGAGACTGAAGGAGGTCAAAAGAAGAATTAAAAAACAGGCAACTGACATATTGATAGACAAACTGTTCACATAGATGAAACGAAAGAAAGAATGTGATGGTTTGGAAAGGAGGTAGGGATCTGAAGAAGCTTTTTTAAAAAATAAATTGGGAAAACAATAGCAGTGTGAAGGCATTGGGTACGGTTGTCCCGGGCTACTTGTATAGACTGTCGCATATGGTATGTGGGAATGCATATTTTACTTGTACTGTATGTTACATATCTTTCTTGTTTGTCCACTTGGGATTACAGTGTTAACTTGGAAACCTAGCAAATACCCTACTATCAAGACTGCCCTGACTCACCCCATGGCAACAAGCAAGGAGGAACTGACTTGGCAGGATCTGTCAGAGGGAGAGGACGAATGTGAGGAGAGACGCCTGAGACTGTTGGTGGGGATGGTTCCAGAAACCCTCCAGGAGACTTCCACAGCCAGTTGCTTTGGCTGCCCCAGCAGAGAAGGGAGTATCGTGTGAGTCAGCCATCAGCCCACCTACTGATAGCAAAGTTGTTTCGGCAGCTGAAGAAACATGTGACCCTGTTCCGGGTAGTAAGTCAGCTGAGCAGACATAGCCTGGACTGTATCTTAGAACTCTGCTTCTGAACTATTGACTGTGTAACCTGTATCTTCCTATGTTTAAACTGTGAGCTGACTTTTTTGGAATAAACTTTCAGGAATTCTCAACCCAACAGTTCAAGTACTGTGTCTGAGAGTGGGAGCCAGGACAGAGGTAGTGAAATTATAGATGTTGGAAAGGCCCATGTCTCCTGTTTCAAAGGTTTCAGCCTACTTAGGGACAGAATCCACATCAACAGGTACCAAGCCTGGAGGGTGATAAGGGAAAGCTCTGAAAGTCTGGGAGATGGGCAAACAAAGGGCTACTTCTCAAGAGTAAGATCCTGGTGAGATTCGGGACTGTTCAGTCCAGTGAAAGTGGCTGGTGTTTTAACTTACTTCAGTTTTCTATTTTATTCCAGTGGGGATAGCTTGGATTTCTGTATACTCTGCATATATTTCTTTTTATTCCACCCCCCCCCCCATCTTATTAAAATCTTTGTTTGTTTCTTAAACCTGCGTAACACCCTCACGCTTCAGAAGCTACAATAACACACTTCTTTAAGAAGCTTCAGGGAGACCCCCAGAGAAACTTGGGAGGCTGACTAGCAAGGGGGAAGCTTTGTGGAAATAATTAACCCCTTGTCGGGTGGCAGGGACGCGGGTGGCGCTGTGGGTTAAACCACAGAGCCTAGGACTTGCCGATCAGAAGGTCGGCGGTTCGAATCCCCGCGACAGGGTGAGCTCCCGTTGCTCGGTCCCTGCTCCTGCCAACCTAGCAGTTTGAAAGCATGTCAAAGTGCAAGTAGATAAATAGGTACCGCTCCGGCGGGAAGGTCAACGGCGTTTCCGTGTGCTACTCTGGTTCGCCAGAAGCGGCTTAGTCATGCTGGCCACATGACCCGGAAGCTGTACGCCGGCTCCCTCGGCCTATACAGCAAGATGAGTGCCGCAACCCCAGAGTCGGCCACGACTGGACCTAATGGTCAGTGGTCCCTTTACCTTTACCTGTTTGGTGGCAGCAAGGGGAAGGGTGGACTGAGGAGAGGGGTACACTCTCTGTGAGCCAAGAATTCCTTTCCTTCAGATGGCACAGGACCCGGAGTGACTGAGAAGTGGCTGTCACAAGCAGGTTTAAAGCAAGAAAGGACTGCATAATCTCAAAGATCAAGTGAGGAAGAAAAAAGCAGGACCGTGTTTGTTAAGAGGCAAGAGGAAATGACATGAAGAGTCCAAATGGTAGATTTACGTAGCTGAAGAAAGAAGGGAGGCACTGTCAGAGGCAGAAACCAAGGGGAGAGGAAGAACATGAAAAAGTAAGAGGATTTGGTAGGAAGGAAGAAACAGATCAAAATGCAGGAAGTAATGAACAGGGAGAAATTTTATCAACAAAATATGGGAAAATACTATCTGAATAAATTGAAGGAGGACTGAAGAAAGATGGGTTGGGTTTTTTTTTTAAAGTAGCAAATGGATATTGAATACGAGAAGGGTAAGATGAGATACGCAAGCTTGCTTGGCAGAAAATAGGGCAGATGAGTAGGAGGAAAGCATGAATTTATAATGAACAAAACAGGAGAGCAAGATTTGCACCGGAGACATTCAATGGCTCTGATGCAAAAACAAAAACAGGCCATTAAAAGGAGACAACCGAGGTTGAGGAGAAGGAAAGAAAACAAAAGGACATGGGAGCTGTCTGAAGTATGAGAAAGTGGAGAACAAAAAAAAGCAACGCCGAAAATTCGAGATTGCTAAAGAGAAGCTCCCCCTCACACACACCTTAAGGCTCTAAAGGACGCTGATCTTGAAGAAGACTGGAACTCAAACACACCCAATATGCAATATTTCTTCTATGAATGATTGGTATATTTAATCTCATTTGTAAATAATGTGCCATTGGTTTCCCAAAGCACATGTGTCATTCTGGTCAGATATACTTGCAGTGTACTGTAAGTACTTAAGTCCATTACTGGGGGCGGGGCGGGGGAGGCAAGCAGAAAGAAAACACTAGTTAGTGCTGCCATTACGTTGCACAAAAAAAGTCTGCTTTCTGGCTGGTTCTGCTTGGGAAGCTATTTGGCTGTTTCAGTTATTAGACAAACAACACCTGTGTTTTGGGGAGTAATAGAAACCAGTTTAATGATCTGGAGTGCTAGCAAACAGCATTTAGGGATTTGAGCAGACAGGAGTAATACCTCTGTTACATCCTTGTTACCACTTAAGCAAAAAGTCAACTTATTTGCTGGCTAATGGTGGAAAAAGTGAAGATATAACTTAAAGCCTAGGCCCAAGTTCTGTTCCCTCAAATCCTTCACCACTTTCAGTAAACATGGTTGCATAGCCTATAGACAGCTACTTCCAAAATATACCTGAGCTTTTTTCAAAACTGAATTGGTCACCTCAGTCCAAAGAGGAAATCCAAAAAACAGTTACACCAATTGCTGAGCTTTGATTTTGTCTGCTGCAAGAAAAACAACAATCTAACAGCACCTTAACGATTAATAGATTTGTTCTGCATTGAGCTTTTGTGGACTGTCTACTTCATCATTTGCCAAGTGTGTACAGAGGAACAAAGCATTAAGGAGGCATAAGCAATAAATAGCTATTACCACAAATCTGTGCCACCTCCCACATTCTGGAAGCTATCCTTAAAAGATCACAAGGCTTGCATTTGAAGCTGGTATTTAACACCGTGCTTGAGATTATTACGATGAGACTGGCTTTCTACACAGAAACAATAAAATTATGCATTTATGATGCATAATTATTTCCCTGCGTTTATATTCAAATATAGTACTTAAAAAGCATGAAGAGAAGACTTTTCTATCTATTTAAGATATATCTTGCCAGTATGCAACTTCTAAAAAAATTTTTTTTAAAGAAAATGTTGCTAATTAATTTGAGTAAGAGATCTCTAGAGCTTTAGCAGAAGTGCATTTCAGAGGATTTCAAAACATCATATCTTAGCAACAATGCAGTGGAAGAACCTAATTGTCCTTAATCCTCTAGTTAAAATAGGTTAGATGAAATCCTCTTTTGAGCAAAGCAGGAAGATTACTCAATGACATCAGGCAACAGAATCGCCACTGCTTTGCAATTTAATTACTCAGCTATTGAGAATGTGAAAAATCCAAAGTTAACCGGCAATAGACTTTGGATAAGATTTAGATAATTGCAAGTGAGGAAAGGCAACTGCATTACTTATACCCTTTGAAGAAGCTAATGCTTACGCCTCAATGTTGGCAGTACAGCCTTCTTAGATCAACATCTGCTGCTTCAAGGCAATATACTATAACCAGCCCAGCTAGTCCTAACAGAGAGAACACTGCATACAATCTTGTGAAACTAAGGACAAGGCAAATTCATTCATGTTTTCTGATAGAACTAAAAAAAGAAAAAAGAAATACAGATAATGAATGTGTATGCAGCTTAAAATAAACACAGAAACACACTTGTAAGGTAAGCTCTTTAACAATCTTTGAAGGCTATACCACTAAATCAAAGCTTGGATAATCGAGATTAAGATAAGAAACTGGTGTCTGTGCAGTGTAAAGAGAAAAAAGCCTTTGTTTTATCTAATCTACGCTGAATTTGTTGCCATGGCAATTAAAGCAGGAGAGATAACTGTATTGTTGTGTTCTTCTGCCTTCTAGTTCAGGCTGAACTTCAGCCGAGTTTTCACTTGACAATTATAACAATAGAAACATTACAGCTTCCTGTTTCTTTATCATCGGAGGCAATACTTCAACAAAGTAATGTTGAGTAAAAGGTACAAGGCTGCTGCAGGCTGATATACCGGCAATTCAGTGTCCGTGCCTCTTAAATCAACAAGACTTAGGGAGCAATCCTATGCACAAGCAGCTGGTGTAAATCAAACTGGTGTAAAGTTAAACCAGATCCAAACTCTACTCAGCTACAGCCCTACAGCTGGCTGAGCTGTCCTAAGTGTGGCAATGGGAAAACAAGCCTTTAAAATAGTCTTTGACTCTTTTTGCTGGCTTATTTTACACCAGGTTGCCTAGTCAAGTGATGAAGCTGCATGGGTTTAGGATTCCACCTAAGTCCCCCCTCTCTGGTCATTAGGTTTCCAGGTTTGTCTGGCCCTCTCCGTGTGGCAGGTAAAGAGCTTGAATCTCCACATGGGTGAGAGTGCCTTTAATCATAATGCTTGAAATTATTAAGGACACTGCACATGCAGCATAGGGATGCGGGTGGCGCTGTGGGTTAAACCACAGAGCCTAGGACTTGCCAATCAGAAGGTCGACGGTTCGAATCCCCGTGATGGGGTGAGCTCCCATTTCTCGGTCCCTGCTCCTGCCAACCTAGCAGTTCAAAAGCACATCAAAGTGCAAGTAGATAAATAGGTACCACTCAGGCGGGAAGGTAAACGGCATTTCCATGTGCTGCTCTGGTTCGCCAGAAGCGGCTTAGTCATGCTGGCCACATGACCTGGAAGCTGTACACCGGCTCCCTCAGCCAATAAAGCGAGATGAGCGCTGCAACCCCAGAGTTGGCCACAACTGGATCTAATGGTCAGGGGTTCCTTTACCCTTTACATGCAGCATGCAAGCTTCAGCCCAGCAGGTGCTGGCTGCAAATTATAGCATTGTCTGCCCTTCTTCCTTCCCGTCTCCCAATTAACCTCCATCTCCAATACCGTAACAACAGGGGCCTCCCCATGACATCACCAAGGGCTGCTGTTAGATCTCAGGTTTGGGCCCTGAGCTCGCAGAAGCTAGGATGCTCCTGACCTGGCATACCTACTGAACATGCCCCCAGAACTCCCCTTTCTTCAGGGATTATGCTGGCTTAAAATATGCAGGGCTCAGCTCAGCCAACCGGGTACCAGCTGAGCCAAGATAGAGGAGATATGCTGGCATGTGAGGGAGCTAACCTCTCAGCTCAGAGCACCAATTATATTTGAGCTAAAGTCAATATGATAAGATATAATGCCATTATTTTCTCAGTCATTCCTGTTGATTGCAACATGGTTCTGCTCTTTCATAAAACACACACACAGGAAGCGTCCACCACCCCAATAACTACAGTATCACAAAAATTCCCTCAAACGTTCATCATATTCATTCTAGTTAAGAACATTTTAGCAGTTCTAGCATTTCTGAATTGTTTTAACTACAATTTGATGTGCTAGTCCACAGTATCTCTTGAGTGTATGCATGCAAGAGAGAGAGAGAAATAAAACCTATAGCATAACTAGAATAAAAGCAAAATCTTATTCTTTCTTTCGCCTTCAAAGTATAAATTACTAGTGCAGGAAAAATAATGACCTGGGCATATTTTTACCTCAAATGCAACACTATAATGTCCCAGCTCCAGAAATATCCCCCCCCCACCAAATTTTCTTAGGTTATAAGCCTGTACAAACTTACCTGAGAGTAAGCCCTATTGAATACAAAGAGACTTACTCCTAACTCCCATCATCTGAATAACATCATCTAGTGCTTATGAGTAAGACATCAATGTAAACATGTTTGCACATTTTTTTTAAAAAAAAGCTTTGTGTTAACAGTTTTGCAACTTAAAAATTAAATCTAATGAATGTCTCTTTTCTTAAAAAAAAAGGTTTGAACATTATAGTATATTTAAGACAAAATGCAGCAGAGCAGCATCTTGCAACCAATAGCAATTGGACTGTAGAATGCAACTGGCTAGAGCTTTCTGTAACTGGCTTATACAGCCACAGTTCCATATCTGCTATAGCCTCTGCACCACCAGTAACAACTTCTCTGGAAGCTACAAACCCTCCTGAACAGTGTGGGATAGCTCAGGGCATAGATATCCACTTGGGCAAGAAGAATTACCCCAAACTGTGGAGTTGTTGCTTAACCAATTGTAAGTTGGTCATGATTTTTCTTTTTCTTCTAGTTAAGTGTTAACAAACAAAACCCTTGACAGCAGAAGTATTATTTTTGAGACAAGCAGATGGGGTGTTAATTGCACTTTCCCTAAAGCAATATGTGAAAACACTTAATTGGCTCATAATTGGCTTTAACTACCCCAAAAGGAAATCAGAATTAATTCTAGATTTTAAAAAGCGAGTATTTCAGGCTTATGTACATTTCCTTTTGTAATCATTATTGTAGCAATCTCTATCATCTTTCCCATTCATAGCTGTGTTTTCAAATCACTTCTACTGTACTGGGAAGATTACACACTTATTATAATTTTTTACCTTCTTGAAATTTTAAAGTATTCCAGCAAACAGACACTGGGAAGTTTTAGGTCAAAGTAGGATATGGGTGCATTTAAAACAATCAGACGCACACCCAAATAAGCTTATTTCGAAGTAAATGCTAATGACAATAAAAAGGACCATTTGCAGGCTGACGTTTAAGATTGGAAAGCAAGAGACCAATTTCTAAACACATGTTACTGATGAATTATCCATTCGTAAGGAAATCAGCCCTGAGTGCTCACTGGAAGAACAGATCCTGAAGCTGAGGCTCCAATACTTTGGCCACCTCATGAGAAGAGAAGACTCCCTGGAAAAGACCCTGATGTTGGGAAAGATGGAGGGCACAAGGAGAAGGGGACGACAGAGGAAGAGATGGCTGGATAGTGTTCTCGAAGCTACCAGCATGAGTTTGACCAAACTGCGGGAGGCAATGGAAAACAGGCGTGCCTGGCGTGCTCTGGTCCATGGGGTCACGAAGAGTCGGACACGACTAAACGACAACGACAACTGATGAATTATTAAAAGGAACAGATCTCACATGAGATCAAAATGCCTGGCCCCATAATAACACAAAGCATCAGTATGTCAGCAGAACGTATCTCCAAAAGACATAGAAGACTTCAGAAGCCATGAACTTGTCAAAGGTCTACAACTGCCAAGTCATTCTAAACAGAGAAGAGCCAGCTGTCCTATTCAGGCAGAACAGGCAATTGCCACTGGCTGCAAAGGAGTTTAGTGACCACTTAATGCTGGAATCATTGCATGCTGCAAGGGACATATCTTTCAGACTGCCCGAAACAGCAAACAACTGCATATTTAAACTGCTCCATATTCCGCATACAATGTTTGGTCACAGACTATACTATACGGATATAGTGTTTGACATCTATGGCAGAAAATATCAAGCTATATTTTAAAACCAGAACAAAATGTGGATATTAACTCATCACTAACTAGCCCCTGTGTGATGGAATCCCGGCACCTTAGCAAAAAGCAGTTGACCTACCATAAATGAACTTTTCATTGTTAAAACTGTATGCAAAGCAGATATTCACAGTGTTACAGTAGTAGCCCATTCTACAGAAGGAAAGTTGTTGATGAAATTTAATCAGAAATTCCTCCTGGCAATATGAATTAGTAACAACACTAGGAGCATTCTAATATTGACCATCCAATTTAGCACATTTTCCAAATGTCAGCTTGGAGGTAAACATTTGGTACTTCTGAGCATAAGTCATTAAATGCCCAAGGCAACTAGCAACTCAGACCCATCTTTCAAGCTGACCTGTAGCACACATGGACCTGACTGTGAACTGGAGAGATTTTTTTTGTTCTTACCCATGCGAATGTTCAAGTATTGTTTATTTAAGTACTAAAGGAGTACTTTGAAGTATCTTTCCTGTCTTAAAGACTCTCAAACTTATCCATGAAAGAACAGAACAAAAGGAAAGATTCGTGATAAAAGTTTTAACTTAAGATTTGGAAAACCAAACAAAATTGACTGAAGGAGTTCTCGTGCTCAGCTCTCAATACTAACAGGTTATTGTTGACTGAATTAAAGTGGAAGCTACTTATCAGAAGGAAAAAGTGTGTACTTCACTGCTGCTCCAACACAAAAAGCTCACGGCCAACAACAAAAAAATCTCATCCATATATTGCTGCATAAGCCCATTTTCCAACTGCATAATGAAAACAACAAAATAAAAATAAAATAAAATTAGTAGCTATGCTCTGAGTAAAAGTCATTTTCCCCACAAATATCAGTATTTGCATATTTTGCTTTTGAAAGCAAGTGCAGCTTAGCAAGAATACATTAGCAGTGAACCACTTTATAAATGATTAAAAGGAAGTCAATTTAGGCTGCAATCCCTACTGAATAAATATTTCCATATATATTAAAGCAAAAGGCTGCAGTGAAGGCAACATATTCTCCTCCAAAACAAAAACAAAACCTGTATCTGGTATTTAAGTAACTGAAGACATATTATTTCCCAATCCCATATAGATCTTGTATAGTAGAACTGTTTTGATCAGTCCCCCTTAAAACAACAGTACAGTTTTCTACATTTTTATAACACTTTGGGTTTGAAACTGAGACAGATCTGCCTGCCATTCTCACATGACTTTCATGGAAGTAGTCTACTGAAGCAGAAGGCAATGTACTCAGATAAGTATTTGAAAGACGCATTATCCAAAATTCTAGAATCATAGAATTGTAGAGTTGGAAGGGGATCCAAGGGTCATCTAGTCCAACCCCCTGCAATGCAGGAATCTTAGCTAAAGCATCCATGACAGATGGCCATCCAACCTCTGCTTAAAAACCACCAAGGAAGGAGGGAGAGACCACCACCTCCCAAGGGAGACTGTTCCACTGTCAAACAGCTCTTATTGTCAGAAGGTTTTTCCTGATGTTTAGTCAGATGTTTACTCCTGATGTTTAGAGGGATTCAGTTCGTGAAAACCACTGCTTCTTTCTACACCTTGCCACAAACAGAAATTGCCCAGTGAGATTAAGTCGGGCCATTTTTGCAAATGTGTTTCACAAATGTATCTTGTCAGCTCTTCTTTGACACTAGAGCCACCCATTAGGGTGGGAAGGGAAACTGTGACTTTGAATTCTGAAAGTCAATGTTACTTTTAGTAGCTTAAATGGTATAGGCATACAGTATTTTTTTTCTAGGCCAAAGTCATTCTGACAATACAAAATCAAATTGTTCTGCAATGACTGCTAGTCATTAAAAAATTGCAGAATACTTCCTGATGACAAAATACTTCCTGCTGCACATTTTAAAAAATTGTGCTGCTGCTTTTGCACATTTGAGAAGCAATCAGCAATTGCACCTGGACTGTTTCACTGTGGGATAAATTACATACAAAACAAAACAGGCTTTAGCATATAATAAAGAGCTCCAAAGAGCATTGCAACTGTGCAGAAACATTGGAAATTACATAATAAATATATGCTTTTTTAAAAAAAACAACCCAACCCTATTATATTTCAATTTAAAATGTTAAAAGTGAATAATGTAGCTAAATACAACATTATAGCTCCAGTGTCGTAATACAGACATTTTCAAGGAAACTACAACAAATGTTTGTTTTTATTACTTCAAGTGTAGTTAAGTACAAGGAAACAAAAATGTTTTAAATTCAGTATGCCCTAGCAGTTTCAGACCAAAATCTTAAGGACACTTCAAAGACCCATGACCTCCTCATGTAATTTTATACTTTACCTCCACGACCTGAATAATGCATAATATAAAGATCTTCCATTATTTATCATCATCCAAAAACCAGAGACTAAATTCACATGTTCTGACGTAGTTCCACTGTGTGCAAGTAACTGCTCACCTGAGTGTTATATTCATGCAAGCTTATGTATGCAACACACAACGGCAGCTCCTGTAAGCGGGGATTTCTATTTGCTCTTCACTCATTGAACCTGCCATTGCGTCTTTCATCAAGAATATATGTGCTGTCCACAAACCTGCTCCATAGCATTGGGTGCAACCCCCAGAACAGATTTGGGGGTACATGGGGGATCAGAGGGGGAGGGGAACATATCACTGCACAAGCAGAAATCCTTGCACTGACAGAATGTTCACTTTAGCATTGGCTATAACCAACTGTTCTTATCTCATATTACTCATATGTTGCTTCAATCACAAGAGCTCCAGTGAGCGCAACAGATGAAGGATAGGAGCTTCTGATGAGAAACATCAGGAAAAAGCTCTCAGAATTCCAATAAATTGGTTACAGGAGGGGGGGGTGAGCACCCTACTGCGTTTCACATCAGCGCTACTGCACCTTCTGACAATTCCAGAAAACGTTGCTATCTCAGTTGTATACTCAACTGTTATTCTTGTTGCTTGTTTGGTTTTCTGACTCGGCAATCGTCATTCCTCAAGTTCATCTGTTCAGCTGTTATTCTGTTTTAATTAAGCAGTTTTATACTTCAGCTGACTGGTTATATGCTTGTAAAATTATTTCTATGTTATCTTATGCCTATTGTCCTTATGTTAATCACTGTATTATTGTGGCCAGTGGCTGAAACAAACAATGTAATTAATATTCAATTTAAGGGCTTTCCCCCCTTTTGTTTTATAAGCCTAGCCAACAACTTTCCCCCACCACAGTCGCCATTAGCTCTTCCCCACGTCCCTCCTTTATTCTGTGTAACATATTCACATTTTTCCCAAGCCAACTGCAGACAATGAAAAGAAAGGAGGTTAATTACAAACGAACAGCTAGTTAAGAAATTCTGGACTGGGTTTTAATCTTTAAAGACACAAGGTCTCCTAAAAACTTTCCCTGTTATACCTCCCACCCAATTTCATGTTAGTGGACACCTGGATGTCCATTTTTATTGACAGCATCTCCTTTCATCCTGCAAACATGGCCAGAGATGCAGAAGAAGGCAGGCCTTCTGCTATTGTTGTGTGAAGATACCTGCTGCAATAACTGTTAGATTCCCTCTTCCACACAACAACTAAAGGTGCAGCAGCCCTCTGGCCACCCACCCTACATCCTACCCGCATCAAAGTCTTAGTAGTTTCTGTGACATTTACTTTCCCCAGCTAACAAACTTTATATTGCCCACTCCTTGCAGGGAATAGAAACATGTCCTTTTTTTGCCTGTGCTTTATAGCACTATGTACACCAATTAACTACAACGGCAATTCTATCTCAAGTTCATCTTTGGACAGGCCACACGAGCAAGGTAGTTGCATGTACTGCATATCACATGTACAGCTTCTAGCAGGTACAGCACTGTCCCTGTGTATCTACAGAAGTGTCCCAAGCCTTCAGCCCTGCATTTCTGGTTTCTCCATAGCACATACAAATAGGAGCCAGCAGTTGTAAATTTAGATCATCCTATTACGCTCGCCCTAATGGCGTAGTAGCAAACACAGGGATTCAAAAACTAAATGTGAAACTGGTGTTTGAAGATACCTGTTCAGCCTTAAAGCACAGGGTGATTTGGAGCAACTGAATGGACATTTTACAATCCAGGCTATAAAACTGCTGCATTCTATAAGTGTAAGATTACAATACTAAATTCCTTTTCATGTCTAGAACAACCACAGTTTCAAAGATGGTGATAGCTCATGGGTGGAACAGCCCAAGTTCTTTTTCCATAGGACGTCACCCCCATAAAACACAACACAAAGTTTGCATAGTTTTGAAGTCATAGCACAAATTTCTATACACACAGGCTGGAATTCAAAGCTATGCTATGACATACCTTCCATCTGAAAAAGCATTTCACCTTGCCATACATAACAGTCCTCCCTCTGCTCTTAGAGAGGGGGTTCTCCCAACCGCCTCAAAGCCAATTTCAGGGAGCATGGGGTAAAGAAGGGAAAGCCCTAATGTTCCCTCAAACGCCCTTGCACAGGGCTTCTGCTGATGGGGCTAGTTAGGTGAATCCCATCCACAGTTATTTTTTTATTGATGAACCTGATCTGCCATCATTAATTGCATTTCATATACTTCTCTCCATTTGGCCCTCTGAAACACTTCCCTATGTAGGCACAATTATTAAATAAGCCCATATACCTGATCCTGTTACTTGATCTGTTTGGACAGAGACCTGCATTGTCTTCAGCTGTTATTCCTTTTTCAGTATTGCAGTTAATGAAGATTAGTATGCATAAGTGCATTCAAGTTCCCTACTCTACACATGCAAGGAAATTTCCTACATGAGACATTATCTACAGACCCTGTTTATACCCCAAGTATTTTCTTTTCTAGTTACTTCTTCTCAACATTTGTTTCCAGGCTAGAGTTTTGCACTTATGCAGGGAAACCTGAGTTCAAGTCTCCTTTCAAGCATGAGGCTTACGGGGACCAATCCTTGTCTCTCCACCCAACCTACCGGTACTTTATAGGTTTGCTGCTAGGATAAAATGGAAACGGATCCATCCTTGTTGACTTGGGATACAAATGTGGTGCACTGCATTTGCCCATGTTTTTAAAATAATTTACTTATTTATGAATTGCCTTTTATATCCATCTCAATGAAATTTACATACATTCCATAAAAACAGCCAAAAATAGTTTTACAAACAATACAAAAACAACTAAAGATGGGTTTAAAAACAGAGCATACATTTTTATCCAGCTGGAAAAGCTTGTGAAAAACAAAAAATGTCTTCAATTGTTTCTGGAAAATATAGAGTGGGGTGCCTGACTTATCTCCACAGGGATGCTGATCCACAAAACATGGGCAGCCACACTGAAAGAAAGGCCTGCTCTGAGTTACCAGGCCTCTGATATTTTAAGGGCTTGAAGGTGTAACTCTCCTGCAGAAGAGATAAGGCGATCTTTCAAGCCTGAGCTGTACAGGGCCTTATAAGTTAGTATCTGTAGTAATGACTACACTAGTGTGGTGTAGTGGATAAGAGCGGTAGATTCGTAATCTGGTGAACCGGGTTTGCGTCTCCGCTCCTCCACATGCAGCTGCTGGGTGACCTTGCGCCAGTCACACTTCTCTGAAGTCTCTCAGCCCCACTCACCTCACAGAGTGTTTGTTGTGGGAGGGGAAGGGAAAGGAGAATGTTAGCCGCTTTGAGACTCCTTCTGGTAGTGATAAAGCGGGATATCAAATCCAAACTCTTCTTCTTCTTCTAATGACAAAATTAAACACTGTCTCCAGTTATTATAGGTTGTAGTGAAGACTCCACCTTTTAGCTTGTTCCTGCAGCTACTTTCATTTTCCTACACAGCTGTGTTCATCAATAAACTGACTTTGTCTGGGCTTACAAAGCGAGGAGGACTGCCTTATATTAAATAAGAACATTAACAGCACCAAAACTTTGAACTTGGCCCAGTAACAGATCAGTAGCCAGTTCAAATCCCACAAACATGGTGTTATATATGCTGGCAGGAGTTTTCTGCCCACAAGCAACCTAGCCACAAAGTTCTCTATTTCCTGCCTGTGTTCTCTTCCCAGTTGTCTCTATTGAATTGTAAGATATTTGGAGGCTTGTATCTGTCTACTTTTTCCTACGTAACTTGGTAAGCCAACACATACATTATTTACACAGGCCCATCAGTGTATCGGCTCAATAAATATGCCATTTACCTCATCCTAGTTTTTACTTGGAAAGCTATCTAAAAGGTCTAAACGCCAGCTTGTAAATTTCTTCACAAGCCTTTTTAAATGCTTTTGTTTCTATTTGGTTGCTCTTCTAGGCAACTTATTTGATTTTAAGCCCATTTCAATTCACTCAAATACAGGATGGGGCTGAACAGGGTGCAAATCCTTTGGAAATTAAAAGTGCTCAAGTACATAGCTTGCACCACAAAACCTGCAGCATTGTTAAGTTTGGCCACAGCACCTGGAAGCTCATTGCACAGCAGGGCTGGGGAGCCTTGGGCCTGCCAAACGTTGATAAACTACAATTCCCATCAGCCCCAGCAAACATGGCCTATGGCTAGGGATTGTGGGAGTTGTAGCTCAGCAAATTCGGGGGGAGGGGGCAAAGGTTCTACACACACCTGGTATACTGAATGAAGTGTGCTTGACTACTGGTGAAAAGTGTGTGTGTATGTGTGTGTGTGCGCGCGCATTAAGATGAAGAATCAGAGGGTTTTCTTTACGATAAGGCTGTGGCACTGTGCATCTTCACAGAAACAAAGAAAGCCTGAGTGTCCCACTGGAGCCTGGGAATTGATCCTGGTGTGTATATGTATATGCATATGCATGTGTGTGTGTGTGTGTGTGTGTACTGTTGTTGTTTAGTCGTTTAGTCGTGTCCAACTCTTCGTGACCCCATGGACCAGAGCACGCCAGGCACTCCTGTCTTCCACTGCCTCCCGCAGTTTGGTCAAACTCATGTTGGTAGCTTCGAGAACACTGTCCAACCATCTCGTCCTCTGTTGTCCCCTTTTCCTTGTGCCCTCAATCTTTCCCAACATCAGGGTCTTTTCCAGGGAGTCTTCTCTTCTCATGAGGTGGCCAAAGTATTCGAGCCTCAGCTTCAGGATGTGTCCTTCCGGTGAGCACTCAGGGCTGATTTCCTTCAGAATGGATAGGTTTGATCTTCTTGCAGTCCATGGGACTCTAAAGAGTCTCCTCCAGCACCATAATTCAAAAGCTTCAATTCTATGGTGATCAGCCTTCTTTGTGGTCCAGCTCTCACTTCCATACATCACTACTGGGAAAACCATAGCCCTACCTTACATTGTTTATTATTAAAAACGTGTGTATGATGTCTTTTAAGATTATACCCTTTGTTGTGTTCAGCAAGTCTCTTTTATTTCCACCTCGCACTCAAGTGTGCAGGGTATGTGTGTGTATGTGTGGATGCTAGCCCACCAAGAAAACGTTTCTACTTGCCTGATTGTGGGTGGGAGATAGATATGGCAGCATGTTATTATCCTTATCTGTGACAACAGAGGATTGTGGAAGTGGTTGTTTTGTAAGAAGAGGGCAAATTGGCGAGCATTAACGCATATTCAGAGCTACAGCAAATCTACAGGAGTGCTCAGCCTGCAGAGATGCTGTAATGGGTGAACAACTCAGCTTCCCAATAATCTCATATCTGGCCCTTATGTTGTCAAGATACACTGGGCAGTGTATGGGCAGCACCTGCTTAACAGAGGCAATTTTAGGGTAGCGAGACCATTTCAGCCACCCTGGGTACCGCACTGCAGGGGGCACCAGAACAACGCTGTGGATTGTGGAATGAAGCACGAGAGGCGGAGGCCACCAAATGTTAGTCTCGCATAGGACACCACTGAAATTTGAGAGCCCGAAGTTCACCACTGTGCTGACAACCCAGAAGCCAAAAGAATGCCTGAATAAGATTTACAATGGTTGGGAAATCCTTTTACCAGTCACGGAAGTGGTAAAACTAGAATAAAATTTACCCAAAACAGTAACAAATTATGGGTTGTAGCAAATGCTAGCCCTACTCAGAATAGATCCACTGAAGTTAATAGGCATGACTAACAAAGTTTTATTAATTTCAATGGGTCCACTCCAAGTGCATTTTTTGGCATCATTTCCATAGTTTATACACTTAAGACTTTCTTGGCACAAAATTTCTGTGTCTTTATTTATTTAGAATGGAGTATGCACACAACTTTGCCTGCTCTATAGGCTAGCAACTCAAGAAACAACTGATACGACCACAGCCCTTCCAAAATCCTAAATAATATACAATTAGCTACTTGATGCTCATCTTGACCTACCACATTACCGTTCTTCAGCATTTCCAAACAAAGTAAGTAACAAAGCAGTCCTGCAAATGTGTGCTCAGAAGACCCACTGAACTCAATGGGTAAGCATGCATTGGATTGCGGACTAAAACCAACCAACACACACTATTTTACATGGGTTTCCCTCCACTTTCTTTGATAAGAAGGCACACATTGTATCAGCATGCTCAGGAAAACGCAAACAACTAAGCAATGGCTGCCTGCTGGAGACAATAATGTATAATATGCCTCAAGGGCTTTTTGTTCTGACCTCAGCGCAAATCATGAGACTATCAGACTCATGACAGATCACTTACTGGAAAGCTTCAGAAAGAAGGGGAGCTTGTAAACAGACAGGCTCCAGAGCCTTATTACATATACGAGCATCATAAAATGTGCATTTCTGTCAATCTGTTTACATTGTGGTTTTTCAAAACGTTGACTGTAGCAAGAGGTTTTCTCTCTCTCTCTCCACAGGACTCCTAATGAAGTACAGGATCAAATACAAACTGGCACCCCATTTCTACAATGCTTACCATTGGCTTTCAGCTGAACTAATTTCCCACTACATCCATACACACCTCAAACCAAACATATTTACCATATTTTCCTGACTATAAGATGCCCCCATGTATGAGACACCCCCTATTTTTGGGAACTCAGATTTAAGAAAATCCACCCTCGGCACTATCTGTGTATAAGATGCCCCCTAATTTTTTACATTAATTTTTAGGGGGGAAACCTAGTCTTATAACGGATAAAATATGGTAATTGGAAGTAACTTCAGTTACTGTAGGCAGTCAATTTTCTGAAAGTAAACTCCACTGGAGTATATGATGCAAGTAGTATTTAGGATTAGTGCGATGGTTTAGTGCAGCTATCCAACCAATTGTCATCTGTTGCTGACCTTCAGAGGCAACTGTTGAGAACCATTTTCTTAATTCGATTTAAAGAGGCTTAAGAAAGCGCTGGCAACACATGTCAATTAATTTTGAGTGTTGCTGGCCTATTAGCTTTCCCCAAGTATGAATTACAGCAAGCAAATCATATGCTGGACTGAAATGTTCATGGCCACACACTGCCCGGCCAAGTAGAAGGGTAATCTAATGTTATTTGATCAGTTCCAAATAGTTTTCAGCCTCCAGTTGCCAAGAGAAGGAAGCTGTGCTGCCAGCAGTGAAATATATATATTTTTTAATTGCTTTTATTAGAGATTTTCTTGGGTTGCAAAAGTATATACAGCATCTCTATTTTCAGACCATAAGGTTCTTTCTACAGATCCCAGTTATATTATTTGTAAGACTTTAATGCTGTATAAAGCATAATTTTAAAAAAGTAAATTAGAAAGTTGAAAAAGAGATGATGGTTGTGCCTATGCTTGTTTACACAAAAGCAGTGCTTTTTCCCTAAAAAAATATATATGCTTAGGGGTACTCTCATTTTCCTACTCATTTTGAAATACTGCCCCTCAATGAGGCCAAATTTAGATTCACAAAATGTTTAGGGGTATGTGTACCCCTGCGTCCCCCCAGAAAAAGCACTGCACAAAGTAATCCTATTACATGTAACTTGGTAGTAAGCAAGGAGTGCAAGGAGTGGGATCTACTGCCAAAAAAATGCACATAGAACCAGGCTGCAAAACAGTGATCCCAAACCCATTTATTTAGGTTTAAGCCATGCCCAGCATCAGGCTGCAGGTAAGCCAGCGCCACTGAGCCTTCCAGGTAAATGTGTTTAAAAGCAGGTGGGAGGCCGATTTCCTAAATTCACCTATTTAGAAGCAAACTGCACTCAAGTGTAATAGGACTATCAACCGTAGATCAGGCACATCTATGAATGGGAAGGAGGAGACGCATCATCGAGGGCTTCAACCCTTCCTTTTTATCTCTAGGAAAATCTAAGGGGAGCGGCGGATCATTTGTCTCCGGGGATCAACATTTCACAGACAGAGAGATGAAACGAAGAGGGACGCGCTGGGCTTTGCTCCCTTCGGGTCTGCGATGCCCTGAAATTAAAGAAAGCGACATCTTCGCTAGGCTCGGGTGCCAGCGCGCCATGCCTGCGCGCAAGGGAGCGCTTCCACGCTATGAGCAAAAGCCAGGCAAGATTTCCCATTTCTTTTGCTTTGGCGCGCTCGGCAGGACGCCTTGGCGACGGCAGGCAGCGCCGACCCCTGCCCGGATACTCACGTATCTATTAATAAGAGTCCTGAGGCGGCTGCAATCCATGGCGAGGCGACGGGCAGCTGCTCAGGCGGCTCTCAGCCTCCTCCTGCGCCGCCTGCTCCTTCTGCTACAGGCGGGAGACTCCAGCCAGGGGGAGCTTCTCTCTCTGCCTCTCGGTCGCCGCCGCCGCTCTGCTACTTCCTACATCCACCACCACGCCGGAGTTTCTGTCTCATGGCAGCCGCGGCCACATCCCTGCCCTGCCTTGACCTGCCGGGGATTCTTGGCGGGCGATTCTTCCGCTCAGTCATGCGTGCGCCAGGCTGGGGCGCCTCGCTTGCCTCTGCCCATGTGCGCTCAGCCAGCCAGCCAGCCAGCCGTCCCCGGCAGCTCGCTCCGAAAAGGCGGCGGTGGAGGAGGAGGAGGAGGAGCAGCAGCAGGAGGAGGAGGATTATGGGGGGGGGGACAAAAGGCAACTTTGCTCGGAGACTTGCGCAGGTAGCGGGGCGGCAAGGCCGGCTCCCCCCCGCGCTTCAGTGCTTCAGGAAACTTGGCCCCTAAGCCCGGCTGCTGCCCGCGCAATGGCTCTCCGTGTGGCGAGCTCCCCGAGAGCCTCGGGTTCTTCTCACTCGCGCTTTGATCTTTCCCTTGCTTAGCCAGTCAGCTCACGTCATACGGTGCGGGCGAGCATGCGCGCTCCGAACTTGTCCAATACAACAACACACACCCCTTTACGCCTCCCTCCCCTCTCTCTTTGTAATGTATGTATTTTGCACACGGGCGCGCTCAACGTTGAGCGCATTACCTGAAGCTTGAGCCTGGGCTTCGCTCCGTACAGAAGTCACCCGGCCAAGCAAAAATTAAAAAAAGGTGGAGAGGCGAGAAGGAAAGGATGAGCTGTTCCACATCCGCCGGTGTGTGTGTGTGTGTGTTGCAATAAATGGAGAGCATCAAAAGCCTTTTTGTGCCCTGTGTCTTCTACAAGGAAGCTGTGAGAGCTGCTTTTTGTTTTGTTGGCTCGGCCAGTGGGGGCGTTTAGTGGGGGCGGAGAAACAATCCCCGCAACAACTTCCGTCCAAACTGCCACTCCAGGAACGTATATGCGCTGATGGTAGGGGGAATTATGCACAGAAGACGAGAAAGGCTTCATGTGTTGCAGATCTGAGAAAATGGCCAGGGAAGCGTGGCTATAAAGAAGGGGACCTGCTGCCAACAGGCCGTTTCCGTTTGTTTCCTGAGATCACTCCCCTCGCCACCACAGAGGTAGCAGTAGCTAGGTGACGGCTGCCTAGGTTGCAGCTGGAGCCCCTGGAGAGAGCATCAGAGGTGAGGTGCTGCTAGAAAGCTTTTGAGCCTCCTGGGAACTCCAGGGCAGAGAAGACTGTCTTGGCGGCCTTGTAGATTTCTAGAACAGGAAAACAATAATGTGGTACATATATTACAGGAGCCAACTTCTGAGAATTTACAAGCTAATAAATATATGCACCACCAGCCCTCATCAGCCACAATGGGAAAGGAATCTTAATCTTCCTCTAGAGTAGGAGAGCAGCCGGTTACTACTTGAATATTTCTCCCTTCTTCTCTCAGAGAGTCCTCACAATAACAACACACAGCTTCAGACATCTACATTAACCAGAAGGGAAGGAAGGACATTTTTTAAAGAGGATGTGGTGGTGAATGACGCAGGTACCCAGCATTTCTTCTGAAGAGGCACTGTGCTGGCTGTGGTGCAAAACCTGAAAGTGCCCTGAACCCCAGTGGTCGTTCCCACTATCTGAGAAACGCTATTCTAGAAGCTTGTCCCTCAAACTTCTGTGGGTATACTCAAATGTTTCCCAGGGTTTCTACTTGTTTTGCTGGGGCAAAGATTAGGGACCTGTTACGTACTGCAGATGGGAAAGAGGACTGGTGAGAGGTGCAATGCCTTGGAATGTCTGAAGGCACATTATTTCTGGAAGTGGATCCAGCAACTGTGGTAATAAGGACAAATAAGAACCTCCACTTTTGTAATCAAACATGGGCTTTCATAAGCATCTGCTTAGCCTCATTTCCTTCTCGAACCACTGCTTTTATGTCCCATTCCAGGTGCCATTACACCCTCCACATCTGCAATTTTAATTTTAAGAAATCAATACACTTTCAGTATAAATAATAGGAAGATGGGGTGGGGGAGTTTTCAGACACGGTCCTGGAATCTACCAGCCTTTCAGAATGAATGGGTTGTCTTTCAGAGCCTATAGCATTTGCCCCATGTGAGTAAACAATTGTACTTGAAGGCATAGGTGGGTTTATTAATCTTTGTGGGGGTTTTATCTTTTTGCTAGGATTTTAAACCAGAGCTGATTCTCTTAAAGTATCAGTTTAACAGTAATGCAGATACTGTCAATTTAGATACACTTCATAGGCAATTGGATTGACTGGTTTCTCAAAAAGGTTTTTTATTTTTATCCTGGCTGTTTATTTATATAAATTTAAGCGATTACATGACAAAAGATTCCATAAATGTTCTCCGTTATGAGAAACCACAACGTTTTGATTTAATTGAACAAATTTATCAAATGCAAGTCTGTTAATTGATTCAAAAACTTTCAGTCACTTGGCAGTACTAATAAACGATTATATAAAAACGCAAATGCCACCACTTGCCCAGTAGATTACACCACAAGATGCTACAGTAGAACTATATGGCAAGCTGATGTATGAATCAACTCTCCAGTCCAGATATTCATGATGAAAAAGGACACTCAAGCTACCATGCACATGGTACAAAACAAACACTTTCTCAGCAAGCATATTGGAAAGAATAACACAAAGTGATTCTGGTTTCAAAGGATTAACCATGAAAATAAACAGTGTGTGGATACATATTACTAATAATATCACTGTATCGCACAGAGCTGCTTGATTGCCAAAGAAAGGCAGCACAGAGGAAGTCATGTGGAAATATAAGTCACTGATTTGTCTTCCTTCAGTTTATGTAAACACTGTTGTGTGCAACCACTCTCAGAGCAGTGAGAGACTCCAGGAGTTTCAGCCAGGGTTCGGATTGCTTGGAATGAAGGTCAATAGAGACTGTGGTGTCTTTAGGGCATGTGGTTTTTATTACACATATATACAACCTGAGCATAGGATGGAAGAGCTCACAGCATTAATACCCTAACAGATCTTTTCTCCTTGTTAGGCATCCATGGAAATCCCAAGCCACAGCTTCTGGTCCAGCACAGAGTAAGACAATTCTCTGTGTATCCAGCTTAACGCAGGAAAAATATGAAGCAGTATGAAAAGAGTGCCTCTGAACTTGTGCAGATTCACAGCCATGATTTCAAAATCAGAATTATTATTAGATTTCCCACCCCCTCTCTGCTGCCAACAAACCTCACCATAACAGTTTTTGTCATTTCTATTTGGATCTAGAGCCTCACACTGACAATGTTGATGCACTTGTGATTTGCCTGAGCTGCCTTAGGTTTCAGAAGGGGCTGAAAGCAAGTTGACCCCTCCGGTGAAGTGTTAAACCCCCACGGAATCAGTCCTGAAAAACCCAGTTTGATGGGCAAGTTGTATAAGTCATGATTGGCTGAGTCTTCTTCATACATGCTCAGTGCTGTGGTAGTTTAATTCCTTTTTGTTGTTGTTGCTGCTGTTGCAAATCTCTTTCCCCACCACCACCTACAGTACTCAGAAGCCTGATCCTTTCACATTTACTCAGGAAGAATCCTCACTGAGTATGGGAAGCAGAAATGCATCTTCTTTCTGCTCCAGACAATTACTTCCCCTTTGTCATTCAGTGACTTGATTCAATGTAATGCAATGCATTTTAGAAATGCATCTTCGGGGCTTATATGCCTTCAGCATTCCAGCCAGTAACAACAGATCCTCAAATATGACAATCTAAAAACCGAGCGAGATTTTTGCCTCTCAGAAATACCTTTAGAATCCCTTCTGTTTTCAGGGCATCTGCCTACTATGCAGATGCATCAATATACAGATGTCACACCATTCTAATTCTCTTTTACATCAGGGACAAATAAAGCTTTTGGGGTTCTAACCACCACCTGAAGGTGTTAATGATCTGGATTACTGCTAACAAACTGAAGTTCAAACAGATAAGAATCTGATAACATTGATAGTCTTTACTTGGACTTTGTTATTTTAACCCATGTGCAACTGTACTCATTCTACCTGCCTATTTTATACTTTTGTGGTTTTTTTGTTTGTTGTTAGAATTGTTTCCTCTGTTTTATATACATTATAAAATGAGATTGAAGATAAACTTTCCAAAACAAAAAACAGACAAGAATGAGGAAGATTGAGACCCTTTTCCAGAGTCAATCTGGTTTGGATGGTGTGGGGGGAAAAACATGTTATCAGTTTGGGAATGTTCTGGAATCAGATTTACACAGAGATAACCAGGTGGCAACAGAGGTCAGAACAAGAGTTCCTCTGCTCAGTTCAAGTAATTATTATTATTATTATTAATAATAATAATACCCCGCCCATGTGGCTGGGTTCCAGCAGAATATTAAAAGCACAATAAAACATCAAACATTTAAAACTTCCCTAAACAGGGTTGCCTTCAGATGTCTTCTAAAAGTCAGTTAGTTAGTTATTTCCTTGACATCTGGTGGGAGGGCGTTCCACAGGGCAGGCGCCACTACCAAGAAGTCCCTCTGCCTGGTTGCTGTGCCCATTGCACACATGCCTGAGAAAGTAAGACATGGCTACAGTAAGACATTTCTTAGTTACATCAGTCCTGGGTTACTGGAATGCAGTCTACATAGTATGAGTGTCCCCACCCAAAAGTCCAGTGCAGGCAGGTAAGGTCTATTACTTGTAACTACAGGTTGTTGACTATTTGCAGTTTATATGACTGAACCCCTCATGCTATAACATGGTGCCAAAGAGAAGCAATGAGGCAATGAGAAATGTGTTGTTTGTGATTTACTGCATTGCATGGGATTGTACATTTCAGAACTAACTTCTAACAACTTGATTTATTTGTCCATTTCGCAACAACAGAGTAAGGCGCTAGAAAGACAATTTGTCCATTGAACAACAATACTAAGTCAAATTAAAAACTGAATTTCACACCTTTTACACAGAATCTGTCTTGGATTGATTAACTTTTTTGGGGGGGGGGAGTTAATGCTTGGACAGTGTTCTCGAAGCTACCAGCATGACTTTGACCAAACTGCGGGAGGCAGTGGAAGACAGGAGTGCCTGGCGTGCTCTGGTCCATGGGGTCACAAAGAGTCGGACATGACTAAACAACAACAACAAATGCTTGTCTGTACGTTACATAAAGGAGAATAATACACAAAGTGGGTCATTCTTTAAACAAAATCTGGAATCCTTGAAGGTCTTGGCCACATCAGTCAATAACTTCTTCTATAAATTTGTTCTTGGAGTAGTTCTTCAACTTTTCTTTATGGGCAACGAACAAACACAAGCCAGACAATTGATCTCCACTCACTGTCAAATGTAGCCATGTTTTCACCCAGCACAAAGTGCTGAAGGACTGTTTACTTGTGCATGTTGTAACTGGGAGGGAAAGTGCTCTAAAGATGGCTATTTTAACAGTAGGGAACAGTTGGGTGTGGTCCAATAGTTCAGTAAAGGCTCATGCTGCATGTCACACAACATTTGGCATATTTCTTTCATAAGTAACAGATTTCTGTGCAAGTAACAGATTTATCCCCAAATGGAACATACTGCATGACATATATATATATATATGAAGAACCAAGAGAAAGCATGCTTTTCTTCTCCTTCAAAGCTATTGCTTGAGTTGTACTAAAATGTATGCATTAAGACTCACTTGATTAATCAGCATAAGACTTATTTAAAATTTATATATTTGGGGAAACAATGGGAGGAAGGAGCAGGGTAAAACTGCTGTCATTCATGCATGCATGCAATTTATAGGCTGCCCTGTAGCCAACATTCCTGGATGGCTAACGGGGAATAATACAAATAAAATCCCACTGAAAACAACATTATACAACCAATATGGGACCATGATAAAATCACGAATCACTTTGAAACAGAGAGCAGAGGAAAATAAACTTTGCGTGCATGAGCACAGGGGCGTGCCTAATTTATTTTCTTTGCCCTACCGTGACATATTTACATTAGTCTCACTGTTCATGTAGCAGAACTGATAAGAGGAAGCAACCAAAAAAAGAAG
Source organism: Podarcis filfolensis (assembly GCF_964270895.1). NCBI lineage: Eukaryota > Metazoa > Chordata > Lepidosauria > Squamata > Lacertidae > Podarcis > Podarcis filfolensis. The sequence continues at coordinate 26,473,871 of NC_139607.1, read as the reverse complement.
CCCAGTTGCTTCAAAGACATATGAGCTGGACTCTACCTTAAGCCAGTGAAAAATGTCATATAAAAGAGGATCCAATCACACTGTCCCTCCAGGCAGTGGAAGATACAGACAAGATCAAAGAGGCACTTGACTTGACTTGAAATGCTCAGTTCCAGGAAACAAATTTTTGAAGTTGCATTAGAACTAGAGAAGGAAAAAGCCCATCAGCCTGCCAGAGTTCACCCTCCTCTCAGTTGTTCACAGGATCAAAGGTAGCAGCATTCATAATACAGCAATCAGAAATGCTAAGCTGTGAGACTGTCTTTTCCATGAGACAATAACCTCCAAATAATTTGAAGATTCAGATAGTTTTAGATTAATGACCTATAGGGTTAGCTGATTAATTGATGGAACTGAGAGTTAAAAGCACCCTTTAAATTTGATTTTGCTCCAGTGTGGTAAAAATATATATTAAATATGGCTTTTCTTCTGATGTTTACAAAGGATGATTATACCTGAAGGAGTGTCTCCACCCTCATTGTTCAGCCCGGACACTGAGGTCCAGAAATGAGTGCCTTCTGGCAGTTCCCTCACTGCGAGAAGCAAAGTTACAGGGAACCAGGCAGAGGACCTTCTTGGTAGTGGTGTCTGCCCTGTGGAATGCCATAGCTGTCAACTTTTCCCTTTTCTTGCGAGGAATCCTATTTGGAATAAGTGAATTTCCCTTTAAAAAAGGGAAACGTTGACAGCTATGGTGGAATGCCCTCCCATCAGATGTCAAGGAAATAAACAACTATCTGACTTTTAGAAGACATCTGAAGGCAGCCATGTTTAAGGAGGTTTTTGATGTTTGATGTTTTATTCTGTTTTTAATGTTCTGTTGAAAGCTGCCCAGAGTGGCTGGGGAAACCCAGCCAGATGGGCGGAGTAGAAATAAATTATTATTATTATTATTATTATTATTATTATTATTATTATTATTATTATTATTATTAAAGGAGCCTAACATGTTTATCCAGAATTAAGTCCTTCTGACTCCCGCATAAGTGTATGTAAGGCTGCCGCTTTAACCATTTTTCAGTACAGTATTCAGAACATATACAAATGAATCAGGTTTTAAAGCATGTGGATTGAACAGTGCAATCTTACGCATGGTTACTCAGAATCACACAGTTTATGAATTACTGCCCTGCCCTATGCACATTGGCTCAGAAGAAAGTTCTTTGCTGTTTACTCTGAAGAAAGTAGGACTTATTCCCAAGTAAGTATTCATAGGAACATAGCTAAACTAATCAGCTAAGCAAACAATGGCTGCAGATGCTTTTATTAGCAAAAATACACCAGTGCCTCTGCAGGAGAAAGGACGTTCTCTCTTTGCTGATCAGGTGAACTGCTGATCATAAAGTGTAATTACAGGGATGTTTAGGTCCAGCCCTGTAAAATGTCTCTGACACCAAATCAGGAAGAGTCCTGAAAATTAGATTTCAGGGGTCGGCTACATTGGAATATTATTCTGTCTAAGTCCCCTTAAAATGATGGGGTATGCTTGGAAGCACTTTTGTGCTCTTGCACAGCTTCTGTGGTTTGTGCCCCAAGACGACAGGCAGAGATTAAAGTATTTTCACAGTAAAGTCATGCTGTCAGCCCTGTTTTTTGTCCATTTCTCCAAGAAGTCAACAAAAATTAAAATCATCTACACTGGGATTTTTTTTTCTTTTACATATATAAAAGAAACAAAATTGGTCTAATACCAGGCAGTCCCTCTGGTGCCACACAGCAACAATCCAGACAATTTCTGATCAAGGTATGTTAATAGAACCAGTTGGGTTTACCATAAACCTTTTAACAAAACCTAAGGCTTCTGTCCTCAGGCTTGATGTGAGGATGAAAACAACCAGTCTGGGCTTCCAATTAAATGGTTTGGTTATTTTTACTCAGTAACATTAATGCTTGTAAATAATAATAATAATAATAATAATAATAATAATAATTTTTATTTATTATTGCAATGAGAGACATGCCATGGGCCCTCCCCAGCCGAAGCCGGGCTCAGGGCGGCTAAGAACAATAAAACAGTACAACAGTACAACAGTACAACACAACACAACACTCTAAAATCATTCATTATAAAATTAACTCAAATCAAACCAATGGCAACCATTGGGCCAGAGCGCCACGAAGATTGCTGAAGGAGGGAGTCAGGCTGATAATCATCAGCTAAAGTAGACAATCTGTCTAAGAGGTGGCAGACAGCATTATTCGGTATTTTAAGTGTCTTTGGTTTTTTGATGTACTCCAGTGCTGCTTAATGATCGATTATAATGCTTTGACCTTGTAGTTCTCCAAGTGCCAACACAAACTCAGCCTCAGAAAACATAGCAACACACCTTCTTGCCCATTTACCGTATCTCCTCATGCCATGGGGCCCATGGCATGTCTCTCATTGCATTATTCACCACCAATACCAGTTCTGCCCCCATAGTACCTAGAAGGTCTAATGCAGTATTTAACTTTTGACACCAGATAACTCCTCTGATCCTAGTTAGGGCTTTAAAACTGACTATACAAGTAGTATTACCATATGCTCGGCTAAATCTTGGAGGTCATGCAGGGGCATTCAGATTAGACGTAACGCTATTAACAATCATAGCAACTGAGAGTTCTGCTATAGCCTTACAAACAGAACCACACTCCATACACTGCTTCACTTGGAAACTTTAGAAGATATCAATAATATACAATTGGTCCGCAAAGCAATACTAATTAGCAAACAATGCTAGAACTCTTTTTAGTCCGAAAGAGCACTTGATGCAAGGGAAGAGCATTACTGGATAATAGAAACTTAGACTGGAAGTCTCTCCCTTCTATTACCAGTTGTACGGGCTTTAATTCCAAGAACTCTGTGACTCACTGCATGTGCCTGAGGGAATTTTGTACTTCTGTGTCCTGAAAAGCAATGCCACGCCACATGGCTGCTCATCCATTAAGTATCCCAAGTGAAATGAGAGAGAATGCTATTGGCTCTTTTAATTTTGCTCCTGGGTTCTTTCCTTGTCATTGAAAGCTATCATCCATATTGGTCAGTCGGTAAATCACTTGGGCGAGAATTGGCGGAGATCAGTATAGCAACTTATTGCAACTCTGACAGTTGTGAAATGATAACTCATTGTTGTCTTCTTACAGGGGTAACCATGCCGCTAAAGGCCACCCAGAGTGACTGGGGCAACCCAGTTATGGGCAGCATGTTGTTGTTGTCACAAGTCTTCCTTTAACATAAATCTCTCACGTGCTGATAGAAGAGAGTGTTTTCATGTAGCAGAAGGGGACATTATCATTATCATTAATGCATTAATTGTCTTCCACGCAATCGTCTCAAGGTGTCAGGACTGGACTGAGGAGAAATTGTAGAGACCACCCCCCACTCCTCTTGCACCTTCCAGAGAAGAGGAAGACAATATAGATTTATAACAGTGGTTTGCAGAAGAGGGGCAAAGTTGGGAGATAATGGGAGAGAGGGAGCAGCAGGGCTGGAGCAGCTGGCTGACAGTTATCATTAGAAAGTATTCCAGACCCCCTTCTCCCAGAACCCGGTGAGCAGTGAAAGTGGTAGAGCAGAAAGCTAAAAGGAAAATGGCCTTAAGCTGTTGACGACTGAGAGGGAAGGGGGAAGGGAGGAGATTACTCGGATCAATGCCATTACCTGAGAGGAGACATTTCTAAGCCTCTCTCTGTGAACATTGAATAACATACATTGGTAAGAGCTTCTTGTCTCTCTATTACTGGCAGCCTGCCATGAGGAGGAGGGATCAGATTCCCTGAAGCCTGACACAAGGTGATGTACAATAAAATCGGGGGGGGGGGCATTAAAAAACAACAGCAGATATCTTTAAAATAGAATGAAAACAGCGCAAAACACACACTCATGGCAAAGGCCTAATTATACCCTGTTGGGAGGGGAAATGTTTTCAATTGTTTCTGGAAAGTACGGATGGCGGATACCTGCCCTATCTTGTCCTGATCCAAGTTACTGCAGAGAGGGCTTCTGAGATCTTGAGAACTTGCAGGAGAAATTCATCTGCAAACCTCAGTGTTCTACTGGGGATATAAGACATAAGGCAGTCTCTCAAGTAACCTCATCCTGAGCTGTACAAGCACTATTTGTTCGTACCAACACATTGAACTTTTTTTTTGGGGGGGGGCTCTTAAATAAATTGAAACTGTGTCCAACAGTTGTCTGAGATGTACATAGCTGGAAACTCCCCCAGTCATGTTGTATGGTTGGATTTACAATATGGTTGTTTCCTCAGAAGAACAGTACGTACTTTCTGATTCCTTTCTAACTTACGAACACTCAATATCTGAAATCAGAGATGGAGAAACTTTGGCCGTCCGGATGTTGGAGGACTCCAACTCCTATCAGCTCCTGCCAGCGTGGCTAATGGTCAGGGATGATGGGAGTTCACCAATCTCTGGAAGGTTTGCGTTAAACGCACAGACAGGATTGAAACATCAACAGGTTGGCAGATAACATGAATATCTTGCAGCAAAACAAATCTCTGGACTGGTTCACAAATATATACCTATTGTTTGACTGATATGTATGTGTGTATATCACTGGCTTAGATCCATTGAAAAACATTTTATCTGATGTGGTATTAAAGTTCTATCTGTAACTACTGCCCCTTGAAAAAGCTCTTTAACTTTTCACACACGGTTTCATTACATTCAGGGTTCCTCTTGTTCAAGGGCTGTGTTTGCTTCATTTTTAATGCTGTTCAAGTCTAGGGATCCAATCGTTATGAGAACACTTTATCTGAGATAAGAGATATTTATTGACTCCTTTTGCAGTAAAGATACAGTCCACACCCATGGGGGAGGGGTGTTATCCTGGCTATAAACAAGTCCTACACTTCGATGCTAGTGGGACAGTTGCCAGTCTGGTTCAGCGTCATCAGAAGTGTTTAATTACTGCCGCTTGCTCCATCTGTAATGTGAACTTACTGACGTTGATCTCTGTGCCCAACAGCACAGATACTGCAATGCCAACTTCTCTTCCTATGTTTGTTGCATCCTGTGCCCACCCTTGGCTTAGAGACCAACCAGCACTGATAATTAATCTGTTTTAATGTTGATAACCTCGCCATTTTTTTCTTTTAACAATCAGCTCTTTTGTTCTTGCCATCTCTTCCTTTACCACTTAGCTATTTATATACCAACTGCATCAGGAATTATTTTCATATGCATCTTGCCAATCAAGTTGTTAAGCAACATGTAATTGTTTATCAAAGAGACAGTCCTAAGTACAGTATACACCATTACATAGGCTGCATTGAGAAGAGCAGCATTGATTTTTGAGTAAACGTGCAGAAGATTGCACTGCTAGAATATTGCCAAATACTTTTTTTTTCTAACTTGGATCACATTAGAAATGTCACTTTTACTGAGGAGTCTTTCTCTCTGTGTGTGTGTGTGTGTGCGCGCGAGTGTGTGTCTGACTTTTTGAATTCTAACACAAAGATCCAGTGTAGGGGAACAGACTGAAGTAGTACAGTACACTTTGCAACAGAAGAAGCAATCCTGTGGAAAGCAACCCAATCTCCTGTATCAGGAGAACACAATCCATTTGAGTCCTGACCTCATCCTTATTGCATGCCTCAGGCTAAAAGAAAGGTATTATTGAGCCCGAGGAATGACATTTATTTACTTAGAAAGCGGTACTATGCTAGGATCTAAAGAGGCACTTAGGCACACCTACTTTGTGTGTACCCAGTGAAGAGTTTCTTTATTTCAACACCAGGTCCTCATGCCTTTAAAACAAAGACAAAGGTTGGCAAACTTTTTTGGGCCTGTGGGCACATTTGGAATTTTGAGAGTGTGCCATGGGCACACACACAACCCCCCATCGGTTTTCTTTGCTTGCCTTCCCAACAGACAGAAAGAGAAAAGGCACACACATATGTTGTTTTTTTCCCATAGGGTCCTGTAAAAGTTAGATACAGTAGAATTAAAACAGAGCCTCTTGCATTTGCTTTATTTTACACAGCATCTCCCTAAAAGCCCACCACCCAATTAAAACTTACATTGGTAGACTGTAAGAATCGTAGATCCAGTTCTTGCCAGCACTACAAATGCACGGATCCTCAAGGATCGTAATTATTTTTTAATTTTATTTTATATAGGATGCCAATGAAAGCAGCAACAAATCTATAGACTCAGGTGGGACATGATTTGATGGTGGTTTCCAGATGATCCTTTGTAAAAAATATAAGGATGTGTAATCTGAGCCGCGAATCCATGTTTTAGTGCCTTGGCAGTGCCAGATCCCAATCAATTGCAATAAAAAATAAAAAAATGCATAGCTTCAGCTGTGATTTCCCCTGCCTCCCCATTTCAAGAATGAAAGGAACAATGGAGGCACTTCCATAGAAAGGCGCTGGTGCTTAAAAAATATCTATAAGCATTGTTTTATTTGAACATTATCATTGGAAAGAAAGAACTAAAGCCCTCTGGTAAATGCGTTTCTACCTCCTGTTGACTGATCACTAGGCTAAGATCACTGAGCATTAAATTTAAATGGGTGACATTATAAAATATTCAGATAATCGGCTTATTATGTGCACAGGGGTCTCTGTTGGGCCAAGTCATTTTACTGCAATGGCCCCATTATCGCTTGCATGATGCAGCTGTACATTGTGTAATGCGATACAGTCATGCTTAAAGTTAATCAAGCAGGCAGTAAGACTATCAGTCCAGTCCTTGATATGTTTAATTGTACGCCCCATTATTTCAGCAGTGTTTGTTGCCAAGTAAGAATACTGAACCTTGCAAGCCTATAGCTTCTAGATCAGAAGCTGAGAAAACTGAGATTTCCTCATTTGGTTTTGGTCCAGCTGATCTGGATTAGAATATGGGGTGGTAGTAGAACTCCCACAAGTGCTAAAAAAGGGACCCATCACTCTTGCTGTAACCACAGTTATAACATGTATGCCTCCTCTCATTTTCAGCAAATATTGTCCGCTGAGCATATTACTTTTGCATCATGGGATAATATGGGGTTAGTTAAGTTACAGCAATTGATACCCTAGTGTCGGACCAAGACCAAGCCTGAGGCAAACCACAAAATGGTGCCCCACCCTGCTAGAAAAGATGGAGGAGTGAAGCTCTACACCAGGAACAAGGGCTGAAATAAAGACCCGCATCAAGAACAAGGGAGGAATAAAGATCTACTTGTGGTGTGTTCCTTGGAGTGCCAACTTGGCCCCACAACCGTGGGTGCTATGCAGCATGCATGGCCCTGGCACTGAAATGCTCAGGCACCCAGGGCCCCACGCAGTTGGCACCTATGCTTGGAGGCCAGATCCACTGCCCCTGTGTATCTTGCTGCCCGAGGCTGTCGCCTCATCTTGCCTCATGGATGGGCTGACCCTGCCTAGAGCATTTTCTGTTCCCCTCTAGTATCATAATATAATAATAATAATAATTTATTATTTATACCCCGCCCATCTGGCTGGGTCCCCCCAGCCACTCTGGGCGGCTTCCAACAAAACACTAAAATATAATAACCTATTAAACATTAAAAGCTTCCCTAAACAGGGCTGCCTTTAGATGTCTTCTAAAAGTTTGGTAGTTATTTTTCTCTTTGACATCTGGTGGAAGGGTGTTCCACAGGGCGGACGCCACTACCGAGAAGGCCCTCTGCCTGGTTCCCTGTAACTTGGCTTCTCGCAGCAAGGGAACCACCAGAAGGCCCTCAATGCTGGACCTCAGTGTCTGGGTAGAACGATGGAGGTGGAGACGCTCCTTCAGGTATACTGGACTATTGGCTATTCTGGCTGGGGCTGACAGAAACTAGAGTCCAGCAACATCTGAAGGGCCACAGGTTCCCCATCCCAGCTCTAGGATTAGTTCTCTCTGATCATAGCCAGTGCTCTTAAGACCATAAGCAGGGTTCCCAACACTTTGTGATACAGTGAAAACAAAAAAACGAAAAATTAAAAAGCTGTTTTTCACAACTTCTGTGCTGCCACCTGGTGTTAACTGTATAGTAAATTACACACGATACCTTTAAAGCATTTTCGAGGCACATTTCTCTCCATCAAATAATTCCGAGCACTGCAGCTCACCCCTTCACAGAGTTACGATTCTCAGCAATACTTAACAAACCATAGTCCCCAGAATTCTTTTGAGGGCAAAAATGTGCTTTGCTTAGTGTGGCATCTATGCATATTCAGAGAGCCCTACCATAAACAATTCTAGCACCTCTTTGTAGTGCTTGCTAATAGTAGCAATTTATGGTTGAAAAAGACTCACATTTGTTCTTCATATAGTCACCTTCCCCCCTCGCATGTAACATGCCTTTTAGAAAATTGCTGAAAATATACTCATCTTTAATTATAAGCTGGCCAAATAATAATTACAACCTTCATAAAACGGTGGAAAGGTAGAAAGAAGAAAATTGTAAATTGAAGAGTTATAATTACAGGCTGGATAGAAGGGTGTTTTTGGTGCTACAGTACAAAGAGAAGGGTTTGTTCCCATGTGGCAGTGGTCTGTCCTGATGGCTACTTACGTTCAAGGTCCAGACAGGTAAAATGGAGAAAAATGCAGCTCAGTCAGGGCTCCTCTTGGAAGTAGTGAAAGATTCTCCCTCCCTTTGAGGAGAGCCCCTGAAACATTGTTTTGGGTTTTTTATTCACTTCAGTATGGCATTTGTTGAGCTGCTGAGAAGCTAAAACCACGGCTGCTCTACAATGAGCACATTTGACTGCAAGTGTGCTTATTTGAAATAAACAAAACAGACTTCCACATACATTTGTTTAGGACTTGAATCAAACGAAGTGAACTGCAGTCCATGCGAGCTTGCACCACAGGCAACTCCCTGTTTACGAGCATTCAAGATATGCACAGGAAGTGGCATAATAATAATAATAATAATAATAATAATAATAATAATAATAATAATAATTTATTTGTATCCCGCCCTCCCTGGCCAAAGCCGGGCTCAGAGTGGCTAACAACAAGTAAAAATAGCACAGTGTACATAAAATCACACAGTCAATTAATTAAAATGCATTCTAAAATCAATTCAGAATCAAATTAATGGAATCCATTGGGTTAGAGTTCTATGAGGATTACATGGAAACCAAAGCGCAGCTTCTGATTGGCTGCAGGAAGCTCCTACAGCCAATCAGGAGCCGCAGAAGCCCCATCTCATTCTCTCTCTGTCTCATTATTGATACAGGTCAGGGTGGATACAGATAGTCCACATCCTCCAGGAACTTCTGCAACTGCTTAGCCGAAACTGTCTACCACCTTTCCCAAGAAGGGGGTATTCACAACCGGGTGGTAGTTGTGATAATTGGCTTCTTCAAACATGGATGCACTACCGCTTGTTTAAGGACAGCAGAAACAACACTACTTATGTAGACATGTGCTCACCCCCACAATGGACTCACTCAATCCCTTCCCTCCATCCCTGGACTAGTTTTCAGAAGCCAGAATGGACAGGGATCAAGAGAACAAGAAGCTGGTTGCATCACTGCAAGGTTCCCCATCCACATAAACTGAAACTCACCCCATAAAGTATGGGAAGGTGCTGTATTGGACATCTCAACAGGAATTGCTACAACTTTGGCATACAAGACACTATGGAGCTAAGTAACTTTATCCTCAAATTGCTTTGCAAACTACTCACGCAATGTACTCCAGAAGCCCGCCCACCACTTCTGGTCTGCCCAGCCTCTGGACTGCCTGAAACAACTCTGCTGAATGGTTCTTTGAGGACGCAATGGAGGCAGCAAAGTAGTTCTTCTATTTCCTAGTGATGCATTAAAGCAAACCCTTACTAGCTCTTGGAAGTCAGCCCAGTTACTTGGCAAGTGCTTCTTCTTCTTGGAAGGATGGAGTTTGGTGGTTAGCTGCAAGGCTGGAGGAGTGCACTTTCATGTCTCCAGTCTATAGGAATGCTAAGCGCCTGCCACTCTGGGCATTCATTCTCTTTCTGCCCCACCCCTGCAGATAAATTAGTGTGTTGCAATAGTGTCTCAAAAACACTTCACCTCAATAAGCTGGAAATCACAAGCATCTCTGGGCACTTGGCCAGGGAGATGGAGGCCTAAGCATCTATTGGATTATCTTTAATTTTAAGGAGCTATCAGGGCTCAGGTTGAAGTCTGTACAACTTAGAGGGTATAAAGGAGGGTTAGAATGAAGTAGGAAGTGAGAATAGCAAGTGTAAGTAAATACAGCAAAGCAGGTGGCAAAGCAGAATAAGCACCTTAAAAGCAAAACAAAATGACAGGCTGGGATGGTTAAGACTCCATCTAGTTGTTTTTAAAGTATTGTTGGTGTTACTCAAGAATTCAAGATTTTTTATCATTTGCTGGTAGATTTTTAAATGCTGTGTTTCATATTCTTGTTATGGTTTATATCTGTATTTAAAAATGGTTTCAATTATTTTTAATAAGACCATCTTATATACTTACAGAAATTGCAAATAACAATTCACAAAAGCAAAATAAAGGAATTGCAAGTATTCTGGTGTTTTTATTGTTATTGTTAATTGCCCAGAGAAATGGTTCCTGGGTACCTTGTGATCAGGGGACCACAAATAAATGATATTTGAAACGAAGAAATCCGGCAGTTTAAGGGCCAGACAAAAGTGTTATGTAGAAGGCCGAACAGGGTCTGGAGGAGCATCAGATATTGGCTTAATTTGCAGATTAAGGTATCTTCCAGACCAGGCAACATGTTTAATGATCATTCATCCTGATTTGTTTTTTAGGAGAAATTCAACAATGTTGCAGCAAGCCATTTCACTTTCCTGATTGCAAAAAGCCCAATCTTTTGGGAAAACGTTTCCCCGCCAGTGCTCCAATGGCACTTCTGCACTGCCACTTCTTATGAGGTGGCGAGAGTATTGGAGTCTCAGCTTCAGGATCTGTCCTTCCAGTGAGCACTCAGGGCTGATTTCCTTCAGAATGGATAGGTTTGATCTTCTTGCAGTCCATGGGACTCTCAAGAGTCTCCTTCAGCACCATAATTCAAACGCATCAATTCTTTGGCGATCAGCCTTCTTTATGGTCCAGCTCTCACTTCCATACATCACTACTGGGAAAACCATAGCTTTAGCTATACGGACGTTTGTTGGCAAGGTGATGTCTCTGCTTTTTAAGGTGCTGTCTAGGTTTGCCATTGCTTTTCTCCCAAGAAGCAGGCATCTTTTAATTTCATGACTGCTGTCACCATCTGCAGTGATCATGGTCCTACTGTTAATCATTTCATCCTGCATCTTTTATAACAATCCAAGAGATTTTGTTTTCCATTATGTACAATGAGAGCAGCAGAGTTTATACAGGGCACAGCCTCCATAGAGGAGGCGGTCGAAGCAGACGCGCGCCTTTTTCTTCTTCTTACGTGCCCCGCTCTGATCATTTCAAAAGCGATGACGCCACGGTGCGGCCAGTGACGTGTCAGGAGGGCGGCCGCACCAACAGCTACGGGTGGAGGGACGCCTCCCATGTTTCCTTGGCGTCTTGACTTGAGCATGAATAAAAGCGTGGCTGCAAAATGCCGGGGGATACATAGATAGAAAAGAGGCACAAACACTCCTCCCATATTAAAAAACTAAGCCCCGGGCAGGGCCTCTTATTGCTGTTGGTAGGGGCCCGTTTGCAACGCGGAACCTCCTCGCCGCGGCTTGGCGGCGGCGCGAGGGAAGGTGTTCGGCGTTGCACCGTCCGGGCTGCGAGGGGCATTGTGGGGGCCCGCGTTTGAAAACCGTTGCTCGCTTCTTCTTCTTCTCCTCTCTCAATTTTTATTTCCCCCCCCTTTCTCTCTCCCCCGCCCCGCCACCACCTCTTCTCATCTCCCTCCGGCGGGTTTTTATTAAAATGGCGCCCTAAGCCGCGGTCCAGGGAAGCCACCCGAGTTGGGAGGCTCGAGGAGAAGCGGCCCTCGGAGGAGGGTAAGGGCGGGCGGGCGAGGGGCGCGTCCTCCTCCCCACCCTCCTGCCTCCGATGCGAGAGGATGGCGAGCCCGGATCAGAAGTCGCCCAACGTCCTGCTGCAGAACCTGTGCTGCCGCATCCTGGGCAAGGGCGAAGGTAACTGCCTCCCCCGAAGACTATAGAAGCCCTTCCCCGCTTGTCGTGAGCTTGCTCGGGTCGCTTCTCCGTGTGTTTGTGTTGGCTTGTGTGTGTGTGTTGTGTTGCGTAGCGGCTCCTGCCCTTCTGTCAGCGGAGCAGCTGTGGGAGCCGTGCAGGTGGAGCGAAGGATGCTCTTTTGCCTCCCCACATAATAACGTGCAGGCAGGCGAAAGAGGCTGCTGCTTTCCGTGGGTGGCTGAGTTGAGCAGACGGACAGCTTCGTGCCCCCTGGAATAACTTGGCTGCAAAACACCCTCCCCAGACACCGCCTTGCCTCCTCCCGCTGAAAGAGGTGCCTGAAACAGTGTTTAATGCGCATCAGAGAGAGAGACAGAGAGACGTCCTGCTGTAAGAGTGCCTGGTCGGTTCTAGAAGTGGGGGCTCCAGGTTTCTTCCCTCAGCTCCACTGGGTGGACTTGTCTGAGATTTGGCCCAGCCACCTGGGCATCGGAGCTTCTTTGTGCATATAAATAAGGCGAGGGGGGTAGAAAAGCTAAGTAGGACCTCTGAGAGGAATAGGCTGGATGCTGGCTCACTGAATATTGTGTAGAATAGGTAAAGGTAAAGGGACCCCTAACCATTAGGTCCAGTCATGACCGACTCTGGGGTTGCGGCGCTCATCTCGCTTTATTGGCCGAGGGAGCCGGCGTACAGCTTCTGGGTCATGTGGCCAGCATTGTGTGGAATAGCTATACACAAATGTAATATTCTGCATTTAGTGTGTTTTTTGGGCAGGGGAGAAATCAGATCCACATGTACAGTATAGGATGACACTCAACTTGACACCAGGAGGTGTGAAATGAATTGGTGCGTTAAAAAAACCCAACAACTGCTAGCAGGGCCCCTGTATGGTTTCGGGACCCTGTTGCAGGGGTTGGACTGGATGACCCTCGGGATCCCTTCCAACTCTACAATGCTGTGATTCTATGAACCTAGTTAGCCATGGTATGCTGGACCAGGTGACCACTGGCCTGATTCACTGGCTCATCTTCTGTTTTTAACCTGCTGGGTCAGGCCAGTAAACCATCTAGGCCAGCATTCTCTTCTCACAGTGGCCAACCAGATGCCTTTGGGAAGCCCTCAATCACTATCTGAGTGCAACAGCGCTCTCCTGGTATAGGTCCCAGCATCTGGTATTCAGAAGCACACTGCCTCTGACAGTGGTGGTAGAACATATAGCCATCAGGGTTAGTAGCCATTGACAGAGTTATCATCCACAAACCTGTCTAATCTTCTTTTAAAGCCATTTTAGTGGGCGTAAGCTGAATATGAGACTTCAGTGCACTGTTAACAGCTACAAAGGCTAAAACAATTTTTGACTGCATCAGCAGATGCATAGTGTCCAGATCATGAGAAGTAATTGGTACCACGGTTCTGCATTGGTCATGACTCCAGGTCTGGAGATTGTGGTTTAAGAAGGATATAGACAAATTAGAACATCTCCAAAGGATGACGACAGATACAGAGGAGCCTAGAGACGAAGTCCTGTGAGGAAAGATTGAAATCAGGTACACTTAGCCTTGAAATGAAATTATTACGTTCCAGTGTAATGACCACCTTAAGTATCTGAAAGGTTGTCACATAGACAGAACATACTTGTTTTCTCTTACTCTAGGTAAGGAGTAGCCAATGTGGTACTCTCCAGATATTGCAGGACTGCAACTACTGGCAGTCCCAGCTAGTGTGGCCAACTGGAGAAACCATGTTGCCTATCCATGCTCTAGAAGTTAAGACCAGAACCATTGGATCCAAATACGAAGAAAAAACTTAGAACATTAGGAAGAACTTTATGGAAGTAGAAGCTGTTGGACAGTGAGGCAGACTGCTTCAGAAGGTGGTGGACTCTCCTTTGTTAAGAAGTATTTACGCAGAGGAGAGATAGTCACCTGTTGAGGTTCTGTAGAAGTTGATTTCTGCATCATTGAACATTTGAGTTCTTTTCCAAATCTTAAGAGGCTTGATTAACTTCAGAGCTAACTCCCAGCTGATGAGATGTTGCTAAAAAAAGCTGTGTTGAGTCTTTTTTTTGAGCAATTGAAAAAGAGGTACAGCAGGTATGTTGTGATTAACATCCCATAAGTAAGCACACAGATGAGAAAATCTCAGGGAAAGTTTGAAATGCATTCTTGTTTCTAAAGCTAAAAATCATCCCCATTTGTAGGCTACTGTTCAAATACTTTGAAAGAACAATGGCTACTGAATGCACAGCTTCCTATAGATCATTGTGAGAGATTAAGTATACATGATTATGGTATTTCTCCAGATACTCATAAATTTGTTAGTTACTGCTGACGTAAAATCCGCTTCCTGAGCATAACATGCATTTTTGTATGTGTAGGTTAAATTTTCTTATTTGGTAGAAAAAAATGTAGTACTGAATTACATAATACATCCTGTTAATCTGTTTGCAGTGAGAAAATAGTTACCTATGAACGGGACAGTTGAAAGATACAGCAATTGGATTGTATCAAAGATTATAAAAGCAAAAATGGAACTGTGGTATGTTTTATGCAGACCAATATGGCTAAAAGTCTGAAAACACCAATTAAAAATAAAATAAACACAGCTAAAAAAGAAACTAAAGGGGGGATAAATAGAAAACAACAGTAAGAAGTAATAGGTAAAGTAGCATAATTAAAGACCACATGGCAGAATTAAAAAAAACACACCCTACAATGAAGGTTAACTTATTTTATGATCCGCTTAAGCTACCAAAAAGGAGGCAAAGCAAACTTCTTGGGATGAAATTCCAAAGCCGTGATTCAGCCCTATTTCTTGTTCCAGGGGTTATTAGAACCTGTATAGGGCCTCCACTGTGGGCTTTAAATGACCTGGCAAGATACAGGAGGAGATGGTCCTTTAGTTATCTTGGTCTCAATTTGTGAAAGGCTGAAAGTTATCGCTAGCATTTTGAATTGGGTCCAGTAATCCAACTGTAATTAACAACCTGATTGATGATTTCTGAACTGATTGAAGTTTCTGGACACTTTTCAAAGCAACCATGTTAAGTGACTTTGAATGATCTGGATGTGTCATTGTGGTTAGGTCTGCTGTCTTGCAGCACCAGACTAAACTGGGCAATATACATCTGACCATGGCTTTTACCTGAGTGTCAATATCAAGGCCACAGCCAGAAGCATGCCCAGACTATGAACCTGTGTTGTGTAACCCCATCCAAATCATGTTATATTATTTTTCTGATATTGGAGCAGTTTGTCTGTATGGCTGCCCTGCCCTGCTGTGAGCTAAGCCATGGTTTGTCTTAGCATTGTGTTATATTTGAGCTCATGGTTTATTTCCAGACAAACCACAAGCTGTAACCAAGTCTATGGATTACTGGTTGTGGGTTGTGGGAGATAAACCACAAGTTATGACTTAGGCTTACAGCATTTTGCAGCAGCAGGACCAGAGGAGGAGCAAAATTGCCATGATCTTCTCTCTGGGAACCCACTCATTTGCTGATTTGTGCTAAGTCATGGTCATTGTCTCAAATATGGCATAATGAATATTTGCTTGTTCTTTGAAAATTAGTTAAGATGACTTGGATGCATACTTTATTGTGCTTTAAAAGTTTGGGGTTTCTTTTGGTGTGTGCAAGCTGGTGCAAATATCAAATACGATTCAGTAGTAAAGAACTTACTTGATTGTAGTTGGTTGGTATCTGTCTTGAGAGACAATGGTGTGTGCCTCCAGTGATGAAGTTAAATCACTGTGTTAGCAGCACTGAAGTGACATCCCCTGGGAGCAGGCCTGGGCACTATGTACGAAGGGCCTGGAAAGCAGAGCACTGCATTTGGTACCAGCTTGGCTGCAGGAGTTGCTGGAAAGAGGCAAATGAGGTGCCACCTGACCCCCTTAGGGACTCCACTCTGGATTTGTGTAGGGTTTATTGCCTAGCCTTTTCTTCTCCTGACAGTATCCTGGAAGCAGTGTTCGAAACTCCCATTGTTCTCGGTGTATTTTGCAGGGTATTTCATTAGTGTGAGCAGTTTCTAAGTTCGGGGTGCAGTACTGTGCCTAAGATTTCAGATTAAAACTGCAGTGTGGAAGGAAAGGAGGACCCTTTTCTGCCTCCCCACTTCCAGCTACTCTCTGAAGACTGGAGAAGAGACCCTCTTAAGAATGTTAGGGGGGTGGGCAGGAGAAGGACTAGACCATGTGAAAAATGAACATAATATTTTAGCTGCAGTTCAGTCCTTTTCAGCCTTGTATTCCTGTTATAAAAAAGTGTGCCGAGACATTCCGTTGTTGCGCCCGTAACCTAGCTTTAAGGTGCCATTTAGCTTCTCGTTTTCATATCTCAGTTTCCAACACTGCCTGAAAGGCAGCAGAGGTTTAGGATCAGTTTTCCTTCTCCTAGATGGGCTAGCTTCCCAGGTTGACGAGCCCCATCTGCCTCTGACTTCTGTATGTGCAGAAACCACCTTCTTGACTGTTGGACCCACTATTGTTCCTGTGTGCTCAATTTGTCAGAGCCTGTCTTTGCATGCAGAGAAAGTCCCTAACTCTCAGAGAGCTTAAGACCTATCGGCTATCCTCACCTGGTTTAGCCGGCCAGTCAAAGCCATTCCTGGGATGTGGCTGCTATTAGCTTCTGGGAGCCGCAGGTGAAAACTAAATTCAGGGTGGGGACCAAAGGTGGGCAAACTACTTCAGATGGAGCACAACATGTACCCCTCCCATCCCCTAACACCACATACATCCCATTTGATTGTAGTATTGGACAGGATAATTCACCTGCCCATTTTATGAGACTGAAGTTTCAAGAGAAGAGACAGTGTGTTAAACTTGTGTGGATTTCACCAAATAATTGTTTATAGAATTGTTTTAATGAAGGTAGATGTAGTTGGTAATTGCTGAGTAGATAGATGGGTATGAAAATACAAATCTTAAAAATTGGGGAGAACTAACTTGTGGAATTTGCAAGAAGTAGGTTGTTTGCCTCTGGGGGAAAATCTGTGCATCTAGCACAGAAATGAAATCCTGACAGCACAATTCCATGCATATTTACTCATAAGTATTACTCATTGTGTTAAGTGAGACTAACTTAAAGATGCATAGGATTGTAGTATTTGTCTACAATTATTTGCTCAGATCCTTGGGAGTAAGACGCATTGAATTAACTGTGACTTACTCCTAAGTACAGTAAATATGGAAATGTTTAGATTGCATGTAGGTTTTGTTCTTTTAGCTCACTTTGGGAAATAGGCCCCGAAGAACATGGTGTTCTATAAGCTGGTGATAAAATTAGGCTTTTCTTAAAGATAACTTGTTACTTGCAGCCTGATTTGTCTAAAGACTTCAGATTGGGGGAGAAAGGTCTTCTTGTCTAAAAATCATAATCTGCCACAAGGGGAAGGGTGGCAGAAGACAAAACTGGAGCAATACCAAATTTATTCATTCCCTTGAATGTTTTATCATAAGTAGAAAGGCGTATTTGATTTTTTAAAAAAAATCAAATTCCAAAGCTTCAGAGAGCTGAGTTGAGCCAAGACTTGAGACCTGCTAAAATCAAAATAGCTTTGTGGTATAAAAAGTAGCAGTTACCCAGGTGATAGATTGAAAATTGCGTATCCTCATGCAGTTCAAATATCTTTACAAATAGGGAGCTTTTAGAATGAATAATTTGTCTGATGTTTATGTTTATAAAACTTGTATCATTTTGCTCCTTCGAAATACCAAAATGGTTTCCCTTATTTATAAACTCTTTTATTTGGCTTAAGTATTGCACACTGTAGGGCTTTACTTGGCCTATAAAACATAGCATTTTGTGCTTTTTATTTTAAAATGTAATTTCTTTTGAGAGTAATTAAACTAAGAATAATTATTATGATATGGTAAGCATGGTGGGCAAACTTGGCAATGTTGGATAATATTATGTTAATTTTAATTACTCTTATTTACAAAAAAAAGACTACCTTCATGTATTTGTTTGGGACTTTTAGCAGTTAGCATTGATGTTATATGAGCTGAGTCTTCTACAGTGCCATCCTGTACATTTCAGTGGGAACTTTCCCCAGGAATGTGTGCATAAGATTTCAGCTCTGATTTGTATGTTACCTGTACTTCATTTATGGAAACATCTTTTGTCATATTGGGAAATGTGGACATCTTGGATATCTTCCTTTAAATGCAAGTAATTGTTCCTCAGTTTTAACATTGTGAGAGATTTCTGGTAAACCTCCTACTGGTTGTGCACGGGGGCAATGTTTTCTTTCACGTCGGTATTTTGGTGCTCACACTAGTAATCAAATCTGAGGACTTTATTGATTCTTTAGAAGGAGGCCAGTGATGCTGTGTCCTGGAAGCGTCGAGGGCAACTCTAATCACATACTGTAAACATCTTTCTGTGAACAGAGAAATGAGCTCCTCTAAAGGTTCTTGACTGAGAGTTGCTAACTGATGAAGTGAGGGACCAGGTTGATTGCAAACATTTGCAGATGGAATTGGGGTCATCAATAAGCTTTGCACAATATAATAGCTATGACGAAAATAGTTTTGTTAGGTCACAAGGAAGGGTATAATTGGGGCAAAATGTTTTTAAATTTTAGGTTTGTAAAATGATTTTGTAAACCTGTGGGGTGCTGTTGACCCCACCTACACAATTTTTGGTGATGTTAAGGGGAAATGAGTGATTTGTCTGTTATGAAAATGGGCAGAATTCTGTTTCTTCATCCTCTGTATTCTTTTCTCACATGAAATAGACACAACAGGCTCTGGGCTAAGCACCTGCAGATAATGGCAATTAGTAAATAACCTTAAAGGGCATTTTGTATGGCTACTTTGAGCCCTAGCACCCTATGTGCATGTTGTTTTGGTTTTCTTGGACATTCCAACGCAGTAAAATTGACCTTAAAAACCACAAGTGAAACAACATTTCCCCCACTAAATTACACCCCCCCTGCATCCCGCCCAAATGCCACATGGTACTGTATTTTTCTGTCTATAAGACGCCCCCATGTATAAGATGCCCCCTATTTTGGGGGACTCAGATTTAGGAAAATGGGGGGAGATGTATCTGTGTATAAGACACCCCTTAATTTTTGACATTATTTTTTAGGAAAAAACCTAGTCTTATACACGGAAAAATACGATAATTTAAGCTTTGTATTGGATGAGAACTACCTTTGTTTCAATAAAGGCTATTGAGACAAAAGTTTTATGGATTTTGTCGGGTGCTGTTTGGGGGTGTTTGACCCCACCCGTTGATGAAAGGTTAAACTTTCCTCCTCCCGTATCCTTTGCCAAGATGGTGGCATTTATGCTTGAGGCTACAGGAAATTGGATTTCATGACTCCAAAGACCTGTTGTTGTTTTTTACTTTCCTTGTGTCTTTTCAGCAAATGGTACTTGAGGTCTTAAGTGCAAACCTTGTTTAGCTATTTTCAGTGATTTTGTAAGTGTGGGAAGGAAATTACTAAACCACATAATTTAACCATACATATTTAATTTTGTACTCTCCCTTTTCGGGAAATTTCTAAAAAGCGCTAGCCGTGACAGTTCCTTTTTTTCTTGGATCATTTTGACTTTAATTTCCTCTTGCCTCTAATAGTTTGTCTACATTTTCACAGGGAATTTGTTCAGAGTTCTTTCTAGGCTTTGAAATATGTATGCCGAACACTGCAGTTCTGAGTAGAAATACCTCTGATACATTAGTGGAGATGGTGAGAAGGTTGTGAAAAATGGATGATAAAAGAAAATTCCCACTAAGCATTATTGAAACCTGACTTCATAGCAGCTACATAAAAGCATGCTCAATAAGAACGTGCCTCCTTAAAATTATTGATACTTTTGTTCTTTGCGTTCAGCACTTTGAGAATCAGAATGCTATTTACTGGTGTTCTGAATTCTTTGGAGAATATTCCACAAATCTGTTCATTAAGAGATCCTGTCAGAGTACTCAAATAAGGGCACAATTGTGAAATTGCTAGCATTCACATGAGCTTTGAAAGGCAGGTCTATGGCTATGTTCCATCTCACATCTTTATCAATATCACACTTAATTTATATCCCACTTGCATTGTTTTCACATTTAAGAGGTGAAGGTCTCATTCAATTTAATTAGACTTTCACGGTAGAAAATATAATGTTTTGAAGGTCAACTTTTCTAGGGGGCGTACAAAGGAACACCATATTATCTGAGAGTGAGAGAGAGTGATGGATGCTAATTTGCTAAGTTCTCTGTTTAGCCTTTTGTTAACATGAATAATGGAATCATAGAATTGTAGAGGGTCGTCTAATCCAACCCCTTGCAATGCAGGAATCTCAACTAAAGCATCCATGACAGATAAGAGGCTTCCTTTGCATGCACTCTATATACAGCTCATTAGGAACTGCAGGATAGAAGTCTATTTCTTTATATTTGTAGAGCCCCTTCGCTTTACACTTGGCAAAGGTATTTGCCTTTTGGAATTGAGGCTGCCCAGCAGTTTTCTGTTTTGCTGACCGAGTTCAGCCAAATGTGGAATGAAGTCTCTGGCAGGGGCAGAGACTTTTAAAAAGCAGTTTGAGGAAAGAGTGCCTTTTCATCTCAAATATTGCTTAGGTTAAAATAATATTTACTTCTTCCTCTTGCTAAGCTGTATGGTCAATTTTATGGCCTAGCAGTTTCATGCACTGAGATGGTGCTGCCTTTATTCTGTCCAAGGTTCATCCAATTGAAAGGGTGCATGTGGGACCCTGGACGTGATATGGTTGCTACATTTATATTGGGAATTCAGCACATTTTTATTTGAAATTATTACATATTTCTAATGAATCTAGGGTTCTGATTTGAACTCCATTAAGGTTTTAGAAACTGTGGAATATTTTTTTCAGAAGCTGTACTTTGTCATTAGGAATATCTGCAGCTCTTCTTCATACAGAATTTGGGTGGCCAGCAATTTAAGACTGAGTGGACTGTGCTCAGTTAAGGTATATTAAAATAATTGTTATACATATGTTATATTCCTGTGCTGTGCTATATGGAATTGGGTGAAAACCAACTCTGGAAAGCAGCTTGTCAAGATGTTTTAGACTACTCTTCCTATCCAGAACTGAACACTACACTGACCTTAAATAAGTGTCAGCTAAGGGATTGGCTTTTCTGGATAGAATTCAGAAGGGATCTGCAACTAATTAGAAAGGCCAAAAAAAAATTCCCCTTGGTATCCACTCGCAAGAACAGAGCACTTTAGAGCTAGTTATCTCACCAGTTTCCGTAAGAAATGTATTCTTATGGAGCTGTGTTTCCAAGTGATACCCAATGTAGTCTTAGATGGCTGTTACAACAAGGTCCCGTGCACAGACAGACTTTGTATTTGTGGTCAGCCTCAGGTGGAAGACATCACTCATTATCTGTTAGCTTGCCTCTTTATATAGGGTCCCAAGAGTTCACTTTGTGAAACCTTTGGTTGCAGAAGCATGTATACCCCAGCGAAAATGGTTCAGGGGTTTGTTTGTTTGTTTGTTGTGAGTGACAGTAATAGCATTGTAACACAGAGAGTGTTTATGCATTGGCTGCAAAAAAGAAAGAGGAAAAGGGATTTAGATAAAATTGCTATAAATTGTTTTGGTGATACAGAGGTTTAATCTGAAATCAGGCTAAATCTAAGCTTGTTGATGTCTCTGGTATCTCCTCTCACGTCATGGATGTCTGCTTATATTATGGATGTATGTTCTATATTATTTTATTAATACTATTGCTATGAGTTTGTCATGGCCTTTGGCTAGAACAATAAACTTACAAACTGCAAGTGAAACTGAAAACTGAGTATTTCTAATGCTTTGTTTATTCCCCCGAACTGTTAAAGGCAGAAATGCTTGCAAATACTGAGATTTAAAGTCATGTTCAAATTGAGAACAAAAGCCAAACAGCTGAAAAGTCTTTGGAATGGTGTGAGGATAAATACAATGTTTAGGGGTAGAGCAATGTGCAAATGATAGAGTGGGATTCATGGGCAGATTTCTAGGAGGAAATAGCTGGGTGTTCTCATGTATCCCTTCCTGGAATATCACAGAATGTATAATCTGGACATTATGAGTATGCCAGGGAATATTTACTTATCATTCTTTGTCATTGAAAGCCCCTCCTAGTAGTTCAGCAGTAAAATTGCTAGTGCATTTGGAAAGCTAAGCAGGGTCTGGAATGATTTCAAATTGGATGGGGGACCATGTGTTCAGATTCCTATATTGCAGGGGGTTAGACTAGGTGACCCTTGGGATCCCTTCGAGCTCTACAATTCTATGATTTTTATGACCTGTGTTTAATGGAGGTGCCTATAAATGGACATGAAGCTTCTACAACCCTGTAATGAGCTTCTGAAGTAATCCAAACTATGTTTCTTACTTCTGCTGACTGCTTTTGAGCAAACACCAAAAATCCTGTTTGCGCAGGAAGACACTTTTACATTCATGATTCTGTATTACACATGGCAGATTAGTATCGGGTATGTGCATGTGTGTGTGTGTTTATGTAGGTACACAACTCGTAAAATTAAATGCATTTTCACAGTCTCTTATTATTAAAGGTAAAGGTAAAGGACCCCTGACAGTTGAGTCCAGTCGCGAACGACTCTGGGGTTGCGGCGCTCATCTGGCTTTACTGGCCGAGGGAGCTGACGTTTGTCCGCAGTTTATTCCGGGTCATGTGGCCAGCATGAGTAAGCCACTTCTGGCAAAACCAGAGCAGTGCACGGAAACGCCATTTACCTTCCCGCCGGAGCAGTACCTATTTATCTACTTGCACTTTGACGTGCTTTTGAACTGGTAGGTTGGCAGGAGCAGGGACCGAGCAACGGGAGCTTACCCCGTCGCAGGGATTTGAACCGCCAACCTTCCGATCAGCAAGCCCTAGGCTCAGTGGTTTAGACCACAGCACCACTCATAAAATTAAATGCATTTTCACAGTCTCTTATTATTAACAGTTGACTAATTGTGATTTTATTTCAGCTGATGTAGCCCAGCAGTTTCAATATGCAGTGCGAGTCATTGGAAGCAACTTTGCCCCTACTGTTGAAAGAGATGAATTTCTTGTAGCAGAAAAAATTAAAAAAGAACGTAAGCTTATTTATTATTTTTTAACAGTGTTCAGAGCAAGTTTTATAAGGTGTTAAATGCTGTGTGGGTTTTGTCTCTTATGATAGAGCAGGTTCACTTTACTGTTCATCTATTACCTTGTTTTTCTCCATGCATATATGTGCTTTTATATTCATTTATTTAAAATATTTATAAGCTGCTGTTCTAGACTATGTCTACCCAAGCTAGTGAACAGCAATACAACCATAAAATACAATAATAAAATGGTTTATTTTGTTTCAACTACGGCAGACCAACACGGCTACCTACCTGTAAATAATAAAATTGTGAAAAAGGTTTTCTCACACAATCCCTTATAAAAGCTTCTAAAACTAATTTTTATGAACAAACAAAACATTAGCATATAAACCAGCACAAAACTATTTTCAAAGCTATTTAAAAAACAACAACACCCATCAGCATGTCCAAAAGACACATCTGTTAAAAACCAATTGAAACTGGTGGTTTTAATTCTTTTTTAATTCTCTCATATAGGAGAGAGAGTAATATGAATTGTAGTAATAGATCACTGTGTCAGCAGATGCTAGCAGGGAAGAAGCGAGAAGATAGTGTAATATAGAGTAGATGTATTTATTCTTTTGTCTGAACAAATTTCTATCCTTCATATGTGGTTGTAAGGAAAATATGGAAGGAGGTGTGTGCATTTATCTATTATTATAGTGTAGACTTGAATATTCTACATAGAAACATATTCACATAGGGTCATTTCATTGGATGAAATGAGCATTTCTGTCCTTTGGGGGAGACCCTGTGGCAGAGCGATCACCATTTTTGTTGCCTTGCTGCTAAATAAGCTAGGGTGGTAGGTGGAGGAAGCAGATTTTTTCACTTTCCCTTCCATTGACTCTAATGAGAGAGAAATAAATACAGTAGACTTATGCACATTTAACTTGCACACATTCAACTTTACATGCTTGGCAAAAAAATAAGTAAAAGAGCGGACGTCCAGTGGGGCGGGGAACTTTGGCAGCCACATCCACCATTGATCCAGCGTGCTTTGATGATATGCAATTTTGGCTTTATGCGTGATCCCCATAACATAAGTTGTGGGCTTACTATACTCCAGGCCCAGGCCTGGCATAGTCTTGGGCCAGTTTGTGGGTGTGTCAGGGGATTTTGAATCTTGCCGATCCATGACTGCTGGAAATCCGCTTTTTTGACCCCCTCTGCCTGCGGGATATGGACCACAGAACATCTGTGCTCATGGATCTTTTTACAAATTACCCACACATATCCCTTTCTCCTGACGGAACAGCACTTAATGTTGTTTCTTAAGGTCTCTTAAGCAGCCTTTGACTAGGATCACAGGCCTAGTCTTAAATATGACACCATCCTTCTGGCCAGAATGAATAGTCATCTACATTGTAACAAAGCAGCTAGTAGCTCAGTGAATTAGGTTATCTGTGTTGATTGAATTTCTGTTTAGTTTAAATACTAATGTTGCACATGGCAGGCTTGTAGTGTTCTTAACTTGCCTTTTCTCTTTTAAAGTTGTGCGGCAAGGAAGGGAAGAGAATGCTGCTGTATTTTCAGAACTCTACAGAAAACTCCACTCACAGGTACAGGAATATGTTCTGAACAACCCAATATCCAATATGGAGACTAGCTGCTAATTGTTGAGTAAAGAATACCACTAATGTGGCTTTGATAGATCAAGGAAATGAGTTGTGTTTGAGTTTCTTCTGATCTCCTGTCCTGTAAAATATCAAAAGCCTGTTTTTGAGGAAAGTAAAAAATAATCATCACGTGGTTTTTGTTGACTATATGACTTCTTATGGGAAGGACATACATCAGCATAAAATGTGTTTTGCTTTTTATGTTAAACTTATCTCACCACAATCTATTTTTAAGATAATGTGTATTGATTTATTGATCAGGTTTTCTGTCGGCCTCTTAAGTGATCTTGGTTTTCTTTCTTTTGTACTTGAGAATTTATGAGTCAGTTTTGACAGTGAAGTTCAGCGAAGTTCACAAACTTTTGTATACTGCAAGCAAATCCGTTATTCCCTGGCATTAATGAGTTGACTTCCCTCTGCTATAGAGAGACTAGTTCAATAATTTCCAGACTTGTGAGAGCAGTATAGTAGCTGCCTAAAAACAGCAGGGCATGAATTAGCATGAAGCCCAGCTGTTGGTGGGAGATCTATCAGTCATTTGTTTAAGCCACAGCTCATGTTTTTCCGCTTATATTGCAAAGGTAAATAGATGAATTAGAAAATTTGAACAAACCATGCTTAAAGAACCTAGAACAGTGTCCTGAACTGTTGAGAATAGCTATTAAGCACTTCCGAATACTTTATATCAGTACTTTTATCATATGGTTATGACAAGCTGCTTGCTGAAATAGCACTGTGAAGATAATCCACCCACCCTGGTTGAGTACTATCATCAGATCAGGGACAAATAGAAAATCAGCAGGCATTTAAGTCTCTTAAGAGGTGGGTCTGGTATTATTATTACTATTATTATTATTATTACTAAAAAAGAACTTATCCAGGCAGAGGTAAGTGGCAGATAACCTTCTGCTACATCGGCTGCAGTCCAAACCCACATAGAATTCAACAGGACTTTCTTAAAAGTAGCTGTGATGGGTGTATACGTGCACCACTTTCCATTTGGAACAAAAGTAGACCTGTAAATCTTTAATTGATTTGACCGATGCAGCTGAATGAAAAATTGGCGGTGGGTGTTTTTTTGCAGCACTGTAATCACGAAGCCTGAAGACCAGTCATGCACTGCAATCAGTCAACAAAGCTTGGTTTCCATTAATCTAACCTTGCGTCTCCCATCCATACCACTATTAAATCATGGTAATACTTGCTCACGGGCTAGTAAAACTAGAACTAATTTTGAAACCACGTTACCATTTCTAATAGTTACCTCTTGTGGCAGGGAGTTTTGAAGAACAGATGGTCAATCCTCTACCTCTTGCTGAGCCTCAGTGAAGATCCACGCAAGCAGCCAAACAAGGTAGCTATTTTTGTGGGTGTGGGTGTCTATCTATCTTACATATAATGAACATGTAAAAGTATCATTAAGCTGCAGTTTGCTAAGCCACAGACAAGCGACATTATGCACTACAGCATGGCAAGAGTTGGTGGATGAGCAGCTCAGGTGATCTTGACAGCCAGAAGAGGCTGCAGCAGGCCCCCAGCTCTGCTGGCTCTTCCTCCTGCCCATTCTGGAGCCTCTGCCCCTCGGATTCAGGTCCCTAGGCCAGCTGCCACTGCTACTGTCCTCCTTCCTCCTCTGCAGTTGGCCTTAGAATCAATCTGCTACTGCCAGGTAACATAAAGAGCAGCAGCAAGAGCAATGCAGGGATGAAGAAGGCATCAGAAGTAATGGCTGGCCAGTCGTAGGCGGCATGAGGTGGAAAAGAGAACATCAAAGCTGCCCTCTGCTGATCCTTTCAACCTCTGATGCCTGAGGTTGCTGCCACTGCTACAGAAAGCAACAGAAAATAAGTCTGCATTTTGAAATCTTCTCTCGTTTCCGGCAAGGGGCAGTGAGGAGGCAGGCAGACACAAAGCAGAGAAATAAGCTTCTTTCTCTCCTTTGTCTACCTCTCCTCCTCCTCCTCCTCCTCCTCCTCCTCCTCCTCCTCCACCACCACCCCGTTCTGTGGCTCTGGGAAGCATGAGAAATGTTTCCTTCATAGGCTTCCTTTAGTGGAAGTTGGTGCTTGGGAACCGCTCAAGGGATGGGAGGGAATTTATGGAGCATTCACACACATACACCACCTTTTTTATCAGTGTTTTAAAGTTGATTTAAAAGAATTAAAGCTGGAAAACAAAAATAAAAGCCAATAGAAGTGAAATTATAAAAGCAAAACATAACTAAAGATTGTAACAATGTTGTAACGTGCCCAGATAAATAAAGAAGTTTTTTTTTAATCAAATTTTTTTAATTGATTTTCACATTTAGCACATAAAAAATACAAAAAGATAAAAAAGAAAAACATGAAATAAAGAAGTTTTTGCCTGGCGCATAAAAGATAGTAGAGTTGGTGCCAGGCATGTCTATCTGAACAAACCTCACCTCTAATGGAGGTGGGATTTAGATGAAGGCCAATGGCACAAGATCTCGGCGTGCAGGCAAGTTGATATGGAAGGAAAGAGCAGCACCCCTTGAAGTACTGTATTATTACAACTCACAATGTAAAAAACTGAGACAAACGTAAAGTTGAAATGTTAGAGGTTAGCTTAGCGCCTGTTTAGAAATGTCTTTGAAAAGATTGGGGCTGATTCTGAAAAGTGTATTCCGTATTTTATTTTTAATTTTTAAACAGATACATAGGCAATAGGTTTCAGAAGGATAATGTGTTTATAATCATTTAGCTAATGGCAATGGGTTTATTTTAAAACATTGGGTTGTTTTTTCCCTCCCTTCAAGGTATCAAATTTCGCCTCACTGTTTGCTCAAGCACTGCCACGGGATGCCCACTCAACTCCGTATTACTATGCCCGGCCCCAGAGCCTGCCTTTGAACTACCAAGACCGGAATGCTCAGTCTGGCCAGAATTCTGCCAGTATGGGGAGTAGTGGAATCAGCAGCCTTGGCATGTATGCCCCGAATGGGCCAACACCAACCCCGCAGTCATTTCTTCCAGGGTAAATGAACATTTTTCATGTTGCCGATAACCGTGCAGAGAGACCTGTTTCAGTATATAGCAGAGGTGACAGTGAAGGCTTGCTGTTCAACGAAACTGGCCTGCATGGCAGCTGTCGTCTTAACCTTGTACCATAGGTCAATTTGACTTTTATTTAAGCTTGTTTTATATCCTGCATCTCAGTGTTTCTTAGGGTGGCATATGCTAAAATAGCAAAATCAATGGCAAGTCCAAAAAAAGATTAAAGAAAGCAGCAGTTAGAACAAACAACGGAAACAGCAGAGCAATAAAAACATTTCAGAGGGAATTAAAGCTGTTACAGTTATTTTTTGAAAGACATCCAAGTAGTTTCCAGGCAAACCTATATGGGAAGAAGATTCCATAGATAGGTCACCACTGCTTAAAAGACCCTCTCCAGTCACTGTCCTTCAGGGTTGGTGGAACTGCTGTAGTTAATATACCTAAGACCAGGCTTCCTCAAACTGGGCCCTCCAGATGTTTTTGGCCTACAACTCCCATGATCCCTGGCTAGTAGGACCAGTGGTCAGGGATGCTGGGAATTGTAGTCTCAAAACATGTGGAGGGCTGAGGTTGAGGAAGCCTCCCTAAGACCATACAATGATTTAAAGTAGTTATGGGGGGAAAGCATCTGAGGGGTAAGTGCACTTACCTAGGAGAAAGCCCCATTGAACTTAGCAAGACTTGCTTCTGAGTAAATGTGCATAAGACTGTATTGAAAGTCTTATTGATCAAAGGCAGCTATCCCCCCTCTCTGGACCACACTAGTGTTGTCTACAAGACAACACAGAGACACTCTGTCTTCTGTTAGTCAAAGATTATGCAAAACTGGAGTCCAACCTTAGTACTTGGTTAGAATATGAAGAAAGTAAACAGTTCTTAGCTGAATTTCAAGAAGACTGGTAATTCTTTGGACTCTGCTAGACTGGTAAAGAAAAAGCAATTTATATGCGTTGTTTGTGTAATATAACAGTGTGCCACAAGATGGCGACGTGGAGTCCCGTTTTTCTCTACCTGTTTTCCCTGTTTAGATTTACAACGCTTTAAACTGAAACACTTCTTTGATGTGTCCAGATCCAGCCTTTGTTGCTGGAAAGGAAGTTATGGTTCTTTATAAGTCACCTTTTGATATACTTGCTGACTCGCCCTCCCTGATACCTTCTTATGAAGGCAAGTGCAAGTATAGCTAGGGAAAGGAAAAAGAGAGAGAGGGTATATAAAAGTGATGCGTTCATAATTACTGGTACTTGTTTATTTATGGCTTGTATATTGTGCCTTTCCTCCAAAGAGCTGGATTTCAGGCAAAACTTTTGCTTGAAATCATTGGATGACAATTGTGTTTGCTTCAGCACCGAGACAGAATTTTTGCAACGTGGCATTATCCCAAAGTGCCACGGGGAAGTAGTCATCACATTGGGGATAGCACTACATCTTGGCTATGAGGTCAAGCTACTAGAATATCGAAGGAAGAGGCTTCCAAACTTTGTACACCAAACTAGTGGTTTGGGCTTATGGTTCAGCCTTTTTTTGGGGGGGGGGAACCAGCATTTTCTTCTCCTGCCTTTAAGTTCCAGGGAATTCAGGAAGAATTGTGGTTGCTCTTGCTTGCTTTTCCTTCTCAATGCCTCACAGTGGCACTGCAGGCACATTGCCACTTGCAAATTCCTTTCATGGGACCTTATAAGGGGAAAGAACTGATTTTTAATGTGAACTCCTAAGAAGCCTGTAGCTGCCCTATGCCACTAAGGGAGCTAACTCTCAACCAGTGCTTCTGGGTGACTAATCCTAGTGCTTTTTTCCTATTGGTTTCCCACAGGTTCTGTCAGCCAATAAGGGCCCATGAGGCTTCCATAAGGACAAAAGGGGTGTTGAGATCTGGCCCTTCCTCTCTTATGGGAGGCTTTTCTACTCATTTTCACTTCTAAACCACCATATTGGGATAGGGTGATAACAGATTTTAGGTGCTTGTAGAGAGAGCTCTGAGGTTATGTCTGGAAGATCTTTGTTTTCATTAACAACATTCTAGGATGTCATCCTGAGGGGCGATTGCTTTTGTATGTTCCATATATGATGACTGGGAGAGCTGAAAATCTATCTTACTTTTTAATTGCCATATTTTTGAAATACCAGAGGCAGTCGTCCCACTTTCCTGAAACTTGCAGCTCAATTTGAGATCCAAGAGTGCAAAAACAACATCAACAACTTTCAGGGATGTCCTATCTGGTCTGAAATATATTTTCCTGAACAATTTGTTTCAGAAATGTTTGGTGTTGGATAAGTTTTAATAAGCTTAGCGGGCTTATCTTGCTTCTCTTGATCTGGGAAGCTGGCTTGCCCTTTCCCATGGTATATCTTAGCAACTTGACCCTGACTGTACCCAAAATAAGGTGCTAACCCAAATATGATGATGCTTATCCATGAGAATTCAAGGTAAGAAACATCTGTTTCCATGAGTAGGGCTGAGTTACTAAAATAAAATAAGAGCAATTGCTTTTCTATCTGCATTGACCTCTTAGAGGTGTCAGAACATTAAGCTGAAGCAACTTTTTGGCTGGTCTCAAAATTGTAGAACAATCATGGGCACCCTGCTGAGGTGAGAGACCCTTTATTTTTATGATTGTTTTAGAAATTAGCAATTTTCCCACTGCAAATATTTATCAGGAATTATTTTCAAATGATTCTTTTATTTTTGCAGGGCTGCATTAGCCGTAGTTGGAATCACAGCAAAGTCATCTGGCTCTGAATGGGTAGCTGAAATTTTGAGGTGCTTTATGTACTCTGTTGCAACTTTAGTAGGCATGCAACAAGTACCTTTTCTATATAACTGTCAAGAGCTGCAAAATGGTGAATTTCTAAATGCATTTTCAAAGATAATTGGCCATGATAATGCCTTCTGCATCTGCCCTTTTTTTTTTGAGCTGAAATTTCGCAGAAATATAAGTAGTTTTGCTATAAGTAAGACAACTCAATAGCTACATTATAGCTTTTATTTCCGCAGACAATCCTATCAACGTGCAGGCGTGGGAGATTGCCTTCGGCAGCAGCTGGGGGCACGACTTGCCTGGACTTTAACCGCAGGCCAGCCTACATTACAGAACTCTACCTCAAAAGGGCTCTCAACCACTGTTTCACGTAATCTGCCAAGGTCAAGGCGGGAAGGGGACATAACGGGTGAGAAAAATACATTTCATTGTTTGTTCTTTATATTCTTGCGTCACAGTGCTTAGCTCAGATTGGGATGTTTCAGCTTTGACCTTGATACCAGCTGATAACAATTCCCAGGGAAATTGTGTACACACAGGTTCTGCTATAGGAACACTAGTTGTCTGAAATCTTAGTTACCTGAACACAAAGAATCATACCCAAACCCTACTACACAAACGGCTGATTCAGCTATCTCCAAGTAGCTGGAGTCTGCCCACTTTCTTTCTCCTATGTTTTGCTGGTTGGTGCAGAATATATATACATACATACATATATATATATATATATATATATATATATATATATATATATATTCTCAGATGAAAGCCTTAATGAGTTCATTGGAACTTACTTCCAAGTAAGAGGGTATTGGATTGCAGCATAAATATACCCCCCCCCCCAGTATTCAGATATTTCCTGAGGCTCAGACTATATGAAGCTTCAATTTTTTTACCCATTCAAAAAAATAAAAACAAAACAACCAGCAGAAAACCAAAAGTAATTTAAGGGATTAAGTTGAGGAATGACAGTTTGGGGGTGATGCACCTGCACCTATTTCTCACTTCCCTCCCCGTACCCTGGCTGTAGGTATAAAAATAGCTTTGGGGAGGCACTTTTGAGCTGAAGAACAGTTGGAAGGGAAAGGGTTAAAAAAACCCCAATCTCTGGCTTAAACTCCAGCATTGTCAGGCTGCTTTGAGTTATTTAGATGATGTCATGTCACACTTAGTTCGAACCTTAGTCTAATAATGAGACTATACCCCACGGCAAACTGTTTTTGAAACCTAAGTGATTTTGTGTGCCACCAAAATAAGTTATTTGGGCCTTTGTTTCATAAAAGAAATGGCTAATGTGCTAAGAACCAAAGTCACATAAGTGTGCTGTGCCACCACTGGGGGAACACCCATAACATGGTGCTGGGACAGTGAGGTTGACCTCTGAATTTGAGGCACGTACTTTGGTTATCTTCTGCCTTGGATAACTCTTCCCGTGTTCCAGAAACTACTTTTATAGGTATCATTGAAACTGATGGCTCTGCCTCCTATGGGCCTCACCCTGTGCTGAGATCATCAGTTGGCTTTCTGCCTCTTCAGTTTTGTTTCCAATTGCTCTCTTACAGGACTCTGGAAGAAAAAGGCTAAGCACGGCATTTGCCCATTTGTGGAGTTAGGTGGTGGGGAGGGTTTTGCTTCAGTGCCCGAGCTACATATATTTAAATGTGGATATATAGATTTTTTTTAT
Source organism: Podarcis filfolensis (assembly GCF_964270895.1). Taxonomy (NCBI): domain Eukaryota; kingdom Metazoa; phylum Chordata; class Lepidosauria; order Squamata; family Lacertidae; genus Podarcis; species Podarcis filfolensis. The sequence continues at coordinate 26,441,598 of NC_139607.1, read as the reverse complement.
TTAAAAATGCATTAAATTTACGATTTCACTTCAAAACCATTTTTGTTTACGTTTAAAGTGCAAAGTGATTCTGATCATATTGCTGGAAATCAGTATCAACACTATGCACTCTAAAGAAGATAAGCTGAATTTGTATAGATGTGTAATAAAGTGGAATTTGTCACTGAGGGTGGTATCAAATATTAGGCATTATAACAGTTTATCCACTGCCTTCACTGATCTTAAGTATCTTTAGTCCATTGACTGTAAAGGGGCGACTCTGAGTACAGTTGTACCTTGGAATTCGAATGGAATCCATTCTAGAAGTCTGTTTGACTTCCAAAGTGTGGCTTCTGATTGGATTTAGGAAGCTCCTGCAGCCAATCAGAAGCCGTGGAAGCCCTGTCAGATGTTTGGCCTCCAAAAATATTTTGCAAACTGGAACAATCACTTCTGGGTTTGCGGTGTTTGGGAACTAAGCTGTTTGAAAACCAAGGTATGACTCTATGCCTAAGTATTTAAGAACAACACAGAAGGTGCCTGGTATAATCTCACTACGACAAATTATAGTTCATTCTTGCACTAGCCCAATCATTGGTACATTTTTCATTTAGAAGAGAGGTTAGTTTTTTAAAAGCTGGCTGTAAATGACCTTGTAGAACACTCTTGAGTTTTCTCAGTAACTTTCCGGAAAAAATTATATTGCATAAAACATTTTCTTGCCTTCCTCTGCAAAACCTGCACTTTGACAATCTAATGGAGTTCCTCTATTTTTAGCCCTCATCACCCTTAAAACCTGGTTGATATTGTGGTGCCACAGATACAGTATGATGTGAATAGAACTTTGGACAGCAGTAGCTTACACAGACAGCGGGGAGGCGGGGAGAGAAACCATCTCCATTTCTTAATTTATTGTGTTTATGTTGTGCCAGTAAAAAAAACATTTATTCATTCTGTCTGGCAAGATGTAACAGAAGGAACAGATGCATCCTGCCATTATATTATGTAGCTGCTACTAAATAAATTCATATTCCAAATTAAGTCCTTTTTTAAAAAAGAAAGCAGATGGGTTTTGTGCACGTATTGAGTATGGGAGAAACTCCTGCCTGTAACTCTGCAGAGCTGCTTCCAGTCAGTGTAGGAAATACTTAATTAGACCAATGGTCTGACCTAGGAACATAGGAAGCTGCGTTTACAAAGTCGTTGAAAACGTTGGCGTAAAGCTCATCACAAAGTGTCATAAGCTGCTTGTTCAATGAGGTACCTAAACCCCCCAAGAGTCTTTTTTTGGAGGCTATTACAGGTAATACTTTTGGTTATAATGTCCGCTTTTCCAGTCGCAAAGAGTGGATATGCATGTAAAAACATCCCAAAATTGGGGCTACTAGGAGTTACGTTTGACTCGTTGCATGAATTTTTAAACTGGCCCAAGGCTGTAAAGTATTAAGTTTGCTTTGTTTACGTACATGTGGTGGTTATTTTCGTAGCAAAAAATATTTGAAAAATTGGATATGACTTTGTCTGAAATATTGATTTGGTTTTAGATAGCAAAATAATGGTAAATCTGGAACTGTGTTCCTGTTTGCTGACTCACTTTAGGACTGGAATTCTATGCAGTTATACCCTGAAGAGATGCAGGTGGCGCTGTGGTCTAAACCACAGAGCCTAGAGCTTGCCAGTCATAAGGTCAGCGGTTCAAATCCCTGTGACGGGGTAAGCTCCCATTGCTCAGTCCCTGCTCTTGCCAACCTAGCAGTTCGAAAGCACATCAAAGTGCAAGTAGATAAATAGGTACCGCTCTGGTGGGAAGGTAAACGGCATTTCCGTGTGCTGCTCTGGTTCGCCAGAAGCAGCTTAGTCATGCTGGCCACATGACCCAGAAGCTGTCTGCAGACAAATGCCGGCTCCCTCAGCCTACAGAGCGAAATGAGCGCCGCAACCCTAGAGTCGTCCACAACTGGACTTAATGGTCAGGGGTCCCTTTACCTTTACCTTTATACCCTGAAGAATGGAGCAAGGTTGATTGAACTCAGTGGGTCATATTTCGAACTAAATATAGTTAGGCTTTGGCTGTTAAAATGGCTAACATAATTCTTAAATATCCTGCATGTAGCTTAATCTGTTTGTTTCCCCCCACTTTTCAGGCTCTGTTGAAATAACAGAGGCATATCTTGTGAGAGACATTTTATACGTCTTCCAGGGAATAGATGGCAAAATCATCAAAATGTTCAATTCAGAGAACTGTTACAAAGTAGACGGAAAGGTACAGTAGAGATCTTATACCTGTTTTATATAGATAGTCTGCACAAAGGGAGAGGGAGGGGAAACTGTTCAGTATATCCACTCTTTTCAATTATTCTTTTGCCTTGGTTTTAATTTTGCTTTTTTTTAAATGTTTCTATCATTGTTGGCATCTAAGGCAGTTGGCAGTAAACTAGTAACATAAAAACAACAGATAAAAATCAGAAGTGCACTTAATACACAGTTAAATGGTAAAAGGAACAATAAAAATATCCCTAAAAGCATTATTAACAGCAATATTATGAGCAGCATTCTCATCCCATCCACCCCCAGCAAAAAGCCCCACAGTGAATTAAATCATTACCAAACAAAAGCCCAGAAGAATAGACTTTGCCTGGTGTCTACAAGATAGCAACAATGTCCTTGGAAGGGCATTGAACATTTGGCCACAACCACAGAACCACCTGTTCCCATACGAATCTCCACAGCAGCCGAGATTTATCAGAGGCTTTTTTTCCAGGGAGTTTTATCTGTGGAGTTTAGGAGGGTAGTTTATAGAAATACCCTGTTCTTCAGATAGCCCTGTATTTAAAAAGCTCACTTCAAGCTGTCAACCCACATGAGTGAGATACTTTTTTAAAAAATTGATTACATAATCCAGTCAAGCAACAGTGTGTAGAGGGAAATTGGAGGTAGCCTGAGGGAGAGAGTTTAGTTATGAGTATTTGAGAGAGGCGTTCCTTCTTTAAGGGTCAGTATATAAAATGTGAGGATTACTTCAGGAGCCACAAACGTAACTGAAGGCTGCTTCCTATAGAATGATTTAGACTGAGTCATGGGAAGTAGTTGAAATGCTACCCATTTGGAGACAATAGTGCTTTCTAGGAATAAGAAGAAGATAGAGAACCAACAATAAACTGGTCCAGGGAACACAGGAGGCTGGCACAGGGAATCTAGTCCTCCAGATGTTGGACTTCTTCCTTGACCATTGGTCATGCTGCCTAGGGCTGATGAGGGTTGGAGCCCAACATCTGTAGGGCCACATGAACCATCCGGACTTACTTGTTTAATTTGCTTAAAACATTTTTACTCGACTCTTAAGGCAAAAAAGACTCTTAGAGCAGCTTACAAAATCTGTAATAACACAATTCCTAGCTGCAAGCTTACAATTTAGAGAGCAGGACAAAAGTAGAGAATCCATTTTGAGTCTTGCCGTAACAGATTTATAGTGGATATGGAAATATCTGGCATAAGACCTGATTTGTTGTCATGCCTGGTTCTGTTCCTCATTTAGAAGTAACTGCTTAATAGAATATTCTTTCTGTTGAAGATCAACAATACCGAATGTGATCAACACCTTGTCAGATTCTAGTAGAAAATTGGATTTATGCCTTACCTTGCTCATTAGAGCTTGTTTCATCCTACGCTTATTTAATGCCAGTCTTCCAACTATTTGTTCATCATTTATTTCTTAACACTTTAGGTGAGCATTTCCAAGTCTCTGAGAGATACAACAAGCCGGCTTGCTGAATTAGGGTGGCTGCATAACAAAATAAGAAAGTATACTGACCAGAGGAGCGTGGAACGTGCATTTGGATTAGTGGGTCAGGTATGTGGGCAAAACCCAGAAGTCTTCAAAATATTTGGTTTTGTTTGTTTTGTTTGTTGTTGTTGTTTTGCTTGACAGGATGTTGGTATGGGATGAGAGACCTGGCAATAGACAGGAAATAACACTAGAACTTGTGGACCTCCAGTGAAGCTGAATATTGGAATATTGGAATATTGACGACAAATAAAAGTAGTTCATGCCACACACGGTTGAATTATGGAACTTGCTCCCACTGGAGGCAGTGATGGCACCAACCTGGATGGCTTTGAAAGAGGATTAGGCAAATTCATGAAGAACAAGACTGTCAGTGGCTACTGTCCTCAATTGTAATGTTCTACCTCTATTGTCAGGGACGTGGGTGGCGCTGTGGGTTAAACCACAGAGCCTAGGGCTTGCTGATCAGAAGGTCGGCGGTTCGAATCCCCGCGATGGAGTGAGCTCCCATTGTTCGGTCCCAGCTCCTGCCCACCTAGCAGTTCGAAAGCACACCAGTGCAAGTAGATAAATAGGGAAGGTAAACGGCGTTTCCGTGCGCTGCTCTGGTTCGCCAGAAGCGGCTTAGTCATGCTGGCCACATGACCCGGAATCTGTACGCCGGCTCCCTCGGCCAATAAAGCGAGATGAGCGCCGCAACCCCAGAGTCGGCCACGACTGGACCTAATGGTCAGGGGTCCCTTTACCTTACCTCTATTGTCAGAGGAATCATGCTTCTGAATACCAGTTGATGGAACCACAGGTGGGCAGAGTGCTATTGCACTCAGCTTGCAGGCTGCCCACAGGCATCTGGTTGGCCACTGTGAGAACAAAATGCTGTACTAGATAGCCAGCTGGCCTGATCCAGCGGGTTCTTCATCTCTTCTTATTATGCAGAATGAGGCAACAGTCTCAGGTGCTGGGATGGGGAGCAGAAGCACATGGGGGAGGGTTTCTGGTGTGGATCTTAATGCACAGGTTGGTTTGTGCTGGGAGAGACGTTCTGTTAGGTATTGTGGTCCCGAGCCATATAGTTTGAAACCCACACTTTGAATTGGGCCAGAAAATACATAGGCAGCCGGTGCAGTTGGGCCAGAACAGTTTATATGTGGTGTGATCATCTGGGCCCAGTGGTTATTCTGGCTGCTGCAACTGTGCAGTAGCTCCTGTTTCTGAATGTCTTTAAAGGCAGCCCATGTACAGCCTTAATTGCAGTCATTTTTGTTATGGGTTTTATTTGAGTTTATTTTACCAGTTTCTCATTTGGTTTGATTTTGTATTTTGTCCAGGACACTTACTATCTCATAGCTGTCAACTTTTCCCTTTTCTTGCGAGGAATCCTATTCGGAATAAGGGAATTTCCTTTAAAAAAGGGAAACGTTGACAGCTATGTACTATCTGTACATTTCTAATGAATGAACGCAGTTATAGTTTAGTGGCAAATTTTATCTTAATAACTCTGCAGGAGTTTTGTTTTTATTAGTCACCCAGTGGCTCTTTATACTCCCCACCCCATTGAACTGAAACATTTCATGCCACTTGGGAGTGCTTTTGTATGACCTCTTGAATTTCAAAGGTTAACTTGCTGTGAAGTTTATCCAAAGACTCAAAATCAGTGGTCAGGTTGTATGCAAGTCATTCAGAGCTCTTTAGAATGTATATTAACTGATTCCTTTTGTTCTTGTCTTACAGAGTTTTTGTGCTGCCTTAAACCAGGAACTCAAAGAATACTACAGGCTACTGTCTGTTTTACACTCACAGGTAAATAATTACTTCTGTTTTTTTGCTTGAGTCCAACAAGTTAGTTGAAAATATGACTTTATAAACTATTTTCATCTGTAACAGGCTTGTAAAATAGCTACTCACTTGTGAAGAACAAGACCTGATTCCAGGATATCACATTTTTGTAACTTTGGCTCTTCTTTCTGTTTCCTAACATACTCTATATGTTACTTATGTTGTTTTGCATGGGCAAATGAGCCTGTAAACCTTTTCCTTATTTGAAAGTTTGCTATTTAATACTTCCCACGTATTTAGCTAACAGAAATGTTTGCAAAATTATGTTACAATCATACTGCTTTTACAGTAACACTGTTGAAACTTTATGGTGAACTCTTACAAAAGAATTTTTTTTTCTTTCAGAATTTTCTCGCTGTCCTGCCATTCATGATTTTGTATTTATCCGCTCTTTGATTTATTTTCAAATTACAGCTTTCAGCTACCCTTCCCTTTCTTTATATTACAACTGTAACATTTCTTTCAATCTAAGCATTATTTTTAAAAAATGCCAAAACATATTAGGCACGTGTATATCTGGGGTTAGAAATTAAAGCTTGTAGTAGAGGAAAGCTTGAAGGGCTTCTATTATTGATTAAATCATCTTCTTTGCCCCTTGTTGTTCTTAGTTGCAGGTAGAAGACGATCAAGGTGTAAATTTGGGGATTGAGAGTAGTTTAACACTTCGGCGTCTCTTAGTTTGGACATACGATCCTAAGATAAGATTGAAGACACTTGCAGCACTTGTTGACCACTGTCAAGGTTTGTCGGTAGATATTTACAGCTACACATGGTGTGAAAATGAATGTTAAAATGGTAGGAGCTCTTCCGCTTAGAAATATGATTTCCAGGAAATTGCATTAATAGTATTACTATTGGGAGGGGTGTGTGTGTGCAGAAATGGATGATTCCAAGAACCTTAACATGTAGATATCATTCCAGTGGATATAGATGGAGTTAACTTACAGTTCAAATAATGCCATTTATCTCTGTAGCTGAAAGCACTGCATGCATTCATCATAACTTCTTTTTACTACGTATAATTACCCTTATGGTGGCAATATTGTTTTGCATCTCATATATTTTGCATTTAAAAGTGAGATTATTACACGGTTGGTTTAAGACTGTTCATCTCTGTTAGTGACTGAGGGAGTATTTTGGTAATCGGTATAAGCTTTAAAGGCAAGCACTGGATGGGTGCTCATAATCTCTCATGTTTAAGGCATGGGCTTTGGGAATACATGCTTCCTGCCTTCCCCTTCTAGCCTGGACTGTAACTACATGTTATGGTGGCTTCCACCGGAAAACAGCCACATTTGCTTGTTTGGGACCCTGAAGGAGCTCCCTCCCACAACTGTCTCTGCAGGCAGGCAAGGTTAAAAAGTACTGAAGTCTTGGTTCACCTTACCTTTCCCTGCCATCCTGAGAAATAGAATGCCTAGCTTCTGGCTGCCAGGTACGATGCCATAACCCCTTTCTTCCAAGAAAGAACTGTGGCTGTTGAAGGCAGCAGGTGTTCCTGTGATCTGCTGTTAACCATAGTTAAGGCCTCAGGAGTCTTACATGTCCGCTGGCCCTGGGAAAGATTGTTTAGCAGAATACAGAAGCTATCCTCACTTAACCTCACAAGATGTAGAATCATAGAATCATAGAATCATAGAGTTGGAAGAGACCACAAGGGCCATCGAGTCCAACCCCCTGCCAAGCAGGAAACACCATCAGAGCACTCCTGACATATGGTTGTCAAGCCTCTGCTTAAAGACCTCCAAAGAAGGAGACTCCACCACACTCCTTGGCAGCAAATTCCACTGTCAAACAGCTCTTACTGTCAGGAAGTTCTTCCTAATGTTTAGGTGGAATCTTCTTTCTTGTAGTTTGGATCCATTGCTCTGTGTCCGCTTCTCTGGAGCAGCAGAAAACAACCTTTCTCCCTCCTCTATGTGACATCCTTTTATATATTTGAACATGTAGATTGCTCTCAAAATTTTAAAGGAAGTGTGTTTAGTTTCCATTTCCATTTTCCCTTTTTTGTATTCTGTCTATAAGACGCCCCCATGTATAAGATGCCCCCTATTTTTGGGGACTCAGATTTAAGAAAATGGGGGGAGATATATCTGTGTATAAGACGCCCCCTAATTTTTTGACATTTTTAGGGAGAAAACCTAGTCTTAAACATGGAAAAATATGGTATATGCATTTTTGCTTGCAGCCTGCCCTTCCCCGAGATCCAGGTGACAAACCTGCCAACATAGCGACCTCTTTATGATGGGGAAGATGCCAGCGTATTATTTTTTTTCTCCCTGTCTGTCAGGATAGTTGAAGATAGGGAGAGGCACTCTAGTTGCTTCTTTGACCCCTTATTAAAAGTATGGAGGCAGGGGGCATATTTTCATTCTGCAGCACAGGTGAGGAACCTGTGGCCCTCCAACTATTGTGGAATTACAACTCCCATCATCCCCAACCAGCACAGTTAAGGGTCAGAGGTGATGGCAATTGGAGTCCAACAACATCTGGAGGGCCACATGTTTCCTACCACTGCTCTATAGCATTGGGGGGGGGGAGATGCCCTGGCCAGTGGCTACTTCATCATGCTATCAGATCCACTTTCTCACTCAGTCCAGAAGCTCTCTAGAGGAACCAAAGAGCTGCCTTTCCATTCCCTGTCTTCCCATGTGGATGAAATAATTATGAAGCATTTCCCGCTCTAAAGAATGCTCTAATGAAGTAGACATTAGTGCTCTGCTTCTTGTGCTCTGTGCGCTATTTTTACTTGTAGCTATGGCAATCTCTTAGCAATTTTGGTGCTCTTCCAACTTCTCTGAACTCTCGCAAAAGGAATATTAGGCACAATGGTAAATTTGCCTTTGCCTTTGAAGAATGCTCTTCAAACGCCAGATAGCTGCTTCATAATGAAATTTGGTGTATGACAAAGCTGCAGATGTAGCATTAGTTTTCCAGGTAGGTGAAAATGTATGTTTAAATTTTCCTCTGTGTGTCATGTTTCTCCAGGAAGAAAAGGTGGTGAACTTGCATCAGCTGTTCATGCCTACAGTAAAACAGGCGACCCCTACATGAGATCCCTGGTGCAGCATATTCTTGGCCTTGTGTCGCATCCTGTCTTGAATTTCCTTTATCGTTGGATTTATGATGGGGAATTGGAGGACACCTACCATGAAGTAAGTTCTATAAACTTCACTAACATGAGGTCTGCTTTCTGTTTCCCATTTTGTGTAAAACTAAGCCGCTGAAACCCTTCTTTCACAATTGTGGAACTGAACCTGCGCTGTAGAAAATTAAGAGGAGACATGACTAGGCAGAAAAAGTTGACATTTATACTGGAAATAGAGTTGCATGTAAAGAACTTGTGCATCACTTCAGTTTAGACACTGTGGCCAGAATCCAAAGAACCATGGGGTTAGTTTGGTGTGCCCAGTTCTTTGTGCTTGCAAAACAACAGTGGTAACAAAGGAACGCAGGTGGCGCTGTGGTCTAAACCACTGAATCTCTTGGGCTTGCTAATCAGAAGGTTGGCGGTTCGAATCTGCGCAATGGGGTGAGTTCCCGTGGCTCTGTCCCAACTTCTGCCAACAGTTTGAAAGCACCCCAGTGCAGGTAGATAAATAGGTACCACTGCAGTGGGAAGGTAAACGGCGTTTCCATGCGCTCTGGTACTCGTCACGGTCTTCCGTGCGCCTGTAGCAGTTTAGTCATGCTGGCCACATGACCCGGAAAGCTGTCTGCAGACAAATGCCAGCTTCCTTGGCCTGAAAAGTGAGATGAGCATCGCAACCCCACAGTTGCCTTTGACTGGCCTGAACCATCCAGGGGTACCTTACCTTACCTTACCTTACCTTACCTTACCAGTGGTAACATATCACAGGTAGAACTTGTATTTTGTTTCATTCTTAACTATGCCAGCATTTTTAAATGGCCTGGTGTTAAATCTTTGATGAAGTAGCAAATAAGTAGTCAGGATTGAATATACCAGCTGACTAGTTGCAGTGCAGTGCAGTAAGCCACATGTCATTGCTTTGGGCTGAAGCATTCATTCCCACATAAATCTGGTAAAGAAGAGCCAGCGATAGATTTGAGATGTGACTTCAGTTTATGCCCAGGCCAGACTAGGCTTAGATGATCATTTTACCCTGTACTGCTTTTTTTGCAACAGTGAGATCAGTTTTTACAATATAAACTTCTTTGGAACTTTTATCAACAAAATAAACTTCCATGAGTTGTATAAATCTCTTGGGTGAAAGCCCCAATAAACTCTACTGCAGTGACTATATTCTAGTGAACACGACCCCTACAATAAGCTTGTCATATAGCGCCTTTAGAAAAAAGAGAGGTTAATTACAATGGGGCATATGAATGTGTGGGTTCCCCTCCATCATATCCTAGCACTTACCCTCTGGGATACTGATTGCCTTTGTAAACAAGCTCTTAATTTCCCCGTAAGAAAATCACCCTTTTTATCTGTTGGTTGGAAGGCCTTGGCATTTGTTCATCAGTTAGATTGTACCATGATTTCCCATTTCTCCTGCACTCCTTTCTATACAAGATATAATAACAAAACTCAAAGAACCTTGAATGGGTACAGTGAATCAATAAAATAATTATATTGCAATTATGTTCTGACCTTGGTTTCCTTCACCCTTCCCAAGATCTCGTTTTCACGGGATTAATTATAAAATGCTCTTCTCTCTCTTTGTATTTTTTACTAGATGTTTTCTAAATACATTAATTGCATGTTACTTTGCCCTGGTTATAAAATGAGGGCTTTTATAACTCCCAAAGATGATTGAATTGTCTGATGGATTTTGAAATTATATTTTTCTCATTAATACTCCAATTAAAGCTCTATGCCAGTTACCAAAGGGGACTATGGTAATAAATTTAAGAAGCTGATTTTTTGATATTATTTTTTTAAATGCATGTTATATCTGCTTTTTTATATTAATGCATTAGTATTGTTTTCTAACATAGTTGTCATGTTTTCAAGTTTTACATCTGGTTTCTAGGGCACTTTTGAATGAATCTACCCCTGTTCTCTTTCCCACTGCCTCCATGCATACCTTGTTTGCACCTGGAACATAACAGCTGAACAAGGAAATGTTACATTTATTTGACTGAAGGGTCTCACGCAGTTGGCATTATATACAGTGGTACCTCAGGTTACATAGGCTTCAGGTTACATACGCTTCAGGTTACAGACTCCGCTAACCCAGAAATAGTGCTTCAGGTTAAGAACTTTGCTTCAGGATAAGAACAGAAATCATGCTCCGGTGGCGTGGCGGCAGCAGGAGGCCCCATTAGCTAAAGTGGTGCTTCAGGTTAAGAACAGTTTCAGGTTAAGAACAGACCTCCGGAATGAATTAAGTACTTAACCTGAGGTACTACTGTAATGAGCTGTATTGGAAGTGTTGTTAGTTATAGTGAAGTCATTGCTGTGCCATTCTTATGTGACTAATGTATTTTGGTTCAGATTGCACTGTATCACACTGCTAAATGATTATAGCATATGCCATCTTCAGTAAACAACTCTGAGACACTTTATCCATTCAACATTTCAGATCCATGTGTTTCAGTATCAAAATGCTGCTGACCTGAAATAGTGGGGTGCAGTGAACTTACAAATTATTTAAAAGTGCATTAGTAGCTTATAGCTAGCAGGTGCTTTAGGTGAATTTTCTTGGTGGGTCTCAAAAGACTGGTTATTGTCTATACTGTGGTTCACGTTTAATTGTACATATTAGAACAAACAGCTGGTGGTGCTTTATACATTATGCACATAACATCCCAGCTGATACTATTCCTGATAGCTTTCGAAAAGGAAGGTTTCTGTCTCTACCTAAGTGATGTCTCTCTGATTCTCTGTCTTAAAATGTATACATAATACTTATGCTTTTTAAAAAAAAATTAAGTTTTTTTAAATTTTGTGTTCACAGTTCTTTGTAGCTTCAGATCCCGCAGTGAAAACAGATCGGTTGTGGCACGACAAATACACATTGCGGAAGTCCATGATTCCTTCTTTTATTACAATGGATCACTCAAGAAAGGTATGAAGGAAAAGGACCTTCCCCCTTATTTCTAGATTGACCTTTTCAGCTATTAATAACAGACATACAAGTGCAGAGGGGACTGTTCTTTGTACTTTAGACATAAGTATGGCTCCAGACAGGGGCACAGTGAATTCATACAAATAGACCTTTCTTAGCACTCAGTCAGTCATGTTATTTGTATATTGTACTGCTTTTCCAAAGTTGAAAACCATGATCACGGTAGCTTGCTGTATAAAAAAATATGTATAGACATGACAAAAGTAATCATAACAATGAATAAAACATCAGAAAGTACAGAATTAAATCGAACTATTTCCACATAAACCATAAGAAGATACAAAATAAAGATACAAAATTAATATAAATAATAACAACAACACACCTCCACAACAAAGCCACCTAAACTGTAAAGCAGCCCAAAAGTCTCTTCAGCAGCCTCAGCTTTTGTAGCTGGAGTCAGTCAGGGCCCCGCCCTCCCAGGCCAGGCGGGAAAAATCCAGCAAGGCCTGGAGCAGGTCTTCACAGGACTCGCACCCATGTATCATTTCTTATGGTAAATTATCAGATGATCTCTGTGTTGGCAAGAAACTAACCCCTAAACTGAGCTGAATGCTCCTGACTGTTGCTGACTTTGCTGTGGGCCTCCTTCATGGCTGCCTTTAACACTAGTGGGCCGATATGATACGTGCTTCTCCTCACCTGTGATTTCCATCAGAATATTTCAAATATATCTCAGTCTAGAAAACACAGTTGGAATGCACAGCGGTTCTTTTGAATATGATTTGTTTTAGTATCTGCCTTGGTTTGGTTTTTACATGCTGGTGAAAGCAAGCAGGGATAGCCTAGCCATGGTGATCCCACAAACCTCTCAGATGGATTACCATAATATGTGGGGTTGTCCTTAAAGATGACATGCAGAACTCAGCTGCCAGAATATTGATGAGTGCAACCAGAGTTGTTCATGTTTATGCCTATCATGAGAGATCTGCATTGGCTGCTTGTTCAGTTTTGAACTAAGTTTAAGGTGCTGGTGCTTATCTTGGAACAGCCCTAAATGGCTTGGAACCCATATACAGTGAATGCTCAGATTGCGAACATGATCCGTGCAGGAAGCACGTTCGCAACCCGCAGTGCCCGCAGCACTGCATCTGCGCATACGCAGGTTGTGTTTCGGTGCTTCTGCGCATGTGCAAAGCGCCGAAACCCAGAAGTAACCTGTTCCAGTACTTGCGGGTTTGGCGCAATGCGCAACCCGAAGCATCTGTAACCTGAGGTATGACTGTACCTGAAACAGCACCTCTTCCCATACTAGCCTATCTGTGGCTTAAGATCTCCTGCAGTGGCCATGCACCAAGTATTCTCTTCATAAGAGGCATATTGCACTTCCACAAAAGAGGAGCCTTTTCTGTAATGGTGCCTTGACTTTGGAGTGCCCTTTGGACGCCAACAGGACAAGCTTTTCAGCTTGCTCAGGCATTCTAGATTCAGGTGATTTTTGGACTTTTCTGCTTTTTAGGGTCTCTCCCCTCACCTCCAGGTTTTCAATTCAGTTTTTGTAAGTTTGCATTATGTTTATTTGTTGGGTGTAAATTGTATTTATACATTGTGTGAACTTTAGTCACAACTGTCCTTGAATCTTTTGATGAAGGACAGTTGAGAAATAAAAATAGTGTGCTATTTATTTATGCTGACTTAGTAAGTGAAATATACTTGCTGAAAATATACTGTTTCTCTTTATAAAACCTTTAAAGAATAACTTCTGAAGATGCCTTGCATTTATATTTAGGTTCTCCTAATAGGAAAATCCATAAACTTCTTGCATCAGGTTTGTCATGACCAAAGTCCATCATCAAAGATGATAGCTGTGGCCAAATCTGCAGAATCTCCAAAAGATGGTATGAAATTAGAATAAGAGTATTGTATCATTATGCACTCTGAGTGTCACATAACAGAATGCCAGAATAACCTGAACATCAAGGTTAACTCTAGAAGAACCACATTAGCCTTTGTTCTGACCTTGTTGATTTTGCAAATAATCTCTGTCTGAAACTATACGAAGTTCAAATGTGGGGGCTTTGTGGGGTGGGGTCTTTGGCCAATGCATCGAGTAAACACTATCTTTGCAGTCTACACGGTATCTGTGAAAGAACCTTTAGTATTCCTGCCAACTTGGATGGCAACCCTTGGATAATTGTAGGATGTATGTAGGAAGTGCAGCCCTTATGGGAGAAAAGAGTGATACCTGTTTGTAAAACCCCAATATTGCATCGTACCACCTTTGAGGGGAGCTGTTTTTTGCACTTCTGGTATTGTACATCTACATGTAGGATGATTCCATGTGGGCATATGAAGTTGTTAGTACAAATGACCACTTCCCCATTGCATTGTGACTGTTACCCTTAAAAGATAATCATGTGATGACTCCTACTGGGCAATTCAGTTTGATTCCACCAAGTGGCATCTGAAAAATATACCATGTTCTAGGAAGAACTTGTATCTTGCTTTTTCGTAAGTCTCCTCAAATCTGTTCCTTCATTTCTAACTGCTTATTTACATTTAATTGTTTAATTTGCACCAAAGCATTTTAGGGTATGCTTATAAGAAATGTGGCATTTGATAAGCACTACTTGGCCAGAACTTTGTGTCCATACTTTGATTATACCTTGCTTCTAAATGCAGCCACATGATTTATAATGTTCTGGTGTAGTGGTAGGTCGGTCTTTTTGTTCAGACATTGCTTGTTAGTTCAAGAAAGTCTTTGAGATAAGCTGCTAAGAATAGAATTTTTATTTGTCCGATAAACATCTTCAGTACTTGATGAAAAATATAAGCATTTATTAAAACGAATCGTGTATTTTAAAAAGTCAGCTGCTCTTGCAACATTCCTTCAGCTTTCCTTTGCAGTGTCTAGTTTTTTTAAAAAGAAAATAATAATTTTGTGTTTACATTTTTACCAATTTAAGCTGCAATCTACACCCTCACCTGAAGTAAGTCCCACTGAAATCAATGGGGCTTTTCTGTAGACTGGTACAGGACGGCACGGGTAATAACTATTGCCTCAGTTCAGCTGTGGTCATGTTTTGCTGCTTGCAACAAATGGCTCCGGATGGAGATGTGCAGTTCCATGAGGTCAAATGAAATCTGCTCTTTCACATCTACATCTGCTTGGGCAGATATCTCTTTAGCTAGCTTTAAGAAATAGTGAGTTATATAATGAATTGAGAGTGCATAAGTCTTAATATTCCATTAGGTGGACGTTTTCTAGCCTTAATTACATTAATTTAGTAGCTTTTAAAAGCGAGCTTGATAAAAAGAGAGTAATGTTTTTCACAAAGATAATGACTGATTTTGCTTTGTTGTGGTCACCTTCTTAGACTGCAATCTTTTGTAAGCTTACCTGGAAGCAAACCTTTGAGCACAGTGACACTTACTTGTGGCTAGATTATGCTGCACATCTAGTCCATCTCTTTGTTCTTGGCTCTTTGTTCTTGGCTTCCTCCTATGGTTTGTTTGAAGAGAAGCAAACCATGAGTGCTGGTTTGCATGTAATGCTAAACCACTGCTGTGGTTTGTTTCCTTCCAGCTTGGCAAAAGGAAGAGCTGGGTGGGCAGGATCTGAGTAGGGTGCACTAGCGTTAGTATTGCAAAGCTGTCTCTAAAATGTTTCTTACAGTTTAAGAATATGAAGTAGTTACTGTAGCTTTTGTGTTGATAGAATATTTTATTTCAGAAGATAACGCATTCTGAAAATTCTGCATTTAGGACCCTATAAAATTCTTATCCCTTCCCATTCCCTAGCAAGCCATGGTATTGCTGAACTAATGCGCAGAAACTCAAGACAATTATGTGTTTTCAAAGGCGAAATTTAGTAATTGTACGCTGCTCTCATTTAATAAAAAAAAAATACTAAAAGAGTACATATCTGCAGTCTCGGTAACCATTTTCTTCTTCTTGTAACAGCTGCTGAAATGTTCACGGATTTGGAAAACGCATTTCAGGGAAAAATAGATGCTGCATATTTTGAGACTAGCAAATACTTGCTAGATGTTCTCAATAAAAAGTACAATTTACTGGAGCACATGCAGGCCATGAGGCGCTACTTACTTCTCGGTCAAGGAGATTTTATCAGGCACTTAATGGACTTGCTTAAGTAAGTGAATGTGGATTGTAATGTTATTGAATTTAAATGTTTGTACTGGAAGAGAAGATTGATTGAAATCCAAAATAGGGTTTTGTTAAGCCTCTGGTCCAACAATAAAACTTATGATTAAAATACAAATTTACTTTATTGCTTCTATTAATATGTTTAGTGTTGTGTTATGCTGCTTTAGGTTCAGTATATAGTATTAACAAAGCAATCCTTTAGCTTTTATATTGGGTAGTATTTGGTTCTTTCAGGTTCTAAGTGGAACAGAATTGCCAGATGTTGAAAAACACTTCTCTTCCACAAATAAATGGTATTGCTAGTGTTGTGTCCAGCAAAGCCATTCCAATGGGACTTCCCCTCCCTCTCCTCTCCCTGCACCCCCAAATCTGCTCTGGGTGGTTAGGGTTTGGGGATGCATGAGGGAGAAGTTGGGGGATTTCCATTGCACAAGCAGAAGTCCTTGCACTAATGGGATAGCTGTTGGACGCAAGCTATACTCTTGTATTCCACAGTGAGAAACAAACCATGGCTTGCCATGAGTGAGCAGTGTCCTGTTGTACGCTGCTCAATTCTTCCTGTTAAACAATTGACGGTTTTTGACTGAGGACTGCTTGACTGTTAAGGAGCAATTGAGTAGCATGCAAGGACACCCTTATTATTCACTATAATGCATGGCTTATTTCTACTTAGTTTACCGTGACATATGAACCAGTTCATTAAATGTATAATCTGTTCTTAAACCATGTCCATGCTTAATGGCCCCAAATTTAATGACTGTAAACATTATGCAACAAGACTTTTACGCACACATACATGAGGGTGGAGAACAGGTGTAATCTATTACTTGACTTCCTTAGCCCCAGACATAGTTGGCAGCATATTACAACTTTTGAAGGACTGGGAGGGGTTCTGCTCTTATCTCCTTCTCCCATTTCCCTTTCTATTGTGTCCTATCTTATTTAGGATTACCATCATTTTTATAATAGCACAAATCCTTTCAGTTTTTCAGTTATTTCAATGTGCAGGTGACTAAATACACACAAGGGAGATAGCTCAGTCAGTAGAGCATTAGACTATTAATATCAGGGTCGTGGGTTTGAACCCCACATTGGGCAAAACTTTCCTGCAATCCATCTCTACAATTCTGCGATTGCTGGAAATATTTTTGCTCTTTGCAGAGCAGTCATTCTAGTTTTTGTGTTCATTGTGTATGAGCATGGCAACAGCATCTCTGACTTGCATCTTCTATGTGCCTGACCTCCCATCTGTTGGTTGAATGTGTGCATAGTGTTCAGCTCCAGTTGCATTTTTAGAGACTTGTGTGCATACGTTTAATTGATGTTGTGTCACAGTTGCGGTGTCCCTCCCCAACCCCACAAACAGAGTTTATCTGTAGAATAGGCTAAGGCTGATGAAGGGCAGGGCTCAAGACTACCAGTGGGTATCTCATTTTGTGTGTGCTGGCCTGTTTGTTGGAGAGGTAATGGGTTGCGCCCACTGTTCTGGAGAAACAGTAGCAAAGCCATAGACTTATAACTTAAAGTTGGTACTTTGCATTACCGTACAACCCCCAACCTTCAGCTTTTCCAGTTCTCTTTGTCTTATTCCACCTATAGGCTAATCTAGAAGTACTAGGGACCTAAATTCAGATTTGCTTGGGCTTTAACTATTCAGTAGCCGCTGCCACTGAATAACATTCTGATCAGCAGAAAGTAAAGACTGACCTTTGATGAACATATCAAAATATATTCATCTTAAATGTGCACTTAAATCTACAGCTTTTAAACTTAGATCCTGTATTTAACATCAAACCCCCACATCTGCCTCCCTTGGTGCCAGTATTTTTTAAAAGCATATTGGGCTTTCCCTTAGGATGGGGTTTTTAAAGTATAAAGGCAGGCTTCCTGCATGTCGTCGCATTCCTTTCCCCCACCATAATGCTGATTTTTCATTACAAAAGAGTCCATTTACTTGCCAGACATCAAAGAGATGTCTGTTTGTCCAAGAGCTGAATTGATGTAGCATCTCTGCACTAAAGTGCAGCAGCATAATGATGAGACGTGAAATCAGTACGCTTTGGTGCGTCAAGCAGCGAAGGGGCATGTTTTAGTGCAAAGAAATATCTTTTGACGTGGAATTTTAAATTTACTGTTTCAAGTTTATCGAGAACATTAGCTTAGAACCCTCCATTTTCTTTGGTGATAGAATTTAAACTGAAATGCCCAAGTTACTTGTTAGAATTTGGAGAGATTCTGCTTTCATTTTATTACTCTTTTGAAATGCTTTTAGAACTTAGGGTTGTTGACCAAATCTTGACATCGTTACTGCAGTTTTTGGTCTAAACAGTGGCTGTTCCTCAAATATGCAAACAGAGGCGGTTGTTCTGAAACTAAAGCTACTTTCCTATCAATGCTCCCTCAAGCTTAACCTTCTTCTTTTCCCACCCCAAATTTAGTTATCCGCATTTGCACAAAACCCTGTCAGCTTGATTATGGGAAGTTCTTTAAATAAGAAAACTATTTTTTTAAAATAAAATAAAATTGGTTGCCTCCTATCCAAAAGGATATTACTGAATAGAAAAACCATGATGGACATGAGTATAGTGGTACCTTGGTTCTCAAATTTAATCCATTCTGGGAGTCCGTTTGACTCCCGAAATCATTCAAAAACCAAGGCGCGGCTTCCAATTGGCTGCAGGAACTTCCTGCGCTCATTTGGAAGCCATGGAAGCCGTGTCACATGTTCAGCTTCTGAAAAAGGTTTGCAAACCGGAACACTCCTGGGTTTGCAGCATTCAGGAGCTGATTTGTTTGGGAGCCAAGCCGTTCAACTACCAAGGTACCACTGTACTACTGAGTTGGGTGCGTTGTGACATTGTGGCCTGGTGAGGAGTCCTCCAGAGTTGCTCGCAAGTCTAACAGCCCACCTCTTCCGAATCTGAAAAACATAGGAACATATGACTTAGAAAGATGCTTTATATACCATGTCAGACCATGTGTCCATCTAGCTCAGTGTTGCCTACACGGACTGGCAGTGTCTCTCCAGGGATTCTGAGACGGGGCATTCCCATCCCTACCAGGAATGCTGAGGATTGAATTTGAAAAGGCAGATGCTCCAGCACTGAGAAGCTGCCCATGCCCTGAAAAGTTGTGTGAATTGACTCTGTTTGAGAAGGTTGCTAAGGGGTGTGCAGCTGTAGCTGAAGTGTCATACTGGTCCCTATCTCATGGGAGCACAGGTATATCGTGCAGGGTCATTTTTGTGTGTGGAAATCCTCAGCTTAAATACTCGTAATTACACACATACACACACACACAAAAAAAACAGTTGATAACTTACTGTTTGAAAAGGATAATCTGCTCACTATTGTGTGGGCTCAAAATATATTGCATAGTTAGTCCATTGCGCCTGCAGCTAGATGACAACTGGGCTATTATGTAAATTGTGTATCTATCTTTCCATTTATCTCCCTTTTATTATTTTAGGCCAGAGCTTGCGAGACCAGCTACCACTTTGTATCAGCATAATCTGACAGGAATCCTGGAAACAGCTGTCAGGGCAACAAATGCACAGTTTGATAACCCTGAGATCCTCAAACGCTTGGATGTCAGACTTTTGGAGGTACTTTAAAACAACAACAGCAACAAAAAACCACTTTAGCATTTTACGAGAATATTGGTTTGTTTTAATTTTTTTTTAATTGCTAAAATGGCATCTGAGGTCAGCATTGGAAAATAGCATTGTCTTGTCTTGCACGCAAAATCTGATTTTCTCATCTGTCAGTGTAGTTCTTAACTATTATTTCTCTGAAAAGGAGCTTTGGTTTTTTATTTATTTGTTTGTTTTGTTTATGGCATTTGAGTGCCGCTCCACAATGCAAGGCTTTCTGTGCCGTTTACAATGGTAACAGTGTGCTCTTTTGTCACTTATAGCTATGTGTGTTTATAAAAATTAAGGCTACAGTCCAGTTTTATTTATTTATTTAAAATCATTTTTTAAACCCTGCCCTTCAACCGAAAAAGGCTCCCAGAACCACTTACAAATGTCTGTGATAAGACATTACAATCTAAAAGACATGACACAAAAGGAAAGGGGGCTGTCTTGGGGAAGGGGAAAAAGCAAACTCAGGCACTTTATCTTTGTTACAGAGTGACTAGGTAGAATGGAAAGATTTCAAGAAGAGAACGAGTCAGGCGTTGCTCATTAAGAAAGCAGATGAAGAGGCCCTGCCGTTCCCTATCTGTCCCTTGCCCATAGCCTGATGGAATAGCTGCTGATGGCAGTTGAGGAAGGAGCTTGGATGTAGCCCCTCTTTCATTAAAACTCATGGAGAGGCCTTTCGCCCTCATCTCTTTCCATCTGCAGCCTGGTGGAATGTCTGCTGATCAGTATAGGTTCAGCATACCTAAGCCGCCTTATTTCAGGGGTCGGAAGTGTGCTTCACTCTAGATTGTGGTTATAGTACCACTGAACTTACCTTGATGCAGTCCTTTTAAGGATGTGCTGAGGTGTTGCATTATCCCACTTAGTACTAGGGAGGACGTGGTTCTCTCATGTTTATGTGTGCTTCTCGCTGCTGACCTGGATATACAATGACAACACAGTCGTACCTCGGTTTAAGAACAGCCCTGTTATGAACTACAGTCATACCTCGGGTTACAGACGCTTCAGGTTGTGTTTTTTCGGGTTATGGACCGCCGAAACCCAGAAGTACCGGAACGGGTTACTTCCGGGTTTCGGCGGTCGTGCATGCACAGAAGCGCTAAATCGTGCTTTGCGCATGCGCAGAAGCGCTGAATCGCAACCCGCGCGTGCGCAGACACACCGCTGCGGGTTGCGAACGTGCATCCCGCATGGATCATGTTCGCAACCTGAGTGTCCACTGTATTCGGTTTACAAACCCCACAAAACCGGAAATAGTGTCCTGGTTTGAGAACTTTACCTCAGTCTAAGAACGGAACCCAAACGGCGGAAGGGTACCAGCGGCGGGAGGCCTCATTAGGGAAAGCACGCCTTGGTTTAAGAACGGTTTCGGTTTAAGAACAGACTTCCGGAACGGATTAAGTTCGTAAACCAAGGTACCACTATTCCTAGAAAGGGTTTCTACGGAACCTCCCATACCCTGTGTGCTGATAAACATGGTATCTCCCAATTTCAGACTTGCATTCTGTGTCCAATAAGAAAGTATGGGGAGGGGGGAATCCCTCCCAACCATTTTTGATTGAGTAAAGTAAAACAGGGTCATTCCTTACAGCTAAATAACTATTGGAAAACAGCTAAATAACAATATATGTGATTTGGTTAAATGCTGATAATTCTTTTTAAGGTGTCTCCTGGTGATACCGGTTGGGATGTTTTCAGCTTAGACTATCATGTTGACGGACCGATTGCAACAGTAAGGATATATGTATATTTCTATATCTCTAGCTCTATATCTATATCTATCTCAGTTTGTCAATTTTCACCCCCACCCCCACTTACTTCACTTAAATACTTTGTTACTAAAATAGCCTTTGTACTTTTAGCATTGCATGATTAAAGAGACTGCTTGGTATCTTGGATGTACCCATTGTATTAAGAGTACAGCCAAACTCTCAATTTTCCTAAATTATTAATGAGTGTTAAAATGCTACATTTTAAGACTTTCATTATTTGAAATAAATAATTCATTTGTTCTGTCGGAGATTTTTAGAAAGTACTTAATAAATGGATTTTCATTTTCATCCATTATTCTGAAACTGTAGCAACTAATTTGGGATAATTTGCAAGAACTGTGAGATGTATTTTAGGGGAACCTATTTGTACTCTTTAAATAAAATCTGATGTGTAGTATTCATTAAAACAGATGAGAAAATAGCAGCACTATTGTTCAGAATGCTTTTACTATATGTAACGAATAGCATTGCTTTCTGAACAAGGTGTCAGAAGTGAGAGTTTGACCAGCAAGGTATGTATAGTTTAGTGAAAGGAAGATAATATCTCACTTTCCTAATTTGTTAATCCATTTTTTCATGCTCTGATTTTCCTCTGTAGATTGTAAGTAGTTGCAGGGCTGTGTAACCAATTTCTTTATATTTAGGATATTGTTAACTGTTTGATAACTTCTTTTTTTAAACAAAAAACAGCAATCCATCTTTGGTAAAGAAGAAAAATGTAATGGAAGGCATTCCTAACATCTGTAAAGCTTTAATGCAACTATATAAACAATAGAATTTGAACCTGTAAATAGAATGTAGACCTGTAGTTTGAATTTTGGTCCTCCCTATAACCTTAGCCATGGACTGACTGATTGGTCCTGGGCAAGTTATACTCTCAGCCATAATTTTGCATGCATTTTTGGTAAGCCATTAAGAAAATTCCGAACACTAGGTTTCAATACATAAGAGTTTGTGCCAGTTAGTATCATGGGATGTCCCCTTGATCCTTGGTGCTGTGTAGCTCCTAGCTTCTCCTGTGTAGTCAGGTGGGGGGAGGAAATTTAGTGGTTTGTGCTTTCTATTCCAAAATTAATTCAATGCCCAGCTGATCAGATCTGAAATACCTCCCTAATTTTAACATGTCCTTTCTTTTTAATTTCCTGTGTTTTCAGAAGGAAAAGATATCGTAGATGAGGCAGTGACATTCACAAGGAAGAGTGTTGCATTTCAGTATTTTTTTTTAAGCATTGCTATTTTAGGGCAGCAAGGATCAAGCAAAAGGAGGATCTAGTTGTACTTGAGCTTGATCCCGACAGCTGCATCTCAGCTACCTGCCATATTGTTCCGTCAGTAACCCCATGGCCAGGTTCAGTTTTTAAACCTGAGTTATTTCTAGGCAAGGAGGGGAGAGATTTAATGGCTCTCTTCCTCACCTTCTCTCCATCTGGTTGGAATGAGACCTGGGGCTGTCATACAATGGCTGCCCTGTGTGAGTCTAAGGACAGTAGCAGCAGGTGTGGTCTGTCCGTGTCCCCATTGTCTGTGTGTACGATGGAAGGTTTGCACAGTCCCCTGTGCACGTAGACTCCAACATGTGTAGGCAGAGTTGGGTTGACATTGTGCAAATGGAAGTGTTTCTTCTTCTATTTTTACATTTTTATCTCACCTTTCCTCCAAGAAGCTCAAAGTGGCATTCAAGGTTCTCCATATCCCCACTTTATGCTCACATCAACCTGGTGTAGGTTGTCAGTGTTTGTAAAAAAAGAAAAGAAAGGGTTCTGACCTCCCTTTGTTGCCTCAGCCTGGTCCTCGGACCCTTGTTGGCATAAAAGAGTCCACGAGAAGAGTATCCTTGCAGAGTACTTTCTGCTTTTATTCTTAAAGGTCTTTCTGCAAAAGCGACTTACCAACTGTACACACATCAACACTACTAG
The DNA here is from genome assembly GCF_964270895.1 of Podarcis filfolensis. Classification (NCBI taxonomy): domain Eukaryota; kingdom Metazoa; phylum Chordata; class Lepidosauria; order Squamata; family Lacertidae; genus Podarcis; species Podarcis filfolensis. The sequence continues at coordinate 26,418,463 of NC_139607.1, read as the reverse complement.
CTTTCACTAACCAACCAACCAACCAACCAACCAACCAACCAACCAACTAACATTTCTCACTCTATATATACAACCTGGTGCAGGCCGCTGACTCATGCTGACCCAGCTTTTTTTTAAGCATTAAAGAAACAGCAGCCAATTTTTAGCCGTGACTGGCCTAAGGTCACTCAGTGAGCTTCATGACTGAGTGGTGGATTTGAAGCTTCATCTCCCAGGTCCAAGTCTAACACTCTTACCACCACACCACACAAGCTCTAAATGCTGCACAGATAACTTAACCAGTAATATTAGAGGTTGAACCTGGAACACTTTTTTTCTATCTCTGTATTTGTCTTGTCACCTTGCTTCACACAGAAGTCCTTGTATGCGAGTATGGACTTCCCGTGACTTTTGATGGACTGGACCTTGCTTAAATCTTGTTGTAAATCTCTTGACTCAACCTCAAGTGTCAGTTGGTTGCTCTGCGAAGCTATCCAGAGACACCGGAAGCAAGTAAAGCAGCAAAGGCACTTAATGCACTTTAAATCTCTGTGTTGCTCATATTTGCAGGTGTTCACCCGTGAGTGCATGAGCCACTATCTGAGGGTGTTCAACTTCTTGTGGAGGGCAAAACGGATGGAATATATTCTCACAGACATATGGAAAGGACATATGTGTAACGCAAAGCTTCTGAAAAATATGCCAGGTAAGGGAGTAACCAACCGTATTACGGCAAAATTACACAAACAATTGTTTTCAAACCAAACCTCCTTATAGGTTGCTTTGTGTGTGAGAGAAATTTATTTGTACTGCTGAAGTCTCTCCAAATTTCAGAAGGTTTCCTGCAAGGGCAGATGTTATTTTTTTTTTAGGGTGGTTTGTTTTAAGTTAACAATAACTTAATTTCAGGCAGATGTTATTTTTTTTAGGGTGGTTTGTTTTAAGTTAACAATAACTTAATTTCTATGGTTTTTTGTAATCCTGGTAATAAAACTGCCAGATTGCACACAAATAGGACAGGGGCTTTTGCTCCAGGCACCTAAAAAGTTGATGGTTCTTTGTAAGCCGCTCAGAGGTCTTCATTCGAGTAAGTATATTGCTTTTGGTAAATAAATAAATAGTCAAGGGAGAGAACAAAATGGGATTCGCTTTCTGGGTAAAGAGTTTCCCTCTGGTTACAAGCTTGACATGTTGGTCACAAGAGAGGTCACCCTCTGCCCACTCTCCTATTTGCTCTTCCTTTCCCCATCACGCCATCCTGGCATCATTCCTTATGTGGTGAGATTAGAGACATTGCTTTAGCTTTTAGCAGACATTTTCAGAATTCTCTTTTCATCTGGATTGCCATTGTTCCACAAAGCACTTCAGCATCGGCCACTTCAGCTTGTGCTGCCTCATACAGGTTCCACTTTTGCCTTCGATACACCTAAAATTCCTCTGAGGCTTCTTTCTTCAGCTCAGGATTTGGGATTTGTCCAAATCCAGTGCACAACCCTAAAGTTTATTACATGGACACACATAATATTACATGGAAAAAAGGCAAAGGCAAAGGGACCCCTGACCATTAGGTCCAGTCGTGGCCGACTCTGGGGTTGCGGCGCTCATCTCGCTTTATTGGCCAAGGGAGCCGGTGTACAGCTTCCGGGTCATGTGGCCAGCATGACTAAGCCGCTTCTGGAGAACCAGAGCAGCACACAGAAACGCCGTTTACCTTCCCGCCGGAGCAGTACCTATTTATCTACTTGCACTTTGACGTGCTTTTGAACTGCTAGGTTGGCAGGAGCAGGGACCGAGCAACGGGAGCTCACCCCGTCGCGGGGATTCGAACCGCCGACCTTCTGATCGGCAAGTCCTAGGCTCTGTGGTTTAACCCACAGCGCCAATGTTAATGCAGCAATAACCATCGTATGTATCCCATGGCTGCAGTAGGCAGCCAGGTATCAGGTAAGCTGGGGAATCATGGCCAATGTGCAGTTGGTGGTGCTGAAAAACATGCTTGGCACAATGTAATGTTGAAATGGCCCACAAACGTTTGGTGGGGTATTGAGGCAAACAAACTTGTGTCTTTTATTCTATTACTGACTTGTAATTTGACTTCATTTCCTCTGTAGACTGAGAGCAGCTAGTGCGGTAGGGTGTGTAGGGCCACACAACCCTATGCATGTTTACTCAGAAGTAAATCACATTGTATTTCATGCTCTTATTTCCTACTTAATGTGTATTTTAGGATTGCGACCTGAGTAAAAAAGTTCTGAATTCAAATTTCACCTTGATCATGAACATATCTGAGCTCCTTTCCCTTAACGCAGTATGAGGATAGCCATCTAGTCTGTTGCACCACTAAGATACACTGGATGCTTAAAATATTCTGCTTACTGCATTGCTATATATAATTGTTGTTGTGATTGTGGTTAGATGGGTCTCTGGTTTTCTTAGTGGGTCTTCTGAGTATGATCAGAAATGTTCAAGCTGTCCCCCAGCCCCTGATCTTTTCAATATTGTTTTAGGACTCAGTGGACCCTTCAAACTTTTTTCTACAGATCAAAACCCATACATAACTGATATTTTAATGACCACAGCCTTGACTTTTAATTGATCAGTTTTACAGCAAAATTATTAGATGGCACCAATATAGTATAAAAATAAGAGTCCCTAGTTCAGGGCCTTGTTAGACTGTTGGTAAATCCAGCTGTAGTCAAGATAGTCGTATCCATTATCAAGAAAAAATAAATCAAGAGCAGGGTTAGCTACAGATATTCCTGATTCTTCTGGAACCTTTGAATAAACTACCTGAAAGGAGCTCACAGGTTGAGAACCTATGTTCTAGCTGAAAGGCTTCAATAAATGAGATTAGTGACCTACATATAACTCAGAATGCTTTTCAATCCACCTTTCCAATAAACTAGGCAGCAAACTACCTAGTTGTTTGCTCATGGCTCTGGTTGGTGGATCAAGTTTGTGTGGTCATGGGTAAAAGGACACTGCTCCTAAATATCTGCAAATACTCCCTGGTCTATGTGGCCAGGTGCCCATGTCTGGTTCAGTGGGCCAGGGGTAGCTCAAAGAGTTGTTGCTTATTTTCAAAGCCATTGGCTCATTTCTCCCCCTTCTTCTCTCTTAGCTTGGCTGTACTCTCTCTGTTTTGTTTTTGAGGCTGCTGCTGAGCTGTATGCATTTGTGGGCTGTAGCAATGTTGTGTGACTGGAAAATATTATTATGTAGTGAGTATATTTTCTATAATGAAAGAGTTTCGGTGGGGAAGTCTGTTTACTAAGATTTTTTTGTAAAACAACAACAACACAGTTCTGCAGGTTTAATAAGGATGATGAAATTTTTGAAATAGCCTTGAGGGGGCAATAGAGCATTACGGTTCTTTATTGACCAGTGTCTTTTTCAGCTCCAGAACTCTCTTCCAGGCTTGCAGAGTACTGATGTGTGTATTGCCATTTGTGATACTAAACTGAATTAGTCTTTAGACTAAATGGGTTAAGCCCTGCTTTGGCATAGAATTATATGCATTTTCTTGCTTTTGTGAATGGGATTTTATGCACATCACATTCTGGGTTTGTTTGTTTTCTGGGCATTGTTAGTCACTTTGGATTTCCAGTAGGTTGGTATACAAACGTTTTAATTAATATATAAATAAGAATCAAACCAGGGAGATGGAAAGTTCTTTGTGAGTGACTGCCAGAACTGAATATGCAGTGGAGACCTGGTAAAACTAGCATTCGTTATCAACTGCAGCTGCTGGCAATCATGCAAGGTTTTGAATCGTGCATGACTCTTTAGGAAAAGATTTTCACATGTTATGTCTAGGAAAAAGAATTCAGTCAAGATATAAAGCGAAGAATGTTAGCAATCCAGAATGCATGCCTGTAGTATGACGCAGCCCACCTGAGGGATATCTTTGACTTTAAAGCGAGTACAAACTAAAAAATAAATTGTTCAAGTATAGAGAGCAAAAATTTCCAAGGAAACCTGGAATGTTTGTTATGACAGACACAAGTGAATAAAATAGCATCTTTGGCCTCTAGTCACTTTCTGGACAGTGCAAGTGTGGAAAATATGGAAGTCCAAATTTTCACCTAGAATTACCTCCCTCCCTCCCGTCTTCCTAGGCTAAAATTCTCTACCCACCTTTCTGGGAGCACGCCCTGTTGAACTCAGCGGGGAAAACATCTAGAGAGATACATATGAAATTGTGCAGTAATAAAATAAAATCTAGCATGACATGAAACATGACAAAAAGAAGGGCATTGTAGATATTGGTTGTTCTGGATAATTCCAATGAATTGTAAACTAGAATGATACGTGAGCTAAAGGCTCCTGTGTTACATACCCCTGTAGTTTTGCAAATAATAAACCATTATCAACCAGTGATCTAAGACTCAAACCTCTAGAGATTTTACAGAGAGTTATTATATGGCAATCATGAGTTAGGAGTTCTGCGGGCTCAATCTCCTGGTTGCATCAGTTGTTATATAAACTTGGCTACAAAGAATACAAACTTTGTTATATAAACTTGGGCTACAAAGCAGAACAGGTACAGAGAGCTTTCTGGAGGACAGGGGTCTAGGTGAAATTCTTCTGCTAGGATGAGAAAATGCATCTAATGTCAGGGCCTAGCACTGTTGGGAGGATTCATTTAAAATGAGAGAACAATACCCAGTCTCAGTGAAAAGTTTTATTTGCAGCAAATTTACTGCAAACTGTTGGCATGGTTGTTAGGAAAAGGTATTTATACATGTGATGTGGCTGCCCTTACTTGACAGACTCCTGGGATGCAATCCTAAATTAATTGGAGAATATATCAAAACAGAAGTCCTTAACTCTTCTTATGTAACGCTTCTTTGTGCATACAGGGAACGTAAACCCCTTAAGAGTCGCTGAAAATTGCTAGAATTTCTATTGTTAGCAGCCAAGAAGGGGATTCCCAGCCAGGCATTTGGAAAGCTAAAACAATCCATTTAGGGAACAATTGGCTCTCCAAAATCAGTAATGGAGAAATGTTTTTACCAGTTAAAAGTTGCAACTTTTATCATTGTTCTTGTTTTATCTGTAAATGCAGGTTTTTTTTTAACTGCAGGGTTCACTTTTTAGGCAGTATTGCTCTTTAAGTGGGATCTTTAGCATAACACTAAGAGGAGGTCATGAAACCCCACTGAAGAAGCTGAACATGTTTTTACACTCACTACTTGGTGCTGCTACTGGTTGTTTCTCTTGCACACTTGAGTCCACATACGATTCCTTCCTTCTGGGTTTTGTGGCTGTTTCTTTCTTTCCCATATGCGCTGCAAATTTTACATATGTGTTATCTGAGAGCGCAGGAATATCAAACACGGTAAAGAATGGTTTGCCCTTTTCTATGTCACAGGTAAGTTGTGGCACACAGGTGGGTTTGGTAGCATGCTGTGCAAACAGGGAAGCTTTGGCATGGCCTTATCTCCTCTTGAAGCTTGTTCCACACTTGAGTACCCTTGACTGACAATGCCTTATCTCCTTTCCCCACAAAGTTTGGCCTAAGCATTTTAGTGACTCTCTCCCAAAAGAGAGTTGTAATCTCTGAGGATCATGCACTGGAAAGGCAGGCTCTATCTTCCAATGATGAACATAAATAGCCACTGGAAAGGAAACCACCAGGCAGGACTCCCGTTATATGATAGTCACATATCTATGTTAATTCACAGCAGGGTGGATCAGGAGTTAGAATATTGGCCTGGGTCATGCATGAAAATCCCTGTATAACCATGGAGTTATTAGTGGCCTTGGGTAAAAATGTCTGCTATTGATTAAAGAGAAGGCCACTGTCATATTTTATTTGCCTTTTTAACAAACAAGATGGAATGAGACAGAAAGTGCTAAGGTATATAAAGGAGAGGCATAAGTAGGGATTCATGTTTGAACTGAAGTACTCAATGTGATTGTTTTTCAGAACATTATTCTTGGAATTCACCTAAATAGACATTCTGGTTCCACAGCACCTTTTAGAAGAGAGTTGGACGAAGAAAAAAAAAACAGGCCAAGGCTTTAGTATAAGAAAAAATGATGAAGATCCATCATAACTGAGCTTCAGTTCAGAATTAAACAATCTGTGTGATACTTCCTTTTCTGCGGCTTTTCCAGAAATCCTTGTTGACCGCAATTCATGATTTCTCATAGGCTGTTGTTGCCATAACCTTCACCTTGGTATTACCTAGTCGATTTTCCCAATAGCCGTAGTCACTATTTTGACTGTTACTGTTTGCAGTTCATACTAATAAGCATGCAGACTCAGAATTTAAGCATGTTAACTCGGGAGGAAGCCTTGTTGTGTTTAATGGCTCTAACTCCTATATTAGGATTACATCCCTAGTTTAGAGATCTTGACAGCACGATCCAAACCCAAAATTCATGGGGATGAGAGAGTTTGGGGGGTTTCCCATGGGCTATGCTGACCTACGTTCTTCACCTCTGCTGAGCCATACATACACTGGTATTAAGTCCTTTACCCTGGTTCAGCCAGCAGGGCTTACAGTGATGTAAGTCTCAAAAAGAGTGGGGCAAGGAGAGAGGTGAACCTATTCCAAACCCTGTGATCTGGGACCCAATCCTCATCCAGCAATATTCCATTCCAGCCTCCTATTATTACGATTTCTCTGTTAACCAGGAATTCTTTGCTCTAGACATTTTCTAATTATTAGGAAATATCCAGTATGAATATTCTAGGGGGAAGACTTTTTATTGCTCTTCATTCCATATATTTTCTGGTTGTTTCTGGCTAGCAGCTGGGGGGGGGGATTTTCCTCCCACAGATAGCTGCAGGGTATTCTTTCTCGTGTAATTTTTGCTCTGTATAGATCTTGGCAATTTTGCTCCGTATAGATCTTTGTCATCTTGGTATAGTCATTGGTTTGCTTCATTCATTCTGATGCAGTTTGCTCCTATAATCCAAGACAAAATTGGGTAGTGCTGATGTGCTTCAACCAAAATGCTGAGAGAGAAGTCCAGTTTGCCTCTGAGCTTTTGAGACATTTCGGAACAAACAAGAGATATTTTTGTATAATGCGTAATCATACTGTATATGGAATATTTTCATCTGCTCTGCCAGGTCACGCATTCCTTCCCCAGCACACAATTTCATCTATGAGGGACTCAATTTATTAACATTTATACTCACTGTTCCATTAGTTAAATATTTTCCTAAGTAATCTTGTATCTTGAAAGTTCCTAGTTTGTCCTTCCAAATCTCTTGTGGCAAGCCAGAGGGGGGGCTTAGGCATCTGATGTTTTGTATATGTTGCTGAGAAAAATTAACCTTCTCATAATAAGAGCTCTGTTCAGGCTCCTTTGCTAGTGGATTGCCACCTGTTACAGCAGTGCCAAGCAGACTTTGTTTCCCAGCCACAAAGGTCTTTTCCCTATCTATTCTGTTCCACGTTCTAATTCCTTTCTATTACAAATCTTGTTTTGTACCAGATCTCCAGAGTTTTGTCAACCTATACTATTAATTTCATTTTCTTGTTTGATCCTGCATTATATTTTCTGTTAATATGGGGGTGTATTTATTGCAGGCAGAGGCTATCATGGCTACGCCTCTGGAAAATGCTGAACTTGTGGCCGTAAATATACTGAGATTAAAATGATAGTCCACATATAGTCTCCTTTCTTTGAGAACCCGTTATCAATTTATATACCGTATTTTTTGCTCTATAAGACTCACTTTTTCCCTCCTAAAAAGTAAGGGGAAATGTGTGTGCGTCTTATGGAGCAAATGCAGGCTGCACAGCTATCCCAGAAGCCAGAACAGCAAGAGGGATTGCTGCTTTCGCTGCGCAGTGATCCCTCTTGTTGTTCTGGCTTCTGAGATTCAGAATATTTCTTTTCTTGTTTTCCTCCTCCAAAAACTAGGTGCATCTTATGGTCTGGTGCGTTTTATAGAGCGAAAAAATACGGTATGTCTTACTCCTTTCAAAGATGGGTGCAGGTAGCTGTTGTATTTCAGGTGTGTGTGGGTGTGTGTGGGTGTGTGTGTGTGTTTTAAAAATATGGCTAGATGAACATTGCCATTCTGAGTTTTAATATACATATTCTTTGAATTTCTTACAGAACTTTCTGGGGTGCTGCATCAGTGTCACGTTCTGGCATCAGAAATGGTCCATTTCATTCATCAAATGCAGTATTACATTACATTTGAGGTACCCTTTAACCATCCATTTTGTTGTTTGTTTGTTTGAAATTGGAAGAACGTTCTTATTGATGTGAGCTTAATTATGTCACAGAGGTATAGAGCAGAGAGGTTGCTATTTAAACAGTCTCTAAAACAAAGTGAATCTCATTGCTGGGTGTTTTGTTCCATAGGTGCTTGAATGTTCATGGGATGAACTATGGAACAAAGTTCAGCAGGCTCAAGACTTGGATCACATCATTGCGGCTCATGAAGTTTTCTTAGATACAATTATATCTCGCTGTTTGCTGGACGCTGACTCAAGAGTAAGTCTCATTTACCTATTTATATATAATGTTACCATTATTTCTCTAATTATTTATGCTTTTGAGATTATTTCTGGCAACACACAATGGAGTTTTATTTGGAGATGAAATCCACTGTGTTCAGTGCATCTTCATTACAAGCAAAAAAAAAAAAAAAAGTTTAGGATTACAGCCCTGGTAAATTTAATCTTTTACGGGATGTTCTGGGAGAACCTCCGTACTGAAATCAATTTTTCCATGTATCCCTTTGCTCTAGGAGGAGATATTAAATATAACAATCTTTCAGCAGTTTCTTATAGGCTAGCAAATCTTAGCTTTTCTTTGAACGTTTCATTTTTAGAGGTTTTGTCTTCCCTTTGCAACTTTTGTTGTAGATGCTTCTCAACCAGCTTCGAGCTGTCTTTGATCAGATTCTTGAGTTTCAAAATGCCCAAGATGGCCTGTACCGCGTTGCCTTGGAGGAGTTACAGTTACGGTTGCAGTTTGAAGAAAGAAAGAGAGAGAGAGAGCTTGAGGTACAAAGGAGTTCTCAGTGGTATTTTAAGCACAAGAATGATGTGAACACAACAGGCTGCTTGTGTTCAATACCAATTCAATACCAAAAAATAATCCTTCTAATATCCCCTCCTTTTCTTTGAAAGACTGAGCAAATAGGTATTTGGATAAAGTCTTAATATGAAAAGTAAGTGTGTGCATGTTTACTCAAAAGTAAGTTGCACTATGCTCAATGGGGCTTCTAAGAAAGTACATATGCCTAGATTACACAGTACATTTAACCCAGATTGGGGTAACCTAGAAGCTGCAATTGACAAACCTTGATCCCCCCCCCCCCCATTAAAACACAAATTGAGTTCTTTTTCACGCTTGGTATGTATTGTTTGTAAGAAGTTTCTTCTGTCTTAACTTCTTGGCTTATAACTGTAAGAGATCACCAACTAAATTTAAGGCACTTCCTCTTAATAAAACAAAAATTAGCATGTGGCTTCAGATTTATTGATGTGTACACCTGATAATTTCTCACCTTTTTTTCTTTTCTTTTTTACAATGTATATTGTTAAGGGTGAATGGGGAGTAAAAGCTTCAGAAGAGGAAGAGGAGAATAAAAGGATTAAAGAATTTCAAGATTCAATACCAAAAATGTGTTCACAGCTGCGACTACTTACCCATTTCTATCAGGTATTTTTAAAAAGAGGAATTTTTAAAATATTAACGTACTGATAGCCGGTATGTGTTTTCTGGTTTAAAGTGCACACTGTTTTAATGCGGCATGCAAGCCTTTCCAGGATTTGGAAGAAGGCAATAACAATAAAAGTTATGTTATGAATACATTAGGGAATGTGACATTTGGCTTCAGTAGATAAAGAACCAGGTGCATAGAGGTTGTCCCAGACATAAAAGTGCCTACGTAAATGATTGCACTCCAGAGTCTGTGTTTATGCTGACCATTGCCACTGTAGGTAGACAACATTTTTATGAAGCATTCTCGCTAGAATAATTTTTGTGGATTCGCTTTGTTAAAAACCGCCCGCCCCGTCAAAACTCAAGACAGGAAATTCACTAACTTTTCACCTACTTTTATAAGGATGGGGCATTGCAGGAACTACCCGTCTCTTGCAGTGGATCAGTTTCTACTTGTTATATATAGTGGAATTTTCAAGGATTGCTATGGAATGGTGACATGCTTCACACCTTTATTCCATTACACACGTTCATTTGTGTGACTTCTTATGAATGCCTAATTTCTCTGTTTTTCTTTCTTTCAGGGCATTGTGCAGCAGTTCTTGGTATTACTGACCACCAGTTCTGATGAAAGTCTTCGATTTCTTAGCTTTAGATTGGATTTCAATGAACATTATAAAGCTAGGGAGCCCAGGCTTAGGGTTTCTTTGGGGACTAGAGGGCGGCGTAATTCACATATATAAATCTCCCTGCGATGAATGTAAACCAGGATCACGGATGTGTAACCCGTTGTTGGTTGTGGCAGTCAACTTGGCATACTAAAACCAAATGGCATGCAATAGGTGTTTGTCATTATCGCAAGCAACCTGTTTTCAGTCATGTGATTGTGCAACACTTGTGCAGAAAGCAACATGGCTTATTTTTTTATATTTAATGGTTGAGATTACTAAATGGGTTTAAACTGTTGCGATTTTGCTTTGGTAGTCCATTAATCAATCAACCAACTATATTTTGTTTGTGGCTTTTAAAGCACATTCCACCATCATTGATATTTGTCGTCAGGACATTTTATCCACATGCAGACACACACTTGTTTCCTTTTACACTAAGCAGGGCTGTAATTTTCCATTTCAGTTTAGAAACCACTTTTATTTTAAAACCTGCCAGTTTAAGAATCTGGCCAGAAGTCTATCTTATTTCTTTTTCAGTGTTGTGGTGTATTGACTGTGTGTGGGGAAAATTAGTCACTTAAAATTACACACATTAATGTTTTCAACATTTTCAAAACTGATTTATTTTTCCAGAAATTTTTTAACTGCTTTACAGAAACAAATATTAGAGACATAACAGAAGTCCAACACAACAAATAGTAGAAATGAAGTTAAAACCTCAGTGATCTCCAGTAACGAAACATGTAAATATTGAATAGATGTGAATGAAGTATTTTGTGTTCAAATCTGATGTATTAGAAATTAATTTGGATAATGAAGACTACTTATTTCTCTTTCCTTGCCTATTTTTCCATTGTAAATATTTATATATTGCTGTCCAGATGTTAGGGGGAAACATTTTTGTAAAAAATAAAAAGTCACTATATATCATCACTCAATTATCCATTTGTTATATTCACAGGTAAAAGCTTAGAAAATAAACACAATTATCTTTCAAACTTTTTTCTGTTTCTTCTAACTGACAAAGTGCCTGATTTAATAAAATTAATACTGAATTATAGGGCCGCCTTTTCTTTAGCTTGTCTCGATACCAATGCAGAATGTCAAGTGTACATTATGAGACAACTGAGACCAGCTTACTACAGATATTTCCTTTTCCCCTTCATCCTGCCAGGCTCCAAGGTGGGGATGGACAGCACCCTCTGGACTAAAACACACTTGCACTGTGTCTCAGAGATGGAGATTGCTGGCTTCAGTGTCACAGATCTTGAGTTGATTCTGAAAGCTCTGTAAGTTATTGTTGCATAGGTTGTGGAGCCAAAAGTATATTGTACTATTTCTGATTCTGTGGTAAAATAATGTCCCTTACCAGGTGCTTGAGGTGTGGGTGGTTTTTTTTTTGTTTTTTTTTGTTTCCTAGTAAGGATTTTTTAGAAAATGGGAAAAGCTAAAAGCTAAACCCTCTGCAATAGCTTCCTGGTCCCTTAGTATTCGGGTGTGCAATACATTTTTCCTTTGCTTCAACATTAATAGTGCCAGTGGGTCTTAAGATACTTAATACTGTTACAGTTTCTCTTTGACACTCATGCTGCAAAGAACTGCATGTTCTTGCAGAGTGCAGGGCTCTATTTTTTTCTATCCTCCCCCCCCCAAATGTGAATTAGTGCCTGTTAAATAATGTGAGCACATATTACACTTCAAGCAGAAAATAATTTAATTGGACAAATCCAAGAAGCCAGATTAGCAACTCTTGTAACCCAACACCAAACCTACTTTTTATTATTCAATAGCATGATTGCAACATGTGTTCTCCAGGATACTATAGGGTTCCATCATGATTAACCATGGTAAAAATATAGGACTGCACACTTCTGGACAGCAGTCATACTGAACAATAAGTCCCTTCTCTCTGTGCTGCTCTAATTCGAATATGAGTCTGTACTAGAAGAACCTTTGATATGCTGAAAACATGCACAGTCTGAGTCATCATCTTGGGACAGTCTTGACTCCTTGGAGTTTTTGTTAGGGTCTAAAGCAGCAGAAACATTTGATGAAGGATCTTCAACCCAACTTGAGCTGCTGTAGCTATGTTGCTTAGCAGAAACCTTTTTGTGTCCTCTTTTGGGTTCTGTGGATTTGGGTCTATGCCTAGATGGTCTTTGGTAGATTGGTTTTGTTTTGTAACAAGCAGTATCTTTGGCTTGAAGTCTTTTATAGTCATGATCTTTGGATTTACCATAATTTCCTGGACTGTTATAAGAGCTATGATTGGTTCTGAAAGTTCTAGGTTGTACTTTGAGGTTCTTACATGTGCTGCTGTTGTATGAAGGCAAACTATTATGGGCGCTGTGCCTTGAAGGTTCAACCGGGAGAAGCAAGCCAGTGTCTTCTGGTGGGGAGCTAGGGGACAACATAGCTTTGACAGGATGGAGATCTAAAGGCTTTTTGATGTAATCACAATCTGTTGATGAAAACATTTCCGGTGGTGAACTTAAGTTGTTGTTGTTTTGATTGTCAGTTCCAACAGCGCTGTCTTCTAGCTGTTGGCTTCCTGTTTCCACAATGTTAACAGCATATTCCAGTTGTTGGTTTTGTGCCCCCCCAACGCCAGCATTGTAATATGGTTGTTTGCTTTGTGCTCCCTCAATGCCAACATTGTAATGTGGTTGTTGGCTTCTGGTTTTCTCGGCCGATGTGACTTCATTTTTGTCAGGTCCGCCTTTTTTGTCAGCATTTGTTTTATCAGGTTCCCTAAGAGAATGATGAAATTGTTTTAATAGATACAAATCTTTTTATGAAAGCCATAACATCAAACAGTGATACAGCAGCCAAGTCACTCCCTTTCCCGTTGCTGCTGCTTCAGGAAAACTTGGCAGCTTATTGTGAGACCTGTCAATTCTCCAACTTGCTTCCTACCTCAAAGAAAAAGAAAATAAGTTTGGTTGCATGGGCCCTGCCTAGCTAGCAGAAGGGTATGCCCAACTTGAAGTCCCAAGAGCTGCGTTAAATGTATGGCCTTGTTACAGAGGATTAGATCAGCTTTATATAGATAAATCCTAAACTGTGCTGAGCTAAAATCTCTGTTAAGGAGGTTAGGCCGAGATAGTTGCCCAATCCAGGGAGTAATCTTTATGACTGACTGAGGATTTCAACCCACCGCAGATCCAAACTATCATGAAACATCCTGTGCTGAGGAGAACGGGGAGTGTGGAGAAGGATGTGGTTATCGCAGTTATGTAATAGCGATAAGCAAAGTAAATCATTGTTAAATCTAGGGAGCATTTTTGCCTTTCATCTGGAAGAAAAGGACAGTGGAAAATGGGCCAGAATCTGCAGACTATTGATTTTCCAAAGCTGCACATGAAGCAGAACACACGAGGATGGGGGTGCTACCGTATTGAGCAACACTACAGTCACAGTAGTGTGTGCTATAGTGACTTGTTCTGCAATAAGCTACAGCAGTATCTGTGTTTAGAACTGAGATGCAAATCTTGCCTTTTGCCATTATGAATTAATGCTGGTTTCAGAATCATAAAGCCTGTTGTTATTCGACTTGGATATTATGATTCTTAGATGGCTATGCCAGCAAAAATTGTATTTGATTGGCCTGCATCTACTACTGCGTCAATTACGCCCATTGCGTTATATCAGCATTCTAAAGTAGGCGCAAATGTCAAGGACTGGGTGCAAGTTGTTAGGAAGCAATTTGAATTATACAGTGATGAGAGGGAGGAGAGAATGAAACAGTGACTTACTGCTCCTTCTTCACAAATAATGAAGTGTATATGTGCACAACAACTATTACAGTCAAGATCAAACCAGTGACAGCTACACAGGCTATGATGATGTGCTTTAGCAGGTCTTTAAGGTCTGCAGCTTTTGCTTTTCTCTTGCCCTGAATACCTAAAGGGATGAACACAGAACCATATCATATTATTCACAATTTAACAATGTTTCATACTCAACACTACTGCAATTCTTAGCAACACCGTTGTCAAAACCTTGTTGCTGAAAACTAATCTGATAAAGCTGTACACTATAGCATAGCTGTAATAATAAAAAAGTTATTCTGAGTTACGGTAAATGCTGTGGTAAGTGCACGTAAGTTTAAGCTAATGTGCACCCAAGTCCTGCTTGCTTTTTTCTTTTCCATTATGTGCGAGAATGGGCAACCAAATCACAAACGCATGATTGCTAGACAGTCACAAACAGGGTCAGTGGCACCATGGAGTTTCAGAACCTGTATAGAGGCGATAAGCTGTGCACAGATGGTGGATTTGCTCTGTGGAAGTAGGTATTCGCATTCTCACACAAGTGAGAAAAAAGTTGAAGGGTAATTAAATAAATAAAATATCCTCTCCTACTCATCTAAAAACATTTAATGTAATAAGCAGTCATTGCAATATTTTATTAATAAATAAAAAGTATTCAAACATGCATAGATTCCGTTCAAGTCAATCAAAGCCTTGCCAGAAAGCACTGAGTGTTAAATGCCAGCATTGGAGCTGGGTGAACTCCCCTCAGCACCCACGGGAGCTGCTATTTATCCCCCAAAACAGTAAATAGCTCTGCTCATTGCTGAACCAACCTGGGCAGCCCTTCAAAGCAGTCTCCATCCCCCCAGCAAAGCAGTCGAGACATTCTCTCTGACTTTGCTGAGTGGCTGATTTAAGGAACTGCTCCCTGGAAGGCTGGAGGCCAAACTTCACTCTGCTCATAGAAGACTCTTGGGCTGAGCCTTGCAAGTAGGCTTTTCCTCCTAAGTGGCCTCCCATGGTGGCCTGGAAATTCAGCAACTCGAGTCACCTCTCCTTTTCCTGCTGTTCCCCCCCCGAATGGTGACTTGATTATAAAAGGCACAATATGAAAATATTCTAATCTAAACACTTTGTTGAAAAACCCTCCACCCGTCTCTTCTTACCAATAATCACTGGATACCCCAACCTTGAAATGTTTGTGATATTAACACACGTGGAATATATTTTAAAGTGACCCAGGATTTGCAGGCAGTTCTAGATTTTAGATCCTCTCAAAACTTTAAAAGTTTTGAATCTGTGTTTAATTTTATTTTTCTTCTCTGTTTTATTTAAATATTTATAAGTGGCACTTAAAGCAGCGAACAACCTAAAAACAATATAGTAACAACACTGGTAGAAACATCAGGAACATGTCGCTACAAACCGGTTGGTTAAAAAATTCCAAAGTCTGAAAGGACAACAGGGATGACTTCTCACAGGCTTCTACAGTGGTACCTCGGGTTAAGTACTTAATTCGTTCCGGAGGTCCGTTCTTAACCTGAAACTGTTCTTAACCTGAAGTACCACTTTAGCTAATGGGGCCTCCTGCTGCCGCCGCGCCGCCACAGCACAATTTCTGTTCTCATCCTGAAGCAAAGGTACTATTTCTGGGTTAGTGGAGCGTATGTAACCCGAGGTACCACTGTATTGCCAAGGAACTCACCAGGGTACAGCCTACCAGACTAAAGGTTCAATTCCTTGGAACTGGCCCAGCAGTAAATTGGCAACCAGGGCAGCTCTCTCAGCAGAGTAGTAGCATGTACCAGTGACCTGCTCCTGTGAGCAGCCTGGCCACTGCAGTCAGCACTAGTAGCAGTTTCTGGACCAGATATCAGGGCAGCCTCCCACGAAGTGTGTTACAGTAATCAGGTCTTGAGGTTACCAAAGCGTGGACCAGGTTGTCCTGATCCAGGAATGTTCTTAGCTGGCATTTCAGCTAAAGCTGGTAGAAGGCACTCTTGGCTGCAGGTCACTTGAACCACTAGATGGATCAAGGAGTACCAGCCTGCTCTTCAGAGTAAGGGCAACACCATCCAGAACAGGCAATTGACCTACTCCTAAATTTTGCGTCTCCTGATTTTGGTGACACTCCACACTGTGGTTTCAAATTCCCTTACAATCTTTTTAACTCTATGCTGTGCAAGCTGTTTAAGAGGTGTTGTTTAAGAGTTCCAATCCCTTTGACAGCTGATAGTGCCTTTGTAACGTTCAAAGGTCGTGTTGCACAGCAAAGTCGCACAGGTTGCAGGTGCAAATGCAGGCGTCATTCCTTTCCTGTGCAAGAGCTTCATTATTTTTTTCCAGACAATGCAAACAAGCACTGCTGTTGACTACTATAGAAAAGACAGTGCAGGTGGCTGGCACTGCTTGCTCAAAATATCCAAAGCTGCCCTATCTGCAGCCTGTATGAAGTAAAAACTATTTGACAGCACTGCTTATAAGGCTGGTGCCTATGCCAGCTGCAATGGCACTCTGGTGGCAGAGCAAATTACAATCATGGCGCGCCTGCTTCTCACAATCCAGCCAAACCACTTTCCCATTCCTACCTTTTTAAATACTTTCCATTATGGTGCAAATATGAATGAGAGCTAGATGTAGGTTAAAACCCTTTGAGCTGTATGCTAGGGCTATATGCTCCATCACCTCTTTGCCACTTCCACAAAAGCAACTCCGCAATATTTCTGTGCTACCAGATTTATTTATTTTTTCTTCAGCAATGCCACTAGGTGATGCAAGATTGCTGGTTTACAATCTCGTTATCTATTTGTCCTTTTGTCACTCTCTCCTATTTTATTTTAAGATGCAAGCAGAATGGAGAGGGGGGGGGAATGAAATTTATTTTCCACAATCCAATTTCACCGTGTTCAGTTTTATCCCATCTGTCTGGGGTATAAAAGTGACGTTTCCCCTTCCAGAAACCAATTGGGATCCTGTTTAGTATTTAGGACTGAGGCAGTTAGGAGATATGTCTCTGTTCCCTAAGGGCTGTGTGTGCTGACTCCACCATACTTCCAGGCCTGACTGCCGCAGAGCCAAGGGACTCGAGCTTGATCTTGGATTTGGAGACTCTGCCAGTACTTCCTTGGCTTCAGACCCAAGCTACAGAAGCCCAGAGAAATCAGCACACACAAAAGCTGGGCATATATTCCACTAAATCTGGCACGCAGGAGCAGTGCCCCTAAACCTGGCAGTCCTTAAGCCTTTGAATGGTGCAGCCGCATTGCTCTGGCATCCAAAATCCAGCATTTACACTGGGGTTTGTAGCTTTTACCTCATGATAAAAAACACTAATGCCATTAAAAATCTCTATTTTCACTAGGGGCTGACTACAAAGATGAAATGTTTCTGCTGTGACTAAGTCATCTTAATCCGCATACTTTGGGCTTAACGAGGGTGTGGACAAGGTGGCTTGTTTGGTGTTTTTCATTAGCCTTTAGTACAGCAATACATTATTCGATGTAACTGTTCCTTTGTCTACTGCATCAAGTTCGGCTGACAAGTGATTCTAAGGACTGAGTTTCAGTGCTCCATTATAAATGTTCACATCATTTGTTTTTGCCTTGTGTGATGAATTTTGAAACTGTAGCTTTGCAGCTGGTTTACAGAATTAAATGAAGTAAACAAATGAAGCAGTACCTTTTTGTTGTTTTCCACAGCTCTGATTTATGTGTCTTACTTTATTACAGGTTTAAACTGTGGCTTAAGGAACCCAACAACAAAAATCTGCCCTGTTAATTTTCTAATTGAGGTCTAGGCAAACAATTTGACACAGGAAGAGAAAAATGTTTGCTCTCTTTCAGCTGAATACACACAAAATGTGTTTTAGCCGAATAAACCCAACTGAAAGGCATAAATCAAGTGTTTAAAAATAGAATGGGGATAGCAGTAGTTTGCTAAGTCAATAAACACAGGACAACAGAGCTGAAATTATACCCCTGATGTATTAGGTAATGCTCGCTTTCACAAAACTACAGCACATTACAGGAAGATGAGCAGGGAAAAGCAAGCTGTTAATCCTACCTTACCTAAAATCTTAATGGGTTGTTTTACTTCCATTTAAGTAGTTCATATTTACCTTCATATTTCTCAAAGAATTCATATCTTTGGGCATTATTCATATGTTCATTTGTCACTTCAGTAACCAAATCTGTAAAAAACAAAGCAAAAGGTGAATAGCAACAAAACACAGTGTGTTTCTGCTCGCTGTTGACTTGTAGGTAATAAAGTGAAAATGTCTAAAAATTCTGAGAACTTTCAAATAAAACGTGCAGCTATGGAGCAGTAATTATTTTCTGTCTGATCTATTCTATAGCTGGCTTTATTGTTTTGCTTTGCAAATATTATTTATACCTTGTTTTTTATATTGTGAGCTGCACTGAGCTGCAAGAGTTGGCAGAAAAACAAACAAACTTAAACTAAAGAATCATGGAGCAAAGGTAGATGGACTTTCCTGTAGCTCTGGGTGGGATGATAGCTGATATATTGCATAGGTTTCTCCAGTCCAGAGAATCATGGGAACAGCCTCAGGCTACTTATCTGCACACACGCTCTCTGGCCATGAATATTCACTGTCTAGTGCAGAAAGATGGCCAGTTGTCTTGCTTGTAGCTGATGCTTGCTAGGGTGTGTTGGGTTGGGGGAAAGGGAAGATTTGGTGGTTTATTCCTGTTCCGTCTCCCTTGCTACTGCTGACCTCTTACAGTCAATGTCAAACTGGCTGGATCTTCCTCTCCTACACTTCATTTGTGTGATTGTAATCCAATGTTCCGGGACATGGGTGGTGCTGTGGGTTAAACCACAGAGCCTAGGACTTGCCGATCAGAAGGTCGGTGGCTCGAATCCCTGCCACGGGGTGAGCTCCCGTTGCTCGGTCCCTGCTCCTGCCACCCTAGCAGTTCGAAAGCACGTCAAAGTGCAAGTAAATAGGTACCGCTCCAGTGGGAAGGTAAATGGCGTTTCCGTGCACTGCTCTGGTTCGCCAGAAGCGGCTTAGTCATGCTGGCCACATGACCCGGAAGCTGTACACCGGCTCCCTCGGCCAGTAAAGCGAGATGAGTCAGCCACGACTGGACCAAATGCTCAGGGGTCCCTTTACCTTTACCTTTAATCCCATGTTCCAACCTTGGCTCATGACATTCTAAATGCACTACAGCTTGATTTTCACTGATCTGGCTTGCACAAGCAAAGCTAGATTGCTCCAAGCACGCGGGAATAGCTGTGGCTGGAGAGCAATGGGGTGGCCATTACTGCCGATAATAATGTAAGACTGCGTGGATAACTGTTTAACGACTTTACTTGGGACAGAGATTGCTTCGAGTGGTGGTTCGTCTGTGAACGGCAGAAAATCTGCCTCTTCTGGGACAGGCGCTGTCATCATGTTGTGGTTCTCTTCACTGTAACCTGCTTCTTCTGTAGCAAGAAACAATTAGATTTATTCAGTGACCATGCCGCAAAACAAATGTGGATCCCAATGCTATTATAGCAGTACTGGTACAAAAAGAAATATAATATTAGGGGCCTGTCTGCACAACTGGTTCTTTGTTAAATGAATGCACATTTGCTGTTTTTGTTTTGTATATAGGCTACATATCTCAAAAAGGTATGTTTTCCAAGCAGTCAGATGTATTGTGAAAATGCATTATTTTTGTTAGGTGGAACATCTGTGGCAAATATGATTGCCACAGTAGCTTATAGCATATATAGCTTGCAAAAGTGTTGCAAGCAGCTATTACTCAGTAGTGTAAGTCTGAAAGACAGGCTGCCTGTTGGCTTTGGATACATTCTGGAAATGCACCCAGAAAACTTTTGTGATTCTTTTTTTCCATCAGATTTTGTGCAGGGAGGAAAAAGCCACAACATTTGTGCAGGCCCTTCTATATGAATAATGTACATCTATTGTTCATTTGTTGTACAAGTTCCAGTTTCCCCCTGAAGAAAGTACCGTATTTTTCCATGTATAACACCCCCCCCCCCCCGTGCATAAGACTATTTTAGGGGACTCCAAACCCTCATCTTATACACGAAAAAGTACGGTATCCCTTTTGGGAAGATGTCGCATCTCCCCAGCACTCAACGTAAACATTTTACTACTGGGAAAATGGAATTAGTTTCCCCCCAGCTAGCAAGATGATTTCAAGTAGCGTTGCCAAGTTGCAGTGTGCCCTCGATGCCTTTGACGTCACAGTGACCAGAGGCATCTACAAATGTGCTCATCTGCTTAACTTTAGACAAGGAGGAGTCTTTTCCAAGTGGCCTGCCTTTCTGGCAAAGGGACACACCCCTCTTTGATTGAGGCTGTCCAGCAGAAGGGCGGCAGCAGCACTGAACATGTAATTTTTCTTTTATTATTTGACACTTGCACCCTTCCAAACGTCCTCAGCTTTGATAGCAATTGCCACCTTTCTGGAATGTGGGGCACTGAAGCTTTCCCAGTCTCAAAACGGACAGTGCAGGCAGTCATCTGGCAACATGAAATAAAGATATATAAAAATAAAAAATCGTCCAGTAGCACCTTAGAGACCAAATAAGTTTGTTCTTGGTATAAGCTTTCGTGTGCATGCACACTTTTTCAGATACCTGAACCTGGCAACATGGTTTGTGTATACTGCTGCCTGGGTAAATCATTGGTTCACAAGCACTGAATACCGAAATTGAGATGCTATCTGACAGTTAGAAAGAACACACTTTTGGTGCTTGGTCTCTTTTCCCCTTTCTCTGCTAATTCAATAAGGATTTTTACTCTGTGCAGACCAGCAAAGCCTCCTTGGGAAAGTTCTAGGCAAATATATATATATAACCAACCCCGAGCTTCTGGCATAGGGTTTGAAATATTTAAACATAAGTGTAACCAATGATGCCCAGAGAATGCAAAATTCTATTTACAGGGCAATCCAACCCCCTTATGCCAGGTTGTCTAGGATTGGATTGAGCAGAGATCTTCCTGACTCTGCAGAGTTCTGGCGGAGTCAGCTGGGAGTTTGGATTGTGCCCTTAGTTGTGCCGAAAAAGCAATGGCAACTTGAGGACTGATACACACTCCTGTATCCAATGTATGTGATGTTCTTTCTGACTCCACTAACCTGATCTGATGTACTGTTAAACACACATAGGAGTGTGCAATCCCCACCTGGATCACTCAGTAAAAATATGCCCACCAAAAGACATTCTTAAGGCCAAACTACTTGTGATACTTTGCCTCTACATACAGGATGTTTATTGTACAAATAACCAACATGTGGTCCCCAGGTCTAGATCAGGACCCTGGTATTGGAATGAGGTCGAGTTTTTATACCTTTGCCCCAGCTGGGATTCCAATATGGTTTGGGAGGGTGGCAGCACCTTTGGGCACATATAGCAAGGTTCCTAATACAAATCAGGGCTGCAAATAGAGGGAGGAGGATTAAAATCCCTTAACCCCTAAACTGAGGCCCAAATTCAGATTGGGAGCCTGCACAGGCTATTTATACAAGAAATAAGCATGTATTCCAAGGCAAACGGCATGAATTAAAAAACTTATGTACTTTGGAACTTAGTTCTCTTTCCTTTTATAGAATAAATGTGGGAGCAATGTTCTGCACTTAAAATGTTATTAATTAACACAACGCAAGTGGCGTTGTGGGCTAAACCACTGAGCCTCTTGGGCTTGCTGATTGGAAAGTTGGCGGTTCGAATCCCCGCAATGGAGTGAGCTCCCGTTGCTCTGTTCCAGCTCCTGCCAACCTAGCAGTTCGAAAGCATACCAGTGCAAGTAGATAAATAGGTACTGCTGTGGCAGGAAGGTAAACGGTGTTTCCGTGCACTCTGGTTTCCATCGCACCAGAAGCAGTTTAGTCATGCTGGCCACATGACCCGGAAAGCTATCTGTGGACAAATACCGGCTCCCTTGGCCTGAAAGCGAAATGAGCGCCGCAACCCCATAGTAATTCTGATGCACTCCAAACCAAGATTTACCTGGGTCTTCAAGTTCGTTTGATGAATAAATATTGTCCATCAACACTGGTTCATCGCTGTCACTGGTGGAAGGCCTACGAACTTCAGTTTTTCACAAAAGATGAAATGGTAACTTACAAGAATTGCACTAGAAAACTGTTATGACATATGGCATGGCAAGCATAAGGGACACAGCCGTGTGCCTCTTTTCCGTTTATGTTAAATAGCCAATTAATTTTAACAATCAGCCGTTTGCTAATATGAGCATTTTAAGCTTTAATAACTGCAAAGGACCCCAAACCGGGGTGTTGGCTAATTGGTCTCAACTAGTCAGCCTTCTCAGTATGCAGCACCCCAATCCTTGAACTCTCCCAACCTCCTCGAAGCACAGATGGCAACATCACTGATGGGCTTCCATCGATTAATTAAAACGTTTCTCCCTGGCTTTTTGGAGAACCTGATCAAATCTATTGGATCTTAGCTTTGTTGGGCTTACAGTATTGTTATTCTATGGGTCTTTGAACAACAATAAAGAATTGATGTTGTTGTATTGTTCTAAGTTTATGATTTTTTCACTTGGTTTTTGAGTTTCAAATGTTTGTACTACTTTATTATTATGTTGTGCAACACTTTGGAACCACAACTGTGGTGAAAAGCTGTTTATAAATTCTAGTAATAAATAAATACAATGCTTGAGTTCAGATATTTGCTTTCAGTAAAACACAGACATGTAAAACAAAAACCTCTGTCCCTACATACTCATTTCCCATTAAGTGAAAATGATTATACACAATTAATACAGAATCTAAGAAGGCAAAGCATATTTTATTTGAGAAATAAAACTAAATTACATTCAGGAGTAAATCTGAACTCAATCATATTTAGGGGAATATCTGACTCCACAATTATGAAACTCCCCACTGCCTATTTTTAACAAGCGAGCAATTTTAGAATTTAGCATTATTCCACCTCTTCAGAATTTTTGGTATCTGGACAGGGAATAAACCAATGATGACTACAGCATCCTCGTTTCAACAGTAGTAGTAGGCCTACCGGCCTTGCTGATTTTATTTCCTCCCACATACCAATAGCCCTTAATACCGTATGCAATATGGTACATCCCCATTGCTATGATTACCTCATTAATACATACTGCAGTCTGTACAATTCAGTGAAACAATAAGAGTTACCTAGATGTTCCTGTAAATCTTGAAGAATATCTTCCATTACTGAAGACTGCAATTTCTCATTAGTGGATGGAGTCTCTTGCTTCACTGTTTTCAAAAAATATCAACAATTGAATTAATTGTCATTGCTACACTGGGAAGGCTCAGTAAGAAGGCAAATAATTAGTTGCACACAAATCAACTGGAACCAATCTTAAATGAGTATGCCAGAACTATACCTGTTGCCAGTTCGACCAGAGGTTCTAAAGCAGGGATGTGGTGGCCCTCCAATTGTTGCTGGATTCGGTCTCCCTGGCCCAATGGCCACGAATTAGGGGAGCTGTAGTCCAGCAACATCTGGACAGCCAGTAGTTCCCCATCCCTGACACAACAGCTTTAAAGAAGGAAAACCTAGATTTGAATTCCTGCTCATTCATGAAGCTTAACTTGCCAAGTTCTAGCCTTTGACAAGTCACAATCAGGCATAATTTTCCATCACTAAATTTTCCCCCCTGATGTAATTGATCATCTCCTTCCCTTTGGTTTAGGCAAGTGACAAATTACGATGCTTCATTATGGGGTTGTGTGGACAGAAGAGATTAGCAGTGCAATCATAAACATGTTTGCTTAGAAGTAAATCCCACTGAGTTTAATGAGGCTTAGTTCCTACCAAGTGTGTATAAGATTGCAGCATAAGGGAGTTCCTGGGAAGGCAACCGAGGGTCTGCAGCAGAGTAGGGGCCCTTGGTGATCCAGATGTTGTGGAGTGACAACTGCCATCAGCCCCAGAAAGTATGACCAATGGTTTCCCACACCTGGTGTATAGCATACTATGGACTTCCTTGTCCCTGGTCAGAGGTCTTCCTGGTGTGACGGCAGAAAGCTCTGCTGCTACTGCTGATCCACTAATGGCTATCTCCTCACAGAGGGGTCAGGAACAAGGCATTTGAGGCGTGTGTGTGTGTGTGTGTGTGTGTGTGAGAGAGAGAGAGCCATCGACCCAGAAGATCAAAAGCCTCCTTATTCCCCAAACAGACTGGAAAAATATGCAGCAGCACCTGTTAAGTGTTGCTGCAGTCAATGGGAAGAAAAATAAAAGAACAATAATGGGGAAAGTGGAGAAAATTGCCCCAACGTCATCTGCATTAGCCAGTGCCTCTTGGAAGGGATACAGCAGTAGCTGTGGCCAGGAACATAGGGTTGCTCTGCCTGTACAAAGTAAACTAGAAATTGAGGCCTAAAGCCCATTACATAAGCTTACTGTCTTAACTTTTAAGCAACACATGAAGGGGACTGATAAGTCAGGATCTACGTTCAAGAAAGCAGTATTTATTTCTGAGTTTTCTGGATTAATCTAACCTCTACGTTAGATCACTGCAACGTGCCACACATGGGGCTGACTCTGCAGACGGTTTGGAGACTTCAGCTGGTGCAGAATTCAGCAGCCAGGTTGCTCACCGGGGCAAGATGGGTTGAGCATATAATGCCAATCCTGGCATGACTATACTGGCTGGGCCAGTATAGTTTCTGGGCCCAATTCAGAGTGCTGGTTTTGCCCTATAAAGCCTTAAACAGCTCAGGCCCTGTGATCATTAGATGAAGGGCAATATAGTCATACCTTGGTTGTCCAACACCTTGTGACTCAAACACTTTGGCTCCCGAACGCTGCAAACCTGGAAGTGAGTGTTCTGGTTTGCAAATGTTCTTTGGAACCTGAACGTCCGACGTGGCTTCCGTGGCTTCCAGTTGAGTGTGGGAAGCTCCTGCAGCCAATTGGAAGCTGCGCCTTAGTTTTTTAACGTTTTCAGAAGTCGAACGGACTTCCAGAACAGATTCCGTTCAAGAACCAAGGTACGACTATATAGAAATGTAATTATTATTAATAATATTTTTATAAGTAATGATTTATCTCATCAGTCAAGTTTTGGAGGTGTGATACCATGTCCCCCCCCAAAAAAAAAAATTCTCTGACCAGACCAAGACTGCAATGCTAATAACAACAATATCCCCAGAATTGTTCAGAGTGAAATCAAGAATGTCAACGAGTCCACAGCTCTATTTCTATAATGAGATTCTGGTAAGAATGCTTTGGGAAACCAATTTGAAATACATTAGTACAATTTTATCAAAGCTCTGCTAATCTTTAATTTTAGAAAGAAGTTTTTTAAAGTAATGGAAGGCAAAAAATACATACCCCTTTCCATCTTCAGATCAGTTAGTATATTTTCTAGTTCTTCTACAGAAGTTTCTGTTTTTGTTGTCATTATGCTTTGTGAACCTTCATCTTTGAGTGCACTTGTTGCTGGAAGTTACAAAAAAACCTGACTGGTTTTGATAACGCAAAGCTATCTAATGCAAAACTATCCAACAAAATCTTGTAATTTGCTCTTCAGTGGTGGTAGAGGTTGAATTAACAGCAACAACTGATATGCCAAAGATTCAGGCACTTCAAAAACAAAACACAAAACTTCAAAAACAAAACACAAAATATCCTGCAATTATAGGTACTTATTTTATTGTGATCCTTATCCCTATTGTTGCAATGCACAGTTTTTGAATAATATGTTTGCAAACCGTAACTAGACTACAACAGCCCTGTGGGTGACCTCTGCAGTGATTATCTGCAAGACAATGGCTAAGAAAGCTACATAGAATAATAACTACGAGCAAAGGTATTCTGTGGCTCCTGTGTATTAATTTTCTGTAAGAGCAAAATCATTCAGCAAAAGAAATGTATTAGGTTTACCAGCTCACAAAGAAATACTGCCAGTTCTCTTACATGTACTTATGTGTCACAGGGTTGTCTGAAGGTTTGAAATGATAAGAGAAGTGTAACTTGGCCTGGGCAACTGACTAACTGCTAGGCTGAAATACACACTGCATAATGAAATATAAACTTGATCAGCTTGACAGTGTGGAGCTCTCAGAGAAGGTGGAATCAATTCCAGAGAAATGTCAGAAGCATTTTGCTGCTGACAGCTCAACACACAATACCATTTTTAGTTCTGAAAAATGTTAGTTCTACTACTAGCTCCCTTACTGGAGAGAAAATGGAACCATGGCTATGAGTGATTACATGACTGCAGGGTCCTAGTCATTTATATAAATACTGAATGCACCACAGGACAGTGGAATTGTGTGTCACTACCATGCAAGCAGGGCTTTTTTTCCCAGGCAGAATTTCCCGAAACTCAGTTCCGACATCTCCCAGGTGGGAGCCATTGTCATTTTAAGAGAACAAGGGAGGTGTTCATGGTGAGTTCTGGCACCTCTTTTTCTGGAAAAATAGCACTGTGTGCAAGTCGAGTGTTAGCGTATCCACACATTGTCCCAGTCCAAGAAATCCTTCCCCTTCCCTTCCTCCTTCCGTAGTGACTTTATGTGGAAGCCCCTGTTTGAATTTACTATGGATTTTCAACGGTGGAGTGGAATGGGAGGCAATAATTCTACTATCCCATCATGCATTCACTATACAAGCAACTCCCGTTTAAAGCACATCCAAATGACCGTGATTGCGCGAACACACATGGCACCGAACCCAGAAGGAGCCCCAAAACATCACCAAATGTCACAGCCCAACCCACCCAAAACAAAGATTGCCTGTACATATTTTGGCAGAGGTGTGAACATACTATGCTTCTATACACAGTTTTCACTCAAGGGCACCACAGGCAGACAAATATTTCCAATTCTTTTTCTATAATGTTTGTGAAAGGCCAGATCCTTATATCTCCACCCCTGGAGGGACAAATCTAGCAGGTGGGTGGGGTTGCCCACCTGTCAGTCATTGTTGGGACTTGAAAGCACATGATGGGGCTGTTTGAAAGCCCTCTTGCAAACAGTCTCGGGCTGCTCTTTGAACACTTGAGTGTAGAAAAATCCTAACATGGGAAGTGAGTCTCGAGAGTTGCACGAAAATGCCTCCAGTTTTGCTTAAACTATAAGCAGCTATAAGCAATGTTCATTATAGCTCTGCACCTCGCATACTACTTGAGCTAAAAGGCTAAAACAGTTTAAACTTAATAAGTTTTTTGGTTCCTTAGTAGTATCGCTGTCTGAAAGCTCAAATCTATTTGATGTCATAGTTTTAATAGGACAATTCTACCATCATAAAATTGATCTATCAGTTAAATTTGTCTGTCACATTTCTTCTAGATGGGACAATATAATGCAGATTATCAAGTGCATTCTTTGCAGGAGGACCCACAGCCTGTCAAATTTGACCTTTAATTCAAGCTATTATGCCTTCTTGCAAAAATAAATCCAACATTTAAAACTTTCAATTCCTGGTGTGTTAGCACATAAGAGATACTCCACCCTTGAGATGCAGTAATAATGTAGTCACCCAAAGTACTGGTGTAACCAAGGCTCATTATGGCTGAAACTACATTATCTGGAAACAGAAGAGGAAAGTTCCTTAATAGTGAGATAGGGGCTGGAATGGCAAAGGCAATTTGCATCTGTAAAGTTAATAGCAGGTTTAACTAGATTTCCAGCACTGGGTAACAAGTTGTTGTTTTTACACTTGAAACCACTATTTGCGGTATTTATAAGCCTGCCATTCACAAAACAGTCCCAGAGCGGGAACATATGTGATGTTCGAAAATCCCTTTCACATAGTAAGGTAAATCATGGAAAAGCAACTCTGATCAAAAAACTTTGTGGTGCACTCTCATGTGCGCAAGGAACTCCTGGTCAAGGAAGTTTTGCCACTGACTTAAATGTGAGAGCCAGCACCACTAGCACCAAGAAGATTCATACAGACAGCTGCCCCCTCAACAGCAAAGTTATAAAACGTATCTGGGATTCTGTGCGCACACTGCCAAATTTCATACTCTTATTAAAAACAACAACCTTGAATTGGGTGGAGGGAGAAACATACATATTTGCTAACCTTTTCGGTTAATATCTTCATAAACCAGAGACTGGCTTGCAGGTTTTTCCAAGTGGGCAGCTTTTACTAGCTTGAAAGCTGTAAATACACATATAGCAAGTTTCTTAAAATAGAGGGGAAACTTTTGGGACAGGATTCAGTCCTGCCTGCTTAGACTCTTCACACATTATAAAAAGCACAGCAAGCACATATTTCAAGTCACATTATACACAGGAATTATTTCTGGGTCTACATAGTATCCAGGCCCAAGGTGTATGCAAAATATTCCTGAGCCCTCCACAGGTATTGACTGCATGAGAAGAGTTATGGACCCTGGTGTGTTGATTAGACATAAGTGTAATTTCCTGTATCAGGTGTTGATTTAGCTATGACTTTCAGGCTGCAATTCTATACACACTTTACTTGAGAGTAAGCCCCACTGAAGCCAAACCACATGGGCTCCAAACCCCATAGAAAGCCATTTGTGTGAAAGTTTTCCTGATACGGTTTAGGAGATCATAAGCACACCAGCCACTCCGAAAACAACAACAGTAAACTAAGTGGTAGTTCCTTTACACAGATGGCTTCCTATTCATTTTACGTTCCCGGTAACAGCCACACTACCAGTACAACGTAAGTCCCATTCCAAGGGATGGAATATACTTCTAAGCAATGCTGATTAGGGTTGCAGAATTCTCAGGATGGTATTGCATACCTGCCATATATAATAACAATCTTACAATTTATGTAAAGCTATTTCAAGTGTTCAAATCTTCACATACATTATCTCTGTAATCCTTACAATAGCCCAAGTATTCCTTTAATCACCACACTATTTAGGATCACCAAGTGAGCTCATGGCTGAGGTGAGATTTCAGTTTGGGATTTACTGGTTTGCAGCTCACCCTTAGTCACTATTCTCTCTAATAATGGTGAGAGCTTTTTCATGTGCGGTCCTGTGAGCTGCTGGTTTTAGAGAATTGAAATACTGTGGACTTGTAACGTTGAATGTCACGAGCCATTCCTATCTACTGCATAGACAAAATGGCATCAGTCAATTCAACCTCTCGGCCTAAAATCACCACAAGATTGTTGTTAAAAAAGAAAGAATGACACAAGAACTGAGACATATGTTGCTCATATTAGAGGTGACATAAAAGTATAGCACACGTGACCAATTGCATTTCACTTAATTTCATTAGGGTACATAATTGTTCTGCAAATTCTATGGTGACAACAATATACCGACACAACAGTATGAAAATTTGTTTCAGGGTGAACCTCTACATCTCACTGAAAGGAAAAATACTGTCTTTTACCTGTGAAAGGATGGTCTCTTTTACTGCCATCTGCAGTGGTCTTTCCATGATCAGGTAATATCAGGGCTGTTCTTCTCCCTTTTTCAGGAATATGCTTCGCATTATTATCCACTGAACTGTTTACTACCACTTGCAAACCATTGCCTTTTAATACTACTGTATCAGTTTTAATGCCTTGGTTCATAATGTTGCTGGCTACAACATGAATTTCAGGGACTTCTCTTGAATCTTTTAAATTGTAAATGTCAATCTCAGTTCTGCTTGAATTGTCAGCGGAAAGGAATCTTACAGTGATATTAGTTGCTCTTACTGATTTGCCATCATTATTACCAGCATTTTTGTCCTGTTTCAAGCCAGGAAGCAAAGCTATTTCTTCTTCGGTTCCTGCACCCTTCACTTTATTAGGTCTCACTGGTGTGTCCACAAGGATATTTGGGGAAATCTTGTGCAGCTTGTAACCAATCAGTACTGTATAGCTATTGGGAAAAGGGATTTCTTGTGTTGTTAGACTACTAGGAGTTGCCTTCACTTTTACAGAGGATCCTGAAACAATATAGTTGATATGTTAACATTTTTAAGCAGGATATTCTGCACTACAAAACAGCCATGCAGACTACACAACCACACACTTTTCACACAACATCCCTTGGGACTATGACACCGAGCAAATTTGCTGCGAATCATAAATCTTGTTCCTCCAGATTAAAAGGGATAGGTATCCAAGTTAATGTGTTGTAGATTAAAGGTGAAAGTAGTGCTTGAGTGTTACTGAGATTAAATGCTGGCCTTCTCCATAGGAAGGTTAGTAAACACAAAATCCAACAACAGGGGACCACCTGCCTTTGAC
Source organism: Podarcis filfolensis (assembly GCF_964270895.1). Lineage (NCBI taxonomy): Eukaryota > Metazoa > Chordata > Lepidosauria > Squamata > Lacertidae > Podarcis > Podarcis filfolensis. The sequence goes on along the minus strand of NC_139607.1, from coordinate 26,388,234 downwards.
CACATTCAAGTGTACAGTTAATGATCTGTGCTGTTTCTCTGAGGGTTCATGTTCATGCATCAAATTCTTTTGGTGCAGAACTTGGATTCGGTGATCTGCAAATAAAATAATCTGCATGAATATACATTTGACAATATCCTAACAAAAAAAGCAAAAACAAAAAACCCCAATCTTTTAAAATTCTTGTGCGGTGTAGGTAGCTGTGAGCCAGAAAATCTCCAATCTTTCAAATCTTTTTAATCAGCCATGAACTCACATGATGGCTGTAGGTAAGCTATGTCCCTTAAGCCTTTCCTGCCCTCGACTTAATTTGCAGCATGGGGATAAAGCAGCCCTATCTTACAAGGCACGAAAGGGGAAGATGAGGCCCAGGGGTCATATTGGGTTATCCAGGCCTGCCTATCTGGCCTTCAGGATTCTTCCCAGGATAGACCCATCCCCAGATCATGTGCCTAACCAGCTGTACTGCATTCCTTCCTTGAGTGCCTTTTCCTGGCAGGGATGTGTCCTTGGAACTGTAAGAAATGCCTCAAGAGGAATGGAGATATATGTGACTGCAGAAACCTCTGACTCTTGTGTGGCTGGTGTATAGACTGCTGGACAAAAGGTAAAGGTAATTTCCATTTCTCCACCCACATGTTTCCATTTTCCACACCAGTGGCAAACAGTCCCCAGAAGTTTGCCCTTGTGAGGAATGTGGTTCCCCACACTTGTTCTAAGGAACTTTCAGATAATGTATGTGAAGTACTCTGAACACTTAAAAAAAAAAGTACTATGCAAGTACCATTAATGACTGTCACTGAATTACGCTACGTGAGAAACAGCTTTAACAGTAAAATGGCAAGCTTTTGTAGTATTTAAAAGAGGGTAGCAGAAATAACAACAATTGTTTAACGATAGCAAGCCGATACACTGTGCAGTGCGCACACATGACATGGTTCCTTCCTACGGAGTTTAATAGTCACAGCTCAGTCCTAAATGTATTTATTTAGACTCCAGGTCTACTAAGCTCAACGCAGCTCACTTCTGTACAAATATGCCAAAGGTTCAAGCTTAAGTGGAAGTCAGTCTAGGTATTATAATATCCACTCATGACTTCTACCATCCGGCTGCGGACTTTTGTTGCAAGTGGCTGACTTTTGTAGAGGCACCCGCAGCTGGCGTGGAAGCTTGCCCACAATTTCTTGTAATTTATAAGCAAAACAACTCAGTCATTTGAATTATTGTGCCCCTTAAAATGCGTTCTCAATGTTGTACACTGTGCCGTGGGATCTTTTGATAAAGGGCATATAAATCGAATAAACAAATAATTGGGAGGAGCCATGAGGCAAGCTAAACTGGACAGTAGAAATGTGTGTGGCAATTTGCCAAGTGACTACAGTAACATGTGGCTTAGCCACACAGTGCACAGCACAAACAGCTTAAAACACGGCCTGGCAAAGAAATGGCAAGCGTGGACACCAGGAAGGCACAAAAGGGACCAGAACATACATACAAAATGTGATGCTCAATTGTGGTCCAGGAAGGGCTTTGTAAAATTAGGTTTCTGGAAGAGGAATAGAGAGGAGAAAATATGGAGGAGGCTAAGAACACAAGGAAACCTTGCTGGATCAGACCAAAGTTCTATCTTGTCCAGCATTCCTGTTTTGCATGGTAGCCATTCATATTCCTATGGGAAGCCCACAAATAGGGAGTGAATTGGGGAGGGACCCCGAGGGTCATCTAGTCCAACCCCTGAATCTCAACACGTGGTTCCCCATCCAATTTGAAACCATGCTGGACCCTGCTTAGCTTTGCAATTGTGGTTATCAGTTTTATTGCTGCACCACTAGAAGGCAATGGCCTTTCCCCATGGTTGCTCCCCTGCCACTGTAATTCAGTAGCAGACTGCCTCTGAACCTGGAGCATCCACACAGCCATTGCAATTCGTAGTCCTTTGTGAGCCCATCCATTCACCCTCTAAAGGCATGCCTAGAAAACGGGGGGGGGGGGGGGCATATGCAAGCAAACAAACCCAAAGACAAATAATTAGGAGTCAACATAAATGCATACTGTGAAAAACACTCTAATACACAGATAACTATTTTCAGATTATTTTGCATTTATGCCAAGTTTTGAGCCCTACTTTTCAGCTATAAGTGGTGGACTAGAGTTTCACCGGAAATACAGAGATTAACATTTTGTACATCTTTATGCTTTGATATGTAATGCTTATTTATATGTTATTCACATGGGAATATAACACGTGATAGAGAGCTGCTACTTACCAAGTAATTTAATAATTTCTTTAAGATTATTTTTTGAATTTATTGAACTGTTCACATCTGCAAAAAAATAATAATAAACAATTTCACCATGACATCAGTTACAAAGACTACATGCCGGAGTTCTTTTGAAATTGCCCATCTTCTCATCAGTTATCATGAACACCTTTAGGATACACCTACCAAAGTCAGTGAGCATAGGATCAATTATTTTGGGCCAGATTTCAAAATGATGAAAGCAAACTGAACAAATTTGTGTAGGTACTGAACACATCCTAAATCAGCTGCTTCACACATTCAATCTACAACTGAACTACTTTTTCCATGCCACTGTAAAGTGCTGAAATTAAACTGGCACAGTATAATCCTAGGCCCAAATTCAGAGGCTGAGGCAAGTCTTCTAAGGTCTCAGGTTTGGAAACAGATGCTGCTGGACTGCAACTCCCATAATCTCTGGCCACTGACAACGTTGGGTGGGGCTGATGGGAAATGTAATCCAATGATATCTGGAGGGGTCACAGGTTGCCTGTCCCTGACCTAAGCCAAACACCACTCAGAAGAACAAAAGGATGGGAAGTTTCTATGGCTCCATGCCAACAAGAGGTAAGTTAGAAAAGCAGGAGAATGTTTATTTTTTGGCTTAAACTGTTCAAGAGACACACAGCATATTCTCAAGGAGGGTCTTAGTTCCTGTATGAATTGTATTGAGAGGAGACAACGAGGCACTATTTTAAATTAATTAGGTCAATGTAGTAAGTACAAAACTGAGCAACAAGCAAAGACAAGACTGAGGGAGAAAGTCAAGAAGTCACACTGAAAGACAATTAGAATTGCAAACTTAACCTTTGAATCTTTTCACAATGGGGGTTTCTTGAACTCATGAAGGTGGAAACAAATGGAGGATTCCCCCCCTATAATGATCTAGCTTGGAATGCAGGGAGGAGGGCTAGGGAAATGGAAAGCCCAGGGGGAGAGAGAGAGAGAGAGAGAGAGAGAGAGAGAGAGAGAGAGAACACGAAACAGCAAGATTAAACTGGAGACATCTAGTTGAGAAATTAAAACCAGACATGACTTTAAGTGTCTGGATTGCCTCTGCCACTAAGAAGATTTGACCCATCTTCACTGTTTGCTAACTAGGGTGAGAGAACTAGCTATTTGCCTTCTCAGGAGCCACACATGCTTTACACAGGAGAGGTATCATATGTTCTCTATGTTTTCTTCTGCTCTGCAGGTATTGCTGTTCTGCTTGTTGCCCGAGTTCTAAATGTTCTGCACTGCTACGCTTCAACGAACCGATTGATATGCGAACCTTTAAACAAGAGTGTGTTGTTGCTCTCTGTTTCAGTGGGAACTTGTGGCTCCTGTAACACTCTTCTGGAGGGCATCAGATTGTAGGGCTTGAACCATGGTGATGCTGAGGCCATCACACCAAAACTGCACCATTGTTCTCAGTCCACATTAGAAACAAGCCAGTTTGATATGTTAATTAGCATATACCACTGCTCCATTAAAGAGCTTTGAGTCTGCCCTTGGAACCAATGCTAACTCAAATTTCAATGTTTTCTGATTTCTAATAGTGAGCCGAAAGAAATAAGCATACACACCAAATGGCAATGACGCCTCTATAATACTACCTTCAACTCACTTTTTTTTAATTAAAAAAAAGCCCACTAGTATCTGTTTCTAGCCCAAAATCCTGACTGGAGGTGTAGGAGAAATATACCACTGCTCACTTAGTTTGACTAAGGTCTATGGAACTGTTCATTCTAGCATGACCGACCATCCATCATTAGACCCATTCTGAATGCCACAACATATTCAAGAAGTATATGCATGAATCCAAAGTTCCAACACTAAACCAATGACAAAGCTGATTTTCAAATGGTCTTAATGACAGACAATCTGCATACCAATTGACTCATTTACGCACATGATAACTGAGAACAATACAAGAAAAATATGTAAAAAGGTCTGTAATGGTGCATGACAATTGCTTCCAAGTATGCTGACCTTTGGTAAACGAAACAAACAAAAAGTACAGTGCTCTTTTGACGAGACATTAATGAGTGATTAAGAATGAGTACAGCTGCATCATATGAACACTCGGTTAAAAATATTCCTTTTGCATTCAGTGTCAGTCTCATAATTATGATGGAAAACACTGTGGAAGGAAGCAAGCAAGCCTATGCAGTGAAATATTTATATTTTTACAATAGCTATATGGTTTTCGACAACACTGTCAAATACCAGCTCACTTAATATTTTTCAAACTACTATTATTTATATACAGACCCTATCATTACTATTACATGCTGGTACAGCAGTAGTTTAGTAAATTCTTACTTAATTTCCAATATCTACAGCCACTGCATATTGCCTAGATATTCTAGAATGCTACCCTTTGAATTCATTTCCTAAAATAATTAACAGATAAAACCAACAGACAATCTGGATTTATTTTTAATGTGTGAAATTGATTGAAAATTAAAATATGAAAGCTACATACTTTTAAAACATTAAAACATTTTTAAAAAGACATGTATTCTGGTATTTGGGTGGTGGACCAGATCTATGGTTCTCAAAACTGAAGATGAACTAAGGAGGTACAGGCAGCTTCTAGGATTAGCAGAAGGTACTGATTTCAGCAAGGCTTTCAACAAAGTCCTCCATGATATTCTGGAGGAGAAGCTGGTAAAATGTGAGCTAGATGGTGTTACTGTTAGGTGGATTTGCAGCTGGCTGACTGGACCTAAAAAGTGCTCACCTATGGTTCCTTGTCATCCTGGGGGGAAAGTGACAAATGAGGTGTCATACTGCTGCAGGATTCTGTCCTGGGTCCAGTGTTGTTCAACGTTGGGTGAAGGAATTGAGGAGAGGCTCATCAAATCTGCAGGTGACACCAATCTAGTTGGGGTAGCTAATACTTCAGAAGATAAACTCGGGAATCACGATGAATTTAACAGATTGTAGAACTGGGCCAAAACTAACAAAATGAATTTCAACAGGGACAGATATAAGGTTCTACACTTAAGTAAGAATGGTAAGATGCACAAATATAGGATGAGGAACACCTGGCTTGGCAGTAGTACAGTACACATGAAAAGGGTCTAGTTGTCTTAGTAGACCAGAAGCTTAATATAAGTCAAGAGTGTGATGCAGCAGCAAAAAAGCTAATACAACTCTAGACTGCATCAACAAAAGTAGTATCCAGAGAAAAGGAAGTAATAGTACCACTCTGTTATGCCTTGGTCAGACCACACACCTGGAGTACTGTGTCCAGTTCTGGGCAACACAGTTTTAAGAAGGATTTTGACAAGGTGGAACATGTGCAGAAGAGGGTGACCAAGATGATCAAGGATCTGGAAACCAAGCCTTACGAGGAACAGTTGAGAGAGTTGCTTATGAAGAAGAGAAGACTGAGAGGGGGCTATGATAGTGATCTTCAAATACCTGAAGGACTGTCATATGAATAATGGGGCAGGGGCAAGCTTGTTTTCTGCTTGTTTCCAGAGGGGAGGATTAGAACTAATTCAAATTACAAGAAAGGAGGTTCCAAATAAACACCAGAAAGAACTTTCTGATGGTAAGAACTGGAAAGGACTAACTCAGAATGGGGTGGACTCTTCTTCATTTTAGGTTTTTAAACAGAGGATGGATAGCCATCTCTCAGGGATACATTAGCTGTGATTTCTGCATTGCAGCAGGTCGGACTAGGTGGCCCTTGGGGTTTGCTTCTAATTCTAGAATTTTCTGGTTCAGTCCCAGCCCAGCCTGTGTGGTCCTGAATGGCTAATAGGAGACATTCTGTTATGCCAACCTGCTCTCCTCTTGCACAATTAATGGAGCATAGACTGTCACTCATAAAGACAGCTCCCTGTAGGCCATGCCCTCAAAGAGAGTCAAATATTTTAGGATCAAGTGACATTCCTAAAAAGGGGGAACTAGCAAAGGGTAGGGTAGTGGTTAGCATATTAGCCTTCGGCTGGAGAGACCTGGGTTCTAATCTCATATCATAGATCATCATGTGCCTGACCTCCAACTCTACAAGCTTTAGAACAATGGCAAATATTGCTCCAGCAGATAATGAATAACCTCTGTTGTGATATTTTTTAAAAAGTGCCGGTTTCACTCCCCTGTGCTCTACACCACTGCATAGCCCGCTTAACTTGGAACGATATTGTCTGTTTCTCAAGAGAAAAATGCCGTTTGAGGCTCCCTAAGTATACCTGATTCACCATGTTGATCATACAGTCATCACAATTACAATGTGAAGAACCCTAATACAATGCACAAGGTATAAAGGACCTTGTACACCAGAAACCAAAGTCAAGTTCTGAGTGTATTCTACTTCCCATGTCTGAAGTAGTCTCTTCAGAATATAACCTCTTCTTACAAATCAGCTTAACACAGCACACCAGCAATAATATATTGTGACTGGCTGGGTACTTGACTACTCCCTGCTCTGCTTCTGCAGTCCAGGGCATGCAACAAAAATAGGTATGTCAAGCCTGTGACAAACACCATCATACATGGCTGGTGCACTACATTCAGCTTGGTGAGTCACAAATTGTGGAGGCTGGTGTAAAATGACCATTAGAATAATAACCTTGAGACTAAAACCCCACAGAAGCTGATCAATAATGTGACAAGAACCTCAACAGGATATGCAAGGCCTTGGACCATGATGATTCATATAAATTATAATACAGATCTAATTTTTGAGTTATGGCATTGGGCAAAGACTGCACCAGGTAACAAGAAACATTTTAAACAAATAAATTATAGTGTTTGCATCAAACTGGCTTGCACAGATACTTATTTGAAAAGGCTGTTTTATATTCCCGAGCACCATGGAACTACTGACTACAACATACTCCCTTAAATTCAGATCAACTTTTCTATCATGGATTCACTGTACAGGAGGAACCGCTGAGCACCGGTGGGATGCTAATTTGCAAGAGGAAGCAGGAAAACCTGGAAAATGGTACTCCTTCGCCTTTCCCCCTGTCTGCTTTTGGAACTGTTTTTCAAAAGAGAAATCCTGAAGAAGGTTGCTCTCCAAGCAGAGTTGAAAGGGGGAAGTTTTGTTGCTTTCTTCTTTTGCTTCCCTCAATGTCTCAGAGATCAGTTAAAAGCGGTGAAGAGATCAGAACACCACCTCCTAGCCTCTTGGGGAACAGAAGCACTTTGGAGCATGCTTGCTTATGTGTGTTCTCTCTCTCTCTCTGTTTGTGTGTGTGCTTGGATCTAAAGGACAACATACATGTTTACACCATGTGAATACATAAAGAGGGCATTGCTTCATACAATCAGCTACAAAAACTGAGTCCTCTTTATACCAAAAATAAAATACCTGCACTGAAAGAAATGCGATGCTGACATACAAAGCACTTTGTGTTCATCCTTTCCTGTAATTTGGAAGGAAAATGTAGCCAATCCACTTTAAATTCTTCAATTGCAATGGTTCAGCAGCCAGCAATTATTTAACTTGTGGAGTATTTATTCTTTTGAGCCTTAGACTGCAATCCTTTGCTACTGAGAAGCAAATCTCACTGAATTGTTCACAGATTCTGCAGTCTTATACTGGAATCTTAAGCATTTTTACCCAGAAGTAAGTCCCACTCAGTTCAATAGAGTTTACTCTCTGGTATGTGCCTGATAATCATCATCATCATTACTATTATTATTATTACATACAGGCATAATACTTCTTAGAATTCCTCAGATGATCTATTACTCTCTGAGATGATCCACTTAAGGTTGAATGAAAGCGAGATACACACACACACACACACACACACAGAGGGAATTGCACTATTTGGAGAGACTCTCTCTTCTCCAGCCTCTTTCAAACTCCTTTTTATGCCCCTTATGAACGAATGTGTTGAGGTGTGTGGAGGCAAGTGGTGTGTGTGTGTGTGTGTGTGTGTGTGTGTGTGTCTGTCTCTCTCTCTCTCTCTCTGTGTGTGTGTGTGTGTGTGTGTGTGTGTGTGTGTGTGTGACAAATTGGGTCTTTGCCCCAGGTGACAGAAAGCCTAGTTTCGGGTTTGCAGGGGTGGCCTCTACCCAGCCCCACCCTCACGGAGCGCGGCGCAGGATACCTGGGCCTGGTTCTCCCTGGGGCCTAATCTGAGTGTTCCAGCTGGGCAAGGAAGCGAGGAGGACGAGGAGGCAGGCGGGGACGGCACCCCTAGCGGCCAGCGCCATATTCGCCACCGGCCACCTCCGGCAGGAGACTCCGCTGTCCTGGGAACGACTTAGCTCCAGCCACCTGGCTACGCTTCTCCTGCTCCGGCCGGCGGGGCGCTCCGTCTCCAGGACACGCGCCGCGCGCCGAACGCTCCCGGCTCTGTGACCTCACCCTGCCGTCGTCGGAGATCCGCACAGCCCCTCGGGTCGGGGGCTTCCAGAGCTGCTCGGCTGAGGAGGAAGCGGGGCGCTAAGGGGAGCCCCACCACCACCACCAAGGACGCCTCCTGCAGCCCGAGCGCTCTCGTCTGTGGCGAATAGAAAGGCGCGAACTGGCGGGCGGGGAAAAGTGGGATTTCGCTTCCCTCCCTGCGCTGGCCGCAGGCTGAGGAGAATGCGTGGGTCACAAGAAGGAGGGATACTTTACGCGGGGACTTTCTGAGGGAATAGCCGCCGCCGCCATCGCCAAGCGGCCGGCAACAACCTTATTTCGCCAGTATCAAAACGCCCTGTAAAAACGCCCCTCCAAACTCCGCAGTAGGGCAATATAGGCCTCTCAAAAAGGCCACAAAATAGCGAGCGAGCTTTAGAGTTCTCCAGAACTTTTCAGGCGGCTGCGTTTTGGGCGAGGAAGGAAAGGAAAAAATCCGGCCCCATTGGCGTTGTTTTCGATATTAACAAGCGCGCGCGCGCGACACCGTCGCTTGAGGTGCTTGCTGTTCACCTCAGAGCGAGCTCTTATCCCTCTCACCCACAAGAAGCGTCCTGTAATCTTAACATGGAAATTTTTGTTTTCTCCCTGCCTTCCGAAGAGAGGCTTCCTTAAGCCTATGTGTGTAAGGAAATTGAGGAACAGCAGCAGGCAGGGGGGCAGGGCCTTGGCTTAGCCCAGCATGGGTGGGAGTGGACACTTGACCTCAGAGAGAGCCTCCCATTTTGGATGGAAAGGGGTTGAACTGGTGGGCAAAAGCCACCCCAGTTGTGCAGAAAGATGGGGGCACAGTGGTTTCTACAGTTAAAGAGGTGTGGTGGCTCCAGCTCGCCAGAAGCTGCACATTCTACCTGGAATCTTCCCCCCCATCAACCCCAGAACTGAACTTTCTCCTGCTTGGCATGAAACTCCTGAAAGGATGGAATTGCCTGCGTTTTCTGAGAGACTTCTTCCAGGAAGGCTCAAGCAGCAGCTTCCAGGGAGGCCTTGCTATTAAATAAGAGAAAGGCAGCCCGTGAGTACAATTCCTAGGCCTGGTCCACAGACCCAGCAGAATGAGGCGGTAGGTAGCTTTATACCACTTCATTCCTCAGGTGGGGGAGAACATTTTCTGATGTTCTTCTGCCCTGTAAAGCTATCAGGCCAGGGAGTGTAGACCAGGCTTCCTCAACCTCGGTCCTCCAGATGTTTTTGGCCTACAACTCCCATGATCCCTAGCTAGCAGGACCAGTGGTCAAGGGATGATGGGAACTGTAGTCTCAAAAGATCTGGAGGGCCGAGGTTGAGGAAGCCTGGTGTAGACCATCCAAGGAAATACTGAAAAATAACACACAAGCACCCTTTGAAGTGCTGCAGTTTATTCTAGCACTTCAGAAGCTCATTCCCACATCCCACCCCATTCTGCTGCCCTTGTGGGGTTGCTGGTTAGAATGTCAGGATAATGGGACCAGGTTCATTTTCTCACTCGGCCGTACAGTTAACTGGGTGACCTTTGGGGCAATCATGGTTTCTCATTCTGATCTGCTTCTCAACCTTGGATGAAATGGGGAGGGGGGAAATGAAGAGGTTTGAGAACCATGCACATCACCCTGAGCTTCTTGTAGTCTGCGTAAGATATAAATGAGTATGTAGACTAGACCCTAGTGCCAAACAAAGTGTCCTCTATTCAATTGCCTTCCACCGGACAATAATGATAAATGACGTAGAGAGATAAATATAGAGAGGACCGTCCTTTTAATTTCTGGTTTGAATTGATCTTTCCTCTCTCCCCTGGGAGAACAACCCACAGGAATCACTGGAGAAATCTAAGATTTTAACCTATCCATGGCTGGGTACCAGATGTTCCCCAGCCCCAAACAACAGATAGCAGCAAAGACAAGAGTCTCTGCTCTTCTTCCTATCTAGGGCAGGATAGCAGGAGGAAATAGTGACTGAGCATTTGAAATCATAATCCATCTGTGTACAGGTCACTGGAGGAATTGTTGGCGAGAGCTGGATTTGGGCTAGGTGGAAGTCCTGTGTGGGGGCAATATAAACATTTTCAAGTACCATTATTCCAGTGGGAGAAATAAGCTTAAATATCTTTCGCTGGAATCAATAGAACTTAAGTAGGGTTATTGTATTGGTGTTCACAAGCAATACAACAAGGTAAAGCGTTGATGGATGGAAGTGTAGTGCTTTCAGGATTTCAGAGTAACAGACCATAATGGATATGTGATATAATTGCACACAATCGTTTGAAAGAAGGAACCTATGTGGGGCTGCAATATTGTTTGTGCAATACGGATAAATCTTTTTAAAATTAGGGCCGAACATCTAGCGATTCTAAATTAGATGCAGTAAAGAAATATATTTATGTGATGGAAAGTAATAATAATAAATGCACCTTAATGTTTGAGTGATTATAACAAGCTTTCAGTTTCTCTATTAAACTAAAAACATATTTATCTTCTTAAATTAGTGCCAGATAGATTTGAAAGAATGCATGCGTTGACTATCTCTAATGCGCTTGTATTCAGAAATATAAGTGTTTAAAATTCCCCAGTCGGGTCATTTTGAAGTGGCTGCCCATTTCTCAGCCAGGAAGAATGTGAGACATGACATCTCAATGTCCATGGCCTTGACCAATAAGTGTGGGAGGCCCATTTTGCTCTACATGTCCCTGGTGGAGCACCAACTTACTAGCTTACCCTCTGAGCTGGGGTATATGACAGCAGGCTCCAGTGAACTCCTCTCATGCTCCTCCACCTACGGAATCCTGTACTGACGCCAAACCTCTGCAGTTTACTGCATTGCAGTTTACAGATACTCCTGTGCAGGAGACCTCTGGTACGGTCACTGTTCTGCAAAATTCTCTCCTAGTTCCTGTAGTGTCAGGAGAAGCTCGCAGTGACTTTACTAGGGATGAAGAAGAGTGCACCTCTGAAGACCTATGTGAAATTTATTCTGGTGTTTATGCATTGCATTTCTCAGATCAAGTGGCTGCCTGATGCACTTAAGACTCATGGCTGCAAATGGGATTGCTCCTGGCCACTTCAAGAATCCTAAACTAACTGTATCCATGTACTTTCTACGTATGTGAATGACATGCCCGCAAACAGCCCTGCCCCTAGTGATCTGAGTTCCTCAGACAGCAGTGCAGAATAAGCTACCGTGTACATCATGGAGACTACAACTTAAAGCGGTTTTGGAAGGATCAGATAGATGGTAAGGAGTTGCTGTTTTTATTAAACTGCAGTGACCATTTTGTGCACTTCCGATTGATGCGCGATTTCCTACATGCTGCTTCCGGCCCTGGAAGTGGGCGGAATGGGGAACGGCGAAAGCAGAACAGGAATAGGAACAGGAAAGGGCTGATGCATGACCACTTATGCACTCAGTGGCCCGGAATGCAACCCCAGCGCAAACAGGGAATTGCCTGTATAAATAATTTTTAAAAAATTTAAATATAAAATTAATATAAATTATTTAAAACCTGAATTCCATAGGAACAGGAACACTGAGGTAGTTGTGTATAGAGCTTTTATGATACCCCAAAACAAACACTGGTTCATCAGGTCTGACACACCAACATCGGGGGTTAGGAAGCACACAGAAGGTTCATTCTATACACCTGATGTTGGGATGACACAGTCCTGTACAACCCAGCCCTAGAACTATGCTTAAGACTGTTTGGGCCATTCAGTGAAAATGGGGTTTAGCAGCCACACCATACGGTGACTTGTAACCCCTTGTATACGGTCACAGGCAATGTGATGATTGTGAAAAGCGATCATGACCCACTCGTAAAATCATGTCAAAGGGCATCATTCCATAACAGCACTTTCGGAGGGCATCCTTAAGGAGGCAGGACTTGCAGTGAAAAAGGGGGGGGGCACATGCCATGTTTTGAGTGACAGATGGCACATGCCTTATATTCTTCTCACTTTTCAGTGTGTTAGTCAATGAATGAAGTCAAGAGCTGTAATTGGCAAGTGGTAGAGAACAACTTCATACAATCGCAAAAGGAAGACTCCAAAATAGCTTCAGAATGACTCAGAAAGTTACTTCTCCAGCCACTGGAGAAGGAATTTCCACATTCATTTTGAAGCCAGTTTGGGATTTATCTTGGCATATGTGTCGTTCTAGAATTCTTTCTAGATTTAGATAATAGAGAAAGATTGCCTGCTTCATTTTGAGGGAACTTCCTGCTTCATTTTTAAGCGATGCTTTTTTTCCATTTTCCTGGCTATAGAGAAGTGATTGTTGCCCAGAAGAAAATAACAGAAAATCCTAGTATTTTAGTGTAGCTGTGACTGGGGAGTAGCATGTCCACTCAAAAAGGAAAAGGTAGCAGTGAAGAGAGAAGCTAATTCTCTTTCTAAGGTTTAATTTCGTGCAAAAAAAATACGCATTTTTCAACATTTCTTTTTACACTGTAAACAAATCACCCTGATAATACAAATGTGCACCGTTAGTATATCCAGATTGTCTATATGTGTATTTGCAATATGGTGGTTGAGAATGTGTGGGTTACATCAGCCTTGAAAAGTAGCTTCATGTTGCTATGTTACTATTGGGGTGGAGTGCTTAGAGAGGACAGTGGACTGTATTTAATGTAAGCACTAAGGTTAATGTTCTGTCAGTGCAAGGATTTCACGTTGTGTGACAGAACATTCTCCCCTGCTAAATCTGTTCTCGGTGTTCCTCCAGCCCCCACAAGCAGATGGGGACAGTGTGGAGCGCACATGGGGTGAGGAGGGGGGGGGGGAAATGCCCTTGTGCTAGCACTAATTCTTGCAAAACGTTAATTGAATACCATGCAGTGTATAGTGATTTTGCAATGTGCTTCAGTTTTGTTATCCAGTCTCTTGATGGAATGTATGACTCTCCAAATGTCATTGGGCTCCAATTGCCACCAGCCCTGTCTAGCATGGCTGGTGATCAGGGATAATGGGATTAGCAATCAACAACCTCTGGAGGGCAAGATATTCCCTGGTCTATGGGAGCTAAATATCAGCTACTAGAATGTTGTTAACCAGATGCAGTTCTGCTTGCTTTTGGTTGGCAGGATGAAGATAGTGGCTTAGGTTGGGTTTATTTTAATTAATGCTGAATTTGTTAATTTCAATTTTGATGTGTTGGGTCTAGTTTGGAATGCTATTTGTTTTATGTGGTCAAAACAAAAACAAAAAGTTTTTTTTCCTTCCAGTAGCACCTTAAAGACCAACTAAGTTAGTTCTTGGTATGAGCTTTCGTGTGCATGCACACTTCTTCAGATACACTGAAACAGAAGTTGCCAGATCCTTCTATATAGTGAGAAGGCAACTTCTGTTTCAGTGTATCTGAAGAAGTGTGCATGCACACGAAAGCTCATACCAAGAACTAACTTAGTTGGTCTTTAAGGTGCTACTGGAAGGAAAAAAAAAATTTTTTTTTGTTTTGACTATGGCAGACCAACACGGCTACCTATCTGTAACTGTTTTATGTGGTGTTATTACTTATCTGTTAGTCACCTTGAGTTTCCTTGGGAAACAAGGTAGGGTGAAATTATTATTTTTTAAGAAAATAAATACACGTTTCAGCTGTGATTCTAAAAGGAAGTCATGGAGGTCAGAATGGAACAGAACATTTTTGCAAAAGCTAATTTGTAGGACAGCTAAAAGAAAAAGTACAATTTAAGTAGATTTGAGCTACAGTTTGAACGTATACTTGTCAAGTTCTATTTTTGGGATGGACTACACATTTAAAATAATCATTTGTTTTTTAAAAAACAACCGGTGCTGAATATTATGTTTTCCCCAACAGAAATAAATTAAAGGAATCTAATTGAAGAAGTATACAACAGTGGTTAATATGTTGCTACTTGAAAAAGAGATGTTGCAACTTATAATCTTTTATGGGTTTATGTTGTTAAATGTTTAATCAGGCATGTGAATGTATTCAGGTGTTAAAACATTCTATTAGCTATGAAAATTGCACTATTATTTACTGAGCTGTTTGTAATACATTGTTGTCGGCTTTTAGCTCTCTATAGTCCCTGTTTAATTCTCCCTTTAACTAAATAACTAACTAAGGTAACTTTCTTTCTTTCTTTCTTTCTTTCTTTCTGAAAGACTTAAGAGAGGAAAAACTAGAATAGATGAGCTAGGTCAAGAGTTAAATATTTTTTCAATTACAAATTAATTTTATTTCTCTTTTATTTTTTTAGAAAGAGGAAAAGGGAAAACAAATGTGCTATACTGTTAATACCTGTTTTAAGGACAGGGCCGTAAGTACTAAGGCAAGGACGTCATCCATCACAATGTTATGGTCCTTGGATCAAACCCTTTTTAGGGATAGGGAACCCACATCCTTCCAGCTTTTGTCGGGACTCCAGCTCCCACCAGGTCCAGCATCCCATTAGTTAGCTTCTGTGTGGCAAAGCTGGGCTGAACAGATAGAGATAGATATAACTTTATTCGCATCAGCCGATGGCCATAGCAATGATAAAACATTACAATATACACAGAAAAAAAAGGAAATTTAGTATAAAAGCACAGTTTAAGGTCCCGAATCAACAGTCAGATAGTGGCCCAAATTCTGATTGCCCCTGCTAAGAACCTAGCAGCCTTTGCTGTTATCTGCTCTGTTTGGTCTAACAGGAGAAAGGACACTGTGGCATTGGTTGTGCGTCCTGGGATGGTCATACTGAGTGGGGTGATGGTCTCGTTCCTCAGGCCTTTGTAGAGAGTACAAGAGAGGAGGACGTGAGCCACTGTTTCAGTGCTACCGTCTCCACAGGGGCAAAGGCGTTTCTCATGTGGGATCTTTTGGAATCGGCCCTCAAGTACCACAGATGGCAAGACATTCAGTCTTGCGAGTGTGAAAGCACATCTGTATTTTGGGATAGCTAGTTTGTGCAGGTTTGAAGCCAGAGAATCAAAATGGGAAGATGGAAATTGATCATACCATGGGCAGAATTTCCTTATAGTTGTTCTGATGCTCGATACCTTTTAGACATTGGCAAATTAGACTGTATGCTTTGGTAAGGCCCATAGTGAGTAGGTGTTTTGGGGATAGGCCCCAAGAGTGGAGAGTTGGTGGACAGTTTTAAGCCAGACACTTTTGTGGTAGTCTTTAAGTACTAGGGATAATAAACCAGGGGGATTTGAGTTTAGGTGGAGCCAGAAGTTAAAAGTTCTTTGCCAAATCCGTACTTCTACTGAGGGGAGAGTTGCCTCTAGGTACAATGATGTGTTTGGGGCACAGGGCGGAACAGAAAAAATCTGCCTTAAGAACTTTGATTGAACAGCTTCCCAAGTGCCAAGGTGGTTACCAGTGCTGGCTTAGTTGGAGTGGTCTTGGAGATTTTGCATGCAGAACAGTGGAAAACATGGGTTAAAGGGGCAAACCACATTGCTAACATGTTTAACAAAGCCCCTGTGCTTTTTAAACAGCCAAGCTGTTTCACAAGGCAGGAATTCAAAGCAGGCAGGCGGGAGGGAAATGTGTAGAGTGTTTAACTCACAGGTACAGATTTTTAAACTTGTGAGCAGAGGTTTTGGGATTGCCTAGAACAGGGAAATGGGAGGCAGAGAAATGATTATTAATCCACCATCACTTCTCCAGTCCAAATTGCCTCCCTCTAAAGCGGTTTTTTAAAAATTTTGCACCTCCATTCACATATTAATCTCTGTATCAGAAGAAATAACAGTAAAGGTGTGCTTTCTCCTTTTGCTTTCCTATTCCCTTTAGCTTAGGGCCGTAAATTCCCACTGTTCTTTTGTAGACAGTAGAACAACTATTTTAGTCTATTTAAAAAAATACTTGTTCTCTTTTTAAATTTTTCACTCCAAATAGGAAAAAAGAGAGTTTTAATTTTAGTTTTCTGTCATTGTAAAACAGTTCTTAGCATCTTTATTTAACTTTGGTAAAGAACCCTTTATAATCAATATATTTATTTTTTTCAGATTACAGTAATATTTATATGAAAAGAGCATGATAAATACTATAATTCAATTTTATTCGGAGTATAAGACTCCATAATGTTCTATTGTATGCAATTTGATTCTTCAAGGAATAGCATCTACTGTTTAACTTATAGTTTATTATATATGCAAGAAGGGTAGAGAGAAACAACTCTGGATGTATACTGGGGTGGCACACACACACACACACACACACACACAGGCAAATTACATGTCATGCTGTGATTTGTTGAAGTGGTGTACTTGTATAAATGTATCCTTAGATGGTACATGGAAAAGGCTTAGTGATTCATTGGCCAATACTAATTAATCCAGATTAAAGTGCCTGTGATTTTTGATTGGATTATGGCCCTTTGTCTCAACCAGACTCCAGACTTTACCGAATCCTCAGTTTAATAAAATAAAATTGTAAGAAAAAAGGACTCAGGTATGAACTCTGCCTTACCCCAGTTAGACCTGTATTTACTCGTTTTGAACTCAGCTAAGAAATGACTATCTTTGCATATGAGGATCAGGTCAGATCAAAGGCATTGTGTACCATATCCTGCCTTGTCCTGTATACAGCTCTCTTCAGGATAGATTCTTCTGTTCATTTCATAAATTTCCAGAAGGTCAACCAAATAATTTCAAAATTTGATGGTTGCTGGCTGATGTGAACTGGCAGCAAGAAATTTACAGGCTACTTTTTTTTAATCCTAAACATTTAATTCAAATGATTTGGGGAAAGTCATTACTTGTTTGACTAACTTTTAAGTTTTGATCATTTGCAATTCTGAACTTTGGTATGTTTCAACTTACTCTTGGATTGGAGATTTTCTTTTTTGGGCGATTTATACTATAATAGACATTGGTTGCAAATGATAAAAATCCAGCTAACTACTAGGCAGTAAGCAAATATTTTAAACAACTTAAGATAGATCACAAGTTATTTTTGAGACTACAGAATTCACTTTGACAAGAGAAATAATTTTGGTGCCTTTTTAATTCAATTGTTAACATTAACATTTCTCCCGATGACCACTCAATCTGATGTCAGAGAGAAATAAGTGTATATGACATATAATCAAGAATCGGGGGCAAGGGGTAAAATTGGAGACCAGGGCGCATGAATGGTGCGGTGAATGTGCAGCATGTACACACACCAAAAGGGGAGAGTGTTAGATCATGACAAAGAAGAGAAAATTGGTCCTACACCCTATAGTTAATGTGACAACACGTAGTTAATGTGTACTTAATGACTCAGAGTCTTTTGGCTCATTTTTCTCACCATTTGAAGATGTCACTTGTTTTATACATAGCCGTGTAGCCTAAGATTAACTTCATTCCGAAATGGATGCAGACTACAAATCATAGGTCTTTAGAGGAGAAAAGAGTGAGATGGGAGACATATAGATTAAATATATGTACATTGCACATGTACATTGCACACTATATAATTAGGCTCTCAAGAGACGGGATGTTTGATGGGAATGTTTGGGAGCTAAGTTCTTTAGGGCTGTATTTGCCTGGGTCTGAGCACTTGACATTCCTTCCTACTGAGCTGAAGCTATTCAGCTCCTACCTGGCTCA
This sequence comes from Podarcis filfolensis, assembly GCF_964270895.1. Classification (NCBI taxonomy): domain Eukaryota; kingdom Metazoa; phylum Chordata; class Lepidosauria; order Squamata; family Lacertidae; genus Podarcis; species Podarcis filfolensis. Next base: position 26,370,052 of record NC_139607.1, on the reverse strand, counting down.
AACAGAGGCTTCGTGGGCCACTTGTTTGAATCCACCAGCGGTGATTATCTTGCTCAGGATTTGTTTGCAATTTGTTTAACAGTTGAAGCTCTGTTTTCAGTACCTGCAAGTGACCCAGTTTCACTAAATCCAACTTCTCAAGCCCTTCATGTAAAATCGTATGCAAAAAGTAAGAGTGGAATGGACAAAAAAAGAGATGAAAACCTTTCTTCCTCTTGAGGTTGGACATTCTAGGCCCCCTCCCCACTCCCTAAATGCCTGAAAGTGCCTCTGAACTGTTCATCACAATGCAAAGCTCAATTGGGGTGTGTGTGTGACACTAAAGGCAAAAGTCACAGGAGCTGCATCCTTTCTCACTGCTTCAGAACATTTTTTAAAAATGCAAACGCAACACGCTGGCTAATAACTTAGTAAATATATAATCGGTATAATGTCATTCAAAATATGAGAATAAGCCACTTCAAAACAATATATATATATCATACAGCACATCTCACAAAATATACAAGTAACTGCAAGTTGTTATATGTATCAGAGTCAAACAAAGATACAAACAACCAATGTGTTTGTTATGAACATTTAAAGGCACAGGCATGATATGTGGCAATCCTAACCTTCACATCCCACTTTATGCTAACAGTACTTTGATGAACATTAACAGCAGAATCATCTAGGAATTAATTCCCACCATGGTCAGTGGAGCCTACTCCATAGTAAGTACCGGTATATTCCAGGTTGCAGCTTAAATACATACGTAGCTCAATGCTTTGCCTGTTTAAGTAATGTGGACTTTCTGTTCCTATATTTTATTTTAAAAGATTGCACTTGTCTCTAGTACAGCAGCACAATTCACCCCCCCTTTTTTTAAAAAAAAAATAAGCAATCAGGTAGTAAACTTCCTATCTCTGTCTCTCTCTCTCTCGTGTATAATTTGTCCAAACTAAGTTCAAGGCAGGGCTGAGATTTTGGCCCTAAACCAATCTCCCTTGGAATCCTTTTCCCTCTCAAAAATCACCTCTCTCTTTGACCCAATATTTGCTGCCTGCTGTGCCATATGTTGTCCTGCTTTGAATTGTTCCTCTTCCCCCTCCTTCTTCCAGACTGCTCATATTTGCAAAGACAAAAGGAAGAACAAATTTAACAACAAAACAAACAAAATGCTACATACATTGCTGATTCAGACAGCACATAGGGGTTGATTGAGACCAGAACTGCAGTCCTAAATGCATGTTTGGCAGAGTAAGCACCGTTGAGCACAGTGGAACTTACTTCTGAGCAAATATTCATAGGGTTCTGCTGGTAGTTAGAAATCAATTTAGAAAAGTAGTCACAGTTTAAGACCTGCTTATCACAATGAGAACTGAGTACAACTAACCAAGTCATGGTGACCCACTTGAAATTAACTTGTGGTACTCACTGCCACAAGCTTGTGGAGGTGGAAAATAGATCTGACCCACATGTGAGTAACAAAAAGAATCAGATGGGTGCATAGATTCAAAATGCAGGGCTTTGCATACTCTCCAGTAGGGCTAAAAACACTCTGAGTTAACCAGCAGCATGCTGTGGAATATAGGTTGTTAAACCTTTTTGCATATCTTGTTTAGTCTACCTTAAAGCTCTTGTCCCATCTCTTTAACCCTTTAGCAATGACCACATACTATTAAGTAAGTACTATTAAGTAAGTTTAAAAATTTTACTGACTAAATCCAGAAAAAAGCTTTACTTACTAAATCCAAAGGTCTGGTTCATGTGTAATACCATGCAGCAGCAAGGAGAATACAAGGGGAATACAAGTAGAATATTACTGAGTGCAAAATGCAGATTATAGTTTCAAGCATGAGGTTTGAACTTTGGAGCAATTTCAGACATGTCTGGTTGGATACTTGGCTGGGAGTGAGAGAAAGGAAAAGAAGCAGCTTCACTTCCTCCTTCAGAGAGAAGAAGGGGCGTGACCTAGCTGTGTTTAGGAGCAGATTTCTCTGGTCTTAACCCCTTCATGCACTAACAAGCACTTGTGCATTGTTATGTTTGATGGCAATTTCCCACAGAGCTGTTGTACTAATCTATATCTATATATCTATATCTATATCTATATCTATATCTATCTATATATCTATATCTATATCTATATCATCTCTCTATATATGGATCATACCAATGAATGGAGGGCAGATCTATCAGCAGTTATTACTCATGGTAGCTGAGGACCAAAACTGGACATGTCTGTCACATAGTTTGCCCTCACATAGTTGGTTTTTAAGAATTAATTAGCTTGTACAGTTCCAAGCCAATTGGACTGCAGCAGGGGAAAGGGGTCTTAACAGGAATTCTGTGAATGGGCCATCCACAATGTGAGGAATGTTCCTATTGTCTTTCATCCCGCAGCAGGTGTGGTTTGTGTGAGTTTCAAATTGGGACCACAGTGCACGCAGAGTTAATGTCGCTTTCCCTCCCCCATCACAGATGACAAATTTCAGGGTAATGCAATCATCTTAATGGCTTAATAAGTCATACCTGATACCTTAAAAGATTTCAAGCTAAGGTTTTTACAGGAATAGAGAACACATGTACACTTAAGACAAAAAAAACCAACAACACAAAAAACACACCAACCTGCAAAGGATTTATACAAAACCAGCTAATAGTGTGTCAAGAAGAATGCAAATATGAAGATACAATTTATTTTTCAAGCATAATTTCTTACACAGAGTGTTATATACAGAAGCGAAGAACAAAAATAAAGCACATATAAAGTTAAGTAATCTATGTTTTAAAATGTCAGTACAGAACAAACACATAGATTGCCTTTCTATGACATTATAATCAATTTTCCAGCAGCGCTTTGTCTCCATATCTATTAAGAATGCCTTGAAAGGGAAAACTGGAAGAAACTACAGCATATTCTGTATTTACCTCTTATTAACCTTATTTCCTAGACCTCTCTTGACTCAAAATTACCTGTAACTATGTGATAATATTTAATGTGTTCAAAGCTATTCTTAATTCCTTATATGCTGTTTCAAGAGGCTGTAGTCCCTAATTTCATTAATTAAGCATTGTCTTACTAGTCACCATGTATATATCTTCCCTGTAGCTGTGTTGGTTTTTTTAGAAAAAAAAAAAGAAAACAAAGCCAATGTTCTTTCTTCTTTAAAATGTCCACAACTTTTTATTGGCTGAGAAGTTGTGTTTTTAAAAACAAGTTTCTCCTTTGGGGCAAAGGTTTAATTGCTTGGAAAGCTTGTGATAGAATCACACCTTTGCCAACAGCTGAGGTACATAAAGCATAATTACAACAACGATGGTGATATAAAGCAATTCTACAGAGAAAAAGTATGCGTAGAAAAATGTGTTGACTCCCCAATCCCCATACAGTCTTGCCTCGGAAGTCGAACGGAATCCGTTCCAAAATGGCACTGCTTCCAATTGGAGCTTCCTGCAGCCAATCGGAAGCTGTGACGGATGTTCGGGTTCCAAAGAACATTCGCAAACTGGAACAATCACTTCCGGGGTTGCGGCGTTCGGGAGCCAAAACATTTGACTCACAGGGCGTTCGACTTCTGAGGTGCGACTGCACTGTACTTTAATCTTGTATCTCTTCTTCCTCAAAGTGAATCAGCAGGAGCTGGCTCCTGCCACTAGTAAATCTAGTTATATTCATAGGTTTGCGCTAGCATGAGCCACTGAACTTTGAAATATGGGAAATATTATGCAGATAGGGTTTGAGTTGCAGTCCTTATTGGAGTTCAGGGATTACAACTGAAGTCTTATTATGTGTACATCTGACAGTGAAGGTGGATTCAATACATCCCACTATCACATGTTTTTCCTGTCATCCACATGACATTGCCCTCATCCAACTGGCAGCCTGCTATCATCCCTCGCCATTTAATCTGGATTTTCCTGATCAGCGGATAATGCAATAAAGGGGAGGGGGAATCTTAACATTAAATTTCTTATTACTCAAGTGTGGAAGTGCATTGTGTGGGTTTAATTTTCATAAACATGTTGAGTGTAATCTTATCCCCAGACTCTATACTCCTCTTCGCTCATTTCCTGAGCACAACCTAGCCATTTTCTTTCCGTAAGCCCAAAGGGAAATACCTATTTCCACTGGTTGTTGCTGAAGGCTCTTTTTCGGTATTATATTTTTTTTTAAGTTGTTTTGTGCAAACCTGCTTTTGCACAAAACAGCTGAATTAAAAGTCATAGTGAAATTGGCCCTTGCAGGTACAGGTGGCAGGAAAGGAAAAGAGGAAAGGAAAATTTTAAAAATTCTGTTTTGTAAATAAAAATAAACACGTTGTTCAAAAATATTATATGCTCAAGTGTTAAACATGCTTAAAACTTGGGTTTTGGTGAAAGTTGGTTGTTGTTGTAATCCACATGTACACAGGTAAAAACACTTGTGTGTATGACCACAATAGACCTCAGGTTTCTGGAACTTCCACAGGGAAGGGAAGTGGTAGCTGCGGGGGGGGGGGGGGGAGGGACAACATATAGTGAGAATACATCTAATCAAGCAACATCCACTAGTGTGGACAGGAAACACTGAGATAGAGTTAAAATGAAATCACTAATGTGTGGCTAAAAGTCCACACACAAAAAAACACATGGAAAAATAGGATCTGTGCAACATACATGTGTACTAACATCTTGGTGTATATGCACATTGCACAACAGTCTGGGAACAGTGATAAATGTCTTTGCGAGCCCACGCGCTAAACCTTGTCCTTGGATCCTCGCCCCACAAGAGACTAGACACCAAGGTATGGGTTCAAATTAGGCCCCAACTATTGAATTTCAGATGTAGGAAACTTGGCACTGGCCTTGGAAGGTATCCCTCTCAACACACCAGGGGCTGAGGATGTGCAGGGAAAACAGGTGCCGTGTGAGGGAACTGTAAAGCGTGAACTTACACAGCATGCCCACGCACTGTACCTAAGTTGGGAGTTTGACCTACTTGTTGCCGCTCTAGGGCCAGTGACTCCCACAAACACCCTTTAGTGGGCCCTGCAAACGCTGCCGCATGGGGGTGCATGAGATGCTCCCCCCCAAACTCGAAGATAGACTAAAGGATACCTAACAAGACCCCAAAACCACCAGAGTTGTGACGAATTGCTACAGAGAAGGCAAAACCTGCCAAGCAGGGGAAATTCCTTCCCGGTTCTGAATACAGCAACCGTCTTACGGCCATAGCAGCACCCGCTGACCTAGAACGTGAAAGGTTAAGTTGCAAAAGAAGAAAAAAGTGACAAGAAAGCAGAATTAAATTTTTTAGGGAGGGTCTGGTGGGTGATCCTGGAAGAGAAGGAAGAAGAGCGGCCATTGGCCAAGGGATCGGCCCCCGTACCTGTCCCTGTCCCTGGCCACACCCCCACCAGCAGCCCATTGGCCTGCCAGGCAGGGGCGGGCCAAAGACAGGTGGGTGGCACCTGGCCAGGTAGGCCCCATGCAGGGTCACAAACTCTGCCCACCTGTTGGGAGGGGGTGAGCGGGAATTGCATGCCCATTGCTCCCTCAGAGTACACTGTCACAGTGAAGCCAGGATGCCTGGGACTGCAGGGTTTTTTGAAGAGGAATCAGTGTGATTTGAGATAAGTGGAAGGGAAACTATGGTTGCGTTCACATGAAATGTCAAAACAGGTGTGCTATGAGAATGAGCAGGCACTCTTCTCCTTTCCCCTTCCTCCATACATGAGAAGATCAGAAGCTTTCACACCTGGCTTGTAGCAAAACCATAGTGTACTGTTTTGTCCAAACCCAGAAAACTGGTTTGCAAAAACCATAATTTGCTTGTAAATCAGCATTACAAGTCATGATTGATTCTTCTTTCTGAATTCTGCCTAGTGGTTTGCACTGAATTTTTATAAGTCAAGGATTGGTAAAGGTGAATCAAAATTAGAGATAACAATTTTAAGTGTCTGTAGGTTTTGTGTATAATATTTTAGCTATAAATCATGTGCCATGTATTCATATTAATTTCATTTGATTGCTATATCTTTCTTCCTTCCTTCCTTCCTTCCTTCCTTCCTTCCTTCCTTCCTTCCTTCCTTTTTTCTGGGTAACTCCAGTATTAGAATTGATTAGCTATAGCTTCTTTAGGTCAATTTTAATATATCTTGTTTCTTTCCATTTCTGATCAAAACAGCTTTGTCTCATTTGAATATGTAAGGCAGGGTGCATTTATTAACCTACTTAGTTATAATGCCATCATATACGCCCAAGGTTAAATTTAAAAGTTGAATTGAAGATGGGTTATTGCGAGAGAGAGAGAGAGAGAGAGAGAGAGAGAGAGAGAAGCTTAGGCTTTTAGTTTTGATTTCTTATTGATTTTCACTAAGAAAATAGAATTCCAAATCTTACAGAAGCCTGTGATGCTCATTCAATTTTGCCTTTGTCATGAAGAAGCCATTAAGAAAATGGAGAGGAAGAGGTCACAATAATCTTTTCGGAAATAGGAACTAATTTTATTCAAAGGTCATATTTTTATGCAAAGCTTTCAGAATGCACATGTCATTCTATTTTTTTTTCTTTGTCATTTACACAAATTAGTTGTGTAAGTTAGGAATAATGAGCTTCCATTATAGAAAGCTGTGGTTATTACAGAATACCTCCAACCATTTCCAGTTAGGGAATATGCAGTGCACAGAAGAGAAGACACACTGAAAACATTTAGTCTCCTAAGACATGATGTGATAGATTTCTACAGCAGCCCAATAGAATCTTCACATCCATGTGGAAACTGGGGTGGCAAGGGTTGCCAAATGCACTGAGTGGTATGCGACACATCACACATTAGTCTTGTTGAAATCAATAGTGCCAAAGTAGGTCACTACTAAAGTCAACAATCCTAAGCATACTGTACATTCATGCAAGTGAGACCCACCCACTGGGAAAAAAGGGTCTTACATCTGAACTAGCATGGGATATATTCTATCTCGCCTGGCATCAACAAAGTTGTTTGTGGAGGAGGAGATCCTTCTATTGCTCAGTGAAGACTTTTAGTTCCTTACCCTGACACCGAATAACTCAGAATGGGAGACACGTGTGTGCCTTCCATGGCTAGCATCTAGTGGCTTTATTTCACATAACCGGGCTTCTTGTGCTCAGAAGGGATAACTGATGATGCCTGTGTTTGGCACTGGGTGGCAGTCCCAGTCTATTATTTTAATGGGTCATTCTTGCAGCTGACTTTTGCTTGATTGAGCCAAGTGTGCATTCAACTCATGATTCCTCATCCCCCCCCAAAGATGTGGAAGCATGTGCTCTATTTAAGTATCCCCAGAGAAGGCAGGAGTGGGGCTGCCCTCTCAGGAGGATGTTGCTCAGTTCAGTGTGATAGTTCAGACTACCTGAAAACACATCCTTGAAAAATAGTTTGCTTTTAAGCATATATTCTATTTTGATATTTTGCTTAAACCACCCTATCGCTAAAGCATCAGGGCACGTGAGCTTTGAAACACTACATTATTTGTGAGTAACACATGCGGCACATCCCAGGGGCAGAAGGAAGCTCCCTAGCTCTGTCAGAGTGAGAACTTGAGGGAAAAGATACAAGTTCCAACCTGTCTAAAGCACTACTAAAGCCCACAGTTGGCTCCTAAACTATTGGTGAAGCAACATTCTCTTAGACCAAGCCCTGATCGAAGGTGAGTTGTAATAGTGGCACTACTACTATCATAATTATATGGCTGTTAGAAATTAAGGAATGGGTAGCCAAATGCATTCTTGAGTTAAAACTCGGAGAGGTCCAGAAGGTGGCAACACGAGAATGAGCCTTTTCTGGAGTGGCTTCCCATTTTTTGGAATGCTCTCCCCAGGGATGTTCCGCTGGTACCTTCATTGTACACCTTTAGGCGCCGCACAAAAGCATTCCTCTTTAACCAGGCTGATTGACATCCCATGCCCTTTTAAAAAGGGTTGGGGGAGGGAGGATTATTGGGTTGTCCTTGTTTTTGTTTTTATTATGTATTTTGTGTTTTATGTTGTGATTTTATGTTGTGAAAAAAAGTGAAAATCTGGACACAAAACTTGCAAAATCTAAAAAACAAAAAAACAAAGAACCACATGCCAAAATATACACTACCAACATGAGTTAACAAAATTTAATAAACAGTAATGATTTCTTTATATAATATATATTCTTTACATAATATTTATATAAACTAGACTTGCCTCTGAAAGAATACCCCAGTTCAACCATGTCCACATAAATCTTGTCCAAATACAGAGGATTATAATTATATAATACAGTAGTTGACAGGAAATGTCCAAGATGTGTTATGTTCTATCCATGTCCAGTGGTCTACAGTGAAGTGGTTGTTGTCATGCTTTTGCAACAGGCTGACACACAGTCTTCATCAGCTTCTTGGTGTGCCATCACAAATGCTGTAACAATTCTAAGATGGCTTCAGAACAAATATATGAATGATTTAAACAGGTCAGGATTCAAGAAGCTGCTTATGTATTTATTTAGAATATTTATACAGTATAGCACTTTTCAACAAAGAAGTTCTCATAACAGTTTGCATAGAAAAAGGCAGCTTACAAACGTGTTTCAATAAATTTGTTTACAGCCTCAAGAGAGGTGGGCTTTGCTTCAGACCTAAGTCCACGCCCACACCATACATTCAAATCACATAGTTTGTTGAGGATGTTGGGAATTGTAGCTATGTGAAGGGCAAACTTCAGTTCCCAAGATTCTTTGGGGGGAAGCCATGTGCTTTAAATGCATGATGAAAAGAAACAGACTCCCTCAACTGAACCTTCCCTGGAATTACCTTCTCCATCCCGACCATAATTGGGAACAGATCAGATAATGTCCCGGCCAGGAAGACATAGCTGCTTCAGTTGCCCCACAACTGTCCTCTCAGGCGGCTGAAATCCTCACAGGACAGGGCTTGGTGAAGATGCTCCCCTGTCACATTAATGTTGAGGGTGGTTCTGCTTGTCTTGGCTCCAGTAAACCCCAACTCCAGATCTCATCTGGGAGCAGAGCAGAGAGCAGTGTCCAGACCAGGAAGACAGGACTGTTTCTGAAGTTCTTCCTTCAGGTACTTCATCCCTCATGCAAAGAGTTTGTGCTAGTTTAATGACATGTTTACTTTGGACTGCTACCTTTTCCAAATAGGGCTGTTATGAATTCATGACTACTTTTGGAACATGTACACACAACAGGAGATTAGTTGTTGTGTTGAATGGTGTGCTATATACATCTCACACCTAGCTCTTGACCTCTTACTGGTTAGGGCATTTCACTGGCCTTGATCTTTTAGAAGTATTCTTACTTAACTTAAACCATTGGGGTCCTAATAAAGGCCACTTCAATGCTATGCATTGAGTAGAGAAAGCCCTGGAAGTGTTAAATTTTATATATGGCCAATAACATCTGTAACCATAAAAGGACAAACAAGGTATATGATAAGCAGGGGCTTAGTTAAAGATGCCTCGGATGGTGCAAGATACAGATCTTTTGCAGTGAGCGCCAGGTTTTCTGCCCCTGCTCCTTTTGAATATTGTGGAATTTTTAAAAAAACAAAAACAAAAAACTTTTGATTATCTCTTGTGGAGTGGCTGGGTGCATTGCAAAATACAGTGCTTATGAGTCACCCCTCTCTACTATCCATCACCTTAGTTTCTCAGAGGTATTTGTACATATAAATTAGCATATACAAATTTGTGCCATGCACCAATATTCTGAGTTCTTTAAGCACCTAGGAATGCCCCTGAATGACAGAATGAAAAACATGTATGTGCATTACAAGGAATAAAAATTTAAATGGATTTTTTTTTAAAAAAAAGGTTAGTTGTGTAACATTAGAACCAATAACTATACCTTTAGAAGAATAATAATTAGAGCAATTACTGTTTTTGTTAGAATTACTTAGGTATGAATAATTTTTTAAAAAATATTTTTACCATATCAATACATTTTCCGTAATGATAGATTACATTTAATATAACTATTTAGGTTTTAACTCCCCTCCCCTCCCCAGAACATACATTTGTCAGTTCTCTTCCTAATGGAAGTCTGACTGAAATATAGAATAAATTGAAAAATGGCTTCTGAAACCTGGCTTAGCTGTCACTGGAGTCATAATTTTGTCAATAACAGACAGTAAATGCAGAGGCCTGACTTTTCCCTCTTATTTTTATTTATAAATTCCATTTCATAATAGCAATAAGACACCACAGGCCATGCATTTCGAAGGGATTACTGCACTTCTCTTGTGATTAAAGTCGTCCAGCCTCTAGCCTTCTGCCTCATAACGTCACCTGAGGTGTTCAGTAATAGTCCAGAAATGCACTGCATGCTGTGTCTTATTACTTAAATATATTTAGCTTGATCATACAAGGGGGTGAATAATGGCAGAAAGCAGAAGAAGAACTTCCTTCTCCGATTCCATTCTTTTTAATTTACTCAACAGAGAATTAATTCTGGAGTTAAGTTGCCTACTGTTTGTTAAAAGCATCCATGTGATGCAAAGTCAGTCGTTTGTGTGTATGATGATAATACTGTCCACCTTCATATAGAGGGAACTCCCAACTTGCACCATTCAAATAAAATCCGGCTTGTTGCACGATGCAGAAATCCAATGAAATTCCAAAAAGGGCTAAACTGATACATTCCACATTAAATTACCACTGTCGTTCAATTCATTAGAAGAGTTTATGGCGTTACAACATGTCTGTAATTTATAGCCTGCTTACTGACAAAGCTTAATGCTAACATATGCCTAATTTGCCAAGGTTATCTCAAGTTTCATTCATCTCCCCCCACTAACAATATGCCTCTGATTCCATGCTTCATGGATGAGGTACATGCGGTTTCATATTTAGTGCTATCAATCACAAGTAATTGCCTCTAGCTCCCCGCCTCAGCGTTCAAAGGGAGGTCTATACCTTGCTTGATGATTGATGAAAAGTGGATACTTAGCCAGAGGAGGGCGTCGTCCTCCATCCTTAGCAAGGGGGGAAAAATCTGGAAGAGAGAACTGGAGAAAAGATGAGATAGATTAACTGTCTGACATTTCCAAACTTTGGGTTTTCGTCTCCCTTTTTTTTTTTTTTTTGCCTTTGTGATTTGCAGACAGGGAAAGAAGTATTTCAGAAAATTAGGGTGCTGTGAAATCATCATTCTCTTGAGTTTTCATGGGACACAATATCCATTACAGAGACCATTAATGCATGGTTCTGATCCTGCAAATCAGTATGTGTTGCTCTGCTCTCTGGAAACCCCAATGAGTTAAATAGCATTATCTGTTCTTGGGAATTATATTGCTGAGCCTTATAATGGGCATTCATTTTGCATTTGTGCTGTCAAGGCATCTACTATTAGGCTGTTGTCTTCTTACAACAGTTTGGTTAATAAAACAATCCTGCTTCCTCACAGACATACAAATAGTTTTTAAAAAACCCCAAACCCTCATCATACACACTTCCTTTTTTGTGATGTAAAGTTCTCTCGCTGTCTTTGCTAGGTGATTTTTCCTTCAATCTATATATTATATAGCTCATAGGTAGGCAAACTAAGGCCCGGGGGCTGGATCTGGCCCAGTCGCCTTCTAAATCTGGTGTTTTTACATGAGCAGAATGTGTCCTTTTATTTTAAATACATCTCTGGGTTGTTTGTGGGGCCTGCCTGGTGTTTTTACATGAGTAGAATGTGTGCTTTTATTTAAAATGTATTTCTGGGTTATTTGTGGGGCATAGGAATTCATTTCCTCCCAAAAAAAATAGTCTGGCCCCCCTCAAGGTCTGAGGGACAGTGAACTGGCCCCCTGCTGAAAAATTTTGCTGATCCCTGAACTATTCAATTTCTGAGGCACATTTTATTTTGAAACATTTTCAGCATTATTTTTTTTTTACTGGAAAGTATGCTATCTGGGTACAGCTCCCACTTGCAGCAGACTTCATACTCCACATCAGCACTTTGGTTCCGCAGTATTACTGCTCAAGTGACCATTCCCTTCCTAATTACCCCTGAAGCAATACCACCCAGGAGCACCTGATGGGCATCGCTAGGGGAAGCGACAGAGGGACCTGATGCAGTCAGCACTATTTATGGCATCTTATGAAACTTTGCCAGGGATCAGGACTACCACATCAGTCTTTTCACCTTTTCATATGAGGTCACATGTCAATAAGGGCTTCTACTGCTTTCGTGTAACTGCAGCTCAGGCGGCTCTTCAGAATCCATCTTAGGTCTGCTGTGCTTGTGTGCAGCTTTGCATTATGCCTTCATATCCCACTGAAGGAAAGGGAGATCTCTTTGATTTGAAGGGAGCTGGATTGTACTCCTGGCTCCTAACATTGCACCGATCCAGCAGTCAGCAGCAGCATGCCTCAGCCTAAAGCACTTATTCGCTGGCACAGACATGAAATTAACATCAGCATATATTCAAAAAGCCCGTAAGAATAAGGGGGTTGGCTTCTGAATCATGTCTGCTGACTTCCTATTCATGTCATTTTTGACAAGCAGGGGGTGATGTGAAGCTGTGCAGTGGTTTGTGGGAATAGCTCTCTCAGTTCTGTTTCATTACATGGCTAATTAAGCAAGGTCACTGAGCCCTTTTTCAGATCTTTCAATTGAGGCATCTCTGTGGTTTGAATAGATCTGTTTATTATCTTACATGCCCTAACAATATAAAGATATTAAATGCACAGTGTGTGTATGGTGTTTGGGTGTGTGTTGGTGTGAGTGTATATCAGTATATATGTAGGCTTGCACTTACATAATGTGCACTCTCTGTGGATGTAAGTGGTGATTCTAGTAATAGCTAATTATTCAAAATATTTGCTGAGTTTTAAAGCCGTATGCAAATGTGCTGCAAGTATGATGAATATTTAATGCAAAGGAATGTAGTCTAGAACAATAAGGTTCACTTTACACTAACAGTCCAACTTATCTATGACACAGGATCACTAGAGAGGTTAATTTCTTTATGCAAGAGAACAAGAAAGGCATGCAGATAAATAATTAAGTATATAAACAAGTACATGAGCTACAGGATTACATAACACCAAGATAGGTCGAACTAAGAAGGGAGGGTTGAGGAGAAATTGTTTATAGACTGAAGCCACAATTCACAAGACAGTTGTCTGCATGTACGTCCCATTGTTTTCCATAGAACTTAAGTGCATATAACTGTGATGGAATTCCTATGAATTCCCCATTCATATGATGATGTTCAGAATATCTGTTCCCAACTAGAAATCAATACCAGATATAATGTAGCTGGTGCCAGGGAAATTGCCAAATTCTGGTGAGTGCCTGCCTGGCTGATAAAGTAGGATTAGATGGTGGTGCTCCATTTGCAAAAAGAAGCAGGCTGCATTTTTGCAAATTAGGAATAAAGTCTGGAGAGTAAAGTGACCGGTTTCGAAAGGAATTGAAAACTGATTCAAATATCATTTTAGCATTTTAAATAACTATAAGGAAGCAGTAAAAGAGAATAGTGTAAAGAACATTAGTGTGTGAAGGAAAGAGGTCTGCCTCAAGGTATATTTGAAGGATGTGGAAACCAGAGATTTATACAAAGCAAGAACAGCTTTATGTGGAGAGGGAGCAAAAATCTTGGCCTTCAGTGGAGAGGTGTCACAGAAGCAACCATCTCAAGGACAAGGTCAAAACATACCAGAAGGAGAAAAGTACCTTAACAGAGAGTTTGTTTTCTCATAACAATGTTAACTAGCCTTCAGTGGTAGATAGGAGGGCAAAATTAAATGCTTTATGCAGATAATATGTAATGTAACAAGAATAGGCTCTTTGCAACTGGGAAAACTGCTTCCAGATAGATTAGAGAGCAGCTGAAGAGGGTTTATTTATTTCCCTGCCTGCCATTTTTCTACTTCAAATCATCCTTCCCAAACTCTCCCAATCCTACACACCCCAGATCAAGGGTTGAAGTGTGTGTTTCCTGCATGGAAACCTCTGTGTGGGTGGGTGGGTGGGTGGGAGGTAGGGTTGCCATATGTCCTCTTTTCCCAAGACATGTCCTCTTTTTCATGGGTATTTAAAATGAGAGTCGTCATTGCGATCCATAGTTAAAAGCAGAAGTCGGCAAATGGTGACCTCTTTTTCGCTCTTCAATATATGGCAACACTGAGTGTGTGGGTGTCTATGCAGAGGAAGGTTCAGCCTCCTGCTACTTCTTCAGCCCCTGCTGCCTACTAGTCCCAGAACCAACTTTAACAATCTCAAACTCCGAAATGTATCAAAGATGCCTAGAATTAATCCCAGGATTAGTTTACACATGAGTCTAAGCAGCAGTGATTTCACTCTGGGTTCTTCCAGATGACCTGTTTCTTAAGCCTTCGTCCTAATTTTTTTGCAGGCTGATTAGATGACGTTGGCTATTTAATGGTCATTCACTATTTATTACTTGTTTGTGGGGAGGTTAGATGACATTGCAAGTATTACCCCACTTTCTGGTGCATTTTCCCATTGCTTTTCATGTAGCAACAAGACTACTATTTGGGGAAGTGTGTTTGTTGCACAAGAACTCACAATCACTATCTGATTTTACTGGTATGTGAGTGAATTGCCATGGAAAATAGAGACAGTCAAAGTGCCCTCTGGGAAATAGTTGCTCGTTGTACCGAGGGCACATCCCTATCCAAGCCATGTTTCTCCTCTTCCTCTTCTTCTTCTTCTTCTTCCTTCTTAAGAGTGTTAGTAATCATATGCTGAAGTCTTTAGGACCGAGGTGATATACAACAAAAACAAATGCTGTTCCTCAACAGGCCAATCAGATTTCAGTGAGTAATGTTTGGATTTGTGGTGCTGTGATATACACAGTGATGGCATTGATATATTACACAACAACAACAACACCCCCATGTGCGCATCATTTTAGGATTAAGAATGAATTATCTAGGCACATTCAAATATTGAATAAATGCAAAGTGATTGTTAGCAATTTATCCAGCATGCAAACTATAATTTCAGTCCTTGCATATCTTTCAAACAAGACAGAGAAATCCATCTATAATTTTAGTTTATTAGATAATTTGATTTCATGACACTGTATTTTATCCTTGAACTAGACAGAAACATCGTTGACAACACAACATGTAGCCTTTGAAGTAGCTTAGTTGAACTGCATAGTTGTATGCAGTACATCAGCTTCTTCCTCCATTCTTTGCAGGTGACATTGGGCTCTTTCCCCCCTTCCCTCCTGCCTGGCCAACATAGACTGTTTACCCATTTGTTGCTTTATCGCTGGCATTCTAGAAAATTGCCTGTAACTTTATTTGTTCAGCTCTATGTGCTTCGGAGAGGATGGACTCACCTGTCCTCTGCGATCTTCACCTCTATTATGTGTACATTTACTGGCTGCTTGTATTTGATGGTTCCTTACATTCTGGGTTCACCCCCAGTAGCTTTTTTTATTAACATTCTTTTTCTCTACAACAGCTCATTCTAAGGGACCTGTAGTTTTCCACTTATTTGGACAGATTTTCATTCTCCACTCTCAGAAAATCTTGCATTCTTTGTTGCTGCTTGCATTGTACAGTCCACTTCATGCCATAAAAAGGGCACCACAAGTTAGGAACTGCAACCAGCTGTTTATACTTCCCACAGAAACAAGATAGCATGATATGGGCATAAGAAGGGACTCGCTAGATCAGACCAGTATTCTCTTTTCAGCTGTGTACAGTTAAATACCCCAAAGAAGCTCAGAAGCAGGACTTGAAGGCAACAGCCCTCCTCTAGGGTTTCCCCCAATATTCAAAGTTATTCTATCTAAACATGGATGTTCCATTTAGCTATTGTGGCTAATAGCTTACGTGTACTACGTCAGCGTGCTATAGCTTGATACATGAATATAATGTAAAGTGTAAGTAACACAGGGAGAGGGTTTGATGTAACCAACAAATCTGGTCTATATGAAAGAAAGCCTTGCTCCCATTCTCAACCTATCCCCATGGTCTTTACTGATGTGTTCTGTGTATATTGTGCTGGACTATTAGGCCTATGAAGTGGGAAACAAACAAAGCATTGCTTGTTTCCCCACCAACCTGAGAGGAAAAACTGGCAGCTCCTCTGTTTGGGAGGTGTAGGTGCTAGTGTTGGGAAGAAGCATCCTAGTTACTGGAAATCCTTGTTGGACCCTGTTCAGAAGACTAACCCTCCAGTGACTAATTTAAATTGTGGGTTGTCGTAAAATATTAGTTAAGTACTCCACCGTGCCATAAAGGACCTCACATTTTTCAGAATGTGAAATTGTCCATGAGGAAGCTCATTTGTTAATTTATTTAAAATTATTTGTTAACTTTATATTCCACCCTACCTCCCAAAGCATAGTAGATTTCAGAATAGGAAGGGCAGTGGAGCACAGGGTGATGTGAGTGTTGTTGTTGTTGTTGTTTTTAAAAAAGAAAAGAAAGAGCTAGCCATACATTTGGCTTGATCATAAAATGCATATTTGCACTTCCTGGCTCCCAAATTGTATGACTGAATGAGAATTTAAAGTGTCTTTCTGCTGCATAATCACATTCTGGGTAAGCTAAGCTGTGGCTGAGTTTTTCATTTTATCAGCCCGTTCTCCTCAACGTAAGACAATGATGACTGTAAGAAATGGTAAAATAAGCAGCCACACGGATGATGAACAGCTCCTAGTTTCCATTTTTTCCTTCTGTCATCTTTGCTTTGTGGAGCAGATACATGAAAATCAATGGGAGATTTGCCACAGGTTTCAGTGGGATGGGAATTGCCCCCCTGCCTCCTTTCAATCTTATCTGAACAGATGATGTGAATAAGAAGAGCGCATCAGAATAACTTTAATCTACATAAAATAAAATATGTTATAAGGCTATGGGGGGGGGAACATTCAGATGATGATAGAAGAGGAATCACTTCTGGCTCTCATGAGTGCCTGTCCACATTTCACTGAAGTAGTCAGCATTGTGGTATTCCTCATCTACATCTCGGGGCATCCACCAGTCAAGAGCACTTCCTTTCATCTTTATCAAGCTTTACGGTTGTTTTCCTCTACACAGGAAGGCATACATTTTTGACACAGGGATAGATGTTCTCTTGAGGTGTAAGTGGAACTTAAAGATGGCTGAAGGAAAAATTCTGAGAAGCTCCTAATGAATCCAATTAATGGTACATTTTGATGACACAACATCCTTTGGATCCTGTAATCTATAGAATCATAGAATCATAGAATCATAGAGTTGGAAGAGACCACAAGGGCCATCGAGTCCAACCCCCTGAAAGGGACCACCTGCTGATCCTTTTTTAAACAAGTTGCACATCTTCTCACCATCATAATCAGGTAGGAATGGTTGTACATAAAAGTCCTGAGATGTGCTTCAAATCAGGAAACCCTGTCTTCCTCAGAACTGCCATGCTCAGAGTAACAGCCCCTAATTTGTAACTGTAGAAGAACTATGAACAGCTGAAAGCATCCATAATGCTTGTTATCTTTGCGGACATATCTACGCAGCAGCAAGCAAAGACCTACCATTAAGCATAGTGAGGCAGGCGCTTCAGGCTGTAGATGTTGGGTTGCATGGTGTGGGCAGCAGCGGCTGTGGGATGTAATCCACTGGGAGCAGTCAAGTACAACATTACCTTTTTTTGCTAGAGTGGTCATACAGGGAATGTTTGGTCCAGCCTGTCAAAGATTCCTGTTCCTCCTGGCCTGGAGCATCCTTCCTTGCATGTGACTAGTAGGTGGGCGTGACCTTTCCAGACCTGGTAAAAGGCCAAGTCACGCAGCCACCTCCCTCTCTCCGATCTTCTTTTTTGCCCTGCGAACTTCCTGATTCACCTGGACTGTACTGCTGGCTGCCAGCCAAGCAGTCCCCCAGGTTATCTCCCATATGGGGTAAACCTGTTTGTACATGTTTGTAACTTTAAGCCTAAAAGGCTGCCTTCAGGGATCATACTCTGCTCTGCCTGATCATGAGTAAAACTACTTTTTGTTACTTATGAATAAGACTGTGGTGTCTTTATTCTTTTAGGAGGGATCAAAGGGGTCTTGCCAGGAATAATAGAACATACCATATTTTTCGCTCTATAGGACGCACCCGACCATAGGACACACCTAATTTTAGAGGAGGAGAACAAGAAAAAAAAATTCTCTCCCTCTCTGCACAGTGCCCCTTCAGCGAAGCGGCAGGAGAAACAGAGCCCCTTCCATTTCTCCTTCCGCTTAGTTGAAGGGGCACTGCGCAGAGAGGGAAAGCTGCGCAGCGCCTCTCCAGCGAAGCGAAGCCAGGAAGAAGCAAGAGGGATCGGTGCGCACCGGTCCCTCTTGCTCTCCTGGCTTTGGGCGGCTATCCCTGAAGCCTGGAGAGCGAGAGCAACGCGAAGCCTCCGGAGGCTTCGCGTTGCTTTCGCTGAAGCCATGGAGCCTGCATGGAGGCTTCACGTTGCTTTCGCTGAAGCCATGGAGCCTGCATTCGCTCCATAAGATGCACACACATTTCCCCTTAATTTTTGGAGGGGAAAAAGTGCTTCTTATAAAGTGAAAAATACAGTATCTCAATCTGGGCAAGCCAGATTGAATTGTTTATTGTCTTAAGAGGCTCACACGAGTCTGCAACCAGTTTTCTGCTGCGTAAGAAGGGGAATGCACTCTGCTGTATAAAGAAACTTGCTAGCACAAGTTAGGAAGGATATTAATAATCAATATATCCTCTCCTGCCATCATCAACATTCCCACAGTGACAGCCACCATGCTTTCCCCTCTGTTTCATGCAGCCCACCCTGCACCCCGTAAACTTGCCTCCTGTGCTCAGATAATCCTTCACCAGTGCTAAAGTAGGATTTAACGGACAATGTGGTCAGCTTCTGTGCATGGCTTGTCGATGAGGGCACCAATTGTCCCTTGCCTCAGGCAGCAAAATGTATTGAGCCTCTCCGGCTTTCTATTTATGCCTTCTATGCAGACCCCAGTGAGATGTGACGGCTGAAGTTCTCTCTAAAAAGAATACTCAGCAAGCTACAATTTCCAGTATCCCTTGGGAGGAGTTGTGATGGTTAAACCATTATACAAAACCCTTCTATAACTTTGTAGACAGGCCTTTCATTCCATGCAGCAACATAGCAATGCTTCAGACCAAATGCTGTTATTGGTTGTTATTTATAGAGCAACATTACTCTGCATGGCGCTTTACAGATTTCAAGGACCAGGAGCCTAACAATTTGTACAATGACGCAGGGGAAAACAGCCAAGGAAGGGAGCCAGGGATAAAACATAAGTAAATAAGAAGAGTCTATTAGATCAGGCCAACGGCCCATCTAATCCACCAACCTCTTCTCACAATGGTCAACCAAAAGGAGAAAAATATATCTTGTTATATCAGTTGCAGGTCAGCTGCAAGAATCGCTGAACTCACAGACACTGCTCCATTGTGCTTCCCTTATTTTTCTGACATAGTAACACCCTCAGATCCCGGGTATCCAATGTGAACTTTGCTAACTTGTCCTGAGAGCCTGGTGGGGAGAGTTGGAGGGCCGCAACTGGCCCTGGGTTTGTTCTCCAACCCTGGCATAAGATACGTGTTCACCACATATGTGTGTACAGGGATGATATCTGATCTAGTAATGACCCTGTCCTAACCTTGCAGCTTTATTCGCTCCTGGTTTCTTTCCCTGCACTTTTTTTTTTTTTTAAGGGGGAGGTGAATAATCAATTTCTTGCACGAGACAGCACAGTCTTTAGAAGCTTTAACTGACTTGTTTGCTACTGTTTGACAAATTTCTGTCAACAGCTTTTTGGAGCTCTGACAAGCTTGTTCCTTCAGAATACGGGCCACATATTTAATAGCATCCCATGAGGAGAGTCTTCTCTCTCTCTCTCTCTCTCTCTCTCTCTCTCTCTCTCTCCTGTTACAGGTTTTTGATGTGATAATACCAACCCAATATTTGAGAGATTATGTTCCTCTTTTGTATAGTAACGGCAGAAAAATAGGAATATCTGAATGGAAAATGTGGTTGATGGTCTCATGGAATATTCATCTACCTCCTTGGCTTGTTGGTCTCTCAAACCTGCGCCTTATTTATTTACGTTTTTAATGTACCTTCTAGGGGAAACAACAGTTCTCGCAAAACGTCATCACAGTTATACTTGAGTAGGTTTGGAATACCAAGCTGAGACCTGATTTGCAATTAACTGCTGCCAGTGTTGTCTTTGAAGGGTGACTACTTTCATCCCACCCCACCCCCCAGTAAACTTTGTTCCCCTTTCCCTGTAGATCTTTGGCAGGAGTACTCCAAACACCTGGGCTCTCAGACCTGGTCTGGTAGAAGTACCCAACCACAGATGTCAGCTTCTTTTGTTGACTTCCTATTAGTAGCCGCTTAATGGATGGGAGCAAAACACAGCTTTGCCTAAGCGCTTATCAATAGACAGCAAACATTCTTCTTTCATTGGGCAAAGGGTCAAACTGTTTCACTTGGCTATAAAGCTCTGCCAGATAATTGCTGGTGATTAGCAATTTTAATTACCAGGTGCTATGGTTTCTAGTGTGTAGTGGGTTTTTCCCCCTGTTGTTGTAATTGGACAGGTTGCTAATAGGTACTGCTTATTGTAGCCCCGCTAGCATTTTTTTTTAATAGTAATTGCACAACTCTTTTAAACAAGCATAATAAGTATAAATGAAATAACTAGTGTCTGCTGAAATCAAATTATTTGGTTATAAGATCAATGAAGAGGGCTTTTCGGGAGGGGGTGTATTTTTGTTTTGTTTTTTAAAAAAACATTGTCTAGTGAAAAAATATTTAATACAATTCACAAGTCAGCTTTTAATCCTCTTGTAAACACTTGTATATACTTTTGTTACCAAAGAGAGGAGATGATTTAAAAATCTTTCCCTGCTACATTGGTCTTGTTGGAACTAAGCTTGTAGAACATGTTCTACCTCATTGGTTTTGCATGAAGACTTTTAGGAGGTTTTCATAGGATCACAAAACCAACAACACAATTAGCAGTGAACTAATCTCTTTCCTTAAGCAGGCGCTAAAGGGGTTCAAAATAAAACAGTGAGCACAAAAGACGGGTGATCTCCCTTAACAGAGGATACAGCTATAATACTTGAGGAAATAAATGGCCACATTTTATTTTAAATATAATCTCAATTTCTTTTCACGCTAAGTAGCAAATTCAGCTTTTGTAGCTTTCATTGTATTGCTCAGGGAGCTTGTGATGCAAGATAATGCAGCTAATCTAATTTGGATTTGAGTAGTAAATTTTGAAGCTATCTCTAGTGGTTTTATAAGAGTGGCTGCTCTGTGTTCAGGAAAATAAAGGGATTCATATGAGGTGTGATATCTATTCATTTCTGCATTTTTCATTTTCAGCTTTTTCCCCTTTTTCCTTTTTGGTTACCCTTGTGCTCAGCTTCTCCCATGAGTTGTGGGCTGGGCATGAATGCTAAGGAGAGGCACCTGGCGAGAATCAGAGCCACTTTGGGTGTGACAGTGTATTATGGAACGAACTGAAAATGTGAGGAAAATAAATGTCGTTTCACGATACCGCTCCATCAAAAACAGACGTCAGTCTGCACGCTATGCTGCAGCTATTTGTCGTGTTATATAAGCCCAGTGGCATACTCAGGGCAGGACTTTAGCACAGGAGAAGAAGAACAAGAAAAATCCAGAGTTTGGATTTGATATCCCGCTTTATCACTACCCGAAGGAGTCTCAAAGCGGCTAACATTCTCCTTTCCCTTCCTCCCCCACAACAAACTGTGAGGTGAGTGGGGCTGAGAGACTTCAGAGAAGTGTGACTAGCCCAAGGTCACCCAGCAGCTGCATGTGGAATAGCGGAGATGCAAACCTGGTTCACCAGATTTTTGAGTGGGTACGAACCAGGCACCCCCACACAGGCACCCCCAGCACGGCACAACACGGTGCACCTCTTCGCCAGACAAGGGCCGCATTGGCCAACCAGGCTCCCCACTGTGAGGGAGAGCAGGCATCTCAGTGTGGCCCCACTCTGCTCCAGCGGGGGTGGGATCGCTGTGGTGGTGGTGAGCCTCCCTGCCAGGTGCACCCCCCGCCAAATGCACGCACGCAAACGCCAGGCGCCAGCAACCACAGCTACACCACTGAGTTGAGGTTCCCACTCTTCAGGAGGGTTCTCCAATGCAGCAGGGCTCCCCTACCACTCATTTTAAATTGTGTGTGCATGAAAGAGATATCATTTAAAGTAAGTGGAGTTATTACAATTTTAAAAGACACACACACCCCACCCGGTAAGACCACAAAGTCCATAATCTAAGCCCACAATCCTAACTCAGGGTTGCCATATTTCAAAAAGTGAAAATCTGAACAAAAATGTTGAGATTTTTTGGCAAAATCGCCAAAAATAACACTGCCAACACAGGTTGCCGCCCAGAGACACTTTCCGACAAGCTACGTCCAGGAAATTCTGGTCATATGGCAATGTATGGTAAATAGAACAGTAAATACAACTTTTGAGTAGACATGGTTAGGATTGCATTGTAAAATTACCTAACTGCCTCATTGTACTGTCAGTACTAACAACAAGCTTTAGAAATTTTAGAAGAGCTCTGCTGGATCTGGCCTGCCAGATGTTGTTGGACAACAAGGACTGTCATCCCTGATAATTGCTGATTGGGACGGATGGAAATTGGAGTCCAAACATCTGTCGGGTTCAGGTTTCCCATTTCAGACTTAGTTCATCCATCATATAAAGTGTGAGCTAACACATATAGTAGAAGGAACACTCGGAATAGCTTTCTGTGTCCTTCAACTTCTTCAAGGAGCTTACAATGGGATTACAATCTCACAATAACTTGAGCACTGATGTTTATTATAGTTGAACAGGGATTGAAGCCTGCACATCATTAATGTAGATCCATTACTTCCACCACACTGCATTGCTCACAAATAGACTGGCTGAAAACCAGGAAGTGTGGGTACCATTCATGAACGCATCACTTCTAGACTGTAAATTCAAGGATAATAAATTATGGAAGCTGACAAAACGTTTGTAGGTGTAGCAGCAAAATGTCAAAAGTTGGAAGTGTGACGCATACACATACCACCACAACAGCACATAAAATCGAAACACCAACAACCCATTTAAAAAGCTTACGTTGGCAGATCTTAAAAGCCTAGGAAAATGGGCATATTTTTGCTGATGCCTAAATGATAGCAGTGAGGTCTCATAGGATATTTGAATGGCAAGGAAAATTGTGATGGGTGGCCTCTCTTTCTCCAGTTGCCACCCATCACAATTTCAGCCGTTGGGGCACCCAGTAACATGGCTCACAGGATAATCTCTGACTGGACGGAAGATTGTCTAACGAATATGTGGGTTTTGTACACCTCAAAAAATGTACATGGTAATTCTTTACACATATGGGAAGCTCACTGAAACCAGCAGACTTTCCAAGCAAATAGATTGGGATAAGGGTGCCAGTTATGCTTGCCATATTAAAATGTATCTCTGTATACACATTTGTGATAAGAATTCAGTGTCATTTATGGTACAGTGAATAAGCCCAGCAGAGTGGGTTAAGGATACAAACTTAAGCATTATTTTTTAATTTCTTTGCTTTTGTGGCTTGAGGTTAGACCCATACTATGTTATTTGCACATCGTTTTTTGGTACTTTGTTGATATTAGTTACCTGCTGTGACACACAGAAGATGGCAGTTTCATTGTTGTACTCTGGAAAAAGCAGGTATTGTACACCTGAATTATAATCTCGCTGTGATAATGTGCTACTATTGAGTCAACAAAATGAGTTGTCTATTTTGTCTTCACACACACATCTCTTGCAAAGGCGAGATTGACAATCAGAACCATAAATATTTTGGCCTTCACATTTTGCGGCATGATGAAAAGCAAAGCAGTGCAATAATTTCAAAATGAAAACTTGCAGACAATGCTCCTCCATTTGTTCTAGTAAGATGAACTTCTTATGAAAGGCATTTATTCTGAAGAAGTGTTAAAATGTTACAGACCAGCAATCATCAAAAATATGTAAACAGAAAAAATATTGTATATAATACGCTGTCTTCTGAAGTGCATGTAGAAAATGCACATTAAAATAATGCCAAAAAATGTCCCATGCTCACAAAATACTTGCTTTTTATATCTTAAATGTTTACCACATTGCAGTCTTTAGGTTTCTTTTGATCATTGGAAGGGAACAGATATTTATCGAGTCTGTAAATGGTAAACAATTTCCAAGGGAATACCACCATTTCCTGACAAATGACTGAAGAATAAAAGTGTGTGTGTGTAAGCAAGCAAGAAGGTGAGGAACAGATTGATACTGATTTACTGACTATTTGTACTAAAGAAGTTCTACTGAATTCTTAGACTTTGCCAGTTTGCTTGTATGCTATTTTCTATCTTAGCTTGCAGCCCAATACCCCAGGGATGGGGAACCTGGGACCTTCCAGATCTTGTTGGACTTCATCTCCTATCAGCCTCAGCTGCCATGGCCAATGGTCAGGAGTACTAGGAGTTATAACCCAATGACATCTAGAGAGCCACAGATTCTCCACCCCTGCTATACCCACTTACCTGCGCACAGCAGAACTGGGTTCTGAGTAGACTTACGTACTACAGAATAAAAATATCCACACAGTATTCCACACAGAATTATACCTTTTCATTAGTTTTGTAAACAGAGAAAACAGCATTATACAACCTCTGGTAAAATAAACCTTTTTATAATGTATGGTTTGCCTGCATTTTCACCAGAACTAGATGAAGTGAAACGATGAGCTTTGTGTAAGGACATAGACAATTCGGCATTTCTGCAGTATATATTATTTCCCCCTTTTTATTAATTATTATCATCTTCATGTTCCAATTCTTTTTTTTGGGGGGGGGGGTGAAACAAATTGTAAATAGAGATTGGATTGTAGCCAATGCTAGACCTACTCAGAGTAGACCTATTGAAGTTAATAGCCATGACCAACTAATTGGCATCCAGTGCGAATGGACCTGGATTGGCGTTATATGCTCAACCTGTCTTGCCCTGATGAGCAACCTGGCTGCTGAATTCTCACCAGCTGAAGTTTCCAAAGCATCTTCAGAGGCAGCCCCAAGTATAATCTGCTGCAGTAATCAAACCTAGATGTTACCAGAGCATAGATGTTAGCCTATTGCTATCCAGATAGGGCGCAGCTGGGCAACCAGCCAGAGCTGATGGATTTATGCTAGTTTAGCTAGTCAGTTTCAGATATTTTGAAATGCTTTTGGGGGTGGGAAAAAGGTTTTGTTGTTGCTGCCGCAGGCTTTACAATGGAAATACTGCCTTTTCTCCAATAGGAACAGTTAAATGTTAATTAAAATGTTTCATTTGTCTTTCCAAGTCAATTCACACAAGAGCAATCTTTGGAGATGATAGTACAGAATTTGAGGAGGAGAGATTAAAATTAAAATAATTTGAAATATATGTTGACAATGCATTGTGCAGTGCTTTCCTCTTAATCAAATGCATTGATGCGGACTAATTTTCCTCCAGTTCGCTTGTTGATATAAATAGACGGCCCTGTATAATTAACAAAATACTACTATACATAAAAAGGGAAATGATAATGTTATACACCCTTCTTAGACTAATTAGCAAACCTTAGTGGACTATTGCTGCCAAAAGCTGTACTACAAGTTTTTGTTTTACTTTGTTGCTTAGGAACACCTAAGATTTTTCACGTGGCATGGGTCTCTTATTTGTTTATCATTAGCTTGTTGTCTCTGATAATAGTCTAGCCCTGTCTAGCATTGGTATGCTCATAGCATGATGCTGTAGTTGTTTAAGCCACAAGGCTGGGATACTGTAATGTTCTTCACATGTGGTTGCTCCCTGATTTTTTGGAAGCTCCTGCACCATGTAGCAGACCTCTTCCTGAGGGAGTGGTTCAGTAGGAGGGCATTATATCGGTGCATTAGTCTACCCCAGCTCTATATTGCGTTTCCATCATAATTCAAGAGACAGACTTTGACTCCATTGGTGGGACTCTATTGGTTCCACATATCATCTGATCCCTGTGAGGCAGCTAGCTGATGTAGCACCATACTACCATCTGTAGCGGTGGTTTGGCATTGCATCAGAAACCATGTCAGCATTCTTCTGTTCACAAGCTGCTGGCACAGGGAATAAGCCATGTAGACCCTACAACTAGAGTGGCTGGTTCAAGAATAC
Source organism: Podarcis filfolensis (assembly GCF_964270895.1). Taxonomy (NCBI): domain Eukaryota; kingdom Metazoa; phylum Chordata; class Lepidosauria; order Squamata; family Lacertidae; genus Podarcis; species Podarcis filfolensis. Next base: position 26,343,899 of record NC_139607.1, on the reverse strand, counting down.
TGGTACGGGTACTTAATAATGATTTGTCAAAACCTAGCCTCAACAAGTGTGCTATATTTTATTTGAGCTGGCGTTTGATGTGTGTCTCATTTGCTATGACCTACCTGTTTTTGTTTCATTCGCTATTTTGTATAGTCTTTGTTATATGAAGACTAAGGGCTGATTTGAATGTCCTGCTAAATCATAGTTTAGCATTATGAGAGCGAGTCCAGCAAAACTTGGGCTCCTATACTCTACGTTGTCCCTTCTATTCTGGTGTAGCCATTAAGCTTTTGCTTTCATTTAAGGTTAACTGCAGTTTGCTGGGTCATCTGAACTGGGACAGACTGTGGTTAATCTTAACTGTGTTTAGATGAAACAAGACAATATCATGGGCCCTGGAGGTGGGCTGGCTGGCTGGGCCAGACAGAGGAGTGGTGGACAGATGACCCCAGAGAGGGATACAGTCAGCTAGGAGGGTCTCTACCCAGGTTGTGAGAGCCCAAGAAAGAGAATCCTTGGAAAGGTCCTAGTGCAGAGAAGAGAGGAGAAAGGGCTTCCCTTGCTTGATCCCCTCTCCTACCAATTGCCACAGTGCAAGACTTGGGCTCTGCTTCTTTTTCTGGAGCTATCAGAGGCTGGTTCTGGATCATCCACTTTGCCTACCATGCCACCAACTCTGTCTCTGCACTTGTCAGAAACTATTGTCCATCCTGCCTCTCCATGTGTATGTTACGCCACCTGGCCCATCTGCCTCTGAGGAGACAATAACACCTCCTCCATTGCCCAAGTTGCGGGAGACACCAATATAGGTGCAAACAGCTGTGAGTGATTGAGCCTTCTTGCAGAAGTGCTAGGTGCTTGCCAAGTCTAGAGATAAGAACTGCTTGCTGCACTAAGTTGTGCCTGCCCCTTTTCCTTATAACTGGTTTGTAAGGTGTGTATTGTTGATGGATCAACATATTTGCTTGTGTAGCAATATATAGCACCCGCGGTGCCTTTGACTTGTGCTTTGCCTATGTACCACACCAATCTGAGCATTAAATTTTTGGGTAGAAACCGTAACCAGAGTTCAGTTTCTTCGTCAAGTGGGAGCCAGGACAGCCAATTTTGAACCATGGTTAATAAGGTGAGTTCCAGCTGACCATAGTTAAGATTATCCACAATTTAGGGTTCAGTCAACAGGCTAAACTACAGTTAATATAAAATGGAAACAAACTTTTAGTCTCCTCCTTGTGGCAGTGCTGGAATTGGGAGAGGGGGAGGACCATGTGAGCCTGAGGTTTGCTGAAGTTCATTCTCAAAATACTAAACCATAGTTTAGCATTACACCCAAACACAGCTTCTAAAGGAAAAAACTAAATAAATGACAGGAGTATCTATTTGTTCGCATTTGCCACTAGAATTTCATTTTTTCTGATACAGCTATGGTGTTGCCAGATCCACAACCTAGATGTGTTTAAGTACTAGGATTCAAGTCATTGATTTAAGTGGTTGGCCTGTTGAGTGGATAAAAATATGAAACAAATTCAGTGAACAGCTGAAGTGACTTTAAATCATCATAGAATTAAGAGAGAGATAGGTCAAGTGATGCTAGCAGTACTTCAACTGGGATGCGAAAATTAATATAATCAGGATTTTAAAAAAAAACCACACACAACAAAACACACAACATAAACTACCTGGTTAAGGAAAAGAAATTGAATCATGATTTTTAAAACTCAGAAGCTATGTTGAAAGGATAATTAAGAGGCGGAAATGAATTTCAGGATACCTTTTAGCCGGGAACCAACAATTAAAGCATAGCATATTGCTGCTGTCACAAAAATTGGTGTAAATCGGAGGACTGACGGGATTATTTCCCCTCAAAACATAGATTTTCAAAGGCGAAAGCAAAGGAGCTAGAAAACTGTGGAACTTTGACCTGTGTAGGGAAAGGTTATCCTGTCTTCCCTCCATGATGCTCAGATCCCTACAGCAACCTCACAAAGCTGAGAGATGGGACTATCACATTTTATGTCAGAAGCACATATTGTTTTATGTTGGGGGGGGGATGCAGTAATGTCTTACAATAAAATGATCACAGTAATCACACTTACTCTCATAGCCGCCATGTATCCCTGACGGCAGTTTAGGCTGCTTTAGTTTGGCAGAACCTCCATGAGGCAGCTGTCTTCAGTGGTAGAGAAGCCTACCAAGGACTCAGCTATACAGCTGCAAATAAAACGTTTTAAGTGTGTGATAAAGTGCGTTATACAAATGTGACACTAGATGGTGACAGTGAGCTATGGTAAATTCAACATATTTTTCAAAACGTTTTTTTAAAAAGCATTTTTTATATGTGTCTAGATTCCACCCAAGTTACCTAGAATGTTGATGTGTGTTTTTTTAGCTTATTGCTGGTTTTAATGTTTTTGGAAGGTTTTAAATAGTTATTTTATTTTATTTTTTTAACCAGTAGTGCTATTGCTTTATTCTTTTTTTGTAAACAGCTTTGAAGCCTTTTTTTTAACAACAACAACAACCACAACCAAGCGGTATATAAATTTTATGAAATAAATAAATAAATATCCCAACAAGGTGGAAGTCCTGCATGCAGTGGTTCTTCAAGTCTGAGAACTGGTTAGAGAGCCTGTTCTAGATGGGGTTACATTCCCCTTGAAAGAGCAGTTGTGTATTCCTTGATCTGGCACTGCCACAGCTAGGCCCAGGTGGTCTCAGTCCCTACAGTTGATTAGTCAGCTCCAGCTGTTTTTAGACGGGCATAGCCTGGTCACAGTGACTCATGTTCTTGTAAGCTCCCTATTGGACCTCTATAATGTGCACCATATGGGACTGCCCTTGGTTCTGATACTACAATTGGTTTACTCAGAATGTGGCTGCCAGAATGTTAACTGGTGCAGGTAGCCAGAATCATGTCACACCAATTCAGAATAGTTTGTGTTGGCTCCTATACTCTCTCCAGCAGAATTCCAGGTGTTGGTGTTAAACTAAATCACTTGGGACCAAATACAGTGGTACCTCAGGATGCGAACGGGATCCGTTCCGGAGCCCCGATCGCATCCTGAAGTGAATGCAACATGCGACTGTGCATCTGTGTGTGCGCGGGTCGCGATTTGCCGCTTCTGCGCATGCGCATGACATCATTTTGAGCGTCTGCGCATGCGCGAGCTGCGAAACCCAGATGTAACATGTTCCGTTACTTCCGGGTTGCCGTGGAACGCAACCCGAAAGCGCTCAACCTGAAGCAACCTCAACCCGAGGTATGACTGTAGCTGAAGAAGCACCCCGAACTGCCTTTGCTCTTAAATCTAGAAGAGAGGATGTTCTAAGCCTGCTTGTGCCCTTGTTCTGGAGGAGGGCCCCTTCTCATTGTTCCACCATCGGGAAAAGTGCACTATGTGATGACGTGGGATAGGGCCTTCTCTGTGGTGGTGCCCTGCCTATAGAATGCTTTACCCCTAGAGGCACCACTAATACTCATCCGTTTTCCTAGGCTTTTGCAGCTTATTTGAAATTTTGTTGCTGCCACTGATGAGATGCCCAGGTTGTGGCCTGAGTGGTTTTTTTTTTAATGATGCTTTGCTCTTTATCTGCTCTTTACTGTACAGTTGTACCTCTAGTTGCGGACTTAATCCGTTTCGGAAAAGTCCACAACTAGAGCACCTCTTCCACGCATATGCGCGGCATGATCGAGCACTTCTGTGCGTGCACGAAGCGCGCAGATTGCTGCTGCGTGGGCGAGGAACCCGGAAGTAAACACTTCTGGGTTTGCCGTGTTCGTAAGCTGAAAGTCCGTAAGAAGAGCGGAACGCAACACGAGGTATGACTGTACTGATGTTTACAGTTTTATTGTACCCTGTGTCCATATGATGAATGGCAGACTAGAAATTATTTTATGAATATATGCCAGTCTTAGAGCTTCAGTAGGTTTATATGGACCCATGCAGTCCTTCAGAAAACCTACTTCTAGACTGTTAAGGCTATTAAAAAAGGTTAAAACAGCAGACAGCCCAGAAGCAGGCCAATATCTCTTCCTTCTGTTCTATTCTGTGTCAACTATATCTTTCTCGGGTCTTTTAACTCCTCAGATTGTAGGACCAGAATTAGTTGCAGCTCAGAGATGCATCCTGCACAAGCCACTGCTAGAGACAAATAAAATAAAATTAAAGTCTGTCATAATAGTTTTAAATAATGGTCATTCACCATATTAACCCCAGAGACTTAAGCTGACTTTTTATTTCTGCAAATCCCCAAATAATCTTGTCTCTTCTCTTGTTATTGACTTGGTGATACCCCTCGTAATTCATCCCAAATTGTATGTAATTCAAGAGCAGTAGGAGAAGGAGGATTTTCAGAAGGGAAATGATGCACCCTGCTCCAAGATGGAAAATGCAGTATTTATCATTTTTAAAGAGAACAAAAAGATCTGTATGTTATGTGGGTTTCAGTGACAGTAATTATCCTTCTATTCAAGAATGAGTAATTACATTATTCTGTATGCTAAAGCGCACAGTTATACACACACACACACACACACACACACACACACACAAACCATGGTTGTCCCACGAGTATTGCAAACAGCAAAACAGATTAAACAGGTGTTTATTCATACCAGTTAAAACTATTGCAGTCGTTAAGAGCCGTCAACAGGCTCATCTCAGCTATCTGCCAACCACCCATTCCCACCACCCTTCTGAGTAATACCCCTCCCCACCTTCTCACTATATAGAAGGATCTGGCTACTTCTGTTTCAGTGTATCTGAAGAAGTGTGCATGCACACGAAAGCTCATACCAAGAACTAACTTAGTTGGTCTTTAAGGTGCTACTGGAAGGAAAATTTTTTTTTTTTGTTTTGACTATGGCAGACCAACACGGCTACCTATCTGTAACTCACCCATTGTCGTTTGACTTTATTCTCAGGTTGTTTCAAAGAAATGTTTACAATGGCTGTTTCTATCTGGGGAAAGAGCTTTGCTTTCTGTGTTCATTTCCTGATAATATCGTTTGTTTTTGGTCTGGCATTCAGACAGTAGACTTAAATCCCCCTGGACCTCTTGACTTTGTATTCTACCTGGCAACAAATATCTTGGCTCCCTCCATTGTCACTTGATCAGGGATAAAAGAGAGCTGCAGTTTCCTAAGGAACACAGAAAGACAGCATATGCTCCCTCCCTTATGAATCAGCTGTACCCTTAGACTTTTTTTTTTGCTTTGAATGAAAGTGCAAATTTTGATGGGTGCTTGTGTTTTGGTTCTGGTATCATTTCAAAATTGTGAATTGGATAGGTTTGCTTTTAAATGCAAAGTGAATCAAATTTCTGCCCTATCTCTAGCTGTCACCCCCCCCCAGCATCTGTAGACTGAGATGTCTACCTTCCTTTGCTAAGACCTCACTGGCATAAAAAGTTTGTGTCAGTACTGGGAACCTGACCTCAGACCTGTGAGTGAGAATATGTTCACATGATCAAGTGTGCTCTCACTGCTGATTTTTTTTATTCATTTGGCATTAGCAACAATCCACGTCAATCCTGCAGTTTCTTGACAGATACTGTTGTTTGGTCGAAACAAAACAAAACAAATAAAAAAATTTTAAAAATTAAAAAATTCCTTCCAGTAGCACCTTAGAGACCAACTAAGTTAGTTATTGGGACGCGGGTGGCGCTGTGGGTTAAACCACAGAGCCTAGGACTTGCCGATCAGAAGGTCGGCGGTTTGAATCCCCGCGACAGGGTGAGCTCCCATTGCTCAGTCCCTGCTCCTGCCAACCTAGCAGTTTGAAAGCACGTCAAAGTGCAAGTAGATAAACAGGTACCGCTCCGGCGGGAAGGTAAATGGCGTTTCTGTGTGCTGCTCTGGTTTGCCAGAAGTGGCTTAGTCATGCTGGCCGCATGACCTGGAAGCTGTCTGTGGACAAACGCCGGCTCCCTCGGCCTATAGAGCAAGATGAGCGCGCAACCCCAGAATCGTTCACGACTGGACCTAATGGTCAGGGGTCCCTTTACCTTTACCTTTTAAGTTAGTTATTGGAATGAGCTTTCATGTGCATGCACACTTCTTCCACATTCACATGATACTTCTGAATGGTGTGAGCAATTGAGGCAGCCATTGCACATGCACAGATAAGTGTGCATGTGCAGCTAATGTGTTCATGAACAGGAGGTTTTTTTGGGGGGTGTTGGTTCTGGGTGCAAGGAAACCAAAAAGGTAACGTGTCGGCTGAAGGTCCCCTCTCTGATATGAACAAAACCAGACATAGGCAAACTCGGCCCTCCAGATGTTTTGTGACTACAACTCCCATCATCCCTACCTAACAGGACCAGTGGTTCAGGATGATGGGAGTTGTAGTCCCAAAACATCTGGAGGGCCGAGTTTGCCTATGCCTGAACAAGACTCTGCAAATACAGCTTGAAACTCATGTGGGGAGGGGGGACCTTTTCTTCATCTTAAGCCGCTAATTGGACATATCCTGAGTGAGCAAAACTTGCTTCTACATGAGGGCACAAGAGTGTATATGTGTGTTTCTTAAAATATCTCATGGCCAGTAGGAAAATGTGATAATGGTTTGAAAGGTGGCACCTGCTGGCTTCAGACCGTATCTCAGTTTTACTACAGGGGTAAAGGCTAAACCACATCCCAGCGTGGAAGGCTACTGTTACATTTTTATCAAGCATGGAATCGAAACCTCAGTGCTGATCCTAGTGCAATATTTGGGTATCTTTTAAAAACAAGAAAACAAAAACATACACTCTTCTATAATTTATTGGGGAGTGTAATGAAATATGTTTAATTTGATAGAAAGGCCTTGATAAGATATGATTAGTGGTAGCATGTTGATGGTTGCTAGCTGGAATTTGATCAGGCCATGGGTTCTGATAAAATCAGTGCTCGTTTTAAGTTGTTGTGTAATTGACTGCCCTGGAAAGGTAAAAAGTGAGCTCCCCTGTAACCAAGAGATTCTGTTCTCCACATCCAGCCAGAACATAATATACTGTGTTGGCTTGTAAGGCCTGTGGGATTTAAATAGTGTCTGCAATCTGGAGCCATGCTGATTTACTAATCCTTGATCTTAGTCGAACATGATCACAGTCCCTGCTTCTGTTCATAAGGGATAGGCTTACTGTTAATTGACAGACTTTGGCATCTTACCAAAAGAAAAAGAAAAAAAAGAAAGGAAAAAAGGCTGCAGCGCAGAGAGGAAGAAACTAATGCAGCTACAGAGGATGTTCCTGACAAGTTAATTTGGGAATGGGGAGGTGTGGGGGGCGGAGGGAAAAAAAATCTATTTCCTAGAAGTTTATACTGATTTCAAAATGTATTTTATTTGTTTCTTTAAAAAACACAGTGTGTCGTTTGCATGTTTGTTTGTTTTTTTAAAGGAGAGAGGTGCTAATAACAAAAGGGGTAATCAGGAATGTGTGTGTGGTGATTAAGAGATGAACGGCATCCAGGATCTTCCCAGGCACTTGGCTTTCCATTTATTTAATTACTGTGTGACTCTTCCGTATGTGGCTTGGATGTACATGCATGTGCATAAAAATTATCTGTGCATGCTGAATAGCAGATACAATGCTAAGTATTAGAGGCTTGCTGAAAGCATTCCTATTTACTCAAGCTTTCCCTGCAGCGTGACCAAGCATGTGCTTTGATGTGCAAAATAGTATAAATCTATATCTATATCTATACGGTCATACCTCATATTATGTCCGCTTCATGTTACGTTCTTTCAGAATACATCCTGCGGTGACCCGGAAGTACCGGAAAGGGTTACTTCAGGGTTTCACCACTTGCGCAGACGCGCAAAATGACGTCACGCGCATGAGCAGAAGCAGCGAATCGCAACCCGCGCATGCGTAGACGCGGGTTGCGTTCTTTTCATGTTGCGAATGGGCCTCCGGAACAGATCCCGTTCGCAACCAGAGGTACCACTGTATCTATATTTATATCTATATCTGAACTTAGTTTTGTGTATTTTGTTGTTGTTGTTGTCCATCACTTAGATAATATTATTTGATCAAGAGGCTTAAAAAATAAATAACTTTTAGGGCATGCTTGCACAAAATAAATGCCTCCTTACTACCAAGGAGAGTGACATGGATGACCAGATTACTGAATACACACAATTGTAATTTACCAGTAGGTAAGTAATAGCCTACGTTCACTAGCTGTGAGCCTGGCATGCAGAGCCATGAGGGAACTGCTGCTCATTGCTAACGCTTTGCAGAGATACCAGGCGTAGCCTTTTTCTATGTCCCTTCATATGGTGTCCCCGCCCCCCCAAGAAAGCTCCTCCCTCTTATCCTTTCACTCAACCCTTCTTCAGGAGGAAAACAACATGCAGCATTTATCCACCATCATCCTAGCCAAGCTTTGCTGAGATAAAATACAGTACTGCTCCCAAATGGTGTGAACCTTAAAGGGTTCACCCCTTCTCTCAGGTTCAAGAGACTTGATGTGTGCACTGATGAAGCTTCCCTTTAATTGCACACCAATTTTGGATCCAGATGTGTATTTACTGGATGAACCTGGGCATACACAGCAATGCCACCTCACTCCATGCATTTCATGGTTGGAGTAGTTCCAGGTGCTCTTGGCCATCCAGGTCATGTGAGCCATTGCAGTGGCAAAGATAGCACCAAAACTCGCTGGTGTACAATATGCCAGTGTTAAAAAGCAGTTGATAAATCTGTTAGAGTTTGCTTGTTTCTATCTCTCTTTCCCCTCTTTCCCCTTCTTATTTTAATGGTTTTGCTATTTTATACATGCTACTTCCTTGAAGTCATCATTCCTCTCTCCTTCAGAAACCCTTCCACCTACTAAATGCAGCTTTCCTTTCATTAGAGAAGAATAAATATTTGTGAATGCTCATTTTAAATAAAAATGTAGCACCATAATGCAAAAGTGAATGCACACACCTGCTGTTTTGCAAGTATTCTCACCATGAAAGAACATGCTAGCTCCTGCTACCTATCTTAAAACATGTTCAGGCTACCAACCTGATCAAATCTCAAAGATCTGCTCATAAAGGCTTCCATTGTCCTTTACTTGAGAATCTTGGAAGAGGCCAGTTCCTGAAAAACTGCATGGGGTCGTAGGTAGAGTCTTGGACTAGGATTATTGAGATTTCAGTTCAAATCTGCACTCAGCCCCAAAGCTCACTGGTTACCTTTGGGCCAGTCACTGTCTCTCAGCCTAACCTACCTCTCAGGGCTGTTGTATGGGTAAAAAACAGCAGGGGGAGAACAATGTAGCCACCATGAGCTCCTTGGAGGTATTGCAGAATATAAATGTACTGAACTAAACAAATAAAGTTAGTTCTCAACAGACCTTTTGGTCTTTGCCTAGGGACTGATATACATAAGTTCTGTTCCTAATCCCACAATTTTAAATAATGGAAGTAACAAAACAAAACAGAAAAAGCCCAAATTGCTCTCTGTTCCTTATGCTAGGCAAAAATCATCTTTAATGTCTTTCACTCTGGAGATGGGGAAAGCCTCTGCTATTGTGGCTGACATTTATAATTGTGAAAGGGACTAAGTGCTGACTCTAAGAGGGTCTCAGACTACACAGACTCAAAAACATTGCAATTAAATATATTAGAAGACACTTACAGATATGCAGCCAATCAGCTTGCTCAATTAGTAAATATTCTGAACCCTGTAATTTTGCATAAAGAGTGACCCATGCTGTGAGGGATGTTTACTGGATTGGTACGTTGGGTAATTAGGAGAGAGATAAGCGCTCCATAAGAGTTTTTGGGGACAGATTATGACGTGCCCTTGCACTGATGCGTAAGTGGGCCTGGGGAAGCACAGAAAGAGTTCCCCCTCCTGTTGCGCAGGTTGCTTCAAGTTCGGTCAGATCTCCTGTTTACCATTTGCTGCTCCCAGTGGTTCCTTTTTTTCCTGCCTGCATTTTGAAAAAAACCATGCAAGAAAATAGCCAGGAAAACAGTGCTTGAATTATGGGGACAAATGTAGGGGGCCTTTAATGAAAGTTATAAGCCTCACCCCCTGAGTCCTTCCACTTTTAGCCAAATCATTATGTACACACACACACACACACACACACACACACACCAGTAGCCTTCTTTAAGAAGGCAGTTAAGGCACCCATCGCAGAAGGTAACAGAGCCTGACCAAACCTGCTGTGCTTCCTCTGTAATTCAAGAACTGGACAGTGGGTGGACTTCCATAGCCTGAGCAAACAAAGCAAAGCAGAGTGGAAGATCAGACTGCCCTTCCCAGCTAGGAACATAGCCAAAGACATGGTGGAGAGATCCAGGCATATATATATATATATATATATATATATATATATATATATATAATCTCGGGGGACCCAAATCATACCCCCCATGCATTTTTGAAAAGTAGCTGCTACAAATGGTAGGTGGCTGTTCCCTGCCATTCAAGCCCTGCAGAAAATGATCACACCTCTGAAATGTGAGAGTACTCAGACACAAGTCTTTGAGAAGCGTGAATAGCAGAATAAGACCTTGAACCCTTTCCAGATGAGTACTTTTGGGCCAGGTCAGGTCACATGTTACATTTTCAGCACATGCTCATAAAATATTTTGTGTGTGTATAAAAGGATATGAGCACAAGAAATGCATGTTTCTGATATGCTCTGCAGGGATCTCAGGTTGGCTGTGGATGCATATAGAAATATATACTCCAAGGCAAACACAGGCTTGCTGCCCTGTTACTTGTGAACGGCCCACAGGCTTGTGGGCTTGGGTGTCTCTTGCACATCTTTTTTCACTGCAACTTTGCAAACCGGCATGCAACCAGCTCTGAAGCATTGTGATGTCATGTAAACACAAAACAAGTGATCATTCTTGAAACGTTTAAAACGTTGGGTGCAATGCGTCACCCATGGGCACAGCTACATACATGTTAGGGAAGTGCTCCATGAAGTCCTCTGTCCTCCCTCCCTCTCCCCCCAATGGCCCTTAAGCTGATACACACCCCAATGTGCTGACAATTACTTTCAAAGTGAAGAGAAGAAGAAGAAGAAGAGTTTGGATTTGATATCCCACTTTATCACTACCTGAAGGAGTCTCAAAGCGGCTAACAATCTCCTTTTCCTTCCTCCCCCACAACAAACACTCTGTGAGGTGAGTGGAGCTGAGAGACTTCAGAGAAGTGTGACTGGCCCAAGGTCACCCAGCAGCTGCATGTGGAGGAGCGAACCCGGTTCACCAGATTATGAGTCTACCGCTCTTAACCACTACACCACACTGGCTCTCAGTGAGGCCCGTATGCAGTGAAAGTATCCTTTCCCAGTCCTTGCACATAAGTTATTCATGCTCTGGGATGAGCATGGTAGCTTTCAGGTCAGTTCCCAAAAAAGGGGAGAGATGGCTAGATTCATGTACTATGCCAGAAGCTTGTGGATACTGTGGCAAGTTTGAGAAGCTGGGGGAGGGCAGGACTCTTATGCCTCCTATGCTAAGTTCCTTTGATTGCTGTGTTCACGGGGTGATGAATTGTGCCCTGTATTTATAGCAGGAAATGTAGCATGAGACAGTCAATCAATATTTTAGCAAATAGTGTCTTTAGTTAACAAACCTGCTCTAATAATTCAGCAAAAGCAGCCTGGTTGTTTTTTTCTTTTTCTATCATTCTTTTTCTGAAAGGATTTTCCTCGAAAAAGAAAAAAGAAATAAAGTTGCTTAAGTAAGGACTGAAGAAGATACATGTGGCTTTAGGGGATGATAGTAAAAAGTGTTGTGTGTGCTGTGTAGGGATAATGTAATATATTTCTAAAGCTCAAAAGGGTGTGCTCTGTGAAGTATTGATAGGCAGGATGTCCTTTTTAAAAAACTCTTATCTTCAGGGTTCCAGAGCTTGAACGTGCCAAGACCCTTCACGTGTTCCGCACAGATTTCATCGGCGCAATTTTCCCAGAGATTTATGTCCACTGCTCATGAAAGCAGTGAGTAGGCAGCCTTTTTGTCCCATAACATTTAACATATTTGTTAGATTAACTGATTGCTTGCATGTTTGGGTTTTAAAAATAAAATAAAATCCTTATCACAACGGCAGTGCCAACGAACTTCACTCATCAATAAAAGGGATGTTGGCTGAATACTCTCCTGTCTTGTTCATGACAGCAAAGTTTAAGGTGAATTGCCTTAGGAGTATTGCTGTCTTAAGCGTTAAAAAATGCAGTATTTGGGACTCTGGGCTTTATTTTTCTAGGTCAAAAAAGATTACTTAGGTATACATGGTGAAGATATACCCATTTTTCTTTTCCTCTGCCAGACTTGAAATTTGTTTATTAACACTATGCACTGGGTCACCTGGGAGTTGACACAAATCCCTAATAAAAGGCATTGCAAAGTGGGTGCTGATGGGAAGCCAGTAATCTTTATTACACTCTCAATGAGAAAATGGGTTGTTAAAATATTGCCCATTAAAATTCCACTCCACTTTAATTTTTTGTTTATTGTTAACTTTGTTCCAACCCCCCCACTTTATTCCAAGCCTTGCATTTCTATATTTTACATTTCAGTAATCAACGAAATAGTCTCTTATCTCAATAAAGATTGTCTACCTTCCCTTCTGCAGATTACTTCGGTTAATTTGTCCATTTCTGTCCTTTCCAAGCATTCTTAATTATGGTTCTCAGTCAGTGGCCTTTCTAAGTCTATGGCCACATTCAGATTTTTTTTGGGGGGGGGGTTAATACAGAGGTAGTCGCCTCCTCCGGTCACTTCTCTCCCCCTTCCCATCAAGGGGGCAGTAAGGGGGGGACTCAGAGGCTGGATGGAATTCACAATTCCGTAGAGGAAAAGACTGACCTCTGGATGACCCAGAGTGTAACTGAAACAACCTTGAATGCCTTGGGTCAGTGGACAGTGTGACAACAATCTGGAGATAACAACCTCTGAATCCTTATTACGTATGGTTGCTTGGTTTATATGGCATGGCTTTTTTAGCAGCTGGATGACAAACAGAATTTTAATAGAATTTTTAACTTGTGCAAAGATTTAGCTATGGATTTTTATTTTTATTTTGTATTTTAATTTTTACTGAAGGCATTTTGAATGTCTAACAACGCAAAAGACGTGGCATTACGTAACTTGCCAATGAACTAAATCCTCGTACAGTTTGACGTTAAGGAGTAGAAAGAGAAAATGGACACCAAACCTACCAAGCACCTTTTCAAGTCCCACTGACGTATCACCATGTGGCGCCACAATGCATGGTCAAACTGCCCATCATTTCTGGAACTGATAGTTTATCCACCTCGATGGAATACTGCATTTGCTCATGCTATGATTAGGAAGAGGTGCCAAACCCAGCTAAACTGCTTAAGTGGCTCATGACACCATGTGAGTGACCAGAGCACCCAAGAGTGTCCCCATGAGTCTGGGTAGTGTTTGGTGATAGACCATAGTTGCCATTCATATTGGCAGAACCATTGGAGATGTACTGGTATCTGATGGACCTGTCTCCCCCCACATCACTCACGCGTATCTCCTTCACTTTCCTTATTCTTGCGCATTGGGAATCCCAACTTTTTAGACAGCCCTTGCTCCCTCCTTTGAGGACAGCTTGTTCTGCAGATAGCAGCTGGTCATAATGTTTATCCCTATGCTGTGAAGTTTTGCTACCTGATTTCTGAGGGTCGAGGCACAAGAACAAACCTGCCTGTTTTCTCCAGGTGGATTGGCCAGTCTAGCTGTTTACTTCTCTTGCTGCTTCTTCTCCTCCCCAAACTTCACTCCAGCATTCACGTCATTCTTTGCCCTTGTTATGTACTGAGTTGAATAGGATCCAAAAGGCAGCAGTCTGATTGGCCCAAGAACAATAGGATTCAGAATGCAGCAGTCTGATTGGTCCACAGGAGCCACCCAATCCAGCTCCATGTGGAAGTGAATCTGCAACCTAATTGACCTACAGGTGAATCCCGGAATTAGCCAATCACGTGGGGCCCATTGTGTAAATAATGTATATAAAGCAGACATTCTGGGGGAACTTCCATTCCTCCTCACCACTATGAGCTGAATAAAGAGCATGAAATACACTCTCGACTCCGAGTATATTTCAGCCCTATAGATGTAGGCTGTCTAGTCTAACCCCCATGGAAATCTGAAGCTAGAGCATCCATAGCAGATGGCTCTACAGCCTCTGCCTGAAGACCTCCAGTGAGGCTGAGCCCAACACTCCTCTAGGTAATTGGCCCAATTGTTAAACTGCTTTTACTGCCAAGCAATTTCAACTAATGATCAGCCGAAAGATTTAGTCCTGCCCTCTCAGTGGGGAAGAGCATGAGAGAGGCTTGTGCTGCCTCCATTCTTCCTGGGCACCTCGTAGAAAAGACACAATAGGACCTTTGTAGGCTGTGGACAGTCACAGTGCATGGAAAGGTTTGCCACCCACCGTCCTGACCTGACTGTGGCCGTGGCGCTGCTGTTCAGGGCTGACCAGGGTGGCAGTGAGAGAGGTGAAGCACTGGGTTGGCAGTGGGTGCAAGTTCACACACATGCTTGTGCCTGCCACTGCTAAAGTGGTTCTCCCAGATGCCTCACCCCATCTTAGTCCTGGTGAGCCCCAGTGCTGCTGCAACCATGAGGGATCTCTTCTAATCCACTGCTTCCATCAAGGTCCAGAACTGGCAAAAATATAGGAAGCAGCTTGGCAAGTTCTTTGCCTGGGCGTGTCTCTGTCTTAACTGATGATTATCAGCTTAGCTGCTATCCCTGTGAATGGGTCAGAAAGTGGAGAGGTGGAAATGACTCATCCTTTGTCCTCTGCCTAGCCAAAAGGGAGGAGAGACTTAGCTTCAGGTTTTTTGGAATTGAGGTTGGGAGAAGGAGAAAGAGCCCAAGTAAGAATCTGATGGAGTAAGGATTTCCTGTGAGGATATGATGGTGCTGGTGGTTCCTCTAGAAATCTGCTTGGGAGATGGGACATCTGTTGGAGTTAAGCTGTATCTCCAAATGTGCTCAACCTGTACATATATGTAAGAAAAACAAATATCACAAAAAAAACCCAACAATTAAGCCTACAATTACATCACTCAAAAGAAACAGAGCCCTGATACATCTGGTGCTTTTGATCTACGCACCACTCAAAGGAAACTAAACCAAACTAAAGCAATATTTTTGTGATATTTTAATAAAGATATTGCTCAGTATTAGAAATTACTGTGAACTGCCTTGAGCATTTTTATGGAAAAAAGGCACAGAAGATTAAAAAATAATAGGTGTGCTACTTGGAACTATTATCTCAAGGCATGCTGACAGAAAGAAAGCAATTAATCATGCAAAGTGGAAGAACGAATGTCTTTCCTCTGACATCCCGACCCTAAACATATTTGCTCAGAAATAAACCCCACTGTGTTCAATAGAGCTTTCTAGTAAGTATGCTTAGGATTGCATCCTGTATATTATATTCATAACTAACAAAAATACATAAAATATTCTATAAATGTTGACTGCAATGTATGTGTGTCTCTGTAAACAAACAAAGATTGTAGATATGTTCTACATTTTTAAGCAAAATAGTATACAGGAAAAAGGCAGGGGTGAGGAGCTGAATTTAGAAAGCTGTGACAATCATGAAATGAGTCCTAGTTGAGGGTAATACAGGAATTCAGTATTGGTTCTCAGAAGGGGGTGCTGTTACCTCATTTAATTTTCAGTGCATTGTATGCTGGAATACTCATCAAGATTTGGAAATTCAGCCTTACCAAACCCACCACCACCACCACCACAAAATTTCCTTACATTTATTAGCCTTTCCCCCCTTCACCGGTGCTTTATTTTAACCAGTTGCAGCCCAAACCAGGGCAAGCTCACTCAGAAATAAGTCCTACTGAATTCACAGGCACCAGTTCCTAAGTAACTGAGAAAGTTCATCTCCAATTGTATCCTCCAGCTTTCTTTTGCTTTGGACATAAGGTGTGCATTTGGGTTTTCATTCCACAGTTTCATTACTATGTTAAAGAACTTGAAAATCAATGCATGCGGGGCAGCCTAAAGAGGAAAAAGAGAACTAGAGTAGATTATTTACCTTTTGCATGGAAAACCATAGAACAAAAGATGTTCCATAGGTACAGATATATTAAAGAGCATGCAGTTATACTAACTTGATTATTAAATAATAGTAGTTTACAAGCACAATCTAACACAGGATTAAATGCACTTAAATGGTAGGCTTCTACCATGTGCAGTTTGATCACTGGTCTATCTTGTTCAGTATGTTCCACACTATTGGGCAGTGGCTCTCCAGGGCTTTGGGCAGTGGACATTCCCAGCCCTACCTGGTGATGAGATTGAACTTAGAATCATCCCTTCTCCCTCATTCCTCTGAAATGGTTTCTCCCAGCCTTACCAGGAGATGCCAACCTTAACGGGGATTGAACCTGGAACCTTTTGCATCCAAAGCACTGAGTTACAGTCCACTGGAATCACTTAATCTTTACCAACTTCACTGTAGCAGTGAAAGATTTAGATTATTAAAATGGCTGAATATTGTGGCAGTCTGGGTGATAAATATATAACTGGTTGTTGTTTTTTGGTCAAATGTAGCAAGAGTATTTATTTTGCAATCACCACCACCAACCACCTGTTGTTGCCCCAGCCATGCTGGATGGCTTCCAACAAATTAAAACGTCAAACATAGTAAAATAGCAAACATTAAAACTCCCCTATATAGGGCTGCATTCAGGAAATAATAAGTATACATATTGGGAAGCTGATGCAAGCATCTACCTAAACTTACTCCTCTAGTGTTATAAACGCATTATCCCTCCCTTCATTGATCCATAGTGGCATACTCAAATTCAGCTGTAGGAATCAATGATATGACTGACAGTGCTTTCTGTACAGAGCTAGTCAGAAATAAGTCCCACTGATTCTGTGTTCACATTTCCATTTACTGTGCCCTCACTGAGTATCCAGTGCTGAGTATTTAACCCATGTTCATAGGCTGCTATCTAAAATGCATACATATCCTGTATCATTTTGTGAAATACTACTAATTGATGTGTTGCTTCTCAAACCACCTTCACACTGATTTGGAGGCCTTAAGCTGTTCCTTAACTCCTTTCCAGTCAAGGTATGAACATCTTTGCATGGGGTAAAGGCATCCTCAGCTGTTGACACTCCCTGGTATGTACACAAACAGAAATGAATGCGACACTAAATAAGCCATGTTGCTGTGAACAGCTGGTCACTGCTCACTAAAGCGGTGGTGTGAACACACCCCAAGTTAAAAGGAGAAGCTTTTTCCCTCCCCCGAGTAAGTCTGTGCAGGATTGCACCCTCAGGCCTCGGTCCTGTATACCTGAAGGAGCGTCTCCACCCCCATCGTTCAGCCCGGACACTGAGGACCAGAGCCAAGGGCCTTCTGGCGGTTCCCTCATTGCAAGAAGTGAAGTTACAGGGAACCAGGCAGAGGGCCTTCTTTGTAGTGGTGCCTGCCATGTGAAACACCCTCCCATCAGGTGTCAAGGAAATAAACAAATCTCTGACTTTTAGAAGACATCTGAAGGTAGCCCTGTTTAAGGAAGTTTTTAATGTTCAATGTTGTATTGTGTAGAGTGGCTGGGGAAACCCAGCCAGATGGGCGGGGTATAAATAATAAATTGTTGTTGTTGTTGTTGTTGGTACTAAGGCAAATAAGCATGCTTACCCAAAATGTTCATAGCATTCTATTTGGATAGAAGGTGGCACAATTTTTTTTAGAACAGTGATGGGGAATAAATAACAGGCGACATCTGTAGAGGGGCAGAAAAGAGATGGACCCTGGCCTACCAGGTACCTCTTGCAGATCACCTGGGGTCTCTGACTTATAAACAGCATATCTTGTGCACCACACGTGCAGAGGTTTTCTGGAGTTCATTGTAATCATATAGTTTCCCATATCTGCCTTTGAGGATATGAGGTATAGGCTACTATGGGAACGCCATGAAGGTGTGGCTGTTGGGATTACTTGCATGGCCTCTCTTTCTTTCTCAGCTAAAGGTGTCTTAAAAACAGAATCTTCAGTTGAAGCCACCACCACGAACATTTCTAAACCCCTCGGGCGATCTCTGTCTGATATAGAACATCTTGTTTGAACAAAAGGGCTTGAATGTTGTGAAACTTGTATTTGCTCACCTTTCAAAAAAGGATTGTTTTTAAATTGCAGGACTTTAATTTAGGGAACCTTAGGTTGCAACCTTCGCTTGCTAAGCAGAAAATGCTCTGTTCTTTTTTCTTTTAAAATGCAACTGCTAAACATACAACTGCACCGAAGGATCCTGCACTGGTATAAATCCTGAAAGTGACAACTCAAGCTCCTGTGTAATCTAAGAGTAAAAAATCACTAAAGACAGGGCTTAGTTTTCTACATGGATAGTGTCCTTTCCATTGCGTGAAATTTCACGAATTCCATTTGTGTGCTGTTGAGCACACGCTCCTCTGTTTTGTTGTACAGACATTCCTTGGGAAGCCCAGGCTGGTGGTGGATTACCATGACATGCACAAGTAGCAAAAAAGAGGATGTGCGCTCATTACGTATAGTAGGGTAATATGAGCTGCGTTAACAGTATCTTGCATGAAAATGCTACCTGTGAGAATGTTAGCAGACTTCCACACCTAACCTGGCTTTCATACCTAGTCAGAAGTCAGGGGAGGCAGGAGAATGGTAAAACCTTCATCACCAGCAGGCAGTTCAGTTCAGATAACCAGTTTACAAAGTGTGTATGAAACTCTTGCTAATGCTTTAAAATAAATAAATAAAATATATGATTCCCTCCCATCACAACAGCAGTGGGGAAAAGGGGTTGCAGGAAATCAGTGTCCTGCTCAATGTATCCAGGAAGAAAAGAGGTTTGACCGCTACAGAGTCCTCCAACGCTTGGTGAAGTCAGTACAAGATACTTCCGAAGAGAAGCCAAAAACACTGCGGAAATTTGTTCGCAAAGCACATTTCTGATTTCCCTAAAAGTAACACTTTAAAGAGAGAGAGAGAGAGAAAGAGGAAGATTCCTGCCCTAAAGCCTGAAAAGTTAAGATTTGGAGAAGCCTGCATCTTTTAAAAAAATAATCCCAAGACCACAGCACTTGGGCAATGGAGAGGGTTGGGTTCAGTTAAAACTCTTGCTAATGCTGACGTTATGGAATCAGTGCCCACTCTCATAGACGCTGTATCTGTGCATCAGATCCTTGTGGAGTTTCAATAACTGGACTATTGACTTCAGTTAATATTGCAGACCTCTTCCTTTTCATACTGCATAGTAAATATACAGGGACACTGTTATGTTTGTTGCACCCTCTCTCTTTCTTTTACTTTGGTATGCCCTTCCCATGCTATATATTCTGCATGTGTGTATATCAGTTGTGCAGCTCAGCAACATTTCTCAGCGCAGAAGGGGAAGGCATCTCACAGTGCTGCTTTCGTCATCTCTTCTGAATTCCTTCCTCCACCCAGCTTTTCTTCTTAGTTCTTTCCCCCCTCCACCAGCTTTACTTGCTTCTTTGTGCACACACACCATACATTTAATAGGCCAATCAGGCTTTTGGTGCCTGACAGATACTTTTGTTCTAAACTGGTAGCTATCTTTACTACAAGGTTGAGTTGCCTCATATAGGGCTGATTATGCAACTATATAAAACACTCCATGAAACTTAATCTAAAGTGATTTTCAAAATCTTTCAGTATTACACTGGAGTATAAAAAGTTAGCCACAACTGAAAATCCTAAGCTACAGACAATAGGATGTGGTAACCTTTTGGGTTTAGGATTAAAAATTATAGGATCATTGACCTTAAATGATTGATGTAGCCTGGGAAATCTAGAGTTAAGCAGCTTGGAGAACTGAAGACAAGCCACAATTCTGGGGAACAGAAGGCTTCGTCTCCCCCCCCCCCCCCGCTGACATTGTTTTAATCAAAGTACAGGTAGCGTTTGCAGAGTGATGGATCATGTGAATATTGTGCCTCCATGTTATGGGAATATTTTTTTCATAAGGTTGATCCTTTTGACTACTACATTGTGCAGTGTGTCACAGAATCCTATCATAACAAGCTACAGAAAAGAAAACGACATTTTTTGCTATTAGTTGAGCTTCGAAACAAATGTTCAGGAAAATCAATAGCACGAATAAGAGGGCTGAAAGCATCGCAACGCGATTGCACCTAAAATTATTAAGATCTATCTACAGATATATTTGTCTATAGATATATGGAGGGGAGGGAAACTAAAGTCAGATTTTTGTGTCCCCCCCCCACTAATTTTATTTGTTTCTGCTGATTGGATTTCTTCTTATATTTCCATCACACACGCACACACACACACACACAAAATTTTAGGTGGAAAGAAAATGAACTATAGCTTTTTGTAGCGTGATAGGCGACAGGTCAGAAAAGCATTTCAGAATAATTTTACACCTTTTAACCTTAAAAAAATACTTTGCTGACAATTGAGAAAAGGCCTTAAAAGAAGTGCTGATCGGCATTCTCACAGCGGGGTTGCCATGTCCCATCACAGAGCAGAGGGTTTCTGCATAATGTATCCTGTAATAAGAAGTGTGTGCTGCTGCTGTTGCTGCTGCAAATCACAAGACTTGAGAAGCAGCTTTAAGAAAGTAGTCCTTGGCACGAACTGCTATTATGGATGACACTGAAAGTTTGGTCTTTAAAAAAAAAAAAATCTTTGGGAAGAGGAGAAGAAGAAGAAGATAAACCATTTAAAATTTCGACTTCAGCTTTGGGAAGGGAAAAAAATAAACCTTGTCTGTCATCAAAAATTGCCTGCATTGAATATACATGCTTTGAGTGTTTCTGTTTCTCTTTGGCTCGATGTTTATGCATGGACAGCCTTGTTAAATGAGCACTGCTGAATCTAGTTAAATGAGTATTTCCATTTCCTCTTCCCACCACCAGAAATGTTAATTGTTTGGAAAATATCTTAACAATAGCCTGCACTAACAGCCCAACTCACAACCTAATCAAGTGAACCACTAGGATTCCAAACCAATTTCACCACTAAAATACAACCTTAAATGCAATGTAGGTTGGCTTAACTGTGCTGCCTGTGCATTGGGTAGGTGCAGCCCAGGTTGCAGGCTCAGTCCCCCTGCCTGACACCCTGGAGAGCCAATTCTAGTAACTGTAGACAATACTGAGCCAGATGGACCCCTGGTCTGACTCAGTGTAATAAGGAAGGTTCATACCTTAACTGCACTTAACCCTTAACAGACATGCAATGTTGAGATAATGCACGGAATGGGTTTGCTCAGCATTTTGTGTGAGGCCTAAATTGGACAGGTGTGATTTAGCATGTTCGATACTAGTGGCAATGCCACTACTACTACTACTAATAATAATAATAATGATGATAATAATAATAATAATAATTTATTATTTCTGTACCGCCCATCTGGCTGGGCCCCCCAGCCACCCTAGGCGGTCTCCAACAAAGATTAAAAACACATTAAAATGTCACACATTAAAAACTTGCTTAAACAGGGCTGCCTTCAGATGTCTTCTAAATGTCAGGTAGTCGTTTATCTCGTTGACATTTCTTGGGAGGGCGTTCCACAGGGCGGGTGCCACTACCGAGAAGGCTCTTTGCCTGGCTCCCTGTAACCTCACTTCTCGCAGCAAGGGAACCGCCAGAAGGCGCTCAGCGCTGGACCTCAGCGTCTGGGCAGAACAATGGGGGTGGAGACACTCCTTCAGGTATACTGGGCCGAGGCCGTTTAGGGCTTTAAAGGTCAACAGCAACACTTTGAATTGTGCTCGGAAACGTACTGCTCAGAAATATTCTGCTATGATGTGTTCCCTTGTTTCAGTTTTCCACATGCTCTGAGCCAACTGTGCTGTCACAGAAGTTGTTCCCAGCACAACACAGCTTGGTATATGGTTGGGGTCGCTAGTGCATTGATTGATTGATTGATTGATTGATTGCATTCGTACCAGTTTTAAGCAGTGAACATGCAGTGCTATATCAGGGATCCATTGGGGATCCACTGGCAATATCAGTCCAGTACTTTTTGTTCTAATCACTTGCTTTCCAGCACACCACGATTTGGTAGAAAGAATATTATGTTGTAAGCTAATTTTCATTTTTGCTTATAAGACTTTGCTAGCACTGATGGTGTTGTATAAATAAATAATAAACCACAACCATCCCCCAAACAGTTTATTATTTCAAACATTTCGAACCTGAGACGAGCACAGCCAGAATTTCAGAAGCTTTGCAGCACAAGCTGCAAATTAACTGACAAATTAACATACAATTATACGTATTCATAACCAGAAATGTGGGAGTTATAGTGATCTGGGCAATTTTGGTTTGCTTCTCCTTAACTATCGGAAGAATGGCCATGTTTGCAGCAATAAGACAGCGGTGGCGAGACTTACATGAGCGTATCTGCATAGCAGTACTTTTCTCCCAAAGTATCTCTCCATCCTTTATAGCCAGTTGAATAAGAGACAATGGACTGGGGAGCAGGGCATCAGCCTCTCTCAAAAATGGTGGCATGCCAACGCCTAGCACAGGGCTAGGGAAGTCTGTGTCCCTCCAGATGTTGATGGTGCCTAAATCAGAAGCCTGGCTACCTTATGATGGCCTCAGCTTGAGTAGCCATGGCATTTCTTAGTTGGGTCAGATGGCAATTTCCCAAAGCACAATGAAAGGGTGTTTTGTTGTATACTCCCTTGACTCCCATGTCTTCAGTGATTATGTATGCTCAAGTATGCATTTCTGACTCTTACATACCAACCTCTTTTAAGAAAACTTTTTTTTGGTGGTGGCAGGAAAACAAACAGACTTTAGAAGTTCATACAGACTTGATTTGAAAAAAAATGTAATAATCTGAATAAGATACCTTCTTGGAACTATCTTTTCCCTAAGTGAAAATGTAAAAAGTTCATAGGAGTGCATGTATGAAGACCTATAAATCAGGTTAATAATAGCCTGGTGGCAGGAAAATTCCTATCTGGTACTTTTATGATTTTATTTGTCATATATTTCCCAAGACGAATAATGAGATATGTGTGTGTTACTTCTGAATTTTTAAAATGTGTTCCATGCCAATAAATAAAACATTTATACTCATCCAAAACAAATTGAGCGGGCTTGTTTCCAAATGTGAATTTAGCGCTAGCACTCTTGTGTTTTTACCTTGCTATAGGAATGGGTGCCTGCGGTTGGTTGGGTGGGTGGGGGACAACTAAATGCACCAAATAAATTGGTAACTGAGCAGTGGCAAGGTCTGGATAGACCTGTACTGGAAGAAATTTGTATTCCAGGTCTCTCTCTCTCTCTCTCTCTCTCTCTCTCTCTCTCTCTATTTGTTCTCAGTAAGCTGGATCCAAGCAGTTAAGGGTTTTATACACTATACAGTGGTACCTCGAGTTATAGATGCTTCAGGTTACATATGCTTCAGGTTACAGACTCTGCTAACCCAGAAATAGTACCTCGGGTTAAGAACTTTGCTTCAGGATGAGAACAGAAATCGTGCTCCGGCGGCGCGGCAGCAGCAGGAGGCCCTATTAGCTAAAGTGGTGCTTCAGGTTAAGAACAGTTTCAGGTTAAGAACGGACCTCCGGAACGAATTAAATACTTTCCCCGAGGTAGCACTGTAGTAATAGCTTGAATTCAACACAGTAACAAATCAGCAGCCAGTGTAGATCTCTGAGCAGAAGTGTTATATGCTAACAGGGCATCACTTCTGTCAGCAACCATGCTGCAGCATTCTGCACTAACTAGTTTCTAGGGCAACAACAAGGAAAGCCTTGCACACAGCACATGGTAGTGATCCAATCCTGAAGTCAGTGGTATCAATCGTATCAACCATAATGATAGCAGGTGACCAGTTTGTGTCTGCATGGTTTGAAACCAAACTATGCATGCAAAGGATCTAGGAGTCTTGGTTGACCACAAACTTGACATGAGCCAACAGTGTGACGCGGCAGCTAAAAAAGCCAATGCAATTCTGGGCTGCATCAATAGGAGTATAGCATCTAGATCAAGGGAAGTAATAGTGCCACTGTATTCTGCTCTGGTCAGACCTCACCTGGAGTACTGTGTCCAGTTCTGGGCACCACAGTTCAAGAAGGACACTGACAAACTGGAACGTGTCCAGAGGAGGGCAACCAAAATGGTCAAAGGCCTGGAAACAATGCCTTATGAGGAACGGCTAAGGGAGCTGGGCATGTTTAGCCTGGAGAAGAGGAGGTTAAGGGGTGATATGATAGCCATGTTCAAATATATAAAAGGATGTCACACAGAGGAGGGAGAAAGGTTGTTTTCTGCTGCTCCAGAGAAGCGGACACGGAGCAAAGGATCCAAACTACAAGAAAGAAGATTCCACCTAAACATTAGGAAGAACTTCCTGACAGTAAGAGCTGTTCGACAGTGGAATTTGCTGCCAAGGAGTGTGGTGGAGTCTCCTTCTTTGGAGGTCTTTAAGCAGAGGCTTGACAACCATATGTCAGGAGTGCTCTGATGGTGTTTCCTGCTTGGCAGGGGGTTGGACTCGATGGCCCTTGTGGTCTCTTCCAACTCTATGATTCTATGATTCTATGATTCTATAAAGGCTGGTCGGATCATCTGACCTTGTGAAGTGTTACGCACTGGGGCTTAGCTGCAATTGCAGCACTGAAGTAACCTCTCTGGGGAGTAAGCCTGGGCAGTGCGTATGGAGATCCTGGGCTGCCCAGATGATAAGACCTTCATCTCGGCCTCGCTGATGTGCTCTAAAGGAAAGCAGAGCAATATGTTTGGCACCATTTCCCGCAAGGCAGTGGAGGGTTAGGATCAGAGTTTTCCTTCTCCTAAATGAGCTGCCTTCCTAGGTTGATGAGCCCCATCTGCCCCTCATTTCCCTCTTATGGCATGAGCAGAAGCCACATTCTTGACTATTGGACCCACTATTTGACTCATCTGCTGAATCAACCAGAGTCTGTCTTCACATGCAGGGGAAGTCCCTAATTCACCGAGGTTTTGAGACCCATCAGCCACTCTCACCTGATTTAGCCAACCAGTCATAGCCATTTCCTGGGGTGTGACAATGAGTTGATCAGGTCTTGCAAAGCCATGTTTGTGGCATTCTGTAATGTCTAACAATAAGCTGATCAACAGATGATGGTCTTGAAAAGCCCCATGCATGGTGTCCTGTCAGGGCCAGTGATCAACTGATTGTTGGGTCTTCCGAAGCCCCATGTGCAAAGCCAATGAAATCTATGGGCTCCATACCTTGACACCAATTTCATCCGAAACATGCCTTCCCCTGGAGCCTTCTAGAAACAGAAGTCTGGGTAGCCATTAAAAATGGTAGGGAGATGAGGCTCCTCTGCCCCCATTAATTTGAGTAATGGATTACTATAGTTTCTGCTGCATTCCTCCTCCCTTGCAGCTTCCTATAACTGAAAAGCATTTCCAGCTGACACCTGACTCCTGTCCCATTTTGTACCTCAACTTATTTTTCTCACCTTGAATTTTGCCAGTTGACCTTCCTTTCCTTTCAACTCCCCCCCTCCCCAATGGTCTTTATCTTTGTAAAGCTGAGGACAGGGCCTGACTTCTTTAATTTTTTGTATGGCACCTAGTGGGTGTATGCACTTTTTAAATATCTGAGATAAATCCTAACCATGTGTGTGCTACAGACAAGAAACCATCTAAACATTCATGTCTTCTCTAGCATCCCAGCACAACTTACCCTGGGAGGATATCGAGTGGTTATTTTCAACATGAATTCTGTCACTGCATTAAACTACATGCGTTATAGTTTAATGTGACAAACAGAGTTCACGTCCAGAATAACCAACCTATATCCTCACAAAGTCACCATTCCCAAGACTAAGGGGGAAAAGACATGGTAGAAAAAACTGATTGATTTTTTTGGGTGTGTGTGTGTGGTCATTTTCCACCAATGGAATCCAGGTTTGGCCTGTAAGAAAGCTTAAATATTACATCACTTTATTTACATACTGTTACCTTTTATTATTAAAGCAGCCTACTCTTCTCTCTCACTTTACTCCCAAATATATTTAGCAAATACCTTAAATTAGAAACTTTGAGTTAAACCACCAGGCTTCTCTTGGGGGAATCTCTTACCAATTCAACTATTCTGCCTAAGGCTTCTGAAGTCTAGGAGAGCTGCTGTGGGCCTGCCTTTTCTTCTATTTATGGTGCCATAAGTTTGTTGTCCTTGTGTTCAAACTAAAATATTAAATGTGGATGTTGGTGGCATTGTTGTTGTTGTTGTTTAGTCGTTTAGTCGTGTCCGACTCCTCGTGACCCCATGGACCAGAGCACGCCAGGCACTTCTGTCTTCCACTGCTTCCCGCAGTCTGCTCAAACTCATGCTGGTAGCTTCAAGAACACTATCCAACCATCTCGTCCTCTGTCGTCCCCTTCTCCTTGTGCCCTCCATCTTTCCCAACATCAGGGTCTTTTCCAGGGAGTCTTCTCTTCTCATGAGGTGGCCAAAGTATTGGAGCCTCAGCTTCACGATCAGTCCTTCCAGTGAGCACTCAGGGCTGATTTCCTTCAGAATGGATAGGTTTGATCTTCTTGCAGTCCATGGGACTCTCAAGAGTCTCCTCCAGCACCATAATTCAAAAGCATCAATTCTTCGGCGATCAGCCTTCTTTATGGTCCAGCTTTCACTTCCATAAATCACTACTGGGAAAACCATAGCTTTTACTATACGGACCTTTGTTGGCAAGGTGATGTCTCTACTTTTTAAGATGCTGTCTAAGTTTGTCATTGCTTTTCTCCCAAGAAGCAGGCGTCTTTTAATTTCGTGGCTGCTGTCACCATCTGCAGTGATCATGGAGCCCAAGAAAGTAAAATCTCTCACTGCCTCCATTTCTTCCCCTTCTATTTGCCAGGAGGTGATGGGACCAGTTGCCATGATCTTTGTTTTTTTTGATGTTGAGCTTCAGACCATATTTTGCGCTCTCCTCTTTAACCCTCATTAAAAGGTTATTTAATTCCTCCTCACTTTCTGCCATCAAGGTTGTGTCATCTGCATATCTGGTGGCATTAGCTCTGTATAAAGACATGAAGGATTCTTAGCAGCCTCACTTTGCAAGGGAGGCAGATGCTAGAGAGCCTTTTTAGAACAAGTTTTACATTGGTAAGCAGACCTGGGCCGGGAATCAGATGCAAGCTGTGAAATCAAGCCTGTTCTTTGGAAATTGGAAGGTGTCTCCCTCCTCCTGTATCTTCTCCACTCTCCAGGTTAATCTAACCTAAGTAAAACAATCAAAATGTAGGTATGCACTTTTCTTTCTTAACACACACACACACACACACACACACACCCCAGAATTGCACATCGGGGGTGGGAGGAATCAGGGTATAATATTCAGATAAAAACAGAGGGGTGGTCAGAGCAAGACTCATGGTAGGTTCTCATAGATATTCCTCACATATCATGTTGCTAAGCGACACTTAGCAATGTGAATCCTTCTCCTTCTGCCATTCAGGTGCATCTTCAATGCACTTTCCTTTTGTCTTCATGATGTGGCATTATCATTTGAAGCGTTACAGGTGTCAGACCTGGCTGGAGGCAAATCGTGGGAAATGTGCAGAATACGAATGACAGGCACTGGCCAGAAATACTTTTATGTCAAGATTCTATATATATGTTTTGGAGGGGTGGGTGGCGGGTGGAGAGGGAGGGAATCTGCAACCCATATTTCATGTGTGTTGCAGCATGGCCGATAAAGATGCCAAGTTCCTTTAATCTATGCTGTTCATAATAGCAACAATACTGGTTTCAGCCTTGGTAGTAGTATTAGGAGGAGCGGTAACATCTGTTTTAAAGCAGTAACTGAGATAACAAAGTGCCATTTGCATCTTGGAGATGTTGCCATCCCAGCACCCTCACTGTGAGCTAAAGCTGCAAGATGTCTTGGGGCAATGACATGTCATAGAATAATAGAACTGTAGATTTGGTAGGGATCACAAGGGTCATCTAGCTCAATCCTCTGCAATGCAGTAATCTTTTGCCCAACCTGGGACTTGAACCCACGATGCTAAGATTAAGAGTCTCATGCTCTACCAACTGAGCTATGAGATACTTGCCTAAAATGTCTTAGGCTATGGACCACCAGTGCACCACAAGAGCCAACCAACCCCAACCCTCTGCTGTCTGGGGAAAACAAGGCTGGGCCAAGATGAGCAGCTGTTGAGGTGGACAAGATGGTACCCACACCTGCAGGGCAGCAAGGGGATGCTGGCCAAGCTAGATGGTACACATGGTTCTGTCCTCCCATAGGTTGCCCTGGTTTCCCAGCATCTTCCCCCTGATGTGGCCACTTTGTTCTTCTTATGGCTTTGCAGAGAAAACAAAAGTTGTCACTCTGGCCCACCTGGTGACTGACAGTGCAGTCATCCCGAACACTGTTGAAAGGGCAGGTTTTCAAGAATCGACGTTGCCCGTTCCATATGGACACAGGATGTGAGAGAACACTTCATGTGCAAAGGTTAGCTTAGGGCTTTCTCCCCTCACATTTAATGCTGTGTCAGCCCTACTTAAAGCAGACCCATTGAGGTTAATAGACATGGTGGCAAACCTAAGTCTATTAATTTCATCGGGTCTGCTTATTATAGCTTAGTTGGATATGACCGCCTGATGTCAGAGTACATTGTGAGTAACTGGGAGTCTCAATCAGAGAATTAAAACACCTCAGTCCACATGCAGTTACTGATACTGCTTGTCATTCTCCAGTAGTGGTTTGAGTAAGAGAACCCAGGTTCAAATTCCAGCTCAGTCATGAAGCACATCAGGCACTATCTGCCAGCTTGACCTTCCTCACAGGGTTGTTGTGAGAATAAAACGTTAAGCGTGGCATACTTGCCACCTTGGAGGAAATGAGGTATATAAATGTAATAAGTAAATAAGTAATGAATAGCTCAATAGCTCCAGGTCCATTGAAGATCCCTATAATCAGGATTAGGCAAGTGGCCAGGATGTACTGAACCACCACAGAGATCATTATTTGACACATGAGAAGTTACTGGCTCATCTAACTTGAAGAGCAATGGGTCGTTGTGTATGGCTGTTGACCAGAAGGTTGGTGGTTTGAGCAGGACCCCTGCACTGCAGGGGGTGGGGCTAGATGACTCTTGGGATCCCTACCAACTCTACAGTTCTGTGAGTCTATGGTTGTCTACAATTGGCCGCAGCTCTCCAGGGTTTTATGCAGGAGTCTTGATTCTCAGTGTTTGTGAAGCGTGCCTATAAAAGCTATTTTGAAATTCCCCTGGGCGACCAAGACAAGAAATGGGGTTTGCATATTGTTTGTCACAATTGTGAGGAAATGCTTAGAGACTGGACAAAAGGAAAATGGAAGAGTATGCCTTTTGGGGTTCCCATGGTTTGGCGAGAACCCAAGGATCACGCAAGTGACTGCTATTTTTGTTTCCCAATGGTATCTACAAGCTGTTGTTATTCAGGTACTTGGTAAAGCCTTTCTGTTGTCCAAGCAAGAAGTTGACCATTTTGAGATCCACACAGATGATCCAGTTGTGGTCCTCACCATGTTCACTTCCTTCATCTTCAGAAGAGACAAACCCCTTAAAAAACTGGAATTGGGAGTTCCTCAGAGTGCAGGATAGGCGACAGCATGTTGCTAATACTGGGATAGGCGACAGCATGTTGGTTTTTCTTGCTGATACCCTTCGTATTGACCAGACAAAAATAGCATAACAAAAAGCATCAGGCTTGTTACACATTTTTGTCTACTTGAAGAAGCCATGGTCCGATCTGAAAAATACAAATATTTAGGTTACAAAACTATAAAAATAAAGAAAAATTAAGTTTGCAAAACAATAATTACCATATGGTTAGGGTAGATCAACATATCAGTGTCCACTTATCCCCAGTGTAAATATGACATATCGGCAAAAGTCGGAAATTGAAAGATAACTATAGCGTGTACACGAAAATCGATTTCAGATTTGAAATCATCATTGAAAGAATATACAGTATAAGAACAGTTGAAAAATCTCATGCAACAGAAAATGAAAAAAAATTGTTCCCCAGTATACTGTGTATCCCAAGGGAATACATTTTTTTGCATACCTCCAACTGTACATAGATATTCATGCCATGTTCAATGCTATATAAGTCACTTACATTTATACTCATATTGTACTACTTTGGCTATGTGTTTAATAAAATATTGAATTCTTGCATTGTGAAAAACAAAGATTATGGTGAAAAACATGAATTGCAAAAAAACTAGAGCTTACAGAACAAAACCAACTTCAGATATGAAAGGTCGAAATTAGGTTGGAACAACTGCAGGTGTCAATGCAACAAAATTTTTGTTCCCCAGTGTTATATATAAAAACCAACGCTCTGAATTGTGCTTGGAAGCTCACAACAGCAAGCAGAGACCTTGGGTTGTTACATGCTCTTGGTGAGCCATGGTATTTCTTTTATACTTTATTTTAAAAACATTAAAATTCTATACTGCTTTTTATTGGCAACAATAATAAAGCACATCACAAGGCTCAATGAAACCAAAATCGTCAGTAAAAAAATGTACAATACCAAGGCATCTGGTACAAGAGGTCAGGGATGGAAAAGCAGATGGTCTTTAATTGTCAGTGAAATCACTCTGAAGTAGGTGCCTATCTAATTTCAGTAGGAAGAGCATTCCTCCGTAGTAAGCGCACAATGGAAGAGGACCCTCCTCTGGACTTGGGTATATGGAGATGTGGATCGCATTCCTATACTCTTTAGATGTTTAAAAACAACAACAACAACAACAAGTAGCCATTAAAGCCCTAGCCCCTGTGTACCAAATTAAACATATTCAACAAGTTGATCGAAACAATGCTTTTCGGCTGTATTTCTCAGCCAAGGATCATGCCCTGAAAATGCAGCCATTGCCCTCAAAAGTTTCCTGCTATTAAAAACGACGTTGCAGCAAATTTTAAGCAACATCTAAAATAGCTAGCTGGGTAAAAAGATTTGCCGTCTGCCCTTTTATATGCCTGCAACAAGACCTATTGTTTTTTCCTCTGCTAAGCACAAAAGAACTAACGAAGGGACTGTTGAGGAGGTATGACTGGGATGATGTCAGAATATTTCCAGCAAAAGAATGTCAACTCCTCTCTGGCCAGGACCAGGAACTGCCACTTACGTGCTTTTTAACTCCTCCCCAACATTCTTCTTGTCCGGTTCCCACAGACGTGGAGTGGCACTGGAGGTCAGAGTGGACGAATACAAAAGGAGACCCCCTGCTGCCAGACCATCGTGCTGGGCTGTCACTTTGACTAATTCATGACTTCACCTTTAATCTCGCAGATCCATTATGGGTTAAAAAGAGACCCATTTTACAGCTGACAAGATTGAAGGGAGCACAGGCCAGGGTCCAAAAAAGGGGGGTGGGGGTGGGGGATAGAAACTCTTAAAGTGTGTATAATTGCAACCACCTGCTAAAAATAAACTCCTTCCCCCCCCCCACCTTCTTCTTCTTCTTCTTTTGCTTTTATTCCTTAGCCAATTGTCTATGCAATTTAGGAGACGGCAGCTAAATTCTACTAATTCCAAATCTAGTAGGTATTTTGATAAAGCATATTGTTAAAAGAATAAAAGGAAATCGTGTGTGTGTGTGTGTGTGTGTGTGTGTGTGTGTGTGTGTGTGTGTGTAGAAGAGCATATGGTTTCAGTATCAGAAATATATGGATAGATAGATAGAGAGAGAGTGGGGGAGTTTTAAATTGCTCATCATTGTGTCATTGGAGGTTTTGCAATTCCGAGCCAGATCACCATTGGGAGACAGGATTAATGTTAGCTAATAACTTTAAAATACTCATGTCAAGTGTTGGCTAATTAAGTCTACATGAATAAAAGCAGGGCAATAAACACACTTTTATACCAATTATTCCTTTTTAAAAAACCCCTCCCAATTACATTTATTTTATTTTATTTTATTTTATTTTATTGTCTGCTTGAAAAATACCGAATATGTTCTAAGAAATAATTAAGCATTCTTTGTGGCGGCTGATGGACAGTGTCTTCAAATATAATTCTATCTAACAATTCTTTTTGTTAATGGGGCAATCAATTCAAATATGTATTTACCAAAGATTTTTGTAAAAACTCCCTTAAGTGAGCCAAATGGTACTTTGTGGTGTTGAAAAGCAAGAGAAATGATATGTGCCAAAGGGGGGGGGGGAATGAA
This sequence comes from Podarcis filfolensis, assembly GCF_964270895.1. NCBI lineage: Eukaryota > Metazoa > Chordata > Lepidosauria > Squamata > Lacertidae > Podarcis > Podarcis filfolensis. Next base: position 26,311,752 of record NC_139607.1, on the reverse strand, counting down.
TACATAGTACAAATAATTCAACACTGCAGGCATTTCATACACAGAGCTGCGAATCAGCAGGTGCTGAGAGATCAAGTGATATACATTCATGTGTGAACCAACTCTTTCTATGCCAAGAAATATATATTTAGATGTAACAATTCCCTGCACTTGTGCAATTTTGCAAACCATGACATTAAACCAGCACTGAAGCAGCTACCTGAGCAAGTATTTAGGATCAGGGCTGTGCTTCTTACTGACTGTTCTATGATGGTCTGACTTTCTCATTTTAAATAACCAAGGATAATGAATATGGACATACTGTATTAAAAACATTTCCCCCCTTAAAGCTCTGAAATGAATGATAGTCATACAAGAGGTCTTTGCATGTGCTCTATGAATCAGGAACCTATGAATTTAATTGCATGTGTGTTAGGAAAATGTCATTACTGTTAAATCATATAATTTAGTTTTAGCCTCATTAATATTATATCCTGAAACATTTCCAAACCATTGTTTTGATAAGATGCCTCATAGATTATACTGGCTCGGTTAAAGTACTCGTGTTTGCTGAGATGGCTGAATTCCACTGCCCAGTCTAAGCTATAATTAATCTATGAAAACTTACCGGTAATTATAGGTTGGTTCCCTTCCTCACGTGCTTCTAGTTCACAGGATGTCCTGATGAGACAATGGATTCTGCACTGGATGGAGGTGTGTGATCAGTTTTAAATGGGATTGCATAAAGAAACAAGCTTGCAGTTTTGAGGTTCTTCTGGACTCAAGTGTTATATATGGGAATGCACGTGGCATTGGTGGTTAGCAATGCCTTCTACTAGCTTAGGTTGGTTTGGCAGATGCAACCCTATATAGAGAGATTAAACTTTGCTTTGGTTACTATGCACTATTGTAGTGGTAGACATCTGGCTTTCAAATTTCAGAAGCACCCCATGCAATGCCAACCGCCCCGCTTCCCACCTCTCGCCTTCTGTTCTAAGTCATTGTAGTGGCACCCTGCCAGCTTGGTATCCAGTGCATGTGAACCAGTTGTGCTCCCCTAAATCCACTTCTGCACTATTGACATCCCCACTGTGGAAGGACGTGTGGACCCAGAACTGGTCTCCACAGTCACTGTTAAGACTGTGTTCAAGGAAGACAATCTTACTTGGCTACGAGTTATGGAATAAGGAGAAGGAGAAGGAGAAGATCTATGTGCCTTTGAAAATGGTTAGGAAACTTCAGCTGGTGCAACATTTCTCTGATGAAAATTGGGATGTCCTGAGGAAAAGCAGGACATTCCAGGATCAAATCAGAAACTGGGATGGCTTCTGTAAATCCAGGACTGTCCCCGGAAAACAGAGACACTTGGAGGGTCTGCCTTGAAAACATTTGTATTCTGAATAGCAGGAATAGCAACAAAATGGTCAGAATACTAATAATAGCATATTGCTGGCATGATATGCTCCATCCCAGCATGTGCTACCACTCACATTTTCGAGATGTGCCATGGGCAGGAATTTGAAGTGAGCCAGGAGCTGAAGTAGTCAGGATCAAAAGGCAGGTCAGAACCAGAGGACAAAAGAGGAGGCAAGAACAAAAAAAACCTGAAGATACAGGACCACACCAGAGCTCAGGAAAACATGTTGCTCAAGCAAGGCTCACCTGGAACATGAAGCCCTTCAGACTCCTTCTGCCAAGAAGGATCCAACCTGGGTTAGTGGTGTCACTTCAGAGCTGGAAGATTCTTCATTGAGAAGAATTTGCACTTGCAGTTCAGTGCTTAAGCACTCAGGGCATCCACATACGAATTCCAGAGCAAGAAAACAGTCATAGATGCCCCTGCCTCTTAACTCTCCACGCCATGGATTTTTCCTTCATTAGTAGGATAACTTTTAAGAGCTGGAGTTCCAAACAAGAACAATAGCCCCGCCTTCCCAACTGCACACAGTGAAGAACCACTGTTGTTCTTCAGCTTCTGCTGTAGGAATATAAAAAGCTGCCTTATACCAACTCAGACCATCGGTCCATCCAGTTCAAAATTGTCTTACGATGACTGGCAGTGGTTCTTTCCAGCCCTACCTGGATATGTCAGGGACTGAATCTGGGACTATCTGCATGCAAAGCCAATGCTCCACCTACAAAGGTGTGGGCTGGGACTAGGCATCGTTACCAGTAAATATGGAAACAGTAAACATTTGCCATGGAAGAAGAATAATTCAGCCAAGCTGCAGCAGATTGGTTGGCAGACTAGGGAGGTCCTGGAGACATGTGCTTTTATCTGACACTCCTAATCTATTATGGCCCTCTTTATTTATAAAACTACTCTTCACCATGTTACTGTGATGCATTTTTTTTAGACTGCCAAATGATTATCTCAGAGATGAAATAAATGAATATCATGAATGAATAATAATGAATTTTGCAAACCAAGTAATGACAAGGAACAGCAGATGCCCATCTCTTATATTAATGCTGATTCCAGCCCCTTTTATATTCCAATTTGGCTGAGGAAAGTGGAGCAGAATGCCGTTATAGAAAGCCGCTGAATGAACCACAAAGGATGAAGATCACAGCATCATGTACAACCTGATGACACTGTTTTAATATCAGTGTAAATTTACATCTTTAGTACTTCTTTTTTTCAAAAACACCACAGCGGATTGTTTCATAGGCTGTTTGTGAAGGCAATTTCCTTACTCGTATAACATAACTCACAAAACCACAAACACGCAGGCAGTGCATGCCTATATCGGTTCACTCAAAAGTTACTCCCAGTCTGTTCAGTTGTTACTCATTCCTAGGAAAGCGTGTGTTAGGATTACAACCATAGGCACTTGGGTTTGGCAACAGGTTTAATTATTCTGGACTAGTCCATGTCAATGATAACTTTGCGCAACAAGGGGAAAGCAGGCTGTTGCTTCTGAAGCAGCTCTCCACCTCCTCCAGATTGTCCGAGTCTATCATGCAAAAAAGAGCTCATGTGCTGTTCTGTCAAGTAGAAATTCCCAGCACAGCATCTGTCTGCAAGGCGACTTCTAGGAGCAGTTGGTTTGTAGCCTTTGGGAGCTGCTGCCTCCCTGCCTTTGTCATGCAGTTTGGGATGATGATGAGTTGCCTTGTCACTTGGCAAACTGCTTCTCTTTGGTTGCCATTCCAGAGATGGGCGGGGGGAGCCTTTGTTGTTTGCAATGCACTTTTCCTTAAGTACCTCCTGTGAGCTCTCTATATGAATTCTTTATAGATGAAATAATGAGAATTTCCTAGTGTCCCTATATGTGGTTCCCCTTTTATCCACCTGTGAAAAGTGCAACTTTTTTGTATATTCAGATCCCTGTGTCCTGTAACTCACCACCACCACCAACAGAAAGCTCTTCTGTAATCTTTGACAAACTCTTCCCTTCCCTTCCCTATCCTTTCCTCTTCTTTTTGTTTGGTTTCGTTTTAGTTCATGAGTCTATAAGCTAAATCTAGATGAGTGAGATCAATAATGCTGAGAGATATTTGAAATGAAGCATATGGCCCATTGAATATGCATGCAAGAATACACAGGGAGTGAACCTTTCGTTCTGGAAGAGAAGTGAATATCTGAAAAGTTTCCAAGGCAAAGTTGCGATACTGGACTATCTCTGCTGTAATGGCTAATAAACGAGAAACACAGCTAACAACAAAACTATGAGGCTTTGGAAAGCTGGCAATGTATTGAAAAGCATCACATGAGCTTAACAAAGTCCTCTCCTTGGGGAAGAACCCTATAGTAAATGATTTACGCAAAGCTAATAATAATAATGATGATGATGATGATAATAATAATAATAATAAATGCACCAGAACAATATATGTGAATGTAGGAAATATTTTGCATTGTGGCTGGTCCTTAGAGAGGAGGAAGAGCTGTTCTGTAGTTTGTTACTCTGTAGTTCAATATGTGCTTGGAGGTTTCAGATACTGGGGGTTTCTGTTTTGCGCTTAATCTGCACACAACCCAAGGGGGAGGGGGGCAACCTGCCGTTGTAGGAGAGAAAAGAGACTGTGCTGCTGAATAGGAGCGATTGGGCATAAAGTAGTAAAGATGAGGGCCTAGAAGGGAGGGTAAGACAAGTGGGAGGTGAGAGACAAAAGAGAGGAGAGGAATTTCTTTCACAGAAAGGAGAAACTGTGTCATTCAGTGCGATTCCTGGAATAGAATCTTTAATGGGTAAAGGAATGGCAGAGACAGGACCAAAAAACGAAACGAAACAAAAAAAAATAAACTCACTGCCCTTAAAAGTTCAGTTGGCCTGAAGCTTGATAGAGTTTCCTGTTTCTTTTTGTTTTGTTAATTTTATGCCCTTTTTTATTATTAAAGAAAAAGTCCTTCTAAAAAAAACCTGAATTTAGCCACATTGCTATATACGATTGAGGGAAAACAACAGAGCATTCTGAATGTTATCATCCCATATTTGCGATTTGTGAGCAATCTTTAAAACCGGATTCTTTTAAAGCCATCTCTTCCCCCTTTGTTGTGTTTACATTTTTCACTATAGGAACTATAATAGGGTGTACTATCTTCAAGTCCTTTACAGAGGAAGCAACCATCTTCTAATCCTATTACCAGGAGAGGGGTGTGTGGTAGGAGTAAAAAAGAAGATGCTTCATTACAGCACATAATAGCCCTGGATAAATAAGTCAAAATCAGCCTATACACACATCATAATGAAGTCCTGTGGCTGTACCATTTTGTGAAAGGCAAAATAATATGCAAATAGATTCTTGCGCACAGTCGCATTACCCACATGAAAAGAAGAGTTTGTTGCGGCTCTTCTTGAAGTGAGATGATTTCCAATTAAAAACAAACAAGCTAGGAAGCATGTGGTACTAACCACCGGAATGCAGAAACAAGAATGATTTTGGGGGGCATGTGCACAAAAATCGATTTCTGAATCTTAAACCAGAGCTAGGTTTACAGCTGCAAGGGATAAATGAGTGATTGGTGCTTTCATTCAGGGTTTTTGTGGGGAAGGCTGCATTTGCAAGAGAATGTGGGGTGTGCAAGGATCTTCTTCGACCCATACTTACGGTGCAACCATGTGAATAATAAAGGGAGCAGGGGAAACTGCTTGCAATATTAACAAAGTAGGTTATTTGCTCAGATTGATAGCTATAATAAAGCTGATGTTTTGTGTAAGCAGCTAAAACGTCTCTACATTTGTGGCTGGGGTTGCATGCGAACTACTTAGAATGGAATACTGTGATTCTACTCAAATTATTTTTATAGCATATTACTGTGGTTGAAATATGGACAATGCACACACCAGGTTTATAAGAAAAAGCAGCTCAAAAGATAACTGTTGAATACATCAAACAACATTGGCTGTAAAGACAATCACACTTTAGATTTATTGTGGAACCATTATCCAAATTCTGCTGGTTTCAGATGCTAGATACAAGCAACACTGCACGGCCCTCCACAAACAGTAAGGCATTTCGGCAGAATTAATGCAACATATTGAGGAAACTCTTACTGGAGTACAACATGAATACATGCTACACCATAAGCACAATATCCTGAAAAAGCTGAAATTTTAAATGCAGTAAGGCATGACTGTATACAGCTAGTTACCCAACTGAGTGCAGTCCATTAGTGGTGCATTTTCCCCCTCTTCTGTGCTTGGGACCCTTGTCCCCCATTCTGCAGTCCAGGCAGGCAGCAAAACCAGGAGTTCCTGGCAGGTTGTCAAACATGGCTGGTGGGCTGCTTTTGGCTTCTATTTGGAAAGGTGGTAGGCCGTAACTTGTGCTTTTCTCAGGCAAAGATCTCACACCAAATTGGAAAACGTCCTTCTGCTCATGAAGAAGGTCTTCGGCTTTCAGGTGGGCACTGCTGGACCTAGGCAAATATCTTCTGCATTTTTCATCTCTCCTTTGAGAATGGTTACAGAGATCAAGGTGTTGTACTGATGAAGAAGTACATACCAGGACTCATCAGCCCTGTTCAGACATTTAGCCTGATCATGAGAAGATTAAACGTGTAAAGGGATGGACACACATGCACAATCTCATTCCAACTTCTCTGTTTATTGGGCGTACTCCTCCCTTCAAACCTTCATACTTGAAGCCCAAAGGTCTGAAAGGGCCTCTAACCACCTCCAGCTAACTTGGGGGAGAGGGAGGCTCCGTGCAATTAGAACCCCACAAAATTAAGAGCCCACATGTGTAGGGACATTGTGGGGAGGAATGCTTGCATGTCTCCACCCCTTTCCATACTCTTAACTCTTGAAAAGGGCCTGAATATGGTTATTGAGATATCTCAATCTTTAAGCCATGTTACTTATTTTGTTGTGTTTTCCTGCCCTTCTTGGAAGTGGCATGGAGCCTTGGGCTAAGGACTTGGAATGCATATTCTAGAATACATTTTGATATATCAGTATTCAAGGTTGACATCGCATAGACAGCTGTTATACTTCACTGAAAAACACAATGTTAAAGCAAGGTTCTTTTCTTGGCTTATCACCTGTGGCCCGTTTGAACAAAACAAACTGCAGTCCCCAGTTTACACATAAGTCTAAGCTTGTTTGCTTGTTTGTGTGTGTAAAGCGAGAGCAGTAATTAACTATGGTTTGTCGTGATTTACAAACTGTAGTTTACATTTTTCCTTTGAGAATGTTACACTGGCATTCTTGCTTGAAATGTACAGTAGAAATGGATGGAGTTCATGCTTGAAATTCATCTATCATCCACACCATAGGTGGTATTAAACTCACTTTTACTCAGAGTAGATTTATTAAAATTAGTGGACCTTAGTCATGTTCACTCATCTCAATGGGTCTACTATGTGTAAAAGTGAGTTGAATACAATCCCATACATTACAAAACCTCTTATACCACTTGAACGGTTCTGGGGAGTCCTGGGAACTGTAGCCTGTTAATGGTGCTGGGAACTGTACTTCTGTGAGGTCAGCACTACGGTTCTTAGGGTTCTCAGTGACAAAAGTGGTAGAAGAGTGCTTCAAATCTATGGTGTGGATGTGACTGTAGACTCTTCTGTTAGTGAATACCAATATACATTCTGATATTTCAGTATTAAAGGGAAATACCACATGTGTCTTATTTTTGAAGTTTTCATCCAAATGCCTCAGTGTTCGGGGAGATATTACAGTACTACCTTTTACATCTTTTCTGAATCCTTGGAAAACAGATGTTGGGGCTAGAGAATGTTGTCCTTAGCTTGCACTCCCAATGAACTGGCTAAACCAAAGAGTGTGTTTTGCTCAGCCAATAAATCCCCCCCCCCCATGTTCCAGTTTGCGGACTAAACTATAAGTAAGTTCTTGTCCAATAGTTTGAGCCCACAGCTACACACAGCTCTGGGCCTTATTAACTGACTCCAAATATGCTTGGAATTTGAAAGAAAAATCTCAAGTTTTTCTTAATTGGCCATGTTGCGCTATGTAGTCAGCTTATTCTTGTCAAACCCTGGGCTCCATTGTGAAGGAAACCTCTTGACAACAAAACAGACTTTTTGAAGTCTTAAGCATTGTTCACATGAGCAAGGGCCCACAGGATTAGGCCCAATATCACCCAATATGAATAAAACATAAGGCTCATTATACCTTTTGATGTTTGTATGGTTCCTCTCTTAAAATAGTCTAGAAGCTGTGCTTCACTTGCCAGAGTTAAAATCTCATTTTAGCTGCAGTAGCAGAATCTGTGTACCTATGATTGCAGGCTGTGCTTTATATCCTTGAATCCTGGATTTGATAGAAACTACATAAACAAAGCTAAGAAACCTCTAAAGCAGATAGACAACGATAAAATGTGGGACACATTTGTTATAAGTTACAAATCATCATGACTTTTGTCATGGAAAAGTCTTCCAATCGATTAGTTTTGTGTATGGTGCTCCTGAATATGCAGGAAAATGCATGAAGAGTCCAGTCCTATCACATGTCTGCTCAGAAATAAGCCCTAGTGAGTTCAGTTGAACTTACTCCAGTCTAAGTATATTTAGGATTGCAGCTTAAGTGATAGGAGGCAGTGAGGGCAGGATCAATCATTAATAGCACAATGCTATGCATATCTACTTGAAAGTAAGTCCCATTGAATTCAGGCATGCGAATATAAGATTGCAGCCTAAGATGCAAACAAGGGGTTCCTAAAACAGCGTTTGCATCATAATAATAAGGCTGAAGCTGGGCATTTGCTGGGAGAAAGTCATCAGGTGTTTAGCTGGTGATATATTGCAAAGTCACATATCACCAAGCCCTACTGTTTTAGTTCCATCCTTGTTTCAGACATCATGATATATCAGTATATCACAATGTTTAGCTGGTGATATATTGCGGTGTTGAAAACCAATATTGGCCAGCCCTACTCCGCACTGCTGCATTTTGTTGAAAGTCTCACTTGTACCTGCATCTTTCTAGAAGAGCACTCACTCATCTGTTATTGACCTTGAGCGAACTTTAAGCAGAAAGAACAACAAGTAATGAAAAAAGAAAAGAAAAGAAAAGAAAAGAAAAGAAAAGAATGTGAAGCTTTTGTAAGATCTTATATAACTAGCTCAGCTATATCAGGAACTTGTTGTTGGTTTTAATTATATATTTATGGGTGAACTTCTTAAGCATTATGCCACCTCCATGCCACCTCCTTCTGACTTCTAAATGAGCTAATTTAATGAACCACTCCTGGGGTACAGTTTTCATTCATTCCTCCATTTGACTCTGTTGTGCGTCGGATACTTACTTATTTGCTTCCTTTAGCTTTATTAATTGCTAGCAGTATATGTGGTTGTGCTGCTGAAGAAAAATCACACTGTCAAATATAACTTCCACGGAAAATGTGATATGTGTGAACTAGGATTTTTATTGTTGTCGCTATCTGGTATGATGAACCTATGAAATGAACTTCCCTTGTGAAAAAATAATGATCCAAGCACAGTGAACTTAATGAGAATGTATGCATGTGCCTCCCCCAACCCAGCAAAAATATCAAACCTATGTTTGCAAAGGTGCATCTGTAAAGGAAGCAAGTTCACTATTTTGCAAGTCCATTTAAAATATTGTGAAAGAAAGCCAAGGGGTTGTTGCTATGAGACCTGAGTAGGTGGTCAAAGTTAAAATTAGACTTCTGCCTACTCCCTATAAGTATTGAATAACAGTTCATTAGTTTTATTCTCTAAGAGTTGATAGATTTGGATTTCTGTTCTATTTGTTTTCCTCTTTTGTTTTCTATTTCTTAGGAATCTTTTATCATCTTTTTACTGAGAAGTTGATGTGCTCTTGTTTCCTGTTCGCCGCTTAGAGTCCATATGTAGCCTGATCATGTAGTACCCCACTTTTTGGATCAGTCAGAGTGCTGTGTTTTTTCACCTGGGTAATCTAAGACAATTAATACCCTTTTTAGTACATTGGCTGTGCAAATGTCGCTGATCCTCTGCATGTATCATTTGTTATGCTATTTGTTACAGAAGACCTTTGCTCTGCTAAATTCCATGCCTAGGTTCAGTCTTACCCAACCTGGTGCTCCCCCACATGTTGTTGAATGCCAACTTCCATCAGCCCCAGGCAGCATGGTCAATTGTTAGGAATGATGGGAGTTGTAGTCCCACAAATCCGGAGGGCACAAGGTTGGACAAGGTTGCTCTACTCAATTAATTGCTCAAACATTTTATGAAAATAACACACACACATATTTTCAATAGTTGTGTAGACCGAGGAGCTGTGTCCACCCTGGACAGTGGTATATTATGGCCAGACAAGCTCTTGGATGCTGTGTTACATTGAGAACTCAGAATGGATATACTTTCCCCCCAGTCACTCCCAAATGCTTGGGAGTAACAACAATAGAAACTCAGGTAGGATGTATACTGCAGATCAGGAAAGGTACCATTAGGGCCAAGAGAATGCCAGCATAGTTCATGAGCTGCATCAAGGAAGCTCTCAAAGGCACAGCTTCAAAAATGGAAGTCTTTTCCAAATGACGACAACCAAAAGGAGCACAGACTTTGGCCAAAGAAATGCAAACTGGCAATAAGGAATGCAGAAAAAGAATTTACAGAACATGTCGCTATAAACATTAAAGCTAATAAAAATATTTAAATACATTAGGAGCAGAAAACTGGCTAGGGAGATGGTAAAAAGGAGGCAAGGGAGTAAGGTAATTGCAATGAGACTGAACGAATTATATACATATTTCATCATGGAAGATGAAATAACTTTTTCAGGAAGGTAGTCTGAGGAACTGCGGTACAAAGTCACTCGGTCTGGTGGTATTCAGTGAAGAGTTTAAAAGAATTTAATTTACTGATCTTCTAGCAAAGATATAGTACTTGTTTGTAAGTTCAGCCCCCATATATGAGAACCATAAATAGAACCCTTAAAAAAAAAAAGGAATCCAGGGAGGATCTGGGAAATTAGAGGTTGGTTGTTTAACATCTACTCTGAGACAAGTGGTGGAAAGCATTATTAAAATTAGAATTGTCAAACATATATAAGTCCTGCTGGAGAAGTACCATCATGGTTTCAGCATGGGTAGGTCTTGTCTAACTAACTTTCAGAGTTGTTTGAGAGTGTCAGTAAGCACGTGGATCGGGGTGATCCAGTACACACTGTGTACTTAGACTTTCAGAAAGCTTTTGATAAAGTCCCTCACCAAAGAATTCTGGGTAAGCTTACCAGTAATGAGATAAGAGGACAGATCTTCTTATGGGTCAGTAACTGGTTAAAGGAAGAAAGTACTGGTAAACTGGAAAGTAGGAAGAAACGGACAGTTCTCACAATGGAGGGATGAAAGAAATAGGGTCTTTCAAGGATCAGTATTGGGTTGTGTTCATAACCTGGGTGTGCAGTGAGGTGTGCAGTGAGGTGACAAAGTTTGCTGATAGCACCAAATTGTTTAGGGTAGTAAGAACAACAAGGGATTGTGAGGAGCTCCAAAATAGATAAAGAAATCTCTCCAAACAAGGTGAAAGGGGATTGAAGCAGCAAATGTGATTCAGTGTAAGCAAGTGTAATGGTGGCGCACACTGAGGCAAAAAAATAAAAATAAAATCCTAGTTTCACATATGATTGTGAGGTCTGAGCTGAATATGACTGCTGCTGGTGCACAACTCCATGAAAATGTTGACCCAGCATGTAGCAGCTGTGTAAAGGGCAAATACCCTATAGCACTTGATGATGCCGTGGCTTATGGGATTGTCCCATTATAATTGCTTCATGCCACAGCTATGGGCAGTTGTATAGTGGAGAAAGAACTGGGAACTGGGGTGGGGGAGGTAGCGCATCTCCAGGATTTTTTTCAGAGCAGGAGCAATTACGTAACCAACTTGCCTTCCTCTCGCAATTGAATGTGACAAGGAGGCTTTCAGCGATGACGATTTTGCTGTTATTTTCTTACCCACCCTTCACCAAAAAGTCCAGGGTGGGTTGCAAAATGTAACCCACCAACAGTACAATATTGTGTACTGTTTCAAGTTTTGCTATTGTTTGTGATGGATTAGCATGGAGGAAGTCAGAGAATGGGGATAATAATACAGCAGAGCCTAGATACGCCTTTCTTTTGATGGACTTCCAATTTAAATGGATTGCATTTCTAACAAAAAGCTACAGGTTGCATTTCGGGTGGTTGAAGATATTTTGCTTATTGTCTTTTACAAGTTGACTGAAGGCTAGCGGAAGTAAGCATCACTTTATGCATAAGATTGAAGTCATGCCATGTGGTTGAACAGAGATTTTGTCCCAGGTTCTCCCAGCCCAACTCCTACATGCTAGTTCCACCCTTTATTAGCTCAATATACTATTACTGTCAGCTGAGCCTAATAAACTGGGTATTATTCTATGTACTGCTGCTCTTTAGGCGGTATATATAATGGATCACCACTGCTCCCTTATGTGAGGTATTACTATGGGATATCATGGGGCTGTCATGATGAGCTTCTGCAAAAATTTCCACTGGCTATGGGATCTTTAATAAGCTATATTCTAGGCAGTTGGTCAGAAAAAAGACAATAACATGCTGGAAGATGCAGAACTGCCATATCCTACTGCCAATCTGGCCTGATTTCTTTTCTTTCCAGTTTCTGCCACCCCAGGGACTACCACTTGTTCCAGAGTTGGAAGAAAACAGCACAACACAAACATTTATTTGCAAATTTCAAACAAATGTTACCAACAGCTTTGGCTTTTTCTTTCTTTCTTTTTAAAGCAGCAACACTAGAACTCATGCCATCAGATTTTGGGAACTCGCACTCCCTGAATATATTCCAAAATATTCAGTGATCATCTATGTTTTTGCTTTAGACAGTTGTATTAAGAATCACAAAGGAACGCCATAAGCACTAGGAGCAGTGCTGTTCTCCAAGGCTCTTTTGATGTCTGTCCCCTTCGTCTGTTTTCCCCGCAACAATCACAGAAGTAGAGCCACCTTCCACATTGCGACTGTTTCCCAGACAAAGGTTATCTGCACAAAATTTTCAAATTTTGAAACATTTCATTATTACAGTAATGACTATTGCTACTCTTAACAGACATGCTGTCAGGTTGCAAAATGTATACATTGGTTCGTGCAAAGGGGGGGGGGGAAGAAAGCGCAAGAGAGAAACCTCCTTTTTTTTATTAAAACACACACACATACACACAACAAAGGTCAAAACTTTTAAAATGTCACTTCTTCTGCAGTTTTGCATAGAAAATACACTGAGTCAGTGGGAGGGCTCCTTGTCCATAGAAACAGGCTGTAAGAAAAGAATGTTATCCTGCTGTTGTAGTTTCCACTTTCACTGGCAGCTGCGGTCTGAGCAGAAAAGCACTGTGGGAGCCTATTGTTACCCCAGCTGGGTAATAGTTTTCTTATTTTACAGTCAGGAACCGAGGGGGGTTGGGGTGCCTCAGCAAAGTGCCTGAAAATATAACTCCTGCAAACAGATCGCTTTCCTTCTTCCCAATGAGAAACAGGCATCCATAAATCTTTCATTTTGGCCCTCCAATCAAGGAAATGAATTTCTCTAAACAAAAGGAGGACTCGAATTTATTATTATTATTTATCATTTGGGTGGGAATAAAATAAACAAACAGTGCATTAAAAAGGAGGCTGCGTGATTATCATGCTGAATTCACCTTGAGGAACGCCATTCCTTGCTACAATGCTGAGTAATGCAAATTGGTGTTTAATTATTATTTTTTAAAAACCAGTGTAAAAATTGACACAAAACAGCATATTTTTTGACATAAAGCTTTGTCTTTTTTTGCATTAAGAAAAAGTCTCCCATGAATGGGATCCTATACATGGGTGTAAATGGACTGGGTCTACAATTCAAAAGATTAATTAGCTGCAGAACAACCGTTTATATTTGTCACTAGTTTATCCAGTTAATGAGGCTGATTTTAGTTGCTGTGGCAACCTAAGTTTTAAAGGTGAAAGGTCGCTGACCCAGTCATAGAGCCTTACAATCTCTTTTGGGGGCAGTTAATATCCCAGAATTTGTCAAACCAACTAATCATAATGCAAACCCTTCAGGATAGGTAAAGTGATTTCTATAGGTCCCAACCACACAGTTTGAATTTTGAAATCTGTCTGTGATTCTCTCATTTCAAAGTGAAGAATGCAGTACAAAATTCAAAAAAATAGGTATGGGTTTCTGCAGTTCATAAAAAGTAAATTCCATGACAGGGACTATTATGGGAGAAGGCTAATTTGATAATTGGATCAGTGAAGTATGGAGAAATTTGTGCCATTTTGCTATATTGGAGGTATTTTTGCTGCATTCATTTGGTTAAGTAGAGGGCTTTATTCTCCACAAGGTGATTTTTTTAAATCATTATTTATCCGCTTTTCAAGAAGTTCTCAGAGTGTTTAAATTACATAATAAAACTATCTAAAACTTAATAAAATCTCTACTACACACTTCCTTAAACCTTTTAGGCCTGGTAAGGCAAATAGTATCAGCACCTTCTGGCTTTCAGAACCTTTGGCAAAGGAGGCTGTGCTTGCTGGCAAAACATTGATGCAAAATGGCCTCTCCTCATTGCTGCTGTTGTTGCCACACAAGAAACACACTGGCCAGGGGGAGTAGTGCCTCCCCAAACAACCAGGTCTAGGTTTCACAAATTGTGAGTGTCCAAGGAAGGCAGTGTCCCCTGGGCAGATGGTGTTAGTCATGCGTACCAGCTCTCAAGCCATGTGACTTCTAGTCTTGTGAAATTTGGTCCATTGTATGTACAGAGCATACAACACCATATCTCAAACTCACTCTAGTTTCTGAATATAAATATAGGACTCTTCTCAAGACCCAGTCTGTCTCCTGCCCAGTGGTGTTGCGGGTTCACTTCATGATGGGGAAAAATGGTAATTTGAAGGACCCTTTAGATCAGGTCATAGCCATCTTTCCTTGCTAAGTGGGATAGCCATGGGGTAGCTAAGTGGGACTTCAATGAAATGAATGGAAAAATAAGTGAGTTTGGCAGGGTGAGCATGAAAAAAGTCAGCAATGCTAGGCAATTGGGAGCCCTTGGCTCCTCTCTGGTTTTATTATTTACTGAATTCCTTTATGAACGGTATAATAATAATAATAATAATAATAATAATAATAATAATAATAATTTATTTGTACCCCGCCCATCTGGCTGGGTTTCCCCAGCCACTCTGGGCGACTTCCAACAAAGATTAAAAATACATCAAAACTGTCAAACTTCCCTGAACAGGGCTGCCTTCAGATGTCTTCTAAATGTCAGGTAGTTGTTTATCTCTTTGACATCTGATGGGAGGGCGTTCGACAGGGCGGGCGCCATCTCTCTCTCATACACACACACACAAACTTAAAACAATTACAGTAGTACCTCGGGTTACATATGCTTCAGGTTACATACACTTCAGGTTACAGACTCTGCTAACCCAGAAATATTACCTCAGGTTAAGAACTTTGCTTCAGGATGAGAACAGAAATCGTGCTCCGGCAGTGCAGCGGCAGCAGGAGGCCCAATTAGCTTCAGGTTAAGAACAGTTTTAGGTTAAGAACAGACCTCCGGAACGAATTAAGTACTTAACCTGAGGTACCACTGTACATAAATTAAACAATATAACAAAAATAGTACATGTATACATAAAATCAGTTCAGATCCAATACTGTACGTATACCAATTGGGATAATGATCTTCATTTTGAAAGCATGTTGAAAGTGGAATATATTTAGAAGACCCCCCCCCAAAAAAAGCAGATGGTGCTTGTAGGATAAGTGACATGAGCAAATTCCAAAGGATGGATGCCACCACACTAAACACCTGTTCCAACATCATGCAGAATGAACCTCCAAATGGTATGGCACCTACAGATGCAGTGATTGGTTGGGCATGAAGAGGGTTGAGACAATCTTTTAGTTTCCTGTGCCTTCTACCTGAGGTTTTATTGAGAAGGATGTCAGCCCAAAACGGATGTCTCAGGGGTCTTGCATTTTGCCTGGCCACTGCCACTCTCTGATGGGAGAAATGTGATCTGAATGTGTGGGGGCAAGGAGTAGCATCATGGGCAGGAGAGTCCAGCCCCCAGGTGGTTTAGCTTAGGGGGCTCTAGGGATGGACAAATCTGTTGATTTTGGTGTGTCTCAGTTTCTTCCCATTTTCACATTAGTGCGTCATATATTTCTCTTAGCCCTTGCAAAAATGTACCAGCATTTTAGTGCAAATTTCTCCTAATTTCTGCATGCAGTTTTACCTAATATAAGGCACTTTTGCGTGTTATTTTCACAAATATGTGCATTTTATGCACACTTTATACTAGTATATGCATCTTTGTACACATTACTTGGCTGATGAACTAGACTACAAAATTCAGGGAATTACAAATTTCGAAGGTGGCTAAGCTTTGGTGTGCATACTGTTTTAAAAAGTGCAGGTGGATACACCTTGAAATGCTGATTGAATTGCACTTCTCCCCCATTCCTAAGAGGATCTTGCTACAGGACGAATATGTTGTCTCTCCCTTCTTTAAATTAAACATTTCCCTCTTTGTGTATGCTCACAAGTATCAATTCCCACCCCCGCTCCCCATTCTAAAACCAAGTTTTAACGCTGTCATGCCGCAAATCTCTCTTTTGTAAAAACAAACCCTAAGTAGGGTTAAATTCTGATTAATAGGACCTAGAATAGTAAAGGATACAACCAACAAGGTGCTGCCCTGGGTTCCTTTTGGGTCAAAGGACAGGATAGAAATGTAATAACAACAACAACAAATTACTTTGAAAAATCTTAAGAGACATGTGCAAATAAGTAAAAATAAACACACGAACACATATAATCTGCATAATTTCTATGGGGTCTGCTTGATTCCATATTGTTATACTTCAAGTTAAATCAATACCTTAGAATGCAGGTCAGAGCCTTGCTTGAAATGTATGAGTGTTTTGCCAAGTGTAATTGCTTAGGACATGAAAATATCGATAGACAGAAGGAGATTTGTGTGAAATATTTTAAGAGATACTTTGAAGGATGTGATATTCCTACCCACGAAACTTCAGTGTCTGAGGATAGATAGATAGATAGATAGAAAGATAGATAGATAGACAGATAGATGATAGATAGATGATAGACAGACAGACAGACAGATATAAAAACTGGTTGTTAGGAATATCTGAAACTGCCTTATACTGAAGGCAGATCCACACTGTACATTTAAATCTCACCCGGGGAACTGCAGTGTCTCCCTCACAGACCTACAATTCCCAGAACTCTTAAAAAACTACAGTTCAGGTCAGACCAGTGCTTCCTCTAGATTTCATTATCTAGCACTCACAGACGGAGGCTGCCCGAGGTTTTAGGCCAGGGTCTTTTCCAGCCCTACCTGGGACTCGAACTTTGACCCTTCTGGATGCAAAGTGAATGCTTTGCCACTGGGCTATGGCCCCTCCAGTTGTTGCCAAATGCACATAAGAGGTATGTGTATGTCAGATCCTCCAAGTCTCCCTATTTTCTAGGGACAGTCCTGGATTTACAGAAGCCATTCCGGTTTCTGATTCGATCCCAGAATGTCCTGCTTTCCCATGGGACGTCCCTATTTTCATCGGATAAATGTTGGAGGGTAGGGTGATGCAACCCTCAAGCCAAGTGGATAAGTAACTTTACAACCTTTTAGAAGACATCTGAAGGCAGCCCTGTATAGGGAAGGTTTTTTTTAATGTTTTGTTTTGTTTTTAAATATGGAGAAATGTTGGAGGATTTGGTATGTGTGCCAAAGAGGCAAGCAGGAGGGGCTACTCGAATTTTTCTCAGCCAGTGCTTCCCCACTGAATGTCTTCTCCCTAGCCATTCTTTATAGCCACCTGAGTTATGGAAGTCACGCTCCCTGGGAGAAGTGGGAGGGTGACTTGGGGAGAAGTGGCTTCAGAGAGGAGCAAAGTGAAGAGTACAACACCCCTCCTTGCCTCCTCCTTCTGCTCTTCCCATCTCTCTTCCCATCCCTGTTCTATAGGAATTTGGTATAACCTGCATTCAAGCAGATGCATCATGGCAACTGGTTACATCTGTGCTTAGCAGGGTGGCTGGGCTATAAAAACAGGCAAAGTGACAGACGTATTAAATAATATTTCTTTATATTGTTTATGTGAAACTTTTTTGTCCAAGAGTCAACTTGGCTACTTCCTTCCATAATAAAGGTCACAGGACCAGTATCCTTTTGGATGCTGGAGTTACAATGTCCATTTATAAGCCATTTTATAAAATGCAAGGATTACACAGCATCGTGTGAAACTGGGTCACTCTCCCTTCAGGAACTCATGTGGCTGGTGAATCACCTTGGGGACACAGCTCAACAAGAGCCTCTACCAAGCCTGATAAATTCCAGCTGAGCATATGCTGGAGGGCTTGGCAGATAATAATTGAAATATAAAGGAAAATGTTTTCTCTCTCTGCCACACATGGCCAAATGGCCTGTATACCACCTGTAGCTCCTGACAATGCCAGCTTATGAAGGAGTTGCCATTTACATCAAGGTGCTCTAGTTATGAGATGTTCTAGTTTTTAAAAAAACTATATAGTTTTCTATGGCATTTCTGCTGTTCTGTTATGGTTCTTATTATTTCATGGTGCTATCATAGAGTTGGAAGGGACACTGAGGGTCATCTAGTCCAACCCCCTGATTTGTTTTTTCTTTTATTATATTAGATTTATTATAAGAACAGTAACAAGAAAACAGTGCAAAAATGAAGCCGACAACAGCAGAAGATGCAATTCTCTTTTTTTTTTAATTTCTTTTTATTGTGTTTCGTTTAAATAACCAAAATAAAAACCAAATCAACAATTACACAAAGAAAAAAGACAGAAAATAAGTACATAGATGTCCAGTCATAACATAAGAATAACATCAGATTCCATTACAGTTCTTTATCTTCACACTTAGATCTTCATATCTTCAAATGCTTAAATCAGTCCCCTACACGCCTATTGACCTCCATCCCTCCCGATTTCAGGCTTCTTAGTATAAATAATTTCATTCTCCTGCAGCTAATAATTATTACTGGTTTACACATCATAGGATCTATATTGAACCTGCTATAGTTTTTAGGTTTCTATAATTCCCTTCAATATATATCATAAATTTATTCCAATCGTTAATGAACTTTGTATTTTTTTGGTTTCTAATTTTTTGTGTCATTTTTGCTAGTTCAACAAATTCGAATAATTTTGTTTGCCAATCTCTAATTGCTGGGGTATTTGGGTTTTTCCAATTTTGGGCGATTAATATTCTAGCGGCAGCTGTGGCATACTGGAATAATGTCTTATCTTCTTTTCTGATTTCGTCCCCAATTATACCTAGTAAGAAGGCCTCTGGTCTTTTGGGAAATGTATATTTAAATATTTTTTTTAACTCATTATAGATAAGTTCCCAATATTTCTTCATTTCGTCGCATGTCCACCACATATGGAAAAAATTACCTTCTTTGATTTTACACTTCCAGCAGTTCTTATTTCCTGTTTTATACATTTTCGCTAACTTTGCCGGTGTGATGTACCACCTATACATCATCTTTTCTAAATTTTCCCTAAGTGTGACACATGCCGAGAATTTCATTCCATTAGTCCATAATTTCAGCCACTTATCATATTCTATATTATATCCCAGATCCATTGCCCATCTTGTCATAACCTCTTTTATTTCCTCATCTTTGGTGTCCCATTCTAATAAAATGTTATACATTTTAGATAATAATTTGGATTTACCTTCAATTATTTCTATCTGAAATTTGGATTTCTTCTCGTTCATCCCTACTTTTTTATCTTCTATCCTAACAAGTTTATTATTGAAATAATTTGGACTTTTGTATTAGTTGTATTAGTTGTGAGGTTATGTTAGATTCTACTTAAATTGGGAATTTATAGACGGGAAGTTTTCTAACTAGGTCCTCAGTCTGGGAAACTAATTGATATCTGGGACTAAGTTGGGATTTACTTAAGCTTATTTTGCAGTATTAACATACTTGTTGGAACCCAAAGTGATTGAAAACCCTAAATGGTAAAAATTTGTGATCTGGGTGTTTAAGAAAGTGCTTTTGGATATAGTGTTTGATAATTAATTGGATTGGGTTTAGATTGTGCGCCCCCTAGGGGAGAGAATAAACACTGCAAGAGTTTTTTAATTAAAAAACTAGAGAAGGAGAAAATGTCGGGGAAAAATGGAAAAAAGATAGGAGGAACATCATCGGAAAGGAGAGCATCCCGACAAGAAGAGATTAAGGACCTAGATATTTTATGGTTAAAAATAAAAGAGGAGTTCAAGCAGAGTGAAATACATATGGAAAAAAAACTAGGAGAGATGCATGAGTTGATAGATAAGAAAATAGAGGGTGCAGTAGGAGAACTGTCAAGTAAAATTAAAGACTTGACAGTCCGGTCAAAAATTTTGGAAGAAACAAATAAAAAAATACAGAAAGAAGTGAAAGAACAAAGAAAGGAGACAGATAGGATAAAGGATGAGATAGGAGAATTAAATAGAAATCAACATCAAGTTCTGGATAATTTAGCGATGATCGAAATGAAACAAAAACAGTTAAATTTGAAATTTAGGGGAGTGGGAGAAGAAATAAACGAAAATATTAAAGAAAAAATGACCAAAGAACTAGCGAAATGGTTAGAATTGAAGGAAGAAGAGGTTGCATACACGGTGGAAAACGCTTTCAGAATTAAAACAAAGACCAAACAGGCAAAATCAAAAAAAGTCGCAGGAGACTGTTTAGTTATCTTTAACTCAATAGAGATGAAAAATTTGATATTGAAAATAAGCTATCAAAAAAAATTAATTATTGATGGCAGACCAATCATCATCTTTAAAGAGATACCAACCAGACTACTGCGCAAAAGGGAAGACTATAAACAGTTGGCAAACGTTTTAAAAAAGAATAGTATACAATATAGATGGGAGTTCCCTGAAGGGATTTCCTTTTTTTATAAAGATAAAAGATTTAGGATTGCCGAGACTCAAGAAGTGAAGAAATTTTTGCGTAGATATGAGAAAGAGCTAGGAAGAGTAGAAGAGAGATATGAAGGAAGAAAGGAGGATCCAGAGGAGAGAAGAAAGAAAAAAGAGATAGGAAAAGATCAAGAAGATAAAGGCAGAGAAGAAGGAGTAGAGGAAGAAGAAAAGGGAGAGGTAGTAGAGGAAGAGGAAGAAGAAGAAGAGGAAGAGAACAGAGAAAACAAAACCACTCGAATTTAAATTATTAGTTACCTGTAAATTGGAAAGTACTCATTATAATGAATTTGAAAGTTTTGTCATGGAATGTGAATGGTTTGAATGAAAAAACCAAAAAGAATAAAATTGTAAATGTGTTGAAAAGAAAGAATTTTGACCTAATCTGCCTACAAGAGACACACGTGATTAAAAAGCATAAACACATCCTGATACACAAAAAGTTGGGAGTTGAGTTCATAAATTGCATAGCCGAAAAGAAAAGAGGGGTAGTGATATATGTGAAAGAAAAATGGGAACCCAAAGTGATTTGTAAAGATGACGAAGGAAGGATTTTGGGAGTACAAATTAACTTCCAGGGTGAAAAACTCAATGTGATAAACATATATGCCCCAAACCTGAATAAACCAGAATTCTTTAAGAAATTGGAACAAATCTTATTGGAGTTAGAATGTAACAAGACGATATTAGTGGGGGATTTCAATGGAGTGCCAAAACCAGAACTAGATAGACAATCAGGAAAGAAAAAAAGTAAACAAGGGAAACTGCCTAGATCCTTCAATAATTTGGAGGAAAACTTAGACTTGATAGACATTTGGAGACACAAACATGCAATAGAAAAGCAATTCACCTTCTTCTCAGAGTCACACAAGAGCTGGGGTAGAATCGATCAAATCTGGGTCTCAAGGGATCTTACATTAAGAACTATAAAGTGCGAAATTCAACCTAGAACTCTCTCTGATCATAACTCGGTAACTTTAGAAATAAAAGGCAAATCACAGGGCGGGTTCAGATGGAGAATGAATGAATACCTATTGGAGAACGAAGAGGTGGTAGAAAAAGCTAAAACCACCTTAAAGGACTATTTCAGCTTGAATCTCAATAAAGAAACAAGTATGGACATAGTTTGGGACGCCAGTAAAGCGGTCTTAAGAGGGTTTTTTATACAGCAAAACAGTTACAGGAGGAAAGTAAGAGAACAAAAGAAGGAGGAAATTCTTAACCAGCTAAGAGAATGTGAGAAAAAATTGACAACAAACCCGAAGGATGAACAAAATATGCAAATAATAAAAATGTTACAATCTCAGTACTCAATGCTAACAAGTCAAGAAATTGAATGGAAAATCAAATCAATGAAACAAAAATACTTTGAGTCAGCTAACAAAACGGGTAAATTACTAGCTTGGCAATTACGAAGAAGGCAAAAACAAAACGTAATAAACAAGATAAAAATAGAGGAGCAATTGATAGAAGATCCAAAAGAAATAAAGGAAAAATTCCTCAAATTCTACGAGAAGTTGTACAAAAAAGAAGAAGAAGAAATAACCCGTATAGAAAAATATTTAGAAGACTACAGCGGGAAGACCATAACAGAGGAAGAAAGAATTCAATTAAATAATCCCATAAAAGCAGAAGAGATTCAAGATGCGATAAGGAAGATGAAACCAGGGAAGGCTCCGGGACCGGACGGATTGTCAGCCAAATATTATAAAGTATTGGGAAACCAATTAACGCCAGTGCTGCGTGACATCATGAACAACATATTAAGAGGAGGAAGAGCACCAGAGACATGGAAAGAGGCTCACATTACGATGATCCCTAAACCAGACACGGATAAACTGAACGTTAAAAACTATAGACCCATATCACTTTTAAATAATGATTATAAAATTTTTGCGGAGGTGATGGCAAGCAGACTTAAAAAATGTCTAGTAAATCTAATACATAAGGATCAGGCAGGATTCCTTCCAAATAGGTTACTCAAGGATAATGTAAGACACACCATAAATATTATTGAATACCTGGAATGTAAGAATGAAATACCCGCGGTGCTGATTTTTATCGATGCCGAAAAGGCATTCGATAATGTCTCATGGCAGTTCCTGTTGAAGAGCATGGAGAAAGCAGGGGTGGAGGGCGAGTTTATGGAAGGAATAAAAGCAATATATTCGAAACAATCTGCAAAATTGATTATAAATAATAACCTAACAAACTCATTTAAAATTGAAAAAGGAACAAGACAGGGATGCCCTCTATCCCCGCTTCTATTTATTATGGTACTAGAGGTAATTACAAATAAAATAAGAGCAACACCAGAGATCCGAGGGATTAAAGTAGGAACAAAAGAATATAAACTAAAAGCGTATGCGGATGATTTGATGTTATCCCTGGAAAATCCGCAAAAAAGTGTTGGTAAGGCCTTGGAGCTGTTGGAAGAATTTGGTAAGGTATCTGGTTTCAAATTAAATAAATTAAAGACAAAGATGATGATCAAAAATTTGGGAAAGGAGGAAAGTGAAAAATTGGAGATACAAAATGGAATTAAGGTGTCAAAAAAAATAAAGTATCTGGGAATTTGGTTAACTACAAAAAACATAAATTTGATTCAAGATAATTATCTTACAACATGGAAGGAGATTAAAAAAGACCTAGATACGTGGAATAGAGTGAAGCTTTCGTGGACGGGAAGGATGGCAGCAATAAAAATGAATTTACTTCCAAGAATGTTATTTCTGTTTCAAAATATCCCAGTGATCAGAGGCTCTAAAATGTTTATGGATTGGCAAAAAACTCTTTCGAAATTTATATGGCAAGGGAAAAGGCCGAGAATTAGATTTAAACTTCTTACAGATCGGAAAGAGAGAGGGGGATTCTCGGTACCTAATCTGAAATTATATTTCGAGGCCGCCTGCCTTTGTTGGATCAAAGATTGGATTAATCTGGAAAATACAGATTTATTAGACCTAGAGGGGTTCGACAATAGGTACGGCTGGCACGCCTATTTATGGCAAAACAAAGAAAAGGTACACAAAGGGTTTTCAAGTCATATTATTAGAGGGGCTCTATATGAAGTGTGGGAGAGAAATAAAAAACTCCTAGAATGGAAAACACCTTGGTGGTTATCACCAACTGATATTTTAATAATTAAAAAAGTAAATATGGAAGGAGTTAGGCTGACCTATGAAGACCTACTGATAAGATCAGAAAGTGGATGGAAGATGAGAACATATGAGGAGCTGAAAGATAAGTTAACAAGCTGGTTACAGTTCCATCAAATAAATGCAGAAGATGCAATTCTTAATTCCTTGAGCTTAGCACTTTCGTTTTGAAGGTGGGATGAGAGCTTTTTCTCAAGCTGAACTGCTCTCTTTAGTTGCTCTCTAAAATATACCCCAAGAGGAAGCGAAGGAAGGCTGTGTGTGCAAACAATCCATAGGATAAAATGATGTTTACCTGTTTTAGTTTGGTCCATCATATATTCCTCATGGATTTTTATAATTCCAGTCTAAGGCTGTTCTGCTCTCAGAGGCACCAGCTTGTGAGGATGATTGTGTGTGTGGGGGGATGTTGTGCTTGCGATGTCACGCTTGACATCAGGACGTTGGGAAGAGCTGGGGTGGGGCTGCACAGCTTAAATGGCTGGTGGCTAGCCTCTTCTGCCACCTCTTGGCACTGCCCCCAGCAGGAGGCCCCTTCGACCCTCCTTCCCCTCCACAGCAGGAAGAGAAAAAGAAGGAGCCAGCCACTGCTTGGCTCTGTGTTTTGCCTCTGTGCTTTTTGGACATGGGGGGGGGGAGGCTCCACCCTAAAAATATTCAGGGGGTCCAAAAGGGCTCGGCCATCAGGAGCTGCCACCCCTGTGTGCTCCCACAGTGCTTATGGGTGGAGTTCAGTGTTGCTCTATGACAAACATTCTGTCTCTGCAAGCAGTTGAGTTTGCCAGACAGGAAAGTTCCCCCTCTCTTCCGTCCATGCACTATTCTGGGGGGTTCCCCTGATCCCTCACAGCCAATTTTGAGGGGCATAGGGATTGCAGGTGGAGAAACTGAGGGGAGAGCCCCATTGCACAAGCAAAAGTCCTTGCATGTTTCAGCTGACAGGGCTCATTAGGTAATTGTTATGTTGGATTACTGTAGGAAGATCAGAATAGTCTCACATTTCTAGAGATTGACCCCTTTCTTTCTTTCTTTCTTTCTTTCTTTCTTTCTTTCTTTCTTTCTTTTCTTCCTGGTTAGTAGTATTTTGTGATGATCGCAACGTAGTCATCCATAATTTCGCAGAAGCATGCTTAAGACGCCTGTTATTCCTATTGGGAAACATTTTCTATTTCAACTCAGCTAGAGAAGGAGCCCCCACAGCAGCTCTGGAATTTATGTGCTAAGCTCAAGGGATCGGTGTTGCATCTTTTACTGTTGTCTGATTTATTTTTGTTCTTTAAATAAATGTCACAGGAACCTGGGAGAAGTGCCAGCTTACTTTCTTTATAAATAATAAAAGAAAGCATCGTAATTGATAGATGGCATAAAAAAAAAATCCACGTTGGAAAGCAATTTACACTGCAAAGTTTGAATGAGAAAATGCATTAGTTTTAATTACTTGTGCCATAGTATCTTCTAAGGGCACATGGGGAATGGTCTCAAAATGCTGATAGTGAAAGAGAGTGTGCCTCAGGATCCAATTCTCCATAGTGGTTCTCTAAAGGACTGGAAAATGAACATATCTCAACAGATGAAAAGCTTTATAATGGAGATATGGTTTATGCACTCCTTTATTGCTGCCGGATGCCAACAACAACAACAGGTGGCATCCAAACCCATTACCTGTTCTTTTCTGTATTACATAAAAGTTTTGCGTACCTAGGCAAGGCTTTGAATTTTGATGACCTGGTGAGATTTAGTCATTAAAAGAAGAATTCCAAGCTTATCAAAAGGAATGTCACATGGCGGTTAAACTACTAGCTGCCACAGTTGTAACACAGTTGTAACAGGAGAGCCAGTGTGGTGTAGTGGTTAAGAGCGGTAGACTCCTAATCTGGGGAACCAGGTTCGTGTCCCCACTCCTCCACATGCAGCTGCTGGGTGACCTTGGGCCAGTCACACTTCTCTGAAGTCTCTCAGCCCCACTCACCTCACAGAGTGTTTGTTGTGGGGGAGGAAGGGAAAGGAGAATGTTAGCCGCTTTGAGACTCCTTAAAGGGAGTGAAAGGCGGGATATCAAATCCAAACTCTTCTTCTTCTTCTTCTTCTTCTAACTATCGTCCCTGTTTTCTCTAACAGCAAATGGCAAATTGAGATTCCTGTTTTACTATGGGTTATGGCCAGTCACTCTGCTTTTGGGCGCAAATTCTGAGGTGAACAATTCAATACTCTCTCATGGGTAGTCAGGATCTATAACTGTTAGCCAGATGGGCGGGGTATAAATAATAAATTATTATTATTATTATTATTATTATTATTATTATTATTATTATTAAAAAATTATTAATAAGAGCTTCATAATATGGAGACCATGCACACAGATGCCATTAGGTCACTGGCTGAGGAAGACATGGGCCTTTCGAAGCATCCACTCAGGCAGCATATTGTCAGTGGTTACACTATATGCCTTTCCACAATGGGCATAAAAATAGCAATGCAGCAAACCGTATCTGAAAGACACATGGGGGTTCATTGCTTCTTTCGTTATGAGTTAGAGATTTTCTTTTAAATACACGGGGGCCTAAGAAAGTGGCTTTGTGAGCTAGATCTGTCCTATAGCCCTTCATTTGTCTATCTCTAATAAGAGAGGTTGTTATAAGTGTTGTTGTTGATGATGATGATGCTTTTTTCTTTGTCTAGCAGGGCTTGAAAGATGTGCTCATTTAATTATAGGGGAGAAAAGACCAAACATTCCAAAATATGTAAAGGGGGGGGACTTTTAGGGCTGTGGCCCATGTAGGGTCAATGGGTGCAACACCCATCCTGGAATATTGATTCCCCCCCACCATAAAAACAAGATTTATTTATTTTTTAAACACAGTTTAATGTATATTACAAGACAGTTTCAATTAAAGAGTATTTTTACAGTAGAAGAAAAGGTTTGGTTAAAAAATGAATCTTCAGCTACTATGAATGTGAACAATGTGTTAAAACTAAGTAACATAAGAAGGGAAATGGGTTAAGAGTAACTTACTGGTGGCACCCCACCCCACAGGATATCACAGAGCAGTGACCCCAAAATGGTTATTTTCTACTGTTACCCTGGCACTCTGCAATGCCCTTCTCTCTGGCATACACGAAACATCATCCACTAGCTGTTTCAGATGTTTTGTAAAGACATATAATTTTGTCCTGGCTTTGCCTGACCCAAAAGATTGTATCCTGTTATTACTGAATTTCTATTTCAATCTGTTTTCATAATACTGTTTTAATGGGGGTTTTTTGTTGCACCTCTGTTTTTATGATGGCATTTTATTGTTTCCAGTTTGTATTTTTGCATACTGCTTTGAGATTTTTTAATATTAAGAAGTACTCTTAAAACAAATGAATAAAATAAATTCTGGCCAGGAAGTAGCAGCTTGACCACTGGCGAAGGTGAAGGAGAAGCCATCTCTGTGATTTTCTGCTATTCTAGGCTGGAGCAGGGCAGGGTTTTTCCCCTGGCTGCCACCTGTGGGAGAACCACTGAACACTTCTGAATTCTTAAAATTATTGTTCTCATTCAGCTTACACATTTCCAGGGCTAGCAATTCCTAGACACTAATGACACAATCCTATGCACAATTACTTGGAAGTAAGTCCAACTATGTTCAGTGAAACTCTCTCCCCCTATGGATGTGCATAAGACCACAACCATAGATACTTCAGCTTAGCAACAGGATTCTGGAAGCTTCTGTTGGTTATGAAAAGATCACTGATTTTCCATTCATTTTCTTTGAAATGCCACCTGGAGATAGGGCAACACCACCTAGGGAGGAAGATGGTTACAGCCATGACAAAGCTGATTGTCCTATAGTACCCTAAAATAGCGGTGCCCTATTCTGTAAAGATATATGTGTGTGTGTGTGTGTGTGTGTGTGTGTGTGTGTGTGTGTGTATGAATAACCCATTCTTTTGTTAAAATATGCAGGCATTCCTACGGCCAAGACAACCTACAAGTGTACCAGTTTTTTAAAAAAATATGCACTCTTCATCTCAGCAAATAAGATGGAGTCTTCTTAGGGGGAGGGCAATTTCGTAAAGCGATTAATTATTCTTGCCATTTTAATTTTTTTAAAAAATAAAAAATGGCGACAGGATCCTTAAGAAGAAGACAACAAGCAAAGCTAGCTAACCAGCGCGTTCTCTTTTGTGAAGTTCACAATGACTGAGAAGTAAATTGCTTCTTAATAAGTTTTGTATTCTCCAAGGGTATGGTTAAAGGGTTAATTTAACGCTTGACCCATTAAAACCACTGAGTGCAGTGAGAACCTTACACGGCTGATCAGATGATTATTTCTGGGAGATAAGTGGCTGAAAACTGAGCTTCACTAGTTCAGGTAATCAAGGGAAATCGGCATAAAAGAGAAGATGCGGCTGAGTAAAGACAGAACAGCTACCTGAGATTCTATTACTTGTCGTCTTTCAAGCATAATAATGAGATTATAGTAACCCTAAACTGACTGAAAACAGAAATCTGGCTGTCTGTCAAGTTCATTGTGTTGAGTTTTACAACACTCCAGATCTGGTTCCTCTCTGAACCTGCCATAATTATACCAGGAAGACAAATTCAAAGAAACTTTTTTCAATCTTGGGTTATTGTCAGGGTTTGGCTTATGACCAACATAACCATTGTTAATGACATGGAGAATCTCGTTAATGCTTCTCTCCCCCTCCCCCCCCCCCGTGAGCCTATGCTAAGTAATATCACGATATACACCACTGCAAATATTTTTACATTGCGTCTGTCACAGGGTCCCAAATTACTTTGCTATTGATCCATGCTGTTGTCTTGTGGTTATTCAAGTGAGAAAGCTTGGCTGTTTTTGTGTGTGTGTGTAAGTCCCATCATTTTTCCACCTCTTTAATAGAAACATCCAATCATGTCAGGGAGCTACAACTGAGATCCTAAACATACCTACCTGAAAATATATTCAGTTGTAAAACAGAAAGGAAAGGCACAGTCCTACTTCCAAGTTTGTTTTTGTTTTAAGAATCAGGGGAAAGTTAACAATGTTTATGCTATTACACCCCCCCCAAAAAAAAAACCCATTAATCAAATATTAGCACCATACTTGTATGGTTTTCAAAGGCTCATATATCTCCCAAGTAACACATCATTTTTATTATCGCTTTCATCCTCACCGGGAGAGCCAGTGGTCTTGAATAGGCAGGACCAGGACCAGAGTATATACATTATGGTTGTCACAAGTGTGTGGCTGAAAATTGTCTCCTTGACGCATGTGCTCATTGTTATGCCATAATCCTCATACGTGTTTATAATTTGGTACTTGGCCATCAGATGGGCTCTTTCCCTGCCTTGAGAGCTTCTGGGGTTGGTGGATGGGGGTGGAGAGTCTCTAAACTACCACTGGCATGTGAACTGAATACACTGCCTTGTTGCTGTTGTGTAGCAACTGGCGAAGGTGATGGCACGGTGGTCAGTTTTAAAGTGCAAGACGGAGCTCCTAATGAGAGCAGCCATGGTCATGCCACCAATGAGAGTCTTGAAATACAGGCAGCTGTGCTGATCCGTCATTATACAAGAAGGGACTGTAGCTCAGTAGTAGAGCATATGCTTTGTATGCAGAAGTTCCAGATCATCATAAGAAAACATAATAAGAAATCAAAACGAAAAGAATAACCCTACCACTAGCTGACACAGGACAGCTTCCTATGTTGCTGTGCATACCCACCAAGACCAGCTGGGCCACCTCAAAATCTTTCACTGCCTCAGGCAATATACAAGATGCTCTTCCCAGTTACACATACAGAAGTTGACCAGACAGGTTGCTCAATCTTTCTTCAACACAGGCAATGGGACAGTGTCCTCCATGGTGGAATTCTGCTGAGAACAGAAACTCCTCTCTTCAGCTGAGCAGAAGGAGTAGCTAGACACTGATGGTGGGGGATGGGAAATGAGGTCCAGACATTAAAAGCACATTTGAGGGGGCAGTCAGCATTCCTTCCCTTCTTGCACGGAAGAGCTCTGCACGTGTACATCAGCATATGTGAAGGGGCCCTTCTCACAGTTACCAAACACATGGGAATGGGGCATACCAGTGTATGGTCTGCATGGGCAGAGGTAGCTTGCATGGCTTGCAGCCCCTTCACATATGCTTTTAATGCACAATGTGTCAATCTGAACCCTCCGTAGCAACATGGCATGTAGATATAGGTATAGTTAATCCAGAGTGGAGTCCCTAACGTGGTTGGGTGGCGTATTGTATGCCTCCTTCCAGCAATCCTGCAGCCTAGCTGTTGCCAAATGTTTTGATTTCCTTTCCTTTGGACCACATCAGTGAGGCCAAGAGGTGGGTCTTGTCATCTAGGCAGTTGGGGACCTCCATACACACTGCCCAGGCTTGTGCTACGGAGAAGTCACTTTAACAAATAACAACAGACAAATAAACCACACAAACAGGCTTAATTATTTAAAAATCCAATCTTATGAGCATATTACTTGACTTCCTCTAATCCCTCCCTTTATCTCTCTCTTTCCCCCCCTCTTTTTCTTTTGTAATTTTTGTTTTCGCTTGTTTTTTGGTTGTGCAACGTTTGTTGCAGTATTTGTTATAATTGTATAAAGCTTAATAAAAATCATTGAGAAGTCACTTTGGTGCTGCAAACACAGCAGTTACCAATGCAGGGCTGAAAAAAGCCCTTTAGCTGCTGGGTAGCTCAGTCGGTAGAACGTGAGACTCTTAATCTCAGGTTCGTGGGTTCTGAGACGCTCTTCTCTGTTCCTAGGAATCTAGTGTCAGTTCTTCTATCTACCCTGGCGACCAAAGGCCTAACTCATTCATTCATATAGATTCTGGGGTCCTGTAAATCTTATCAGATCAGCCTGCTCCCCAATGTACTTGGAATCTCAGTGTCCCTGATAGTTGAGGTGTTTCTCTCTCCTTCCTGCTGCCACTCAGCTGCCACACCCTGTCGGCTCCTCCTGCCTGTTCCTTGGAAATACCAGCATGCACTATTGCCAGCAGTGGCCATCAGAACAGCCCGAGTGGGGCTATATTACTCTCCAGGGTTCCTAACACTGTACATTTCTGCCAGTTACTGAAATGGGGGGAAGGAGGGGCAAGGCAGCAGGGAGCTTAGCATAGTGTTGGTGCAGTGATGGAGCCAATCCAAAACCTTTGATGCTGTTCCTTCACTGTACTGAGCTCCCTGCTTCCTTGCCCCTCCCTCTCTCAGTACAGTGGTACCTTGGGTTACAGACGCTTCAGGTTACAGACACTTCAGGTTACAGACTTCGCTAACCCAGAAATAGTACCTCGGGTTAAGAACGTTGTTTCAGGGTGAGAACAGAAATCGCACAGTGGTGGCACGGTGGCAGCGGGAGGCCCCATTAGCTAAAGTGGTACCTCAGGTTAAGAACAGTTTCAGGTTAAGAACGGACCTCCAGAACGAATTAAGTTCTTAACCCGAGGTACTACAGTAAGTGGCAGTGACGTCTGGTACAGAGACACAGCCCTGCATGGCCCACGCAACTGCTCACTGGGTGTTGCAATTCTTGAAAGAGCTTGGCACAAGGAGTGGCACATCTCTATCTCCCATATAGCTAAAGGGAAGTAAGTTTGCATCAACCTCCTCTACACATTAGCACAATTCTTCTAATCATGATAATGGGCTAAAAATCTGAACTGGTTTGCTCCCCACCCAGCCCTCCACGTCTAGGCAAAGTTCCCACCCCACCCCCCATGCTTGACATCTGACCTCAGACTGTCTTCCTCCACCCCAGCCCCCAACATGCACATAGTCAAAGCAGAATATCACCATGTAATTTTGTCAGAAGTTAAGAAGATGATTTAGGAAGCTCTGTTGGTTAGTTACGCATCCCCTTCTAGGTTGACCTCTGATGCCTTTTTATCCTGATTAGGAACCTGTGAGTTTCCCCAGAAATTTGACTTTCAAGTAAAACTCAGTGGCATCTCTAGTTAAGAGTACCTTTTATAAATGTGTCATTCAGAATGTGGATGTGTTGAAGGCTCCTTCCATCCAAACACACACACACATACACACACTCGTATATAGATATATATTCAATAGTGAACAAATGACTGTGTTCTGGCATCAATGATTTTTTAAAAATGTGAACTGTAAAATTATGCTACAAAGTTTATTAAACTTTCAGGTGTTCCATTTTGACATGCTCTGATCTTTCCTTAACAATGACAGGATGCTACACAAAAATACTGCATTTCATCTGGTGTAAGTCTTTATCTTCTCTTGACAGATTATTGCTGGTTAAATTGTAGAGCTGACTTAAAGGCAGGACTCTTCAAGGGAGTCAGAAATTAAGGCTTCACCAAATGGTAATAAAGCTATTAAAAATGCAAACAGCAAACAGCTACACTGTACAGGTTAGACAGCTAATCCAAACTAGCAGTTTAAAAAAAAGCAGAGCAATTACACTTTTATTTAAATGCAAGGAATATGAGCAAGAATAGAATGAGGAGCCTTGTTTAAATGCATTCTTCTGAATATTTATTAGAAATAATATATGTAGTTAAGCCACTTATCTGATTTCAGTGAATAACTAAAATGCAAAAGATCAATTTTCATAATTATACCAAAGAAGTCTGTCTTTCATAAAAATCTCATTAATAACACCATTATTACTGAAAAATATCTCAGTATTATTATTGTTATTCTAATTATCGCAAAATGCTACTGATAATGTTGTCATAAAATTCCTTTTTAGTATCCTATTAAGGAAGAGAGACTAAATAGTGGTATAAGTTAAATCTACATTGTAAGTGGCATTATTAAAACCTTTGTGTACTTGGTTAAAATACATTATGTGTATAATTACATAAATTGCTTCAGGTTTGGAAAACAGGTCTGTATAATTGTTAGATAGATAGATATTTTAGCCACATTAAAATGCACACCCCCACCCCCACCCCTGTACTTAAAACCAAACTATTGTCCAATGGGAAACATAGTTTTTCAGATTCTGTTGCACTGATCCTAACTGGTGCAGAGGTCAAATCAACAGAATAGGTTATGGTGCTCATATATGTAGGCAGCTATATTTAAAAATAACAACACACTATTGCCCAGAAAAACAATTTTCTTTTTATAGAGAAATAACACATTTGGATTATGTTGAAATGTTAACCATCTGATTACTCTAAACATTCAAATGCAGTTTCAATAAGCAACTAACTACACAGCCACAAACATTTGTGTTAACATAATATTCCTGCGGTGTGAAATGAAAATAGAGACATTTGTCTTACATTATATGAGAAGCAATTTCTTATAGTGGGAGGGGTAAAAAAATAAATGCTGTGACCACAAACTACCATAATGTGATCTGAAGCTGAGCTATCCTTGTGAAATCTTAACTTCAGAATTTCTCTAGGACATAGAAAATGTAGCATGTTTTTAAGTTTTCGAAGAGAAAGCAGCTATTGTATCCCAATAGGGTGGATACTAGTGAAGTGTTGAGTATGCCCATTTTTAATTCCACCCTGAGGACTGTTGTTATGCTGCTTTAGCCTGAGATTAGGGATGGCAAACCAAGCTACATTCTGATGTCAGCTGTTTCAGATGGTGTGTTATGCTGTCCTGGGTGCAGACATCAGCAGGGAAAGACTTTGGAGCAGAAGTCCAGGGCTCCACTAAGATGAACAGCCAGCAAGGACCCAAAATGCAACAGGGCTGGCTTATCACATCTGAATAAACTATATCCATAGGAAGATAAATGCAAATCTAAAACAAATGTTCTCTTTTAAACGTTGTATAGATTGTAAATGGTTAACTGTGTGAAAGTGGGGGTTGGTCTTTTACTCCTGACTGATGCCAGAGGGATGCACGGAATTGGGGTTCAGTTAGCCATCGGCTAAAAAGCAGTTTTAGAGGCAACTATTATGGTTAATTGTCAAGTCCAGGTTGTTGTTTTTTGATTCGCAGGAACACAGTAGGTCAGGATGTGTTAGGTCCTTTTGTGGGTGTTCCATTCAAGTGATGGTCCATAGTTATTGAACCATTGAAGCTTTGGAACTCTAGTGAGGTTCTGGCTATTTGTTAGAGGGTTTGCACTGGAGAGGATGCACATGAAGGCTCAGGACTGCTTAAGAGTCAGTTGGTCCGTATTTGGGAGACTTATGGAGGGACTTAAAAGATACTATGAAGAGGTGAAATCCAAGTTTAGAGGCTGGAGCTGGAAGCAGCTACTGTCTCCAGGTAAAACAACTGGAGTTTTGAGAGGGACTAGGAGCTGAGGAATTGTTGTGGCAGCAGGCAGCTGATGAAGAGGGGAAAGCCAATGCCTTCATGCTGAAATCACTGAAGGTAGAAGCTAAGAAGTTATGCAAGGAGAGAGGAGGACTCCAGCAGCAGTCCTTGAGAAGAGCTGAGGCCAGGGTGCCAGTGGTTTGCAGTTGACATGGAGGAACAGTGAGTCTCTAACCAAAGAGAAGGCTAAGGAACTCAGTAAAAACTGTAAGCTTCTGAGTGCAGTCAATCCCAGCAGAGCTTGCCTTCAGTGCTGAATTTAAATTCACTGCCGAAAGCAAGCCCTGCTTGCAGAAAAAAAACTCGGAGCACTCTGTAACATTCCTGGTAGGTGTGGGGCAGGTAACCAGGACTTCAGGGAAATGGCCTTGTGTGCCAAATAGGGACCTCTGGAGGACCTAATGAGACCTGAAAAACACGGGTTCCCCACCCATGCTATAAGGTAACTGTGGGGAAGAGAACCTGACCAGAGAGAGGACTTCAGGTGAAGTACTCTAACTAGGCTGTGATTTAACTGGGGTGGAGATTAAAAGGGTAATTGCCTAATGGCTTACCGTAGGAGTGGGAACGCAAGCAAGACCATAGGCACAACTTTAAAGCAAAGTAACATCATTCAGGTAGATGTAGCAGGTCAAATTTCGAATGGACCTGCTGAAATCAGTAGACTTGAGTCACTTACGTTGATTGATTTCAGTGAGTTTACTCTGGATATCACGCAGCACCTTTAGGAAGTTATCAAGCTATGTATTGTAGTGTATCCGACCTGCATATTTTATATTATAGTAAGGTTTAATGAATTGCTTTGACTTTCAAACCCTAGTTTCCCCATCTGTTCATTCTATGCCTATACCCAGCTGCTGTATGTGTTTAAAGGTGTACAAAGTTATTATCTACGTTATGTGGAACTAAATGGTGGCAGTAGAAAGATAAAAGGAAAAGGAATCAGGTTCTTTTACTCATACGGTACATACATAGGAAGTTACCTTATGGCAAGTCAGACAATTGGTCCATCTACCTCAATATTGTTGATCCAAACTCCAGAATTTCAGGTATGGGTCTTTCCTAGCCCTGCTTGAAGACGCCAGGGATTTTTCTGGGCAAAGCTTCTGCTCTGCCACTGGTGTGTGTGGCAGGGATCTTGCATGCAATAATATAAAGAGAGGATAAGTAAAGCACACACACCATGCACCCTACACAAATGGTCAGTGGTGGGATTGCAGCTCAGTCCTTGAAGTGCAGTATTAAGCATTCTCATCTAAGGACATGGATTCCTCTGCCCACAAAAGGACCATTAATTCCTGAGTATCTAACTGTGTCACATGTCTAGTTACTCTGTTCTTCTGCTGAGTACTGAGGTATAGTAGTTGGACTAGAATCAGGAGAAACCCAGGTTCAGATCCCTGCTTGGTCACGAAGCTCACTATAGAGAGTCCCCATCTCATAGGGTTGCTGCAAGGATCAGATGGGTGTGGGGCTGCCTTGCACTGCTTGGAAAAGTGCCTTATATATGTAGTAAATCAATAAAATAGTATTTCTGTTTTTTTCTGCCATTCCATGTCTGCTGCTTTGCCTGTCCCTCACCTCTCCACACTGCTGTGTTGTTCCCAGTAAAAGGTAAAGGTAAAGGGACCCCTGACCATTAGGTCCAGTTGTGGCTGAATCTGGGGTTGCGGTGCGCTCATCTCGCTTTGCTGGCCGAGGGAGCCGGCGTACAGCTTCTGGGTCATGTGGCCAGCATGACTAAGCCGCTTCTGGCGAACCAGAGCAGTGCACGGAAACGCCGTTTACCTTCCCGCCGGAGCGGTACCTATTTATCTACTTGCACTTTGACGTGCTTTCGAACTGCTAGGTTGGCAGGAGCAGGGACCGAGCAACGGGAGCTCACCCCGTTGTGGGGATTCGAACTGCCGACCTTTTGATCAGCAAGTTCTAGGCTCTGTGGTTTAACCCACAGCGCCACCCGTGTCTCTGTTGTTCCCAGTAATGGAGGCTGATTTGGACTGGAGACCAGCTGAATTCACCAACCCTTTCCAAGTAGATGTCTTGGGTTCTCTCTCTCTCTGGAACTGGCTGCTAATTGATCCTCCTGGTCTCTGGCTTCACAACAAGAAGTGAATGCTAATCTGGGTGCAGCATGTTTGCAGAGCTTTTGACTAGGTTGTGGTTTTTAGGTGCTGAGTGCCAGGGCTCGTTCTATGGGTTTTATAGTTATTCTCAGCCACTTCAGACCTCACTACAGCAGCACAGAGTTCAGCATATGCATTTTAAATAAGATTGCAATGAGGAAGTGCACACATCAGGCCCTTTCACTACACATTCCCCAGTTACCATAATGATGTGCATTTTGCTAGTGCTTGATAAAGATAATAAATAACTCTTAACTAATAATAATGGCTGCAAATCTGTGAGTAGATGGGACACCCCCCTCCTACAACCCATTTTATTCAATCTCTTTTATGCATTTGTGAAAATGGAATGCCTGTATCTATGTAACTGGAACTTTATTTCTTTAATGTCACTTAAGATCTGAGAGTAAATTAACCAATCTCATCAGAGGGAGTGATATGAGTTTCAGAAATAAGTATAACTTTTATCCTACATTGCCTTTGACTGACACAAAGGAAGTGATACTTATCTTTGCTATGTCACCGGTGGCATTTGCTTCGATGCATGAATGTTAAAGCAAACAGAAACAGCTTTTATCACAGCGGCAAGTCATGATCTGCACTTAGGGCTCAATCTTGCCATCCGCTATGTGGGCATGAATTGATGTGCACTGGAGAGCAGGGCTGAGCCTTTCCGCTTATTATGGAATGCATTCTAAAAATATCACCAAATACATAGGGGGTTGCAGGAATTCATTTTATTAAAAAAAACAGCTAGAAGGAACAGGACTTCATTTTGCTCCTTCTCTCATGGCGAAAAGTCCAGATAGGAAAAACTGTCTCAGGGTATCCTAGTCCTTTCTCATATCCTAGGCTGGATTTACTGTTAAAATGTAACAAATACTGCTGTGTCTAACTCAAAGAAGAAGGTAACAATGAACAGAAAACACAACCTAAGTTCAGAATCTGTTTTTCTCATCCAAGACCAGTACTGAGCAATAATGAATTAAATATGTTGAAGGCTGTTGTACTTCTGTTGCATTTTGTTACTTTATAAAACTCCCTTTCATATCACATGGATTTTTTTAAGTGTTTAAGGTAAAACTTTTGTAGAATTGCATCCATAAACTAATATAATGTACAGTGGTACCTCGGGTTACAGACACTTCAGGTTACAGACGCTTCAGGTTACAGACTCTGCTAACCCAGAAATAGTACCTCGGGTTAAGAACTTTGCTTCAGGATGAGAACAGAAATCACACAGCGGCGGCAGCGGGAGGCCCCAGTAGCTAAAGTGGTACCTCAGGTTAAGAACATTTTCAGGTTAAGAACGGACCTCCAGAACGAATTAAGTTCTTAACCTGAGGTACCACTGTACTTCAAGGTTGGCAGAAGGTATATCAAGGTCTATTGGTAGATCTTGGAGGTGATTTGCAGTAGACTGGCAAAGGTTTTTGACTCCTAATGATTTAACAATAGCAACGATAAAAAGGCTTCCCTCTCCCCTAAATTTGGGCCCCTACCAGACTTGTGGTGTGTGTGGGTGTGTGCGCCTCCTTCAGCATGTCATTAACACATTAATAGTGGATTTGTAGGAAACCATCCAGTCCATTGTGCCAGTTGGGATTTCTGTTGTCATAGTTTACCTTTAGAGGGCAAGGGGATCCAAGAAGCAGAGTGTGGAGAGGACTTCATTTCCATCTTGATTTGAACGATCTAGCAAGTTGTGTGGTGCAGGTTTCTAATGAGCATAAAATGTTCATTATAAAGTTAAGCAAGTCAAGTAGGGGGCTAGCTGGGTTTTTTGCCCCAGGTGAAGCCTCCAGAGCGGTGCCATTGAGGCAAATGCATGTGTGTGGGGTGCCAAAGTAGGTCTTTGACCCGGGTGAAATAAAGCCTAGTTTCGCCCCTGGGGGAGGCACCATTTGGGCTCTGCTTTGAGCAACAAAGCATCTTGGTTGGGTGCATCTGGGCGTTCAAGGAAGATCTTGACCAATATTGCATAGACCTTCTGGCTTTTGCACCCAAGAGTCATCACTGGAATGAGCTTTGCTCTGGTCAGAATCATAGTTCAGGATGTCGCTGCCATGTTGACTCCACATTTCGTAATACAGAACACATCTGAAAATGTGGTATGTATGTCTTCAAACCATATACTGTGCGTAGCTTCAAAATCCAAGCAATTCATTCAAGTTTTACCCTGTGTACAGGTAATGCCTTTAGGGACATACTAGATGCCACAAGGGTTTGGACTTCACAAAGTTCTCTATCTCAGTTAAGAGCTAAATGTTATCGTTGTTTCAGATGGGTGAAGTACTCTGTTGGGATCTTGAGCTTTGCGACTGCAATTTAGCTACTCCTCAGATATAACTTATTTTTCCTTTCGGGTGATGAGGAGCATATTCTCAATAGACTTCTTTTGTCCATCGAAAGCACATACCATTTTTCTTTTAATGTGTAGTCTCATAAGGTCTGAGGAAACGTTAGGTTTGTGCAGGGATCACACATTCCTGTGGATTAGTGATCTACACCTCCTGCTTACGTATCATTGTAACCAAGTTCTTGACTTTACTTGATTTCTGGATGTTATTGACACCTTCGCCAATGCCTTCTTTTTATTTATTTGTTTGCTGAATCCTTCAAAGTTCCCTCATAACGTTTCCCTAGCTCCAACATAGTTCCATTTGAAGAACAGTTGTAATGTAGCAAAACATTCACAAAAGTTGTGCAGCGATTCTAAGCTAACTTACTCCTAGGGAATAAGTAAGCAACACTGGGATTTACTATAGAGTAAATATGCAAAGGATTTTGCTACATACCATCTTATGCTTTTGTACTTCTACTCCAGAAATTCAGTGTGGGTAGTGACTCCCCCCCTCCCCTTTTATCTTTTAATTTTAGAGGTTGTTGGCATTGTCTTGGGGGAGTGCATCTTTGGGGGTGATGTTGGAAGGTTGCAGCACCTGCTGTGGCTGTAGAGACCAATGCAGGAGAGACATGTTTTGTTGCGGCTGGGACAGATGAAGGCATCCTCCCAGTGATCATTTCTCCTCTGGCCTCTGCTATGGATATGCAACTTGATTGCCTGTCTCCAGGCACTCCAGTCATCTGCACGGGATTCCCACATGACACGGTTGATGCTGCCAGCCTTCAGGTCATGTTTGCAGACATCTTTGTAACACAGAGTTGGTCTGCCAATGGGCCTGGTGCCAGAAGCCAGCTCCCTTGTAGAACATGTCCTTGGGGATCCTGCCATCTTCCATTCTGTGGACGTAACCAAGCCAGTGTAGATGCCGCTGAGACAGGAGTGTGAACATGCTGGAAATGTGGACTTTTTAAAGGTATGTTTTTAATTTTCACAAAGTTTATATGTGAAATCTTAAAAAGCCCAACAGTTACAGCTTGTAAGCACTTAGATAAAATAAGTACTTTGATGAAGTAAGTGCCTGGATGCTGTCTTCCAAGAGCAGAGGACCAAACATTCAAAAAGGAGAGATATAGTAGTCATGGGAGAGGAGACTTCAACTACCCCAATATCTGTTGGAACGCAAACTCTGCCAAGTATGTAAGGTTGAACAAATTCCTCAGTTGCCTCACTGACAATTTCATTTCCCAGAAGGTGGAAGCAGCAGCAAGGGAATCATTTATCTTGGACCTGCTCCTTACCAACAGGGAGCAACTGATCAATAAAGTGGAAGTACTGGTATCCTTGAGAGGCTTTCTAGCATCACCATGGGAAATCAGTCTTCTTAAAGTCCAGAGTGCATCTCCAACTATACTGTTTTCCCTTGCCTCTGTTTAATGAAACTCAAGAGGACACAATCACTTCCTCTCAAGGGATCTCACCCAGTAGTTCCTTAAGCTTTTTGAAATCAGCCATCTGTCATGGATAATTTATTTCAGATTCCTACATTGCAGGAAGTTGGACTAGATGACCCTCAGGATCCCTTCCAACTCTATGATTCTACAAAGACAAGCAACCATTAGCAGTCTTCCAGCTTATGAAATGCAGTGTTGGGTACTGAATTGTTAGCTTCAGTCAGTTCCAAGTACATCTATCTGCCTGGAGTATTTTATATATATATATAGATTTTGCTTCCTTTTAAAAACACACACAGAGAGAATAGGAATAGGAGATATCATAGGTACTTTTCAATGAGTAGTCATTGCCCCAGTGCACTATTTTTTCCCCCCACTACAAAAACCCACTTTGCAATCTGGCCTTATAAAAATGCATTGTATATAGTACTGCTCCTTAGTTACACAGCGAGAATATTGTGATCCATAACTGTGTAGAATGAAAGCACTGTACTCCATGGCCTCATTTGTACCACCGAAAGCAAAAACCATTAATTGGGCTCAAGGACACACTTTGTTTTGATGAGTGTAGACACTTTTTGACTGGGGAAGCTCCTTGAACTTAAAACGATCCATCCATTCTCTGCGTTTCCCTTCTCAAATCTCTCTACTATTTTGTTATCTGCAAAAATACAAAGCGGGATGTTGTTGATTTCCCCCCCTTTTTTAAAGGCATAATTGAAAACAACAAATTGCGCAGATGTGCCCAGTACCACAAAAAGAAGGGTATTTTAAAGTGAAATCCTGGTCATGGAGCATAACTGTTCACAACTAGCAGTTATGGTAGCTAAATTGAACACCTGAATTCATAGGCGGTATATCCCTGGATACTAGGTGCTTGCTATGAGGCAAACAACAGGGGTGACAGTTGTCGTCATGACCTCCTTGTGAGCATGCTGTGGAGAGAAAACAGAAATAAGTTCTCTCCCCCCCCCCTACCTGCCAATAAAGCCAGAACCTAAGGTCATCCAATGAAAACTGAATGGTGGGAGGTTCAGGGAACACTAAAGGAAGTACTTATTTACTCAGTGCGATAATAGGTACCAACTTATAGGGGTTGAAAAGGCAGTTGGACAAATTCATGGA
Source organism: Podarcis filfolensis (assembly GCF_964270895.1). Lineage (NCBI taxonomy): Eukaryota > Metazoa > Chordata > Lepidosauria > Squamata > Lacertidae > Podarcis > Podarcis filfolensis. Next base: position 26,270,870 of record NC_139607.1, on the reverse strand, counting down.
GAATAAGACTATCAATGGCTGCTAGTTATAGCCAGGGCAGGGGTGCCAACATGAATAAAATATTGGGGAGGGGCAGGCAGGCCCCTCCCCGCATAATCGATCACAAGACGTGGTGCATGCCCACCATTTGAATGTCAGTGCCCATCAACTTGGGAGGGGTTGGCCCCCTCAAATATTGTAGGGGGGGGCAAAAGGACCTCGGTCCCTAGGAGTTGGCTTCTGTGGCCAGGGCGTTTGTGTGTGTGAGAATGCTCAATGGTACAGAGTCCTGACACCTCACTTTTTTGCTGCTTATAGCACACATGGCACTTTTCTTAATATGTGAGAACTGGAACCTATTTTTTTTACCTTTTTTTTAAAGCACCGATGTATATGGTATTTGTCACATCCAGGATCATTTGCTGAGGAGCAACTTTAGGGGTGGACTACTGCCTTCTTATCCTGCTTGTGATCTTCCCAGAGGCATCTAGTTTGCCACTTTATGAATCAGGATGCATGACTAGTATAAAGGTCTTTAGTCTGACTGAGCAGAGTCCTCCTACATTTTTACCTGGCTAACGACAAAATGTAGGATTATATAGACTTTGGACTGCTGCAGCAAGTCAGTCATACCTTGGAAGTTGAACGGAATCCGTTCCGGAAGTCCGTTCGACTTCCAAACATTCGGAAACCAAAGCATGACTTCTGATTGGCTGCAGAAAGCCCCTGCAGCCAATCAGAAGCCACAGAAGCCTCATCGGACGTTTGGCTTCCAAGAATAGTTCGCAAACCGGAACCAAATTGGGAGCCAAAACGTTCGAGAACTAAGCTGTTCAAAAACCATGGTACGACTGTCTGGAAAAAAGACAGCTGGAGGTTCATCCACTGCACTTAGCAGTCTGAATGCCTGGTCAACTCAGAAGAAGGCCATGCTGATCCACGATCTTATCATGAACAAACAGACTGACCTGGAGCAGCAGAGCTGGGTGGGACTGACCTGATATAGTTCTGCCCACCTGGGTACTCTGTGCAACACGAAACCAGACTAGAGGGTCAGGACAGTGGCATAGCCATAGTTCATAGAAACTAATTCTCTTTTAGGTGCTTTATGTTATTTCTTAATCCTCACAATAAATCCTAGAGGCAAGTTGCTGATGAGACGGAGGAGATAGAGAGAATCCTCCTATGATACCAGGAAGGGAACTGAAGATAATCAAGTGTGCTCAAATATGAGAGGAAAGCAGGGGAGCTCTTACTGAAGTCCACAAACACCACACCTGCCTTTAACCAGTTTTAATCAATCCCACCATCCCATATCAAAACAGATAAAGATAAATGCCCCCTCTGCTTACCCCATGTAATTTGAGTACTGGTAATTATACCCATTTATCTAGGTCTGGGGTGTTTTTAAAAAGCTTTCTTTTGATAATGCTTAATGTCATGAGGTCACCTGAAAGCATAGCTGTCAACTTTTCCCTTTTCTTGTGAGGAATCCTATTCGGAATAAGGGGATTTCCCTTAAAAAAAGGAAAACATTGACAGCTATGCCTGAAAGCTGTTGGATAATTTCTAATATAAAAGACATTATTGATAAATCTGAAAACAAAAGTAATGCTGGACTTCCATTTTAAAACATTCACTCTACTTCATTCAAAATATGAATTGCAGTAAATTTGTCCAGATTTTTTAAAATATAAAATCAGTTTTAGCATTTTACAGACTGGCTATTTGTCGTTAAGGATTTAACAGTATGCATGTTTTCTTTGTACGTGAAGTTATTTGCAGTGTAATCCTATACTACTAAGAAGTAAATCCCCTTGAGTTCAACGTGACTTATTCGCATATTAAGTGAGCATAGGACTTCCACCCTACTTAGTATTTAGGCACTTGATTTTGAAAAACTGTAGGTCATTGGTTGGCTGAGCTATTTTAACCAATGTGGCATTAGGCAGGTGTTGTTACTCAAATGCCAAAACTGTGAAGAGGCAAAATGGTGAAGAACAAGTAGCCAAAGTGGGAAAGTATTACATCTCACTGAACTTCTCTAGAGCCATAACTGCAAATTTGGTTATTCGTGGAAGCATATGAATATCAATTTGAAAAACCAACAGCATAATGGTAAGGCTGTGATAACATATTATAGTGATATCAGGTGATAATATATTATGATTTGGTGTCACATTTATTCAGCATGCAATTGAATGTGCTGAATTTTTATTAAGATCAGCTGACTAGAATTCCAGTTTTACACTGTGTTCTATTCCATTTTCAATAGGGTAAAAGAGAATCTCCCTTAAAAAAAAAAGAAAAAGAAAGCCAGAACAGATGCTTTTCATCCTTATTTCAAATTGCTCAGTTCCGGATAGGCTACTGACAAATCTATGCAAATATCACAGGAAATACTACTAAAAAAAATTGTATCAAAGTAAAAATAACTGACTTGATGATTTCTCGCATGCTGACAATTCCAAAAGAATTATTACAATGGGTTTAAGAACTCTTCCTACTGATGTCAGTCAATTAAATACTTTGGTGATACTGGAATGAGTACCACATAAGAAGCTAGAGAAAGATAATTCCATTTCTCCCACTTTGGGCTTCCATAATAAGGGTGAGTTCAGCTCTAATTTGCAGTGTGCATAATACTGCAGTTAAAAAAAGAAAGAGGCTTAGACGTTTGTGATCCCATTTACTTACTGATATGGATTCGGCTTCTCTAACCAAGGTTAAAAGTGATTTAGGAACTGTTCGCTCCCACCTGCATCAGCATTTAAAATCTGTTCTGCTGCAGCTGGGCGAGAGAGAGAGGGAAAGAATCTTATGCGAGGCACCCAAACTCCTTGGCAATATTTGCCTTCACAAAGCAACTGCAAGCCTTAAAAGCCTTTAAAGGAAAATAATGGCTTTAAAAATGCGCCAACATAGATACCAAGACCACTAAATACATTGATGACCAATTCAGCTCTGAGTGGACAGTCTGTTTGACATGCCTTCATTTGGCATGTTAAACCAGTCGTCAATAAGCCATTGATTAATCAAAAGATGTCGTTTCGAAACAGGAACTTGCTTCTCTCGAGGTTTGCTGGGCTCATTAAAGATCCCTCAGCTGCTCTGACTTCATCGGCAATCTTGTGAAGGGGCAGCATCAGAAGCAGCCCACTGATTGGGACTCCATTGGCTCAGCAGGGGCTCCAAGAGCTCAGTGGAGGGAAAGTGTCAGGTTAAAAATATGTCTTGGTGTTTGCAGGGCTGGGAAAAGAATGCCCTGGCTGTGCTAATTGGAAGGGATTGAAAGATCTGGGTGGTAGCCAAACCGTCCTGAGTGTAATGTGGGAAGGTGGGACTTCTGCAATGAGCATGCAGCACTGAATCTAATCTCCCATCAGGCTTCAATTCTATCAATGCACGCGCCCAGCAATTGCAATTACCCTGGAATCTTTTTTTGCGGGGTGGCGGTGGGAGAGAAGCTCAACACAATGCTCTTGACTGCAGAGGGAGCCCAGGCAAATTTTACGTGACACCGTCGTAGAACGAGGCAAAAACAATGAAGGAGCCTCTGAAATGGTAGTGATTATTGCAGAATGTGATAGTGCTACTGTTAAACCGTGCAGGGAACTTGTTAAAAAAAAAACAACAGATAAAAGGTGAGCGTCACTCAAATATTTTTTCAGTCAGCTTCGGGGGGAATTGAATTCAAACAGCAATTTCTGAATGGATTTTGCTTACAAAGTCCTGCTACTTCCTGAGTTTGTGTTCACACTGCAGTCCTGTGCACATTTATTCAGAGGTCACACACTCTTCAATGGGGCTCACTCCCTAGTACGTGTGCTTAGAGTTGCAGCCCTGCAGAGTGTTTCTGCACTTCATTTAACTTGGGATTGTAGCTCATTCTACTCTTGTGTTACTGTCATTGGCAGCTAACTCATAGCTGTCAACTTTTCCCTTTTCTTGCGAGGAATCCTGTTCGGAATAAGGGAATTTTCCTTTAAAAAAGGGAAACGTTGACAGCTATGAGCTAACTGGGTTCTGTTTCACTTGCTCAGTTGTTACTATCACTTTGGATATAATTACAATTTGCGGTAGTCGTTTATGCTGCTTTCCCAGCACTTTCCTCTTCCTGTAGGACTTAAAAGCATAAGAGAAGCCCATAAGGGTAAGGGCCCATCTAGTCTGGCATCCTGTTCTCACAGTGGCCAACCACATGCCTATGAGAAGCGCACAAGCTTGTCTTGAGTGCCACAGCACTCCCCCATCTCTGATTCCCAGCATGCTGTGTCAAATGGTGAAGGTAGAACACAGGTATTATAGTTAGTAGTCATTAACTTCTATCCCACATGCTTGTCAGCAGTAAGGTAAAGGTAAAGGGACCCCTGACCATTAGGTCCAGTCGTGACTGACTCTGGGGCTGCGGCGCTCATCTCGCTTTATTGGCTGAGGGAACCGGCGTACAGCTTCCGCGTCATGTGGCCAGCATGACTAAGCCGCTTCTGGCGAACCAGAGCAGTGCATGGAAATTGCGTTTACCTTCCCGCCGGAGCGGTACCTATTTATCTACTTGCACTTTGACGTGCTTTTGAACTGCTAGGTTGGCAGGAGCAGGGACCGAGCAACGGGAGCTCACCCCGTCACGGGGATTCGAACCACCGACCTTCTGATCAGCAAGTCCTAGGTTCTGTGGTTTAACCCAAGGCGCCACCCGCGTCCCTTGTCAGCAGTGCTACCTAACAAATAAATAAAAGCAGCAACCTTCACACTGGAAAATAAAGACTATGTGCTGTGCTTCATGAATCCTTCTAGTTCCAGCTGTGAGTGAGGTGCCTATCGTTACTTTCTGGAGAGAAGAGATTCTGTATGTACTCTGAGACTGTGACTTCTTTAGCCATTCTGGAGGTGTAGCCAAAAATCACTCTCAGTAATGTGTGTCAGAGAGACATGGAGTCCATGACCTGACGCCAGATTCTAAAAGATGGAACTGGTTCACATATGTATGTAAAGCACTTGGTTAGTTAGTACTAGATTATCTCAGCAGACTTCAAATCGAGTCCACTGTTTTCCAGGTGATGTGAGCTGATAGGCAGGCACTAAATTGGGCATTAGAACTCTGGTGGGTCATTCACAGGTACAAGTCGGCACTGCAGGCATCCAGTGATGAACATGCATGTGCTAACCAGTTCACAGTTGACTAGCTGATTTCATGCACATTCAATATTCAATTACTGCCTCATCGTATGACTCATTCTGGAGCCAGCAGTGTCCTGGAACACTGAAGCAAATTATTTTATTATTCTAAGTTATAGGTTCCCAAAATGTGTGGTCTATGGACCACCAGTAGTCCATGAGCTTTATTCAGGTGGTCCGTGGTTGTGATTCTACATACTGGTATAGCTATGTGCATATGGAGAATTGTGTGTGTGTGTGTGTGTAAAGAATAGTGAGCACAGTGGTTAAAGGTAAAGGATCCCTGACAGTTAAGTCCAGTTGGGAACGACTCTGGGGTTACGGCTCTCATCTCACTCTATAGGCTGAGGGAGCCAACGTTTGTCCACAGACAGTTTTTCTGGGTCATGTGGCCAGCATGACTAAGCCGCTTCTGGAGAAACCAGAGCAGCGCACGGAAATGCGCTTTATCAACGACTTGGATGATGGACTCAAGGGCATCCTGATCAAATTTGCAGATGACACCAAACTGGGAGGGGTGGCTAACACCCCAGAGGACAGGGTCACACTTCAAAACGAGCTTGACAGATTAGAGAACTGGGCCAAAACAAACAAGATGAATTTTAACAGGGAGAAATGTAAAGTATTGCACTTGGGCAAAAAAAATGAGAGGCACAAATACAAGATGGGTGACACCTGGCTTGAGAGCAGTACATGTGAAAAGGATCTAGGAGTCTTGGTTGACCACAAACTTGACATGAGCCAACAGTGTGACGCGGCAGCTAAAAAAGCCAATGCAATTCTGGGCTGCATCAATAGGAGTATAGCATCTAGATCAAGGGAAGTAATAGTGCCACTGTATTCTGCTCTGGTCAGACCTCACCTGGAGTACTGTGTCCAGTTCTGGGCACCACAGTTCAAGAAGGACACTGACAAACTGGAACGTGTCCAGAGGAGGGCAACCAAAATGGTCAAAGGCCTGGAAACAATGCCTTATGAGGAACGGCTAAGGGAGCTGGGCATGTTTAGCCTGGAGAAGAGGAGGTTAAGGGGTGATATGATAGCCATGTTCAAATATATAAAAGGATGTCACATAGAGGAGGGAGAAAGGTTGTTTTCTGCTGCTCCAGAGAAGCGGACACGGAGCAATGGTTCCAAACTACAAGAAAGAAGATTCCACCTAAACATTAGGAAGAACTTCCTGACAGTAAGAGCTGTTCGACAGTGGAATTTGCTGCCAAGGAGTGTGGTGGAGTCTCCTTCTTTGGAGGTCTTTAAGCAGAGGCTTGACAACCATATGTCAGGAGTGCTCTGATGGTGTTTCCTGCTTGGCAGGGGGTTGGACTCGATGGCCCTTGTGGTCTCTTCCAACTCTATGATTCTATGATTCTATGAATGCCGTTTACCTTCCCGCCGGAGTGGTACCTATTTATCTACTGCTAGGTTGGCAGGAGCAGGGACCGAGCAACGGGAGCTCACCCCGTCGCAGGGATTCAAACCGCTGACCTTCCAATCAGCAAGCCCTAGGCTCTGTGGTTTAGACCACAGTGCCACCCGCGTCCCACTGAGCACAGTGGTTATGTGTGTACAAATAACAGCGGCCACAGATACTTTGGACTATAATTCCCATCAATTCCTGCCAGCACAGCTGCCTTTCCTATTCTTTTAGATTAGGATATCAACAGCTGGGAGCTTGCGCTTCTACAGACATCTCTTCACATCACAGTTTGGTGTGTGTGTGATCCTTTGCTCAATTTAAGTCATGTTTCAAATGGCTTAGTTTGCATATTTAGATAGTCATCTATATTTTTAAAACATTTCATTCTCACCACAGTAGATTGTTCTCCTGACATGTGTTAAAGACCATTGTCTTTATAAACAAACAAGACATTAACGTAAGGATTGTTTTTAAATGACAATTCTCAAACACCTCATTTGGATTCTAATTAGGTGCCTTTCATCTCAGGCTCCTGTTTAAAGTACAGGACTAAACCAGGATCACAATCAGATTAATATAATGGTGAGGGTAGTTCATTTTCACCAGTGAAGGGAGTGCCCTGCAATTAAGTTCCCACACATGTGAGTTATGGGTCATTTGACCATTAGTGAAGTGACTAATCCAGTCGTGAGGAGAATACCTTGTGAAAATAAATCTTACTGAACTAGTGGCTCCTATGATGGATTCTCTCCCCCACCCAACCATGTTCTCTGTGCTGCTGTTCAGCTTACCCTTTTGAAGCCAACCCTAGGTGTTTTGACATTGTTATGGGGAATTTTATCAGAGCTCACAGGAGCCTTTGCGAAGAAAGAAACAATAGAAGTAGCAGAAAATAAGTAATAAATAGATAACCAGAAGCCAGCACTAGCACAATGAACGCTCACTCATCAGTTTCAACAGCATCTTTTGTCCTGGGATGGTCTGAACAACCATTTAAAAAAAGAAAAGAAAGAAAAGCAACAAAGTTTGTGATTAATCCAGGATCATGTGTTCTTACAGCCACTTTGTGAGCAAGAGACCAAAAGAAATTAAACAGGAAAAATTGCTGCAAAATGACTTCTGGCATCATTTGAAACATTGACAATGTTCAAGGCTTTAGGATAAATAACTACAAGGGTGACCTGCTACAAAAAGTTGCAGCGTATCCTAACCTCCTAGCACACAGCTATGGCTACTTTCAGAATACTGTCAGCGTTCTACTCTGGAGCTCTCCATTTTCTTTTCATTGGATATTTGGTGGGCTCCATGATCACTGCAGATGGTGACAGCAGTCACGAAATTAAAAGACGCCTGCTCCTTGGGAGAAAGGCGATGGCAAACCTAGACAGCATCTTAAAAAGCAGAGACATCACCTTGCCAACAAAGGTCCGTATAGTTAAAGCCATGGTTTTCCCAGTAGTGATGTATGGAAGTGAGAGCTCGACCATCAAGAAGGCTGATCGCCGAAGAATTGATACTTTTGAATTATGGTGCTGGAGGAGACTCTTGAGAGTCCCATGGACTGCAAGAAGATCAAACCTATCCATTCTGAAGGAAATCAGCCCTGAGTGCTCACTGGAAGGACAGATCCTGAAGCTGAGGCTCCAATACTTTGGCCACCTCATGAGAAGAGGAGACTCCCTGGAAAAGACCCAGATGTTGGGAAAGATGGAGGGCACAAGGAAAAGGGGACGACAGAGGGTGAGATGGTTGGACAGCGTTCTCGAAGCTACAAACATGAGCCTGACCAAACTGCGGGAGGCGGTGGAAGACAGGAGTGCCTGGCGTGCTCTGGTCCATGGGGTCACAAAGAGTCGGACACGACTAAACGACTAAACAACAACATGACCACCAAGCAACAGAGTAGCCAGTGGCTGGGTTTGTTTGTGTTTTTAGTTCTCCTTAAGATGGGATAACATACAGACATACAAACCTACTAGGAAGTCAGAAGTAGCTTTAGCTCAATGCTGAGTGCATACTGCATGAGAAAACCCCAGATTAGAAAGATAGAATCAAAGGGTAGGAACTAGGAATCTCAAAGGTCACCTGGTCCAGCCACCTGTTGATGCTAGAAAGCCACAACTTCAGTTTCGCTGACAGATGCCATCCAGCACTTGCTTTTAAAAAGCTGCCACTTTGTAAAATGTTTGGGGGGAAAGCCATTTCCCTTTGAGCCATAGTTTACCAGATCCTTCGCCATAATTTGTATTTTTGTCACAGGTCTCAACAGGGCAGGCACGTGCAAGGCAGAAAGACTGTGAATATGCACAGAATGCCTTCTTCCCATAAGTGAGTAACTAAAACCAGCATCTCTCCTACCCATCTTGCAGACTTAAGCTCCAGCACCTTTTATTGTTGAAAGTAGTAAGAATAGTTTGGCATGTCGACTAAATTTCTATAGTGAATGAACACAACTCAAATGACAAAGAACTATTATACTAGCTCTCCTAGGAACATTTGTCAAATGCAATGCAACTTGAATTATCTCAAGGCCAAACATCTGACAATGGAGAAGACTTGTATCTTTTAAAAAAATGTGTCCATAACTGAAAAACATTCACAGTGAAATACCAGAGTGTGAAATAATAATAACCTTTGCTGCTAGCCAGCCCTTATATAATGCCTTTTCTAGTGATGTGCAGGGGCCACAAGATTCACAAAAGTACTGATCTGCTTCTGAGTCACTCTGCGCATTCTCTGATTTGATCTGTAATTTGGTCCCTGAGCAACTCTGCAAAAAACAACGTTCTGTGTTCCTCAGTTCCTATTCTGGGTATCTAAAAATGACTGTAACTGCCTCCACTGCCTTACTTTGCACCAGCTGGATGGAATTTACAGGCAGATGAACCCTCCAGAGTGGATTATGCCTACCAAACTGCAGACCTAAGGGCATAAGATGAACCCACACTGAGAATCATTTCTCTGCTGTGAAATCTTTTAGTATACTGAAATCTGAGATGGTACCTGTGGCGTTTGCCCTCCTAGGTGGGTCATAAGGAAAGGGTTAAATGAGTGTGAAGTGATTGGCCAGTGGGAACCCAAGGGGAGGAGTTAGAGTTAGAGTTAGTTTGTTAAGGAGTCAGTTGGGAGTTGGAGAAGGAAGAGGGAGGATAAGTCTGTGGGTTGGTCTAGTTTTAATGTGAGAGAGTGAAAGGAACTGTTAGGTGCAGTGGCGTAGCGTGGGTTGTCAGCACCCGGGGCAAGGCAAGTAATTTACGCCCCCTAACCCGTGGATTTGCGCCCCCTAACCCGTGGATTTGCGCCCCCTAACCCATTGATTTGCCCTAACCCCAGATGTTGCGCCCGGTGCAGTCCGCCCCCCCTGCACCCCCCACGCTACGCCACTGGTTAGGTGGAGTCAGATAGATAGTTGGGATAATCAGTTTGAAGTTGTTAGGAACGTATAGGTCAGTAAAGAAACTAAGATTAAGAAAGTGCCAAGAAAAATTAACTGAAACCATAAACTTGTTCATGCTTATAAAACAAACTTGATTATTTGTTAATGTTAACAACTGTCTGGACTCCGTGTGTACCCAAGAGACACAGGTTGGTGGCAGCGAGGAGGCAATCACAGTTGTGGCACAGGGATCAATAGACCATCAAACGTCCGGGGACCCTGTGTGATTGCCACAGTACCCCTAGCTTGTTCTTCTGCATAGATTCCCAATGGCTCCAGCGTAGGCATGTGGCATCCCAAACTATGACCCAGGCAATGACCCTAATAGCATTTTCTTGGACGTACGTATCAGCGAACTAAGTGGTACACATACTCTCTCCCTCAGGACCCACCCCCATTGCATGCACAACTTAAGACCGTAGGGTAGTGTATCTGCTTTTATCTCTCCCCCAATTCTGCTGCCAGCAGGAGAAAAATATAGACTAGAGTCAAGAGGATGGTTATGGAAGGAGGAAGATGGCAAAGGTGTCCTTGCTCCCATGGTCAACAACATGGCATATATCACAAGTTGATTAGGCAGCCTTGTTATGCCTCTCTTCCGACAGTCATTAGCAAAGTTCCTTTTGCATATCCTTTTCATTCTACAGTTAAAATTAAATTTAATTACAGCCAATATGAGTCATAATGAAAAATAAACACTTCTCCATACACATAATCAAACAAAGATGAATGAGGCTTGAGGTTTTAATTGTGGCTCTCTTTGGTAATTCTTGCTGAATTCCTAATGATGTACTTAACAGGGAGTGCAAGCATCTTGTATTACTACATCAAAATGCCTCCTTTCACCATTGTCTTAGACATTACACAGTTGTCTTGATCAAGAAAAGTGTGGGATTGCTTTTTTTTGCCATTTATTAAATGGCACATTATTTAAATTGTTTTACCTCTTCCAGAGAGTAGTGTCATGTATTGTATTTTGCATTAGGTTATCTCTTTATTCCTTGTTATTTTAATGAAAATTGCAGTGCTTCTTAGGGAGAAATAGGTAATTACATGTACAAGTCAAAATAAAACTCCTTTACACTGCAAAAGCAGCACACGTAATCAGGAAAAAAATAAGGAGATGGTGCAATCAGGCTAGAGATCACGGATCATCTGATCAACTCTGTGTAACCAATTTATTTCGTGATACCACAACAACAGTTCTTTCAGAACACAAAATGGCCTGAACACCTTGTTGCAACAACCCTGAAGGGTGGGTATCTACACTCATAGTGTAGTAAACCTCACAGAGCAGACTATTCACAGTTCCAGTACACATGAAACTTCTATCTCAACCACGTCAGATGTAAATGCATGGCTAAACAGCCAGGACTTTGAAGGTGAAGGTAATAGAGAAAGATGACCAAGTGAGTCTTCCAGGGCAGGGGAGAGAGAAGCACCAAGCGAGTATATATAGAGAAGCAGCTGTAAACGTAAATGGACATGAAATGCAAAAAAATATACCTCACTGCTAATGACCCTAGGGCTCAACTTTAAACACGCACAGTCTCAATACAATGAGGGGAGAGTGAAATGTTACAGCCAATGAAGTACTTCTAGTGTTGTGATTAGGAATAGGGCATTAGACATTTGATTCAGTTTGCATTTAAAGGCACATATCAAATTTGCACATTTTGAAACAAAATGAGAGCCGGTGTGGTGTAGTGGTTAAGAGCGATAGACTCGTAATCTGGGGAACCGGGTTCACGTCTCCGCTCCTCCACATGCAGCTGCTGGGTGACCTTGGGCTAGTCACACTTCTCTGAAGTCTCTCAGCCCCACTCACCGAGTGTTTGTTGTGGGGGAGGAAGGGAAAGGAGAATGTTAGCCGCTTTGAGACTCCCTAGGGTAGTGATAAAGCGGGATATCAAATCCCAACTCCTCTTCTTCTTCAAAACACAGCCATCCTTCAAAACATACTGTATAATTCTTTGAATTTTGCAAAGCAGTTCTGGTTGGACTGGGTGATGTAACTGTTAAATTGATGAAAGCAGATGGTAAAATGGAAATGCTTTGCTTACAAGGGTTTGGAGAAGAAGGGGAGGATGTAATCATAAGTGGAGAGATGGAGAATTATCTGGATTTCCCCGCTTTGGGAAAGCTTCAGTCCTGGCCTTTCTTCAGTTCTAGCAGAGAGACAGTACTCTGCATACAATTTTGAGAGAGTTTAGAGGATGACATTACTGAATTTGTGATACTCTCTCTGGAAAAAGACTGGGAAAAATTAAAATGGAGGGTTCTAGAGGAGGAGATGGGATACTATCATAAACACAACAGGAAATGGAAATACAACAGGGAATGGAATTTGAACATATGGAACTGGACATGAATTAAAGGATATATTAACAAGGAAAAAATATGGAATACTATTGCAATATGTGATCACATTGGAGAGATTTTAACAGGGATATGGATGGAAGAATATTATTATTATTCTTCAATATGGAGGAATGGTGATGGGAATTAATAGAGGTAAAGTTAATATTAAAGGAAAAACATGGTAAACATTTAGCAATAATAATAATAATAGTTCAGGAACCCCTCTTGGACTTTTCATGGCCAAAAGAAATGAATGTTTCAGAGACACTTTGTCTTAAAAGAAATACAGTTGTACCTCGGGTTAAGTACTTAATTCGTTCTGGAGGTCTGTTCTTAATCTGAAACTGTTCTTAACCTGAAGCACCACTTTAGCTAATGGGGCCTCCTGCTGCCGCTGTGCCGCTGCTGCACGATTTCTGTTCTCATTCTGAAGCAAAGTTCTTAACCCGAGGTACTATTTCTGGGTTAGCGGAGTCTGTAACCTGAAGCGTATGTAACCTGAAACGTATGTAACCCAACGTACCACTGTACTGTTTAACAGAAAGTGGAGAAACTGGATGCTATCATGGACTGAATGTCTTAAATAATCTCCCCCCCCCTTTTGTATGTAACCGCAAGATGGAAAATTAGAAGCCCTTGTTATCTTTCTCTAATGTATCTTTTTCTTTTGCTTCTCTCTCTCTCTCTCTCTCTCTCTCTCTCTCTCTCTCTCTCTCTCTCTCTCTCTCTCTCTCCTCTCTTCTTCTTGTTTTTTTCCTTTCCTTTCCTTTTTGCCGCTAGTCTTTTTTCTTTGGAGGCATATGTTTGGGGTCTTTGTCAAGGTGAAAGGATTGTGCACTCATGGGGTGGTGGATAGTTGATGGAGGGCCCTGGGTGGGAGGCAGGGTAATGTCAGTCTCCCAGGCAGGAGAAAGGAAGGTGAGAGTTGGGAGGGGCTGCTACCTTCTGTGACTGATGGGGGCTGAGAATTGCCTTTAGGAGAGGACTCCGTACTCTGAATTTACTGTAGTTGTTGTTTTATTGTGAAAAAAGTGCAGTGCAGTTCTTCAGCCAGCTTATGTCTAGAAAAATTCACACATTAGTGAAAACAACATACAAAAATGCATTATAACATTTTTTAAAATGCATGAAAAATATGTTTTATGAGGGAAAATTCACATTAAAATGCTGATTGATTTTCCGTGAGGGTTTTTTTTTTTCTTTTTAAAAAATACAAATGTGTGGAACTGAATTTAAGATTAGAAAAATGAGAACCCGGGAGAACCAAAATGGACACATTTGTCTGTCCCTGGTTGTGACCAAAGCTTGAAAAATACATCATGGCAGATCGGTGTGTTTAAACCTAAACACATAGAAAGCACAGGGACTTGATTTCAAAAGCAATGTGGGTACTCAGCAGAGGGTACCTCCCGCTATCCTCAAAGTCTCTCCCTCCCCCAAAATCATTTTCTTCTCTGGTTTTGCTCTAGTAATGGAACTGAGTTTTGCTGTGAATGGAGGAAACTGAACTGGTGGAGTGGCTACAATGTGATAAGTAGCAATGTGAGACTTTCCAAGACATTTTCCTGTCTGGGGCACCTCCTTCACTCTGTGTGCCTAAGCCAGTCGGACTAGACATAGAATCATACTTCAGTACTGGCAATGGGACAGTTTCCTCCCACCACACCTGAGGGCAGCAGGACAGGCCATGTAGCCCACAAGACTCTGCTTTCAAACAGAGGGGAATGGCTGGGAAGTTGAGGGAGAACAGCTGGGGTGCTGCTGCCCCTGCCCCTGCCCAGCACCTGCTGCTTGCTTGTGCCAGTTGCTTCACTCCGCCTAATGGCAGGGCCGGCCAGCCCGCATGGGGAAGGTCCAAGTTTAAACACATATGTCTGCCACTGCCACCTGTTGTGTATGAGCTTCGGTTGCCTAATTTGTTCACTAGACCGTGGGAACCTTGTGATCAAACCATACCTTAGGTTGCATGCCTTTTATTCACAACTTCGTCGTTTTCTCTTCTTGCGAACACAAATCTCATTAACCTGGAATTGTTTTTACTCTACTTGATATTAAAGTTTATAACTTTCCCTTCCTTGGCTCCATATTGACAAGCACCTATTGAATTTTAATTCCCAGTTATTTAAACTGGATGTTCTGTTATTTATACTTGAGAATCTAGAATCGTTTGGGTCATCCACCTTGATCAGGGATGAGGAGTCTGTGGGCCTCAAGATGTTATTGGACTACAACTCCCATCATCCCTGACCATTGGCCATGCCAGCTAGTGCTGATGGGCGTTGGAGTGCAGCAACACCTGGGCAGCTACAAATTCCCCGTCCCTGGTCTAGACATGCAGTGGTTCCATATTTTTCTGCGTCATTATGACATGCTGTGGCGGTGCTCCTAAGTGGAGAAAGAAAGCCTTAATGAGATGTGAAGCGAAAATACCTGAAGGTTTGCTTTTCCACTGTGTGTAGACATTGCACAATAACTTGTAGCAATTTAAATTTCATCATTATCTAGCATTTGTAGGGGTACTTCAAAAGTTTAGTTGATAGTTAATTTAAGATTGCTGACTTAGATCACAATACAGTAATTAGGCAGAATTAAGGTAAAAATGGAAAGAAAATGAATCAAGTAATACAATACATTGTGTAGTAGTATTTTTTCCACTTCTCAAGACATTTCTAGTAACATTACAATGTTTGCATTCTCATGAAAGAAAGACACTTTGATTATATATTTCTGTTATAAAACAATCTTTGAAATATGCTGGCTAGCTTTGGCTTCCAGCTTTTACCATTGTCGTGAGCCATAGCGTACTTGCTGTACAATATACATAGAGCAGCACATCCTCAAAAGCCCTGAAGACAATTGATACTTCAGTCCCATATCCACTCACTGGGAGTAAGTCCACTGAAAACAATGGGACTTGTTTCAAAATAGACATGAATTACATAACTAACATAGTTCGCTGCAAGTATGGGGAACCTCTGGCCCTCTACATCAGGAGTTGCCAACCTTTTTGAACCATTTGAGATTCTGAGAGAGTACTGGAGGCACCAGTCACAAAATGGCTGACATTGGGGGCGGGATGAAACACAAAATGTATGCCATGGGGAACATGGCATACCACAAAGCTGAGAGAGGTAGGCACACCTCACATTTTTATATTTACTATGGGAAGTTAGCTCTGTTCTGCTGGTCCTGATTGTGCAGATCACACAATATTGATTTTACACATACACGAAAATATTGGTGCTGTCTAATAGCAAGAAGGAGCATTCCTCGGTAACAGGAGAAATCTACAATGTGCCCACATCTCACTAAGAAAATGTGAAACCTGCACATTTTGCCCCCTAACTTTATTTCTAGGGGGCGGGGCTATAGACTTACCTTTAAAAAATATGAAAGCTCAGAATCTGGGGCACCTATCTGAGGGTGTCAATGAAAGCCTTCACACACGCTGCTGTAAATGTTCCTGGACTCTTAACTGCTATTGTCCATGACCTTATTGGCTGGGGCAGAATGAAACTAGACTCCAAGAACATCAGGAGGACCACAGGTTCCCAACCCCTAGCCTAGGATGTGGTCTTTGGTCTGGTCAATGGCATTATGAGATGAGTTTTGGAAAGTAAGGAAGAACCAGCTACAAGAACGTAAGGCAGTTCACTGCACATTTCAAAAGCAGCACATACATTATAGACAAAAGACACCATCTGCCAAAGAACATTTAAGTTCTATGGTGTTCAGTGTACTTCTATCCCCTTGAAATTGGTGGGGGGCAGTGGGAATGTTGACTTTGGCTGAATCAGACAGCTGATTTGCAAGAACAGTTTAATGTGGTTGGATTTGTACCAGGGATGAAGAACTTGTGGCCCTCCAGATATTGTTGAATTTCAACTCCCATCGTCCCTGACCATGGGCCATACTGACTGAAGGAAGTTGGAGTCCAACAATATTTGGAGGGCCAGAGTTCCCCCATTTTTGATCTGCACTTCCAGCAGAAGGGATGTACAATGCAGAGGTGGGAAAGTGGACTGTACCGTCTCAAGCTGATGGTAGTAGTAGATAGTATTTTTTGAATGCTTTCCTAAGCAAAAAATACAAAAACAAAAGTATCTCCCTGAATATGAAAACGAAAAGAAAAAGCACAGCCTTATGTGCTACTTGGGGTGGGGGAAGGGTATCATGTGGGGGGGGATTTGAAAGTGATATACCCCACATAGTCGAAAGTGGTACATTCCAGTTTACCACCTCAACATTCTACCACTTCCGTCTTATGCATATGCAGAGTAAGGACCTTAAAGAAAGGGGACGAAGAGTGACTGGACCATGGCTTGTTTTCATTTCAAGTCTGTTTCTGACATTTCAATTTCACAGTATGTTTTAATTCAATAACTGGCAAATATTATCATCATTTTTCATGGGGCCAAGCTGAGATCATTTATCTCCTTTGTATATTTTAAAGCTCAGACTGTTCCGCTGGAAGGAACCCCCTACCAACACACACCAGCTATAGTGACCTTACTTGTTCCATTTACTGAATCTGTGATTTCTTTTCTCCGTGTTGGTGTGTGTGCCAGATGGCAGTCAAATGATAATAAACATAACAAATAGAGACAGTGCATGAGGAGAGATAACAGTGGCCGAATGTACACAGTTGTTGAGGATGGAGGAGATTGTTTGCTGCAAAACGAACACAAAGTTCCATTGTATAAGAATCAGGTTTGTGTTGTTTCCACCAAAATGTGTGAAGTAATGCAGAGAGTGAAAGTCTGCATTCTAATCAGGGGTTGGATGTCAGCAACGTTAGTTGATTTTAGTTATTCTGGCAAGGAGCTCATCTCAGTGCTCTAAAGTGATGCTGGCTCTTTTCCCATATGTGCAATTCAGTCTTGTGCAGGCTTACTCAGAAGCAAAATGCATTGAGTTCAATGCAACTTAGAATCATAGAATCATAGAGTTGGAAGAGACCACAAGGGCCATCGAGTCCAACCCCCTGCCAAGCAGGAAACACCATCAGAGCACTCCTGACATATGGTTGTCAAGCCATACTTACTCCCATGTTAAGTGTGCATTCAATTGCAGCCGCAGTTATGTGGCCTTTGCTAAACCTTATGATTTTTTACTAGTGTGCACAGCGCATTATGATTTTTATCTCACTCCCGGGAGGTTAGCCTTTAAGATTTCCATTTCACAAATGAAACACTGAGGCTGAGAGATAGTTCTGTGTTCGGTCCTGCATCCCTAAAGCTTGACCGCATGTTGTTCGAAAGAAACATGGTTCAAATGGAGTGGGGGGTGGGGATTCTATTCCATTCACATTTAAAGGTGAACCTACCTGTAATGGCTTTAGGGGTTGCTTGTGCGTAAGTTACCGCCGCTCTGGGCTAGTTGCCTGGTTAAACCGTTTCTCGCTGGACAGCCATCCACTCCGTGGCTGTTCAGTCACTGGCATAATCCGTCAGTGGGCGTTTCTTGAACCTCTTCCAGCAAAGAAGTTATTTGACGCCAAGTTGCCGCCTACTTTCCCTGCGCGGAAGTCTTCTGCGCAGGGTGGGTGTGGGCAGCGGAGGACCTGTGCTCTCCTCGCTGGTCTCCTGCGAAGAGTCCTGGAGCCTCCTCTCTGCTTCCCCCATCGGCCCCCCTCTATCCCTGGTGTTGCGCTGATTTTCTTCCCCAGCCGGAGACCTGCCTCTCTCCCTGCTTGGCCCCTCTCCAGCATCGCTGTGGAGCCTCGCCTCCTCCACTAGTTCCGATGGCAGTTCCCTGACACTACCTAATCCACACTTTCAAAAACTGATGCAAGAAGTAGAACACAGCCAGTCTTCGAAATTCAGATTTCTCAGTTTTTTTGCAATGCAGTGCTCCAGCCAAGCAATTTGTACAAGAATGTTCATACTGAGATAAAGTGTGTGTGAAATGTGATGTAAAGGTAAAGGGACCCCTGACCATTAGGTCCAGTCATGGCCGACTCTGGGGTTGCGGTGCTCATCTCGCTTTATTGACATGCTTTCAAACTGCTAGGTTGGCAGGAGCAGGGACCGAGCAACAGGAGCTCACCCTGTCGTGGGGATTCGAACCACTGACCTTCTGATCGGCAAGTCCTAGGCTCTGTGGTTTAGACCACAGTGCCACCCGCATCCCTAGCAAGATATACAAGTACACAAAAACATAAAATATCATTAAAATAATAAAGTAATAATAATAATAATAATAAAGACTCATCTTGAAATAGGCCTTTAAGAGATTTCTGAAAACTGGCAGGGGGGATCACTGCTGAATCTCTATTTTAGCAGTGAAAAAGTTAGAAGTGCCCTAACTTTTTTCAAAGAGGCCTGGATTTGATGAAGTGAACATGCATGAGGGCCAACCAAGGTTGTTAAGCTTTTTTTAGAATTGAAGTTGTTGAGCTTATTTTAGGATTTAACCCCGAAGCTGTTGAGGTTGAGCTTTTTTTTTTTTTTAAAGGATTTTACCCCAGGGCATATACTGCCCCGGGGGCCAGATTAAATTGGCTGGCGGTCCGGATTAGGCCCCCGAAATAGACTTTGGACATACCTGCTCTATTGGAAGAATATCCCACAGCATGGGACCAGTAACACTGAATTCCCAAATGCTATTTAAAGCCAGTCATGCTTCTGCAACACAGTATTCCTCAGGATGATCTCAGTGACTGAGCTGGGATATGAGGAATTCAGTGGTCCGTGAGGTATCCTGAATCCAAATTGTTCAGGACTTTGTATATTAATAGGATACCTGCCCTGGTGACATATGGGCAGCCTGTGAAAATGTTTTAGCAGGGGGGCCACATATTGTTGGCTATCTTTCTCCAGCAGCATGTCTATCTACTGCATTCTGCACTAGCTAGAGGTTCCAGACTAGAGCCATGGGCAGCCCAAAATGCAGAGCACATTGCAGCAATCCAGTCTTGAGGTTACCAGTGCATGGACTACAGCAGCCAGGCTATGCCAACCACAGCTGGCATATTAAATATAGCTGATTAAAAATAATAATAATACATGCTTCTTCAGAGGGGACACAACCCCATCCGGAACAGGCAATTGACCTATCTTCTGAACACAGGAACCACCTGCCCACAAAGACTCCCATCTTCCCAGGATTTCACTAAGTTTATTGGTCCTCATCCAGTCCACTTCTGCATTCTGGTACAAGATTTGCACAGCCACTCCCAATTCAGATGTTAGGGAAAAACAGAGATGCATCTTATCAGTGAACTGATGACACAGTGCTCCAAAACGCCTAATGAAAGTTCTCAATAGCTTCATGATAGATGATAAATAGCTTTGGAGATAAAACAGTGTCCTGAACAGCCACATAGCACAGGTGCCAGGGAGGCCAAAGAGCACTTTTCTGGTGCTATTCTTTGGACTCGGTCTAAAAACAACTTTAAGAAAAAGCTCTTCAAAGCACAAGTAAGGGTCATTGTAGCATCAATGTTCAGTAAACCTATCCTCTTCATCTGCCATCTTCTTTTTGCATATTTGAAAAGTCCAAGCTCACAGTGAACAAGCGAACCATGCGACAGATTTCAAAAATTCACATTGGGTGAGGGGCATCTCCCCAATAATTAAATAATGTTTCTGTTTACTCTCACCAGTAAGAATCACTGTGGATCATCCACTTAGCCAGTACAAGTGCTCTTTAGGCAGGGAGAAATAATAAAATCAATCATCCAGTTTGCATCGAAGAATGGACAGATAAGTCAATTTTGGTTTCTCTCAGTTCTCTACATTTTCACATCATGAAAATTCATCAGTATTCTAATACAAATTTATGCTAATATATACTTCTTTGTATGGAATTTTGCCTAATAAGCACATTTTTGCAATTATATCCTAATACATCATATTTCGGGATGCGGGTGGTGCTGTGGGACACGGGTGGCACTGTGGGTTAAACCAGGACTTGCCGATCAGAAGGTCGGCGATTCGAATCCCTGCGACGGGGTAAGCTCCCGTTGCTCGGTCCCTGCTCCTGCCAACCTAGCAGTTCGAAAGCATGTCAAAGTGCAAGTAGATAAATAGGTACCGCTCCAGGGGGAAGGTAAACGGCGTTTCTGTGCGCTGCTCTGGTTCACCAGAAGCGGCTTAGTCATGCTGGCCACATGACCTGGAAGCTGTCTGCGGAGAAACACCAGCTGCCTCAGCTATAAAGCAAGATGAGCGCCGCAACCCCAGAGTCATTCGCAACTGGACTTAACGGTCAGGGGTCCCTTTACCATTACCTATATCTTGCTAGACACTGCCGTTATATTTTATATGAGGGGGCTATCTATAAACATTTTAAAAAATAAATAAAAATAGCTCGATGTTGCATTTGAGACCTTTAATCCCATTTACTGCCTTCTCAGCTGTCTTAATTTGTGATTATATCTTTCCTGCCTACATGAATGAAGCGGTTTAGAAGAATAGATTGTCTGACTACCATGCTCAGTTCTGGAACATTAATATATAGGATTAATTTGTTTATCTTGCATGTTTATGTTGTGAACTGCCCTGAGATCCACGGATACAAATTTAATAAATAATAAATAAAATAATAATTCCATGATCAATAGGAAGAGTTTACACAGGAAAAGAGAAAGCACGTAAAACATGCTAAGAACTTCATAATTCCTTTCAAGCTTTTGTGAGAACAAACCCCGAGACGAATTAGTCATGACTCATGTTGACTTCCCACTTCCAAGAACTATTTATGCAATTGCTTGGAGGCTGCCCTGGGATAGAAATAAATTACACAGAAATTAAATCTCTCTGTGTATATGTGTGTGTGAACTGGACAATCTGTTTAATGGCTCAAACCCTGAGGTAACCTCACCACTCCCATTCTGGCTTTAGATTTATTTGTTCATATGTTAAGAACTAGCTGAAAATATTTGGCTCCACATTTTAAAAGATGCAGGAAGGGAATTAGAGACCAGAAATGTAGTGGAGGTAGCCATTTATGTTAGAAAGAAATTCTAGGTTGAGGAAAGTTATTTTGTTCAGAGGAGATCATTTTCCTAATGAGGTAGAAGCAGCTTGATCGAATTATACAGTACTTTTTTGATCAATTGAACACCCCATGTTTCCGAAGGTGCATAATGAGCCTTGTCACCCCACTGAGGTCTGTTCACGCTTGTGGGATGCTGATTCTGTACAGCTTAGTTTCCTTTTATTCTTCCTCCCTCACCAAATGTTTCAAGGCTGTTTTACACATTTACACAGAGGCATACCTAAGTTTGTCCTCAAGAAGGAGCAGCAGCCGAATCACGCTCCCTGTTGAATAAACTTGTGCAAATACACAAGTTGTCGCAATCATTCTTTCCATCTTTAGGTGTACAGTTAGGCAACATAGGGCAGCTCATAGCCCAGAAATGTGATGTGTGAACTGGTCCTTAAATAGAGCTTAATCATCTCCCTCACGTGTTTTCTTTCTGGATAAAATGGTGCTCTGAAAGTCTCCCACATAATGAGGCCATTGTTGTGATTTTCAGGAATTTTCAGTTTGTGCCATTTGAGTTACAGCAGGACTACTCAAGGTCCTGAGTGATGACATCTAAAGATGCATGTTAGCGTCACCTTGAGATTCATTCTTTATGATCCCATCATTAGCAGACTGCACTTTTATTAACAACGGTTCAAGGCTTGGTAGTGGATGGTCAGGGCAACTGTCACTGCAGCGTAGAAACGTGGAACAGAACATTCACATCCAAGTAGCCCAATCAAATAGTTGTTAAAATGGTGGGGACGGCAAAGGCCATTTTACTGTACCTGCTGATATCTCAGTCAGTGTCACCTAGCCATCTATTTGATTTCATTCAAAGTGCATGGCAGCTAGCTGACCAGCACTAAAGTGCATTGAAGTGCACTGTGTGGATATTTTCTGTGGGCACATAGGCAGATTGCATAATAGAACACTCTTAAATGACTGGCAAAGACAGGGATGGACAGTTGTGGTCTATAGTAATTGATGCTGTTTAGAATTGCCTTTCATCTACATTTTGAACTTTCACAGTGTCTAATAGAAAATAAATCTTGATCCCTTGCAAATCTGCCTGTTTTCGGCCTCTTTTAATTCATATGTACACCTATTCCAAATTCTGGTTTTGTTTTCTTTTTAATTATGTGGAAGCATAAAGACAAAGATACTTGAATATTTCTTACATTCACTCTCACTCTCTCTCTCTCTCTCTCTCTCTGTGTGTGTGTGTGTATGTGTGTGTGTGTGTGTTTTCTCTCAGTGAGGGAGCTCAGGCCACAAGCAATAAATAGACACCATTGTTTGAGTATTTCCCCCATATATTTCTTGGCAACTGAAACAACTGATTTCTGCTCGTATTTGCATACCTACAGTTCAAATCAGCCAAACCTGAAAATGAAATGTATGGTAGATGCCACCCACCCACTCCACCAATGTTTAAAATGAGCTCTAAAGGGAAGGAAAAGCTATAGTTGCAATCTGTGGCCAATTATGTTCACTCACAGGAATGAATGACTCATTGGAATGAATGGGTCAAAAACTCTTAACTTGGTATAGGATTGCAGCCATTCAAATCTCTTTCATGGCGTTTAAAGCTACTGATAGTTCACCTTTCTATCAAGCTGCTTCTGAAGAACACAAACCTAACTTTTACAGTCAGCTAGAGTGATCTGAAAGGTTCAAAGAACCTCTGCAGAGATAATGTATTTCTCTGTTCAAGTAGTTGGTGGGGGGAGCGTTTAAAAAAACCAAAAACCAGTAGGCAGTGGTAAGAAAAAGTAGGACTAGTTCTTTAAAAGCACCAGTGCAGTTTTCTCAGCATAACCTTTTGCTATGTTCTTGTGCTACTGCCAGATAGTCTGGGGGTGAAAATGCAGCAGGAAAGATCATTTATTGCACTTGTTACTGGGAGAGGCAGCAAGTTACAGTGGGACACCAATAAGGCATGTGTATGGTCAAATAGTTTTGCATTTCTTGCTGGTATGAGCCCTATAGGCACGAGTTCAAAAGGAGAGATCAGGATTTCATCATTAGTTTATTTGCATGCTATTTTCCCACAAAACTGTGCCCAGACTCATATCTCACCGCATACCAAATGAGCAAGAATAAATATAACAATTCAGAAACAATATGAAGAACAATTAAAAATTATCATAATATCAACATTTTACATACGACATTATAGGAAACAATACCAGGAAGGTAATTTAACATCTTAAAACTAAACAGAGAGATTCACAGGAATCACTGACAGGGAGAGATGGGGTCATCATGTGTCTAGTTAGCTCTGGTTAGACATTAAATGGGAAAAGGAGATTTGTATGAGAAGTTGTGGGAGAAGTTACGTATGAGGTGGGCAGAAGAGGATCCAAGCAGGGGGACACAATGACCTTTGTAGATAACATTGGTGGGTGCATGAAGAAGGCCTCCCAAGCTTAAAACAATATGTGTACCATCCCGGTCTTAAAAATTAGGAAGTGCTTTTCTAACACCCTGGTTTGAAAAGCTTCCACATTATCTGAGGGAGTTAATGTGGCGTGACTCTCATAACTACTTTGTGAGTTTGCTTTTCAGTCTTAATTTACAACTTATTGAAAGTGAGAACTGTGTGCAGGGAAGGTAACTTAGAGAACTTAGTGTGTCCACAAGAATGGGAGGCAGTCAAAACTCCAGAGAAGGTGTGGTGTAGTGGTCAACCTCTGTCCATAACTGAAGGGAACAGGAAAGTAAAACAGCAGGCTGAGCTGTGTGGACACTCATGTAACTTCACTGTAAAAGAAGCCATCTGTGGAAGCAGAATGCTGAACAGGGATGATTTAGCTTGTGTGTACATTGTTCTACCAGTGAGGATAACCATTAGGTTATCTTTATCAATTGGTTATCTAGGCATAGCTGTGGATGCTAATGACATTTTAAAAGCATGTATGGAATTGGAGGCACTCTAGGAAGGAAAGGAAGGGTCATCATGGCCCCCTCCTGCAGTTTTAATCCCACATGTGATTATCTTCCAATACCTCTATCTCTGCACTACCCATTGTATCTGCTGCTATAAATTAAATGGGCTGATGTACTAGACTTGCATGACAAAGGAGGCAAATCGCTTTGCTTTTAAAGGGGGAAAGGGTACTTACTTGCCTGTCCTATTGGTCATAGGAAAGCTTGCCTAGAGATGCGTGCTTCCCCTATTCTAGTTGAGGTAGTAGTTGAGGATGATGTGTACAGTTTAGGTGTTCTCCTGGAGTTTTGTTCCTGGATGTTCCAGTGATAACCTGCCAGGAGTGCATTTGCACTGCTTTTCTGTGGCCCTTTGAGAAGACAAAACTGGCTACTCTTATGCCTGCTTTAATAGCCATTTCAAACTACCTCAGTGCTTTGTACTTGAGGTTCCCTCTGAAGAGTATTCAGAAACTCCAGCTGGTACAAGACGCTGTAGCTAGAGTGGTATTGGGGGCCCAGCTTTTTGGATAATGTTATGCATACTTTTTAAGCTGCATTGGCTCCCAGTTCATTTCCAAGTGCAATTCAAAGTACTGGTTTTCCCCTTTAAAGTCCAGCAGCTTCACTGCCCTTCTGCAAAAGCAACTGGAAACTTTTTAAAGGAATGGGTAGACAAGAAAAAAATTATTGATTGAATGCATTTTGGATGCTACTGGTCCCTCTTCAGGAAAATTTAGAGGCGAGTAATTCACAATTCAGCTGTGTCACTTCTTCTGTTGCTATCAAAAGAAAGAGAAGAGGTAGCTCATCTGAATGTTGAATTACAAGTCTTTGGCTTTTTAGCCCTAGATGACTTGAGACCATGATATCTGAAGCACTGCTTGCTTTCATATGAGGCTGCCTAAGATCTTGGAGCTGCAGGCAGCAGCTTTGTTTGCATCCCTCTTTTATCTGAAGTCAGGCTAGTGACTATGATTGTTAGGAGCAGGGCATTCAGTGGTGGAACCCTGGCTTTGTGGAGCTCCCTCCTGATTAATATCAGGAAACATCTATAGTGACTTGCTCAACACATTTCTGCGTTCACTCAGGTGTTCCTTGAAGCATGACTCAAGCTATTTATAGGACACAACCTTTTCCACAGAGATGTCCAAGCTCTGAAACTATCTCTCTGTAATGTGGATATGTGTTTGGTTGCTTTCATACTTAGAATGAATGGTGAAGACCATCCATTTCAATCAGGACTTCCATAATGACTGGTTTTGTTATTCCAGCCCCCTCATGCCACATATTTTCTGTATTTAGGTGAAATGGCTATTTATCATTGTTTTTGCTATAATTTGTTGTGTTTTGGTGTTTTATTGTTTTGTTTAATGCTGTAGTTTAATTGCTTGTGTGCTGCTTTGTGGGGACTTTAGTCTGACAAGCAATACAAAAGTAAGCTTTTACCTACACTTGCCTATGCTGAACGCTATGGCACTGTGTCCAACTTCGTTTTACTCAGAGTAGATCCATTGAAATAAATGGACCTAATTTAGCCATGTTCATCAGTTTCAATGGTCTCCTCTGAGTCTAGCATTGGATACAACCCAACATGGTTTTATTAAGAAATTAGACAGAAGATAATCACAACTGTTCTTAAGATGCACCACTTTTTCACAATGTCACCTTGAAAGTATCTGAGCACAGAAATTTGTCTCTGGGTGTGTGTCTTGTTTATTTATTACTTTAGTATCCCACTTTTCTTCTAAGTAACTCAAAGTGACACACACAGTTCTCCTCCCCTGCCATTTTAATCTTCTCAACAACCCTGCCGAGTTAGGCTAAGAGACTATGACTGGCCCAAGGCTACCCATGGAGCTTTATGGTTGAAAAGGGATTTGAGTCTTGGTTTCCTGAGTCCAGGGACGTGGGTGGCGCTGTGGGTTAAACCAGTGGCGTAGCATGGGTTGTCAGCACCCGGGGCAAGGCAAGTAATTTGCTCCCCCTAACCCGTGGATTTGCGCCCCCTAACCCGTGGATTTGCCCTAACCCCAGATGTTGCGCCCGGTGCGGCCGGCCCCCCCTGCACCCCCCAAGCTACGCCACTGGGTTAAACCACAGAGCCTAGGACAGAGCCGATCAGAAGGTTGGCAGTTCAAATCCCCAAGACGGGGTGAGCTCCCGTTGCTCGGTCCCTGCCCCTGCCAACCTAGCAGTTCGAAAGCACGTCAAAGTGCAAGTAGATAAATAGGTACCACTCCGGTGGGAAGGCAAACGGCGTTTCTGTGCACTGCTCTGGTTCCCCAGAAGCAGCTTAGTCATGCTGGCCACATGACCCGGAAACTGTGCGCCAGCTCCCTCGGCCAATAAAGCGAGATGAGCGCCGCAACCCCAGAGTCGGTCACGACTGGACCTAATGGTCAGGGGTCCCTTTACCTTTACCTTCCTGAGCCCAGCACTCTAACCACTACACCACACTTTCCTCCTACTGACATGTCGCTTGCATTTTCCTTTACCATGGCACAGGGACCTGGGGTTAGGGGCTGCAGTTTCCAAGCCCCACTACATGACTTCTCAGCAGGCTTGAGCTGATGCTTCTCTGGTTTTAGAAAAGAAGCCCCCCCACCCCCACCCCACCCCCCGCTTCCTGGGCGCTTCCTGGCCAGCTGAATATCAAATGCAGGCTCATTTACATTGTATGGGACCTGCTAGTTTTCTTTGCTGATTTTATCTCTCTCCTTCTTTAAGGAACAGATCGGCCACATATTGAAAATCAGGAAATTTAATTTTGCCAGATGAATTAATTTTAATAGGATTTCCTTAATCCAACATGATTAGCATTAGCCTCACCTTGTAATTTGTGGCATATTAAGGAGAGCATCTCCTTTCTTATTGGGTGGGGTGGGGGGAGGACTTTATCCAGAAGGACCTCCAGCAAAGAATGAGGAGAGGAGATACAAGCAAGACCAAATATTTGCTGAGGATTGGCTAATCCAGAAGAAGTTTGCAGCAAACTGTCCAGGGACCAGCAAACTGGTTGGCCTTTTTGGATCAACCCATCATCGAACTGAGTTTCCAGCCTTCAAACATCTGCAGCCCACCAGCATGTCCATCTGATAGCAAGAGATGGGCTAGGAAAAAGGAAACACTGTCCACAGAGCTTAGCCACCACTTGGAGGCGAATCACCAGAGCCACCTAAAAGAAGAAGAAAATAAAGGATAAGTAAACACAAGTCTGGATGACCCTCGAGGCTTAAATGCCCCCAAATCCAACCCTTCTGGACAGCAGTCATGCAAGAAATATGCAAAATAACTAAACAGGTACTAGAAGTCACCCCAGAACTGGCCCTACTGAACATCTTCCAAGATAATAATGTCAACTCACACTATAAAGAACTCATAACCCACCTACTCTCAGCAGCCAGAAGCATCATAGCCAGACACTGGAGAGACCTGTCAGGACTAAACATGGAAAATGGTATCAAATTGCATGGGAAACACCCTTATTAGAAAAACTAGCCAATAAACTGAAACTGACACGGGGACAAATAGAAGATGCCTTCACCCTGGTATGGTTCCCCTTTATCCCATAGGTATAGGTAAAGGGACCCCTGACCATTAGGTCCAGTTGTGGCTGACTCTGGGGTTGCGGCGCTCATCTTGCTCTATAGGCCGAGGGAGCCGGCGTACAGCTTCTGGGTCATGTGGCCAGCATGACTAAGCCACTTCTGGCGAACCACAGCAGCACATGGAAACCCCGTTTACCTTCCCGCCGGAGTGGTACCTATTTATCTACTTGCACTTTGATGTGCTTTCAAACTGCTAGGTTGGCAGGAGGAAATCACATACACAGCCCCAAAAGACAACTACAAGAATCCACCGACAGCATACAAATCAATTAAGCTAACTTGACCCAACAACCTCTCCCCCCCCCATTAATGAACAAATCTCACTGCAGCCAACCAAAGACAACTAACTGCACCCTAAGCCACCCCAAGCTCTCTAACTACCAAGGAAATATAACAAGCGACTAGAAAGAGAACCTACCCAAGTGACACTGATGCCAAACCCCACACATACACTTCCTCTCCCCCCTCTTTTTTTCCCCGACCTTATACTGCAAATAACACTAATGTCTCACAACAGATGTTCTTGATCTGCAGAAATCACAACCTGAAAAAAGAGACAATGCATGTACTTTTGTAAACTAAGAATTTTTTAAATAAAAATTATTTTAAAAACAAATGAACAGAAACCCCCCCCCAAAAAAACCCAAAGCTTTCCCCATTTCCCTGGTGCTGAAATTTAACAAGACCAACTTTCGTTTGATTCTGCCAATTAGTAGAGCCTTTATGCTCTCGGCTTACAGCTCCATTCACCAGTCAGGTAAATCACAGTGCTCTGGTTTTATTACTAAGTTCTTTGGGCTCCAAACTATGCCTTCTGCCTTATGCTGTTTAACTTCCACTGAGATGTTTCCACTTGATCCAATCTGTTTAACTTCCACTTCTAAGAAGGCATGGGGAGCTCATAAGGTCTAAACCGGCCAAAGGCCCTTCAGGTCTAGCTAGTATCCTGTTTCTCAGAGCAGCCCAGCAGAGGAGGACAGGAGTGCAATGGCCCTGCCCTGTTGCATAAGGCCTGAGGTTGATATTAGTAAGGAAGGGGTGGGGAACAGTTCTAGAGATCTAGGGGGTATTCTTCACCCACACCCTCTCAAAAATATCTCTGGGATTGAAAGAGTAGAAAGTTGCAAGCTGTTGCTTCTCCTCCTCCAACAACAACAAGATAGCTCAGTCGGTAGAGCGTGAAACTCTTAATCTCAGAGTCGTGGGTTCGAACCCCACGTCGGGCAAACAGAGTCTTGCATTGCAAAGGTTGGACCAGATGACTGCCGAACTCTACAGTTCTATGATTCAATGATTCATTGCCAAGGGGGCTGCTGCTGCTGCTGCTGCTTCATCTCCTCCGCGCGGGCTGGGGGGTGCCTGCCTGCGCGCGCAGCCGCTTCTCCCCCGACCTGATGCTTCGCAGGGCTGACATTCGTGTAGCAACCGCCGGGTCCGAGGCAGCAACGGCGCTGCAGCTGGGCTTGGCTTTGAAATGCGCAAGACAATGGGCTCCACTGTTCTCGCCCGCTTCGCCTTTCCATTCCATTTGCATAGTCTGTTCTGCCTGATTGACCAGCTCGGGCTGTCCAAGGGACCCGGCATTGTTCCCAGATCACTGCGAGATGGCAGAGATGACAAGATTCAGGTGAGAGATGAAGTGGGATGGCTCGCCCGGGCCGCAAGCCGAAGCCAGAAGCCCCTGGGAACACCAGGCGGGGGGAGAAGAAGGAGGAGGAGTGGAGAATCAGATGGAGGGGTTTAAGAGAGAGAGAGAGGTCCTCTCCTGTCTTCCACAATGAGAACTCACCCCAAATCCACATTTTCCCACCCCACTCCCGCTGCTCTGGCCAAAAATCGAGCCGCCCCTCAACCCTCGCCGTAGTTCATAGCCGGGCAGCGCTTCAAAGTGACGTTCAAAGCACAGTGATGTTCAAAGCACTTCACACACAGGGTCTTCTTGGCAAAATGTACAACATGCCTGCAAGGCAGGACAGGAGCACCATCTAAAAAGGCTGCCTCCGGGAAGGAGCGGCTTTCTGGTAGGGTTGCCCTATTTTGAAGAGCAAAAAGAGAGGGACATATTTCCCGACTTCTACTATTAACTATGGAGACTCTCATTTTACATACCCATGAAAAAGAGAATGTGTCTTGGAAAAAGAGGACATAATGTCAACCCTAACTGGGCTGAGTGAAGGGCGAAAGGGAAACGGAAGGTGCGCCCTCCAGAACTCCAGCCCGCCAGAAAGCAACACCCCAGGATCGGTTTTGCATGCGAAGGTTTCCTATTTACAAGTGAAAGATGGATTAGAGTCGCAGGGGAAGATGGCAGCCCCCCACCCCCTGCAAGGCACTTTACCTGCAGGGAACTTGCAGGAGGACTTTGTGAGGGAGCTGAGGAGCTGAGGCCCCACGAGCCGGTTCATATTTACTCGGAAGGAAGCCCCGTCGAGTTCAATGTGGCGCTCACTTCTGGCCAAGGGTGCAGCAGGGCTGGAGCCGAAGCAGCTGCGATCCTAAACTGTCTGGGAAATTCCATCGAAATCGAGAGGAATCGGGACTCGGGGCCAAGTATAACGGGGCTTCGGGTTTGTGTTAGGATCGCAGCCTAAGGCTAAAATCCTATGCCCAACTGGCCCTGCATAGGAGGATCTCGTTAAGTTCCTTTATTACAGTCTAATCAAGCCCGTGGAAGGTAGCTGGGCAGAGACACGCGTTTTATAATCTTCCTCCTTCCGCGCAATCGTCTGCTTATTTGCAGCTGTGCCCTCTTCTGTAGATCGAAAATACCGGTAGCTACTCTTGATATCTCAGACAAAACACAACTGGGCGAAGGCCATAGCTCGGTGGCGGAGTGTCTGCTTTGAGTGTAGAAGGAGGTCCCAGTTCAGTCCCCAGCATAACCTCCAAGTAGGGCAGGGAAAATGTGCCCCGTCGAAAAATCCTACAGAACCGCTACCAGCTTGTGCAAGCAATACGGGCTCAGGGCATGGCAGCTTCCTCTGTTCCTACCCGCCATTCATTTCCAGGCAGATGGAAAGCTCTGAGCTGCTGCGGAAGGAGGAATGGAGGAAGGAGAGCAAATCGCGTCGGGCTCCATCTCCTCTTTCCCACCCCTCCCACACACAAAAACAACAACCCTGGAAACTTTTTACCCTCTCAAACTAGCTTGCAGGCACACAGACACACACACACACACACACACACACACACACACACGTAAACAACATGCACCCGCCCAGCCGAAACAGGCCCCCTGAAATGGGTTTTCGTTTGACACTCTTGTTTTGACTTCTTCGTAGAAAGACCTAAAAAAGAAAAAAGAAGATCTTTGCAATACCGGAATGTTTTCCCTCGAGGGATCTGCAGCACAATTTGCCATAATTTCTTCCTTAAACCAAAAAGAAGCTGAGCTGAGCAAGGGAGGAGATTCCCATGGCAGCGCTCGCTTCGACTCAAACCCCCCCCCCCGCCCTCTGGGACTCCAGTCTCGTTTCAGTGCAAATATTCCCCATCATCTGCTAATAATGGGGAAAGACAACAGAGGCGCGCGACTCGCATGTGCCCGGGCACCAGCCACGGATCCACAGCTGCCACTTAAACCGCATCCATCCCATCGATTTCCTCTCTCTTTAGCAGGACAGCTGTTTTTACTCAGCAGGGAGACTTATTTCAGTGGGCCTTTTGGCCAAGGAAGTAACTGGATGCAGCCCAGTTCTATGCACATTCTTTTTAGCAGGTTTCCCTTCAAGGTTAGGTGTGCTCAGGATCGTATTCCTGTGCGCACTACCTGGGAATCATTGAACTTATTGAAACTTACTTCGGAGTAAGACACGTATCGCTGTTCGCTTATGATCCTGTGCCCACTTGTCTGGAAAGGTCCCATTTAACTCAATGAGTGGACGTGCAATGAGTCCTATTGTTGAGCTCGTTCGCTCCCTGGGGCTGCACCTGTTTAGGTGAGTCTCATGGGTTTGTGGATGAGAACTGGGGGTGCCATGTTGAGACTTAACTGGGTGGGTTGGTGGTAGAAAAGTCTGTCCGGGGAAGAAGAGCCGGATCCACGGTTAGTTTCAGCAGCTGCTGCTGCCTTCGTCCCAGTGACTTCCAAAGGACTGAGCCCCGCGTTCACACGGAAGGAAGCACTTGCTTCCGAATAGGTGTTAATTCGGCTTAAAGCTCAGTGTTTCGATTGCACCACATTGTGGGCCCGCAGTTAAAATCCATATAACTTTCTTTGCTTATCTGAAACTTGGATCCTCTCTCTCTCTCTCTCTCTCTCTCTCTCTCTCTCTCTCACACACACACACACACACGGTGGAATGCACTTAATAGCTTCTTAAATTCGAGGGTGAGGGACGAGCTCACACCCAGAAAGAAACACAGGCGCTCCCTCGGTCCAAAAACTGCTGCTTTTTCTGTTGGTGGTGGGGAGCTGATTTCAAGCTGGTTTACCCCGCAGCCCTAAGGCGGAGATCCTTCCCCTGTTTCCACGGAAGGAAGCTCCACAGGATCAGGTCTCCGGGGCTTCCCAGGAAGGACCCGTCGTGGTCCCCCGGCGAAAGTGTGTCGCGAGGCACCGGGACCTGGCCCCCGTTTCCCCGCCTCCCGGTGCCCGCCGGGGGTGAAAGATGCGATGGGAGCCGAAGTGGCTCTGGAGTTTGTTTAATTCCCCCCCTCGCGTGTTTACTGATCCTTCGAGAGGCGCTTATCTCGGGGAATATAGAGCGATTAATAAAACCGCAGGTTTCCAGATAAGTGATTGTGATGGAGATTGTTGGCGAGAAAATAGACAATTATCCGCTGTTAGCTTTACATAAAGATCGCATTAACTTGAATTAGTTATCAGACAAAAGAACATCAGAAAGCTGCACCTTTTCTGCCAAGGCAACCGCTCGCGGGGTGCGTGTGTGTCACACACACACACACAGTCACACAGACACACACACAGACAGTCTCTCTCTCTCTCACACACACACACACACACACACAGTCACACACCCACACCCAAACGGAGAAGTTGGTGGCAGGCCAAAGAGAGACGAGGCAGGGATACTGAGCTGGGGGAAGTTGGAGAGTTTCAAGGGAGGAAGCGAGGGAGGGAAGACGC
Organism: Podarcis filfolensis; assembly: GCF_964270895.1. Classification (NCBI taxonomy): domain Eukaryota; kingdom Metazoa; phylum Chordata; class Lepidosauria; order Squamata; family Lacertidae; genus Podarcis; species Podarcis filfolensis. The sequence goes on along the minus strand of NC_139607.1, from coordinate 26,237,895 downwards.
GCTGCCTGCCCGGGCGAAATGCGCCGCCGCGGAAAAGAGGCGCAGCTGAGAAACGCGCCTTGGCAGCCAAGTGGGAACCCAAAGGAAGGAGAAGGCTGATCGTGGGGCAGCCGGGAACTTAAAGGGCTCTTGAATGGAGGTGGGGAGGGGGTTATAGGAGAAAGAGAGGGGGGTCTTTTCCTGCACAGCCGTGGAACTATTTGGAGAGCATGAAAGAGGCTGCTGTGGTTCCCGCTGGAGAGCTTTTTGTACAATTCCAAGTCTAGTTCTCTCTCTCTGCCCCCCAACACACACACAGCGTTTCCCCCCTCCCATTCACTGGAGGGGGGGCGGTAATTAATTATCCAGCTCTGCTCCTGGGAGAGAGAGAGAGAGAAGGAAGGAAAAGTGGGGGAGCGGTGGGGAGGGGAGCGTTAAGGGAAGGAAAGGACTCCCTCCCCCTCCCGACTTTCTCGTTTTGTTCAGCAAGCAGAACTAGGAGGAACACCCCCACCCCGACCTCCACCCCGGGACTGCGGGGCTCCTGTCCAGTCCACCCCCACGGAAAAGGGGGGGAGGGCGAGCCCTGCGGGGGAGCGGCTCTCATTGTGGCAGCCAACAATCCCCCGGCCTTTATTCCCCCCGCGGAGGTGAGGAATTCTGGAGCGGCTCGTGTGACTTCGAGGGAGAGGGAGGCGGGCAGGGGCTACAGAGGCTAGGCGCGCGAGGGCGCACCCAGAGCCTCTCCCGCTCCTCCGTCCCTTCTTAAAATAAAATAGAAGCCTGCCATGGCAAAAGAAAGGATGTCATTACGGTCCAGCAAGAGGCACTCCCAGAAAAATAATAATATTGACATACAGTATATATGTCGAAGGAAAGTGTCTCGGCGGCGCGTTGCGTGAGCTGGAGCCTTGCCTTCCACTTTCAGCTCAGTCTCTTAATCTCAGGGTAGTAGGTTCGAGCCCCGCGTTGGGCGAAATATTCCTGCGTGGCAGGGGGTTGGACTAGATGACCCCCGGGGACCCCTTCCGACTCGACAACTTCTATGAAAAGCTCTCTGTAGGTTGGCTGCCTCTATTAGGGCTGCAACGTGTCTTTCTGTGAGTTTAGTTAGGGTCGGGATTGCCAGACAGCCTCAGAGCAGGCGATGCTGCTGGGCTGAGGTGGGTAAAGGTGTATGTGTGTGTGTGTGTATGTAGCGGGGATGCTCAGGTGCCGTAGGGCTGCCCCCTGGCCTGCACGCACACATACACCGCGCGCCCCGCCGGCTCTCCCCGGCTCGTCTGACTGGGAGCTGTCCCAGTGCTGCTACGTGCGGCTCCTGCGCTTCCCGGGTCCCGGTTGAAAGGAGCGGCTGACGACCCCCCCAGTTCCCAAGGCAGGCTGGAAGCTGCCTGGTGAGCCTTGGATTTGTGTGGTCCCAGCCTTTCCCAGCTTGCCCCATTCCGCGCCCGGGATCAGGGGCTCCCTCGGCTCGTTTGCACCTGCGTCGCTTCTGGCTCCTTCAGGAATGCGCTGAAGCTTGTAATCAGCTTTGTGAAGCCATTGAGTGCACGGCTGAGTGAAACTTGCAAAGCTCGCGGAGAACTGGCCCGCTGAATGGGAGTCAGCATGGGGCTGCTCTCCAAGCCTTGGCGCTGCCAAATTCCAGCAGAGCCCCTCACAATCAGTCCACACAGGCTTTGCTGCTTTCCCCACACTAAGAAAAGTGAGAAAAGAAAAGCAAAAATACCAGCCACCGAGGTTAGCAGTTTGTTCCCAGATTAATGGCAAAACTCTGGAGGCTGGGTGGGTGGATGGATAGATTAGCTAGCTAGCGGCCGAGGCTCTGCGTTTTTTGGTCGCCTCTAAAAGACGCTGGATGTTGTTGTTTTTTAGCTGGGGCAGGTTTTGTTGTCCTTCAAGGCGGGAAGGTAGCCAGAAAGAAGGGCCCTGGGTTATGAAGAAACTTGGAAAAAATATAGGGTTTCCATATCTCTCTTCTGTAGTTGTTCCATTATCTCTTTACTTGAGAGTAGTCCCATTAGAATCTATAGGGCTGCTCCAAGAGCAATGCAGTTGGGAACGGCTGTTCGGGGAAATAAAAGGGGGAGGGGTTTCAAAAACATCAACAAAAAACCATAAAGAGGCATCCCAATATAGTCAAAAGTTGGACAAAAAGGATTGCAGATTGTATTTTAGATAGGACAGCATTTTGTGCGAAGATAAGGCGATTCGCACGCCATTAAACTCAGTGGGAAGTGGGGCTGGCAGTCCAAGGGACTGTTTTGTTTAGAGCCCTGTTGCTTGTGGATATAATGAGAAAAAGTGTCCATCGTCCAAGACGCTCTTGCTAAGGATGGTTTTAGGGGTGTGTGTTTTTGGAACTCTGCATAATGGTGTTCCTTCCTTAATGAACAGGTTTTTAAGTTGCTTGGTGAAGGGTTGTCGGACCTCCTGGGAATTCCTGCAGAGGATCGCACAGAAAGCATCCATCCTTTGGGACGTCAACATTTTTGGAAGGGGAATGTGAAGGGGTCCTGTTTAGAATTCTTTTACTCCTGGCGCAAATCAGCTGCTAACCCATTCCACAGATTGCTAGGGATGGACGCCTGGCTTCCTAACCCATTTAATTCTACATTTGTCTAGCGATATCTGGATGTTTTCCTATGAACCTCCAGATACTACCAGAATATTTGCCTCTACGTTTTAAGTCACAATGAGGTCCTCAGATAGCCATCCACTGTAAACGAGGGAAACCATTTGAAAAGTCAGCTTACTATAAGCGATTCAGGCGGTGGCGGGGAGGGCCCGATATTCAAAATCTTTTGAGAGCTAGATTCACAATCCACGTAAGACAACGTGCGTTTAGCTAACAGTGGGCTCCGATGCATTCAATTCTACTTAGAAGTGAGACTTACGGGGCTTACCCTCAGATAAGTGAGGACAGTACTGCAGGTGAAACCTGCTTGCAGACCAATCCTATGCATGCATTCACTCAGAAGTATGGCTGCAGTCTTAGCCCCCACTTACCTGGGAGTAAGCCTCGTTGAATTTAATAGGAATTACTTCTGCATATGCACAGTTAGTAAATCTCACTTAGTTCAATAGGACCGACTCCCAAGTCAATGTGCACATGACTACAGACTTTATTGGCAGCAGGCTGTCATGGGTATCAAAGGTCGGGATCCCAAAGAGCTGCTTTAGGCGTGTCTGGGGCCTTGGGGGAAGGTATTTTCTTCGAACAGCTGCTCTCGGTGCCACCTAGCAGACAGTTCTGGGAAACTCTTCCATTTGGTGGCCTGGAGGGCATGCACCAGCTCCACAGGAGGAGTGCGTTTCTTTGGATCTCGCCCAATGCCTCTTCCACACAACACCTGCACAGAGCTTCAGCTCCATATATATTTGTGTTCCCTGCAAGTCTGGGATTCTGAAATTCAAGGGCTTTGGCTTAATTTTGCAAGTGCTGTAAGTTGCAAAAGTGCAGGGCTCCCTCAACCGCACGCTTTTATCTTATTTTTCCTTCTTCCTTTTTGAGTACCAAATGCCTGAGATTACTTGGGTCTTCCTCACCTGCTTTTTTTTTTACCTTGCTTTGAATTGCTTCTACTTTCTCGTTCAGGAGCTGCAGTGCGCCTAAGAGTTTCAAAGCTCAATGCAAGGAGTTTCGGCGGTTGCTAAACGCTTTGGAGTTTGCCTACACACAATTCATTGGAATTCAGTTCCACTGATTTCCATGGAGTTGCTCCCTAAATTAAGGGCACTTGGGGGTAGCAGCCTTGGCCTTACAGCTGAGAGCCCGTTTTCCCTATCTCTTAGAATCATAGAATAATAAAGTTGGGATGGACTCCGAGGCTCATCTAATGCAGGAATATGCAGATGGTCCTTACGGGAATTGAACCTGTAACCACCACGTTCTCCGAAACCTTTCTTGATTTGCTATTATTCTATAGAAAATCAACTTTTCTGACACACGACCTTCAGAATTTATCTCTCCCTTTTTTTCAAAAAACAAAAAAACCTCCAGCAATTTAAAATCAAACGCTAACTAGCTGCTCTGCTAAACGGAGTTGTTTGGTGGGCATTTGTTCTCAAACTGCATTCATTTCAACGAGCCCAGTCAAAACCACGCAGCAGCAACCGCGGTAAGACCTGCGAAAACTTTCCTTTGTTATGCAAGAAGGTGAACGCCGGCATTTGCTCTGGTGGCCAAGTTCCCGGGTCGTCCCGATCCACAGCCCCCAAATTTGCACCCTGCACTTCAGGAAAGTTACTTGGAAGACAGCCCTGCGATTGGATCTCCTTCCACGCCGTTGAGGACCATCGACTACTAGAGGGAAGAATCTAGGGACTCCCCGCCCCCTCCCATGGTTATCCCTTGTGGCTGGAATCCTACACACACTTCCTCGGAAGTAAGACCGGGAGAACTAGATAGAACTTGCTGAGACATTACACATACTTCTGTAAAACAAGAAAAATATTTAATAAAACAAACAAACAAACAACAAAAACTAGATAGAACTTGCTTCTGAGTAAACCTGAGTAGACTGCACGAGTCCTAATGATTTCAGTGAAAGCGTTAATTAAACACGTGCTCAAATCGCTCCCACTAAAATCAATGGGGCTTAGAAATGCTTAATTTTGATGACATGTTAATGAGTTTTCTCTCCCCCCCCCCCCGCATTTACACAACAATGCTGTTTACTTGGGAGTGAGGACCACTCGGTTCAACGTGCCTTATCCCCAGGGGAAGGGGAAAAAAAAAGATATTCCCACTTCCTTGGGAGTAAGCCTCGTTGAACTCATTTGGGTTTACTTCTGAGCAGACATGCTCAGGACTTGGATATCGGAATCCAATGGCGGCGAATGTAAAGAGTGTATTGAAGTTCGGAAGTAAAAATAAAATAAAAAGATGAGCTTTTATGTTAAAGACACAAATAAACAAGCAAGTCCAAACTGCGAATTATTGCCACTTGAAACGATAGGTGCACAAAACCTTCTGTTCTCTACATGGTTCCCAGAAACTATTCCATCCCCGGCGCCTTTCTGGCAAATAAAGTTTCCATCCTGCCCCTCCCCCCCCCCCGCCCGCCCGCCCCTCCCCCCACCTCTTTTTGGAAGTTGGATGTTCTATTTTCGACCGTGTTGCTTCTTCCAACCATTCTCAGTGACAAGTCATGAGGATATGCAGTAATTCAGAAATTAGTGAAATTTTATTCTTGGTGGGGGCGTTGGATTAAGAGGCTGGGAGAGTGTGAAACAAGTCAACGTGTAATTGTATGATAAGGCTCTCACGAGGAATTTATTGGCCAAGTTGCTATTTCTATTCCTTCCTAATCTCGTTTAGCACATTCATTCTCTGCAATCTGTCTCCATAATCTTCTGTGACAGAATGGCAGCCAATGGAAGCATGCATGTTTGGAGAGAAGAGAAAATATGCAGAGGCGTGATAAACTGATGCTAATTATCCATATTTAGGACACCGAGTGCAGAAGATCAAGGTTTACAAATAACAAACCAGAGCCAGTGATGATGGCTTCCTAGTGTGGAATATATTGGAGGGGACAAGATAAGGGCTTCACATGCAGAAGAGATTTATTGGTCAAAGGGTTCACCTTCCACTTTTCCACTTTTATATAGCAGTAAATTATTTAGGCTAAATTCACCAGAACATTACTCTTTTATTTGGCAATGTGCCATGACTTGCTCCTTCTTTGTGTCTTTTCAATGCAAATCCTTGTAGTGTAACATCAGTTGATAAGAAACAAATAATTGAAGTAATAGGTAATTCCCTTTAAATTGTGCATATAGGACAGTGAGGTAATCATCATCTAATGGGAAAGGAGGGAGGGGGGAAAGGGGGCTGAGTCCGAAGGATAAAGCAGATAGCTGAGAGTGAAACACCACCAAATGTCGGCTGTTCGATGACATTGGTGGCAGCAGCAGCAGCAACACAGGGGGAGGAGGAAGGGCATCTGGACTGTGTGTAAAAACAATTTTATGTTGCGACTTATTTCCAAATATGTCTTTTCATTTTTCATTTTTTATATAAAAATAGCTATTTCCCCCCAAATTCCTGGAAAGAAAGGGGACACACACAAACACACACACCACATTTAAATTAGGAAGTTAACTCCAATTTTCTCCCCCTCCCCTAACTCTCCCTGCAAGTCAGCTGGCTGAAATACATAATACAGGGATTCAATTTGGCAATATTTGTGCTGTATGGTTGAGAGGTTAGCAGTAGTGATCTTAGTACTTTGCGATAATTGTGTTGTACATTTTCCAAAACGCTTCAGCAACTTGAGAATAGTGTTGGCTGGCAACGGGTTCATGGGTTTGTGTGAAGTTATTTGTTTAGACACACACACACACACACACAAAATTCATTACATTCTTATGTGATGTCACTTGATATATTTCTCCCCACCCCCAAAAAAGTCTTTATCTCTGTAGAATCTAGCTAGCCTTTCACGCTTCAACTTGTATTTTATATTTCTATTAAGATCATATGCCACCAGCTCGACTCCAAAATCCAATAGGGAATTTATAGTGGTTAATCTGGTATCATTTGGGTAATTTAAAAGGACTTGACTGGGAGGGGGAGGAGAGTTCTGCACCCTTCATCCCACTGAAGTCAATGGCACAACCCCCATCAATTATATTGACTCTAGATTTAATTCTCAATGGTGTTTTAAGAAAGTCATCTGTATTTTGTTGGACATTTTCGAGGTGTGTTTCTATTTTATTAGATTGCATCAGCTATTTTGTTTTATGGGTGGGAAAAAATTATTTCAGTAATAGATCTCAGTTTCTCTTTAATATCAGTGGCAGTACTAAAACAGTTTTATGGCTAATTAGACTGTTATAATCCTTGAAGCCTTCACTAAGTTGCTATTTTTGCTGAGAAAAGTAAGCAAGTAACTTGTGCTGCTGGGACAAAAAAAAGAAAAAAGTCAGAAAGAAAAGGAAAGTTGTGAGTATCCAAACTTAAGAGATTTGGAAGGCTCCTTTGGGGTAAATCTCACTGTGCGGAATGATTATATTCATTCCGCAACTATTGGGAAGGTTTGGCTCATATATCTACAGCTAGAATGCTAAAACCATTTCCTTTCTTGGCAATGATGGTGCGCAGCAGTTTTAAGACCACAGGCCCGTGCCTTAATTTCTTTCATTCTTCTTTTCTTTTAAAAAAGTATGTGTTCACTTCAGTTTTCTTTTAAATGACACATTTTAATGGGCTGCCATTGTTTTGAGGGAAGGGGAGGAAGAATATCTAAGCAAACCCCCATAAGGGACTCCTTCTAATCACTCACTACTCATCCTTGTCTCTGGCCTTGGAGTTCCTGGCTACACCATTGTCCTCAGCTTATTTCTGCTCTGGATTCTAAAATGAGCCATAATAGCACCCCAAACAATGAAACAAATGTGACTGAGCTTGTAGATTCAGGCTGCATATACCACCACATATTTAAAGCACACTTTAAGCTTTCCCCACAGAATCCCCAGAGTTTATCTCCAGAGCTACAGTTCTGTGTGCCCTTAACAAAACTACATTCCCCAGGATTCTTTGGGAAAAGTCATGTGGTTTAAATGTACAGTGTGCATGAAGCCATAGACTTCAAGTACAAACCCCTTGGAAGAACTAGATATTTGAATGGTTTATTCTAGAGCAAGGACGCGGAATTTATGGCCCTGTGGATGTTGCTGGACTGTCTCCCATCAGCCTCAGCCAAAATGGTCAATAGTCAGTGTTGATGGCAGCTGTAGTCTAAGGACTTCTGGAGGGCCACAAATGTCATGATCTACATGTCGTCTCTCCAATGGTGCCGTTTCCAGGCAAGGAGGCTACACATTTCTTGGTAGAGTTGGGTTCCTGTAATTTGAGGTGAAATAAAGTATCCTCTGAGGGATGTGGGTGGTGCTGTGGGTTAAACCACAGAGCCTAGGACTTGCAGATCAGAAGGTCAGCGGTTCGAATCCCCGTGACGGGGTGAGCTCCCATTGCTCGGTCCCTGCTCCTGCCCACCTAGCAGTTCGAAAGCACGTCAAAGTGCAAATAGATAAATAGGTACCACTCCGGCGGGAAGGTAAACGGCGTTTCCGTGCGCTGCTCTGGTTTGCCAGAAGCGGCTTAGTCATGCTGGCCACATGACCCAGAAGCTGTAAGCCGGCTCCCTCGGCCAGTAAAGCGAGATGAGCGCCGCAACCCCAGAGTTCGTCACGACTGGACCTAATGGTCAGGGGTGCCTTTACCTTTAAAGTATCCTCTGGCAGTGGAAGAGGATAAAAATAATGGGGAGAAGAGGTTATTGGTTGCATATCCCACTCCCCAAAACCCCAATCCATTATAGAACACCTCCTGCTATCCAAAATAATGTTTGTAGCAGCATCAACTTTTGCCTCTCTTTATGCTAGGCCAGAGGTCAGCAAACTTTTTCAGCAGGGGGCCGGTCCACTGTCCCTCAGATCTTATGGGGGGCTGGACTATATTTTGAAGAAGAAAAAAAAATGAACGAATTCCTATGCCCAACAAATAACCCAGAGATGCATTTTAAATAAAAGGACACATTCTACTCATGTAAAAACACACTGATTCCCGGACCGTCCGCCTGCAGGATTGAGAAGGTGATTGGGCTGGATCCGGGCCCTGGGCCTTAGTTTGCCTACCCATGTGCTAGGCTAAACAACAGAGCAGATAAATACCCACTGGTTGTTTACTTAGCTGAGTACCACAATGGTCTCTTTCCACACAAAAGTCAAAGACCAGAAATTAACTGTGAAGGCCAACAGTAATGAGGGCCTGCGCTCTGAAATATTATCTCCAGGTCATCAGGGCAGTGTTGGGTGGTCTATTAGGGTGAATATGACACAGCCCTGCCTGCCTTTTTTACTTACAACCACTTAAAGGGGGGCTTTCTGCCCCTCCAGTCCCAAAGTGACCCTCTGCCACTGCAACTTGGACATCTTTGGTAATACACGACCTTTGAGAGTCATATCTGTGGGGTATCCAGAAAGAGCACTCAAGTCTAACTTTATAACGGGCACTCAGCGGAATGTGAATCCATCAGGGAGGACTTCCTGTCAACCCTGTGGGAGCCAGTTCCCCCTGGGTGCAGTGGGGTAGAGATGGCTGTAACTTATATAAGAAAGGCTGATCACGTCCCCATCTCTCTCTCTCTTACTCTCATCTTGCTCGCTTGCCATCATCATGCATCTTCTACCACTGTAAGCCTGCCTCCAGATTGCTACTGTATGTGAACTATGTTTTATTCTAAGAACGCTATTATTGTTTTGAGGGGGATAAAAGGGAGAAATACCAGGAAAATCCAGTCTGCCCCAAGGCATCCTGGTTTGCTTTATCAAAATAAAAGCTGTAACCAGCTGAATCAACAACTTCCTAATTTTGTTGCAAAAGGGGGAGGGGACTCTGCTAAACTCACAAATGTGTGTAAGGAAGGATGATATCTAGCTAATATATCCTCTCCTCATTTCTATACACATCCCTACAATGTCTCCTTATTGTAATCAGCTTCCCTTTCATCATGCCATGTAACGTGAAACCTGAAGCCAGACCTAAAAAACCCCAAAGCGTTAAGCTCCCACCTCTGAGGTTCTGAAGCCCATGAGAATGCTTTGCTGCCCTCAGGCATCCAGGCAGCAGAGGCTGTTCCATTAGGGTGGTTGGGGCCGCACCAACCTCAGCCCGGCCTTACCTGCTGCCTTCTTACTTACAAGCAGCCCAGGAGGTAGCAGCACCAATCATCTTCCTCCCCCTTCACCTCAGCTCCTTGCACAGCTGATCAGGGGAGCAGATAGGGACCAAACTAGAATGAGCTGGCTAGAGACCTGTCATTGGCTCTGCCTCTGCCTATGTTTGCTCTCCTTTCCTCCTGGAGCTCTGGAATAATGTGATAAAACTATTGTGCTCGTTTTTGACTTGCATGAGGGTGAAAGACTTAAAGAGATGCCAAAGGCATCGAACAACCAAGGTATTCATCACCTGATAATTGCAGGGTGACCTGCTAAATAACGAGGCTACATACATTTTCATCCAGATCAATAATCTAGTTATGTCTTAATACAAGGAAGAATATCCATTGTTAGTTATATACAATGTAGACCGGCTGAAATAAACAGACTTACTAAGTCTATGGATTTCAGTGGGTCTATTCTGGGTATAACTTATTTGGGCTATCACCCAATGACCCAAGCCTAATTAGCACCGTAGTATTGTTAAGGAAGGTAGGAGAGGATATATTGTTTTGTTATTAGCCCTCCTCACTCGCGCCAGTGAGTAAACAGCAGAGCACATTCCCTTTGCAACTTATTGGAAGCAAGTTGATGATTTGTTAGAATCCTTTAATTAAGCAATCCAGTCTGGATTGTCCCTTGTAACTTTCCCCTTTATTTCCCTCTTAAAATAATAATAACACAACACAGTTTTCTTTAAAAGTAATAATAAAGTTTTGCTCACATTCAGTTCACAGCAGTAATCTGAAGGCGGGCTTTAGTTGTGGTTACAGTGAAAAGAAGTCTGAGCTACATCTCAGACTTTCTGCTTATGGGATCCATCCTATGCGAAGGTTGAGCCATGCACTTGCTAAGAGCCAGGAGAGCGAGAATCCAAGAGGAAGAGATGGTTGCATGGCCAGTCCTTTTATCTGGTCAGCTAGGGTCATGCCCATCTACCTGATCACACACAGGAAGAGGAAGCTCCAGAGCAGGTATAACAGGAAGTCCTCCCTGTCCGGAGCCACATTCCCCTGTGTGTCCATTCTAGGCAGCAGGAAAATGTTGTTCTTGACTGCTCTAGTAATAATACATCCCACAAGTATATATCATATTTATACTGAGCCATAAATAATACATTAATTTTTAAAAAATATTTGATCTTGTGATATTTATATATTTATATATTTATTTTTATTTAAATTCATACACTGCCCTTCATCTGTAGATCTCAGGGCAGTTCACAACATAAAAATACAAGATTTAAAAATAAAAATAAGAACAAAATGAAACTAATAACTCCCCCTAACAAGACATTTTGATAGGTATTGGATATCAATCAGGCCAAGCCCTGGTTGAAGAGGAGCGTTTTTGCTTGGTGCCTAGAGGTGTATAATAAAGGCACAAGACTAACCTCCCTTGGGAAAGCATTCCACAGGCAGGGAGCCACAACAGTAAAGGCTCCTTCTAGTGTTGCTGCCCTCCAGACCTCTCATGGAGGAGGCACACAAAGGGCCTCAAAGGATGATCTGAAGATCCAGATAGATTCATATTGAGAGAGGCGGTCCTTGAGGTATTGCAGTCCTGAGCCATTTAAGGCTTTATAGGTCAAAACCAACACTTTGAATTGGGTGGTACATCTTTCTTTTGCATAATGAATAGGATTTGTTGCAACCAGAACCGTAGAGTTTTAAGGGACCATGAGGGTCATCTAGGCTACTGGTCGAACAGGTGCTGAATAACTAACTTTATTTCCTCATAATTTATCAGAAGCTCCTAATTTTATAGATTGTTAGGCATAGTCAAACAGTTTGGTCAATGGATTCAAAAGGGATTAGCTTTGGTTAAAGAGGGAGGAAAGTTGTGAGGACCACGCTCAGCATATGAGCATGATGCTTTCCAAGTATGTGATTGCGTATGGCCCTCTAGCGAAAGATACATCCCTTTGTATAACCTACTTACCAGGAGTCCCCCAACTCTCCACACTACTTATTTACAAGGGTCAAGCAGCATGCAAACAACTTTCAGATCACCTCAGATACTTTGCTTCTCAAACTCACACCCAGCAGCCAGTCGCAAAGGGCTGTTTCATTGGTGCGTGTTCACCTTGCAATATGTCTCCCATCTGAATGTACAAACTGAATCTACTGAAACACATTATAAAGTTTGAGAAGATATAAAGTTGTACCTTGGTTTTTGAACAGCTTAGTTCTCAAACGTTTTGGCTCTCAAACATAGCAAACCCAGAAGTGAGTGTTCCAGTTTGCGAACTGTTTTTGGAAGCCAAACATCCGATGGGGCTTCCACGGCTTCCGAGTTTCCTGCAGCCAATCAGAAGCCGCACTTTGGTTTTCTAATGTTTTGGAAGTCAAACAGACTTCCAAGGTACGACTGTAGTGAGGTAAGAAGTGGTTCCATTTGGGTTAGCTGATGCACACATGCAAATCATCACTTGGTGCTACCATAGAATTAAGGATATGCACTGCATGTATGCAAGGGACACGGGTGGTGCTGTGGTCTCAACTCCAGAGCCTAGGGCTTGCCAATCAGAAGGTCGGCGGTTCGAATCCCCACAACGTGGTGAGCTCCCGTTGTTCGGTCCCAGCTCCTGCCAACCTAGCAGTTCGAAAGCACATCAAAGTGCAAGTAGATAAATAGGTACCGCTCTGGTGGGAAGGTAAACGGCGATTCTGTGCGCTGCTCTGGTTCGCCAGAAGCGGCTTAGTTATGCTGGCCACATGACCCGGAAGCTGTACGCTGCCTCCCTCAGCCAGTAAAGCGAGATGAGCGCCGCAAGCCCAGAGTCATTCGTGACTGGACCTAACAGTCAGGGGTCCCTTTACCTTTACCTTCCTGCATGTATATGTGGCAAACCCCAACCTCCCCTTTTAGCACCCCAAAATTATTTAGCAGGACTGACTTCCCAGCAGTTTATGAGCTAGGTAAAATCACCAGGACAGCATATATTAAAACATTTCCCATTGGACGCTTCTGATTGGAGGCTGCAACTTAGGTTCTGCCATGTACTGTGCAATCTGGGGCAGGAGGACACATTCGAAGCTCTGTTGACAACATCTGTGTTAAACTGCACTGTTGTTAGCTTGAATCATATGCCCGTCTTTTTTGGTCTCAAAGCATCAAGCTTAAATGTTTTGTCAGAAATGCTGGGAATTGCAGAAAGTGACAGGGATTTTGCCTTACAGCCGTGCTGTGGCTAGGAGCAGCTGGATTAGAACAAGGAACTATTTTGCCTATTAACTATTGACAGCAGTAATCTACCCAGGGAATGATCCCCATGACATACCTTTGTGCAGCCTTCCTTTAGCAGAGGTTTCTTGATCCAACTTCCAGACTGAAATATTATTTACCACAAAAAAATAAGAATTAAAAAAAAAAAATTGGCACTGGCTTTTCGAAGCAACAGTCTCCAAATTACTCTTTGGTATCTCTCACGGCAGACATTCTTTCCAAATCCCTTATATTCCAGTTGTATTTACCTAAGCTAATGAGATATCCCTGGTACAGCACAGTAATTACTCACCTGTGGCTTTGGCATGACACCAAACAACCTCCTCCCCTTCCCAGTGTTTTGGGGGGGATAGAAAAACTGACTCTCCCTCTCCATGGTTTCAAGGCCTGCTTGGACTCACTTTCCCCCTCCTTCCCACAGAAAGGGATTTATCCTGGGGCTGTGTGGATTTGGATAAGGAAAGGAGAGGGACTTAACAGCTCTTCCAGGCTGCTTTACCCTGCTTTCTGGGAGCTGTTTTCCTGCAATTTGGGCAACATGCCCCCTCCCACCCATACTTTGTCCATTCAGCTGCCTTCCATAGCATTTTAATTTCGTGACTGCATTGGTCAGCAGTGAAATGGAGGTGCAGAATATCAATGTTAGTGGCGTTGTTGAAGCCAATAAATTTGCTCAGAGCTGCATGTTTGCTTCCTTTTACTGCTGTGGTGACTGCAGTATCACATACTGGTCTGAATTCATTAAACTGTTTACACCAGAGTGACTCCCCACACATGCATGTTCATTGATAGTGATTCTCAACTAAAGGGGTGAATCACCTCTATTGAAAAGAAACATGGCTGGAGATCATGTTTAGTTATACAGAAGCTCTGTCTGCAGGGGAGAAGGGGAGTTAATACTGTGATGGCACACATGTGGCTCATTCACACTTGCAAGATCGTTTCATGTTGGAATCATTTGGTGACGAAGAGGCAACTGTAAAAATCCGTCATCCTTTGATGAATCATCCTTGTCTTCGGTATCCTCAGGCAAATGTCCCTTAACCAATGGGGACTGATGCTAGCAACTTGGACAAGTAAACCCATTTCACCTAGAAGGCCATTCTTTCTCCCACTGACCTCCAAACCTATCTACCCAGCTGTGCCCAGAAATCCTTTAAATGTGTACCAAGTGCAGGTACTTGGAACCAAAGCCTGGTCTACAACTGCTTTAGAATGAAGTGGGAATGAGGTGGCAAAATCCTGAAGTGGTAGAATAGATTGTGCCACTTTAAACTATAGAATCTTAGAATTGTGGTGTTGGAAGGACCCACAAAGGTCAGCTACCACACAGCCCCCTGCCACACAGGAATCGCAATCAAAGCATCCATAACAGATGGACAGCCAACCTCTGCTTAAAAACCTCCAAAGAAGGAGAGTCCACCACCTTCTGAGAGAGTCTGTTCCACTGTTGAACAGCTCTTATCGTCAGAATGTTCTTCCTAATGTTTAGTTGCTCCCTGTTCCATGTGATCACCCTTAAGATATTTGAAGATGGCTATCATATCTTCAAGGCTAAACATGCCCATCTCCCTCAACCATAAGGCTCCCCCCCAAAAAAAACCCCTTTCATTCTCTTTGTTGTCCTCCTTGGCACATGTTCCAGCTTGTCAATATCCTTCTGAAATTGTGGCGCCCAGAACTAGACACAATACTCCAGGTGTGATCTGACCAAGGCAGAATAGAGTGGTACTATTTCTTCCCTTCTACACTTCTGTTGTTATAGGCTAGGCATGGGTGTCACATATTTGAATATTCTGCTATGTGAAACGCAAAATCAACCCCATGTACGTTGAAAACTAGCACAGCAGAGACTGGACTTTCTCTCTAATCTGCTAGTTTCAGTAACTTGTTTTACATGGGGGTTGCTTTAAAGAGAGGCAGCCCCACTCATTGTCTGAAGTACTGGATTCTACTCTGGCATAGCATCTCATTCTGCTTCCTCTGCAGATTACACTTCCATTGCACTCTTTTCAATTCAACACCACTGTTTGTTTGTTCCCATTTTCCTTCATTATGCTGGCTCTTAACTCTCACTCTTAAAGTCCAGGAAGTGGCATAGAATATTAAAACTTCTGTACTATAACAGGATGGGGTGAGGGCCTTCTCAGTGGTGACACCCCTCTCATGGAATCGTCTCCCCAAAGAGACTTACTCTCCTCCATATTGTATTTTTGCAGCCTTTTAGCCACCCAGGCCTTTTAAATAACCTGTGATATTAACATCTGGGTTCTCAATATTTGGTTGGTGCTTTCTTGTTTATTTCTGCTGCTAACAGGTTTCATTTTTAATCCTCTGCTGGAAAAGGAAAGGTTTTGGTTGGTTTGTTCTTATGCTGCATTTTTTGTTTTGTTTTATATACAGTACTTGCATTTTAATATTGTATTTGTGTTCTTTTATTTCTAGTCAGCCACCTAGAGAAGTGTGTTATTGGCAGCCTATTCATAAAGGTAAAGGTACCCCTGCCCGTACGGGCCAGTCGTGTCCGACTCTAGGGTTGTGCGCCCATCTCACTTAAGAGGCCGGGGGCCAGCGCTGTCCGGAGACACTTCCGGGTCACGTGGCCAGCGTGACGAAGCTGCTCTGGCGAGCCAGCACCAGCGCAGCACACGGAAACGCCGTCCCCCAGCCTATTCATAGATAGTAAATAAATAAATATTGTAGCGCCCACCATAAATCATGATTTGCCATCCTTGGAAGAGAAGATGGCTGCAATAGGAAGAGGGAATTTCCTCACTTCCTCAGCCTGGTTTCTCTCCCCCCCCCAAAAAAAACCCCCGGTACTTGAGAATGTAATTTTGCCTGCAGGACCATCATTACCCTCTCAGATGGTGTTCATTTAAGCAGAGACCTACAAGGTTTGTGTAGAGAGTCAGCCTGCCATCCAGAGCAACAGATTATTGAAAAATATGCCAGTTGGAGGCATCAAAAAGTGGAATTACTATGAAGGGATTCCATCTGAAATGGTCTCTGGCTCCCCTTATGTAATAACAAAAGTAGCCTTTAAGGTGCCACCTGACCCTTTACTACTAAGCTAGAGGACATACATTTTAAAAAAACCAAAACCCACCCAACTTACACTTTTATCTACGCTTCCTCAGGAAAAAAAATTATTTGTGACATCTTATTTCTAGCTTCGTAATCACTGGTTTTAGGAACGCGTGTGAAGGGAGGGGACACCCACCATTTTACAACACTTTCCCCACCCGGACTGCCTGAAGGCAAATGGTGGGCTCAAGAGCGTAAAAAGGGTTAATTTAACTACGCTCCGGGTTGCATAAGCCTGAAGGGAAAAAAGTGTCAGAGAAACAACTGCCGGCAGTGGCACTTTCTTACACTTTCTTGCCGGCACTGCGCGTCCTGCAAGGTGGCAAGAACAGCGGAGGCACGCTTTGCCTCTAGAAAAGCGCAGGAAGGCCCGAGAGGTCTTCTTTGCGCACCCTTTTGGCGCGAGAAAAGTCTCCGCAAACACTATCCCTTCCCCGGGGATGCCTGCCCAAATGACACGAGGCAGACAAAGGTCAGGACTGGCGAGTTTGTCAGAAGATTCCACCCAGGCTTCAGCAGCCTCTGTTAGACTTTTTGGCCTTGTTTGATCCAGCGATTTGGACTCTCTTTGGAGCCTTCTCATGTGCCCAGACAAGAGATCCCCGCTGGCCTCCCCCAAGACAACCACACTGGTTATTCGACGCAAATGGCAAGGGAACCAGGGACGTAGCCGGGGGGGTGCAAGGGGGAAGGTACACCCCCCCAAAGCCAAGTAAACAAATAAAAATAACTAACTAACCAATCCCGTGGCCGATAGCTCGGTTCTAACCCCACTCCAACAAAGTCCTCCCCCCACCCCAAAAAATCCTGGCTAAGCCCCTAAGGGGAACTGTTTTGTCTCTGGAAATGTCTCCCCCGCCGACACACGCACTCCAGATTTCCCGCCTTATTGAAATAGGGGGCCCAGGACTAACAGAACATAAAAGAGATAAAATTTATATATGGGGGGAAAGGTTATTACTTGCCAAAGACCACCCCTCAATTATAGAAACTTCCCAAAGTCTCTGATATGTTTCTGCCCTCGCCCTATTATTATTATTATTATTATTTTATTATTATTATTATATCTCTACTGATGTCTCTTTCTAGAGAGTGATATCATTATATGCGGGACATACATTCGTGTCGATGTGTTTTGCATTCTAGGGCGAGAGGTGCAAGATCTTGACGGCCGTGTGGCCTTCGAGGGATAACTATTCATACGCGCAGCCTCCTTGCTGAAGAATGACCCAAGCACAGCTGAATCAGAGATGGCAGGCTGTGTCGGGGGCAGGGGTGGGGACACAGTGCCCCCCTAGGTGTCGTTGGTCCCACGACCAATTCGGGCGGGGGGGTAGTCCAACAATCTGGAGGGCTACAGGTTTCCCAACCTGGTCTGTGGGGTCTGATGAGAGGAGAAGCCTGTTTCTCACTTGCAAGCCACCCTTGAGGCATATAGCACGTGTGAACTCGCGCTCAGCCTCGTCGTGCTTGGAAGAGGGAAACGTGTCTTGAATTCCCTGCTCGGCCATGTCTCTCCCTCCCTCGGCTCTCGGGGTCAGGCGAAAGAGAAAGCTTGGAAAGTGCCACAGAAATTAGCTCTGCATGAATAAGATTGGTGCTGCCACTCCAAGTGCAGGGCTCCCATGCACCAGTCACCTCCGTACCACATCCAGGCAGGGCAGCAGCCCAAACGCCTGCGCCTCTTTCTCGCCAGGGCATGGCGTCTCCTCCCGGTGGAGCGAGCGCGCCAGAGAGCCGGCCTGGGTCTTCCTGGCTCAGTCCCCTGGCGAGCGCAGCAGGGCGCTCGGGTTTCACTTGTTGCCGGGCAGGCCGCTGGCAGCAGCGGGAGCCATCAGCGCTTCTCCTGCCGGGTGATTGTAAATAGGTTTGACTAGCCGCTGATCCCGGGGTCAGGGCTCTCTTCCTCGCTTAATCCCGCGCTCTCCAAACACACTCTGGCCTCTCCCTTCCCCTCCCCCCGCAGGACTCCCCTCTCCTATTCGCTCCGCTTCCCTCCACTTGGACGGCCTCCATCCCCACCCGCTCCTGTGACACCCAAGGGAAGGAGCTCCGCGCCACCAGCTTCGGGGGCGCCGTCCAGCCACCGGGAGCCCTGGCGGGCGCTCCTCCTCACCACTCCCGAGAAGAAAGGCCTCGTTTCTGTAGGTCCTCTGGAGAAGACGAGGGGTCCCGAAACAAAACAAAAACCCACCTTCATCTTTACAGGGTGACTAAACTACACTAAAGCATGGACCCCGGGTGGGGAGGTGCAGGGCAAAAAGGAGTAACTAAAGAGGATCGGAGGAGAACCGTCCAGGACAAAAGCGAATAGGGCGAAAATGGAATACTTGGTGTGTGGTTCTGGTTCCTGAAGCAACGCGCCCGTGTGTGTGTGTGTGTGTGTGTGTGTGAAAGATCTTTAAGACCTAAATGAGGAAAAGGAGGAAGAGCCATAAGGACCCTCTGGAAACCGAGGAGAAAATGAATGCAAGTGAGAAGCGCTTAAATCGACGTGAACTGCTGCCTAGATCACAGCGTTAAAGATGCTCGGCTTCCAGCAAAAGTTAATTGCTGTTACAGTGCCATTGAAAGCCATAGCTTCAGGTCCTTTAGTTTCCGGGGGATTCACTCGAAACTAACTGTTGCTGTATGATCAGCAATCGGGTCCTTCCCCCTTCCCCTGCGCCCCTTGTGCCCAAGTCCCAGCGCCTGAGCTCACACGTGCGCCCATCCGGCCAGACCTCCGGGACGCGCGAAACCGATTATCCCGAGAAGGATAAAATGCCGACGGCGGGGAATGGAGGAAGGGGAAGCACTACGTTAAAGGGGAGGAAAATCCCAGTCCAGGAAGTCCAGGATGGCTAGATAAACAGGGATGGTTCTCTGGAGGGAAAGGGAAAGGCCTGCGTCTCCAGGAAAGGGGAGAAGTCCACCTCGAAATCCCTAAAACGAACTTATTGGCACGGCTTGCAAGTCAGTCCCTATCTGGCTCTCGCCGGGGTAAAAAGAGAAACAAGAGGAGGGAGATCTCACTGCGCCATAAGCTGAGTTTTCTTTTTTCTCCCAGAGGCGCCTGCTTCCCCGAGCAGGTGCTGATGGGGCAGAAGTGACTGCAACATAACAAACTCTCAGAGCCTAAGCGGTGAGCAAGAAAGAAAGAGGCGATGGAAGCAAGAGTTAGGCATAGGATGAAGTGGGGGAGACTCTGGGAGGAAGAGTAAAATAGGAGGAAGTGCCTCCTAGGCTCCTCAGTTAAAGCGAAATGGGGCTTGGCGCGTAATAAAACAAAATAGCGCTTATATAAGGTAAACCGATTTCTCCCACTAAATCACGCCACGCCGGGGAATCCTGGTGTCACACGACGCCAGCTTCCTTCCGACGCCTTTTCTGGACTCTTGAGCTCCCACTTATCTGGACTCTGAGCAACTCCGTGGGCCGCCTTGCCCCTGGCGGAGGGTATGGCAATGGGGACCGAGAGACAACTGGCACTGCGCGCAGAATTCAGCCCCCTCTCCTTCCTCTTGTTCTTCTTCTCAGGGGCCCGATGCGGCTTGGCGAGAGAGCTGGGAAAGGGCAGATCGGTTGCCACCAGCCCCCGCCATCTCCGCAAACTGCTCCCCCAACCGCAACGGCGTCCCCTGGGGGCCCATTGTGCGAGCGTGGCGGCCCGCGAGGCCTCGGGGCCGGCCCTTCACGCTTCTCTGAGCAGATCTCGGAGTGTTCCCGCCTCCCACTTGGCCAAGATAAGATGTGAACGGGCCAGGGAGGGCCCAGGATGCGCAGTGGTCCATGGCCTTGCTGGACCTCCTCCTCCTCTGCTGGGGGGAAGGGATGCTTGAAAGTAGACTTGATGCTTGTTTTTGGGAGAGGTGTTGCCAGTTCTAAGCACTCGGCGGAAACAGAGTTGCCCGCCCGCAGCCCTAATCTTCCAAGCCAGCGCAAATCAGCAGGTCAATGCCGAACGTTTTGTGATTTAAGTTCTGGGTTTGGGTGTTGCTTTGGCTTTTCCCAAAACCCTGGAGGGAGAGGGTGGAAAGGCTAGATGTAGGGATACTAAGCGGCCGGCCAGCAGCTCCCTCAAGCCCTCCATTCCCCATCCTGTGTTTCGCTCTGTATACACTTTGCTAAGTGTATCTGGAATGACCTCCAAGCAGTATTGAAAACGGTGCGTTCAGTATAAATGAAATCTTCCATACACCAGAAGCAGATCCGACGATCAAATCAGAGGGCGAACAATTCTCTATCTCAAAATGAAAAATAAAGCATTTAAATCAGGAAATCGTTTAAAACTTTATGTAGTTTTGCATATTAAATTATTCAGGCATGTGGCTTCCCAGGAGCTCTAATTATTTCTTCTTAAAAATGAAATAAAATTAAAACCCTTACATTTAACTGGTTGCGTTGTGGTTTTTTGAACAAGGTTTTATGAAGGTTATTATTTGACCTGCTTCTCCGCGGAAAGAAAAAACAACAAAGCAAATACATGCACATAAGAATAACAAAAGCACCGAACAAAGTCAACTAAATGAGGATAATAATCATTCTGATTCTGGGTTATGGAGTGAGGCGCAATCTAACCAAAGACATTGATTTGATTGAGAGAGTTAAGCACACGTTTAAATCTAAACCAGTGAACATATAACGCATTTTAACTTCGCCTAGACTGTGTTGCTAATTATTATAATAATAACAAGAATAATAGTAAATTTTGAAAAGTTTTGTTGCAGTTCATTTGAACGTGGGTGTTAGTTGGCAGGAGTTAATAGTAGCGCTGTAGGCAATAGGACACCGAGGGTTAAGGGGCAAGCAAAATGACTTTAAGAACTCCTCTCCCCAAACACAACAGAGAATGTGAAGTCCTTTTGGTACTCCTTCTGCCTCCCTCTCTCTCTCTCTCTCTCTCTCTCTCTCCTCCTCCCCCGCCCCCTTCCTTCCAGAAAAGTTGTTGGCGCTATTTGCACGCAAAGAGAAGAGCAGATAGCTTTCACAAATACCTGGTGGTTTATTGCATTTCCAAAAATCAGACCTCTGTGTGTGACAACAGCCAGTTAAATGAGTGGTAACTGGAAACCCTAAAGGATTGCTCACATTTCATATATATGTATAGAAATTTGGATTGGCACACACACTTCGCCAACATTTGTGGGCGCATGTACATTGAAGAAACGGGCATGGTTTTTCACCGATGCCCGGTTGCTGGTATTTTCCTTTGTGGCAAACCCCTTATTAAAGATTGAGCGGGAGAGGGAGAAAAATGCACAAGTCCAACATCGATTGGATTGCTGTAAAAGGGCAGGATCTGATACAAGCAAACCACACACTCGCCCAAAGAGCATGGCAAGGGTTCCCACTCAGCTTTCAGACGCCGGTCTGCAGAGCGAGGGAGTCAGGAAAAGAGGGCCTAGCAAAATATCAAAAGGGGTGAAAGGAAGGCTAAGAATAAGTTGTATTACAGAGACCAGCAGGGTTATTTGGGAACGAAGGTTGGCGACCACTTCCAAGGATGAGTAATTCAAACGAATATGGAAGGCCGAGAATGGGGAAGTTAATCCCCACAAACCATTTCTAGCAGAGACCGAATAGCCCAGCCTACAGGCCTTAACAGATCACTTCGATAAAAGATCCATTGAAACCCAAGGAGCTTACTTCCAGGTAATGTGTTTGGAGCATGTAAGGAGCAGTGCCTGCCATCTGCGGGTGGTTTTACTCTGGAGTAACCTGGAGCACTCCCAAGGACTTCAAAGAAAACCAACGATGGCTGCTCCGGGGCAAGTTTTTTTCGGGAGCTGCAGCCAACTGATATACATAAATGAACACAGGGAGCCAATTACTCATTTGCTTTGCTCTAAGCTTTGTTTCCGCTCTGGACTTCACAGAGTCCTCTTCCCACCCCAACTCCCCCCCCCCCCGCCTTCGTTCAATAGCCATAAATAAAAAAGCTGAAACAATAATTGTAAAATGTAGCCTAAACTGTGTCTTTACTGTTATATCAAGTTTAATATCGACTTCCCACTTCAGAATCAGGCAACGGAGAAAGTCACTTTAAATCAAATTTCTATGCAATTAAACAACATTAGGATATCCGTACAAACAAATGCATCATTTTAGTGTAACAGCATTCACGGTTCAAACAAGGTTCCTTGGTATTCCGAAGAAGAGAAGACAGTGCTGGGACAAGAGATAGACTCCCCACCCCACTCCACCCGCCCAAAATTGTGGCTTTGTTCAGAAACAGTTTTTGGTAGTTTTTATGTCTAATCAGTATTCAGCATCATAATTGTATCTAGCCTAAACATAGTGAGTCCAGTAATGTTGGAGTTATATCTAGCCTTAGGGCCAAGAAGGGGGAGAGAACCGTCAAAACCTATTTAAAACCGCTTCACTAACTTAAGACAGAAAACTTAGTACTGTAAGCTAGATGTTTCAATAAGCCCGTGCCAGAAATAAACAAAATAAACAAGGAATGCTATGGAAAGTATTTTAATCGGTCGCCTTCCTTAACAATACTCAACAGATATTAAAATAATATCCAAAAACTACACCATTAAAAAAAAAACTTTCTCCCCCTTTTTGTTGTTGTTCGCGATCACAGAAACTGTGAAAAGTCTAAACCCAAATAGGGATTTGTGTGGTTGCTGATCTTATTATATTTCACGTTATATTTATACATATAGTCAATTTCCAATCTCTAGTTTTTAAGGCATGCCATGAATTAGTACATTTTGGATTTACTGGTTGCACTTTCACTTTGAAATTGATATAACTCAGAATCGAACGCATCTTTAGAGTTTTATTTGTTTTCCTTTTTTAGCGGAAACGCCTTTTTAGTAAACTATATACACATTTATGAATTCCCTTGTAACGCCTAAAATGAATTAAAATTATTCCACAATGCATTTACAAGAAGAAGAAAAAATACAAAAAATAGTTAACAAAAGAAAAAAAAATGCAGACGTAATAAACATTTACAAAATCCAGAATATTGTTGCTGGTTGCAAAAAAATAAAAATGTTTTTATAAATAAACAAAATAAGAAAAAATAAAGAACCCCGCTTCGTAAGAACTACAAAAAGAAGAAGAGTTTAAGCGTGGTTTTGGATTTGCATCCCTTGGTACTGTGTTATAAACGAGGACAGTTCTCCCCAACATCTTTGCTTTCCTTAGGCAATAAAAAGTCTTCACAAGAAGCGGCTCAAAGAGTGACCAGTTAGTGCTTCTGTGTGGCAGAAAAGTTGGCGTCGCCTAGATCGTTGAATAATTAACAATTATAGTTATGTCTGTCTGTCTTTTTTGCCCTCCCCCCGCTTTAGCAAATATAAACGCATTGTGGCTCCTGGGTGAATGATAAATACTGTACAAAAAAAAATCTCAGTTAAAACACAGACGGTTTGTCTAAAACCCAACAACAACAGAAGGAAAATATAACAACCCAACTCCCCCCCACCCTCAGTTTCAGAAACTAGTCCTTAGGGTAGAGAGGGAGGGACTGGGGGGCAGCATTAGAGCAATCTGTTACCTTCTCTCTTCATTATCCTCACCATTAGGAATATTTGTCATTATAATTATTATGATTCTTATTACAACGTCATCAAAACATTTCCTCTCTCTTTCTTGTTGTTCTGTACAAAAGGAAGGGGGCGGCGGGGGGTGGGTCTGGGAAGATGGGCAGCAGTGGCGAGGGGGACGAGGGGGCTCCCAGGAGAGAGAGCGCGACCCCCTCCACTGCGCCCCCGCGCCCCTTGGCTGGTCCGTCCGTCCGTCCGTGCGCCCTTCCTCCCCTCGGCTCAGATGTGCGTCAAGGGCACCGTGCCGTTGACCCCCGTGCTGGCGCTCTGATAGTGCTGTGGCAAGGAGTGCAGGCGGCTCTGGGCAGCGGCGGCCGCCGCCGCGGCTGCCGCCGCCGCCGCCGGGTCCCCTCCTTCTCCGCCGGGCAAGTACATACTGATCATCTCTCGCAGGTCCCCAGGGCACGGGGCCCGCGAGTGCGCCGAGGTGACGGGCGGGCTGACGCTGGGCTCGGACTTGACCAGGGAGCCCAGCGCGCCCAGCGCCCCGGACGAGGCGGCCGCCGCTGCCGCGGCTGCAGCCGCCGCAGCCGCCGCCGAGTTCTGGTGGGGTTGCGCGCCGTAGGAGATGCCCCCGTAGGCCGACGGCGAGGCGCTCATGTAGCCCTGCGAGTTGGAGATGGGGCTGTACTGGAGGGCGCCCATGTCGTAGCGGTGCATGGGCTGCGGGTTGTGCGGGTGCGGGTGGTGCGCGTGGGCGTGCGGGTGGGCGCCGCCGCCCGGGTGCTGGCTGTAGGCGAGCTGCGCCTCCTGCATCATCGCCGCCGCAGCCGCCGCCGCAGCCACCGAGCCCGGGTACGCGCCGTTGGCCCAGCCGTTCATGTGCGGGTAGCCCCCGCCGCCACCTCCTCCGCCGCCGCCTCCCCCGCCGCCGGGGCCGCCTCCGCCGGGGCTCTCCAAGCGCTGGCCCACGCCGGCCGGGCTCACGCCGACGCCCATGGCCACCGGAGGGCCTCCGCCGGGGCCGCCCGCGCCCAGCAGCCCTCCGGCCAGCGAGTACTTGTCCTTCTTGAGCAGAGTCTTGGTTTTCCTCCTGGGCCGGTATTTATAATCCGGGTGCTCCTTCATGTGCAGCGCCCGCAGCCGCTTGGCCTCGTCGATGAAGGGTCTCTTCTCGGCCTCCGACATGACTTTCCACTCGGCGCCCAGGCGCTTGGAGATCTCCGAGTTGTGCATCTTGGGGTTTTCCTGGGCCATCTTCCGGCGCTGGCCCCGAGACCAAACCATGAAGGCGTTCATGGGCCTCTTGACCCGGTCTTGGTTAGCCTTGGGGCCCCCGCCGCCGCCTCCTCCTCCTCCACCTCCTCCCCCGGCTCCGGTTTGGCCCGAGAGGTTGGTGGTGACCTGGGCTCCGCCGGGGGAGTGCATGTCCGTCTCCATCATCATGCTATACATTCGCGCAGCTTTCGGGGGCCACCAGGCTCCACAGCGTCAAAACATAGAGCGCAGGAAGGCGAAGAAGCGGCGCGCCGAGGAGAGCGCACGAGCGGGAACCGACCAGGAGGACGAGTCCGGGCGGGAAAGAGGAGGTGCCGAGGAGAAGTAAATTATATAAGAGTTCACCACGACGGTCGAGAGTGAGGAGGGGTGGTGGTGGTGCTGGGGTTGGGGTTGGGTAGGGGAGAAAGTTGTTTTCTTCTTGCGCTCAGAGAGGAAAGCGCGAAAGCGCGCGCGCGGGAATCTCCTCGGGCGGGCAAAACTTTCTCCCTCTCCAAGAGTGTTGCGCTCCGGTTTCTCGTCCAGCTGGATTCAAAAGCGGCTCAAACAGGTGCCGGGCGGAGGCTCGGGGGGAAGAAGCGGAAGACGGCGCCGGCGAAGAAAGTCTGGCCGATCCACTTTGGCGAGGAGGTGGCGGGGAAGTGCGCGCCCGGGCTCTCTCGTCGCTCTCCTGCGTCCTCGGCTCAGCACACGCGCGCCTCTCTCCCTCTCCCGCACACACACACGCGCACACGCAGGCAGCCGCGCTCCCCTCCTTCTCGCGGCGGCTGAAGTGATCTAATGCGCGCGCCCCCCCTCTCTCCGCTAACTTCCACAGCGAAAGAGAGAGAGAGAGAGAGAGTTGAGGGAGGGAGCGTGTGTGACTCGCATCCGCTGGTCCCAAGTGAACAGAGGCGAAGAGACAGGAAATCCCCCTCCCCCTCTGCCGCCTCCACCACGCGTAAAAAAAAAAAAAAGGCGGGAGGGGGGGGGGAATAAAAGAAAGGAGTAATTAAATCACAAGAAAAAGAGGGAGGAGGAGGCGGGGGGAGTGAGGGAAAAAGGAAGAAAATAGTAAGGACGCGCGGGAGGGGGTGCGAGAGCGAGGGGAGGGGGAAGCCAAGAGCTCCCAGGCAGGCAGCAGAACTTGCACAGTAATTTGTTCTCTGTGGTTTCCCTCCTCTAGCCCGGGAGGAATCGGGAAAGGAGGAGCAGCCGAGAGATACCACGAGAGAAGAGCCCAGCAGCCATACACCGCGCACCGAACGGGGATTAAATTAGTTTGCCTTGGCCAATCGGAGCGCGCCGGCGGGGGATTATTTGCATGGCGCACTGAGGAGTGACGTCCGGAGGTGAGAAGTACAAACTATTATGGAACTGGCGGGGAAGGGCGAGGGGGGGGGGAGCAGGGCGGGGATGGGGAGCCTTCGGGGAGGGGCCACGAAAGGGGTCACACACAGCCACCAGGAACGCGGATAAATAATAAAATAACCCGAACCGAACTAAGCGTCTACTAGGAAGCAAAGGCCGTAACGGAGAAAAATAAAATAAAATTCCGAGGGCATATATATGCCAATTCGAACCGGTTCAAGATGCGCTTCACCCCAAAAAGATTATTTGAATTTAAATCGCGCGCACCCTGGTGTCCGCCTGATCTTCTGGAACCGTGGCGTGTTTAGCTGCAAAGAATTCATTTCGGGGGAGGGAATAGCAGCAGCGACAGACGTTTTTGGGACCGGCAGAAGTTATTTAGTTTTTAAGCTACTGGACTTTTTCAACCTTGTAAAATTTCCTTTCTGCTTCTTCTCTTCCTTTCCTGTACGGAACTTTTTTTGTTTGTTTCCGATGCCTTTTGTGCTTGCTGAGAAGGAATATAATTTTCTGCTAGTGTATCTTGACGCGCAGGTGTTTTCTGGGCGGGTGTTGGGAAGGGCAACATTTTAATAAGCCCTC
Source organism: Podarcis filfolensis (assembly GCF_964270895.1). Classification (NCBI taxonomy): domain Eukaryota; kingdom Metazoa; phylum Chordata; class Lepidosauria; order Squamata; family Lacertidae; genus Podarcis; species Podarcis filfolensis. The sequence continues at coordinate 26,211,172 of NC_139607.1, read as the reverse complement.
AATATTTATCATATCTTTATCTGTGTGTAAGAATCTCACCAAAAAGACTCTCCGATCTTAGCTCACTTGGAAGAAAGTTCTATTGAGATCAGTGGGACTCTACTTTGAAGTAGTATCAACAGTGACTTATGGTATCTTAAAGATTTATCGTGGCATAAAGTTTCGTGAGTCATGAGACAATGTTGGGCAATTTTTAAGGTGCCACGAGACTTGTCCTTGGTGTTCTGCAATATATAACAGGGTTACCTCTCTGGGAATTATTTCAAATTAATATGTTTAGGATGGGGATGTATGTCAACTGTTTAAAATCTGAAATCACTATTTATAAAATGTAGTAGGCTGTAGTATAAGCTGCTTTGAAACTACACTATAAAACATTCAGGTCGATGCTACGCATGGTTATTCAGGTGAGTTCAGCTAGCCCCATTCCCAAGTAAGGGCCTAGAGGTTGAAGCCTAACTAAGAATATTTATTGTCATTTATGTCCCATGGACATCAGTGTGGTTTACCTTTGGGCAATTTTGGAACGGGATGTTTAAGAAAGATACTAATGGAACGGGGGTGTTTAAGAAACGTAATGCTCGTTCGTGTACTTCTTGGTCCTCCGTCAAGATTTCTCAACTTCCCAATAGGAGACAGGTCTCCAAATAGTGAAGATTGTTTTAAGAATGGAGAATTGACGCCCCATATCCTAGCACAATGCTTGGAACAGAAGTTCTTTCCTGTAGATGCCAATGGAATGTGCTTCCTTGTAATGTGTGCCAACTTAGCAGTTCGAAAGCACACAGTGCAAGTAGATAAATAGGTACCGCTCCGGCGGGAAGGTAAACGGCGTTTCCCTGCGCTGCTCTGGTTCGCCAGAAGTGGCTTAGTCATGCTGGCCACATGACCTGGAAGCTGTACGCCGGCTCCCTCGGCCAATAAAGCGAGATGAGCGCCGCAACCCCAGAGTCGGTCAGGACGGGACCTAATGGTCAGGGGTCCCTTTACCTTTACCTTAACGTGTGGCTCAGATTACAGGCATTGTACCTACAGAAGTTGATGAGAAATCTGTACAAAAACTCATGGGTTTCCAGGCGCCCAATCTCAATCAACAAACCCCTCCAGCTTACATGCCATGTAAAGGGGACTGTCCTGATTTTGGAAGGAAATCCCAGTGGAGATAACTCTGTGGGTCTTACTTTCTCACTAGAAATAGCGAGGGGGGGGGCAGGACTTAAAGAGATCAGTTTATGTTTCTGCCACACATTTCCCCCGCTTTTGGAACTGATTCATGTATATATCGTTCCAGAATAGATAAGCTTTAGGATTCCATAGCAAGATCTTGAAATATATGTAGCTAGGGAGATCATTCTCCCTTATTTGAATATGTTTCTTCACCTCTGTTGACTTTTGAGAACTTCTGGCCCCCTCACTCTAAACCAGAATTGTATAACAAACAACGCTTGAATTGAAAATGAAACTTTAAGAAGATACTTCCGTTGAATAGGGTAAACTGCACTTTCCCCTTGACTCCACGGTTTTCAATGTTTCCCCCGCACCCTCTTTATTCTTTATTTTCCCCTATCACGTATATAAGTAGACCTGCCAACTGATGATAACAACTTTAAGATGCATCTTGTGAAGTGGACTCTAATCCATGCCACAATACATTTGTTAGGATTTGTTGGGTGTTTATTTCAAGAAGTCAACAACCCGACTGTGTTGTCTTTGCTGCAACAGGGCTATCAGAAATGCATTGATATGTTATGCTTCCAAGCGTGGTAAGAGACTGCAATTAAATCAGTCGCAGTTACTTTATATACCAGTAAATATTCCAAACGCGTAATAACCAAATCACCAGCAAAAGGTAATAGACCAAGACACCCTCTTGACTCCTTTTCATAGAATGACACGTTAACTAATCCCCAGGGCTGCGTCCGTCCAATCTCTCTTCCCCGCCCATTTCTTCTGCAAAATGTTTCAACTTTAAAGGGCTTCTCTTATAATGCCCACGGCCATCCTTTCATGCTGCCTGTCATCTTCATTTCACACGACTGGACGCTAAATTGCCAAAAGTGCATCTTAAAAGTCTGGCAGGTTCTCTTGAGGTATTAGCTTTCCTGGGCAACAGTCTACTTCATCAGATGCAAGAGTACAGACCTTGGACGTAGCGCAACATCTGTTTCTCTCTCCTCTCTCACCGAGGAGGTCCACAGTAAAAAGCAACAATTAAAAATAGTAGAAGGAAAATGAAACAATACAGAATATACAGAAACATGAAATAACTGCGAACTCATTCCCTAACGCTGTTAACACCGGTCTACATTCACAATAGAATCGAGGCCATCCGTGGGCTCAGAAACTGCTAACCAGGTTATGGCGTTTCAAAATCAATATCTGAAGCTAAAGAAAAGAAAAAACAACTCTCGGAACAAGACCTGGCACACGTCTTCCCCCTTACACACTAAAGGTATGGGGCAGGCCCCCTTAGGTATAGCGTGGTGTAGTAGACTAGGACCTTGGAAATCTGGGTTCAAATCCCCACTCAGTCATGAGGTTCACTGGGTGACCGTGGACCAGCCTGCAAGGCCAAAACCACTTCAAAGAGAACAAGATCTAGATTTACACGCGATGGCTCAGAAGATCGATGAGGCGCTGAAGTTTATCCTCTGCAGCCAAATGCCACTCTAGTGCAGAGGGCACTCCAGGGTAGCGGAGTATGTAACACAAGGTGCCACTAAGTGTGGTTGTTGTTTTTAAAATGTCGCTATTGAACTTGCTACTGCCACTGCCTAAAATGGGGCATGGAGAAGTCCTCAGGACGTTGATTCGAAGCATCCCGAGATCAAGTCTGGTGGGAACCATATTAGACCAGTGTGGTCAGGGCAGAGATGCCACTGGCCCTCTTGTAGCGTGTGTACGTGTCCGCTGGAAGAGATTTGAATCAAACGAACAGCTAACTAAGGAGTGGAAAATATTTTTTCCTACTTTTGAACTTCGGTAGCCAATTACAGACAGATTGCCTAAGATTTGACTTGAGAAATGCAGCAATAAATATAGAACAGGATTTCTAAATGGCCGTCTGTCTCTGTCGTTACTCACTGAAAGGCTTGTCCTCTTTGGGCAATTGGTGTAGAAGTTGTGTAATAAATAATAATAGTTAGTAATTGTTTAGAAAATATTGAGTGCATTTATGGGGCAATGAAGCCAATGTCGTCGATGCAAACACCTACTCATTCCATCAATGTAAAGCGATACAGGACGGAGTCCAATCTAACCCACACAGTCTTGGAAGTAAACTCGCTCAATAAACTGGGCTTAACTTCCGAATAAACATGCCCACAACCTGTTTATTGAGCAAAGTGCGTCTCTCATTGATCCTCACAACAGGCTCATGAGGTTGTGAGACAGCCGCCCTTCCCGTTTTACAGACGAGAAACTGAGACCCGAAAAGTTCCTCACAGAGCGAAGCCAAACTGCCTGTTATCTGGCTGCTTCGTGTAAAATGGCCATTCCCTGAGCATTTACTTCGAAACAAGGGTGCCAACTAGAATAATAAATGGGGGGGGCGCGGCGGCAGGTAAGCACCGCCTTGCAAAATCTGTCACAGGATGCGGCACACACACATCTGAATGCCCATAAACTTTTGGGGGGCTTAGCCCCCTCAAATATTTTATTGGGGGCCCTAGGAGTTGGCTCATATGCTTCGAAAAATATTATTAAAAAGCACGGAACATACTCTTGAGTAAGCATGCATGCATGCGACCAGGCTGCAGAATTCGGCCATTCGTTTATCAATACGGATACCTGGCATTACCCCCAGGTTGCCTTTTGAGTCAATTTAAACTCTTAAATAACATATCAACCAACTTTCCAATGCTGGCAGTCAAAATCTTTGGCGTGGTAGAGGCTACCACGGGGCCAAGGCTAGCAGCGCTCACCTTGGATGGCTGCACATGTCTTTTTGCTAAGCGGCAGGGGACTGACAGCTCTTGCGCGTGCCAAGTAGGCAGCCGGTGTGGTTTGGCACCTGGTGCCGAGATCCCTACACGGGCAAGATCCGAATGCATGGACAGTCTTTAGACCTGCCTTGGAAGCAGTGTAACTTGCTCCTGTAGAAAAGTGGTCCACACCATCCGCACGACCGTGTGTGTGTGTGTGCGCGTGTGTGCGTGTAGGGCCATTTGGCCCAGGACCTTAAGCTCAAAGGTGGCCTCAGATTTAGGCACGTTAACTTTTGGGTAAGTTTCACAACTTATGTTTATGCACATTGAACCAAAATGCGACACACACTTTCTCAGCTTGAAAAGCAGGTGCTGATTATCTCTGAGGTTTCGCTCTGTTTTGGGTGCTTTTCCCCGCTGCTGCCATCTTTGTTTTTATTATCACAGAATCATGGAATTGTAGAGATGGAAGGGACTCTGTGGATCATCCTAGTCCAGACTCCTTGCCATTCAGGGATAGGCAGCTGTCCCATGCGGGGATCGAACTTGCAGCCTTGTTCATTATCAGCACGGCGCTCTCTAACCAACTCAAACCTCGAAACAAAATAAAACAATTCCTTCCAGTAGCACTTTGGAGACCAACTAAGTTTGTTATTGGTATGAGCTTTCGTGTGCATGCACACTTCTTCAGATACACGAAAGCTCATACCAATAACAAACTTAGTTGGTCTCTAAGGTGCGACTAGAAGGAATTTTTTAATATTTTGTTTCGACTACGGCAGACCAACATGGTTACCTACCTGTAACTACAACTCAAACCTGGAAGTGACTCGGGCCTCTCTAGACCTCTGAAAGGGCCTGACCACCCGTTTATAGCTGGAGGAGTGCAACCTTGAGTTTCAAGGCTGCGATCCTGTGCATAGCTTCCTCCGAGTGATCCCCCACTGACCACGGTGAGGATCCGTCCGATCCTGGAGGGGAAGGGCCGGCGGAGTTGCGCAAGTGCCTTCCACCTTGTATGACTAATCCATCAATCCTGGCGGCTCAACCCAGTGACCCCCCCCCCCAAGTCTAGCTGATCTGGTGGGGAAGATATTTTTGTTTAGATGCATGCAAAGAGATTCGAGACTGACCTGCAAGTGTTCATTTGCCGGTGGTGTCGCCTGGCTGTTTCCAGTGTGTGGCCTCTTCACAGTGAAAGAGCTGGAGCCTACAAAGTTTCAACTGGGGGGCACAGCCAGGTGAGCCCCCTCCCTCCCCTCGAAGGAGAATATCCATCCCTCTAGGAACCTACAGTGTCTAGCCAGGCAGTATACCCTTTTAAAAAGGAATGCTTTAAAAAGTGTTTCTTTTCTTTCTTTCTTTTTTAAAAAACCAAGTAAGGTGATGTTACGCCAGATGTGCCTATCTGATGAAAACGACCGTTTGGTTTAATTTAGTGTTAGTTTATTAGGTTTACATATCGCTTCACGCAGCCAGAGGCGCCTGGGAGCCATTTATAGTATTAAGATGCAAAACTCACAACCATTTAATAAAGTAATACATTAAAAACAACAACCCTAAAACAGGACAAAATAGCCACTGGCGGAACAATTCTGGTGGCTCAAACCAGAATTTGGTGGGTACTGCAAGAAAAAGTTCCATCCGAAATGGCTAGCCAGCTCGTTGTGGGGGTTGCTTGGTGGCGGTGATTTTGTTTGGTCAGGTCGGAAGTATAAGGACCCCGGGCGTGAAGCAAATCCGGTCCATTGGGAGCAAACTGCTCTCGGAAATGGAGGCCTCCTTTTGGTCCAGATCAATCCAGTCCAACAATCAAATTCGGGATTGTTCTCAGGATAGCTCTACTTATGTTTCCCTGGAACTTTTAGCGATACCGCTGGTTTGTGAGTTGCACCTTTCGTGAACCAGCCCACTGAGTAACTCCTGGAGCCACTTTGGCGGCAGGATCTCATGGTCAAGATCATTTCTGGAAAACAGCTTGAAAAAGACGGAATATTCCTCCCTCATTCCCTCTCCCCCCGTTTGTTTTCTTCTTCTGAGAAACAGGCTCGCTCGCTCTCCGAATGAACATTGCCTACATTATACAAGGCCTGCTTCACACGTGTATGGTCAGTACGGCCCCTAAACATGACAGCTGGCAGCTGAACGAGTCAACTAATTCTGCGATTAAATTCTGCAGCAAGGGGCGTCGAAGGTGGGAGATCCAGGCTGGTCTGAGGATACCTTAATTTCTTAAGTTTTCTGGGAGATCAGGAGGTCGACTCGCAAAGGGAACTCCCCACACCCGCCCCTCTCCCACCTCGCCGACTTTGCCTGCTTCTTTTTGGGGACTGCGGCGCAAAGCGCGTCCAGCTGGGGAATGCCGTTTGCGCTTCCTTGGCTAGCCAGGAGCTGGCGCTGCGCACGCTGGAAAGGCACCGGCAAGTCCCCTAGGAGGAAACGGGGGGAGAGGAGGAGACCCTTCTGGAGAAGGAGCGCCCGACCCGAGGCTGCTGCGAGTGAGCCGAGGGATGGGGGATCCGGGCTCGGCAGCGCAGGCTGCGATCGCCGTCTGCTGGCTACACCTCGGCTCCGGATTCTGCAGCGGGGGAGTAGGGAAAGGGGGTGGGGTAGGGTGTTTGAGGACTCCCTGCTTCACGCCACTGGCTCCCCACTGGCTCCTGCCCCGATTCCCCCACCCTACTCTACTGCAACTTCCGACCGAGCGCTTTCTCCGCTCTCTCGCGCAAATTCCCCCAAGTCAACCCAAAGCGAGCCTTCTCAAATTCTCAATTTCATTTTAAGAAGCGTGTTCTAATCCACTTAGCAAAAGACCTAGGGGGTTGACACACGCTATCTAAGCAGGGCCAGTCGTGATCCTCATTCTCAGCGAAGAGTTTCAAAACTCACAAGCTATTTGTGATTTGGGAATCTTTTCCAGAAGGTGAACCTGTTCTTTCCCTTTCACCTTTCACAAAGGCTTCCCACTCTGACGGTTCTCCTGCAGATTCCTGAGCCCCCTCTCACCCCCGAGGCAAAGCGGCTATAATGTTGTTGTTGTTGTTGTTGTTGTTGTTGTTGTTGTTGTTGTTGTTGTTGCTTCCCAGCTCACTGGGTGAAAGCGTTTGGAGAATCTCTGGAGCTTTCGAGTCGGGGCTCACCCCTGTGAACAGTGCTCACACATATAATTCAAATTTCACAGCTGACCTGTTCTGAAAAACCTCAATCAGCTTCTAATTGAAGGGAAAACAAAATATTGCTTCCCTACAGCAGAGCTAACGATTTAATCATTATATCAGACATTATAGCTTTTAATTAGGCTAATGCTGATACTGTATGGAAAAGAGATAATTCAACACAGTTCTTGATGGATTCTGTAATTGGGTTAACGGAGGGAGCAGTTGAGGGAAGAGACGTCAATAATATTCAAGCCGCGTCTATAGCTACCACCAGGTTTATGAATGAAAGGATAGAAACGGGGCGGGGGGAGGCAGAGGAAAGGGCTGAAACTTCGCGCAGGAAATGTTTCTCTCCAACCTGCCCTGTGCCGCCCCCTGGAAAGTTCCCGAGGACGAAATGGAGTCACCGGGAGGACCAAATTCTGGTCACTCCCAATATCGGGACATATTTCTCCTCGGATCTCGAAGTCCCTGCAATTGGTGTTTGTTTTCTTCGCGCTGGGGTTGAAATGCAACCCCGCGTGCCTATCAGCGAGACGTGAAGAGCAGCTTCTCCACGTCGTCTGCCCACATTTTGTCATTATCCCTCGACAAAACTGACTTGCTGTGTCTCGCAGCTGAAGAGAAGTTGACATCTCTGCTCCCCGAAATCTAGGGGAAAGCGTTCCCTCGAGCGACGCGTTTGGTCTCCTCCTTCAAAAGGAAGGAAAAGCGAGTGTATATAAATAACCTCACATTTGAGGTAATACGAACAGGAGCGACTTGGGCGCATCGGAAAGGAAGTGCCCACGCCTGTGGAAACTGGAATTGGTTTAAGATCAGTTTCCCTTTTCGTAGAGACAAATTCAGCTGCGGATTCTTTTTGCATTTTAGAAATTATTATTAATCGCCAAAGAGGGCGAAGGGGCGCTGACTTTCCTTCTTAATCCCCTCGTTCGGGACTGTAAATAATTAAAGACCTGCCCGCTACATTGAGGCGAAATTAACAACAACGACAAAAACAGTTTTAGATGAATCTATGAATCTAATTACAATATCCAGAGGAATGCTGTCTAGTAGCACACATGGATTTGTGCTTTCTGCCCTGTAATAAAAACAACCAGCCGATGTTTAGATGTTGTCGAGCCAGCTAATACACTTCCCTCCCAACCACCCGCAATTCGGATAAAAATCTATTTTCCATACATTCTGGGGCAGCTTGAGAGCGACTGGCTAAGGAGCGGCTGTTCCCACCGCCTCCAATTCTGCTTGGCACGTTAACATTAGAAAAGACAAGCAAGGCTACAACGGTGGTTTTCGTTGCACGAATATAAATGGCTACATTACAACCCGTATTTTGAGCCGCAATTATGGCAGAGAACGAAGTTGGCGATCTCTGCGCACAAAGGGCCCCTTCTTCTCGGGGGCCCGGCGCCCGGCGCCGTTTGAAGAGGCGGGTTTGCTGGGAAGTTGGGAAGAGGACAAGCCTGGCGCTTTTTGCAGACGCTCTTCCCTGTTCTGGGAGCGGTGTGCTCAGCACGTGTAACCAGGCCTGAACCTTCCAATGGGCATCCTGGAATGCAAGTTCCCCCTGCAAGGTTGGAGCACACCCTTTCGTCACGCTTTATCAGGGAGAGAGTCTTTTATAAGCTGTTTGTTTATATTATGCCTTAACTAGACTCCCGGCACAATATTGTTTTGAAAGAGAAATATTCTCTATTGTGATCCATCCTTGTCTTATTTTGTCAGTAATTACAGCAGAATTAAACGGGTCATTGATAAAGTTCCATTGACACAAACCCCTGTAATTAACAGTCTGAATGCACCTTAAAAAAAAAAAAAACATTCCTCAAGAGTTGTAATTTTTGAGTCTTTGTGTTGTTAAAGGGATACACGTATAATAGGAGAGGACCAGAATTGCTTAGAAAGAGCCGTGGCTAATTCCGGATTCCACCTCCCCCCCAAACAAAAAAACACACACCCTCTAGACAGCCCAATCAGTAATGCTTTCTAAGCTCTGACTGATCAGAAAAACAACACCACCTTTAAGACTAATAATAATAATAATAACATGAGCAGAATAATATATATATAGTGATTTATAGGATTCAATACCCCCACCCTGTCGCAACGATATTGTTGTGACATTAAATGTTTCAGACTCTCATAGGATGGCACGCCTTGAGTAGGAAAATTAAGAAAACAACAACTATATTGTAAAAAGAACAAAAAAAAAGCCGGGTAGTTTTTAAAGGACGGTTATTGCGACCCGTTCTCAAGGATGAGACACGACCACTGCTTTGGAAGGAAATGCCAGGGCAATTTCGAGCACTGATGCCTCGCACGAGGTGCCATCGAACCGCATTTCTGTAGCCTGCCTGGCCGGCCCCTCAAAGTAGAAAAGACACCCCTCCATCAAAGTCCAGTCAAGACAAACTGATAAGGAAAAACCTCCGACTGAAGGCAGGAGAAGTGAGCTAACTCCTCGCCGCTGCCCCCTCTCCCACCGCCCCTTCCCGCTTCCAAGCCATTCCCTGTTATTGCAAATTAGATTAACCACCCAGGCTTCAATATACATCTGACACGGGGTTCACCGGAGAGCGGAGGATCATCCACTCCAATCTCTCTTTTCCCCCCCCATCGGAGCATCTCCCATAAATTACATCTTGTCCTTTAATACACTTTTCTATGAGATTAAAACATCACTTTGACACGGTTTCCAGTCACGCAGCCGCATCCCCCAAATTACTTCGAAAAACAGCAAACAAGGCGAGACATCTAAATAATCTCCCAAATGCTGTTTCTGGACGTTTCATTATGCGCAGAGGGGAATGCACCCCACCTCTGCGCCATTTAATGCCGTTAACCTCTCCTTTTACGAGCAGGAGTCGAGTTCTGGGGAGTGAATCTTGTTTTCTTTAAGATCAGGGTGGAAGGCGATTGTTATCCTAGTCTTGGTATAAGCTGGAGGTTGATCAGACATAGTAGGAAATTAATAATAATAATAATAATAATAATAATAATAATAATATTCTGGGCTATGTTTTTTGGGCATGCTTAAACTTTCTGATGTGACTGTTTTTGGAAGCTTACTCTTCGAGTTAGTTGCTCGTCCTATAACTTCCCTGCAACTCATCCCTCGGTCCTCCAAGCCCCGCCGGGCGGGGAAGACAGGCTTTATGCGCAAAAAATGAGGGTGCTACTCCACTGAGACTGTGGCCCGGATAGATGCCTGGGCCACCGGGCTCTGTAGCTCACCCCGATGCCCCCTTCTCTCCATTTTCGGTCCGCGTGTGTGTGTATCGAATTATAGTGGGGGTGGGTGGTTCGGAGGGCGGTTGTTTTGGGGGACATCATACCGTGGCCATGACACTTGACCTTCCGAGTCCTTCTGAGCTCGGTGAAATGGAAAGGCAGAGCCTAGGAAGGGTTACTGGAGAGATGTACGGAAAGCCATATACTGTAGTACAATCTCTCTCGTCCTCCTGTTTTCTACCTCTCTCTTTAAGCTGCTCACTTAGGATATATTCAGCTACACACACACACCCAAGATTATTCACATCAGGGATCCAGTCCTTTTCCAAATCAATTTTTATGAAGGAATGTTGCTACTTTTTCTGCACTTCAACTCAGCGAACTTCCTTTGGGCGTCGGTGGGTTGTTTTTATTCGTTTTAAAATTAAGCCCGCAACCAGCATCTGCGGGATGCGCAATCTAAACAATTCTTTGGAAACACTCCCTTTTTTTAAAAAAAAAAAAGTTATTTGGTACACACTGATGCCCTAAATGGTTTTTAGGCTTCTGGTAGAGCAAGACAGGGGAGGGGTGTGCGTGTGTCCACGCGAGATAGGGGAGGGGTAGCAAACTCTTTCCCTCTTCCACTTCTGTTCCCTCTCAGGACTCTCTCCTCGAATTATTTAATGTTGAGTTTGTTCTGGGATTTGGCCCCAAGACACCTCACCTAGTGACACCGCGGAGCCCTTCACGTGTGAAAGTAGCTTTTGGAGGAATAGCCCTTATGAGGCTACGTGATGCGAACTCCTTGCTATCCGATTTCCGCCATACCGTTGGCAAGACACGCTTCGGACGTCCAGAGAATCCGGGACTAAGGCGGAGCTGGGCATGGCTTACCCAACACCTTTAGATCAGAGGGTGACAGCCTAAACGCAGGTATGTTTACCTGGAACCAAACCCCGCGGGGTTCATCGGCCCTCCTTACCCGCAAAGAAGTGGCGCGTAAAAATGCAGCCTCAGCTGCGATGGGGTCGCAGCACAAGAAATACAGCACAGTGAAAGTCTATGTTGTTCCATTGCTCCCTCCCCCACTTTTTTGGACTATAACCCGCCTGGAGTAAAATAGATGAGGCGAAGTACGCAAGTATAAACAAATAGGTTTCTAAACGCTGCGTGCCAGCTTTAGAGTTACGCAGAGCTCTGCTTTCCATTCTTCTTGATGAAGAGCTCTGTGTAGCTAGGAAGGTCGCTTCCGCCCAGAGGGCCTGGAGAACGCCGGGCTCCACTTGCTCTGCGTTTCAAGACAGTTCGATTATCTAGAACCGAGCTGGGCGGCCTTTTCCTCTTCCTCCCTCATCCTCACTGACTGTGTGTGACCCTATGATGCTCAAGTAAGTGCGCACAGGATTGCGCCCTGCTCGGCACATTTGACACTGCGATCTTTGCTCTCAAAGCCGGCGCAGACGTTTTGTCTCTCTTCCTTTCTCCTTTCCTCTGCCCCTCTTCCGTTTCTCTCTCTTCTAGGTAGGCTATCAGGACACCACTTTGCCCTTTGAACAAAGAGGCTTTCAAGGCGACCCCCTCCCCTTCTCCAGGCTGCCCGGGGATCAATGCGCTCAAACGGGTTTATAATGGGTTAATTGACTGAAGCTGCTATCACATTTAAACACCTGTTTCTGCCAGGAGCCAGATCCGTTTTCTCCCGAGACTGAGTGGTGCTCAGATCTCCGGCTTCTGGCGGTGCCTCCTGAACCACCTCCCTGGTCCAGATTCCCCCCCCCCCAACCCGGTTCAGCTACCTCCGGCGAAAGCGGAAGAAAACTCTGCGGCTGGAAACATACAGCGTCTTTAACGTGGTGGGTTTATCGATTGAAGGGGTCTCCTCGTCTTTTGCTCAAGAAAACCTAACGGGATTGGGATTCAGCACGAAGGGAAATAGATTTCCACCGGCCAAGAGGTCGTGTCACATTCTGGGCGACCCTCAGGTTACATGAAAGTGTGTGTGTGGGGGGTTCCTTAACCTCTCCCATCACCCCAGCTAAAACTCGCTGGCGACTGTTTGCGGCGTTTTCATCAAAGAACTGTAACTAGGTTCTTTAGAGCCGCGTTTCCTGGGAGAGAGCCGATCCCAGAGTAGGCAAATTTTCTTTCTGCCTTGGGTAAGGCCGCGGGGTCACGCAAAGCCGAACAGCTTCTGCTTTCTTCAAGCCTACCCCTCCCCCCGCCATCACACCCCGACTTCCCACGTGGACATGTCAATTGCCGCTCTCTGCCCAAATGGAAACCAACCCCTGACACCAAAAAGTAGCCCGCCTGTATCCCTCCCTCCCCCTCGCTGTTCCCTTGCCCGGGGAGAAAATGCGTAAAAACCGAACAAAATTTAAGTCGGCTTGCTGAGCTTCCACCCACCCTTTCGACTGTCCCGCTGAGCTGGGGAGTGGGCTGTGTGTGTGTGTGTTTGTTGGAGAGAGAGAGAGAGAGATTCTCTCTGTGTATGTGTGGGGTGGATCATTTATTTTTTTAAATCTTTTATCATAAAAGTGAAGGTCCCCCTCCCCTCCCCCGCTCGTCACGCATCTCCACATGGATCCCCATCGATCAAGCAGCAACGGAAAGCTCTTTGGAGCCTCTCGTCGAAAGTTGCAAGCGCGCCTCCCCCTCAGGAAACTCCTGGCGGAGCCCCCTCCCTCCCCCTTTTCCCTCTCCCACCCCCCCACCCCACCCCGCAGGGCGACCCACCCACCTTCCCCCCTTCCAAAGTTAGAGGCACACTTACAGTTCCAGCTTTCTTCTCTTCCCCCCACTGCGGAGAGGACAGCAGGGCAGGGGCGCAGCCTCTCCCGCAGGGCAGCGCAGGGCGAGTTGCCTTGGCCACCTTCCTTAGCGCTCGGCTGGCTGGCTGGATCCCTAGGCGGGCGCAAGCGGTGCGCAACGGCTCTGGCTTTGGCCCCGGGGTAACCGACCCTCTTCCTCCCTCGCTTTAACTCTCTCTCTCTCCCCAGACCCACACCCTGCCCATGGCAGGTTCGGCAACCGCTGCGCCACAGCCCGGAGCGCCGAGCAGCGGACGCGCAGACACTCATTCACGCACACCCCTCTCTCTTTCCCCCTCTCTCTCTCTCTCTCTCCTCTTTCTCGCTCCCTCTCTCTCTCATACACATAGAAGACCGCGCTGCACACACACACGCGGGGAGAGAGGCTGGGAAATGAAATTTATTACTGATACCAAAAAGAAAAGAGGAAGACTTTCAAGACAATTTCAAGTTATTGTTTCTGTCTGGAGAGGAGGGGGGGGGGGGAGAAACCAAACAAACCCGAGCAAGAGCGAGCGTGCGAGCGGGAAGGGCTTCCCCCCACCCCCCGCTTTTCCTTCTCTTCCTCTCTCATCCCCCCCCTCCCAACCCTGGAACATAATGAAGCGCTTTTGTGTGGCGCGGAACAATACCAAACAAGTATTCTAATAAATAGCCACTTTCCCCCTCCTTTCCGCGTCTCGCCGGTGAATGGAACCTAGCAGTTGCTTGCAGAGCAGCTGGGACGCGGCGAGAAGGGAGGTGGAGTCCGGGCATCCCTTGCGCGCCTGCCCGGCTCCCCCCCCCCCGCAAATCCCCGCTCCGTCTTCTGCGCACACCCGCGCGGATCCTGGCCCACTTTCTTTGCTTGCGCCCCTCTCCTCCGAGGCGCCTTCCAGCGCGCGGCTTGGGAGCCGGAGTTGCTCCATCTACCTGTCTTGAGCCTTTTTACCTCGTGGCAGACTTATTGGAGACCGGGCTCCGCGGGCTATCCTTATCTCGTTTCGTTTAGGATCCGAGCTTAAGATCCCTTCTTCTCCCCTCTTTCCCCTATTCTCAAGCGTTTTGCGCCCGCTGAGAGCGGATCCCACTTTCCCTCGCGCGCCCTTCCGCCTGGAAGGGAAAGTGATTCGGTGCCCCTTTCCCGCCTCCCGGAGGGCTGGCTCGGCAGGGGGTTTCTCTCCCCCTTTCTTTCGTCCATTAGGGCTACTCTGTGTGTGTCATCCGGCTACCCGCTTAAACTTTTCATTCCTCTTTTCCGAAAGCCTCACCAAAGGCTTCGCCACCGTTTGCACTATTAACATTATTCTAATTCTAAAACTTTTCCAGTTTTCTTATTTGGGGGAGTGGGTGTGTATTTCTGAGGTTACTGTCTGCCGCCCCTTTCTTTAAGAATAGCAAATGTACAGTCTCGAGACGGAATAATAATAATAATAATAATAATAATAATAATAATAATAATAGTATTTACTTCCTCCCCTCAAGTTTTTTTTTGGGGGGGCGGGGTTGGCGGCGGCATCCTTCTGAGCTTATTCTCCCTGCCCGCCCCCGTCCTTTTCCCTAGCAATAGGGGATGAGCTGCGTCCAGACTGGCTAGTCCAATGGACACCAAGCACCCGCTGCGCCGGCGATGCCAGGATAGCGCTCTTCTGCGCCGGTCCCAGTCCCGGATGCCGCTGTCCCTATCAGTCGTGCGCGCGATCTATGGGGACACGGGTGGGGGCGGGGAGACTCCCCCACTTCAGGCAGGCCAAGGATGCACGGCGGCGCTGGAGAGGAGGGGCGGCGTCCTCCTTGCCTCTCCCTTCCCTTTAGTTTAACCCCCAAAGGACAGTATCCTAACGGGAAGCGGCATCTTGTTTTGCGCGCCGCAAAATTGTGCGTTTGCTCGTGAAGAGACCCCAGCAGGCATCCTCCTTCCTTTCTCTCCTAGCGCGGTTACATCTCTCAGGCGGTTCTCCTGACCTGACCTTCGATGGAAGTGGGCACCGTTCGCATTCACACGTGCGCACAACCTCGCCGGGGAAATATTTCTATCTATAAAATCCAGTCAAAACACCCAGATCGGAAGTGGGTCGCTTTTATTATCCGCTGCGGAGCCATTGGCAGTTTAATTCAAAGCGGGCCCCACAGCACCTTTCAGGATCCATCTGCGCCCCATCGCCTCCTTCCGGGCGAGTTAGCAGCGTTTGTCGCGCGTTAAAAGCCGACAAAAAGATTCTCTTTCCGTCTCGAAATGGGTGGCGAAAGAACACGGGTCATTCTTGACTTTAGGTTTACTTGACAGTAAGTCCTGTCGATTTCCCTGGAACTTACTTCCAAGTAAACCCGCGCAAGTTGGCATCATCCGGAATCCTTTGGGGAAGGCTCGGATCCGGATCTCCGCGCCCTCCTGGGCACATGTGACCACGTGACTCGTTTCGACGCCCCAGCTCGTGGCTGTACCTGGAAAGCAAGTCCCATTGAAGTCAGTGGGTTTACTTTCCGGGTGACTTTCCGGCTTATCCAGAGAGCGGGAGCGCCGTTCACGGTTGGGACTCGCTCCTGCCTTGTTTATACTGCAACAAACCGAATCATTCGGGATCGCCGGTTTCAAAACTTGTGACTTCTGTTTTGCAACGCTCAGTCGGGGGGGGAGGGGGAGGGAAAAGAATGGGGGATGGCACTGCAGCGAGCTTCCCAGCCCTGCAAATATTTGAATGGTGTCTCTCTCCCCGCACCTCCCCGGCTGCCTCTCTTTTTGTAAAGCGGAGCAGCTGTCAGTCAGCTGGCTTTGACAACCTGCCACAATTTTTGTCACTTAATAGTGGGTGTTAGGCTAAGTGCAAAACACTCTGGCAAACAGATGTCAAACCTACATCTCATACAAAACGTGGGATGTGAAATTGAGTTTTAGCCCACACACTTTTCTCTTTCTTTTTTCTTCCTTTTTTATTTTTAAATAAAAAAAAAAAAAAGGTGCCAGTGAGTAAACCGTATACAAAACCGAGACACCCTGACAGTCTCCGCCGGCTGCGCTTGTTATTTAAAAGGAGGCGTCTTTAGAAACCTGACCTCCAAATTATAGCGATGCCTCCTTACATTTCAAACAGGGAAATATGAGAAGAACTGTACTTGGGAGGGGGCGCGCCCAGGACAAAGACGGAAAGGGACCGGAGAGATACCGGGGGCGGAGCGGTGCCAGGGAAAGATGTGGGCGGGGGGGGGGGAGAGGAAAAAGACAAGAAAAGAAAAAGAAACACATCCCAACCACCGCGCGCGCCGGGTTATTTCCTTCTCTATCTCCTCCTTCTCCAAAAGGGCTTCGCTGTTCTTACTGTAAGACCCTGGAAGGACAGTGGGGAAAGGAAGAGAAGCGAGGATGAACTCTGAGCTTGGGGAGCTATTAAAAGATGTGTCTCCAAGCGAAAGAAACACACACACACACACACACACAGAGAGAGAGAGAGAGAGAGAGAGAGAGAGAGAGAGAGAGAGAGAGAGAGAGAGCGCTCGTTGCAGCCTCAAAGCTGGCGCAGACCTTTCGGACACCCGCTGCTCCCCTATCCCCAAAAGGCGCTTATAAATTCTGGACTCCACGGATGCGCGTCCGGCCCAACCATTAGGGCGTTGGGTGAGAGGCGACCCGTCTCAGGCGGAGGCAGCAGATTCTTCGGTGTACCGCAATTACCAAGCGTGTAGAAGGATCAGCGACCTATTCTAGGATTCCCTAGTACCGAGGGAAGAGGGGGGCGCCGCGTGGACGGTCGGCCTCAGCCGTTTGGAAGTCTTAGGTAGCGTTCAGGATCGGAGCGCAAACGTGGCGCAGCGAAGTCCACTCCGTAGCAATTCATCTGCACCAGATTATGAAAGCAACCTCCACCAAGAGTAGGAGCTGGGCGGGGGACACACACAACTAAATTTAATTTAAGGATAGGTGCCATACAGAAATCCAGAGAGTTGTTTTCCCAACCCCGCTACAAAATTTTCAACATAGGATATCAGTGCGCTCTTTCACATTCTTTTTTTCCGGGTGGGGGGCGGGGAGGGAGAGAAATAAATGTCCCAAAATTAGGATTAAGGGTTCTTCGCCACCCTTCCCATCTCTGTATGCTGTTTTGCCTGGATTAATTCTACACTCAATTTATTATGATCCAATGCACAATAATGAACCAGCGAGGCCAGAGAAGCCTTTAAAACAATTTTATCGGTTGAATTATCTATGAATTGCAACTTAGATTTCAGTCTAGGCTGCGATTGTACGTGCACGTGTTACCTGAATTACTTGGCATCTCTACGTTCGGGATCCGTAGGATGCCCTCATATATCTCTCTGTACACTTAATAGAAATATGTAAATAATCGTATGTTACTTTCCTTCAAGGCAAGTGTGACGTTAACAGTGTGGTTGTACGGATACATTTAAAAAATAATGTTACGCTTTCTAGCTCGGAAGCGATTTGTTTATTATAGCATTTCTCCTATCTTCCAATTCTTTGTAAAAATATATTTTTTTAAAGGAAAGGTAACTTCTTCATGGAACGCTGAACTTCACCCTTTAAACTAGTCATGTGCGCCTTGAAAAAAGATGCCCTAAAAAAGGGAACGTTATTTATGTTTTGGGCGGGAGGAAGAGCAGAAATATAATTTTGAACGGTATTTATTTTAAAAGTCAGATATCGCCAATATGTATTCCACAATCGGGTTAGTTCGGAATATGTTTTCACAATCACAACTGAACAGGTTGTTTTTGTCTTTTAAAAAAGAAACGAACTCAATCTCGGTAAAGGAAATGCACCCAAATGATGCAGCTGAAATTATTCTGACTCACTTTCGTTTTGAACCAACCGTCTTTCCGCTTTCCCCCGGATAAATGGCTGAGATCACAGTCTCTTTGAAAACAGGGCTGGTGTGAAGTTTTTCTGTACTGTTTTAAAACCCCCTTTACACCGGGATCTTTGACCCTCTAGAATTGAGGACAAAACCTTACCCCTCCCCGTTTTGGGGGAGAAAGTATGATGGTCTTCTCTGGCCCAGGAAATCAGCAATAGTCCAGGTTCTTTAATGAGCATGAACTGTAAACAACAACAACCAAACAACCCAGCTAAATTTCCAACATTTCGTTCAAAACACATGAAAGCAAACCAGAAAAACCAAACATTTTTTGTAAAAAAAAAAACAAGCATAGATTAACTTTGTTTGATTAAAGTTATTCTGTGCAAAAAGTGGTCTTGAAAACTCCTCCACCTGAACCCTAAATAATAGTTTATTCAATATTATGACATTCAATGTGACTTGCTTCCAAGAGCAGTTTTGAGTAGGATCAGAATGCTACTACACTATGTAGAGAAGAGTGGAAGCCCAAGTCTAAGTGATGTGTCCTTGGCCATTCTTCACATCCAGGGGTGCCCACTTGAATAAAATTTGGGGGTGGGGCAGGTAAGCCCCACCCCACATAATGGATCACAAGATGCAACACATAGGCACCATCTGAATGGCAATAACCATCAACCTGGGCGGCAGCCCCCTCAAATATATTTTTTGGGGGTGGGAAGGGACCTCAGCCCCTAGGAGTTGGCTCCTATGCTCACATCACACAGAGGTGAACCCACGTTTGCTAATTCAGCAAGGATCTGCACCACTACCATGGTTCCCTGTCTTCTAGTTGCATGACGCATAGATGTGCAAACTGTGTCACATTTGCACCTCACTTTTAAAAAGTGTGCATTTAAGCATCTTTAGATGTGCATCTAAGCCCAATGAGTGAAGCAGCCTGCACAGTTGATTTGACCACAAGTGAATGGGAAATGAAACCATGGCTTTTGTCCATCTGCATCTGAGACTATTGTTTTTCTTGGGGAGATGGCAAAGCCATCTAACAGCATATTACATATCCCTTACACACACACACACACACACACACACACACACACACACAGTATTGGGTGGGTATAACTGGACCTTTTATCCTTAATGAATCAATGTTCTCATAACAAATTAGTCCTCCTTCATAGGATATTTGTGGAGAGATTTGAATGCCTTTTGCCTGTGAGCCTGACTCCTTATCTTTCTGTACACTGGAATTAAGCCGCTTTAATCGTCAGATTTGAAATGGATTTGGCCTGAGCTATGCAATTTTGATCAACCTTGGCAGTTTTATGAAGTCTGGCAATGAAGTCCATTGACAGCCTGACTCCCTCACAATTGCCTGAGAGTATAGATCTGAGGCTTCTGTAACTGCAGTGTCATCAGGAAAAGAAATAAATAAAAGGCAACTCAAGTCCCCCGGGGTTGTTGCATTTGAAGCAGTGCCATTGGAAGCAATGCAGACAATGAACCTAAAGGGAAGCTGTAAAATAAAATTACAACGAAGGCCATGGGGGACATTGTGATTTAAGGGAAGGATTCACAATTCTGTCTGCAGAAAGATGGCAGATGTCAAAACCCCGATTTGGACCTTAATAAATACTATTTGCTCCCCTGCCTCTGGTGGAACTACTCTGGTTTACACCAAAGAAGAAAGCCAAGGACACAGCACAGATAACGGCATTGGAAAAGGAGGATGAAGAGCCAACAAGATCAGCTTTATAGCCTAATCCAGCTAAAGGTTGCAATGCTGGTCCTTGAGAAAGTCCAACTCAGCTCAGCAGGACTTGCTTCTGAATAAGTATTACCTGTTACATTGTAAGACACACTTGAAGCAAGCAAACAAGCTAGTCACCATGAACTTTAGCTGGATTTGGGGCCTTCTTCTCTCCTTGCATAGCAGAAAATCCACCTACAACAGGTGATAACCATCATTAATCCTACTCAGAGCAGACCCACTGAAATCAGATGGGTTTCAATAGGTCTGCTTGAGTGTGACTAATGTTGGCTATCACCCATTGTAGTTAACCTGTTGAAAATAATGGGCATGACTAACTTAGGTCCATTCATTTCAGTGGGTCTACTCAGAGTGGGACTTAGTTGCAAAGCGATAAGATAAGATAAGATAAGATAAGATAGAAAAAAGAGAAGAGAAGACCAACAGGCATATTGCAGAAAACATTAGAATGCTTCTCCCTTAGAAATAAACCCCTCTTTATTGAACTCCAGCACTCCTTCCTAGTCACACTTTAATGGATTTTGATACACTCTTCGTTCTTCAGGGGTTAAACAACATTAGGTTATATATCTATACATCTATATCTGCCATATTGAAGGGGTGATAAAAACTGGTATAATGTATAAAATGTCCTGGAAGGCCTGAGATAACAGAACAAGTTTTAACTAGTCAGCAAAATATCAGCACTGTGGGTGCCAGCCAGATATAAAGAGGGAGATGGTTGCACAAAGTGGGGGTCACTACAGAGGAAGTCCATTTCTAAGTGGTTGTAAGATACTACTACTAGTACTACTACTACTAAAGGTAAAGGGACCCCTGACCATTAGGTCCAGTCGTGACCGACTGGGGTTGCAGCGCTCATCTTGCTTTATTGGCCGAGGGAACCGGCGTACAGCTTCCGGGTCATGTGGCCAGCATGACTAAGCCGCTTCTGGAGAACCAGAGCAGCGCACGGAAACGCCGTCTACCTTCCCGCTGGAGCGATCTACTACTACTATTTATCTACTTGCACTTTGATGTGCTTTCGAACTGCTAGGTTGGCAGGAGCAGGGATCGAGCAACAAGAGCTCACCCCATCGTGGGGATTCGAACCGCCGACCTTCTGATTGGCAAGTCCACGGATAGAAACTGTTTTTTAGCCTGTTGGTACAACTGAAATATTCAAAGATGAATATTTGCAAGATGCAGTGTGTCCAAGGTGACATTGGTTGTTGGTAGTGAGTGGATAGATCCGTACAGGAGGAGTCATTCTTCTACATAACCCGTTCCCAAGCTGAGTTGAGTCTTCTAAGTCATCAGCAGTCCCTTAAAATGGGCTTAGTAACAAACTGGCAGCCCATGCAATTCTTTCAGCAGCCCAGATAAAAGTATCTTGTAAAGCTTCAAAAAAAATCCAGTCTACCTATGCTTAGGTGATACTTTTTTGGGGGGTGTGGGGGAGATCATATATATATATATATATTTATAAGATATTTATTAAGATTTTTTAAAGTATTACAATAAAAATGAAAAAAATAACAAAAATACAAAATAAAAATAGTTAAAAACACACAGATTTTCCATTGCTTATTTTCCTTTAGCTTGTTTCCCGGACCTCCTCATACCTCCCTTTTTTGTATTCCACTTCAAATTGTTGGTTCAGCAAATCCTTACCATTAGATTTTTACCTATTTATAACCCTTTTTTCATATTCTCTTAAAGCATTACAGCTGGAAACCACTTAATTTCTATCCAACATCATTCTAACATTCATTAATTTTACAATATTTCTGTAGATAGTCTTTGAATTTCTTCCAGTCTTCTTCCACCGACTCTTCTCCCTGGTCTCGGATTCTGCCAGTCATTTCTGCCAATCCCATATAGTCCATGACCTTCGTCTGCCATTCTTCCAAAGTGGATAGATCTTGTGTCTTCCAATACTTTGCAATGAGTATTCTTGCTGCTGTTGTAGCGTACATAAAAAAAGTTCTGTCCTTCTTTGGCACCAATTGGCCGACAATGCCCAGAAGAAAGGCCTCTGGTTTCTTCAGGAAGGTATATTTAAATACCTTTTTCATTTCATTATAGATCATTTCCCAGAAAGCCTTAATCCTTGGGCACGTCCACCAAAGGTGAAAGAATGTACCTTCAGTTTCTTTACATTTCCAACATTTATTATCGGGCAAATGATAGATTTTTGCAAGCTTGACTGGGGTCATGTACCACCTGTATATCATCTTCATAATATTCTCTCTTAAGGCATTGCATGCCGTAAACTTCATACCTGTGGTCCATAACTGTTCCCAGTCAGCAAACATAATGTTATGTCCAACATCTTGTTCCCATTTAATCATAGCAGATTTCACCGTTTCATCTTGAGTATTCCATTTCAACAGCAAGTTATACATCTTTGACAAAATATTAGTTTTGGGTTCTAACAGTTCTGTTTCTAATTTTGATTTTTCCACCTGGAAGCCAATTTTCTTGTCCAAATTATATGCCTCCATTATCTGATAATAATGAAGCCAATCTCGCACTATTTTTTTTAGTTTCTCAAAACTCTGCAGTTTCAGTCTATCTCCCTCTTGTTCCAAAATTTCCCAATATTTCGGCCATTTGGCCTCCATATTGAGCTTTTTCTGGGCTTTTGCTTCCATTGGTGACAGCCACCTTGGGGTTTTATTTTCCAATAAGTCCTTATATCTTATCCAAACGTTAAACAATGCTTTCCTGACAATATGGTTTTTAAATACTTTATGCGCTTTGACCTTGTCATACCACAGATATGCATGCCATCCAAATACATTGTTAAAACCTTCTAAGTCCAAAATGTCTGTGTTTTCCAGAAGCAGCCATTCTTTCAACCAGCAAAAGGCTGCTGATTCATAGTAAAGTTTAAAGTCTGGCAGGGCAAATCCACCCCTTTCCTTTGCATCAGTTAATATCTTAAATTTTATTCTGGGCTTCTTGCCCTGCCAGACAAATCTAGAAATATCTCTCTGCCACTTCTTGAAACAGTCCATCTTGTCCACAATTTGCAATGTTTGAAACAAAAACAGCATTCTAGGCAATACATTCATTTTTATCACAGCAATACGACCCAACAGTGAAAGCTTCAAGTTCGACCAAATTTCTAAGTCTTTTTTCACTTCCGTCCAACATTTTTCATAATTATCTTTAAATAAGTTCCCATTTTTGGCTGTCATATTAATCCACAGGTATTTCACTTTCTTAACCACAGTCAAGCCTGTCTCATTCTGAAACCTCTCTCTTTCAATCGGTGTTAAATTTTTCTCTAAAACCTTAGTTTTTAACTTGTTCAGTTTAAATCCTGCCACTTGACCAAATTCTTGAATTGGTTCTAAAACCCTTTTAGTACTAGATTCTGGCTCCTGTAACGTCAATACTAAGTCATCTGCAAATGCTCTCAGTTTGTACTGTTTGGCTCTGACCTGTATACCTTTAACCAACCGGTCCCTTCTAATCATATTCAGCAGAACCTCCAGGACCGATATAAAAAGCAATGGGGAAATTGGGCACCCCTGTCGTGTCCCTTTTTCTATCTTAAATTCTTCCGTCACCACATTATTTACAATTAATTTAGCCTTTTGTTCAGAGTATATTGCACCTATACCATTTTCAAAACCTTGGCCTACCCCCATCCCCTGTAGGTTCTTCTTCATAAAACTCCAAGAGATGTTGTCAAAAGCTTTCTCCGTGTCCACAAATATCAGAACTGCTTTAGTGTTTATATTCACTTCTAGTTTTTCCAAGATATCAATTATGTTCCTCAAATTATCAGACAAGTGTCTTCCCGGGAGAAAGCCCGCTTGGTCTTTATGAATCTCTTCCATCAATACTTTTTTCAATCTCTTGGCCAAAATGTCAGCAAAAATTTTATAATCCACATTAAGTAACGATATAGGGCGGTAGTTCTTAAGCTGAGTCTTTTCAGTCTCTGTTTTCGGTATAAGTGTAATATACGCCTCTTTCCACGACTCTGGTGCCCTTTTCCCTTCCAGAATTTCATTGCAGACTTCCTTCAAAGGTTGTAATAGCCACTCTTTCAAAGATCTATAATATCTAGAAGTCAGCCCATCCGGTCCTGGAGATTTGCCCAATTGCATATTTTGAATGGCACCTTCTACTTCCTGTTCAGTTATTTTATAGTTCAACATTAATTTGCTTTCTTGGGAGATTTTTTGTAATCAATTTGTCTTCAAAAATCAGTCTATGTCCATTTCTTTCTGTAGCCCTTGTGTGTATAATTGTTTAAAATACCTCTGGAAACAGTTTCTAATCTCAATTGGGTTATGTATGTTCTTTCCTTCCACTTCTAAGTTTGTAATAGTATTTAATTTTTGTCTTTTTTTCATTTGCCAAGCCAGCAATTTCCCCCATTTGTTAGCTGATTCAAATGTTTTTTGTCTCATTTGTTTAATTTTCCATTCTATTTCCTGATTCATCATTTCCATATATTGTACTTGATATAATTTTATTTCTCTCAAAATCTCCTGCGACTTTGGTTTTGCTCTCAATTTCTTCTCACTTTCTTTTATTTTCTCCAAAATTTTATCTTTCTTCTCATTTTGACTTCTCTTCTTTATTGCATTCTGTTGTATCAAAAACCCTCTCATAACAGCTTTGCTTGCATCCCAGATTACTCTTTTTTCTACATTGGTATTCATATTTATTTCAAAATAATCTCTCAAAGTTTTTTGGGCCTTTTTATATACTTCTTCATCTCTAAATAAGGTGTCATTCATCCTCCATCTGAAGGAGCCAGTTGATATTTGCTTCATCTCCATCCTTACAGCGTTATGGTCGGGATTATATAGCAGCTGGACAACCTCTAAGACTGACTGGCTTGCTTTTCAGTCTTAGCTTCAGATATGAGGATAAAGCACATTGTCTGAAGGGAAGGTTGGAGGAGCTTATAGCTTTCCAGATACTGACAGGCTTTATTTCACCTGGGTCAAAGACCCAGCTTGGCACACACACCCATGCACATTTGTGTACACACACACGCACACACACAGGGGGTGGGGGTGGGCTGGGAGCCTCAATGGCGCCCCTCTGCAGCCAACCCCACCCCAGCTTGCTCCCTGTAGTTACAGCACTGGTTGTTGAGCTCCATTTTCCGTCAGGTCTAGCATGTCCAATGTCAGGGATGGTGGAAGTTGTAGCCCAACGGCAATGTATGTAGGACCTGACCTGTTTATTCTGATTCTGGTGTCAAGGTTTCAACCCTGCAAATCTTTAAAAACGTATCAGTGAGCGACAACACTGTCTCAGCTCTTACCAGTTATGCTTACTGATTATTGACTGTTTGAACAACAGTTTGTTTTAAAAGCAACGTGTTTCACTCCATGAAACCCTGCGGGTCTTTTCTGTGTCTTCTCAAGCCACTATGTACAAATGACTACCCTTGAACTCCATGCATTTCCCCTGTTACATCAGGTGGGGAGTCCTTGCCACGTCAGAGGGAAGCACCCTCTTCTGATCCTTATTGGTACATCTACAGTGTTTCCCAGGGCAATGACACTGTTGGCCCAGGAGACAATAAGCACTCATGATGCGTTTCTTCCTAACAGAATGAATCATTTCGCTGGGCTTCTGTGTTCTGCCCCCAGCTCTGCTACTGATTAACCCAACATTACAGCCTATTTATGTTATATGAAGTCTACAAATCAATTAATGGAATTGTTGGATTTGTTCCAGTCAAATGCTTTGAAAAATTTATAGTAGTATGAGGAGGCGAC
This sequence comes from Podarcis filfolensis, assembly GCF_964270895.1. Taxonomy (NCBI): domain Eukaryota; kingdom Metazoa; phylum Chordata; class Lepidosauria; order Squamata; family Lacertidae; genus Podarcis; species Podarcis filfolensis. The sequence continues at coordinate 26,185,760 of NC_139607.1, read as the reverse complement.
AATAGCTTAGAATGAATAGTTTCAAGGACCTTGGGAATTTAGGCACATTTCAGAAGGGCTGTGCATGTTCTACCCTTGCACATCTCTCTGTTTTCTGTCTTCCTTCTCCCTTCCTTAATCCTGCAAAGGGTGGTCTCTGCTGATGCTATCTGTATGAGGCAAGACAGGAGGACCAAGTTGCCTTACATGCTACTTCCCATTTATTCATTCTAAACAGATTACTACTTTTATATCAGGTAACATTTGCAACCACGCATTCCTCATTTCTCAATTCATACCCCCTCCATATTTGATTCCCCCCTGCAACTGAGAAAACAGATATATGAGAACTATCTTGGCACAAGCCTACATTACCTGATAAAAAAAAGCTCTAAACAGACAATTTTTTTACAGTCTGTCTTAACCCCTTGGGATGCCCTGTGGAGCTTAGAATAAAACATTTGCATTGTTTTAAAATGTGTTTTAAAGAAACAGTAATTGTGAATGCTTACTGGTGTTGTAGGACTGTAAGGCACTTAACGTGATGAAACTGCCCCTATGTGAACACAGGCTCTTATTTTATGAAGAACTAAGAGTATAGTTTATACAGAAATGAAATAAGACCTCTTTTGAATAAAACAATCTGCATAAATGCTTAAAGAAAGCCTATAATTATGATAAAAATGTTGCTCAAAGTTAAAATTATGAAGCAATCAAGATTTATAAACAGTCTCTCATCAACTTTTAATCATACTTCTGTTTTTATATACGAACTGTATATGGAACAACATATAACAATATATCTGTTGCAGCATTTACGTTTGATGCCAAAGTCAGTGGATTTTCCTAGACGTGTTATCATATAAAGAAGCACATGCAAAGGGGGGTCATTTTCAGCCATTTCTCCCCCTGCACATGGAGACAACACTGTGTCTCCCAGGAACAGCCTTGCATGCCTTGGAAATAAGTAGCAACTATTGACTTGGAAAGGCATGTCCAGCCTTGCACTCAATCTTAGTAATTTGGGCCCTGTCCTAAAAAAGGCATGAAATAAGGGAATGATATAACTCATAGGTTCTTTGGTGAAGGTAGTGGTGGTGGTGGTATTAGGATTTTTTCCCTGTTACAATCCTCTGGTAAAGGAGCTTTGATGATGATGATGATGATGATGATGATAATAATAACAATAATAATAATAATAATAATAATAATAATAATAATAATAATTTATTTATACCCTACCCATCTGGCTGGGTTTCCCCAGCCACTCTGGGCGGCTTCCAACAGAATATTAAAATACAGTAGTCTATCAAACATTAAAAGCTTCCCTAAACAGGGCTGCCTTCAGATGTCTTCTAAAAGTCTGGTAGTTGTTGTTCTCTTTGACATCTGCTGGGAGGGCATTCCACAGGATGGGTGCCACTACTGAAAAGGACCTCTGCCTGGTTCCCTGTAACCTCACTTCTCGCAGTGAGGGAACCGCCAGAAGGTCCTCAGTGCTGGACCTCAGTGTCCGGGTAGAACAATGGGGGTGGAGATGCTCCTTCAGGTATACTGGACTGAGGCCGTTTAGGTCAGCACCAACACTTTGAATTGTGCTTGGAAATGTACTGGGAGCCAGTGTAGGTCTTTCAAGATTGGTGTTATGTGGTCTCGGCGGCCGCTCCCAGTCACCAGTCTAGCTGCTGCATTCTGGATTAGTTGTAGTTTCCGGGTCACCTTCAAAGGTAGCCCCACGTAGAGCGCATTGCAGTAGTCCAAGCAAGAGATAACTAGAGCATGCACCACTCTGGCGAGACAGTCTGTGGGCAGGTAGGGTCTCAGCCTGCATACCAGATGGAGCTGATAAACAGCTGCCCGGGACACAGAATTGACCTGCGCCTCCATGGACAGCTGTTAAGCACATTTGACTTCAGGAAAAATCCTTTATGTAACAAGCTTTGTCTCCAGGGTGAGACAGGCTTCCCCAACCTGGACGCTCCTAATGTCATCGGTCTACAACCCCAATCACACCCAGCAATCATGACCAATGGTCAGGAAGGATGGGAGTTGTAGTTCAACACCACCTGAAGACCCAAGCTTGGACAATACTTCTCTAAGCCCTTATCTGCTGTGATCTTCTTGAACTTCAGTACTAAATCTTCTTCACATTACCATATAATACACACATGCACAGAGTCGGCCGTCATTTCTGCATCTCGCTCATCCACATTGCCAATGATTTGGGGAGAAGGAACATAGGTAATCTGAAGATGCATTGTATATCTTTATGTAGTTCGACCTACAGAGAGTATGGTGAATTTGTGGACATTAATGCGTTTTGCATCAATGGCATAAAAACTGCTAGTGTGTAAAAGGCCATGACTTCTGAATGGCAAGGTTTCAGACGGCAATTATGATTCGATTTATATTTAAACATAAATTATTATCTTGACTTTGAACCCTCCTCTCACATTCATCAATATACAAACACTTTATATTGTTACATTGGTAACATAAGAGGTAAAATGACTATTACTCATACTTAATCTAAGCACAACCACAAGGGCTCCTGATTAGGCATTTAGCTATGCAATGTTGAATGTTATCTATTAACTCTGTTCTATCCTGTTTCTCCTTCGTTTTTGTTTTCATTTAAACCAATTCATGAACCAAGAACTCACACACTGACCACTAATAATGAGCCATATGTTGTAGATATCACTGCAAATTGACCATGCTATTTTTGTGATGTACAAATGATATGAGAAGACTTGGTCTAATTATTCGTTTCATTTATTATCCCTATAATCCTTGTATATAAAATCCAATAAAAAGTTATTAAGAAAAACAAGTTTGCCAATCAGATGGTTTGAAAAATAGATGGTTGTTCGCTGATGCAGAGAGGTTTACGTGCCAACAACCACCTAATTTTCAAGTCACCTGGCTGACCTTTTGGAAAAATTCTGAAACAAATAAAGAAATCTATCTCTAGGTGAATCGTCTAAAGAGAAATTCAGGATATGGTGCACAAAGTCTTTGATCTGCCCTTCTCCACCTACAGAGATGGCCATTTGTAGGTCTGCTTAGAATTTACCAGACAGATATTCTGTGGGTATAGTCTGAAACCTAGGCCGAGAAAGAACACATGAAAAAGATGGAATCTCCACAAACATTTTCCTAGTATTAAACTGCCACTTCTCTCACATGCTTTTACTACACCCATGGGTACAGGACATGGGGAGGAAAGGGGCAGGAAATGAAGCGACAGGCAGCCTTTCATGTGGACAACTCCAAATCCTTACCTAGTCTGGAGTGAGGCATCAATTATTTTTATTTTTGGACTGCTCTTTTGTGCAAGCATGGTAGATCACAGAAGGTGTATGTACACATGTGAACAAATATCCATGGACCTCAGGTTTCCTGGCTTGGAGCAACACACACACACACACACACACACACACACACGGCTGGTAGATTTGCACAAAAAACTTGTATTTTTTTCTAAAAGAATTGAATGTGTGTGCATACAGGTAAACAGATACCAGGGTGCAAGCCCATAATGACCTCAGGCAAGGCCAGCCCACCCATGTAGGGGTGTGAAGTAGCTGTCTCAGGCAGCAGCAGCCCCCGAGGCAGCCCCCTCATGGGCGCCCCCTGCCACGCCCCCACCTCTGCCAGAGAAGCGATGCCAGGATAGGTGCTGATTTCCCGCAAGATCTTGCACGATCTCATCAAAGTCTTGCAAGATGTCAAAGGAGAGCAAAAGATCTCATGAGATTTGGGTGAGGTCTTGCAAACCCTCTCAGGGAACTGGCGCCAATGCCAGCACTACTTCTCCACAAGCAGCGGCGGTGACACAGCTGGCGGTACAGCTGCAGTGCCAACAGCAGGTGGCACAGTGGTGGTGTCCCACGGGTGGTGGTGGTGTGGCAGAGCAGAATGGCACCTCCTGTTTTGCATCAAGTGGCAAAATGGGACGTACCACTCCTGACCTCAGGATTCCAGAACTTATAGCTGTCAGTTCTGAGGGAAGGCAGGCAAGGACCCACAGCCCAGGTGGGGCTGGGTAGCTCGGGGAGGAGATGTGTGATTCTTAAGCTGGAGTAGGCTGAAGACAGGTGAGGGTGAGAGTTTCGTGCCTCATCAAGCCCAAAAGGTATAAAAGGAAAGGCGTCCTGGCCAGGCTGGCCAGACAGATGATTTGGACTCAGGTAATTGAGTACTTTCAATGCTTTTCAATAATATTTGTGGATCTGGGGGAGGGCAGCTGTGCCCCCCCCATGGCTACATCCATGTTTAACACTAGCATTTTCCAGATTGGTCAGTTGCTTTGGTTTACTTTTTATTCACAGTAAGCAAACCGATAGATCCTTTAAGTTGCCATAACTGTATGCAGGGATGAAAGCAAAACTGAAAATTGTTATATTGAAAATATAAAGGGAGGCATTTGCAAAGATCTAACGTGAGCTAGAATAACCCAAAGACCCACCTAAAAGTTTAATTGCAGTCTTCACTCTCCAAACTGAAGTTGGGTTGAAAGAAGTTGTAGCATTCTAGCAAAGTAAAATGTGTGTCCTTCTCATTCTCCTTATGACAAGCATCATAACAAAGAGACAATTTAAATGTAAATTCAAATTCAAACTCCTTAAATCCTGCCTATCAACAGAGGGCTTGGCATTAAAAAGTATCTTTGACCCTCTAGTTTAACGAGATACAAAGTCTATCTATTGCTTCAAATATCCAACATTAGTAATGCTCTGGGTAGACCCATTGAAATCAATTGACCTAAAACCTTTAATTTAGATGAGTCTCCTCTGAGTATGACTTAGTTGGCTATCACCCATAGTGATTCCAATGGCAATTTTAATTTAGTTTTCCACATCTTCCCTTCAGAACGCATCTCAGGGAAATGAATATGTTTAGCCTGAGATGTGACAATAGAAGATGCAGAACTTCACCTTAGCAAGGGTTCTGCAAAGCCAGTTTTCAGCTTTGGGATGTGATAGCAAAGTCAAAATAAAGGCCTCTTAAGAGTGCTTTGAACACAAGGAGAGAGTAACTAATCCCTACTTATCTACTATTAGGGTGAGGAGCTGATTTTTCAGGGTAGCCTTATACTCCATCACTTCTTAGTTAAGAAAATAAATCATTGCTGGTGCCAATGATTGCTTATGAGAGGTGTAGAGTCGGCATTTCCCATAAAATCCTCTGCCTAACACACATATAGGTTGGCTTAGTGTTAAGCAGGGAATATAACTGTTAGGCATTTGCCATTTTAGACTGCCCCAAAGGTTTAATATCTATATGAAGCCGCTCCTTTACATTTACAGGCATGAAAGTGGATGTGCTGGACTGGTGTCTTGCCTTAGTAATGGAGTGGATGAGAGCCAATAAACTGAAGCTCAATCCAGATAAGACAGAGGCACTATTAGTGATTGGTTCCCTAGACTAGATAGGTGGAAGATTGCCTGCTCTTGAGAGGGTTACACTCCCTCCAAAGGATGCTAAACAACCACAGAAAGACCAGGTCTGTTCTTGTGCCTTTAATGGCGTCATGGACTGGCAGGACAATGGGGAGGAAGAAGGGGAGGAAGAGGATGCTGGAGAGGGGTGTAGCTGGGACTTTAGATTATTGTGGACTTTAGGAAATGTAAATTGAATATTCAGCCACTTATTATTGAGGGGAAGTGTGTGGAACAGGCCTTGGTGTTTTGATTTCTGGGAATGGAGTTGAGAGATTACCTAAGCGGGGGAGAAAACAGCAAAGACCTGATGAAGAGAGCACAGCAGAGGTTATATTTTCTGAGAATCCTCCAGAAAAATAACCTCTCAAAGGACCTGTTGATGGCATTTTACCATTGTACTGTTGGGAGTGTATTAACTTATGGTCTGTGTGTGCGGTTTGGGAGCTGCACGGTCAGGGGAAAAACAATGCTGTCCAGGGTTGTAAAGACTGCGGAGAGAATAATGGGGTGCACTCTTCCCACCTTGGATCAAATCTATGATTCCAGGTGCCATAAGAAAGCTGCAGAGATAGTGCAGGACAGTGCGTACCCCGGAAATGATCTCTTTCAGATTCTGCCTTCTGGAAGAAGGTCCAGGGTTATAAAGACTAGAAACAGTTTTTATTCAAATGTGATTTTGGTTTTAAATGCAGTGTAAGGTAGTCTCTACGGGAGTATATTGTATTTAATTATGGGGTATCAGAGTTTTTATGGGCTAACCAGCCTGGGATAGGAGGCTTGTTGGTTTTTGAATGTCTGGTGTAGATTTTTCAATTTCGTTGTTCTGTATGGGACAATGACAATAAAGATTATAGTATCGTATCAACTGGGACACATTGGGGCAAATGGGATGGGGAAGGAAGTATTCACAGGATGACGAAGAATGGCGAAGGGATGGGTGTCAATGCAAAGCAATCCAGTGCAGCAGGAACCAGAGACAGAAGGGCCCCTGTCTCTATGATCACTGTGAGCTCTGAGGCATAGGGAGCAGTGGGAGGGGCATTCTAGGAGGCTGAGGCAGGCAGGGGCCCACAGCTCAGCTCCTTAGCTGGCCAGGTGGGGCTTGCTTGCTCTCTGGGAGAAGGTATGTGATTCCTCAGCTGGAGTAGGTTTGGAACAGGTGGGGGTCACATGCCTCATCAAGCCCAGATGCTGCAATCAGCATGTAAAGCACACAAAGGAAGCAGGGCTGAGGTGCTGTGTCTGCTCAACTGCCCATGTTGATGGGCCTTGGCTTGGGTGCTCCTAAAAAACCTCTATGGGACTGCTTTGAGTTTGACTCTGGACTGTATCCTGACTGCTGGACTTCAGGCTTGGATTGACCCTGGACTGCATTTCCTGACCTTTGGACTTTGCTTGCGTGGATTGACATTGGGCTTGACTTGCTGCCAGGTAGGCCAGGGGTTCAGGACACAAGGGGGAGGTGAAGCTTTCAGTGCCTAGAGACAAATGCCACCACCTGCTAATGTCTGCACATCAAGTTGCTGTAATTTGTGATTCAATTATTTACCTTTTGGTTGGGAGGGGAGGGGAAATCATGTCACTTGGCAATGAGGAAGTTTAATAGCCTCCTCACTTCAGCGTCTTCTCAATCATTACCAGGAATTCCTCGCAACATAGTTTCCTTCCCAAGCCTAATTTATTGTGGGGTAGGGGACGTGAGGGAATGTTAAGCGTGTACAGTTGTGGTGCATGTGTGCATAGTTGCAGGGTACATGTGGCTTGCAAATAGTCCGTGGGCCCTGAAAGTTTGGTGACCTCTGCTTTGAGCTACTGATAAGCCAAGCTATATGTGGCTTAAGTAAGCCATTTCCATCTTTCCATGTAAGTCCTTTCCCCCCTAAACTCTGCTGATGTATACTCTGCTGACTTTATTTAACCCCCTGCATAGTGTGGGTTTAGCTACACTTGCTTAACAATAATGGCCAGATTGCCACCTTGCAGTTTGTCCACAGTAAGGGGCAGTGTGCAACACTTATTCTTGAAAACAAAGCAGAGTCAAAACTGCAGAGGACCGTTAATGAGCCAGGCCTCCTTTGCCCTCCCACCTTTCTCCTGTAATCAGCATCAGTAGTTTTCTCTGGCAAAGCTTAAAACACTGCAGGGCACAAGTTTCCCTCTTGCTCAAAACCTCCTCTGCTCCCACACAGTGACCTCAAGGTAGCTATTCTTATTTTTGTTTCTGCCTCTCTGATTTGCCGGGAATAAAAATGAATTCTACAGGGAAGAAATTAGTCAAAGGGTTTCCATGCTTAAAAAATAATTCAAAGTGAGCACCTGACCTGGCTCAGATGACCAGATGTGGAGGAGAGCAGAGCCCTCGTATCACATGTTGTCGTGCTGAAGGAAAGATTTCAGCAGGCTCAGTCTTGCTCAGCCCTGTAACACAAGAGCCCCATCTTTATCTGGGTCTTTGGGGTGGGCCTCATTCCCTTGGGCAACCTTCTGGGAGCTGCTTGCTAGCAATGGGTATAAAGGTAAAGGTAAAGGGGACCCCTGACCATTAGGTCCAGTCGTGGCCAACTCTGGGGTTGCGGTGCTCATCTCGCTTTATTGGCCGAGGGAGCCAGCATATAGCTTCCAGGTCATGTGGCCAGCATGACTAAGCTGCTTCTGGCGAACCAGAGCAGCGCACGGAAACGCCATTTACCTTCCCGCTGGAGCGGTACCTATTTATCTACTTGCACTTTGACGTGCTTTTGAACTGCTAGGTTGGCAGAAGCAGGGACCGAGCAACGGGAGCTCACCCCGTCGCAGGGATTTGAACCGCTGACCTTCTGATTGGCAAGTCCTAGGCTCTGTGGTTTAACCCACAGTGCCACCCATGCCCCCGCAATGGGTATAGCAAGAGACAAAAATGGTTGGAGCAACAAATGAGACTCCTATCTCTGTACAGTAGGGCTGCATACGCAGTTTACCTTTAAAGCAGTGTTTCCCAAACTTGGCTCTCCAGCTGTTTTTGGATTGCAATTCCCATCATCCCTGACCACTAGTCCTACTAGCTAGGGATGATGGGAGTTGTAGTCCAAAAACAGCTGGAGAGCCAACTTTGGGAAACACTGCTTTAAAGCAAATTCAAAGCACATTCCCTCCTCAAAGAATTCTGGGCACTGTAGTTGGTATGGGGTTACTGCGAATTCTAACTCGGAGGAGGAAACTGCAGTGCCCAGAATTCTTTGAGAGAATGTGCTTTAAAGGTATGGTATGAACATGGCCCCAGCTACATTTCAGCCACAAAAGCCAGAAGTTTCTTCTCCCTCTTTCCCTCTCTTTATCCAGGCAAGCAAGAGCTGTTACCATAATTCAAGGGCACATTCCAACCGGGAAAACCACGAGGGTAGTGTGCAGAGCAGAACCAGTGAGGGTTGTGGCCTGGGGATGATGCTATGGGCCAGATAGTGCAACCTGTATTGGGTACCTGGGGTTTCCAGGCAATTCCCTCATGAAATTCCTTAGTGATCAAGAGCAGAGGCCTCCAGGAACTGTACTTGCTAACATTCGCTTGTCTGCACCACAATTAAAGTTGCAGGTATTGGCCTGTCCTCCCTTGTAGCTGACATTCCAGATGACTGTTAAGGATATAAGCAGCACTAAAAAACAAAGTCCTCCTGGATGGGATGAAAATGGAGTTAGATCAGATGTTGTTGTTGTTGTTGTTGTTGTTGTTGTTGTTGTTTTATTTTATACCCCGCCCATCTGACTGGGTTTCCCCAGCCACTCTGGGTGGCTCCCAACAGAATATTATTATTAATAATAAAAGCGATAAAAGATCAAACAAAAAAACTTCCTTAAACAGGGCTGCCTTCAGATATCTTCTAAAAGTCAGATAGTTGTTTTATTTCTTTGGCATGTGATGGGAGGGAGTTCCACAGGGTGGGCTACTGAGAAGATCCTTTGCCTGGTTCCCTGTAACCTCATTTCTCACAGTGAGGGTACCGCTAGAAGGCCCTCGGAGCTGGACCTCAGTGTCTGGGCAGAACGATGGGGGTGGAGATGCTCCTTCAGGTATACTGGACTGAGGCCGTTTAGGGCTTTAGAAGTCAGCACCAACACTTTGAATTGTGCTCGGAAACATATTGGGAGCCAATGTAGGTCTTTCATGACAGGTGTTATATGGTCTCAGCGGCCACTCCCAGTCACCAGTCTAGCTGCCGCATGTTAATTGTGTATGTGTAGCTTGTTGTGAGGAAAAAGATTTATTTTCACCCCCAACTAAGGGGGGGGGGAGTAACTGCTTTATTAACTTGGGAGAAGAGACCAGTGAGACCATTTCAGGGATCAGGATGGGAGGCAGAATATTTCCAGTTGCAAAGGCCCTCTCTTGGATAAATTCGAGATTAAGCTGCAAATCAGGAGTAATTAACTATGATAAGAAATTTAGGAGAGTTCGGGATCTACTTGAAATATAACTGGATGGGAAAAAATGTGTTTGCTGCCCTGGTGTGCTTTGAGAAGAAACATGAGATATAAATGTAACAAATTAATTGAAAGTAAATTGTTTAAAAGCAAGGGAAAATATATATAATTACATGAAGCAAATTAAAGAGGAACACAGGTTGGAATGTGGCGATCAAGTAGTTTATACGATATGGAGAAAAATGGAGAGTTGCTGGTGACCATGAAATGCATGTGGGAGAGAGATTTAAGATTTTCGTACCACATAATAGCTGGTGATGGGGGATATTTTAGAGCCAGAAGCAATGTGGTCTTAAATGGAAGGGACAATGGCTGCTGCTTTCACTCCCCCTGGATGGGACACCAGGATCGACAGTGCATACCTTCGGGAAAAATGTGTGGTGGTAGCACAATGAGTCTGCTTTGGCCCATGCATTATTTGGTTAATTTCAAAGTATGTACATATGTATGTATTTATGTATGCATGTATGTATGTGTGTATGTATGTATGTGTGCACATAAAATCTGCAGCTGAACTGCAGCTTTGACTTTGATGAAGCAGCTGTGTCTGTGTCTTTAGCTGATTAGGAGAAAATGAAAGTGCACAATTTTGCCTGCCTCATCTTCTGATCAGCAGCAGATCTAGAGGTAAAGAGGTTGTCTTTGGGTTGCAACCTGGCAACTCAATTTGGCCCTGTATGAGCTTGTACCAGGAATCATTGTGGGTGAGGCTGTTTGTCTAAGCAAGCGCCCCTTTTAAATATATTGCCTCTCATGTTGACTTACGGAATCAAAATACTAGCTGTGGTTGGACACTTTGTGCCAACGCTGCAACTCTTTTCTGAGGTCATGGGTTTCGCACACCCACCATGCCCTGTGCTGTCCAAGTTAGAGGAAAGGTTCAAAGGGAACCCCTGACCATTAGGTCCAGTCGTGGCCGACTCTGGGGTTGTGGCGCTCATCTCGCTTTATTGGCCGAGGGAGCCGGCGTACAGCTTCCGGGTCAAGTGGCCAGCATGACTAAGCCGCTTCTGGCGAACCAGAGCAGCGTACGGAAATGCCATTTACCTTCCTGTTGGAGTGGTACCTATTTATCTACTTGCACTTTGACATGCTTTCGAACTGCTAGGTTGGCAGGAGCAGGGACCGAGCAACGGGAGCTCACCCCGTCGCCGGGATTCGAACTGCCGACCTTCTGATCGGCAAGCCATAGGCTCTGTGGTTTAACCCATAGCGCCACCCGCGTCCCTTAAGGGAACAGGAAGGGCAATTAAAATACCTGATACCCTGGGACACCCTGCCCCACAGATTGTCCAGTAGTAGGTTGAGAGTGCTTGAGCATCAAGTTCATCTAGTTTAAGCAATGGCATCCGTGAAAGTCCAGGTCAAACTGTGCAGGTGCTGCAGCTGTTTAAATCTGGATAATGCTCTGTTCTTCGATATATAAATGCATCATAGACAAAACAAGCAGAAAGGAAAATATTCTCGATGGATTCTTCAGCAGCTCCTGAAAATGATTATTCAGAAAGCTGAATTTTTTACTTTTTTATAATTAGGGGATCTGATTCTTTTTAAATTTATCATACGTTTAAGTTACCATGTTATACACACATTTATACTGAAAACAATTTGCTGGATACGTAGCAAGAGGTGGTTGCGACTGGGCTTTTGGAGGTTTAATTAAATGTTAAACCCCCAATGGCTTTTGAGACAGGCCTTTCAAACTGTTGTTTAAACCTAAGCAAATAAACTTGATTTTGACTTGACATTTACACTGGGACTTGAAGATTCCCCAGGAGAATGCTCTGTGTCAATGCCCGTTTCATGTTTCTTTTTGGGACCCTGAAGTCAATCTTGATTCTATTGACCCTTCTCTCAGGTCATTCACTCCCACTTGGATACGATTAGTGGGAATTCCTCAAGCTCCTGTAGGGTGTCTTTCAGCCTTACCGAGACAACCTTTGAGCAGGCACCCAGGGAAGAGTCTTTCATCATCTCAATCTTAGATGTGACGAGTGGTTTAGTAAAGTGGTCAGATTCCAAATGTCATTTTCTTCGGCTGAGATACAACGATCTGCTCATAGGTATCACTTAAACTACATCTAACCCTGGCAAAACAGCAATGGCCAAATGAAAACTGAAACTCAAAACGGCAGGAAGATTACATGTGTTCTACCAAATTGTGTTATCAGAAAGAAAGAAAAGAATACAAACATTTTAATTGTAAGGGAGCTCTTACCAGGTGTATTCCCCAAATCTATTCATTAGGGAGAAAATGATTTTTTTCTGGTGGATGTATGATGATAAGAACACTTAGCACTTTCAAATATTCAAAGCATTTCACACTGATAGGTATTTTCTTGTGGTTCATTGTGAGCCTTATGAATACACTGGGAAGCTATTCCAGGGGCAAAACTTCTCAGATATGTGTTCTCTCTCTCTCTCTCTCTCTCTCTCTCTCTCTCTCTCTCTCTCTCTCTCTCTCACACACACACACACACACACACACACTTAATTTTCACTGTGTGCACCAGAAAAACAAAACAATATAACATGTGAGTGTTTTATTGAGAGCACATGCTATTAAAATGAACTGAATGTATTGGAAAATGGTTACATTGTCTCTTATTGCTGCTGTGCTAGAAAGTTGTTAAGGGCTTGAGAACGCTAACCTGGAACAAATAATTTCTAGGTTTGTTGAATATATATAAATATTTTTGTCTATTAATGTATATGTAAATATATTTGAATATTATCTCACTCTAGGTGTATCTGAGATGTTGAAGGATATGCAAAATAGCATATTTTTATTGCACTGTTAGATTTATCTGAGTCATCTTTAATGTTTTCTTTTTCATTCCTTGTTGCAATAAGACACAATCTGAAAAAAAGTGAAAGACACTGAATTCACGGTCCCGTAAATCACAATTAATCAAGTCAAGGTTTTAGTTGATTAATCGACTGATTAAACCAATTCACAGATCAATCGTATGCAAGTTTACCTGGAAGAAAATTGCATTGTGTTTAGTTCTCACAGAGAGATGCATAAGTAGAATTATGTAATTGTGCAAAAGCTTATCTACAAGCAAATCAAATTCTGTGTGGGCCAGGCCTGTAGAAAATACATGATACATAAGGCTGCATTCAGCTAACCCGGTGAGCTAGCAGAAGTCAGCACAAGGACTTCCACTAACACAATGGGGCTTTCCCCTCTCTCCTCCCCCTGTGTCCCCCAAATCTGCTCTGGAGGGGTGGAAGAACCCCCAGAACAGCACACAAGGGGAAGGCAGGGGATACAGTTTTGTCTGGCAAGCAGTCAGCTTGTGCTGTCTGAATGATCATATTAGCACAATGTTAAATGCCACCTGTATTGACTAATGTACTATTTAATATTATATTGAACAATTATCAGTAATATATATTAAAAATCACTTTCCTTGCCATATACAGCAGGAATATATGTGCTTGTCATTTTATGTCTATCCCTTCTGCTTTATTTTTCTATATTGTGATGGCTGGTGGTTTTAAGCAATGCATTTGAACTGATTGACATAAAAGTGGGTTATCTCGCCCTACATCCTTGTAAGGTTTATCCTGAGAAGCCTTTTGTTACTTTTATCTTTGGCAGCTAGTTCAGGAGTTCCACAACTGTGGTCCGTGGACTTGCAAGCTCCACTGAGATGGTCCATGACACGTCTGTGGATTTGTGGTTGAAGATGCACATCCTTTGCACTGAATATTCATATTGATCTTTGATGGCATTTTATTGTTTCTTTCATTTTTTATGTTGTATTTCATTTGAATTCATGGAATTTAAATTGTGATGCGAGAAAATGCAATACGTTAGAAATAAAAGAAGCAATCAAAATGCAGTTAAAACCATACAGCATCCTGCACAGCACATTACAATTGCCAAAACAGGCAGAATAAATATTAACTGGTTCAATATTATCAAAAAGTGGTCCATAGGGGAAAGAGTTTGGGAACCACCAAGATGGTTTTTAAGCTTTGCTTTTGAGACTTTTCTCCCTCCTCCTTTGAAACTGGTAAAAACCTTCCCTCCAGACTTCACTTTAATACTATTCAGCTTCAACTGCTTTGGGAGTCCCCTCTTGGCAAGCCAAATGCCTCTTTAGTGTGCTAATGAAACCTGCATGCTGCTTAGCTTTTAAAAAGGGAGGGGACATAGCAGGAGTACTACTACTCCTTTGCAGCAAGGACATTTCCTTTTTTATCTGTGGACCTTGTGTCACTGTATTGTTTTTTGCATTTGGACTGCAAAGGCTGCCCAAATGCATTGAATCCATTGTCTAGATAATTCCCTAGATTAGGGGTAGCCAACACAGTGCTTTCCAGATGTTGGACTACAATTCCCATGGCAATTGGTCTGGGGTAATGGGAGTAGTGATGTATGGAAGTGAAAGCTGGACCATAAAGAAGGCTGATCGCTGAAGAATTGATGCTTTTGAATTATGGTGCTGGAGGAGACTCTTGAGAGTCCCATGGACTGCAAGAAGATCAAACCTATCCATTCTGAAGGAAATCAGCCCTGAGTGCTCACTGGAAGGACAGATCGTGAATACTTTGGCCACCTCATGAGAAGAGAAGACTCCCTGGAAAAGACCCTGATGCTGGGAAAGATGGAGGGCACAAGGAGAAGGGGACGACAGAGGACGAGATGGTTGGATACTGTTCTCGAAGCTACCAGCATGAGTTTGACCAAACTGCGGGAGGCAGTGGAAGACAGGAGTGCCTGGCGTGCTCTGGTCCATGGGGTCATGAAGAGTCGGACACGACTAAACAACTAAACAACAACAACAATGGGAGTTGCAGTCGAATGTCACTTAGGGGGCACCACATTTTCTAATTCTGCCATAGAGCCAGCTATTCTTGCCATAAACACACTTGAAGTCTCATAGTCCCCGCCTTGACTTTGAAGGACTTTTTACACCCTCCCTATAGTCCCTTAGAATGCCCAATGCTGCATGTTTCCTGAACAATAAGTATCTTAACATGCCTCCATTTATGTCATTGGTGATTTTGGCCAAGAGGCGTCCCAGAGAGCTGCATTCAGGGCAGGTGTGAATACAGTTCTTAGATTTGTCTTAATACAAATAAATTGCATGGTACTGTCAGGGCTGCTGCTGAGGTACAGCATAAATGTCTGAAGCAAATAACTATACTTACTATGATGAATCCCAGTCTTTGACCTTAATAACTACCTTTTGGCAGCTAATAAAGTTGCGGAGCTTTTATGTGGAAAATATAAACCAGGCATCCTAACATTTACACATGAATAAATGAATGTTGGTGAGTTCAGTACTTTTGCTTCAGCCTCCAGAAACTCAGCACACCAATGAATGGTCAGGGTATTACACAGCACTGAAAATTCACAGTGACAGATATAACTGGGCAACAGCTAAAGCTTTCATTTGATTTATCTTTCACGCTTTCTCAATTCCCCCAACTCCCAACATGCACATCAGTGACATATGAAGAAGACTTAGGCAGGAACTGGGTCCTTACAGGAGAAAGCAGTCCCACATCTTCTTCCCTTCTTGATTCCATGTAAGAAAACAAATCATGATGTCATCACAAGGAGATTCCCTATCTCCAAGACTGATTGGTAATGAAATGGAGCATGGGGGGGGGGATCTGGATGATATTGTCATCATGTGGTACTTTGAAAATGCTGCACATTTCTCAGGGCAGCAGGGATGGTGGATTTGAGAAGAGATGTATGTTTGTCATTTTCAGCAGCCACTGCTGCCACCACATATACAGTAGTACCTCGGGTTACATACGCTTCAGCTTACATATGCTTCAGGTTACATATGCTTCAGGTTACAGACTCCACTAACACAGAAATCGTGCTCCGGCGGCACAGCAGCAGCAGGAGGCCCCATTAACTAAAGTGGTACTTCAGGTTAAGAACAGTTTCAGGTTAAGAACAGACCTCCGGAACGAATTAAGTACTTAACCCGAGGTACTACTGTATTTCCATATGCAATTCTGGCAAAAAGTTAGGGATGAGTTTCTTTCAGATTTTCCATCTTAAATTCACTTCTCCACACTTACACATCAGCTTGAGTTGTTTTTAAAGTCCTCATGAGAGTTCATCACCATTTTAGAGCAATTTCTTCCTAATACACACACATTTATTTTTGCAAAGCACTTCCGTTTAATATAATTCAATTTTGTACATTTTCTTCCGTTTAATATAATTCAATTTTGTACATTTTGTACATATGCAGTTTTAATGCACACTTTATCCCTAATATGTGCATGTTTGCACACCTTACTTGGCTGCGTTGCAATATTTGGAGAAGTGTCAATTTCAACGATGCCTACGTTTCAGTTCAGATGTTGTTTCGAAAAGTGTGGATTTGGTCGCTTTGCACAGGGAGAAATTGAATTCAGTTCCCATTTAAAGGCAAACCTACCAAATTCATTCCACACTTTCTGAAACAACATATGAATGGAAATGCAGGCATCCTTAAAATTCACACTTCTCCAGATATTGCAAGTATCTGGAGCCAAGTAATATGTACTTAAGGCTTGCATCCTATTTGCACTCACTCCTAGTCAGTCCCATTGAACTTCAGATTAACCACACATAGGATTGGGCTATTAATCTAAGAACGGGGAAAGAGAGGACATCACAATTTGCTCGGGTCACAAACCCACATCAGACTAATCAGTTGGCAAACAGTGTTGCTTTGATAATGCCTAAAATGTTAGCTATCTTTTATAAGCAATGGCACAGAATGCTTTATTGTACAAAGTGCTTATCTTCTTTTGTCCTCCCAACAATCTGGTGAGCCAAGCTCACAATTATCCCTATTTTTGAGATGCCCAAGGCTACTCATCAAAACTATTTTACAGATGAAGAACTAAGGCTTAGATACAGACTCTGGCATGGGGGTGGGGGGTAGGGGAATGTTGTTAGGAGAAACTACATTGGCTTCTAGTTTGGTACAGTTCAAAGTAGTAGCTATGACCTTTAGGATCATAAAAAACATTTTAGGACTGGAATGCCTGAATAACTGCTTGCTTCCATATGAGCCTACCATTAAAGCTTCTGGAGAGGTTCTGTTGTGTGTGTTCTACCACTTTCAGAGCTGTTTTGGCAGTAAGAAGAGGGCTTTTTCAGTGGCTTCCTCTGGACGGTGGAATTCTCTCATGAGAAAGGCTCACTTTGCCCCGTCCTAGTTGGCTGTCTGTCACTGGGTGAAAACCTTTTGGATTAAATAGGTCATTGGCAAGGAAGATTGTTTCATCTCCCCACTACTGTCTATTGTATTTTTCCTCCTCATTTGTCATGTTTTAATGCTATCAATTCATTGCTTGTGTTTTTTTAAACGTAATGTTTCCCTGCCTTATTTTTTTGGGGTATCTTATTGTTGTTAACTGCCTTGGGAATGATTGATAGAAGCATGGACTATTTGTAACAACCACAATTAATAATAATACTTAATTAATTTAAGCATCAACAATTCTTGTAACAATCTAGTATGACTGAACTGAAGTTCTCAAATGCCCATTTTATGCATTGGCCTACTTTGGATCATAGTTTACTTGAAGATTTTTTTCCCTGCCAATTGTTTCTCTCTCTCTCTCTCTCTCTCTCTCTCTCTCTCTCTCTCTCTCTGTGTGTGTGTGTGTGTGTGTGTGTGTGTGTGTTGGTTAAAGTGTTATTGGTTCACACTAATACTGCACCCAGGCCAAAATTCATTGATCAATCCAACAAAACGCATTTTAGAGGATGCATACATTAGCACAGGCTATTACAGAATAAAATTATTTCAATTATTGCTTTCTTAAGTCATAAGTATGCACTTGTGTCATCAGTCTAGAAACTATTAGTTAACTGTCCTGAACATACATATATATATATATATATATATATATATGACATACATACACACACACAAACCACATTACATCTAAAACTATTCATAAAAAAATTCCAGGGGGAAAAAGTGAGAAGTGGACTGCTAGTCTAAAATTAGATGATATATGAGAAATGATGATAACACATTTTCTTTTATATTTATAGATTTGGCTGTTTTCCAAGCTCTGATTTCAAAGGGCCTGATTTTCATTTATACTGATTTCCCTCAATGTTATTCTGGTAATGTAGAGGGGGCATGAAAAATGGACACAAATTATAATTACAATCACTTCAGGGCCCATTTACATCATCCTGGCAAAGTTTTTGCTTGGAATTTCCAGGCTTTGGGTTTTTTTGTTTTTAAAAAAGAGAGATGATCTGGGGGGCACTGCTTCAGATTTCAGTAGAAGAGGGGAGAAGTTATCACCACCTCTTCTTAAGAAAGCAAAGGGATTTTGTGCTTTTGATATGCATACCTAGTAAATAAGCTTTATTTATTCGAAGAATAGTCACTGAATGTGGAGAACGGGTGAGTTCCCCAGAAATACAGCTGCTTCTAAAGAATAATATTATGAAAGCTGTTTCCACATCTGCAGCACCCATGATGACCAATTCGGTAAATACTCTGCATGGAGGTGCAGTTCTGTTTCTCGACTGAGGTGATGTTCTATGCCAGGCATAGGCAAACTCTGGCCCTCTAGATGTTTGGGACTACAATTCCCACCATCGCTGACCACTGGTCTTGTTAGCTAGGGATGATGGGAATTGTAGTCTCAAACATCTGGAGGGCTGGAGTTTGCCTATGCCTGATCAATGCCATTGACTCTATGGCATTGAAGAATTTGATTACAGAATTTAAGATGTCTCTAAATAGTTATTTTGACTTTGATAAATGAGAAGACAACGACAGGCAGGTGTGGGCATCTTGAGAACGGAAGGGCTGTGCTCGATTTGCTTTGATCACAGAAATGTAGAAGGGACCCTAAGGTTGGTTGGTTGGTTTTTGCTATGAGTAACGGTATTCAGATCATGCTTACGTTGCCATTTTAGCTGGTTATTTAATGTGTTCAAAAGGTTTTTTAAATTTTTTTTAGAGAGGTGGTTTTGTTCCCGTTAACGAAGAATGTAATATATTTGAAAGAGTATGGGTTTCATCCTACACAGTATGAATACTATTCTGGGGTTGTTCTGCTTGTTCACTTAATCATTTCCACAAATATTCTTATTTCCTGACAACTAGTGTCTGTATGGTTACAAAAGGACAGAATACTAGTATCAATTGAGAGCAAAAATATATATCATGTGATGTATTCCATCCAAGTTTTGGAAGTACTCTGAAGAATATAGTACAAGGAGTGTTGTATGTGTCCTTCCATTTATATTTTAGTGTTTAAAATATTTGGATATTTTGGGGGAGTTGTATGGTTCATTTGGTAGCTAAAGGTAAAAGACCCCTGGACGGTTAAGTCCAGTCAAAGGCGACTATGGGGTTGTGGCACTCATCTTGCTTTCAGCCCAAGGGAGCCGGCATTTGTCCACAGACAGTTTTCTGGGTCATGTGGCCAGCATGACTAAACCACTACTGGTGCACAGAGGACAGTGGTGAGTGCCAGAGTGCACGAAAATGCCGTTTACCTTCCTGCCACAGTGGTACCTATTTATCTACTTGCACTGGCATGCTTTCAAACTGCTAGGTTGGCAGGAGCTGGGACAGAGCAACGGGAGCTCACCCTGTCGTGGGGATTCGAACTGCCGACCTTCTGATCAACAAGCCCAAGAGGCTCAGTGGTTTAAACCACAGAGCCATGGCCCATGGGCTCAAATGGACTCATTTACCTTCTTAGCTTCCCTTTTAACCAATAAGTAGAGGCATGTAGCCAGAGGCAGTTGTGTCTCAATCCAAGCTGAGGAGGAGGAGACAGAGGATATGGAGGATGTGTGGCCAGTAGTGTCCTCAGCTAAAAATGGGTCATGCTAGGACACATGCAGTCATGCACAATACATTGAGAAGGCTGGTGAGGGAATGAGAGGACTGGAGAGTGCATGAGATGGAAAGCTGGAATATATTAGAGCATTTGTGTTGATAGGTAGAGGCGCACTGGAGATTGATGGATAAAAATAGGTGAACTTGTTTTTCATGATGTGAAAAAGTAGGGCTTTGCAGTGTGGGGAAAATATGTATGCAAAATATTCCCATATGGTTTAATGGTTTTTAGTTCTGTGCACTACAGAATTTTGGGACACTTTAACTTTGAACTCTGCACTTCCCACTTTCAAAACTCCAACATTCAGGAAATGCCAACAAAATTGTAAGATATGGTTCATGGTATTCTTTTAGCCAGATTGATCAAGCTGAGCGGCATGCTTAGAGGAAACACCTGGGTACAAAAAATTGTAGGTAATGTGAGGAAAACTTTAATGTTAAATACCTGCCTTTCCTCACCTAATGAGTGCACAAATGTTAAACCCACTGGATGCTATGGCAAATGTTGGGTCCAGGAATACAAGACTTCAGTGGGCATAAATGTGTTACGTACATATAGGTGAAATATTTATGCCAGTGCATAAACACATATAAACGTATTAAGAACTGGATTCTTTTCAACACCATACTGTATACAGTTTAAGGGTAAAAAAGAGAAAGCTTTAAATGACATAATGACATTACTGTAGCTGATTTTCTGTGAAAATAGTACTTACAAGTGTTGTACAGTAGTCACTATACATTAATTCCCTCTCCCATCACTTAATTGCATCACCCTTTAAGATAGACATATAATGTAATTAGAGATTTGAACGGTTCACAGCCAGATCACTTAAAGTAACATTGTTAATGGGCTTTAGGAGTTCTCCCTTTAATATTGCCAGTGTTATAACTTCTAATTACCTTAATAATTAGGGCTGTGTCATTCATGATTGAGGTAACAGTTTCTAACACTAATGGGTGTTAGAGGGCTTGTACAAGACATGTTTTGATGTTCTCATCCAGTTGCTTAGGCTAGAAAGGAGCTATTTGTCCTTAGAAACATAGTGGTTGCTATGTGGTGGCCTGGGAAGAGGCATCCTTACCAACCACTTTAATACTGCCAATACCACTGCTGTTTTCATGGAGCAGTGTGACTGTATAAAATGCATTCACCAAGCGCTAATCATGAAATGCAAATGTGGCCCCTTACGGCTGAAATTTGCTGAACTTAAATGGCTGCAAATAACAGTGTAAACCAAGATGTCAAACCTGGCTGGTATTGAAAGAAATCAATAGGCAAAATCCTCTTTTTATGTAGCATTACGTCTTGACACGTATTAATAAAAATGCGAGGAATTTTAAGATTTAGCATTAAATTTTTGCCCTAAACTTGTTCCATTGTTTTGAAACTGGAGGGGGGATAATGAGGTATGGACTGGCTTCAAAAGGCACGGTGCGTGGTTCCAAAGCTATGTTTTTCCCCTCTCCTTCCCCCCCCCTTTTTTCCCTTTTTGGTCACAGTAGAACAAAACTCCTGGCATTTCTCAATCATCTATGGATTCTAAGTAAACAGTTTCTCATGGCAGGGAAATACATGTCTAGTTAAAGGTTTTAAAAGTCGGAAGAGCCTTAATGTTATGGCATTTTTACCCCATGGCTAATTAGTTTTCCCCTTGGGAAAGCTGCCATGTTTGTCTGCTCTATGCAAAAAGGCAGCCCGCATTTATGCCCTCGTAGATTCTTATTTAGAGCCAGTTCAAACATCCAGGGAGAAGATGAGGTACAATTCTCTCAGAACCACAGCATTTCAGGATGCAGGTGAGAGGCTGACTATACTGCCTCCAAATGCCTTGCCCATGGAAAGCCAACATCCTGGGAAGCGTTTGTCTCGCTCCAAGGTGCGCAAGTGTTTTCTGTGTTTATGGCTGTCGAGATCATTCAAATATGCAACCCCTTAACATAGATGTACTGTTACTCAGCAATGTGCTTTCCCATGTCTTGCTCAAAGGGACGCGGGTGGCGCTGTGGGTTAAACCACAGAACCTAGGACTTGCCGATCAGAAGGTCGGCGGTTCAAATCCCCGCGACGGGGTGAGCTCCCGTTGCTCGGTCCCTGCTCCTGCCCACCTAGCAGTTCGATAGCACGTCAAAGTGCAAGTAGATAAATAGGTACCGCTCTGGCAGGAAGGTAAACGGTGTTTCCGTGTGCTGCTCTGGTTCGCCAGAAGCGGCTTAGTCATGACCCGGAAGCTGTACACCGGCTCGCTCGGCCAATAAAGCGAGATGAGCGCCGCAACCCCAGAGTCAGTCACGACTGGACCTAATGGTCAGGGGTCCCTTTACCTTTACCTTTACCTTTACCTATGTCTTGCTCAGCAAAGATCTCCTGCACTGTTAAGTAGTACTTTCCTCCTTAAAGCTTCTGGCTATTTCCCCCCCCCCTTCCTGTTCAGTGTAACCAAGGTTGAGTGTGGTGGGGGGACTATTAGTGATGAATTGCCCCTTAATTAGACAGCTTTTCTGCTCCCCATGGTGGTTGAGGTTAATCATTTGAACCCTTCCATTGTTTTTCTTTCTTTTATAATGAAATAGTGTTAATTCGCTGTAAAAAAAAGGACAAATAATGTAAAGAAGCCAATAATTTAAGTCTTACCCCAAGCAGGAAACAGAAGCTAACTAATTAAGGGGCAATTCACCATGAATTCCCCAGTAGGGTAGCCACTTATGCGTTGCTGAAAAAGAGGAAATGCATCTCACACAGAGAAGAGGATGCAGATTAGCATAGCATTTGCATATGCTAATCTGTACTTTCAGATTAAAAAAATCTGGAAAAAAAACATTTTTAATAGAAACACAGTATATTTTACTGTACTAGGTAAGACCATGTTCAGTGACAGTTTTGCCTTCTCAGTCTGCTGTCTAGGTCTTAACTTTTCATGGACATCTTCAAAGGCCCTACTCGTGCCTCATGTGCTTCTTTATCTTTAAACCAGACTTCAGTCAATCAATCAATCAATCAATCAATCATTTTAGTTGTATGCCTCTTTTCCAAATTTAAAACCATGCCAAAGACAGCTTACAACATATGAAAAATTACGTAACTACAAACATAACAAAAGTAGTAATAAACAATAAACAAAACACCATGAAGTACACAACAAAACTGAACATTTCCCACATAAATCATAAGATCCAAAATAAAGATACAAAAAAATGAACAGCAGCAGCAACAGCCCCCACCTAAACTATATCCCAGCCCAAGATTCTGTTCAACAGCCTCAGTTTTTGTAGCTGAAATCATTCTAGGCCCCACCCAGGCCAGGTGGGGAAAGGTGCAGGAAGCAGGTATCCCAGGACTCACAGCGAAGATGGTCTCTGGCCATCTCTGACCAGGACAGGGCAAAATAGAGGATGGTCCTGTGCAAAGCAGAACACATGGGACACCCTCTTGCCCAGCCACATTGGACAGGGATCAATATCAGGGGGAGAAACTGCAAGAATGACAAAGACACAGTTCCGCCATTGAGGTCAACAACAGCCAATGTGAAACCTTCCAAGTGCTGTTAGGCTGCAACAGGAGGGCCAAGTAAAAAGTTAGGTACTCGTGTGTATTGGCTTTCCAAAATTATTTAAGAGTATGGGTACGAGTGCAGACTCCAACATTTCCATACATTACATTTAATATGTGTAGCAGCTAATCTATGTTCCATTTGCAACTTCAATTAAATAAGAAAATGTAATAATTCTATTTTTTTAAAAAATAAGACTCCAATCTTAACTCCCCAATGTTGATGCCCTGCAGGGGTTTGAGGACCTAGGATGGCACATAGTATTCTTGGCCAGCAGGAATCTACAGCTGGTAGTTCTCCCCTTGGCAGTAACCAGTGGAAAGCCCCCAAATGTGTCATTTTGGTGGTGAATCCAAACCCCCATGGATCCCTGAGGTGCCTGGTCCTTGGCGCCCTCAGCTGTGCCAGCCTGGAGCTAGCACAGCAAAAGAAAAAACATTCCTACCTGTTCTGGCCAGCAGGAGACAACAGGACTTCAGAAATGATAGCCAAGCCACTGCTTCACACCAACTCCCCACATCCCCGTTAAGTTTGTTATGCTATGTTTACTTTGAAATCATTTTCAAAGCAAAACAAGGCTTAATACCAAAAAGATAAGCACACTTTGCTCTATACATGAATATTCAAAGCAACCAATAGTTTTCATCCCCATAGCTATTATGCGCCACTGGTGTTTTATTAGCTTGTTTCCCACATGGATACATATTTTGCTTCAGCCTATGTGAACAAAAAAAGCAAGCAACTGGTGTCAAAGCTCACTGAAAGAGCCTCCTCTAACTTATCTCTGCCTCTAGGATTATATTTTATTCACTAAAGTCTACCCCAGAATACCTTTGGCTAGATAAAAGTGCACTGGCTGCCTCAACTCCATGAGTCATAATTGTGCCCAAATCGAACTATGCAGATCCAGAAATGATTATGCAGATTGTGTTACATGTGCGGCTTCAAAATGATCATGTTGATCAATGATATCCACTCATCACCCAATTATTTACATACATTTGCATGTGACCCAAACTTCTAAATAGTTGTTTTTTGAGATTCTGAAGGTAGAATAAGGTAATGCAGAATTTGCTAAACAAATGTCATTTTTGATTTTTGTATTTGATGACATTACCATACTTTTAATATTTCCTTTCCCTGCTATACTAGTATACCCAGACCAAAACAGCTTCCAAAAAGATAAACAAATAATCACCCTCAGTAAAATTTCCTCCCACCAAGTTGCTAAATTTAGTCCCTGAAATAAATTTTAGTTGATTAATATTGTGATTAAGCAGATTAAAGCATGTGTATCTGACTGGAAGATTTCACAGACACATGTCCAACTTAATCTGGAAATTTATCTGTGCCGTTGCCTCTCACAATGTATTTTAGATTATGTATATGACCTTTGAATCCATTTTTTCTGCTATGAGATCATACAGTGCTACATTTAAGAAGGGCAAAGTGAATTCATATAAATTTTCCCTCAGAAGATCCAGGAATTCTTAGGCACATAATTGCCACACATATTTAGAGTTGAGAAATGCAAAAGAAGCACTTCTCAGTTAGCATTTATCTTTTGATTGCCATCATTCTGAATAACCAACACTGTCACCAACTGACAGAGAACAAAAAGGCATGATGTCATCTGAGATGACACTATCAAAAACATACCTGTAATTGAAAGCTGGGCGAAATTGTCTTTAAAATAAAAATAAAATCAAGAATATTGTTTCCATGAATGAAAATTCAATATTCCCTGGGGGTTCGGAATTAAATGCAGACTGTAATAATTACTCTAATTACATCTGTTGTGATTCTACCTTTCAGTCTACATGAAACAAACATATAACAATTAGTTACACTTTCATTTAATTAATGAGCTTTAGGAGAGCCAGCTATTATTTCGGTTGCATTCTAATTCTTTTACAATAGGCCAAAGATAAAATTGTTTGTTTTAATTTGACTATAAACGTGTCACCGGCATCACGCAACACCATATTTATTCCCCCACCCACCCGAGACTTAAGTTCTCCCTTTATTCAGAGAACCACAACACAACATACAGCATGAATGACAGTGTTTGCCTTTTCATGTTGCCTTTCTTGCATGACCTTAGACCTCAAAACTCTCAAGCTATGTCCAGTGTTTGGTTTCTTTACTAATACTGTTTGGAGCCAAATGTGCCAAAAATTGGCAAGTACTTCAGGGCTTGTATATCTCCAGAGCTGCCTTATACCAGGGACACACCATTGATTCATCTAAGCTCAGTGTATTCTTTACACTGACAAGAAGTAGAAGCTCCAGACGGAAGTCTTTTCTCAGTCCTGCCTGGAGATGCCAGTAACCTTTTGCACCCAATGTATGGGTTCTACCTCCAAACTCCAGCTGTTCCCCTTTCAGCATGGAAAACAGTACTGTTGCTTTATTGACTGCTGGGATGGTGGTGATGCAAGGTTTTAATGCTCAGGGAAGTGTTTCCCATACATGGTTGCTGAGGCGGACTTTTTAAAATTAGACGTTCACAATTTACTCTTGTATTCTCCTACTATCCCCAGACGCTTATCTACCCGCTGTCGCAGAATTCTACTCTTTTTTAAGAAGATGAAACACCATTTCTGGGTGCATCTTCTCTGAGAATAGGTGGAATAATTGTGCTGGATGCCATGATTATATGCCCAGCAGATTCTGACTGGAGGAAGGCAAGACCAGAGTAGAGATACAACAGGCAGCCTTTTGAAACTGTTTTGTCTTTTGGGCTCACATAGGGATGGGGTGTGGGGCTTTCATTAATTAATGTATTTCTCAGGCCACACTAGTTGAACTCTCATGGCACATAACTGTGCCCCAGCAGGTAGTTTGGAAATTAGGATAAAGGAAAGTGTTTCTGTGGAAGGCCTTCATGTGGAATTAGAAACGTTTCCACTATAAAGGTCTGGGTTCAGGGGTGAGGAGAAAAGAGCTCTTTAAGGTTTGAAGGCCTACTCTTAATTATATTCATGATTAAACTGCCGAAAAGCATACACTGTGCTTAGTTTTTGTTTTTTAAAAAATACTTTGCAAGTATAGCAATGTTATTTATGTATCTATAGCTTGCCTTTCGACCCAAATTATTCTCAAGGCAGTTTACACTGTTCTCTCTAGAAAAGAAACATACACCCCCCCCCAAACACATGCAACCCCAAAGTCCTATTTCCCCTGATCAATAGATGGGGTCAGAGTGTGAATTCTGAGAAGCGTTATTTATTATAATAATATAACAATAATAATTTTTTTTATTTATACCCCGCCCTCCCCAGCCAAGGCCGGGCTCAGGGCGGCTAACAAGCAATAATAAAAAAAGTTGAATGATTACAACTTAAAACAAAATTAAAATACAACATTACAATATCGAAACATTAAAATGCCTCATTAAAATGCCTCATCGCAGGAGGAGAAGGAAAAGAAAAAAGAAAGAGGGGGAGGGGAGGGAATCAAATTGGCTCCAAGCCAAAGGCCAGGCGGAACAACTCTGTCTTACAGGCCCTGCAGAAAGAAATCAGATCCTGCAGGGCCCTGGTCTCATGAGGCAGAGCGTTCCACCAGGCCGGAGCCAGAGTTGAAAAGGCCCTGGCTCTGGTTGAAGCCAATCTAACTTCCTTAGGGCATGGGACAACTAGGGTGTTGCTATTTATGGACCTTGAGGCTCTCCGTGGGGCATAACGGGAGAGGCGGTCCCGTAGGTACGAGGATTTATTTATTTATTTATTTATTTATTTATTTATTTATTTATTTATTTATTTATTTATTTGTGTGCTGGGAATTGTACATCTGTGAGAGGTAAACTGCAGCTCCCAGAATTCTTTTTTTTGGGGGGGGGGTTGTAAGCCATGTGCTTAAAATGTGTTTTTAAATGTTTGGTGTGGAGGTAGACTTGCTTGTGGTTTGAAACATGGAGTGGGGCCGATAGCTCCATTACTCTTTTTAAGTGGTACCACTGACAGTTCGTGCAGGTGTAACACTTGTTAAAACAGTGTAGCATAAAAACAATAAATCCATTTGCATGAAAAGTATAGCAGAGAACTACTCCCTCCCCCCCATCTTTTTGGAGAATAAAAAAAAGGTTCAAAAGGCTGTTGGACAACTAACCCATAACTCAGAGTAGTAAAAGTAGCTGGATTTTAAAAAAAACACAACCCCATTAACCCCTGTGTTATCATTAATAGGATTAAGCTATGTTCACATTTTAATCCTAAAAACACATGCAGCCCAATCCTATGCTGAGTAGATGCAGCTAATCTTGTTGATTTTAATGGGTTTAGGCATGCCTAACTCTGCTTAGGAGCAGATGGTTACTTGTGAGCAACATCCCTGGAATTCATGGTGTTCTCATTGTCACAAACATGTATGTATAAATTCAACAATTTCAGTTCAGCTGGGCCTGACAGAAATTCCCATCCCATGCAATAGTTCAAAAATACTAGAAAACTACTTGCCTGCTATGCTATTTCTTTTTAATAGCGCCATTCACACATGCACATCTATGAATGTTCCTGTATCTAATAACACCAGTATTTAATTTGCAGCATTTGATTGCTTTTTAAAAGGAAAAACTTGTGTGACATTATATATTTATATACAATATTCACAAACACAGTATTCTATGTATATATTCCTCTGAATGTTTGCTTTCACTAAAGGGATCAAAGTTATATATGTATTAATTCTTAATACAAGACTGGGGATGAGGAAGGTTGCTTCTTAAAGGGCCTGCAAAGGAATATTTCTGATTTGGTGTGATAATTCTTGTGGGATTCTGGCATATCATGTTGTGTGTTTAACTATAAGACAACCTTATTTTAAATAATGATGCACTCACATTTGAACCTTCAGAAGCTCAGCAAAATTTTACAGGCAGGCACTAGGTATTGCTGCTGGGAAACCTCCTATCTTAACAGCCTAGAAAACCTCAGGCCATTGTCAAAACCTGGTAGCAAGATTACCAGGCATAAAAAGCTGTAGAATAAATAATGTCCTATAGTTTTGTTAAGGAAAAAAATATCTTGAAAGCATACATTTTAAGGGTTAAACATGATTGTCTCTATCATGCCGTAGAGAGAATGGAAATGAACAACTAAGAGAGCTAGGAAGCAGTGAGGCTGCTGTTAGGATTAAACTCATGGCACAAAATATGTCAAAAGGATAAAACAGAACATAGGTCATTAAAAGTGTTTATGCTTTGATGTTCCCAGAGATCTAAAAACATACCAAATTGATCCATTTTTTGTTTTTTTACAGTGCAATTCTATGAATGTCTACTAAGAAATAAGTAACATTCGGTGGTTTTCAACAAAGTTTTACGCAAAATGAATGGTCCTACTTTAGGCATATTCATTTATTTTAATGTCTACTCTGATTAAAACTTAGTTGACTATCACCCATTGAGCTCGATGGGACTTACTTCTAGGTAAACTGGTATAGGATTGCAGCCAGAGTTTACTGTAATTTTGCTAGATTACAGGAAACTCAGGCTGCAAAGGAATTGGGGAGCGAAGAAACGATCTACTAATTTGCTAATCTGGATTTCAGCCAATTTAGTCCTATTGATGCAATGATCAATGGACATATAAAAAAATCACTGGAACTGTTTAGATGCCTTCATTCCTAGTGGACACATTGTGCTCGAGTGTGAGCCTTTATCTGAAATAGTCGTTATTGCATTTGGTCATAAAATTATAACGCTACCCACACCACCTGTACAGTTTCTGAAATCTGGAAATAAATAGTGAATTTTTTTATCCACAGCATAATGGCATTGGTTCAGGGCCTCACAGTAAACAGAGATTTTTGTCCAGCTAAAATTAGTCATGATTAAGTTCTATTAAAAGCAACGTGCCATTGGTTTCAATGCAGTTTAGTCAGGCCGTCTTTAGCTACATTTGGACCATTGCTGTGATGAGATCTTTTAAAGTCCTGAGAACAAAAGAAGTATATATCTGTACTTGGAGACATTCTACACACCCTGTGAAACTAGTGATGAAACTGAAATGATAACCTCAGAAGGCAGCAGTATTGCACTTAGGGTATTCATGCATGAGCCCCACTGAAGTCAAAGAACAAAATGTATTATAGTTACTGTTAAAATTTGTGTACTTCTCAAGCTTTGCATGGGTGCCACTGGTACCTAAGATGATTAGAATTCGGAATCCTTACAAAAACGGATTGCGGTGATATATTCCCTGCTTGAAATTTCAAAAATTTGCAAAATAAGAGGCGTTATAATGGACCAAATGAGAGTGGTGTTTTTTTTAAATGACTATATAAAACAGCACAGGGATGGTGAATTGTTTACCCCAGCAAACTTTGAATTAAATACGCATTGCACAAAAAGGCTCTCGTGCAGATACTATAAAAGCTCGGACATTTTAACATGGATTTATTTGGCTAGTCTTGAAGAACGGCTACATGATCAAGGTATGTATTTCCCCAACTTCTCCTATGCCGCGTTGGATCGTACAATTAAAAACAACATACCACGTTTCTGTACGTTGCATAAATTCAGGGGTGTCCCCAATACCTTTTATTTGTCAGTTCCAAGCAAACAAAATGTCTTATTGGAACTCCTTGGTGTTTTATTTATTGATTTATTTCTTTAAAGAAGAGCTTCTATGTACATAATGAAAGTTGCAGATTATCTGCCAGGAGGGGGAGAGCTGCTGAGAGAGAGAGAGACAGACAACAATCTTCAAATGTGCACAGAGCCACAACAGTTAAATCTCAAAGCCATAGAGAAATTGCTCAGAGGCTGTGAGCAAAAGTGTGGTTCCAGAGTATAATCCTAGCAATACACTATGTTCTTTGCAAAAGGTTGTGAGGCCTTGGCCTAATAAGCATAATCTCATTACACTGCAAATAAAAGTTTCCTATTTATCTCCAGATTTCAAATGAATCTAATAAGGCTTATGATACAGTCACCCAATACCCTAATCATATTTCTGCCTATCTAAAAGCAATCAGTAATTGTGTTATAGCAGAACGTGCTGACAATACCTCTGACACAGAAAGGAGAATGAGAGCCCAGCTGTACTAATTAAATTAAATGCTAGGCTGATGGAATACATTTGCTGAAGCTTGGAGAGTATGGGTGCAGAATTAATAAGCATTACAGCTTAGAGCAGGAGATGATATCATAATGGATGCAAGGTTTTGATGTGGAGAGCCTCATTCAGATTCAATGTACCATAATGTACGGATGTGACAGCTGCTTAGAGAGGTGCAGAACCTTGAACAAAGTGCACAGGAACTTTCCTTTTTTATTTTGTCGCTTTATTTCTCAGTTAGGAACAGTATTTTTTTACATTATACCAGTGGCTTTGGAAACTACCAAATCAGGACAGCAAGAGCCACAGCAATTTGTAATGTGTTGCAAGCTTATTTGTTAGCAAGGATTGCTCTCCCCCACCCTTGGCTTACATTTTAAACTTATTGGGTGGGATGGCGGCGGGGGTGGGTGGGTGGGAAGAGCCATGTTGGAAATATAAAGGTTGAGAAATACTATCGCTTGCTGTTTCTCTTTCTCTTTGTTAATGATGACGGCGACTATTATTGCCAATATGGGTTATTAGGATTATGATGCGGATTTTACCTTCCCCAGCTGCACGCGGCATGGCACATCGCTTTAAGGTTGCAGTCATGCACACTTACCTGTAAGTAAGGCCTATTAAACAGAGTGGGACTTACCTCTGAACCAACATGCAGAGCTGCAAGGCAGGTGAATTTGTCCCCACACCCCAACCGCCTAATCCTATACATGCTTATTTTGAAACAGGTCCCAGTGAACGGGGGCAGATTTCGGTTAATAAGGCTTCCTGAACAAGGACGAAATTTGGCATCCCGCTCCCTAATTATTTCTTATCTTTGCAATAATTCCTTTTGGTACAGCTGCTATTTTATGGATCTTCTCTGTTGGTACCTGTATACATATAGGTGGGTTTTTTATTTTAATTCTTTTGGCTAGGTGCCCTGTGGGGGAAATCACCCACACCGCCCTTAATCCAGTGCTGCAGTAAATTCAGTGGAACTTACACCCCAAAGTGAGTGTGCTAACAGCTTAGTTTAATGCAGGTTTTTATTTCCAGAAGTAAATCCCGCCAAATTAAATTGAACTTACTCCCAGGTTAGTCTGCAGTCTGAACCCATCCCCTTTGACTCCACTATAATGGTGTTGCTTGCCTGCTTCTTTATAGCAACTCTCCAACGTTTATCCAAAATAGGGACAGTCTATTATATACATCATGAAGCTTCTCCCATGTTCAGTCTCGCCGTACACATATACGATACATACACATATACACCGGCCACCTTGAGCCAATTACAACCTCTCAGTCTAACCTACCTCAAAGAATTGTTGTAAAGAAACAAAATGTGTGAGGGAAGGGGTCATGTATACCTTCAACAGATAAATGGAATGGAATGAAATTTTAGCTGTAAGTTGTCTTGAGTCACTGTCTGGGGAAAAGGCGGGATATCAGCAGCAGCATGGAAACTGTGAGAATGACCAGGAACATACCAGAGAGTAGATCTTATTGAACTCAGTGGGACTTAGTTCTGAGTAAAAATGCTTAGGATTGCAGTGTAACACTGCATAGTCTTTACCCAGTTACCTGCGTGGGAGTCAGTGCCATTGAATACAATGGGACTTACTTCTCAGCAGACAGTTTAAGGCTCCATTTACAATAAAGGAATAAACACTCAGTGCGTTTTCTAAAAAAAAGATGGCTGGCTGATGAAGATTGGCGACATTTTCCTTCAAAATTATTGGAAGGACACCCAAAATCTGCTGCCTAAGGCAGCCACCTTACTGCTCCCGATGGTAGGGCTGGGTTCTCTCGTTAACCCTTCTTATGATGGTTCAGTGTCACTGCAGAATGACACTCTTATGTAGTTTCTCTTTATCAAATATCAGAACTTCCAGGCTTAGATCCAGTCTGTATGTAGAATGCAGAAAAGAGGAAAGGAAGTCAGGACACCACTTCAGTTTGGAGAGTTTGTATATTATGAAAGATACATAATTTAGCTATGGATTTTTTTGGAAAAAATTAAAAGTGACCAATCAGCCTATGTGTATTCTAATAATGTGATGTTAGCTGCCCTGGAATTAATTATTGTTATTACTTTTGCAAGAGTGGGGTGGGACATGTAAGTAAATAAATAGCCATAATTATGTAATTATAACTCAGTTTTGCACTTTTAGAATAATCATGTGGCTAAATGCAGCCCCAGATGACTGACTCTGCTGCTCAATGTCCCTATGTTATGTAATGAAGGGAAGACTAGCAGGGGTAGTGTGTGTGTGTGTGTGTGTGTGTGTGTGTGTGTGTGTGTATGTAAGCTCATTTTCCTATATTATTTTAGTCATAGTATTTTAAAGAAAGCTAGAAATATCTTCACCAGCCTCTTCCAGTGCCTGGGAGATCACATTAAATGCTTCATATCTCCTGTGTGTTTCCTTGCTCAGCGAGCAACCTCACACTCAAACTTCAAACCAAAATTAAAGGGCCATCAACAAGCCTCTCATCTGACCAGCTCAGCTCATGCCAATGCAGCGCAATTTCTTGTTCATAAATTAGCAGTACTATCTCGTGAGCCGCAGCATCAAAGCGGCTGTGCCAACTGAGCCAGGAAGGCCAGCCAGGATTCATTATCATAAGAATTTTGACAGGATATTAAATTTACTAATCCTGAACTTTCCAGACTGACCCTTAACTCCCACACAGACAATGCATACGATGACTGGCTTCATACAAAGCACGTTCTCTTTCTCTTTCTCTTTGCCCTCTGTGCAGGTTTTCTATGTTTCCACCCCCTCTATTAAACACACACAACCATTAATTCTGCTCCTCCCTCTGAGCCTCAGCATAGGAAGAATGCTGCAACTGAGCTTCTTCATAACACAGACTGCACACTGCATGTGAATCTTGATAGGAAGTGCATTTTTTGTTTTGTTTAACCTCCCCCCCTTTAATTCATAGCTGCTTGGTTGTATTTTAAGGGAGTCAGATTACTCCTTTAGACCAATCCCATACATCTCATCCTTTCATTCATAAAATACAGTGAGGGAGCAGGAGGGAGGGGGTGCCTTTCAATATGTATGTATATATCTTTCATAAAGGTTGCAGCGGCCTGGGACTTTCCTGACCCCCACCTCAATCTCCCTTTCCCTTCTCTCCCCTGTCAGCTATGCTGGGAAGTAGCCTTGTTACAGTCTGTGGAGCTTGTGACATTCTATGGAGCAAAGAACAGCAGCCTTGTGAGATGAGAATGAGGGTGGGTCTTCACTCTTTGCCTACTGGCCATTTTAACATGCTAAAAATTGCCCTCCTTGCAGGGGCATCCTGACATGTGTTTGCACAGGCATTGAGGGGTGGGCGGTAATTTGAAGTTCGTAAGTTTTTTTGTGGGAAAGCATTACATTTCCCTTTCCCCCTGCTATTCCTTTACTCAGAATTGCTCCCTCCTATGACAGCTGTTCCTTCCCTACCCCTTTTTTTAAACATAGACATTGGCATTTCTTTATACCAGGGGTCAGCAACCTTTTTCAGCGGGGGGCCGGTCCACCGTCCCTCAGACCATGTGGTGGGCCGGACTATATATATATATATAGTATATTTTTTTTGGGGGGGGGAGGAATGAACGAATTCCTATGCCCCACAAATAACCCAGAGATGCATTTTAAATAAAAGCACACATTCTACTCATGTAAAAACACCAGGCAGGCCCCACAAATAACCCAGAGATGCATTTTAAATAAAAGGACACATTCTACTCATGTGAAAACACACTGAGACGGTTTGAGAAGGCGATTGGGCCGGATCTGGCCCCCGGGCCTTAGTTTGCCGACCCCTGCTTTATACTCATTTGAACGTAGTGAGTAGTTAGGGCCTTTAATATCTGTAGGATCTGTGACTGTGAGAACAGCATCCAAAGATACTAGACTAAGAGTATACCTATCTTCTAAACTTGCAAATCAGTCAATTAGAATACCATGTGAACTCTCCCCTAAATGTTCTACGTCATGACCTGATGAAGATAGACTTTAAACAATTTTATTATATAGCATAACAAAGATCAATATATTACAACACATGGGGTCGCAGCAATGGGATCTCTCTCTGCCATGGCTTAATTTAAAGTAGGCTTAGCTTTGGGGCTTGACCTCAGTGCAAAAGGCACAGCATCGGGGCATGCGGGGTCATAAAATATAGGAAAACAATGCCTCTGAACATGTGCAGCGTATCTTCCAGAGGATATGGTATCCAGGCAGGTTTGATCCATGACACCATTTCAGAAAACAAACCAGGCCTATCTGGTCTGCTCCAGAGCCCATTAAAAATCAGTTCAGTTAGTCTTCAAATATGAGTCTATTTTTAAGCCCCAAACTGAGTCAGTCCAAACTTGGAGCTTTAGAAATTCTTTTTAAGGAATAAAGGTTGGGGAAAGGGACAGGCAACTAGATGGTAGCTTATTTGGAAAGGGACAACTGCTGCCCCCCTGCAATACGAAAGAGCATTTCTCCCCCCTCCCCCATTACATTTGTAGACAGGTCTCCCTTCGCAGAAGTAAGATGAAGCATAAACCACCTTTATCTATTTCCCCAATCAACTCCAGACTCCCTCACTGCCCAAACCCTGAAACCTCCCAGTTTGTGCACTGTGCCACTTTAAATAATTCAGTGTAGAAAAACAACAGAGCTCCACCACCTAGTCGGGGAGAAAAACAACAACAACCCGCCACCACCAGAAGTCTCCTGAAAACCCAGTGCCAATTAAGTTGCTGAAAACAACGGATTCCCTCTGATACTATAGAGATAAAGCTGACCATTAAATCACGATTTAACATCCCCAGGCAGCAGTGGCTGCTGACAACCTCTAAAGCTTGTAATCTCATTTAACCCCTCTCCTGTCACGAGCAGGCCCAGCCCCTCTGGAATAATACAGCCCAAATGAGACTCGACATGGCAACAAGAGACATAAAACCCTCTTTAGCTTAAAAGTCATGCCACAGTGGGTAACCCTGACCTTCAGCTTTTCCCTCACAGAGCCCCTCGGCCCCATTCTTTTCTCCCCGGGGACCTAAGAGACATTTTATGGAGAGGGAGAGGGAGAGAGGGAGAGTGCTTTTTTTTTTTTTAAAAAAAAGCAGAGCATTATTTACTTTATTAATTATTACTCCCCACTAATAATAATAATAACAAGAACTACAAAGCAGTTGCATTTCCCTTGGGGCAGATTCCAGATGTTTGTAGACAATACAGGAGAGGAAGAGAGAGAAATCACCTGAGCTGCTTCCCCCCCCCCCTTCCCTCAAAAAAAGGTCTCCCTTCCTTTAGTAATAAAAGATGAGCCCTGATGGCTTTCTTCAAACTGCTTTGGCTCAATATTCCCCTTTGCCTGCCGTGCTCTCTTGACTCAGAAGCCAGAGGGGGCATCTCTGCTGGACCAGCGCGTCCCCCCCCCCACTCCGCTCGCCCCTCCTTGCATTTCCAATGAAGCTCGTCTCACTCGTCGCCTGCCATCTTCAAAGCTTCCTTAGGACACTGTCATTATATTTTATTTTATATAGCTATATCTCCATCTTCATCTCTCTCTCCCCCCCCCCCGGAGTTCAGTTGCCTGGAGAAACCTGGAGGCTTCTGTGAGCCCGACAATTCCTCCTCCTCCAGCCTTTTCTCTTCACCCTCTTCGGCTTGCTTAAAGTGGGGGGGGGGGGCGAGGGCACCGAGGATAGAGAGGCTCACCCTTGGAAATTTAATGGCAGTGACGCAGCGGGTGGAAAGGAGTTTGGAGGGAGTTCCCCCCCCCCCAGTGCCCAGTTATTCCGTGATAAACAACACCCCCCCCCTCTCCTTCCCCTTCTCTTCCGGCGCGACGACTTTGGAAGGTGGGGGGGGGGTGTTCAACTTGCAGGCGTGACCGCGCACCAATGGCTGATTACTAATCTGGTACATTTCTCTGGTTGTATATATTCTGCCACACACACACACACACAGCCAATAAGTTCCTTTGCAAACTTATTGGCAAACACACACACACGCCATTTCCCAGAGAGAAGGCGATCGGGTTTTCCTTGCCAACCGTCCCCCCCCCCCCGCAAACCCCACAATCTGTTCTGTTTGAATCCCAGCCTAATGGCCAAATGCTAGGGGAAATTCCGACGCTCTGCCACCTCGGACTTCAGCAGCTCCGAGAATCAAACCCTTTAAAATGAAAGAGAAAAGGCAAAGAAATTGGGAGGAAAAGAGCGCCCCCCCCCTCGCGCGCCCCCGAAATATCCTCTCGCCTGCCTCTGCTTACAGTCAACGAATAAAAGTTACCCCAGCAAACAGAAGTGCCCACAGCGGATGGAGGAGCAGAGGAAAAATGGAAGGAGCTGTTTCGGGGTGGGGGTAGAAGCTCTGGGTCCGGCTGAAACTTTTGCGGCACTTTTTTAAAAAGTAGCCTGTCTGTACCTAAAGAAGCAGCTCATCCGTTTCAGCTTGCAGTGGAGGGTGGTGCGTCTTGCATCCCATGTTCCTTGCCAGAAGAAGGAACCCCCCCCCCTCCAATACACACACGAGAATTTCTAGCAGGCTGAACACTTGGGAAGGGGAGATGGGGAAGTAGGGACGGTGGGGGGAAAGAAAAGAGATCAAAAGCAAAACTCAAGCTCATTACCTGCACACATAGCTTTTCAAGACTCCAGATGCCAGACCTCTTGGTTCTGAAGATCAACTCAACATTTTTGAAGTACTCCTTTTAATTTTGCACCCTCCCCCAAAAAAAAGAAAAAAGGGGAAAAAAGAGAAAGCAGCTTTAATGTTAGTTGATCAAAAAATTTTCCCCCTGAGCTTAAAAACCCCGGCATAAATGTTTAGTGCAACTTCCCCAGTGCCTAGTGTAACAAGCCCAGCCTGCCCAAACCTCTTTAGCTATGGAGTGGTTTATTTAATTTGTCAGTATAATAGAAGCAGCTGAATGAGAGACAGAGAATGCAGTGTGGTATAAAAGAAACAAAGGCTAAAAGTACCACTATTTTGATTCCCTTTTAAAAATTACTTCCAAAGTGTGGTATCTATTGTGAAGAATAATGCTGAACAAAGCACAGTGTCTTGGCAATATTCACAGAGCTCATTCACACAGCCGGTTCTGTCTGTACATTCAGAGGTAGAATACACTTATAAATGATGCATTGGAAGGACTATGGTTTCCATTGTGTTCCCAGTGTAAACAAAAAGACAGACAGAAGCTGAATGGCATATGGGCAACGAGGCTGCACTATATTCAGCCATTCCAAAAGTATTGTGAAGGTAAAATATAATGCTTCTCCCCCCCCCTCAACTTCAAAATAAGGGGAAATCGGCCTCTTAAAAAAAGCAACAACAACAAAAAATGTTCTCTCTGCAAAGGCTCCAAATTTTGTACATTGAGGTGTTTCATAAAACATAGCCACGCACGTACAAAGGAACAATGTGCAGATCTTTGGGGAAGGTGGTTGAAAGAGGGGAAAGAATTCCATTGCTAAAAGTTTGACGTCTGAGCAGGGTAGGGTCTCGAGAGAGAGAAATGATTGCCATCATAATGTAGTGATTGGATCTCACAGTAATGAGGATGTGGGAACTGGCAGACTGTTGCAGGCCTCTTGTTTTATTCTACACTCGGTCTCCATCTCTTGTACAACGAAGGAAGAAACAGCCAATTCTATTGGTATCTCACACACACACACACACACACACACACACACACACAGGATAACTATCCTTGCATCAGCAGTACAGGCACTGATCGGAATTCCTAGTGTGGACTGCACTGGGAACAAACACTATCTTTGTTTATTATAGCCAGACTGAGAAAATATTTTTACACTCTTTCATGTCACTGATGGGGTAAAATTACCCCCATTTAATCCTTGGAATAAAACAGTCCCAAGTTGCAAATCATTTCTAACCCTTCATATTGGAAGCAAAATAAATTATATAGACCCAAGCAAATGCATAAAGGGCATAATTATTCACCCTAGATGCAGATTTTTGGTTATTCTTTGGGTACAATAATGTGATATATATATATTTCTTGCTTAATATGCCCATTGTTTTAAGCATTCTTTTTCTTTCATTCATAATTCTCTGGGAATTTACTTCACTGTATCCCTTATTCAAGGCTTTAGAATCTTGCCACCACTGTGCCTGTTTTACAGGACTAAGACGCAGGTTTGTGGATTAATCAGGTGATCCTCAAAATGAAACAGCTATGAAAAATTGTTAAGAACAGTCTACCTGACTGTGAAATTAAAGTACGGGGGAGGTGGGGAAACCTGTGGCTTTTTATATGTTGCTGGACTTCAGCTCCATCAGTCCCAGTAGCACAGGGAACAGTTGGGAGTTGTGGTGGGAGATGTAATCTGTCAACATCTGGAGAGCCAAACTTTTCCCATCCCTGTATTAGAAGAAATCAACAAAGCCTGCAATCCTATACCCATTTCAATGGGAGTAAGATCCATTGAACTCAATAGGGCTCACTTCGTTCTGAGTAGACACGAATGTGCTGCAAATGTCTTAACATGGCGTAATGTCTTAACGTGGCGTAATGTTAATCATGTGACAAGCCATTCATGTGGATTAGTTTGCCTTGTAGATGAACAATTTTCACCACAAGAATACAAGTACAAGCTACTCTG
This sequence comes from Podarcis filfolensis, assembly GCF_964270895.1. NCBI lineage: Eukaryota > Metazoa > Chordata > Lepidosauria > Squamata > Lacertidae > Podarcis > Podarcis filfolensis. The sequence continues at coordinate 26,146,796 of NC_139607.1, read as the reverse complement.
CCCCAAAATCTTGCAATAGAAAGCCAGCTTCACGAAGGCATGCCTACCATGAAACAATGTTAGGCAGCTGTTTCAGTCAGCAGACGGACAGATTTGGGAGGTCGATAAAGGGAAGGAGAAAAATCTGAACTGGGTCGCAAATCAAAGAGAGGTTCTTCACACAAGACCCAGTGAAATGGATGGGATTTTCACCCAGCTTCCATTGATTTCGATAGGGATTACACGAGACACCTTCCTGATGGAATGTGCCTCCATACTTGTGTGTGTAGAAGTGCATGAGGCTTAGTAATGGGACTTTGAAGGAAAAAACAAATTAAATGAAGAGCGACAACAAGTCTAGATGTTACCTTAATTAATTGAGATTCAAGGCAGTGATTGGAATTACTGAAGCTTGCAAGTAAACGTAGAGATGTTAAACCATCTGACTGGAGGGCCAACTACCTGGATTTGGGAAAGGATTTTTATTCTTTTAAAAAAGAGTCCATGTTTGTATGCAAAGAACAGTATAGTCTACAATCTGCACATGGGGGAAAAATGGATTGCCTATGGAACAGACGCTCTCTTGGGGCATAAGCGTTCCATGATTAGTTGTGTTCCATGATCAGAAAGGGCTTGCAAGACTTGTCTCCAGAGGTCTCTACTCATTCCTGTGCTCCTGGTAGTCTGCTGGATGCTCTTCAACCTATATGCAATGCTGCAGAGTAGGATGTCTTCTCAGGGCCATTTCCATAAAGTAGGTTTGGGGAACTTCTGCTCGGCCCCATGGCAGTTGTGCTGTGGGATCTCCACCTTATCTCCTGTGCTCTTTTACATCTATATGAAGCTGATGGGAGAGGTCATTAAAGGATCTGGAGTAATGTGCCATTTACACTCAGTTCTGTTCCTTATATTGATTGTGATCAGATAAAGCAGTGCAGGTGCTGGAGGCACTGGTGGGCTGGATGAGGGCCAATAGGTTGAAGATGAACCCTGACAAGATGGAGGAGGCACAGGGAGCTGTTATGTCTGGGATTTTGAGAAGCAGCCTGTTCTAGATGGGGTTACACTTCCTTTGAAGGATCAGGAATGTAGCTTGGGGATGCTACATGATCACTGAAGGCCCAGGTGACTTCAATGACACAACTCTAGGTAGTTCATCAACTTTGGGCATTTCTGGGTCAGGATAATCCAGCCATAGTTATCCATGCTTTGGTAATCTCTGTAAAAGATTACTGTTTGTGATACTTTAAGTTGTTCTGGAAATTGCAGCAGATGCAAAATGCTACCCCTAGAGGCAGTGAGGAGGAGTCATACCATACTGATTTTGAAGATGTCGCACTGGCTACTTACGGTATATGTTTAGTAGTCCAATTTAAGGTGTTGACCTTAGTGTTTAAGCCCTAAATTACTTGGATCCAGGATACTTGAAGGAATGCCTCATGCAAGATCACCCTGCTTGTGTATTCAGATCTGCAGGAAAAGCAGTGACCCAAAATAGGGCCTGTTCTGTGATAGAATTCCAGCTGTGGAACTCACTCTCTTGTAAGTGGGTGGGTTTCAGTACCTAAATGCATATAGCTCCCTAATTTAAGAGACTTGCAGTGCAATTCTATGCATGTCTACTTAGAAGTAAGCTCAACTGACCTACTCCCAGGTAAGAGTGTATAGGATCACAACCTTGTGCCTATATAAACCACAAGCATAAGACATCGATTCACACATCTAGCAAAGTGGGATCCACAATGGATATTTGTTATTCTTTAAGGTGCGCTGTGGGTTAAACCACAGAGCCTAGGACTTGCTGATCAGATCCCCGTGATGGGGTGAGCTCCCATTGGTCAGTCCCTGCTCCTGCCCACCTAGCAGTTTGAAAGCACGTCAAAGTGCAAGTAGATAAATAGGTACCGCTTTGGCAGGAAGGTAAACGGCGTTTCCGTGCGCTGCTCTGGTTCGCCAGAAGTGGCTTAGTCATGCTGGCTACATGACCCGGAAGCTGTATGCCTTCTCCCTTGGCCAATAAAGCGAGATGAGCGCTGCAACCCCAGAGTCGGCCACGACTGGACCTAATGGTCAGGGGTCCCTTTACCTTTACCTTTAAGGTGCCACAAGACATATATATATATATTTGCTAAAACAGACCATCAAGGCAACCTCTCTGGAATTTCCCATCCTTAAATCCATTACCTGAAAATATTTGCATGGATTTCAGTAGAGCTTTGTTCCAAATCAGTGTGCTTAGGATCACTCCATAAAACTGTTTGAAGAACTTAGGTTTAGGACAAAATATCTGTTTCCTCTTCAGGGTTACAACAAGTGCATCCATCTGCACAGATAATCTGGCATTTTGAATAACTTCACACTTAAGCCCTGTCAATTTGATCTCCCAAGGTTAATTGATTATTACCATAGTACTGCCAGAAAAGATCAGAGTGCTTACATCTTTTCATTAATCCTTTGCCATTCAGGGAGAGGATGTAAAAGAAGCCTATAGTGCTTTGGGTTTTACTGTTTCCAAGTCTACCACCCATACTCTAGACTTGTATTTATTATAGCTGATGAATCTTCTCATCAGTGACACAGGTTGTCATGCATACAAACCAACAACACACAGTATCATGTTTCCGGTAAAAAGGCTAAAAAGCAAACAAAGGTCAGTGCACCAAGGTTATTAAGGAGGAAAGGCAAAAACTAAAACTGTCTAAATCTGGGAAGGATGGGGGAGGGGAGTCCAATAACAAGCTCAAATCCCAGTTCTTTCTTAAAGCTGACATTCAGCATTTTTGCCTTGGTAAAAGCCCGTCAGCATTCAACAATGCCTCTCAGGGGTGTTCTAGTAGAGATGAGCTTTATCAGCAATTGCATATTTGTTATTGACATCATTCTTTTCAGTGGCCTAGATGGGCACAATGGGGGATTAACCCGCATGCAAGGCAGTGTGACAACTCAGTTGAAAAACAGAACCTGGTCAAATGTCAGTTCTAAAAAACTGCTGTTGTAGAGAAACTCTCTATTTTTTTTTTAAGCATTGCTGTGTTTGCTGGAAACCTACATTTATTTTAAACGATTGCCAGTGGCGTTTTTCAGTTTGGAAACAAACAAACAAACAAATAATCCTCATACAGAAAAGCTGGAAATGAGAAAAAGATAACGGAGTTCTATTTTACCTTGCATTTGGTCTTCCTATTATGATGGAAGTTTCCATTATTATTCTTATTATTTTAAAAAAGGTCAAGCGAGTTTGTTGCTTTTATAGCCTACTCGGACCAGTGCTTTCACATGACAACCGCCTGCCCCCCCCCCCAATGCGCCGTGAGGTAAATTAGGCTGTGTGAGATACTGACTTGCTCAAGACTACCTAGTGAGTGCAATTGCATGCTATAAGAAATTGGGTCTGAATATGGCAGCACTGGGTCTGGTTCCTCAAGGACCTGCCTCAATGTCTAGTACAATTTACTCCATGTCCTGACATGATTACGCTGTGGGTTTCTCCACCCATATGGTGTGGAATGAAGAAATGCGCAGTGGAATGATCTCCCACCTGCCATTTCATAGCTTACTGGAGATTTGTACCTATGTTTCTCACATTTACCCAGCATGCTAGCAACTGCACTGGCACTGCCTCAGACCCCACTTACAGTATACATTTAAAGCAACGTAATACCACTTTAAATAGTCGTGGCTTCCCACAAGAATCCTGGGAACAGTAGCTGGTTAAGGGTGCTGGGAATTGTTAGGAGATCCCATCCTCCTTCACACAGCTACAGTTTCTAGAGTGGGTTAACAATCAATCTCTCTTCCCAGGGAAGTCTGCAAATGGTAATGCTGGGAGGTGGTGTGTGTGTCTCCTAATAGCTCTCGGTCTCCTTAACAAACTACAGTTCCCAGAATTTGTTGGGCAGGGGGGGAGCCCATAAAATGGTATGGTACTGCTTTAAATGTACAGTCATACCTCATGTTACGTCTGCTTCATGTTATGTTCTTTCAGGTTACGTCCCGTGGTGACCCGGAAGTACCGGAAAGGGTTACCTCTGGGTTTCGCCGCTCGCACAAAATGTATATATTCTATCTAATTAGTCTAAGATTTTGGACATATTGTTTTGTGGGCAAATGTCTTGGGGCCACGTGACATTGGTGGAGGTGGCCTGAGAAAAAATGGTTGGAGTAACATGTGAGACTAACTTTTGCTTGGTAGGCTGTATTTCAGCCATGCAGAAGTCTGCCGTTTCCTACACATGTTCTCCTCTCTGTCTTTAATCCAGGGGAGTAAGAGGCACAATTGAAAGACACATTCCAGCCAGGCAAAATCACTGAAGGAGGGTGTGGAGCAGGGCTGGTGAGAAGGCTAGCCTGGAGATGAGAAGGTATGGCCAGATAAAGGTATTTAGAGGGCCACATTCAGCCTCTGGGCCTGAGGTTCCTAATCCCTGATTTAAAACATAGCTTTAGCTCTCATTATCATATTAAACCCCCCCCCCACATATGCCATCATTCCACTGAGTGATTTATCTGTATGATTAGTATCCTGATTTAGTGATTTAAACTATGTGGTAGGCTAGTCCTTGTGTGTCTAAAACTGAGCATCTAAAACTGATACTCAGCAGCAACAACAGAGACATGGACGTAGCGACCAGTCCCTGCAACAACCCAGATACCAATTCTATGACCGTCTGTACTCTGGGAACATAATTATTAGCTAATAACGTCAGCCAAAGCATCTTTCAACACTATGTCATCTTCAGTCAACAATGCCCTTTTGCATTCTCTATAAGACAAACAGGCCAGGCTCTATGCAAAATAATAATGATACCAGAATACAAATCTAGACACAAATCTAACATTAGGAAACACAATATTCAAAAACTAGCAGGAGAACAGCTCAGCCTCCCTTGCTGACCTGAATGTGCCTATTTTTAAACAAAGAAACAAGGGGGGACAGACTAATCAAAGTTCAGTTCTATCACCTCTGGATTAAATTGAGATAATGCCTTTCCCCCTTGCTACAGGTATTAATTAACATAGCAATCCTAGGGAAAAATTGTATCATTTTCAGTTACTGCTGTTGTGAATTATCATTGTGCTTATTTTGCATACGTTTTAGCATGAATGTAATTGACAGTTTTATTTGTCTGTGGCACAACGGCCATTGCAAAATGCTGAAATGCAAATTTATAATACCTGCAAACACAAAACAGTAGCAAACCTAGACATATGCTAGGACAAATACAAAGGTAACAGGGACAAAACATAGCACTGATAACAACTCTAATAGTAGATGACACTAATAATTATCAATACAAACCAAGATTAACAATAGCATCAAAATACTACTGCCGATGGCCCTCCTTGCCGTCCACAGCAGACATCTTTAGAAAATTGAGATTAGGGTTGTTTTTTTTAGCTGCTACCGTAAAGTTGGCAACCATGTCTGAAACAGTTTTATTGTGGTCTGCCAACAGATCACAAAAAAATATCTGGTCCAACCAGCACTTGCTCTCAAGAGGTCTCCCAAAAATGAGATCTGAGATCTCTATACAAGGGACAAAGCCTCCTGGGTACCACAGGGACACAGAATCACATGTCTGCTGTGCACGGGGAATCCCTTTATGCTTTCCCTCCAAATAAGCTGAATACAGTGGTACCTCGGGTTAAGTACTTAATTCGTTCCGGAGGTCCGTTCTTAACCTGAAACTGTTCTTAACCTGAAGCACCACTTTAGCTAATGGGGCCTCCCGCTGCCGCTGTGCCACCGGAGCATGATTTCTGCTCTCATCCTGAAGCAAAGTTCTTAACCTGAAGCACTATTTCTGGGTTAGCAGAGTCTGTAACCTGAAGCGTATGTAACCCAAGGTACCACTGAACATTGTTTGGAAATGAAAGAAAGCTTTTCTAAGGGCAACAAAAGTTAAGCTCTGGAATCTCTTGTTGAAAATATCAGTATCTCTTGAATGAACTTAAACCAAGGGAAAAAATGCTTAGAATTGGCTGGCAAGTACATTTTCCTGAGAATCTACATCAAAAATCCTGTTTCTGATGAAAAATCTTCCCTTCTCAAGTAGGGAAGTCCGAGCATTCACAGAGTAAGACTGTGACAATGTTAACCAGCAATGGGCCCATCTACCCTTAGCAAGTTGTCCAGTGAAACACTGTTTTGCCAAATTACTGTCTGCGAAAGCTTATTCTGTAATAGATTTGGTAGTATTTAAGGTGCCACAATTCACTTCCTTGTTTTTATTCTGGGAGAACCAATGGGCAAATGCAGCTCTCCCTGTGCAGAAAAGTTTCCCTGTTCATTTCAGTTGGAGGCAAGCTAACCAGTACTCATATTTCTTGCTTCTTACTGTTTTTGGAAAGGAAAGCTCTGCACTCTTACCTACATGAGATAAAACTAGAACCACAGATTCAATTTAATAATGACTTGTTACAGCAAATTTTACCTGGTATTACTGCCAGTGGGTTCAGTTTGAATTTGTTCCTTTCTGTGTTCTCTTCAGGCAAAGTGGGGAGAAGGGGGAAGCCAAAGTAATTTGGGCGAGGGGGGAGGAATCCAGGGTATCGAAATTGAAATGTGTGTAAATTAAACACATGTGAAGTGCACAATATGTGGCAAATTAGTACAGAAAATACTGCAAAAAATGTGCATCTTCAGGGTTTGCCTGCACACCATGATGTGACAGGTATTATTGCCCTTTGTACAATTATTTAAACCCTGTAGGAATTCCCAGTGTCAGGGTATGTCAGCGTACTGTTATTAGACAAGTTTAATTAGGATCTACCCTGCTGCTCCTAACAAGTATTTAATTAACTTCTAGGCAGGGTAATTAGCTTTTAGATTGTGGCTGATTTTCTGTCTCACCTTCTGTTGACACTTGGCCTCCACTAAGGCAGCCTGCTTTGCTGACAGTGTAATGGATAGTATCTTTGGGAAGCCTAATATCAAGCCTGACTAGTCTAATAAAAAAAGAAGAAGATGAAGATAAAAGACGAAATAATGACTGTCAGGGTCATGGTCCGAGAGTGCTACAAAAGGCCACAGATCAGACAGGCAGACACAAAAGCCCGCTAAAAGGAAGGAGGAAAAGAACAATTTGACCTTACGTACTTCAGGAAAATAGAAATAATTGGACAAGATTTGTGTGTGTGTATGTGTGTGAGAGAGAGAGAGGAGGGGGGGAGGAAACAGGAAAAAAGTGTAAAGTATTTTGAATATACTGAATGTAGCTATTAAGAATCTGTAGTTAGTGGCATTTGGAAAAAAAAATATTGTACTAGAGTTTTCACCCTATATATTTATAAGGCAAATAAAAGGGAGTGGTTTGAACCTTTATTGTAAGATGCAATCTATTTCTATCTTTCATCGAAATAAAAATAAAACAAAATTAGCAGACTGTACAAATGAGCTTTATCGAAACTGGTTGTTGTTTAACCCCTTAAACCCCACCTGAAAATGTAGTGGAATTCAGAGACTGTGTCTTTTGATCTGCTCCGTAGAATTCTTTTAGCCATTCCTGACATATCATTAAAAATAATGGTGCTGCATTCAGGAACACAGCTATGCAAAAATTTGGGACTAGGGGGGGTGGGAACGCCGAGGAGCTTGCAAAACCCTTCCCCTGTCATTAGGACAAAAGGCTTGTAATTTTCTTTCATTTTGAAAAGCAGGATTTTTTTTTTTAAGTCTTAATTTTTGCAGAGTGCCCCAGGTATCTAAGTGTTGGTATTCCATGCCTCCTTTAGTAACAGAATTTCAACAGCATTGCTCCAAAACATTAACAGTTGACAAAAGTATTACCACTGAGTTTGGGTTTATTATAAACACACACACACACACACACACACACACACACACACACACACTTGATCAGAGCACATGAAGGAGAAATTCTGATTATGAAGTCTCGGTACAGGGTTGTTTTTTAATAAAAAAGCCCCTGACATTATGAAATGTAGTGTTGTATGCCACCCCTCTCTCTGAGCGGTGCAACATTCCAGGTGTCCCAAGTGCTTACCCAGGCTTTGTGTTTCGTTTGGAATGAGGGACAGTGGAGACTGTGGTGTCTTTAGGATATAAGGTATATGGGGTGTTAAGGTAAAGGTAAAGGGACCATTAAGTCCAGTCGTGGCCGACTCTGGGGTTGCGGCGCTCATCTCACTTTACTGGCCAAGGGAGCTTCTGGGTCATGTGGCCAGCATGACTAAGCCGCTTCTGGAGAACTAGAGCAGTGCATAGAAATGCCATTTTCTTTCCCGTTGGAGTGGTACCTATTTATCTACTTGCACCTTGACGTGCTTTTGAACTGCTAGGTTGGCAGGAGCAGGGACCGAGCAACAGGAGCTCACCCCGTCACGGGGGATTCGAACTGCCGACCTTCTGATCGGCAAGCCCTAGGCTCTGTGGTTTAACCCACAGCACCACCTGTGTCCCTGTGTATGGGTTGTTAGGGGAGGGGTAATACCTCTGTGGGGGATACATTGTGCTGCTTCTGGGGTTGTTTGTCCACACACCCTGCACTCAGCTCTCACCTGTGGCTTCTAGAAGCTGTCAGTATGTGACAGTGGCCACACCCCAGGAATGGCTTCGACTCGCCAGCTAAACCAGGTGAAGGGTAGCCAATGGCTCTCAAACCTTTGGTGAATTAGGGACTTCCTCTGCATGTGAAGACAGGCTCTGGCAGATTGAGCAGACAAGGGCCAATAGTTAAGGTAAGAAGTCGGTTTCTGCATGTGTTGTAGAGGGAAGTGAGGGGCAAATGGGGCTTGTCAAACTGGAAGGTAGCCCATCTAGGGGGAGGAAAACTTTAATCATTAACCTCTACTTTCCTTGTGGGATAGCTTATGGGGAAGAAAAGGCTAAGGAGTAAATCCTATACAAATCCAGAGTGAAGTCCCTAAGATGGTTGGATGGCGCCTTGTACGCCTCCTTCTGGCAACTCCTGCAGCCAAGCGGGTGCCAAACGTATTGCTCTGCTTTCCTTTGGACTACTTCAGTGAGGCTGAGAGGGTGATCCTATCATCTGGGCAGCCGACAACCTCCATAAACACTGCCCAGGCTTACGCCCTGGGGGCAAACTGGTTTCTTTGGGTGTGTGTGTGTGTTGCTCCAACGTATCACTAGACATACTGCAATCACTGTTTTAATGGTCTTCCTTTCCCCTGTGCTGGGACATTCAGCACAGTACTCATAATGTCAGTTTTCTTTGGAGAAGAGAGTATTGGAGACCCCTGGTATCTTGATAGCCTGTTTATGTGGGCCTTTATTCCTTACAGAAATAAATAAATAAAAATCACATAAATGGTTTTTTCCCACAGCAGTGCACAAACCACAAACCCCTCATAAAAGCAGTGGGCAGTATAAAACAAACCATGAATACCTTACAAGGTGCAACTGCACCCTAAAATTCCAAGTCAGACAAGACAACAAAGCTAACAGACCGGGGGTGGTCTTCCCACCTGCCAAAGGACTGTATTAATAAGGTAAAGGTAAAGGACCCCCGACAGTTAAGTCCAGTCGCGAATGACTCTGGGGCTGCGGCACTCATCCTGCTTTACAGGCCAAGGGAGACGACGTTTGTCCGCAGACAGTTTTTCTGGGTCATGTGGCCAGCATGACTAAGCCGCTTCTGGCGAAACCAGAACACTGCATGGAAACACCATTTACCTTCCCGCCGGAGCGGTACCTATTTATCTACTTGCACTTTTTGGCGTGCTTTCAAATTGCTAGGTTGGCAGGAGCTGGGACCGAGCAACGGGAGCTCACCCTGTCGCAGGGATTCGAACCACCAACCTTTTGATCGGTAAGCCCAAGGCTCAGTGCTTTACACCACAGCGCTACCCATGTCCCTCTGCATTGCTTTGAGGCTAATAGTTGGGGCCTGCATGCTGGTGGTGGGTAGAGCTGGAGACAAACATGTTCCCACCACAAAAATTCTTAGAATTCACCCACCCCAAAAGATTAAAGTCAGTCTTTGATGGGAAGGGAGCACTTTTAAAAAAAAAAAACCCTTCTCCCTCTCAAACTCACCAAAATAGCTGGGCTGTTTACTTTGGCCCAGCATTACCATAAATACTGACTCATGGAAGCTGGTTTTCTTCCACAGAACATCTTGCTGTGCTGGCTTACAAAAGCCTCTGCATCCTTCACCCAGGGTGTGCAGTAATCCATGATGGTTTTGATTGTGCATGTTCCCCATAACAAAAGCCTCTGTCAAGGCTGAAATGTAGGCTGCTGTCAGATTTGAGTCAGGAGCTGGAAACTAGGAATTCAGCCCAGGAGTCAAAGCCAGGGGTGAGAGCCAAGGAACAGGCCAGAGCCAAGAAGACATTGACGAAGGTGCTAGTCCAGTAAGGATGCCTTTTATAGCACTTTCTGTCCAGGAGGTCCCAATCACACGCTCTCTCTCTCTTTCTCTGTGTGTGTGTGTGTAGGTCACAATAAAAAACTAGGAACCATATCACTGGCAGATAACGTTCCTAGTTGCAGTTCTGACAATCATAGCTCATGATGTGTGGCAGGAGGGCAGACGCTGAGGGGTGGGGAGGGGACGGAGCTTTGTGTGTCATATGACCTCTTTTAAGCCCCCTCTAAGCTAGACTGCTGACCCCAGTTGGAGTGGAGTCCCCAGCCCTGTTGTCAGTGTCAAATATTCAGCTGCCCACCTGGTTGGGTTTTGTACCTGGAATGGGAGCAGGCACCATTTTGTTCTTTGCCTCAGGCAGCAATTCTACTTAGATATGTTTTTTGTTTTGACGATCAAGCATCATATAAAATTTGTTTTTAAAAAATGTATTGGGCCAAATCTGAAGGTTTCCATTTCTAGCCTTTGCAGTTTCTGGCAATCAGTTCCTTTCCTTCTGGCTCTCTTCTGAACTGGCGATCAACACTGCTAAAAGCCAACATTGATGATGATCTCTTTAGGAGGCACACATGTAGAATAATAGAATCATAGAGTTGGTTGGGACCATCAGGATCAACTAGTCCAAGCCCTTCAATTCAGGAATCTTTTGTCCAGCATGGGCTTGAACCCCCGATCCTGAGATTAACCATCTCATGCTGTACCAACTGAGCTATCTATGACTTCTTTCTGTGGCACAACTAAAGCAGCATACTATGTCCAGTAAACACAGGGCAAGGGAACCGCACACGACTAGAATGGCTACAAGGGGCATTAGTGCTGAAATGAATGATAATTGGCATGCTATGAGGATTAGTAATTAGTGCTGATTGATGGCTCACATGCAATCGTATGTAGTATTTTACAGCTGAACGTTTCAGATTTCATTTTTATACCAGCCAAAGAGAACACAAGGAAGAAAAGCCCATAAAACTCAAGCACGCTAATTTTAAAAGTTCGCATTCCAAATTTTAATTTCAAGTTTTTCATTCAAGCCATGAATGATGTAGCTGGGAATCTGAAGGTATCTGAGATATTTCCAAACATTCATTTCCACTGTCACCCATTAAATGTGACCTACGGTTGTGCCCTGTTCTTCATGTACACTGCTTGGAAAAAGCCCTATATATACCGCATATATTTCTATTTTAACTTTTCCTGAAATATATTTGAAGGTATATTAAAACATTGCATAGCTTTCTAAAAGTAGAGCAAATGTTTTTAAAGTAGGGTTGTTGTTTTTTTAAAAAAGGTACCGTGCAACAGTAATGCATGCTGAATGAGCCCACCATTTTTCATCTTTTCAAGCCTGCCAATATTTAAATCTTCGAACATTTCTGGAATGACTTATAGAATTAGAAGGCTCTCTGCCAGTTTATCAATTTTAGTTAGCAATGAGAACCCTCTCATTGAATGTTAGGCTTGGAGGCCTTCCCTATGGAGGCAATAATCTCTTTTCCCAACAGACAGTGGCTGCCAACTGGCTCATGGGATTGACAGGTAGAATTGTACCTACATGCCACCTTGTCGAACCTATAGCAATTTGTTCCGAAGCTGGAACACTGACTGCTATGAGGTACTTCTCCTTAATTCAGAAGAGGGAAAGCTGGCAGGAAAATGGTTGCACCTGCCAAGGTTTATGGGGTTTAGCAGCTAGCAGGAAGCTAAAAGCAATGCAAAGAAGATTTCCTACAATTGGCAACTTCTCTCAGCTTCTCACAGCATGAAATATTTGCAGTTCCCCCCACCTTCAACTTTCATAGTACATGAAAACTGCGATTAGGTGAAATGAACTACATAGTTCCGTCCGGAGCTTAAATCTCAGGATCGACTCCATTTGTTTTAAATAAAGTTGCATTTCAGGACTCTGGGTTGTAGGCCTCTACCATTTACTCAGAGTAGTTCCATTGAAATTGAGGGACCTAAGTTAGTCATGGTCATTAATTTCAATGGCTCTGCTCTCAGTAAAAGTTGGTGGAATACAACCCAGAATCCTCCCAAGCTGGCCGACCACAAATATGAGGAAAAACAACAGCCACCGAACTGGGATAGCACCACTGAGAGGGCCAGGAGACAGAAAGAGGGAGGAACCTATATGTACGAGAAAGGTACTATTTAAAAGTATATTTCTAGCACCTGGAAGTCTTTTTCCTCTCTTTTTTTGTTTTGCCCGCAATAAATACAAACCAAAGAAATTGTAATGTCAACAATAAAATACAATTTAAAACCACAAATTAGAAATATCCTCCTCCCCACACCCAACAATGGCCACAGTTCATAAAGCATTTAAAAACACACTTCAAACCAGCATATTGGGAATCTATAGGCCAGTAAGACAGCAGCATAATCAATAAGATAATCTCAGTTAAAAGCCATTTGAAACGGATATATCTTCAGAGCATTTTTGAAGACCCAAACTGATGAGGACAACCATACATCCCTTGGAAGGGAGTTCTACAGATTTGGGGACACCACAGAGAAGACCCTGTCCCTGCTGCTCACCAATCTCATGGAGTTCATGATCAGCAAGTAGGGCCCATGAAACTGAACTCAAGCAGGTTGATGCAGGTACTCAAGATACCACCAGCAGTTTGTTAAAAAGCAGAACCTGAAGCAAATGGTTCCGAATCTAAAATTCTGGCAGCCGTTCTAAAATCTGCTACACTTTTGATGAAATGCAAAAGAACTGCACTTAAATGAACTAACATTCAGCATTCTTGTGATATCACCATTCTAGCAATACTTTGATTTTTTAGAAATGAATTATCAGAACCTTTACTGTACTCACCCGCCCAATTTAACCCTGGCATTTTCACGGGGTTGCTCTCAGTGGAAAGGTAAGAGGCCTTTGTGGTATTCGAGGTAGCTTAGAATGTTTATTTAGCTCATTTCAATAATTTAAATGGTGTCAAATGCTTTTCGGTGCAAGGCATTCTACCCAGTTTTCTAGGAGCTCTTAATGCTACGCAGAAGCAAATGATTAGGTGAAATGGCGAAGTATATTAGTACGGCTGCTGTAAAATCTCCCAGAAGCTTGCATATCTGGTCTGTGTTGGTAATAGGATACGGAGCTAGAGAGGCCATTGTACGGCTGTGCGACGGCTGTCCTTTCTCTGTCTCTTGCACGTGTGAAACTGTGCAGGTGATGATTCCAAAAGGACGAAACCTGCACATGATGCTCTTATGGTTTGCCTGCTATAGATACCGCAGCCCACGGAAAATTAAACCACAATCAGATGGATACATTTCTATAACCAGTCATTTCAAACCTTGCATCACAAATTAATGTATTCTGCGTCAATAAAAGAACCTGATTTTGTGCTTTGAATCCAGTCCTTTGCCTTCTGTTTGCTACACAATGCCATCTGACTCCTTTAAAAAAATATGGTGTTCCTCCCCCCCCTTTTCCCAACAGCTGCACCTGCTCCGCTTCAGAAATATCACTGAGTGTAAATCTTGGACTTGTTCTGTCTACTCTGATGTTAATGCTGCCATTGGCTGAGAAGAGCAAAGAAAGCAAAGTGTAATGCTTCATCAAAAGAAAGAAAAGGTGCATTCAAAAGCTCATTAAAATATATATTTTAACATCAGAGGAAAACATGAATGCAGTCCCCCCCACTACTTTAAATAATTAGGAGTGAGCACAACGTTTTGCAACATTTTTAGGTGGTAGCAAAAAGCATGCTCCCACACAGTCAGTTCTTTCTTTTGGTGAGGGGGGGGGCATGCCAAAAAGGAATCAAAAGTGTGAAAATTTTGCATTGCAGGCAGCATTGCTTTCAGTCTTAATTGACTTCCTTTCCCCCCAAGTGGCTGCATTGCATGGTGATATCATTTATGGATCTGTAGTCACATGATGCGGGTGGTGCTGTGGGTTAAACCACAGAGCCTAGGACTTGCCGATCAGAAGGTCAGCGGTTCGAATCCCTGTGATGGGGTGAGCTCCCGTGACTTGGTCCCTGCTCCTGCCAACCTAGCAGTTTGAAAGCACAAAGTGCAAGTAGATACATCGGTACCGCTCCAGTGGGAAGGTAAACGGCGTTTCCGTGCGCTGCTCTGGTTCGCCAGAAGTGCCTTAGTCATGCTGGCCACATGACCCAGAAGCTGTATGCCGGCTCCCTCGGCCAATAAAGCAAGATGAGTGCCGCAACCCCCGAGTCGTCTGTGACTGGACCTAATGGTCAGGGGTCCCTTTACTTTTACCTTAATTATTATTATCTTCCATTCTTTTAAGTGACAAGCTACTTCGACTATGCGGGGTAGAGATTGAAATGTTTTACCTAGTCTCATGACACTGTCATGTTCATAATGCAATCTCTAATTGGCTTGGATTACTTGGGGGAGGAGAAATTGGGAGAAAGTTATGGTGAAACAGCAGTAGAGAGGGGAAACAATGGCTGTGAAGACCTAGGAAAGGCCATGATCAAGAGGCAGAATTCAGGCATGTGGTGGAGGGGATTCTACCTCAAGGAAGGAATAATGGAGAATAATGGAATCTAGCAGATTCCTGAATATATTGAGGGTTTTTCTGGTGGATAGAGCTGGTGATCCAATCAAAGCTTGCTGTTGGGTGGCAAGATGAGTAGAGCTATCAACCCAGTTGCTTCTCCTCAGGGTCTTATCCAGTGCTGCATAGTCTTTGCTACTCCTTGGTTTACTGAGAAGCTGTGGGCAATAATAAAATCATAGTACTGAAGAGGTGGAAGGGACATGGGGATAATCAAATCCAGCCCCCTGCATTGCAGGAATCTTTTGCCCAATGTACCCATGACCCTGAAATTAAGAGTCTCATGCTCTACTAACTGAGCTATCTGATTCTTCAATGAATCAGACTAGGAGGGAACTTGACTAGTGAATGGGTCTCTCTCTGGAGCACTCAGGAGCACGTTATGAGCCATTTGTATGGCACTTTGAGAATAAAGTCATGCAGATGCATAGTGCTTGAGTTGTCACACCTGCTGCAGCCCAAGCTGAGATGTCTGTTACAAAAGTTGGGCACCAAGCGCCCACTTTCTACTGAGTGGTAGCAAGATTCCAGGGGGTTTCAGGTGCTCACCCAGGGTCTGTGTTCCTTTGAGAATCAAGGCGGAGACTGTCGTAGCTTTAATAATTTGTCCACCCTTCCCACTTCCCAGCACACCTTGCTAAAGACATTCTTTTCCAGTCACCTCACCTGTCTGGACACCCCATCACCTTGGCAACCTCTTTCTGCCCAGGCCTAGGGATTTCTCTTAGATGGCCTTTCAATACCTTTTGTCATGCTAACGGTTAGCTTATCCCCAGCTAGCTACGTGAAGCTGTGTGGGCTTGCAATCGGATACTGAATTCAACAGTGCTTGGCTTAGTTTTAATTAACTAACTTTGTTTGCTTCATGAATTTATGAGTTTGCTCAAATTTCAGTTCTTTTATTGACTGTAGAAATTATGGTGGGTCTGCCCCACCCCCAATCTCAGAACATGTCCAATGCCGTGTCTTCCTACCTTTTATGGGATCCATTTCATTTAATGCAGCCTGATGATATGGAGAGGACCCAACGTCTTGTGCTCTTGACCCCTGCCCATCCTGGCTGGTGATTTAAATGTGATTTAACGGTATGGTATGGATGTGAGGTTAATATCTGGTTGTGTGAATCTCATTTATATCAATAGGACAGGAGTACGCCACTTAATATTCTACAACCTTCTCATTCCTCAAGGGATATTCTTATAATGTGAGATCATAAGAGAAACACTTTTTCAACTCTAGTAAATCAGATTCATTCAAAGAAGCAGACAAAGGGAGGGAAAAGCCAATTTCTCACAGTGGATCAGACTGAAAATGTTCAGTCAACAATTAATTTGACTCTTGCAGGCTTTTAATAGCCCAAAGTTCTCCACTGAACAGATCAGAGAATTACCGTGTGTGTGTGTACACATCTATATATATATATTTAAAAAAACCTTGATAAGTATGAAATTACATCTAATTACAAAGTTGGTGTAAATGAATGTAATCAGATAATTAAAATCGGTAATGACATATTTACAACTTGAAATGATGTTATTATGATGCTATTTTGGATTACAGTACCAAAAGTTTTGAGCAGGTCCTTTTATTTTCCTTGTTCTGTTCACATTTGAGGCTGAGAAACAGCTCCACCATCTCATGAACAGGCAGGAGATTCACCTGCCAAACGCTTCCTAGTCACACAGCTCTTAAAGGTAGGGGAACAGATGTCCATGCTAGTCCCCCCCCCCCCAACATGATAGCTAGACCGTCAAAAAGAGAAATCCAGGGGCTCATTTTCCTGTCTTCTGATTTCTGCAGGGACCTTGTGTTGTTCTATGGATAGTGCTTGGCTAGTGTCAGGGAACTGTCATCTGAGACGAAGGAGGTGAAAGGGCTCATGGAGGGTGAGAGAGACCACTCAGCGGAGGAGGGGACCAGCAGGGGGAGAAGTGGAGTTCCAAGGGAAAGTGAGTCGGAGGGAGAGCTCAGAGATACTTCTAGCGAGAACAGTGGGGGGGTTTTAGGACCTCCCGTAGGAACACCCACTCCTCGGCGGAAACTGTCACGGCGAGAGTCCAGAAGACGTGTTTCCGTTAAGGAGCTTTTATGCTGGAAGAAGTTCCGTAAACGCCCACTGTCCGATTCAACGAGCGATTGATGGAGCCACGCTTAAGGAGCGCCATCACAGACAGAGGTTTGGGAACTTAGCCAAACTCTGAGGGATCAGGATTTTACGCACAAGCAGCTCATCATCCCATCACAGCAATCGGACAGTCCCTGAAAGCAGCTTGTGCAGAGAAGCATCATGAGTGACCCAGCCGGAGCCGGAGGAGCAGGAGGAGCTGGAGGAGGTCCAACTCTGGAAGAAAGGTACAGAATGTTGGAACTCCAGCTAGCAATGCAAACGGCGAGGCTAGAAGAAAGGAGGGCGCAGGATGCAGAAAAGGCAAAAGGCGCTACACTAGCAAGAAAGATGCCAGGAATGGTGCAGAAGTTTGGGGGGGACCCCAGGAACTACCAAGCCTTTAGGACAGAGATGCAGTATGCTCTTGAACTGCAGTTTAATGACTTTCCCGATGAGGCGTCGCGAGTGGCGTTTGTGATTGGCCATCTCGAAGGAGGGGCGAGAGACTGGGTCAGGCCCCTGATGGCAGGGAATAGTGACATGCTGAAGGACGCGAGGAAGTTTTTTCGCGCCATGGATTTGATGTTTTCCAGCGAGATTGAACAGGGACTGGTACGCAGACAATTGATGGCTTGCAAACAGGGGAGCCGATCGGTTCGTGAGTACTGGACTGAGTTTACAATGTTGATACATAGATTGGGGTGGGACCTATCGGCGGAACCCATTCAAATGCTATTTGAAGAGGGGCTTTCTTCGGCGGTGAAAGACGAACTTTCCCGGGCGCCCAGGGCGGAGTCTATGGACCAGCTGACCAAATCAGCGCTGACCATTGGAGCGCGCCAGGAGGCAAGAGCCTTGGAGAAGAGGGAGGGGAAAGGAGAGCGTTGGAGGGATTTCCGCATTCCAGAGATTCCAGAGCCAAGTTTCCCGCCCGGAGAGCCGATGGAAGTTGGAACAGCGCGCGCGCGCGCAGTTTCAAATCCCAGTGAAGGGAGGAAGAAGGAGGGAAAGAGCGCCAAGAAATGTTACCTCTGCCAGCAGCCAGGTCACTTTGCCAGAGTCTGCCCGCAAAGAAAGGAATGGCAAGGGATGGCGGGGGCTGTTGGGGGAAAGGAGGAGGAAGTCCAGGAGCCAGTAAAAGCCAACGCCTGTCTGCCTCTGTCAGGGCACTGCAGACAGGCCAAGGAGCAGTAAAAGTGCCCACTCCGGAACCTCCAAGACCAGCCCTAGTAATAGAGGTGTTGCTAGAGCTGGCAAACGGATACCCACTAAAGACCAAGGCGCTGTTAGACTCAGGCAGCTCCTGTAATTTTATGAGCAAGGAGTTTGCAGCGGAACACCAGATACAGACACTCCCTTTAAGCAACCCCCTGCAGGTCACCACGATCGATGGGAGGGAGCTGTTGGGGGGAGAAGTTAGCCTACAGACCGTCCCAATGGTTATGAGGGTGGCAAGGCACACCGAAAGGATAGCGTTCAATGTAGCCACCCTGGGAGGGGCGCCAGTCATTTTGGGAATGAGCTGGCTAGCGTTGCATGACCCGCTAGTGGGCTGGCATCAGAGAGTGGTGTCCTTTGGGTCAGGACATTGCCTGGAACACTGCAAAGAGGGAAAGGTGCCAGAAGGGGCAAAAGCCTCCATAGCAGGGACGGAAGTGGCGAACAAAGGGAAGGTGCCCAAACAATACGCTGACCTGAGCAAGGTCTTCAGCGAAAGGGAAGCAGATAAACTACCACCGCATAGAGACTTTGACTGCCAGATTAACCTGGTCCCTGGGGCCCAGCTACCCGTGGGCAAGCTGTACGCCATGTCAGACAGGGAGATGCAGGAGTTGAGGGAGTTTATTGACAAAAACCTGAAGAGAGGTTTCATCAGAGAGTCCAGAGCGGTGGGGGGCAGTCCAGTGTTTTTTGTGGACAAAAAAAACACGGATAAACCGAGATTGGTCGTGGACTACCGGGCCCTGAATGCCGTGTCAGAACCAGTGACCTTCCCCATGCCCAGGATTGATGACATTTTGACCAGGGTGAGGAAGGGAAAGATATTCACGAAACTGGACTTGAGAGGAGCGTACAACCTGATACGAATAAAGAAGGGGGATGAATGGAAGACAACGATGTTCACCCCCCTAGGGGCTTTCGAATATCGCGTTATGCCATTCGGATTGCAATCAGGCTCTGCCTGTTTTCAATCGCTCATGAACCATGTACTGGGACCTTTGCTCTACAAGAATTGCGTGGCATTCCTCGATGACGTGCTGATATATTCGGAGAATGAGGAGCAGCATGTGAAGGATGTCAGGGAAGTGCTGAGCCAGCTGCAAGCAAACCAGTTGTGGGTGAAATTGGAGAAGTGTCAGTTCCACACCAAGGAGGTGGAATTCCTGGGGTACCGCTTATCAGACAAGGGATTAGCCATGGATCCAGGCAAGGTCCAGGCGGTGCTGGAATGGAAGACACCGAAAACCAAAAAAGATGTGCAAAGGTTCTTAGGGTTTGGGAACTTTTACCGTAAATTCATCAAGAACTTTGCCCACTTAACGGCTCCCATCACGGACTGTCTAAGCAGCAAGAAGAAATTCGTTTGGACGGCAGAGGCGGAGCACGCCTTTGAGGAATTGAAAAAGGCATTCGCTTCGGAAGAACAGCTCCTGCATGTGGATTTACAAAAACCCATGAGAGTGGAAACTGATGCCTCAGACCGGGCGGTGGGGGCAGTGCTGCTTCAGCCAGGGAGCAACAAGTCGGAATGGAGACCGTGTGCCTTCTTTTCGCGTAAGCTGAACAAATCCGAGAGGAACTACACGGTATATGACCGAGAACTACTCGCCATTCACGAAGCGTTCCGGAGATGGAGACACTTACTAATTGGCGCACAGCATAAGGTGCAAGTGTGTACGGACCACAAGAATTTGGAGTATTGGAGAACAGCACGAGTGCTCAACCAACGACAAGTGAGATGGGCCCAGGAGTTCTCCAAATTCCATTTTGAAATCTGCTACGTGCCAGGTCCAGAAAACATCAGAGCGGACGCTCTCTCTCGCAAACCTGAATATTTGGAGGGGGAGGGAGCTCCAGAAGAGAGACATATTATCCCAGAGGACCACTGGGTGTGTGGTGCGGCCTGGGTGGGGCAAAGAGAACTGGTAGAGGGGACGGTCAATGATGAGTACGCCCAGGATAAGCTCAGAGGTTTAAGGAGAGAGGGAGAAGACCCCGGAGGTTTTGAAGAAAGAAACGGGGCATTGTATTACAAAGGGGCACTATATATACCCGAAGGGGAATTGAGGGGGAGAGTACTCAAACAGTTGCACGACAATCCCACAGCGGGGCATTTTGGGCAACACAAGACCATGTGGTTGGTGACCAGGGAGTTTTGGTGGCCCAAGGTGAGGGAGGATGTACGGGAGTATGTGAGAAGGTGTGACCAATGCCAGAGAGCCAAAGGAGAAAGGCGGGCACCAGCGGGTTTATTAGAACCGTTACCCACACCAGAACGACCGTGGGAGGCGGTGTCGATAGATTTTATGACTGATCTGCCCAAATCCCAGGGGAAAACCGCCATACTAGTCGTAGTAGACCAGTTAACTAAGATGGGTCACTTTGTAGCTTGCTCACATGCAGTCACGGCGGAAGAGACAGCGAAATTGTTTGTAGAACATATTTTTAGGCTGCATGGCGCCCCCTTGAGGCTGGTGTCCGACAGAGGGAAACAGTTCACGTCCAGATTCTGGAGGAAGCTTATGAGCTTGTTGCACGTAGAGGTCAACTTTTCGACTGCCAGGCACCCTGAGACCAATGGGCAGGCGGAGAGGGCAAACGGTATCCTTCAACAATACCTGAGGTGCTATGTCAATGACAGAGAAAACGATTGGGTCGAAAAGTTGGCACTAGCGGAATTTGCTTACAATAATGCAGAGAATGTGTCCACCGGGATGAGCCCATTTTTGGCTAATTATGGGTGCCACCCCAGGGCGTTTCCAGGGGAAGGAGGAGAGAGATGGAGTGTTCCGGCCGCTGAACTTTTTGTAGAAGAAATGGAAGCGATCCATCGTCAACTCCAACACCACTTAGAAAGGGCCAAAGAAGAATATAAGAGGCAGGCAGACAAGAGCAGAAGGGAAGGTGAAACAATTAGGGTGGGGAGTCGGGTCTGGCTATCAACCCAAGGGTTGCCGTACAAGGGGGGTTGCAAGAAATTGAGACCCAAAAGATTGGGACCATTTGAGGTCATACAACAGATCAACCCAGTGGCTTTCAGACTCCGGTTACCGAACCACATGAAACTGCACCCAGTATTCCACAGGTCATTACTGTCACCATACCGGGGGGAAGGTGAAGGGGTATCCACACGGGGGCCAGCCATAGAAGAAAGGGAAAGCCGCAACTATGTGGCGGAAATCATCGACTCCAGGTGGAAGGGGAATCAGGTGGAGTATTTGGTCGCGTGGGAAGGGGAACCGGAGTCAGAAAACACCTGGGTGAAGGCAGAGGAGGTCCATGACGAGGTCTTGATCGAAACGTTCCACCAAAGGTTCCCCAGGAAACCTCAGCCAGTAGCGAGGTTCCGAAGGGAGTACTTTGGCACCACCGACGATGAGGAAGAACTGGAGGGATTCAGGGAATCGGAGTTGGAAGGAGGTACCGACTCCGAGGAGGAGGAGTACTTGGAAACCGGGAACAGCAAAAGGTGGAGGGAAGTGTTCGAAACTTCGGAAGATGAGGGAGGTTCCTTCAGGGGTTTTGCTCCTTCGCCTCCCGCAGAGGAGGGGAGGGAAGGGGGTGAAGGGGGCCCTGGAGGGGAGGTGGATGTCAGGGAACTGTCATCTGAGACGAAGGAGGTGAAAGGGCTCATGGAGGGTGAGAGAGACCACTCAGCGGAGGAGGGGACCAGCAGGGGGAGAAGTGGAGTTCCAAGGGAAAGTGAGTCGGAGGGAGAGCTCAGAGATACTTCTAGCGAGAACAGTGGGGGGGTTTTAGGACCTCCCGTAGGAACACCCACTCCTCGGCGGAAACTGTCACGGCGAGAGTCCAGAAGACGTGTTTCCGTTAAGGAGCTTTTATGCTGGAAGAAGTTCCGTAAACGCCCACTGTCCGATTCAACGAGCGATTGATGGAGCCACGCTTAAGGAGCGCCATCACAGACAGAGGTTTGGGAACTTAGCCAAACTCTGAGGGATCAGGATTTTACGCACAAGCAGCTCATCATCCCATCACAGCTAGTGTGGCTGCAATTTAGTGATGATAGCACTGCAGAGTAGCACATATCAGGACTATCAGTCATAGTTTGCTTTAAGTTCCTTCTCTCTGTGATACATTAATTGATGGTTATGTCAGAGTCCTGAGTGGGAACTATAGGTGCTGGCAGACTTCCCCAAGTCCAGTCTTGGAAATGGAATTTGTGGGCTCACTCATGTCTGCCTCCCAGGAGACAAGAACCTAACAAGCTTCCAAAAACTCTCCTCTCTAGGTTGTATACAGTTTCAGCCAGAGGAGAGTTCAATTTCCTGGTTCTGCTCCACTCAATCTCAGCAGCCCCCTGAAAGTCCACCCCAAACACCTCCCTTCATTTACCTTCCAAGTAGAGAAATGGAGTGTATGGGAAATTCAAATAGGGTGTTCTCCCCACCTGTCACCTCTCTCTCCTTGATGTGATGCTAATCAGTGTAATGGGAGAAGGTGGGGTGCGGTGAGGGAACCTTATTTAAACTCCCTGGCACCCTCCTGCCATGACAGAAGCAAAACAACAGTCCAGCAGCACTTTAAAGGCTGGCAGATGTATTATTGCGAAAGTTATCGTGGTTTACCAAGAAAGAGACATCTCGGTACTTTTTATTGCCTGCTTTCCTGTCCCATACCTTTCCCCCTTATTTCAATCGAGTTCTTAAGTTTAAAAAGTTACTCCGGAACATTGTAGTTATATTGCTATAAAATTCAAGGTCTGATATTACTTCTCCCTTTTTCCTGATGTAGATCTTCCCTCACTCCTTCTTCCCTGACAGGCAAGGGAACGCCATTTTGAGGTCTGCCTCAGGTGCCGAAATGTCTTGAGCTGGCCCAGCCTTAGAGTATAAACCACTTTGGGCACAGATTGGTTTATTTTATCAATTTGTAAAGTGCCCAGTATGTTTTAGGTGTTATGATTATAATAATGTTGGTACATCAGAGAGAACTACTCTCACAACAAACCCAAGGGGCCAGTGGTGACAGATGAATGAAAATGATTGCTCTTGGTTGAAACTTGGAAGTTTTGCTCTCTCACCAAAGAGAAAAGAGCTTATCAGTTTCCTGTTTCTCCCCAGTAAATGTCTCTATGGGAATTGTAAGGGGGAGCGAGGGAAGAGTGTTCATCAAATGAATTCTCCTCTGACAACTCTAGGTTTTGTTTCCTGCTTCTTTGCAACGGCAACATTATTTCTCTCTCTGCACAGTCTTAGTTTCAACAGGTTCCAAGATTCGAACTGGTCCAAGTACAAAGATGTATTCATTCCCATATTGCCACTATCACAGCCATAACTATCAAAGTGTTGCCAAGCCACTTCCGAGGTCAATTTGTGGCATAAATACCCTGTCAGGAGCACAATGATTTATTCATTCTCCTCAAAGATGAGTATCATATGGTGGGACTCATTATATGATTGATTTCACCTTATTTGAATGATTGCATTGCTGATGGTGGATGCAAAAGGAGGCATCTGAGCTCTGGGAAATAGACACACAACACCAGAGGCCTTTTGCTATGGGAGCACTTTTATTCACATAAAATGTGCATGGATTAATTTTTTTTTTTTTAAAGAGGGGTTTGCACTGATATAACCCAGGCAAAATGTTGGCACTTAGCAAGACATTTAGTGCTGCTATTTCCCATTACCATTGAGTTCTACCTTAAGGTAGCTGCATTTTTGTTGTTGTTGTTGTTTTAACTTTATCCTAACAGGTGTGCTTCCTTGGTTTATTCTTCCCAATTCTACCTTAATTAATGAATTATCATTTGTTCCTGCAAGGTTGTAGCTAGTGAGTGATAAATGCCACAGTTAGCTTTTGGTATAATAACAACCATGCACAAACAAACCAAGTCAGTGTACCACTTGGTTAACTTATAATGCCTCTCTTTGGGCATTAGTAGCCCACACAATTACCATCCTGCGAGAGGGAGAACACAGTTGTAGTCACTGGCCCTGGCCCTGTCCTCTTTGTCCCGCCCCTGTTGTCCCACTCAATGGCCATCCATGAAACTGAGGAGATGGTCTGAAGCAAAGAGCCAGCTCTGCATGGATAGACACCCAGAATGTTTTGAAATCCTGCTTGCAATAGGGTTCTAAGCCATGTAGAGTGGCGTAGGTGGGACACCACAGAGTGGCATGGCATAGCACAGCCAATCCGATGCTCCTTACATTAGGTGCCTGAGCTCCCTGCACCTCCCACCTCTCTCTTTGGTAAGTGCCAGCAGAGCACCGTGCTGGGCAGCCCAGCCTGGAAAGCAGTGATGTTTTACCAGGCTGCTGCACGGGCAGCTACTGCTCTAGATGCTTCCTGACTTATGTGTGGATGGATAGGGCAGCGCAGGGCTGGCAGAGAATGCTAGAGATGGGCAAATGTGTCAGTTCTGTTTCTCATTTTCCACATCAGTTTGCAATTTTGTGTGTGTGGAAATTTAGCAGCATTTTAACCCTGGTGGCTATGTTCTACCTCTCCACTGTTGGAGAGTTGTATGCTTCTGAACAGTTGTGGGAACCTCAAGAGGGGACAGTACTGTATTGGTAAAACCTATTTGGTGTTTCACAACTTTCTGACCAGTTGCAGGACCTTAGCCAGACCTAGCAGAGTAAACGCAGAATCCATGGAAGCAATCGGCGACTTGGCTGCATACAGGATAGACAAAGCAGGAACCAGGAACTTGTAGTTAGGTGTTTATTATATACAGTGGGCTATTTACAGGAACAGAACACGGATCTTTTGCTAGCTCTCTCTGATACGACTCACAACTCCTACACTGACACACAGAACACTGAACCTTGAACTAACATATTACAGTTAGTAGGCCATTATCACTCCCTTGAGAGAGCTTGACCAATCAGGGAGCTGTCTCCATGTCTCTGTTATCCCCAGGCAGACTTACTCCTTCAGATTGCCTTCTGGCTGTCTGCCAAACCTTAATTGACTCTGTGTGAGTAGTTGCACGTACACAGTTTCCCAACATACTGTTGAGCTCAGGTCCTGCTTATAGGCTTCCCATAGGTATCTGGTTGGCCAGGGTGAGAACAGGATGCTGGACTAGATCCAGAAGGCTCTTCTTACGTGCTGAAAATTATTTTTAAAAAATCAAATGGAGATGAAATATTGCCTCTTTTGTTTTGTCCATTGTGGAATACGGCAACGGGCCAGATATGTTGGGATTGTTTCTCGTGCGCTGTAGTGCATATTCTTTTTCTTTTTGAAAATATGGTACATGCTCAAAGGTATAGGAACATCTGCACCCATGCCTGGAATGGAAAATGATAGTGGAGGGTGGAGGAGGGGCGACTAAGAGGAAGAGCAGAAGAAGCCAGCCCAGATACATAATGGATGGTGGAGGGCAAGTAGCAGAAGTGCAAAAAATAATATTATGACCAGGTAGAAAAGGGGGTGGGATGGGAATGTGTGGAAGCTTGTTTGCCAGACGTTACATAGATAAACTGAATGGTACACTTGCACTGCAAAATATCTATTTGGAAACACATTTAATTTATCGGTTGATGGGTAGGAGGCAAATGTCACCATTCTCTCCTTGATATTGCAAGTATCTTGAGCTGAGACAGAAGACCATTTAATCCCAGGAGACAGTTGTGAGCTGTGAGTTGCCTGGTACTTCACAGCCTGACTCTCACGCTCGCTCTTCTCCTCATTTTTTTCATGGGCTCCTTGCATGTCTCCCTGCAACTTGGTAAAACAGAAGTCCCTCTTTCACTCAAACGTGCACATATGCAGTATTGATGTGTTTTGCCTCATGGGCCACACAGACATATTGCTGTGGCATTATCTCTTCGATCTTGAACCATTTATTATAGCTCTGGAGAACCCTGATATTAAACTGCTCTTTGAGTCTTATCCAGGCATAATGTGCTGTTCAACTGAAAGGCTGGCACTGTGAAGAAGATGCGGAGGGTGTAATCACAGCCATTACGGAGAGCCATCAATGTACCCAAACCTACACTTTCCACAGTCAGCAGTAGGCAGCTCGATGAAAAGGAACTATTAGAAACCAAACCTAGCACTCAATGTGTAATAAATGGCAAAAGGGAAAAATCTATTACAGAACAGTTTCCGCTCAAAAAATAAGCGCAAAATGCTGTCATACAGAAAAGAGAAAAGATTCAGCAGTAGTTGGGAAAGGTCAACTTTTTCAGGATAAACTGTCAGTGCCTGAACTGGAAACCTGCCACCTTGGAGCACCACAGACTGCTTCGTAATGTCTCTTCTGGGCGATCCCATGTAACAAGGGCAAAATAGGAATACGTCCCCTCCTCCCCTTGTTTTTGAGTGCATTGATCCCTGGGGCCATTTTAGTTAGCGATTAAATGAAACAAGAGCCATGGTCTTCA
Organism: Podarcis filfolensis; assembly: GCF_964270895.1. Lineage (NCBI taxonomy): Eukaryota > Metazoa > Chordata > Lepidosauria > Squamata > Lacertidae > Podarcis > Podarcis filfolensis. Next base: position 26,120,234 of record NC_139607.1, on the reverse strand, counting down.
AAGCAGTTAATGGCTTGTTCTCCCACTGACAAGAACCAGTGGACTCACCTGTGGAAAGGCAGTATAAACACTATATGGGGGGGGGGGAATCAGCATGTGGACACGTTTATCTTCTAGAAGGCCAAGTAGGCCAGTTATGTGTCAGCAATATCAAAATGAATGGGTCTCTTTTCTCCACTTTATATACCCGAACATCCAACAAGATCTTTATATACCAAGGGTCCAACAAAAGATCAGGGATACACAGATGAATCAAAGGGTGAAGAGCAGTGCTGAGGCTGCATAAACATCATATATTTAAAGTGCATTACTTTCCCCAAAGAATCATGGGAATTGGAGATTTTTTAAAAAAACAACAACATATATTTATTAAAGATTTCTTAGTTTACAAAACTATGTGCAATGTCTCTTTTTTCAAGTTACATTTTCTACAGATCAGTTTCATTTGTTGAGACATTAGTGTCACATTACGAAGAAAAGGAGGAAAGAGGTGGAGGGGGCATGGTGAGTGGGGATGGGGTGGGGTGGGGTGGTAATGCTTCTATTCTACTTAGTGTATGTGTGGGGTTTTGTGTCTGCTTCGCTTGTGCAGGTTCTCTTTACTATTCACTGGTATTCCTTTGGTGGTGAGAGAGGTTGGGGTTGGCCTAGGGTGTGGTTGTTTGTTTGTGTTTGGCTGTGGTGAACTTTCTTTTCATGTGTGAGTGGGGTGGGTGTTTTTGAATCAGGTTAGCCAGATTGCGTCATATGCTGTTGGCGGATTCTTGTCGTTGTCTTGTTGGGCTGTGTATGTGATAAAGGGGAGCCATACTGGGGTGAAGGCATCTTCTTCTATTTCAGTCTCAGTTTATTGGTTAGGTTTTCTAATAAGTTAGTTTCAGTTTATTGGTTAGTTTTTCTAATAAGGCTGTGTCCCATACTATTTGATACCATTGGTCCATGCTTACTACTGACAGGTTTCTCCAGTGTCTGGCTATGATGTTTCTGGCTGCTGAGAGTAGTTGGGTTATGAGCTCTTTATGATGTGAGTGGGCATTGTTATCTTGGAAGATGTTTAGTAGGGCCAGTTCTAGGGTGACTTCTAATACTTGCTTAGTTATTTTGCATATTTCTTGTATGATTGTTGTCCAAAATAGTTAGATTTTGGGGCATTCCCACCACATGTGGAAGTATGTGCCTGTGAAGGTGCATCCTCTCCAGCATTTTGGTGAGGTTCCTGGTCGTATTAGTGCTAGTTTCCTTGGTGTTTGGTACCATTTGTGAGTGAGTTTCGAAGAAAATGTGTGTGCAATGGTGGGGATGGCTGGCACGGCTGCGTTTGAGCAGCAAGCCACGCCCCCGCCGAGCTTTCCTATTGGGTGCCCAACTGGGGAGGGGGGGTGGCGCCAGCCCTGGAGTTGAAGCAGGGGGCAGGGAATCATCTCCCGCTCACAACCCCTCCCCTCCTGGGAGGAGGAAAGGCTTTTCAGAGTGATTTCTTTCCTTTTTGCTGATACAGTGGTGCCCCGCAAGACGAACGCCTCGCAAGACGAAAAACCCGCTAGACGAAAGGGTTTTCCGTTTTGGAGGCGCTTCGCAAAACGAATTTCTCTATGGGCTTCCTTCGCAAGACGAAAGCCCATAGGGAAATCTCCAGGACAGCGGGGAAGCGCAGCGCGTCTTCCCCACTGTCCTCGGACCTCCTCCGAAGGCTGGCGGTGGGGCGGAGAGACCTCCTCCCGCCGCCAGCCTTCGGAAGGCTCCTCCGAAGGCTGGCGGTGGGGCGGAGAGACCTCCTCCTGCCGCCAGCCTTCGGAAGGCTGCTCCAAAGGTTGGCGGCGGGAGGAGGTCTCTCCGCCCCACCAGCAGCCTTCGGAAGGCTGCTCCGAAGGCTGGCGGCGGGAGGAGGTCTCTCCGCCCCACCGGCAGCCTTCGGAAGGCTGCTCCGAAGGCTGGCGGCGGGAGAAGGTCTCTCCGCCCCACCGGCAGCCTTCGGAAGGCTGCTCCAAAGGCTGGCGGTGGGGCGGAGAGACCTTCTCCCCGCGCCAGCCTTCGGATGGCTGTCCTGAAGACTTGCGGTGGGAGGAGGGTTTTCCTTCCCACCGCCAACATTCAGAATGCTGTTGTGAATGCTGGCGGTGGGGAGGAAAAACCCTCCTCCCACCGCAAGCCCCGGGAACAGAGGAGAAGCACTGCGCGCCTTCCCCTCTGTTCCCATACCTGTCCTGAAGGCTTGCGGTGGGGAGAAAAGCCCTTCTCCGCACCGCCAGCCTGGCAAGCGGTCTCCATAGGAACGCATTAATTGATTTTCAATGCATTCCTATGGGAAACCGTGCTTCGCAAGACGAAAAACTCGCAAGAAGAAAAAACTGCGGAACGAATTAATTTCGTCTTGCGAGGCACCACTGTATAAGGACACAGGGAATTGAAGCTCTCTCTCTCTCTCTCTCTCTCTCTCTCTCTCTCTGTGTGTGTGTGTGTGTAAACTACAATTCCCATAATTTTTTGGAGAAAGCCATGGCTGCTTAAAGTGGTATGATACTGCTTTAAATGTCTAGTGCAGATGGAGCCTAAAACTCACTAACTTTCACTGCATTCTGTTCCCAGTTGTTCAAATTCATCCTCATCACTATTCTAATAAAAGCAGCCCAAGAAAGCAACTTGTACCCCAATATGAAACCCTCACTGCTGTTATAATTCCATGTTTTATTTAGGAGTTAATTTTCTGGTACCATTTCAAAGTGGCTTGACACATGACTGTAGTTGTTCTGATTTGGTCTCAGTTCCAGCCAACAAAGCTTCAGTAACACATGAATTTTTAAAATATATATAACTATAATTCATATTACGCCAGTTTGCATATAGTGAATACTGTAATGTAATTGGGATATTGTATCTTAATCTTAAAACTATGTGTATATGAATTCAGTTTTTATATCTGTATCCCTTATTTATTCTGGGCCTTTTGTCTGCTTTGCTGATGACATTGCTTTTGCCAACCTATCATATTTTTTAAAATGATGTTTAAGGCACAGCAGTTCCCACCCCCCCACCCCCAGACATGTATTTGTTTAATGAGGCAAGCCATAGGACCAGGGGCTCTGGCATACTCTCCAACATTTCTCCAATGAAAATAGGGACATCCTATTCTAATAATAATAATAATAATAATAATAATAATAATAATAATAATAATATTTATACCCCCAGCCACTCTGGGTGGCTTCCAACATATATAAAAACATAGTAAAACATCAGACTTCCCTATACAGGGCTGCCTTCAGATGGCTCGGGGATCGGATAACTCCACATGTTCCAACGTTTCTCCGAATAAAATAAGGACGTCCCAAGGAAAAGTGGGACATTCTGGGGTCAAATCAGAAACTGGGACAGCTTCTGTAAATCCAGGACTGTCCCTGAAAAACAGGAAGACTTGGAGGGTCTGCTCTAGTCACCTTTTCCACGGTTGCTATTTATTTTTTTAAAGTGTCGCCCCCTTTTAAAAAATACTTGCCAGATTCACTCATCCTATCTCAGTGCTGGTTTACACCTATAAATTCACATGGGGAGAATAGAATGACTATCCAAGACTCCCATGGCACATATGGTATTAAACTGTTAGGCTGTAAGATCTTTCGGTAATTTAATTCCTGAATTGGCTTAGATCTATAGCTCAGGTATTTGTTTTACCTCTTAGACAGGGTGATTTATGCTGCAGCTACAACGCGAACAGAGAGCCTGGGATGTGATACAGATGTGTTTCTGTCTGAAAATGAAAACTAATCTGACCTCATTAAGTCTGATGGTCTGTATGTGATGGTTCATTATCCACTGGAAATGTTTGAATTTGGTATTTGATCTATGCCATTGCCACACAGGCTCTTGCTCTCCTTCCAGCATGTGATTTGTAGATAGAGTAAGTTCAACATTACGAGGCGGAACAGATTGAGAGGATCAGTCATTCCCCAATGGAAATGATAAACAACCTTTCACAACAATTATCTAGTTAAAACACCATTAACAATTAATGACATACATCGCCAAACTTATTGAACCCATTAAAGACTAATTTACCGGCTATAAAAATATGGCATTAAGAATTTATGGATCATTAGCTTTTATTCCAGGATGAAATATAGCTGACTGAAACTCTCAGAAATTGTTGAAAACAATCACTCATTAAAAAAAAACCAAACCCACATGAAATTAAATTATATCAATGTTAGAAGAAAAGGAAATGGGGGCAAGTTTGTAAATGTTTGCACAGAAGACGCTAACGTTGTATGCTACTGAATGGGTGAAGATTGCGTTTTCAAACAAGATTGAAATCTACAATTAAATGATTCAAGCAAATTTTAATGTACAATAAAAAAAAGCCATCCTTTTTAATGGAAAAAAATTTAGAAGATGACTGATCAAAATTCCGATCATGGTCTATTAATCACAGCCAGTTATTTTGGAACACTGTTAAGGAAATTAGAACAATGTTAAAGTTAGTTAATGAATTTCTTCGAGTACTTGATACTTAAGTTCATATTTAGCAGCTGTTCCAGCCTTATATGTCAGTTCGCCTGCTTTGCCTCTGGACCAAAGCCTGATTAAATTTAAAAATACCTATAGTTCTTTTTATTTTTTTGCTCTATCATCATTCATTAAAACTGGTCCGGAAGGAAGTCCTTTCTATTTGTACTAGAAAAATGGTAGGCAAGTAAAAATTCTAAACCTCAGATCTATCAGCTCATGGGAAGTGCACTATTTCTAAGTACTTTATTAATTGCGAATGGACTCTGATTGTCATCTGATTGGCGTTTACCCATATGTAATTCCCACTGAAGCCAATGGCCTTCAAGCACAAGTAACTGGGCAAAGAACTGCAACCTAACTGTGACAACTTTCACCCCTTGAAACTGTACTATATTTCCCTGCAGTGACAATGTAGTGCCACGACAGCACCAGCACAATGGCATTTGCCAGGGACAGCCCTGGATTTACAGAAGCCATCCCGGTTTCTGATTTGATCCCGGAATGTCCCGCCTTTTCCCTAGCACATCCCTATTTTCATCAGAGAAATGTTGGGAGGTATGGAGTTGTGCGATCCCCGAGTTAAGGAGATAACCTTTAGAAGACATCTGAAGGCAGCCCTGTATAGGGAAGTTTTTTATGTTTAAATTTTTATTATGTTTTTATGTATGTTGGAAGCCTCCCAGAGTGGCTGGGGCAACACTCTGGGCGGCTTCCAACAGAAGATTAAAGATACATTAAAACATCAGTCATTAAAAACTTCCCTAAACAGGGCTGCCTTCTAAATGTCATATAGTTGTTTATTTCCTTGGCATCTGGTGGGAGGGCGTTCCACAGGGCAGGCACCACTACCAAGAAGGCCCTCTGCCTGTAACTTCGCTTCTCGCAGTGAGGGAACCACCAGAAGGCCCTCGGCGCTGGACCTCAGTGTCCAGGCTGAACAATGGAGGTGGAGACGCTCCTTCAGGTATACAGGACTGAGGCCATTTAGGGCTTTACAGGTCAGCACCAACACTTTGAATTGTGCGTGGAAACGTACTGGGAGCCAGTGTAGGTCTTTCAAGACCGGTGTTATGTGGTCTCGGCAGCTGCTCCCAGTCACTAGTCTAGCTGCCGCATTCTGGATTAGTTGTAGGTTCTGGGTCACCTTCAAAGGTAGCCCCACGTAAAGCGTGTTAAAGTAGAAATAAATAATAAAAAGTATTATTATTATTGTTGTTGTTGTTATTATTCAATAGGACACCCTTACTTTCATCAGAGAAATGTTGGAGGGTATGAAACACTTCCAAAGAATGAATCACTTGTACAAAACACTGACTTTTATTATTATCAACGGATCTCAAGATGACTGTGTATTCCTTAAAGTTTGGCAGATTGTCCTTTTTAGACATGTGCCTCTTCAACTTGGCTTCAGAAAGGGAAATGGTAATTTTTAAATTTTTTTTTTAAATGAGATTCATTGACTTCTTTTGAGGCCATATTGACTTCATGAGTCTGTGGCTCAGTGCATGGGACTGACACACAGCTGAATGGGCCCACACCAGTATAAGATAGGAGTGTATCACTTCTTTTGAGTGTGTTCCAGCTGACTTCAATAAAAACAGGATCAGACCTTTCATCTGATCTTTAAAAGCAAAATCTATTCTTACAGACCCAGACTTTTTATCACAGCATTTTTATTGCCTTTGAAGCTCCAAGGTTACAGTCTTGGAGCAGATAGGTTTTCTGAGGACTTGCAGACTAATCACTTTTAATACCATTTTACTGGGTATATAATTATCATCTTGACATCACTCCAGGAAATCCCTGCTGGAAGAGACACCAGCAAGACAATATTCCTGTGAAAGAGCTCCTGATTATATGTATTGAGTTTCTTTCATAACATTCTTCAGTTATAGCTTGACTTCTAAGATGTGTCTCATTCACCCCTCCCACATTCATCTTATCCCTACTTAGAACCAAAGCAGGACCAAACCTTGTGTCTATCTATATCTATCTATCTATCTATCTATCTATCTATCTATCTATCTATCTATCTATCATCTAATCTATCTCTATATCTTTTTAGACAGTCACAGAAGTTTTCTGGGACACGAAAATACATCCAAATAGGACTGCAGCATATTTACAAAAGAAGAAGCATGTAGGAGCAGGGAATATACAGGTCTTCTGAAGGATTCTTGCAGCTGACGTAATCTACTGTATTCCAGTTGCATAGGCACTGGGTGGTGGTGGGGGGACTGGGTGCTCCAGCCCCCACAGCATTCCCCATAAAGGGGCTGGGCACCCACATTTTTTGCACCGGGGCTGCACCCAACGTCAGCATGCCCACTGATGTGTGCATGTTGATGTCAAGCATGCACGCTGGCAGGTGTGCTGTCGGACGCGCATGCTGCAGGCATGCTGACATCAGATGCATGTGTGCCTGCAGCGTGCGTGGCCCCAGGCACCCACGGTCCAAAGGCCAAGTTGCTAGTAGTTTGCACTCATTTAAGGCCTATATTCATTGTGCGAGCAGAGAAGATGCCAGCTTGGGGCTTAGCCACCAATCAGCCTGTACATCATGACGTGTTGTGATAGAATGCTACTATTGTGAGTACCGATGCTGAATGCTAAGCTGGCATCACAGGATTTTATGTTTATTTATTACATTTTTATCCCCTTCTAAGCTTCTCATGCTTTTGCAAAAGCCCTGTCAGGTAGGTCAGGCTGAGAATGAAGATCATCCAAAGTGAGCCTTATGACTGACAGATGGTTCCATATATGAAAATGAGGGCAAGGTCTCTTCTCCCATCTTTCCTTCCTTGTCTTGGTTACCCACATATTTGGAAGTGAACAGCTCATTCTTTTAATGTCTGTGTCACAACAGGTGAAATTTCATCACCTCATCCTTTTGGTGCTTATTCATAAGGTCTTCAGTGTCTCTGCTAATATGCCATGGCGGCAGTTAGACGAAATATAATTCTTCCTCGTATCATATTCATTTCACTTCAAATGTGTCCCCCTCACTGTGTTTTAAATCAAGTAACGCTTGCTCTTTTTGGTGCGGGATAGTAAAAATGGGGTATAACACGTACTCATTCACGGTTGGTGTCGATAGGATTTTTGTGGGTAAATGTGTTTTCATTCCTGGTAACAAGAGCTTCTGTACTATCTATTGCACTTGTTATTTCCCTTGTTCTTTTTTATATGTGATCAATGAATTTATTTCCATTTTGCAAAGGTTTATTCTAAGAATGTCTTTACATTTGGTATATTATTGCATATACCAACATACAATATAAATCTCAAGATGATAAATGGAACATCTTTAGATAATTATAATATGATTTCCCACATTTGATAAATAAGAATACATTTACATAATAAATAAATAAGGGGGTGGGGACGGAAGAGCTGCCCTACTTAAGTAGGTAACAGCAATGAAGGAGAAGACAATGGGAGTAGCACTTGAGGTAAACACAACCAAATTAATAATAATAATAATAATAATAATAATTTTTATTTATATCCCGCCCTCCCCAGCCGAAGCCAGGCTTAACAACAGTAAAACGATAAAACATTCTAAAATCATTTCATTATAAAATTAATTCCAATCAAATTAATGGCAACCATTGGGCTAGAAGTTCTGTGAGGATTGCCAAAGGAGGGAGTCAGGCTGTGCCAAAGGCCTGGTGGAACAGCTCTGTCTTGCAGGCCCTGCGGAAAGATGTCAAGTCCCGCAGGGCCCTAGTCTCTTGTGACAGAGCGTTCCACCAGATCGGAGCTACAGCCAAAAAAGCCCTGGCTCTGGTTGAGGCCAGCCTAACCTCTCTGTGGCCTGGGACCTTCAAGATGTTTTTGTTTGAAGACCGTAAGTTCCTCTGTGGGACATACCTGGAGAGGCGGTCTCAGCACATTTTAGAGCTCTGGGAGCAATCCCAAGCCATGATCCACCAGGATGGGCAGTCTAGAATAGGTGGCTCTCCAGCTGAGCCCAGGCTATGTTGGCAAAAGTCACTCATCCTGGTTCTGCTGGAGATATACTACCATACACCCTTCATCCTAGCTCAGCTGCCTCAGCTGAAGATGGATGAGCCAAGACTGAGGAAAGTCCCCCATAAAGGGCATTCCAGGGGTGCAGTGAGGGTGAGATGGGTCAGGGGGAGACTTACCCCTATTCCAAACTCTGTTGAGCCTGGTCACATAACCTAGCAACCCAGTGGAAGTTACAGTGGCAAAAAACATTGGGGAGGAGGATGAGTTGGCATTTGTCCTGAGTGGCGGTGGTAGTGGTGGCTGCGAGGGAACCACCCTATTTTCACCTGAGGAATGCTGAAGGGTATGTATTCCATTTGTAGACGTTCTATTCTACTTCACCTTTGGCCCTGTTCTGTAGAATGGGTGGTAGTAGGGAGTTTCCTTGGATGGAAACTGATGTGCCAACACAGTTATTTTCAGTGGCTAAGCTGATGATGAGCTGCATTGACTGGTGACATGGCAGCCTACTCGATGAGTTGTCTAATGTCCGAAGACATTGTTGATAAAAAATATTGGCAGTGAAACAAAATAGAATCTCTGGGGAATAGAGGTAAAACAGGCTGAAAGAACAGAAGACCACTGTTGTTGTTGTTGTTAAAAGCTTCCCAATGCCAAATAGAGCAAAGATATCGTGTGTGTGTGTATATGTGTGTGCATGTTTTGCTTGTTCTTGCTTGCTAGAATGCTAAATGCTACGAATTGATTCTAGCCTGAAGAGACCAAGCTGTGTGGGAGGACTTGAATTTTCATGGCAACTGCTCTCTCTCTCTCACACAAAATCAAAATGTAAAGTTGATGCATTTAGCCACTTAGGCAAGTTGCAAAACATCCTTGAAGTGCCATTAGCTGCAGCTAATGTGTGTGCATCCCCATGCTTCGACTAATGACTTGGTTATAAGTGATCTTAAAAGAAAAACCCAAATGGCAGTCAAGGTTTCTGGGTAAGGGCATGTCTATCACAATTTCCCTTTTCCGTCCACCATAAAGCAAAATGTGGCATGCTATTGAACATACTATGGAACCCAGCACACAGTGCATACAGCATATCCCTGACTTTTGCATCGATGAGAGGCAAGTGAGAAGTTTCTAAGTACACCATATGAGAAATAAGTAAAATAATCAAGCAAATATTAGAAATCACCCCAGAATTGGCCTTACTAAACATCTTCCAAGAAAATAATGCCCACTTACACCACAAAGAACTCATAACCCACCTACTTTAAGCAGCCAGAAGCATCATAGCCAGACACTGGAGAGATCAGTCAGGAGTAAGCATGGACCAATGGTACCAAATAGTATGGGAAAGAGCCCTACTAGAAAAATTAACCAATAAACTGAAACTGACACGGGGACAAATAGAGGAAGACAGCTTCACCCCGGTATGGCTCCCCTTTATCACATACACAGCCCAACAAGACAAAAATCCACCAACAGCATACAAATCAATATGGTTAACCTGATCTAAAACACCTACACACCCCACTCACACATGAAAACAAAGACCACCACAGCCAACCACAAAAGAATAACCACACCCTAGGCCAACCCCAACCTCTCTCACCACCAAAAGAACACAAGTGAACAGCAAAGAACCTGCACAAGCAACACTGACACCAAACCCTACATATAGTAAGTAAAATAGAAACATTGCCCCCCCATCTTCCCCACCCCACCTCTTTCCCCTTCTTCTCTCTAATGTCTCAACAAATGAAACTGATTTGTAAAAATGTTACATGGGAAAAAAATACGAGAGAGACACATTGCACATACTTTTGTAAATCAAGAAAATCTTTAATTAAAAAGAAGTTGTCTCTAAGTATTTGTCCATATCCCTGGAACCATTTGATAATCATCTGAATCTGTGATGGGATATAAAAGCTCTTATTTGGAACTCACACTTTCTGTTACCTTCACTTGCTCCTCCTACCTTTCCTCACTCCCTCATTTATACCCACCCCCTCCTTTTGCCTCTTGTGTATTTCTTTGCTGTGTGGTCAAATGATATGTTGTAGATGTTAATTGTTGGCAAATGCCCTACTTATTGGACAAGGGTTGGGTAATTTTAAGGAGGTGTTGGGTGTTAGAATTCCTGCTCCATGATTGCAGTCATGGGATTGTTCTATATCACATGACGGTATATGTTTTGACTCCACAGAGTGGGAAGTGATGGAGACAGGATGTTTGTGTTACTGTGTTCGGTGAAATGGACTATTGTCCTTTGTTCTTTTTCTCTTTGCTGTCTGATGCTAGAGAGTGAGGGAGCCATGTTGCAGTGCTCCGTGTGTGTTTATATGTAAATAAAGTAAATTAGCCAAAATGCTGAGTTGCTGAGGTCTGTTACGCAAGCTGAGAAGACTCTGCAGATCCTTAAGAGTGCTGGTGTCTGTTGGCATCGGTCACTGTGATGTTCGGGCTGAAGAAAGCTAATGAAGCTCCCGAACGATCGACCAGGAGGGAGAGAACATGCCTGTTGGGCATGTGTCTCTACCAAGGTCCTACTCGAGTGTAGGTTGAACTCCTGACAGGTGTGGGATCTTGAGAAGTGTTTTCTCCCTCTCTTATTTTAAAAAGCCTCAGAAACAAGTCTTTCGAGGTGTGGAGGGGTTTGTTCACTGAATCAGCAAGTATAAAAATGGAAGGGGATATATGACGCTTTCTCGGTAGACTCTCATTCCTGCTTCTCTGGGAGCTCAATGCTATTATAATCAGGCCAGTCTGAAATCATTAAATCTGAGAAGAGAGTATAAAAGATCCCCAAAACTGATTATTATTATATGTTATATGTAAGGCTGGTGCCAGTGGTCAGCGTCTGCCAAAGATCATAGCCCAGTGGCTGTTAGGATATTTCCATTCCTCCTTAAAAAGGGAGCAGGCTGTTGTGAGTCACAAAGTCTGTGTACTTCCGGCTCACAGGAAGTTTCTGTTTTTGTATATAGCTGTTGTCTCTCTCTGTGCCTCGACACGCAGGCAGGCAGTCATGTTTTTCCTTTGTTCTGACCAACGCTGAATAAATCTGTAAGATATGCTCTCCTGGGTGATTCTTTCGTTGTGGAAGCTCTGCGAAAAGGGCGTGCATGAGTCCTCGAATGTGGACAGCTACTTCCGAGGCTCGTGTCGCTAATTGACTGATACTGTTCCACGGGAGACCGGGAGACGGCATGGAGGCATGATGGCCTTTGTCTCCCTGGCAGTATCCCAACAGTGGCTGCTGACTGTAGGGGGTTTCTTGGCAGAGGACTGTACTCAATGTGCATATATTGGTGGCTGAGGGAAGCCATGTTGGGGTGGAACTGATAGCATAGTCCCACTCCTGCTTTGCCATGTGAGTGCCCTACCTGCAAGTAATGCATCAGAGTGAGGAGTCTGTGACTCTCCAGGTGTTAGTTGACTACAACTCTCATCAGCCATAGCAAGTATGCCCAGTGATCAGGGATTACAGGAATTGTAGTCCAGGAACATCTGGACGGCCACCATGTCCCCATCCCTGTAATACATGAATAGGGATGCAGAATAAAGTGCAGCAGCTGTCAATATGGGTTTCTCCTTAGCATGTGACATCAGAAAATAAACTTGAAGAGTGGAATTGGACTTCAAACAAAATTGCAGTGGAAAAGAAACTTCCACTCAGGTTATAGGAAAGACCCAGCCTTTAATGGAATGAAAGGCACCCTCCCCCACTGTTATTGTGCAAGGAACATTTTCATATGATGCTGACTGGCCTACAGTTGCTAAGAGTTTCAAGTCATCAATGCTGTGTTCAGCCCTGGCCCTAAATCTAACCCCAAGCCCCTTTGGTGAACTTATCTAATACCGCAGAGCAGTAATTTAATATCCAGAGGCCAGATTTAACTGCGCTCAGTTGACTGTTGTCAATTTACCTTGCAGCAAAGCTACATGAGCTACAAATGTAGGCTAGAGGTGGCCAACACAAAGCCTACATCTCAGCCTTTCAGAGTCATTTTGAATTCCATTTTGCTAAACCAGCCAACACTAAAAGGTTCAGAGGTCCAATTTGATTTGGGTAAACATCTAAAGGGTGATATACTTATCCAAAGCTCTTTGCTCTGCAAAATTCCATCAGCATAACCTGTTATAAGATCACAGGTACCTTGTCTTTTGGAAAAGGCAAAAGGGGAAAATGTATTGCATTAATAAGCTTCCTTCAGATAAATAAAACACAACCATATCATTTCAGTCTTGTTGAATGTATACGTTTTGGGTGCCTCCTCAGCAGTAGTAGGTCAATGCAAATAAATGTCATGCAAGGACACTCACAGAAGGGTCTCTCACCCTCCCCACAGCAGCCCCAGTGTCCCACTGCTCGCTTGTCTTCTTTAACTCCCCATTTCCTTTGAAAACCTAAACTCTCATAAAATTATGCAAAGTTTAGCCTCATACTTCTGCATCTGCAGTATGTGCACCACACTGGCCTAGTGGGAGGAGCAGAAGCATAGTCAGAGTTGGATTCAGATCAGTTGCATGTTGAAGCAACCACACAACTGCTTCGCCATGAACCAAACTCTGCATGGGGGCAGGGCGGAATCCGCTCAACCCACTGTTTTATGGCCAACTCAGAAGCGTCTATATCTGAAGAGGAGTCCTGGGATATAAAGAGCCTCGAGTCTGAGAAAACGGTCACTGGGGATTCCTCTCCCACAGATGATGAAAGTGAGCAATCTCAGCACACATGCTTCCTCTATCACCCATCCTAGGAAAGTCTCTTCAAATTATTCTCCAGAAATGCTCTCAACTCCATACATCCTGCCTTCAGAACAGTCTTTTTATTAGTTATGTTTTATGAGATTTCAAGAATTTCACATATACACTACAAAACATATTTTTCGTTTGTTTTTCGACTTCTCCTCCTGTTTTCCATAGTGTTTTAGTCTCTCCCCCTTGCTGTAACCCATCTTATCTCTCTTATACCATAACTACTATACAATAATATCTTTTTTCCTGTTCCTCATAGTTCAAATCCTGCTCATGAATTCATCATACTTTATGCTTTCAGAACAGTCTTATTAGCAATCCTCAGAGTTCATATTGCTCCATGCTTTAACTAGGAGCTGATCTTCCAGGACAGTATGGCCAAGACCACCCCTCCATCGAGCAATAGTTCACTCCTCAGTAGGCTTTATTAGAGTATATCTCTAAAACTGGTCAGAAGCCTACTGAGGAATGAACTATTGCTCGATGGAGGGTGGGGAACCTCAGGCCCTGGGACCTCAAGACTCTTTCCAGTCCACTTCTCTTTCCTAGCCCTGCATCACACTTTCCTTGGGAGCTTTTGCCTGGCTAGTCTTTAAATTCTAATAATGCCTGGATGGAAGACAGGAGAGAGAGAGACACGAAATGACCCTTCTTTACATTTGTTGCTCTGGCCTCACCTACCACTGGCATGTGACCACTGGAAGGTTGACCAGGAGGGAATGTGATCCATTGGCTGAAAAAAACAAACCCACTCTGCACTAATAGCATAAGTCTAGGCATTCAAAAGTAAGTCCAACCGTGTTCAACAGTGCTTACTGCTGGGTAAGTTTATGTTGCATGGCAGTCCAAGCTGCCTGGCCATGAACTTGCTTGCTTGCATTCTACTTTTTCAATGCCCCTGTCCAGGGTCCTGATGCCTTGCTTGCCATGGCAGATTCCTGACTTTGCTTTGTGTGTTCATTGCTACTGCCTGACACGGGGCAGCAGCTCCTGCATAGGTTGAAGCCTTGAACAGGAGATATACATTCTGTACATATCAAATCAGAAAGGCTTCAATTTGCTCTTGGAATGTTTGCTGGGCGCACCTTTTTATTACTGACATTTAACCATCTGTAAAACCACTAAGACAACAACAGCAATAGGTGTAGGCTATTTGGAGTTCAGCTCTGAAGCACAAAGTGACATTCTTTAGCTGTCTTCAGCCCAGCTTCAAAGTCAAATAAAGAGACCTAATTTTAGTAACCACTGTTAGCATCAATTTTAGTTAAGGCTGTTGTTTCCCCCCTTTCATTTCTCATCAATTATTATTAGAAGCAGATTAGATTAGATTAGATTAGATTAGATACATAAACACACCAGAAATCTTGTTTTCCCCTGCAGTTTTCAAAACTTCTTTCCTATAACATACTCTCCCCCAGTAGATAAAGCATTTGCAGGGTTGCAAAGTCTGGCATTCTCTGCCATATTGTATAAGAAAACATAAATTTAGTCCTCCTTCCTAGATTTCTTGCACAGCCGAGACCCAACAGTATATTTAGAAGGGTCAAAACATTTGACAACGGTTATTGTCAGGAGAGCTGCCATTCATTGTTGCAAAAATAGTCTCAGGAATTCAACTGGATTGTATTTTATCTGCTTCTGCAGGTGGGTTGTGTTTTTTTTTTAAAAAACAACCTTATGAGTAGAATTTCAACATATATAAGGATGAAGAAAAAGAAAGGAAAGTAAGAATTTAATAAGATGGGAGAGAGGAAGCAAACAAAAGAAAGACAGGATTCACCTAAGAATATAAAAATACAGAATAAGAAGAGCCCTTTGCATCAGGCCAAAGGTTCTTGTAGTCCAGCATTCTGTTTTCACAGTGGCCAACCAGAAGCTTAAGGGAAGCCCCACAAGCAAGATCTGGGTGCAACAGCACTCTCCTCACTTGTGATTCTCAGTAATTGGTATTCAGAGGCTTATAGCCTCTGATAGTAGAGGCAGAACATAACCATTGTGACTGATAGTCATTGATAGCCTTTGTTGTTGTTGTTGTTTAGTCGTTTAGTCGTGTCCGACTCTTCGTGACCCCATGGACCAGAGCACGCCAGGCACTCCTGTCTTCCATTGCCTCCCGCAGTTTGGTCAAACTCATGTTTGTAGCTTCGAGAACACTGTCCAACCATCTCGTCCTCTGTCGTCCCCTTCTCCTTGTGCCCTCCATCTTTCCCAACATCAGGGTCTTTTCCAGGGAGTCTCCTCTTCTCATGAGGTGGCCAAAGTATTGGAGCCTCAGCTTCAGGATCTGTCCTTCCAGTGAGCACTCAGGGCTGATTTCCTTCAGAATGGATAGGTTTGATCTTCTTGCAGTCCATGGGACTCTCAAGAGTCTCCTCCAGCACCATAATTCAAAAGCGTCAATTCTGTCTAATCCTCTTTTGAAGTCTCCCAAGTTGGTGGCCATCTTTACCTTTTGTGGGAGAAAATTCCATGCACCTAAGCATCTATTGTATACCTTTAAGCATCCAGTATACTATATATAAAAAGGTATTTTAAGCCCTGCCCAACGATTTACTTTCAGCCAGGCATAAAATAATGAGCTGAATGGATGATACTTTATCATAATTTAGGGAGAACACTTAACAATTGTGGACATCATCTTGGAATCACTTACTAGTATGTCATAGTTAAAAAGGAAAGGAACAAAAACGCCACATGAATGACCAAGACAAACAACAGTTTTGCTGATAACAAATGTATTTCCTTAATCCTGTTTGCTATTCCCTATGAGCCCAGACTACAAATAATGGGATAGCAGGCTTCTGTTGGCGCTATCATTGCCATCAAGCAAGGTAAAACATTTCAATCTCTACCCCGCATAGTCGAAGTAGCTTGTCACTTAAAAGAATGGAAGATAATAATAATTACTCAGCCCATTAAGGAGGGTCCCATTGTAAAGGAAACATGAATGAGATGCTTGAAGTTTCTGGGTCCAGGGGAAACACCTGCTTCTGCTGCTGTACTATGGGGAACTGTCGCAAATGCAAGATGTGGGTGGCGTCTACTGAAAATATTTTTGTTTAGACAAGCCTATCCAGGCATACAGAAGTTACATGTGTTTTATTTCTCTTAAGCTACTGTTGATCATATTTCAAGTACCTGTTTTTAACTGTTTTTTCTCAACATTTTTTCTCAGCTTCTGGGGACTGTATGCATGGTTTCTGTCATAGAACTGGGTCACGCATGCCCAGCCTTGGTCAAGAAAGGAATCTATTTGAATCCACCACCCAAAGAGGTGTGGGATGTGTTTATAGTGTGCGCTACTAATTTTCTTGATCTGCAGGGATGTACAGTTACCCACAGGCATAGTTATAATGGGGGCTTGCATTTTCTACAGCACTCAAAGGCATTTGTGGAAGGTGTGTGTGTGTGTGTGTGTGTGTGTGTGTGTGTGTCCTTCAAAGAACAGTAAGATCTGACAGTTGAATGTGTTCTAATGAAAATGTATATAGCATGCTGCTAGCATAATCCAAATATTGCCTAACATTTGCCAGCATATAAAGTGAAGCTGGGCCAACATAATTTCTGCAAAACAACTAGCAACAGTAGAAAAAGTTGCATGACTCAGCACAAGAGCAGGTGTAACTGAGGTTCCAGAGTTTTTCATTTGGAGCAACAAAAACAAAACAAAAAACAAACCACCCTTCCCTTTTTATTTTGTTTTATTTTAAGATTATTTACATCTATAGCCCTTTGGGGTTTGGTGCTGGACAAATTATAGAGATACTGGAGCTCCGATGCCACTGAATTACATTTCGCAGGGTCAGAGTTTTCAGTGGTGCACAGTGTTGTCACTGGCATTAAAGTAAATGCATTTTCTGTGCGTCCTTTGCTGCCCCACATTTGAAAATGTAGACTGTTGTGGAGAATAGCACTACCTAACACCAAGACTGGTTAAGTGAACCTTGGATCCACTTCTAGGGTGGTGAACAGCCTGCCTCAGCTAACCAGGTTCCACGTGATGTGCACAACAGCAAAACAAACAAACAACTAAACATACAGACAAACAAACAAACAAACAAACAAACAAACAAACGCCATCCACCTGTCTTTGTCTATATTTTCCTTCCCTTTTCGGCCAGAGAGCACTGACCTCATATTTGACTTCCTGACAGCAACCTGGATTAAGGCTATCTTGTATGATGATTGCACATGGATTCCCCCCCCCCCCCACTGAGTGTGCATACTGGGATGCTGAAATTGGTTGTGACTTTCCAGAGTATGTGTGCCAAATTTACACAAAGCTAAAACCAGCTTACAAAAATCCACCCAATATCCAAACCCAGGTATTTTTGTCACAACCACTGCCATTATTATATTTGTCATATGCTCTCAATGGTATATTGTGACATATAGACAATGCCGTTCTTCAACAGATTATTAATACTGTTATATCTATCTATCTATCTATCATCTATCTATCTATCTATCTATCTATCTATCTATCTATCTATCATCTATCTGATGAATTCTTAAATAGTGTTGTGTGTGTGTGTGTGTGTGTGTGTGTGTGTGTGTGTGTGTATGAGAGAAATCTTAAACAAGTTCCTCCTTGTTGGGTTAAAAAGATGAATGGGGATTATTGAGAAGCTTAATTCTGAAACAAAAATAATCACTGCAACGATGCACAACTTTTGTGTTATCTCTCTTGAGGTTGCATAATGTTACACAGGAAGAGTGAACGATGAAATTGACCAGTGTTCACCCCAAAACTTATTATCTATGCGTGAGCATGAAAGGCAAAAGCAGCAGAGGAAAAGTCAATGCAATTGCTGGGCACAACCCCTTTTCTATTTTAAATGCAGAGAGATTGGGATGAAGCTCAATGGAGTTATACTTCCCATTCACTTTTTGACATACATGATCTACAACATCAAGCCACGTGTGTTGACCTTACTGGTGTATCTGTAGAATGCAATCAACCTTCCTTTTCCCTTGATTCTCTTACTTCTTCCAGTCTCTTTTCATTCACCGTAACTAATATTGCCATAAACGTAAAGGTAAAGGGACCCCTGACTGTTAGGTCCAGTCGCAGATGACTCTGGGGTTGCAGTGCTCATCTCGCTTTACTGGCCGTGGGAGCCAGTGTACAGCTTCCGGGTCATGTGACCAGCATGACTAAGCCGCTTCTGGCGAACCAGAGCAGCACACGGAAACGCCGTACTCCCCTTTAAACATGTGGGTTATCAAAACCAGGCATGATACTCATCATGAGACATCACTTGTGCATTCTATAATAATATTAGTATTATCTTATGCTTAAGCTGAAATGTCATGTTTAATATATCTAAGATTTGCCTCTTTTTTTTTTTTTTTTGCAAGTGATTCATACTTCATGGTCATATTGCAATTGACCATGATGCCCAGATCTCTCTCTCTCTCTCTCTCAGATGTGCTGAAGTGTTTTCAGCTGATTCCAAACGTGCTTCTCCTTTGTCTTTCATTCTATTTCTGTTAAGCCATGAATCATGAGGTCATCCAACCTAGTGTTTTTTTTTGTTTGTAGATTTCACCAACATGCTGCTCCATCTCTCCCCAAGGTCACATATAAAAAACATTGAAGTGAATGAGATTCAAGAGTCTGCCTTTACTGGTTGCTTTCCTCAATTGTGAGAAGTTCCCCCTCTCCTTCGTAAAGCCCTTTGTCATATTCTCCTTCTGGTAAAAGCTCTGAGAAAGGGTAAGTGCAGTTTGACTTTAGGTCTGTCACTTCTGCACCTCTGCCCGGCAAATAGGCTAAATCACTAATTTACTGCATGTTCAGGGACATCAACACCCACAACTCTCCATCTACAAGAGCGATCTCTTAAATGGAAGAGCCATCTCCTCTGTTAAAATGAAGAGGGCAGTCAGTAGGCATCAGAGTGAGACCCAGATGCAGATGGGAACAAAGGCAGGGTTCCAAATCCAGAGCTCTTAGTCTATGAAATACTTAACATACAACATTGACTTTCTGAATGGTAGTCATTTGCTCGCTTTTACAATAAATAAAGGCACAAATAGAATTAATGTATTATTGACCCTCGCCATCTCTCAGAACAATGTGAATTGCTATATGATTTGGGTGGATCTCTAAGGGATGCTCATCTGTGTTGTCCGGAATGTCTGAACCTTCAGAAAGTAGCAAAGGAACAGGGGTGCCAACTTGAATAAAATATTGGGGGGGGCAGGTAAGCAAGCCCCGCCCCGCATAATCAATCGCATGATGCGGTGCACGCAATGCTCATCAACTTTGGGGGAAGGCCTTGCCCCTTCAAATATTTTATTGTGGGGGGTGAAGACCCCTCAGACCCCAGGAGTTGGCTCCTGTGGTAAGGAAGGCATTTTCAGTTGATCTCAATGGGCACTATGGTACAAAAAAAGGAAGACCACCTCAGAGGACTACAGACTTAAAACCATTAACACCCCACCTAACACTAGAATGCAAGGGTCACCCAATGAAACCGAATGGTGGAAGATTCAAACGTAATAACTTCTTTACACAGTACATAGTTAAACTATGGAATTTGATCCCACAACATATAGTGATGACCACTAATCTGGATGACTGTAAAATGGGATTTAGACAAATTGATGGAGGATAAGGCGTACTTCTGAACACCTTTTATTAGGGAATGTGAGGAAGAGAGTATCCTGCTTGTGGGCTTTTGGAGAAGGCCCTGGGTTTAAAAGACCATGGGGTGGACAGGAGTGAAGCCTGCTGGCTCAGTCTGATTCACCCCATGGGTGGGGCCAGCATCACAGCCTATTGGTCAATTGTGCAGACAGGCTGCAATCCACTTCCTGGGCCTGGGTGAAGCCGAAAAGAGTTCACCCAGGCCTGGGAAAACCCCTTGCTTCCAGCTCATTCTCCGGATCCTGGCGGATGCTGGCACCATCCCACAAAGGTGCCTGACCAAAGTGTATGAATATGGCCTAAAAAGTTGTCTCTTGGTAGGTGAGGCCAACTTAATGGCATGCACTCTTGTACATAAACTTTGATTTTTACTTGGCAAGCAAAAGGGCTATAATGCACCCCAAACATTAAAAACACAGACTGTTGCATACCACAACGAACACTTTAGGCAAATATAGTGGGCAGGGCTAGATACATCTTTGGTCTGATCCAGGTCATATAGGTCCTGTTCATATAGATGAAAAGCAGCATCCTGAATGATGGGTAGAAGGCTGTTTGGAGACAGTGGGTGTCCTCAGAATGAAGGATATCGCTCTGTAAGGTCTAATGCCATTCAAAATTGTCTTAAAGCAGCAAGGGAGATAGGCAAGGGTGAACATCAACAGTGCAGGTTCTTATCTGGAAGGGCGGCATGCACCATTGTTAACTAGTAGTTACATGCTGGTTGTTGCATGCACTGAGTTGGTGGACTGGAAACCAGTGTCTTCAGCCTAGTGTTCGACTGATTTAAAAAACAAAACAAAAAATATAGTCGGGCATACATCAAAGTCATATTTTACAGCATTGACTTCAAATCAGTCAGTGTCAAACCATTGCTCTCATCATATACCGGATGGAAGAAGTCTAGGGAACAAGCCCCTGGCTTCCCACCTCCCTTCATCATACGGGAAATAGTGCTGTCTAAGCTCTGACACTGCAGCAGCTGAAGGGTCCTTCAGTTCTGAACACCTTCTTCTGCAATGCTCTGGGCCTTTGAACTACTGCTTTTAAATAGGCTTGTTGAATTTAATGAATAATTTTGCCAGGTGTCAGAGCACATGAAGGAGCTACCAGCTACAGACCTAGGTTGATCCGTGCTTATTTTTATACGAGTAGATATTACGTTAGTGTAAGATAAAAGGCCTGGCTCATCCCCATGTCTTTAATATGGCTGAAATGGCAGGAGTAGTCAAAAACTTTGAACAAATGCCCCATGTGATGTTTACAAGAACCTAGAAAGGCAAATTGCTGCTCTAAAAATTACACTAATTAAGCACATTGCTTAGGTAATAGGCACTAACCTAGCAATAATAATAGGATGTACCAATTTGCCTTCTTCCCTGATAAAACTATGGGTGCCTGTGACACCAGGAAATATGAAAATGGGCGCATCGGAACTATTTTGTTCAGGTCAGTCTCATTTATGTGCTTTAATCTTTAGGCTACATTTATCTCAAATTGGTTCTCAAGGCATCTCACAAAAGCAAAAGTATATATATAAATATATAAAAACATGCACAACAAAATCCAAAACAATACTGTATAATTAGAAGAGCAGATACAAGCCACAGTTAAAATATGGGAGATGGCAAATAACAACTTAAAGCTGGGGAGTGGAACCTGTGGTCCTCTGGATGCTCCTATTCCCATCCACATGTGCTAACATACATGTGCATGTATGTGAGGGCAGGGCCAACTCAAAGACAAGAAGGTGCCTTCCTACATATGCAGAAGCTAGCTGGACTGGCTGTTGAATCTTAGGCCACATTCTTAAAAGGTAAAGGGACCCCTGACCATTAGGTCCAGTTGTGACCGACTCTGGGGTTGCAGCGCTCATCTTGCTTTATTGGCCGAGGGAGCCGGAGTACAGCTTCCGGGTCATGTGGCCAGCATGACTAAACCGCTTCTGGCGAACCAGAGCAGTGCACGGAAACGCTGTTTACCTTCCCGCCGGAGCGGTACCTATTTTTCTACTTGCACTTTGTGCTTTCGAATTGCTAGGTTGGCAGGAGCAGGGACCGAGCAACGGGAGCTCACCCCGTTGCGGGGATTCAAACTGCTGACCTTCTGATCGGCAAGTCCTAGGCTCTGTGGTTTAACCCACAGCACCATTCTTACCACACTTTTAAACCACTATGATACCAGTTTAAACAGTTGTGGTGTCCTCCAAAGAATTCTGGGAGCTACAGTTCTCATAAAGGTTTACCAACCCCTCTATACAGAGAACTCTGAACATTGTAGCTCTGTGAGGGGAATAGGGGCCTCCTAACAACTTTCAGCACCCTTAACCAACTACGGTTCCCAGGACTCTTGGGGGGGGGAGCCATGACTATTGAAAGTGCTATCACTGTTGGCATCCCTCTGTCTCGGGAAATAATGGAGGAGTGCGCCTTTCAGGGTGAAGTCGGTAGAGACCGGTATGGGAGAGACATGTTTTGTTGCAGATGGGGCAGATGAAGGCATCTGGTTGTGCTACTGCCATTTCTTCTCTCTGGTTCATTCCTCTTCTGGTCACTGCTGTGGATACATGACCTGAGCGCCTGTCTCCAGGCACTGTGGTCATCTGTAAGGAGTTCCTACACAGTAGGGTTGATGTTGCCAGCCTTGATGTCACGTTTGTAGACATCAACACAGAGTTGGTCTGTCAACAGGCCTAGTTTCCTGAGGCCAGCTCCCTGTAGAGCAGGTCCACAGGGATCCTGCCATCTTCCATTCTGTGGACATAACGAAGCCAGTGTAGATGCCGCTGAGACAGGAGTGCAAACACACTGGGAATGTTGGCTTGGGAGAGCACATCTTTGCATGAAATTCTGGATACCCAAAATTTTCCTGACGCAGCACATGTGGAAGGCATTGAGGCATCAGTCCTGACGGTTGTAGTACTTTAAATGTATGGTGTGAATATGGCCTAAAAAGTTGTCCCTTGGTAGGTGAAGCCAACTTAATGGCATGCACTCTTGTACATAAAGTTTGATTTTTACTTGGCAATCAAAAGGCCTATAATGCCCCCCCCCAAGCATTAAAAACACAGACTGTTGCATACCACAACGAACACTTTAGGCAAATATAGTGGGCAGGACTGCAAGCAATGCTCCCCTCCCCTGCTTGCTATTCCACTGCTAACAACTGAATGGATAAATAAAGCCTAGCCAACCCTTCATAGGAACAAACTATGTTTAAAAACATCTCCCCTTCTCATTGGTAAACACGGTGTCTACTAATATATATTGAGAAAATTAGTGTTTTCATGCAATGTTTTATGGTACATTACCTAAACTCAATAAGAAACTTACACTCAGTGTTTCATTGCTAGCAGTGGATCACAATGTTTCACCACCAACTATGGGTGTCACAGTAATAATTTGACAGGCAATAAAAAGAGAATAAAGCTCTTTGGTGCAATTTTTATAGTCTATTCTCCACAGTTCCATTCACCGAAGTGGAAGAAATGAAGACGTACTGCCTAACCAGTATGTTTACATGCATCTAACTAGATATTTTTCCTCTCAAAGATTAATTGAATTACTTATATAAATAAAAATACCTCAGTTGCAGTAACCAGATGGAACGAGATTTTAAGCTGTAGCCATGCTACTCGTACATAACAGATTTTTGTGGGTTTTTTAATGATCCAAAACATCAACAAAGAAGTTGGGGTGTGTGTGTGGCAGGGGAGAAATCTTATTTATTTATTTAGGAAGGTAAACGTCGTTTCCGTGCGCTGCTCTGGTTCGCCAGAAGTTGCTTAGTCATGCTGGCCACAAGACCTGGAAGCTGTACGCCAGCTCCCTCGGCCAATAAAGCGAGATGAGCGCTGCAACCCCAGAGTCGGTCACGACTGGGCCTAATGGTCAGGGGTCCCTTTACCTTTAAGTAAGTAAAAATGCTGTTTCTCTGTTACTCACATTTAAGATTCTTTACATAGTTATCAAGACTTGCGCAAAATATGTATCCTAGCAAAATGTTAGCTATCATATCTATCTCCTGCCGCCAGTCTGCAAGGTCCTTTCATTCATTTATTGTGCTGCTGTGATGTCACAGAATGCCACCCTAACAGGTACAAAGAGGAATCTAACCATCTTTGCCCAGGGAAAGCCCAATTACATTAACTCTCTGCTCTACTGCTATTTGTCTCAAACAACAGAGTTCTCACTATTGGTGTATTAGTGAACTATCCCCTGGCTCAGCTTACCATTCACAATTAACTTCTTTTATTAATTTCCATGACTGTAGAAGCAACAATGCACAGAGCACATGAACAGCATGTGAAGATCTGATGCTATGACGGAAAGCTGTCTGTACACAAATCTTGACAGGATTCCTTAGAATCAACAGCAGCAGCAGAAGTGCTAACAACATAGGTGCCTTTGGGATGTAGGGTGGGATAAGAAAAATAAATAAACTTTGATTGTAAGAGGAAAACACAGGCATGAATTGAAATTGTCTTAGACAAGAGTACCTGAAAGTGTTCTTACTGTCTTACCACATGATTACCACATAACACTGGCCTCTCATGAAGATCTCACTTGTAAAGTAGATATGTAAACTACTTTACAGTGGTACCTCTGGTTATGAACTTAATTCGTTCTGGAGGTCTGTTCTTAAGCTGAAACCGTTCTTATCCTGAGGTGCGCTTTCGCTAATGGGGCCTCTGGCGCGCGATTTCCGTTCGCATCCTGGGGCAAAGTTCACAACCAGGAGCAGCTACTTCCGGGTTAGTGGAGCTAGTAACCTGAAGGGTTCATGACCAGAAGCGTTTGTAACCAGAGGTACCACTGTATAGGTGAGATCTTCATCAGTGGTCAGTGTTATGTTGTGGTTGGGGTGTTGGACTAGGTCTACTGAGAAGGTCCAGGTTCTTCTCTTACTCAGCCATGAAGCTTGCTCAGTGACCTTGGTCCAGGCACTATCTCACAGCCTAAGCTACCTTACAGGGTTGTCAGGAGGATAAAACGGAGGCAGGGGCATACACAACACCAGGGGTAGCTGGTCCATAAAAGCAAAACAGGCAGCAACCCATCAACAGCAGTCAGCTTCTCGCCCCCAGCAGTCCCCAGTTTCCTCCTTAGTGGCATAGCCTGAGCCCACTCCCCTTCTCTTCTACATTATTATCACTCACTCTCTGCCTGTCTTCCTGCTTGGAGTTGGCATTGTTGTGACTTGTCTCCCCATAACTCTTCAGAAGGAAAGAGAGAAAGAGAGCAAGCAACTTTTTTCAAGCATTTTCCCAAAGAAAAAGGTGTGTTCAGGCAAGGTGACAGGACCCACTGGTCCTCCAGACAGCCTTCTTTCCTTGGCGTTACAAACACCTAGCCAACCTACAATTATTTGCTGCAATTTGCATAAATTGGTTCATTCCAACGAATCCACTGCAAGCGCTACATAATAATCTCCTCAACTGGTGTCCCTGGTCCAATCAGAATTCATTCAGGATGCTTTCAACCAATTACACTGCTGCTGCTGCTGCTGCTGCTGCTGCAGTAGTTCTGTTCTGAGAGAGAGGAGTTTAGCCCACACACCTCATCAGAGATTGGGCAGGATGTAGTAGGAAGGTTGTGCTGCTTTGGTTGAATGAGAGTATTGTTGGGTTGCTATGCTGTGCTGAGAGAAAAGACCTTCCTTTCTTGCAATGCAGTGCAGAAAAGCTCTTCCCTACCTCTGGGATTCTCTATTTATGCCCCCTTCCAGACCCTAGAGTTGCTCTTTTTCTCCCCAACCCCTTGCCACTAGATAAACTCTGTTTCTTAGTGTGTCGAGTTTATCTCCACTTGCTGTTAGCTCCACTTGCTGTTAGTGTTTTGCCTCACCAGCTGTAGCGTTCAGCTGCTGCCACTGTGACAGTCTTAATTTCTTGGAGAAAAGAAGGGCTATAAATATATATAATAAGTAAATATTTGGAAGCAAGTTTTCATATTGAACTGTGGGGCTTGCTGCATGTGGAATTGGGCAAATCAGGAAGCGTGTGAAAGCATAAGAGGAGGAGATATGGACTCCTGTTATATTTATTAGAATGGTCACATTTGAAAGGGGAATTTGAATGCGTAGCATGAAATCTAATAAGTAGCACTTTTTAAACTTAGCATTTGGTATCACTGTCCTAAGATAAATATATGTTTTGTAAGGAAGAAGTTTTATTTTGCCTCAGAAAATATGCTACGTGACAAATACTTAAAAATAATTAAAAATAATGCACAATTCGGTTGGCAAGCCCAATAAACAGAGAAAATGAATGCTTTGCCTATCAAACTATTCCACCAAATGTTAGGAAATTAATATTGGCAGGCATAAAAATGAACACTCAGATGCTGATTTGCACATGAGAAACTGTAAATGCAGCACTTCTCAAAACGTAGCATGGAGGCAGTGTGTGTGCATGCGCCATCAGACTTCAAAGAGATCAGCAGAGAGCAAAAGACGGTCAAAACCACAGCATGACATGCAAGACATAAGCTTCCTTAAAAGGGAGAGTGCCATCTCCAAACCATTAGCAGCAAAGGGGCCCTAAAAACAAAAAGTGGCTGGTGGAGGAAAGTGAGCAAGTGGACTGAGTTAGCAATGAAATATTAGTGGGATCAGCAATCTAGAAACAGATACTGGAAACTGAAATTGTGTAACACCCGGTGTACAGATTTAAATCACATACTTCAGAGCCAATAGCCACCACGTGACACCAACTTGCAGTGCTGCAGCCCAGAGTGAGTCAAGAGTTTTTGTTTTGTTTTAAATGGGATTTTTTTAATTAAAAAAACCAAACACCAGTGAACCAGATTTGTCTTCCAAGTCTCAAGAGTCCCTTTGCCTCAATACGGCTTTGTTCCATATTGTTTGTTAGCTCAACTCCAGATAAGCTGCACATCCTCTACACCAGGGGTCAGCAAACTTTTTCAACAGGGGCCGGTCCACTGTTCCTCAGACCTTGTGGGGGGCCAGGCTATATTTTGAAAAATAACATAAAAATGAACGAATTCCTATGCTCCACAAATAACCCGGAGATGCATTTTAAATAAAAGGACACATTCTACTCACGTAAAAACAGGCTGATTCCTGGACCATCTGCGGGCCGGATTGAGAAGGTGATTGGGCCGGATCTGGCCCCTGGGCCTTAATTTGCCTACCCATGCTGTACACAGCAGCAGGTGAGTCTGGATGCTGCCATGCAGTTTCAGAAAAGCAAAAAAGGGGAGGGAACAGATGTCTTCACAGCCCCGTTGTTTTAGCCAGCTGTAGACGATACCCACACTAAATGCAGCCGTTGTACCTCTGCAGGCCTTTCTGGCAACTACAAAATAAATAAATAGGACCAGTATGCATGTGCTAGTCACTGGAGGACATAGGTTGGGATCTTGGCTGATGAAGGTTTAAAATAGGCTTTCTTGGTCACTTTCTCATAGACAGATGAACACATCCCTGTGACCACACATACAGATCTTTCACCATTAACAGCACAAGAAATCCCACTCTGGCGTAGAGCTCCACTTGCCAAAGCCAGCAATGGGAGCCCTGTGTTTGCATAAGTAAATTGCGAATAGGTTTGACAATTCAGGAAAAGATTTAATGACCTCAGTTTTTTTTTTCTGGAGTTCACCCACTGGGTGTAATGTGAGAAGCCCTGGTATGTTACATATCTGGTACTGTACTGTACTGAAGTAGTGCTGGAGACGATGCAGTCTCTGTGGGCTTCTCCAGAAGATCTGTTTACTTAGTATTCACCCTGATTTGTTCACACAAAGCTTATGCAGTGGTTAGAGTATGTCAGGTTTATATCAAGCATTTATCTTCATTTGTTTATGGGCAGTTACTGCACATGACAATGAACATTCATCCTGCATTCATGTTAATTTGCTTGTTGGGTGCTTATATATAATTCATTCATCCCATGCAGCTCAAGGCATTTCCCCATCACTTTCCAAACTGCAAAAAGCCCAGTCTTACTTTTAAAGTGGATTTGTTGCGCTAGGATGACCCTTTAATCCACTTTCATTCAACAAATCTGAATCCCTCCAGCATAACACTGACAGGTTAGAGTTATTTCGGCAGGCTGAGCTGTTCAAATATTGTTTAGGAGTCAGGCAGGCAAAAAGCTATTTGCTTAGTATTGGTTATATGGCAACTGCAACCAGAAACAAGAACTTGGGAAGGGAGTCTTAAAAAACCCAGAGGATTAGGAAAAGATGGGTTATGATGAGCCCCAGCAAAGGAGTGCAAGAAAGCCCACGAAAGCAGGAGGTTGCCCATGTGTTCTACTTTACATAGTTAATAGTTTTTTAGGGTGCATTGCCTTAGAGGGAAAAGGAACGACTCCAAATAATGATGACTTTTGTAAATAAAAGAGTAAGTGTGCAGTCCTAACTTGGCCAACTGAGAGGTAAGTCCTGTTGACTTAACCCCAGGTAAGTAGGGTTAGGATTCCAGAATTAGGCCAGTCCTCTACAGTGGTACCTCAGGTTAAGAACTTAATTCGTTCCGGAGGTCTGTTCTTAACCTGAAACTGTTCTTAACCTGGAGCACCACTTTAGCTAATGGGGCCTCCCGCTGCTGCTGCACGATTTCTGTTCTCATCCTGAAGCAAAGTCCTAAGCTAAGGTACTATTTCTGGGTTAGTGGAGTCTGTAACCTGAAGCGTTTGTAACCTGAAGCATCTGTAACCCAAGGTACCACTGTATTTAGAAGAGCTGTCAGAGGACAACCCCCTGTTTAAAGGACACCCTGGTCCAAGTCTGGCTTAAAAGATAAAGAAGGGAGAGCAGGGAGTGTGTGGACGTTGTCCACCAGTAGTTTGCACCTGAATAGCAGACTGAACACAGGTTGCCCAGGCACAGTCCTCTCTACGATGGTGAAGTGTATTTCTGTGCAAATCTGTACCCTCTTTTCAGGTGATGCTTGCCCACTTTTTGGCATCACATTAAGACCATCCAAGAAAGGAGTGTTGGAAGAAGGGAAGGCCAGAGAATGGAGTGGGAGAGGTGAAAGAACATTGGAAGAGAGACTGATCCAAGATGGAAGGTGTATACGTAACTAGAAGCTGCAGAGATGGCGAAGGTCAAAGTTCATATGTTGTTTTGATATAACCAGTCAAAGCAGCTGTCATCAAATCCCATTTATTTCAACAAACTGCAAGAGGACAGAGCTGGTGTATTGTGTCCATAATTAACATAACAAAAGTCATATAATCAGATCTTTGGGATGAATCCATTTTATATTCTTTCTCCTTTGCCTTCTGATTGCTACCCGCAAAACTCAGTTGGCCTACAATCCCAGCTATGTACAATAGGCACCTCAAAATATAAGGATGGTATTCAGGTACCTTTTCCTCAGAGTAGACTCACTGAAGAGCATGGGAGGGCCAGAATGGCTCAGTTGGTAAGAATATGAGACTCTTAATCTCAGGGTCATGGATTCAAGTTGGGCAAAAAGATTCCTGCATTATACGGGGTTGGACTTGATGAGCCTCATGGTCCCTTCCAGTTCTACAATTCTGTGATTCTGTGACTAAGTTAGCACCATTAATTTCAGAGGATCTACTCAGAGTAAACATTAGTTAAATACCACCCACCGATTTACAGTGTGATAGAATGGGGAAAATAATTATAATAACTCAGTTGGTAAGAATTAAATAAAAACTCTTACAGTTTAAACTAATTATTTTCTCCATTGGTTTTTCTATAATTAAAAAACTAAAAAAAAAAATCCACCTCAAGTGCCAGAAACAGGAGATCACAACTTCCCACTGACAAACAACTTCACGTTAACTATGTTCCTATCTCTCTCTCTGCATGGTAAATTATCCTCTAGAGGAAAGGGAAAAAAGGAGGGGTTATGATAGTAACGGAACAGTAATTATAATTTTATGCTGTAATTTAGTATATGAGCTAAAGAAAAGCCCCATAGAAAGCTGCCTGTGCTATTGATCTGAGATGAAAAGGCATCTTCTGCTTTTGTTTACACTGGCGGAAAACAATAGGACTGAGCTTCATGTTGGCTGGAAGAAAATTGGACCAGAAAAAAAAAAAAAGGAGTCTGCAGGCATTTTGTCAAATTGCAAGTAATGTTAGTGCATAGTAGAAGGCCTAACTGATCTAGTAACAAATAAAATGTTACCTTAAACATTTTGGTAGGATAAGTGGGACCTGCAACCAAATGTTGCAGTATGAAGTGTTCCTCCTCAGTGTGCCAGCCAGAAAGCCATGCCCTTTCAGGATACTCTATTCTGTTCCAGCTGCCCCAGGTTGTTGGTTTTGATTTGTTTTTTTGTTTTTGTTTTGTTGCATTTCTGCAAACCATGAGGTTTCCCTGAGCACACTATTTTTCAGTGGCCCAGCTTTGGCTACAATCCTCTTAGCACTCACTACCAGAGTTCACTATTGGAGGAAGTGACGGCTGACAAGCAAGATTGGGAAGTGGAAGTCTGGCTATAAAATTGTGGGTGTTGTACGATAGAGAGCATTATACCCCCAGTGTACAGAATGTGGGAGTGAGTCTTGGGTCCACACAGTTTACCCCACTTACTTAGTACAGTGGTACCTCGGGTTACTTATGCTTCAGGTTACATGCGCTTCAGGTTACAGACTCCGCTAACCCAGAAATAGTACCTCAGGTTAAGAACTTGGCTTCAGGATGAGAACAGAAATTGTGCTCCGGCGGCACGGCAGTAGCAGGAGGCCCCATCAGCTAAAGTGGTGCTTCAGGTTAAGAACAGTTTCAGGTTAAGAACGGACCTCTGGAATGAATTAAGTACTTAACCCGAGGTACCACTGTAGAGTTTATGGCTGAGAGGAGAGTTGAACCAGTGATTCCTGATGGATGAGCTCACACTTGAGATCAAGAGCTGTATGAAACAACTGTGTTTGTGGGCAGTGCTTGCTTAAGTAAAATGAGGAGGGCCATGTTCACGCCTCTCTGGAAGTCATACCTTCTGACTAACAAGCGGCATAGCTTAGTGGTACAGCACAAGAAGAAGGCCACAGGTTCAGCCAGTAGCACTTCCAGTTGAAAGGATGAGGTAACAAGTAATGATAAAGATCTGGAAAGCAGCTGCCAGTAAGACAGTATTGGGCCAGAGCTACCAATAGCCACATAGAGGCCATTGCATGTAGGAACCGGCCATTTAGGACTTATGGCTGAGTGTGTGAGGGCTTCATTGATTGTTTTGTTTGTTTGAGCTCATCTAAAAGCTCTGTCTGTAATGACTTCTTCACACCTATACATTGCCACGTGTGTGTGTGTGTGTGTGTGTGTGTGTGTGTGTGTGTGTAGTCACATATCCACAGGGGAAGTTTTCATGGACAGAGAAAGGGGTGGATGCAACCCTAAATACTGGTCTGGGTTTCCCCCTCTCATTGGGCACTGATGAAGAACTGCCCAGCAAAATTCGAAAAGTGAAAATTACAAAGGATGGCTACGTTTCAGTTCATGTATTGTTGTGGACATTGTGAATTACATAAGTTCACCTTAAAATGTGAAATGAATCAAATTTCTCCTCCATCCCTCCTCATGAATAATTATCTGTGGTGTAGTGTGAGGGGGCCAGGGGGGCTGTGGCCCCCGGCACAAAATTCTGATGGGGGCGCAACCAGGTGCCCCCAGGCAGGTGCCAGCTTCCACGGGCATCCCCATCCTGACCTGACAAAGATGGCAGAGCAGCCTAGGTCCACAGTGAGTGGGAATAGACAGAGGGAGGTGGGCAAGGGGCGACTTCAGTGGAGCATCAAGGGGATTTGCCCACCAAGGGCTGCATCGGCCAACCAGGCTCCCTCCTGCATCTTGACTACCCTGGGCACAAGCAACACATGATACGCCACTGACAATTATGGAACAATTTCTGAAGCCACCTTTTAACTTGAAAGAAAAACAGCAGAGTCCTTTGCTTTTTGAAACTGGGCTTCATTCTAGAATCCAGCATCTAAAGGCGATGCTAGATGGATCATTCTGTGGGTTCTTTCATAAAAGGAAAATTGCCGGACTGAACGTTACTGCTCTGTCTTAGAACTCAGAAAGCACCTGCCATTTGCAGCCCTGTTTTCAAGAGCAGAGCACAAAGGTAAAAGTACAGAGTGAGGTAAATCCTGAAAGGTTTATAGGTTACAGGTTAAAATAACAGAGCATATAGGATAAAATGTCAGAGAATTTTGTGAAGTAAGTGTGGTGGCAAAACACAAATGAAAGCTACAGTGTCCATGGATGGATTTGGCTGTGGGAGTTTTGTTTGCAGCTCAGTGAGTTGGGAGCCAGGAAGGTAATAAAGGGAAGTAGATTCTAGCTACAATTGTCGGTTGAATATTTAACCCATGCACTCCAGAATGATATACCTAAAATCAAAGAGAGACTTGTTTTTCACCTGGATCTACCTTTCCAGTGAAAGAGAGAAAAATATGCAGTCACTATGATTAACTAGTGTCTCTCTGTGTGTCTGTAAAGAAAAAGAAAAAAATCAAAAGGCAATAATCTCTAAAATCTGCATTAATGTGACAGAAACCAGTTATGCTTTATTTGATTTTTCCCCAATACTGTATTTTATTATTAGAATATGTTTCTTTTAATATAAACCACTCAACAATTATTTTGAAAAGTAGGGTATAAACAACTTCAGTCAATAAATCAGAGAATGTGGTGAGAATTTAGCTGCATGCCATTAAAGAGAAACAAATGGAAATTTACTCTAGGGGTCTTCTTCTTCTGGAGATGATTACACTGAGGGCAACATATTTTAAAATAACCTCAAGAGCGCATGGCACCCAGAAATGATTGGGGGAGGAGGGCAGAAAATTGTAGATATGAGGCTGCAGAGGACTTGGGCTTCCTGGAAAAAGGTGATGCAGAGAATCAAAGATATTAGCAGTACAGTGGTGCCTCCGGTTGCGGACAGGATCCATTCTGGAGCTCCGGTCGGATCCCAAGGTTTCCGCAACCGAAGGGACCGCTTCTGCACACATGCGCACGGTGGTAGAGCACTTCTGCGCATGCGCACACGGCAAAACCCCGGAAATATACATATCCTGAAGTTTACGTAACCAGAGGGATAAGTAAGCAGAGGTACGACTGTATCTTTAAAAGGATATAGCTGTTTTATCACAGTTCTGGGATTACATTGACACCATATAAAGGCAGCGACCATATTAGACGCATTCAAATGATGCACAATTGCCAATGCGTGGGTACTTTTGGACTCAGAAGAAGACAGAACGGGGCCAGGGTGGGATGCAACAGGCCAAGGCACATTTATACGCACTCTGCTTATGAGCACAGGAGCCAGCAACCTGCGTGAAATGGTTGCTGCCTTTTTTAAAAACACATTGAAAGCACATGGTGTTCCCTGAAGCATCCTGGGGACTGTACTTTACCCCTCACAGGGCTATGATTCTGAGCCCTCTTAACAAACTACATTTCTCAGGACTATTTGGGGAGGAGAGGAGAGCCTTGAGCTTAAAAAGTCTGGTATGGATCAGCCCAAGGATTGCACCTGGGTTCAATATTTATTAGTGACCTCTAGACTTTGTATTCCTAGAACAGGAGAGGGTCCCAGTATTCCAAATAACACCTGCCTACAGACTTTTTAAAAAGGAGACAGGAGGGATAGCTCTAATGAAAATAACAATAAACATCACAGTCATGTGACAGAAAAGAATCTAACCAGATTATATGAAGACAATTTTTCTTACCTTATATGAGAGAAATCATAGTCAACCTCTAAGTGGTTTACAAATGCACGGAGGTAAAAAAAGGGTTTCTGGGTTGATTTTATGTTGTATGTACAAGAGAGTAATAGTAGGTTAGTAGTAGCAGCATTACTATCCCTTTTATTCCCAGGAGGCTACTGCATTTTGCAGGAAAGTTTCTCTTTTAACTCCCCAAAATACCTGAAGCCCGCTCCCCAGTAAACTGGAGGAAAGCTGTTAGTATGCCTTTTCCTGTTTTGTAGAACAGCATCCAAGCTAAGACATACAGGAGTGTCCACCATTTGCACTTTTCAGGAAAAACTGAATACATTTTTGTTTCGACAAGCTTTTCCAGTTGTATGAAAAGGTTCGTTTCTTATACTTTAAAACAATACACAATAAACACTTATCTTTAGTCATTTTTGTCCTTTTTTAAAAACTACCAGTAGCAATTTTTGTGGTATTTTTCTACATCATCTTGAGATGTATAAGATGATTCATAAATTAATAAAATAAAAGTATAATAATAAAATTATACCCCACCATTGTTCAAAACTACATCAGGTAGCTTACTTAATGATATGTTAATAACTTGCTTGCTGCCTCCGCTGTTGACAGTATTGCTTTGTTAAAAAAAAATGTAAAATTATAAATAAAAAGGGAGAAATGCAATATCCTCAGTGATAATAGATAGATAGCACAATTAATTTGCCTTTATATAGGATCTGGAGGAAGAGGGTAGTCACTAATTCTTATTTTAATAAAGTTTATAGAGGTGTGAAGAAACTGAGATCTTTTGCGATAATCCAAATATCTATTCTGGAAATTGATAAGTGTCTTCCACTTACAGGATAGGCCCAAGGTGCTTTGCTTTCTGAGGCAAATTAAATTTTTGCCATCATCTCCATTTCGTGGCTTATCATATGCTGAGCAGTATAAGAACCAATCATTAAATGGTCGAGGGTTGACTGGGATATCATGCCCCCATTTTCATGTTTAATGCCTGTCACTGTTTTGTCACCTTTCCCATGATTGCAGTGTTTATGCCACAGAGTGGCCTTGAATGCTGACAACCAACTTATCTAGAAGTAAATGTAAGGAAGCCTGAACACTGGAAGCTCCTAAACTTTACCATGTGTTATATAGTATGTTGGTGTGGAAAACACACACAGTTCTTTTCATTCATTCTGATGAATGAGCACTAGGGAAATTGTGATTTAAAAAAAATCTGATGACTTGATATGTTGGTTGCTTGCACTGGGATTTTCTTCCCTGATATTGCAAGTGTTATGATTCGGGGTTCCAGCAGACCACCAGTATTTTGTGGGAAAAGAATCGTCTGAGTGCAACAAATCTCCCTTTCTTTTATAAGGGACATTTGCAAACAAATGTTTAGTGGGAAGGTGCATAAACAGCACCAAGCCGATCAGAATGAATGCTCATTGTTGTGAAACCACCCTGCACACAAATTAGAACAAATGCGCAATAAAGACTGAATATTGTCTAACCTGCATATAAACATTGGGCAAGCAAATCAGGTTGACTGTTTGGTAAAAAGGTCCTCTGGAAGAGCTCTGGGTCAATAAGCTGCTAAGTTGCCTTGGTGCGCTTTCTGAATTAGTGTAGGCCGTGGGTTTACTCCCAGGCATCTACATAGCCATAGCAAATAACCCTGGGATTTTGGCATTCCTGACTATTGCTTTCTGTTTGCCTTTATGACCGGACATGCCTATGTAAATAATTTCTTTTCATTTTTAATTCTTGCCAAGTTTGTGGTTTAAGCACCGAAGCAGTCTGCATTTTCCATAATATTCTATTTTATTTGGAGCATCCATCACCTTCTACCTTGCTGCTGTTTCTGTATTGGCCAGTAATTAAGTGGTTCTTGCAGGGCATGCGATTTTAGAGTGTGGAAGAAGAATGCAACCATATTGTTAACTTCATTCCAGTTTAGCTCAATCTCTGTGCTGAACACACTTTAAAGGCACCTGTTCCTCGCTTATAAAGGAGAAATATGCATCTCTGTATAGTAGTCAGCCCATCTCTTTCACTCAGAGACTGCAGTGTTTGGGACATGGTTAGACCCCACTCCATAGTGTCCTGAATTGCTGCTTGTTTGCTTTGTAAGATAACAGATGGCAATGAGACCCTGCTTCTGCAACTTTGTCGTTTCATCCACCTGCTTCTTTTTTGGGGGGGGGTCTGTTTCTTGCTCATCCTAGAGCACAGCTAGCCCAGTGGTACCTTCTAGATCAGTGTTTCCCAACCCTTTTCTGACCGTGGCCCCCTTCTGACCTTGTTTCCTTCCTGTGCAAACCCATGGATGAAGCCAAGGGGGGACCGGGGACAAATAAGAAAAAATCAATACAAATCAATACAAATCTGAGGTTCTGGCTCCGGTAACAGAAGCCTGCCCCACCTAACAAAAATCCTGGATACGCCCAAGCCCCCTCCCCCATCCTACCGGTAGAAAGGTAGCTATTTAAATGTTTTGTTTGTAAATAGAACATGTTTTACATATACATAATTTTTATAACTTATACAAAATACAATTACATAAAATGATAGTAACATAGTGAAATATTGTTGAAGCAGAAAAACAGAATCATGGAGCTGGAAGGGACCCCTAGGGTCATGTTTCTAGTGAAACTCCTGAAATGTAGGAAATTCAGCTAAAGCATCCATGAGAGATGGCCACTCAACCTCTGAATCCCCATTCCACAAATGGGGAGCCACTGCAGAAAAGACCCGTTCTTGTGTTGTGACCCTCTGGACCTCTCATAAAAGTGAGGTCCACACAAAGAAGGTCCTCAGAGGGTGATCTATTGGCCTTGCTACTGACCCCAGGCTCTGCTATTGTTTTATGACTGCTTTTCAGCTGCAAAGGTGCTGGCTAGATTCAGAACCCAGCCATTAAAGTGAAAACCCTTTACACTTATGTGAAATACTAATCCTACCCATCACACACACACACACACACACCTCTCTCTCTGCCTCTCTCCCCAGCACCCTTACCTTGAGCTCCTCATCTCAGATAATTATGCTGCAGATGAATCATTTTTTAATGTTTGGTTTAATACACACAGATTCTTTAAACAATAAAAAAAAATCAGCAAAACATCATCACGATCTGGAAATCTCTTTTTTAACATAGAAAATGGTTTCCTTAATGGCACAGGGGGAGAACACGACAGCAAGCTTGACAACATAATTAGAAGATTGTTATGGGGAAAGGGAAAAGCATTCTTTATACAGCTCTTACTACTTTCAATAAGATTATTCTCCCTGAATAGCTAATCAGCTTTTCTAGCTTCCCAAATCCATGCGCTTTAAGCTGCTCTCACAGTTCTTCTTAGTTACTAAATGGCTAACAGTGACACCTCCAAAAGGGAAATTTAAAGTGTTAACCAAATGTGAGCAAACAGCATGATGGAGACTGCAGATAAAAGAGATTTTTGGCAGATTAGCAGCAATTTAAGAAGATCACACTGTTACACCTAGGTTGACAAGAGCTGACAGGGTTTGCTGATCTCTGCTCCTATCTCCAGTTTGAGTGTCATGTTTCAACAGAAATGAGAAGAACACCAAAAAAATAAAATAAAACGGGGTGGGTGGGGGAGCAGGGATCTTTTCAGAACAGAACATTGGCTTCACAGCAAGTGTTTATGGCAGCTCAAACAAAAAGGAGCTAAAGAAGGAGATGAAAGGATTAAAACAAAACGTGTTTGTCATTATGTGCCCAGTTTATTCTCCTAGTGCAACGGGTCCTTATTTTGCATTGGAAAGGCCCTTCCACTCCACCCCCTCTTTTTACTTAGCCTGGCAAAAGATAAATAAAAATGCGACACAATGGAAAGGGTGGGGAAAGACAGGTAAGACTTAGCACACACGGATTCTGCATTATGAACATTGCAGCAATTACTACATGGAGCAAGGCAGGGATGCTACTTCAACTCTACATGAGGCATGACCAAATACTGTTGTTGAATCACCCTGAGTAGCCACAAAGTACTTGGGTGC
The DNA here is from genome assembly GCF_964270895.1 of Podarcis filfolensis. Lineage (NCBI taxonomy): Eukaryota > Metazoa > Chordata > Lepidosauria > Squamata > Lacertidae > Podarcis > Podarcis filfolensis. The sequence continues at coordinate 26,082,638 of NC_139607.1, read as the reverse complement.
CCTCTTAAATTTTAATCCTTCAGAGATGGAGGCAGAAAATCCCACAAGTTCCTTTACGTGGGGAAAATTAATAATACATGAATTAACTCACAATTTGCGGTTCTTTTGTGACACCCAGATCAGTTGCCCAAAGCAGCCACCTCTCTCTACCTCAGCCTTTTTCAATCTTGGGTTCCCAGATGTTCCTGGACTGCAAGTCCCATCATCCATAGTCAGCAGGGGCAGCAGTCAGGGATGATGGGATTGGTAGTCCAACATCTGGGAATTCAAGTTTGAGAAAGCTGCTCTATCCAATGGTAACTTGAAAGTCATGCTCCTAGACAGGGATGGAAGGACTTGTCTATTTCAGTTCTCTTAGTTTCTTGTTTTTCCAGTCTTAAATTCAATTAATCACATTTTGCATCAATTCATTGTGTTTCTTTTAAAGAAAAATCCTTATGAAAATTCAGCAGCATTGTAGTGCAAATTTCTCATAATAAACACATGTTTACATACAATTTTGTACACATTTTTGCAAACAATCCCCCCGATAAATAATGTATTTGTGCATGTTATCTTAATGCACACTTTCACCTAAAATATGCATTTTTGTAAGCATTGATTAGCATAGTTAGAGAAATGCACCACAAAATTTGGATGAGTGTGAATTTCAAAAGATAGTTGTGTCTTGGTCTGCATATGGTTTTGGAAAGTGGAAATCTGATAGATTCTGCCTGAAATCTGTACCAAATTGAAATTTTCCTCCATCCCTACTCTTGGATGAATTCAAGATTAAATTGCAAAAAGTACCTTATGTTTCAAAAAATGATTTTATCCCTTATTTCTTTAATACCCTAGTAGTAATCTCAACTCAAACAGCGATGTCACAAGGGATTTAGGAGTGCAGCATGCATCCTTAGTACATAAACCAATTTCACTGAATCATTAAAACACAAAATCATAAGAGATTGAAGGGACCACAAAACTCACCTAGTTCAAATCCCTGGAATGCAGGAGTCTTTTGCCCAATGTGGGACTCGAAACTAGAGCCCTGAGATTAAAAGTCTCATACTCTATTTACTAGTATGAGCATGGCCAATAGTCAGGGATAGTGGCAGGGGTGCCAACCTGAATAAAATATTGGGGGGGGGGGGTATCAGGTAAGCCCTACCCCGTATACTTGATCACAAGACGTGACACACCCACCGACCATTTTAATGGCAAGTGCCATCAACTTTGGGCCCCGGCCCCCTCAAATATTCTACTGGGGAGGCCCAAAGGGACCTTAGCCCCTAGGAGTTGGCTCTTGTGGTGATAACTGTGGCCCAACAACACCTGGAAGTGTGGAACAGTTTATTTATATACATTTTTTTGGCCCGCAGGCCCCAAAGTGGTGAAAGCACCTCATTGGCTGCCCTTGTTCTAGAGGAATGGTCTGAACCTATGGTTTGGAACACCAGGATGGAGGCTGCACCCTCCACTCTCTAAATGGTACCTCCTTGTACTAATAAAAGAGATTGTGTCACCCATTTCATTTCTGCGTCATGGCAGAATAGCTTCCACTAGGTAAATTGCATCCAAGTATCTGCTTATTCACAACAAATGTTGTAGCCATGTGAAATAATTTTAAACCTTGTTAACAGCACCAACAAGACCCCGACAGTATAAAAATTATCTGTACCGTGTGTACGCCTCCCATATGTCTTTCCAATGCCTGTTGATTATATTCCTCTTTCAACAAACCTTTTAAGCTGAAATCTTTCCCAGTCTGCATCTGCACTGGATTTCTTTTTTAAAGATATGTTTATTGCTTTATCACTTGTTGTTTGCCACCCTGGGCTCCTTTGGAAGGAAGGGTGGGATATAAATTAAATAATAAATGAAGTAAACATGTTTTAACTGTTTCAGTTTACTTTCCACATGCTTGCGATTTCATGGGTTCTTCTATGTGTACAGTGCCAATGTCATGTAAAACAGGCACTTCTTTGTTGAGACAGCCAATACCTAGATAGAAGACAGGTTGAGAGGTCAGATCAAGAGCTTCTACGTTCCTATACAGCTCAGAAATCTCAGGTATAGACTCCAGCCCAGTCATCAGATGCAGAGCCAAACCCTTCTGCAACCGAAAAGTCTCTGCAAAAGGGTTTGCCGCTATTTTTCCTTTTCATTCTTTTAGCATCTCAGTAAATCCAGCAGAGACATTACTGTTCCTCATGATGCGAGCATACAATGTGAAATGTAGTCATGCAGTTTAAATGGGGAATTAATCAGCATTCAGAGCTCTAGGAGATTGACAGGGAGCTGGCTCTGTCAGTCATCTGCAGCAGGACTCTAAGGCCTAATTTTCCTAAGTGAAAATGTGCTTTCAAAATTGCAATGCAATTTTCAAAAATGGGAGCTGAATATTTAAATACTCATTCTTTTCAACATGACTGTTTGCTGTCCAGCTGCTGCTTATGTCTATGTCTGTGTCTATTGGGATATGGGATTTAAAAAATAATAATAGTAATGGGGGGGTGCATTCTGCATTGCAGTTTACACCAGTGACCCCGAGGCAATGCCCAAGTCAATTGCAATTTCAAGTTTTCCAAGTCTTAAGATGATATTGCAAGGTTTTAATAAAATAAAATAAAATAAAATGGGTGTTTCTTTATGCCGCTCCTTTGCTTTCTCCCATATAAATGAATACCTATCATTTATTACTGTGGGGGAGGGGCTAAGGAATGCAATGAGGCTAACCTATTCTCCATTCCTGTTGTTGGGTGGCCCAACACTCACAGGGATCTTGCAGCGGGGTATGCCAATGTTTCTTTCAGCAGAACACTGCACTCCTCAAGAGCTCCCTACAATACAGAGGCCCTCCTGCCACACTCCTCTGTCCATCATAATGACAGCTCTAATATAATAATGGACAATGCATGTAAAAAAGGGAGGGCACTGTATGGCGTGTAATATAATAAGGAATGTGACACAGTGGAAACAAAGACATGCACAGAACATTACATGATCAGACACTTCCTTCCTATTCTTGCTGCAGTTGGAGTTCACCCCAGCTGCCTCACCAGGCTAGTTGCAGCAACTTCCTCTACAAGTTGCTGTGACAGAGATATGTCTATTATTCACGCCAATTGGCATTTTACCAAGTGTCCAAGGTATGTCTCAAGTTTTGCCAACTTGAAAAAGCCATCAGGGACCTCTTGAAGCGTTTCGACTGTTTCATTTCTATAAATGAACCATTTCCAGGACACGCACAGAATAGATAGAAATCGCATCTACATAAGATTACAAGTTGAAGGTGCCTATTTCGTTCTGCAAAACAGCCTCCAATTTACTATAAGAAGGGTTATCAAAATCCTGATTTTTAGAAGGCAGTTATAATATAGTTTCCGTAGTTCTCACTGGCATGGTCAGTCTGTGTCTGGGCTGTAGAACTTCAGACAGTAGGCAGAGGACTCACATAACTGAATGCCCCTCATTAAAACAACAACAACCCCAGAAGTCCAAGAGAATGGTTCAAGCTCTGAAATACTTGTTTTCTGTGTGGAGAGAATTGTGCAGAATAGCAGAAGACTCGTCAGCTATGTGAGCACCAAGCACTCTGGACTGGTGAACACAGATTTACCAATTCAGAAGACTTTCTTTTACTTATAAAGTTTCAATATACTGTATTAATATATTTCAGGGACACTTTACGGTATCCAACTAAACAGCTTGGCTAGTGCAATAAATTTTAACTGCACAATGGTATGTCCCAACCATTTCTTCTCCTTGTGTGCTCCCTCTGGGGTGCCCTCTGTAAGTTTACTCTGGAGGGTTGGGGGAACCCCTGGAGCAGATGTAGGGGTCGCACAGGGAGAGAGCAAGGAAGTTCCATTGCACAGCTGAGACTGCTTGCAGTAGCAGAACTGTTTAGGTGGATACCACTCTCTATGGCTGCAATCCTATATCCACTTGCCTGGGAGAACTGAACTCAGTGGCACTTGCTTCTGGGTAAAGACATACAGGATTGCATGGTAAGTCCCACAATTTATTCAACTATCTCTAGAAAGGTCAGGGTGCATAAGGTCTTCTCGGTGCCTCCATTCATCTTAGCTGCAAATAGGCCCTTTATACATTGGGGAAGTCACATTATTACATTACATGTAATATGCCATTTTAAAAAGTGTACCTTTCCTTGGCTTAATAGATAGTTATTTGTTTCATGGTTTCATTGTATTCCATCCAGCTTCATCAACAGCAACTAAAGAGTCATAATAAGTACAGAAATATGGTGACAGATTCTTAGCCAGATTATTAGCCAAGCGAAGACGGTGCTCAGAATAAATGTATTAACTAGGCACATGCACTTTAATTTGTATTGTATTATTTTTTTAAAAAAAAATATCCATTTATGAATTGCATTAGTGAATCTTGTAATAAAAATATTTTAATGAACTCATGGCATCATATGACCCTGTAAAATTATGTCAGCCCAATACCTGAAGAGGTGTTATTAGACATTGTTCTTATTAGTGTAATTATAATGCTGATTTAAAGGAGCTGAAAATTGGGGCATAAAGGTTGTTATAAGAGATAGGTAGAGTGAGTATGTGTATACTTTGCTAATATCCTTCTCTTGATGTGGCATAATGAGTTCCTAGGCAGAACTGCAGTACTCTGCAGGGTAAAGGTTGCATGAATTAAGCATGCAGAAATCAGTTCTAGGTTCTCCCAGTATGTTTGTAAATGCACGAGACATACACATTGGGGAAGGTGGATAATCTACATGAGGCCTGGCATTTGCATCATGGTTACTAGCTAGTAAATTACATCTTCTGTATTTCCCTGGAATAAATAACTTGTAACAGTACAATTATCAATGGTCTCATGTTGCACCAGCACTCTGATAGGCTTAGGTTTATGGTTCCCAGTTCCCACAACAGGGTACAACCCCACATCCTGGCACCAGAGCTGAGCCAGAGACCCCATTTCAACCACAGTGCTGGCCTATCACTAGCCATTATACAGCATCTTAGCGGCCTTTTCAATTTACAACAGCCACAATGGTCAATATATTATGGGGTTTTCATAATATTTCCATTTCCAAATCATATGACTAGAAGGACCTATAACATGGAGAAAACAAGAAAACAATCAACCTCAACACTAGGGTCATTGAGTGGAGTTAGGAGCATCAGAACAAAAGGTTCCTGTTCTTCCTCCATAAAAGGAGATGGTCCAATCTTGCGCCCCATTGATGTCAGTTCCCAAGCTGCCTCTAAGGCTTCTCCTGACCCATTTTAAAGTCTGAGGAACTTGGGTAAATCAGCATCAGTTGGTCAATGGCATCAATTACTTCATACCTGTTACAGTATAAAGTAAAAGGCATGTTTTCAACCAGGATTTTGCATTTCATTCCCGGCTGTCTCCTTGCCTTTGGGCCTACCTTGCCTTGAGGTCTCCTGGTACCTCACCTGTTCAGCTCTGTCTCCCATATTTTCAACCCATGTCTGGGCACTCTAAGGCCATTCTAAGGCTGCAGCTGCATCCACTTGTGCTTCCTCACCATCCCTGATTGACTCTCCTGGTCACACTTTGAATCAGTGTAAGAGGAAGAAGCAGGACTTCCTATTGGCATTATATCTGGGCGGTGCAGCCCTTAGCTTCCATGTTGGCACAACTGAGATGTCACTTAGAGTGCAACAGCCCAACAGACCCCTACACTATAGAATACTGGAAATGCAAAGGTTATTTCAGATGATGCACTACTCCTTGGAAGCATGGGCATAAAGGTCATATTTGCCAACCACAGCTACTAAGTGGTGTCCTGAAAAATTGATGCTGCATTCACACGGCAGTTTATTCCATTTTCGGTAGTTGAGCTTTCACAAGATTTAAAAGCCACTTCCACGGTAGGATATACTGCAGGTTTAGTGCTCATTTCTGTGTTATTTGCAAATGGATTTTTTTCTGGAAGCAAAATGTTAGGGAAACATCAGGGAATTGAAATAAACTGGTGTGAGAATGCAGCATAAATTAAAAGTATTATTGACAGTTTATCGAACAGGGTTATGACAGACTTTAAGCCCACAAAGGGGCTGTTACGGAAGGCACTAAATGCAATTGCTGGATCATAAACTATGATCTTTGTTTAAAAAAGCAGATAAAATGCAATTATATAATTTTCATATGCTTCCCTTGCAGGCTGATGAGTGTCCTACTGCTAACTGGTCGTGTGAAGTGGTGGAACTACTGTGGAAAGACGACTTCTTTGGTACAAAAGATTATGAAATGAATCACACACTCACAGGCCAGGTAAGTAGGTCTGTTGTTTGTAGGAAAAGAAGAGGGTCAGCACCACCCCAAAAAATAAATGCAATTGGGCTTTCAGATCAGATGTGTTATGTAGCATTCCAAGGTTTGTCTTGCAAAGTCATTAAATTAGCCTGTAGATACAACTTACATAAATGTGTAAGCAAGCAGAGGTTGCTACACCAATAAATAAGCAGTGGCATAGCTAAGTGCTCCGGCACCCGGAGCGGCACACATGCCGTGCCCCCGGGGCGGGACGATCTGCCCATGGGCGGGGCCAATCCACCCAAGGGGCGGAGCGATCCACCCATGGGACCGATTGGCGCAGCTGCACAATCCTCTCTGGGGGTCGATCTCTGCGCAGGGGGGCACAAAATGTCACCCCCCTTCAGCCTGAAGTGGGGTGACATTCCCCCTCCCGTGACTCCCAAGCCTACAGCAAGCCAAGGGAAGGGGGAGAGCCTCAGCAGCTGCTTTGCCGCTCACCGGGCTTGTGGGAGTCACAGGTGAGGAGGCCATGCCAAATGTCACCCCCTTCAGGATGACACCTGGTGTGGACCGCACCCCCGTTGCCAAGCCCCTGTAAATAAGGTGTAAGGGTTAGTTGTAAAAAGCTAAGAACAAAATGGATCAGGCCAAAGACCCACCTAGTTCAAGTTCTCACAGTAGCCAATCAGATGATTGTGAGACCAGGGGTGCCAACTTAAATAAAATATGGAGGGGCCTAGGTAAGCCCTGCCCCACATAAGCAATTATATAACACGGTGCACGCACACCATTTGAAGGGGGCAGCCCCCTCAAATATTTTAGGGGAGGCAAAGACCCCTCAATCCCTAGGAGTTGGCTCCCATGTGTAGGACGCTGAGAATAATAATAATAATAATAATAATAATAATAATAATAATAATTTATTGTTTGTACCCCACCCATCTGGCTGGGTTTCCCCAGCCACTCTGGGCGGCTTCCAACAAAACACTAAAATACAATAACCTATTAAACATTAAAAGCTTCCCTAAACAGGGCTGCCTTCAGATGTCTTCTAAAAGCTTGGTAGTTATTTTTCTCTTTGACATCTGGTGGGAGGGCATTCCACAGGGCGGGTGCCACTACCGGGAAGGCCCTCTGCCTGGTTCCCTGTAACTTGACTTCTCGCAGCAAGGGAACCGCCAGAAGGCCCTCGGCACTGGACCTCAGCGTCCAGGCAGAACGATGGGGGTGGAGACGCTCCTTCAGGTATACTGGGCCGAGGCCGTTTAGGGCTTTAAAGGTCAGCACCAACACTTTGAATTGTGCTCAGAAACGTACTGGGAGCCAATGTAGGTCTTTCAAGACCGGTGTTATATGGTCTTGGCCGCCGCTCCCAGTCACCAGTCCAGCTGCCGCATTCTGGATTAGTTGTAGTTTCCAGGTCACCTTCAAAGGTAGCAGGATTTGAGTGCAACAGTACTTTCCATAACTCTGATTCCCAGCATCTGTTCAAGGGGAGACAGTTGCTCCTGCCACAACATTTGTCTCTATCCCAGAACGTTCAGCTCAGTATCACAACTTTCTGTGACCTACGAGGTAATGAAATTTGTTGCTTGTGTATACCTTGGAAGTAGCAATCAATCGAAAGAAGGGCAAAATGACAGAATCATTCTGATAGACTGGGCCCAAAGGAGCCCAAGTGGCTTATGCAATTAAATACAGAGAAATGCAAGATAATGAGATAAGGGACACATAATAAGGAAAGGATTTCTTTCCTAAACACTCACATGGTTCCAAAACACCAAGCAAAAAGAAAAAAAAAGAAAAGAAAAGACATGACAGTAGAGATCAAAAGGAAACTGCACATAGCTACAGAAATACAGTAAAGTAAATGGCAGCACTGACTCACCTAGAGAAAGGCTATGATAGCAGCCGCAGTTATTCTTGCCAAATATGAGTGATTTATGAATGGGACCACTTTTTAGTACTGAGGAGCTGAGCACACCTTATTATGAAGAAGGGCAATAGAGAAAAAATGGGGGGGGGGGGGAGAGACTTGGAACTTAATTATTCATAAATGTCAGAGAACAGAAGGGAATGGTCTGTAGTCTTTTGAAAATAGAAGAATGAGAGCCATCCCCTCAAGGAGGAATTCAAAATTCTGAAGCCAACAGAGAGGACAGATGTTTCAAAGGCAAGCTTGCAGTGCTGCAAGACACTGAGAGCCAACCTACATGGGTGATGCAGGGAAGTTCGCAATTGGCTCTCCTGAGGTTCTTCACTTTGAAACAGATTGGTAGTTGGGTTGCCTATTGAGGGTTTTTGGTGAGCCAACATGACAGTGATGTGGGATTGAGGACTGGAGTGATCGTTCTGTGGTATTATGGGAGTGGACAGAGCTCAAGTGTAACTTTTCAATAAATGTGTTTTAAACAAACAAGTGTAGGATTAAGGGCCAAAGCTCCTCAACCTTCAACACAAACTACTCTGATCAAATGTGGAGTCCCCTAAACTTATTTTTTTAAATAAATAAAGAAATAAATTGGGGAAATTCAACCATAGTTTATCTGCTGTGAATTATTTCAAATAGACACTTTTTTAAAAAATCAAGAGGCAAACATATACTACTACTCTGAATTACATAGTGCTTATAATATAGATTTCCTGTGAGAGGCAGCCACAACTGATCTGCATCAGCATAATTTTTATTCTCCCATAACAACGTAAATTCATGGCACATGCTTGGAAGTTGCCCATATCTCCTGCTATAATCAGTAAAATTACTCCATCTTGACCAAAAATTATCCTGACTTTGCTTTTGTTCTCTAAATCTGATAAAGTGAGTTAGTTTAACGATTAATCCTCAGCCCCATATTTTACCATGCCATTCTTTGATACCTGGTATAGTTGATGATCTCTACTCCCCTGCGTATAAAGTCCTAGCTGCTGCTAAGAAAGGAGTTCTATAGGCTCTTAACAAACACATTCTTGTATGTATTTCTGCCTACTATGCAAATACAGATTTCTGCACATATTTTCCCAGTATAATGCATGTTTGTATTTCAAAAGTGGATATATGCATTTTTAATCCCTCTTCCTAATATGTACTGTAATGGTTCTAGGGGTTGCTCGTGCGTAAATCGGCGCCACACCTGGCTGGGTTACCTGGGTGAACTCTTTCTGTCCGGACAGCCACTCACCCGTGGCTGTCTCAATTGCTGGCAGTATCCGTTAGTGGGCGTTTCTTGAACTTCTTCCAGCAAAGAAGCTCTTTGACGCCTAGTCGCCGCCTACTCTCCCTGCGCGGAAGCCTTCTGCGCAGGGAGGGTGTGGGCAACGGAGGACCCGTGCTCTCCCCGCTGGTCTCCGGCGAGGAGTCCTGGAGCCACCTCGCCGATTCCCCCATCTGCCCCCCTTCTCCACTGGTGCTACGCTGAATTCCTTCCCCAGAAGATGGGCTGCTTCTCTCCCTCCCGGGACGCTCTCCGGAATCCCTCTGGAGCCCTCCCTCTCCCTCTGGCTCCGATGGCAATTCCCTGACATGTACATATTTTTGGTTGGAGGACTACATCACAACATTCAGAGAAGTGCAGATTCTGGAAGCATATAGCTGCCTTTCAGTTCACAATCTTGTAAGAAAAACTGCTCCTTTTCCATTATGGGGTATCCAAGAGCCCGTATAGAGTCCTTAACTAGGTTCCCTATTGGAAGGAGAAAATGACAAAGGCCAACCAGAGAATATTGAGAAGCAAGGCAGCTAGTAAGCCTGATACTTATTAACTGTTGCAACAGGGTGTTCACTGCCACACACAGCAGCAGGAGGGACCCTAAACAATGATGCGCAAGCCCTTATATAGACTTTTGAAGTTGCCCACCCTGTAGCCAGAGACCATCCCTAAAACATCATACATACATCACAGAAAGAAGCGGTCTACAGCAGAAATCCTGTCTACCAGGATAATGGTCACTGGTTGCATTACCATTCTTTTGTGATGGTAAATACTTTAATTCCTGAATCCAGGTCACAGGCTCACCCTATTCATACACAAAAACGCCCTTAAGACAGATAAGCAAAAGACAATGGAGAGGCTTTCCCATTTCCTTCCTCCTTGCAGAGAAATATTTGAGGTCACTGGGAGAGTCAAAATGACTTCAGGATTGTTCTCCTGTACTATTTTAGACACGTGGTTTATATACTTATGTATGTGTTTGCCTTGTGAATTTATGAAACACTTATTTTATATTTGGGACCTTAGAATTCTTATACATTGGTACCTTGGGTTACAGACGCTTCAGGTTACAGATGCGTCAGGTTACAGACTCCGCTAACCCAGAAATAGTACCTCAGGTTAAGAACTTTGCTTCAGGATGAGAACAGAAATCGTGCAGCGGTGGCGCGGCAGCAGCGGGAGGCCCCATTAGCTAAAGTGGTGCTTCAGGTTAAGAACAGACCTCCAGAATGAATTAAGTACTTAACCCGAGGTACCACTGTAACAACATATTGTTTCAGAGTGTGAGAATTAGGGAGGTTTGTATTAAACTGCAAACTGAGCCAAACATATCCCCAGTTGTAAGCATAGTGCGCTCAAGATTGCATCCAAAGGCCTCATTCCAGCAGGCTGCTGTGTGTGCATGTTGCCTGGTTGGAAAGCCCCAAACACTAGCTTGGGCCGTGCAGCCTTAGTCAGACTCTTGGAAAAAGTGCCAATCAGTTCAGAAATGAGAGGGAGGAGGAGTGGAATGCATCCTCCCCACTCCCCAGCCTCCAGCAGATGATTGGCAAACACTATTGCAGATGATCTTATCAGGGTTGCACAGCTTCTGGGCTTTTTGATTCTGCAGAAACATGAGTTCAGCACAAGCCCCACAAATTGGGGCAATACTATTCCTTTAGCTCCCTTTGAAAACAGGAGAAAGAAGTGCTATTGCAGTATCTAGCTGAAGTGTGGGAGGGATTATTAGAGTGACAAGAATTGAAAATGATTTTTAAATACTGTTTGCACATTAATAAATCACATCCATTTTTCATTTATCACCACGTCAGCTTTGTGAGGTGCAGCTGCAGTGCTTTCAAGTGAGGGATAAGTTAATTTGTTAAAAAAAAAACACTTTAAAAAGTGAAGACAAGTGCACAAGCTGATTTGTTATCATTTAAGGGGAGATGAAAGTCCACTTCGCTTTAAGTAGGGCTGTGTATACAACATTTATTTAAACCACATTTAAGGCACGCGGGTGGCGCTGTGGGTTAAACCACAGAGCCTAGGACTTGCCGATCAGAAGGTTGGCGGTTCGAATCCCCGCGACAGGGTGAGCTCCTGTTGCTCGGTTCCTGCTCCTGCCAACCTAGCAGTTCGAAAGCACACCAGTGCAAGTAGATAAATAGGTAAAGCTCCGGCGGGAAGGTAAACGGCGTTTCTGTGCACTGCTCTGGTTCGCCAGAAGTGGCTTAGTCAGGCTGGCCACATGACCCAGAAGCTGTATGCCAGCTCCCTTGGCCAATAAAGTGAGATGAGCGCTGCAACCCCAGAGTCGGCCACGACTGGACCTAATGGTCAGGGGTCCCACCTGACTTCCCCCAAAGAGTCCTGGGAACCATAGTTTGCTGAGGGTGCCCAGCACTGTAGCCCTGTAGGGATAAACTACAGTTCCCAGTTGAATGTGCACACTGCCTTCAATGAAGCATGGCACTCATGGTGATGCGAGACAACAGAGTGGCAGTTCTGCCTGCAGTGTTACATCTGTGATGACTCATTCATTCATTCATACATGCAGCAAGCCATCACTTTTATTGTGTGGACATGTCCATGTGTGAACCAGCTCTGGACTGCTGGGCACATGGCCAAAGGGGTTTCCTCTGTAGTATATGGATGCCTCATCACTGAAAAGCAGGATGGCCCCCATAAGCTTGTTATTTGACATGCCATCTCAAAAAAGCCAAGAGTGCCATGTCCTGCATGCACGTGTGAGCACACCCCAGCTCTTGCTTCTTGGTCCTTCAGCTTCAAAAGCTTGTAATCTTATGTTACCATGCCATCTTGATCCTCAAAAGCTTATCATTGGTCACATGATCATCTCTGTCTGTTTCTCATATGCCCACCCCCTTTGTTGTTGTAGTTGTTTGCAAGTTTGGGCATTCTGGAGCATCTGTTCATTTTTCACAGCCAAGGAAGAACCATATGTTTCATATCTGGTTTTTAAGCATGTTTTGATACAACAGGTGGCAAATCTTTAAAAACTATTATTAACTGTTATTACTTTGCCATCTTCATTTAGCACATGGGTGCCGGGACCGTTCCGCTCCCCAGACAGAAAATTAAAGGACACATTGGGGGGGAAATAAATTAATGTTTTTCATCCCAACTTTGCAACTAGCCAGACAGCTTGTAACAAGCTCTTTAAGGAGAATAGGAACTTATTTCCACTTCCCTATTATTTACACCCTTCTTTCTCACAAAACCTGCCCAGTTTAGAAGGTACCATATATATACAGCACTAATCCAAGTTAATATATAATATATATATGGCACTAATCCAAGTTAAATAAAATGCACTAAAAGCATTGAAAGTCTCATTTAAAGGTATCTTATTCTGTTGGTTTCAAAGGGATATAAAAGTACAATCAGAAGCATGAGTTCCATAGGGTTTATTTCCTATTTATATTTATTCCCTGGTGGGGTAGGCATAGGATTTCAGTTGTATGGTGCAGTTCTGTGCATGTCTATGCAGAAGTATGCCCCACTGAGCTCAACAGGACTTAGTTTCAGGATTGTCATTGTCAGAGCTACCCTAGGTCCCAGCTCACAAAGGACCAACGCTGCTTCGTTGTTAAGTATAAAAGTCTTTATTGAAGTTCAGTTTCACTTCGAGCCGCAGCGCGCAGCCCCACGTCTCAAGTGTCAGACCACTGATGCTCCGTCTGAGTCTCCTCCCCCTTGACACCAATTTAAGATTCTAGCCTTGCTCCACCTTCTCCGCTGCTCCTTCCTCCTCTGGGTCCGCCTGCCCGCCGGGGTTCCGCCCTTTCTAGCCTCTTCTCCCGCTGATTCCCCTGAGCCTTCTCCCTCCCTCCGGCGGGCTTTAGGAGCTGGTTCCCCATCCGGGTCTCCTGCTGTTCCGCGCGCCTGCACATTTGAACTTGGCGCGCGCGCCCAGCCAGCAGCTTTCCTTCTGACCGTTCCACTGCTGCTGTCACTGCTTCCCCCTTCGGGGGGGCTAGCTGCAACTGACCTCCCCTCCATTGGAGGCGTGGTCAGCCCTGACTCCCTCTCTGGAGGAGACGCTGGCCCTGACACATGTGACTCTTCCCCCCCACTACGCTCTGGTGGGGAAACTGGTCCCGATCCTCCACTGCTGCTTTGGGGTTCCCCTCTGGCTCCTTGTTTCTGGTGCGTCCCCCCTGGGACCCCCCTTGCCCTGACCATCGGCGCCCCCTTCTGGGAATCTTCTGATTCGCTGGAGAAGCTCATGGAATCTCTCGGGCCACTGTCATACTCCCCTACGCTGCCCTCGGATCCTTCCCCTTCGCTCTCCCAATCCTCTCTCCCCAGTGCTCCTGCTCCTGATTCCCTGACAGTCATGAATAACTTTTAACGGGATTAGGTATGTTCATGGAGAAGTGAAGAACGTTGAGACATGTATTTCTACAATAGGGAAAAACAAGGTGCATATGTTGATAGGTAGCACAACCACACTAAAGGTTTGCCTGCATAATGGTATCAATGAGGACAAGTGAAGCCAAAGTGGTGAGGGGGGAGGGGGAAGCATGAAACATCAATATAAATAGGTGAGAGATATATATATATATATATATATATATATATATATATATATATATGTGTGTGTGTGTGTGTGAAAGAAAACACTTTTCAACACTGCATAATATGTTCTCAAAAATAAATAAATCTGAATAGTTTCCAAGTCAGCCAGACTTGAAACAGAAATGCTGGTACCAAAGTTTAAATGGTTTATTCTTGTGAAAGGTCTGAAAATTTGTCTACAAGCTGAGCCCAACGTGCTTTTAATGCAGTAAGTGGGGTGGTGGTGATTTTTAAAGCACAATGTGTGACAAAGACTTTCACGCTGGCAGTTGACCTTGATAAATTGCTACCAGCACCTAGTTAGATAAGGATTCCTTGTTAAAATAAACAAGATTGCACTGGACTGATTGGAACTCTAAGCATTTTGTGGTATTCTTGTTTATCAAATGGGCAGAGCAAACCTAAGTGGGTGAGGAAACAATAATTTCCTGTTATTGTTATTGTTGTTGTTGTTGTTGTTACTTCCCAACCTCAGAATAAAAGGAGGCAGAATTGAGCTCGTTGGGTGCTGATATATTCGTGGACGGCTGTTTCTAAATGATAGTTGCAGTGATGGTGGACGTGGAGTTAGAAGGATGAGGCAAGGATATAGGGAGAGGATGTATGAGCAACAGATCAGATGCCCATAGGGCAGAACAGACTCCAGGGAATAAACAAAGACAGTAACTGTGCATTACTCACCACCACTGTGTTTGTGTGTGCAGTCAATGATGGGAGGAATTCCTGATGAAGTGTGGCACTCCCCCATATTACTTTATCAAGGAGTGGCTGGTGGCTGGCTATCAAAAGAGAAAAAGGGTCTATTCACATATCCATTTATGTGGATAGATCTACCTCCCTCATATAAATGAATGGGGAAGCCCCAGTGTGTGTGTGTTGCTAGTTTGGACTTGCTCAATTTGCTTAGCGTAGGCAGTTCTTTCCAAGAACTATTCTTCTGGAACACCAGCCTTATTTACTTCGCGAAATAAACATATTTGAATACGTTTCCTTTGTGGGAATATTTCCCACTTCTGATGCACATACGCCTTTTGGTACCATCAGCAGTTAGGTTTCAGCATAAAACTGTTATCCTTAATTTGAATTCTACTGTCTGTCATTTGCTCATTTAAAGGGAGTGTTGATTGACATGTGGATATGGAAAAAACATATTTGGAGATGGAACAACTATAGCAGAATACCCATGACAGAAGAAACATTATTCTTAAGAAGACAGCACTTACAGAACAATGTCAAAGAAGTGAGAGGCATAAAACTAAACAGTATTCTAAAACTGTATCAGTGTTGGAGGGGGGAAAAAAAGAGATCAAACTTTGTCTGAAGCATGAAACTTTAAAAGGAAATCAAGCTCAGCATTCAAAAATACTGTTTTAAAGAGGAATGCCAAATGATCTGGAAGGAAAGAAAAAGGTTCCATGAAATAGTTACATTTGGAAAAGCTTAACAGTGTTATCACTCTGATCTGAAACACGTTGATCTGGAATGAAGTCCTGTTTATTTCTATCAAGGGATAAGCTGAATCTATTAGTTTTCAGTAACATTCTGCTCCCCCAGCAGTGCCTCCTCTTTTTAGTCATTTTATAACACATTTCTTTGCTTATTTGTTTAATCGCTTTCAACTGTCCTGTGTTCCCACTAACAGCAAAACGTGATTGGCTCTGCTGTGATGTCATCCTACCCACTATGTGATCCCTTTGAGTATGAAAATTACAGTTAATGGCATGAGCTGTGACCTGGAAGTTCCAGGTTAAAATTTCAACTCATTGAGCTTGGTGAACTCATTGGGGGCCTTGGGCAATCTACCTTCTCTCTGTAATAATATGAAGACAGTAATAGCTGTCCATTTTATAGAGCTATGGTAAGGGTTATTCAGCTAATTAGGAGTTTGAGGCACTTACAAAAAAGTTACAGGCAGGTAGCCGTGTTGGTCTGCCGTAGTTGAAACAAAATAAAAAATTCATTCCAGTAGCACCTTAGAGATCAATTAAGTTTGTTATTGGTATGAGCTTTCGTGTGCATGCACACTTCTTCAGATACTCTTCTGTTTCAGTGTATCTGAAGAAGTGGTCATGCACATGAAAGCTCATACCAATAACAAACTTAGTTGGTCTCTAAGGTGCTACTGGAAGGAATTTTTTTATTTTGTTACAAAAAACTGTTATACAAATATGCTTTCTATTGTCTTGTTGTCCCATCATTTCCTATCATGGTTTGGCCCTGGATAATGAATAGGTGATATACATTCCAACTACAATAACATTTCTAAGCAAGCAATTCAGATATTCAATTTTAGTAATCCTATACGAGTGCATTCTAATTTTATGAAACTCACTCCGTTGTAGGCTGTAATATAATAAACACTTACGCAAGAGTAAATTTTCGTTGAACTGAATGGGCTTTACTTCTGAGTAGTCATGCATAGGCTTTTTTCTGTGATAGTGCTCCACAGAAATTTTATTTGCTGTAAAGTCATTTGCTATAATAGCTTAAGAAAAATCAAACCGAGTATAAGACATTTTCTTTCCACTCCTTTGCACTGCAAATAGTAATATAAGCTTAATCAATAATTACCAACTGAGGAGTTAGCACATTATAGACAGGTTACTCAAGTGCTCTCAACCATCAAGTCATTTAACAGTTAACTTATGGATTAAGCAGCTCTTTTAGAAGCTGAATATAAAAATGGCCATTTAAGTTGATCTTTTCATCAATATAATCATCTCTAGAGTTGTCTCTATACAGTAGGACTGCTGCTATGCAAAGTCCAGAACAAGAGGAAACTGAAAAATTGCATCCGTTAGTACAGCTGTACACATGACCATTAATACTATTTTTTTCAATATGGTTGGCTAGTTATTCCCCTGTAAGAAGGACTGTACAACAAATCAAGTCCTTGCATATAATATCTTTAAAGGGAATAATTTTCCACTTCTTGCATTGCAAGTCAGTTGCCTCACCATTTAAAAAGATGTCACATCTATTACAAATACCTGGAGAGTAGGTGTGCTCTTATGTCTCCCATTGTGGAGTAATAACAGCCTCTGGAAGTATTCTTGCTGCAGAGCCTGATTCTCCTCCTAATTTACAAGAGCTGAAGCCAATTTAGAGCCTGGAGTTGTTGTGCAGTATTGTGTGTTTTTAGAGCACCAGGGATAGCAGCAAATACAATAGGGAACATGTTAAAGGTAAAGGTAAAGGGACCCTGGCTCATCTCGCTTTATTGGCTGAGGGAGCCGGCATACAGCTTCTGGGTCATGTGGCCAGCATGACTAAGCCACTTCTGGCCAACCAGAGCAGCGCACGGAAACACCATTTACCTTCCTACCTATTTATCTACTTGCACTTTGATGTGCTTTTGAACTGCTAGGTTGGCAGGAGCAGGGACCAAGCAACGGGAGCTCACCCCTTCGCGGGGATTCGAACCGCCGACCTTCTGATCGGCAAGTCCTAGGCTCTGTGGTTTAACCCACAGGGCCACCCACGTCCCTTAGGGAACATGTTAGCAGGGAGTTAAATGTGAGTTAAATTCTCCATGTCATATTTTATTTTATTTTTTAAACAAGCAATGTGAATCAATCCTAAAATTTGATGGGCTCACACAATGAGGGATCGTCACAGGACAGAGCAACGCCCCATTGCCCCTTCTACCAAAATAGCATCCTCGTGGGCATTCAGCCATCATGCTACACTCTTACAAGGAATGGGAAGCCTATGTTCCCTCCTCTACTTGAGTTTAGCGTCCTTTTCCACTTGGTCAAAAAATACAAGACATTCATGTTCCTGACTCTTCAGAGGGAGTGGGTTGGACAAGCAGATCTAGAACATAGGTGCAAACAGGCCTTCCATTTCCCAGAAATTCCTGATATACCATAGTGTGAGAAAGCAAGGCTCTACTATGCTATATGAGGGAATCCCTCTCTATGTGGGCATATTGATTTATGCCAAGTGTTCTTGCAACCCGAAGTGTCTTTTGGGTACACATGGCACTTTCTATAGCAGGAGAGCAGCTGATCCAAATGTACAGGGGTTTTTTTGTTTTGTTTGTTTTTTGCATTGATATTTTCTTCCCCAGGCAACCAGCACTGTGGAAACCTCCATATATTTTCTGTTGCATCAACTCTTGCCACAGCAAACTGCTCCGTGGAATTTCTGCTTCAAATATTTTGTAGCCAAAGTTGCTAAAAGTGTCTGTGGAGTGTGTGATTTCTGACTGCAAGTTGGAAAATAGCCTTGTTAATGCTATAATCTGCTATAACACTAAAATTGCTTTAAATCGTGGGGCTAGGCTGCTGGCCAAGGATTCTTTTGTTAGGTAGATTGCTGGCGAATAGCTCAAAATGGTCAGCTGATAGGAGCTAATGGCCAGGAGATGGTCTCCTGAATACATGGAGATCACTCTGCCTTCAGTATTTTGAAGGGGAAAGGCATGGGTAGGCAAATGTTTGGTTTGGCCTAATAGGGTGAAGTCACTTAGTAGAAGAACTAGTAGGAGAAAATTGAAAACATGTTCCATTGGCAAGCTGAATAATATTTCTAGGCATTGTCACCTTGCACATAGGCTACATCTTTCAAGCTACGAATTCCAAGTTTGCTATTTGCAGGAGTTGTCCTGTTGCTTTTGGACCAAAGCTGTTTGCTAAGAAGCAACTCTGAAGTGTCCTGCACCCTGGTGGATTAGAGGATGCTTGATGTGTTTAGTATGTTTGCAATTGAAATATAGACTTCTCACCGATGGATTTCGTTCAACTAAAAAAAGGAGGGGGGGGGGGGAAATAGGCCAAAACCCAAACCAATAAAATTAATTCGCACAGTGAAAGAATTTGCAGACATTCTGCCAAACTGTGATGTGTTTCCAAGGAAGCCAAGTTCAAGATCAGTGCCAAGTGGCATAGGGAGAAATCGGATCCCATTCTAATGAGCTGGCATGAGTTGGGAAGATCAATAACTGAAGGCAGTTATTGTGCGATGGCAAACTGTGAGCCAGTTGAAAAGTAGTTGGCAATCAAAGAATATCAGGGTCTCCCTAATCAACTGAGAGTCCATGCAGGAATGGAAAAGTAAAATATGGAACCAAAACAAAATATTAACCCTAGAAAATTAGGGTCTCTTTATAGATCATGGTCAGAAGCGGGGACAGGGACTCCCATTCTATGCACTATGTACTTGGAAGCTACTCTCACAGAGCTTAATAACCTTCCAGAATAAGTGAGCACAGAATTGCATTCTTAACCCACTAGATGCTGGATTTGCTGGAAATCACATGTTTGGGGCTGTTACTCACACATTCCTGAGTGTCATTTAGTTCCTCATCCTTTAATCAATCAATACTGATGGCTTTCAGCTGAGTGTGTCAATTGATGTTTGTGGTGACCTAAGGAGAAATGAGAGGCGTATCCATGTTGTTTGATCTGTTATGGCCCATTCACAAATCCAGACCGCAACAATGATCAAGTTCTTGAACATATGTATGTGAACTGGCTCACCGCTGAAGGTTTAAAAGGTTTTATCGCTGCTGCCATATGCAATTGTCTACACAGCTTACACAAAGTTTTAGGTCTTGTAGAAGCAGGCCATATTAATTCACATGTTGTTTAGATTCTGCTTAATAACACAGAGACTGTTTAGTTCTTGTACCCCCATATTAGTGGAAGTTTGGGAATACCTTTCCAGGTCACTTTCTTTTGGAGATCTGACGTTGCTGGATACTTAGGCTGACTTTGTAAAAACGTGTTTATTTAACAAACGTGCAGAGTAAGAAGAAATGATAAGCATGCACTAACTGTCCCCGGCAATTTTACAACTGAAGCAGGGCAACTCATTCCATCCAGCAAGTCCAGAGGATACTACTTCCCTCTGGACCAAATACATAGTGAATCTCTTTAATCATATATCCGGTAATACATTAACTCACAATATTTTCCTTTCACATTTCATCTTTCATGGACTGGTGTCACACAACTTTATCTCTGTTCATTTGCGGCGTGTGTATGTCTCACATTTCCTTCAAAGAGCTCAGGGTAGTGTGTATAAGACTCCAGTTGGTCTTCATTCTTGGTACTGGTCAGGCCCAGAGCTGGTTAGCTTTAGAGCAGGGGTCAGCAAGGTTTACCTCATCTGGGCCGGTTCACTCCAGCGGAGATCCCTCTGTGGGCTGGACTGCGTGCATGCATGAGTGAATGCGGCCACGATTTCCTGCATCTGTGCAGACACGATTTTTGGCATCTGTGTCTGCGCAGGCACGATTTCCAGCGTCTGAGCATGCACAGATGTGATTTCTGGCACCGTGGAAGCGAGTCCCCGCGCCACACTGCGCTGGTTTAGTTCAGCGCGCGGGGGCTCGCCAAGCAGGTGGCTCGGTTTGGGGGTGGCTCGGGGGCCGGTTAAACAACCCCTGTGGGCCACTTGTGGGCCATGGGCCTTAGGTTGCCTACCCCTGCTTTAGAGACTGAACTACAGTGGTACCTCAGGTTAAGTACTTAATTTGTTCCGGAATTAACCTGAAACTGTTCTTAACCTGAAGCACCACTTTAGCTAATGGGGCCTCCTGTTGCTGCCGGGCCACCGGAGCACGATTTTTGTTCTCATCCTGAAGCAAAGTTCTTAGCCTGAAGCACTATTTCTGGGTTAGCGGAGTGTGTAACCTGAAGCGTATGTAACCTGAAGCGTATGTAACCCAAGGTACCACTGTATATCTGAAGCATTCTGACTTGAGAGTGAAGCTTCCTTTTCCAGTGAACAGTTAGTAAGCTGTATCAGGATGTCTGCCCCACAGGCTCCAACAACAATCAGATTAATTAGCAAGTGCTTAGTTCATGTATACAACTATGCAAACTGTTATTGTTATGAAAGCACTACAATATACATAAGGCCATGTGAAATGACCCTTGGGAGGCAGACTTTCGGATAAACAAAGGCACTGGTGCAGAAGCCAATCTCTTCCCAAATCAGATGACAATGCAATGCCTATGGTGCAGAGATTTGCTTTCAAATGAAAGAAGAAAGATCACCCCCACCCTAGAAACTGATTTATTCTTTTGCAGCTAGCTTCCTGGTCATAAAATGCAAGCCATTTTGGGGCCAGCGAGCATGTGATTTTGAGCATCTCTCAGTATGGATGTTGGTATTTCTGTATTCATTTCCAGTCCCATTGCCCTCTATTCTGAAGAATAAGATTTATTCTCCTTTATCCCACTGACTCTTTGGCTCCATGTCTGCAGGTACATTTCTGTAGATAAATCCACTACCAAGCCTAAATAAGGTTCATCTATGAAGGAGAGTTCCTTATGCTTCTGGTACTCAAATACAGCAGTCCTTAAACTTTGGTCACCTCCAATTAGATAATCTGCTCTTGTTTTAATTATGAGATTATGAGCCATTTTTCTGCAGACCTTATAAATTGGATTGCTTCATCCAGCCTGTTGAAGGGTAGGCTTCTGCACTTTGCAGTTTCAGAGGATTCCAGCTGACAAGCACATTTTGTTAGAAAACACACCACAACGATAGCTGCCTAATCTCTTAGAAACCCGGTTTAATGCTCCTTATTTAATTTCAAAATCAGCTAGTGGCAGAACATGGCCAAACACAACACACAACTGTAATCGACTGCATGTGCAACACAAATGATGACTTATTGTTATCTTTCAATAACATCTTTGTTACTCCTTTCAAAAGGAGGAAAAATGTGAAAAGTATGAAAGTGATATTAAGCAGATGTTAGACGGTAGTTGTCAATCTTGTCTAAGCATGCAGGTGCTAATGTGTTATAATTATCCCTTCTGGCAGTTGATATTTAGGATTTTGGATCCCACCTAGTCAATCACAGCTGTAATTGTTAAGCTTCTTACATAGCTAATATGCTGGGTAATAACTAGATCAAGATTTAATATTTGACGTTTACTATCAATTATCTTTTCTTCTGACATACATCTCCAGTACTCAGATTCCTGGAGATTAGGCACTTTTCCAGACACTCCGTATAATAAATAAAAAGAATTGTTGCTGTGTAAGACTTAAATCAAAGAAACATCATGATCCACATTTCTCCAGGTTTATGCAATATATTTACTTGTAGTAATTTGTCTCACATTTACCCCTCTCTTTTATCAAGTTGCTTACAGAAGAAACCCATAGTTCAGAGTTCCATAGCAATATTCTGGCAGAGTATGAAACTGGTACTATTTCTACACAGTGTAACATACCAAAACATCCATATAAGCAAGTGTAGCTTGCTCCTACTCTATTTGCTACGGTCTGAAACTTATTTTACTCCTTGTGACCTGCTAGTCCAGAATTCCGCATGACTACGATTCCAAAGATGGTTAGGAAGTATCAATTATGATCAAAACAAACCAATCTAAAATCATAAAGCACTTCCTGATCAGTACTTTTGAGTAAACATATCCTCAGATTTCATTTGAAATAAGCATGCTAGTTCACCAAATCTGAACGCATGGTCCTGCCTCCTGATGGGGTGAATGGTTATCTGGGCAACGCTTATGTGATTGATGATGGTTAGGTTTTGCATGGCAAATATTTTCCAGAGTCAATCCTCTAACTGAGATCCAAGAAACCACTAGGCTTGCCAAAGTAGTAAGATTTTTGTTGTTCTCCCGTAGGGTCCCAAACTATGACTTGAGAAGAAGCCAGGATCTGAAACCATGTTCTGATTTGGGCTTGTTCTAACAAACCACAATTCCCCGACTTGGGCATCACAAGGAACCATGGGTAACTTAAAATTTAAAAAATGAATGCTTTTAATCTCCCCCCTCTGTTGCAAAAAGGAAAAAAAAATTAGGAGGAGTGCATACACCTAAGTCTTATGGGTGCATGTTGAATGTTTCCTGTTATATCTGACATGTTCCTGGAGCTCCAAAGGTATCTTAACAATTCTCAGAAGCCCAACAAATTATTTACCAATATCATCTAGTTCAGCCTTCCCCAGTCTAGTGTCTTGGTACTCTCCAGATGTTTTGGACTACAACTTGCGTCATCCCTCACTAACGGACCCACTATTCCTTGTGCCAAGTTAAAATAGAAAACCACAGTTTTGCCCAATAAAATTGTGAGTGTTTGGAGCATCATAAGCAACAGCATACATGTCTTGAATTTTTTTCATATGCACTAGCTTCTGAACAAATGTAGACAGGTAGTTTGTGTTAATTAGAAAAAAGGCAATTTAACCTAATCTTCTCCTTTTCAGACAAGCTGGCAACACAACAAATAATGGCGGAAAGCGCTCCACCATTGAAAACCACACTAGTAATCTTCGAAACAATATTGTTACAAGTTAAGTACTCCCTGTTGCCTCCAGCAGACAGGGTCTCGTTTCAAGAGGATCTTGCTCAACTTTGAATGGGAAACGTCTGAAATGTTGACAGCACAGAACATTAAGGTTTCAGAGCAAAACAAATGAAACCGGACCGTGTCATTTTGCAATAAAACACGAAGTTGTGTAATAGTGCCTTTTTAAAGCCACTTGCACATTTCAAGACTTCAAATAAAATGCTATTAACACAGACAGATAAACAGGCTAAGCCATTATTTGCCTGGGGTGATACCCTTGTGATTTACAACAGGCAAAGAAAATATAGTAGCATAGCTGTTCAAAATTGAATGATATCAGTACCAAAATAATCCTTTCATAGAGCTATAAGGGCCTTTGATAAGAAATTCAAAAAAATTGCATGTTTTTTCAAAGCAAATCCAGTCACATACAAGTGCCTATTATACAATCCAATTACTTTTGTAAGTGCGCCTGTAAAGTTACTTTTAGTTTGACCATCAAACAGGAAGCCTTCACAGATGTTAACGCAGCAGTCAGTTCCTAACACTCCCTCACACTTTAGCACAGGCACCCCCAACCTGTGGCCCTCCAGATGTTTTGGCCTACAACTCCCATGATCCCTAGCTAACAGGACCAGTGGTCAGGGATGATGGGAATTGTAGTCCAAAACATCTGGACGGCCGAATGCTGGGGATGCCTGCTTTAGCATGACCAAAAATAGAACCCTGGAAGGTGAGATGTTGGTAGGAGATGGCTTGATTACATTTATTTCTTTGCTTATTTTGAAGGTTTAAACCTCATACAGTGGTACCTCGGGTTAAGAACTTAATTCATTCTGGAGGTCCGTTCTTAACCTGAAACTGTTCTCAACCTGAGGTACCACTTTAGCTAATGGTGCCTCCCGCTGCTGTCGCGCGATTTCTGTTCTCATCCTGAAGCAAAATTCTTAACCCGAGGTACAATTTTTGGGTTAGCAGAGTCTGTAACCTGAAGCGTCTGTAACCGGAGGTACCACTCTATTTCAATCATATGACTTTCAACACTACTTACAAATAAGAGGTAATGCTACAACCCCCCCTTCCCTAAAAAACCCAAAAAAACCTTACACATAGTTAAGTTGGCAGGGGTGCCAACTTGAATAAAATATTGGGGGGGGGCAGGTAAGCAATGCCCTACATAATCACATGATGTAGTGTGCACACATCATTTGAATGGCAGTGCCCATCATCTTTTTTGGGGGGTGGCCACCTCAAATATTTTATTGGAGGGGGGAACCACAGCCCCTAGGAGCTGGCTCCTATGGATCCTAGTACTACATCCAGGCTCCAAAGAACCATGGAACAGCAACTCAATCTCCCCCCCCCCAACGCTGTGCAGGAAACTGCTTTCAAACTGCATTCTTTCAGAATTAGTGCACAATTCACCCTTCTTGAACACTGCTAACACAGCTGCACACAGAGGGGATCTGCTATAGGACTCAAAGGAACCTTTTAC
Source organism: Podarcis filfolensis (assembly GCF_964270895.1). Lineage (NCBI taxonomy): Eukaryota > Metazoa > Chordata > Lepidosauria > Squamata > Lacertidae > Podarcis > Podarcis filfolensis. The sequence continues at coordinate 26,057,807 of NC_139607.1, read as the reverse complement.
CTGGGTGCATTGCTATTACGTAAAAGGAATGGGTGGCTTCTCTAGGGACATTCACGCAGGCCATTTGCATCAGTGAAAAGTCCTCCGGTGGGACCACGTTGCAATTTGGAACACGGCCTGTTTCCACAAGACAGACTTCAGTGTAGAAATGGTACTGCATGTGTTTGCTTGGAGCCTTACAGTTAAACCTCCAGAGGGGAGAAAAATCATTTCACTTTCTAGTAAAGCGTCTAGTAAAGCGTCCAACCCAATGGAAATTAAGTTAATAGCAACAAACTCATCCCGCTGATTGTTAGACTAGCTTGTTCTGGAGTGTGGTTTATGTTTACAGTGGTACCTCAGGTTACAGATGCTTCAGATTACAGACTCTGCTTACCCAGAATAGTGCCTCGGGTTAAGAACTTTGCTTCAGGATTAGAACAGAAATTGTGCGGCGGTGGCATAGCGGCAGTGGGAGGCCCCATTAGCTAAAGTGGTACCTCAGGTTAAGAACAGTTTCAGGTTAAGAATGGACCTCCAGAACGAATTAAGTTCTTAACCCGAGGTACCACTGTACTTTTCTCGTTCACACCTTGCGGAGTGCAAATCAGCCTCCTTTGTAATTTGTTTGTTTGTTTGTTTATATATTTATTAATTTAAAAGGGGTTGTTTGTTGTTATTTTTTAACCTGCCTTTCAGGGTATGTTGTCCCTATAAGGAAGTTGAAACCAATTTTAATATAGTAATAACATTAATAAAATATACAATCAACTCCACTAATTTATATGCAGCAGCAAAAAATAATAATAATGTAGAAGCATAGCACATTAGGAATAGACGGATCTCTGGCTGAGTCACTCATCTTGGCTCAGTTGGAGATACCATCCGAACTAGTGTATGTTCTCCATCTGAGCATAGCCAAATCTGGGATAACTACCAAAAGAGGGGCATTCTGTGAGGGAGGAGAGCATGGGGAGATTTCCCTCTATTCCAAACTCTGTATAGCTCTGTCACAGGATCTCGCAACTCTTTTTTAAAGGCTTGTTTCCCCTCTGCTATGCTCAGCCCAGCTCAGCCCTTAAACTGAATAATGTTTGAAATAGGAATATGTTACATGTGAGTAATTTACCTAGGTATGACTTATGCTGGCTTCCTATAATTTGGAATGCTGTGTTAGGGAGCAATCCGAATGCAGGATCTGCCAGGATGAGCAGAGTTTGAAATAAATGGAACTATGCCTGAGCTGGATGATGCCAGCAGTCACGAAATTAAAAGACGCCTGCTTCTTGGGAGAAAAGCAATGACGAACCTAGACAGCATCTTAAAAAGCAGAGATGTCACCTTGCCGCCAAAGTCCGTATAGTTAAAGCTATGGTTTTCCCAGTAGTGATGTATGGAAGTGAGAGCTGGACCAGAAAGAAGGCTGATCGCTGAAGAATTGATGCTTTTGAATTATGGCGCTGGAGGAGACTCTTGAGAGTCCCATGGACTGCAAGAAGATCAAACCTATCCATTCTTAAGGAAATCAGCCCTGAGTGCTCACTGGAAGGACAGATTGTGAAGCTGAGGCTCCAATACTTTGGCCACTTCATGAGAAGAGAAGACTCCCTGGAAAAGACCCTGATGTTGGGAAAGATTGGGGGCACAAGGAGAAGGGGACGACAGAGGAAGAGATGGTTGGACAGTGTTCTCGAAGCTACCAGCATGAGTTTGACCAAACTGCGGGAGGCAGTGGAAGACAGGAGTGCCTGGTGTGCTCTGGTCCATGGGGTCACGAAGAGTCGGACACGACTAAACGACTATACAACAACAACAACAACAACAACAACAACAACAACAACAACAACACGCTTGAGCTGAGGCCAGGCTAATTCCCCCTGGGGAATGACCTTCATTGACAGGGATTCTGCAGGAGAAATTATGAAGAAGGATGTGCTACCCCCGCCCCCGGGGCCCCATGCCTCTCCCCTGGGGTCTTTCCAAAATGAAAGCACTCTCTCCACACACACCTAATATAATGAGGGACACAAATAAAAGTCAAGAGCCATACAACATTTCGTAGAAGTCCCTCCTGCAGTGCACACATCTTACACAGATGTAAGTCCTCTTGAGTTGTGTGGGGATGGAATTGAATCCTCAGATTAGCTTCACATTTTGCCTTTGATACAGACTCTAGAGTGCAAAGCATGCACACATTATGCCAGTTGCGGATTCTGTAGGCGGTGTGTATTGTTTGCTAACTTTCACTTTAGATGCATGTAACTGGCAACCAGAAAATAACTGAGCTGCCCATAAAGGGATCAGTGCCATTTTTATTGCGGCATTATGTTTTAATTATTCAAGTGTAAGCAAGTAGGCACCAGATCTATTAAGTAAAGAATAAATCTACTATAGTTAGATATAGCATACTAAGCAATTGTCTCTTTAAAAAATAAAAAAATATATAGCGGAGAAAAGGTTCCACAAAAAAATGTCGTATTTGTATAGACTCCAAATCCCCTCTGTTTAAACAGAGTGATTAATATCAGCTCCTGTAGGAAATTAAATTCAGGGAAGAACAGTAATATGCAGATATGCAGATTTCTAGACGGAATGGCTAGCCCTGGGTAACGGAGTCAGGTTGATTAATCTGCATCCACAGAATACAAAATGAAATGCAGAGCTCTCCTGGGTTGCACTAGAAATGAGTTTTCCTCCTTACATTAGAAATAAATGGACACACACATATCCACACAAATTGCAAAGGACCTTTAGAGCATGTGGCATGTTTACATATATGATGTTTAATATTTTAAATGAATATGTCTTGGCTTAGAGTGAATAATGAATTAATATTTCATTATATATGTATGCATATAAGTATGTTTACACACACACACATATGCACACAAGCCAAGCACACTTTAATCTTTGCTGATCTGAGAAGTATAAGACAATATTGCGCATCCACATTAAAGTGCATCTTTGATTCATTCATATCTGCCTACTTTGCAGGAATACAGTTTGGAGATAAATATCATCACAAACAGTGTCTCATGGAGGAAAGAAAGTGAGACCATACAGCCTTACTTAATGCTCAGGTTTAAAAAAAGAAAAAAGATTTAGTCCAGTGTATTACTTCTACAGTTAAAATCATAACAAAAACCTAACCACGATGGAACAAGGATACAATTGTACAGGGTGAGTTTGGACAGGGATAAATAACATTATGAATAATTACCACCACCACCTTAGCCTTTTAAAATGTTAATCTGTTTACATTATCTGTCCCAGATTAAATGTAAGAGTTTTGATCATGTAATAATGCCTTTTTAACAGAAAAATATTTACAGGAAAATTCAAAATGTCATTTTCAGGCTCCCCCACCCCCCCTGTCGTTACTGGAAACCCAAGCCTGTTATTTAAAATCGTTCACGGTCTCTCCAATAATTGTATAGAAGTAGGCATTATGCTATATTATTAAAGCTGTAATTTCCTGCTGAATCTGGCTGGATGTTTCTTTTTATCACTTGGCAATTTCTATCTAGTTATGGCATAATTAAGTTTCCTGACCCTTGCTCACTCTCTTAACAGGACGCTTAGAAATATACCAGAATTGCAGATCTTCAACCTGATGTCCCCACATAGTAATGGAATAAAATTATTAATCCAGTAATTGTACAGAACACATTACTTTGCATTGAATGTTCCTATTTTTCATTTTCTGTTGGTGACAATCAGCCAGAGGTACAAATCATTTCTGCAGGGAGCAGAACCTGCCTGGGGAGGTGGGGTGGGGGGAGAGATTCTCTCATTCACTCTTCTGTAGCTACCTGTACAGCTGTGGTTTTTCAGAGTCTAACACAGTACTCGGCTCAGGTGAACAAAACAGTTAATAAATGGAAGGAGGAACAAGATACGTCTCTCTGCGGCGGCTTCCTAGGCATCAATAGCAGAGTCTTGCCCCCCAAATGATAAATTCCCCCACATCCAACTGCATGTCTGCAAATGAGTCTCAGTTAGCTGTTTTTCAATTTGCCCAAATTATTAGTATTATGCTTCTGCACAGCACAATTGTGGAAATGGACGGCGTTAACAACCAAATGAGGCAGACGTGCATTTCTTAGGGGTCACTTCTTTGCCATGTGAACCTTGCAAGCCGAAGACTGCGCGGTGCTGGATTAACTATGTAAATATCTGCATGGGCATTTGACGCAAGGAATGTGTTCAGCAGAAGGGGACAATGGGTAGGCGAGGGAAGTTACACTTACCTGATGCAAATTCTCAGGGAGGGTAAAATTCTATTTTATATTTTTACAGTAGGATTTTTTTTTTGTAAGCAAATAGAAATGCTTTTAGTTATTTTGTGGGGCGGGGCTTGGATTCTACCTTTCGTAAACAGACAATAGCAGTTGGCATGGTCACCTGACCTCCAGTTGGTTGCTTCTGATTACTACGAAGCAGAGGGGGAGGGGAGGCAGCAGTGAGGTCAGTGCAGGAAAAGCACACAGGTAGAGCCAATTTTGCAGTCCTGTTTGGAGGTTTGCAAGTGTGGGGGGTGGGCAGGGAACCGATAACTGTCCAATGATACCTGAGAATGCTCAGGAGTCATGGAATGCTAACTGACTGCTGGGGAGAGACAGAAAGAGGGGCAGTGATCAGAGTCATAGCTAGGTGATCTTGCACTCCTGGCAGAACCATCCAGATTGGGCTCCCTAGCCATGGACAAATTAGCTCTTCTTTCCGCCTTTCCCCCAACTCCCCCTCCACCCATTCAATTCCTCACGCACTTCAATTCCTCGCACACTAATTGATATTTTTATTTATACATATATATAGACATATTTTGTTAGCCAATTTTGTGCCGCCGCCCCTCGCCTGCACCCCTGGCAGAGGCCTTCCTCACCGCCCCCTAGCCCTGGCAGTGATATTTTGTTGCAGTGGCAGCGCGGGAACATTTTCCATAGGGGAACAGTTACAATAATAATTATAATAATTTATTATTTGTATCCCACCCATGTGGCTGGGCTTCCCCAGCTGGGCGGCTTCCAACAAAGATTAAAAATACATTAAAATGTCACACATTAAAAACTTCCCTGAACAGGGCTGCCTTCAGATGACTTCTAAATGTCAGGTAGTTGTTTATCTCTTTGACATCTGGTGGGAGGGCATTCCACAGGGCGGGTGCCACTACTGAGAAGGCCCTCTGCCTGGTTCCCTGTAGCTTTGCTTCTTGCAGTGAGGGAACCGCCAGAAGGCCCTTGGCGCTGGACCTCAGTGTCCGGGCAGAACGATGGGGGTGGAGACGCTCCTTCAGGTATACTGGGCCGAGGCTGTTTAGGGCTTTAAAGGTCAACACCAGCACTTTGAATTGTGCTCGGAAACGTACTGGGAGCCAATGTAGGTCTTTCAGGACCGGTGTTACACGGTCTCAGCGGCTGCCCCCAGTCACCAGTCTAGCTGCCGCATTCTGGATTAGTTGTAGTTAGAGCTGTATGTAGAATTGGGGGCCCCAAGAGTCATCTAGTCCAACAACCTGCAAGGCAGGAATCTCTACTCAAGCATCCCTGGCAGATGCCTAAAAACCTTCAATGAAGGAGAGTCCACAGCCTCCCAAGGAAGCCTATTCCCCAGCTGGTCAATTTGTCAGTTCCTAGCAGCTTGCAAAAAGAAGAAAAGTTTGGCTTTGCTTTGTTTTTTGAAAAAAGACAGCCCCAGGCGGAAAGGTGGATTCCCCCCCCCCCATAAAACCATTTTAACACACACAGCTTAGCTAGGGGGTGGGGGCGGTGCTCACTGGGTGCCACTCACCCAGGGGGTGGCACTTACTGTGGGGCCTGCTGTGGGCCCAAGCCATGTGTGTCTCCTGAGAGTAATGCAGTAGTCAGGCCACCCGGCTGAATCCTGACAAGACAGAAGTACTGTTTTGGGGGGATAGGGGATGGGCAGGTGTGGGGGACTCCCTGGTCCTGAATGGGGTAATTGTGCCCCTGAAGGAGCAGGTGTGCAGCCCGGGAGTCATTTTGGACTCTCATCTGTCCATGGAACTGCAGGTTAATTCTGTGTCCAGGGTAGCTGTGTACCAGCTCCATCTGGTAGGCCGGCTAAGACCCTACCTGCCTGCGCACTGTCTTGCCAGAGTGGTACAAGCTTTGGTTATCTCCCGCTTGGACTACTGCAATGTGCTCTACTTGGAGCTACCTTTGAAGGTGACTGCAACTATTCCCCGTCAGGTGTCAAGGAAATAAACAACTACCTGACTTTTAGAAGAGGGGAGGAGGAAACGAACCTAGGACCACAATGAATTGATTGATTGATTGATTGTCTTGCTCCTCCTCTCAAAGCATCCAAGGGGCACAAACAAGTGATAAAACAATAAAAAGATGTGAAAAACAATACCAAAACTAATACAGATGCAGATAGGGAAAGCTCTCTACTTAAAAGGCTTGTAGAAAGGGGAAGAAGAGTTTGGATTTGATATCCTGCTTTATCACTACCCGAAGGAGTCTCAAAGCGGCTAACATTCTCCTTTTCCTTCCTTCAATAAGAGCCAAAAAGATGGCAAAAATGACACCTATAATATTTCTCAATTAGAAGGCACTTTTAAAGTGCTCAAGCAGTTTTATGGTTATTGTTTTTAAACCAGTGACTCCCACAACAACTATGTGAGATAAGATTATTACTCCCATGCTGCAGAAGGGGATTTCATATAAGCTCACTTTATCACTTTATGCACAGTACTTAGCAACTCAGGTAGTTCACACATTTATCTGCAGATGAGATATCAAGTGCTACTGAACCTGAATGTGTGAATCAGCTCAGTAATCTAGCAGGTGGATTACACTATCCCATATCACACTGGTGACTCGCTTTCCCCCTTCTTCGAAAGAGAGGGTGGGGAGAAGATAGATTCCAAATAAAATTCAGTTGAGAGTGATCATCTGACTGACACATCAGCATAAGCTTGCACTGGTCTAAGTAGGCAGAAATGCACTTGAGCCGTTGGGCTGTGCTTATGGTTAACAATCTCATAAAATGGAAATTTAAAGGGGAAACAGCAAGGCAAAAAATCAACATCTTCATTCAGGGCGCTATCTATTTAGGACTAAAGCAGCATAAAGTGTCCAGTGTTTACATCTCATTTCAGAAAAGAGTAAATAAATTGTGTTATGGGTGTGCTGTGCTACAGTTAATGTCTCAAATCCCATTGCTTTCAAATGCTTTGATATATTCCCCCCCCCCCCCACTTTCCTGTCTTGCCCTATAATCATGCCTTTTGGTCTTGCAGAAGAGTAAATCGGTAAAAGCAGAGTGTGGTGGTTGCACAGTATTTCCAGGCTGGCAGGTTTATAAACTAATCTACGTTCTTCCCTTTCAACATCTATATGAGGGGGACGTGTGTAATTTTCACTTCTCGGGTAAATGCAACTGTTCAAATAATGAAAAAATACTGTTTTAAAGTGCCATTAGACAATAGGCCTTTCCCCCTATCAAAAACAATACTACAGCAGTCAGCTGGATTGTGTGTGTGTGTGTGTGTGTGTGTGTACACACACACACACACACACACACATATATATATACACACACACAGTATACATATAGGCTACAAAATAGCTCTGATTTTATTTCCATTGAATCAGTCGCGGTGGAAAAAGGTAATCGTCGTAATCACAGCAAAGATTTCTCTCTATTTGTCTAGGCACTTAGGCAGGCCGCATCACCTAAGTCTCTGAGCAACTAGAGCAGGATAGCTCAGGGGTAGTTTTGTTCGTTTTTAAAAAAAAATATTTATTGTGATTTTACAAAAACATAAGTTTACAAAATAGAAAGAAGTCACATAGAAAGAAAAAGATACAAAAAAGAAAACATAAAAAATACAAAAAAAACAAACAGATAAAAAAAATTAAAAAACAAATCCGTTTTTAGTAACTTTAAACTCATTAGCTTGTTTCCTTGACCTCCTCACACCTCCCCTTTTTGTATTCCTATTTAAATAATCAAATCAGCAAATCCTTACTCTCTTTCGTTTATCTTAACTCTATATCTTAACATATTATAACTCTATATTTTCATCCATTTATCAATTCATTTTTGCATATTCTTATTAACTTTGTTGCTAATGCCACTTATTTTCAGTCCAACATCATTTTAACATTCATTAATTTTACAAAAAATTATCTGTATCTGAAGAAGTGTGCATGCACACGAAAGCTCATACCAAGAACTAACTTAGTTGGTCTTTAAGGTGCTACTGGCAGGAAAAAATTTTTTTTGTTTTGACTATGGCAGACCAACACGGCTACTTATCTGTAACATTAATTTTACAGTGTTTCTGAAGGTAGTCTTTAAATTTCTTCCAGTCTTCTTCCACCAACTCTTCTCCCAGGTCTCGGATTCTGCCAGTCATTTCCGCCAATTCCATATAATCCATCACCTTCATCTGCCACTCTTCCAGGGTGGGTAACTCTTGTGTCTTCCAATACTTTGCAATAAGTATTCTTGCTGCTGTTGTTGCATACATAAAGAAAGTTCTATCCTTCTTTGGCACCAATTGGCCGACTATGCCCAGGAGAAAGGCCTCTGGTTTCTTCAGGAAGGTATATTTAAATACCTTTTTCATTTCATTATAGATCATCTCCCAGAAAGCCTTAATCTTTGGGCACGTCCACCAAAGGTGAAAGAATGTACCTTCATTTTCTTTACATTTCCAACATTTATTATCAGGCAAATGATATATTTTTGCAAGCTTGACTGGTGTCATGTACCACCTGTAAATCATTTTCATAATATTCTCTCTTAAGGCATTACATGCCGTAAATTTCATACCGGTGGTCCACAACTGTTCCCAGTCAGCAAACATAATGTTGTGACCAATATCTTGTGCCCATTTGATCATAGCAGATTTAACCGTTTCATCCTGCGTATTCCATTTTAACAGCAAGTTATACATTCTTGAAAGTATCTTAGTTTTGGGATCTAACAGTTCTGTTTCCAATTTTGATTTTTCCACCTGGAAGCCAATTTTTTAATTCAAATTATAGGCCTCTCTTATTTGATAATAATGAAGCCAGTCTCGCACTTTATCTTTTAATTTCTCAAAACTCTGCAATTCCAATTTGTCTCCTTCTTGTTCCAATATTTCCCAATATTTCGGCCATTTGGCCTCCATATTGAGCTTTTTCTGAGCCTTCGCTTCCATTGGTGACAACCACCTTGGGGTTTTATTTTCCAGTAAATCTTTGTATCTTATCCAGACATTAAACAATGCTTTCCTGACAATATGGTTTTTAAATGCTTTATGTGCTTTAACCTTGTCGTACCACAAATATGCATGCCATCCAAAAACGTTGTTAAAACCTTCTAGGTCCAAAATGTCTGTGTTCTCAAGAAGCAGCCAGTCTTTCAACCAGCAGAATGCTGCTGATTCATAGTAAAGTTTAAGGTCTGGCAGGGCAAATCCACCTCTTTCCTTTACGTCAGTTAATATTTTAAATTTTATTCTAGGCTTCTTGCCCTGCCAGACAAATCTGGAAGCTCAGGGGTAGTTTTGATACAGACATGCACACCTCATTCCTTAATTTGTTTTGCATAAGATCGGTTGACTGTGACTGTGACTTTTTTCTCCTCGCCAGTAATAAACTTTTTTAAAAACTGCACACTTTAATAGCTGAGGTTCTATAGGGCAACTATCAAATAAGGAAATTGAGCATTTGTTATAGCCTTAGCCATCTTTAAAAAACAAAAAGTTTTCAAGAAATTGTGTTGCTAAATAAGATGCAAGATTGCCAAGACAACCTTTAGAAACGTATGTTGTGCATATAAAGAATTATATATTAGAATCGCCAAGTTTCCAACTATCCTCTGCTTCACTGCTTTTAGATTTGAGGTGCAGATAGCAGATAATAATGATAAATCTCTATGTAGCGAAAAGCTTCATCGATGGCTTTCTGCAGATGAAGCTGATGTTAAAGGCACAACAGCAGGGCAGGTTTTTTCAACTGAAAAAACAATATGAAATCACAATATGGAATCAAGCGTCTTTCATATAACCTCTGACTCAGCTAAGTAGTAAATAGTTACATCCACCGATGTGGGTGTCATGGAAGAGCGATCGCTTAACTTCCCATTGTTTCATTAATAAAAATGATCTCAGAAGCAGAAGGCAATATTAACTATTTCCTCTTTTCTCCTCCTCCTTTATCTAGGATGCTGAAAGACACTGCTAAAATAGATCTATTTTCTTTTCATTCGACAGAATAATGCATGAATGATTATAACATATGCTCTATCTCTAGTTTTTCAACCAGTGGAAAAGTGCCTGACACAGTAATCACAACTTGTTGGGTTTTCAATCTGATGCTGTCCTATTTTATCATGGTAGTTAAATGTCCGTTCTTGTACAGCGTGATAAATGTTATGGCCATTTAACAGTAGCGGAAAAAAGAGAGAGACATGTTAAACCAAATATTGCTTCAGATTGTGTCTTTTATTCTTCTTTATCATCATATCTTAATTTATAGTATAATCATCATTATCACAACTGTCAGCCTCATTTAACCTTCCCTGATCTCCCATGATTCTTTGCTGTCAGGTCTGATTGCCTGCCTTCTGCTGACTGACTGATAATGGTTGACTGATTAGCCCTCCCCAAGTAGAAGACAATGATATATAGAACAGTGCAGCTTGCTCTATATATTAATGAGGAGCTGGCAAAGCTTTGATAAGGCTCTGGAATAATCCATCAGTGAGAGAAGGAGCTTGTAAAAAAACGGGTGGAACATTTCAGGGGAGAGACACCTGGGAAGGATGTAATGACCCAGCAACTAAATACCTCTCAGCTGCCTTGCCTCTGTTGTAATTAACATCAGATAGCTGCCATATGGATAACAGTAAGGAGTTTATCAGTCCCCAAAATCCAGTTTACATTCTCTCAATTTTGCACCTAGGGCTTTCGGCCTTTACAACATATTTAGCAAGCAAAGCAATTAATAGCTCATTTTCCTTGGCATTAGACACTGTTTATCTTTTGAACTACCTCTTATCATAGGCCGTTACCTATGAAAGGCAGAAGTCATTGGCTTTTTGTGTGTGTGTGCTCTAGTTGTTACACTTACGCAGCAGAGGCCTGTTCACCATTAGATTCAAAGCTTCTGATGGCTACTTGAGTTTGAATGCGCTGTTATTACAGGTATTATATGAAATTGCTTGTGTTATGTGAAGGGGATTATAGAGGTTCTGGATCAATAACTTCAGTGGATGTTGGGAGTGATTACAGTACTCTGTCAATTTTTCCCATTTGGCTGTCAGTACTGATTTACAACACTCCACCTCTTTTATTCACATCAAATCATTCATTTCATTGGCAAATTCTATATATCTCAATTTACTTTAAGTAGCTGATTTGTGTAAAAATAAAATTACGTCCTCTCCTCTTGTTGTAACATATAGGTACAAGTAATAAAAATAAGTACAAACGTATCGGGAAATATTTAGGCTTTTTATATAGGGGGCAGTATTCTGTTTTGTATTGACATCACCAAGGGAGGCGGGTGGGGAATATATACAGTTGGAGCACCTTCCTGCCAACTGCCATTTCTTTGCAACTATTGTAGTTAGCAGCTGAAATTCAAAGCTACTTTACAGAAATACAACCGAAATGACTGAAAACAGGCTGGCCCCTCTTTCCTCTCAGTGAAAACAAAAGGTCTAAGCATACAGTGACTTAAGGAAGGTGGTGGAGGTTCTGAAGCCCACCCAAAACACACCTCCAGATGACCAATGAACTTTCTTGAATCATAGAATTGGAAGGGACACCAAGGGTTGTCTAGTCTAACCCCCTACAATGCAGGAATCTCAACTAAAGCATCCATGGCAGATGGCGTCTCAACCACTGCTTAAAAACCTCCAAGGAAGGAGAGTCCACAACCTCCCAAGGGAGTCCGTTTGTTCCACTGTCAAACAGCTCCTGCTGTCAGAAAGTTCTTCCTGATGTTTAGTTGGAATCTCCTTTCTTGTAACTTGAACAATATGAGGTGGGGCACAGGGGGCGTCTGGGAAAGGAGGTAATTGTCCCCAATCTCTAACAGGGGTTTCTCAGCATCCTCACTAAGCTATATTTCTCAAGATTCCTTGGTGAAGGGCGTGGCAAACTGGTAGAAGTTTGTGCCGCAGTTCAGCTGCCCTATATTTCCAGGAACTTTTCAAGGAAAGATACAGCAACCAAATAAAGGAAGAATGCATGTTAATGGATGGGACGATGACAATAAAGCGAACAATTTACTTCATGAAATTTTGCATAAAGGGCCTAAGGCGTAAAGTGCAAGTAACACGCTGTTAAGGCTATATTATACTTTTCCACTTCCTTTCCTAGCCTTCCTCAATAATTTCGTGTTATGAATCCGAAAAACAAAGCAAACCAATTCCACCCAGTTAATCCAAATTATTTATAGCCTAAAATGACATGTGCATTTCCTCTCTAAAAAATGATAGCATATATAACTTGATATTAATAACAAATACAATGTTTTCAGTGTGAAGAGGGGAAAGTCTCTTCTGTTTTCTATAGCTCAAGACATATTAATAAACGTACAGTGAGACTTTATATAATACAAACACACTGTTGTTACAGATGCTGCTGTATTCAAATAAAGGAATTCAGAGAAAGAAAAATAATAGCCTGTGTTTATTGTCTGTCTGGCATAAAATGCCCCTTGCATTAAAATATACAGATTAATCCAGTGGGTCTGTTGCTTTCAGGTGGCTCCATTCACGCCTGTATATTTTAGGATATCATTTGCAGAATTTATAAATACAAGAAAATATAGTGAACAGTGTTTAAAACACAATAAGTAAACACCTCCGCAGACCAGGCATATTTTTTTCTGAATAGGCACACATTATTTCATACAGTATGTTTTTTTACTATTCAGTTAACATTTGGTAATCAGCTAATTCCTCTTATCCGATCAATCAATGGTACCTAGAAAGAAATGTTCTCCGAGTAGGATTTATCCTAGCCGTTCAGCTAGTTGCAACAAAAGATAAAGGGAGATTGTGCTTAAGAGGTGAGTTTGTGGGTAAATGTTCTGAGCAAAGGCAAGATAGATCTGTGTTATTTTGTGGGACTGTCTTTGGACCTGTAGTAAACTCTCAGAAGCCTAGAAAACCAAAGATGAATGGGAGAAGGCAGGCTATGACAGTGACAAAAAGTAAGGCTGGTGGTAGAAAGCGGGTCATGTTAACTAGCAGCAAAGAGAGCCAATGTGGTGCCCTCCATATGTTTTTGGACTACAACTCCCATCAGCCCCAACCTGTAAAAGCCAACGGTCATGAATGATAGGAACTGTAGTACAATATCTGGAATACTGGCTACCCTTGGTGCAGAGGAAGTGAGAATAGGGCTACCAAGAAATATGTAGATGGTGTTATTATATATGGAGCGTAATCTCAACTTTTTGGCAAAACTTAGAACCTTGGTAATCTTCCTCCTTGCAGCAGCTCACATGGAGGTGGCTCATACTTAGAAGTCCCCTGAGAATTACTACTACTTTTTAAACTTACTTCTGAGTAAATGTGAGCAGAATTAGACTGTGTCTACACCCCAAGAAAATTTACTTGGACAAATGACCCACTGATACCAGTGGGATCCACTTCCAGGAATATAGTTAGAATTGGTTTATAAAAATGATAAGCATAAAGGAAACCTGAAGAATACATGATGCTATCTTTCAAAAACATGAACGCTGCTAGAAGTTGGTCCTGGTCTTCTGTAAACATTGAGAACAAGAGGTTCCAAACAAGCTGCACTAGAGAAGATTCCAGTTAAATATTAGTGAAGAGTGTGAATCACATTTACAAGAAGAATTTCAGGGTCTCGATAATTTAATTTAACCCTGTATATGCAGCAAGGTTGACTAGATACTGGGGAGCGGAAAACCTTCTGCTTCTGAAATCTGATGTGTGTAACATTCTCTTGGCATAAAAAAAAATAAGAGGAAAATGAATCAATTCTGGCTTTTCCGAGTTTTTCACCTTCTTTAGATTTCTGCAGCGATTTGCGATTTTTTTCTTTTAAAAATACTCATGAAAATTCGCCAGCATTTGAATACGAATTTCTTGTAATAAACACATTTATGTAAGCAGTTTTGAGTAATGCACACATTTTCACAACCATTTCCCCTTAATCACTAATATAACCCTGATAACCCTTTTCACTAATATATGCATTTTTATGCACACTTTCCTGTATCATCATCATAATCACGATCATCACCAGTGCACTTATTAACTGCCCTTCACCCTAATGACCTCTATACATTCTTGTACACATAGGTTGGCTAAATTGCATTAAAAAATTTGTTTGGTTCGCATATGGTTCACAAATTAGATAATTGCTCATTAAAATGGAAAAAAAACCCCACTAATTTCTTTCCCATCCTTATCCAATGTATGTAGGGGGGCAGCAGAAACAACAATGACACTGTCACTATACAAAAACATCCCTGAACCTGCACTGGATATCAGACATAACACCATCCATGTAAAATAAATACATAACTGAAACAGTGGTAAGAATCTGCCCTAAGAGGATGGGCAATTAGAACTCTCAGGTCACACTAAGCCAGGCATCCCCAAACTCGATCTTCCAGATGTTTTGGGACTACAACTCCCATCATCCCTAGCTAATAGGACCAGTGGTCAGGGATGATGGGAACTGTAGTGCCAAAACATCTGGAGGGTCAAGTTTGGGGATGCCTGCACTAAGCAGTGGAAAGGGAGCCCAAGGGATTACAGTGGTGAGGACCCCCTGCCCCCCAATGAGTGATATAGTCATTTGCCGGACTGCCAAGGTAAATGGCAGGTTTTCCTTGCTCTGACAAGTGAATGAGGCTCTCAAGTTGTACTTCAAGATGTACCCCTACACCACTGGTCATCCAGAGCAGGCAATCAGTTTGTCAGAAAGCATTTATACTCACTGCTGGCAGCCTGCTGACTGTATTTGTAGACACGCCCCCCCCCCGCCCCAAAGCTGGCCACGGTGCCTAAATAAGACCAAAATCATCTGACAGTTCAGTAGACACAACCAAGCTGGCAGCTGGTGCTTGTGTGTATCACACAAGCAGTGAAAATGCCCCACAATAATCTGAATATCCTTTGCGATGAACTGTTTGAGAAGCTATGGGTTAAGTACATGTGAACTTATATCCATAGTTTGCAAAAAAAAAAAAAAAACCCCAAACACTTGTTTTTCTTTTTTTTACTGCATGCAAGACAAAACTTTAGACATCGTTCCCTCTTGTCTACCAGACTGGCAACTTCCACGTAACACATTAGCTCACACATGTTTGACTAACTTAAGGAACGGTAGCATTAATAAGTGATAGCGTATCTACAGCTTAGCATGAATACTTGCCTCTAAGAGTTTTTTAATTAAATGGCTCACCACTGTCAAACCATACGTACATTTGATCTCTTAGATAAATATTTCCACATTATATTTGCAGGAGCCCATTCACTTAGTTATATAAAGAGTGAGCAGAGTATTTGGCACCACCTCTTCCTTTTCCTTCTGATCCTTCTGTGAAAGCCTTAAACTTCTGACCCTTGATCCATGTTTTCCCATCGTCATCTCATGTCTCCTTTTCTGTCTCCCCACTATTAATTTTAGATTATTTTAAACAATTAATTGATAAAATTTATATCCTGCCCCTCGTTGCATGTGATACTAGGGTGGGTCAAAACAATTAAAAACACAGTGTACAATAGAAGCAAAATAGAATACTTTTTAAAATAAAATGATCCTCCTCCTATTAAATATATTAGTCAGAATAGCCTATAACTCGGAGCACAAAGAAGTATCTCTTAGGCATATTAATGGCAAACTCAGAAAGCTTGGCAGAAGAGAAGAATCTTCAGCTGGAACTGAAAAATAACCCAGATTGGTGTCAGTAAAAGTTCATGGAGGGAATGCTCCATAGCTTGGGTGCTCTTGTGTAGAAAGCCTTCTGGTGAGCCACAGTTCTCATAACTTCATGCAACAATAGCACTGTCATGAGGCCAAACAAGCACCCCCAGAGCTACTTGCTGAAACCACCACTACAAAAAGACTATGTCTCTAACTCTCAACCTGCAGGTTGGTCCAGGACAACACCATGATTGATGGAATCAATAGCCACAGGAGAACTAACAGGGATGCATTCACCCTGTCTATATCCCAGTACAGAACTTCCATTAAGACAACCAAAGCTATTTCAGTGGTGAAACCAGATTGAAATGGGCCGAAATATTTCATTTTCTCCAAGCATGCCTGTAATTGAATGACCACCACCATCTCAAGCACCTTGTTGAAGAGGGGGATATTTGTGACTGGGCAAGAGCTATTACAGTCTTGCTGGTCCTGGGAGGGACCAGGGGGTGGGGATGGTTTCCCAATGCCTGGCTCCCCTATCAGAATCTCCAGGCAGCTGTTGAGGAGACCCCAAGGGAAGAGGACCCTCCAAACAAGCTGAATTCCAGTTCTCCAAAGCATAGCAACCCTCACCAGGAAGGAAAGAGAGGCATGCTAATAGACGGAACATTCTTCTCCAGGTGAATGTTGAAGGGGATGGGCAGGTGCAGTACAGGAACTAAAGAAAACTTAAGTGCAAACACTACAAAGGCACTGTAGATTAATATACTGAAATACAGAGAGAGCTGCAGTGATTCAGCATTCTAGCCTTGCTTCTGGCACTTATTTAAATTGGCAGCTATATTTTTTTAATGTACACGTTTTCTTTTATATATATAAGAGTGTAACGCACTGAAGCACAACAGCTGAGTATTACCAGGGCTGGGATGCTGTGATCACCCCTTGCTCATTCTCTCCTCTCACTCTCCTCTGCTTCTTTATGGCTGTGTTTTTTCCTTGAGAGATAACATAGCCCACCATTAATGAAGTTTCATGTGAAGCTAGGCTGTGGATAGTAAACGTTGCCATCTATGCACTTTTCTTCCAACATACAATTTCCTTAGGTTCATGTATCCAGGAACTGTTGGGAAGTGAAACAGGGCCACAGAGCAAGTCAGTGATTCAGTGGGATCAGAGTCTGGAACACATGTTCATATAAGGCTAGATAAAGTCCTTGAGAAAACTAGACCTCACTAAAACCTATTTTTCTCTCTTACAGCACAATCCTATTCATTGCTGCTGTGAAGCAGACCACACTGTGTTCAGCAGACCATAAAGGTAAAGGTAAAGGGACCCCTGACCATTAGGTGCAGTCGTGACCGACTCTGGGGTTGCGGCGCTCAACTCACTTTATTGGCCGAGGGAGCCGGCATACAGCTTCCGGGTCATGTGGCCAGCATGACTAAGCCGCTTCTGGCGAACCAAAGCAGCTCACGGAAACACCGCTTACCGTCCCGCCGGAGCGGTACCCATTTATCTACTTGCACTTTGACGTGCTTTCGAACTGCTAGGTTGGCAGGAGCAGGGACCGAGCAATGGGAGCTCACCCCGTCATGGGGAATCGAACCGCTGACCTTCTGATCAGCAAGTCCTAGGCTCTGTGGTTTAACCCACAGCGCCACCTGCGTCCCTTTCAGCGGACCATAGCCCTGTGTAAATGGGCATAAGATTGCAGCCTTAGTTGCTGGCCACCTTAGAGTTCATTCCTCACTGTCTGGAACACAGTTAGCTGTTCAGATGCCTTTCATAAGAACCAGCCCACAGCTGGCCAGAGGTGCATCTCACAATATTCACCAAGCAACTGATTTGGGACAACTTGTGTACCATACAAACATGGGTTGAAGTGGGGGGGGAAGGCCCTCCTTGCACCTCAGGCCTTGCACCACACTTACTATTTAGTTATTTGGGTTCTTGCTGGCATTTAAACTTAAAACACACATTTTAATCTCTAAAAATCCCAAAATCATTTAGGAGGCAGAGGGCGTTCTTAGAAACAAGCACCATTGGGAAACCCAAAAAAACATTTTTTGCTGCTTTGCTATGTATCTCATATGGCTATGTGCAACATATGATTGAAATAAGGTCATCTAAGAATATATTACTCTCTCCAATATGCAGGGGGGGGGGGGAGAGATGCTTTAGATTTGTAAATGCTGTGCCAGTGTTTTTCCTCACTGTTAACAAATGTCACCTGGTATTAATTTAGTTGCTATATTCCGACCTGAGTGTTTCTTTCTATGAATTGCCTTCTGATAGGACAAAGGTGTGTGTGGTGTTCCCCCCTCCTCCACCCCCCAAAAATATGGTAATATATGTAGGTGAAAACAGCATTGGGGAATTTCTGTGTGACACATTTAATAGTTCAAATGAAAAATAATTGAATACTTTGCAGCTCAAAGTGGTTTATCACCATGGGTATTACAGTGTTTAGTGTTACTTAGTTTGACCATGTTAAAGTGAGAATAGATTGTTCGGTTGTGAAGCATATTATTTGCGGTCTATTTAGTCTTCTGTTTCTTCCTGTGAAAATTCTGTTCTCTTCCCCCCACCCTCCACTTTCTTAGAATAGTACACACCAACAGAAAAAGAAAAAAAATGTAAGGGAAGTAAGAGCTTGCAACAACAAACCTCTACCTAATGTGAAAAGCATTACTATTTTGAAGAACAAGATAATTCAGGAGTCTGTCTACACCTACTGATTCCAAACGAGAGTCACATCCATTAGCTGCATGAAACCTTTTATGACTCTGTGCTTCCTGTTTTCACGTTACCTTTTCCCCTAGCTGTTAGAATCATCTGTACCAAATTGGGTCACATAAGTTTTCACCAGTACAGTGGTACCTCGGGTTAAGTACTTAATTCGTTCTGGAGGTCTGTTCTTAACCTGAAACTGTTCTTAACCTGAAGCACCACTTTAGCTACGGGGCCTCCTGCTGCCGCCACACCACCAGAGCACGATTTCTGTTCTCATCCTGAAGCAAAGTTCTTAACCTGAATTTCTGGGTTAGCAGAGTCTGTAACCCGAAGCGTATGTAACCTGAGGCACCACTGTAGTGCAATGGCAATCACTTGAAGGGTTATCATTAAGTGTGCTGCATCTTTTCTGCTGAATTTTGAAAATTCTACATTCTGGACTTAGGATGGCTGGGACCACAACCAGTGCTTTTTTTCCTGGGGTGACAAGGGGCCCACATACCCCTAAACATTTTGTGAATCTAAGTTTGGCATCCTTGAGGGGCATTATTTCAATATGAGTCGAAAATGAGAGTACCCCTAAACATTTTTTTTAGAAAAAAGCACTGACCACAACACAAAGCTAATGTATTGTGATAGGCAGGGAGGGGGCTGGGAGGAAGGAAATAAGGTCATTCTGCATCAACTCAGGTTTGCTTGTGAGTCCAGCAACAAAAAATTAAAAACTGGCTTCCTTATCACTGAAGAATTCCCTTCAGGAGAGAGGCCATGTCCCTTTGCAACATTATTAACTACCCAACAGGCAATAGCTTTCCTAAACAGGCATAGTCACAAATAGTCCTTGAATGAAACACAACAATCTGATTAGAAGCTGCATTTCATTTCATTGCAAGTTTTTCCTCAGCCCTGAGATTTGCTTTAGAGGGAAGTGTCTGTACACCGCCTTGCTTTTGTCTCAACCGGAGGGTTTAATAGCTGAAGTAACTGAAAAGGCCTAACACCAGAAAGGCTTTCGTTACCAGAGTAACCGTAAAAACAGACCCCAGTCTCCATGGCAAAGAGAAAAGCTATTTGCTGCAGCCTTTTCAGACCTTGAACAGACACTGACAGTTTTCCTATAATCACTGCAGATTATTTGTAGCAACTAACTATATTATAATGTTAACTATAGGAGGGCTTTGAAATTACACTTGGGCGGTGTGGGGGGGGGGGTTAGAAATAAATACATGCAAGGAAAATTTTTACCAGTTTAGCTAGGAGTCTATTATCAGTTTTAAAATCATAATGTAATTCATTCTACTATTCCAATTGAGTGAGGTCACCTTCCTGGTTTTGTTCTTATATTCTGTGCAGAAAAATTCTCACTCTATTGTGAGTCCTATACAGTCTGTAAAATTAGCATACACTCACTTCTATTGAACAATTTATTGTGAGAATGCCTTACACCACTGAGGACCACTATACAGTACGTGGCATTCTCTATGCTTTTTCAGCTACTGTACATTAACAATAGTTTGTTACCCACACTACTCAAATGATTATTCTTCCCGTAGTTTTGTGCTAGATTTTCACAATGCACTTTTTACGATTATTTTAAAGTGCACTGCTTATATAAACCCTGCAACGCTCTCATTTAAATTACCGGCGCGCATTGCAAGTGCTCCTTTGCAAGGGCTCCTCATTCAGTTCTTATGAAAGTGTTGAACTTGCCTGAAGTTTATCCTGCGCAGCATTACTCAACACTTTCCCCAGTTTTCTTTCTGCCTTCTCAAGCTTAAATCTACCGCACACAGCCAGCTCACGTTCAACCAAGAGAGACTCTGGCAGGATTCTTGTGCAGCAGTAGTGATGTGGTTGCTGCTCCCTTGTGGATCCATCTCATATCACTCTAATAACATAAGAAAGAAGAAGCCATGGGAATAGTATAAGCGGAGGAGAACAGCATGGGAACAATGACACCAACATCAGAAGGGAAGGCTAGTGGTTCTTAGATTACAATCCCAACTTTCCCATAGGGTGTCTCCATCCTTAAGCTGACTGGTGGCTGGTGCCCCTTGGTGCTGGTGGAAGTAAAAGAGTCCTTGCTGGGGATGGGTGAGATTCCCCACCACCACCAGCCATTTCTTCCCTTTCCCCCATGTAAGTTAATTCTGTTACCCCAAGGGTTCAGGGTGAGAGTGGGCTACTTCCCACACCAGCCATTTCCCCCCATATGCAAGTTAATGGAGGATAATGGATCCGTCAAGGGTCCATTATCCAACATGCTTCAGATGAAAATAGGGACCAACTAAGCCTCCTCAAACCATTCTTTTGTGCATGCCCCCCCCCCCGGAGCATTTCCTATCAGATGTAGGGCAAATGCCACCAGCACTACACCAATGGGACACAGCATACATGTCCTCCTCCTTCCCTGAGATAACCCCTTAATCATGATTTTATTTTATTCTTTGGTAGATTAAAAAAAGAACACCACATACCAATAATTAAATTTTAGAAAGGGGCAAGATTAGACGTGGCTGCACAGAGCATTTAAAAATAAATCAATCAAGTCTCCTTGTGTCCCCCCTTTCTTTCCGCCCAAACTGGACCTCTCAGGCAGAAAGACAACACCCAGCCACCTTTAGTTACGAGCCTCCATTCATCAGGTATGAGCCTAAGTTTTATTTCAGCATTCTAAACTTTAAATCTACAGCACATAACCATTAAAATTTGTTTGTGGAGAGAGCGCTGTCTCATGGAGCAACCATGCAATTCCTACATTATGGCAACCCCAACGTGGTTGCACACTGTACAGTACAGTAATATATTGTGGCAACCTTACAATTCCCAGTTTGTATCAGGCCATAGAATGCACAACATATTTTTGCTTCCTGTAGGTCAGCTGAAACCTTTAAAAACTTCCAAGGCAGTTCTTCATGTATAAAAGATGGTGACAACCTGAGACATGGTGATGCATGAAAAAAGGCATCCTATAGTGGTTGCGGGGTCTCACTAAATAATTTATAGCTTGTTCCACTTTAATCACAAATGTAATGCTTCAGTGGTGAATGGCATGGTGGGACAACAACAACAACAACAGTTTGTTTGTTTGTTTGTACCCCACACATCTGGCTGGGTTTCTCCAGCCACTCTGGGCGACTCCTAACAGAATATTAAAAACACAATAAAACATCAAACATTAAAAACTTCCCAATATAGGGCTGCCTTCAGATGTCTTCTAAAAGTCAGATACAGTGGTACCTCGGGATGCGAATGGGATCCGTTCCGGAGCCCCGTTCGCATCCTGAATAGAACGTAAGACGTGACTGCATGTCTGTGCGTGTGCGGGTCGCATTTCACCAATTCCGCACATGCACATGACGGCATTTTGACCGTCTGCGCATGCGCGAGCAGCGAAACCCGGAAGTAACACACTCTGTTACTTCCGGGTCGCCGCAGAGCGCAACCTGAAAATACTTATCCGGAAGCGTATTTATCCCAAGGTATGACTGTAGTTAGGGACACGGGTGGCGCTGTGGGTTAAACCACAGAGCCTAGGACTTGCTGATCAGAAGGTCGGCAGTTCGAATCCTCACGACGGGGTGATCTCGACGGTCCCTGCTCCTGCCAACCTAGCAGTTCAAAAGCACGTCAAAGTGCAAGTAGATAAGTAGGTACCGCTCCAGCGGGAAGGTAAACGGCATTTCCGTGCACTGCTCTGGTTCACCAGAAGCGGCTTAGTCATGCTGGCCACATGACCCGGAAGCTGTACGCCGGCTGTACGCCGGCTCCCTTGGCCAATAAAGCGAGATGAGCGCCGCAGCCCCAGAGTCGGCCACGATGGACCTAATGATCAGGGGTCCCTTTACCTTTACCTTATGATTGTAGTTGTTTATTTCCTTGACATATGATGGGAGCGCGTTCCACAGGGTGGGCGCCACTACCGAGAAGGCCCTCTGCCTGGTTTCCTGTAACCTCACTTCTCACAGTGAGGGAACTGCCACAAGGCCGTTGGAGGTGGACCTCATTGTCCGGGTTGAACGATGGGGGTGGAGATGCTCCTTCAAGTATACTGGGCCGAGGCTGTTTAGGGCTTTAAAGGTCAGCACCAACACTTCGAATTGTGCTCGGAACCATACTGGCCACCTGACCTCCTGTTGGTCACATTGCTGCCGCATGCTGGTAGACAGAGGGGTGCAGTGAGGTGACTCTGTATGTATGCAAATGTGCCAGCTGAGCCAATCTGGCACTCTGCTGGTACTTTTGTAGCACATGAATCTCCCTGCCATCTTCCAATACCTCCTCTACCTCCCAGTAAGCAGCAGAAGCAATGCAACCAAGTGGAAGTCAGGTGAACAGTCGCATCATGCTCTCTACTAGTGTGCTACTTGAGACGATGCAGAAATCTAAGCTAAAGCATCCATGGCAGATGCCACCCAACCTCTATAATGCCAGGACTTGTCAGGGGCTAAACTGAACTATCATAAGTCTGAGTGAAATGTCTGCTTTTGGTTTGCTGGGCACCAGAGGTCCTCTGATGATGAAACAGCTGATATGAGGAGGTTGTGTAATTTTAGGGTGAAGACATGTGTAATAGAGCTCAGATAATGTCTGCTGTGAGGTGAGCTCAGTTTTCTCCTGGCATAGATAATGAAATGATCATCATATCAAAAACTGGCACAGCCATTGTTGTTTGTCCTCCCCCCCCCCCGCATGCTTCAAGTGGATGGTGTATCCTTTTCTGTTGTTTTAGAAAAAGTACAGTGGTACCTCAGGTTAAGTACTTAATTCGTTCTGGAGGTCTGTTCTTAACCTGAAACTGTTCTCAACCTGAAGCACCACTTTAGCTAATGGGGCCTCCTGCTGCACGATTTCTGTTCTCATCCTGAAGCAAAGTACTTAACCCAAGGTACTATTTCTGGGTTAGCAGAGTCTGTAACCTGAAGCATATGTAACCCGAGGTACTACTGTACATGAATGTTTATACATATGCATCCATTTACATCACCTTGCTGATTAGAGGGTTTTTTTAAAAAAAACCCAAAGTGCAAAATTGTCACAGAGATGGAGATGTCATCATGAGACTAGTGCTAATCATTCTCTTGCACAACTGGCTTTTACTGCAAATTTGCAGAACTGCTCACCACCCGCAAGTTCATTTCTTAAGAGAAAATGTATGTCTGAACAGAATATTTTTTTCAGGGTGGTCACACTGTTCTAATACTTGTTACATTTGTCTTCATCCTTTCTGTGCACTGGCCATGCTGTGACAGATAGCTTGAATTCCAAAAGTTATGCTCATTAGAATCAGTAGCAAAGAAATGCAGGGACAGTTACTGCACTTTCAAAAATTCTGGTTCATGATATTCAAATTCTAAATAAATGTAAATGTGCCCATACTGCTATATGAACAACTATCAGTCCTGAAAATTCCTGTTGAACCCTCTGCAAGTAGTGGCATGTAGCATTTCTCAGGACTACCTCCCAAGGTTTTTAAATATCTGGAAGTTTCACTTGGAACGAGATCAGAATTAAGCTCCTACGGTATTTTATACTAACATTAGATAATTAATTGATGCCATTCATTACCGGTAGTATTTGTTGAGGGAAAATATCAACCATAAAAAATGTAAGTAATTAGAACTCTCATTATCTTAAATTTAATCTTAATAAGTGCTATTATATTCTTGATCATAGATAGACAGGCAAGCAGGCTGGTTATGTTAAGACACTTCAGGAGACGGCCAATGCATCACATTTTAAGCTGCATCATATGAGCATAAGTCAAATTCAGAGCTTTGGTGCTCACTGCCAATTACTATCCCCTGTACCTGCTCTGCATGAGATTACCTGATAAAGCCCCTCCCTTGCGATTCTGTTGCTGTAAAATGCTGATTCGTGCTGATGTGCATCACTCGTTGAGGCTGGTAAGGTGGAAGGCAGGGAGCCCAAAGAGTAGGTGGAGCCAGAGCCAATAGCAGGCCGAGCCAACTAATTCTACTTTTGTCCCCATTTTCCTCCCTGCTAAGGTCAACAAACGCAACATTGAGAGCAAGGAGGACAAGCTAACAACCAGTGCCACCCCCTGGATTGGATAGAAGACAGGTAGGTTGGGGGTGGCTGAGGGCACCTTTCTGTCATGCCCAGTCAGTATGCATGGGAACCAATATGAAAGATGCCCAAGTATCTATGTCAACATTTAGAATTTCTGTGGAATAAATGGTGGGATTTCTCAGCTTGTAAGGTCCATATGAACTGAGTTCCCTGTAGCCTTCAAAGGGTAGAAAGTTTGATAACCACTACCCTAGAGTACGGGATGCGGGTGGCGCTGTGGGTTAAACCACAGAGCCTAGGGCTTGCCAATCAGAAGGTCGGCAGTTCAAATCCCCGCAACGGGGTGAGCTCCTGTTGCTCAGTCCCTGCGCCTGCCAACTTAGAAGTTCGGAAGCACGTCAAAGTGCAAGTAGATAAATAGGTACTGCTCCGGCGGGAAGGTAAACACGATTTCTGTGCGCTGCTCTGGTTCACCAGAAGCGGCTTAGTCATGCTGGCCACATGACCCGGAAGCTGTACGCCGGCTCCCTCGGCCAATAAAGCAAGAGGAGCACCGCAACCCCAGAGTCGGCCACGATGGACCTAATGGTCAGGGGTCCCTTTACCTTTTACCCTAGAGTACCAGGGAAGGGATACCAGAGGTTGCTACTATGTCAGCCCAGAGCACAAGACTAAGCTGTGTAATTTGTTTTAAACTGTCTTTCATGTTGTATTTTCAATTGCTGTGACCTGGCCTGGGACCTTGTGCCAAAGCATGGGGAAATCATTATTGTTGTCTCCCAGTAATGAGGTGACAAGGTGAGAGGTCCATTTGGACCAGCTCCCTGAGACTCTACATTTGGAATCTATGTCCTTACAACAGAGCATAGGGTTGGCTTGTGGGAGAGCTTGGATTGTCTTCTAGAAACTGAAAGCATGAGAGGCTAGCCTGCTAGATCACCTACTGACTACATTTCATCTTTTTTTATTGTGTTACATGCTCAAAGTAAAGCTCTTGAAGACGAGAGAGAGAGAAAGATGGAACAAGTCCACAATAGATAAAAAGTATAACACGGGATCTGTGTATAATGACTAGTACTCCAGATGCCCTTTCATATATTTAAAATTGCCATTCCATTACATAAAATGTAATTCATTCTACTTCTCCCTATCTCTACTCCTCCCCCCACCACAAAAATATAATCCCAGAAGGGTTTTGACCAAACAAAAATGCTCTAATGATTGCAAATGGTTCAAATATTCTGTCCAGTGAGTTTAAGTTAAGTGATAAAAGTTTCATGTTAAAAGAAATAATAAGTGGAATTTCACACATATTATAGTAATTGTGAAAGCATCCAATTTACATGGAAATAATGCAAAAGAATTCTGACCATGATGGTTTAAGTGAATCATTACATGCATCAGTGATACATTTAGAAACCTGCAGCATGCCAGGTATGTTTCTTTTAGCATAATAAGTCTTGTAATGGAGCCTTTAAAAGCCTTAAATGTATAGTTAGATGAACCTTTCCATTCGGATTTTGATATCAAAAAGAAGAAACAGGAGATCATTAAAAAGCCAATTAAACCAATACTCATTTTTCCTTTACCAGTTTATATCATGTCCCTTGAGGACCTATCATTTTGAGAAACATTATTTTATTTACATTGGATTAGAATGAAAATTGTTTTACTACGCTAATCTTTTTTTATTTCTCAGTAGTATTTGAGAAGCACACTCAGGCTGTCGCAGAAATACTGATTCGGTGTAGTAGGATATGTTAGAGGCTAGAGTCTAATATAGCAAATCCCATTAATTTCTGTGTGGTGTACTCCTCGGTTAAGAAAGCTTGGGAATCCTTTTGCTGGCCTTTTCGGCGAACAGTACAGTTCTGTCCATAGGATCTGTGCAGACTTGGTACCTAAAATACATGTGAAAAATCTGTGCTTTGCCACAAAGGGACCCGTGAATTCTCATTATTTTTAGAGACATCAGAAGCTGCCTTATACTCACACCATTTGCCCATTTTAGCTCAGTATTATCTACTGACTGGCAGCAAGGGTCATTCCAAGTCCTTCCTGAAGATGCCAAAGATTAAACCTCAGACCTTCTGCACGCAAAGCACCCACTCTTAACGCCGAGCAGCAGCCCTTCCCTAAAGACAGACGTGGTTGAGAGTCATGATGTTGACGTTATTGAAGGGAGCTTCTCCATTGTCTTGCTAAGGTTGCAGGAACCCATGGCAAACACAAGAACATAGTAAAGTTTTATGGATGATTCTTTCCGTTCACCATTTTAAGACAACTATTGGCACCTAGTGTTGACACCTTTCCTAGGCTCTCCACATTGGGCAGCTGGATCAGTGAGTCTCCATTTTAATTTGCTACCATTTTTACATATTACTTTTTAACATTTTATATTAAATACTTATACCCCACCTATTTTAAATACCCAAGCTGCTTTCTAAGGAACTCAATGTGTCTTTCTTCTTATTTCCCACCCTTCTCTCCCCCCCCCCATCATGGAATGCCAGGCATGACTATGGCAGCTCCACCAAGCTGTTTATAATAATAATTGTAATAATTTATTACTTGTACCCCAGCCATCGGACTGGGTTGTCCCAGTCACTCTGGGCAGCTTCTAACAGAATATTAAAAAAAACCATGATACTTTGTGTTTGCATTGTGTATGTTCAGACCATGCCCTTACCCACAGTGCCTTGGTTTGACACAACATTGGGTGCTACAGAGCTTTGTGGTTAATTAAAATGGCAGATCCCAGTCACTCTTGGAGTAGTGATGCCACTATCAGGCATATCTTGGGGGATGGTCATCAACATAAGAGGGGACCTATAAGAAGTCATTTTGCCCAGGGCATCTTCAAACCTGGATTCTGATCTGAACCAAGAAGTAGTACTTTCTAATCCCAGATGGTTGGGAGTGGCAGCGATTACTTGGTGGTGAGACAACTGCACTTTAGACATGCTCAGAAGCATTAACTGTACTTCACATTGGGTGTCTTTTGGCACCATAAAGACTGACAAATTTATTATGACATACGCTTTTGTGGACTACAGTGCAGTTCACCAGATATATGTTAGCCTGAGTTAAAGGAACATATTATGGTGGGAAATGTAAACAGTAAGATCATGAGGAAATGAAAGGCAGAAAATTCTAGATGAAAATAATTATTAACAGTGTCCACTTGTGGAAAAACACAGTTGTGTTGTTAATGCAGATATCCTACAATTGCTTCACATGTGTTCTCTGTTAAAATAGGTTTTGCGCCTGATCCTTAGTAGGTTCTGATTCAAATTATGCCTTTCAAATGAGCTGCCACTTAATTCTGCTTTCATATTAGTTACATTTCAGACCTCTGGACCAAAAAGAAGACAAAGATTGCTCCTTCCTAATAGGTCTGATGTGATCTGTGCTGGTCTAAATGCTGCATTTTAAAAATAAATAGCAGGAATGAATTCTACATTGTTATTTTTGCAGTTTTTCAATTACACGTGAGGAGTTCTTCTGCCATTCATTACCTCGGGTATCCCTGAAAGGCAAACCACTGTGCAACACTCCTTTTCGTTTTCTTTTCTTTTTACTTCTCTGCAGATTCTTCCTCTGCATGATCTGCAATTATCACACCGTTTGTCTTTCCTGTTCTCAGGGGAACACAAAATAATACATATCCTAGAAACAGATTGAGATTAAATTTGGTTCTTTCCAATAGAGAGTTCAGATAGTTAAAGAGGGTCACAGAATCAATATGCTGAAGACACATTGCCATTTCAGGGAGGGGAACACCCTCAAACAGAATGTGAAGACAGATGCTCCCCATTTCACCTTCAACCTTGCAGTGCTGCTGGTGGTTGACCCCTCATTTCCTCCCCTTTTGGCTACTGTATCAGGACATTTACATGAGATAATTTAATGTGGAGTAGTTACCTCTTATGGCTCTTTAACCACCCCACAATATCCAAATTCACAAAGGGTAATGGGTGGATATTCGACATCCTTCTCAATCTATGCATGTAAGGATTCTCATCTGTGATTGCGATTGCAAACAGGCAGAAGCATACCCAGCTTGAATAAGGACAAGGGTACAGTCTGGTAGACATGGTATCTCAGAACTCAGAGCGATGAGAGGCAGCTACAATGAGTACTGATGTACTGGGCCCACAGACATTAGGGGCCATAGCTTCCTTTTAAAAACAAAACAAAACAAAACAAAACAAAACAAAACAAAACAAAACATCAAGCCCACCTAGAAAGTTATGAAGCAAAATGTGCAAGTAACCATCAAAGTGATTTCTGTGAGATGAACTTGCCTGTTTGCTCCTGTATTTTAGTGCTTTTAGCTAATGAGTGAAGTCAGAGCTATGAGTTGTTTGAATACCAGGCAACAGAAATCCCTGTGGTCCTAAAGACCTGCTATTTCCCCCTCCCCTTCAGTGCTGTTTACTCTAGCAACCAGGATGCATCTTTCCTGTGGTGGGTTAATCTGAGCTCAGGTACTTCCCATAAGTTATTTTCCACAAATCCCTCTACACAAAAAGGTCATGTGTATGTTTAAAAAGACCACTTCCCAGGATAGCCAGGGTGGGGGAAATGGGTGCACCACACCCACCTATGCCAAGTTGTTCTCCCCTCAGGTTTTTTTGAAAAATGTATTTTTAATTTATGATATGACAGACAATGACGGCCTCCATTTTAAAAAATGGCAGATTGTTTTAAGAACAGGAGCTACTGAAATACAGGACCCTTTGAAAAATTCAGTGAATAAGGCAGGTTAAGTGCCCTGCTTTACCACCCCACCCAAACACTATAAGCATGTATAAGATACATAAAGGAATAGAGACTGCTCAGCTTTTCCATTCTGCCTGAAGTGCCCAGATATACCCTATAGTTTTCAAATAGTAATGATGAAAAAAGAATGTAGAGTGAATGCAAATAATTCCCTTGCTGGCAATCTACCTACTTAATGTTGTATTCCACCTCCAAACATCATGCCACAACTGAAAACAAAACAAAACGTGATGAAGTCTCTGAAATATTCATTCCATTCCCTAGACTGGTATTATCCAGTGCATTTTATGTTCCCAACCTGTAAGATTTTTGAATTCCTCTGGGTTCAGTTTGAGGACATACAGTAAAAACTAATCAGGTATGACAATGCTGTGACTTGGTGTAAGGTAGGCTTGCCATATTTCAAAAAGTAAAAACCAGGAAACCCCAAAACTTGTTGATTTTCTCCAGGAAAATCTGGATGTATGGCAGCCCTAGACAAGGGTAACTCTCTCAATAGTTGTCAACTTTTCTCTTTTTTTAAGGGAAATTCCCTTATTCCGAACAGGATTCCTTGCAAGAAAAGGGAAAAGTTGATAGCTATGAACTCTCTCTCTCTCTCTCTCTCTCTCTCTCTCTCTCTCTTCCATGAGTTAGCATGCCCAGGTAAGGAAAGAGATACTTATGTGTTTTTTTGCACCATCCCCAGAACCACCTTAAGCCACCCAAGCCTTGTTCTGGGCCCCTTCTGTGCAAACACCTTTGCCCATGGACTAGGGGCACCTTTCCGAAGCTTGTCTGATTTTGAGAAGGTGGCGCAAGGGCTTTTGGATGCTCCCGCAGCCCAGCACCGCGTTCCCAAAGCGAGACTTGCCTGACACCAGCACTGATGTGTTATCGTTAGCAGAGGAATGTATTTATTTGACAAAGACTTTTAGATCTAGTTTCGTGTGCAATTCTATTTATCCAACTGTACAGCTGCCAATCTAAATGTGGCACAAGAGACAACATATGCAGACCAAACAAGTCACTCTTAATAAGTGAAGCCATGGTCATAAACTCCAGAAGCCTGAAAGAACTGTTGGGCTAGGCCAACCCTCACCTTCCATGAGGCTATTTAGGAATCGCCTTCCTTGGGGACAATCAGAAGCCCTGGCCAGGGAGCATAAGCCACCTGCTCCTGATGTGATCCTCTTTCAGCCTGAAAGAAATCTGTTGTCTTATGTGCCCTGTTTTAGAATTTTAAAATTGTCTACCACCATTGGTCCCTTGGCAGAAAGGTAGAACAGTGAAGAATAAATCTAGAACTGCAGTTTGTGCACAGCTTTTCATTACAAAGGACCTTTAAAGCCCTA
This sequence comes from Podarcis filfolensis, assembly GCF_964270895.1. Classification (NCBI taxonomy): domain Eukaryota; kingdom Metazoa; phylum Chordata; class Lepidosauria; order Squamata; family Lacertidae; genus Podarcis; species Podarcis filfolensis. The sequence continues at coordinate 26,027,054 of NC_139607.1, read as the reverse complement.
AACGACCTCGGCCCAGTATACCTGAAGGAGCGTCTCCACCCCCATCGTTCTGCCCAGACGCTGAGGTCCAGCGCCGAGGGCCTTCTGGTGGTTCCCTCATTGTGAGAAGCAAAGCTACAGGGAACAAGGCAGAGGGCCTTCTCGGTAGTGGCGCCCACCCTGTGGAACGCCCTCCCACCAAATGTCAAAGAGATAAACAACTACCTGACATTCAGAAGACATCTGAAGGCAGCCCTGTTCAGGGAAGTTTTTAATGTATGACATATTAGTGTCTTTTTGGTCTTGTGGAAACTGCCCAGAGTGGCTAGGTAAACCCAGCCAGATGGGTGGGGTACAAATAATAAATTATTATTATTATTATTATTATTATTATTATTATTATTATTTATTACAAGGATTTAAAAAAAAATATTTTAACCATGGAGTTATAAATCATGAAGAAAAACATGCCACTAAGGGGATTCATGTAGAAAACAGAGATATATAACTGGCTTGAACAGCACCCTTCATGTTCTTGGATTGAACAGGTTCCATGAATCGGCTCATTGAGCCACTTCACAACACCTCCAAGGATGTACTTCAGGACATCATGCTGAGGCTCAGCACATCTTTGGATGCCGTCACAGCATCCTTCCTGGCAGTGCTTCTTGTGAGCAAATGGCTTGTAAAGCAGCCAAGCTGACCAGGGAACTGACTGCCTGGAAGCTGCAGCTGTAGCTAGGGGTATGATGGCCAACATATTATGGTCATCCATGCACTTCCAGGGCACATGCATAAGGGTGGCGAGTCATGTGATTGAACCTGTTTTGAGTGAAAACAATGCTTCTCATGGTGATCTCCACTGTGATGAATCTGGGCATAATATTACCTGCGAAAAACCCAAACTCCTTCGCAAGCTTAGGCTTTTCAAGGATACATCTTTCTGTTTGTATAATTAGACAATGAATGTTTTAAGCTAAGTTGGGGGTGGGGTGAGGGGGAACAAAAGCAAAAAACTGGTGATGCTTGTCAAAATATAAAAAGGAAATACCCTTAAGGCAATGATTCACTTTTTAAATGTATAAATTCTGCGATAGCATCTTTGAAAGTATTTTTATGTGGCACCCGTTTATCGGTCTGTGATTTTAATCAATTACACTTATATATCTGAACCAGTTATGACTGACATTAATCAATAGAAAACTGAATCTGTGTGTGTGTGTGCGCGCGCGCAAAATTTTGAAACAGGACCCAGCCGCTTTGCATGGAAACAGTCCAGGTATGCCATATCAGTAGAACATTTATGATGAATTACCTGCTTTGATATAATAATTCATGTTTATGTTTTGTGCCTCCTATGATGCAGCTCTATAGATACTCTTCCATGGCATTTTAGGAGATCACACTTCTTACCATTAGAATTAATATCTAATTTAAATTCTGAACAAGGAATTTGAAACTCCAGAGAATCTGAAGTGGCAACAGCATAGAAAAGATGCATATAAAGTAGCTATTAAATGTGTTTTAAAAAAATCTGTGGGAAGAGATTATGCCACTGCCAGGTGACTATACAAATCTTGGCTAAAAAGAACAACCTGGGGAGTAAAGAGAGATAAAATTGTAAGTTGCATTTCAAGGGGATTTGTTCTTTCCATTTCAGGTATCGTGTCTGTCTGTCTACCCTGTTTCAAGTTTCAGATCCCAGAAACTTGAGTTGCCTTCATGCATTAAGCCAAAATCTGGAGAGCAGATAGCCTCTTGACACCCTATGACCAGCTATCAGTCAGTACACATACTCACTCTAATCAGCATCTAAAGAAAGAAGGCCAGTGGAACAGATGCCTCTCATGACAACTAATTTGAAAATCAAACATTGTATCATCACCAATGATGAAAATTTGTGTTACCCAATTTACAGTGGTACCTCGGGTTAAGTACTTATTTCATTCTGGAGGTCCGTACTTAACCTGAAACTGTTCTTAACCTGAAGCACCACTTTAGCTAATGGGGCCTCCCGCTGCTGCCACGCCACCGGAGCACGATTTCTGTTCTCATCCTGAAGCAAAGTTCTTAACCTGAAGCACTATTTCTGGGTTAGTGGAGTCTGTAACCTGAAGCGTATGTAACCTGAAGCGTATGTAACCCGAGGTACCACTGTATATAAATTCTTTTCCTAAATATACGTTATCTTCACAGTGGCTACCGGATTCTTCCAATGTTGTTGTTTTTAAATTGGGGAAAAAAATGATGTAGAAAAATGTACATGGATGTGCATGTACTACAATTGGCCCAGTCACAGCTGCATGTGCCCAACAGCCATTCACACTAATACCGAACATGTGGCCACTCAGAATGTGGCAGAATGTGGCGTGAAGACCTGCTCCTCCCTCACATGGACACTGAATGTATAGCAGAGTGTCATGTGCATGTGCATGTGCCTTTAATGAAGAAAGGATACTGACAAGCTGATGGTGCAAGCAGTAGTAATACCAAGGACAGCCAATGTAGTGTAGACTACAACTCCCTCAGTTGTCTGGGTGGGGCTGGTGAGAACTGAAGTCCAGAAACATCTACAGCAGCCTTTCTCAACCTGTGGGTCCCCAGATGTTGTTGAACTACAACTCCCATCACCCCTAGCTAGCAAAGCCAGGTATCAGAGATGATGGGAGTTGTAGTCCAACAACATCTGGGGACCCACAGGTTGAGAACCGCTGATCTAGAGGGAGCTACCTTAGCTACCTTTGAGTAAAATAATAGGATCAAGCTGTGTGCTATGCATGTGTGGGTGGATGGATGGATTAGATATCAACAGGTAATGTAAAGGTAAAGGTACCCCTGCCCGTACGGGCCAGTCTTGACAGACTCTAGGGTTGTGCGCTCATCTCACTCTAGAGGCCGGGAGCCAGCGCTGTCCGCAGACACTTCCAGGTCACGTGACCAGTGTGACGAAGCTGCTGTGGTGACCGGCACCCGAGCAGCACACGGAAACGCCGTTTACCTTCCCGCTATAAAGCGGTACCTATTTATCTACTTGCACTTAAGGGTGCTTTCGAAATGCTAGGTGGGCAGGAGCTGGGACCGAACGATGGGAGCTCACCCCACCGCGGGGATTCGAACCGCCGACCATGCGATCGGCAAGTCCTAGGCGCTGAGGTTTTACCCACAGCGCCACCCGCGTCCCCAGTGGAGATATCAACCATAAATTATTGGTTTACAGCTATCTTTGCCCATTGGCCATGGGACTCTTGACAGTTGGACTTCAACAACATCTGGCATGTACCCCATTAGACACACCCTCATTTTAGGATCATGTGGTTCCAACACATGATGTATCCTCCAAAACGGTGTATAAAATGCAGAAAAGTGCTGTTTTGTGCAGCAGCACCTGAAGTTGTGCACAACACACTTTTTATCCCAGTCTATATGCTTAAATAATCACATCATTAATAGATCACTGTCAGTGTATATGGCACTTTACTGGATAACATAAGCAAAACAAAAACATAAAAAACAACCACAACCACCAGGTTCCCACCCCAAGGAGCTTGCAATCTAAATTTTGACAGCAGGGGAGACAGCAGAGGAAGAATCGAGGGGAACAAAAGATGGGAATTGTGTGCATGAAATACATAAACCTTCCTAAGCAAGAGCAGGCACAAAGGTGTCATTTCTCTCTTGAAAATTTGGGCTATTATTTCAATAAAAAGCTACAGTAACTAAAAGGAGGCAATGTCTTGGGGAGCAAAAAGTAGCTCTGTTGACACTTGGGATCAAAAGCTCATTCCAAAGTGCTCCCCAAGATTCAGTATATGACATTTTGAAATGACATGATTGTAGTCTTCAGTTTCCCACAGGCTCCAGCCTATGCCTTGCTGTGTTATTTGTAATTTGGATTGTCCAATAGGTTATGATTTGTAAAGCTGTAAGTGTGAAAATCTACTGTATTATATATGCTGAGAAAAGTTATTTATGCAGCAGATATGCTCTGTTACTGCACTTTAGCGCTGCAACCCCATAGTCGCCTTTGACTGGACTTCATCTGAAACCTTTACAGTAAATGAAATCCAATTAACATTGTGCTTTTGAATTATGAGCCTATATGGTTCTAAATGGGAGGGGAAGTTCTGGGTTGGTTTCCTTTCCTGACCGCATATCTCTTGTTCCACCTATGGCAAGGACATATATTGAGAAGAGTGAGGGTGCACTTTGTGCGCAGCAGTGGAGCTGAGGAATCAAGCTTCCCAGAAAGGTAACTCTTCAGGATCAGAGGTAAGAAGCCAAGGAAAGGTGGAACTGGTCCCTTGGCCTTTCCATGACATTTACAGTCTAACTACAAGGACATGCTCTTTTCTTTCTGTTTTCTATTTTCTCCAGTTAATCAGGTGACTTGAAAAGAAGCTAGATAAGGGTATTGTCTGCAGTGACAACATCCTGATGATACTGTCAGAGGAGATCACAAGGAAATGTTCCCTTTTTGAACCAATAGAGTCATTAGGGAGAGTACTCATCACTTGAGTGCATCTGGGATAATTACCACAAAAAAATTTAAAAAATCTGGAAGTAGCAGCTATTGAGTTGTTGTGGGGAGGTTTTCTTTTCCCCTACCAAAGAAGGGGCTGCTCAATGCGAAACAAAACAATCATTTGGTGCCATATATTATTTCTTCAAGGACTTCACAGGATTCCCTCACCAGTCTGCCACTCATTGTGCAATAATTTTAAGGGAATGCCTTTCTCCTAGATTAAATTGAATAGGCCCAATTAGATGAAAATGTATTGAGAAATAGAAACTAGGAGTCATGCGGTAGCATTAATTGATCCATTTATTTTTGGACCCTAGTGAACTCACGCATATGGGGTGGGGGTGGGGAGTCCTAGTGAAATATATAGTGTGTTTAGGATACTATTTAGAGGGGCTGCAGCCAGGTAGAACTAGTAGCTGCAGCATCTAAGCTAAAGCAATGATTTGCCCCGCCTGAAAATGTTTCGGAAAACATGTTTCTAGGTTGTGACAGGATAGCTTCCATTTGAAGAATGAGGGTTTATTTGTAGCAACTCTCCAGTGTTTCAGATAACTCCTGGAGATGCCGAATAATTTTATAGGAATTAAAATGCACATAGGGACTTGAGCAATTTTATCTTGGTTCTGAGAAACTCAGCAATCTTTCACTAATTTCTTTAAAGTTCTACTGGAAATCAGGCACTTTCACCTAGCAGGCAGACTGGTTTATTATTATTAATTGTTAAATTAATTAAATAGTCACCTTCCATAAGAAATCGAAGGCGACTTGCAAAAATAAAATTCCAAAGTGTGATACAATTTTTGAAAAACACCCAATATAACAAAGCTAATGGGGGCCAGAACTAAGGAAAACCAACTTGTTGCTCTCAACCTAAGCATGGCCACCAATGAATTGCCCAAATAAAATAAAATAAAAACAGTTGTTGAAGGAATTAAAATTGAAATGCCCAGAAAAACAGAAAGATTTTCAGCTGGTGCTAAAAGATGTCACTGTCCGTGTCGGGTCCAAAAGTCACAACAGCATTCTGCAGAAGGAGATCCATTTTTTATTTAGTTAGGAAACATGAAATGGTGAAGCATATATCTCAGTACTGAATGGGGATATCCATTTTATAATTGCTGTGCTATCCAGTTGCATTGCTATATGGAGGTTTGCATTGCCAGTTAATACATACACCCTGAATGGTACTATTTACCATTTACTATAGTCTGTGCATGCCCAATATCTGAACAGGAACCAAACTAAAGGAGTCCAACTGCAAGAAAGGAGATTCAAACTAAACATTAGGAAGAACGTTCTGAGTACGAGCTCACATACACTGGCAGTTTTTAAGCAGAGGTTGGATGGCCACGCTTGTATTGCAGGGGGTTGGACTAGATGACCCTTAGGGTCCCTTCCAATTCTAAAATTCTATTACAGTGGTACCTCAGGTTAAGTACTTAATTCGTTCCGGAGGTCTGTACTTAACCTGAAACTGTTCTTAACCTGAAGCACCACTTTAGCTAATGGGGCCTCCCGCTGCCGCCGGAACATGATTTCTGTTCTCATCCTGAAGCAAAGTTCTTAACCTGAAGCACTTTTTCTGGGTTAGCAGGGTCTGTAACCTGAAGTGTATGTAACCTGAAGCGTATGTAACCTGAGGTACCACTGTATTCTATTATTCAAGTGTCCGATGCTGTGCATGCAGAGTCCTGCTCACACAAAGGGACTTCCTTTCCTTTCCCCTCCTTCCCTGCCCTCAAAATCTGCTCTGGAGCCCTGCCCCCTTCAGATTTTGAGGTGGGGGGGCTGCAGGGGAGAGAAGTGAAGGGGAGAGAAGTTCTGTTGTGCTGGCAGAACAGCAGCACTGGGTACAACCATTTGTTTTTCTCATGAAAATTCCAGTCTTGTTCTCTTAGCCTCATTGTCTGGGTTTTCTGTCCCATGATGTCGGACACTGTGTGGTGCTTCAACAATGCAGCTGCCGACCATTCTAGTCCGACTGTCCCAGAAAAAGTAGATTTGATGCTGCCGCAGCAAAGTATTTGTAGATAAATGGTGAGAGAAGAATCTTCCCTTCCTAGAACTCTCCCTCACAAACTCCTCTCTTCATTTTCCCCACCCCATTTTCTGCTCCTCAAGAGGTCCACTTCAGCCTCCTCTGCCCATGGCAGCAGGCAAATCTGCCAGCTGAACCCACTGGGGCACCCTGGCTTAGAACGATGTATTTAGTTTTTGTGGAGCACAAGCGAAGGGATGGAAACAGATTGAGAGTGAGATTTAATCAATTCCGTTATCAAGAATCTGCTGAGACTCCACGCTGGAGCAGACCTCTATTGTTTAAGCCTCCATAGTCCGGAGATCCCATACAATAGGTGCAATTGGCTACAACGGTCAACAGTCAGCAACAACAGTCCCCCAGTAAGCACATAATTAAGCACAGAATGTGTTAATTAAGTTTTCAAATTAAAGCAGACATAAAAAGGAAAGTACTAACAGCATTCTCATAACCAGCGGTCTTGACCAGTCATCAATATCTTGGAAGGTAATTCAACTGCACTGAAAAGAGGTGTTGTTGCCTTTCGGCGGCAAACAGTTTCCATATATTGTTATGTGTGTATAGGATCAGCTGGTTTCAATAGAGGTGAAATTCATGTACTGAGGGGATTGGAGAAGAAATCAGACTCATGGGAGAGATAGATAAAGAGAACTAGAGACACATTGCATAGGTGTCTGCTACTACTGAAGACTTAGGGCTGCTCACAGTGAAAATGAATCAGGCTTCCTCAAGCACTCAACTCAAAGCACTCAAGAAGGCTTAGAGGGGGGGCTGGTTCCCTCTGCCCCTTCTGCTGCTCCTCAGGAGAAAAGCTGACCTTAGGGGCCAGGAAAGAACAGCAAGCAGTGGAGGTAGCAACCCCCATGATTCCTAGTGAAAAGTGATCACTATGCTCACAGATTACAATGAAACATGGAAGGACAGAGGAAGAAAGATTATGAAGGAGGAAGAAGAGGCAGCCACTGCCCCCAACAAAAGGGCCACCTTTACACCCTGCTACTCTGAACTGGCATCCATCGTCCACCTTTGGAGGTAAAGTCCAGTCAAAGGTAACTATGGGGTGTGGTGCTCATCTCTCTTCAGGCCAAGGGAGCCTGCGTTTGTCCACAGGCAGCTTTCTGAGTCATGTGGCCAGCATTACTAAACCAACGGAACACCGTGATGGGAGCCAGAGTGAATGGAAACACCGTTTACCTTCCCGCTGCAGTGGTACCTATTTATCTACTTGCACTTTCGAACTGCTAGGTTGGCAGGAGCTGGGATGGAGCAACGGGAGCTCACCACTGTCGAGCGAATTTGAACCACCAACCTTCCGATCGGCAAAGAAGCCCAGTGGTTTAGACCACCCTCACCCCTAAAAAAAAAACCTACAGCACCCAGTATTCCCAGGCAGTCTCCCATCCAAGTACGAACCAAACCTGACCCTGCTTAGCTTCCGAGATCAGAAGAGATTGGGTGTGCTTAGGGTAGTATGGCCATACACATACTATGGGGAATAAGACAGAGTGGGGAAGAATAAAGGTGGGCAGCTTGCTTGAGGTATGTTCAAGTAGAGTTCAGCAGAAGCCTGAAGCTCAATTCCAGAGGATTTCACCATAGAAAAATGTGTGGGTGGTGGAAGGCCAAGAGGAATACAAGAATCTGGTGAAGACTAACATGTTTAGGGTAGATTAGCTTTTGAACAACAAAACCCACTTAGTCAGATGCACAAAAATGTGTGCCATGATGAATATGCTAGTTCGGAAGGCAGCTTTTCTCAACCTCATGCTCTCCAGATGTTTTGAACATCAGCGTCAGTCATCATGGTCAATGGTCAGGAGTGAAGACTATTGTAGTCCAAAATGTATGGAGGGTGCCAGATTGGATAAGGCAGTTTTAAGGTGGCAGAAGACTCTGCTGCATCAGACTAACACAGCTACCTGCCCGAAATTTGTATCTTCCTATCCCCATGATCTCACTAATCACATTGTGGCACAGTTTCTAAATGTTGCATGCAACTTTTAATGGCAACTTCACCATTCTAAATAGTCTGCTGGCAAATCTATTCACTCATCAACGAATACATAAATAAAAACATAGTGCAGTTTGAAAAACTATTCAGACTTGCTTCTTGCTGTTCAGCTTATCGCATGTGGCAAAGATGTACAGACGGCTTATCAGATAAACAATCTCAAGGGGAGAAAGAACAATTCGCTATCAGAAATAACAGTAATATAAAGGTTAATACAAATATTTATTACAAAAATACTTATGAAAGACGAAATATTGGAGCACTAGGAGGAGAGTAATGATTAAATTAACTGATTCAGGGGTGATACCCTGTGTATGTATTGTGTAATAAACTCTGCCATTAAATCCCAATGTGTTGTCATAACATCCAGAAACTGTTCATAAGGGTGCTGCCTTCGCTGTTTGTTTGTCTGAATCTGGATGGTGCTGACTGATAAAAAGTTAACTACAATCACTGAAGCTAGCTTTAAATTCACCAGTGGGATCATCACATACCATGTCTGCTTTAAACCAGGCCCTGCCACATTCTGTAAAGGGAAAGGGAAAGGGAACCCTGACCATTAGGTTCAGTCGTGGCCAACTCTGGGGCTGCAGCGCTCATCTCGCTTTATTGGCTGAGGGAGCCGGCATACAGCTTCTGGGTCATGTGGCCAGCATGACTAAGCCACTTCTGGCGAACCAGAGCAGCGCACGGAAACGCTGTTTTCCTTCCCGCCGGAGTGGTACCTATTTATCTACTCACACTTTGACGTGCTTTCGAACTGTAGGTTGGCAGGAGAAGGGACCGAGCAACGGAAGCTCACCCCATCACGGGGATTCAAACCGCCAAACTTCTGATCGGCAAGTCCTAGGCTCTGTGGTTTAACCCACAGCGCCACCCGCGTCCTCACCTTTATTGTTATTATTATTTTAGAAAAAGACACTGTGGAATGAGGGAACAAACAGTAGCAGCCATTGGTAGCTCTGGACATCTGTCTTTGCAGGTGTAGAAGGAGGTCCATGGACAGAGAAAAGGCCTATGCCTGGAGAACCTCTTCAATGAAGGTGCAAAATCTCTGTGGCTGCTCTCCCTTCTCTGTCAGTTGCAGGGAGAAAAGGGGGACACTTTAGGGGCAGGGGTACACTGGAGGTGAATCTGTTCCTTCAACACATCTCTAACAATAGAGGGGGAAACTCTGGAACTGGAACTTTGCCTCCAGCGACCCAGCCACCACATGCACACAGCTTCTGCCCTGGCCAACGCAAGGCTAGGAGACCTTTGGATCTGGTCGTTCTCCCATCACAGATCCTCCATTCCCTGCTGTCTCTGGATTACGCTGTTAAAATTTTCATATATTGTGCTTAGGCATGTCAGAGAATTTTCATGGAAAGGAAAACAGAAGTGGAAATGGGCAATGTTTGCTTAGTCACCCTGTGTCCAGAATGGAAATCAGTGAGTGTAGAAATAATTACAGCATTAATTCTATTAAATTGTTAAAGTTCTGCACATTTCTTAAATAAGCACGTAAATTATGTTAAATAGCAACAATGAGATGCATAACATAGCATTAGGCAGAAACTGAACTGCAGTGGAGTGGAAACAGTGATGATAGAAATCAAGTCAGAAATCGCCGCATTCTTACTTCTCTAACTACCCATCATCTACCAAATTTCAGGTCAGTTTACATGGCATTTATCTGGCTCCTCTCCCTTACTTTATTTAAAAGAAAGGGCAAATTTACTACAAATTCTGGAAAACATACACCATACAATTCAGTTTTTGAAAGCATACCACTTCAGAAAGCATGAGTCATCAAACGACTGAATGCCTCTCTTCCAATTCACTATCCATTGAAAAATAACATGAGAAGGATTCTAAACAAGTCTGAAACTGGAGTTTTCCAATATATAGGGTATTTTCTACATGGCAGGGGCGTGTTATTGAAACATGAATACTTCACTGTTATTCTGAAGTGCTGCCATTCTGGGGGGACTAGATACAGATCTTCTTGCTTTATCAGTAAAATACAAATGCAGAACTATAGGAAGGACCCACTATTGTCATTTTGGTGGTTTGCTTATAGCCTCTGGGTATGCAATAGCAATGCATGGATGGAGCAGAGCTTGGGATGCTAGGATTTGCTGATCAGAAGGTCGGCGGTTCAAATCCCCGCGATGGGGTGAACTCCCATTGCTTGGTCCCAGCTCCTGCCAACCTAGCAGTTCGAAAGCATGTCAAAGTGCAAGTAGACAAATAGGTACCACTCCAGTGGGAAGGTAAATGGTGTTTCCGTGCACTGCTCTGGTTCGCCAGAAGTGGTTTAGTCATGCTGGCCACATGACCCGGAAGCTGTACGCCGGCTCCCTCGGCCAATAAAGCGAGATGAGCGCTGCAACCCCAGAGTCGGTCACGACTGGACCTAATGGTCAGGGATCCCTTTACCTTTAATCATGCTATTTAATCCTGCTAGTAAAGTAATGTCTGATTTGGTCCTGGGAATTCTCATGTTGCCTCTCATTTTCTTAGCTGCTCTATGAAAAGTGGGGATGGTGGAACAGCTTGAGTGGTGGATTCTTATTTCCCTTGGTCCCCTGGCAAATATTTGAACTTGCCACCTTCCAGATCCAGCTTTGATTATGGTCTGGCAGTTTGATGTACAGTTACACATTCCTGAAAACAGGGGTGCCAACTTGAATAAAAGATTGGGTGAGGCAGGTAAGCCTGCATAATCAATCACATTTGAATGTCAATGCCCATAATCTTTGGGGTCCCCCGCACCTTCAAATATTTTAGTGGGGTGTGTGAAGTCCCCTCGGCCCCTAGGAGTTGGCTCCTATGCCTAAAAAAAAGGTTTCGCATCACCAAAAAGGAGGACAGCAATTTCCATACCGTTTCCACATGGTAATTTATATCTATAGACGCACATTTTGAATACTAACTATAACTTGAATAGAAATACTATACATCTCGCCATAGTAAGTTGCAGTCTAACAGGATGGCCCCTCTGGAATTTGTCAAGCACATGCACACACACATACACATGAATTTGCAGATCTGTCTGTGATTGGCTACCCTGACCTTTCACACACCCTTTCAAACATATGCATTTGGAGTGGAGCCCTAACTTGGCAGAGAGAGAGAGAGAGAGAGAGAGAGAGAGAGAGAGAGAGAGGAGACGAGACCTAAAATACAGGACAAAACTGTATCCATACAGGACATAACATTTTACACTGGAATACAGTGGTACCTAAGGACGCGGGTGGCGCTGTGGGTTAAACCACAGAGCCTAGGACTTGCCAATCAGAAGGTCGGCAGTTCGAATCCCTGTGATGTGGTGAGCTCCTGTTGCTCGGTCCCTGCTCCTGCCCACCTAGCAGTTCAAAAGCACCTCAAAGTGCAAGTAGCTAAATAGGGACCGCTCCGGCGGGAAGGTAAACGGCGTTTCCATGTGCTGCTCTGGTTCGCCAGAAGCGGCTTAGTCATGCTGGCCACATGACCCAGAAGCTGTCTACGGACAAACGCCGGCTCCCTCAGCCTATAGAGCGAGATGAGCGCGCAACCCCAGAGTCGGTCACAATTGGACCTAATGGTCAGGGGTCCCTTTACCTTTACCTTTACAGTGGTACCTTGGGTTAAGAACTTAATTCGTTCCGGAGGTCTGTTCTTAACCTGAAGCACCACTTTAGCTAATGGGGCCTCCTGCTGCCGCTGCGCCGCCACTGCACGATTTCTGTTCTTATTCTGAAGCAAAGTTCTTAACCCGAGGTAATATTTCTGGGTTAGCGGAGTCTGTAACCTGAAGCATATGTAACCCAAGGTACCACTGTTATGGGAGAATTGTGTGCCTGTCCGTCCAGTCAGCTGCCTAGGTGTTGTTGATGGGCAACTTCAAGGCCCTTGCTTTTCCTTTCTGTGGTTCGTTATCATCAAACCAAACTTAGCTTGGATAGCCCTCAAACAGAGGACACCTTCACCTTTTCCCTCTGTACGGCAGGATACATGGCCATGCTACCTGTCAGTTACCTGATGAACATCATCCTGTTTGTTTTTGCAGTCCCTGCTGGAGCCCCTGTGCATGGCTGTGGAATACAGCACAGTATGGCGGGTCATAAATGCTTGCTCATGAACTTTTCACCATAATTTCCAAAGCATTTCCCTTTTATTACTTGTGGGAAGGTAAGCTGTGTCCAAGTCTTTCTGTTGAAGGAATGCTTGTGTGTGTGTCTATACTTTCCCCTAGGTTTTCTCTTAGATAACCTAATGTAGGTCACATCCAAAATGTAATCTCGGTGCTGTAGGGGTGAGGAAGAAATCGGGAATGTGGTTTTTCCCCCATCTCCAAATGTTCTGGATACTACCATGCTAAAGTTATGAGGGTGTGTGACAGAGCTTTTCATATTTAGGTCGTCCCTGGGCAAACTGGGGGAAGGGATTTGAGAGAAAAATAGGGAGAAAGCAATCATTTCAGATGTCACACAGAAAACATTTCCAAGCTCAAGCCATAATGTATCAGCAGGCCCTAAGAAATAGCTCCAGATCTGACTGTAAATTGATCATGATTAGATACTACAAGGGAGAAGACTGGTGGTGATAATCTTTTATTTAACAATATTTGAGGCAACGGAAGAAGTCAGTCACTACTGAGTACAAAGCTCACTATTGCCCCTAGAGTTTGTCTAGGTTTTCCTAATAACTTCCCTGACAGAATGCTAATCTACTTTATTCTAAGTGCACTTTCTAAAATGATACAGACCATATTTCATTTCTTTCTGCAGCAGCTCCTTTTGAGTTATTATTATTCCCATTTTTCGGACTGGGAACTGAGGTTGAGAAATAAGGGCTCCTCCAAGGCCACCCATTGAGTTTCCATCTTAAGTAATATTTGAACCCGGGTCAAAGTCCAGCATGTGAGCCAGGGGACCACACTGGCTGCCTCTGCCTGCCCTCCCCTCTCTTCTTTTAAACAGGCAGGCATTATTCGGCATACTTAACATACATCCTGTGTACTTTGCTATGATTGATGCTGCAGAAATGCATAATTAAAAAAGAAAAAAAAGCGAGGACTTTTAAAGCCTGTTTACTTCAGTGACTCCTGTGAAACAAATGTTTCTTTCTCCTGGTGTCGCCCACCCACAGAAAAGGAACTGAACAAAGATGGCTCTGTTAGGCCTCTCCGCACTAGAGAATTCCTCGAGAGGCCACACTGCGCTAGAGTCCTGCCGAGACCCATTCAGCCTTACACGACACTCATACACCCTGTACAACTAATTACACGTCAGATTAGTGATTTCATTATTACCCCACTGCCACTAATTAAAATGGCATTGATATTTCTCAAGTAGTTTTATATGTTTACACAGTTCAGAAACTCTTTCTCCCCGTTTCCAAAAGTTAAAAAAAAGAGGAAGGTAGGAGTGATTTTCCTAATATCTGTGGAGACATACTACTAAAGAAAAACTGACTTGCAAAACTTTAATCCATATTCATGGCGTGACTCTTTCTGGATATGCCCCCCCCTCCTGGTTAGTAACTTCCCCCACCTCCAAAATCATCTTCTCCTACAAAGTCTCAGCAGTCCCTGAATCGGCAAACTTGACAGATGAATGTCAGCCTTCCACACTGAGCTTTATTACCAATTTGGGTTGCCCGACGAAGTAACTAATGAAAGTTACATCATTCTAATCTACATTCATTGTTTTAATTGTCTGAATCTCCAACAGAACAAAGTAACACTATAGTTTTATGGTATTTGATTAATGAGGGCAGGAAAATTGAAGTTTTTTTTTTGCAATAAAACTTGGGGGGGAGGGAGAAAAATCAACAGACTTTTATATATTTTTCCCCTTATGATTTTAATTTAATGGCTCGTGTTTTCATTACTGCAGAGGCTGTACACTTTAGCTTGCAATTATGTCCCATCTGTGAAGCACTGTGTTATTACAGTTTATTCTAGTAGCTTTTCAATCACTTTTGAGTTGTGCTTTACAAGTATTCTTGCAGCAGGTGGGCTTACTGGCATGGGACCAGAAACACACAAAGCGCAAAGCTGGAGTTTAATGGCAGCCATATGCATGTAGCACAGAACGCCAGCCTTCCTCCATATGCCGCTAAGCAGCCCCTTCAGCCTGCCAGTCACTCTTCTTACTGACTACCGTCTCTAAGTAGTTTTCCGTCAGGGAAAAATATACCAAGGCAGCAAATTTCTCCAGTGCACCATCCTTATTACTGAGACAACCCTGTCATTAGCAAAAGCACAATGAACCTGATCTGGAGATGCATACCAATTAGGTTGCATGAAGCACTTTCCCCCCCGTCTTATCTCTATGGAAACTCAGCCTCCCTGGCTGCAGTGGACAATCAGTAATGTTCCATCCATCCATATGTCACCTAGTTAACACTGTACACTTTTATGCAAACCACACACACACACACACACACACACACACAAAGAAGCCCACCCAAAACGCACCCCCCCTACCAAGCCTGCTCTAACTCCTCCTCCCCTTCCCGAACAAAAAGTAAAGAAATGAAAAGGAAGGAAAATGTGTGTGTCTCAGTACTTTGGAGACTGCATCTTTAATCTGTTGTCTGTCTCACATACTCATATCTCCCAGTCGTAGTTAAAATATGAAGAATCCAGATAATGGCTCCCCCCCCCCCAGCCCTGAAACTAAACACAATTGCAAATGATTTCAAAAATGCTTTCCTTTTGAAATGTGCACATTACATAAAGTGCAAGACTTTATGTAACTCGGAACTTACTGTGGGATAACAGTCTATGACACTGGTGTTGTTGTGTTTTTGTTGTTTTGTAACTTAAGAGTGCACACTAGAATAATACATAGTGACAGTGACATGTTATAATTCTGATCTCCCCCTTGCACCCACACTTTGAACCAGGAAAAAAAAGGGAAATTCATATCCTGAAATTCCAGCCTGGTGGCTGGGGAGTCAGGGGGAAGGCTGTTAAAAAATACAATAAGATAGACACATTCTATTTTTGGCAGTGATGCTTTTTGACTTTCTCTGCCTCTGCTTTCCTTTTTAAAAGTCTCTTTGTAAAGGAGGGGGAAGGGTTTGGGACAAGATTGCCACAATATTGATTTTGGTCCCTGTAGATTTTGTCTGCTGTTTAATTTAGGACAATGGTAAGCAGACATGTCACAATGAGATTATAAACTGCAAGAGGACTTTTAAAACATATAATTTTTAAAGCACTTAAAAATAAAAACCCCACCCTTATATTCCATCAATGCCCTTCTCCAGCAGTTTATGTTGCTTTTGTACTCCAATATTTTTGCATAGTAAATTACAAAAACAAAATATGTTTAAATGTTAGCTCTGCTCCCCCTATCCACCACCCATTCCTTATGGCTAGCTACAACTACCCAATGAGTTTGGCTTTAAACAGTTGCCCTATTTAAAAAAGAAAATAGCAAAGAATCATTTAATGATTTCACTATAGGTTAGGGGTGCATATAAATAGACAAAATGATTATGTTGATTATGTTTAACACAGAACTCTTTTACTCAGAAGTATGTGCCACTGATTTCAGTGGGGCTTAGTCCCAAATAAGTGTGCACAGGATTGCTGCCATGGGGGTGGGGGGTGAGGGAAAATAGGTTGCCCCACACTTTAAATTTCTACTAAGAGTTTCTGTCATTTCAAAATTAATGTTTCTGACACTGTGTCCATAAATACCAACTTTAATCTGTGAGTGCATTATAAGAAACCCACCACCAAAATATAGAAAGAACCATGCCTATTAAATCAGGAATTATTGGAAACTGACATAAACAGTTAGATGGCAGTCGGGAAGGGGGAAACCTAAGGAAAACCTGGCACACAGATTTCTGGTAGAAAAACAGATTACTACTGTGTCAGTGCTTATGATATTCCCTAGGCACCATCACTTATAGAAGAACATTTTTTTTATTATAATAAAAGGCAAATCTGAATAGGTGGGAAATTCAACTAGCAATTGAAAACCGAATAGTGTTGTCCTGTGGGAATTGTATTACTTGGTAGGCTTCTCTGCCCCATCACCCCATGCTAAAAAGTTTAACTCATTACGGATTGGGGGGGGGGAAACCTTTTTCAAAATAATAATTACCAGTAGTCCTTCAGAACAATTGCAAGGAAAGAGGAGAGAGAGCTGTGTGGAGCTATCCACTCAGCACCTGTAGACCTTTTGTGAAGTTTGAAGGCAGGGAAATCAAATGCAGCACTTATGCTGTGTGGTTGCATCAAGCAGTCTTAATACGATTTACCAAAATGCAGATTTGCAGCAAGAAGAAACATGGATAATCATGTAGGGCAAAATCCTAGCTCTACTGAAGATTTGGCAGAATTTTCAGGGGCCGTTCAATGTGGCCAGGACTAGAGTGGAGGGATATTCACTTGTTACTAACAATCCATAACCTTTTTCAAGTAGAAAAGTCAAGCAAACTGCCCAGTTAAAATAAAAGGACACAATATAGGTGCGTTTGTGCAAGCATGTGCAAACCCACCCACCCCTCATTTAAGCAAAAGACTTAAGCAAGTAATTAATGTGAATTTTGTGATATTCAAGTAACATGTTTAAAACGAATGTATGTTAAATGCTGTAAAGATTCTGAAGTTTCAAACGGAGATCAGATTTCACAAAGTGGCAAACCTTCATGCGCATCAAACAATTGAACTAAAATATGCATAATCTGTGACAAAAAATAATGAGTGTAACATGCAGCTGGATCAGGCTCAAAGGCTGTATGGCTGATGAACTACATGAGAATCTCAGAACTGTAGAGTTGGAAGGGACCTGCAGAGTCATCTAATTCAAGCCCCTGCAATGCAGGAATGTTGTTGTTGTTTGGTAAACATTGTTTTTTTGGCAGTATCCATCTCTGAAGTTCCCTCTCTGAAGTTCCCTTCCGAAAAACTCTTTTGTAGGGTGATTGTTCCAGCTACCTGGAACAGATAGGTTGGGCAAAAAAGGTGGCAGTGGAAAATCAAAAAAAGATAAGACTGATGATGTTCTTCTCAGGCTAAGGAAGTACAACAGCTTCGGAAACATCACAGTATGAAGTGGCATGGGATTGGCTTTCTGAAATCTCCTGATTTCGGGAATTAGAGTTACTGGCTGTGGTGCTAGCATGTTCTTCCTCCAGCCAACACCTCCTGGTGATACCTGAAATCGGTGTCTTACACAGCAGCTGTGCTCACACATAATGCTAAACCATGGATTAATGAGCCCGAGTGAAAGATCAGATACCTTTTTTTCCTTCCTCCACTCTTCCCCTCTCACACAGCCTGGAAGATTTCTACTGAGTTTAGTTTCACTTTGAAATAATCTCGGCTTAGTTTTACGTACAAACCAGGGATCTTGGATTAAAGCAAGCTCGTTAGTTTCCTAATGCACCAGCTTTAAACCATGAGTTATAAAGCTGATGTTTTAAAGGAACTGGAGTTTGCTTTAAACACTTGCACTGCAGAATGAAACTTGGTTTGTTCAATTTCTGGCCTAAAAAATCCCAGCTAAAGATTTTCCCTTTGCCTTCCATTAATGCTTCATTAATTACAAAATGTACATTTATATTAATCAATGCTCATGAACATCAAGGAAAGAAGCATAAATCAAAATCAAAGAAGGCACCCCTTTCCGAAATATATTTATTCATATGATTTCCTGAACTCTTTATAAATACATTTACTCCTATTTATTTATTTTAGATTCCCAGTCTGGCTTTATTCAGAGTGTATCTGGGAAAATATATTTGTTGTATGAAGCATTCTTATCAAAAGTGAATTTATTGCCCCAGAATAAAATAAACTTAGATTTGATTCACATATATGAATCATGTACATGAATAATGTTGATAGCAGCCTAAGGCTCATTCCACATTTTCCCAATAGGGACACTTCTTGGAATGCCTTGGAAGCAAATTATGTTCCACAACACTGTTCCCAGTGCATTCTGGGAAATATGGCCTGGGGAAGCAGCGTGAGGTTCTTCCTACAGCTTCCCAATGGTGCTGCTTTCTGGTGAGACTCAGCAAGGCAAGCAGTATTTGAAATGACTGAACAATTTTTGCCCCTCATTCTTCAACTTCAAAACCTTTCAAGTACTCAGTGGCTACACATTTCTCTATCAAATACAAAACAAAAAACCAGAAAGACCCGATTATGGCCAGAAATTAAATATTACAAATACAATAGCTAAAGCGTGTCTCGACTTTCTTGGTCAGACCATTGTCACTAGGGGTTGCCAGGCTAGGAGCAACCCAGACCCTGAGATTTCAATGCCCCAAACCAAGGACAGGGCCCTGTGACATCATAGGAGTGGCCCCTGGTGGCATCATTAAGCATGATACATTAAGCACCGATGGCAGGCGCTGGCAGCATGTTATTCAAATACAGTGGTACCTTGCGTTAAGTACTTAATTCGTTCTTAACCTGAAACTGTTTTTAACCTGAAGCACCACTTTAGCTAATGGGGCCTTCCGGTGCCACCACACAGTTTCTGTTCTCATCCTGAAGCAAAATTCTTAACCTGAGGTAATATTTCTGGGTTAGCGGAGTCTGTAACCTGAAGTGTATGTAACCCGAGGTACCACTGTAAAAAACATGAAGTCTGAAAAGTGGTGCAGCGATAAAACTGCTAGTACATTTGCAAAAGTTAAGCAGGGTCCAGTATGGTTTCAAATGGGATGGGATGAGATTCCTGCATTGAAGGGGGTTGAAGTAGATGACCCTTGAGGTCCCTTCCAACTCTGTAATTCTATGATTCTATGAAATGGTTGAAAATTGGGAGCAGAACCTTAACTTAACTTAACTTGCTTGCTGCAAACTGTTCTTGTGAACAGATGGTGTTAATGTTGCAGCTGTCCATCAGTACCTTGCCCCAACTGCACATGCACACTAATAACCCTATCCTCCTCTTAAGCCCACCTCAGCTCTATTTCTTCCTCTGGTCTCCCTCCCACCACTTAGCCTTGCAGACAAGGTTAACTGGGAGAGGGGACAAGGGCAGACATTCCAGAGAGTCTGTGCAATAATTTTCAGAGATGGAGGTTAATTGGGAGAGGGAAGAAGGAAGCAAAGTGGCATAGACCTCACAGAGAGTCATAATCTGAAGCCAACCCCTGGTGGGCTGAAAATTGCAAACCGCATGCACAATCTTCTTAATACTTTTCATGTAAAAAGCATTCTTGCCCACCTGGAGATTGTAGACCCCTAACGGCCAGATGAAGACTCCAGGTCAGCCCTGGAGGTCTGGCAACTCTAGTAGCCACCCATTCATGGTGGACAAACCACATGAAGCTTCAACTCTCCAGCCCACAGAATTAGTTTTTCATCCATGTGAGCTTTTGTTGTAAACCTCGCATTCAGTTAATAAAACCCTAGGATCAAGATTTAGAGTAGGAGATGGAGGAAACCTAAGACATCAGCTGCAGAAATCATGCACAATTAATTTTGTTAAAAAATTAATGCACTTCTAAAAATAGAAGAAGATGGCAATTAATATGGAGTGAATGAGTAGCAGCTCTTGGAAGAGAAAGTTATGCAAAGAAATGAGGGCCAAACACAGACCTTATATGAGCCAGGAGAAGGAATGGGACTGCCAATCAATAGGGAAGCTCATGCTAAAGTCCAAGCACTTCCAGCCAAGAAGATCAGGTAGAAGGAAATGTGAAAAGCCTCTGCCCAGACCCTGGGGAGCCATTGCCTGTCAACACTCAGCTAGATGGACACACGATCTGATTGGGAATTGTTGTTATCAGTGTTATTTTGTTATTTTTCTAGAAAAAGAGGTGCCGGAACTCACCATGAACACCTCCCTAATTCTCTTAGAATGGTTATGGCGCCCACCTGAGAGATGCCAGAACCCACCTGAGAGGTGCTGGAACGGAGTTCCGGCAAGTTCCAGCTGAAAAAGCCATTATTATTATATTATTATTATTTCCTCCTTCATCTGAAGAACACAGGATGGTGTAGAATATAAAAACAAGAATATATACCCCAGTAACAAACAAAAACGGGATGCAGGTGGTGCTGTGGGTTAAACCACAGAGCCTAGGACTTGCTGATCAGAAGGTCGGCAGTTCGAATCCCTGCCATGGGGTGAGCTCCCGTTGCTCGGTCCCTGCTCCTGCCAACCTAGCAGTTCGAAAACACGTCAAAGTGCAAGTAGATAAATAGGTACTGCTTCAGCGGGAAGGTAAACAGCATTTCCGTGTGCTGCTCTGGTTCGCCAGAAGCGGCTTAGTCATGCTGGCCACATGACCCAGAAGCTGTATGCCGGCTCCCTCGGCCAATAAAGTGAGATGGGCGCCGCAACCCCAGAGTTGGTCACAACTGGACCTGGTCAGGGCCCCTTTACCTTTAACAAACAAAACAGTAAAACTCTCACTCTCTCTCTCTCTGTGTCTGTCTCTCTCTCTCACACACACACGGTTTAAAAGGCCATAGATTGTTTTATAAGTGAAAGCCCTGGGAAAAGGGCAATGTTTTTGCCTGGCACCTAAAGATAAAGTCATGGGAAAAAGAAAGTGCACCCTCTTTGAATTCTGTGATTTTACATATGAGGACATAATAACAATAATCTGTTCCTTTGCAGGTCTTAAAATTAGGTAAACACAACCCCAGATGAACAACAACACATGATATATTACACCATGTCATGTTTTATTTAACAGAAATAAAGCCAAAATGGAGAAGCCATTGAATTCTGCACCAGCTGAAATTTTTGAACCGTCTTCAGAGACAGCCCCACGTACAACGTGTTGCAGGAATCTAATTACCAGAGCATAGACAGTTGCAGTAATCTAGGTTACCAGAGCACAGACAAATTAGGCTATCCTTGTCCAGGCAGGAGTGCAGCTGGGCTACCAGACGAAGCTGATGGAAAGCACTCTGTGCCACTGAAGCCATGTGAGCATCAAGCAATACTGATGGATCCAGAAATACCCACTCCTTCAGAAGGGAGTGCAACCCCATCAAGATGAGGCAACCTCACATCCATCCAGTCTAGGGAACCACCCACTAACAGTACCTCAGTCTTATCTGGATTGAGCTTCAGTTTATTGGCTCTCATCCGTCCACTACCAAGGGAAGAAAACAGTCCTGAACACCCACTGCCACACCTGCAGAGGTAAAGGAGAAGTAGAGCTGTACTCCAAAACTCTGGATGACCCCATTCCACAGTTTTATGTGGATGTTAAACAGCATAGGGGATAAAATTGAACCCTGAGGAACCCCACACTGAAGGTTCAGTGGGACTGAAGAGCACTCCCCATGTATCACCCTCTGGAAAGAACCATTGCAAAGCAGTGCCACCCACTCAGACAACTGCTCTAGAAGGTCAGTGGTATCAAAAGCCACAGAGGTTGAGGAGAATTAACAAGGACACATTTTCCCTGTCTCTCCCTGACAGAGGATACAGGGAGACTAAAGCAGTTTCTGTGCCAAAACTGGACCCTAAACCGTAGTTGAAATGGATCTAGAAAACCAGTTTCCTCCAAGAGTGCCAGGAACTAGTCTGTGACTACCCACTCAAGAAGGGGAGACTGGAAACCAGCCGATAATTACTTAGATTTTTCTAATGCAGGGAGCATTTCTTTGAGGAGTCGTTTTACCACTGCCTTCTTCAAGCAGGCAGGGACCACCACCTATTGCAAAGAGGTATGGATCACCTCCCTGGCCCAGCCAGCTGCCCCCTTTCTACTAGTTTTTATGACCCAATAGGGTCCAGAGCACAAGCAGTCACCCTGTGGGGTGGTTCCCTCCGTGAGGGAGCCTTCCCAGACCCGCTGAAAGAGGCAGTTATTAAACCGCTTCTGAAAAAAACATATTTAGACCCAGCCAATTTGACCAACTATCACCCAATCTCAAATCTTCCATTCCTGGGGCAAGGTGATTGAGCGGGTGGTTGCTGAACAACTCCAAGCAACTCCTGGAGGATGCAGACCATTTGGATCTCTTCAGGCCTCACCATGGGACTGAAACTGCCTTGGTCGCACTGGTTGATGATCTCCAGCGGGCTAGGGACAAAGGTGAAAGCTGCTTCCTAGTTCTGCTGGATCTCTCAGCGGCTTTTGATACCATTGATCATGGCATAATTCTGGACCGTTTGGGGGGACTGGGAGCTGGTTCCGCTCCTTTCTCGTGGGCCGTGTCCAGAAAGTGGTGTTGGGGGATGAGTGTTCAGACCCCTGGGCTCTCACTTGTGGGGTGCCTCAGGGTTCCGTCCTCTCCGCCTTGCTTTTTAACATCTACACGAAGCCGATGGGAGAGATCATCAGGGGGTTTAGGCTGGGTGTTCATCAATATAAAGACGATACCCAGCTCTACCTCTCTTTTAAATCAGAACCAGTGAGGGCAGTGAAAGTCCTGTGTGAATGTCTGGAGGCGGTTGGAAGATGGATGGCGGCTAACAGATTGAGGTTGAATCCTGACAAGACAGAAGTACTGTTTTTGGAGGACAGGGGGCGGGCTGGTGTGGAGGACTCCCTGGTCCTGAATAGCGTAACTGTGCTCCTTAAGGAGCAGGTGTGCAGCCTGGGAGACATTTTGGACTCACAGCTGTCGATGGAGGCGCAGGTCAATTCTGTGTCCAGGGCAGCTGTCTACCAGCTCCATCTGGTACGCAGGCTGAGACCCTACCTGCCCGTGGATTGTCTCACCAGAGTGATGCATGCCCTAGTTATTTCCCGCTTGGACTACTGCAATGCACTCCATGTGGGGCTACCTAAAAGGTGACTCAGAAACTGCAGTTAATCCAGAATGCAGCAGCTATATTGGTGACTGGGAGTGGCCACTGAGACCATATAAGTAACACCGGTCCTGAGAGACCTACATTGGCTCCCGGTATGTTTCCGAGCACAATTCAAAGTGTTGGTGTTGACCTTTAAAGCCCTAAACGGCCTCGGTTCAGTATACCTGAAGGAGCGTCTCCACCCCCATTGTTCTGTCCGGACACTGAGATCCAGCATCAAGGGCCTTCTGGCAGTCCCCTCACTGAGGGAAGTGGGGTTACAGGAAACCAGGCAGAGGGCCTTCTCAGTAGCGGCACCTGCCCTGTAGAACACCCTCCCATCAGATGCCAAGAAAATAAGCAACTCTCTGATTTTTAGAAGACATTTGAAGGCAGCCCTGTTTAGGAAAGTTTTTAATGTTTAATGCTGTATTGTGTTTTTAATATTTGGTTGGTAGCTGCCCATAGTGGCTGGGGAAACCCAGCCAGATGGGCAGGGTATAAATAAAAAATTATTATTATTATTATTATTATTATTATTATTATCCACATCCTCAAGCCTTACCAACTGAAACTCATCCAACATAACAAGACTAGACAGGACACATACGGCGCAAGGCTTCATAGTGTGCAATGTAGCATTCCTGTGAGCATGTAGTTTCTGTGGGTGATGTGGGTGTTCAGGGCTTTTTTCAGAGGGAACTCACGGGAACTCAGTTCCGGCACCTCTCAGGTGGGTGCCATTGCCATTCTAAGAGAACGAGGGAAGTATTCATTGGTGAGTTCCAGCACCTCTTTTTCTAGAAAAACAGCACTAGATTTGTTTCTAGCAACTATAACAGCACAGACATAGTGCTTAATATATTCTGCGGTAATTTGATGTAGAAAATTGCAGGTTTTAATTTGATATTCAACATATTCATTCAGCAATGGCTCAAGAAGGATGGACGATTGTTTCACAACACAGCTTGAAGTTCCCAAGCCCTTTCTTCCTCCCTATAAGAACTGAGTAAACATTTCATATTTCCTCTGATATTTTCAGCTACTTTTTAAAACTTTCTTTACAATGCTTTATTACACTTCTTTTGCCTTTTGGGGGGGGGGCAGTGTAATTTTTAAAAATCTTTTCTTCCTTTCTTTGTCCATTAAGCAACTGATTCCTTTTTTTTACACAATGATACTGAAGGTCTTTCAAATTCAAAGGTACAATTCTCTTTCCATCACTATTGGGATAATAGCATGTGCTAATGCACATACATTTGTTCTCCTGGTTGCCATTTCTTTAGAATGGCAAGATGCAAACACTACCACTTTACGATTATTGTGCAATTAGCCAAAAAAGAGGGAGGGGAGGTACACATGGAGACGGAGAGAAATTGAATAAAGCACCCTTATGGGGGCAAACTTCCAATGATTTAAGTAATTTATTGCAAATTCAAAAAACTTCAGTGTTGCATGCCCGGGCTTTAAAATGTTATGCTCATTTAAAAAGAAAACCCAGTAAAATGCAATATTGCTTTGATTTTGGTTTACTTTATGGAACACTGCTAAAATCTACACACCAAAATATTGGCATGGTTTTGTGGACCCAAGTAAAACACTAATCTTTCTAAAGGGGACATTATTGCATGCTAATAGACATGGTTAGTCTCAGCACTCAAAACACACTATTTTATACCTGGGGGAAGAAATGCAACATTTCCCCCAATTAGAGCATTCATTTTTTTTTACTGCTGCGTAGAATGCGGCTGCGCAAGGGTCACGTGCATTTACTATACGTTGCTGCTGTTATTGTTGTTGATACTCACAAAATGCCCGTCATTATGATGGATGTGTTGTGGGGAAGAGGGAGGGCTTGCAAATTATTACAAGGGACCCAGGGGGGTGCAGTATGCCTCTGTGTTCAACACAGAAACATTACAGGCATGCCCTGCAGGATTCCGGCCAATGAGAGTCCACCCACTGCCAGGGGGGCCAGGCAATTTTGCCATTGCTCCAACAGGGCACAATCATGCAGCAGTATGTTCTTTTCTCATAGTAAGGAATGAGAAAACGATTCACTTTTTTACGAGAGAAATTGCAGATGGGGGCTAAATCTGCCCTTTGTCCATTGTGAACCCAGCTCCTGAGAATCAAGGCTGCTTAGATTTGCATAGCCCTGCTGTAGATTTTGTGGTCAAGTTAGGAAAGGGCAGCCAACATGATCAAGGGGCTAGCTCCCTTATGAAAAAAGGCTGCAGCTTTTTGGACTTACAGAAAAGGCAAGTGAGAGGTGTTATGGATGGCACAAAGAAAGTGGATGGAGTAAAGTTTTTCTCCTTCTCTTATAACACTAGAAATCGTGCAAACCCAATGAAGATAAATGCTGGGAGATTGAGGGCAGATTTTAAAAAGTACTTTATCACTCAGTCAGACGCACTATAAGGACTTCATATATACTGCACTTTTCCGTGTATAAGACTATGGTTTTTTACTCTAAAATAATGTTCAAAATCTGGGCCCATCTTATACACGGATGGTATCTCCCCCATTTTCTTAAATCAGAGTCCCCCAAAATAGGGGGCGTATTATACATGGGGTCGTTTTATAGACGGAAAAATACGGTGTGTGTATATGTGTGTGTGTAATTTTAGCATAAAATTAATGCCATTTCATATAAAAAGACAGTCTTCCATTAAATCGGTCAGACTTCTGGGGGGAAAGGAACAGGGCACCAGACACTTTTTTTGATTATTGCTGTTCTGTCTTACATACTACTATCAAGAAAAAGCTGAAAGGTGATCGAGGATTCTTTGATTGATTATGCAGAAAAACCTCTAAGAAGCCATCGGTTTAGCAGCTCACCTATGCCTTGCCTTCATTAAAGAATAAGAGGTTCAAATATTTTGTTTTCTCAGTTCAGGGAAGTACAGGAGATCCCATGCGCACAACTCAAACACCTTAATCCACAAAAGGAGATTCATGCCCAGAAACAGGCCTCATTGTTGGGTTATGCAGGTTGGATAGATAAGTGTAAGGAATGAATGAGCATCCAGCCTACGATTCTTGCTGAGACAAAAAAAGCATTTGGTGCAATCTCCTTCTCTTTCTTTACCATCTGCCTTTCAATGCAGAGGCAAATGCACCCTCACGGCCTACACCCTCACAGCTATTCGTGGTGCAAAATTCTTGGGTGCAGCCATCTCAGGATCAGGGTCATTCAATTTCTGCGTCATCACACAAATGAAACAAATTTCGTTTAGGTGGCAACAAGAAGGATGGAAAAATAAGTACCGTATTTTTCGCTCCATAAGAAGCATCGGACCACAAGACGCACCTAGTTGTTGGAGGAAGAAAACAAGAAAAAAATATTCTGAATCTCAGAAGCCAGAACAGCAAGAGGGATCGCTGCGCAGTGAAAGCAGCAATCCCTGTTGCTGTTCTGACTTCTGGGAAGCTGCGCAGCCTGCATTCACTCCATAAGACGCACACACATTTCCCCTTACTTTTTAGGAAGGAAAAAGTGAGTCTTATAGAGCAAAAAATACGGTAAATAAATAAACACAACCTCATTGGCCAGTAGTAGGCAGGGTTGGAGGTTGGTGGGGGGCAGGGGGGAGAGTGGAGCTCCTGTTAGTTCACCATGACTGCATTATACGAAATGGAAAATATATAACCACTGCTGCGAAAATGAACCGCCTCTGTCAGAACGAAGCACAGCTGATTAATCAACATGATATTACCCGAACTGATTAAACAATGAGACGTCCCGGGGTTTTGCTGTCTGTCCTGATGAGTGCGCTCATCATAACTAATAATGCAAAACCCCAGCACATCTCCCTTGGGAGTAAACTACCTTCTAATTTTTATCCCTCAAAAGATTTAATTCCATTGTTATGGAACTTGTATACTCTAAGAACTGTAAACTAATCATTAGTCATTTTCAAACAATGTGACCTTTCTTGCCTTGACAGGTGGAGTGTTTCTGAAAGCGGTCTTGTTGGGTTACATTTATTCGACACAGGAAGGTTCCTGTAGAAACTGCATAGATTACAATACAATCGCTACAGCACTTTATTGATCTCCATTTCTCCCTATCTGATAGATTAGGGGGATCTCTTAAATAATTCATTCTCTTTGCAAATGTTCCATGTGACGACTAGCAAGCATGCTCAGGAGGCCAGGAAGACAGGGACAAAATTTGACTGAAGTGAAAAAAGTACTGATGTAGGTACAGTTTTCACAACAATGCATCTCTTTTAAGGCTACCGAACTCTGGGAATATCTGTATTACAGACCTTAACATTCATTCCCATTTCCCAGTAATCTTTGGGCATTGTAGTTCTGTGATGGGGAGTTGCAAGGTATTTCTAATGGAGAATTTGCAGCATTCCACCGAAGTACCATTCCCAGAATTCTTTAAGGGGAAGCCATGACCTTTAAAGTTGGGGACAGGGAGCACAGGTTGAGGGACCAGATGCTATCCTCAGTTACACCCCTTGTCCTCAGGCCACATCCTTCATAAGCAGTCCTTCGTGGTTTCCTGGGGTGTTTTTGCTTGGTTGCAATGTGATCTTGAACTCTGATAATGCCACTTGCTTGCCTGCTTGGAGGATAAAGAGATGTGCAAGAGATGTACAATAGCCTATTATACAACGGTAAGCTTTACATTCATTGCTGCATCCATCTGTACCTGTAGCTCCACCTACCACTGGCTCAGTGCCGGATTTACGTATAAGCTAAACAAGCTATAGCTTAGGGCCGCACTCTCTTGGGGGATCCAAAAAATGTAAAGGGAAAAAACCTGGATGTACATTTCCAAAATATAAGATAAAAAACAATAAAATAAAATAAAACCTACATATAGCAAATGGCTTTAAATACCTATTAGGTCCATAAATTACCATATAGCATATATTCAACACAAAAAACTGCGACAATTTGTTGTTCACAAAGGACAGCAGGACATATAAAGGGCCCCATTACCTGCAGTAGCTTAGGGCCTCATCAAACCTAAATCTGGCCCTGCACTGGCTGCTAGAACGTTTTCCAGAAGGGAATGTGACCCCTGAGCTGAAAAAGTCCCCCACCCATCCCTTAAAGTATAATGGAAACCAGATATAAGTTTGCAACATATAGAAGTTCGACATTTCCCCAGGTCAACAAAGGTCCACACACTTCAGAATGCAGCAGGAATATTTCTGATTACTTACGAACTGTATGTAGTTGAGGCACCAAGAGTAATAGTAGGATAAGTGAACCTGACCCCCCTCCAGTTTGGAATCAGGAATGATACACAAGCCAAGTTTATGAAAGCTCAGAAGCAAGCAATCCTATATTTTGAGCTTTCAAACCACAGTTGAATTTTAGCACATGTGCATTACCAAAGTGCATCTTGGGAAATTGGCTTGCTTAGTGCAGTGGTCCTTTTCTGCCCCAGTATTTACAACACTGATTCATTATTGTGGGTTTTGTAAGCAAAGTGATTTGTAAGCAACACGGGGTAGCTAACAAAGCAATCCAAGCTATAGGAAGCGAGCGTAAGTTACACCAGGTTACATTCCAGATACACAAATATAAGATGGGGGACATCTGGCTTTCTAGCAGTACATGTGAAAAGGATCTTGGTGGACCACAAGCTTAACATGAGTCAACAGTGGGATGCAGCAGCAAAAAAAGCTAATGCTATTCTAGGCTGCCTCAACAGAAATCCAGTGTCCAGATAAAGGGAAATAATAGTACTGCCCTATTTTGCCTTGATCAGACCACACCTAGAATACTGTGTCCAGTTCTCGGCACCACAGTTTTAAGAAGGATGTTGACAAGCTGGAACGGAACGTGTGCAGAGGAGAGCAACCAAGATGATCAAGGGTCTGGAAACCAAGCCTTATGAGGAACGGTTGAGGGAGCTGGGTATGTTTAGCCTGGAAAAGAGGAGACTGAGAGGAGACATGATAGCCATCTTCAGATATCTAAGGGGCTGTCACATGGAAGAGGGAACAAGATTGTTTCCTCCTGCTCTGGACTGTAGGACTTGAACCAATGACTTCAAGTTACAAGAAAGGAGATTCTGACTAAATATCAGGAAAAAACTTTCTGACAGTTCTATGATTCCAAAATTAATTCGGCAGCAAGTTACTGCTGCCTGAGCCAGCCTATGCCTGGCAGAGGGAAAACAAGCCTTTAGAATCAAGTTCCTAGGTCACATGAGTGAGATGAATGTAGTTTGGAACAGCAGTACATCTCTACTTGCCCTGGAATGCCCCTATTTCAGGAATTATCCCAGTTTCAGCTGAGTCAACTTCAGGCAGGACAAGCTGAACTGAGGTGGAGGACTTAACATGGATGTATCTCTGACTGAGCTGGGATAAGGCACTCCAGTCACTTAAGCCCTGGCTGAGCCTATTCCAAGCCCCCTCAACCTAGCAGCTCTTGGGTTTGGATTGCTCTCTAGAGCACTAGAGACTGCAACACCTGAGATTGCACAAAGATGATGGATGCCACCTGCCTCAGCTGCTAGTTATTCATTATCATGCAAACAACAACAACATGCAGAGCTTTCTAAAAACATATATTAAATTTTTGCTATATAAACTTGGTAAAGATTACATTTAGTCAAAACAGGCTCTTACTGGCATTCCATTGTAAATTGGTGTGGTTATTTATTATTTGTATGCTGTATACATTACAAACTATGAAAATTTAACATACATTATTTAAAAAGCTCTTTTTGTATTATTGTGTGTGAGGGCCCTTATTGTGTACAGTTTTGCTAATTATTCATGCCAGCCATACAGACTGAGCGTAGGCCAAAAAAAGAATATTAACTCTGCATAAATCTCCTTTTCAATTATACATACAGTATAGTAAAATTGTGGTGCAGGACTCGCTTTACACACAGAAACTGCGAACAGGCTTGATTTGTATTATTATTATTACTATTACTATTCTATTTTATTTAAAATTCTATAAACCACGCTTTCATTAATATATATATATATATATATATATATACACACATATATATACACACACATACATATATATATATATATACACACACACACACATAACCAGGCAGTATACAACATAAAAGCTTGATACTACAATAACATCAATAAAAACTGCTTGGTTTAAAAAAAATGATCACATTTGCAAAGGTCCGCCTGTACAATACAGTTTAAAAAAGATGTCTCCTGCCAGACTTCATTTATGAACTATGAGCTGTCTCATTATGAATTTTGGCAACACCTCTAATTATAATCTTTGAACGCTGGCCTGAGCAAAAGGTATGCAGTTCTGCACAAGGAAGTGTCCGGCATACCCCAGGCAAAAGAAAAGGACAAAAATAATTTAGATAGTTATCCTTAAGAGATCCCATAAACCCTTATCTATATAGTTGGGCCTAGGTTCTGTAACCAAACTTTGGATAAGCACCAGATACTCAGACCCCACATGCCTTAAGGCAGCTGCACACTTTATGCAACAAATGAACATACAATGCCAAACTTACGTAGCTTGGATCCAGTGGTTTGTGTTTCCTGAAGAAAGACACCGTGCTTTTTTGTCATGATCACTAATATGGATCCTCCCCTTTTAAAGCAAAGTCAAAAT
Organism: Podarcis filfolensis; assembly: GCF_964270895.1. Lineage (NCBI taxonomy): Eukaryota > Metazoa > Chordata > Lepidosauria > Squamata > Lacertidae > Podarcis > Podarcis filfolensis. The sequence continues at coordinate 25,996,197 of NC_139607.1, read as the reverse complement.
ATGCCCAAGTACACATGTTTTTAAATACCCAAGGTGGTGCTGTGGGTTAAACCACAGAGCCTAGGGCTTGCCGATTGGAAGGTCGGCGGTTCGAATCCCCGCAACGGGGTGAGCTCCCGTTGTTCGGTCCCAGCTCCTGCCCACCTAGCAGTTCAAAAGCATACCAATGCAAGTAGATAAATAGGTACTCCTCCGGCAGGAAGGTAAACGGCGTTTCCGTGCGCTGCTCTGGTTCGCCAGAAGCAGCTTAGTCATGCTGGCCACATGACCTGGAAGCTGTATGCCGGCTCCCTCGGCCAGTAAAGCGAGATGAGTGCCGCAACCCCAGAGTCAGTCACAACTGGACCTAATGGTCAGGGGCCCTTTACCTTTACCTTTATATAGGAAATCTAATTGGACCAAGGTCCATGGGTATTTAAAGACATGTACACACACATATTGTTCACACTTATTTGCTAGAGGAAACATTGGTGTGACAACAACAGAAAGAATAAAGGACTGAATAAATGTAAGTAGGAAAATCAAGCTGAGATATAAGCTTTCTCTTTGGCCACCCCACCTTTAAAATGATATATTATATATTCCATTGAAAATTTATGATGGGTCAAATTGTTATCTTAGCATAGCTATTCTTGACACATCATGCCTATTATTTACAAAAACAAGGTTTGAGACATTTAAAATGCTAATTTTTTTTTTACAAAAAACACAACCCAGGTATATTTCAATTAAAACATTAATATATTTGCACAGAGTAAACAACAGCAAGAACTTAACAAAACTGAGTCTGAAAATCAAAGAGACAGAGTTTCTCTGGAGGTGCTTGGTTTCCTGTTAATGATCTGTTTTGTTTGTTTGCACCTGGTCAATAATATCAATTCTTAGACAAGATCCCACAATAATCAAAATGTCAATAGTGCCAGACCTTTCAAACACTGGCGGGGGCAGCGTCAAAGCTTCAATCTATGTTGGGAATGAAACATTAGAAGAGCAGATACAATCCTAAGCCTAAGTGTTAACAAAAGCCAGTTGGCATCCCAAAGGAGATTAAGTTTGCTGATCTTGTAAGGCAACCATGACTTAACTTAGCGGTGTTTACATTGACATTGATGTAGTGACATCCTGATCTCATTACATGTCTATAAACCAGGGTTCTGATGTACGGAAAAGATCAGGGGAGGATTACAAGATCTCCATAGGCAGTCCTTAAAGCCTGTTTGGGGGGTGGGGGGATCAGCCTTGCAATGAAATTAGCAAGCCATAAAGCTGTTTATAATTTAAAGGGCCAATTTGTTTTTCATAATTTGATATTGGCTTGTCCTTAAACTCTTTCATCATAGATTTTCTGCAGGAATTAACTTAATACTGCCTGAAAAGTGCTGAATAAATCTTCCTTGCCATAAAAACACACACATAAGGTGGGAGAATAGGCAGGTGTTGGAGCCACCAGCTCAAAACTGGCTTGATGCAGCAATACAAGAAAACACATAGAAAGCCGTTTGCTTCATCATGCATCTGACAAAGTGGGCGTGAGTCCACAAAAGCTTGTGTGATAGGGCCCCTCCAAAGTAGTGTTTTCATGTGATGGTATTCTGCTACGTGTTCTCGACACGATAATATCGAATTGGGGTGGATTTATTCTGCTTCAGTTTATTCTGCGATGCTTCCGCAACGCTAACATGTTACTTCTGTCTGGAAGGGCTTGAAGCATAACAAAAATGGGACACACACAAAAAAATCCAGAACATTTGTGGCATAAAATGTTACAAGTTTTCAGCAGGAAGTTCCAGAATGTGGACTGACTGGAAATGAAGCAGGGTGACTGCCACAACCCATTTGCAGGTGAAAGTGAATTCACACATGACCGTCCCAATACGCACGCGCGCACACACACACCATTATGACTTTACAATAAAAAGGACATCTGGAGGGGCCCATAATAAATGTTTTCGGCTTTTAAGTTGCCACAAGATTCCTTGATTGTTTTCACACAGAATGGGTAAAGGTAAAGGTAAAGGGACCCCTGACCATTAGGTCCAGTCATGGCCGACTCTGGGGTTGCGGCGCTCATCTTGCTTTACTGGCCGAGGGAGCTGGCGTACAGCTTCCGAGTCATGTGGCCAGCATGACTAAGCCGCTTCTGGCGAACCAGAGCAGCGCACGGAAACAGTTTACCTTCCTGCCAGAGCGGTACCTGTTTATCTACTTGCACTATGATGTGCTTTCGAACTGCTAGGTTGGCAGAATGGGTAGATGATATTTAAATCTAGGGAAGCTTCAGTTGGAGCCAGAAGCTTTAATTCAATGTATGTGGAAGGAGAGACATATCTTAGGGATCTCTTAAGAGTGCAAAATATTCCTGCGCAAGCTGCAAATAAAGACACATTGCACCCTTCCCTCACTTCAGGATCCCTGTCAGTGGAGGCGAGCCACTTGGGATCCATGATGTGGGCTTCAAATTTCAAAGGAGTGATGTCAGCAGCATTTTTCCATGACGACCCTAGTACTGAAAAAAGTCGGTTTATATATACATAGCCCTGCTTCATGTGTGTAGCCAAGCCACAGGATCTTTTTAAAAATAAAAATAAAAATCACTGTACAGTATGGCAGAATGACGGGAAAATCTTTTCTATAGCTAGTGGTCATCTGTGCCCACACTGTCCTTCTGAAAAGGCACTTTCTGGTAAGATGACAGTATCTCACTGCTGATTGGTTCCCCTCAATTAATTCTACTGATCACAAGCTTGTTAGCAGATGCTAAATTATGTGCGGCACAGAATAGAAAATCTCCAGACACCCAACAAATTTGCATTGGATTAATAGGGTATGGCCCATGATGATCATGCAAAAACCAACTGGGCAATTCCAAGAGGCAAATGATGTGCAAAACAAAATTAATGGTGGGTGTATGGGGTGTGGGGTGGGTGGGTGGGGGTGTATAATGGGCTTTGTTTTTATGTTTCTCAACCTACATAAATAATTGGTGATCAGACTATAAGGTAAAGGTAAAGGGACCCCGGACCATTAGGTCCAGTCATGACCAACTCTGGGGTTGCGGCGCTCATTTCGCTTTATTGGCCGAGGGAGCCGGCGTACAGCTTCTGGGTCATGTGGCCAGCCTGACTAAACCGCTTCTGGCAAACCAGAGCAGCACACGGAAATGCTGTTTACCTTCCTGCCGGAGCGGTACCTATTTATCTATATGCACTTTGACGTGCTTTCGAACTGCTAGGTTGGCAGGAGCAGGGACCGAGCAACAGGATCAGACTATAGCCTTATAGATTTAGATCTATAATGCTGTGGTTTAAAATTAATGTGGTGGGAAATATTCCGGGTGAGGCATGTGCATTTATTTATCAGGCAGAACAAGTGTTTGGTACAAAGCTTGTAGCAAGACATCACATCTGTTTATGAACTTGAGATTTTGTATAATGTAACACCCATCAGAATTTGAGTGGTGAGAAGACTGACACATAGGGGGGGTGCATATGCATGCACCCCCAAACTGAGGCACCAAAGAGGTTGGGCCTTCTCAAGGCAGGTCACTTGGGGCCTCTTCAGATTTGGCATCAGTTCTACGGATATTGGCAAACAGCTCTCTAAACACAGGCCTGCAGCTGGGTTTCTCCTAGTCCACCGTCAGAGAAAGAGGGAAGAGTCCAAGCTGTACTGAAGCTCATTTACTGTGCCTTGAACACAAAAAAGATACAGATGAGTGAGGGGAGAAAAGAGACCTAGTGTTGGTGATCTGGAGCTCTAGTTTAGGAGTATCATGATGAAGACATTGCACCAGTTGCTAAAAACCAGGTGACCTTGCAATAGCGTCTCTTCCATGTGAAGCGGCAAGGCTCAAGGTTTCTTCATTATTGGGGAACAGAGGGCCTATATTTACAAGCAAAGCTTAACATAAATGCTGCAGTACCAGCAAAAACACAATCACTGACGGAAGCCAATCTAAGAAGGTCTGTGTGGGTCTTTTCATCCAAGGATTCAACCTTATAAGGGGGCTAAGCCTTCTGGCACAAGTCCAACAAAGCACTTAGCCATATATTTTTAGCATGTTTGTACTTGCTGGAATGACTGACTTGGTTAACAGCTTTACTGGATTGGGGCCAGAAGCTGCAGCATCTTTCGGAGGTAAGCTGCAACATACTCAAACACACAAAACCTGCTTTTTAAATAATGCATTTATATATTACACAAGAAGGGTTACAAAAAGATATAGCCTACAAGGTTGAAGTCTCAATATTAGGATTTTATTAGTTAGCAACCCACAAGGAGCCTGATATCTGTTACAACCTCCTACTGCACCTGCAAAAGGTCCAGCCTGAAATCAAGATGCAGCAGACTGCAGCTTTGCCAGCGGCAGCAGAAGGAGGAGTGTTCAACATTCCCACGACCACCATGACGTTTCCAAGTCAAAGTGGCACAAACCCCAACCACTGTCGGCATTGCAAAGGAACATCGGAAGCTGCCTTCTACAAAGTCAGGCCATTGGTCCATTTACATCAGTAGTGAGTACACTGATTCGCAGCAGCTCCCCAGGGTTCCAAGGAAGAGACATGCTCAATCCTACCTGGAGATGCTGGGGACTGAACCTGGACTTCCTGCATTGAGAGCTTCAGTGCAAATACCTCTCCCTTACTCATACTTGTAGAGGAACTGCTGCTGCTGCTGCTGCTGCCCAGGAGGACTCCCCTGCTGAGCGCCTGGGCGCCCCAGTCCTGCCACTCACCACCTGGCCTAGGGTGGTCCATAAAAGGACTTCTACTGCTGCTGCTGCTGGACAGAGAGGGCTCTGTGGGGGGTTGTTTTTGTTTTAAATGGCTGTTATTTTTCACCTATGTCATTTTAAACTGTGATATTAATGCTGTATTCTTAATTTTAGATTTTAATTTATGTGGAAATTGTTTTCCATTTGGTTGTGTATTCTTATTATTTTTGATGTGGTTTATTTATTGCTTATGATTTTTGTAATTATGTAAATCATGTTGTAAGCTGCCTTAAGCCTTGTATTTAACTGTGGAAAGGCGGCGTACAAATAAAAATAAAATAAAATGATGATGATACTCTCCAAATTTCTCTGATGAAAACAGGGATGTCCTAAATCATCGTCATCATCATCACCACCACCATCATCATAATTTTATTATTTATACCTCGCCCATCTGACACTCTGGGTGGCTTTCAACATATAAAAAAACATAAACAAAACATTAAACATTAAAAAACTTCCCTATACAGGGCTGCTTTCAGATATCTTCTAAATGTTGTATAGTTATTTATTCCCTTGGCTCGGAGGATCGCATAATCCCATACCCTCCAACATTTCTCTGATGAAAATAGTGATGTTCTAAGGAAAAGCAGGACATTCCAGGATCAAATCAGAAACCAGTATGGTTTCTGTAAATCCCGGACTGTCGCTGGAAAATAGGGGAATCTGGAGAGCCTGCTTACTTTCTATCTGTGGCTTTAAGAAAGTCACTTGTCTCCATGTAGTCTGGTACGGTACAGTGGAACTTAATCCATTCTGGAAGTCCGTTCGACTCCCAAAACCATTCAAAACCAAGGCACGGCTTCCGATTGGCTGCAGGAGCTTCCTGCACTCAAGCGGAAGCTGCGTCAGGCGTTCGGCTTCCAAAAAATGTTTGGAAACCGGAACACTTACTTCCGGGTTTTCGGCGTTCAGGAAGCCCATAACAGCCCTTGAACACATAGGGTCATTTCTTCTGTGTTGTGAGTCACCACATTACACATTTTTCCCCATCCCTGCTCAGTATAATTTGTTGCTGGCAGAGGTGAGAAATGACTTTATGCCATGAACAGGGGCTACGTCAGGTATAGCTGACATGGTGCCCTTAGGATACTGTTGGCCTATAACTCCTAGCAGCCCCAGCAGCATGACCATTGGTCAGGGATGATAGGAATTGTAGTCCAATAGCATCTGAAGGGCACCGCATTGCCTAAGCCCGGGTGGAAAGTGATCCTACACATTATGAAGAACTCAACACAGAAATGCTATTTGCAGCAGCAAGTCTGTATTGAAGGTAATTTATTACTCTGCAGCAGTGATCAGTTTCAAATAGCTACTGATTTCCACAAAGAAACAGGGGAGCAAAAGAGACACAGTCAGAAAGATTGCTGGGGAAAAGAAATCAAACCAAAGGCTGCACTCAGCATTTGCCATGACCACTATAATTAAAGGTTTTGTCTCACACCCTCCACGAAAATGAGAAAAATGTGAATCTTCACTCCAGCAGTCAGGAGATTCCCCTGTTTACACCTGCTCCAGCGCTCTGCTCCAGTTTGCTTATGATTGTATACGCTCTGGATCAATATTTACAAAAGAACTTTAAAATTGAAAGAGTTCCCACCGTTACGGAAGACAACATAATTATAAGGGTCAACTTGATAAGACATATAATCTTCAGAAACCTGCAGGTTTGCCTAATAAAATATTTATATCAGTCACTGTTGGACACCCAAAGCAACTACTGTAAAAGGCTTCCTCAATAGTAGTAACTTTTCAGTATGCACTCGGCTCTCAAAGGAGGTAGTTCTAAAGGATAGTATTAATGACCTGCCTTTTTTCACCCTCTTCCTTATTTGAATTTACTATTTGCAAACCAGTGGTAGTTCTAGTCTACTTGCTCTGAAACAGTTTGGTTAAATCTAGAAGGCGTGCTTGAAAAAGATCATTTCTTCTACTAAACAGTTTATCAATCAGTTGCTTAGATACAAATGGTCACGTTGCACCATGAAAGCATTTCTGCTGACACTGCAGTTCGACACATGTCTTCTTAGAAGTAAGTCCCACAGAGTGCAGTAGGTTCAGGATTTGCACCCTCAAATTAGCTTCTAGATTGGCTTACTAAGTATTAATTTTCATTCTGTGAAAATACATTTTACTACCTATGCACATTGCAATTTCCCTGCGTACTTTGACATGCTGCAACTCAACACAGTGACATCGTTAGGGACCTAGTCTTACATTATAGCAACAATGTGTTTGCTGCTCTCACATTATCTCCATCCACATGTGAGATTATCAGTGCTGGCATCAAAAGTAGTCACATCATGATAAGCCTCTTCCATGGACTTCTGATGTTATCAGGGCAGTGTGGGATGAATCCATCAAAAAGTGGAAATTATGCTGTGGATGTTAAATTCTAACACTAGTGGAGCTATGTGAGAAACAGTCATAGAAGAGTACCTCCTATGCATCATCTCCCAGAGCCAGAGATGGACATTTTCAGACCATGAATGAGGTCATTGCTTTTGCCTTCATCATTACTCCCACAATACTCACTAGAAGTGGCAAGAGCTGATCTACGTCTATCATGAAGGTCTCAGACCTGAAAAGGTACCAATCATGCACTGCATATCTAGGGGACTTAGAAACCTAGTTGTTCCCATGACTCCTCTATTCTTCAGATGCATCATGTAGGATAATGTCCTCTCTGCAAGCTATGGCTTACAGACCTCATCCCAATCAAATCATGGGTAGCATTGATTTTCTGGGCATTTAGAATACATCTGAGGAAAAAAATCCAGATTATTTCTTTGGTGGATTGGATTATTCTTCCTTTTTAAAAAAAATCCCCATATATTTACTTTTCTTATTGACTAGACTGAATTATATGAATGTCACAATACTGATATTTGGGTGAAAGGCAATACCATCATTTATGCTTTTGTCTACAGATCACATTGAACAAAAAGGGTAGTATAAATCTACTGGTAACCAGTCATTACTCTTCAAAGAAATCACTTTAATTACTTTCACGTTTGGTTTGATACATAGAATTATTAAGTAAGGAATCACATGGGTGGGGAATAAAAAAAAAATGTCAAGCCACACAACTTGAGCAGCTCCACCTCCTTCTGGGAGGAATGAATTACAGCAAATTACTGCAAGGAAAGACTTCTATTTTTAGGCAGGTTTCTCAATGTAAATCCAAATTAAAAATAATGGGACTGTAAACAAACAGCCACGGAGTGCATGGCACATTTCCCTATAGCATTTTATTCCATCTTTCTCTAGCACTCAAAACAGGTGTTTGGTGTTACCTAACAGCTAGAATTGGGGCTACAAATCAGCATGAGCTTCATCAAAATGGATCCCTGCCACTTCACACTCCTACCCCAGCTGACTTAATTCATAGTGCTCAGCAGTAGGAGCATTATATGCACCTTCCTCCCTTCCCTCTCTCCCTCCTTGCAAAAATGTCAAGAGAGATGGAGAGAGAATATTGAAGGAGATCCTTAGTGTCAATGAAATACCCCACTGAGCTAAAGACACACAAAGCCTTGGCAGTCCTTTCTAACAGGGAGCTCTGCCTTGACATATCCATGCCCTAAAAATAGTGAACAGAAGAAGAAAGATGAGAGATCTTATGTATTATACATACTTTTTAATACACATGTGCTTGGAAGACTCATAAAATGTTCAATAGCAGACAGCTAGAAGTTGAGGCCTAGACTTTATTGAATTTGTTTTCAAAAGAAGTGTTTCCAGACAATGGCACTGTTTCATTCTGGCGACCCAAGTTTCTGGTGTTTATGTCTCTGATTCTAGCACTCTAGATACAAAGAGTACATAATAAATATAAAACTATGTCAACAAAAGATTTGCTAGCAGGGCAAAATAAGTACTGAGTTATTGGGGTTGGGGGTTGGTAGCACAGACTACAAACCAGAAAGATACTTAGGAGAAGTCCAGTTTTGTCAAAGCCAATTTAGTTTTGTTGTTTATTAGTTTTAATAGCTAATGCATATAACCCACTTCATTTGTTGCAAATCACAAAATGGATTTATGCTGAAGACAGGTAATAGCAGGGCAGCAACAACTGGTAAAAGACAAAATGGTTCAAAACGGAACTTGAAGAAAGTCCCAAAATGAGGGAATAGCCAACCTGATTGTAGAATAGTCTGGGCACATACAGCACATGTTTAGAATTCACAACTTCCTCCACAGAATCTCAGGAACTGTAGTTTCCCTTCACAGAGCTACAGTTCCCAGAACCTTTAACAAATTACTCTTCCCATGATTCTGTGCGGGAAGTCATGTGCTTAAATATGTGGGGTGTGCTTTAAATGTATGGGGTGTATCTACCCAGAGAGGAAAGATTAAAAGAAGAGTAGCCCAGGAACATTAGTGTGGAGTTAAAATGAAATATTCTAACATAAGAGCTGATAAAGAAGACGGAAAGAGAAGAAGCCAAGTCTTCAAAATTAGTAAGAAGCACACCTAATAGCCTCAGGTGGGAGAAGAGGAGAGACAAGGAATGACAGTGATGCAAAGGTAGGGAAAGGAGAAAAAGACAGACCACATTGTATTCCAAAGAAGATAAATGTCAAAGATGATAGGAAGCAACTGCAGAAATTTAAAAGATGAAGAAAGAACAAGCATTGTTTCAGCTTAGCAGGACAAGAAGATTGTGGGAAGAACCATCACTACAAGATCAATCTGAAGGAAAGTGGAGAAATCCAGGACTGAACAAGAAAGGGGAAGTGATAAAAGAAGGAAATACCCTGGAATATAAGAGCAAAAATGAAACAACGAAAAGTAGAACAAGATAGCTCAACTGGTAGAGCATGAGTCCCATTAATTTCAGAGTCGTGGGTTCAAGCTCCACATTGGGCAAAAGATTCATGCATTGCAGAGAGTTCAACTAGATGGCCCTTGTGGCCTCTTCCAAGTCTACAATTCTATGATTCTGTGAACCAAATTAGTATAAAGAGAACTATGGCAATAAAGGCTAGAGGTTTGCATGGGCCCCAAAATCCATCTTTTATCTGCTTCTATGCATTTTTAAGAATTCTAGTCTGTTTCTGAGTTGATTTGTGCATTCTTCACTTTGATCTACAATTCCAAAAATGAGCCACTCGGTATAAAATGAAGCTCTGTGGTCACCTAATGGGAATTCTAAAAATGGCTATAATTCCTCCCCTTTTGCCAAAATGGATGGAATTTACAGGCACAGGAGCTTCTCCAGAGTTAAAATGCATTCTGCAAAAATGCAAACAAATAGGCCTTGGGCTTTTTGTGGTTAAAGTAAAAGGAATTCCATTTCTCCAATAATATCTTAGTGAGGAGTGGGCATTTGTCTCTTGCTTTTTCTTAAATTAAAATAATTCAGTGGTATTCAAGTGGTGTTCATTCTTGCTTGTACGTTTTTTTAAAAATTCTGCAGCTTCACACTGGCTTTCCCATTGCCTGTTTGTATCATCTGATAGTCCTCATAAACCTTAAAAAGTGAGACTGTCTAGAACATTGTCTGCGGAGGTCAGAAGAGCTTCGGTTTGTTTGTAACACATGTAGGATTTTTTAAAAAAAAATTAATGGAAGCTTTTAACATTTTCTTTAAAAAAGACTTCCTGTGGCTGTGCTTTAACCAAAAAAAAAAAATTAAAATAAATCTACAGCTCTTCAGTGCTCTTCAGGCAACATTTTAGACAACTTCACTTATTACAAAGCTTATGGACCCAGAATAACTTAGGCTGCATTGACACAGCAATTTGTTCTGTTCCCCCAACATTTCCCTGGCTGTTAATTTCCACACTGTATCCGAGTTTTCAGACAATGTAAAAAACTATTTCTGGAAATCTAACAGAATATAGTGGAAGTTCAGTGCTTATTTCTGTGTTAACTGTTTCCAGAAAAAAAATAATCATCTGCAACCCCATTGACCCAGAAAACCACAGGGGTAAAGCAATGAAATTCAGGACGATATGTCAGCATACAGTTCTATACCCTCCAACATTTCTCCAGTGAAAATAGGGATGTCCTCTTCCACAACTAGGGGCTCTCTGCAAACTATAGACAAGAAGTGAATCTGCAGCTGCTAAAACTCACCTTAGTCTAGGATGGAGTCCAGCTACGATAAGCTGTTATTTTAGACAGAGCACTGCAAAGGTGTTGCTGTGGAAGAAAAAGACACAACAACCGGAAGGAGGAGGAGGAGGAGGAGAAGCCAAATCTAATTTCTTCTTTGTGTGAACTTTGTACTTTGGTACCAGAAACAAGAAGCGCAAGCCATTCCAAAAGTAACCGTGGTGCAGCACTAAATGAAGCAGCTCCTCTTTGCCAGGAGAGGAAGGTGAGAATATGGGAGAGACACTTTGTTGGACTACCCTCTCCTTTCCTAAAGCCTTGCTTCTCCCTTGCAGGGGCAGGTCTAAAGGTAAAGGGACCCCTGACCATTAGGTCCAGTCGTGGACGACTTTGGGGTTGTGGCGTTCATCTCGCTTTATTGGCCAAGGGAGCCGACGTACAGCTTCCAGGTCATGTGGCCAGCATGACTAAGCCACTTCTGGCAAACCAGAGCAGCGCACGGAAACGTCATTTACCTTCCCACCTATTTATCTACTTGTACTTTGAGGTGCTTTCGAACTGCTAGGTTGGCAGAGGCAGGGACCGAGCAACGGGAGCTCACCCCGTCACGGGGATTCGAACCGCCAACCTTCTGATCAGCAAGCCCTAGGCTCTGTGGTTTAACCCACAGCGCCACCTGTGTCCTACTGTGGATCAAAACCAGCTCAAGCCACACTCAGCATTCAGAGCTGGTGGCACAGCGTTGGTGACTAGCAACAACCATAATGACTCATATTTTGCATTGCTGAGTTCACCCAGAAGGGTAGCTGTATTCGTCTGTTGTAGCAAAAACAGCTTGTGTGTCTTCTGCATCCTAGAGACTAACCAGTTTATTACAGCATAACTCTATGTGGAGCACGGTCCAATCCAGCAGTTGATGAAGTGGCCTATTGACTACGGCCCATGTATTCATCTTATAAGTGTCATGAGACTGTTGGTGTGGTGACATGCTGATAGCTTTTATTCCATTTACACAAGATAAAGCATCCATCAGTTTTAGCCCTCTTCTCACTTGCATAGCCACAGGTAGGCTGAAATGCCTAGAATGGGAGCTGGACTGCAGGAGCTGACTTTACCTCAGAAACCCACACATTCCACAGCTGCAGAGACACCACTTATGTATCCAATCCCATGCCTTTATTGTTCTTAAAAATTCAGTATATTCAGCATTGGGAGCCCAGTTTTATACAACTCCTTTCCAGTTGAGGCCAGACAGCCTTCCCTTCCATGTTAAACTTCCAGTGCTTACTGAATACTTTTTAACTGAATTTTTATTTTTTTTATTTAAAAAACCACACACACCCGAATCCTGGTTTTATAGTTATAACTCACTTCCATTATTTTTTTATTAGACTTATATACCGCCCTTCATCAAAAGCTCTCAGTGCAGTTCATAAGATAAAAATACAAGATAAAGATACAAATAAGTAGTTAATACAAAAACAACGAAACAATAGCCCCCCCCCAAAAAAACCCCACTTTTAAAAGGCTGTAGAATACTAATCAGCCAAAGGCCTAGTTAAAGAGGAATGATTTCATCTGGTTCTTAAAAATATATAATGAAGGCACCAGACAAACCTCCCTGGGGAGAGCATTTCACAAACGGGGGCCACTGCAGGAAAGACCAATTCTTGTGTTGCCATCCTCTGGGCCTCACATGGAGGAGGCACACGAAGAAGGGCCTGAGAGGATGAACACAGAATCCAGGACGATTTATACGGGGAGAGGCGGTCCTTGAGGTATTGAACCGAGTGTCCTGTTCATTGTTTAGAGACGACTGTATTTAAGTGGTATAGAAATGGTCAAAATTAAACAGAATAGATAAATAAAACCCAGTGTGCCAGATGTAACAGAATTAAAACTACTTTCAAAGTAGATTGCATTCTCTGCCTTTAAGAAATACGGTGAAGCAGGTTTATGTATGAGATCGGACAAATATTGACAGTGATGACAAAGTTATGCAGGAGTCTTTTTCTACTCCTGATGAACCAACCATGACAGAACGTGATCAAATACAATCGCTTAGTGAAAAGAAATTTATTTAAGTTTTTTATGATTAATAACAATACATGCCTTTTCTCTCAAGGTTGTGTACACGGTTTCCCCTGTCCTATTTTATTCTTGCAACAATTCGGCAGGAGGTACGGTAGCTGAGTGGGAATTCAAATTCCCAGATCCTAGTCCAAGACCACCACACCAACTGGCCCTTGCTGCCACAAGACATTAAGGATTTAAAATCGTTTCACTTAACTTTGGCTAATAAAACAATCTATGGTCTTCTAAATGATGGGGGGCGGTATTGTTTTGCTTGATACTATGTTATGTATTTTTGTGTTTTTATATTGCAAACCACCCTGTGATCCCTGGATGAAGGGTGTGTGTGTGTAGAAATTCAATAAAGAAAATACAGTGGTGCCTCGCAAGACGAAATTAATCCATTCCGCGAGTCTCTTCGTCTTGCAGTTTTTTCGTCTTGCGAAGCACGGCTATTAGCGGCTTAGCGGCTATTAGCGGCTTAGCTGCTATTAACGGCTTAGCGGCTTAGCGGCTATTAACGGCTTAGCGGCTTAGCGGCTATTAACGGCTTAGCGGCTTAGCGGCTTTAAGAAAAAGGAAACAAACTCGCAAGAACTCGCAAGACGTTTCGTCTTGCGAAGCAAGCCCATAGGGAAAATCGTCTAGCGAAGCGACGCAAAAACCGAAAAACCCTTTCGTCTTGCGTGTTTTTCGTTTTGCGAGGCATTCGTCTTGCGGGGCACAACTGTATAAATAAATAAATACATACCAAGGCAGCCAGAGTCAATGCATAATAAAATCATACAGGGTTATTTGGAGTCATTTCCATGAATTAGATCTGTGGAAGGAACAAGTGTTTATACATCAAATGATGTCATAAGTTGATTGAACCAGCATCATAAAGCCCTTACATGTCTGATTTGACACAGGAGAAGTACAAAGCAGCCCTGCTTCAGCATCATCTCAACACAAGGTGCTGGAAGGGTAGGATTGTGCAGGTCTATTCTCCATGCATTCAGTGCAACATCCACAAGAGTCTCCATATGTACCATTAGATCATCATTAGACCATCTCCATATGATCCCCCCAACCTGGGGAAGGACTGTAGCTCAGTGGTATAAGTACAGAAAGTGTCAAGTTCAAACCATGCAGAACTGGGACACGCCTTTGTCTGGAATCCCAGAGAGCCAGTTCCAGTCAATGTAGACACCACTGAGGCAGAAAGACCTGCCAGTATTTCCATCCCTCCCATTGCAAGGATCACCTGATCATGTTGTTTTACTTTCATACTGTGAGAAAGGAGAAGGCAGAAGCTATACTCTTCGAGACTTCCGTCTCTAGTACTGTTGGACTTTTCCTTTGATCTGTCTTGCGACAGGATGGCTGTATGAGAGCTGCTCCTCTCGTACATGTCTGTTATGTTCTTTTATTTGATTAATTAGTAGGAATAAATTAGGTATGCTACAAAACCTCCACAGCTTTACTTCCGTTTACTCTGCTGAGTTCTGGTGCTCACAAGAGCAGATGTGAATCTACAGCACCAAGACCTATTCCTTGGAATGCTGCGTTGGTGTTCCTGCGTTCCTGTGATCAGAAGGTTGGAGAAGGTGTTCACATCGTCCAGCCCATGCAGGCACTGAAGACGTGGGCTGAACATGGATGTACGGAAAAGACCAATGGTCTGGCTGAGTATAAGACGCCTTCCTGTGTTCCCACAATCTGGAACACTTGAGCTGTTTGCCCAGATCAAATAGCATCTAAACCCGTAGATGATGCTGATCCTAATTGCATCTTAACTTGCTGCACTCTGCATTCGTCCTGCAGCTGGTGCAGTGAGAAAAATCATGTCGACTTTTGGCCTCTGAGCACTAAAGCCACATTGTGACTCAGGAGAAACCCCATTAGCGATTGATTGTAATCTGCTGAGACTTCCGGGTTGGCACCTCCAGCAATGGCGGAGCTCCTCCGATCGGGAGGAACTTGCTCCGTGGAAACCAGGGTCTGACCGCCACGGCGAAGGCGGAGACCCACTGAAATCACAGGCGGAAGAAGCCTGTGAACTTGGGATTCGGCTTGTACATTTTGCGCCTCCCCTACCCGCGGGGAAACCCTGTTTTGGGGATCCGGAGCGACGTGGGGTGAGTGGCGCGGTGCTTCAAATCGACCGCTTTTTTCACGGAGTGAAGCCGCATTGCTGTTGCCGGAGAGTGCTGACTTTTTCCTGCGGACAATTGGACTTTAAACAACTACCCGTGAGTAGAACGGAAAATTGGATCTTCAAATATCTTAATTTGGCATCAAAACGGGAAGGTTTTAAACAGGAAGTCCGCCTTCCTCTTTTGTAAATAGTTTGAAGCAAAGACGTTACAAGCTAAAGTCATGGAAAATCTTTGGTAAAGGATTAAATTTCCATCGGATAAAAACACCAAACCCCCCTTGGAAGCAGGAGAAGAGGGGGAAAATTTTGAACCTAGTGAGCCTGCAGGAGAGAGCGTAAAATCAAATTACCACCGCTCTGAACCTGGAAACGGGCTGCTAGAAAAAGTGACGTTTTGGGAGAGTTCATTGACTGTGAACAGAACGTATTTGACAGCTAACTAAATAAGAGAAGTATACTGTTTCCATTGTCCTCTTCTGTGTTTAAAAAGGAGGAAAACTAACTGAAAATTGAAACTATCTTTATTGCTTGAGTTGTGTTTGAAAGGATTGATACAAGTGGAGACTGTTCCCCTGGAACTGGGGAATCTCCAGCTGCAAGATAAGGAATTGTGAGAACCGGGAATTGACCTTGGACCATTTAAGAATGTTGACAGAAGCCATAGTGACCGTATTATGTAAGATAAGCTATTCGCTGGAACAGCTTCACAACAAGACAGATGATATGACTATTAAAATTGATAACTTGGGACAAAAAGTGATTAATCTGAGACAAAAAGTGAGCACCAACACAGAAATAATTCAGGACTTGGTACAGGAATCCACTTTGGCAGGACAAATTGTGGAGGAGAAGGAGAAAGCTGTTGTTGTTGAACCTAAAGTAATACAAGAGGGATCATTAGTTTTACAGAAGCAAATTGAGGACTACAAGTTGAGGCCTTTTATGATTGAATCTAGAAAAAGTCAGATTTTGAGGATCGGATCCTGGCTTGGACTGAAGAAGGAAAGTTGGAAAGATCCCTCTATGCAGGGATTAACTGACTTTTGGGACATGGACTTGGGTTTGGAGGAGATTGAAGTTCTGGGGGCCTTTGGAATTGGAGGAATCTTGAAACATGTCCTGAAACACTTTATGGATCTTAGCTTCAACTGTGGACATTTGGCTGACCTGTCCAGAAGGAATAAAAGTATTGTTGGGTCGGAGTCTTCCCGAGATCTGCTCTTTAGCATTAAAGAATATGAAGAAGACCTGGAAAAGAGTTAAGAGCCTCGGATATAAGATCGCCAGGTTGATGGACTATATGGAATTGATGGAAAGGACTGGCAGAACCCGAAACCAGGGAGAGGAGATGGTGGAAGAAGATTGGAAAATTTAAAGTTTATATATAGAAATACTGTAAAATCAATGAGTGATAGAAAAATGGTGGAATGAAATTTTATGGCCTTAGCAGAAATGTTATAAGGAGTTAAGCATATATAAGTATTTTATCTTTAATGGAAAATAAGGTTAAAAATATGTTAAGATATTTATATTATGATAGAAAATAGAGAAAGATGGAAAGGATTTGCTGAAACAATTAATAGAAGTGGAATACAAAAAGGGAGGTGAGTTAAATGGGCACAAGAGGTTGGTCATAACATTATGTTTGCTGACTGGGAACAGTTGTGGACCACCGGTATGAAATTTACGGCATGTAATGCCTTAAGAGAGAATATTATGAAAATGATATACAAGTGGTACATGACACCAGTCAAGCTTGCAAAAATATATTATCTGCCCAATAATAAATATTGGAAATGTAAAGAAAATGAAGGTACATTCTTTCACCTTTGGTGGACATGCCCAAAGATTAAGGCTTTCTGGGAGATGATCTATAATGAAATGAAAAAGGTATTTAAATATACCTTCCTGAAGAAACCAGAGGCCTTTCTCCTGGGCATAGTCGGCCAATTGGTGCCAAAGAAGGACAGAACTTTCTTTATGTACGCAACAACAGCAGCAAGAATACTGATTGCAAAGTATTGGAAGACACAAGATTTACCCACCCTGGAAGAGTGGCAGATGAAGGTGATGGATTATATGGAATTGGCGGAAATGACTGGCAGAATCCGAGACCTGGGAGAAGAGTTGGTGGAAGAAGATTGGAAGAAATTTAAAGACTATCTGCAGAAACACTGTAAAATTAATGAATGTTAAAATGATGTTGGATTGAAAATAAGTGGCATTAGCAACAAAGTTAACAAGAGTATGCAAAATTGAACTGATAATGGATGAAAATATAGAGTTATAATATGTTAAGATACAGAGTTAAGATAAACGAAAGAGGGTAAGGATTTGCTGATTTGATTATTTAAATGGGGATACAAAAAGGGGAGGTGTGAGGAGGCCAAGGAAATAAGATAATGAATTAGGGTTACAAAAATGGATTTGTTTTTACTCTTTTTCTTATTTTATGTATTTTTCTATTTTTTTGTATTTCTTTCTTTTTATATGATTTTTTAAATTTATGTTTTTGTAAAACTTCAATAAATATCTTTAAAAAAAACAAAAAGGGAGGTGAGAGGAGGTCGAGGAAACAAGGGAATGAAAGATAGATATGGAAAAGGTATGGTGTATGTTTTTAAATGGTTTTTGTTTTTGCTTTGCTTTGCTTAGGGTTAGGGTGGGTTAGGGTTTAGTTTAGTTTAGTTTAATGTGTTTAGTTTAATGTGTTTAGGTTGTGTTTTGTATTGTTTATATATTGTACTGTATTGTCTCTTTTTTCTTTTGTTTTTCCTCTTTTGTCTTTTTCCTTTTTTCCCTTTTCTGTAGTCTTTAAAAGTAATAAATATTATTTTTTAAAAAAATGGTTGTAATCTGCTGAAAACTACACAGGCAAAGGCTTCCACCACAGTACACAACAGAGAGATTCCATGGCAGTTGTCACAGTCATGGGGGCCACCGTACTGGAATAACACATGTATTGTGGCACAGATCCTGTTTCTCAGCACTGCAAGAGAAGGCCATAGAGGTGCCTCATGAGGGAGGCCAGCTGTCAGGACTTCTGTTGGAATTATGTCCTTTCCTGAGGCTTTATCACATGGCTGAGAGTTGATGCCATTATTCAGCTTGCTGAGAGAGAGAGAGAGAACACCTAGGTCTTCCAAGACAGGCAGAGCCTGAATGCTGTTGATTGCTGTGCCACAGACCATGTCTTCCAGTGAACACAGTTCTTGGTAGTGCTCCACCAATTACTCACTCAATCAGTCTTTATTGCTGTCAAAGACCATCGCTTCATCTGCTAGCTGCGATCCGTGATGATCTCTCAAGACAAGGTTTTTAGTGGCACAGTTTTTCTGCGGTCAGCAGGGGTCAGCAAACTTTTTCAGCAGGGAGCCGGTCCACTCTCCCTCAGACCTTGTGGGGGACCGGACAATATTTTGAAGGGGAAAAAATGAATGAATTCCTATGCCCCACAAATAACCCAGAGATGCATTTTAAATAAAAGCACACATTCTACTCATGTAAAAACACGCTGATTCCCGGACCGTCC
Source organism: Podarcis filfolensis (assembly GCF_964270895.1). Classification (NCBI taxonomy): domain Eukaryota; kingdom Metazoa; phylum Chordata; class Lepidosauria; order Squamata; family Lacertidae; genus Podarcis; species Podarcis filfolensis. The sequence continues at coordinate 25,977,615 of NC_139607.1, read as the reverse complement.
ACGGGCTGGATTTAGAAGGCGATTGGGCCAGATCTGGCCCCCGGGCCTTAGTTTGCCTACCCATGGTCCAAAGGCTTCCTTCATGCATTGTGTGAGTATTGCCACTGACAGAGCAAGTGGAATGCTCTGACACAGCTTTAGATAGTAGTCATTGGCACACTGTCTGGCAATCCACTGGGCCTCGCTCCTTGCCTTTCCCTGTTCAGCAAACATCTTCTTGCAGGGTGCATGCTTGTAGTTCACAAGAGCCTCATGCTTTGCGTGTGCTTAATGCTAGCCTCAAACCAGTCAGGGATCTGCTGCTCTGTTTTGCCAAAAGAGAACATTGCTATATTGTAGATGGTTGCCTCTTTGATGTGGTTCCACCCTAATGTCTCTAGGGCAGTTCAGTACTGCTTGTGCCATAGAATCAGAGAAGCATTCACAAAGTTCAGGTACGGCTGTTTGAGCAGTATTGACTTGAGGCTGTGCTTTCTGCTGCTGCTGTCCCCTTTCACTGAGCAAAGTTTGAGATAAAAAAGTAAAACTGTACAATCTAGTCCCTAAGAAATTGGAGGAAACTGTAGCTAAACATAAGCACATCAAAGACCCGTGGAGTTTTTATGCACAGTATGCATTGAAGTTATTAGGCATTCAAAGTGTTTTGGTTGAATTTTGCCCTGTGTGTGTTAGTGTGTTAAAAAAACCCAAAAAAACCTCTGACATTTTCACAGTCCAAAGGCATAGCCTTTATAAGCAATACTAAAATTTGCACAGCTAAAGGTGCTTCAGATATAGAATGAAATCATGTGGAGGATAATGTGCCTTGTCTCCATGTGGGTCATTGTAGAGGCTTTAAAGATCAGCAGCTGAATCCCAGGCTGCAATTCTAATTCCATTTACCATTGAATTCAGTAGGAATTACTTATGAGTAGACATGTTTAGGATTGCACTTCTTTTTCTGTTACCACTGCCCTCCTCCCTTCCATTTTTTTCTTTTGTAAAAAAAGTTCCCTGTTGTTTGTTAATTTTCTTTTTGTTGTAAACCCTCAGAGGCCTGCTCTCAGGATGAAAGGTGGGATATAAGAGTTTCCCTCCCCCTTTAAAAGACAGAACAAAATAAATATAGGTAAGGAAAGTGAAGCACTTTTGAGTAGGTACTGTTGATTTCAAGGGAGAAAGAGCTAAGCCTGTGCTTAGACAGTTCTTGTTAAAACTGAAGGGACTTAGAATGTTTCACTTTTGCTAGACTGAGCCCCATTGTGTTCTTTATTAGTAGTCATTTTACTCAGAAAAGTGGGGCGGACGTAGACATGATAGAGATCATGCCAAAGAAAAGGTCTTTAGATCATTCCTTCCAATGAGAAATAAATATATAAAATACTAAGAACCCCTAATGAAGCTTCACTTTGAAATGCATTGGGGGTGGGCTCATATGATTTTCACTACTATTCTGAGATTTGCATTCCCTTTTTCTTTTCTTTTTTTTTTTGTGTGGCACCAGAGAGATATGAAGCAATCCTTTCTTTTTTTTAAAAAAACCTTGGAAATACAATAAATCTTGCTTCAAGTGCATTGCAAAAATATAATCAACACTGCTACTTCTTAACTTAGAGTAAAATGTGTTGCGATGAGTTGTTCAGTCTTAAATTTCTAAGGATGAAAGGAAAGCATAAGTTCCAGAATAGGATGTTCATCATTTTATTTCCAACCTGACATAGGAAAAGCTGCTTTGTCTATTACTACAAGTCAATACATGGCAGTACAATATAAGTGTCTTCCATTTCCCCCTATTTCACGCTAGATTTGTCTGATAGATGAGTGTACTTAAGTAAATAGCACATACAATTTTAATAGGACAGGTGCTCTGAATGTACAGGGAAGGTCATTCCTATTATTTCAATTAACAACATAAGCTACAAAAACACATCAGGGAGAATTAATTTAAAGCTTCAATTTAATGCTACTGGTAAAGGACATCTTTAGGCCTCTTGGTTGTCTTGACAACTCTTGCATCCCAGGCAGTAGAAGCCAATCTCTGCTGTTCCCCTTCTCAGCATACAAACAGTTCAGATAGTACATTAGCAAAGAATATGATGCCCATGTAAATGCTGAAATATTTTCGTTGCCATAGAGATAAGAAGAATGGCAAAAATACAGGAGCACTTGACATACTCCAAGGCAGACTTTTAATTAAAAAAAAAAAAAACCAACCTCAAATGACAATGCCAAGATGGCTGAACATACCACAGTGCTTTTATGCTATCCCAGTGAATGCAAAAAAAAAAAAAACATTAAAAAATAGGCAGAATAACATATTTTTTAGGAGAAGGCCTAAGAATTATGGATGAATTGTAAACATGATACGACCTAGGACTGAAATCATAATTATGGTCATTATTTTTTTACTGCACATTAGCCAATAAAAAGTAGCCCCAAAGGTAGATTACTATTAAGGTTATGATTACTATTATTCCTGCAGCTTCAGCTATTCTTATGGGGGGCGGGAAGGCTACAGGAGTGTGTAGGGAACCAGTCAAAAGAAGAGCTTTTCAAATCAGGAAATATTAATTAAAGCCAATCTTCATGATTGTAACTACCATCTCAGATGTAAAATTTGCAGCGTCAGTCAGTTGGAATCGACAGTGTTTCACCGAAAGAGAAGAAAAAGTTCAGAAATGTTAATAATCTCATGTAAACGTATCAGGTTTTTAGATATGTTTTTTAAAAAGAGATAATGCTGTTGAACAAACAACCCCATTGGCTAAACAGGATGTGATACGGGAGATCCTCAAATAATATCTCTTGATATCTTTTTCTTTGTTTAAAAGCCAGTGGGTCCTGAGCACTGAGGAGTTAACCCTCTCACACAACCCCCCAATTTAAATTCCTGTCATAAGCCAATTGGGTGGGTGGGGAAGACAGATACATTATGGTTACCTGTCCCCCCCCTCCACTCCATTTCCACGTTTTGTTGCAAAGAGCAGCTAACGATATTTAAGGCAGCTGTTGAACTGGGTCTTAAGTGTTCATTTGTGTGTGTTTTATTCTATTGTTGCTGTGTCAGAATCTCTGGGATGGAGACAAATCAACACACATGGAATTTACCCAATTAGCTACAAAAGTTCAGTGCGTTGTTGTGTATTTGATACTAAAAATATGTGTGATTGCAGAATTTTCCTTAGCATGTGTTAAATTTTAGTAGCTTATATGAACTACCTCCCACATCATATGATTTCTTATTATGCTCATCTATGCTCATTATACACACTGTTAGCATACAGTTCATGCTGACTCTAACTGAGAGAACTTTGCAGGCAGAGAGGGAGCAGGGACCAACTAGATTTATCCCCATTGAAAACATGAGTAGTTTTGACATCCAACAGTGAACAGGCCTAGAAAGCCCACGGGTTCGAAATATAGGTGTATAATTAATACTGCTTCCATTTGCAATTGCGCAGAGCCATTTGACTTCAGGCTTGCCACAGAGATGTCTTATTTACACAAAAGACGTGGAAATGTTGGCCAAAATCCAAATAAGGATCTCACATATTTAAGGCAAGGTGCTTTCAGTTCTAGGTGAAACCTAGGGGGGAATGTTTTTGCATGCATGCATGCATTCTTTTTTCTTTTTTCTTTTTCTTTTTAATTAGACAGAGAGCAAAGTGGCAGAGGAGAGAAGCAGAAAAAATATGGTTGTGGAAACAACTAAGAAGGCTGCAATGGAACAAGGAACAGATGAAGAGAAAGGTCCATCAGGACCAATTTTTGACAAGGGCAGTGAGAGATATTGAGGCAATTTGCATCAGTAACTGGGACTGTATTCAGCCAAAGAAACACAGTGCCGAGAATTTCCATGGTGTTCCCCCCCACATACTTTGCTCTGTTCTGAAAACATGCTCATGCATGTTTATGCCCATTAACATCCGGACGGCCACAAGTTCCCCATCTGTTTGAAACTAGCTTAGTACCTTTACCTGTGTAGACAGGAGTAGATAACATGGGGCTGTCTATATGTTGCTGGACTACAATTCCCATCAGCCCCAGCCAGCAAGGCCAGTGGGAAGGAACAATGGCAGTTGTGGTTCAACAGCATCTGGAAGGTACAGTGGTACCTCGGGTTAAGTACTTAATTCATTCCGGAGGTCCATACTTAACCTGAAAGTGTTCTTAACCTGAAGCACCACTTTAACTAATGGGGCCTCCTGCTGCTGCCGCGCCGCCGGAGCACAATTTCTGTTCTCATCCTGAAGCAAAGTTCTTAACCTGAAGCACTATTTCTGGGTTAGCGGAGTCTGTAACCTGAAGCGTATGTAACCTGAAGCATATGTAACCCGAGGTACCACTGTATCATATTGGTTGCCCCTTGTGACTTCTCTCAATGACTGCATTCTCTTTTTCAGACCTTTGGTGAGATATCGATTAGCTAATCTCTTATACTTTTTAGTAAGACACCCATGACACTCTGAACTGTGAATACATGCAAAAGAAAGCAGTTTCTTGTAGGTTTTTTATTATTATTATTATTTCCTATTGAAAGAGCTGCACAAAAACACTGTAGGGTTTGGGTTTTGTTTTCTCCTTTAAGAACTCCCTTATCATAACAAGTTATTTTAATAATATAAATCTCTAATTTCTAAGCAGCTCATTCATTCTTTTAATAAGTCTCAAACAATTGCAAGGTGGTGGGCATTGTATCACTGAACTTTGGCATTAAGGGAAAAGGTCTCCTTTTAGTGGGTTTCTTTGATACTGCAAGTATTTGCTTCAGTGGGTTACTTTTGTGTTTATCTCACACAACAATCTCCTCATTTCCACCTGTACCTGTAGCTTATTCATCATCATTAATATAGTCAAATATAAATTAAATACACACGCGCAAACCCCACCCCAGAATTGCTGCCCCAGCTGAATCTAGACAAAGATTAACCAGGTCATTAACTCAGCTCTCTAAGGAGCATGTCCACTTATATAGATACACAGAAGATGAGGGAAGAGAAACAAAAACAGTCTCTTATGAATACCATCAAGAGTTCACCGCACCATATCAAGTAATATGACAATCCAACTCACGGATTAAAAATGGAGATGATGCTTGCGAGAGCAATTTTAGCTCATTCTGTATATCATTGTATTTCCCAATCTAACACCGTGAACCATAAATAATCCTATCATTTATTAATTACATTTTCTAACCTAGTCAAGAAGAATCCCACAGTGTGAAGCAGCAGATCATGAATAAATGGTTCATTGAAAAGCAACTCTTATTGCCAAGTAGTTGGTGATAATTACCCACTTTAACCTTTTTAAACAGGTTCCTCTAAAAAGCTCCAAGATGGATGTTTTATTATAGCAAATTTGACCTCCAACACACAACACAATTAGTTTTGCACCATGACAAAGGGAAGTGCTGATTAGAATTGTACAGGCTAAAATATCTAAGGTGATTTATAAAGTCTCTAAGCAGTACACATATGGCCATGTGAAATATACATGCATGAATGTAAAACAGACAAACCTAGATGAAGGTACCAAGAGCTGTGAGAAGCACCTGGCACCTATAAAACTACTGAGTTTATGCTTGTGCTGAAGGCAGTCACAACAGCACCACAAAAGACTGAATATTGAAGCCCAGTGTCAGTGGGAGTATGTTTAAGAGTGCTGTAGTATCATGAACAAATGATACAAGCCATGCTCATATGTTTAAAATATACTTTTCCTTACTCCCCTTTATCGTCAACTTGTGGTCCAACTTGAACATGGCATTAGGCATATTTGGTTTTGTTTAAAGGTACACATTCAGGGTTCCACATACTGGGCAACTGGTCTAACAGGTGACCCATTAAGAAACTGTGAACTGAACATGAGCACAGCAGCATTTGATGGCTAGTATTTTGCTGGACCATCAAGAAGGCTGATTGCTGAAGAATTGATGCTTTTGAATTATGGTGCTGGAGGAGACTCTTGTGAGTCCCATGGACTGCAAGAAGATCAAACCTATCCATTCTTAAGGAAATCAGCCCTGAGTGCTCACTAGAAGGACAGATCCTGAAGCTGAGGCTCTAATACTTTGGCCACCTCATGAGAAGAGAAGACTCCCTGGAAAAGACCCTGATGTTGGGAAAGATGGAAGGCACAAGGAGAAGGGGACGACAGAGGATGAGATGGTTGGACAGTGTTCTCGAAGCTACCAGCATGAGTTTGACCAAACTGTGGGAGGCAGTGGAAGACAGAAGTGCCTGGCGTGCTCTGGTCCATGGGGTCACGAAGAGTCGGACACGACTAAACGACTAAACAACAACAACAACAATTTTGCCCCAAACATCATTTTAGGTGCTAACATCTCACAAAATTCCAGCCTCATGCTCCTCCACTGTGGTCAAATTATTGACTTAAATAGCTTTGAATTTTGCAGGATATGCATTCCGAGTAGATAGGTTCAGAATTCAAGCATGTGCAACTATATTTTTCACATTTCCATATGCCCCCCACCCCCTAAAGATAAACTTTATTTCTCTTTTGTTTGTTTCCCTGGAGGGGACTGATATTAACACTTCAGAGTGGCAAAGGTTGCTTGCACTACTCACTCAAGGAATCGCCCTGATGTTGGGTGTTGGGTTACATGTGTTGCTTGCTCTGGGTTGTATCCAACGCTTTGCAATAGTTGTTCCACTCATGCAGTGTGAATTCCTCTCCCTCTCCCTCTCCCCATGCATCTCCAAAATATGCTCCAGATATCCTCCAACCCTGTGGCGCAGATTTTGAAGGGATGCAGAGGGATGCAGGGGAGAAGCAAGAAGAGGAATGTTTTGTTGCACACTGTTTTGTGAGCAGAAAGGCAGTGCTAGATACAAGCTATCATAGAGTTATAGAGTAGGAAGGGACCCTGAGGGTCATTCTAGTACAACCCCCTGCAATGCAGAAATCTCAGCTAAAGCGTCCATGACAGATGGTGATTTGTTGGTAGCCTGGGATGGAGGTGACTGCTTGGCCCACCTGAAACTCTTGCTGGTTTGGGTCTGATGCTCCAGTGTTGCCCCTATGCTATCGGAAACTCCCATAAACACACCTCTCAGGATTGAATGTGCAGACAGTTAATAATACATATAGGGGGAAGCGGGATTATGACTGTAAACCCTGCCCCGTTGTAAAGTCTCTAAGCCTGTAGGCTCTGGGTGCATGGTCAGGGAAACTCTTGCCATTGCACTGTGTGCAAGCTACCATTTTCTTATTTACTCTGAGAAAGCACTTGCTATTTTGGTGGAGATACACCACCATGGCATGATATACAGTGGTTCCTCGGGTTACAGGCGCTTCAGGCTACAGACTCCGCTAACCCAAAAATAGTACCTTGGGTTAAGAACTTTGCTTCAGGATGAGAACAGAAATCGCGTGGCAGCAGCGGGAGACCCCATTAGCTAAAATGGTACCTCAGGTTAAGAACAGTTTCAGGTTAAGAACAGACCTACAGAACGAATTAAGTTCTTAACCCGAGGTACCACTGTACTTGAAAGCAGAATACTTGGCCTCTCGTGATTTTTTTAAAAATAATAAAATAAAAATTCAATTTGCCTTTTTAGTTTGTTGCAATGAGAAGAAGGGAGGAGAAACACCTTCTTTGGCCCTCTGCTGGCACCCAGTTTACACCCTTTAGTATCCCATGCTACATAGGTGGAGACTTGCAGCGAAGAAGCTGAGAAGCAGTGGGCCCTTATGCTGCCACTATCTTGCCAGAAGGGTTGCAGGATCCCCAATGACTCCTTCTGCAAGCGCCACCAGCTCAAGAGTTAAAAGCTTCAGAGCAGCCATCTGTTTTTATTCCCCCATCCCATAGCAGGAGACCTGCTAAAGCAACAATATCCCACCTGGTGTAGTGAAGATTTGGGAACTTGCTGGTATGGACTAAGGGTAGGAAAATTGCTCTATTTGTTGAACTCCATGACAGCTGGCAATTGTGATAAAAAAAAGTGTGTGTGTGTGTGTTTGTAGGGAGGAAGCCTTTTTAAGGTCGGGGTTGTTGTGTTCTGTTACCACAGTAGCAGAGTTTTAACATCTCCTTGCTACAACAGCAGGATGGAACAGAATAGAAGCTTGGCTGCTTGGCCAGCCTGGACTTGTCCAACTCATTGAAATTGTTAATTAATTGCTTTTCTGTGGCTCCTCTGTTGAACGTAAATATCTATTGTTAATTTTGTTTTTAATGTGGGGGTGGGGGAGGACTGGCTAGACTGCAAAAGCTACAGTTCAGAATAGAGGGGTGTGTGTGTGTGTGTGTGTGTGTGTGTGTGTGTGTGTTTGTATGTAGAATTGCGTACAGCTTGCACTTCTAGATCCCTGAAGGTTTTTCAGCTGCATATTTCATTTTGGGTCAGGGAATTTCTCTAGGCCTGAATAGAATACAATGTCTGAAATATCACTCTAAATGTAATGGACGGAGTAAATTGACAGCAGCTCCAACTAAATTACAGTTTAAAAGACAAGGGAGGGCCCAAGGGACATCAAACAAAGGAAACTATAGCTGACCAGCGCTCAGGTAAAATTGAATTGGAAATGTTCCCTGCCTGATTAACATAACAAAAGTCTCAGTGTTTAAAGAAAAAGTCATTCTGTACGAATGAAAAAAAGAAAACGATCTTCCTGAAAAAGAAAGCGCACAGTACTTATCTTTTAAACATATATATATATATATATATATATATATATATATATATATATATATATATTTTCCCCTTTCCAGAGGAAGATCTAAAATTATTCTACAAATGGGGCCCTCTGGAAGAGTTGTAAATCATGTCATTAGGATCGGTTTCAAATGTGGACATCTTTCCTCTCCCGTGCCCTTCTTCCCCCATTTAAAAGAAAATATTAAATAAAGGAATTTAATTCAGCCAAAATATCATATTTTGGACGTATCTTAAAAACGGGCAAGAAAAACCAAAGGAGGAAAGGGGGGCAAGAGGTGAAATCTCGAGGGTGCACAAATATAAAGATGCTGTTGGCCCAATGCATTACAAAATACACTTTCCATGTTGGTCTATTGTAACAAAAATGAGTTTTGCGGCACCTAAGAGCCCGGAGGCTGCAAACCTAATATGACAGCAGGAGCCAAAGCTATCAGCCAGTACCCTGACAGACTCACTTTAGCAGGGTAGAAGCGAGACCACTTGTTCCATCCTTTTCCACGGGGGGGGGGGGGGATTACAGTTTCCCTCCTACTGTCACCAATGGGACTGAACCACACCAGCTTCTAAGTTGGCACCATTTCCCCCCCACTACCCCCTGGTTTGGATCCAAACTTTCCCCTGCTTCACCCCCATTGCGACCCAGTCCACCCCATTTTGTGCCCTACTGACATTGGTGTTCCTCCACTGGCAGGCTATTGGGTAGTGAAGTTGCCCCAGCAGCAGCAGCACTGGGGAATCCAACATTTGATCTCCAACGCTGAGGTTGGAGATTCCCTACCTTCAGGGAACACTTTCAGACTTGTCACTATTTTTGAGAGGGTTCAGTCCCATCCCAGCGAATTCAGGCTGCACAACTGAAGCTGATTTGACGTGCTGGCAAAAGAAACCTGCTTCCCTCACAAAATCCGACTTCTTTCCCCCCCATAAGGGGAAGTTCCCTGGAAAGTGTGGGATGAAACTTGCTTTGATGCGAATGCATTTAATCTCCCCACAAACAGATCAGAACAACTGCTCATTAAATAGCCAACAGTATCTAATCTCTGTACTGTACAAACAAGTCAGGATAAATAATCAACCCACAAGGCATCTGGAAGACACCAGAGAGGCAGTTCCACTGCTTCCTATAGCTCCTGGAGATTTGGGGCTATGTAGGACCGCTGGCTTATACAGGCACTAAATCCTGCTGAGACTCAGTGGGTTGTCTCCAAATCAGTTCCACTCAAAGCAGTCCCATTGAGATTAATGGACCTAAGGTAACCATGTCTGTTAATGTCAATGGGTCTAATTGGAGTATGCTTAATGTAATGGGGGGGGATCACACCTATGTTAGTCATCTCCATTTAATGTAAAGGATGATGCCTGTCCCCATCCTCAATATACTCTGGACTGTGGGTTAAACCACAGAGCCTAGGACTTGCCGATCGGAAGGTCGGCAGTTCGAATCCCCGTGACGGGGTGAGCTCCCGTTGCTCGGTCCCTGCTCCTGCCAACCTAGCAGTTCGAAAGCACGTCAAAGTGCAAGTAGATAAATAGGTACCGCTTCGGCAGGAAGGTAAACGGCATTTCCGTGAGCTGCTCTGGTTCACCAGAAGCAGCTTAGTCATGCTGGCCACATGACCCAGAAGCTGTCTGCGGACAAACGCCGGCTCCCTTGGCCAATAAAGCAAGATGAGCGCCGCAACCCCAGAGTCGGTCACGACTGGACCTAATGGTCAGGGGTCCCTTTACCTTTTTATGGACATTTTTAGTAATTTATTCATCTTGAAACCTTAAAAAAAAGTTTTGCAAAGAAAACCCTGAGAGAGCGAGAGAAAGAGAGAGAAATCATCAGTATGTATAGCTGTTGAGCTGCCTTAAGCCTTTTATGTTAATAACTTACCCTTTGCACAGGGTTCGATATTAGCAGGGCGCCCGGAGAATTTTGCGCCTAAAGATTCTTCATTTGCGAGCACCTCCAGAAGCCTGAGTGCCATATTTTACACCTACCTGACACTCAAGGGTTACTGAAATGTATGTGCTTTGAAGCCTCAAAGTACAGTGGTACCTCGGGTTACAGATGCTTCAGGTTACAGACACTTCAAATTACAGACTCCGCTAACCCAGAAATAGTACCTCGGGTTAAGAACTTTGCTTCAGGATGAGAACAGAAATCGTGCTCCGGTGGCAGCGGGAGGCCCCATTAGCTAAAGTGGTGCTTCAGGTTAAGAACGGACCTCCAGAATGAATTAAGTTCTTAACCTGAGATACTACTGTTAAAGATAGACAATATGTTAAGGAGTTTTAACAATAAAGAGTAGAGTGTTTTGAAAACTGAAGTATGGTACCAATATTTTAATTGTAAACACCCAATTAAACGTTAACGATTTCTGCTAAAAATGTGATATTAACAATGCGTCACTTACGTGAAGAAGAAGAAAAGAAGAGTTTGGACTTGATATCCTGCTTTATCACTACCCGAAGGAGTCTCAAAGCGGCTAACATTCTCCTTTTCCTTCCTCCCCCACAACAAACACTCTGTGAGGAGAGTGGGGCTGAGAGACGTCAGAGAAGTGTGACTAGCCCAAGGTCACCCAGCAGCTGCATGTGGAGGAGCGGAGACGTGAACCCGGTTCCCCAGATTACGAGACTACCGCTCTTAACCACTACACCACACTGGCTCTGTGAATCATGCATTAGTTCATGCTTATCAAAATAAAAAATAAAAAATGTTGCTGACCCCTCCACTCCCCTGCGGAGCCCACAACCCAGGTCCCAGAAACCATTTGGCTCCTAGCTTTTCTATCCTAGTTTCTGCTTTGCACCTGCTTTGCTTCAAGATTATACAGCACTGAACATACATAAAATGTTTTTAGACATTACAGTGGCACTTTTGATATTAGTTTTTTAAAATAATAATTAATAATTAAGTAAATAACTATATTTCAGACACCAAGCAAGCAACTAACCAATCACCAAAAAACATTCTCTTCCCCACAAAATGTTAACCAAAAATAATAAGTCCTGCACCAGCAATAGATATTTCAGCAAGTCCCATACAGAACTGTTTTCAATATATTTCTCAATGTACTGTAATTTCTTGATGCCCAGCCTACATTAGGACAAAATGTTATGCATTCCAGATTGTCACCTATCCAGTGTTTATCATTTCAACTCCTATCTGCTTTCCTGGCAGAAATCTATGTCTATACTAGTGATGACTTGGCAACTGTTCTAATAAGACTTTAATTAATCACTTCCCTTCCTGCCCCCTCCTGTGTTTAATCTGCATACTAACTAGTTCATTTTGTTAACTTGAAAACTCTGAACAAATTGCTGGAGCTAATGTCTGCTGCACAAGGGATTGTCAAGTCATTATACACCAAAGAAACTTCTTCCTTAAATAAGTAAATAAATCTATTGACTTTTGCAACTCTTGACTCATGGTATTTAACATTTTAAGCCAGGAGTCAGCAACCTTTTTCAGTCGTGGGCCGGTCCACCATCCCTCAGACCATGTGGTGGGCAAAATTATGGGGTTTTTTTGGGGGGGGAGGAATGAATGAATTCCTATGCCACAGAAATAACCCAGAGATGCATTTTAAATGAAAGGACACATTCTACTCATGTAAAAACAAGCTGATTCCCAGACTTGCTGGATTGAGAAAGCGATTGGGCCACATCCGGCCCATGGGCCTTACGTTGCCTACCCCTGTTTTAAGCTCAGTCAATATGTTCAATAGACTGCTATTTTCTATTCTTTTTTTTTTACATGTCTGGATTTATGCTATGTTTCCCAAATTATGTCTTACTTTTATTTAGCTAGAATATTAATTTACCCCTAGGACATATAGTAATGTGCCAATCCATAAGCAGACATTCAAAAACTCTTGTTATACAAAAACAGGGCCAAGTATGCTAACAACAACAACAAACAAAACAACGTTTGCCATAACTTGACCACATTTTGTTCCCTGCTGCTCTGAGTCATAGAAGGCTTAGAGGGCACACTAGTCAAGAGGCTAGCATTATTGTCTCTCTGTCCAAGAAGAACCATACAATAATGGATGCCCCTGTCTCCATCCAGCTACAACTAAGTCCAGCACCACCTACTGGGTAAACTATATGAGAACACTACCCACCTGTCTTCCCCTCTTTTTTGGTTCAAGAAACAATGAAATTAATGCTGTTGAGACACTTGGTAGCTTAAGTTTGTCAGTCACTCATCTCTGAATTTTGAAGGCTTTCAAATAAGTTGATCAGAGCTTGGATAAGGTCTAGGATTTCTTCCCTCATCTATATCTATATCAATAAAGTACCCACTTAAACCTTATTTGTTTATGCAACAAATAAAAAACTGTTTTAAAACTTTTTTCAGTTATTGTGTGTTTTAAAACATTTAGAATTATTTAACCATCAAGGTCATATCAACCACAGAATATATGTACACTAATACAATAATAAAATGTATTCTCTCCCTCTCCTTCAAGATGTATTTGCATCTTGGTTTTCCTCCCATGATCTCAAGTCTATGTACACTGTCTCCTCCTTCCCCTTTTCAGCTTTGCACAGTCCCATGAGGCAGGCCAGCTCAGACACCAGAGTTGTAGAACTTTTTGAGTATTTCTGCTTCTCTTCTTTTACTGGGGTTGGCAAACTTTTTGTTTGTTTTGGTATTTTGCTGTAAATATCAGGACTGGGCGACGCTGCAGTCAAAGTGAGGCAGCTGCTTTTCTGGCTTTTTTTAATGTGATCTGTGAATGGCATTACATAAGAACACAACAGCCTGCTGGATCAGGCCAATGGCTCGCCTAGTCCAGTATCCTGTTCCCACAGTGGCCAACAAAGAGTTATCTGGGAAACCTGCAAGCAGGAATTGCACACAATAGCACTCTTCCTTCCTGCAGTTTCTGGAAACTGGTGTTTCTGGTCAAGCGGTTGTAGAGTAACAGCCATCATGCCTAGTACAGTGGTACCTCGGGTTACAAACGCTTCGGGTTACGTGTTTTCAGGTTGCGGACCGCGGGAAACCTGGAAGTACCAGAAAGGGTTACTTTCATGTTTCACTGCTTGCGCATGCGCAGAAGCACCAAATCACATCACTCACTTGCGCAGACGCGGCGCAGCAGGTTACGAATGCTGCGGGTTGCAGACGTGCCTCCATCACGGATTATGTCCACAACCCAAGGTTCCACTGTAGCTAGATACCTTTATCTTCCATGAATTTGTCTAATCCTTTTTTGAAATCATCCAAGCTAGTGGACACCACTGCCTTCTCTGGGAGGGCATCCCACAGTTTAACTCTGCATTGTGTGACAAATAATAGTATCTTGCTTTTCCAACCACGAGCTGAAGGTTGGCATCCCTGCCTACGAACTGCTTTTTCTCTCAAGAAGAAGAATTCGTCCTACTTAATCATTTCTGGCTTTTGGAGGTCTGGTGCTTTTCATTTAATAATAAAATACTGCTTACTCTATTAATAAATGAACTCTTATTTTAGCTCAAATATAACTAATCTTCTTTTAATAGCAGCCTCTAAAATCTCACTGATGGGACACGTATATTAAAGCATGGTAATAATCACCCAAAATCTAGAAAGGTTACAATCTCTTCGTGGTTGTATGGAAGAGAACAATCAAACAACACACTAAAAAAAAAGATAAGCTTTGAACATAAAGACTGCCTTTGGGCTGAAAATATAGCTTCTGCATTTAAAAAAAGTAAATGAGGTATTAAAAGGAAGATTCAATTAATAAACTGTACTTTGCTTTTAAACGGTAAGCCAACAGAGAAGGGATTAAAGAGGCTGACTGTCATTGAGAAGTTCAAAAAAAAAGTGCATTATTAGGGAAGAAGGATGTAATAATGTAAAATCTACATTAGAAACTCATGATCGGATTAAAGTCAATGTGTTTTGAGGCCTATTAGAGTAAGGACAACGATATATCAAAGTCAATGGTTTCAGAGTGCATGTTTCATTATACTCAGGCTATTTTCGCTACAACTGGGATAGGACTGTGATGCTGATTTTTCATAGGAGACTAAAAAGTATTTCCACCCCTCTCTGTATGCAGTCCAGATTTATTTATTTTTCAAAAAGTAATACTAAATAGTTAACAGTTAAAAAAAGAAGAAAAGGCTGCAATCCCTGGATAGCTCAGTTGGTTAGAGTGTGGTGCTGATAATGCCAAAGTTGCAGGTTCGATCCTTGTATCGGACAACTGCATATTCATCCATTGCAGGGGGTTGGACTGGATTATCCCCAGGGTCCCCAGGGAGCTCTACAATTCTATGATTCTATATGTACTGTATTTTTTGCTCTATAAGACGCACCAGACCACAAGACGCACCTAGTTTTTGGAGGAGGAAAACAAGAAAAAAAATATTCTGAATCTCAGAAGCCAGAACAGCAAGAGGGATCGCTGCACAGTGAAAGCAGCAAATCCCTCTTGCTGTTCTGGCTTCTGGGATAGCTGCGCAGCCTGCATTAGCTCCATAAGACGCACACACATTTCCCCTTACTTTTTAGGAGGGAAAAAGTGAGTCTTATAGAGCAAAAAATACGGTACTTAGCTGGGAGCAGGTCTTCTCAATGAGCTCAGCAGGTGTCGCTTCTGAGAAGATATGTATAAGGCTGTGCTCTAAATCTCTTTACAGCCAACTCTTTCCATATAAGTCAATTATATGTGTAGAGTAAACAGAAGCTAACAACTGCAACAAATTTAAAGTTGCAAGAAAAGCCAAAGAAGATTGGTTAGTGTGTTCTCATGCATAAATTGATTCAAATGCACAAAAGCAATGGTTACTGCTGAGCCCGACAGTCGGAATCCAAAGGGTTGGACATGCCTAAGGATTTGGGCTGGGGGATGTCCAGATATTTATACATTTGTTTGCATTTCAAAGCGAAACAACAATCTGCCAGATATTGCATGTCTTTGAATTTTCATTGCTGTTCTCGCAGTAAAAATAAATGTTTTATGTGTATAAAAAGCACAAAATATTTGTGCATTCCGCTCAATGTGGAAATGGGATGGGATGGATCAATGAATGGGGAAAAGACGGGCAATTGACTTGAACTGAACTAGGCTGATCTGTCCACCCCTGGTTTGCGCATGTTCTTGGAGCAGTAGCTCTCCATGGAATCCCATAAACAGATTTTGAAAATTCCCTTTCAAAAGTAGTTTATGATGCAGAGTTGGATGGGAGGCTCCTGTTACAGGAACACAAGCCCAAACAGTTATCGAGCACATTGGAGTTTAGTGCAATGAACTCTCTTGAACGCCTCATCCACCCTCATCTAAAAAGAACAACAATCAGGCTGAACTTTTTGAATTTTGTAAGTTTGGTTTCAGCAAAGATTGGTGTACACACAAGGGGTGGGGTGGGGTGGGGGGAATCCTCTCCTTTGCTTCAGCTCATGCATCTGTGACCTCAAACATTACATTTTCCAAGGATGTGTTAGGGCTACAGCAGGACAGGAAATCAGAAAAAACCCTTGTCTGATTATTTAATTAATTTCATTCATTAATCAGCTTCCACATATGTTCCAAGCCGATGTGTCAGATATAACGAAAACTAGTAAAAAATAATAATAATTTTAAAAAAGTTTAAAGCAACACAGAAAGTTGGGTTTTAAGACAATACAATGCAGACACTCGTGTCAGAGATGCATTTATCCACCTGGGGAAGCTTGTTGGAACAAAACAACTTGCTGTCCATTGTGTCCGGAAAATACAGGTTGCCTGCCCTATCCTGATACAATGCTCTTCGACAGAACAGGGGCAGCCACACTGAAAGCCCTGCTCAGAGTTAATCTGTAGAGCTTTTGGATCCCAGCCTCAGAGTAGTTCTTTGGTGAGGTTTTAATTTGAAGATCACAAGTACCAACATGTTCTGCGGAAAAAGAACTGCTGTCATTTTGCAGAATTGGCAAACAACACTCAGATGATGCTGTTGTTTTTATACACTTAGGCTTCAGTTTGTGATGAGGACTGATGAATTCTTAATTATCAAACAGGGTAGCCAGATGAGACAGCGGACAGGACTCCTGCACCTTTAATGGTGGTGTGGGAGAAAGAATTTCAGAAGGTATAGTTCGCATGACAATCTACACCCACTGAAAAGGGAATTTCAGAAATGCAGATTGTTATGACTCTGGAGCCCTGTTCTCTTTTGCACACGGCCAAATTAAAAGCAGTATTTTTATATAATAGTGGAAGATAAGCATATGTTGCACGTTTGGCTGCAGCTGCTTAGTATACTCTCACTACGCCACACATTTTAGCTTAAAACAATCAGCGTATTCTGCAACACACACACACTGAGCTGAAGTAAAGATTGCGCAAAAAAAGGAGAAGGAAATAGCTTCCCCAAAATTCACTACAAACTGACACAGTAGCCCTTGAAATAACAAATATGAACCCAATTTCTCTTCCTAGAAAATTAACAGCAATTCCTCTGTATTGTCTGCCACCTCGGGCAGTTTTTAATACCGAATTGTGTCCATGTATAAACTGGCTCCAGTGGCTCTCATTTTGCTGCCCTAATTTTTTTTACAAATTTCCTACACAGTTTACAAAGATGCTTTTAAGGTCTCACCATGAAAATTCTTGACAATGATTTGGCTGCCATCTGATTTAGCAATGAAAGGGACATACCAGGGGTTTCAATTGGCATTGTGTCCTCTGGAACATTCCAAATAGAGTCTGCACAGCCACCTAACATTCCTGTAAACGCTTGCACAGCAGAGCGAAACAATGAAATAGTTCGGACATCAATCATGCTCCCTAATTATGCATTTCCTTCACAAATTGCATTATTTTCTGTTAAGCACAAGCAATGGCTGATGGGGAAAGTAGGAGACACTCGGAGATTAGTATTAAGATGAGATCTGTGTTACACACCACCTCTTCCATGGTAGGAAGATCCATTTAACTTTAACAGCAGTCACACATTTTTCTCCCCCCCCCTTTTTTTTTAAGAAAAAAAGTCTTAATTCACGTCTGTCATGCAATCAGATTTGTTGCAGAAGTATATAAATTATATACACAAATATCATCAGATGGATGCAGTGGGAAATCACTGTGGTAATTAAACCTCTCTTTTTCCCCGTGGTTGAAGTAACAATACTCATTTCAGGATAGCATTAGAGTAAGGAGAGCCTATCTATATCTGTAAATGAATGATATCATTATTTTGGGAAATGAAAGTTTAAGCTCTGTGAAACATACAATCCCATGGAGATCTCAGCAGAGCAACTTGTACGTGCAGGTGTTTAATGTGATAAGGTACGTTACCATTTATCTGTGTACTCGCAGACAAATATTAACATAGTCATGAATTAAGCTTTTAATCCCTTTTATTATAAATTGAATATCTTTATTTTAACAAACATCAACAATGCACATTATTGTGCTCCAAGCTATTCATTACTATTCCCCACAGTATACCATTACATGATACACCATAATACATGTGTTAATATAATGGCAAGCATCTGCTTGAGTATTCTATAGCATATTTCATTCTCCTCCTTTTGTCTAAACAAAAGAGGCCAGCTCACAAAAGGCATTCCCCCCCCCCATATAGGCAGCCATACAGTAGCTCCATTTTATTCTAGAGAAGGTTAGGAACATTGCCCATAACATTTCTATTTTACAACTAGGCAAAGTATTCTAGCTATGGTCCCCTGGTGAAATGAAATGGGGTAGGGAGGGCAGCATAAAGCAAAGGCGCAAGCAAGTATAGGATACTAGGCAGAAGCACCAAGAGATGAGAAGGGTGTACCCACAAAGTTTCTGCTACTGGGGTTTAGAAAGCATTTGCCAGCAATACTGTAAGACCAAGTCCTCAGTATAACCTGAAAGCCAAGATTCTTCCACCATAATGACATTTTGGACACAATCCAGCATGGCATTAGCCATGCTTAAGGCTGGTTCGTGACAACAGGGTTTTGTGTATTGGGTTGTGGTCTTCCCTTTGATCCAGCTAAAAGGCATCTCAGCTGGAAGGGGAATCATGCAAGCAAATAGGTGGTTGGCATGCAATTCCCGGCCCCCTCTAGAACTGTGTGCTTGGAGCCCCCAATACTGACAGCTATGATGACTGGCTCTTCAGATGGCAGTCTAGCCTCCCAAATCCTTCCCCTACCAGCTGATTATTTGGCCAGAGATAGTATATTTCCAGGGTCCTAGTAGATGGAAGGGATGAGGAATCTGCTTTCGCTTCTGGGGAACCTTTGGGAGGACCACATAGCATTGCTGGGCGAGGGAAAAGTGGAAATGGTGAGAAATAATAATAATAATTTATATGCTGCCCATCTGACTGGGTTGCCCAAGCCACTCTGGGCAGCTTCCAACAAATTACAAAACCACAGTAAAACACCAGACCTTTAAAACTTCCCTATACAGGGCTGCCTTAAGATGTCTTCTGAAAGTCAGATAGTTGTTTCTTTCTTGACATCTGCCGGGAGGGTGTTCCACAGGATGGGCACAACTACCAAGAAGGCCCTCTGCCTTGTTCCCTGAAACCTCACTTCTTGCACTGAGGGAACTTCCAGAAGGCCCTCAGAGCTGGATCTCAGTGTCCAGGCTGAATGATGGGTGTGGAGACGCTCCTTCAGGTATATAGGGCCTAAGCCGTGGTGTTTACCTTTGTATCGTAGGCTGCTTTCTACATATACTCACACACCCATCTCTGTCCTTCATTCAGGCATGCAAGAAGCATTAGCAGAGTTCAAAGCCATATCCCAACCAGGCAAAAGCATCCAAGGACGGTTTACAAGCAGGGCTGGTGAGGGATGAGTCCTGGGGGAAGGAGAATGTAGAAGGGGAAAGGTGCATGGCTTGGGCCATATAGAGGGACCTGGGATCTCCCATACCCAGATTTAAGGCATTTGTTTTCGAACTGACTGCTCAGGTAAATGGGTCTCACACAGTAGCAGACAGCAGGGTGGGGTGGAGTCGCTCCCCTGACATCAGGGCATGCGAGTCACTGCTGCTTACCAGGAGGGTAAGGGCTGAGGTAGCGGCAAGGTCAGCAAAGGGCAAACACACCAGCCGAGCTGAACCTCTGCTCCAGTCAGTGTGTTTGCACTGCCCTGCCCTCCAGATACGGTCCACTACTGGTCTCACATTTACTGATCATATTAAGAGAGATTAAAATGCAGCCTTAACTTGTCTACTGAAATCTGTGAATTAAAAAGCCAAATTGTGCACACGTACGTACATATGTATGAGTACACACACACACACACACACACACACACACACACACACACAAATTTCCTGTTTTCAGGTTTTAAAATGAGCAACTCTTGCACAAATTCTTCATATGGTTTCTTCATCGAAATGGTACCCAGTATTGAGAGTGTTATTGTAAACATTCATCTCCTTTGCTTCAAGCAATGTGCTTAAAATTATTTACCCAACAAAAATGTGGCTGTGTTGCTTAATTGGGAGATGCTGTGATCTTAATTCTAATCAAAGTGTCACCAAGCTTAAGGTAGTGTAATGTTTATTTTAATCAGACAATTAGCTGAGTGAAAGAAGGACAGTTGAAACCTGTAATCGCTTGATGGACTGAGTGGTCTCTTTCTGCTTACGCAAAATTAGAACTAAAATAAGGATAAGAATGATTGGCGCTACACACACACACACACACACATAGATATACATGGGGTGTACAGAGCATTGGCTACAGAAAACTAGCTCCCCCAAGCTCATAATATTAACATTCTTCTGAGTTTGCAGCTAGCATGAAC
Source organism: Podarcis filfolensis (assembly GCF_964270895.1). Lineage (NCBI taxonomy): Eukaryota > Metazoa > Chordata > Lepidosauria > Squamata > Lacertidae > Podarcis > Podarcis filfolensis. The sequence goes on along the minus strand of NC_139607.1, from coordinate 25,957,215 downwards.
TGCATATGAAGAGAAAGCAAAATAAACAGTACTGTGAATAAAATCCTGATTAACAACGTACGGATATTGAACTGGCGGGATGAAGCTAGAGACCATTTTCAAAGGAAGCATTCACTTGAACTGTGATGCTTTTAAGACATAAATGATTACTTGAATGGAAAGGGAGGGAGGTTAATTGGTGTAGCAAGTACTTTGACTTCTGCTAGGATCTGACTTCCATTTCAATTTGCATATTATATTTCCAGGAGTATGCAAAGTAACTGTGGTATAAACGTTGCCCCTTCAATGTGTCATCGACCCCTGCATGACCCAATGCAGTGACTAACTAGCATTGCAGATTTACTGGTTGGTTTAATTTAAAATTGTTTGGGGGTTGTTGTTTTTTTTTTAAAAAAAGTACAGGTCCATCCAAAGTAGATTGTATTGACTGATCAAAAGTATTGATTGCAAGTATTTTTTTATCTTCCCATCCAATTCCACAAAAATCTGTAGATAAGATAACCAATCTGTCTGAGGTGTTTTAAAAGGTGTTTTAAAAATGCATCAGTGCAGTAAAAGGACACAGTCAGTAAACAACAATAACAATTAAACAATATAAACAGTAATAATGCAGCAGTATCACTGCTACGGGGCATTCAAAGCATTTGTGGTTTTAATGCTAGCACTTCTGTCCCGGTTTCTAATGTTCATTTTACACTGCTTTACCTGTTGCATTCTGGAACTGTTGCTTTTTGCTTCATATACCACCATGTCACACTGAATTTCATTCACAACAGTAGCCAGGGGGTGTCGCACAACAGCAGACATCATTGGACACGTCACCAACATAACAGCATGTCATGAATTCTGGACATGTCACCAACACCCCAGCCTTTATGTGCATGTATTCTTCTGTTCCCTCATGATTCCCCCATGATGGTGGATAACCACCCCAGATTTCATCCCAAGATTTTGCAGCTTATCTGAGTTGCAAATGGATCGTTCCTGGAGGCAATGAATGGAAATGAGCACTAAATGCCCATTAGATTCCGATAAGAGTTCAAGAAGTGGCTTTTACGTTGTGTGAAAAATCACATAAAAAAACCAAAACTGAGTAACAAAAGATGAGGAAAACGGAATGAAGTGCTGTCTGAATGCTGCCCTCATTAAATGCCAGGGCAAATAGAACCATTAAAAATGGTGAATATCCCCCCGTGCCAATATAAGCACTAAGTAAAGGTCATTGTTCCACCTAGGTTATCCACAGAACGGTATGGTAAAAATGTATTTGTTGTGTGATATTGTAAACCACTTTGGGAAGGGATACACACACACACACACACACACACACACACACACACACAATCAAGGCATCCTACTCTGCCACCTTCCCATTTTAACCTTGGAATAACCATTAGTGATAGACTGAGGCTGGAATTACACGTGATGGGCAGCTGTGTGATTCTTTGGGGAGGGGAATTTCTTTTATACAATACTTATTGTGCTGGATCTCAGGAGAAGAAAATGCAAAAGTTGGGGGTTTTTTATGTAGTTGTATTCCAGCGGCAAACAACTTACTATGATCTTTTGTCATTCCTCAGATGCATTTTGATGAGTTTATTCCTCTAGAAACTGCCTGGTTAAAGTGTGTCTTCACTCCTCATGTCACTTCTACTATGTTTCTTATTCTCCCTCCAAAGTGTTTATATGACATTGCAGCTTAGATGCTGCCTACTGAATGGGAATATCTTCAGTTATAGCACCTTCTGGTATTTATTTATTTATGGATCATCAGATCTGAGTGCTTCAACATCTCCTCTGTGGCTGGAGAAAATAATTTGACCTCTAAAAGATAAAGGTAAAGGACCCCTGACAGTTAAGTCCAGTCGCGAATGACTCTGGGGTTGCAGCGCTCATCTTGCTTTACTGGCCAAGGGAACCGACATTTGTCCGCAGACAGTTTTTCGGGTCATGTGGCCAGCATGACTAAGCCACTTCTGGTGAAACCAGAGCAGCACACGGAAACGCCATTTACCTTCCCGCCAGAACGGTACCTAGTTATCTACTTGCACTTTGACGTGCTTTCGAACGGCTAGGTTGGCAGGAGCTGGGACCAAGCAACAGGAGCTCACCCTGTCGCGGGGATTCGAACCGCTGACATTTCGATTAGCAAGCCCTAGGTTCAGTGGTTTAGACCACAGCACCACCTGCGTCCCAATTTGACCTCTACAGAAAGTTGAATAGGCAGTAATTGCTTATGTTTATTGGAATGTTGTAAAGTGGACATTCAGGATCTTAGAGGGAGTTAGAGCATTCCACACAGCCTAATCAATGAAAAGTTTCTTTAGCATCTTTATGAACTGTTTCTTTAGATTGAAAAATTGGTTCAACATACATTGGTTATTTTGGGTATACTGTATTAAACTCCACTGCATCTTAATAAGAATGAATTTGCAGTTCAGATTGATGCGGCAATGTAGAACTGATAATGTCTCTTTCAGGCATATGATGCAGGTGTGTCCTCAGGTGCCAGAAACTGATCAGAAATTATTGCTTTGTTTTGTAAAAATCATTGATATCTGCAGATGTTAATGCACTTGTAAATTATATTCCTGTGATGTAGGGGCTGACAAAAAGACAACAAAGGTAAATCCTGCAAACACTTATGGTTGTAAAGAGACTTATGCTTCAAGACCACCCATTACTCAATGGTCTCAAGATCTTACAGCCCTTTCCATATCTGAACGTATATCTTATAATCATCAATTCCATTTGGATATCTGTTTGGACATATGGAGTGCTTGTATTAATGTATATGTTTACATTAGTATTGCTGGATTATTCTGGTTGTTAATGTGAGTTATTGTTGTTTCTTTTTCTGTTTTACTTGCAATTGCAATATCCCTCTCTCCCTCTGTTACTATATCCTTATTGGCCCATCGTCATGCTGGCGGACCCACAGAGGGTAAGAAGAAGAAGAGTTTGGATTTGATATCCCGCTTTATCACTACCCGAAGGAGTCTCAAAGCGGCTAACATCCTCCTTTCCCTTTCTCCCCCACAACAAACACTCTGTGAGGTAAGTGGGGCTGAGAGACTTCAGAGAAGTGTGACTAGCCCAAGGTCACCCAGCAGCTGCATGTGGAGGAGTGGGGAATCGAACCCGGTTCACCAGATTACGAGTCCACTGCTCTTAACCACTACACCACACTGGCTCTCAAGTAAGGGGTAAGGGGAAGCCTACGACCCCAGTCTGGCTGAGTAAGCCAGTGGGCAGCCCGGCTCATTTACTGAACAAGTGGGAGGGAGGAAGTGAGCCGGCTGACCCCAGGCAGCCTTTCTGCACTTATTGCCTTCCCCCTGGGGGCCACCACCACCATAAAGAGAAAGAAGAGGAGAGTTAACATTGTCAAAAGGACATCACTATTGTGCCATACATTAGAACAGGGGTTGTCAACCTGGTCCCTACCACCCACTAGTGGGTGTTTCAGGATTCTAAGTGGGCGGTAGGGGGTTCTACAGCACAAGCTGAATCCTCCTTCCATCGAGCACTGATGGGCGGTAAAGAAATTTTAAGATCAAGAAAGATGCATTAGTGGGCAGGAGGTATAGAAGGTCGACGATCCCTGCATTAGAACTTAAACCAATGTTACAAAAAAGCTGTAACAAATCGCAGCTGTCATCAGTAAGACTACAGAATTCTGTGCCATCCTTAGAATAAAATCTTACAAAACAAATGGAACAATTAATCTCTCTATGCTACCATTTCACCATGGGGTCAGTGCTAATCTGAAGCGTTTTCCCAGCCCAAGTGTAAGAAAATCATGGAAAATCTGGCTGATTCATATTTTGGCTGGTATCAGTTGCTCTGCTCTTCATTTATTTGCTGATTATTTGTTTTAATTGAGGGCCCCATATGTTTTCATGATTGTTTCTTCATGCATGAGTATGAGGATTTATGCAGTCCTAACTCTCCATTCTGCACACGTGTATTTTGCCGCATCACAAAAAAGCCAGATACTGCTTTTTCTGTGACAAGACATAATTCTGTGCATTGGTACACATGCAACAACAATGGAAAGTTGCTAATCCAGAGTAAATTCACTGAAAGTATGTTGATTCATTGAAAGTATTCCTAAGCTTTCCGGAACAAGACTCTGAATTGCTGAATTTACAGGTTTCATTAAATGTGATGGAAAGTTAAAGCATTTGTAATAATGGCTGCACATTAAAGGAAAGTACACTCTAAGCATCCATGTATGCATGCCTACTCAGAAGTAAGTTCCAGTGCATTGAACAATACTTAATTCCAAGTAAGCATGGACTAGATTGCATTCTGAAGCATTCTGAATACTGGTGGAGTTACATGTCACAAGATACTTTGTGGAAAATGGTTCCTTGAGAATTTGCTTCAGACCACTCCCTCTATAATGGGTTGGATCCAGACTTAATCATGCTTAGAGGAGATCCATTGGACTCAATGGAGCTCAAAAGTTAGACATAAATCCCACTGATTTCAGTGGGTCTACTTTCATTAGAATCCAAACTGGTGCTGAGCAGCTTCAACTATAGTTGGAACGATGTCACTATCATCTAATTTCTATTTGTACATTTTCCCTATGGCGTTCCCATCCAAATGACTTGACTCATTCCTTTCACATCCGTGCCCTTCAGTAAGGGTTTCTGTAAGTTTCAGCTATGACTTTAATTCAACTGTATAAATATTCAGTATATTGTTTCAGTATATAATGTTTTCAGTTGTGTGTGTCCAGCATTCCTTGTGTGGCCTGGACCTGGACCTGGACTATTGGACCACGTTAACAGGGTATCCACCTGACTAAGGATCCGGCCCAATGCCTTATCAGCTAGTCGAGCCAGCCCCGGCTGGGGACAATGTGTTCATCTTCTCGCCTTTGAGTTTTCTCAAAACGCCCTGACCAGCTATAGATGATTCTAATGCTGCAACCGTAAAGGTAGAATGAAAGGAGAGGATTGTCTCATCCAACGTGCTGACAAGCTCTCGCAAGTAGGGCTGAAGTGAGGATGGAAGAGCACTCTCATACATTCCTCTATTTTTCAGCTTTTTTAAAAAATAGAATAACACTTTTTCATCCCCTTCGTGGGTATATGAGTTTTTGGCAGCTCATATAACACTTCTGCATACTGATTGGTTTTTAGACTGTCCTTCATCACGTCAAAGTGACCACACATACTAGATCATAGCCTAACAAATGCATATGCTAACAACAACAAACAACAACAACAACAAGAAGAAGTTTATTATTTATACCCCACCCATCTGGCTGGGTTTCCCCCAGCCACACTGGGTGGCTTTTGTGCTGTATATATTTGTACCCTTATATTTTTTTTAAAAAGCAGAGACATCACCTTGCCAACAAAGGTCCGTATAGTTAAAGCTATGGTTTTCCCAGTAGTGATGTATGGAAGTGAGAGCTGGACCATAAAGAAGGCTGATCGCTGAAGAATTGATGCTTTTGAATTATGGTGCTGGAGGAGACTCTTGAGAGTCCCATGCACTGCAAGAAGATCAAACGCATCCATTCTTAAGGAAATCAGCCCTGAGTGCCCACTGGAAGGACAGATCCTGAAGCTGAGGCTCCAATACTTCGGCCACCTCATGAGAAGAGAAGACTCCCTGGAAAAGACCCTGGTGTTGGGAAAGATGGAGGGCACAAGGAGAAGGGGACGACAGAGGATGAGGTGGTTGGACAGTGTTCTCGAAGCTACCAGCATGAGTTTGACCAGACTGCGGGAAGCAGTGGAAGACAGGAGTGCCTGGCGTGCTCTGGTCCATGGGGTCACGAAGAGTCGGACACGACTAAACGACTAAACAACAACAACAATTTTTTTAAAAGGAAAGGAAAATAGAACTAACATTTGGAAAGTTTCTTGCCAGCTGCCTACAGGTTAGTCACCACAGGCAATTTGGTGAGTGGCCGCTGATAAACCTTCCATGTAACATCTGAATAGACATGTGAAAATACATCTGCCTGGCTTAGTACTGAATCCATTCCATCCCGCAAATCCAGCCAGGCATGTGGTCAAAAAGCTACACAAGATTCTCTGCAAATTTATAGAATTAAAGAAGAAATGTTGCAAAATTGCCACAATATCTTAGGCTGCAATCCTAACCCCACTCACTTGGAATTCAGCCCTACTCAATTTAACAGGACTAATTTATGAATAGGCATGGTTAGGTTTGCGCTATTAGCATTTTCCCAGCCCAAGTGTAAGAAAATCATGGAAAATCTGGCTGATTCACATGTTGGCTGGTATCAGTTGCTCTGATACCGCAACAAAAGGAAGTGTATTTTAGAACCAATTTTCTTGTAAAGGATTTTTGTAACTGAAAATATACAGAATGTATACTGGCAACCAACCATAAATGCATTATCTTTGGAAAGTGTGCACATGTGTGCATGCTATGCACACTTTTGTTCATGTGTATACAGCCTAGGACCCACGTACCTACAGGACCGCCTCTCCTGGTATGCCCCGCGGAGGACCTTAAGGTCCACAAATGACAACACTTTGGAGGTCCCAAGTCGCAAGGTGGTTAGATTGGTCACAACTAGGGCCAGGGTCTTTTCAGTACTGGCCCCGACTTGGTGAAACGCTCCGTCACAAGAGACTAGGGCCCTGCAGGACTTGACATCTTTCTGCAGGGCCTGCAAGACAGAGCTGTTCCACCTGGCCTTTGGTTTGGACTCAGTCTGACCCTTATGTTTCCCTCCCCTTATGGTTTTGATCTATGGGCTACTATTAAAATGAGGCTGCATTTTAAATTGTATTTTTAACCTGTATTTTAAATTGGGTCGTCCCCCCCATTACGTTTTTATTGTAATTTTACTGGTGTTAGCTGCCCTGAGCCCAGCTCTGGCCGGGAAGGACAGGGTATAAATAAAAATTTATTATTATTATTACACATACATTCATATACAAAAAACCATTATGATTCTGAATCAGTTTAAAAAGCCACCAGCAGCAATCAGAAATGCTTACGTGCTGCTAAAAAAAAAAAAGTTAGAGACTTTCCCCCTACCACTGTACCATCAACAAATGAAAATCAATTGAAATCAATTTAGCTCAGATAAAAAGTCTCCATCCCCTGCTGTAGCTCATCTAGCGCACTAACAGCTCCCACTGATGAAACAGGTGCTTGTAAATTAATTAGCCTACTGAAACACACCTTAAAATGAATTTCCCAGAACACCCTGGCAGCGAGCCATCTTGGTCCCAGGAGCTGATCATCATTCTGTAAATATTGAGATTTGATAAAGTAAACGCTGCGCTGGCAGCAGATGGTTTGGAATGCTCTGTTGACATTGCCTGCGATTACTTGGATATGAAGACTTTACTTCTCATAGGCCTCCTCTGGGAGCCACAGGAGGACTTGATCCCCTCTCCAGCTATTTGCCTCCTAATTGAAAATCCTTATTCCCAGATGGAGCATAATACTGCCGCTTCAGGCATCTAGCTCTGCACTGCTTGACTGTTGATACACGGGTAATTGCTTTCAGTAATGCAGGTTAAATGTGACATTTAGTGCTTAATAAAAATTATCAAGGCCAAAGCCGTTTATCATTCTCACACTTTGGGCTGACAGTTCTAAAGGCATTCTCAGTTCATCTGAATTCTATTTTGAGAAAGGAGGCAGTGCCAGCCCACAAGTAAAAGAACTTAGACTTCACACACACACATACTTTGATTTGGAAGGCCTGGCTATTTCTTTAATCTTAAATAGGCTACTTTTTTCTTTTTTTAAATCTATTTGGCATGCCAACACTCCACATCTATTTACAGAACTATAGTGAAGTGGTCTCAGATTAGACTAAGAATGTAAAACCTCTTCAGCACTAAACCTTTTGCCCACAGCAAGTTCTTATCCTTGCCTTGTCCCCTTTGTTGGAAAGCTTGGTCCAGTACTTCCCATTATTGGAGAGGTTGTCCAAATTTGGACTGCTTAGAAACTACTCTGTGTTTGAGACCTTTCCCCCTGCCAACAATACCATAACGATAATGGTTTTCGTTGCTTCTGCTTGTTCTTTCACCTGTGGCAATGTACCAGATTGCAATGTGGCAGGTGCTTCTGAGAAATATTTTTAGCCTTGCTGAAACCCTTTCAGCATCTCTCAAAATTCCCTGGATGTTTAGGTAGAGGGGGCTGAACCATCAAATGTTGCTTAAGCTGAAACACCACCCACTTTAGGAGTAAGCCAAGCTGAGTATCTTCACCCACTTCTGTGAGACGATTCATCTCCTGAAAAAGTCTAGCGGGGAATTTGGGATAATTTTTGAGGGGGCAGGTGAATATTAAGGACTTTATGTGTGAGGGGTTCTTAAATTTAAATGTGAGGTGGCTCAGGTTTTCATCTCTTAAGCTTTGCCTCCACCCAGTTTTATTTTTCTAGAAAAAGACGTGCCGGAACTCACCACGAATGCCTCCCTTGTTCTCTTATAATGGCAATGGCGCCCACCTGAGAGGTGCCAGAACTGAGTTCCGGCATGTTCTGGTTGAAAAGAAGCCCTGCCTCCACCTCAAGCAGCAGCTTGCTTGCTCGGGCCAAGTTCCAGAGACAGGAAGCTTCTGGAAAAAATGCTACATGGCGTTTCTAGGAATGTGGCTGAGTAGCCAAGACACATGAACTGGAGGCAAGGCTTTCTCTCTTTTTTATTATTACTTTTTTAATTAATTAATTTATACCCCAAGCATTTTTCCCTGAGCAGGGACTCAAGGTGCCTATAATTTTTCCCTGAGAAGGGACTCAAGGTGCCTTACAGATAAGATACAGACAGCTAAAAACAGGGGAGGGAATCATTAAAAAGCAAATGAACATCAGTACAATTAAAACACACACACATATTCTTCTTGGTAAGCAATAAAGGGTGTCAAACCCAATTCTGGCAGCCTTCTCATGCAACAGCCATTCTGCTAGCCAAAGATTTGTTCTTGGTGCAGTGCAACAGCTGAACCCAATGTGCGTGTGAAAGATGTCATGCAACTGCTTTTTAATTTTAATATTTTTACTTTTACCAATTCTTATTCCTATTCTCCCTTACAGTTAAGCTTGTGCACTACTGTATTATATGCCCAACCATGACAACCCTCAAACTTCCATTGGATCTCATCCATTAAGAAAAACTCCTCATATTTAAAGTTAAACCTCCAAAATTCTTTATCTGCCCCTGAAGATTGATTCAAGATTGATTAAGCTCAATGGGTCTTACTCCCAGGAAAGTGTGCATAGGATTGCAGCGTAGAAATATTTGCAGCCCATCTTTAAGAAAATGAGTAATTTGCCACTCTCCCTGCAACAGAAAACAATGTCGCAAGCACCTAATCCTATGCTGGTATTTTGCAGATACCTCAGTACTTCTCAAAACCTCACAACCATAATGTACAATTTCCCCTAAATTATCAAGTAGCCATAGAAGGTTATTATTTGCTGCAGATACTTCTATCTTTTCTCTCCTTGCTGAAATACCTTTGTATTAGACTCTCCTCTGGGGGAAAATAATTTTCATAAAAAAATGTAGTGGATGCTTAAGTAACTTAATGGATAAAAAAATGCTTTGCGCTTCTGAGATTGCTATTTAAAGACCAACCCGTTGCTTTATGTAAAATAAGCATTGTAGTCTTGGAGGTCTCACCTAGCATTTCTGTACAAATCACTGAGGGAAAAGCACTCCCTTCCCATGCACCCCCATAAACTAAAACACATTTTTAAGCTTCATTGCTTCCGTTGGACAAATAGGCCTTTTTGCCAGTTCCAAAAGAGTGAATATTACTATATAACACTCTCTCTCTCTCTCTGTATATATATATATATATATATATATGAAAAGGGGGACACCAAACACCATTTATTTCCCAGGAAAAGAGACCCCTGACAATTAAGTCCAGTCGTGAACAACTCTGGGGTTGTGGCGCTCATCTCGCTTTACTGGCCGAGGGAGCCAGCATTTGTCCGCAGACAGCTTCCGGGTCATGTGGCCAGCATGACTAAGCGCTTCTGGTGAACCAGAGCAGCGCACAGAAACGCCATTTACCTTCCCGCCAGAGCAGTACCTATTTATCTACTTGCACTTTGACGTGCTTTCAAACTGCTAGGTTGGCAGGAGCAGGGACTGAGCAACAGGAGCTCACCCCGTCGTGGGGATTCGAACCGCTGACCTTCCGATCAGATACTTAGTATTATGTTTACAATGATAGCAACCTGCTGAGTTTTAAAAAATCAGTAATTTAATGGTATGAAATACTGTATAAAATTCCAAACAGTGGCAAAGGTGTAGTAATTGGAAATTAGCATGATATATAAGGGTTCCACTGCAATTTCAAGAGGGCAGGTTTGAAAAGCTTTTTAAGCTTCACCAAAGTCCATTTGCAGAAAGCAGTTCATTAAAAAACAAAATGTGTCTCTTGAAAGATTTTCAAGGGTAACAAGAGTACATACAACGTCTCTGTTTTCAATTCATAGAGTCATTTCTACAGGTCTCACACCACCAACACATACATACATGCATACATACATACATACATACATACATACATATAAAGAATTTATCCTTGGGACACTGACACAAAAGCTTTGCACATGCATGAAGCAAAAGCAGCTTAAAACCCCCAAAAAACAAACAGTGCTGAGATTTTTCACAATAACTAACGTTGCTGTTGACTCCACACAGAAAATGCTCTCTTTCTTTCTCCCACTAACACACACACACTTTTTAAAAAATAAAAAGAGAGGGAGGAAGGAAGATTTATTTCTTAAAATCTAGCAAACCTACCTACCCACTTAGACTTCAATACATAAAATCCCATTGAAGCCCAACAAGCCCAATGGCAGCTGTATGTGGCAAACAGCAGCTTCAGCGTACCACAGTGTCTGCATCATGGCCAAGAAGATGCCCCTTGTATTGTGATACTTCACCTAAGTCTTGCAAAATTTCACTAAGCCTTGCAGGACTTTGCCAGGCAACTCTTGGGCCTGGCTGGTGACTAGTTCAATGCTCCAGCTGCCTGCCAACCTAGCTCCTCTAGATGAGAAGTAAAATTGGTGTGCAAATGGCTGGCAGGAGTAGATTTGTTCCAGCAACATAATGGAGGCTCAGGGAGATGGCAGCAAAGGGGTCTTCTCCCAATCTGGCCCCCAAGAGAAGCCATAGGGCCAACCCTGGCATTTCTTAGACGAATAGTCACACTGTGTATCAATTATTATTAATATTGTTATTACTGATTTATTAATCACCTTCTAAACAATTTCCTGCTAAAGGTAATTAAAAGCAGTTTAAAACACAAGAATAGCAAATACATTTAAAACAAGCTTAAAATCCCAACCAGTGGACACTCATGGTAAAGACCCATTTCTCCAGCTGGGAAAGCCTATCGGAACAGCCTTCGATTGTTTCCGGAAAGCACAGATAGTGGGTGCCTGTTGTATTGCAGCAGGAATGCTGTTCCATGGAAGAGGGACAGCCACAATAAAAAAACGTGCTCCAAGTTCCTGCAGAGTAGGCTTCTGAGATCTTTGGAACTTGCAGGAGAAACTTTCCTACAGATAGCCATGATTTACTGAACATAAAAGGGATAAGGCAGTCTCTCAAGTAACCTGGTCTTGAGCTGTATAAGGTCTCATATTTTAGTACCAACACCTGGAACTTGGCCCAGTTGCAGATTGGCAGATCTCACAAACAATTTAGCTGCTGTGTTCTGCACCACCTGCAGCCTCCGGTCCCACCCTAAGTGTAGCCCCACACAATAGGGTTGCCATATGCCTGGAATTTCCTGGATATATCTGGAATACTGCTGTAAAATGTCAGGAGAAATCTCAACAACTCCCCCCCCCCCCGAAAAAACACCCATGAGGATAGTGTGTGGCCACTGCTTTCAGTGAATGTATGAACTGGGTATGGGGAGCTTGATTAGCCTGCCTTTGATCATTACAGCGAAACATCAGGAGGAGATGTGAGGACTCCTAGCCAGTGCTCTTCAGAAATATGACTGCATAACAAACCCTCAAAATAAATTTCTTATTCTTTTCTTAGCCACTGATCCACAAGAATATTACCCACTACCAGATCCCTATACTTCACCTGGAAGTAAATGAAATATGCCTCTAAACACCTGTATCAGGTAAATATGAACAGGAGAGTTCTGTTGCATTGAGAGCTTGTTTGATAGGCTTCCTATAGGCATCTGGTTGGCCACTGTAGGAACAAATTGCTGGACTTTGGTCTGACCCAACTGGACTCTCCTTCCATTTTTAAATAATGTTGCTTTCAGTGGAATGTATCTCTGTATATTGTTACTGAATATGACAACAAAAACGGCTTGTTTCAAGAAGAGGTGTATGTGTATGCTGAGCACTGACTGATCAAATTTCAAAGGTTATCCATTTCCCTTGCTGTTGCTGCTGGAAGGAAGTCAGCAAAATGACCTTGCTCATCAGCCATTGCTTTCCATGGAAAGCCGCAACACATCTTCAACTTCCCTTTTCTTATTCTGCTGCTCCAAATAATTGTACCAGTTATTCAATCTGCATTTCAAGAATTGGTAAAAAATAGGCAATTAACCTATTTGCAAATGAATTCAAATGGGCTTTTTGTAAAAAGTTTTTTTTAATTGAACTCCTTGATTTAATAAAATTGGTTTTCCAGGCCTGGCAACGCAGATGTAAACAATCTATATTACTCTCCCATTCCAACTAATATGGTAGAGATAATTTCTCACTTCACTAAAGTGGGGTTTTTTTCATTAGTGGGAAACTTCCTTCAATAGCCTCAAACTATCATGTGCATTGAAATGCAATAAAAAAAATCTTTTAACTTGTTAATTTATCAATCAGTTAAAAGCAAGATGGTATATCAAGAAAGCCTGTAATTCTTTGACAGCCCTGATTTCAAACAAAAGGACATTATAGATCTGCATCTGTCAATTAACATTAGCCAGTCATTCATTTATTTTATACCAAAGGCCTGCACAAATATTATAATTAAAAATTTAAATGTTTCTCCACTCCATTGTGGAGATTTATTATTATTATTATTTCCTGCAAAACTTTATATCCTCTTTGACTTGAGGGGTCAAGGGACACATATTTGAGGCATCATAATAAAAATACATGGAGCTATAGTTCAAATAAAGCTTCAGCTACAGTTGCTGTGGGAACCACAACTTTGAATATCCTGACTATTGTGCATTTAAATTCGCTCCCACAATGTTGCATTAACTTTTTTGCATTACATTTATATCTAATATGATTCCATTTCCCACTCTTAGGAAATGCAGATTAGTTGCTGTCACATCCCTGATGCAAAAACTGTTTTTGGTAAATCATATCAAAATGTTTCCTGGAATTTGCTGAAAAGTGTTAATATTATGGAAATTGCTCTTTAAAAATAAAAAATCACCAAAAATCCAAATTGCTTCTTATGACTTTCCTCTTATACCACCACCTGCCACATTCACAGAGAATTAAAAGGAATAGCACATCAATGACATTAAAACAACAACAACATAGTAAGTATTATTGCTGGACTAAGGTTTAATACAGATAATATTGTATCCCTGTAAATAATTTAAAGAAGCAGTTACAGCCTCCACACAGTCAATGTCTAATTATCAAATGTGTTAATGATAATGAACTTTAATCAATATGAAGCTCTATTTCTCACAAGATTTTCCAATCGACAAAAACCCTGCACATTTGCAGGTTTTAGTCACAGGACGAGAAACCCTTTACCGCCTCTAGGCCAATAACTCCTAATGTACTCAATTTCTGAATAACACCTTTAAAATTTGTCGTGCCGTGTAAGTAGTGTGGTTGGTTTCATGAAAAGAAAGAAATCCTAAAGTAGTTTTTGTTAGCATATGAGTGCAGCTGCAACATTTGGATCAACGCCACCTATGTCCCCTTGTGTACATGTCACAGGCTGAAGTGCAAGGAACAGGTTTGTAGATAAGGCAGTTGAACTCTTCAGTCAGTGAGTCACAGGCTGAGAATTTTATTTTGCACACTGGGTATCACCAGATTTTTTTTCTTTCCTTTTTATTTTATTTTTAAAAAACATTCACTATATCAACACGTCAATCAGATATTAAAAACAGATCACATTATATTGAAATGCCTTATGCTTTAGCAACTGCTTGGCTCTCTACATTTTCTCCCTGACAATTAGTGCTAGAGACTATACCCTCCAACATTTCTCTGATGAAAAAAGGGATGTCCTATATAATAATAATAATAATAATAATAATAATAATAATAATAATAATACCCCGCACATCTGACTGTGTTGCCCCAGCCACTCTGGGCAACTTGCAACATATATAAAAACATAACCAAACATTAAAAACTTCCCTATACAGGGCTGCCTTCAGATGTCTTCTAAAGGTTTTATAGTTACTTATCTCCTTGGCTCAGGGGGTTGCATAACTCCATACCCTCCAATATTTATGCAATGAAAATAGGGACATCCTAAGGAAAAGCGGGACATTCTGGGATCAAGTCAGAAACCGAGACTGTTTCTGTAAATCCAGGAAAATGTCCCTGGAAAATAGGGATACTTAGGGCTGCCATATTTCAAAAGACCCCATAATTGTTGAACTATTTTTTTATATATATAAAAATGCCAATTATTCAATTATTTGATCCAGGATGAACTGCCGCCTTTCGTAAATTCCTCCAGGACGTCAATTCCGCCTTTGAAATCCCAGTAACGTCCAGGAAAATCTAGATGTATGAGAGGGGCTGAGAGAAGGATTTGATAGGGCATTGTGCTCTGAACTGTGGTCACCACGGCACTAATATAATAAGGTCTGTGCAAAAAAACAAAAACCTTACTTGTACATCAGGCCATGCATTTGGCCATATTTAAACCAGGTCCTCAGCCGCTAAGAAACTGCATGAGCAGTGTGCCACTGCAGTGCTTGCCCATGGATCCCTTGCTTTCTAATTCTACATGTCTAGGCAAGGGGATCCAGTTCACATGAGATGCCAGCCACATGGAACACCACATGGGTAAGCCTTTTGTTTGGCATTTTAATACATCTGACACCACGTTTCAAATCAGGCCGCATTCAGACTCAGAAGGCGACAAACAGTTCTCTTTCAGTCATGATTCTAGGTCTATCTTGCAGGAAATCGCCTTTCTATTGGCAGGTGCTGATAAAATTGTTACCCCCCCAAAATTTGTTTTTGTACCAGCAGGATGTGTTGGTCTCAGCTGATTCCCAGGGATTTTCTTAGATGCTTTTAGACTGCTTTTAAGTTGTGTCGATTATGCCTCCACTGCCACTGTCGTTTTTCAAAAGTTGTTTTTGTATAGCGCTGACTTGGAATTTATCCTCAGTCGAAATAATGAAATTGTAGCTGAGAGTTAAACCTCGGTAATATGCAGAGTATATATTTAATAAATGGGCTTGCAATTGCCGAGGTACACATACTTTGTGGTGTCTGTGGTAACCAGAGACCATAAGAGTATCTGTTAAAACCAAAAGCGGAGAAAACAGGTTCCTTATTTGGTAGATTGTTTCTATAAACCATACTAATAATACAAGAAGTTGGAAGTAAACAGGCTGATGCCCCTCTGGTTTTCCTGCCACAAAATAAAATGATGCAAGTCAGCTATGCTATAAAAGATGAAGTGTTAAACCCCATCCAATGTTTTGCTGGCAATGCAATGCAAACAATCTTTTTGGATCCAAAAACTATGGTATATTGAAGACCTACTGAAGTGAAACTTACTGGGGGTTTTTATTATTTGATAATATGCACACTACATAGAGAGAAATACACAGATAGGACTTTGTTTAATACATTTTTATACCACCCTCCCTTCAGAAAGTTCAGGGCAGCTTTCACGGGCTTCTCTTGTGCTTTAGTTTTCACAACAGCTTTGTGAGGTAGGCTGAGTGGTGAAAAGGTGACTGGCCCAGGGTCATCAAGTGTGTTTCATGACTGAGTGGAGACAAAGCCAAGTCCAGATTGACATTCTAACCACTAGAACATGCTGGTTTAAAATTAAAGATGGCCGAAACCCTATACACCCCTGAAGGAAGTCCCATTGAATGCAGTGATGCTTATTTCTGAATTGCACTATAGGTACTTTGTATTCATGTACAAATGTAAAATAATGCTTCAGGAGGGACAGAAGTGTATACCAGAAAATATACAGAAGATTTTATCCTACAAAATTTGAAAGGTTATCTTAAGTCATTGAAAAATTGTCTTGCTTTACCCTTATAATCAACAGATCATATAAATCAATATTTCATACAACGCTGTGCAGTGAATTTTCCTAAAATATTGCTGGGGGTGTGGGGAACTGTCCCTCTTTTAAATGGCATCATTTTGAACAGGGGAAGCAAACTTTGAATAGCACTATTCAAGACATTTTTTGTTTTATTTCATTGTTAAGCTCCAGCAAAATAACAAACTCTGGTATTTCATCATCCATAGATGTGTGGGGTTATTTATCTAAACACAAAAGTAGAATAATAGACTGTCTTCATCCTACCTCCATGTACAAACATTTGTCCATAGTAATGCTAAGATGGAGCTTATACGAAAGGTCTTAATTTTTATACACCAATAGACACATTTTTCTTGCAATCATGCTTGTCTCCTTTTTGCTTACTAATACCGTTTTTACTCTCGGTTCCTCTGGAAACTGTTAAGTACAGAATCTTATAACTGTAATTAGAATTTGCTGACATCATTCTTCAGCAATTCAAAGTTCTCCTTCAGTGCAGTAGGTTTCAAGAATAAAAACTGTAGCATCATATCTGGATGGAAACAAATTTTATTAACATTTGAGCCTTCCATTTCAGAGGCTTAATCCTACTATGGATTTCAGGAGAAAGTAGTGTCTTGGGAATTGGTTATATTTGTCTTTATTGTATAGATTTCTAATGAAAATACGACAACAATAAGCATTTTAAATCCTCATCTAACGCATTTCAACTCTTTACCTTTTAAAATATTTTCCTAACCTATTCAAAAATAGAGTTGTTCCAGAAGCACAGAGTTGAGCACTGGATTCTTGGGTTTGAAATACACACACACACTTCTATATTGCAATTATTTATCTAGTGCCATTCACAAAACAGTGAAAAGGAAGACTATTTTTGAAGGTCTTGGAACCTTTGTTAATCTAAGTAGCTGATCGACAGGAAATACACATGATTCCAAGAACATCATTAAATTACTTGGAATTGGGTTATGGCTTTAAATTGGGTGGTTGTATGATTCCAAAGTGAAACATGCCAAAGCGCTGTCTTGCTCTGAGCACTTAGTATATGGAGTTCAAAGAATTTCTACACAATCTTAGGTTGTAAATATTGTGGAATTGAATCACCTCAGCTTTAACCTTTTGGCTCTCCCCAATATTTGATTCTTGAGTCATTTCTGCGTCCTTTCACGTGGCAAGGTGAAATCTCTGTCCCAACTCATATACCCTGTAGTCTGACCTTTGATCTAGATTGCTCACTCAGAATTCAGTTCCGAATGACTAGTGTTCTGTCAGACAAAATATACATAATCTGCTGTCAAAGACTGTCAAACAAATGGTTGACTTCATACACCCCATTTCAGTAAAATGATCAAAACACCAGAAAGAAAGGAGGGGGGGACCCACACATTTCATGTGCAGAAGTAATATAGCATTGTGGATGGGAAACACTCCTGCGAAGTAAAGGGGGGGGGAGGGAAGGAATCAAATTATTCCTGGAAGGTAAGCAGGAACAAAACTGAGATTGCAGGTCCTCACAAAATGTGCCCGGCACAATTCCATTCCTTATTTTGGCATAAGGAGTGTCACCGATCTGTTGTACTGTAAGGGGGGGGGGGGAGAAAGCTGCACCAAAAGTGCAAAAGAAGAATACAATTAAATCTAAACACTACATTTTTTTTAAGGACTAATTTTTAATCCATCTGATTGAGCGGATTAAAACTGCAAAGCACTGTGCGCAATAAAAGAGTGCTATAGAAATTGCAGCTATAAAATAACATTAATAACCGCACAATATTTCCTGATGTGAAAAATTACATCTGATAAATATAGCCATTTATTTTAAAAGTTAAAAAAAGAAAGGGAAAAAAATCTCTCCGCTGCAATTAAATTTTCCTCCTTGAGACAGCATTTTAGGGCACAGCTCAGCTCCGAGTATTTTAATTCTTCTCTGAATTTCAGCACCCCGTTTTTAAAGACAGAGGTACATCTATTGCTAGAAGCCCCTCTTCTTCGTAGCCCCTATGCGTGTGTGAATTTCATTTACTTTCATCATTTCCACCGAGCACATTTACTTTATTTAGCCACATTTATTCCTTAGGAAAGCTTTCATACGTAGTTTTTCTCTTTCTGCTAAGAACTATCACACTCTTTCCTCCCTCCTCCCCCAACTCCTCCATCCAAGGTAGTCCTCTATTTTGCCTCATTATAATAAACACCAATGTTGTTACAACTGCAACAGTTCTTTGCCAGCATTAGCATATTTTGGCTGAGGTATTGTTTTACTATGACCTGTATAATAAGTGTCACATTAGCAACACAACAAATCAAACGTTTGTTAATTTCCCTCGCTTTCCCACACAGCTGCTAGTGTTATCGTGTCACCAGATTTTAATTAATATGATAAGTAACACTTGCAAGACAACAGCATGAATTCCCCCCCCCCTCTCCCTCTGTGTGTATGTCTATGTGCGGACACATGTGAACCAAAAGGGGGGGGGGCAGGCGTTTGATATATAATAACGCACTGCTGCAGTTTCTGCTTAACTTGCATTTAAAAGAAACAGGTATTAAAAGACGTTCTTCAGAGCTTGGCTTGGCATATTGCTGAGGATCCGATAATCCAAACCCCAGCTGGCCTTGAAAGCTGTGCATGGTTTAGGTTTAAAAAATAAATTTAAAAATGCATATTTTACTTGGAAGGCAACTGTGTATTTATTATTTCAGTATTGGCAATGTATGCTACCCAGTTTAATTTCTCTTTCTCTACACACAAATTCATCTGATTTCTCCAAAGTTAATAAGTAATAATAAATAATAGTTGCAGCAGTAGCAGTAACAACCACCACCACCACCACCTCTTCCAGGGCCAACGTCCTGCAGGTATTGTGTGTTCCTACGAAATTGCTCTCGTACAAGTCAAAAGTGCCATCTATTTGTAAAAGGTAGAAATGCACCGAAGGCCACACACTCGAGGCAAATTTTTGGAAAGTGGCTCCACACCTTTCTAGGCAACTGCTCCTCAAACACATAAACGCATGATGGTGGAGGAGAAGGGATGGCTCTGAAGAAATGCGATTTGAAAAGAGAAAGAAGCAAAATGTTTCCAGCAGCTGCAGAGAAAATACACCAGTGGCTACAGTGGTAGAATGGAAACAAGAAGAAATGCATTTGTTCTTCCAAACTGAATTTTTAGCTAAGAACAATTAGTACTTTATGACATTCAGAGACATCAGTGCATGTCACTTCAGGACCTGGTAAAGGTAGGTTTGTGTTATTGTGACCATATTGCAGATGGGGGTTTAGAGAAACTAGTGCATCTAAGGCCACTTATGGAGTTAAAGGCTAAAGTGAGGATTTGAGTGGGAAGCCTGTGCAGAAGTTCTCGGCTCAGTTTCTAATCTAGTTTGTTAGCATACACTTTGCAAAGCTCTCTCTCTCTCTCTCTCTCTCTCTCTCTCTCTCTCTCTCTCTCTCTCTCACACACACACACACACACACACACACACAGAACCAGACCACCAAGGCTCCATGACACTCCAATGAGCACAGCTATGAATATTTATTTTTTTTACTGCATTTATTCAACAAAATTTATATGCTGATTGTAAACAAACAAACTCTACACAGTTTAAAACAATATAAAACAGAACATTAAATATTATTGATTTAAAAAAACACAATTAAAACACAGGAATGAAAAATATTCAAAATGTGATTAAAATGAACAGTAGCTGACGGGAAAAACCACAGGTGCAACTTCTGCATGTCTGGCTAAATAAAAAATATTTTAAACAGGTGTCAAAAAGAATACAGCGAAAGCACCTGCCTGGTGTCAACAGGCAGAGAGTTCCAAAGTGTAAGTGATGCTGCTGAAAATACTGTTTTCTTAGAAGCGCATAACAAGTATTAATGTGGCATCTGTATTGAAGCCATTGAGTGGGCATATATGGGGGAAGGGAATCCCACAAGTAAACTGGCCCCAAGCTGTTAAAGGCTTTATATGCTAATAGTAACACCTTGAACATGGCATAGTAGGAAATGGGCAATCTCTGAGAAGGGGTGTTCGATGCTGACAGAGGCTCTCTCTCTCCTGTCAGCAACCCTGCTGCAGCATTCTGCAATAATTGCAGCCTCCAGATCAAGGACAAGGGAAGCCCTGCTTAGACTGAACTACTGTAGTCAAGCTCTCGCTGTCCATTATTCAGCCCTAGCTATTACACTTATTATCTGTCAGTGGGGATAGATAGGAACTGTCAGGGGTGGGCAGCTGGAGTTTGGGCTATCTGAGTGGGGTTAGCAAGGCAACCTGGTTAGATTCCCTGAGGGAGAAGTCAAATTCTTAAAGGGCCTGAGTGGGTGCTGCGGATTAGGAAGACTAATAGCTATTCTAGGTGGGGAAAGTCTACCAGAGACTTGGTTTGGGAAAAGGTGCTGTTTAAAAGCTTCTCTGTAAAGAGTTAATGTCTTGAACCAAGTTTTGTGCCTCAGTTGTGAGACTAGCAAGCTTAAAAACCTCAAAGGTTGTGACTGAATACAGGCAACACCCCATTTATGTGGGGGATACGTTCCAAGGCACCGCACAATATACATGAAATTGTGTAAAATTGGAACACCCGTTGGAAAAGCATGCAAACACCTTCTAAATCTCTGAGTCCCTAGAAAAACCCTTTAAAAACAAACAAACCCAGCAGCCCAGCCAGATGGGCAGGAATGGTGGCAATAGTGGCACTCAGTTTTCCTCATTGCTGGAGGAAGATTTGTAAACAATGACAAACAGGGTGGCCCACTACCCTGAAGTGCTTGGCTGTGGGAATATGGTGATGGGCAGCTGGCACTTTTGTCTCTTCAGGTGGTCAGCATGTGCTTGGTCTCTCGTCAGCTAGTCTGGGCATGCTTGGGCAGCCTCCTGGTCCTCAGAAAAATGCAGCTTCACCATGGGTGCCAATGTTCTTCAAACTGAAGCGATGCTTGAAGCCGGCCAGCCAACCAGAGCTGGCTTGGCGCTCCTTCACAGGCACACACAGCCTGAGAGCTTTCTTGCACAAGGTCCTGCTGTTGATTGGGATGCCCTGGCGGTTCACGTCCTCTAGCCACAGGTCCAGTGTCCCATGTGTCTTTCACAGGGCCTCGTTCTACATGTGGCTGGGGAAATCCATCCTGGATAGCTCCGTTGGTTAGAGCGTAGTGCCAACAATGCCAAGAAGACAAGAGAGAGTTTTGGATTTGATATCCCGCTTTATCACTACCCGAAGGAGTCTCAAAGCGGATAACATTCTCCTTTCCCTTCCTCCCCCACAACAAACACTCTGTGAGGTGAGTGAGGCTGAGAGACTTCAGAGAAGTGTGACTGGCCCAAGGTCACCCAGCAGCTGCATGAGGAGGAGCGGAGACGCAAACCCGGTTCACCAGATTACAAGTTTGCCTCTCTTAATCACTACACCACACTGGCTCTCTCAAGGCTGCAGGTTTAATCCCAACATGGGGCAACTGCATATTCCTGTATTACAGGGGGTTGGGCCAGATGATCCTCAGGGTCCCTTCCAACTCTACAATTCCATGATTCTATTACCTTGGCAGTTGCAGGTATACTGGCTGTGCCTACCACCTGGATTTTCTTCTGCCATATTTTAATGGCACATATGCTGGACTCATTCCTGTCAAACATGCGTGCCACATCACACATGCTCATGCAGTCCTGCAAACAGTTCAGCACTTCCAGCTTCTCCTTCAGCATGGGCACCACTCGCTGCCTCTTGGGCTTGTCATCACCCAAGGAAGATTATGATGCTATGCATTTAGGTGCCATCTCAAAGAATGGCTAAAAAGAACTCTTCCCAGAACTCTGCCAACCTCCACCACAGTTGCTCCCTTCCAACCTCCTTCCTCAAACTCCCAACTCGCCATATTCAGAGCAAGGGTTCTTGGGATTGCAACTGCAAAGGTTCATGGGATTGCTAGGTTCTGTTTTTGAACTTTTTCTGACTTCCCGTGCTCTTCTAGGGCCATTTCAAATTCACTTCCAGGTTTGCTGTGATGTACATATGCATGATTGCACACATATTGAATAAATGGGGGGTTGCCTATAAACATTTTGTTTTGTTCCAGTGCCTCTTCATACTTTGAACCTCTGGGTGTCCCCAGGGAAGGGGACGAGGTTCCCAGGTGATAGCTGGGTGATTTCACTCTCCTGTGTGTGGAATAAAGATATAAAGAGCTTGGTATTATTATACTCTTCTTCTTCTTCTTCTTCTTCTTCTTCTTCTTCTTCTTCTTCTTCTTCTTCTTCTTCTTCTCTCTTTCTCTTTTCTGGTTTCTTTTCTATCTTTCTTTTTTACATTAGTTTGGCTTATATTGTATTTTGAGTGGAAAACTTTCAATAAAAAAGTTTTTTTAAGAAAAAGAGAGAGAGAGAGAGAGAGAGAGAGAGAGAAAGAGAGAGAGAGTAGACACTAGGCAGACCACAGAAGTACAATATATTTTCTTGCAGGGAAGTACTCAGCGATACAGTTAGGCGAGTTAATATTCTGGCCTCAATAGTCTTATGGAAGGGGACGTTTTAGATGACAGTGTGTACAACTTCACTTTCTTCAAAACGTTGTTACGCCAGCCCTGCCGAGGGTCCCTCCTGCTCATTCTGCTGAGTGGAATACTGGATTCCATAGAAGCCAACTCCTAGGGGCCGAGGTCCCTTCACTCCCTCCCAAAAATTTGAGAGGACTGAGCTCCCTCAAAGTTGATGAGCATTGCCATTCAAATGGTATGCAAATGCTGTGTTATGTGATCGATTATGTGGGGCGGGGCTTACCTGGGCACTCCCCCTCCATATTTTATTCAAGTTGGCATCCCTGCTGGATTCTACCCTGATGGCACCCCTTAGTCTTTCCCCCCATTGTAAACTATATGGTACAGAATGATTGGATGAGGGTGACGACATAATTGGGAAGTGTGTGCTTTCGTGGAGAGAGGATGGACAGGCCAGTCTAGGAAACAATATGTGTCAATGAACTATTACTGAGCTATAGTTTTCTTTAGGGATCTCAATTGATTTAGGAAGTTTAAAAGTTGATTGATCAAACCAGATGCCAGTCAGTGAAATCTACATAAACCTCCTCAGATCTTTTTCTCTTTTTTTCCCTTTTGCCAGAAATCTACAGTGCTGAGCAATCATCTTTTTGACAGAGATTACCCAGGGAAGAAGTTGAAAATAGCTTCAAGTAAGCAGCCACTAAGACACCGGATAACCTTTTAGCTGCATGTAAACCTTTGAGCTGACTCAATTCTCATCTGACGTTTAAGTACATAACCAATATTTAACCAAAAAATATAAGAAAGTATTGGCATATTTTGGAGGGTATCCCAGATTGCAAGTAAAAACCTTTCATTTCATTCAAATGAACCAAATATGTCAGAGAAATATTAACCAGTAACCAGGTGTACCAAACTGTCCAAGTCTTTCCAGACACATAGATCATAACCCATGTGGGCATCTCTGCATATTGCAAGTTTATATATAAAAGGGCACATTTTAGGGATTATGTAAATAATGTTGACTATCGTTTAATATCATTTACCACCTGTAACACTAACAATGCCATATGTATTATCCAATGCGCATGCAAATAATAATAATTGTGCAAAACAGCAAGAATACTCAATATCAGAATAGAGGAGCATTTGGGTAACATCAGAATTAGCACCCCTTTGTGAGTATTTTTTTTAAATGTAGATATGTAATAACAAACCTTTAGTTCTGGGCAGTGGGACACGTCTGTCAAGTACAAGGGGGTGGAATTACTTTAAAAAGAAGTACAATGGAATTCGTTCCATGAGATCAGGAGATCCATGGCTCACTAGAGGGCATTTTCAGCAATAGCACCCCAGTTATGGAACACTCTCCAGTCCAAGCTCCTACTGGCCTTGGTTATTTTTCAGTTCCAGCCACTGAAGGTGGGCAAATGGGACACTGTCCTACCAACCTCAAGTTGGCTCTCAGGCAGCGCCAATCTACCTGCATTCTCTCTTCCATCCAGTCCACGGGGTGGCCCAGTTTTGTCTCTTGTAGAACTCAACAGAGAGGAGAGATGGAGACAAAACTAGAATTAGTCTGTCATTGGCTCTGGTGCCACCTACTGTTGGACATCCTGACTTCTGCCCTACCAGACCCAATGGACATCAGCCAATACTGATTCCAGCTGAAGACTTGTCTTTTGCCAGGATTTTTGAGTGGGCCATTATGTACCCAAGAGACATTTTTTTATACATGGAATCACATGGCTATTCTGGCTGATTTAATAGATGGAGAGTGGTTGTACCTATTTTATTTTTATTGTGTCTTATGTTTTTAAATGGTAGTGATCTGCCCTTAGATCAGATGTGATGAGGACATTATATAATTCTGAAACATAAATAAAAATCAATACATGGGAATAAATGATATTGTTACGTAATACCAGTTTAGTTTAGATAGGGTTCTTTTTAAAAGTAAAACTAATACAAAACCCTACAATCTCGTATGTTTAAAAGAGGCTGCTGGTCATTTTTAAGGCAATGCTAAGTGCCTTCAAGAGCATGTTTTTGAGTTAAGGTTGATGAATTATACAGGACAGCAAATGATGCAAGAAAACCATGTTCTTGTGCTTCTTTTTCTGGATAAAACTCCGGCAAAATTGTACTTGCAATGCAACAATCGCTTTGTCATATGGGCCCTTTGTCATTTGCTAGCTGACCCATCTCTGTATTGCAAAAATCAAGAGGGAATTGATTTTGATGAACTGACATGCAGCTGGGGGAAGCTCCACCACTAGATGAACAAAAAGATAGCTATACCACCAGTGGGCAGATCAATATTGTACCTATGTCAAGTATCTGTGCCTATAATAAAGGAAGGCAAAAACAATGGCGCTCTTTTCTTGGCAATGGTGCCCTTCGCTTTGTCAGGTATTGAAGTGAGGTTTTTGTTGCTCTTTTCTTCAGGTAATTTTGAAGCTATGTGGTTGTGGGGGTTTTTTTAAGGCCACTGACCTTAAGTAACACATAAAAATAATATGCCATTAAGAACTAAGAAGCGAAATTCCACATTCATTTGTTTGCTCATAAAAGTATTTATTGTACTGTCTATTGTAATCCTTTTGAAGGTGGTGTACAAACCGAAATGATGGAGCAAGAAAACGGTAAAACAGTAAAACAATTAAATCACAATAATGTAAATAGAAATACAACCGATCACCCAAACGTTAATTCCTAACGAGCACCAGAAAAGACAATGAGTGCACAGGTCTGTGTTTAAAAAGCACTGAAATATCATCAGCATCAGTGCTCAAAGGGGGCAGCAGGTGGAAAGGAATTTATTTGCATTTCTTACAATAGTATATGTGTGGGTGGGTGGGTGTGGGTGTGTACTGTGTATATCCACCAAGATTCATTTAGCAATGGCATGTGAAATAAGCCCTAAGGTATTGAATGGAGCAGAAACGTATGTAAACAAACCAGTGTGATACAAAGGCCAGGGTGTTAGACTAGATCAGGCTTCCTCAATCTCAGCCCTCCAGATGTTTTTGGCCTACAACTCCCATGATCCCTAGCGAGCAGGACCAGTGGTCAGGGATGATGGGAATTGTAGTCTCAAAACATCTGGAGGGCCGAGGTTGAGGAAGCCTGGACTAGGTGTTGGGACAGCCAGGTTCAAATCCTTACTCAGCCAGGAAGTTTGGGCCACTTACTTCCTCAGCCTAAGCTACCTCACAGGGTTGCTATGAGAAAAAAATGGAAGTGAGGGGGAACCACGTGTGATATTTTGAACTCCCTGGAGGAAAAGAGGGATATAGATGTAATAAAGAAAGAAAGGAAGATATAGCATGTTTCAGAATAGCAGGTGAATCACTAATGCACCAGAATCTCAGCCTCCACGACCACCCCTCTTCTTCAGATGTGCCAACCACCGCATGGACGAAAATTCAGTTTCACACAAGACTGCTAAATAAACCCTCAAAATGAGAAGGTGCTTTTTTGGCACTGCCAAAAATATTTTCTGGATACACAGAGTAGCCCAGCACCCCCGCCCCCTTCAGGCCTCCTTCAAAACCTCCCTAGATGACAAAAGAGCTATTTTAATATCTAGGTGCACCAAACAACATAGCAAATTGACAGATAAAATGTAAACGTGGTTGGAAACACGTAGCTAGCTACTTAGGATATACATTCTCAAAACTAACTGAGAGAAGTCCCAGATCTCCCATGCCTAAAGATTATGTAACCCCCATGTGGGAAAATGGAGGTACACTTCACATATTTCCTTTCTATGTTTCTAGCTCAGTCTCAAAACCAGGCAATGTGTCCTTGCATATGTTTGTATAAATTACGCATACAGGTTTTTTTTTCTGAGGGGGAAACAAAACAAAAACCACTCACACACACAAAATCTGCCTGGAATTGGTTCTGGGAAATTTGGCAAGCCTAGCACAGAGAAATCTGTTTCTTCGCGTACACCCAACAAGAATGGCACTCTTAACAGTCACTCTCACATATTTTTAAACATTTCTGGGACATTTTCCCAGAAACATACAAAATCACACTCTGGTGTTTGTGTAAGAAGAAGCCATTTTCCAAGTGGTTTGTAAAGTTAAAAAAAAAAAAAGATAATTAGAGATGCTAGAAATAAATTTTCCATTCAGAGTCAGAGTATTAAGGGAACAGGCCGGCAGGCAGCCAAACTGCAAGCTCCCCTCCAAGTGACATAATGGCTGGGAGATGATTTTCTGCACAGCTTAGAGAGGTTCCCTGAGATGAAGGTCTCCATCATTCATTAACCGCAGTTGTCCAAAGTAATGGCCTCTTTCCTATGGTACAGGAGCTTGTTTGGTCCAAACTAGATGACATGATCCAATTCATGCAATTAGCAATTATATGAATGGTTTTCTAGAATAAATAGCAAGTGGGGGGCATAGGGATGGACAAATTTGCCCATTTCAGGTCCTCATTTTTCCATTCTAAAATTCAGTTTGCTCCATTTCTGCATCAATTATTATTATTATTATTATTATTTTAAAAGCTATGCATAAAAATGTGCACGTATACAGTGGTATCTCGGGTTAAGTACTTAATTCGTTCCGGAGGTCCGTTCTTAACCTGAAACTGTTCTTAAACTGAAGCACCACTTTAGCTAATGGGGCCTCCCGCTGCCGCCGCGCCGTCGGAGCACGATTTCTGTTCTCATCCTGAAGCAAAGTTCTTAACCTGTGGTACTATTTCTGGGTTAGCGGAGTCTGTAACCTGAAGCGTATGTAACCTGAAGCATATGTAACCCGAGGTACCACTGTATTTTATGTGTATTTATATACATTTTTGCAAGCGATTTCCAGTAATATGCATTTATGTAACACACTTTCCCCCAAGATATGTATTTTCTGCACACATGCTTACGGTTGGAGAAATTCAGAGATCTGTGAATTTCAAAGGATATGTCAGCATTTCAGTTCATCTGAAGCATGAGTTAGGTAGGAGTGCATAAAAATGTGAACTGGGCAAATTTCTTCCCCATCCCTAATTGGAGATCAGGACTTTGGTAGCGGGTTGTCACTGACCCTAGGCAAGAACCCTGTTATTGTTCATGCTTGAGCGTACAAAATATCACACAAAACTGGAGCATTAACGGAGAAAGTGGGGAATCTCATATATCATCTGTCTGTTGTTATTTTTCAAAACAAGTGTTTTAGAAACATGCTTGAAATAGATCCAAGCTCCTAGTCTACAAAGGAAAGTTCTCTCACTGGCTTCTACTTGAAGTGCTTCTCTGTCCAAGTCCGGTGAAAAATAAATCACGAGAAGGTAGAAGAAGAGATTTGAAGTTGCTCATCAACAAAATTAGCACATTAGTCAACCCAAGCCAAGCAGGTGATCAAGCCGAAATAGACAAAATGCTACTCTCTAATGAATAATTCCCTTATGTTACTCTCTCTTCCTACATTACAAGACACGGATCTCACAGTCATATATATTGCTTTGTGAATGATGCCTCCATGAAGTGAAACTCAAGATGTCTTTGCACGTAGAACCAGGAGCTATAGAGCTGGAGGAAGGCAGATGGGTTGAGAATGGTGCATTATCATGCATCTATGGCATGTAAGGTAGAAATGGATTGGCTGCCAGAGTAGCAATGTGAACACCTATCACAAGGATTCCAATGACGTCAGTATCACAAATGCCTTTCTTTCAAGTCCCACAGGCGAACAAACAAACAAACAAACAAACAAACAAACAAACAAACATGTGGTACTGAAATAGAAGCACCATAGGAAATTGACCCCCAAAAACCATTTTCTTGATATTTAAGCTTCAATTCTGATTTCTGAAAGACCATCTCCACAAAAAGTGAAAGGAAAATTCATCTTAAACATTGTTGCTGGGATAATCATTACATTGTTAAGACAGGGGCCAAGGCAAACAGCATAGCCGTGACTTAACATTTTGTGACATGGCTACGCAGATCCCTTTTAGCCTCTTGTGTAGGTTGCACGTTTATATTCCCTAATTATGTATTTATCTGAAGGGCCAGAATAGCTCCACAGTATTCATTTCAATCACTCATGCCTACAAGTGGCCTAACTGCTTTGCTACAATATTTGCCCAAAAGACTGAAGACAGTTATTCCCAGTGTTCAAGTAGATTAGCAGAAGAAACCTTGGTAATTAATTTTTTACAATGGCGATACGCACTCGCCTAAGCTGCAAATATAACATTAAGTTCCATTTCGCTATGCGCACTTCATTATTAAAAGTATAAAATGTGAAAATGTCCTCAAGCTCTTTTACTCTATGGACCAGTCAGGTTCAGTGCCCAAGATTAGCATAAAAACTATCTGAACAAGTGTTAGTCCCCAGACCAGAGGCTGAAAATTAATTGTATGTATAGCAGTGATAGGATGTGATGGAGCCCCTGCAAAATGCAAATGTGAGAATATATATATATATGTTTATATATCACCATCTTGAAATGTTTTCATAATAAATAATGTCAAAGGTTCTGTGTGAGCTCAAGCACATCAGATGCATGCTAGACCCGGCTCTACCATAAGGCAGAGTGAGGCAGCTGCCTCAGATGGCAGGTCCCCATACCATTCCTCCCGAAGTCACCTAAGTTAGCCTGCTCTGTACTTCCTAAGCTAGTCTGCTGCTCTCAGTATGGGGGAGGATGATGACAGTGTTGAAATAAGATTCAGCTGCAAGTCTGCTCAGATTCTATATGCAGAATGTGTTCAGTGGAATCCCTGATCTGGAATTTGTTATTAGAAATGAATTCTCTCCACCGCAAGAATGCACTTCAAAGCTTTCCTGCAAAACAGTCTTAAATGCTAGTTACAATAAGATAAATGTTTCAAAGCAACACACTGCAAACAAGCAGCGAGGTTCAGTCCTTTATGCAGTTTAGTAAACTTTCCTCTCTCTTGTTCATCATTGCAGAACTTCTCTGCGACCGGTGCTGCTGCTGCTAGCCATATCCAAACAAACACACACAGAGGCTTCTCAAGTTTCCTGCTATGAGAGCTCTGCAGCCCCAGTATCCAGAGATGAGTCATCAGGTAGCTTATCTCCCTCTAGTGGAAAAATACCAGTCTTCTCTGACGCTTTTGCCAGAGTGGAACCTTTATGCCCAAGGTAAACTTTCTGTTACAACATTTTAAATTTTAAATACAGTGTATTCAAACACAGCATTTTTATGTACATTAAATTTACAACTTTAACGGACTGGAGGGCGCCATCTCAACCCAGAATAAGGCCAGCCCTGGTTAAGAAAAGAAAGGAATTGCCAGAGCTAGCTCCATTCAGGAACAGGTTTAAGGATTTAGATTTGCTGGACAGAGTGCCTGAAGAACTATGGATGGAGGCTCGTAACATTGTACAGGAGGCAGCAACGAAAACCATCCCAATGAAAAGGAAATGCAAGAAAGCAAAGTGGCTGTCCAACGAGGCCTTACAAATAGCGGAGGAGAGAAGGCAAGCAAAATGCGAGGGAGATAGTGAAAGATACAGGAAATTGAATGCAGATTTCCAAAGAATAGCAAGGAGAGACAAGAAGGCCTTCTTAAACGAGCAGTGCAAACAAATAGAGGAAAACAACAGAATGGGAAGAACCAGAGATCTGTTCAAGAAAATTGGAGATATGAAAGGAACATTTCGTACAAAGATTACCATAATAAAGGACAAAAGTGGTAAGGACCTAACAGAAGCAGAAGACATCAAGAAGAGGTGGCAAGAATACACAGAGGAATTATACCAGAAAGATATGGATGTCTCGTACACCCCAGGTAGTGTGGTTGCTGACCTTGAGCCAGACATCTTGGAAAGTGAAGTCAAATGGGCCTTAGAAAGCACTGCAAATAACAAGGCCAGTGGAAGTGATGGTATTCCAGCTGAACTATTTAAAATTTTAAAAGATGATGCTGTTAAGGTGCTACACTCAATATGCCAGCAAATTTGGAAAACTCAGCAGTGGCCAGAAGATTGGAGAAGATCAGTCTACATCCCAATCCCAAAGAAGGGCAGTGCCAAAGAATGCTCCAACTACCGCACAATTGCACTCATTTCACACGCTAGCAAGGTTATGCTTAAAATTCTACAAGGAAGGCTCAAACAGTATGTGGATCGAGAACTCCCAGAAGTGCAAGCTGGATTTAGAAGAGGCAGAGGAACCAGAGACCAAATTGCAAACATGCGCTGGATTATGGAGAAAGCTAGAGAGTTCCAGAAAGACATCTACTTCTGCTTCATTGACTATGCAAAAGCCTTTGACTGTGTCGACCACAGCAAACTATGGCAAGTTCTTAAAGAAATGGGAGTGCCTGATCACCTCATCTGTCTCCTGAGAAATCTCTATGTGGGACAAGAAGCTACAGTTAGAACTGGATATGGAACAACTGGTTGGTTCAAAATTGGGAAAGGCGTACGACAAGGCTGTATTTTGTCTCCCTGCTTATTTAATTTATACGCAGAATACATCATGCGAAAGGCTGGGCTGGATGAATCCCAAGCTGGAATTAAGATTGCCGGAAGAAATATCAACAACCTCAGATATGCAGATGACACAACCTTGATGGCAGAAAGTGAGGAGGAATTAAAGAACCTTTTAATGAGGGTGAAAGAGGAGAGTGCAAAATATGGTCTGAAGCTCAACATCAAAAAAACGAAGATCATGGCCACTGGTCCCATCACCTCCTGGCAAATAGAAGGGGAAGAAATGGAGGCAGTGAGAGATTTTACTTTCTTGGGCTCCATGATCACTGCAGATGGTGACAGCAGCCACGAAATTAAAAGACGCCTGCTTCTTGGGAGAAGGGCAATGACAGGCCTAGACAGCATCTTGAGAAGTAGAGACGTCACCTTGCCAACAAAGGTCCGTATAGTTAAAGCCATGGTTTTCCCAGTAGTGATGTATGGAAGTGAGAGCTGGACCATAAAGAAGGCTGATCGCCGAAGAATTGATGCTTTTGAATTATGGTGCTGGAGAAGACTCTTGAGAGTCCCATGGACTGCAAGAAGATCAAATGCATCCATTCTTAATGAAATCAGCCCTGAGTGCTCACTGGAAGGACAGATCGTGAAGCTGAGGCTCCAGTACTTTGGCCACCTCATGAGAAGAGAAGACTCCCTGGAGAAGACACTGATGCTGGGAAAGATGGAGGGCACAAGGAGAAGGGGGCGACAGAGGATGAGATGGTTGGATAGTGTTTTCGAGGTTACCAGCATGAGTTTGACTAAACTGCGGGAGGTAGTGGAGGACAGAGGTGCCTGGCGTGCTCTGGTCCATGGGGTCACGAAGAGTCGGACACGACTAAACGACTAAACAACAACAAGCTCCATTCAAGCCACAGGGTGCAGTTCACACACAGAGCTCACCTGCTCTTGTGCCACAGCTCCCCACAGCACATTGCTGGTCTGAAACAGCAAAGAAAGGATACCTCACCTTTCAGTAGTGTATTATGTTTATATATGCCTGAAGTAGGTGGCAGATCTGTACAGCTGTAACCTTGCAGTCCTAGTTTGTTTAAAATCAAAGGAATACAGTGGTACCTCGGGTTAAGTACTTAATTCGTTCCGGAGGTCTGTACTTAACCTGAAACTGTTCTTAACCTGAAGCACCACTTTAGCTAATGGTGCCGCATCGCCAGAACACGATTTCTGTTCTCATCCTGAGGCAAAGTTCTTAACCTGAAGCACTAGTTCTGGGTTAGTGGAGTCTGTAACCTGAAGCGAATGTAACCTGAAGCGTATGTAATCCAAGGTACCACTGTATCTGCTTTTGCCCAAAGGAATTTTCTGCTTCCTTATCCTGGAAGTTTTTATTAGGGGAATAAATACAGTAATAGCCGGTGGCCACATCTACCTTAGCTCCCATATATCTGGCACTGTTACATGTGTCACACAATATTCTTTCTCCGCTTATCAGAAATTCATATTTTCATGTGGCAGCATCTACACTTTGGAACTCCCCACCTATTGAAGGAATGTGCCTTCTTTATACTCTTTTCAGCACCTACTTAAAACATTTTTGTTTAGGCAAGCCTATCCAGACATCAAGAGGTTACAAATTAAAACAACTTATCACTTTTGACCAGAACATCCTCTACTTCACCTTTGTCTTTGGGGAGGCAGTGCTTCATCACATTCTTATAAATACCCTAAAAGGACTCCTGTCGCTTGGGCCTATCTCATACCCTGTGTTTTTGCAGCCAGTGCAAAACAGCTGGTCTTGGGTGTCACTCAGCCAATCATGACATATTAGAATAGAAAAAAGATAAACGTTGTGTGTGTTTTTTAGTTTCACAGATAGTTGGCTCTGCATTTCTTTTGAGCACTATACTTGCCCAATACTTCATCCATGAATATAGATTTTGAATTTGATTTTTTGCTTTCTTGCAGGAGTACTACTCATCATTCTCTCTCCTCTCTCTCTCTCTCTCTCTCTCTCTCTCTCTCTCTCTCTCTCTCTCTCTCTCACACACACACACACATACACAGAGAGAGAGAGCGAGAGAGAGAGAGAGAGAGAGAGAGAGAGAGAGAGAGAGAGAGAGAGAGAGATGAGATGGAAAGAGAACATCAGCTGGATGTATGAGTGGAAAAAGAGAGCCACTTTTTCCACTAACACTACTTTTGGCTTTGCTCACTCAACTCTCCCAATCATACCTTTCAGTTTAACCAGTCCAATCACAGAAACCCTCTGGGAAAGCTTCATTGGTTGGCAACTTGACTCTGCAGACAATACAGAATAGTCTGGTAGAGGGAACTGAGCAGACCATCCTGTTGATTGCAGAGCACACTGTGTGGAAACCTTTTATCACTGACATTCAATTCTTGCCAGAGCATCTCCAAGAGAAGGTTTTGGAACTCAAGTGTGATTCAGCTGCCAAATAGGATTTCAAACCATTTACTTTCAGAAAGTTTTGGTTAAAATGCCTTCCTGTACACGCCAAGGCAGGAGAGCAGATTCTGTGCAGTGTTTTGCCATTTTCATTCCCACAGCTTTGCAAAGCTGGTTTTTCTGCTCTTACGGCTATTAAAACAAAGTAGCACAACCGATTGGGTGTTGAAAGTGACCCAAGTTGTGCTCTGGCTTCCATGGTGCCCGGAATCCATGTTATAAGACTGGAATAGTATACAGAAATTCAGCTGAATTCGGTTGCTGATGTAAACAGTACTCTGGGACTTTCTACTTATCTGGTGTGAATGTAAGGTTGTTAAAAGTTGCTGGATGGAGATCTTAGCATGTACAAAAGGCATAATTGGATATGGTATCTCAATAAATGCTATAATTATCTTGCTTGAATATGTAGAATCATATGTGAAACTAGAATATAGGCAATTAGTTCCTAATTTGATAATCACTAGTTGACTTTTATGAGCTAAGTATTGGAAGCAACACCTTTTTTTCAGTACAGAAGTCTATAATTGTAAAAATTGAATGTTTTATTGATGTTCAAGTGATATTGCAACTATCTATGGGACAGAGGGGAGAACAAAATATTTTTGATATATTGGTTTACATTCAGTCATTCATTAATTGGAAGAATACTAATCCCCAAGAAAATGATTTTGGGGAAGTATTGGCTACCATATGATATTTAACTAATTTCTCTTTTTATCATATTATACTTTTCCTTTGGATAAAATTATGAGGATTCCATTTTTCTGTTCTGTACTCTTTTCCCACTTAATTAAAAGCAAAAAGCAAAATTAAAAATCCCCTGCACTGGTCAAACATCCTCAAATATCCGATAAAACTCCATAAAAATAACCCATTGATGGTTCTTGGTCTGTCTTGCACACATAACTAGAGTAGATTCACCTATGTGTTAGAGGGGGTGTAATGAAAGAGGAACGTACTGGCACATGTGATGGCACTGCAAATGTGTACAAATTTTGGAAAGAGATAATGAAGGAAATTTCTGAAATAATAGGTGTACCACCAGCACCTTTAAACCCCAAACTGTGTATTTTATCAATTTTGATGGGTTGAATGCAAATTTAATATGTAAACCACTTATTACATATGTAAACCACTCTGGTTTCTCTTTAAAAAATGATTTCAATAAAGTAATGTTTATTCTCATTTCTGAAAAAATGACTTCTAAATTAAGGGTCTCTCAGGGTGCAGCTAAACCTATGGATTTTGCCTCCATTTTGTTACTTATATGACTGGTCAGACACAAAGATAGGAAGTCCCAATGCAATATTCAAGATTGCCTCCCCAGTTCATCCGTACAGCCTCAACTTCACCACTGCCTTTCCCCACCTCAGCCCCATCCTGCAAAATTTGCTGGACTCTGCCGCACCAACCATCACATGGACTACGGCAGGTAGAACATGCATATTAGGAAAAGTACAAACAAGTCAAAGAGGAAGCCTATATGGTTAACGAGAAGAATCAAAGGCACCTTTGAAAAGTCATGTTTTATCTGAGGAAAATAAAATTAGAGAAAACAAATGCTTTGGCAATTAAAACAACATTTTAAAAAAAGTGTTTGCAATGAAGCAAGCAAAAAAGAATTCAAGGAGCCCTATTACTAAAAATAAATAAATAAATAAAGAGAAACAATAAAACATTATTTTAAGTACATGAGAAGGCAGGAAACAATCCAGGGATGCTGGAGGAAGATAGGAAGATTGCTGAGAAGCTGGTCTTCACCACAGAAGATGCTGAATACCTGAATGTGTTTGTTTGTGTGTGTGTGCAGAAGGCATGTGGGGGGGGGTGAGCCAAATTACTTCCGCTGTTGAGGAAATCATGCTGTACTAAATATACCATTAGTCTGGCCAAGCAGGGCTCTTCTTGCATTCATATACATTGATTAGAGGAACCCTAGAATGAAATCTCTATCCCCAGAAGAAGCACAGAAATGTGTGCATGTTGTGACAAAATCGAAGGAGTAAGTGGGAGAGACACAGCTCCTAAATGCCAGGTTTGTTCCTAGCCATATACAAATGTACTTTAAGCATATGGAATGTTTGAGAAGCATCTCCAAATATTTGCCACATAAAGTTCTTAGTAAATAAACACTTTCTCCCACCCCACATGTTCACCCTATAGTTACTCAGCTACTGAGATTGGTTTTTTCTCCCCTTTTAGCCACTGCTGAGTGGAACAATAAGATTTTTTAAACTGTTACTTCAAATGTTTTTCACAATCTTGATTCAAAAAAGGGATAATTCTCCACCATATTTTTGGTCCAATTATCAGATGATGATGGACAATGGATTGATAAGAGTCACTCAAGAAGATGCAAGCGCTTATATATAACAGCTACTGCAATTATCAGCCACTACTAAGCTATTATTGATCCTGTTCACATTGGGTGATAACTGAGCATTTTCCACTTATTTAAAGTGCTGTTAGCCAGAAACTCCCATCAATGAAAAGCAGCAGACGAATTTCTTCAAACATGGTTCAATAAATAATGCACATATAGAAGGTGCAGAGTTCCTTGGTCTCAGTGAAACAACTAACTGCGAAGCAAAAACACCATCTAGCTGGCGCTAAATGGTTGATTACAATAAAATAGGTTCCCCTAGATAGAAGGTCATTTAATACGTAACCTGAAGTACCACTTTTAGAGGCAGAGAGATGTTGGTAAGAAAAAAACACACCCTTTCTTTCTGTGTGTAATTTCAATAATGTGAAGAAGAGGAGGAATACATGGCTTTACTAAAGTTTTACTTTTTTCTACATCTGAGAGTCCATTGATGTAATTAAGTAAAGCAACTTTATTCCATGTAATGGCATTCTTTTTTTACAGATTTTGAAAAAGCTAGTTATTACTAGATTCATTAGGGAAGAGAAATATGATGACCCCCCCTTCCCTATTAATGTAGCTGTCACTCTGCTTGTTTTCTTGTTAATACTAGGATACAGAGGACATAACGCGATGTTCAGCATTTTTCTTTTCAAGAAGGCAGCAGCCAAAAGGACCAACATTTAAATAGACTATTAAGGGTATCAACCAGTAATTGCCAAGTTAATCTTTCTAAACAATCAGTAGTTTTAAGAAAAAGGGCTGACCACCAACATTTAAGGTCAGACAGAAATTGATCAAAAGGAGCCAATTGAAAGGAGAATTATTTGTGTCACCATATCTTCATTCTGTGTGGATGTTTTATATTTTAATGTCTACAAAGTAGATAATTTGACCCAAATGTTTTCTTTTTTGTTAGGCTGATAAATGGCTCACAACACACCGCCTCTTGGGGCACAGAGCTCCTTTCTTTGTTAAACAGGTAGATAGATATACCACTAATGAGTCCTGTTTTTCTGATTTGAAAGTTTAGCCAAAACTCATCACAAGCAGCACATCAGGCAAGCTTGGAGCATATCTCAAATAAACCGAGACCCGGAAGAGCCAGAATGACCAAGACATATTCTGGGGCTAGTAGGATTGGGACAGCAGTCAAGTGTCTGGATGAGTGTTACTATCTGACCATCTAGTATCCAACACTATTTAAACCAAACACATCCTTTTATACAAAGTTGTTTTTAAAAAGGTATTGTGGTGTCACCTGATAGCAAAGTCTAAATTGAGGGCTCCTTGCCCTGCAGTTTGAGCAATTATATCCACATGAACACATCATGTAGGACAGGCTTCCTCAACCTCGGCCCTTCAGATGTTTTTGGCCTACAACTCCCATGATCCCTAGCTAGCAGGACCAGTGGTCAGGGATGATGGGAAATGTAGTCTGAAAACATCTGGAGGGCTGAGGTTGAGGAAGTCTGATGTAGGACATGCCTTTGCTAATTTTGACATAGGAAGACAACTGCCAGGGGTGTGCAACAGCTCTGTAGGGTGGTTGAATAACAAGGCAAATTGGGAGTGATTCGAGTCCTTCCCCTCTTGAGTTGAAATGTGATGTCAAAAAACCCCCGAGTTGGTTTGCAGAAGGCAAAAAATGCCATATTGCTCTATGGTTGTTTCAGTGTTTTCTCTGTTCTAGACCACTCTCTATTTCCTATATAAAATCTCTATGTTCCCCTCAGCCCATGGACCTTGTCAGAAGTGAGGTTGCCCATTGCCTGTGGAGCAATAAAAACTTCTGGGTTAATTTTTATTTTTTGTAAAAAGCACAGTAGCGGAGGATTAATATCATTTAGTTAAAAGCTTCATTTCAGGTTTGTTTGTTTGTTAAGAGTGCTTTGCTTGTTTTTGTTTTTATGTGTTTTAAGATTTAATAAAGTTTAATTTAAAATAAATAAAACTAAAGGAAAAGAAATGAAAAAGAATGAGGTCTGGCAAACACTGACAATTCCGGTTTTTCAGTCCCCACAAGGCAGCAAACCCAGGATGTTATCAGTGCCAGATAGCCCACATGGATTGTGGACACACTCAACTGGGGGCAGGTTACAAGTTAAAACTAAACTAGAACTAGGTACTGTTCCCAGGTAACTATCCTTGATGCTTGCCTTGTATGTTTTGTTGTTTTGTTTTGTTTTGTTTTGTTTTGTTTTGTTTTGTTTTGTTTTGTTTTGTTTTAAACCACAACTGCCCTTAGAATTCTACAATCAAACCAAGGTGAAGAGTGGCTTAGTCTGTTGAATAGCCAAAACCCCCACAATGGAGGTCTCAGTCAGGACTGAGGCCACTGTACCCCTTGCCCAACCTTGGTGGGGGAAGCCAAACCAGTCAAGCAGAACAACAACAACAACAACAACAAACCACTCAGAAATAAACAAGTATGCCCTTAAATCTAAGACTCGCACATTAAAATCCACCCTCACTGAATTCCCCACCTCTGTTCTTCTACTGGAGAAGGGGAAATGCCAATTGTTCTGGCCCCACACATATTTCTGCTTGCCAGATGAAATGACCCAATACATCTCAGTCTTCTCCTCCTGCTGCTGCTCCACTGTTCTGGGGTTTTCCTGAACCTACGCTAGTGGAAGTCCTAGCTTCTACTAGCAGTACTCATTAGTTGAATTCAACCCTATGTACAGTGGTACCTCAGGTTACATACGCTTCAGGTTACATACGCTTAAGGTTACAGACTCCGCTAACCCAGAAATAGTACCCCGGGTTAAGAACTTTGCTTCAGGATGAGAACAGAAATCGTGCTCCAGCGGCACGGCAGCAGTGGGAGGCCCCATTAGCTAAAGTGGTGCTTCAGGTTAAGAACAGTTTCAGGTTAAGAACGGACCTCCGGAACAAATTAAGTACTTAACCCGAGGTACCACTGTATACAAAATAGGTAAATTTAGCCCAACATATTAATGTTATTATTATTATTTCCTTTGACAGGAAGGGATTTCCATATCAGTCAAGATTTCTTTTATTTGAAAGTGGTGAGGCTGCAAGGGAGGAGGAGTGTGGTTTGAGAAGGAGAGTGGTGGGGGAAATGTGTCCCCTGATATCCCATGCCCAAAGGTTGCCCAGAAGCTGGAGCCAACCCTGGTTCTTGCCAGTAGATTTCTGGGGGAAGAAAATCCAAGGGCCCAATCCACATGCCAAGCCCAGGAAATCCTCTTGGCATTCGTGGCATCCTGAGGTGGTAGAATGGATCATACCACTTCAGGCTACAGGTGGGGAATGTCACTTTTGGCTATTCCCCTATATGTATGTGTATCTGTAATCTGAAGTGATACAGCCCATTCTAGTACCTCATTCTGCTGCATGTGTAAAGCAGGCCTCAGAGAACAAAAGGCGGTCTTGACATTCTTCCCCACTTAATACGACATGTGCCCAGGAAACGACAATTCCATATCATGCAATTATGGGCCTCATTCATTAGTATCACATCATTGACTGCACCATGAAAGAAATGACAAATTAGCAATTTCCCAGCATTGGCATAATACTATCATTTGTATCACAAAGTCAGCAAAATCTAACCTCCAGTAATTCAGCTCACTATTCTCACCCAAGACTGGCCATCAATACGGTTTTATGTGCCCTGTACTAATCACTAAAGTCAGATAATACGCAAGGTTAATGGTCGCAGACAGTCTCGGGAAATATCCAAGATCTGATAAGGAAGCCCCATATTATTGCTGTGCGGTGTGTGTATATACCACACAAGAATAGGAGAAAGAAAGAAATCAATGGTTAAGGCAGTTGTAATACATCTCTCAGTGTAACAAATAAATTGGCCCTTCATCGCCCATTCAAATCCCAGTTAATAAATAGTTCAGACACAGGACACACTGATAGTGAAGAAGTGTGATCATTGTACGCTTGTCGCTTTTACTTTAGATTTATGCCATCTTGGCAGAAGAAAGTCTAAGCAGCACTTTTCAATTAACTCGTTGGCCTTTTAAAGAAAGTAGCAAGAGGTTGTTTCATTCTGATTTGTATTTTAACACGCATCCCCCTCCCCTTCAAAAAGTGTTTGATTCTACTCATTTTAAACAAACAGTTGAAAACACAGAATGCAATCAACAGGCCAAGGTCCTCTCTTGCCTGTCTTATCGTCAATTACTATTCAGGGATAGCTCCATAATATATGCATATTAAAGGTAAAGGTAAAGGTACCCCTGCCCATACGGGCCAGTCTTGAGAGACTCTAGGGTTGCGCGCCCATCTCGCTTAAGAGGCCGGGGGCCAGCGCTGTCCGCAGACACTTCCGGGTCACGTGGCCAGCGTGACAAGCTGCATCTGGCGAGCCAGCGCAGCACACGGAATGCCGTTTACCTTCCCGCTAGTAAGCGGTCCCTATTTATCTACTTGCACCCGAGGGTGCTTTCGAACTGCTAGGTTGGCAGGCGGTGGGACCGAGCGACGGGAGCGCACCCCGCCGCAGAGATTCGAACCGCCGACCTTTCGATCGGCAAGTCCTAGGCGCTGAGGCTTTTACCCACAGCGCCACCCGCGTCCCTATATGCATATTAGGCCTGCCTTTATTCCAGAAAAGAAACTTCTCTAGCTACTGCAAACTGGCAGCTATCTATTCTGAAGTTTCCTTGCAAACTGGATGTATCTGCCCAGCATGATTGTAAAATAAGTTGGTTGACTCTAGTAAGATCCCGTTTTCAAAAGAAGGGGGTGTGAGAAAGAGGTTATTAAAATACAAGTTCATTAAAATACCAAACTCTACGGCAGAACATTTTTTGTGGGTTAAGATTTTTCCACTGAATATAATTACATCCATTTACCCTGCAGAAACCTAAGAAAAGAGAAGGCAATGCATTTAATTTATAACTGTACTAGTAAATGCAAATGTAAAATTGGCAGCTTTGATGGTACAGTATTAAATATAGCTTATCTCACTGGTGACAGTGAGAAACAGACACTCTCTTAGGACTATGAGTTATGACAATCTCTCCAGTGAGTGAAAAATCATCCCCATACAGCTGTCACCAATGAGATTTTCTTTTTCTCTTGCCTTGGTGTGTGCGTTTGTGTGTGTTTTCTTTCAGTCATTCTGAAGTTGCCACTTTAGAAGAAGCTGTGTTGTAAACAGTTTTAATAGCTCTAAAGATAGATACTAGTCATCGTTATACTCTTTCCCCTTCCCCGCTAATGTGGTAAACAAATGCTTTGCCTTGCATGGCAACAACGAGAAAACCTTGCCCAATACTACTAACAAAGATGACAATTTAATTTACTGAAATTTGAGAAGCAATGCAAAACACTTGTTTCTCAGGGAGAAACAAGACACACTTTCTCCTAAGCCATTGTGGACACAGTATGATAAAATTTGATTTTCTTTGCCTTATTCTTTGAAATGATCCTAAAAGATAGCAAACACAAATGCATTAAAAGGCTATGTTCAAGTACAGTTAAGGCAGGCAAACAATGATTCAGACACCAGGAATAATAAGACACTGTACAAACAACTTCACCTTTCTGCATATTCAGTGGCCGGAACAAAATCTGCCAGATCCTCTGTGAAGTGCAGAGATCAGAAGCTTCTGAATTCCTCCAAGGAAAAGAGGATGAAAAAGTGAGTCATTCCTACCATCAATAGCAGCCTAGATCAGGGTTTCCCAAACTTGGGTCTGCAGCAGTTTTCGACTACAGTTCCCATTATCCCTGATCACTGGTCCTGCTAGCTAGGTATGGTGGGAGTTGTAGTCCAACTACAGCTGGAGACACAAGTTTGGGAAACCCGGGCCTAGATGATGGCACTGACCAAGCTGTGCACATTTTATTCAGGCACATGTTCTATCTGTGACCCACACCTATTTCCCTGCAGACACTGGAGTGTTAGCTGGATGAATGCACAGACTTTGCACAAAAATATAATGAAGCTGAAGAGTGGGCAGGATGGTCGATCGGGGTTTGTTGAAGGAAGCATGTTGAAGAAATCCAGGCTTCTGTTTTCCTAAGAGTGGAGCTGTTGTTTTGATCACACACTGTACTGATCACGAGTTAGCAGGGCATCATTTGAACCCACACTTGGAATGCTTGCAGCGCTAAGCTGAGCTCCCATCTGATGCCATAAAAAGGTAAAGGTAAAGGGACCCCTGACCATTAGGTCCAGTCGTGGCTGACTCTGGGGTTGCGGCGCTCATCTCGCTTTACTGGCCAAGAGAGCCGGCGTACAGCTTCCGGGTCATGTGGCCAGCATGACTAAGCCGCTTCTGACGAACCAGAGCAGCGCATGGAAACACCGTTTACCTTCCCGCCGGAGCGGTACCTATTTATCTACTTGCACTTTGATGTGCTTTCGAACTGCTAGGTTGGCAGGAGCAGGGACCGAGCAACAGGAGCTCACCCCGTTGCGGGGATTCGAACCGCTGACCTTCTGATCGGCAAGCCCTAGGCTCTGTGGTTTAACCCACAGCGCCACCCGAGAAAACAGCCTGGATTGCTTCAGCTCACTTGCTGTTATGCCCTAACTCTACAACGGTCTTCCCTCTAGGAAAGTTCAGAGTATGGGATAATGGCCCTCCTGGGTAAGCTACAGTACATACGTGTTTGTGCATATACTCCATTGTCTTTTGCCTCTGGCCTGTTGAGCCAGAAATGAGAGAGCAGTGCAGAGTTACAGAACCAGGAATGGTACACAGTCAGGCTCAGAGACATCCCAGCCCCTTTCCAGGTAAACCACCAATCCCTACTGACCCTGCCATTCATGGTTTGCCTGCCACAGTTTGCCACCCAAGCTCTACTCATTGTGTCTATCACCTTACGCTACCATAGGTGCTTATTCCACAGGAAAGCAACAAACTAACCATCCCAGAATTATAAAATTGCAAAATTGGGAGGGATCCCGATGGTCATGTAGTCCAACCCCCTGCAATGTAGGAATCTCAACTAGAACAGCCATGACTAATTTAGTTCTAAGTTGTAACCCATCCAAGGAAAGGGAGCCAGGTTGCCATACTATTTCCCAGATGTAAATGCCCTCAGTCTGCTATTGTCCCATTAGAGAAAACTTCAGGTACAAGGCAAATGGTAGTTGGGACCATTTTACAACCGTGAACTGGTGTGGGAAAATGGGTTTAAACTCTGTCCCTCAGCTGTTTTTAATTTGCTTTAAAACAAGGGAGATGGGACAACTGATCACTAATCTTCAACTTCTTATGTGTGTAGTATATGCCATCTTATGAAAACTAGACACAGCTTTCAATTATTCAAACACACTATATAAAAGTATTTATTCGCACGTGAGTGCACCCACCCCCCTTTACTGACTTTGTTGAAGCACTGAAGTGAAAAATAAAGAATGTGCCTGAGATTAATAAAGAGCTATATAATTTTGTGACCATTAACAACATGTGTAACTATACAGGCTATAACAATGATAACTGGAATCAAAATGACATAGTGCAGAAATAAAACCTGCAAGTTGATTAAAACCTGACAGTTGATTAAGCCTGCCAAGCTCTGTTGTCATCCGAACACGAAATAATGACACTTTCAAGTTCAGGGATCCCTGGAATGGCAATATTAGCTACTCTGCTCAAAGCTGGGCTGAAGGTGATTCTCTCTGATGTCACAGAAGCTATATAGCTGCCACCCAAAGGGGGCAGCATCTGGTACCACTAAATGTGGCCACACCTCATGGCGAGTTTCCCCTGCTCTGCTTCATGAGCTGCTCCTTGCAGAGAAAATCCACTGCATGATGAAATCATGCCGTAGTTTTTTAAGTACTAAGGGAGAGAGGAGGAGGAGGAGACGACGCAGGCAAGAAGCTTTGTGTTGTGGTCATGTGGTTTCTGTAGTCCAATCTCTAACCCAGTTCAAAAAACACCAACACCTGAGGGCCCAACACAAATGTCCAACATCCCTACAGTAGAGCAGGACTGGGTGAAATCTGGCCTGTGATACTTTCGTATGTGTTCACCCTAAGTTCAGCCCTGTTCCATATTATGCATAACCCATTGTAGAATTTGCATCTAAAAACGTATTTTAAAATGTATTTTCTTTCCAAAGATGCACCTCTCAATACATTTTCTCTCCATAAATGCACATTTTGAAATATTGCTGAAGATGTCTTTGTGAGGTGAGAACTGTTGGAATGTTTGGAAAGCGGCAAATAAGGTCACAAGCTACACCTAAGTCTGGGCAGGGAGAATCAAATCAATTTGTATCTTAACTTTGCAAATATCAAATTCCGCAAGTGCTGCATGTGTAGAGGCTCTGAGTCACACCCTCAAGGTAGACCCATTAGGACGAATGCACCAAAAGTAGTTTTGTCCATAAATTTCAATGCATCAATTCTTGAACAGGGCTAGCACTAAGGCATTCCACCATTTCTGAGAGTGGATGCTTCCAGGTAGCTACTGTTTGCACTGCTCTAGCTGCTGCAAATGATGAAAACCATACAATGGGGCTGTGGTGCATTGTAAAGTATGTTCACTCTGCTCTTTAAGTAGGTAGAAATACCATATCTTATCACTGATTTTCATTATGCACACACAATTCCTTTTCTTGTGTGATTTCTCCCCTCCCCATCAACATCAACCTCCAATTTTCCTATAAAACATGTGGGGGTGGGGGGAGTCACTCCTTTCAACTTTCCTCTGATAGTTTAAAGGCCACCACTGCACCTGCAAGAAATGACTCTAGTGACATTACGTGTGGTCCGTGTGACCTAAGCAGTAGCCTTTTCTTTTTTTAAAAAAAGAAACTAAATTAGTA
Organism: Podarcis filfolensis; assembly: GCF_964270895.1. Taxonomy (NCBI): domain Eukaryota; kingdom Metazoa; phylum Chordata; class Lepidosauria; order Squamata; family Lacertidae; genus Podarcis; species Podarcis filfolensis. Next base: position 25,912,425 of record NC_139607.1, on the reverse strand, counting down.
ATAAGCTTACCTATCACTTATCAGCTGACCATGTAAATAGCTTGCAGAATAGTAAAAAGGCAGGGGGTAATCTGAAGGGATAATAGCTCAGGGGAGGGGGAAAAAATACCCTATTAGCTCTGCTGGGGTCCACATGGCAAACAGCCTTTTCCGCTCATGAAAACCATAAATAGATCCACTGCACAGCAAGCGCACTGCCACGTTCAGCATGTTTCAAGTAAAGAAGGGAGGAACCAGGTGAGACAAAAGGCTAAGCTCAGTGTGATCAGCAGCATTAAAGGCTGCATTAGAAAAGGAGGGGGGGAATATGGTAGGAAGAACTGCATTGTTGTTGTTTTAAATAGGCTCATAGGCTAGCTTCTCATCCCATCGGTGGTTGGCGCTGACAATGCACCTTAATAAATTTTGGGTGCTGGATATTGTAAGTGGGTCAGTCTGCTTGAAATAAGGGGCAACAGGTGTTGTTATATATATATATATATATATATATATATATATATATATATATACACACACACACACACACACACACACACACACACATCAGATTTTTCCTGGAAAGGCCAAGTCTAGGGTGGAAGGATGCATTTTGATGCTTACACTGTTGTGTAAATGCTGTAAAAATAAAGGCATGCAGTGCTTTTCTTCTAGAAAAAAAGGTGGTGATACTCACCATGAAGTTGTTACAGTAAGTGGCACGTTTTTAATCAATGCTTTTCTTCTATATATATAAAAAAGGTGCTGGTACTGTGTACCCTTGCATACCCCCCAAGGAAAACAAAGGATAGCATGCATGAAGAGTACCTATCCCATAATAAAACACCTGTCTGCAAGCACCCTTAATTCTGTAGATTCCAAATATGCTCAGATCCAAATAAATAGTTCAGCCAATCATTTTCTTTTTTTTATATGGTGGAGGAACTCATCAGAATTGAGGTGTGTGTGTGATGCCTTGAGCACAGTTTCTAGCGATGGTGTAGATTTAGAAGACTGACAATACATGGTTTGTAATGTAGATTTACCTAATGAACAAGATCTGCATGTATTTGAAGGTCAGCTCTTTTGCCCTTGAAAATGGTCTTCCACTCACAATTTATTTCAAGGTTGTGTGTGCCTCTCTCGTGCTTGTGCAAGCCTCCATTCCTTTGACTTGGCCCTCAAAAGGCACCTGCTGGGTTGGTGTATTTAAATCCTGAAACTGATATGAACTTTCTTCTTTCCCTTTCTACAACGAGTATGTAATTTACTGAGCAATTGTTAATGTCTCCACACTTATGCCCTCAGAACAGGGCACATGCCTCATGGAAATGTGACCTTTTACAAAAAAATAATAATCATACGAGTTTGACTGTTTCAGGTGGAAGTCTGACTGTTGGAGGGAGGAGACAGAACACCTTTCCTCACAAGCAGCAAATCAGTCAACCATTTTGTTTAAAAAATAATAATCACCAGTTTTGGCACACTGACCCATGGAACCATAAATCATGGTGGGAGAGGGGGGAATCACACACACACAAAATGCAAACAGAAACCTCTTGATAGGACTAAGTTCAGCCCATCTATTTATGAGTGGGTATTGATAATTTCAGTGCTTTTCTTCTAGCAAAAAGCTGCCAGTGCTCACCTTGAAGTTGTTACAGTGAATACCACACTTTTAACCAGTGCTTTTCTTCTAGAAAAGGTGTCAGTACTGTGTACCCTTGAGTTTACCCCCAGGGAAAAGAAAGCTCTGGATAAACTTAACCCACAACTATGGCAGCTGGCAACCACCATTCTCCTTTGCCCCTCCTGAAATGCCCCTGTAAGTGATAATACATCATTACATAATATTATTCATCTAGAAGGGAAACTGGTGACATTTTCTGGGAGATCAAAAACTGAAAGGTTGAGATTGATTTTTTTTTTGCCTTTCACCACCCAATCAACACCCAAGGGTCTTCAAAATGCACCAAAAGCTTGAATTAGTGAACTTTTAATCCACCTCTACCTGATGAGTTTATGGGACCTGGGTGGTGCTGTGGTCTAAACCACAGAGCCTAGGACTTGCTGATCAAAAGGTCGGCGGTTCGAATCCCCGCGACGGGGTGAGCTCCCGTTGCTTGGTCCCTGCTCCTGCCAACCTAGCAGTTCGAAAATACGAAGTGCAAGTAGATAAATAGGTACCGCTCCGGCAGGAAGGTAAACAGTGTTTTCGTGCGCTGCTCTGGTTTGCCAGAAGCAGCTTAGTCATGCTGGCCACATGACCCAGAAGCTGTATGCTGGCTCCCTCGGCCAATAAAGCGAGATGAGCGCCGCAACCCCAGAGTCGGCCACGACTGGACCTAATGGTCAGGGATCCCTTTACCTGATGAGTTAAAACAGTTTAAATCCTTGTTAACTTCTATCACACTGTTCCAATGTACAGCCATACCTTGGAAGTTGAGCAGAATATGTTCCAGAAGTCCGTTCAACTTCCAAAACGTTCGAGAACCAAATCGTGGCTTCTGATTGGCTGCAGAAAACTCCTGCAGCCAATCAGAAGCCCTGTAAGCCCTGTTGGATGTTTGGGATCAAAAAATAGTTTGCCAACTGGAACAGTCACTTCCGGGTTTGCGGCGTTTGATGCACTTGGGTTTTGGAAAACAGGCTGCAAACTATGACATCAAAAAGTTTAGTAAGTAGGCTTTTATAGCCTGTCAGGCTTTGTAAGTGTCCTTGTGTGTTGAATTTTAAAAACACAAAATCTGAAAATTCCAACTTTGGAGTCCGAATTACAAAACAGAAAACCACCCAAAACTCATTTGTATGGAGTTTTGTGTCAGCTCTATAACCTAGCAACTAAAAAATAATCTGTAACACTGTAGCAGCCCCACACATTGTACCAGTGATCCCTACAATACAATGTCTGGTTGACATGCATCCATTATCTGCATCTTCTCACACGCTCACCTGAGAAGGCTTGCCCCGTCAGGATTCCCAGATACCCTAACAGTTTTTTTTAAAATTTGTGCCTATGTGATCATTTAACAACTGCCACAGGAAACTTTTTCTCTAAGCAGCGCCATCTGAAAATATTTTGCTGCCAAGAGCAGAGCCCTCTGTTGAGGCCTGTCCTTTAAAGAGACTGAAAGCCCCATTCAGAAATAAGTTCAGACCTTCATCTGTTCCTCATGCATGGTGTCGCTGGGCTTGGTGGCACAATACCATAATGTGAAGCTGCCCTAGGATGTAATCCTGAACATAGGTTGGTTGTTCAAATCCCATTGACCTCCGTGTGATTTATAGAGCCTACCAACTGGATGCAGGGTTGGAACCTAACTTGTTTGTCCTGGCATGACATCCACAGGAAACCACCAACTTAACGAAATGCTGCATGACTAAGAAGAGCCTATTCTGTTAACACTCTGAACTGGTGCTGCAAAAAAAAAAAAAACCCTACAAATGTTTTTAAAAAGTTTCTTGAACTGTTGGCCTGATTTCCTTTTGAATGTCTCTTCTGTCTACGGAGTAAAACTAATGAGAGGTATGGAAGCACAGAACTCCTGAAAGCTCATATATTCCTTTGTCCTGTGTAAAAGCTGTGCAGTAAAAAGGGAGAGCAAAGAGAGGCAGGCTGAATAGAAGTTTTCAAAGTTTGCTCAGCAGGGCAGGTGGCGTTTTCAGAGGCTGGAGCAAGGCCAGTCAACACTGGCCCACCTGCAAGAGAAAAGCAGAACAGACACCACTAACTAGCCAGCGAAAAGCAGCTGCATCTATTCTCCCTTTTTAGCACTCTGGATGTCAGCAAGAAGAGGAAGAGGACTTGGCAAGTTCCACATTGATGGTAGCCCACAAGAGAAGTCCTGGCTTTGAGTCTTCCAAGTTCAGGCTTTGTTGAAATGGCTTCCAATTTGGACAAGAATGTTGTTTATCACGACCCTTGTTGCACAACCCTGTTCTTAAGACTCCCATGGTTATGTTAGTCTGAACTTAACATAAAGACCTACTGGGCTGGCTGGAATTATCCCCTCTGCTCAAATAGGTTTCTTCTGGCAATATATATATGGAGAGGAAGAGAAGAGGGATGCCATGCTGCAACCTGAATATATTTATATTCTCTGTATCTTGCACAATATCTTTATATTCTCTGGTGCACCAAGAGCAAGATACCCCAATTATGTTATTCACAGTTTTGCAAAAGTATCCTTAAAATGGCTACTCTTATTTTGAAGAAACGTGGCGGCAAGGCACCAATCTGGAATGTAAGGATTTCTAATCTGAATTAGGGCCCTCAGGCAGTTTCCTGCCAAAAATCCACTTCCCCAGCAACCATCTGCCCTCAAAGGTGCTGTTTATCAAAAGCAGGACACATTTCTCAATGCAGGAAATTCTCTGTACAGAAGATGAATTTAGTCAACATTTGTTGGAAACAGGTGAGTTCCTATGTGTCACCTGCCTATATTTCCAGCATAATAAGACATTGTTGACGGATTTGTGCCTATCAGCTGCAGCCTAGTTATTTCTTCCAAATAAAGACAATTTGACAGCCAGTGCGAAATAAGTTCTGCCATTACTGAAAAAGCCGAGGTTACCATAATAATCGTCCAAAAATAACTGTGCCCACAGCATTTTTCCTGGAGCAGCAAAGAAGTTGAAGACTGAGAAGAATCATTTCAAAGGACAAGTATTTTAATGCAACCTGAGCCTACACATGTCCTCTCGGGTCTTCTGTGAGCTTTTGCCACTAACAGTGCAATTCTACATGTCTCTATAAGCCTGTTTGACAATACAGGACCTTACTCCCAGGTGGGGATAGATGAAGCTGCCAGTTCTTCTCTCTCTTTCTCATTTTTCCTTCCTGAAATTCAATTCTGCATCAGTTTGTGATTAATAGGAAGTTCTCATGAAAATTCATCTGCGTTTTTGTGTGAATTTCTTCACATATGCACATTAAAGGTAAAGGTAAAGGGACCCCTGACCATTAGGTCCAGTTGTGACCGACTCTGGGGTTGCGGCACTCAATTCGCTTTATTGGCCAAGGGAGCCAGCATACAGCTTCCGGGTCATGTGGCCAGCATGACTAAGCCACTTCTGGCGAACCAGAGCAGTGCACGGAAACGCCATTTACCTTCCCTCCAGAGCGGTACCTATTTATCTACTTGCACTTTGACGTACTTTCGAACTGCTAGGTGGGCAGGAGCTGGGACTGAGCAACAGGAGCTCACCCCTTCGCAGGGATTTGAACCACCCACCTTCTGATTGGCAAGTCCTAGGCTCTGGTGGTTTAACCCACAGCGCCACCCGCATCCCTATATGCACATTACTGCAGGCAAATTTCCCTAACAAAATGACTTTTTATGTTATACTCACCAATAAATACATTTTTATGCACCCTACTGCCCCTAGTATTGCACATTTGGTTGGAGAAGTATACTGCACATTTTTAAAATGTGAGAATTTTGAAGGGTGGCTGTGTTTCGGTGCATTTCTTTTTTCAAGCAATGCAGATCAAGGAATTCCACATAAACATGAACAGCACTAATTTTTCTCCCAGTTGTACTCCCAGGTGAGTGTTTATGGGATTGCTGCCTTCTATTTTTATGGGGAGCGCAATGAAGAATTGCAGGACACTACATATCATAGGAGGGACGCGGGTGGCGCTGTGGGTAAAACCTCAGCGCCTAGGACTTGCCGATCGCATGGTCGGCGGTTCGAATCCCCGCGGCAGGGTGCGCTCCCGTCGCTCGGTCCCAGCGCCTGCCAACCTAGCAGTTCGAAAGCACCCCCGGGTGCAAGTAGATAAATAGGGACCGCTTACCAGCAGGAAGGTAAATGGTGTTCCATGTGCTGCACTGGCTCGCCAGATGCAGCTTGTCATGCTGGCCACGTGACCCGGAAGTGTCTGCGGACAGCGCTGGCTCCCGGCCTATAGAGTGAGATGAGTGCACAACCCTAGAGTCTGGCAAGACTGGCCCGTACGGGCAGGGGTACCTTTACCTTTACATATCATAGGATACAAATAAAATATGAAGTAAGCAATTTTTTGCCTCCTTTTGTCCTTTTTTGTTGTTTAAATGGTATCTTAAGCATGGCATATCCAACATTTGTGTGCAAAAATAAATAAATTAAAAGTAAGTAGCCAAAAATAGGGGAAAAGGCATGAATTCAGATGAGTTTCCCCTCATTCAGTTTTTATGCTTATTTCCACCTGCTGAATGTAAGAACTAGTTGAGATTCACCCACTGCTGCAAAGGCTTTTGTTTCAGCAGGAATTACATGGAGACAAGCCATAATTCTAATGCTTAAAGAACAAGTCATTTATCTAATTATATAGTTTAGTCTCTGTTCACAAACCAGCCTTGTATATTGAAAAGATTCAGAGCAGATGTAATCTAATTTTTTTTCTTTTTTTAAAAATTGTACTTTTAAGTAGTAGCCCTGATAGGAAATTTGCAGAGTGTAAGAGTGTCACAGTACAATAACAGGACGAAAATAATAATAATATAAACTTTGAAGCCAGTGCTCATATCATTTTAAAAGAAAGATTTAGGCTACAATCCTGCACACACTTACCTGGGGGTAAGAGCAACTGAATATCATTAGGCTTAGCTCTGAGTAAACATATAGTATTATTTGGGCAATTCTTATTCTCAGTCTTGTCAAGCTGTTTTGTTTTTTAAACAGCCTTTATTGCATTGAAAAAAATGTAGATGGGCATAACTTCAGTGGACTGCACTGTGTAATCTATGATTTATAAATGTGTAGATGTGGCCTTCAGGGTGTCCAATGTCTTTTTGGCTGGCCTGATTCCCTCATGAGACTTCACTTCCATGCAATTAGATACCACCCAGGCGACAGCTACCACCTGAAATTTAGGCACTGACTCCATTGAAAAGCAAATTCAGGAAGCAATGAGGAGATGTGGAAGTTCTGTGATTCAGCAGAAAGAGAAAGGTTTTTCTACTGATTCAGACCAATGGCTTGCAGCGGGTGGGGAAGTGTATTTTAGTCTGCGTTTCGAATACTGATTTGAATACAAGTTCCCGCTCGAGGGAAGCAGCTTGGATTGACTGCAACAATATCTATGGCTACTTGTCTGTTTACTTCTCAGTACCAGTTGCTGGGAGATAAAAGCAGGAGAAGTCAAAGGTCTGATTTACACACACACTTGTTGGTCACTTGATAACTGCAACATCAAGAGAGGACTTCAGTGTGTAAGTGAGGAGAGGACACAGCTGAGTGCATGTTTAGCATACAGAATGTGCCAGAGCCAATCTCTAGTTAAAAGGACCCTGCATAGCAGTGTTTGGAAAGCAACTACTGCCTGTGGCCATGAGAGCAGCCACTTGTCAAAGGAGACAGTTGTGGGCTGGATGCACCATCGTTCTGTATCAGTAAAACATGGCTTCCTAAGCCGCAGGTCTTTGAAGTTTTTAGTTCAAAGAAAAAGCCTTCCTTGCCACCATCCCCCATTAGTAGGGTGGCAGGTCGCCATCAGGTACGAAGAATAAATCTCAGAGGCACTGCAGATCATACAAATTGTGAATTACAGATGGAGAGAAAAAGGGACGCTGTGGTCTAAACCACTGAGCCTCTTGGTCTTGCCGATCAGGAGGTTGGCGGTTTGGATCCTCGCGATGGGTTGAGCTTCCGTTGCTTGGTCCCTGCTCCTGCCAACCTAGCAGTTCGAAAGCACATCAGTGCAAGTAGATAAATAGGTACCACTCCGGCGGGAAGGTAAATGGCGTTTCCGTGCGCTGCTCTGGTTTCGGTGTTCTGATGTGCCAGAAGCGGCTTAGTCATGCTGGCCACATGACCCGGAAAAACGGTCTGCGGAGCGGAGAAACGCCGGCTCCCTCGGCCTGTAAAGCGAGATGAGCGCCGCAACCCCAGAGTCGTTTGTGACTGGTCTTAACTATCAGGGGTCCTTTACCTTTAGAACAAGCAAAGACCCATGGGCATAGCCAAGGGGGGCAGCCCCACCCCCAATCAATAAAAATACATAGCTAACTGAGGTTCTTCCTTCCCCCAACAAAGGCCTGACCCCCCCCCCCTGCCTAACAAAAATCCTGGCTATGCCCATGCAGACCTACAACTATTCTTTGAACTTGTGGCTGTAGCTTCTGAGTACTTCAGTGGCCTCCAGCCATAGAAGATTTTTTTAAAAAAAAATATGCCTCAAATTAAAATACTACTAAAAGGGTATTACCAGCTAAGGTGCATGCTGTACTTGGAGTGCTGGGTGAAATATGATTATACAAGTCTGCAAGATAGTCCCCAAGTATGTTTTTTTATATATACATAGCATTAACACCTGACTAAGCACATAAACAATAAGGCGACAGGATACCAAGACCAGCATGATATAGGCCAATACATTCTGCAGCCGCCAAAGCTTAATCTGAACCATCATCAAGGCCAGCCTCACACAGAAGGCGATTCAGTCCATTAAAGCTTCAAGGTGACAATGTACTGAACAATTAATTTTATAAATAATATGGAAAGGAGAGGATTTAAATATTATTTTTATGCTCATCCTATCCTAAGTCTTCTTACAGTACCATTCTATACATTCTACTCAGAAGCAAGTCCAGTTAGCGTTCAGTTCCCAAGTAGGGATGGATGGATCCATCCATTTTAATTGTCTCGGTTTTTCATATTTCCAGTCTTAAAATTGCTTCTCCACATTCAGCAGCAATTTCTTAATTATTATTTTTTTAAGCCCTGAAAACTCATCAGCGTTTGGGTGCAACTTTATCTAAATATTGCATGTTTGTATGCAATCCTGCTCAATACACACATTTTTGCAAAGCGGCTTTGCCTAAAAGAATACCTTTTTTGCTTCACAAATATATGCATTTTATGGACACTTTACCACAGTGTATACAGTTTTTGTACACATTATTTACCTGAATAACTGCATTGCAAAATTCAGAAGTACACATTTCAAAGTGTTTCAGTTCTTGTATCATTCGAGGAAGTGCAAATTAGACAGGTTCACCTTTAAATGTGAGCTGATGAAATTGATTACAATGCCAAAAAGTTACCAAAGTATGAGTCTCACTGAACTCAGTATGACTTGCTTCTGAGTAGACATGTATAGGATTATGCTGCTAGACATCTTCTCTCTAGACTGTCATGGATGTGGCAAAAAATTAATCTCACATACTTAATCCTTTAGTACTGATATTATTTTCAGGTTATGATAGAATCCAGATGCTGATCATCATAGCAATACATTTTTAAAAAAATGCACAAACCTCACTATGCACAATTTAACTCACCCCTGTCTTGAGCTCAGATGGAAAAAGCAAACTTTCAAAGCATTTTGGATATAAGAATGATCAGTGTTAATATATATAATAGCAAAGTTCACTGTAACGTATTATGACATTTTTAATCAAAAGAAAGACAATCTTTCAAATCCAGATGAAAGACCTACTGCCAGTATCTTCCACTTAGTCTAACCATGCTGGTTCTATAATCTACATTCTCTGGAATAACCACTTCCTTTACAAACCTGAGCATAATCTCTCTACAGCTGGCTCACATTTATTATCAATGTCACCAGACTGCACATTTATTTTAAACAGGGATTTTACTGACATCTGGTGGCAATAAGAAAAAACTCACCCTTTTCATAAAATATTACACAATTCCAGTTTTGTATCAAACCCACATTTCAAGGGGATAGTCCAGAGAGCAGGGGGACCATCAAGCCATGTGCTTAATAACATTTAAAGTTTTGTAGCAGTAACTCATAACACAAGAATGTCTCTCAAAGATCAGCTACTCCAATATTTTAGATGGGGAATGTAACTGAAGAATGCAGCATATGAGTCAACCCAATAATAGCAATGCATGAAACAGATAAGCCAGAGGGACACCACTAGCTGCGGCTATGAGATATCACCAATACATAGTGTCCATGTCTGAGGCAAGGGAGATAGAAGAGGCTTACCAATAGCAGGGTGCAGATCTCATTTCCAACAATAAGTTAGGAATGTGCAAAATCCCTGAAAAGTTGATTTCAAGATAATATAGTATCCAACTATTACAAGTGTGGCTTAAGTTTTGTCCAATGGCAGGTATTTTACAAAAGAAGCACGAAGCCAGAATTGTGTTGTTGTTTAGTTAGTTAGTCATGTCCAACTCTTCGTGACTCCATGGACCAGAGCACGCCAGGCACTCCTGTCTTCCACTGCCTCCCGCAGTTTGGTCAAACTCATGCTGGTAGCTTCGACAACACTATCCAACCATCTCGTCCTCTGTCGTCCCCTTCTCCTTGTGCCCTCCGTCTTTCCCAACATCAGGGTCTTTTCCAGGGAGTCTTCTCTTCTCATGAGGTGGCCAAAGTATTGGAGCCTCAGCTTCAGGATCTGTCCTTCCAGTGAGCACCCAGGGCTGATTTCCTTCAGAATGGATAGGTTTGATCTTCTTGCAGTCCATGGGACTCTCAAGAATTGTAAGGGAGGAGTGGCTGCATCTGATCTTCATCAACTTGCTGCCTTAAAGTGGAAAATTCTATACATACATCTTTCCAGACAAATACTTGATTAGCATCTCCTCTAACACCTCAAGTCACTGAGCATTCACAGCCTCCATGGCAAATTATACTATAAAACCCTTGATAAAAAAGAGACTGGAAATGCTTGAAACTTGCCGATTAGTTCCTGGAACCATGAGGCAGACTGAATGGGTGCAAGAGTTTTGCACCTTTGGAGGTAGAGAAAGACCTGCCACCTTGGCAGTACGGGTGAGATAGTGGCCTGCGGACCCCCAAACAGGCAGGGAGGTGGTAATGTCAAACCCTGGAGTGCTCAAAATAATTCTTTTCAATGTGAGGTTCCTGCATTGGCTCAGAGCTCTTTAGGGAGATCTCACGTCATCTCACCTGAACCAAGTCAGGATTTGAGATTTGTCTAAATTTAATACGCATCCCTAGTTTGTAATTTAGTGGGGCTTACTCCTGGGTAAGTAGGGTTAAGATTGTAGCCTATCTCACAAGCTTGATTTCACAGGTAAGCATAGACTTGCTATCCTGTCTCATGTCCCTCACTCAGGGATCAGGGAAGGGCAATTTAGTCCCTGTTGCTATTTTGTTCCTTGTGTCCTGGGTTGTTTGAACTACTTGTAGAATCATAGAATTGTAGAGTTGGAAAGCGTTCCTACAATGTAGGAATCTGAACCACAGCTTCCAAGACAGGTAGCCATCCAACCTCTGCTTAAAAATATCCAAAGAAGGAGAGTCCACCACCTTCTGAGAGAGTCTGTTCCACTGTTGAACAGCTCTTACCGTCAGAATGTTCTTCCTAATGTTTAGTTGGAATCTGCTTTCTTGTAACTTGAATCCATTGGCTTCGGTCCTACCCTCTTCCATGTGACAGCCCTTAAAATATTTCAAGATGGCTACCATATGTGCTCTCAATCTCCTCTTTTGCCTGCCTCACACCCTACCAATCACAATGGACACCTGCCACCACTGATGATCTAGAATTTGGTCTACATCAAGCCATCTTTTTTTCCTTGCACATTTCACAGGAAACAGTCATATGCTTATGTAGGCGCTTCCTCTGTTATTCCAGTTTGGCAACATTTGATTAGACCCATTTAGATCTAATCCTGCCAAATGGTGAGGGGGTGATTCAGGGGTCTTCTTCTCCCTCTTTTTGCTGTCTCCCCCTCCCCTTTTTATATGGCAAGTTCCCCTCTTGTGTTTTCAGTGTGTGGTGTTCCAGTGTCTGTTGCTTAACAGATTGGATGCCATGTGTAAACACTTAATCATTTAATTAGACAATAAGGCACTCTGCCATTAATGTGTGGCCTGTGTGTACTGCAAAATAGACATCTGAAACTGAGCAGCGGCCAATTCACACAATCCTCCAGGCCTGAAAGTATGTCACGGTATGGAAGCAGATTGTTTCACATTAACCCAATGGGATCTTGCTGCTTCATTTCCCACTGCCGTCACCACCATAAATATTCTAAGGGATTAAACAAAGGGCTTCTAATTTCACTTGCAATAACATTCCCTATTAAAAATATATACCCTGGGCCAACAGCATTGTCTGGTGAGGCCTCAATGTCACTATTCTACTACTGAATCTAGAACTTGTGCACAAATGGTCTCTTGAAATTATTCACCTTGTTTTGTAAAGGAAAAAGTGGGGACCATTTCACTGAATTTCTCCAGGGAGAGAATAAATTATCTAACTATTTCTCAGAGGTGGAGCTTACCACTTGCATCAGCAATAGCAAAACGTCTTTCTTTCCCCTAAAAAATGATATTTCCCCCTGCCACTCTGAGTGGTAGCCTGGCTACCATTTTGGATTGGCACCACTGACGCCATTCTGCATCCTTCACAAAGCCCTGAACTTACTTTATTCCAGAAAATTGTGGAGATGAGAAACTAGCCATCACAAAAGAAATGGTGAGGATACAGAGAAAAATCTTTTTAAGGGGTGACGGTGAGGCAGATAAAAGTCTCAGAACTTTTATGAGAATATATGTCTTCTGAGAAATTTCAGATCAGCTCGAACTGAAGAAACTGACCAGAGCTATTTTGAGTAATCAATATTTATCAGCTCTTTAATGTGGCAGATCTATATCAGTTACCAACGAGAAAAAGATGTCTATTACCAAATCACATCTCTTATTTGCTTAAATTTTGCAGCTCTAAGCTGCAAATATGTCACATTTGGACCAATGAGGGTAAAAATAACTTGTGGAGCACATCCTAGATTTCGAAGGACATGATAATAGATTTGGATGGCATGCATGCCTATGGTATGAAAAAGCAAAGGTCCATAAAGCATTTCAGAATCATATAATAAGAAAAATGATTTTCAGGGTATGGGGGGAAATTTATTTGAGCAAATAACGCCCTGGTGGCTTTCCCCTTTGGAAGCAATATCTTTGAGAAAAGTGAACATGAGAAATAATTGGCCAACATATAGAGAACTGCTAACCAAAGTGGAAAATCAGTTAAAATTAAAAGATTTTGAAGAGATAAGGGAACTAGTAACAGATTGGCTGTAGTATTTTCAATTGAATGAAATCTTCAAGATAAACAAAAAGAGAGGTTTTAGTTATGACATATCAAGATTCCAAAAATAACTTCTAGAAAACAATATTAAAACTCTGTCCAAAATGTACAACTTGCTCCTAGAACAGCATACAAAGGATGAACAGGTTTAATCGGTTATGATGAACTGGGCAAAGGACTTAGGACATAACATACAAATGGCTGATTGGGAGAGGCTATGGAGAACAGATTTGAAATTCACTGCATGTTGTACGCTGAAAGAAAATTATATGAAAATGAGGTACCGGTGGTATCTAACTCCTACTAAGTTATCCAAAATGTATAGAACAAGCTCCAATAATTGCTGGAAGTGTAAAGAAAGTGAGGGTACCATTTATCATATGTGGTGGTCATGCAAGATAACAAAGTCTTCTTGGGAACTGATATACAATGAATTGGGATAAAAAGTTTAAAATAACATTTGTTTTTTTAAAAAATCAGACACATTTCTATTAGGAATCACAGGTTCCGATATCCCACTTGCATATGTTACCTATGAATCACTTGGTTTTCTATGAATGCCCAAATATGCCCAGATAATATGCACCTTGCTTTTCTCTATTGAGAAGTTTCCTGTGTGTCTCTTTATCATGTGCAACAACAACAACAAAATCAAATGTTTTATAAAGATAGTAATGCATTCAAAAATGTTTTAAAATCATTTGGAATCCTAAAATTGCAGAGTTGGAAGGAACCATGAGGGTCATTTAGTCTACCCTCCCCGCAATGCAGAAATCTTTTGCTCAAACCCATGACCCTGAGATTAAGAGCCTCATGCTCTACTGACTGAGCTGGCTGTGTTTATCCACTTCTGATGTATCTAGCATTGTGATTATTAGGCTCTTTAAATTAACACAACACAGGGGTGCAATACTGCAGGTGGCGCAAACACACAGTGAATTCATCTGGTAGAAACCAATAGCGCCCTCTGTCCCCTACCAGTACACTGAAATACAGTCATACCTCTGGTTGAAGTAGCTTCAGGTTAAGTGTTTTCGTGTTGCGCTCCGCGGGGACCCAGATGTAACAGAGCATGTTACTTCCGGGTTTCGCCGCTCAAAATGACGTCATGTGCGTGCGTGGAAGCGGTGAAACGCAACGCGCAGTCATGTGTTATGTTCTACTCAGGATGCAAACGGGACTCCGGAACAGATCCCGTTCACATCCAAAGGTACCACTGTAGTCTCTTGTGCTAGGGAAGAAAAAAGCTGTAGAGCAGAGATGGACAACCCTTGGCTCTCTGGGTGCTGCTGAGCCACAGCTCCTATTAGCCCAAGCAAGCATGGGCTATGGTCAGAGATTATGGGGCTGGAGTTCGGCAACATTTAGAGGCCCATAGATTCCTCAGCCTGCTATGGATAAATAACTAAGTCATACTCAGAGTAAACCCATTGAAATTAAAGGACATAAATCTATCTGTTTAATGAATCTACTCTGTACAGTCATACTTCGGAAGTCGAACAGAATCCGTTCCGGAAGTCTGTTTGACTTCCAAAGCGCAACTTCTGATTGGCTGCAAGAAGCTCCTGCAGTCAATCGGAAGCCACGTCAGACGTTCAGCTTCCAAAAACAGTTCGCAAACCGGAACAATCACTTCTGGGTTTGCGGCATTTGGCAGCCAAACGTTCGAGAACTAAGCTGTTCAAAAACCAAAGTACAACTGTACTGCCAACACTGGATAATGCCCAGTGATTCAACCAAAATTGTGTGAAATTGGCCCATTCATTTGAGGATATATGATCCCATGAACAGCCCAACTAACTTGGTTTCATTTTTGATTTGCCAATTCATTGATACCTTTACTTAGCAATAGGGATGAAGGAGAATTCAATTTGGTTAGCATTTAAATGCAAATCTAACAAAGTCATATTTCCCAAAACAATATGAAAACCAAAACACAACCAGAGTCAAATCTTCACACATATAAAAAAAAATGCTGTGAAAATGCTTTTTTAAAAAACCTTTTGAAAAATACATTCAATTTTGCATAGCTCGCTGTCACCATCTAGTGTCACATTTGTATATTGCACTTTACAACACATTTAAAATGTTTTATTTGCAGCTGTATAGCTGAGTCCCAGCTTTCAAAATTCACACTCACCTGAATTTTGCAAGCCAGTTGTCTAACCAAAGAATGTCCACACAAATGCATATATTAGGGAGAAGTGTACATAAGCATTAATATATTAGCAAAAATAACATACAAAAATGCATTACAGTAGAGGAAATTGCTTGTAAAATGTGCACATCAGTCAAAACTGCATTCAGAATGTGTTTATTCAGAGAAATTTTCACTGAAATGCTAATGAATTTTCAAGGAGAGGGGTTTTTTTAATGCAAATTGCTGCAGAAATGTCAAGAATTGAATTTAAGGTTGGAAAAGTGAAAATTAAAATTGACAGGTCCTTCAATCTCTATTTGGCAATAATCTCTATTGAACTCAGTGGAGCTTATTTCTGATTCGATTTGCATATATGATATGATTGCTCTCATTTTCCAACCTTCCCCCCTCCCCCCCACCCCAGCAAGGGGCACCTTCTACATTTCAGGTCTGCTTTCAAATAAAGTATATCTGAGTTTTATCAAACATTATTAAAAGAAAGAAAAGAATTCATGTATAAAAGAATTTTCTCTTGTATTTCAGGTTTATAAATAAGCTCCCATAGAATGGCAACATTATATTATTAACAAGCCTGCTTCAATCATTGCACTTTCTTTGGAACATATTTTAATATTGCAGATCTCAAATAAAATAAGCAGCTTGAGAAACCGTCTGCCCATTCTTTAAAAGTGTCTGCTTTTCTGTAAATATTCTACTTCTGTACACTATAATGGTTCCTCAGGGAGTGGGGAAAGGTAGCGTTTGTGGTGTGGTGGTATTCAAATACACTGCTGAGATCAATGTTTTCTCAGAACAAAATATCATAGATTTGTTTTCCCTGAGACAATAGCACATCCATCATGAAACACTTACTCCCAAAGTGGGCGAAATGATTGCAAACTAGTCAGTTTGCTACAGCTATCCTCTGGCAGCTCTTTGGGGTCCAACTCCCTGGCAGGGTCTACCACTTAAAAACACACACATTCCAATCAGTGCTGGGCATCTGGGTCTGGGAGATGCCAGTTTAATTTTCCAGAATGTCCCCAGTGTAGCATCATCATGGAGCACTGTGGCAAATTTAAATGCTCCACATATCTTGAGCTGATTGAGATAGTGATTGCCACTGCTAGACTAGCCCTCCAGATTCTCTGTTTTCCTTTTACCTTAAATGTTTGCACCTGCAAATAAATTCCTTTACAATATTACCAGATCTATATTTTTTGATGTATTAGGTACCCATCTCAAAATGCAAAATACAACTTTCCCCCACTTCATCTAATTAATAACTTGGAAAAAAGGGGGGAGGGGGGAGCCTACAGTATTGCGTTGGTACAGCTGAGCTTTCTACAAACATCTTCAAAATCTCATCACTAGATGGCAGCGACCTTCACAAATTTCCAATCAATGAAATCTTTATACGAACTCAACGTATGAGCCAGCCTTTTGCATTTCCCTTATTAAATGCTGATTAGTGCCTAATGTGGATGTTTTGTTTCCATCCGCAAATACTATTCACTCGGATTCCTCACAATATTACTGAACCATTTGTCAGGAAATTAAATAGGCAGGTTTTCAAGATATGCCATTTAGAAAATGAATATTTGCATGCAGGGAAAGCGTCGCCTTCATTTAAAGTAGAGTTCTGCAACAAACTTAAGGAAAACTTCTTCACAGCTTCTAGCTGATTTTGGTGAAATGGAGAATGTGCATACAGACCAGCCGTTGTGCACATTTATCCAAAAGTGGATAATGTGTACAAATGAGAATGGACAATGGTCAGGGACTATGCAGACCTTCTGATCACCAGTGGTACCATATTTTGCACATTGCCTGTTGCACAAATTCATATTCTCCATTTGGAGACTATGGGCATTAGCTGGTCAATGTGTGTAATACATTGTCCAACATGATGTGAGGTCTATGCATATGAAACAGACAATGTGCACAGTTCTCTATTTATGATGTCCATGAATGATCATGACAGACCATTTTTATGCACATTCTCTATTAAACTCACATCAATTAACCCATTGGAAAGAAATGAGCTGTTGGAAAGTGCCCAAAGATTTTTTTAAAAGCACAATATACAGTAAGCATCACTTAACCCAAAGCGATGAGTTGAAGAATTAACCAGATTAGTTGAGCCCTAGATACTAGTGAGTCCAATGCTCAAGGTGGTGGTTTCTGCGCATGCTGTAGAGCAGGCACCCCCAAACTCGGCCCTCCAGCTGTTTTGAGACTACAATTCCCATCATCCCTGACCACTGGTCCTGTTAGCTAGGGATGATGGGAGTTGTAGTCTCAAAACAGCTGGAGGTCTGAATTTGGAGGTGCCTGCTGTAGAGGGAAGTAAAGGATAGATGGGGCTCCTCAACCTGGGAAGGTAGCCCATCTAGGAGAAAGAAAACTCTGATCCTAAACCTCCTCTGCCTTGCAGGATATCTTCAGAAGAAAAGGCTAAGGAGTAAACCCTACACCAATCCGGAGTGGAGTTGGGTGGCATTTGTACACTCACTTCTGGCAACTCCTGGTGCCAAATTTACCGTCCTGCTTTCCTTTGGATCACATCAATGAAGTCAAGAGGGGGTTCTTATTGTCTGGGCAACCCAGAACCTCCGCACACACTGCCAAGGGCAGGCTTCCTCAACCTCAGCCCTCCAGATTTGAGACTGCAATTCCCAGCATCCCTGACCGCTGGTCCTGCTAGCTAGGGATCATGGGAGTTGTAGGCCAAAAGCATCTGGAGGGCCGAGGTTGAGGAAGCCTGGGCCAGGGCTTGCACCTGAGGTCACTTCAGTGCTGCTAACACAGCCATTTGACTTCACCGCTGGAGGCGCACTCCATTGTCTCTTGAGACAGATGGATGTCAACAACAGATGCTAGGCAAGGAGGCCCACTGCACAGGGGAAGAATAGGAAGAGGAAGAATAAGCCTATCTGTCTCTACAGTTGAATGTCTGGTGTTATAAAGAGTTCCAGGAAGGAGGATAGATGATGGTACATATGGCATGGAAAGGAAGGGCAAAATAAGAGCTATTGAAGCAGAACAAGAAGAGTCAGAGCTGAGGCTAGGCTGCTGCAAGGCTACGCTAAGGTCAGAAGTGATGCAGTGAGGAAAGATGAGATGAAGGCAAACAAATCTGAACAAAAACAGCCAAGAGCACAGAGATGTTTAGTAATCGATAGTATGCACCAAATCGTGTTGCCCCCAGTGAATACATCTGTCCGATGCTCAAGTCACACACCTCTATAATTAAAAGTTGGGTTTATCTCTCCACTCCTTTCAAGTCATGATTATTGATAGATGGGGGAAACAATTAGTGATTAATTCCAGATAATTACTGGCAATTACTCTAGATTAATAAATCAGGAGTAAAAGGTTGAATTGTATGTACATAGCACTGAATGGTGACGCTTGTAAATTCGACCTATACAATTTATTATCGTGATCCTTTTTAATAATGAACATGCATGTTTGAGTGATTACAAGTTTGGACGTGAAACAGGGCCACCCAAAAATAAGAAAGGGGTTTCTGCATCCTTGTGGGAACCTCTTAGGAACACAAATTGTGCAAACTAATAAATTGAAAGGGGGGGGGGAACTAAACAAAAAGAGGTTGCAGTCTTTCAAGACCCGAGATTTTCCAGCATTTTTTGGAATGTTTAGGGCATATCAATTATAAAAGTCTAGAGCAACTCATATTCTGGAGAGGGGACATCCGTATTCACACTGAATGCTACTTTTTGTTTGGTGTGAGACACCCTATCACATCCACACTAAAATCCTGTATTTCGCCATCCCTTCACAATGGACACATCTCCCATTTGCTCCAGAAAAAGGAGGGGAAAGGGTTTAAATGAATTGGAATTCTTGCAGATGTGGGTGTTGCAAGCCAGTCTTTAATTAAGGGCAGTTGAGTCATAGTATGTTTGAAGTGTCAGCTGAAGAAGGAAATATGAAAACAAAGAGGATTCTGGGCTGCTTGAGCTCCTAACATCTTCTGCTATACTTCCCCCCCCCTTCTCACATTTGTTGTTGTTGTTGTTGTTTAAAGGAACAGGGTCAGCACTGACAGTCCTGATATTGATACCTTCTGAACAGCAGGAGGAGGTTTGAGGAGGATGAGTGTAATGTACTGAGTTGAATAGGATCCAAATGCAGCAGTCTGATTGGTCCTAGAAGACTGCAGCAGTATGATTGGTCCGCAGGAGCCACCCAATCCAGCTCCAGGTGGAAGTGAATCCACAACCTGATTGGCCTACAGGAAAATCCCGGAATTAGCCAATCACGTGCGGCCCATTGTGTAAATAATGTATATAAAGCAGATATTTTTGGGGAACTTTCATTCCTCACTACTATGAGCTGAATAAAGAGCATGAAATCCACACTCAACTCTGAGTATATTTCAATGAGAATGAAAAAAATGTCTCTTCTTATGAGCACTAAGCCAGGTGTGGAGAACTTTTTGCCATCCAAGCTGTTGCTGAGCTGCAATGACCACCAGCCCAGGGGTGTAGCGTGGGGAGGGCCAGGGGGGCCATAACCCTGGGGAACAGCCATGCAAAAATCCCTGCCCTGTCTGCCACTGGGGGGGTTGTCTCTGGGCCCCAGAGCCTGCCCTGACCTTACTGCCACACCCCATAGCTCCTCGCTGAATGGGTGCCCGGACAGTGTTGGGAAGATGCACCTGCCAAGGGCAGCCGGCTGGGCTCTCACCTGCACGGGCAGGCAGGCAGGTAGCACAGCGCGGCCCCATTAACCCTCTGTGCCCTGCGCCCACCCGGCTGGCGCAATGGGTTTTGTTCAGCCCCAGCAAGCATAACAGCCGGAGCTGATGGGAGTTATAGTTTGAAACAGTTGGTGGACCAGAATTTTCCCACACCTGCCCTAAGGAGTGCTATGCTATGAGGTTCTTGTTTCATAATAGCTGGAGCTCTGATCAGAAGTACTCCGGTTAGGGGCTGGGGAGAGACAGCGCCATAGGGACACACATGAGTCCCTATTCACTCCCTCTAATGCCAAATGTGAGTGGTCTGGTGCCACCCAAAAATAAAAGGAGTGTAAGGGAACTCTGTAGGAATTTATTGCTTTTTAAAAAATAAAATAAAAAGAAATGTTCATAACCTCCAAACATAGCCAACAAAAAAACCTATGCCCAGTGACTTCCAAGAAAACATTGAAGGAAGCTGAGCCACAGAATGCCAGCAGTAGGTACTTCCAGATGGGGATAATGTTAAAATTGGGTCGCTCGGATACAGTGGTACCTCAGGTTAAGTACTTAATTCGTTCCGGACGTCCGTTCTTAACCTGAAACTGTTCTTAACCTGAAGCACCACTTTAGCTAATGGGGCCTCCTGCTGCCGCCGCGCCGCTGCTGCGCGATTTCTGTTCTCATCCTGAAGCAAAGTTCTTAACCTGAGGTATTATTTCTGGGTTGGCAGAGTCTGTAACCTGAAGCGTATGTAACCTGAAGCGTATGTAACCCGAGGTACCACTGTATCGCAAAGAGTCCACTGGCAATAGAGGTTTGTTTCCTAACATACTAAATTTCCTTTGGAAATTTCCTTTGAATTGGGTGGGGACGGGGGAAATATTGGCTGGCATTTTGATGACAAGAATGTTGCGTGAACCCTGCGGGGGGGAGAGAGACATGTATGTGGAACATCAACCTCACAATAAATACAGTGGTACCTCAGGTTACAAACGCTTCAGGTTACAGACTCCGCTAACCCAGAAATAGTACCTCGGGTTAAGAACTTTGCTTCAGGACGAGAATAGAAATCGCACAGCGGCGGCAGCAGGAGGCCCCATTAGCTAAAGTGGTACCTCAGGTTAAGAACAGTTTTAGCTTAAGAATGGAACTCCGGAACGAATTAAGTTCTTAACCCGAGGTACCACTGTGCTGGCCTGGAAGCATAACTTGTAAGGTGAAGAAATGGAGTGGGTTTATAGAGTCCTGGAGGGAGGGTTAGATTGTGTGTGTTTCCATGCATGCATGCATGCATGCAGGGGCAACACATCTCATTTCACCACCTGAGGCAAGACAGGAATGTGCCGCTTCCCCGCCCCCGCCGCCCCGCCACCAGCACTGCTCCCTCTCTTACTTGCGTTGCACAGCAGCACCCATGAGGAGCCAGCAGCAGCACTGGTTTCTGGCAAGATCTCACCAAAATCTCGCAAGATCTTACCGGAAACTGGCGCCAGGGTAGCTTTCCCACTGGCAGCAGAGACAGCAGAGTGGGCAGTAGAAGCAAGTGGGGTGCCGTTCCTTGGGCTTCTGCCGCTCGAAGCAGGTGCCTCACCTTGCCTCATCACTGGGCTGGGCCTAGGTGTGTGCATGTGCGTGTACATGACATGAGATTCTTAAAAACTCTCTTCTCTGCACCGTATGGGGAGGTTTCTAGAGGAGGAAAACAAAAGAGGACAACTTCGTTCTCCTTGTTCCCCAAAACTCTCTCCAGCACATCCTACATAACACCAGGGAAAGGGGGTGGGGAGTTTCTGAAACAGAAAAGGAAACAATCTTATTTTTCCCTCCTCACTGCCAAAACTCTCTGCCCAAGCCCTGAACTCCAGATTTGAACACTTGTTTGTTTTAGACTATTTATAACCACTGCGTTTTTCGGGGGGGACGCAGGAGTATGCATACCCCTAAATATTTTGTGAATCTAAGTTTGGCCTCATTGAGGGGCAGTATTTCAATGTGTGGAGGAAAATGAGAGTGCCCCTAAACATTTTTTTAAAGAAGAAAAAAAAGCAGTGTTTATAACCATCTTTAGGGGGATATAAATAGAGAGGCTTAAAAAAACAACTTCTCACAATAAAAAGGATGCCCACAGAGGTCCTCTGATGCAAAGGAGCGAGGTTGAGCAGCTGAGTCTCACTCAGAAAATCAAAGAGGCCAGTCAACCCTTGCTGGTAGTTAGCATTGCCAGACAACAGCTCATACTGAGGCTGTAGGATGCGCTGCAACGTTTTGTTGCCGATTCCTAGTTGTGACTTAATATTTATAATGATTTGTTATTTATAATGACTATTTATGTAGCACCAGCAATGCCCAATGGCACCTTATGGAGGACAAGCCTCAAGCTAAAGGTAAAGGTAAAGGTAAAGGGACCCCTGACCATTAGGTCCAGTCATGACCGACTCTGGGGTTGCGGCGCTCATCTCGCTTTATTGTCCGAGGGAGCCGGCGTACAGCTTCCGGGTCATGTGGCCAGCATGACTAAGCCGCTTCTGGCGAACCAGAGCAGCGCACGGAAACGCCGTTTACCTTCCCGCCGGAGCGGTACCTATTTATCTACTTGCACTTTGACATGCTTTCAAACTGCTAGGTTGGCAGGAGCAGGGACCAAGCAACAGAAGCTCACCCCGTCACGGGGATTTGAACCGCCAACCTTCTGATAGGCAAGTCCTAGGCTCTGTGGTTTAACCCACAGCGCCACCCGTGTCCCAGCCTCAAGGTACATACCATCAAAAATATGACACAGGAGGATTTAACATAACATGTTCAAAATCAATGCACAGGAAGAAGCAAAAGAAAGAGAGTCAATTGAACTCTACACAAAGGGTTTAACAAGGTGCTCAGACAGTGGTGCATAAGAAAAGAAATGCAGTGTTAACGCTGAACCTGCTAATTTTCTTATTGACACCTGTATAAGTAACTTATAGATGTTTTGACCTCAGAGAAGCTACTCTGCCTTCATACTGATTTAACACCCTGAATTGTGAGCCCAGAGAAAAGGGAGGCTGTAAAATTGAACCCTGCTTTAGAAAATGGAATTGCATGTCATCCATCAAAAAATGGTCAGAGGCAGAGAAAAGACAAAATCAAGTTCATAAGTTCAGTTTCTGGGATCAGAGAGGCTGATTCACAGAGGTTAAGTACAGTTTAAAAATCCATAAAATTGACTTTTCAGAAACCTTAGCACTGCTTGATGTTCATAACGCAAATAAGAACACAGCATATTTTTAATCAGTAGCCCTCAAATCTCTAAGACAGAAATAACACTGCTACTCTTCCTTTCTCTGCAGGCAGAGTAATTCATACATTCATACACAAGAGGGAGTCTCTCTTTTCAAGTAAATAATTGTTTATGCGACACATAATCTGCCTTGCGTTTTGATACAGAGACAGTCAATGGAGATTGCCCTGTAATTTTGTGCTTTTTATTTCCAACAATAACAATACAGTAGTGATAATAACAGAACAGAAGCTGTTTTGATTTTCTTCCTCATTCAGCTAATCTGCAGGGTTTATTAACCGATGCTGAAGTTTGGGGAGATGAGTTAGCAGCACAATTCCACACAAGTCTATTGAGAAATATGTGCCATTGATATCAATGGGACTCACCCCCAGGTAAGTGGGTATAGGATTGCAGCCTCAGATATGCAAAACCGGCTGGTTGCTGCATTTTAGCGGACTAGCTTGATTTGAGAAAGACTATCCAAGATTAGGCCTGTTAACTGAGGGAAGGCGGATCAAAAACTGGAGAGCATGCACATACCTTTAAATCAACAGAAGTATAATCTCCAGATCAAGGGAAGTAATAGTGCCGTTCTTAATTTTTCTCCTGCAGTTTTCTCCTGCTCTGAAACCAATGCTTAAAGTTGCAAGAAAGGAGATTCCGATAGGAAAAACTTTCTGTCAGTAAGAGCTGTTTGGCAGTGGAACGGTCTCCCTCAGGAGGTTGTGGACTCCCCTTCCTTGGATGTTTTTAAAGAGAGGTTGGATGGCCATCTGTCATGGATGCTTTAGCTGAGATTCCTACATTGCAGAGGGTTGGACCAGATGACCCTCAGGATACCTTCCAGTTCTACAACTCTATGAAACCTGGAAGGACAGAGATCAATGTCTGACAAGCAAGCTATGTCGTCACACTTGTAACCAGCCCTTTGCACAAGGAACTCAAGATGGTGTGTGCTCCGTAACGCTATGGAGAATCCCAAGTACCCCTTCCAAGGGCAGCTCCCAGTTCCAGCCAACCAGCCACAGCTAGCAACTTAGGTTGACTTTGGACGTATCTTCTAAAAGCACAAAGAAATGCAGAGGTGGGGGGAGTGAAAGGACTCCAAGCAGTATTGAAGAGACCTTAGGTACCCCAGAATGCAAGCTTTTTTGTATGGACGGGCCTTCACCCACCAGTCTTTGTTTGACAGAATGAGAAAGTAGCTAATTCTCAGCTCTACTCGCAATATGGATTACTTACGAAGACCGGTGCAAATATTTTCAAGCCCTTAAACAAATAGTGCCGCAGGCACAAAAACAGATAGTGCTCAAATTATCTTGTACACAATGCAAATGCAGCTAAGGCAGAGGCAATCTCGTGCAGAACTTGAACACAACGAGGATTGATTTCCACTTGGTCTTTGCATTCTTACCAGGACTGCCAAAGTTCCATCTGAATTCAGTAATGATTTTTGTGAGTTGCATCAGCTCCTACAGTAGCAGCTCTCAAACCATTCCCCTTATGAAAGTTGTGCCTTTGTTTTAAAGCTTCCTTTTCACTTGGACTGAAAAATCACTTCTCTCCAGGGCATCAAGCAGCATTTCCTCCACCATCTAGTCCCAGAAACTTGACACTTTACCCGCAACCCTTTGATGACCCACCAGGCCTTTCACAGACCTTTAATTCAGGACTCCAACAATATTTGAAGGGCCACAGGTTCCCCACCCCTTATTTATAAAAAAAACCCCCAATACCATCTTATTTGTCTAGAACAGCCAAGCAACAAGGAATATATATGTAGGGTTTTCATTATGTGCACAAGCTTTTTGTTTCAGAGAACAAAAAGTCAGTCCAAGTTCTGCATAAGGGCTGCTTCTCAAGTCTTAAAGAGAAAACAGTCACCTTCAGAGCTGCAGTGGCTAGAGTCTAGACTTTTCCATTGTAGAGAAATCAGGGAAAGTGCAAACAATGTTTTACCCAATTGCTCACTAGTAAGTAATAGAAACAAATCACTTTTAACAGTTCAAAAGTACCTGTGTTTATATGCTGGCTGTTATTCGGTGACTCGCCTGGCCACCATGACCTATCAGAACAACATTTCCAGTTATAGTCCTGGTCCTCTTGCAAGAGATGAATGCTACAGGTGGTTTCCAATTAACCTCCTAAAGACTTTATGATCAGGGGATGGGAATGCACCCACTAGCCACTCCCCTCCCATACTGTCTGTTGGCCATGTATTAACATACAGAAAGGAGCTGTGGACACACATGTAGGTCTTCTTCATCTGGTCATGAATGCTCATTTGCTAGACTTTCCCAATTAGGTGGAGGAGTCCACAGACCTACGGCAGAATGTGCATATTATGTCCCTTTTCTTACTAATGTCAAATGTGCAGAGCTGCTATGGGCATGTTTTCAGCATGTGAAGTGGATGGCCAGAAGATGGCCTGTTTCCACTACCCCTTCATACCACTGAATGTGTGAGGGGAATCGTTGGAACCTCCTTTATATGCAAATATAGTGTGAGACCACTCATACACAGAGGACATGGTCCCTTTGAAAGAAATGGGACTTAAGGTAGAAAAAGAGGCACCGGAACTTACCGTAAACACTTCCC
This sequence comes from Podarcis filfolensis, assembly GCF_964270895.1. Taxonomy (NCBI): domain Eukaryota; kingdom Metazoa; phylum Chordata; class Lepidosauria; order Squamata; family Lacertidae; genus Podarcis; species Podarcis filfolensis. The sequence goes on along the minus strand of NC_139607.1, from coordinate 25,886,716 downwards.
TCATTCTCTTATAATGGCAATGGCGCCTACCTGAGAGGTGCCAGAAACGAATTCTGAAGAGTTCAGGCTGAAAAAAAGCACTGAATAGGACCACAGTCACAACTGGGGTCAGAATTAGGCTGGAAAGACGACATTAGGAGTAAATAACTGTTCTCTCAGTACATTTATGTACCCTCCAGGTTTGCTGCATTCAATGTGTTGGGAGAATATTATATACTGAGAAATGAAGGTGTCTTATCTGAGTGCGCCAGTGTCATTAAAATGTGACCTGAGGAAATGGCCCTCGTTTCGTGTTCGCTATTCATACGTGTGTGTTCTTCCCCCTGCTTTGAAGCAAGGTGAGAACGTGGAGCTGGAACAGGAAAGTCGTAATGTATAGATGTTTTGTGCTAATACAAAGGGAAAGGTTATCATCTCTCAGCTCCTTCTCACAGAGTGCTGGGAAGAAAAACGAGATAAGAATTCTAAAGCTCTTTGTGCACTGAAAAAAGGCAGCAGAAGTATATTTCATAATGGTAAGGTTAAGAAAACGCATCATGTTTGTCTAGAGGGCCCTAATAAAATGCCTGCTTTTTCTCCCAAGCTGGAGCACTTAAAGTATGAGCATTGGAGGAACAAGAAAGTCAGTCTGCATTTCACCATAATAACAACATCCTTTAAGACCCTTTCAGGGAAATTCTATCCCAAAGCCTGTCAAAGATTTGCAATGAACTGACATTACATGTGGGCAGCCTTCTGGGTGGGGAGGGGGGACCACCAATGCTCATTTTCAGCCCATCACTCAATCTTGGGGGAGGGAGAGAGAGAGAAACTCTTGTGGAAATCCTAAAAGCAGGGGGTCAAGAGGAGGTTGCAATAGCAATGAAAATATGAATGGAACCAAATATTAATGGTTCTTCTGGCTCAATTGTGGTCATTTTGCGTTGAAAGCTTCTGTACTGTTTCAACCTTCCTAACAGTCAACATCGATTAACATAGCCATTCAGTAAAAAGCAAGGGAGAGAGGTACATAATGAGCACCTGCCTGCACACGTAGAAAATGGAAACTCTTAACGCTATTTCACTTCTCTGTACCAAGCGGCAAGTCGTTATTGTAAAAATGCAAATGCCCTCTGTGAAGCACTGTTTCATTCTGGTGTTTCATTCTGCCTTAGGTATTCCATTCTATTCCACCTAAAGGGCATTTGAAGACGACAAGGGTGCTAGTATTACATGGAAGGGGCTAATTCTGCAGAATAATATTAAGAGAATGAGCTTGCAAATGCAAGTCGGGCTAATTCTCCCTGAGATGGAAAACCTGTGTCTGTGGTCTGTGTACCACATAAGTGCTGGGTGACTCATGCAATTAAATCTTCCTTAAACAAACAAACAAACAAAAATTTCCCAGATAGAAAATGAGAAATCAAGGGAAAAGGATTCTATCAAAATCATTTATTTTAAATGCTAGTTTTCTATGCTCAATCATCATTGTTGCTTGTGTCTGCTGGTTCGTGCAGGGGTGCATTCAGGTATGTGAATTGCCACCACTTGTGGTCAGCATTTAGCTGATAATGCGAAATAACTCCCCCAAATGAATTAGGTCATCTTAGACTCTCTGCGTTAGTCATTCACTTACTCTTTTTGGGGGGAAAATAGAAGCCACGTTTGTAGAGCTTCTCTATCTGGTTGCCTGGAGAAAACTATCAAGTCACCACAGGCAAGCAGAAACATGACTATTTGCCAGCCTTAATTTAGGGAACTGTGCAGGTCAGGACAGAGGTAATTAGAACTTTGCAGGTAGTGGGTGTAAAGCACAGTAAAATCTGAAATCTACCAAATTTTCAGACCCCCAGTACCTGTCACCTGAAACACAATTTTTCAGCAGTCAAACTCATGAAAGACAGCATGTTGACAACCCTACATGAAATGGTAAGAAGAATATGAAGTATGGTTTTAATTTGCTACAGGCAAAGAAAGCTCTTCGTGCTGGCATGACTCAAGAAAGCTCCAAAAGTAATGTTTCCTCTTTGATCAAATGGCAGCAATGTGCACAAAACATTTCACAAGAGTGAATCACTATAATTCAAAGAACCTATGACTTTGAGCACCAGATGCCCTCTGGAGCTCAGACTTGAGATTCGGTAGCCTCTAGTCACATAGCAAACATCTTTTGAAACTGAATGGGGAGGAGTAGGGAAAAAGAGGGGGTGGGTGGGAGAGGCAGTGATGTGGCAAATAAGCCAAAAACTGAAAGAAAAGTGAAAGATTCTCTGGGCACAAATGAGACCTTGCTTTAGCCTAAAGTAGTTCTCTGGATCCTGGCCAACATCTCTGGACAAGTTCAGCCAACGAGAAATATATACAAGCTCTCAGCTTGAAGAGCCTTGCTTGCAAAACATGTGCATAAGTATCAGGCACTCCTGTAAGAGTTGGGAACTGTCATGACCAGGACAACAGGTCACACAGCTGCTGCATCCCCACGCCACTCTCCCCGAGTGGTCTTGAAAGCCTCGGATCCGGGGAAGGCGCTGCAAGAAGGGCTCAACAGTCATGCACCTCTCAAAGATGAGGCTGGGATCGAAAGGCGCATGGCTGCGGCCCCACTCCCTACATGGTCGCCCCCATGAGCGGCCTTGCAAGGCTGGGATCCAGCAAGAGCAGCACAAAAAGGATGCAACACACCTTTACTGGCAAGTCTGGGATCGAAGGGCTTATGGCCACCCTCTCATAGCACCCTTCCTTGCAAGGTCTTGGGGAGGGCAGCAGGGCAGTCATCCCAACAGCCCCACCACCACACTCTATGCCCCTTGTAGCAAAAGGAGGAGGAGAGTGAGAGGAAGCTGTATATGTGGTTTTAATAAGCACATTTGCTGGGCAACCACCAAGTAGATGGTCTTTTCAGTAGCTAGTTATGCAACAGCCTTTTCCAAGAAGGCTCACCTGGTTCCAACCTCTGTGGTCTTTTCAGTGCCTGGTGAAGACTTTTCTACTCAACTAGGCTACTCCCTAACTAAGCATATCTCCACCCATCTTAAACCGTTCCCCGTCAGCCAAAGATGACCCACCAATTCAAACAATCCAATTCTGGAACATAAAACAAGTGCAGAACGAAGTTAAAGTCATGAGTGTTTTAGAAGCACAAATGAAACAGAATTTACATGATAATGATTCATCCAAGTTGGCACTGCTTGTTCAAAGTGAAGCCATCGCTTGAATTGTAAGTGGCACTTCCATTGTGGGTTAATAATCAGTCTCTGCTGTCTTCAAAGGAATTATTAGCATGGGGGACAGCCATTCAAGGTTGGGGTGGGCAGAAGGATATGTTGGCAGTTTGCAAATATTTGATAGGACCTTGGATAGGAGAAGAATAGCAAGCGCTGACTCGGTTCCAGCGTTGGGCAATAGTTTAACTAGTTGTTTACTACTTGGGCATAAGAAAAGCCTGGTGGACCAGGCCAATGGCTCATCTAGTCCATCATCCTGTTCTCACACTGGCCAACCAAATGCCTATGGGATGCCAGAAAGGAGGACCTAAGCAAAGCAGCCCTCTCTCTGCTTGTGATTTCCAGTTCAATAAACAGCAGAGGCAAAACATAGCCATTGATAGTCTTACCCACTATGAATTGGCCTAAACTTGTTGTTTACTTTACATCTAGTTGAATGACAATTGCAACTACTTTCAGAAAAGTGGTTTAAACTATGTTGTAGTGGAGGCTGACAGAGCTCAGTAGGGCTAAATGGCTGGACACCTCTGCCCCACAGAGGCATATCTAGGGTCCCTTGGACCCTTGGCAAGGAGCTGTATTGGCATCCCCACTCCAAAAAAACACACAACAAACCTGTGGGAATGTTCAGGGATGCAGGAGAGGATATATTGTTTGATTATATCCTTTCCAACTTGTGTTAACAAGTTCTACAATTTAGCAGAGTAACATTCCCCTTTTTAAACTTGCACAGCGGATGTGTTTGTTCAGGCTCGCTAAAGCCTCTAAAATACGTTTGGTTGGCAATTTCCCCTTTAGTCCCTCATAAAAAGATAGACACAACAGTCTTCTATAAAAGTATAAAAAGAGTTTACCCAGTCACAATCTGTTCACAAATGGATCCCAGAAGGCAGATTTAAGTTACAAAAGTAATATACCTGGAATCTATCCCATAAAGAGACAGTCCCTTTGTCCTCTCTTGGCTGGAAGACAAGAGAGCATCTTAAGCTAAGCAGATGTTGCTTCTACGACAAATGTAGTCAGAGAGAGAGAGAGAGAGAGATGGCTGACCAGTCCTGCTCTTTTGTTACCTGGGCAGGTGAGGTCACGCCCACCTCTAGTCACATGCAGAGGAAGTCTGTCCCAGCCTAGGAGAAACAGGAAGTTCCGACTAGCTGGTCCAGACATCCCCTTTTATGTCCACTCTAGGGATGTTGTACTTGTCTGCTCTTGTGTTTCACATCCCGCAAAACCCTTTTCCACAACAGCCACATTATTTGTCTAAAAATTACTGCGAAAATGACATTAATGACTGTCAATTTAGTTGTGAATGCTTTTGTTTCATTGATTAAATGTGGCATGTAATTTAATGGTGTAAATAATAAAGTATATAAATCAATTAGACAGTAAATCAATATATGAGCATAAATCAGTTACCACTATAATACATGGGTTAAATGTATTAATGTAACCCTGGATTACTAACCCTGACTAAAACTTACGTTATAACTAACCCATCATATTTGTTACAACTTGAGTAGGCTTTTTAAAAAAACTCCCCCCCCATTCATGTTTATTGGGGGGGGGGGTTACATGATCTACTATGGTATAGTATGGGGATGCAGGATAAAATAAATAAAGGCCAATCTATTTTCATTATTTATATATTTACGTTTAGGAAAACGTTAGCTTTCTAAATGCACTATCAGATGGCTTTTTAGGTCCCATGTTGTTTTATACCATTTTATTACACCTTAAACACTGTACAATACTGTACACTGAACCGGCATTGCATGTCTACAACAATCAACTACCACTACTTTACAAAGGGACACACCTATCTGATCATCTAGAAAAAGACAGTATTGAGAAATTATTATTATTTTTTACAAATGAATGTGTGACAAGCATTTGAATTTCCCAACATCTCTAAAGGTGATCTGAGGCTGATCAGCTTCCCAGTTGATTGATTAGGCTTCCGTTCATGTAACATAATCCTCCCTGTCAACAAAATCCAGCATAATCCAATTTACTACTCTACATTTATAAGTGAAGAAATCAAAGTACATTCAGGTTCCCTAGTACCCAAAGGAGTGAGAGGCACCAGGGCGATCTCCTGACAGGCTTCACACAATCAATTTTAGCCGCTCTGGAGTGTTGAAGTTCTACATAATTTTCCCTGTCATCTTGCAGGGCATTAAAACCAAGTTCTGAGCTTCTTGCGTGTGTGTCATTTCAGAACAAAGTCCGATGCAATGTCTCATAAGGCACAAGGTGCTAATGGGTGAGCAATGATGTGTTAACAGGCAGATTCCAACATAGTAGCACGCCCTGCTTCTGCAAAAGAGCTGGGTGCAAAGTTACTTGTGGAATTGGAAGCAGTGGTTGGTGGCCACAGAACATGCCGTTCAGGAGCTGGCAGCCCAATGGCACCAAGTCACAGCATGGTTTTTCGCTCCCTGCATCCATGGCAGGAGCTGGTTCTGCAAATCCCTAGGTATGTCGTTGCCACCCGATCCAAACCTGCTCTAGATGAGAAGTTTGGATTGCTCTGTTAGTGCCCATAAGTACCCTTATTATTTGAAGATTGCAAAGCGTGCCTTTCCTTAGTCAGACTCAAAGCCACTAACAAGAGTAAATTAAAGCAACTTTAACACACACACACACACACACACACACACACACACACACTGGTACCTCCAGTTGCGGACGGGATCCATTCCAGAGGTCCAGCTGGATCCCAAGGTTTTTGCAACTGGAGAGACTGGTTGTGTGCGCACACACATGCACGCACGGCAGTAGAGTGCTTCAAATATCCTTCCGGGTTTGCAGCTTATGTATCCCGAAGTTTACGTAACCGGAGGGATACGTAAGCGAAGGTACGACTGTATATACTCAAAGCTGCCATAAAATAATAAAAGGGGAATTAATGGAGTATTTCACAAACACACACTCACACAAGGTTAGGAAAGCAGGTGGAGTAACTCTGAAACAGTTTCCTGCCATGGCGCATACAGATGTTTCAGGTGTGCTTTACAACACAGTGGGAGGCAGGACCTGGTGTCACCTGCTAGTCACACATACAGCAAATGTGCAAGGAATGTAGCATAAGTACAAGCATGAGCATATGTGACACACACACACATTCCTGACCATTGGTCATGCTGTCTGGGGTTGATGGAAGATGGAGTCCAACAACATCTGGAAAGCAGTGCATGAGCTACCACTGCACCATTCCTGGGGTAAACATCCATCCGTCTTCCCTGCCCAAGGAGACTGAATATGCCGCAGGGAAGCGACACAGGGAAGCAAGCTCTGTCTCCCCAGTCAGGGTGCAAGAAGGGCGATATTCAATAGCCTTTGTAATGGATTTCCCCATTGAGCAAAAGAACAGAAATGTATTCCCTTTACCTGGTTATTCAATGTAACAAGATGGCAGAAAGAAAGAAAAACTAGTCAAAAGATTAATTTCAGTTCCTTGGGCAATATCTGGACTTGAATTCATACCAGCTTGAGCAAAGCATTCATGACTCACCAGGGTATCTCCTATGATAGCTTTCCTTACGTTTTTACTACCACATTATGCAATTATAAATTGCTAGACACCTATATGACTATATAGTATTATGTTTGCTTTTAATTTTATTTTTAGAATTCCAACCAGCCTTTCAGGAGGACTGTCTCAGCGTGGCATGCCCTCCAGTTCCATGACAGCTTGAAGCTCACAGGGGAAGCAGGCAGTGCCATGGCAAAGCAAAGGGCAGACAAGAGCAGGACCATGGATAGCTCCAAGAGGAGCCTTGCTAAATGAAACATTCTTATCCTATGGCAAGGATATTAACAGGAGCACGTCGTCATCATAGTCCAAAGGGAAGAAGGGTGGGAGTAAGTTTTTACCTGGTACCAAAAAAGATGTCAGCAAAGGTGCCAGGCACCCAAGCTCACTGGGGAGAGCATCTCATGAATAGAGCCACAACTTGAAAAGGCCCTTTTATCGTATCAAGCCATCCCAATCTGCTTGCCACATTGTACATATAGGAACTCCAGCCCAAACACACACCTCCATACATGAATCTACATCACCTTCTTGAGGAGTTGGATAATAGGTGGGTGGAGTGTGCCTTCCTTGTTTGGGGAAAGGGTCATAGCTCATGCTTTGCACGCAGGTTCAGTCCCTGAATCTTCAGTTAAGAGGACTTGGGTAGTGTGACTGGATCTCACAGAGCTTTTGAAGGAAAGCAGTGAAGGAACACCTGCCTTGCATCCAGAAGGCCGAGGTCCGGTCTCCAGTACCCCCACTTAAAAGAATCTAAGCTGCGAGGCTGAGAAAAAGCTCAGAGCCTGGAGAGTCACAGCCAATCAGGCACTAATGAGCTGACTCACCATAGGTGCATTATGCAGCAGTGTAAACCTAGTGGCCCTCTAGATCAGGGTTTCCCTAACTTGGGTCTCCAGGTGTTTTTGGACTACAACTCCCATCATCCCTAGCTAGCAGGACCAGTGGTCAGGGATGGTGGGAACTGTAGTGCAAAAACAGCTGGACACACACCCAAGTTTGAGAAACTCTGATCTGGATGTTGCTGAACTACATCTCCTACCATCCCTGGTCATTAATGGTAGAGCATTCATAAGGCCCCAGTTTCAGCCACTGCTACCTCCACGTTAGGGCTGGGGAAGTCTCCTGCCTGGAACCTCAGGTAACTGCTACCATTCAGAATGGATAGTACTTTAATAAATATACTGAGTCAGACCATTGGCCTAAGGCAGCCACCTACTATCCTAAGGCAACTTAGGTTTTCATTCCCATGCAGCATTTCCTGAAAAGGAAAAGAAGGAGCAGGGTGTGTCACAAGGCACTCTGTATGTTCACAGGAGCTCAGTCATATCAATTCCTAGTCCGTCCATCCGTCCCAGAACTAAAGAATCAAAGCCAGAGCGATATGGACTCTCTAATACAGCAATGCTAAATATTTCCATTTTTAGCTTTTCAGCATGATGTTAAAATATTATGTATATAAATGTATATAAAACGTTCAAGCAAGTTTAAAGTAACATGATGCAAAAATCAGGAAAGAACTATGTATGTTGGATTACAGCCAACTGTGATGAATACTGAAGTTCATGACATTATTTTGTCAATATTTCTGTCAGGTAGTTTCAAAGGAGAATGTAAAATTATTAAGGTATTTCTGTGTTGTATCCAAAAATACTTTTTTTTTTACAGCATAATATTCAGAGATGTTTATTTGCACTAAATGCAGTTTTGTTTTCTAGATGATAAGGTCAGCCATGATGACCACAAAACCACTGAGATCAGGGATAAAACGTTTAAGTGGTGCTTACACAGGTATCACAGAAGCAGTAAACAAATGTAATTCAAAGCTCATTCTGCTTACATGTTCATCTTAACCTTAGGTCACCCCAGTACATTTCATTTCCTCCTCATTCATTCCTCCTTTATTCATGAAGAGGAAAAGCTAGCAGAGCATCATCAACATTTTCCCCAAGCAGAAGAAACTGTATTACCATTAATCTTACTATTTCTACCAAAGATAACCAGTATATATAGCCACTGTAAAATAAAAACATGCAAAAAAACATTGAAAATAAAAATATGATGTGTTACTCAAGGGTCCGTTGTGCCATTAAGAAATTAGTGACAAGGGTGACCAAAACTTCCAAAGCATATCAAAATCATTTGTACACTCATTTTGTAATGGAGTGTCAAAAGGACTACTCACAAATGTCATTCTCTGCTTGGCTCTTTTAGAGTGCTTGTTTTTGAAGCTCATATGCTGATAAGAATTTGCCTAGGAACATTTAAGAATACCAACAGAAAGGTGTTCCTATGTTCATTGCAAATGTCTAAAGTATTCTGTAAAATGTCTGTCTGTAAAAAAGGGAGAGACAGTGGACAGTCTGTTCAAATGAAAGGACAGCCAACGCAAGAAGCCTATAGTCCCAGCTTTTTTTTTACTATATGATTATTTGAATACTTTGAACAATGTGCTGGTATTTGACCATTTTGGATCATATGCAGAGGTTTGCATAATGTTAAATATTTTTAGATTACAGTACCTAAATTTTGTTCATTTCACTTGCAGGCCCAGGCACTGTGCACCTTCTGAGAACAAACTGTTCTGCTAGAAATTTGCGAGACACAAAAACGTTTGCAAAAAATAATAATAGGGTTTTTTTTACAGTTAAACTATTTTTTTCCAGAACTTTAGAGTTTGTTGCCTTTTCTGGCCCTAAGTTGTGCTTTCTCCCACACATTTTGTCTTTCTGGTACTATAAGGGAAACGGTCATCATTGAGTGAATACTGTGAATATTCGAATTCCAACTGCCACTGGCCAACAGCAACTTTGTTGTTGAACCTAGCCATCTATGAGGATGTAAATGTGTGTCAGATTGTGCAGCAAAAATGTACTGCTAGGCATTAGAGCAGATCTGCAGCAGAGATGGGGAAGCTGAGGTTCTCCAGGTGTTGACAAGACTAGAATTCCCATCATCTCTTGGTCACTGACTGTGCTGACTGGGGTTGATCAGATTTGGAGTCCAACAATACCTGAAGGTTCTCCATCCCTGATCCAGAAGAAGGCATAGTCAGGTGTTGGATTCCAACGCCAATTAGTCTCAGCATGACCAATAGGTGGGGATGGTGTGAACTGTAATCCATCAACTTCTTAGGGGAGGGGACAGCACCACAGTAGCTACCTCTGAAAAGACTAGAGTGGATCTGAAAATGCATGTTAGCCATCCCTAAATTATATGCTATCCAACACATTTATTGATATATTTCGTTCTTTTGAAAAACCCTCCCTTCAGAACAGGGTAATGACCAATGTGAGAACACAATGGTAGGTTCGATGGACCTTTGGTCTGACCCAGCAAAAATCTTCTTCTAATTTTCTTACACATATTTAGTGCTTTTTTTGACAGTGCTCACTGGTACAGAGTCCAAGCACCTCTCTTTTTTTGTTGCCCATGGCAGCCATTTGGTGCTGGCATCCATGGCACTTTTATCAAGATATGACTTCACTATCACTTCATTATTATCACTTTATTATTATTATTATTATTATTATTATTCCAAAAAAGTCACTGTATATCTTCCTCTGTTATCACATGCATGCTTTCTTGATAATAAATCCATTGTAATAAGCTTGTTGATCCTGCATCTTCTACAAGTTCCCATCAGGTGGTTTTCTTTTCCTGGCACAGCTTATATACCTGGGATGCTAACCTCACAGACATCAGATGAACCACTTCCACATAAATGCATCTAGGACTTGAACTGCAGGAAGGGGCATGGTTATGTCCCAATTAAACATCCACAACATTTGTTGATATCAGCTAAAATGATTGACCTATATTAACATAAGTTATCTATCAGCAGTAGACTTGCCCAAAAAAATATTTGGGCAGTTCTTGTTTGTGTTATTACTTAAGTACAGTGGTAACTCAGGTTACATACACTTCAGGTTACATACGCTTCAGGTTACAGACTCCGCTAACCCAGAAATATTACCTCGGGTTAAGAACTTTGCTTCAGGATGAGAACAGAAATCGTTTTCCAGCGGCGCGGTGGCAGCAGGAGGCCCCATTAGCTAAAAGTGGTGCTTCAAGTTAAGAACAGTTAGACCTCCAGAACGAATTAAGTACGTAACCAGAGGTACCACTGTAACTTGGTTTCACATAATTGCATTGGGTTATTATGGATGGGAGGGTATTCCTTTGAAAAACAACTGCAGTTATCAAGAAGTGTGTTCATAAAAACACTTAAACCAGCAAAAGTTGTGGTGAATTTGAAGGCCTTCGGTCCTACCAGATGAATAATAAACAGTGAGGTACCTGACACTAAGGGAGACAGCAGGTATATTATAAAGAGAGCTCCACTGGTTCTCCCACGCATGAAGGAGTGACCCCTATCCACACTCACAACTTAAGGCTGTAATCCTAATCATACTAAGGAGTAAGCCTAATCATACTAGGGAGTAAGCCCCACTCAGGGATAGCCCTACCATTAAGAGTATAACCTGATTGCCTAAACTGGCAGATACTGGGCAGTAATGGCCGCCCTGGACCATGTCACCCACTTCCTTCTCTCAACCAAACACAGGTAGCATTCTTGGGAAAGGGCCCTGACTAATTAAGTGAGCTAACAGAGCTAACAGAATAATGGCCAGGCCATGCACTCCAGAGGGTATTGTGCATGTGTTGCGCAGCTCATGCGATGCACCCTGAGGCTGCTGCTGCATCACAACATTTGTTTCAGTGGGCTGTGAGCAGCTGCCAGGTGGAGCAGTGAGTGAGCAGAAATTAGTTGGTGAGGAAAGAGCTCTGTGTGCAGTGAGGCCCGTCTTGTACCCCTAAACTAGCCGGCTGCCCCTCTGCCTCAGTGAAAGCTGCTTTCCAGTGGCTAGTCTTGAAGTCAGATTCAGCTTACAGTTTTTTAATATTATTATGCCCCCATCTGACTGGGTTGCCCCAGCCACACTGGACAGCTCCAAGCAAATAATAATAATAATAATAGTAAAAACACAACACAACATCATACACTAAAAACTACCCCGTACCCCGTACAGGGCTGCTTTCAGGTGTCTTTTAAAAACCACATACAGTGGTACCTCGGGTTACATACGCTTCAGGTTACATACGCTTCAGGTTACAGACTCCGCTAACCCAGAAATAGTACCTCGGGTTAAGAACTTTGCTTCAGGATGAGAACAGAAATCATGCTCCGGTGGCGCGGTAGCAGCGGGAGGCCCCATTAGCTAAAGTGGTGCTTCAGGTTAAGAACAATTTCAGGTTAAGAACGGACCTCTGGAACGAATTAAGTACTTAACCCGAGGTACCACTGTAACTATTTATCTGTTCGGCATCTGCTGGGAGGGCGTTCCACAGGTGGATGTGACTACCAAAAAGACCCACTTGGCCTCTCTGTGTCAATTGGTGAGGGACTCCGTCTTGTCCTTCAGGTAGCAAAGATGCATTATGCCAGCCTAAATGCTCCCCCCCCAAAAAAAAGGGCAATGGAAAGTTCCCAAGTAAGCACTCAAAAGATTGTACAGATGTGAATCAAACTCTGGCTCAGCTGTCAGCCTTGTTCCACTACCAAGGCTCTAGGTGTCTTGTACTTTAATTTATTTCCGAGTGCTCCAATCCATTTGCCTCCTTTAATACATTTTTTTCAAAGCACAAAATTGATTCAGAAATCAGAGACAGGAGTTCACAATCTCAGGAAGGAGACCTGGGAAAGAATGTCTGGGTCATTATGAGGTGATCTAGGAACAATGATGTATCCATTGCAACATTTCATTTGCATGTCCTAACTGTAAAGTTAACACTGTCATTATACATTATAAATAGAGGGTCTTTCTTGCGCCTCCGTATCTCAGATTAATGTTGGTAGTTTATGGAAGGGGCAGGCAGGAGGCTGATCAAGATCTAGTGGTGGATCTCTGAGCGATTTGCATGAGATCAGCAAAGGGTTTCTATCTCCCAGTTGTTTAGCAATAGCAACAACAACCTTACTGCCCCACCTAAATTAGGCTGCTGAAGTGAAGAAAGCTTGAAGTATCCAGTAGTGGTTGGAGGAAATGTGAGTTCAGTTTTGTTTTGCAACTTAGAATAAATTTCTGGGCTCAGAGGTATCCTGTTCTTTAACGTGAAATGCATGCCCTTAGTACCTTGTCCTGGTTGGTAGATCTTGAGGTTCTTAATAAAAAGCAAAATTTCTAAAGTCTGTCCACCCCTTGTTTAGGGCAACAATGTAAACTACCTAAACTTATATAAAATATGATGTACTGGTGTTAGGTGCCATTTCCGAAGCAATTTCTTAAAGGTGCCATTTTAATATCCAAGACTGGGCAAAATGTTGGGTGATACTGCACTAGCTGAACTTCCAACTTCAGATAATGTGATTTTATGGGGCACAACTCTGAGAAAGCTGGATGTAATTACATCCTGCTGAGATGGGAGAAATTCTGAAGTCCCATTTCTGAAGGGTGCATGCTTTGTTTTGTTTTTACTGAATTATGACCTTTGGGGGTTTTTTTGTTTTGTTTTCCTCTCATTTCCCTCCAGTGGTTCCTTCCTGAGGTGTTTCTGGGATCAATAGATTTACAAAGCAATCATGATACACAGTGGCGTAGCGTGGGTTGTCAGCACCCGGGGCAAGGCAAGTAATTTGTGCCCCCTAACCCGTGGATTTGCGCCCCCTAACCCTAACCCGGCCCCCCCTGCACCCCCCACACTATGCCACTGATGATACATAAGTATGTACATGACTATCCCAACACAAGATGAAAAGGCAAAGTGGTGGGATTCATGTTATACCATAAACCTACATAGACAGTTATCACTTTATACCAAAATACCACCACTAAGCATGCTAAATTTGCAATATCAACATTTCCCTGTATCTACCATAAGTGTTGCAACAGATATTGATCCAATGAGATATACCAACTAGCTTTATCCATTTCTTATATGTATAACCTTCCTTAACATTAAATATATATATATAGTCTTTCAAAAATATGTTTGAAATAAAACTTCATCGTCCTGCAAAGTCCAATGATCAGCATTTTTATCTATTTCTAAAACATGTACACCGCAGTTCTAAAGTAGAACACATTTGGATGTACATCTCATTGAAAGCGGAAAGAAAAGTTGAAGTATATTACACTATTACTCAGCAACCAAGCAACTATAAAGCACATGCAGGTGAATGCTGGGAAGCAAATTCAACTGAAGTCAGTTAGCTTGGGGCTAGTCCTACATAGACAGAAAAATGAGGGGGTGGGATGGACTGACCCATTTTTTCCGACTGCAGGTAGGGAAAACTGGTTTTGAATGCTGCCCATCACAAAACATAATCTGGGAGGATACTAACCTTGGCTTCTGCCTGTTCTTCTAGGCTTATTTGAAGTAATTATTTCAAATATTTTTATGCCACCTTTATTAACTTGCTATATAATTTAAGACCATATGTCTACTTTCAGGAAGCATTTTACAATGTGGAGAATTCCAGTCAAATTAACATCCCCTGGAGCCTGAAGCAGTACAACCCATTTTTACCATCCAAGGGCTACACCTGACGACTTTACCACCTTTTCCAGTCTTCAAGCTGTTCTACACCTTATTCAGAACAAGGCAGTGGGATGAGATGGTAGAATTCTGGACTATGTCACTCTTCTAAACTTTTCTAGTTTTCTAAATACAGGGAAATGTTCATTCTGTGTGAGAGTACTACAGAATGCAGCCTCCCCATTCTCCACCTTGCAATCTGAATTCTACCACCTCAGTTTCTCACCTCATTCTGCCTAATATGTGGGATGGATCTTGTGTACAACACCGCTTAGAAATTCTAAGGATTAAGCAGTATATAAATGCCTTAAACAAACAAACAAGGACATGTGTGATGGGCTGAGGCGCAAGGGATTCGTCCAAAGATGAAGTAGCTTGCATACTTAACTTGGAAGTGCATTCCACTTCAATAAATAAGAGTTTCAAGAAAATGTATTATTTTACTTCCACTCCAGGTGAACAAAATAGTGACAACCACAAATGTTTGCACCCTGTTTCATACGTGTGAGAGCCAGAAAGAAAGGTATGTTTAAATCACACAACCTTCACCCCCTCCCCCCCCACCCGACATGCTGGTTTTACTAATTGGATAATAACACATATTACCATGACTGTCAGTTACCACTGTGCTCATAAAAGTTATGTGACTTAAGTGTGCAATTTCATCACTGAACTGCATAAATAATCAAGCAATGGCAAATCATTTAATGTGAGGCATATCCCCCCCCCTTCTCTATTTCTTCCAACACAGCATTTGGGTTTCTCTGCTACAGTGATGTGTACATTTCAAGCTCTTGTCTGAATTCTACAATGCAAAGGTAAGCGTTTCCTTTACCTTATTGTAAACCCAACTCAAGAGTTTACCAAGGTAAAACCCAAAAAGAGGTTGTGCATCTGGTCTCTACTTCATAGCATAAGATTGGAGTTTCTGGACCTGCTGTTGTGAACAGTGCAATCTCTCATTGTAAAAACTGCGAGGGGGGTGTCATTAATCCATCGGTACATCATCTCGCTGTCTTCTAACAGAGTTTCAGTCTGCATGCAGTAACCCTTTTCTGACACATTCTTCTAACACTGATCTTAATCTATATATCTGCAAGCAATTGAAAGATATACTGCCCACTGCTTTCTTCCAACCACAACATCTGTAGACTAACAAAATTACTGACATCTTTAATATAGTAGGGATTCCAGATGTTGAAAGAATGCATGGTTTGCTGAAGGTTGAATGTAGCATCTGCAAATATTAATAAATGTCTCACAAACTTGAGACCTGTGGCTGAATTTTTAAAATAGTTTTTATATGAGAATTCATGAACATGACAGGTACGAAACAATATCCAAAGTCAAAATAAATGTAAGCATACACACACACACACACACACACACACACACACACACACACACACACACATATTCATTCACACAGAACTTCTCCTTCCCCAGCCTCCAAGTTAAGGCAGAGAACAACATCCACTTTGGACAATAGAGCATCTTCTTCATATACCCAAAAAGTCTCTGTCTAAAAGTACCAAGAACATGTATGGCACAGGACAAACAAATGCATCCATAAAGCAATACTGGTGTGTCTATTGCCATGTGTCAGATAATGCACATTAAAGATTCTCCAAATTGTGTGCTAGAACCATATAGCCGACATCTCTCTATAAGACAAAACCAAACCAAAAGCACTTCACTCAGTTTCCAGTGTAGTCTTAGCATACATGTCCTTACCAAAAAAGAAAAAAAAGACTCTACTCCATCTCAAAAATAATACCCCTTCCATTCTGGTAAAGTAGTCAAGCACACACTCTCTTTCCTTAGTTGTTCCTTCAACACCACTTCCAAGTTCACCGGTAGAACTTTCCCCAGTTTCTTTTCCCTCATCTATTTCTTGACTCACACTTAAAAGCAAAGGGGATTTCAGCCTACCTCCGGGTGTCTTGCGGTCCAGTCGCCCGTACTGTATGTACACAGTGATGGAGAGCAGGGAACTCTTCAGTGATAATCAGTGCTGAGAGGCTGCTCCCTTGCATAATGTACATCCTCTAGCAGCAGGCTCTGTTCCCCGCAGCTGGCAGCAGCCTTTGCAGGAGCAGTGATGAGCACAGCTTGAGACTATCCACAATTAACCAAATATTGTATGGCAGCAACAAATCAACAACTGAAAAAAAGGGGGGGGAGAGAAACCGAGCTTATAAATAAGAGCAAAGTACAATTTCAGATGGGAGCTGAAAGCTTCGAGTCACCGAACAGTACATTTCGTCTTGAAGATTATTCCAGCAAAGCTCCTTCTGCTATTTTTTTTTTTTACTGTACCATAATGCACTAGGTCTGGCTTTTACCCTATTGAAAGAACATGAATATATTATTATCCACACAAAAGAGCAGGTTATTGTTTATGAATTACCAGCCTTCCCAGCAACAAAGGCTATTTTCATAAGAAAACTCAATTTCATTTTAGCTCCAATTTGATTACCAGCTGAAGAAAAGAAACCCTATGCCTAAACCTCAAAGGATTTTTATTCATGCCACTGAATGGGCTTTATTGCTTCCCTTTCAAGACTGACGTAGAAAGCTTTTAGAGTAAAACATTGACAAAAAATTATTGCGCTGCTATTTTGTGCAATAACAGAGCTGAAGAGGGGCAATGATTTCTCAGTCATCCTTCACTGTACTTCAGAATAGCAAAGGCTGGAATTAATGACAGACCATAGAGAGGAGCCAAGCTAAGGTCTCACAATGCATGTCAAATCTAAATGATCACTATACATTGAAAAGGCCCCCAAAAAAGAGCTTGCAGCTGATTGATTCATGGCTTTCACAAGAAAGACAGGCTTGAAGAGTTTATTGCACCACAATTTACTCTGAATTATCATAAAAATGAATGTAGAGGCTGAATGTCACCCCGGCACACTCCAAAATCACACATCCAATGACAAAGTTCAACCAGGAATTATAGCAAGGCTGTTCATGCTACTGTAGTTAAAGGTCTGACAGGGTTTTTTTGGGGGGGGTTGCTCCCCCTATTATAAGGGTGTTGGTTGTTGTTTTTAGCTCAGCTGTAAAACTAGGATTTAAAAAGAACTTGGCACACAGGGTTTCCTTTTAAAAAGAGTATTCTTTTAACAAATTTAACAATTTCCCCCTCCTTCCTGCCTGGTTTAAAGTTAAACATTTGGAAAAGAAAAACACAGAGCAACAGCTTAGCAATTTCTTCTGACTCAACCATTCTGTGTCGCTTGAGAACACTGTGTGAGATGTTTGTGATGTGCGTCTTTAAAAATAAGATTAACTATCAGATCACTGGTTATGAAGGTTGGCTTCAGTGGTAAAGTCTTTTATCTAACTTATATAGAAACATCTTTACATGTTGGGCAATTCACTTATATCAGTATCTATACATTCTTTGGCATTTCCTTCCCACTCAGAGTAGTTGCCATCTTCCTCCTTCTCCTCCTCCTCTTCCCCCTCAACTTCTGGATTCTCAACTTGACTGAAGCAACTGATCAGTGGATGATTTGTTCCGTTAAGAAATCTCCACACATCTAAGAATATGTAAACCAAAATAATTCTGCAACTTATAAATATTAAAAAATGGTCTCACTCCGTTTTTATACAACATTGTTTTTGCTGCCTTCTGCACCGCATCTAGAATTGGCCTCACCACAGTGCACAAGTTTGATTCAATCAGACTAAAGCTTCAGTCCTCTGTATCAGCCTTCCCTAACTTGATGCCCTCTCAGAACCACACGTCTCATCAACCCTA
This sequence comes from Podarcis filfolensis, assembly GCF_964270895.1. Taxonomy (NCBI): domain Eukaryota; kingdom Metazoa; phylum Chordata; class Lepidosauria; order Squamata; family Lacertidae; genus Podarcis; species Podarcis filfolensis. The sequence continues at coordinate 25,868,670 of NC_139607.1, read as the reverse complement.
ACCACTACCTGTGGTTGACTGGAGTTGTATTCCAAAACACTGACAGGGCATCTAATTGAGGAAGGCTGCTATACACCTTTCCATGCGAGAATGCCCCACTGAATTCAGCAGTAAACTTATTTCTGCCACAGATGGCAATATTGAAGGCTTAATGCCTACCTGATAAGGATATACCAATGTACCACAACACAAGAGGAATAACCAGTATCAACACAATCATACATTATCATTCTAAATGGATGAAATCTAATGTAAGAGATCTTTGCTTCTTCTTTGACTTGTTCTTGAACTCTGAATTAGCCACCTTCCCTAAAGGAGGCATTCTGGAAGTGGGCATGAGTGAATGATTTAGCATTCAATAAAACAATCAATTACAAAACAGACTTTCAGCAGGCTCGGCTCTATCATGGTTTCCTTTTGGGTTTAAAAATCCAAGTATGAAATAGCTTGTCCCCAAATCCTTAACTTCTGGTGCCTTATACTTAATCTGAATTGATGTTCTTTCCTTCATCAGTAAACGGTAATTTGACTTCTAAAAAAAATAAAATGAAGAAATTGAACAGCCCTTGGAAGCTTGAATGGAGACCCGAAGTTAGAAGAGGTACCGACAACACAGCTTAAGTCAACATCACACCAGGGCTGCCATAAGACTTGGCATCTGAGATCCCTTTCAGATACCCTCCTATGCAGAAATCTCCCCCCTCCATTAATCTTTGCCGTAATAATATGAAAATTACTAAATTTAGCACCCCATAAGAAGTCTGTGAGCTACCCCCCACCTCAGTACTCAACCAACAAGAAATATTGTTTACCTTTTAATCGACAATGTGGCTTTAGATGTGAAATGCTGCTTTTCTAAAACTGCATTTATTAGACTTCAACTAAAAGCCAACAAGCACCATCGCTAGGTCACAAAGCAGCATCTTATTTGCATGTTATGTTTGCATCCTGCTAGTCTTTCAAAGCCTTCACAGCAACTCAGGTAGTTCCCAGGTGGTCTCTCATTTACATGCTGCTCAGGGCCAGACCTGGTTAGCTTCAGGCATTCTATACCTTCAGACAATGCTCTGAATTACGATTACATGAAGCAACTTCAGAGGAAGTAATGCTTCTAAATGCTTCTAAACCACAGGAGGGGAGATTGCCCTTGTGCTTGGGGTTCCCACAAGCATCTGGGTGGCCACTGTGAGAACAGAATACTAGACTAGGTGGGCCATTGGCCTAAGCCATCAAGTTCTTCTTTTGTTCTTCTGTTAACTGCATATTCCTAAGCATGTTGGTTCATTTTCTATCACCAGCCACTTGTGCACACGGTAGCAGAGCCATATGGCCATATGTTGTTCCTCATATCTCCACACACTTGAAAAATGGCATTTGCTGCAATGTGCAAATGCTGGAATCTATGTGGCAGTAGGTAGTTGCACGTGACTAGCCAACCATAGGTAGGGAATCAACAAGCACAGAAAGCTCAAGTAACTAGCACACCCCAAAGATAGAATCCTTTGTTTTACTAGCCAGAGTTGTCCTGCCAACCTAGTAATTCGAAAGCATACCAGCGCAAGTAGATAAATGAGTACAGCTGTGGTGGGAAGGTAAACGCGTTTCCATGCGCTTTGGCACTTGTCACAGTGTTCCGTTGCACCAGAAGTGGTTTAGTCATGCTGGCCACAGGACCCAGAAAGCTGTCTGCAGACAAACGCCAGCTCCCTTGGCCTGAAAGTGGAGATAAGTGCCACACCCTATAGTCGAATTTGACTGGACTTAACCGTCCAGCGGTCCTTTAACTTTACATAGCTCCCAGCCTTTTCAAAAACAATCTCTCAACATATCAGTGATGCATTCAGGTGAACATTATCATAAAGGCACTTTCATTAGTTTTTCTTTACTGATCAATGCAAATCTCCCAAACTTACTGTCCTCCTCGCAGTAATTTGAGGCTTTTATTATTATTTTTTGCAAAACACAGATAATGAAGGAAGTCTGAAATTTATTTCACAGCAGGCCTATCACACACAAGAATAATGAAGACTAACATACCAGGCAAATGACAACCCCTCCTTTCAGTTGCTGGGAGCCCCAAGAATGTAGCAGCAGAGTAGACCTCATTCTGGCCAGCCTATGCAGCACATACGTCACTTTATTCCTGCATCAAAGCTCCCCCACTCAAGCCCTAAGGTTTTTAAGCTACCTTCCCCTGGCTTGATTGTTAAGCTACCTTCACCAGGCATGGGGGTCTCATAACCTGGGCCAGCAGGCAAACAAAGTATTTAATCTACAGCTGTGTTATCTCTGCACCAGGAGCACAGCTGTAAGCAATCAAGTCAGCATTAGAATCACTACTGCTGGGCTTTAGGAGAGCCATGAAGCCCTGCTTTCATATGGTGATAGGTAAAGGTAAAGGGACCCCTGACCATTAGGTCCAGTCGTGGACGACTCTGGGGTTGCGGCACTCATCTCGCTTTATTGGCCGAGGGAGCCGGCGTACAGCTTCCGGGTCATGTAGCCAGCATGACTAAGCCACTTTTGGCGAACCAGAGCAGCGCACGGAAACACCATTTGCCTTCCCGCCGGAGCAGTACCTATTTATCTACTTGCACTTTGACGTGCCTTCGAACTGCTAGGTTGGCAGGAGCAGGGACCAAGCAACAGGAGCTCACCCCGTCGCGGGGATTTGAACCGCCAACCTTCTGATCAGCAAGTCCTAGGCTTTGTGGTTTAACCCACAGCACCACCTGCGTCACTTCATATGGTGATATGAAGAGTTAATTGTGCAAGGCCACGTACACGTTTTCAGATTAACCATTCATCTTCCAACATTTCCACTACAATTCCTAATATGGAGTTCCCGTGCAACTTGCTCTTCGATCCTGAGGTAACATTCTCACATACTTCCAGTGGCATGGGACCTCATGGTAAAAGGCAGGTAAGGAATCTAGAGTACTAAAACAATAATAATTCTCTATGGGGTGACTCCAAGTCACTTGGAGTATGAGTATCTCTCCCATTTGTGTATTGGAGTACTACTTTTTTGTGGGTCTTTCCCAGCCAAAGGGCACCCTCTCTACCAGGCAGTGATCAGGTGAATGTTTTATTGAGGTGGAGATAACTACTACTCCTTGGTTTAAAAAAGTACTCACTGCTTTTCTCAGCAATTAATATATTGTCTGCTGCAGTTCTGCTCCCCCAACTGCACCCCAGCCTGAAGCATCATCTTTTTACAGCATGGCACAGATAGTGAATAAGTCTGCGTGCCATTAATAAGCACACTCTCCAAAAAGGAGTGCAGCCAATTCAGAACTCACTGAACAGTCTCTGTTCAATCTAATCTCTGTAGAGGAGAGAAGGGTGAAGATCCATGCCAGCTGGCTAACAATGTCACCAGGGATGCACAGAAGCAAATAGAAAGCTTGAAGAAAAGCCATGGAAAATGAGAAGAAGCAGCCTGAGATGCAGAGCTGAGGGCAGAATGGTGTGTTTGGGCTGCTTGCGTGATAGCACTGCATGAGTCAGTCAAACCGGTCGATTAGTCAAAGGGGTTGGAGCTGGGAGTTAAGAGCACGTATCTTCTGTTTTTCAGGTTATTTTGTTTCCGGTGTGTTATTGGTAATAATATGAAACAAAAAAATAAAATATTAAAGGTGGCCTTTCCTTCTAACAATGAGAGCTTTTGTTTATTAAATTGTACGATACCACAGGATCCCCAAAGGACACATTTAATTAGCAGAGATGCTCTGCAAATCTACTTAAATGTACTACATGCGGACATCATAATCAGTGAAAAAACAAACGCTTAAAACTAAAAACTATTTAATCATTTGGCAACTCTAATACAGTGGTACCTCGGGTTAAGAACTTAATTCGTTCCGGAGGTCCGTTCTTAACCTGAAACTGTTCTTAACCTGAGGTACCACTTTAGCTAATGGGGCCTCCTGCTGCCACTGTGCCACTGCTGTGCGATTTCTGTTCTCATCCTGAAGCAAAGTTCTTAACCCGAGGTACGATTTCTGGGTTAGCTGAGTCTGTAACCTGAAGCGTCTGTAACCCGAGGTACCACTGTATGTGGTCATCTTAAGCATGCATTGTTAATTCTGGTTTTCCAGTTTGGGGTTTTCATTTCATTTTTGGAAATGAATGCTATTTACTAGTTATACCACTCAAGAATTTCTTAACAAGGTGGGCTCTAAGGAGGGGGGAGGGAAACCCAAATTCCTCTGATTCTGAGCAATTTATAAATGTGAAATAAGTGGAAATATCTAGTGGGCTGGGAGAAGGGAACTACAGAGTCAAAAGCATGCGCCGATCAAAGCACATTTCCTGGTTATTGGGAACTGCTTACAAACTTTGGGGCCTAGGAAAATACAAGGTTTCTCATCAGGTATTCTGGGAAGGTCAGTTTATTCACAAATGTGGAATAGTAGAGAATGGAGTACTCGGAAAGTAGTAAACTTTGGCCATTGCTAGAACGGCAGTGATGGAACGGTTCCTTATTTAGAACCAAGCATGCCTACATAAAACACCTCAAAGGGCCCACAAGATCTGCGTTTTCTGCAGCTATCCCAGCTTTGTTATCATAGCCAGAGATTTCTTTTGCAAGCCAAGCCCTGTTCTGTGGAACCCAGAGATGAAAGAGAGAGATATCATTTAAATCTATCCTTGTTGATAACATTACAGAATAGGGAAATTGACATCTAATGCTGACATACTGTGACATTTCCCACCTTGGAAACAAGAAGTCAAAATGATACCTTTCTTTTTTTCCTCCTCCCACCTGTCAAGATGGATACTGGAAGCCTCTCAAAACAACTGCTTCACTTCGCTTTGTGGTAAGAACAGCCCCTTTGCCTTTGTCTTATTTTAAGTACAATCCTGGCGTTCAACTGCATTTTGTTTTATAGTTGCTTGGTTGTTTAATAATACGGTGACATACCTCAAGTTTTCTTTCAGCCTTCGGTGAGTTATACCCAGTGCTTTTTTCCCAGAAAAAAAGATGCATTTCCTCCAGAAGACCCATCAGGGAGCCCAAAGAGATCTTCTTCTCCTCTCCAGCCAGAGGCTTGCTGAGGCTGCGGAGCTGAGGCAATGGGAGCCTTCCACACCTCAGCCAAGCAGCTTAACGAGCCCCCACTGCACCTGTCTGGCTCATGTGAGCTGGAACAGCTGGGGCCTTGCTCAGCTGAGGTGAGGCTTTCCCACGGGTCACCTGTTAGCTGGGAGGCTGAAGAGCCTCAGCAAAGCCCTGCTGTGCCTCTGGCTCATGAGGAAACCCCCTCCAGAGCCCTTGGACGATGCCCCCTTTGGGCTCCAGGGTGGGTCTCCTCATGAGCCGGGAACATAGTGGGGCTTTGCTGAGGACTGGTCAGATCCAGCACACTCTTATTATGTTCTTAGGTTTCGTTCTCACTTAATTCTTCGTGCTCCGGTCGCTATGTAAAAGATGATCTTGATGCAACCGCTTGCTCTGCAAAAAGTAAATCTACAGGGTGACATCTAGTACAATGGTACCTCGGTTTACGAACTTAATCCGTTCCAGAAGTCTGTTCTTAAACCGAAACCATTCTTAAACCGAGGCACGCTTTCCCTAATGAGGCCTGCCCTTCCACCATTCGGATTCCATTCTTAGACCGAGGTAAAGTTCACAAACCGGGACACTGCTTCCGGTTTTGCGGAATTCACAAACTGAATAGTTTGTAAACAGGGCTGTTCTTAAACCGAGGTATTAGTACACCCATTGAAAGCAATGGGTGTGTTCCGAATATCTCCCTTTTCACACACGCACACAACATTTTTGTGGAACTGGGGTTATGCTGGTCTTCAGGAACAAGAAATGCAAAGCAATGGCTTTATTAAGCCCACTTGTTTGTTTGCAACGTATTTTTATATAAAAATAAAAAATGGTGCTGCAGAAGAATTAAAGTTTTGCCTTTATACAAACAATATTCAAGGTGTGGCACTGTTTTTCATGCTAAGAAAAAGTGACTTCTCTTTTCCAAAAGAAAGATAGAACGTATGCAAGAGAGAATCAGAACTGGAAGCAGGTAAGAGGGGATTGAAAGCGACATAAATTAACTGGTGGCACCCTTTGCGTTCTCCTCAGTATAGTGCATTAAGCGCATTATGTATCAAAATATTAAGAAGGGCTTCTTCTTCTTTTTAAGTCCACTGTTATTGAACTTGAAACCTTTAATGGTGAGCAAAGCAGTGTTTTTCTTTAATATAATTTTACTATTGATTTCTTCATTCATTCAATCTGAATGAATCTGACAGTTTTTTGAAAAGATACATTACCTTGATGAAAGATGCAATATTTCGCATCCAAGGAAGCAAAGGCTGATAGCCTTGCCTCCTGTGCCATGGAACTGAATACTAAACTGCAGCTTCGTAGCATCAGCAAATGGAGCAATGCATTAAGTTCGCATTCTTTCATTATGCACCATCGTAAAGTATATATTAAAATGCAGGAGTTAACCAAGGTGGGATTATGTCTTCATCTTCTATTCATCTTGATCCTCTCTAGAATAGCAGAACGCTATTTTCTTTGGCCATGATTTATGGAAGTTGGTTGGGGTCCCTGACGCACAGCCCGGGATGGAGGCGGGGAGGGGAGCAAGATTGTCCCACCTAGGCACGACTATGCTGCTGATGGAGGAGGCCGTATGGTGACATCAGCACAGGTGGGGGCTGTGGGTTCCCCATGGCAGTCAATTCGGTGGGACCCCCAAGCAGACCAGAGAGAAGAGTGCTATTTAAATAGGCCCACCCCCAGTTTGCTCACCCAGTCTGTCAAAGAAGGTTGTTTTAGTTTTGTTTTGATTATTGAGAGGGAGGGAATTTTTTTTCCAATTTCTTCATGGCCCCACTGGATAAAAATTCAATGGGGAGGACCTATAAGGCAATACAGTGGTACCTCTGGTTGCAAACGGGATCTGTTCCGGAGCCCCGTTCGCAACCTGAAAGGAACGCAACCCGCATCTGTGCATGCGCAGGTCGTGATTTGCCGCTTCTGTGCATGCCTGTGACGTCATTTTGCGCATCTGCGCATACGTGAAACCCGGAAGTAACCTTTTCCAGTACTTCCGGGTCGCCGCGGGACGCAACCTGAAAATGCACAGCCTGAAGCAAACGTAACATGAAGTATGACTGTATGGTAAAACAGCACTACCTGGTTTGTGCAGGTTGAGAAGCCTGGACTAAAATCAGATGCTGGAAATAGTTCATATTCCAGTACTGTCTCACTCTGTACTATCACTGTGTTGTCACACCGGTTGATGCTGCAATGCACTCGCCCTTTTCATGCGTTGAAAAAAATGCATGTGAGCAGAGTGTGTAAACAGTGTGGCGGTCCTGGCCCACTCATGGGGCAGGGTGAAGCAGCTGCCTAGAAGCAGCAGAGGCCCCTGAGGGGACACCCCCATGGATGCTCCACCAGTCACTCCATGGCTGATGCAAGAACCACTTCTCCTGCTGGTGATGACGATGGTGGAGCAGGCAGAACAGCCATGTGGGATGCTACTTCCTGCTTCACCTCAAGTGGTGAGACTGGATGCACTGGCTGTGAAATGTGGACATACCTTCTCCAGCCCCAGTCTTCCTGTGTCAAACAGAAAGGTCAGAAGGTGTTTTCTTGTTTTTAAAGTACGCTCAGCATCAAGTACACAACAGTATCAAGTACACTTAGAAGGCTCTTCATGATGAGTGAATCCATCTTTAGGTACTAAGTAGGGTTCACAATTTCAGGGAATCTGACCACATCTTTAGCTATCAGACTTGATTCTGTGATATGAGAGAGTGAGCTGGTGTCAGAAAATGGCAGCCAATCTGCTCAGCAGCTTAATGAAGTATGCTTCCTAGGAGGAGGAAGGCATCATACCAACTGTGTGACTGTCAGTGAAACAAGCAAGGATGTAGACACAGCACTGCTGGATCAGGGGAAAGTAGGAAAACTTAGGCAGAGTGTGTGCAACATCTTGTTTAACAAGGTGGGAAACAAAGGGCAAACATGGAAGGGTCATCTATCCCCTGCTCCTTCCTCCAGACAACCAATCAATGTGCCAACCAAAGTGAACTGCAGTTGCATGCTGGATTTTGCATTGCGAATGTATCCAGTTCTCTTTCGAACTTGTTCATCCAATGTTTATTCCAGGGAGACTATTCTAGAATGTTGTATCGCCAACCATTGGAAACGTTCTTTGGATTTCGACTCTAAATTCCATGTTGCAGTCACCGGAGCTTGTACACACAACATTCTTTGACCTAATTAGGTGGCTTTCCTATTATCCGTTGCTAATATATTTACTGAATAGCATCATATCTTCTCTTAGCCTCCTTGTTTCCCAGCTAAAAAGGACAAGCTCCCTTTAATCTCTTGTCACAAAATGAATTTGGATGAAATTATCTAAACCAGCTAATATTATTTAGTTCTTTTATCTTCTTCATTGTGCTCTCTCAGTCTCTCGTTCTCTGGCAGGCATCTAGACCAGCTTTAATTCTTTCCTATTGAACTTGGTTACTAACAATGGACAATACTATTCCAGATGTAACCTCACCAGTGTCTTGTACAAAGGTCCCAACATTCTCCTGTCCTTACTAAAAATGCATTGCCTAATTAATCCAACTATGTAATCTACCCTCTTTGTATAATCATCACATTGTACTTTTTTTTTCCATGCAGGAGGATGTAATGGTGCCTACCCCCGGCTCAGCCTTCCACACACTCAGCAAACATTTGCACATGCAAGTTTATGGATGTAGGTTCCATGCAATGGGCAACACTGCCTTTTGCAGGGTTTCCAGCTGCGCAGAGAGCAGCTACAATATGCATAGGCCAAGAACAGAGACAGCAGGCACAACCCCCAGTTGGTCTGTTGACAATTCTGTGATCTCTTCAGTCTGTCCTGGATGCATTCGCTAAAATTCTTATATCGTTGTCCTTACAATAATGATCAGTTACTTGAGCTGTTGAATTCAGTTCTGTATTTCTCCACCTGGTGAAGTCACACAATTAGTGTTGACTCCAGATCTTGGGTGGGTCTGTGGTTGGACCCTAAGCAGAACACCTCCATTCCTCCTCGTTCTTTTGACCACACCCTCTTGCAACAATTTGTAAAGGTAAAGGGAACCCTGACCATTAGGTCCAGTCGTGACCGACTCTGGGGTTGTGGCGCTCATCTTGCTTTATTGGCCGAGGGAGCTGGCATACAGCTTCCGGGTCATGGGGCCAGCATGACTAAGCCGCTTCTGGCGAACCAGAGCAGCGCACGGAAATGCCGTTTACCTTCCCGCCGGAGTGGTACCTATTTATCTGCTTGCACTTTGACGTGCTTTCGAACTGCTAGGTTGGCAGGAGCAGGGACCAAGCAACGGGAGCTCACCCCGTCACGGGGATTCAAACCGCCGACCTTCTGATTGGCAAGTCCTAGGCTCTGTGGTTTAACCCACAGCGCCATCCGCAACAATTTGTACCTCTGCTCAAAGGACAAGGCAAGTGGAGACCTTCTCTTTGCATTGCTCCTAAATTGAGAGAGTGCCATTGAACAGGGAGCAACAGTGAGGAAGAGGAAGGATATGTCGGGGGGATCAGCTGTGATACCCTCTGCTAGGTTGAAGGCTTGAGCCCTATGATGCCAACCTTTGATGCCCAGCCTGCATCTGGTTCACGCAGTGTTATTTTTAAATCCCCCAGTCATGTTAGCAGTGCCTCCCAACTTTGTATTTATTTACACATGCCATACCCGCTCCACCTCCTGCTGTTCGATTGTCCAGATTTCTGCATAAACTTTCTTACAGAGATAATTACATGATTCTGTCTAGGCCAGCAAAGTATGAATTTCTGTGAAATTCTTATTCAAATGCTCCGGTTGAATGAAAGTGCATGGATCGATACAGTCATTCTGTGTTGAGCTTTCATCAAACCTTCTTAAAGCTACCTATTTGAAGAAAGAAAGAAAGAAAGAAAGAAAGAAAGAAAGAAAGAAAGAAAGAAAGAAAGAAAACACTACTTTTTCCATAAAATTTAATCTAAGTTGTGTCCACACAAAGGGGAAAAAACACCCTCAGCATTAAGGTAGAAATTAACCTAATCAAAATTATTGGATGAGAACAGCATGCCACAGGGTCTAATTCCTGTACAATTCATATACTGATGATAGGTTTTACTGGACCAAGTGAATATATTTAAAATATTGAACATTAAGACCAAAATTCAGCCGAGTCGACGACTGAGTAACCATTTTTTAAATGAAATTCATTATTGTTGCCCTGGCTAGTCTTAAACTACAGGACAAGGAAATAGAAGCTCCCCTATAGTCAAACTACACCAAACGTTAACCCTTTAATCATCTTTCAACTTGACCACTTCCACATTCTAGGATGACAGGAGGTGAGTGACTTGACTAATATAGTGAAAAACAGCAGGATTTAGCTAGATGTTGCAGCTGATCAGGAAGTTATGGGGTGGTAGTGTAAAAGGCCTCTTCCACATAAATCTCCATGTATTAACATGGGATGGTATTTTTCAAATGAAAAGGAAAATGCAAATTGCAGGATGCTATCCATTTGAATAGATTCCCCTCCCCTATTGTTACCCTGTTAAGCTCTGCTGGGACATGGAATAAGCAAACTGTACAAATATGAATACAGTAGGGTGCTTTCTTGGGGCTTGCAGAATTTGCAGATTACTACTGAGTGTGGTGAAGTCATTATTTTTCTCTTAGTCAGGATGTCTGGTTTTTCCTCTTTGAAAGCACAGTATTCAGGCCCAACTGAAGTGAACTGCAATTGCTGCGTGCTTTGCAAAATCTGGTGCAGAACAATTTACACTGGCCAGAGTTGCAGATGAATGCACGTATCAAAGCAATTTCAGAATGTTCATGTTCAAGATTTCCCCGGTCTCTATAAGCTTTGTAAATTGGTTTTCTCCCCTTCAGAGATGTTTGGCATGCTGGGTTTTGCAGGTCTGTCTTCCTGCCACACATTCTACACCTGGACGGTTCTATAATTGATAACATAATTATCAGCAGAGTCATATTACTTCACCTGGAACATTCTCAACCATTTATCACAATGTTGATCTTTATTTTAAACATAAAAAAATCGGGCGATCATTTATGTCTCCCGTGCTCTTTGTATTTATTCAAGAATATTTAACAGGAGACAAAAGGTGACTTATTCATTATTCATCCCGAACAAGGCAAGTATGGCAATTTGAAAAGCCTGACATTTGAGCTTTTTGCCAACACTAGCAAAATTATATCCTTCCCATTGTAAATCAATGAAGTAGAATCATTGTGCACAAAAGATTTAAATTGCCTTGTCACTTTAATAAGGCCACCTTATATACATCCTTCAGCCAGTGCCATTGAGCAAAGAAAGAGTGCTTCTTTTGCCTCAGCTGCCTTAGATCTCAGTAGGCTTTCCAATTAAACGAACATCCTCTTAGTCCTTTGCAGCACTCTGGGCAAAGAGGAGGAATGAAGTTAGGATGGCATTGGCACAAACCTTCTACCAATGGCACATACCTATCAACGTGAATTAACACTCACCCCTTTCCTCCCTAATTTTTTTTTGGGGGGGGGCAAAATTTTAACTGGTCTACCCATTATCAAAATGCGAGAGAAGCACTCGAAAAAAAATCCATTGAAGATTTTGCCCTCTGGGATACAAATATTAGTATCCTGGACAGACCGTGTCAGTACCACCAAGACATCATGTCCAATCAAGCTGAATACAAATGGCATGAGAAAGAATGGGCATAATTTTCTGTATTGCTAACCTACGACTCTGTTATTATAATCAGAACTGGGTCCTTCCCCCCTTTTGCTAGCCTAACCCCTTCAGCACTTCTCTCCCTAGAACGTTAACCTTTGCCGTTGCTATTTTAGTTCTCCGAGACAAACAGCGATTTGATGATTCAGAATCAATGGTCCTCCTCATCCATTGAATCCATTGCACACTGACATTCATGGAGCAAAAGTGTATACTTAAAGTACATTTCCCCCGTCCTTGAGAAAGAGGAGATGGGAGGGAGAGAATACTGCCATTAATTTCTCTCCTAGGGCAGTCTTTTAATAGAATCTTCATATTTCAAAACATGTTCAAACTGCTGCAACCTCAAATTTATGTGGGGCATCAATATTTGGCATTGTTTTGATATTGTTCTGAAATATAGATAATGGGATGGTTAAGAAGGGTGGGTGGGAAGGAGGGAGAAAAATAAGACCATGGCAAGGAGCCTTGAATAGTCTCAATGCTGCCAACATTTCAAGTTTAAGTCAGAAAATGTTAATGCCAAATGACCTTTTTTCTGAAGGGCGTTTTGAGGAGACCAGGCGAAAAGATCATTTCTGTAATATGGTTACCATAGTGATCAGCCCTTTTTAAAAGGCTGGAGGGGGGTGGGAGAATGGATGTACATTTGCAATCAACTAGTGACTATAACAACAAATGGGCTTGAAAAAGCAACACTTTGAATTTAATTCCAAGGAACAAGGATAGCGAGGAAGAAAAGAAGCTATTCAAGGAGATGGACAAAAGGGACCTTTGGTAACATTTATGATGAACTGGGAAGCATTTTGCTTGAAAAGGATATACTTGAACATAATAGCAGCCAGGTTTCTCTTCCCAGCTATGATTTCACCATACGTACTGGAATAATGAGACATGTGATGCAGTGATTCTCAAACTGTGGGGGTTGGGGCGACAGATCCACACCATACATTTAAAGGGCAGGACTTCCCCCAAAGAATCATGGGAACTGTAGTGTTCCCAGGATCCTTCACAAACCACAATTACCAGGATACTTGGGGGGAAGCCATGTGCATTGAATGTGCTTTAAATGTGCGGGGGAATCTACTGTAGTGTGTCAAGAAACACTAGTGTGCTAAGAGATGAGCAGATATATGAACATAGGCCATTGATCCATCTACCTCAGTACTGTCTACAACAGCCTTTCTCACCCATGGGTTTTCAGATGTTTTCGGACTACCACTACCATAATCCCTGATTGCTGCCCCTGCAGTATGTTAAGTGGAAAAAGTCCCCATTGATTCTAGAATAGTCCCCATTGATTCTAGAATAAAACATCATGTGTACACACCCTTTGGGAAAGATTTTGAACCAAGCTTTGTTTTTCTTTTACAAAATTTTATTTTGTGTGTGTGCACACCATGCACACACCTCCCCTTCCAACACAACTCCATAACTGCCTCTTAGGATTTTGGGGTTTTTTAAATTTTCTTTTTAATGGCATGTTGCAGCTATTCTAAAGCAAGCACAGTAAGATTTTAAAAGGGCACAGTTGGGACTTGTTTAATAAGACCCTATTGTTTCAGGAGTCAACGCTGGGCAGGCTCTTAGTAAGCAATGAAGTCATCACGGCCAAATTGAATCCAAGTTTGGTGTCCACTTCTGTCTTGCCATTCTACAATTCAGTGAGAGCTAAACAGAACAAAATGACTTGCTTTAGAATCAATCAAATCCAGAAAAAGAGAGCGAGCGAGCAATTCTTTTTCTGACATGTCCACTTCCAGTACTAACCCTTCCTGTCTCAATCAGTACTTTGAGTGCTATCTGCTGGAAAGATAATTGATTGATTGATTGATAATCCACACATTCATAAAAATATATCAAGGTAGTATACAGCATTTAAGAATAAAGTCAGCAATAAGCATCCATTAAAACATAATCAAAACAACAGTCAGTTTTGTTTCTCTCTGTTTCTCTTTTTTCCAATCTTCAATTCAGTTCTCTGCATTTTTTAAAAAAAAAACAACCTCATGAAATGTCTTTAAAAATTTGGTGCAAATTTCTCCTAACACATTTTTGTCTGTGATTCTGACTAATGGACACATTTTTGCTAGCCATTTCTCCTAATATTAGGCATTTCTGAATGTTATGTTTACTAATATGATCCTTTTTATTCATGCACAGTTTCTTCTAATGCATGCCTTAAAAAAAAATTGGTTGGTTTGAGAACTGCATTGCAAAATTTGAAGGGGAAAAAAGTGTGAATTTCAAAATATGGCTGCATTTCAGTTTTCTTACCGTTTCGAAAAGTGCAGATTTGATTCATTCAGTTTTAAATGTGAATGTGAATCAGATTTTGCCCCCCTCCCTAACAGAGATGGAATCTGAGCTGGGATCTTAAGTACACTTTTGCTTCTATGTACATGTCTGTATACCATCTTGGACTGTCCTGACGATCACTACTGTATCAGATAATGAGAAAGCATTCAGTGATTGCTTCCATAGGGCAACACACAAACAAAAACCACTTACTTTTCATATACCTGGAGCTAATCTTCATCAGACTCTGCAGAACTGTCACTTTCATCTGATGAACTTTTCACTTCATCCTCTAAAGATGACTTTCTCTTTTTACCTGCGCAACAACTGTTTTGAAATTTTGTTATTTGCTGTTAATAATAACCAGGGTGGATTTTATTTGAATAAAATCAATTTAAATCATAATTTAAATCATGTCAGTAAGAATTGATTTAAATCATATTTTTACAGAAAGATTTATTCTTGCTGGTATAATCTATAATTTACAACCAGATGAAGGTTTCATTTTTGGAATAATAAATTTTCAGAGTAGATTTTACAGTTATATAAAAAATTACTGATTTGGTTATACTATTAGAAGATAGACAGATAATTATGAAAGTATTGTGAGGTTTAATCAGTTAACTGTTTATATTTGGACAACTTTTCTGCTGTACTTTACTGGAAGGATAAAAATAATCATTTCCTTAATAACAATTTAAACAATTTAACTAAAACAATAACATTATAGCATATGTATCCATGTTTGTTAACTGATTTGGTTAAACAATAAAAAGAAAAATTTAGACTGAGTTTTAGACACATATGAAAAACTTAAAAAACAAATACCGGTACTTATTTCCTGATGAATAGCCTTTGGACTATAATGTAACTTAAATAGAAAACTATCTTTAGAAAGATTTTTCCTCCTAAAGCTTTTTATTTTAAAAATCCAATTTAAATTTTAATTTTAAAAAAATCTGTTTTAAATTTTAAAAAATCTGGGTTTTTTTAATCATTTTTATCCACTCTGATAACAATAATAATAGTACAAATTCCACACTGCACTGTTGGATTGAGGCGGACTTTATGTTAAACCAGTGGTTTTCAAACAGTTTCAGGAATCCCTGGATTTTCTCAAAAGCTCATTAGCAGCTCCTCAGCTTGAAGATCAGTAATACTAGAAGAGGCAGTTTTACAGTAGACCTGTGTGACCATACTGGGCATTGCGCAGCAGAGGGTGCCACAACAATGCTGTAGAACAGAGTGAATGAGGCGGTGTGTGCGTGCCAAAATTTAGCATCACCCAGGGCACCACCAAAATTTGAGAGTCCAAAGTCCGCCACTGATACAGGCCAAGTTTCCCCAAAGATTAAAATTTAAAAACTCATTCTCTATCACTTATCTCACCCTGCAGTGCACAGTCCCAAGATAATATTGGGTTCATGCGCTTTTATGTCAGGGGTGTTCCAATGTTTTGCCCTTGCAGCTGTTTCGGACTACAACTCCCATCAGCCCTGGTCCACATGGCCTATGTAGGTGTGTGGGGATCTGTAGTTCACATCATTCAGAAGGCCACAGGTTACCCACACTGTGCTATCTGAGAAACCATTCCTGGGGAAAACTTCCTTACAGGTGCTTCTCGATGGAATGGGACCCTGATCTTACCTGTAGTTAAGCTATTAATACCCTTTTGATGAAAACACACACATAAAACCAAAGAAAATTGCCTTGCTTGTCCCAGTGCAGCATGTTGATTAATTAAGGAATCTAAAGCTTAAGATTTTAAATTTAGAATTCTACTGGTATATCTTGGTGTGATGTATTCCCTGTATATGGAAATTTTTAAATGTCTACCATTTCATTAGGTTTTCATGTATGTTGGAAGCTGCCAAGAGTGGCTGGGACAGATTGGAATAAATTTAAAGACTACCTACAGAAATATTGCAAAATTAATGAACGTTAGAATGATGTTGGATAGAAATTAAGTGGTTTCCAGCTGTAATGCTTTAAGAATATGGAAAAATGAATTGATAATGGATGAAAATACTGAGTTATAAAATGTTAAGTTATAGAGATAAGATAAATGAAAGAGGGTAAGGATTTGCTGATTTGATTATTTAAATGGGAATACAAGAAGGGGAGGTGTGAGGAAGTCAATGAAACAAGCAAATGAGTTTTAAGTTATGAAAAATAATTGTTTTTATTATTATTATTATTATTATTATTATTATTATTATTATTATTATTATTTCCCACTCTTCCACATAGTTAGACCACCAAACAAGAAAACCCCCTCTTCCAGATGCAACCAGTTTAAAATATTACAAATATTCTAAACTTTCTTACAAAGAAAATAAAAGCATTTTATAGGCTCTAGACTGAACTATCCCATTCATTTATTCAGTCAGTCAGTCATTCCAAAACCTATACCCCTCAGCCACACATCTCTCAATCTTCTCCTTTTTGTGGATCTCATACCTTCCTTCATGAATCAATATGAAGAAAAAAATAAAATCCTGCTCTCCTTTTCTAAACTATGTTACAGTGGTACCTCGGGTTACCTACACTTCAGGTTACCTACGCTTCAGGTTACAGACTCCACTAACCCAGAAATATTACCTCACAGAAATTGTGCTCCAGCGGTGCGGCGGCAGCAGGAGGCCCCATTAGCTAAAGTGGTGCTTCAGGTTAAGAACAGTTTCAGGTTAAGAACAGACCTCTGGAACGAATTAAGTACTTAACCCGAGGTACCATTGTAGAAACGTTTTCTTGGGGCTTAATCCTGGAATATTTTAAGAAACTCATGGGAGGCCAACATTTAGCTAATCAAGTTTGTATAAAGCGTCAACTTACCTATACAGCACAAATATACAGAAGGCCACCATGACGATCACTATTAAGCAAATAAACGCTTTCATGTATTCTAAAAATAAAAATGCAACTTTCTTCAAATTTCTGACAGGGTGAAGTGTTAATTTTGAATTTATTTATCTTCTTTATAAAGGACAGCTTTGCTACAAGCATGCAATGGAGACTTACGCGGTCAGTACAAGCACTGCAGTTGCCTACCTTACCTTGTGGTCTGTGCCACTGTTTAAAACAGGCCTCAGAGAGTCATCCTGTTCTGCCTAATCCTATAGATAAACTTCCCTTCAAAGCGATTGAAACCATCTTCTGAACTGAAAAGGTACAGTTGACATCATCAGACTTTTCCTGTTTGGCACAGTCTTCACTTTAAGAGGAGAGATGGTTCTCTCATTTATTTTTTAAAAGGGCCACATTAACCAGGATATTTCCCCTCCCCCAAATCATGCGCACATACACAACTGTATATTTAGGCAACATTTCAGTTAAGGAGAGCTTCATACACAGCCTGTTCGGGTTTGTCTAAACGATGAAAGGACTGCAGTCATGAATGTTGAAGTCCATGGCCAGCCATTTATCCTGTATTTGAAGGAGTCAGCTCTTTGAAGCATTGACGGGTCCAAATAGTTTAAAAGATTGCAGTTAAAGTTAAAGAACCACAACACTTGGACAGCCCAAAGTTTTCCCCACTATCATGAGATGCATTCTACTTCTATTTAATTTATAGTAAAGGTAAAGGGACCCCTGACCATTAGGTCCAGTCGTGACCGACTCTGGGGTTGCGGCGCTCATCTCACTTTACTGGCCGAGGGAGCCGGCGTACAGCTTCCAGGTCACGTGGCCAGCATGACTAAGCCGCTTCTGGCGAACCAGAGCAGCGCACGGAAACGCCATTTACCTTCCAGCTGGAGTGGTACCTATTTATCTACTTGCACTTTGAGGTGCTTTCGAACTGCTAGGTTGCCAGGAGCAGGGACCGAACAACGGGAGCTCACCCCGCTGCGGGGAGTCAAACCGCCGACCTTCTGATCGGCAAGTCCTAGGCTCTGTGGTTTAACCCACAGCGCCACCCGCGTCCCTTAATTTATAGTAATTATTTCTAAATCTGAATTGGCACATATAGATTGGCCTATGCAAATTTTATGCAGATCTGTGTCCTCTGTTTGATGATGTGGTCATCCTACCAGCAGTGCAGGCCAGCTGAGTTGGGGAGCTGCTGTGGCCAAGGCCCATTTAAGTAGCCAACAAACAAAGCAGGTGGCTCAGGCCCTGCTAAGGCCCTGCCAAGTCAGAAGCAGCACTTACCGCCTCCATCTAGTGGAGACCCACAACCAATGGGATTGTAGCCCTGAATCCCAACAGACTCTCAACAGGTTTATTAATCTAAGTTCAGATGGGCCCAGCCAGGTTGAAGGCAATCCACACTGCCTCTGAACTGGCTCTGTGCCTCAGAGTCCCATGTTGCGACTGTGCATAGGATTATTTGGTATTCTCCTAGGTATTCGTTTTCACTGCATTTTGTTCTATCCTATATTTCAGAAAGTTGGCTCCCAAGGCAGTTCGCAACTGAATTCCAGTGCAAAGAGAACACTGAAAATGCAATGCAATTAAAAAAAAAAAAAGCAACCATTCCTGTGCAAAATCAAAGTTCCTTTTCCCAGTCTCCAGAAACTTTTCTGCCTACTCCATTATATAGCCCTAAAACACAGGCATGAGATTGGCTGGCTGCCCCTAATCTGAGTTCTTTAACACAGGAGTGGAAATATTTGGATGATGAGGATTCCTCCCCCCCCCCCCGCACTTTGTCTCTTTTTATAATTTTCCATGACCCCATAAACCAGGGGTCCTCAAACTTTTTTAAACAGGGGGCTGATTCACTGTCCCTCAGACACTGTTGGGGGCTGGACGGGAAGTTTTGGAGAGTGGGCTGGCACGCTCACAGGAGCTGGGTGCCTCGGAAGCCGGGAGCCTGCAGGAGCTGGCCGAGAGCGGCACACACCTCTTTCAAGGAGCACGAAGATGGAGACAAGGACAAGCTGGTGCCTCACCTGCATCTGCCGCCCCGTGCAGACGTTTCCACCCCTTCATCCTCCTGAGGTGAAGGCCGCCACCTGCGCCACTTCACCGCTGGCCTCATTGTCCTACGTCATGTTGACTGCCATTGGAGCGCAGCAGCAGCCCCGCCGAGCCCAAGCCCAGGCAGGCTGTCCTCTTCTAGGAACGCAACTGTTGGCCCCCTCATGGGGACAGAGTGGCAGCAGCCACAGAAGCACCAGGACGGCGGCAGTGGCAGCAGCGGAAGAGCGGCGGTAGCTCTGCCAATCAAACGCCGCGCCTGGTTTACCTCAGTGTGGCGCGGGGACGTCTCTGCCAATCAAACGCTGCACCTGGTGCGGCACAGCATTTGATTGGCAGAGACGTCCACACGCTACACTGAGGTAAAACAGGCATGATGTTTGATTGGCAGAGCCACCGCTCCGTCTCTTCCTCCCGTCACCATCAGTGGGAGTCTCGGCTTCGCGGCGGGTTCTTAAATGGCTGGGCGGGCCAGATTTAGAACCCTGGCGGGCCTGAACCGGCCCAGGGACCGTAGTTTGCCGACCCCTGCTGTAAACCTTGAATACACTACAAGGGTCCTGTTAAGGACTGGAAGAAACAACTGGGACATTTTGTCTTTCCTCCAGTCGCAAACTTCATGGTGCCATGTCTGTCAGTTTGGTAGTGATACAAAACCATCCACAGTATAATCAAGATGGTGGATGCAATACTACTGTCCATACATACACATATACATACATAGTATATTTATTACTAAATGATAGAAAAGAGCTCTCCTGCCAGAGAGAGATACTAGGACAGAGCATGCTCACTAGCCTTCAGGAGCCATGGGGTGTTGATAGTGTCCATTGGAGAGGAGGAAGGAAAAACGGGGTGGGTCGATAGGAGTTGCCTTGCTTAAGCCATGGGATCTTATAGGAGTCTTGAAATAAGGACTTGGGTGTAGGAGAAGTGCACACCATGAGTTTTAAGAAAAGCTCTTCTCCTTGTGCTATATACAATGAGGCTTCAAGAGGGAAGAAAGGGGAAATGAAAAGTTTCTTCTTTCCTACTCTCCAGAACCCTCCTGTCAAACATTTGTGATCATGCTGTATCACATCTCCTTGTTTTTGTGCAGTAATTGCCAAGTTAATTTGTGGCTGTCCCAGGAAATCTGCTTTCTAGAAGCAGCCACAGAGGGATGATGATGATGATGATGATAATAATAATAATAATAATAATAATAATAATAATGTTCTTACTGGAAGAAAGGGGAATTTGCTCTAAAGGCTGGCAACTGAGCTTGAGTTTGGGCTACAAAATTATAGTTACTTACGTGGTACAGCTTTCTTATAGCACGTTTGTTTGTGGAAACAGCACCCCAACTCTGAACACTCAATTCTTGATACATTTTCACGGCATATTTCATAAAAGGGGAATTCACATACTTCAAAAAAGAGAAACACCCAAAGGCCCAAAGTGAATTGCAAGCATGATTTTTAAATAGATCTATTCAAATAAGTTAAGAGTTTTGCACTGCTGTTCTGTTTGTTTTAAATAGATTACGAGCTGCATTCAATAGCCTTAATCCTAAAACCTCATATCCAAAGACTTTTTGCACATATGTGGATCTGTCATGCTCCCATATGACTGATTTGGGACAGGGAAACCAAACTTCTCACAAAATTTCTGTCAAGTGGAATGCAAACAGCAGACAGATATTGTAAGACACTTCTGCACACAGATTTCCATGCTGAAGTTAACGCAGCAGGTCAAAGTAAATGGGAAATGAGTCACTTGAGCTGAGGGACAGGATGAAACCCCAAAAGACTAGATTCCAGCCATACCCCTTCCTCTCAATAGTTCTTCAAGTCGAAAGTTTCTTTTTCTGTACTCCTGCATCTCCTGACCCATGTTTCCCACTGACACTTCCTTCGTGGTTCTACTTACTAACCTTTGCCAAGTAGATAATGGAGACTGTAACTCAGCAGCCTCTCAACAGATATGGATACCATGAACCACAATGTCCTTCTGGACTGGCTGTTCAGGATAGAAACTCTGGCACACTTTCATTGCTACCTAGTGCGCCCCACAGAAGGCAGTGCTTGTGGGACCATTACTCTGCCAGCATCCTGCGCATATTTGCAGGACCATATTTTGGAACACAGAAAGCTGAGCTTTAGACAGGCAGCCAGATCACTGACCCACCAAGCTCAGTTTTGTTGACAATGAGTGGTAGCTGCTCTCTGGGGTCTCAGGCAAGAGTCCTTCCTTGTCCTACCTGAACATGCCAGGAATTGGACCAAAGATCTTTTGCATAAGAAGCAAATACTCAACCACTGAGCTATAGTGGCTCTTCCCCATCCTCTCTATGTGAGAGCCTTTCACATATTTGACAATGGCTACTATATTGCCTCTTTTCCAGGATAAAGATACTCCTTCAAACATTCCTCATCGGACTTGGTTTCCTAGCCCCTTTAGGGCTGGGCAATATCTGGTTTTCAACGTTGTGAAATTTCAGCAGCTAAATACCGCGATATGATGATATATCACGCCTGACTCTGGTATGTATCACGGCTGCTTCTTCCTCCCTGCCCAGCCCTACAAAGCCCCCATAACACTCCAGCTCACACAAGCTAGAGGAGCATCGGGGCTTCATTCAATTGCTCAGCTGGGGGTCAGGAGCTTTCCTGAAAGGCACAAGCAAGCAGGCAGATGGAGCCCATCTGCAGGCAATTTGAGCTGGCGTGTTTTAGCACCAGCTCAAATTGTCTGAAACTGGTATCGTTATCTGAATGCCATACCAGCTTCAGACGATCTATGAGCATATATAATTTTTTTATTTAAAAAAATATGTTCAAAGATGCCAGTTTCAACAGCCCCTTTGCTCTTGTATGTGTCCATTTGCATGCACTCTTCCCATTTTTAACAGATTTATATGTGGTTGCCACCAGAGGGAGCTCCCCAGCAGATAATATTACACCTGTACAACTTTTGCCAGAAATCTTATGGTGGTGGCCTCAATTGGAAAGAATGATTGAAAACTTTTCCTGAAATAATTGAATCATCATTGTTTCAGCCAGGAACAGCAGAGCTAACAGCAAAATTAGTCCACAAATGTTGTAAAAGATGTTTGTTTTTAGCACGATTCTCCCCACCTCCCATTTGCTTGATCTGCTTGAAAACATAGATTTTACTTATTCCATTAAGGACTTCCAGCAGCGAGGCGTAGCTGAATAGCTTTCAAACACAAAGCTAGGGAAGCAGCTTGTGTTAGTGTAGTAAAGATTGTTTTATTATGAGCAACAGGTTAAATACAACTCTGTACTATTAAAACACACAGAAAAACCAAGGTTTCCAGAACACTTCCTGTGTAACTTAAATTTGTTCTGTATCCCAACAGTGAACATGAATATAGTGCAAAGTTAACTTGACCATCTCTTGCAAAATGTCATCTTATTATAGGGTACTTTAATCAGTTCATGGCAGCAAAGCAGTAGTTTGCTAACTTCTTACCTGCAAACCCGTAACGGAGGAAATTGGTATTTCGTTTTTCCAGCCGATGAGGCAAGGGTGGAGATTGTATTGCCCTGTTCAACTTCAGAGGCGACTGAACACACAAGCCAGAAGGAGACCACAATGTTAGGCAATACATTAAGAAAATAAGCCTTGGATTCTGCCCAAGTTCTTCCAGGTCTTTCATTAATGGGCTTAATTACACTGATCCGTAAAAAAAAATATTTAATGCAGTCATGTAAACAAAAAAACCGGTTACATTCTTGTGGATTTGCCAACAGCTTTGATTCGTAAGTTCTTTCAGGAAAAAAATACTCAAGATATTGGTTAAGTGCTACTATTTCCATACATTTAGCAGGTGGCTGATCTAGCTAGTGTGGAAACCTGCCTTGACCCCTCTCTGATTCTTTCTCTCCACCAAGTCTGCCAAATGATCTCCCCGCTGTCATGGGGAACAACTAAAGGATGCTGCAAGTTGTGACATCACAGTTGACTGTGTGTTGTCATTAAACTGGTTGCCTAGGGTACTGAAAGTTGAGAGGATACGGGTATGGAAGTAAAAAATGCAACACAAAGCCTGAGCAAAGAAAGGAGGAGATGAGGTTTGTAGCTCTCCCCGGACTCCTGCAAAACTGCCCATGGCTTGGAGAAGTTCTCTTGCTTCTAGCTGAGGAGGCTGTACCACATTGTCCATACAGGGTGTACTGCTAAGTTAACAGGAATTGAGCAGACTCTGAAGCCTAAGGCTAAAGTGCCAGGTGGAGGGAAGCACATTCAGTGCTGGTACTGGTGAAGATTACAGACGCTAGAAATTGATGAGCTAGCTCCCTTTATATGAATGTAGAAATCTGTCTTGACTTGGGGTTGGGGATCTAGCC
Organism: Podarcis filfolensis; assembly: GCF_964270895.1. Classification (NCBI taxonomy): domain Eukaryota; kingdom Metazoa; phylum Chordata; class Lepidosauria; order Squamata; family Lacertidae; genus Podarcis; species Podarcis filfolensis. The sequence goes on along the minus strand of NC_139607.1, from coordinate 25,845,334 downwards.
ACCCAAAAAATGATTATGTACCAGTTCCTTTTGTGGCTGAAAAGCCGGGAAATTCCAGACGTGCAGAGGGTTGCAATGAGAGAACAGGGCTATTCATTAATGTTTTCCCCATTCCCTAGATTGCGGAATAATCTCCCGAAGAAAACTCAGCTTTCCAATGCCAGGCAAATACATATTTGTTCTCAAAAACTGATACCATTTTGATGCTCCCCTTTTAAGGGGGGGGAGACGTACATGGTTTTTGTGTGTATGTTCGTTTATTTTTATTTGGGGGGCATTTTTATATTTCAATTCCTTGCAAGTTACTTTTCCTTGCAAACAGATATGGGGGGGGGGAATCATAAATAAAAATAATGCACCATATCTCAAAAGTGTCAAAAGGTAAGCCTGGCGAAACCTGTTGAAAGTTTCAATTGTAAGCTCCTCAAGGCAAGGGACTGTCCTTTAAGCTCCTGCACGTTTGCACTAACATATACTGTGCGGTAATGCAATGCCAAACAGGGTTAGTCCCAGGATTGGGATTAGTTCCTATTTCCAAATTCACAACACCACTTAAGTATTTAGATATTTAGCCCCATGAAATTTACTCCCACTCCTAAAATTACGTGTGTATGAAGCCAGTTCATAAAATAAGCAGCCACATAAGCCCTTTATCATCACAATAAACATTTATTTTCAACGGAAGTATAGCTGCCCATTTCTGGTTGCTGACAGCGAGAAATAATAAACAGCTGAGTCTTATTGCTTCGTGGGTGGGGAATGTGGATTGCCTGTTTGATGGAAGAATCAACCATACAGCATACAGTATCAGAGACATGTGTCATCTTTTAGGGGTGACATTACAAGAAACACAAGAGCTACCTCCTTAGATGACTCCCCTATGTTGGGTTCGCTCCTCCTGTAACATGCAGTAAAAGCAATCTTGACTTCTGATCTCATCACAGGTGTTTCCCCCTACTCCAAATCACCAGCTGAGGGGCAGGTAAAGTAACATATGTGATGCCATTAAGAGTCAGGCAAAAGTTTTACTACACAATAAGGCAGGGGAAGAGCTCAGTACAAGGGTGCGTTCTGCTGCAGGATCCTGCCTAGACTCAGCAGTAAGACTGATATTTAACACCACCAGGATTTGAACTGATTCACTGACTTCAGGAGCCAAATCCCTTAGTTCCTTTGTCTTCAAGAAATGTTACGCAACCTTCAGTCTGACGCACTGACATGGTACATGATCACAACGGTAATTTAAAAGTATATACTGCCAAAACTGCACGTCATAGAGTCCCTGATTACCAACACATTGCAGAGTCCCAGGCTGCAACCCAAAATGTCACAGTGCCGCGTTGCACCATAACAGCCATTTTATAGGGACAGAGGAAACTAAAGAAACTTATTTTCATAAAGCACTGGGTTTTCCCCCTCATTCCTTTCTTTTTTATTTATTACTTGTATAAAGGGAAGGGAGGTTATGTGGACTATAATTTCATTTGATCTTAAAGGATGGAGGGGATGATTTCTGCACAGTAGTGGAAGATCAAATGTCAGTTCTGAGGTTTGAGTTTTGCAAATGCTTTACATGCATACATTAACCTAAACTTGCTACGATCATGATAAAAATAAATAATACATTTTTTTTCATCCCAAAACAAAAACAAAAAACCCTACACACACTTGATTGGGACTTTTTGTTTTGACAGCAGTGCTTGAGTGTTCAATTAAAATACTAGCCAGCTGTATGTTAAAAGTATATGCACAACCATAAAAAAAAAACGTACTACACAAATCATCTAATAACTAGCCATTAAAAAAACACAAGAGCAAGTACATCCACCTTTAACTAGTAATTCTGCATATTGGCATGCCAAAAGAAACTTAACTGTCTGTCTTGGATCTTTAAGATGCTAACTTGAATACAAAATGGTGTCAATTGTCACTGCATTGACAGCTTGGTGTTTTTAAAAAGCGTGTTAAAATTGTGTCTGAAGCTTTAAACAGACATAAATAAATTTAAGTTATTAAAACAGGCTGGTGAATACTGGGAAATAGGTAGGGAAATTACAAAAAAAATTGCAACTAACATCTACTATGTCTAGAACAATTTAAAACAATCCAACTTGGAGCAGAATTTTCAGTAATTTTTAGAAGAGCATCAGGCACTGCCATGTCTGTCTGCTGCAATCATTACAGGAAGAAACTATAACACTATATCAGTCCTGATACATTGATCACATATGCATTCAAAATTACAGATAATATTTACAAAGTGTTTTTTTGGGCGGGTGGGGTGGCGTCATGGACTGCTTAGCCAGCTGTTGCACTTGCTGCAAAAATGAGGTAATTTAAATGCACACAAGTTAATTCTAGTTCAGTTCAGGGTCCATGCTATCTACACTTAAGTACAGACAGCTTAAGTGAATGGATTATTATTATTATTATCATTATTATTATTATTATACATTGTAAGAAATAAAAATAATTTGATCCAGTTAAGTCCTACTTTGTAGTGCTTGTTATGCAACACTGACTAAATGTCAGAAGACTTCCCAGCTTGATTTGACAACTGGTCTTTCAATAGAAAGAAAAAGAAAAGAACAACAGTAAGTTTGTTATAAATTGGTTTCATCCCAAGATGGATCATTCATACTCTTTAGAACTTTCCGGACAAGTTTTTCCAACTCCTTGCGAGCTCTTTGTTCTTCTTCCAGAGACTTCTTCATCTTTTTGTTATCCTAACAAACAAAAGAGAAACATATCATGGTAACTTGGTCTGAACAGCTGGAAGATTAGTTTCTCATCGAGATGTTTGTATAAGGAGAAGACATGAGGATCTCATGGAGCACTAGTCTGTTGCTCTGTAATATTATCCAGGGACCAGAGATATTTTGCCTCATGAGGTTAAAAAACATTTCTACATCAGTAGGCCCAAGCCACAAATGGAAGAAAATGTATCATATTAGAAGGGGCTCCATTTTAAGTACATGAACAATGTTAAGTAAATAGTCATAAAGTATAACTATTTATCGGGTGGCACTGTGGGTTAAACCACAGAGCCTAGGACTTGCTGATTAGAAGGTTGGCAGTTTGAATCCCCGCAACGGGGTGAGCTCCTGTTGCTCGGTCCCTGTGCCTGCCAACCTAGCAGTTCGAAAGCACGTCAAAGTGCAAGTAGATAAATAGGTACCGCTCTGGCAGGAAGGTAAACGGTGTTTCCATGCACTGCTCTGGTTCTCCAGAAGCGGCTTAGTCATGCTGGCCACATGACCCGGAAGCTGTACGCCGGCTCCCTCGGCCAATAAAGCGAGATGAGTCCCGCAACCCCAGAGTCGGTCACGACTGGACCTAATGGTCAGGGGTCCCTTTACCCCCTTTACTAACGGGGGGAACTCCGCAAAAGATTAAAATCATGGCAGTACTCGAAACTTAACCTATCTCCAAAAATAATAATCTTGTACAACGTAATGCTGAAATGTAGGAGGAAGTCATCTGTCCTGTCATCACAAGAATTTCCACTTGCACAACGAGACTTTCCCACCTCTACTACCCCTGTGCGCCCCCTAAATCTGTTCCCCAAATGCTTCAGAGCTGATCTAGGAAGGGCATGGGCTGTGCACAGAATAGGGGGTAAGGAGACAGGGAAAGCAGAAATCCTTGAGCTGACAGCATGATTACTTAACGCTACTGAAAGATTCATTTTATTCCTTTTAGTCTCTGACCAAGAAATCCTGATATTTAGGGATATATTTCACTTTGGAAACTTGGAACACTGAGAGCAAAAGGGCAGAGACTAGCCAACGTTCTCGACATGTGCCCAGCATACATTTCCGCATCTGCATTACTTGGGAATAGCTTTCCGGGGCTTGTATTATATGGCTTTCATTTTCACGAACTGTTTACAATAATACATCTGCTTAAATGCTGCAACAGTTAGTAAGCATCAAAAGCAAAGAGAAGGCCATGTGTTTATAGCTGATGATGGGGGTAAGGGGAGTTGCGACACAGCTTCACGTTCACTGTTTCTCGATAGGGCTTATGCATTTCCACAGTATGACTCGGCTTTTCACAATTAGTTCACTAGGTATTACATTGCCATCAGGTCATAGGAGAGCAAAGTGCAAAGGCCTAGTGCCTATATGCCACAAGGAAGGACCCGCAGTGAAGAAGCAGGGAGCTGCATGGAGTAATGCTGACCCCACATTAGTAACAGTGATAGCAGTAATCAGCAAAGTAAGGAGGATATGTAGATTGTTGGCCCACCTTGACACCTGATAGACAGATCTAAAGGAGGCAGAGCACACTCTTCAGACATTTGCCATATAGCCCATGGTGCAGGAGCAGAAAGTTAATGCTCCTCCTTCAACCTCCACTCCAGCATTGATGCTATGAAACAGCATTGCTCCTGGGGCTTACTGATTCTATTGCTAACTCTTTGAAATCTTAAATGGCCTAAACCACAGCATTCTGCCCCCTCCTAGTCTGTCTTGATAAAGGGTGGGATATATATCTTTTACCAACCTGTCTTAATTCCTGAACTTCATCCTTTAATGCATATACTGTGTCAACAAGACTTCTAAAACAGAAAATTAAGATAGAATACTTTGTAAATATATTACGTTAAAGTAAATATAAAAATCATATCAAGAACTATCAATACACATTTAAATGAGAAGCCATACAATTTTTAAGGTGAAACAAAAATGGCCAACGTATTCCTCCGCAGTATCTCTTGGTCTTTTCTGGCATATTCTTAATTTAGCCTTTCTTGGAATAGAGGTTATACAACTAGGCAGCATAAAATCACTTTGCTTGGTTAGGGAGCAATCTGCTATAGCAGATGCTGTTCATCTGCAAATCCTCTTTGTTTTAATGGGCTTTGAGATGAAGCAACTCTTAACTGCACATTTTAAAACGGAAACAATAACGTCAACCGGTACAAAAAAAAGGCACCTAGTAGTGATTCTATGTATCAATAAGAGCAGAAATCCCGGAGCACTCAAGAATGCCACCTTACCCACAAAACTGATCAATTCCCAGCTGGTACAAGGATGAAGGGAGAAAGATGCAAAGAGAAAAGTTAGAGAACCGAAGATTGTTGATATTAGTCTTAATGGGCTAGAGAGGAACGGCAGTGCACATTTATACGCAAGTCAGCAATGAACTCCAGTAGGATATTCATCTGCTTAAATATAAAGCCAGTGAGTATATAAGGAACAAGTTTATATGCAGCTCAAGTTATCACACAAAAACTTCCTATGCTCAAGAACGCGGACTGCTTAAAAGCCATCATTTTGCTAAAACAAATTTTAAAAATCTTACTTTTCTTCTATCACAGTCTGACCATTACTTTTTGTTTCTTCTACAATAATTTTCTCCTCCTCTGGAAGCAGTACTTGGGGAGCAGATTCTTTACGGGAGCCTAATGCAAAATAATAGAATTAAAAGATAAACATCCAGGCACTATTAAAAGCATATGAAAGAATAAGTTTCTAAAAACTGCAGGATTGTTTATACATAGCAGCTATTTGAAATACTGGACATGGGGACATATCATATCTAGTTCTCTTTTTTGGAAGGGGGGCGTATGCCAATTACTACCATAGGTGTATTCACACTAGTTTATGTGAGACTGACCAACAAATTTGCCACTTATGTTTTTCCAGCTATGAGCAGTTTAGATTAGCACTGCCTAGTTAAATCTAAGAAAATATATAGAGAGCCTAGTAACATAATCAGGCAATAATGATCTTTCGCCAGTAACTTAATCAGGGAATAATGAATTTTCACTAATATAATTGAAATTTCTGTAGATACTGCAAAAGCACGCCATATGAAAATACCTTGGGTGGTTGTGATAGCCTGACTATATAATACACCTAATAAAAGAGGCACTTATGAAAAAATATTTAGGAATTGCAACTGCTTCAATGGAGTAGCCTGGCTCTAAAACTGGTTGGTCATTAGAAGAAAAATTGTAATGATGCTCCACTCTATTGCTCAGCATAATTCAAAGTATTAGCCTTCACTTTCAAAATCTATTTGTCCTGAGTCACATAATATAAAGACTGCTTCTTCTCTTATTTGTCACTATAAAATTTAGGATCAAGGGGGAAAACACATTCTTGACAATATTCTCAGTACTAAACACAAATAAGGAGTAGATACAAAGGAACAACCATACAAGAGGTGTAGAGGAAAATATTTCTGCCACAACAGCTAAAGAAACACACCACCACAAAGCCTATATTGAGAATTGTTTATCACTTATCTGTACCAAATGTGTAGTCAAAGCCTCCTTACAACCTGACAGGATGATACCAGTTTACCAGGTGGCAAGTTCCCATTTGGCAAATGGTCACTAGTTAAACCGAAAACCTATGGTACAGAAATCTTAATAAGCCACTTACACACAGGAGTTGTTCTGAAAATAGGATCAAAACCACATCTTTTATGCTGCAAACGTAGAAAAAAGAAGATACAAAACAAGTGTTTTCCGTCTAACTTGCTCGAACTCAAGAACTTTAAGAAGTGAAATCAAAGGACAAGGCAAGGTAACATAAAAATAGATGTTCTTTTAAACAAGGAGTACTTCATCATTACCCAGAACAATTAGGCACAAGAAATATCGTTGACACATCACTGCAACTAATTTTAAAAGAATAAACACCATAAAAAACCACCATGTCGTAAAAAGAGGCAACACTGAATGAATTGTGCTATTCTTTGCACACAACGATGACACATCATTAACTTTTTAAGTACAGTGTAAATCAAGTAATTTCTTGTTACTGTACTGAAATAAAGGATGCTATTGCAATAATGACACTGAAATTGATGACATGGAAACACTGTTATCCCTTTGTGTGTGGTAAGGAATGGCTATTTATTTCCAAACATTTTTATCAGTAGCTCCCTGACATAAATTAAAAACCTAAATCCAAACTATCAGTTCAGTCCCTTGGAAATTAGGTAACTATCATTTTAGAATGTATGAGATCTGAAGCACAACTTATTTCAACAAGTAATGCTTTGATTTCATGGATGTTACAATAAACGGAGAGGGAAAGGGAAGTGGAAGGAATGTAAGCCTTATGGATGGCATCAAAAACGGTTAAGTTACTAAATGTTTTTTGATACATGGTAAGGCAACTATCACAGAATGTCATGAACAGATTCTAGCAAACATGACTACACAATAGGCCAGATCCGCTTCTCAGCTCTAATTTATTTACATACTAAATAACAATCTAAACACAACCTTCAGCTTGACCTGCTATCACTTATTTCCCACTTATTTCCCAATAATAATGCACACTTAGAAGCACAGTCCTTGTGTCTCAAAACAACTTTGTTAAATGTTTAGGATATTAAAACCATCCAAGACTTGTATCTTCTTAAAAAACATGCAGTTGCATGGCAAGAAAAAGCATGGTTTTGTAGTGACGGAATGGGCTGAAATGAAGGCACATCAAAGCTCTGTATACGAGAAGGGGAAAACAAAGACACTTCCACACTTTTGGTCTAGAAAAACCACAAAAAACCCACCAATCATTTCAAAACATTTTAATTACATAAATCCGAAAGGTTTATCTAGAGATCCCACAGACAATTCAATTAGCAAAGGCTTGGGATGGAAATCTACTGATTGACCTACAGCTCATTTCACAAAATGACCACAACTTTTCAATATTGAAATTAATTTATGCCCATTGAAGTGAATGTTCCTAACTTGTATTTACAAGCCAGGAAGTAGTGAGCAAGTGGTAGTGACTTGTAAATGAGCCCATGTTGTGTTGATTTTCTTCTGTTAATACAAATGCTTTGATTAACCCAACAGAACTTAAGTTCTTCTGTTTCCCAGAAGCCAATACAAGAAAGCCATCTATGCTGCAAATTTGCATCATACAGAATATACAGAAATGTGTAAACAACCAGCAGGAACACATACATGTTTAGAATTACATTAAAACAGAAGCAAACTAAAGATAAACTTTTGCAACAAACAGGTAGACTGTTAATAATTGAAGAAGAGTTTTGAAAAACAATATCCAGCAACATCAAGAAATCAAGCCCAAGCCGCCCATGTTATAAAATTCTGCACTTAAAAAAAAATTACAAATACAAATAGCAGCTGCTGGGGGAGACTGGAGGGGACATTTAACCCTTTCCTCCCTTGCAGTGGTCCTCATGGAACTTGCTCATTTGAAGCTATTTGCATTGAAAGGATATATTCATTTGTGTTAATAAAGGATTTCATCCCAAAGCAAACAGCAGCTTTAAAAGGGAGTGATTTTCACTGACAAAATCCTATCATTCCTACTGAAGTTGAAAAGTGTCCCCAGATTCATTGAAAAAAATCTGGTAACCTTATGATAGAGCCACTGAAAGTGCTGTTTTAAAGGTTTCCCCAATGTTGATTTTCAAGTGTGCATTCTACATTAATCATAAGCCAATATACAATTAGTATTTTGCAAGTAAGGAAGTTGAGAGACTTTCCTGTTTTGCCTCCCGCTCCCCAATATTTCCACATCACGGCTTCTGGCTTCCTGCATTAAAAAAGCATGTGATTTACTCCTGCAGGCTCTTCATCATTTATAAAATAAGTGAATGTTCTTGTTTAACTTAAATTTAATTGGATTTGTAAATATACTTCACAGTGCTGTGTTACCAAAGTAAGGCATGAATATGTCTAAAATTACAACCACCAGCTGCTCTTTTTCTTTCATCTCTGTAAGAGAAGCTCTATTCCTTATATGGGGGTGTTTTGTTCCTTGAAATTAAAAATCAAGTAAATAAATAAATAGGAGATTTTTCCAGGTTGCAATTCTAGAGGTAATCCTGTATGACCTGCATGCATGTACCTGGGACCAAAATAACTTAATTTTTATAACTGGGTAATCCAAATTCTGCACCATGACAAGTATAAAATTGGAACATATATAAATTAAGAAACATTTGCACACACACACACAAAATGTGTTGCATAATGTTATGATTTTTACATTCTTGCATAATTTGAGTTTGCTTGCAATTAAAAACAGCAAGATCAACGAAGCCCACCCCTTGATTTCAGTGGGACTCAAGCCCAATTTGCAAACTCCTTGTCTTTAAGTAAGATACTATAAATCTTTTGGTTTGATTTACAAATACCTATAGATGTGCTTTGCAAAATGACATGTTCAATGGTCTTTAAAACTGTGGTAAAAATAAAACTAATATCGTATCAAGGTTAAAAACTATTGCAGTTTGCACTAACAATCTCATTACTTAGGAAATACAGAACACAGGACACACACACATGGCAATCGTTATTTTATTCACATCTCAACTGGCACTCCAATAACAAATTCAGAGGGGCTTGCTTTGCTGATTGATATACTTTAGATAAATAATGCATAAAATCAAGAAAATAGCTGGTGAAAAGAGAGTGAGAAAAGAATAAAGGATTAACCATGATTAAAGATAAAACTTTCTGATCTGTAGATTTAAAACCAAACTATGGAACACTGAAAGGTATAAACCATTTGAAGAAGTTCATCTGAAGATATGTCAAAGTAAATAATCACAAAAGATGCCTGCACATCAATAGGAAGTCCCAGTCAAACCATTAGAACAGCACACTTCATGACATGGCAACGTGGGTGAATTTACTGGGAGACAGACATGTGAAAGGGTTGAAATCAGAGCTTTGCTTGACAACCTCCACACAAATACACCAAAGTAGCATCAGCCAAAGTTCTCTAGACTGGTGTCAAGAACATGTTTACATCCTCAGGGATGTAGCCAACACTGCTGTTCCACTCGCCAGGCTTCTGCATGTGCAATGAAACTTCCTCCTCCGCTCCCCTGCACACCTGCAAAATATGCTACATAGTGATGGGAGATTTTGGAGATGCAGAGGGAGGGGAGATGAGAAGTGGAACTCCATTCATGCAGCGTTGAATACATCCTTCCATCTAGGAGGACAAGTGTCTACTTCCAGGCATTCTGGCTTGTCTTTAAATATGACAAACTTTGAGGGGAGATGACAGCACTGCTGCAAGAGGTAGCGACAAGAGACCCTTGTAATGGCAATGCTTCCACTTACAAAGCACCTTGTCGATCCATATGCATTACTCAGCTAAACGGGCCAATTGTCTGGCTCGGTATAAGGCGTGTTTCTGTCAATTCCAGTACTAATGATAATGAAGCAAAGAACAGATAGGAAAGACAAGAACATTCCCCAGGCCTCAAGGAGAATAAGTACATGGATCCTTACATGAAGAAGGAATTGTGTACTTTGCCCAGTCAGTATACATAATCTTCAACAGGCCTTTGAGAAAGTTCATATATTGACTGAATTTTGTATGTTCTCTGGCTAATATGCATACTCAACAGACCTTGGGGTATGTGCATATCTCAGCTGAATCTTGTACATTGTCCAACCAACATGCACATTCTCTGGTCAGTATGCATATAATCTAAGAAACATGCACATTTTCCCCCTGTTTCTTGTTTACAAGTGCAGTCAGCTGCTTCTAGACCACTGTCAGTACTTACATGGCCCACATCATACTGATCAGGCAAGTAGCAGAAAGACAGGGGGGCAGGAAAATATCAATTTTTTTCTGTTGTCCAGCCCCCTTTTCACCTCTCAGCTGCTCACCAGTCAGCTGAGCAGCACAAGGGGGGCTGCAAGGAGAGGGAAAGTTTAAACCAGCCATGATTATGATGGAAATTGCCCTCAAGTATGTCTATTAAACTTAGGAAAAAGCTTAATAGCAGCATGAGGTCAATCATCATGGGAAAAGAGCTGGGAGAGAAAGAGTGTAAAGTACCTCTGATTCAGGTCAGGAAAACAGCAGTCAGGCATAATCCAAAACCTGCCTGAGGAACGTACAAAATTCTACCAAAATATGCACATTTCCCAAGGCCTATTGGAGGTTAGATATATTGACTGAGAAATGTGTACCATCTCCTCCTCATGAAAGAATTATGTGCACATTCTCCATGATGCCTAGTGAATGTGCACAATGGTCAGTTGTTATGCACAATAACCGCTTAACTCACATTCCGCTTAACATATATATGAAGTTAGAATTTTTTACCCCAATGTGCATCAATTTACACTTGCCTACATCGGATTGCATATGCCATTTCATTCAGTTTGGAGAAATCCTTTTGGAGCAGCCTGCAATCGCTTTTTGTACTTACCACCCTGAACAATTTGGTGTCATCAGCAAACTTCGCCATCTCACTGCTCACCCCTAACTCCAGGTCATCTACGAACAAGTTAAAAAGCACAGGTCCCAACACTAACCATTGGGAGGTCTCACTTTTTACACCCCTCCATTGTGAGAATCAATTTATCCCTACTCTCCATTTCCTGTTCTTTAATCAGTTATCCTTTAATCAGAGGATCTGTCTGTTTATCCTGTGACTGCTAACCTTACAGGAGTCTTTAGGAATTTTATTAACATTTTGATAGTCCAACTACACAATGTGTACTGGATTACCCCATCCATATGCTTACTGACACTCAACTCTGAAAATTGGTTAGACAGAACTTACCCTTGTGGAAGCCATGCTGGTTCTTCTTCAGCAAGATTTGTTCTTCTACATGTGTGGCAATTATATCTTTAAGAATGCTTTCTACCATCAGAACAAATGCTAACTGGCCTATAATTCCCCAGATTCCCATAGGATCTAAAAACTGCTGTTACATTGGCACTTTCCAGTTAGGGACAAGTTACAAATTTTAATTTAAAGTTTTTACATTTGAGTTCAAGAACTCTGGGTGGATTCCATCTGGACCCATTGATTTGTTCATTTTTAATTTGTCATTAGGCACAGAACGTAATCTCCTGGCACCACTAATTGCCCCAGTCTCCCTTTCTGAGAAAGTTAGTTTAGGAACAGGGATCTTGCCTTCATCTTCCACAATGAAGACAGATTCAAATAATTCAGTTAGCCTCTCTGCTATTTGCTTTTCCTCATTTAGCACATATATGATCGTGCTAGCCCCTTTCTTGCTTCTAATATATCTAAGGATTTATTATTATTTTATTATTATTATTGGAGGTGGTGGTCTTAATGTTTTTAGTGATGTGCTCTTCAAATTATTGTTTTGCTTTCCTTATCATCTGCTTGCATTTCTTTTGCTAAAGTGTATGTTGTTTTTTTCATCTGGAGACTCCATTTTCTGAAGGAAGTTTCCCTTGCCTCTGACAAGCTCCAACTTTTTGCTCACAATAAGATTATTTTACAAAATATTTGAAACTCACCTACACTGCCAAGGTGTTACAATACTGGTAGCCATTTGGTTAAACGTGAATAGTTGGGAATCAGAAACATTATGAGTATGGGCAAAAACCAAGAGCCGATGAGAAGCTAACTGGGAGGGTCTTGTATGGAAAGAGTTCATTCCTGTTTATGGAACTTGGGAATCTGCAGTAATGGTAGTGAATGGGAATGTATACACATCCATGAGATTCTGTGAAGGTCAACAAATTGCCATTTTGACTGGCTTCCCCCATTGGAATATGTGGCATTTGACAAGCTTTGTAAAGTTTGACAATTATAAGATTAACACCCAAGGTCAACTAATACAACAATAACATTATTTTTCAAGACTTGATGAAAGTATTGAATGAATCCTTGTTCCACAAGGACAAATGGCCTGGGATTGTATGGAGAGCATCCTCCTGTTGCTCCTCTACACTGGTTGGAAGAGAACTGTAACTGGAGTTGGCTGTTCCTTCCAATAGTGTTCATGAACTTGTTCTCAAATTGTTTAGTGGTCAAATATTCTTGCTGTGAGGCTTGTAAGGGACACCCGTAATCCAAAAATGGGAAGGGAGGAGCAAGCAATCTAAGTGAGCATGTTAGGTTAGGGGGTGTCCAAACACAACCGACCCACCTTCTGAAAACCAGTCTTAGAAACTTAATATTCCCCCCATAATAATAAGAATAATAAAAATAAAGTGTATGAATGATGGGTGGAAATTCCTGTTCCAAACATGCTGAGGAGTTTTCACCTAGTAAATGCTGAAATTTGTCTACATTTTAAGAGCCTGCTTTTCATGTTTCTCCTTCCCAGCCCTATGCCTTAGGGTGAAGGTGGGTGGCAGGATTGGCGGGTAATTTGTGGGGTCAGGGCATTTGGCTTTCTGCTTTCTCTCTATTCTCATGGAGGCCAGTACTAGTATATCTGACCACCAAAGTGCAAATCAAATTAAAAACCTCTGGGTGAACACCCACACCCACTATGCTGGACGGGAGAGGGTGTAGGTCTTATCCATCCTATGTTGGTGGTGTCCCCATTCCTGCTAGTTACTAGTACCCCAGGGGCTAACCACCTATTTATGGGTAGCCAATAAAGCATCCTGTTCCTAGACTGGTGGGTGTTGAAACATTATCAGCATGACCTTTGCTCCTCACTTTTTCTTCTTCTTCTAAGTACCTTCTAAAGGTGAAGCTGTGTGTTGGCTCCCTTCCTGATCAGACTCTAAAACTCAAGGAGGGAAGGAGACAATAAAAAAAGGAGCGCCAGCAGTCTGTTTGGCCCCACAGCAATGCTAGTGCACCAACCTTGTTTACTCAGAACAGAGAGAGAAAGAACTTGGAAGTCTCCCCCTATCAGAAGGGCCAAGAAGGACTTGAATAGAGCCACCTTCAGAGCAAGTGGGATGAGTAATGTGCTCCGGAAATCCCTCCACCACTGAAGACGAACTATATTTAACCATGGTGAAACATATACCTCCTGTCATAAATGATTATATAAACTCACCCAGAGTAAAAAAAAATAATTTTCAGTTTAGTTTGACAATTCTGCTCATTCAGTTTGAACTCATGGTTGAGATAGAAGACTGTTGTGTCCTGATCTGAGTAAATGACACATAAACAATAAAACCTTTTAAAATACAAGGATGAGAGAAGTGATTATAAAACAAAACATTTTGGACTACACATAGGAGCTTAAACCAAATCAATAAACAAGGTAGACAAGCTAACAATTGTTCACTTATTCCAGTAAGCTATGTAACACATTATTTACAGTTGTAAAGAAACACACCTTGTACAGGTTTCTATCTTGTCTTTTCATGAAAATGGTCTCAAGAAATGAAGAGACCACAAGATGAGGAAAGGATAATATATTTTTATATAGCAGATCACCTGTATTCACTTTTTTAAAACAGAAGGACGAGAGGGCATATATTTAAAAGGTAATTATGAATTATATGCTTTAAAAAGCCCCTGCTCAATTTTTTTCACGAAACTCAACAAGCTGTAGATTCTTGCAGCACTGAGTAGGAAAAAAATTCTAATCCTACCATTCATTCTGGATCACAGCCTGACAGCTTAACTGGAAAACATCTGAAGTGTTTTAACTGTGTTTACTTAAGTTAATTGGATTTCCCTAGCACAATACAAAGCTGATGAAGCATTTGGGTATACTTTTGGAACTAAAACAATATACACAACAGTACCGCTCATATTGAAAGTCTGCTTCTGAATACCTTTAGCCAAAAACCTACAAGTGTTGCATTTCAGAGTGAAAATTGACTGGCAAGTGTCACCTGGCAAAATATTAATTAGTTAAGTCAACCATTAGCAGCACATTTCATTGGCTTGGATCTTAGTTTTCCTTCCCTGATAGGAACACAGTTCATGGCGCAGGAATTCCCCTTCTCCCACTACAGACCCCTACCTGCCCAACCCAATAAATGCTATTGGCAGATGGGGGACTCTTGGAAGTAGTGTGGATCATGATGTGAGGTGCTGCAGAAAATCACTGATGTTTACATTAACAAAAGAATAACTTCGGATTTGAGACCTTGTATTTATGAAGTCAGTTGTTTATGCTTTGCAATATTCAAACTAATAAAGGGAAAATATTTAATTGTGTTTTATTTTAAGGCCATTACCATGGATTACTGTTACAATTAAGCTTCATGTTCACTTCTAAATAAAATTTCTTTATCTCTGTTTTCAACATTAGGTGTTTACATAACACTTTTCTGCATTTTATTCCTTTAGCTGTTGCTCCCACCTTACCACACATCCTATTATCCTTCAGTTTTATACTGTCAATATTTGCATATGGAAATGCACTGAAAATTTATGTAGCTAAACAAGCATGTCATAAATCATTTTACTTCACAGACAATGACCAATATTCTTTATTACCAAGAACAAGTGATGAACATAAAAAACCTCAAAGTCTGAGTTCACACGTAATGCTAAACCATGGTTAATATCAACCAAGGTTTATAAACCAATAATAAATCAAGCCTCATGAGCATGGCTTGTTCATGATTAACAAACCAAGGTTAGGATTGTTAAAAAACCAAGGTTAAGATTCTATTGTTTGGACAATAGAAAAATGTGATTTAATAAACCATGGCTTAGCATTGCATACTAACCAAGTCAATAAAATATTTCAGGGAACTACTGAAATAAAAATCTGTTAAAACAGCCTTACAGCCTGATCCTATGCATGTTTACTCAGAAGAAAATTTTGCCATCCAATGAGACTTAATTCCTAAGTAAGTATATACAAGATTGCAGTCTTAAGAGACACCAAACTCCAATGTTACAAAGTTACAGTATTAGCTCCTGTATTTTGACAAAGGAAGTCAGAGGAAAGTGCACATTGTTTCCCATTTTTTTTTTTTTGGAGTTTTAAGGAATGACACAGCAATACTTACTTCAGAAAGAGACCTGCTCATATATCCCTAACTGATATGGATGCTCAGTAGGGAAAAAAGCAGTCGTGATTAGTTCAGATGAATTGCCAACATAGCAGTAACAATACAAATATTTACATAGCAGGACCTTTTCCAGTATTTTACTTAGTTCACACAATGACAATGTTTAAGAACAACAACATCACAAACATTTACTCTTTGAAAATCCAGGTACCTCGGTGAAAATTCTGTGGCTCTCAAGAGCCAGTTGATGGATATATGCTCCATCCAAATCTAGTCACTTCTCATGGGTACCAGAGCACCGCCACATCAGAAAGGTCCCTCACTCACCTGGGATGCCCCACTGGATCTGCTGTATTTATACTATTGATCAGCCTACACAACAGAGATCCAAATATGTAAACATATACCCTGAAAACATCTGAGACATTTCTCACTATTTTTTTTAAAGTCATTTAAGCATGCTCCCTGCCAAATACCAGAGGAGTAACACTACCATATTAAATGTATTGAATCATGTGTACCCTGATCCAGCAAATAAAATCTGCATACACAGCTGATGTTTTGGGTGCACATCCCTTTCCCATCTAATCTAGAAAGACACATTTGATGCAGATGAACACCCACAATCTGAGGTCGCCCACTGCACACAATGAAACGCAACTACAGTAGTACCAGAGCCATGTTCTATATAAATAGCAACTAACTGGAAATTTAGAACTTTACAGGGTGGTTGTTTTTGTTTTTAGAAAGCTAAAACCCTATATAAAGCAAAATCTGTGTGAAATAATTCATCAGAGCACAAAAGGTGTTATATATACACACACCCAGGCCCTAAATGAAACACTTTTAGTTTAGTGCTTGGCTTCCGTATTGCTTGACTACATCCAAAAGGAATATTTTTAAAAAGAAATTATAAAAAGCTGCCCTTTTCAGAGCATAATAATTTTAATATTAAAGGCATAGGCTAGTAAATGCAAAATTTATTTCAACTGTACATAACAGAAACCTTTTTTTAAAAAAAAACAAAAAGAAAACACGCAGTTGTTATATGCCACCACAAACAAGAAAATGCAAACTGTACAATACAATGCACATTCAGATATACATCTATTATAATTGTCTTCAAAAGTCAGTAATTTACTAAAGATGGCTTCTCCCATTCACAAATGAAATGAACAATATATATATTTGTTCTTTTTTAAAACATCACTATATACACATTTTATTGTGTTTTGGCATGATTTATGCAAAACACACAATTAATAATAGCTTACTGTCACCTTATAGCAAATACTTATTGAATGGCAGTATCATTTAAGCTGTGTGAAAGGGACTGACAATGGCTCACACCTAACATTCTAATTCAAATTCTGTACGCCTTCATTTTAATACTAACTGTACACACTTATCTTACAGATTGTATAACATTAGGTACCATTATTAATATCATTTAAGTTTCACAAAAATAAAACACTAAAACTTTGGGCTGAATAACACCATTTTAACACTGGATTATTATTATTATAATTATATTTTAATGCTGGTTGCATTAACACTTCTGTTCCATTCACAAAAGCCAGCAGTCTGCCACAGTGAGAACACTGATAAGGACCTTTTAATGGCATGGTTAAACCAAAGAAAATTACCGTAAAAAGACTCCATTGTTCTGATGGTTCGCAGCTCTTGTAATAATTAATGGTGGCAATTTTTTCAGAGCTTTGGATATTCAAAATTAGTTAAACATAATTCTGAGAAGGGATGGGGGGAGTTCCAAGGAAACCATGGTATACCATATCCATAATACATTATCTTGAGAGCAACAGAATCAATTAAAAAGCTTTCAGCCACTGTAAGAAACATCTATTGTCTAAAATCCAGAACACGATTGCTTAAATTTATGCCTTCAATGTTGTCTGTTTTGTTTTGCTTTTAAACTGAGCTTTGAGAATTCTCAGGGTCAAATTAGGCTTTATGAAGCAGACATGTTTGAACAGTTTCCTGGTTTCCCTTTTTTGTTTTTATGAAGGGCAACAGAGGCCTTGCCATTTTGACTCAAGCTGCCTCCTTCCAGCTGCTTCTGCACTTGCGGTATATGTGCATGAGTACCCTATATACTTTTCCCCAAGGAAGGAAAACATTCCAGCGGGGGGCACATTTTGAAAAGGAAGATGTTCTGAATGTAGTGTGCTAAGAAAACCCACCCCTGCTATTTCCCTACTCAAAACTTGAGCCGACTCCTATAAACCGCTGGAACTGCAGCATAGGCCTCCTGTTGCTACCACAGGGGCGCAACAGAAGCTAGAAAGTAACTCAAAACCCATAAAACAACAGCAATCTGTAGATTGGTGCTCCTGGCTCATGCCTCTGGGTCACTGCTATGCTGCAAATGGTTCCTCATGTTACTCTCTGCAGCCTTAGGGATGTGCAAAGGTGGAGCACTACAATGAAATGCTGGTATTAAGTCAAGGCTGCAGCAGCAGGTAGCTTACTGGTTAAGTGGGGCCAGACTGCAGGCAGTGTCTTGCCTTCCACGCCATTTGACCTGAAGCAAACCCCCCCCCCCCTCTCTCTCTTTCTCTCTCCAGCCAAAACTGGACCATCGGCTGGCAGCTGAATTAAGGTAAAGGTAAAGGGACCCTTGACCATTAGGTCCAGTCGTGACCGACTCTGGGGTAGCGGCGCTCATCTCACTTTATTGGCCGAGGGAGCCGGCATATAGCTTCTGGGTCATGTGACCAGCATGACTAAGCCTCTTCTGGCAAACCAGAGCAGCGCACGGAAACACCGTTTACCTTCCTGCCGGAGCGGAACCTATTTATCTACTTGCACTTTGACGTGCTTTCGAACTGCTAGGTTGGCAGGAGCAGGGACCGAGCAACAGGAGCTCACCCTGTTGCGGGGATTCGAACCGCCGACCTTCTGATCAGCAAGACCTAGGCTCCGTGGTTTAACCCACAGTGCCACCTGCGTCCCAGCAGTTGAATTAGGTGCAGCTGAAACAGGTCCATGCTATTTCATTGCTAACAATCCTCTCTTGAGTGCTTCAGTTTTGGGACATTTATTCATAAATTGCTTAAAGTTAAGTGCAAGTAATTTTACACCTACTGGGTCAGTTTGTTTGTTCCTTAGGCCCTTTGTATCCTGTTCAGTCATTAAGCAGTGGAAACTAAAGATTACCTGCATAGATGTGTGTTGTCATCTGAGGAGTCATAAGCATTTATGATTAAGTTTCTAGAAAGCAGCAATAGAACATTATGCTTGGTTTAATTTATTCAAACAATGATGTTAGGACAGTGGGTACAGTAGTTTCAGCATCCTAGGGGGAAAGAAGTTGCCAGTTTCTAATAGCAATTCTGATTCTTTGTTGTTTTATTTTAGATTACATTTCCTAGTAATTTTATCTGTAAAACACAGCTCCCCAAAAAGTATATTGGGCTCCTATAATACAAAAAGGTATCTCAAAGTATTCAATGGTACTATCAGTGTTATTTTTCTAGAAAAAGAGGTGTCGGAACTCACGAATGAGCACCTCTCTTATAACAGCAATGGCCCCCACCTGAGAAGTACAGAGACTGATTTCTGGTGAGTTCTGGCTGAAAAAAAGCCCTGGGTACTATTAATCCAAATGAAAAGTGTGCTTATGAAAGAAATTAATAAACTTATACAGTCATACCTCGGAAGTCAAACAGAATCCGTTCCAGAAGTCCGTTTTCGACTTCCAAAATGTTCAGAAACCAAGGCATGGCTTCCGATTGGCTGCAGGAAGCTCCTGCACCCAATCGGAAGCCGCGTCGGACGCTTGGGTTCCAAAGAACGCTCACAAACCAGAACACTCACTTCCAGATTTGCTGCGTTCAGGAGCCAAAACATTTGAGTTGCAGGGCGTTCAACTTCCGAGGTACTACTGTAGTTACATGCAATTGCAGACATAAGCAAGATCTGGAGAGCTGAATGAACTTCAAAAAGTCAACAGGGAGAGACATGGCACTTCCAAAAACTGGACATTTTTTAAAAGGGATCTTAGCAAGTGTTTTTATCGTCAAATAAAATTTAGGAATTCCTTCCTACTGCAGAAAGTAATGATTTACTGTTGCACATGTATTGGTTAACATTGCCTTATAACTTATCAGCCACAGGCCAGAGACCTTTAGACACAGGAGCTTATGAATCCTTCAGCGCAGTGACATTCTTTTTGTCACACCAGGCAGCTGTGCTGAAAACTGCTTTTGAAATTCCCTTAAGTATCAAACATGGTCTGCTGTGAAGATAGGGGAAGGAAGGGTCTGCTGTTAAAGGAAACACATCCAATCCCTGATGGATGTGTGGAGCTAGCTGTAGAACTCTTTGACTTGTAGGCATAAAGTGGCAGTGAACTTCATCTTACCAATAGTTATCAGAACAGTATTTTACAATTGTGAACCATCCCGTGCTTGCTCAACTTTTTAAACGTATATGTGGTTCTCCCAGCTTTTTAAGAACTGTAGGCAGGATAGTAACACACTTGGCTTGCTCTTCGAAAACGAATACACAGAGTTAACTGCATATACACCTCTCTGGGATTTTCCTTGTACATTTATGCAGTTGTTGTGTTTGGTTTCCCCTGCTTTATTGTTAATACACACCAACCTAAACACTGTAAGGCTAAAAGGATTTCCATACAGATGGCACAAGTGTTGCTTCACAGAATACGAGCCATGTGCTGTAAAAATGGGGCTGGGAAGGGGGCTAAGGAAATAAGTGTTATGGCTACACCGAAACTTAAAAACCAAACAAAAACTAGACCATTCATAGCTACATATCAATGCTCCCAATCTTTATATAAAAAAGAGATCCTATTAGTGTATCCCAACAAGGTGTGACTGAAGTATCAGAAATTGGTTTCCCCCCACCCCGAAGGTTGTTAAAATATCACATTAAAAGAGACAAGGAACTGCAAGAAAACATCTAAGAAAAGCAGGCTGTGATACAACAAGCATTTGTTAAGAAAAGCTCAGAAGTGCATTAGTTCTGGTGAGAGATATATGAGCAACAGCTCTTACGAGATGTAGACCCCATTCTGTAACTATGGGCTGTCCATATACTGTCATAGTCAGAGTCTTCAGAGAGGTCGGAAGGCTCCAAACGAGAAAGGCTACTGCGACGACCCAAGGAGTCTAGACTTGATTGGTCATCATCAGCCAAGACGTGATTATGCATCAGGTCAGTGCCTTGCCATGCTAAGGATGTATGGGGTGAAATGAAATGGTGGATGTAGACAGGCAAAGGTGGGATGAGGAGGAGAACATACAGGATAAGCCACAACCAAAACACATGAAAACAAAAGCAAAAGGTGACGGGAAGAAAAGGAAAAGAGAAAATATTGTTAAAAAGGCACCAAATCTTGCTGTCCTTATTTTGGCTGGGTTTTATGTACAAATTACATTTTTTTAAAAAAAGAAAAGACATTTGTCACAATAAGAATCTGAATTTGTTTTGGTTGGCTTGGATACAGACTTGAGACTTTCCTAGAGGACACCCATTTAAATCCATGGGACTTAAGAGTAAGTTCCAGTGATTTCAATGGACCTGCTCCAAGCATGAGTGGCAGCACAATCCTATGTGTGTCTTCCCAGAAGTAAGCTTACAGGACTTACTCCCAGGTAAAGGTGTACAAGATTGCATCAAAGTCTGGGTCCAACCCACAGTCACATTTAGAAGGTGCTTCTGCTTGCAGATTCATTTTAATGCTTTTAGGACCAATTACTCTGGTTAAAATTGGGTATTTAAAAATGAAAATAAGTGGAAGCACAGACTAATGTATCAAAAGAGCAGTCTCTATTGGTTTTTTTTAATGAAAAGATTTCTTACGGCTCTGCTGTTTTGCATTTCCAGAAGAAATGTCTTCTGAAAAGTGCTATAAAGCCAATCTAAATGTAAACCAAATCAGGAAATTAAAAAAAAAAAGTTTAAAGTATTCAGGATTTAAGTGGAGTTCAGCTGTCACTTATCTAGGTCTATGTGCCCACTTTATTATTCACTACCTCTAAATCACTTCCCCCTTATAAGTGGATTTCAGCAATATTGTCCTTCATGAGAGGGCCTTGGTTAGGCCTGGGCGATGTACTGATACATCACCCAGGACCGGTTTGAGGACCAGAGTGCGATGGCATCTTCACCTGGTGGTATATCACGGGTGAGGCTTGCCTGTGCCTGACTCCGCCGCCACCAGCGCCTGGAAGAAGGAACGAGCTGCATCGACCCCAACCCCACAAGGCTGAGGGAGCTGAGGCACCACCACTCCCTCGCAGAACCAGGGCCGATGCAGTTTGTTCCTCCCTCCATTTTTCAACATCATGATGTATGTTTGGCTGGTGATACATCATGATGTTGAAAAGCTGACATCGCCCAGCCCTAGTCTTCCCATGGAGAACTACTTTGGGGGGTATGGGGTTTGAAATTAGTAACAAGGAGCTGTCAGCACTCTACCATCCCACACAAAGACTTTTCTGGGAGACTATGTGAGAAATGCCATTTCTCCACAGGAACTATTCCAAACCATGCCCGTGGAAGGAAAAACTTGGCCCGAAAAGATTTAGCTTGAAAAATAAAGGAGAATCTTAAAGTGATGCAAAACTGGATTCTCAAGATGGGAGAAACAGAAGGCTCACTAACTGTACAGACACCTAACACAGCTAGTATTGGATCAGTATGATCCAGGGAAAGAAAACCCATGTAGGAGCTAAGGCCCAATTCACATGTGCAATCTCTGGGTTTGGTACCCTCTGGGAATAATTATGTACAGCCACACCCAGCTGCTTGCTTGAGCAACGTTTTGTACAACTGCAGCCATTTCAGCAGCAACCATGATGCAGACTGGACATGTGAAGAGGGGCCCCCAAATCTGTCGCTCCCACAGATTCTCCATTTGCTTCAATGGAGGGAACAAAACTGTACACACAGAAGCACCGCGTGCACATTGTGGCACACATGGATTTCCCTACTAGGGCAAGTGATCGCAGGCCATTCATACAGACATTAAAAGCAAACTAACCCAGGGCTTAAAAGGGAAGCTGGGCTCCACCTGCTGTTCTTCCCACTTGTTTTCAACAATACTTAAGGACCTTTTCACATGATCAGTGAATGGAGTCATGCCCTTATCGGTGGCATTTTAGGCTGTGGGCAATGTTTCTCCAAGTCGCTATTCAATGAATATTCAATATTTTGTCCACATCCGCAAAGGCTGGGTGGCCATTTGTCATGTATGATTTCGTTGAGATTCCTGCACTGCAAGGGGTTGGACTAGATGGCCCTTGGGGTCCCTTTCCAACACTACAATTCTATGATTCTATATAATAAAGGAGGCAGATAGCCTTGCCACATGGAAGAGAGAAGCTGAATATGAGTGACACTAATAGCTGGTGCTCCAGCATCAAGAACTGTGCGGTGGGGTGGGTGTGAGTGGGTGGCCGTTGTCTTTTTTGCTGGGAGAGGAAGATGAGGAAACTTTTTAAAACACAAATATGCTAGATAAGCACTCCTATGCTGAACATCCCCAGCAAAAAAGTATGAAAACTGAATACAGTGGTACCTCAGGTTAAGTACTTAATTCGTTACAGAGGTCCGTTCTTAACCTGAAACTGTTCTTAACCTGAGGTACCACTTTAGCTAATGGGGCTTCCTGCTGCTGCCGCGCCGCCGGAGCACGATTTCTGTTCTCATCCTGAAGCAAAGTTCTTAACCTGAAGCACTATTTCTGGGTTAGCGGAGTCTGTAACCTGAAGCATATGTAACCTGAAGCGTATGTAACCTGAGGTACCACTGTAGATGTTTTCAATCTCTCTCTCTCTTAAGGGATTAAAGAATGATGCAGGCACTAACTAGAAGAGAATAATATTCAGTAGGAACGTTAGTGACGAGCATGATAATAATCCCTAAATGTAATAAAATAAATTCTGGGACCTGTGATGCCTATGCAACCAAATTCCATTTGGCAATTGCAATAGATCTCCGCAGGAAAGGACTGCTTCTCTGCAGTCTCCCCTCAAAAGTAATATACCTCCTTCCAGAAGATGTGTGAACTATACTCAAAAGAAGAAGCAAATACACATTTGCTGCACAACAGATTGATTGTGTGGAAAGGCCCTTAAAAAAATGCTTTTGTTGCCCTGAAAGCAGCATAGAGCACACAGAGTTGAAGACATGGTTTAACTAGAATGAGAAGAGGGGCGGAGGCAGAAACCCTGGTGGCCAGCCATTTTCCTTTTCATGCCCATCTCCCAAAAACCTTTCACGAAACATGGGCTGTGCTTTTCCACTGGAGAGAAAAGGCTTCTGCCCTACCCTCTGATGCCACAGATTTCCAGGGCAATGGGGTTCCCCTATCCCCTGGACATAGTTAATGTGCATTTCCAGAAGCAGCACCTCCAAAATGAGAGATGGACGGTGCTACTAACGGAATTGCAGACCTGCACTATGAGGAACAGTCAGGATGTGAACACAGAGGTGAGGACAGACTGGAGACAAAGAAATGGTGTTGTGCTAAAGGGGCCTATTTAGCTATTGCATGTCCTCTCGAGTCTGAGGCAGGCACACACGTTTCCCAGTCTCCTAAACCACACGCTAGAGACTGAGAAGCATTACATCTATACTTTGCCTCATTCCTAAAGCACAAGGCCAAATCCTGTTCCTTTTGCCAATTCCTGTTAAATTACACATGGGCAGATAATTTTAAAAAACAAAAACAAATATAATTTTAACAATATCAGCAGCCTTGAAAAAAAGAAGCCGTGCATCTAATAGCTATTACCTTTATTTTCATTGCAGATAAATGCAAATAAAAGCTGCAGATTTTTTGATGTATGCAATGAAATTTATTGCACTATGTATATTTACAAAATATACATAGAAAGGGGGAAACGGCAAAAAAGCAAAATACGTTTTGTACCAGCTGTGAGCTTCTGTAAGCACACTGTTGCATAAACTAAAAAAAAGTATGCTTCACAAAACACTTCTTTTCACTTTGTTTTTTTTTCTTATAAAAATAATGACAAACACCAACTGAGCACAGTTGTGCCATTCAAAACATCAGCAATTTATCTGATCCCACCCTAGTGCAATCGCCCATAGAAACGTAATAGCTGCCACTTCAAAGCAATTGTAGGACTAGAATAAAGTCTGATTTTAGAAAAGAATTGATTAAAACAGCCTAAACGTAACAGCACAAAGACATAACACAGCACCAACGATTTGATACCGTGGCTTACAAACATTACGAACCTTTTCATAAAGGTTCTAGCCAGAAAATATAAATATGAAAAGACTAAAAAGTAGTCCTACAATAAATTCCTAAGAATTAAACAGGTCAAATTTCAATTATTGGTGGACATGTATGACCTCTGATTAATGATCCAAAGCAGCAAGCAGCACGAGAGTCTTAGCTCCCAGTCTAGTAAGACTGGCACCGGCATTAAGATATTCTCAACAATACATGTTGCTGAAAACCTGATTAAATGTAAGGCTTAAGAAGTTTTAATAGACAAAACCCAAACCAATGTCTACATTGATTTCTGCCAATAGCAAACTATTTGACGAATTTGGAGCATGGAAATATAGATTGTAAACTAGTTTTATAGACTAATGGCAAAACTGTGCAAACTGGAATAAACCAAAGAGTATTTTATTCCCTTATGTAGATGTGATACATGCTGGCAGATTCTCCTGATAGGTGCAATGCTTTACTTACAATAGAGGATCTCCACCATTGCAGCCTTGTTTAAGATTAAATAACCTGGGTCCTCAAGACACAGTGTAAGTTGGATATATATCTGAGTAATTGAAAACAGCAGCTTTGCTCAACATACAGGTATTTACAAAAATACATATATTTTTTTCTGGAATAAAGGGGAATTATTGATATCTGTAACAAAAAAAAATTTAAACTGCTATTAGTTGTTTATGCCCCGTTACCTTTTTTTTTTAAAAAAAGTAAAACTAAATGTCTCTTAAATGCCTTTGAAAAAATGCGCATCTCACTGAATATGATGCCCTACATCAACACTTAACCATTCTTAAAAAGAAAATTTTTGACTTAGGGTATTGAAGATTACCTGTTCTTAGACACAAGTTTTATGCACAATTAATAGTTTTCTAAGACTTGCTGCATCAATAAATGAACATTTAGGATGGGCTTCAGCATCACCTGTGCTAACATACAAAACCATGACAATCTACCAAGTTTGTAAGAATATTATTCCAGAAGTGGAAAGGTTAGAGTAGGGCTGAAATGCTTATGGCAGCAGTTTCCAAACTGTACCACGAGAGATTGTGATGTGTGCCTTGCATGCACTACTTTAGACCTCTCAGAGAAGACAGTCCTTAGACAACTTATATATCTTCTTTCTCCATTATGTGGTGAGTGACATCATCCCAAACAGAGGAAGTAAGGATGTACAGGAAATGCCTATCACAGCCCACGTTGGAGCGGAAAGGCACTATCTCTGAAACTTGGCTGATTAGACAACGGAAATGGCAGAAGGCTATTAAATGGGTTGCCTCTGCAAAGTTGAAAGAAGGATCTCTGTTCCCTATTCTAAGAGCTGACTGAGAAAATGCACATTTATCTTTCTGAGCGTCACTTGAAGTGTGCCTCCAATTCGAACCACACCTTAGCAATCAAACATTTAGAAAATACTGGTTTAGAATGGTAGTTTACAGTCCTCTTATTCTAGAATAGCCCTGTGGCATTTTCAGTGACTTCAGTTGGGTAAGTCTAAAACAAATGGGTGCATGGACTACAAGTGTTGGCACAAATATCCAAAACGAAAATGTTAGTATGCATAATTCGAGAAATCCAGTATGAAAACATGGCAGTCACTGCTCTGTTCACAGGCCTGACCCTTACAGTGCTTCTCCGATGGCTGAATCTTGGAATTGTCCCGAGTGTGGGGTGCAAACGACCACAAAATGTCACCTGCCAAACTTGCGCCGCTATGCAGAACAAGCTGTATTTACATCATTGCAAATATTTTTACCTGTGCTATTCTTAGCACATTTATCTGATAATCACTTGACATGCCACTTGTCAGCCAAAAGAAGAAGAAGGAGAAGAGCTGGAGTCACCACTAAAGATATTGCTTACTGAATAAGTAGGACAGTTGTAATGTTATTTATGTTTTTTCTAAAACTTACTTGAATTTAATGTTTGGCGCGTTTTGGCACTTGTGCAGTAAGCTTCAATGACTTTTAGAATCTGAGCATCTTCCTCTAATGCAGCAGTACCTGCAGAAAATAAAAAGAAGGTGTTGGTCAATTCAAGACAATATTAACAGATGCAACAGCTGGCGCACCAATCCCATACACATACCTTTGAAAACATCGACTGTCTTATGTCAACAGGGCCATGGCATCCTATCTTCCTGGGTCTTGACCTGCTGCACGAGCACCTATCTCCATTAATCCTGTATACCCCTAGGTGATTCTCCATCCAACCTTTTACAGTGGATTGACTTCGCACAGTGACTATTGTTGCTAGTATGGTGCTGCTAGTCCCTACTGCTTCGCCAGCATGGTATCATTCAACGCAACAAAATGTGTGAAATGCTGATTTCTTGCTGAGATAATGTAAAAAAGCTTGCCTATCACAGGGCAGTCCTGTTAGCAACAACTAACTGTGGAATGGTGACTGCTGCCTTGGCGTTCAGAACATTAAGCTGTATCCAAATGAGTCATGCTCAAGATTAGATCTGCAGAAATCAATGGACTTTTAAGTTAGTCAGGATCAATTGAAGTCTGCTGATTTTAATGGGCCTAGCTCTGAATGGCCACTGGGCCCATCACCTCCTGGCAAATAGAAGGGGAAGAAATGGAGGCAGTGAGAGATTTTACTTTCTTGGGCTCCATGATCACTGCAGATGGTGACAGCAGCCACAAAACTAAAAGACGCCTGCTTCTTGGGAGAAAAGCAATGACAAACCTAGACAGCATCTTAAAAAGCAGAGACATCACCTTGCCAACAAAGGTCCATATAGTAAAGCTATGGTTTTCCCAGTAGTGATGTATGGAAGTGAGAGCTGGACCATAAAGAAGGCTGATCACCGAAGAATAGATGCTTTTGAATTATGGTCTGGAGGAGACTCTTGAGAGTCCCATGGACTGCAAAAAGATCAAACTTATCCATTCTTAAGGAAATCAGCCCTGAGTGCTCACTGGAAGGACAGATCGTGAAGCTGAGACTCCAATACTCATGAGAAAAGAAGATTTCCTGGAAAAGACCCTGATGTTGGGAAAGATTGAGGGCACAAGGAGAAGGGGATGTCAGAGGATGAGATGGCTGGATAGTGTTCTCGAAGCTACCAGCATGAGTCTGACCAAACTGCGGGAGGCAGTGGAAGACAGGAGTGCCTGGCGTGCTCTGGTCCATGGGGTCACAAAGAGTCAGACACGACTAAACGACTAAACAACAACAAAGCTCTCAATGTGACTTAGATGTGTACAGCTCATTATACCTGCATTTATGAAAGGAAGTAAGGGCAAGCCATATAACCACTGACCTTGCACATTTAAGCTGAACGATATAGATTTTGAGCCAAGGGTGGGTAGAAGGTATTGGTATCTAATGATAGATCCAAGTGGTTTGCAGTAAATCAGCAAAGATTCTGATTCCCAGTTGTTTAACAACAGTAATTTTTGGACTAAGCAGAAGGAATGAAAAGCTTTCACTCGCCCACACAGCAAAACACACTTACTTTTTCTCAGCGAAAACTCTTCTTCTGATGGTTTCCGTTCAGGTTTTCGCTTGGGCAGTAGCTTTTTCATGGTTTTGGGACTTTTGCTGAGATCCTGGAGTTAAAAGAAAAAAAGGGGGGGACACAGATACACACAAACACAGTGAAAACCTACTTGTGTCAAAGTATCAAAACACACCAATAGAATAGCATTTCACTATTACAAACTCTCATTCACGTGAACAATTTCTTTCCATTCTGGGCTGTTGACTAGAAATACATAACAATAAAAATTGTTTTTTTTTTCTTTATTGATTAATGTTTATATTCAACTTTTATATTAGTTTGCATAAAATCAAGTTTGCATAAATAACTACAATTTAAAATCACAACATAAGAATCATAAGAATCTGATGGAGAAATGATAAGCCAGTTTTGGTCTTCTGACACATGGGACTCAGCTAGACTAGTAAAGAAAAGCGATTTACCTCGGAATTCGAACAGAATCCGTTCCGGAAGTCCGTTTGACTTCTGAAATGTTCGGAAACCAAGGTGTGCCTTCTGATTGGCTGCAGGAAGCTCCTGCAGCCAATCGGAAGCCACAGAGTCCCAGTCGGACATTCGGCTTCCAAAAGAACATTCGAAAACCGGAACAATCATTTCTGGTTTTCGATCATTCTGGAGCCAGAACGTTCGACTCCCAAGGTGTTCGGGAGCCGAGGTATGACTGTATATGTGTTGTATGTGCGATATAACATTGTGCCACCAGATGGCAATCTGGAGTCCTATTTTTCTCTACCTGTTTTCCCTGTTTAAATTTACAACGCTTTAAACTGAAACGCTTCTTTGATGTGTCTAGATCCAGCCGCAGCCTTCTGTTGTGGATGTAGCCTTGAGAGTTCAACTTAGCACATTTTCTTGGCTTCCAACAGTTGACAAATAATAAATTTCCAGCTGTATCCAGTGAAATCATCCCCCCCCCACCAAGGTACTTCCTCTCCCCCTCCTCTCCCTGTGTGACCCCCAAATCTGTTCCAGAAGCCCTAAAGCAGGTAGGGATGCACAGGTGAGGAGAGGGAGAAGAAGTTCCAAAGCAGGTGGAAGTTATTGTGCTAATAGGATGATACAACTGTGTGCATTAAATTAGGATACTGAAAAGAGGAGACCAACAGACACAGAGCACTTCAGTTCTGCTGAGCAAACAAGCTAATTTACAGGAATTCCAAGATATGCTGGTCTGTCTGTAAACTAGACGTCTGTTTAAAAGGTGGACAAGGAAGTGGTGGAAAAACATGACAGAAATCTACTGAATGGCCTGAGTCAAATGTGTTTGCACACTGGGTCTCTCCTTGCCCTTTTGCTCATGCTTACCCAATTCCTCCTCCCTCACTTCCCAGTTTGATCAAATTTTGCCTGGCTCCAATGTAACAGAAAACTGTGGTTTGATCATATCAGAAAGGGAGAGAGGGAATCTGAATATCCAAGAAGAGGGGAAAGTTTATGAGCCCAATATCTGGTCACCATGGTTTGCTGTTATAAGCCATTGGGCTGCTTTGCCTCTAACACTGAACCATGGGCTTATCACTATGTGGATACGCCCAAGTGAAGAGTTGGGCTCATGTACTCCCCAGTCCGCTCCTGTATGATGGAAGGACTTACGTCAATTTTACTTTCAGTTCCCAAGCTTCATATGAAGCTGGCTTGTTGAGCAACTATCCATTGTTTGTTCTAAATCAAGATTCCTTGTTTGCACATAATACTAATGGTTTGCACTGAAAGTAATCTCCATTGTAATCTTCCTCCAAACTGCACTGGAGGAGGAAAGCACCAAGACAAAAAGATTTTGAACTCCTATATAATCTTGCTGCTCTAAAGATATTAGTGTGTGTTGATTTTAGGAGCTGCTATTAATAAAACCCGTTTAAACTATTAAACTACAAGAGACATTTCCTGGGCAAAAACTACTGGTGAAAACAGAAGGCCTGTGCAAATTCAGAAACAGAGCAAACAGGAACCCTGCTGTCTCGATTTCTATTTTTACAATACTAAATTTTGGCTGAGGAAAACTGCACGTGGCCTGGAGACAGTGAAAGCGCAACCGAAGGAGGATTTGCTTTTTATATGCCAAC
Source organism: Podarcis filfolensis (assembly GCF_964270895.1). NCBI lineage: Eukaryota > Metazoa > Chordata > Lepidosauria > Squamata > Lacertidae > Podarcis > Podarcis filfolensis. Next base: position 25,814,821 of record NC_139607.1, on the reverse strand, counting down.
ACACAGGACACATTTTCCCTAGTGTCTGATCCATCATCATTTCAAGAACATTACTCTTTCTATTAAATATTTCTCCCCATCCTTTCTTCCAGTAAGAAACGTGGCTGAAGAGAAAAAGTGTATGGTGTCCCAAAGTCAAATTAGATATTCCCACTCACTAGAAATCACAGCCTTGGTTAATTGTGACTGACTCAATGCAAGCTGAATCTCAGCTGGAATCCTTTATGTTATCCGTATAGAATTCTGACCTGGAAAGAATTTAGACTTCTCACTGGGTTGCACATGCTCACCTCTTTGTAACAGAGTGCTGCTGAAGGCCGTAATGGAGGTGCTGGCCGCAAGCAGCTCAAACTCCACGGCTTAGGAGTTTTGGGAGGCTCCAGGGGTCCCCAGTTTATAGTGGTATGAGGCGTCCCATGATGTGAAGGATGTGGAAGAGTGTGGTATACTGGAGTCAGGGGCATTTGCTTGCTGTCTGCATGTTTGCTGGATGGTGTTACAGGATGAGAAGGAAGCTGCCAAAATGAACAAACATCACACAAGCAAAGAAAGAACAATCAAAAGGGAATGCCACGTATAACCCTACACCAGTAAGCTTTTGTTATTAAATTTGCTGCAGTAAGACTTAAAAACACTATGGTATGGTTAGCACATGGGACGCGGGTGGCGCTGTGGGTTAAACCACAGAGCCTAGGACTTGCCGATCAGAAGGTCGGCGGTTCGAATCCCCGCAACGGGGTGAGCTCCCGTTGCTCGGTCCCAGCTCCTGCCAACCTAGCAGTTCGAAAGCACGTCAAAGTGCAAATAGGTACCATTCTGGCGGGAAGGTAAACGGCATTTCTGTGCGCTGCTCTGGTTCACCAGAAACGGCTCAGTCGTGTTGGCCACATGACCCGGAAGCTGTACGCCGGCTCCCTTGGCCAATAAAGCGAGATGAGCGCCGCAACCCCAGAGTCGGCCACGACTGGACCTAATGGTCAGGGGTCCCTTTACCTTTACCTTTTATGGTTAGCACATCACATTAAACCATAGTTTAAAATGAGCTATGGTTGAATGTGAATGCTTCAACCTGCTGCAAACAAAACAAATCAGAGTTTGGTTTATCTTTGTGCCCGAACACAAAGTGCTTCTTTTCCCCCAAACAAATCACAATATTTCATTAATACCCTACTTTAGCACAGCTCCAACACTGACTACAATTAAATTATCAGGATGCATTCATTTGTCTCCAGCAACACAGAAAGAAATGACCTATTTTAAACCCAATGGTACTAAAGGCCTCTTACCGTGTGAGATGGCACAGAATGAGGTTTAATAGCAGGCATCCCAAGAGTAGTCACTTTGGTTTGCTTCTGCAGATGATCTACCCATTCATGCAAATCTTGTTGGTTGTTACAAGATACCAATATCCGTTCAATCATACTTCCTGGAACCCAACAGAAAATACAGAAGGAAAGAGCGGTTGTGTTGAATTCTCACATTAGCAACAGCCAACACGGCAAAACGCTTTCGTGTTTCAAACAAATGAACATATATTCTGCTTCTTAAGGATCAGCACACTTCTCCTGAATCTGGTGTCTCCTCCACATCACCTTACCACAATTTGGGGATGAGAAAAGAAGAATGCTTCCACTTAAACAAGCATTCCTTAAGATCTCTCTTGTCCCTTTGAGGATGAGTAATACTTGGTTACACAATATATGGGAGGTTTGCAGGTTACAAATACAAATACATATGATGTTTAGGGTTTTTCTCCCTATGAACCACTACTACCCCTGCACAACGATGGCCGCCTCACAGAGATTCGCCATTACATCTTCAAGAACCAGTGCTCTTGTTTGGAGTGCTATAGTCAGCTAACTCTGCTTAGCAGAGAATATGGCTTGCTCAGGTTTTAGCTGGTGTTAAGTCTCAATATACCCGTGCTTTATAATTTCCAGGCACAAATCAAGGTGCTGATTTCAACCTCTGGAACTCTAAATCAGGGGTGGGGAGCCTATGGCCCTCCAGATGTTATTGGGCTCCAACTTCCATCAGTCCCAGCCAACATGGCAAATGGTTAGGGATGGTGGGAGTTGTAGTTCAGAATTATACGGTGGACCATGTGTTCCTCACGCATTGACTCGGGCCCTGTGCATCAGAATATCTGTTCCTCTAGTGAATCTCTCTGGGATCAACTGAGGAAGCCTTGCCCCAAATGCCCCACTCCCCACCCCGGACTTACTGTGACTTTGGGGGGGACCTTTTTAGCTGTGTTGCCCTGTTTTTGGAACAGCCAATCAGTTTGCAAGAGCTTTTTTGGGGGGGGAGTGCAGTGAAGGCACTAAAATTCCCTTCCACTAAAGCCCTCTTCAGGTGTTCAGCTGGACAGGTGACGGCAAAAATATAAAGAGGGAAAGGGACACACAAATGGGCACTGCAGAAAACTTATGAAGATCAGGGTGGAGGAGAAGGAGGCATTGGAGCAGGGCTGACATGTATACTCCTATTCCTCAACCCACTTTCCCCCTCGCATGTGCAGGCTGAAGGCTTGAAGTGATTGCTGGCCCAGTGATCGAGTGGATTACAATTGCAGGCATCGAGACCATATTGTTATTTTACTGATATACTGCTGATTTTTTTACTGGCGAAGCCTGTCTTGAGTTCTTTAAAAAAACAACAACCCACATGCTATTTTAAAAATGAATAAATTATAAACAGTATGACCAGAGAGGTCACTTAAAACTTGTCTTATTTTTTCAAGCTGGCTTTTGCCACAGAAAATGATACAAACAGAACCAGACAGGGAAGCACAAGGACATTACCTGATATTTCAAATGCATTTCTGTGATTTTCACTGTCTTCTAGCTTTGCAATGGTCATGCCTGTTAGCGGCAATTTCCCCTAAAAAACAGATATATCAAACCATTCTTTAAACAAAATCCAAAAACATGGCAGCCTTGTATTTAAGCACTAGCCTAGGAGCCATGGGTGACAAGGAACTGCATGCAGGGAAGCAGGTGTTCTGCCAAACAAAAAGAAAGGAGTTCTGTGTCTCTTCTCTGCCAGCCCCCAGCAGATGAGCAACTTTTGTGAGCTTATTTACATTGATAAATCCTAAAATACATTCAGTGAATGAAAACAAATATATGAATTGTTTTTGAGCCAGGGGGTGGTTAAGCAAAGATTGGGACACAGCTTGCTCTTGGAGAGTTCAATATCCACAGTGCCGCCTTTATGCTTCTTACTTGCTCCTCTACCACAGTAGCAGCAGGCTGAGGAACCTTTTCCAGTCGTTGAGGACCAAATCATTCTCTTGTGAGAAACATTGCAGAGGTTGTATGTTCATGGTGGTTGGAGGTGGAAGCAGAAAAAGGGGGTGCGCCTCCTCCACGAGAGGACAGCAACACGAGAATGGGCCTTTTCTGCAGTGGATCCCTGTGGAATGGTCTGCCCAGGAAGGCTTGCCCTGCATCTTCGTTACCTATCTAGAGATGCCAGGCAAAAGCATTCCTCTTCTCCCAGGCCTTTGGCTAACAGCATTTTATGCGGCTGGCGCTGTGGGTTAAACCACAGAGCCTAGGACTTGCCGATCAGAAGGTTGGCGGTTCGAATCCCCGCGACGGGGTGAGCTCCCGTTGCTTTGTCCCTGCTCCTGCCAACCTAGCAGTTCAAAAGCACGTCAAAGTGCAAGTAGATAAATAGGTACCGCTCTGGCGGGAAGGGAAACGGCATTTCCGTGCGCTGCTCTGGTTCGCCAGAAGCGGCTTAGTCATGCTGGCCACATGACCCAGAAGCTGTACGCCGGCTCCCTTGGCCAATAAAGCAAGATGAGCGCTGCAACCCCAGAGTCGGTCATGACTGGACCTAATAGTCAGGGGTCCCTTTACCTTTACCTTATAGCATTTTAAACTGTGGGGATGTGTTGTTTTTGTTTGCTATTATGGCACTTTTTGGTGTTTTTATATTGCAAACCGCCCTGTGAACTTCAGATGAAGGGCAGTATAGAAATTTAACAATCAAATAAGTGACTCTTGCTGCTGTATGGTAGACTTCATTCCAGTCACACAAAGGTCAGCCATTTCCACAAACATACATATCTCCAGCGAAGCAAGAGGCATTATCGCAATTCAAGGCCACATCTGAGCCACACAAAAGTACTTGAGGGTGCCAAGAAGGCGTGGTGAAGGGGGCATGATGTGGAGGAGGGAGAGTCCGAAGGTCATGGAGGGAGGCCTAGAGGGTCATTTTGGCCTTCAGACATAATCTTGCCCACTTCTGCCTTATAGGATCAGTCAGAGGATATGATACAAATGTTCCAAAAGCTAAAGATTACATAAATGTATGCAGAAAAAGTTATACTAAAAGTTGTTTTACCTGATAGATAAACCCACTCATTCTAGGACTGGCGGACAACATGAGCAATATGTTAGGAAAGAGAAGAAGGTATCTTTCATTCTTTTCCTTATTAAAAGAGAGAGAGAGAAGGCAAATCATTAAAATACAAAGTTACAATTAAGTGACAAAAGAAAATTTCATATGGCATATTGTGATCGCAAACACTGGTATGTGTTGTTATTTAAGTAATATTAAGGCATGTCAGGCATTTTTAAAAAACAAGATTATCTGGGGGTGTAGTGAAGTTGGGAAATCTTAGTATGTTGAACTTTGGTTCATGCAAGAGTGAGGCATTGTGGAGGAGTTAAAACTGTGGATTTCTGGGAATGGATGTCTAGGTTCTTTAACTGCAAACCTCCGTGTCTTTAGAAGTGTGAATCAAATTGCATCCTGATTTGGGCAGGAAGGAGATGTTATCTGATTTGTAAATTCTGGCAGCTCGGGGCTCGGTGTGAAAAGGCTATCAGGTAATTTACAGCTCAAGAGCCTGGTACATGTCAGAAAAGTATGGGAACAAAGAAGCGGTCTTTTGATCTCAAGGTCCTTTGAGCATAAACAAAGTTCAGCTGTGCTGGCCTCCTGACAATCAGGAGATATAGTCCCATCATATAGCCATTGGTAATTAACCTAAAGAAATGATTGGTCCCTAAACCCCTTCTCCACGTGGGATTCTCAAGGATAAAAGTTTGGGGAACTGAGATGCAAATTGCAGACTATCTTGCCCTGGTGTTCACCTGAGGGCGTTTGACCAGAAGAACGGACTTTGAGAGTTCTTGCTATGCTTTGAACTAGTGAGGCTTTGTGAGTATGTTTTAGTTAGCTATATTGTACTGTACAATGTTTTTGTTTGTTTGTAACCTTCCAAGAAATGTGCAAGCTTTTACTTTCCAAGCGGCTTTTTCAATAAATTTGGAAAAGGACTTTTGCCTTTTGTATTTTGTGCCTTTTGCCGGGGTAGCTAAACTGGTGCCTGACCCTTGGTGCATCTATCTGTTGGATTTCTGTCTGCGTCACAGTACAGTGACACAGGTCTGGGCAACCCGGTAAACATCGAAGGGGGGTTCTCCTCCTTGGACCCCATTCGAGGATTGACCCAGGAAAGGAGGTGGTGGCAGCTTTCTACCGTTTGGCTTGTGACTTGCAACACCTCTATCCCTCTCCCTGCCAGGTTCTTCTGGAGTTTGGAGGAATGGTTGGGGGGGTGGATAGGGGCCTGCGAACACGACAGGGGGGCGCCAACCACTTCAGGATTTCTTTTAAACAGAGCTGCATTACCTCACTTCCAGCACACTGAATCATGACTTGTGACATGTAAATAACATTTCCAAGTGTTTTAATGTCCTCTCCTTCCCAGCAGCGGATAGCTTCTGTTAGTATCTGGAGTTCAAGCTCCTTTCTTTTCCGTACTTCTTGACACTGTGCCTATTGGACCAGGAGAAAATACTATGAGCCAGGATGCAAGCACAACTGAAATAGCCCAGAAACAACAGTTACTCAGTACCATTCCTGGATCTTTTCATTTGATTTGGCTGTAGAAGAGGAGACACACTCACAGACGTAACTGCATCTTGAACTCTCCAGACCACCAAATCCCAACTACCCTTTTTTTTTCTTAAGACGGCTATGCGTTGCATCATTGCTGCTTTAAAGGCTATTCTATACTTGTAGCCAAAATAGAAACTTGAGGCACCTCAACAGCAGTGGGACAGCTGGTTACCAAAGTTTTGTTTTCCCTTGACTTTTTTTTTTAAAATCCCTTAATGTCCACCTTTTACCTTTCCTCAAGGTGTCATTAAGATTGCAAGCTATGGGCAGGGGTTGTCCCTACTTAACTGTTTCATGTATAACATATAGCTCCTATAGGCACTTGAAAAAATATTATTAAAGTATAATCAGTTATAATGACTTAGCTGTCCTAGTCTGACGTTTGAAGTGTTTTGTTTTTAAGCTGCTTCTACACAATATATTCCAACACTTGGTTTGACTTCTTACCAATTCTTTTTGTCCTCTTTTAACAACTGAAATATTTTACAAAGGAATATATATATCCTTTCATTCACTGTGCTCAATAAAATAGAGAACACAATCAATTATCACCCAAGGATTACATTATATAGGACATTTATCGCCATATAAGGGTGTGTGAAACGTGTGAAACATCCTAAACAAAGGAAGCTGCTCAAGAAACTTCAAGCACAAATAACTATTTAAAAGAGTTCCATCACACTGGGGTTTGCTTCTTTTCCCCCTCTGTGAACCTCAACTGCAGAACGCTTTCTCAAATTTGCCTGGCTTGAACTACTTTGCTACATTAAGCATTTGCACAGGAGGAGTATATCTAATTTAAACAGGAAAAGCACCTGCTAGTTCTGCATTCTGAATGACCAGGTTCACATTTAAATTCTGTTGACCAGAGATCCATGGGAAGAATGATGTGTAGGCAGCCTAACACCACATAATCAAATAGGAAGCTGGCTATGTGGACCAACCACAACATGGGTGCTTTTATCCTTACATGGATTTATAGTACTTGAATTCACTCAGACAGATTTCTATATGCAAAAGTTTGAGTCATGGTCTTTCATGTAGTACCATGTGACTCTTCTTTTATCCTATAAACTGTCTGTCCCTTGAACCCAGACCAGAGTTTCCAGTGGAACCATCTTTTTAAAAATTCTTCCATAGTGATTCATCTTTAAATACTGTTCCCTCATGATACCCACCCAAAGTGCTCTCGTGACTTTGATACGCTATTTTGTATGATGTTTAGACTAGTATGTTGCCATCTATCACCTACGTAACTTACAGAAAGATTTTTGAAAGCTGTCATGGATTTCTGAATGTCAGGCCGGTCTGGATGATAATCCTAAAAGAATATTAAAAGATATATGTAATATGAAAGGAACAAAATTTACTTTACATTCTATACAAGGTTTACACATTCTTCTGGTATTATATATAAATCAAATGTTAAGATACATTTCTCACACCTACGCTGCTTTAAATGCAGCAAACCTCTAGATCAGGCCATGCCAGATCTAGAGAACAAATTTTATTTTAAATAAGCTTATTCCCTCCCACTGGCCTGGTGATACTTCGCCTGATGGACTAGCCATAAATCTGTATCCTTCACTCACTTCTATATAAATACCTAGGAGACACAGGTGGCACTGTGGTCTAAACCACTGAGCCTCTTGGGCTTGCTAGTCAGAAGGTTGGCAGATCAAAACTGCACGACAGGATGAGCTCCCATTGCTCTGTCCAAGCTGCCAACCTAGCAGTTCGATAGCACGCCAGTGCAAGAAGATAAATAGGTATCACTGCGGAGGAAAGGTAAATGGTGTTTTCGTGCGCTCTGGCACTCGTCACGGTGTCCTGTTGCGCCAGAAGCGGTTTAGTCATGCTGGCCACATGAACCGGAAAGCTGTCTGTGGACAAACGCCAGCTCCCTCGGCCTGAAAGCGAGATGAGCACCGCACCCAATAGTCACCTTTGACTGGACTTAACTGTCCAGGGGTCTTTTACCTTTATTATAAATACAATTTGAGCAAGATTTCAGTGGCGCACAATTTAAAAATAAGTTGATTTACTACTGGAGATGTAACAGTAGCAGCTGGTGGGGCTGCCCTGCTCTGCCTTCTGAACATGCTGGGTCACTTACCAAAAAGGGAAAAGGCAAGGCAGCTGGAGTTCAGTGTGGTGCAGGCGCTGTGGCAGAACCAGCCCAATGCTCCAGACACTGTGTCCTTACTGTGCCTACACCATACCAAGCTCTCGATGCCTTGCTCCTCTCCCTCTTGGCAAGCAGGTGTGATCTGACATATTCAGAAGATGGGAGAGCAGAACAGTTCCATTGGCTGCTACTGGATGTAAAGAGGAAAAGGAATTTTGCTCCAGCCCTAAAGCTAATCAAAATATGTTTGACCCTTGCAACTAAAAATTCTATGTCTCATCGTAATTTAACATTGAAACTAACCTTTCAGCCCAACTCTGTACGATGTTGTCAAACCAAATATGTTAAACTAGGTTTGGTATTGAGGACCAAGCCTACAAGTCGGATTACTGTGAATTTGTACACACTGTTGAACAGCAGTTAAATAGCCAAAGAACCGGGGGGTGGGGGGTGCAGTTCCCAAATGTTAAAATTAAACAATTATGCCAATGTAGGTTTCATGGTAAGCTAAGAGTGCCAAGAAAAACACATATGCAATGGGGATGCACAGTCCTCTCGAGTCCACTGGGCTGTCCAAGCAACTGCTCGCAAAACTCCAAAGGAATGTCAGAAAAGGCCTCCAACGAGGCTTGACAGCCAAGATTTATATATGAGAAGCACAAACAAGGCAGTTGTGTAACAGTGGGGAGACACAGGGAAGTGCAGCTCTGGGACTTTTTCAGAGCATGCGCAATGACATCATCTGTTGCACCAGCAAATGAGTGGGCTGATATCAAGACTTTCAGGTTTCAGTACTGTTTGTGACAAATTAGAATAGAGGGAATCAGAGAATGAGATCAGCTCACTAGTCTAAGGCTGCTATAGCCAATCCTGAAGCATTGGCTTTTATGCTACGCATTGATGGGGTTGTTCAGGTATGATCAGAACAGCTCCTTGCATTTTGGACTTTCCATGGGGGTCATCATTATGACCTCTTGCACTTCCAAGGTTTACCATTATAGCACTGCTGTTAAATACCCACCCTGTCTGAGACATCCACAAGTGCCTCTTGGGAGACTGGAGTAATAAAAAAGCAACAGGTGGAGTGCCATATAAAATGTGGCAATACACTCATACTATAGGCCAGAGCAAGCCACAGTTTTAGGATCAGGGCATCTTATTTTTGTCTTTGAAAACACAACCCCAGAACTCTAATGGAGATGATAGTTCCAGACTACTATGACTTCCTTTACATCAGAAGAACGAGAGCATAGTAATGTCCTTCAGGACTCATCATTCCTGAAATGTACCTTTAAGGTCATCATTGTCAAATCATCATTAAGATGGAATGTTAATGCTGCTGAAATATACCTCCATGTGTCTTTCAAGCTCTTTGAGCAATGTGGGATATTTATCCAGGCGCATAAAAGGTTTGCTCAGGCCTGTGGTCAATACAAGAATCCCAGGGCTGTTGGCTCCTTTCATCTCCATGAATTCTCCCAGCTCTTCACTGTTCATAAAAAAAGAAGTTAAAGTTAAAACAAAAGCAAAAAAGTAAAATCAGCCAAACCAGAGAGAAATAAATCATTTTACTTCTTCGGCAACAGCCTGCTTTTCATTTTCTGAGAAAGGGCTAAGCTTCCTCATAAAATAAAAGATGAACAAGCCTAATCTTATCCGTATTTTTTTGATGGAAAAGCAGTTCTTCAAGCTTAGCTTTAATTCTCTCTGAATCCCAATTGAAAAGAATGCATCAATTTAGAGCTAAAATTAGGACTCCCAGCACTATAAATAATCAAGTATTTCAGGTGATGTTAAACATATTATTCATACTGATGACGAGAGCTAGCGTCCAAGAAGATTAACAGTTCAACCCTGTGCTCATGTACTTGGAATTAAGCACTACGTTGTTCAATGGCGCTTAAACCCAAGCAAATCTGCATAGGGCCAAAGCATCAGGGGAAAATCACACTACCAAAATAATAACAAGCCACACTGTGAAATGAACATACTGGCCTTTAAGCAGGCATTGAAAGTTGCTTTAGCCTAATCATAGGTATTTTCAAGATCTGGTTCCTTTAATGCTGTTTTTTCATCTACTGCTTTTAATTTATTTATTATATTTTATGCTATTATTTTGTTTAATTTGTTATTGTTAAAAGTTAAGGTATACTTAGGACAACATGTTAATGTAGAAGGGTTAAGGATAATTTAAATATATAAATACAGTGAACACAATAGATTACTGAACATTTTCCAGAAGAAACACAAATAAAAAGTACATTTTTAAGAACCGCCATCGCAGTTGCATTTGTATAGCCGCAAATCTCCCACAGCAATTTAATCCACTTTAGCACAACTGAGAGAATGTCAAGAAAGCATTGTATGTTGGCACTCCCACCATCAACACATACACACCCTTTTCAGCTAAGTCACAACATTCCTCTAAAAGGAAGTCTAGTCTACCTACACATCTGCAATGTTGCATTTAACTATTGTCATGCTCTAAATAACAATCCAACAAGTGGAATCCCCAAAACCTTCCTCCGCTAGGTTCTCTTATGATTCCTTGCAAGATCTAGGAGTCTTAGTAGAACACAAGCTTAACATGAGTCAACAGTGTGATGCAGCAGCAAAAAAAGGCTAATGCTACTCTAGGCTACATCAACCGAAGTATGGTGTCCAGATCAAGGGAAGTCATAGTACTACTCTATTCTGCCTTGGTCAGACCACTCCTGGAGTACTGTTCCAGTTCTGGGCACCACAATTTAAGAAGGATGTTGACATGTTGAAATGTGTGCAGAGGAGGGCGACCAAGATGATCAAGGGTCTGGAAACCAAGCCTTAAGAGGAACGGTTGAGGGAGCTGAGTATGTTTAGCCTGGAAAGGAAGAGGCTGAGAGGATATATGATAGCCATCTTCAAACATCTTAAGGGCTGTCACATGGAAGAGGGAGCATGCTTGTTTTCTCCTGCTCTGGAGGGTACAACTCAAACCAATGGATTCAAGTTACAAGAAAGAAGAACCCACCTAACATCAGGAAGATTTTTTTGTTAGTAAGAGCTGTAAGATTCCTGCATTTCAGGGGGTTAGGCTAGATGACCTTTGGAGTCCCTCCCAACTTGACAATTCTATGATTCTGTAAGTCTGAACTGACCTTTCCCCATCCATACACTGAAGAGTCAAATGCGTCCTTCCCACTGAACATTCTCATTGCCAAGGAAGTCCAAGGCTAGCTGCAACACCTTCCTGCTACCGCTACACTTCAGGAAAATATAGTTTTGATTTCAGGAGTAATATCAAGCTTCTTCATTTTGTGTTTAAACCAAATCCCTAAGACCATAAAAATGGTCCACACCACCACCAATATGTTCATGGACATGTGCTTGACAGAAGACTGTATGTACATACGCAATATACAATATGTGAAGTACACAGAGCAGCAACAGTTTTGATATTCAAGAGTCCGTGTATATTCAAACGTAACACAGCCCCGCTTTAGCTACAAAACTCACTACATGAGATAGAATCAACTAGCCAAGCACTTAAAAATAGAATCTTTTAAATAGTGTTCTGATCAAGAAATAATTTTTCTTTTTAAAAAAAAAAACTGCCATTAATGAACTATTTAAAGACTATGCATAGTTAATTTATTTCCTTCAACAACCATTACATCTACAAATCAGTGTGGTTAGTTCAAGATCACAGCTGTTTTAACAAAGACACCAAGTTTTTATAATATGCACTTTTGTCTAAATGCTGCTGAATATTTCACAATGAATCCACTCCATATTTAGCTAAAGAAGTACACAGGGAAGAAACAAAATGAGATATGCAAGAGATAGTAGTTTAGCCAAGAAACAAATAGGCCTATTATTAAAATCTTAAATCTATCCAAAACAGACTAGGTATGTAAAATAAATAAGCATAAATATTATTACAAAGCTAGCATACATTTACAAAATTTGGGTATCAAGGAATTTTTGAAACCTCTCCTATAAAGATAGTCCTGAGAACTGACTGTTTTTATCATCCGTGCTTTGTGAAGTCTCCTAGGTTAGTAAGGTATTAAAATAGAATTTGCAATTTGCCTCTAAAAAGGATCCAAACCAACAACATTTTTAACATGTAAAATCGCTTAAAAAAAACTAGCAAGAGTATCTTTAAAAACCTCAAAGCACCTACAACCATGTGAAGAAAAGGAAAACTCTTAGCATTAAATGAACAAACAAATGGAAAAAGAAACATTTAAAACTGCAACTTACACTTCCAATTCCTGTCTATAGTAGACGGAACATGAACTCTCACTGCTGAAAGGTCTAAATATGTCACATAGACAATGCATGCTGAAAACCCTCCACTAAACCCTTGGCTCACTTTGACTCTAAGCTTTTTACTGTCTCTAGTGCAGCATTTCTAGATAGAATGCCTTATTCTTGGGCTGTTGCTTCAAGTATGACATCACCCTCTATGTTAGCAGCCCTTTTTCTGAAGCAAAGTGGAGGAGGGACAAAAGGTTCTCTGACTCAGATGCTTATCTGTATTCCATGCTCCCATTATCTTCCATAAATGCTATTTAAGCTTCACATTTCGAAATCTGTTTTTGTTAAAAAATGCAACAAAGTAATTTCAAATCAGGTTCCAGCTACAGGATCTTCTAACACTCTGTTAAACTGTACTTTAAAAGAAAAAGTGGCTTTAAGCCTTGCTCCAATTCTACAGATGCAATTTTTAGCCTGAAGCATGCAGAAGTCTTGAGTGTTGTGCTTGGTTGTAGTTTTTTTTATAATCTGCTCCCTCATTTGGGTTAATGCTGGAAAAAGATTGCTTCCATTTGCCTCCACAGAAAGTATTCTTACCTTTGGTTTAAAACTTTTCTGCCTTTGGTAAAGATTTAAATGAGGCTGCATTAGTAAGACTGATGGTAAAGGTAAAGGGACCCCTGACCATTAGGTCCAGTTGTGACCAACTCTGGGGTTGTGGCGCTCATCTCGCTTTATTGGCCAAAGGAACCGGCGTACAGCTTCCAGGTCATGTGGCCAGCATAACTAAGCCTATTTATCTACTTGCACTTTGATGTGCTTCCGAACTGCTAGGTTGGCAGGAGCAGGGACCGAGCAACGGGAGCTCACCCCATCATGGGGATTCGAACCGCCAATCTTCTGATTGGCAAGTCCTGGGCTCTGTGGTTTAACCCACAGCGCCACCCGCGTCCCTAAGACTGATGGAGATGTAACCTTTAACTATGGTTAAGGGGGCAGAGTAAGCTGCAGCTCTCCACCTCATATGCAAATTTTCCGACAATCCTTTTCTCCATAGTGGTTAAGGGTTATGACATTAATCACAGTTAACGCTAAAGCAGATCCGCTCTTAGTGATATTTCCTTGGGTCAAATTCATGGTGAAGTGCAAAAGAGGGAAGGCAGGGAAATGTCCAAAATAGGGATGAGGAACTTGTAAGCCCTCCAGATGTTGCTGCACTACAACTCCCATCATTCTTGACCACTGGCCTTGTCGGCTGGGGCCAATGGGAAATGGCGTCCAACAACATCTGGAGGGCCACAGGCTCCCCATCCCTGGTCTAAAACAAAAATGAGACACTCTGGGGAAAGGACGTATGATCCTACAGCCTGATTCTGATCACTTTACCTCATCTAAGGTTACATTTGCACCGCAACTATAAATATTTTTATGTACAATAATTTACAAACATTGTGCATGGCAGGCATCAGCATAGAAGCAGCATTTCTTCTCCTCCCTAGAGGAACAGAAGGCCTCCTCTTAATATGTTGCCTGCATAATCTAAACAAGGGAACCCTGTTGTTTCCCTTGTGTGAACTTCTTCAAATGTTTTGTTTTATTTGTATATAATTAAACTCAACCAACTAAATTCATACATTTGAATTGGCTTGCTCATTTTATGGAAAGGCAAGGTACTAAAACAAAAACATTTTAAAGTAAAGACCTAAGATTGCTTTAAATCAAGCAGCTAGAGGGTGTTAAATCAATCCTGCTAGAGGGTGTTAAGAACTCCCAAAGTGAGAAATAGTCAGGTTACTTTGATATGTGGCTAAATACAGGTTTCTGAATAAGCAGTGAGGGCTGACGATGGACGGAAACGTCCACATTCCTTCCAAGCCTAAAATATTATAGTTATAAGCTGAATCAATTAATGGCCCTATTGGTCTGTAGATAATCATTTCAAAACATCGGGTATCAGAAAAGGGAAACCCTATTCATCTGACCAAGGCTAGTGAGGTAGACCTCAAATTGTATATTAAAATATATTTGTTTTAAATGAAAGCACTTCTGTGGCAAGCTAGTTTCTACTGTCTATTATACTCAAAGCACAATCAGATTCAATCAATCCCACAGCAGGCCTGACACAACCCTTGATAACAACACTGAGTGGAACTTGAACCCCTGAACCTTAGGAATGTAGCCAAAGCTTCAATACACTCAACCACTGTGCGTCTTTTGAAAACGAAGTAAAAAAATAAATATTAGGAAGTGTCAAGACTGTGCTCCCAGCCGCAGAATTAAACACACCGGAAAATATTATAAAGATTGCTACCATAGGTGCTAGCATTAGCCTGGAATCCTCAGAAAGAATCGTGTTTTTCCATAGGCTGTGCAACATTACTTTTACTTATTGTAACATCCCACCCAACATTCAGCCATTCGATCACAACACCATTCCATAAGCACGATGGATTAATTTCAGTTTTAATGCATTACGCAAATATAATTGAAACAGAAAATCCTAGCCCTGTTCAGGTACTCCAACTTTTAATATGGCACTTTAGAAATTTTCTCAATTTTTAAAATAAATTGCCTAAGAAAAGGAACAACTCTGATTGATTGGACCAAAGTTGCATCTAGTCTGCATTCTGCTTCCCAAAATGGCCAACCAGATCTCGAATACAATAGCTCTCGCCTGCTGTTGTTTCCCTAGCAGCTGGCATTCAAGGGGATACTTCCCCTAGACATGGAGGTTCCATATATAATTGTCGTGGCCAACAGCCAAAGATAGCTCTATCATCCAGGAATTCATCTAATCCCCTTTAAAAGTCATACAAGCGAGTGGCCACCATCATTATCTTGGAGCAGTGAGTTCCATAGATTAACAATGCACTGTTCAAAGTGCTTAAGTGGAGGAAAAGGAGGGAACGTGCAAGTGTTGGAAACTACCTAGTCTAGTTCATGTAGGGCAGGGGTGGGAAACCTAAGTGGCCCTCCAGATGTTGGCGGACTACAACTCCCATCATCCCTGGCCACTGGCCACACTAGCTGAAGCTGAAGCCCAACATAATTTCAATGGTCTCAGGTTGCTTATCCCCAACTTAGAACCAAGGTATCATATGCCTGAACTACCTCTGTAACTATTATCTCACACATCCAATGAACAAAATTATTTAAGGCATTTTATGGACTGCTGAATCCTCAGCGTTTCTAAGTGATGTATATAAAAGTAAACCACACAAGAGATTAAAACAATAAAAAATCATTGTGAAACTGGACAGTAACACAAACGCCACCTTAAAATGCCTGCCGGAATAAGAAAGCCTTTGTCATGTGCCTGAATAAAAAGCATTTGATTTATTTCAGGCACTGAACTGAATATGAATAGCACTACAGGACTTGTAAGGTTGCAAACCTGTGCACACTCCCTCAGGAGTAAGGACTCAACCACACTTCTGCCTCTTTCCTCTAAGAAAACCTGCCGTTTACCACTAAATACGGGTAAATATCAATTGGGTTTTCTCTGGACTGATGTTTGTTCCAATATAGCAATAAAGACCATGTTTTCCGGGGGGAAGTGGTGGGGCAAAGGCTAAACTGCTTTGACTCATGCCTACAAGCTACAGGACAAGTGACGCACACTTAGCTCAGTTGGCAGAGTATGAGATTCTTAATCTCAGGGTTGTGGGTTTGAACCATATGTTGGGCGAAAGATTCCTGCGTTGTAGGGGGTTGGACTGGATGATCCTTGTGGTCCCTTCCAACCCAATGATTCTAAGTGGAAGTGTGAATGAGCCCCAAGTTATATTGAAATCAATCTACATGCTGAACACCAGCAATGCTTATTTTCAAATCCTCCACTAAAAAAAGCTGATTTCAAAACTGACGCTCACATCTGCTGCCACTTCATCTTCCGTCTTGTGCCTGATAAAACACCTCAATTTGTTTGCAAAACACCATTAAAAAGTGGAAAGAAAAACCAAGTTAAATTTACAAGGTTTTCTTGTTCTTGATGCACATACCTGTGTTCTGTGAGGACGGTTACTGCCGACGGGTGGTTGGCACAGTACGCAAGGTATAAATTTTTCATTTGTGGCATCAGATTTAGGAAGCAACCACCAACCCGTTGCTGAGTTTCAGGCAACCTGAAAGAAAGCAATGTAACTGTAATTTTTTTAATGTTCTGAAGCTTAATGCACAATGCATTCCAAATGCACCAAGGACATTTGTTTTAGTAACCTCAAAGACCAAGTGTAGCTTTGGGAGTCTAGTGTTGGGGAAACTGTTAAAATATTGTTATATATTTGATAGCTCATTATGCGTTGCTGTTACTTGGGATGTGATGCCTTCTATTTTTTATCAATCAATGTCCTGGCTTTTGTGCTGAATGCCCATAAGCATGACAAACATGGAGGAGAGATAACTCAGTGATGAAGAGAATAAAGCTAGAGCAGGGATAAAAGGTAAAGGGACCCTTGACCATTAGGTCCAGTTGCGGATGACTCTGGGGTTGTGGAGCTCATCTTGCTTTATTGGCCGAGGGAGCCGGCGTACAGCTTCCGGGTCATGTGGCCAGCATGACTAAGCCGCTTCTGGCGAACCAGAGCAGTGCATGGAAACACCGTTTACCTTCCCGCCGGAGTGGTACCTATTTATCTACTTGCACTTTGACGTGCTTTTGAACTGCTAGGTTGGCAGGAGCGGGGACCGAGCAACGGGAGCTCACCCCATCGCGGGGATTTGTACCGCCGACCTTCTGATTGGCAAGCCCTAGGCTCTGTGGTTTAACGCCACCCACATCCCCTAGAAGCAGGGATACAATAACCCAACAGCCTACTCCCATGATCCTAACTGAAGAGTCAAAATTGTTACAGCTGCACCAACTTTAATGTTTTGAAATTATTTACTTCAAGAATGTTCACTGCTGGAAAGCGTATTTTTAAAAAATAAAGAATAAAAATCACCTGCTTTAATATCCTTTATCACATTGCATAAAACTACTGGTGGTTGTTGTTGTTTTTGCACAGTACTTTCATATTATTATTTTTTTGGAGAAGTCACTCCTGTTCTCTGTTCATACTTTGCAACTGAACTGCAAGATTTACACATTTACATCAACGTGTGTGCTACAAATGTCTATAGATGCCAGGTGTCATTCTAAACAGTTAAACATAAACAGGTCAGCTAGATTGGATAGTACATACTTGGTGCATTCTTCTAAAGACTGTACAAGCATTTGCTGAAAAGAACTGATTTCTTCTAGATTTCCCATTAAATATGAAGTATCTGTAGAGTTTAACCTAAAGCCAAAAAGAAAATAAGAAAATTAAGCACTTGTACGTAAAACAGCCCACATCATTTCTGGTGTTGCTTATATGGCCGAGACTGGCTTCCAATATAGGAGACACAAAATCACTTTCCTTTCACATGCACCCCTGGCATCACAGACCCACCCCCAATTTCCCACTTGGGGGCTCAGGAAGCTAGAGAGGTGGGGAGACAGGCCAAAGCTCTTTCCCACTATATACATCCCGGAAGATGCTTTCCATACGCTCTGATTGACAGCTTCCCCCATAGCCAGATTCACTGCATATTCCTGCATTGGAGGGGGTGGACCAGATGACCCAACTATATGATTCTATGATTCTATCCTCTGCAATTCATAAAAGATGTGTGAGGTGGGGAATGGGGAGTGGGGGGGTCTTCTCTGGGGCTAACTTGCATAGGGAGCTTGCCAGAACAGAGTAATGTTTGACAGCCGCTATAGAATCCTGTGATGTCATACACTCTGCGGCAGTTATTTCAGTTGGTTCGGTTATTAACAGTCTCGCGATTCTCAACAACTTGATTCTCTTAAGGGAGTTCTTTTTGGATCATCTTTTAATAATTTTTTTTTAATCTTTCATCTTGTTATTTATTATGAAGTAGCTGTCTTATTGCAAAAGAATTTTAGAAATACACTTGAAAGGGAAGTTGCTGAGTTACAACTCATTATCAAAGTAAAAAACTATGGAGAGACCTGGTCTGAATAGTGATATTGGATTCATGTCACATTATACATGCTAAAGCTAATTTTGGTCATCTGTCCTTTTAAAAATCCCTTGCCCTTCCCTGTGGAACCAACTGCCATCATTAACAGCCATCAACAGTTATAAGGCTGTAGCAACCTCTGCTTCAGAGTATCTGAAGAAGTGTGTATACACACGAAAGCTCATACCTAGAAAGCTTATACTTAGTTGGTCTTAAAGGTGCTACTGGAATTATTTTTTAAAATTTTTTTTGGAAAGATTCCTTTAAAGACTGTCTTAAGACAAAAAGATTGGATTCTCTTATGGGAGTTCTTTTAATAATTTTTTTTTAATCTTTCATCTTGTTATTACGATTCTCAACAGTTAAAGCAGCAGATTATGTTGTGTTGTGTTGTGCTGCTCTCTGCCTCAGACTATCTGTCAGTCTGTAAATGTTTGTTCGTCTGTAACCGTTTAATCAACATAAGGTGCTTTAGCAACTAAAAAAAAAAAATCCACCTGCACTGTATAAATATTTTTACACTGTAACTGCAAGTACACCAGGCAAAAGTTATACATTCTTTAAACTTTAAAAGAGAGCATCTTTAAAAGAGAGCATCTTTCGTAGTTTTTAACAGGAGGGAAAAGAGAATTAAAGGGTCAAACAACCCACATACACATAGTTCTCTGTAAATGAGAACCAAAGTCTAATTCCCACAATATACACCTCTAACAAACTAAAAATCAGGGTCTCTTTCACCCATAAGCCCTTGGAACCATTGGCTGTGATGACACAGAATGTTAATTCAACACACTGCCAAAAGGAAAGATCAGGATCAATATAAATTCTACAGTGCCCCCCCTCCATACTAGCCTCCAAACAACAGATATAATATTGTGTGCATCTCTGTTACAGTGCCACAGAGTACTACTATGACCCCTGAGGGTTGAAATTTCTGCATTGCAGGGGGTTGGACTAGATGACCCTCAAGAGTCCCTTCCAACACAATTCTAGGATTCTACTACTATTATGAATGCTTTTTGAATTTATTGCCTGCCCTTCACCATAGCCTCGCAGAGCAGGTTTTAAGCAACTTAAGGTAAAGGGTAAAGGAACCCCTGACCATTAGGTCCAGTTGTGACCGACTCTGGGGTTGTGGAGCTCATCTTGCTTTATTGGCCGAGGGAGCCGGCGTACAGCTTCCGGGTCATGTGGCCAGCATGACTAAGCCGCTTCTGGCAAACCAGAGCAGCGCAAAGAAACGCCATTTACCTTCCCGCCGGAGTGGTACCTACTTATCTACTTGCACTTTGAGGTGCTTTCGAACTGCTAAGTTGGCAGGAGCAGGGACAGAGCAACAGGAGCTCACCCCGTCACGGGGATTCGAACCGCCGACCTTCTGATCGGCAAGTCCTAGGCTCTGTGGTTTAACCCACAGCACCACCCGCGTCCCTTAAGCAACTTACACTGCCCATGATGCATGGTGGCTCAAATAAGGTTTTTCAACGGCAAGATGTACTTACTTTTCACTAGCTTGTAAGGGTCGCAGGTAGTTAGAAAGCATGGTCTGTAGTTCCTTAGCATATTCGTTCTCTGTCTCTAGAATGTTTTGTAGCACCTATAATACATTTTAAAAAAGCCTGTGACTGTCGTGTTAAAGCTACAGAGAGGAGGAAACCAAAATGTCAAGACACCAATATTGTTTTCTATAGTTTGACTGTAAATAGGAGAGGAAGAAGTGTGCACTTGATTAAAGGTAAGCAATTAGCGTAGTAAAAAAAAAAAAGCATGTTTTTAAAGGGTCAAAATGGTAGGAAAGGGCTGTAGTCGAACCAACACTTTGCAGGTTTAATCCTCAGCATCTCCAGGTTAGGGCTGGGGAAAAAATCCTGCCTGCAAAAGGCAATGTGTCTGGCATATCTTCCTTATAGCACCTTGATTATTTAAGGCAGCGATGGCTAATATTTCTCAACAAATGTGTGCTAGAAATTAAAAAGTGTGAGATGGTACTCTGCTCTGCAGCTCTCCTTCCTGCCTTGGGGGTGGTTTTTGCTACAATCTACAAACAGCGGCACACAGGAGTGATATCGGAATCTCCAAATCTTATTGTACTTCAACCCTAAATTTCTTTCTCACACCTTTGTCTAATATTACACACACACACACACACACACACACACACACACACATACACGGCCATTAGAGTGCAGGCGCAGCTAGATGTCAGTGTTTGAAATTAGCCAGGTGCATTTTGCGACCAAGTGAAGATGCCCAGGCACCAAGATACCTCCTGACATCTACACCATCTGGAGGTGCATGCCTGAGGATCATTGGATCTGGGCTGTTTACGCACACTAATACCACAATCAATTATATTTTATCTGCACAATCGGAATGAATTTCTGGAACCCAAATGCTTTTTCTGCGCAGCCTGAGCGGGAGCAGTCACCATTAAGAAAAAGAGGTCCGAACAGGCCAATATATATACAGTGGTACCTCAGGTTACATACGCTTCAGGTTACATACGCTTCAGGTTACAGACTCCACTAACCCAGAAATATTACCTCAGGTTAAGAATTTTGCTTCAGGATGAGAACAGAAATTGTGTGGTGGCAGCAGGAGGCCCCATTAGCTAAAGTGATGCTTCAGGTTAAGAACAGTTTCAGGTTAAGTACGGACCTCCAGAACGAATTAAGTACTTAACCCGAGGTACCACTGTATATGAGGACTGTCCCTGGATCAAGTGACTTTTCTTCTTTTAAGTTTTCAAAGCTCTTAACCCAGTTCAAGGCTGTTGCCTGACCTAGCCAGATGTTTAACTGAGAATCAATCACAGTCAGTCCATCATTTGAAAAATAAGACTTTGGAGATGTCTTACCCAAAAATGGCAACCAGACATTTTAAGGAGCCGTTTAGCACCTAGCTTATATATGAGTTTCTAACTAGGTGTACAACAGAACTGCCCTAGGAGTAGGGAAATGTAGTAGTTTTCAATAGCTGCTAAGAGCATTGCAATCTGCAAGAATAAGCTATCCGTTTTTTACCACTACTTTCCCTTTTAAACCCCCAATTTTTTATTACTTTGGGAAGGCCAATATAACGCAATGGATCTCCTAGGACCCCCATGATCTTAGGATGTCGTTAGCCTAACTACATTCTTCAATACAGCAGTTTATAGTTGGTATGGGCATAAAACCATTATTCATGCCAGATGTCTATATGAAAACCTGATGAAACAAGTGGCATGCTGAACTATTTGAAACGGAGAATTCACTGCTTCTTTCATTAGTGTTGCTGAACTCAGTTTTATTCCTTTGAATAGGCCTATTCAGCTGAAGAGAGGGCGCGGAGGGTGGGGGGGGAGACAATTTCTGAGTTCATTCTTTTGTTGGTAACTTGACTCCTGCCCCGAAGATTAAAATGTCTCCATTTTGCAAGAAGCGCTACGAAGGACAGATGTCACAAAGAACACATAAGCTATTAATTAGTCAGTCAGAAAGTACTGGCTTGCACACAAGAAGCAGAAAGATTAATAAATTATATCTTAGAAAGAAAAGACAATGTTGAAACATCAGCAGACCACAACACTATCGCATGCAAAGCCAGGCGATGCATGGTAACCTGTTGCCTGCTGCGTTACAAAACCAACAATCAGCAAAAGTTGCCTCGTATGTGGGGAAGGGGGTATTAAATAAGCATCTAGAAGAAACATTTTATAAGGCTTTCAAGTATTACACTGGCATTATTTTGCATCATTTTTACGCAGGAGTCATCAAGGTGTATTCTCATGATCTAAACTCTGAAAAAACATTAATTAACTGTATTAGTCTTTGAATTAAGAGTGATCCTATTAAGAGACACTTAATAGTATCACTCTTAAATGTTTTTAAATTAACTGTTTTTAATTTTAAAATGCACACAGTATATTTGCTAATCTGAGAAAATAAACCATATCTAAATTAAAACATGCTGTGTAACACAGTTTCTTAATTACCAGCAGCTAGCAGAGCTGCATTTCGGCTAAGTGTAAATTAAATTCCCACAAATAAGCATGTTCCCGAAGTTTAAATAAATTCTCCTTTACATTACCTGCATTCATGAAGTACCATTTTTTTAAAAAGCCTATTCTGACTTTCAAGATTCATACTGATTTTTATGCAGAAAGTTCTCAATTCTCATAATTTCTTTCTGTCTCACTGTTTTTGGATGGGCTTCAAGTTCACTTACCTGCCTCCCAGGCAGACAATTCACATTTACAATATTTTTGGATGTTATAAAGCATCAAACATAGTAATACTTCACATTCAGCATAGCTGCACCTCACGGTTTCTAATCTCGTCACCATGCTTGTCTGCTCTAATAATCACCTTTCTCCTCTTTCCTGCTTTCTGCACATTCTGGCTGCTGCAAGAACCCATGAGATTTCAAAGACCCTGTTCCAAAAGCTCCATCACCATCTGATGGAACTAGGTACCAACTGTGGACTGCTTTCACAGACATTGTAACCTTTAGCAGTCTGCACACAAATGAAAAGCATAAAGAGCTGGATTCATTCAGTGTGAGCTATTCCCTCAGTCACAAGAGGGGAGAAAAATATCAAGTATGTCTAACAGTTCACTCACACGATGTCCAGTTATCATCCCTAACTTTGACTATTCTTTTATTCAAAAGAATAAATAACAAAACTGCTTAAATGACTGTTTTGATATCAGGTGAAAGGAAACTAAGGGACACTTTACAATGTTTTCTCTTCCACTACACTAAAAAAAGGGGGGGAAAGATACACAATCATAAAGAGAAGCTGCCTAAGTACCCACAAACTTTTTGGAGCAAAATAGATCCTTGCATTTTTAATATATTTTTTGCATGTAATAGCATATACTTCCCCCCCGCCCATCCTAGAAACAGAAGAACTGAGTATATGCAGAATAAAAAGTCAAAAATATGTAATGCACAAATAATGGTGTGTATCTCTAAATAGACAAATTTCAAATAGTCACAAGATAATAACAGATAAAACCAAATTCAACACTATACAAGAGATTGCTAAAAGTCCACAAAATTACAGGGGCCTGTCTCCTAATCTATTTTACGAAATCTTCATCAAGTCCGTTTACATGCAACTCATAACATGTGTGAACATTCCTTTTAAAAAAATACACACAAAAAAAAGCCATGAAAAATGTGGGCTGAGTTTAATAACTTCACAGCGACTTTTCTGAATTTTCTGAGGAATGTTTTTGGACCCTGGGAGTCATTATGAAAACTTTCCCCAAGAAATACTCTTCACAGATTCACATGTCAACTACCGAGTGAGAGACAAGTGACAGATTTACTCAGCATTCTCAAATACTAACATTCCAGCTGTGACAAGCACCCTTTTAATATTTTTCAGCAATGTTTAGATTTTGTGCCCTCATCAAGAGTGCAAGTTACATTTCATCAGTGAAGTTCTCTAAAATTTGCATATTACATATTCACTTTTCAAACATTCTTTAAAAAAAAACAAAAACATTTACTATCCCAATCGGCTCAATTGTTCCCTTTCTTAATTCATTTGGAATAACCTCCTTTGAGGAGGGCAATGGTAGGGGACACAGGGGCCTCCAGATATTGTTGTTCTACAACTTCCATCATCTTTGAACACTGGCCATGCTGACTGCTGGAAATGGGAGCTGAAGTCCAACAACATCTGGAGGAAGGCCATAAATAGGCTCCTTACAAACTGATGTAGGGGAACCAACATCATCGTTCCATAGGAAGAAGTCAATGGGCCAAAGATGGCGTCTTGTCATAAGATTTGAACATACAGTTGTAAGTCTAAGTTCCAATCTGGGTGACGGAGCACCATTCCTGCAAGGTGCAGAAGAGACCTTGCCTTCTTCCTTCTGTGACATCAATAAAATAGGAAATAAAAGTATTCCGCGTAAGAGGAAAAAACTGCACAGACTAGGCCTCTACATGACTGATCAGACATTCTAATGGAATGTATCCATTGTATATTTAGCATTATCTCTCTGGTGGAACAGGGCTCTTCCACAATCACATGAGGATGGTGCACTCCCTTCCCAATGTATGACACGGCCATTATGTGGAACTGGAAAAGCTCCTTTAAACACCTGATTCAGGTGCTATTAAGGCACACATCAAAAACCTTCCTTCCTTTTCCTATGAAGATCATAAGGAATGAGAACAGGAATAGCAATGTATGATTTAGCCCTCACTCACTCTTTTCAGACAACACAACCCCCCATTACTAGAAATACTATGAAAATGCCTGTTTGGAATCTGCACCAAAGCCATGTACTATTCCAAGTTTAATTTCCCACCTCTTTCTCTTTTGCTGCAGTTCAAAATTTTGTGCACACAGCAGCAGGTTTCTTGCGCAAAGACTAGCCCCAAACATCTCCTAGGACTTCCTCAGCACCAAAGAATTTGCAAAAACAAGAGAGCTCAGCAGCACAGCCTCTTGACTTTGATTTTATTTTTTACATACTGCTTAATACCAAATCAAGACTAAATAGTTTACAAAAAAGATAGCAAATACAATGCACATAACAAAAGAAACATATCAAGTGTCAGGATGGAGTAGCCTGGCCAACAAGTATCTGTAAGATGAGAGAGAGGGAGGTATGGTCTG
Source organism: Podarcis filfolensis (assembly GCF_964270895.1). Taxonomy (NCBI): domain Eukaryota; kingdom Metazoa; phylum Chordata; class Lepidosauria; order Squamata; family Lacertidae; genus Podarcis; species Podarcis filfolensis. Next base: position 25,789,901 of record NC_139607.1, on the reverse strand, counting down.
CAACCCTCTGACCTCTCCCCCTTCACTCCCCATACTCTCTCCTACCCATAACCACCTGAATAAGAGCACCATCCCTTCCCTCTTCAACCACCCTCTTGCCAAGGCACATTCTGACTCGCAAAAGATGCAACACTCACACCACTAATACATATACATCACACCAGTTCTTTCTTACATCAGCTCTCAACTGATCTCCCTACCACAATCATTCACACTGCATAAACACAAATCATGCAGTACCCACTACTTTTGGAAACACCTTTTCATTTTTGCACAAAGACAGTCTTCAGGGATTCTAAAACTGAGCTGGGTACAGTAGAACCTCTACTTACGACCGCCTCTACTTGGGCCTGAACCAAGTCGCGACCGCAGCAAACCCGGAAGTAAATACCAGGTTTGCCGCGATTTGCACATGCGCAGAAGCGGCTGCCACCGTCTGCACATGTGCACAATGGCGCTTCTACCAGCAACCCGTTTTGCCTAAAGCACGGGCCACCGGAACGGATTATGGTGGTAAGTAGAGGTTCCACAGTATTTGGGGCGCTCTTCAACAAAGTAGTCCTGTTAGTGCAAAGACATTCATGTGTGTCTTGTCTTCTCCTCTCCCCCTGCACTCCCCTAAATCTGTTATGGGGTTTCTCCCCAACCCTCTGAAGCAGATTCGGGGTGGGTGCAGGAAGCATGTAGGGAGGACAGATTCCATTTTGCAGACAGGAAGATCTTGCACTAACAAAATCACTTATTTGGATAACGTCCTTGGAAACTACTCAGACTTGATCATGGGCTCATCCTTATTCATCTTGTACTGTTTTGTATCACTAGAATCATATAGGCCAAAATGTGCATATTTTGCCAGAAGGCATATAAGGTGCCAGCTCTTCCAAATACTGGCCAATTTTTAAGCATCAGCCTTTCACTTCAGCATTTGGGTTCCAATTCTTTAAGTCAAGACTGTAAACCTGTGAGCCTCCAAGCCACATATAGTTGCATACTGGGAACTGGGCAGCTTTCTGGTTTGTTGCCTATGTTGGAATACAAAAACGGGCAGGAGTTGTTGTCAAGCATCCTGGTTTGCCACAATACATGGCTAGTGGGCTCTGTGCAGCTTAGCAAATAATGGTTTAAGGTGCCCAGATCCTGCAGATGAATATCATTTGCAAAAAAAACCACACCAAACCATGATATCATCAACTTCGGTGCTCTAGCCTTAAGCAAGATTCTGTGGATAAGCAGTGCACAAGAAATTCAGATAAAGATTACTCACCACATTATAATAGCTTTTGCTAATTGCAGATGTATCAAATCCCTTTGGTGGACTCTTCAGGCTTCCTGATTTTGGGGAGACAGGTTTTTCTGAAATAGGGAATATATTAGAAGTAGGATGCAATTTCACAGCTCAGACACTAGAGGTCAAACAAAATGCTCTTCTTAAATCTTTTTGCAGCAAGGTTAAGGACCATTTACTTCAGCTATTTATTTACAAGCACACAGCTCATTCATATGGATCCGTCTCGGCTTAGTAAACAAAGATATGAATGAGTCCTTTTGCCTGAGTGTTTCATGTTCACAGAGTCCATTCCATCAGCACACTGCAGTAAGCTAAGAAGTCTTCAATTAATAACAGTTCCTTGTTCCACTTTTAGAACAAGCCAGGATCTTAAACCACAATTTGAAGATTTCTTAAAAGTCTGCCTTGTTCCAAACCTGGTAACCATTGTTTCCCAATTTGGACACTACAGGAAACTGTAGTTAACTGAAAACTTATGGAGTTAAATTGCTGTGTGACAAAAAGGAAAAACACTGAATCTGGGTCATTTGTTATAAATCTTAGCCTGGAGACTCTGGAACACATTATAGAAACTAACAGGTGTATTTTTTTAAATGAAAGATAAGACCTGGGGCTTTACATTCCCTGTCACTGGTCAGTGAACCATCTTCACTAGGGATGGGAATCCAAATGTGAAAGCTAGCAACTTGTAAACAAGTGTCAGAGCATACACCTGTTTAGCAGTCACCATCACATGTGTGGGGATCTTACTGAGGCTGCTAAACATGAAAGGAAATCTGTGTATCTGTATGCAATGCACCTAACCATATTGTCAATACATGTACTGGAGTTTTCAGAATAAAATCTCTCATTCAGTGCCCTGCCCTGATGCACAAAAGGTAGATTAAAGAATTTCACACATTAGCATGCATCATCACAAATATATATGTTACATAGAAATCCACAAAGAAAGTAAGTTTGGGCAGTTTATAAGCAGACTCTTGAAACCCACCATTTGATTTTACTTCTCGTACGTAATTGCTGGGAAACCAGCCTGTCTTGCCATTGTGAGTTCCTTCCCACCAGCCTCCTTCTTCCACTCTCGTAACGTGAATAATATCTCCTTTTGTAAAAGAAAGTTCATCTTCATTGGTTTGTTGAAAATTAAACTTTGCTCTTACCACCAGCTGGTGGTTGCTGTTATCGGTCATATCCTAGAAGTGACAAGACAAGCGAAAACAAAAGTTTTAGGTATTTTTTCAAAATTTTAACAGAATTTAACTGAGTGAGATATATGAAACGGCATCTGCAAATCCCCAGTGCAGGATAACAAGACAGCTTTTTCACAGGCTGAAGAACAAGAAAGGTCTCCGTGGTTGTACAATGGGTTAACCATTCCATTTCTATAACATTTGGGAGTCTAGGAACATGTAGTAAGCAGTCATGGTCCCCAGGCACACAAGACTGGCAGGCAAAGGTCCTAGAATATTATGAAGCCCATGATACTTTCCCAAGCTTATACTGTGAAACTTGGCATGAATTGAAAATTCACCCACCCACACATATTTGCTGCAACATTTTCCAAATTGAACCTGCAACTGTGTATTGATGGAAAAGTTAAGTCAAAACAGATGCCTGCTATCACTTTCCTAGGAGTGCCCTAAGAGCTCTTTCGTTTAATGTCCCAGCCTGTATGTGTGAATCAGTATAAGCTGACATCGCCGACTGATGCAAAACCAAGTGTATGAAAGGATACAAGCACTCTTTCACATCCATGGGTGGAGTCATTCAAAACAGACTGGAATAAAGCCAGCCACTGATTTTAGGATTTATGGCTGCCTTGACTAGTGGAAAGTATGCAGTACTTTCAGCTGCTTAGAAACTTCAGGAGTAAAGAGTACAAGACAGCCTCAAAAGAAGTGGCATGGCCGCTTACTCAATTCTAGAACATGGACGCCAATTCCTCCATCAGCTTGACACCAACCTCACCCTTTGCAAACAGTGTGAACAGTCATTGTTCGGCAGATTTGCCATTTCTGGAAATGCACGGAATACCTTGACCACACCAAGCTAACCTTCAAATCAAACGCAGAGGCTATTTCTACATAGTTCTATAAAAGTTCACACAGTAGGAAGAAAGTGAGCATCAAATGGCAAGGACTGGTCATAAATGTGGGCCTCATTTTGTTCATTTAATTTATATCAGGGGTGAGGCACTGCAATGTTGCTGGACAGCAATTCCCATCATTCCCTTGACCAACAGCCATGCAGGTTGGGGCTGATAGGATCTGGGAGTCCGACAGCATCTAGAAAACCACTGGTTCTCTGCACCTGGTGCATATCATTGGTTAGTTGCCTTTCAGCAGAAAAACTCTGTTTGAGATGACAAGCAGAGGAGTAACATTTATATGAACTAATATGATTTACTCTCACAGATTTTACTCACACTTCAAAAACTGAAAAAAACACAGATTCAAACAAAATCTGAACCAAGAAACAGGGTTCAAATTCAACCACTCACTGGGTAACCATGGGCCAGTCACTGCCTGATGACCTAATCTACCTCACAGGGTTTTTATGAAGATAAACTGGAGAGGGCGGGAAACAAGCATGCCACTGTGTCCTCCTTCAAGAAAATACGGGATATAAGTGTAATAAATAAACAAACTAGAATAAACCCTTACTTTTTCCTGAAGCAGAACAGAACTTGAACCATTATCCAGAAGACTTAGCCAAGTATGAAACAGAACAGAACCACCCCTTCTCTAAACAAAGAATCAGGTTACCAGGTTCAGACCAAAAGCATAGGTTGCTTCTTCACCTATGTATGGGTATGATTGTATAATTAAAAAGAACAAATGAAAGAAGCCTTTGGGATTTATTTAGTACTTAGGTAGCATGCTTTTAAGGTAGGATTCATACCCCTTAGCCGTAAAAGTTTTAGACCTATTATTTTGCTCTAAACTGCATTATCATTTGCCTTATTTTCTCATCACACATTTTCTCATGAGAACTGGAAGTGAACGAATTCATTTGACATTGGCCAACTTGTTTGCCAAGGGCAGTAACTAGCACTAGCCTCACTCAGAGCAGAACCATTAAAGTGAATGAGCATGGCTAACTTAAATACATTGGTTTCTAAGTAGGACCAATGTTCGACGCAACGCTGGAATTTAATTGGTTAAAACCTAAGCGGAAAATGAAACACAAATGTAATTCTTGCACGCACACCCTCCCCACCAAGTAAAGAGGTCTTTTCTTCCATGCATTATGACTTAAGATAGTGCACAGAATAATAACAACAATAAAACAGCACAACAAAAACAACATGCTGCCCATTTGACTGGGTTGCCCCAGTCACTCTGGGCAGCATCTGATAACAGGACTCTTTGGCCACAAGCCAATAGTTAAGCACACGTAAACCTCACTGATGCACTAGTGGGTTTAAGCAACAATTGACTGCTCTGAATTGTTGATCTCAACCCATGAATCTTAAGAATCTGAAAGCAGATTCCTCAAAACGTCACAAAACATATTTAAAGTCTCAAAGGCTTATGCTACAGATAGGTGAGAAGGCAACGATCAAGTATCTGTGAATCTGAGTCAAGCTTCTCACTTTGCAGCACTAATTAAGGAGAGTGAAAAGAAAAGAAAAAGAGAGAATAGAAATAGGTCAACACTCACCAGACTTCGATACTGGCCCTGAAAAAGTTTTGAGGTTCTGCTATGTAAAGATTGGGATCCCAGGGAATCAAAAGATTTTATTCGATGAGATGATGGCCTTGCGCACACAGAATCACTTCCTAGCCCAATATCTGAAAAGAGATAACCATGAAACATTAGCATTTCAGTAAGGCACACATATATAAAATTTGTGCTGGGGACAAGCATTTATATTTGATTTCCTAAAACAGAAGTGTAGAATTCCCAGAAATGTACGTGTAAGATGCCAATTACTTGAATTAACCTACTTCTATGCAAGACAACGGAACTATATTTTATCATCCCTCGGATCTGTAAAGCGAGTTGTCTTCATAGGAATGTACTGAGTACCAAAACGGGAAGAGATGGGCCTGGAAAGGATCTCTGGGCAGATGCAGCCAACAGGTATGCAGGCAAAATTCACTTCAAAAGCAAATAATAATCACACCCCTCATTCCCCAAAATCCAAATGAATGCAAGAGGACATACTTCCATATCCACAGCAGGAGGCACATCTGAATGCATGTCCAATTTAGACTGCCTGTCCCTGATCCCAAAAGTGATATCATTACTATTGAAATGATGAAGATGATGTACCACTTCCATCTTCCATGTATGTGTCTCCTGATGGATCAGGCAAGAAATCCAGGAGACATGGGGTGGGAGCAAGAGGCCGGTAGGTAAAGTCCTCACTGTCTTATTTGGGAAAAGGAAGGCACCGTACCCCAACAACAGTAGCAAAATAAACAAATCATGAAACATTTTCAGGGGTCTAAACTTATTAAAATGTATATAGCCCACTCTTCCTATATTCAGGGAGGCACAACATCTCCACCCCCATCGTTCAGCCCGGACACTGAGATCCAGCGCCGAGGGCCTTCTGGCGGTTCCCTCATTGCGAGAAGCGAAGTTACAGGGAACCAGGCAGAGGGCCTTCTCGGTAGTGGTGCCCGCCCTGTGGAATGCCCTCCCATCAGATGTCAAGGAAATAAGCAGCTATCCTATTTTTAAAAGACATCTGAAGGCAGCCCTTTTTAACACTCGATTGGGAGCCGCCCAGAGTGGCTGGGGAAACTCAGCCAGATGGGCGGGGTATAAATAATAAGTTGTTGTTGTTGTTGTTGTTGTTGTTGTTGTTGTTCTATTATAATAGGCACATCATATGGGAATGTTAGTGCCACTGAATTCAATGAGGCTCATACAATTGAGCACTTAAATGCATCTTTATAATCTACTAGCCCCCCAAGTCCATTTGCAGCTCCGTCTCTCTCTGGAAGAAATCCTACAACCATCCTAGACTATGACACCAACTACTAGGAACCAGAATAGCCTACCACAAAACCTATATCCATAATATATGGTATATTGTAGATGTAAACTGGTTTGAGAGCCAGTTTTGGGGGGGGGAAGTGAGTGATACATATAATAAAATAAACATTCAATTAGATTGCTTTCAAAAGGGACTTCTGCTAGATTATTCCTCAGCTCTACTGTTATCGAACTTCAATGATGTGCGCAAACACATCAGAGGAAGCCCGTTCTTGTGTTGCCACCCTCCGGACCTCACATGGGCTTTATGCAATAAAAAAGGCATTAACACAAATACTAATATTATGAGCTGTTAGGTGTATGCTTGTGCATGCACGCACATGAGTGCTTTAAGAGACAGTGACATTTATGCCCCATACTCATGGGGTATCAAAATCATTAGAGGTGATCCTATAATCAAAACAACAAACTCTCTGGTACACACCACAGTATTACTAGAAAAATCTGAAAATGGGACAATTGTCCATCTATCCTCTTAAAATGGAAAAAAGGGAGCATGGGATGAACACCAAAACAGACACAGTAGGTATATATTACTACTTAGAAAATAGAGGTGTTCTGTAAGGTAAAGGTAAAGGGACCCCTGAACATTTGGTCCAGTCGTGACCGACTCTGGGGTTGCAGCGCTCATCTTGCTTTATTGGCCGAGGGAGCCAGTGTACAGCTTCCGGGTCATGTGGCCAGCATGACTAAGCCACTTCTGGCAAACCAGAGCAGCGCACGGAAACGCCATTTACCTTCCTACCGGAGCGGTACCTATTTATCTACTTGCACTTTGACGTGCCTTCAAACTGCTAGGTGGGCAGGAGCAGGGACCGAGCAACGGGCGCTCACCCCGTCGCGGGGATTCGAACCGCTGACCTTCTGATCAGCAAGTCCTAGGCTCTGTGGTTTAACCCACAGCGCCACCCGCGCCAAATATATTCCAAATAGTATCCAAGTACGGAAATGGGGCGCTTGTGCAGGTAACACTGAAAACCAAGCAAATTCCAAGCTAATGACTTGGGCGCTATCATCAACAGAGCTATTCAGCTATAGTTCGTTTATTTAGTTAAGGAAGCATATTCAGCTCAAGGACAACTGGGGGAGTTGTGAGCCAGAGTATAGCAAGAGCGGAGCAAGAAATGAAATGAAATGAAATAAAAATCCTGCTGCTGAATGGTAAATGCGGTGAATTCTTTTTTTAAAAAAAAAACCTGAAACATAGAAACTTTCAGTCTAGAGCAAAACAAACAAACAAAATACAGAACAGCGAGAAAATGAAGTAGGGGGAAATGGATTCTACTTACCTGCTGTTACTTTATTTAGAGCAACCAAGGAGCTAAGCACCTTGCTGAAGTTCTGTCCCTGATAGAGATCATTTGCATCAAACGTCTTTAAAAAGAAAAGAAACATAAATACATATTAAGTCGTGCCAGAAAGAAAGCCACTGCAAGTTCAAAACAAAATTGTTCTAAAAGATCTCAGCCAAGTTTTGATCCGTTGCTTATTTTTTATACACACAGACGTGAGTTGCAAAGAGCGTACAACTTCTGTTTCGGTTGCAAGGACCACCTACCATATTAGCTTCCAGGCCCAATTCAAAGTGTCAACAATGGCTTTTAAAGCCCCGGGCATTATGCACTCTGCCTACCTGAGTGAACATCTCCTGCCACATGTGTCACCCATAGACATGCCAAAGGGAATTGGCTGTTTGTGCCCTTTCACACAGAACAGCAAGGCCACAGGACCAAGTCTTCTCCCTTGAACAATCTCCTTATGGAATCCATTTCCAAAAACACCCCTACCTGGCCTATTTTATGCCCATCTTTCATAGGCCACGCAAAGGCTCTCCAGATGTTGTCTCTTTTACACAGGCTGATGAGTCAACTGCAGTACAGAGGGGCAGCTATGCCAATCTGTTTCAGCAAACACAATAGCCCTCTTCAGGCGTTAGATTTAGGGGGGTAAATGGGGGGACGACGACCTTACCCTACAGGATGTATTAGCCAATCCTGCCAAGTCTCCCAGAAAGGAGAACAGTGATACCTCAGGTTAAGAACTTAATTCGTTCCTGAGGTCCGTTCTTAACCTGAAACTGTTCTTAACCTGAGGTACCACTTTAGCTAATGGGGCCTCCCACTGCCGCTATGCCACTGCCGCACAATTTCTGTTCTAATCCTGAAGCAAAGTTCTTAACCTGAAGTACTATTTCTGGGTTAGTGGAATCTGTAACCTGAAGCGACTGTAAACCGAGGTACCACTGTAAAGGCATAAAAGTTGTTTCCAGCAGGAAAAAGAAAATGCCACTCCCTACCCCTCACCCCATCCACCCTGAAGAGATAAGTATCAACCAGAAGAAAAATGCTGCCAGAGATATACCAGGACTATTTTTCAAAACAGCAGTCACAAAATAAAAATGGGTTAGGAAGCAAGATAATCTATATAAACAGCACACAAGAGAAGGATTTGGGCTCACCATTGTGAATTATCTCTCAACAAAAGTAGACTGCTAAATGTGTTATGTTCAAAGAAGTCAAGGAAAAACAGGATGTGAAGAGGCTTATGTTTCCTGCCAGTCTGAGGCTATCTGGGACAGTGGGAGTTAGTTGATTGGCCATTCCAACAGCCAGTTCATCACTGGAATAACACACGCACCTAGGCGGCGTTACTCAACAGGAAGCCAAACAAGAGGATGAAGGACAGGGGATTGCAGAGAGTACAGTATATATGCATGTGTAATGGTTTCATGGAAGTGATTTCATGTCATCTGGGAATTCTCTTCAAACAGAATAGTAAGAATCGCCAACAATGTACCAAGGGGGGGGAGTCAACTTGTTTTGGAACACTCAACATTTCTTTGCACCTCAGAAATTATGTGGGGATGCCAAATTTCATGATGGTATGCTCCATAGCATAAAGATGAAAACAAATATGGGTGGGGGAAGAAGAGCAGCTGATTCGTGATGACATAGCTCAAGGTTCAGCCCTAGACAGCTCAGTTCAAAGCATCAAAGGAAGCAGAGCTCGGGAAGGGAGCTTTCCACCAGAGACTCTGGAAAGCCACCTATGATCAGTGCTGGAAATACCAACTGAAAGGCTTCCTAGATGCTTCTGCCCATCTCCTCTAGTTAGCCAGTCAGAATAATCACTACCAGCAGGTCCCACCCAGTCTCCTGCAACTCTCTATCCCACAGAAAGAGATAGAGAGGGCAATGGATTCTTTTGCTCATTCCCCTCCCCTTTTTTTTTGTAAGAAGCCATTGAGGGGGGTGAAAACCAAGCTATGGCTTATACAGGTGGCAATTCTTTTGGCCGGGCGTTCCATTCCTGACCCCCCCATGCATGTAAGGGAAGCTTACATAAGCCTACCCCGCCCCTTTTTCCACTTCCATATTGGCAGCAATGAGCATGAGCCTGATTTGCATAAAATGGTTGCTGCCTGTAATGAGCTGAGGGGGGCAGACTCAGTTTCCCCAACCTGTCAATCACCCTAAGCCAATCAGAACCATGCATTCTTTCTGTGGGTGTTTGCCTTTCTGAGTCTGCAGAGAGGGATTTGAAGAAGCAGCAAGCTAGCCAGTAAGAATGTTTATAAACTTATTGTTCCGCTGGGTTTTCCCTGTGCAGAAAGAGCTTTTAAGCTGTCTCCCTTGCTTGCCAGGCAAGGCTCACTCAGCAAGCCAACCCTGGAAGGGTAGGGATGCTTGCATGAGACCTCGCAGGAACTGGACAGCCCTGTGAGATCTTGCACCAGTGCGCCAAATCTGTGTGTGCCTTGCCCTCCCAAGCAAAGCAGAGAGTTAAAAGTTATTTTCATGCAGGCAAAACTCAGTGCAGAAAGAGCTTTAAAGCCTTCTATCTTCCTTGCATTTAACTTGCAAAATTTCAGTCAACCAGCCTTCAACTGCATATGGTTCGAACTGTGCAAATTAAATGTTTGTAAAATGCAATTGTACTGAAGACTAGTTCACCCAAGTACTTTTTTTAATGGCAAACGCTGGCACAAGTTGATGTTCTGAGATACTGATCAGTTATCAGTACCACATACTCTGCTGATCATGTACTTGGCGCCATTTGAATTTGTGACAGCTGTAAAACAGAAGGCAGCAATTTGCAGTCTACAGAAAATCAGCCTAAATGGCTCTGAGTCTCTTCTCACCATTATCTGGTATTTAAAGTACTATTGTTTTTCAAGGTAATAAACCATGTTCTCAAGAAACCAAGCCAAACACTTCTGATCTGCCTAGATGCAGAAAACTCTGTAACACACCATTTTTTTTCATCTACAGAAATAAGAATACAGACAGTTTTGACTCTCAAGCAAACTTCTTCCCTTCCAGAAACCTGTGCAGGGAATGGTTACACACATATCGCCCAACCGTCTCTTCTTTAGTACAGGAATGCTTTCAAGTCTCTACCAAAATGAGAGCTCAATACTTTTGCTGTCTTCTCTTCTTCCTCTGCTCCCCCCCTCCTGTCAAGAATTCAACTTCTCCTGGCCTAGAACTGCATAAGCAGATAGAAAAGTATAAATGGGACAGAAAGCTATAACCCAGTGGCAGCCTAATCCTATGCATGTTTATTTGGAAAACAAGTTCCACCCACTGCAGTAGAACTTCCGAACAAACGTGCATACGATTGCAGCTTTAGGGTATTAGGAGAGATGGTGAACTTGTGGCCCTCCAGATATTGATGAGATCCAACTCCCAGTAGTCCCAGCCAGCATAACCAACAGCTATAGAAGATGGGAGATGAAACACAGCAACATTGTGAGGGCCTGAGAGTCTACACAAAACAGTAAGCCTCTGCCTGGATTGTATCACTAGTGACTACAGGGGACTGAAAGGCCCTCCATGCAAAAGAAATCAATAACCGCTGCATATAGAAAAACAGGTGTAAGAAATAAGACTATGCTAGAACCCTCTCCCTTGAAATCTCTTTCTCTAAGGAGAGGGATTTTATTTATGCATTAGTTTGGAAGAACATTTAATTTTGTGACTTCCCATTTACAGCCCAGTAGCACAGCCCAAAGACACACCTACCCCTAAATGAGAATTAAAGGTAAATGTAAAGGACCCCTGACAGTTAAGTCCAGTCGCAGACGACTCTGGGGTTGCGGTGCTCATCTCGCTTTACAGGCCAAGGAAGCCGGCGTTTGTCTGCAGACAGTTTTTCCGGGTCATGTGGCACAGCGGAACACCAAAACCAGAGCAGCGCACGGAAATGTTGTTTACCTTTCTGCCAGACCTATTTATCTACTTGCAGTTTGACGGGCTTTCGAACTGCTAGGTTGGCAGGAGCCGGGACCGAGCAACGGGAGCTCACCCTGTTGCAGGGATTCAAACCGCCAACCTTCTGATCGGCAAGCCCGAGAGGCTCAGTGGTTTAGACCACAGCTAACACTGATTTTAATACAGTGGTACCTCTGGATGCAAACGGGATCTGTTCCAGAGCCCTGTTCGCTTACTGAAGTGAACGCAACCCGCGTCTGCATGTGCGCAGGTCGCAATTCGCTGCTTCAGCGTATGATGTCATTTTGAGTGTCTGCGCATGCGGCGAAACCCAGAAGTAACAAGTTCCGTTACTTCGGGGTCGCCGCGGAGCGCAACCCGAAAACACTCAACCTGAAGCAACTTTAACCCGAGGTATGACTGTAGTTATTCCATGTTTCCAGGGAACTATAGTTCTACAACAGATAATTCTAAGCACGTTTGCCAACCAACCATTCCTGCAATTCCCTACAGTAAACATGAGATTTATAGGTTTGCAATGTAGATATGTTCCTATGCTTTTCCCAAGACAGAACAATAAGGCCAGGGATATCTGAAATGTGCTGAAGAGGTCAACAATATTATCTAGAACAGAAAATGGCCCCCAAAAAGCTGCAGTTCAAGTACAATATATGATGCAATAGGGGACAGCTGGGTTTTTTCCTATCCAGAATTCTCTTAAACTGTCTAGTTGTTACCTTGTTCACAACTTTAAAATGACTTGTGCCTGGGTTCAAAATAATTCCAATTTTCCCCAAACCATGAAAATACAGAAGTCTCCCCTCAACTCCCCCCCCCAAAAAAGTGAGTCATATAGTCTTGAACTTTCCCACAATTTTGGCAGACTTTGTTCCTGTTATTATACGTAATGCCCATTCAATTTTTAAAATACGTTTCCAACTAACAATTTTTAAGTTCCATGTCATAACAGAAAGGCAAGTGCAGGCAAGAAGACAAACAACTTGACAAATGAATTCAAACAGCATTGACCACTTAATATAGTAAATTGCATATTGTTTATGGCCAATAATCAAGAAGTTTCAACACAAGGTAGTCAATCACAACTGTTCCTCAGGTGGCCCTGTGAATTCCACCCCCTGCACCCCACCTAAATAAAGCTAAGTCATTTTATAAAACTCTTATTCTTTCTGCCTTTCCCCTCCGAAAGATAAGAAACATGGGTGGGGCTTTACCTTGGGTAAACAAAGCCAGAAGTTCAATTGTCTCACATTTCTACTGTAGTTCACAAGCTTGTTTCAACAAGTCTGCCATAACTGTAGTCCCACACAGGGTTCACAGACAAAAATGAAGCAAGGTAGGTGTGTGATTGATCATGTGACCAAAATCCAGGTCTCTATGTTCTAATCAATTACTCATTAAAAGGAAAGGCAATAAATTTGCTAGGTATTAAAGTTTTCCAGTGTTAAATCTACAAGGCCCTTTAAACTTAGATTCACTAACCCAAGGGAAAGTTAGCAAGCTTGGGGGGGGGGTCTAATTTAAATAGCTGTGTAGAAAGAAAGTAGAGGGGGAATTCATCATTAACTAATTGACTCTGACTCAGCAATGTAGCGGCACTGCCAAAAGGAAGAAAACACCATACTTGGATGTAACAAGAAGACTCAGAAGATACTTGTCCCGTTCTAAACTGTACTCCTTATAAACACAGAAGTCATAAGCAAACCAAAACCAACAAAAACCAAGGCAACCAAGGGTCTGAATGAATGAGGAAAAAATGTAGAAACCAACTAGTTCCGTAGAGAAATCTGAGAAAGTGTCACCTAGCAGCCAGAATGGAAGAAGTCTACTTTTTACAGAGCATTTACATTTGATTATCACCTACACATTTCCTCTAGTTATCTCACTATGGAAAAGGGCTGGAATCATAGAATCACAGAGTTGGAAGGGATCCCGAGGGTCATCAACAAACAAACAAAAAAAATTAAAGGAAAGAAAGGCCTGGAATAGCCATCACTCCCCAGCCTCAGAATCTAACAGAAGTATTCAAATGCGTTGAGATTAGTTATATTATTTGTCTACTGTATACGAGACATAAAAAGATGGAACCTTGCTGTGCATCCTCTATCAACAGAGGTCTTAAACGTCAAATTAGACCACCATTGAAAAAGATTTGTTTAGGTGCTGTCCTTGAGGAAGGAGGGTTGACTTGATGATTTAGTGTCACTTCCAGCTATATATCCAGGGACTTCTTTAAGTAGAGAGGATGAATGCCTTTGACAGCAACAGCTTTGGGTAGGATTCCTGAAATGGTTGGACATGATCACCCATGAGGTTCCTTCCACAAGTAGGGTAAATTTCTCATTGTTCAAAGTGTTTGAGCAGGTAGAACCAGAACAAGCTGTTTCTCCTTGCTCCATAGCCCAGAGATACGCAAGAAAACCCTCTTTCTGCCTCCAGTGTTAGGATTTTGTTTTTGTCATGCTGTGCAGAAATCCACCACCTCTGAGGTGTGAACACATCAGCTATCACCTTCATTTTAAAGTAGTATAATACTACATTAAACAGTCATGGCTTCCCCAAAGATTCCTGAGAACTGTAGTTTGTTAAGAGAGTTGAGAGTTGCTATGAAGCTCCTATTCCCTTCACTCAGCTACAATTCCCAGAGTTCCCAGGGAAAAGGGACAACCAGTTAAACTACTCTGAGTATCGTAGCTCTGGGGTGGAAATAGGGGTCTCCTAACAACTCACTGTACACTTAAACACAGTTTCCAAAGATTATTTGGCTGACGCCTAGTTGCATAATAGCGCTTTCAATATATCGTGCAGATGTGGCATTAAAAATCTGATTCTGAGATGATCTATGGTTCATCCCCTACAAAAGAAAAAAAACCCTCAATATACAGCATTTGATGGGAGGGCATGGCTTCAGTTTTATGAAACTAGAGAGTGTATATTTTAATATGTTTACATTACATAATGATATTAATCAGGCTATTTTAAAGGGATGATTCTCTCATATATATATAAAATTTGGAAGAATCCAAATAAAATCAGTGTGAAGACAAACACAGTAGAAAACAATAGATCTCTTTGAAAAACAAGGCTAGATTTGGGGCCAGATGAGACAAGAGACAAGAGGTGTGGAACTGAATCAACCTGTGTGTGTGTGTGTGCACGCGCTTGGCCTTTGACTATGATCAAAGCACCAACATTGGGGGAGTGGACGTTAACTGCCCCACCCCAAAAAAAACCCTAATACAGTACTCTCACAAGCAGTTAATAACCTCCCAGCAGAAAACAGAGATGTCTTCTACTTCAGAGCTAATAGCAGCTGCAAAGAGGTATTAAACAGTGAAAGCGGAGAAATGTAAAGGCCTCACTCCCCCTGCACCACGACTCCAATAAAATCCAGGCTTCTCCATGGCTGCTTTTAAGTAAAAATGCCAGGAGAGAGGACTCACAATCCTCCTGTGTTTCATCTGGTCTGGCCTTCAGTGAGAGTTAACAGGAGATGGGAAAGCTTGTTCAATATCTGGCTACCTGTACAAAATGATATATAGCGTTCGCGAGGCAATATAAAAGGGGAGGCATGCAAAAAAAAAAAAAAAAGGACAGTGTAGCTACACAGACACGAGTGTGCTAAATAGGTGTGTGGGTAAGAAGAACCACCACCGTGGCATTACGCTGGAGGAGAAGAAAGAAACGCCTGTGTGCAGAGAGAGAGAGAGGATGGAAGAGGTAGGCGTTTGTTTGCTGCCAACCGTCCGGCACAGTAGCTCCCTTAACTTTTAATTCATTCCTTAGCATGGCTCTCTAGCCTCCTTAGCCCGCTCCGCCCTCACCCCATATTACATGCTCATATATACACGTGTGTGTGTGTGCATATACACATACATGCAAGCAAGCAAACACACACATATTGCAAACACACACGTCTTTGTGTGTGTGTGTTTGCAATATGCACAATTCCCCCCCCCCCTCACCTCCAGGCGGAGAGTGGCGCCGCAGGCGCGGAGGAACTCGCGGATATTGCTCAGGCACTCGCTCTCGGTGCGCGGCTCCGGATAAACCTGCAAGAGGAAGAGAAGGAGAAGCGGCTCAAGTCAGTTTCGCGGTGGCGGGTTGCGACCGTGGAGAGAAGCAGGGGCTGCGGAGCACCCACCCGGGTCTAGCTCGCCCTCCGTGGGCTCCAGGCTCTCGCTTCCACCCGCCCACCCACCGCACTTTCTCCCCTCCAGGCTTCACTTGGGAAGCAGCTTTTGGATTTGATTTGCCCGGAAGTAAACACGCCGACAGGAAATGGCGTGTGAACGGGGGACGAGGGAAGTCCCTCGTTCCCCCACTCCGGGATGGTTTCCCCTTCTCTTCCCTCCCTCCCGCCCGCGCCACCCCCTCTGCAGGGGCAGGGCTAGAGAGGTGGTGTCTTATTAGCTATGCAAATACAGTAGACAATATAGAGAGCACCCCACCAGTGCAGCAGCAGCAGCAATGTGTGCAGAACGGAGTTGCCAGGATCTTGCCTTTCTGGAAGGGCTCTCTCTGTCGGGCAGTTTTGCTAATGGGCTCAGCTCTTGTCCTTCAGTCACAAGTTAATAAAGATCCACCTGTTGGATTTGGGCTAGCTATTTCCAAGGCACAGGGAGCCTGCCGGAAATAAATGGTAGCCACCTTCAGGAAAATAATATATAAGGCAGGCTGACTGACGTTCTTTCATAGGCTTTCCCCATCAGCAACGTTCTGCAATGGCCTGTCCACATTGTTCCAACGTGTCTTTCCCAGGGGGCCAATCTCCCCATTAATGTAGGAGCATCCGCACAATGTCCTCCCCATCTCAAGTTTTACCCTGGACCTTTCCACATTGAAATGCAGAGGGCTTTGATGCTTGGAAAATCAGAAAAGGCCAGGATCAAAATGCCCCACATTTAAAGGAGGAGGCACCGGGATAGGGGTCCACATTTTGCCCCAGTGTGGGCAAGCCCCGAGTCTGCTGTCGCCCACAGTAGGACCATCTGCATTCCACAGCATGGCATTCACTTCATGGTGTGCTACAAAGCACAGCACCGGTGCTTGCAGAACAAATAGGTTACAGGAGACTCGAGAAATCAAGCCAAGCTCCATTGTACAGTCAGTAGGGGGGGTGAGGAACCTACTTAACTTTTAACTCCAATCATGCAAGCTGCTAAATGAAGCGATGAAGCCACCTTAAAATGGCTTCTTGCCATGTTCCTGCATGTTCCATGTTCTTTCCACTTGTTTCTCTCATAAGGAACCTGCTGAATTTGCATAATGGTGCAAAACACAGTGAAAGTGGGGAAATCTGCTGATGTCACATTTACAGAGTTTCTGCAAGCAAACCATTTCGCAGCACTAGAAGCTGAACCAGAGAAACGGGCCCTTCCTTAAAGCAGTGATTTCACTGCATTGATGCCACATACAGTGGTATCTCGGGTTACAAACTTAATTCGTTCCGGAGGTCCGTTCTTAACCTGAAACCGTTCTTAACCTGAGGCGCGCTTTCACTAATGGGGCCTCCCACTGCCATCGCCACACAATTTCCGTTCTCATTCTGGGGCAAAGTTCGCAACCCAAGGTACTACTTCCGGGTTAGCGGAGTTTGTAACCTGAAGTGTTTGTAACCTGAAGCGTTTGTAACCTGAGCTACCACTGTACATTGGTTTCCATACGTTGTCAGTGCAGATGCAGGAGGCTAGGTGAATGGTACAGAAGTCTACTGCTATTAACTGTACTGTATTGCTATTTAAGACATTTGTACTCCACCTTTCCAAATGTGTTCAAGACAGCTAACAATCCTTAAATAATAAAACACATAATAAACATCAACAACAAAACAAAGTACCGTATTTTTCCATCTATAAGACGCCCCCATGTATAAGGCGCCCCTATTTTGGGGGGCTCAGATTTAAGAAAATGGGGGGGGAGATGGCCCAGAGTATAAGCTGCCCCCTAATTTTTGGCATTATTTTTTAGGGGGGGGAAACCTAGTCTTATGCACAGAAAAATACAGTACTACATAGAGACAGCCTCATTGAATCAACCCGTTTCAACTTCTTCCTGCCAGCCCATGGGTCTAGTAACAGACACAGGCATGGTCCCCTAAACCACAGAAAATACAACTTCAACTCTCATACAGAGAGCCCAGAGTAGAGTCACAGAATCATAGAATTGTAAAGTTGGAAGGGACTCGAGCATGCAGAACTACTGTACTTATCTATGCACCTACTATAAGCATGCACCAGTTTCATGCCGCTGTAATTTCCGTGGCTTCTCCCCATGATATAGTGGGGGTTATAGTTTGCTGAAGACACCAAGAATGCTTTTGCATAAATTGTTAGCCCCCAGCCCTTCACAGGACCCAGGGTTTCCTGGGGGTAAAGGAATGACTGTTAAAACCATGGGTAGGCAAACTAAGGCCCGGGGGCCAGATCCGGAGCTATTGCCTTCTAAATCTGGCCCACGAACAGTCCGGGAATCAGCGTGTTTTTACATGAGTAGAATGTGTCCTTTTATTTAAAATGCATCTCTGGGTTATTTGTGGGGCCTGCCTGGTGTTTTTACATGAGTAGAATGTGTCCTTTTATTTAAAATGCATCTCTGGGTTATTTGTGGGGCATAGGAATTAATTCATTTTTTTAATGGCCCCCCACAAGGCCTGAGGGACAGTGGACCGACTCCCTGCTGAAAAAGTTTGCTGACCCCTAGTTAAAACAACTTAGGTTTGTAATGTGGGTATGGCCTTAATGTATGTATATCCCTATGGCTAAATGCATTCACTGTTTGTATTTTCAGTATGTTTCAACTTAGGCTACTAAACATTTCCACTACAAAGCACACAGATGGGCTCTCCAGGAAACTACTGAATGCACGTGGTCTGAAAATCTAATTTCCAATGAATGTGGAAAATGAGAATCTGAATGTATGTACATGCATACAGTCAAACTACTTTCTTCTGGCAGAAACAGGAGAAGTAAGGTGGGAACATACTTGTGTTTGTCCCCCAAACCCCTTCCCTATTTTATTTTATTTTTAATGAAGCTATGAGCACTCCCTCACAGGCAGTTTTACGTGCCCTAAAGCAGTGGCAATGAGGACTCAGGTAGGTAGTAGCTGGCAGGCTCTGCTAGCACAAAATGGCCTGCTCTGTGTATCTGCACAAAATCTCAAGCGCGTAAACACCTCACTTTTGTGGGGGAATTCGCAGTTTGGCTTGTGACGCTCACAGAGTTGGCTCCAAGTGAATGAATATAAAACCAACTATCCCAGAGTTCAAGGGAAACAACTGAAAAATCCAAAAATAGTTTTCTTACTTCTACTTTGGAAACATTTCTGAAGACTGCCAAATTGTTCTTCAAGCTGCCTTAAAATAAATGAGTTGGAACTAAAACCTGTGTGATAAATTAAGCGTTACATAAGCAACCTTTATAATGCGGGAGGAAACACTTCAGCTGTGAGAAGTCTTCTCATTGGTTATTTAAAACATAGGTACAAAAGAACAGAAACAAATAGCCAGCATTCATCATGAAAAGAGGTCAAAGAGGACTACCCTACATGTTTCTGAGGTAAAATTGATCCGTTAGAAGACAGTCCATACAATCCTTTGACATTTTATTACATTTTTGCCTGATGTGTGGCACCATTTTCTGTATCACTTGGCAAGACACCCAAGCTAAGAGGTGAGGCTTCATTGCAGGGCAGAGCTCTATATCTGTTAACAGTCTGAAAGACTTAGTAGCGCATGGATTCAAAATTAACTTCATAATGGCAAGAACCGCTTATCACACTTACTTGTGAATACTCCCACAGGGATCGGTGGGGTCGATTTACAAGTGACTCAATCATTTTAAGCAAACTCCAATATAGTAGGCCGAAGATCTCCTTGACTATATTATTATTATTAGTAGTAGTAGTAGTATTAAAACCTTTTGCTCCACAGTTGTGGGCAAAAGCCTCAAAACTGGGCAGTTTCTGCTTCAACAGCTTGATTTTGAGTGCTACCTCACATAACACATTAGCTGTGGCACAAAATCATCATCATTTGTCATTTTGGGGTGTGCTTACCCGTCCTTTGACTGTTCGCTTCATAGTTAAGTTGTCTCCTATCCAAATTAATTGCATGTAGTAAGCAACAGCCTCATCATATATTGGTGCGTTCACAGAACCAGTCACTAAGTGTCCTGCTATAAAAAGAATCCACACTCATGCTGAGTCATTGCTGGGTCATTGCCATATAAACATAGTCATCCAAACACTGTCCTGAATATTGGAGTCTGGAGAAGGTTCTATAAGTCACAGTCTACAGCTGTTTCATACCACACAATAAACAGTATTACTGGGATCCAGCTTAACAACCCCTATACACACAAAAAGGAACTTTGTATTAGCGTGCATGAATTATTCGTAACCCAACTTCCTGCCAAATAACTCAGAGCAAGAACCAGCAGGAGACTAGATTGGCTCCGCTGGCGCACTTGCACCACGCTGACCTGGCTGCCACCCCACTCCCATTGTGCAGCCCACTCTGCTGCAGTGGCTCAGCTGGGCAGAGGTCAGGTGTGGGGCCCAGCCCCACACTGCTGTCTGCCATTGAGCAAGCTCAAGCCTTGGTGAGACTGAGAGACGGCGACTTGCCCAAGACCACCCACCAAACTTCACAACTGTCTGGAGAGCTGAAACTGAGTTTTCCATGTCTTAAACCCAATCCAGGCTGGAGCAACGTGCCACACACTAACGTAAGTGCAGCCCACCAGCCGTGGCACCGCATCACATGATGGGTTAACCCCTTTTTGCCATTATCTGGGTCTAACATAAAAAGGGAGTGTTGGTGAGCCTTTTGCAATACATTGCTCATGGGCTTGGTGAGTCACGAGTTGCACAGATTTGCTGTAGCCTCCTCCACTGGCTGAGACTCCAGATGTAGTGCTGTGCCAACACAAGAGATTCCCAAGCGGTCTACAGTAGAAGTCAATTATAACATGGAATCTGGAGCCATCAGCTCTGTAGTGGAGCTCTAGACCTTCAGGAGCAAATGTCAGTTCCCCACTCCCTGAGCCACCAGGACAGCTGGTGTCAAAATTAATTTGATGCACATTCAGGGAATGTTTGCACAGCCAGTTTTCAGAGAATTAACATTCTAAACGAATAGTTAATGTGCAGTGTTATTCCTCAAACAGACCAAACACAGCTGTCCTGTACAGATTATTCCTGTCAGGGGCATATATAAATCTCCACAGGAGGCTGCACATAGTGAGTATTGTCAGGGAAGGAGACCATATGTGTGTAAATATGCAGGCCATGCCTCGGGCCCCAGTGTAAAGACCTAAAATGCCTCTGAAAAACTGTCACAATTGCACACTGGTGTCTTTAGGATTGCCAGGGAAGGAAAAGAGCTGCAGCTTACACCATGAAGCCCTCTGCTTGTGATGCCTTGGTGCTTAGCTCAACAGTTCAAGGCAACCTGGTCCCATAGTCTGTGCCTCATTATCAGTTCACAATTATCTCCTCAGAAAAAAGCATCCATATTTCTTAACACGCTGGTCCCCCAATCCTCCTTTCCCCCAAAGCACTTTCGTCTGATTCTTGTCCTATTTATGGTTCCTCTCCAACATCTATAAAACACCAGGTTCCATCTCCAAAGCTGAAAAGCAAGGCAAGCACATGAGATGTCCTCACATCCAGAGCCAGTTTATGCAAGCAATGAAGTAGTGGCAGTGGCAGTGATGAGGTCTGCAACAGCTTGAATGCTCTCCCATGAGAGAGGACAACTTTGGACGGTGACAGCCTGAAGACACATTAAACCACAACCTACTGTGGCTAAATACGTCTGGGTCTCATCCATGCCTAGAGAGAACCTTCTATGCCACCTTGCAGTTTATGATGGAAGAAATATGGGGTATAAATGTAAGGGGGAAATTACAAGTAAAAATGCACAATTTGTTTGTTTTAAAACTTATATTCCACCTTTTGCCTTTATACGGCTTGCATTAAAAAAAAAACCAGTTCAAATGCAAATCAAATCTCCCCCAAAATAAATAAATGTGCCTCCAGATTGTGACTGCTTTGCAAGTGGGATTCAAGTGCATATCAGAATTTTAAGTTTTACATAGTTAAGAGTGGAATATACGGCTCTGTTGCCCCAGCACAATAAACATACATTTTTATACACCTTTCCATAGTTTGGAAAGTGATAGGGAAATGCTTTGAAAAGTGTGGGATGAAAAATAAAGACTAATAGAAATAGATATCAATATCCCACAAGCAAACCAAGACGAATGCTCCTTGTTATATAGCGGCCCTACAAACAAATAATGAATGCTCAATAAAGACGGGATATAATCTAACCTCCGTGTAAACTTTGTGCAAGCAAAAATGTATTAATGCTCAATAAACAGGTCATTGGGAAGATGGGACCCTAGTGCACAATAAAATATCTGGAGTGCAAGGTATCTGTAAGCTCTTGCACCTCCTGGTAGTTCATCATAACCTACAATTGGATCGTGCCCGGACCTACACCACTGGCATTTTCTTTTTGTGCAAGTTTTTAAAAGGAGAAGAGAAAGAAGAGAGGCGAGAGGACAAAGACAAACACATTGGTTGAAAAAGGATGAGCCTCCATGTGAAAACTGAAACAGTGATGCTTCTAAAACTGATATGCACAAGCAAGAGTTCAATGCCTCTCTTCCTATAACATGTGCGGACCCTTATCACATGCCCTGCTTCTCATGCCCTGTTTCTCAGCAACAACTAAAGTGTGTGGAGGGGACAGTTAAGAAAATGCATAATATGGTATCACAGCATATGGATGACACATTATGTCAATGGTAACATAAACACAGAGAAATGTGGTTGATAATTAAAGTGTGATCCCTACATGCCATGTTCTGCACATGCAATGCAAGAGTTGAACCAGGATCTTCCTTGTCGGACCATGCCTATGAACTGTTGTTTTTTAATAGTGTGGTGGTGAAATAAAACTAAGTAGTTACTAGTCATGATAGTTATAGCTATATGCCTCTGAATACTAGTTGCTGCAGAGAGTATCGCTCTGTTCATGAGCTTCTCACATCTGGTGGGCCAATATGAGAAGGAAATGCAGGACTAGATGGCTCCTCTGGTTTTGACCCTGCATAAGGTCTTCTTACGTTCTCAATATAAATGTAAGCAGTCATTCCCAGAACGATCCCAAGAATTGTGCACCCAGAAGTAATTCTTGCCTTTGGCTGCAAACCGGTTACCTTGGGAGGAAGCCCCACTATGCCCAATGAGTCTTACTTTTGGGTTAACATCACGGAACTGTGATGTTACTCCCCCCCCCCCATTCCAAATAAATGTCTTTTCCAAGAGAAACCCACATAAAACACATTATGCACAATACAGCATTGTAAAAAAATTAACATACGGAAAATGTTGCATGTTGTTCATATTAGATGTTACTTTTTTCTGTATACTTCACATGAAATCACTGTTTCTCATCAGGTTCTAATTAGTACCTCCATTAGTGCTGCAACATTCCTGTGTAAGGGTAGCTTGCTGGGTATTTACATCATAGTAATTAATGAGCTGGTCAGCTGTCATCAAAAGGGGCTTCCAGATGGAAGTTTATTATGGAATCACAGCTGCTCATGTGTGCAAGTTTATTTCTTTCTTTTTTTATAATATTATTTTATTCTTTTTTCCATACAGTTACATTTGTTACTCAACAATTATATTCCAATTCAACAAAACTAGTGACTTCCTGCTCACACCCAACATCAATGTTTATAACCCAAAACACATACAACTGTGTTTTAAGGTTCCCTCTTATCTAAATTCATCCTCTCTCTAACATGTTTCTTCATATATTCTGCAGTTTTCTTACACCTCAAACCCCACTGTGGTCTTCGCATATGGGAAATAACTTTTTTTATATAAACTAGAAAGGGTTTCCAGTCTTCTTTAAAAGATTCTCAACTTGTGTCTTTCATCAGTGCCATCAATTTTGCCATCTCTGCATATTCCGAGATTTTCATCAACCATTCTTGTGTGCGCAAGTCTCTTTCCATCATCCATATCACATGAAAATGCCAGTTTGTACTCTTTCCATCCATTTAAATCCAACTTTGCTCTTATTGCAGAAATTCTGTTAAATAAAAATAACGTGTTATGCATCTGCAGTCACAGCTTGTGTGGAAGATCATTAGCAACTGTTTTGGGGTGGGTTCTGTGTGTGTGGCGACATTTCAGCAAGGTCTCTATCAGCACACTCCTAATTCTATTCACTCCTTACTTGAGCACAACCTAGCCTTTTTGTTTTTGGTGGTCCAAATGATAAAAGAATAGCTACTTTCACCAGTTGCCACACTCTCTGGGCATAGTGGAATTTCAGCAACCCAGTTTGGATGGTACTTGATATTTTGACGTCAAAGACTCAG
This sequence comes from Podarcis filfolensis, assembly GCF_964270895.1. Classification (NCBI taxonomy): domain Eukaryota; kingdom Metazoa; phylum Chordata; class Lepidosauria; order Squamata; family Lacertidae; genus Podarcis; species Podarcis filfolensis. The sequence continues at coordinate 25,765,965 of NC_139607.1, read as the reverse complement.
GTCTCTTTCTATGCCAGGTTCTCTGCACCGTGCATACAGATACACACCTAGAAGGGCCATCTCAGTGAAAGCTGCTTTTCAATGGTGCGGCATCACTCATCATATTGCAAAGAACAATAATGCAACTTTCTGTTACGTGTCTCTGTGCTAGCAGAAATCATACATCCAAAAAATGCAGACCTTGTCATAGTACCTGAATGTGTAAATTACATCTAAATTTGTTTATTGTAGCATGAGCTTTCATAGGCAGTATCAAGCAGTGAATGAAAGTTAGAAAGCCTGAGAAAAACCATAGTTTACCATTTCATTCAAACCAGGAAACCATGGGTTGGTCCACATTACCATCTCAGAGCACAGTAAAGTTGTTTTTTTCTCAGTGCATTTCACAGCTCTTTCCCCGCTACCTGTTCACTTCTGCACAGCTTCAATTAATTTCAGTGTGTAAAAACATCAGGGGCTGTTGATGACAGGGATGTCTTACCCTATGCAAAGGTTTCATACCTTGGATAGAGACAAATTAAGGTCCACTTAAGGACTCCAATTGGTGTGAAGTGACACCACTGGTTGGAGAAACAACACATCAAACACTGGTATATCACAGCAAAGTACAGGATACATATGAATTTTGGATAATGTTGTGTGGACACGGATTAAAAACCCAACCCTGAAACTCAGTGAGTACACAGTAAATGGGAGTATAAATGCAACATGTGGTTCCCAAGTTTATAACAAGCCAAAACATTCAACCACAATCTGAAGCCAGCTTAACATCGTGACTTGCTGGTAACTCTAGTCTCCCAGTTTGGATGAAATGGTAAACTATGGTTAATTCCCTTCCTGGTTCAATTTTGGATCAATCGAGGGGGTTGTGTGTGCAGGCAAAACACTCACTTCATTTCTCAGCTTATTAGGCTGGGAGTGGATTGTCCAAATGCAGCCAACGTTAAGTCAACTTTTCGGTGTCATGCAGATTGTTTACAAAAAGAACTACAAACGCACAACAACAAAGCCCACTCCAAACCCTCTGGCTGCAATCCTGAGAAAACTTGTTGTGCTTAGGCTTGTTGACTGGCCAAGGCAAATGAGCCAGCTGAGCAGCCCTCTTTGCTGACTTAAATCCCGCAAGCAGCTTGTATCTCCTTCTAAGTTTGCTCTCCATCCCTGGTGAGCCATATTTGTTCTGGCCACAACTGGAAAGATACTTTTTCCTGATTTGTTAAGATTTCCTACCATATACCTTCAAGCTGTAGAGGGGATGCGGTGGCAGTGATTCAGAGATCTAGGCGCCATACTCAGACAAACTGCTATGAGGGTTTACATTGGCAGTTCAGCCTTAAGCCATGTTTCTCAAAGCACAAGGCAGTACGATGCTCTCTGGGAATTGCAAGATTCTCCATTGCCTCCAATCAAACCAACGGTTGCTTAAGCTCCCACCAACAATTCCCTATACAGTAGTGTCCACACCGCAAATTTTCCATTCACACTGTTTCAGGGCAGCAGCAGATAGTAGCTAACGTCCAATTCATCTGGTTTCTAGCACCTCCCTGCAACTCCCAATTCCTTCTCTCCCCCCGCCCTCTGGCCACACACACACACATACAGTCTAAGCTTTCTTCTCGTGTGCCACTGCTTGCCCTCCAAAATCCTTCCACATGCCAAGACAGCTTCTTCTTCTTCCCCGCTAGCTATCTTGCCAACCCAAACAGCCCTGTCATCTAAGACGCACTCTCCCCAGGATGTCCCCACGACCCTTTCCACACTCCCTTCTCCCTTGGCTGCAAATGCAAGCAAACAGCACATTCCACACTCTGCCCCACCTTGCCCCAATGACTCCTCTCCGCATCCCTTTGCCCTGCAAATTTAAAAGGAATGGTGGTGCTGGGGTTAAACCAGGGCTGCGCTACCACGGTTGGCTTTTGAATCCATGCACACAGAGGACGTAGCCCCTCAGTGCAGAGCTATCCTGTAATTCCTTGAGAGGCCTTGTTGTTTGATGCGTTTTCTGTCAATCCGAAAGGAAAACTTAAGCCTCTGAAATATACTCGGAGTCGAGTGTGGATTTCATGCTCTTTATTCAGCTCACAGTAGTGAGGAATGAAAGTTCCCCCAAAATATCTGCTTTATATACATTATTTACACAATGGGCCGCACGTGATTGGCTAATTCCGGGATTCTCCCATGGGCCAATCAGGTTGCGGATTCACTTCCACCTGGAGCTGGATTGGGTGGCTCCTGCGGACCAATCATACTGCTGCATTGTTCTAGGACGAATCAGACTGCTGCATTCTGAATCCTATTGTTCTAGGACCAATCAGACTGCTGCTTTTTGGATCCTATTCAACTCAGTACATAACAGCCTCATTCACCTTGCTGTTAAGATGAGGTGTGTACACATAACAGCCACTGTACATGCGCAGACGACAGCTTCCTCAATAGGTTGCAAGGCTGGAGAAATCAAACAGGTTCGCACGCATCGGGTGAAGACACCCCTGTCTCCGCCCCAATGTTCGCAGCAATGGGCAATTCGCAGCAATGGGCAAATGCAACTTGATACGCAGCATGGAGAAAACGACATTGCTGTGTTTTAAGCCTAGAAGTGGGTGAAAGGGAGACTGGAATCTGCTGGTAGATCTCTAGGTAATTTGAAGCAGATGAGCAAGGAAAGCTGGCTTCCTTTAAAAAAAAAAAAAAACCCAGGACAACCACAAAAGTACTTGTCACCCCCAAATTATACTGCTAAGACTGCTCAGGGAGAAGGGGCAATGAGGAGTGGCTTTTTTGTGTGTGGAAGGGGAGTTCCAATACTCAGCCATTTCTTGGGGTCAAAATTATTTCATTCTAAGTGTATGTCTTTTGCACCTGGGCTCCACTTGATGGATCTTGCGAGGTTCTAATACCAAAAAATATATATAAAAAAATCAAAGGTGATTTTGCCAACTTGGTCTAAGTCACACTGCCCACCGGACAAGATTTGCTTAAAGCTATAGTTTTGGATTACCCAGTAGCAAGCCCTGGGCTGCCAATTTCTCCAAGGTTAGAAGAAAGGAAAGTGGGAATTCAAATTCCACATGCTCTGCAAATGCAGCTGAGAGTCGCAGCTCCAGCGCTAACAACCACTACACCCTCTAGAGGCCACCACTGTACAAATAATATTCCGAATGCACAAACCTAAGTAGAATAGTGCCAAAACTTAAGGCAAAAATACTACAGCCAGAGCAATATTGTTTTTCTTGTTGCGTTCACGCAGGTCCGTGCATTATGATGATGCATCTGTAACCAGCGAAAAAGCTGAACTTTCCCTTTCTCCCTCTACCCACACATAAACTAGACAACTAGTATGAACACGAAACTTAGCCAATATGTAGGTCAAAGTTCACATTAATTTACAAGGGTGGAGTGGGATCAGCAAACAGGCACCGATTTTCCCAAGTTTGGAAACGTCTACAGTCAAAACTATACCCAGAGATAAGAAAATACAATAAGCCAATCTGAATACATTGTTTATAGACACTGAAATAAAACAGCCGGTCTTTTTTTTGCCTGCAAAATACCCGGGGGGGGGGCTTTCTCTGGCTTTGAATCAATGTTTGAAAAAGACAAGTACCATATTCTATTTTTTTAAACACACAACAGAAATTTTTAAGGTGCTTCGTTTTCAGCTAAAATGCTGTTTCATCTACCGAGGGTCAAGCAGTAAGACACTAAACTTAAGACTTCAAAATAACACAATAAATCACCAGCGCTCCTTCGAAAACTAGGTCAGCATACTGCAATGTGAGCAAGCAGAGATATCTCTTAGTATAAGGGGAATTTTTAAGTAATAGCAACAGTAGTGCTGTAGTAGTTTGAATTATGTGATCTGCACCTCGCCCATGCTAGAACTCCAAGTCTAATGCAAGACTTCATGCAAGATTGCCTGTCTTCTTTCTATCTCTCTAATCAGTCATATTTTGTGAAATTTTTATGTTCCATTGCAAGACTGTAGCCTGAGAGTATGTCCTTTCTGTCACGCCCATTCTCCCATCCAGCAGGCCCAAAATGGGCCTTTGGATCTGTGAAGGCCTCAGCAGATCCTTAGCATCCATGCAAAATTATAAACTGCACCAATCCATAAATTCCAGAGCGGATTGTTAATTTCAGCTGTAACCTTCTGCCTGTGTGCCTATCAGACCACAGCTGCTATAGTAATATTACTTCTCAGTAAGAACAATGAGTAACAGGGCTTGTGCAAAAAAGGAGAAGCACGCTTTTAGTTTATATTGCAAATGTCTTAAATAAAAAAAAGGAAAACAGATTTTCTCTTATACATTATCTAATTTTTTGAAAAACGTTTTATTCTTCCCATGGTAAATCACTGTGGGTCTTGCAGGAAGATTTGAAACGTTTTACCCTTAAATTTTCGTTCAGGCAAGATCTGCAAACGTTCGACGATTCCTGCCCCTTTAAGAGGAAATCGAAAAGTACAGCAGCTTAGCCCTGCTCCAAACTCTGCTCCTATATTTACCCCACTCCCCACCCATTTCCCACCCCCTTCCTCTTTGACAATGGCGCCTTTCGTTTGCTAGATGGGATGTCCGCGCCGTCGGCTGAAGGAAGGCAACTGCATTCCCCTGGAAAAGGCCGCACGCTTCCTGCGTTTGCGAGGGTGGGGAGACTCCTTCGGACAAAGGAAAAGCGCTTAGATGCGATCGGCTCACTTCCTTGCATGTACAGATCGACTGGGATGGAAGGAGCCTCTTCGGGTTGCGCCCATGCGCGCTGTGCGCGCCTCTTTTATCTGGCAAGGGCGGCGGAGCCTCTGGCTACCTGGGTGACTGTTGCGCCCTGTGCCAAAGAGGATCGGAAAAGCAGCCTGGGCCGCTGCATTATTCAGCACCGGGCATTTTTATTTGTCTGCTGCACTCGTGGGTTATCAGATCCGCTGTGCACGCAAGGAAAGGGCAGCATGGTGTGCTGCATGCGCTGTGCGAGCACTCTGGTGGTGAAACCCAAGTATAAAATCCGCTTGTCTTACCCGTGTGATGGGGGGGGGGGGGAAGGAGGGCGGTGGAGGGAGAAGAGGAGGCTTAAAGGGGAAATATAGGGACATAAATGCCACTTACTTTATCGATGGTCCCCGGCAGCAGGCGATCCAGCAGCCTGCACAGCACCACCCCGTCTTTCAGGGACGCCTGCAAAAATCCCTCCGGATCCGAGATGCTCTTTTTGGGCGATTCCAGCACCCCCAGAGTAATCAGCCATGTAACGGTTTGCTCAGCTGAATTCATGGCTGCTGCTCTTGCCAAGAGGCGGTTTTTAATCCCAGCGAAGAGCCAGCGCGAGAAAGCAATTGCGACGAAGGAGGACTGGATCTGATGGATTTTTTTTCCAGTGATATCAGTGCTCTCCTCCTCCCTTAATTTTCCCCCAACCACCCCACCCTCCCCCTTCTTCCCCGCTTTATTTTTGCTTGTGGTTTCACATGGAGGCTGCCGAGTCTGGAATCGCTGCTTCTGCCGCCGCCGCCACTGCTCCCCCCTCCTCCTTCCCCATGTAGTTGCAGATGATGACGATTCGCTTTACGAAATCCAGTAGGTCCAGTTTCTCCCTCCCGTGCGTTTTGGCAGATTGTCAAATGCCTTTTCATTATATACACATGAACCTGCAGTGTCTCCTCCTTTTTCCTCTCTGCCTCCCCCCCTCCCTCCTTCGCCTGCTGCCTCTCCATGACATCATTGAAGCGGGAGGAGGGGGAGAAGAAGAGACGGGCCCCCTCTCGGCAAACAGACCTTGCACAAATTCAGCACCCCTCCGCGCCTGGACGTTTTGCATGAAAGGCACATGGGTGGCGCGCGCGCGCAGACACGCGCTCCGCTTCCCGTTAGAAATTCAATAGGCAAACCGCTTGCAGATTTATTATTTTTTTAGACGGCGCTCCAAAGCCTGTCCCTGTTGCAAATGCAGACGTTCTATCCAGCGTGAAACCTGCACGGGTAAGAAAAGCATTCACACGCGCGCATGATTGCACGCCAGTGCTCTGAGACATGCGATCCCTGTCTTTTTGGCTTTTGTGCCCCTATGCGTACCACGCACACAATAGATGTAGATAAAATTGCAGGCGTACATAATTATTCTGAAGAGCAATATCTGGATCATAATTCTAAACTCCCTGTGAGAAATACCGTCTCCTGTATGCGAAGGGCTTTTTTTTTTTTTAATCCAGTTGAAAATCCTATGCATGCCTACTCAGAAGTAAGCGCTGCTTAGTTGAATGGGACTTACTCCCAGGAAAGTGGTTATTACCAGAGCTCCTCCTTTAAATGTGTAGTCCAAAACGGTTGCAACAGGATCTCTCAGATTAGGCTTTAAAAAACTGAATCACTTGACAAAGAAGAGGACAAGCCAGCAACCGGGGGACGATAAGATGCTACTGCAGCTGCCAAGGCTTCTTTTACGCGCGCGCGCTACAAATGCGTGCCAAAGTGCGCAACGACAGGGAGGGCAGGTGAGGAGACTTAAGCCGGGCAGCTTCCGGTCTGGGTTGGGGGGAGATGCCGTTCTGACACTGATGGAGGGGCGGGGCTTTGCACTTCTCCAGGAACAGCTTCGGATGTCTGTAAAATACCGAATTAGAAGAGCAACGCGCTGCCCTTTCGGGCGTTTGAATGAAGAGTCGCAGCGTTGCGCGCCCCCCGGCGGAGGGTCGGTTTGTTCACACCAAAGGATGAGATCATCAAATCAAAATAGCAGGACTACGTTAACGGTTTTATGGTGCAATGAATTAAAAGGGAGGGATTTTTTCTTTTCTTGGTGACAAGGGAATGCAGACTCTTAACAGCCAAAAGGAATATTTATCTGGGTCACAGATCTAGGAATAGAAGTTATTGAAAATAGGATGCGATGGCTCAAAAAAAAAGCGGGAGAGACTAAAAAATCCTCATTGCATATTTTTAATATGGGTCACGGATTCTTAAATCTGCCACAAATAATCTCTCTCACCTAACAGCATTTGGATCATATTGTTCAAGGCTAAAAAATACATTAGAAAAGCAAATGGCTGGTTAAAATTAATAAAAATGTGGACATTTCCCTTTATTCAAATGAGGCACTCCTTTTATATGTGTGGTGGAGTTCAGGGGGGAAACCCTTCTAGTAAAGACCTTGATTAGCTATTTTGAAACCAGAATATGTTTTTTCTTTGCATTTAGCTTCTGTGGCAATGTAACCCAAGATGACTGCATTTCTATTTGCTTCACCTGCTGATTAGTCATAGCTGTTGGATAAATTAGACTGTACCATACACTTTTCACAAGTTCTTTTGTATGCTGTTATAAGAAGCTATATTCTTTCTTTGCCCACCACCCTTTTTCTGTTGCATTTTGGCATTCTGCCAGCAATGCTTTTAGCAAGACACAAGTTTGGCAAGAAGTGGGGGAAATGTGAAGCTATGGCAACCCAGGACCCTTCACCTATCTTTGTGCCAGATGTGGGGAACCACTGACTCCAGATGTTGCTGGACTACAACTCCCATCAGCCCCTGAAAGCATGGTCAATGGCCAGGGATGAAGGGAAGACCAAAGATTGCCAAACCTGCTTAATACCAAAAGGTTGTTAAAAGGTGACAAGGTCTCCCCCCCCCCAATTAAAAACTGGTGTATCTAATACTGAAATCTTTAATAGAGGCACTCTTCTCCTTCAACTGTTCATTCAAGATGTCCACTGCAACAAATTACGTTAATTTAAGAACTGGTGCCTGAGCTTGTTTTCCCCCTCCTTTTTTCCTTTCGTGTCATGTCTTTCAGACATGGATGGTATTGTTATTTTTTGTGTGTGCGTACTCTGATTTTTATGTGTACCTGTCAAATGGTTTTAATAGGCACAGAAAAACATGGCATATAACATGATCCTGAGAAAGAATGTGAAAAAGTAGAGAGATGCATATGATAAGGAGTAACCCTGGGGCAAAGAGATAATAGTTTTATGCAGGGTTTGTTAATCTTCTTTTTTAAAAGAAGCAGGGAATTGGCTTTGTGCATTTGTTTTTTCTGTGTTCATATTTTTATATAATGTACAATGCTATGTTGCTGGAAATTGCCTTGGATGAAGTGGCACATATTCTGTTACAGCATAGTTGCACCAATTTTAACTATTTGAACTACTTGTGGCCCATAACCACTGAGGCATTGATATAAAAGATTCTGTCTGTATCTTCTGTTCCTTTGCTGACACCGTTTGACTTTGAAATGCCGGTTAATCTTTGGAAATAGGGATTACCAGCCTACTGAAGTTAAATTAGTTGTGCTGTTGCCTGAAATAAGTCTGCTGTAGTGCCAAATGTTGGCATCATTATTATCATTATCTATAAAGTACATACAATTTACTAAGTGCTATATAAAGATGGGGGGCGGGGGAGAGAGAGAGAAAGAGAGAATCCCTGCCTGCAGGTTTACAAATGCAGTAGACACAACAAGAACAACACGGATGGGGAAGAGGAAAATAAGCAAACTCAGATGGCGCTTCCTAATTACACATAGCAGTTCTTATACTGACCATATAGGAGGAGAAAAGTTCAGGGATGAAAGGAGCCAAATTCCGGTTTATTCCAGCTGAGCTGGTGGAGTGGGTTCTGCTTATAGGTACCGAAAGAATAAAATGCCATGTACCGGTATCTAGCAGATTATATTGCACAAAGCCTAGTTCCCCTGATTAGCTTGCCTAGGAACATTAATTTTAGCAACATTCTTTCGCCAAGCACTGATAAAAGCCCATACACGATGACTGAAGTCCAGCTCAACCTAGGCACCATTTTTAAAGTGAAAAAAATGCAAAATATAATGTGTGACATCTCCTTCAGCATTGACAGACTGCAATATCATTTTCTATCTATAAATATAATTTATAAAACAATTCCCTTTTTGAATTTCACTCACCAACTTGAGTTCAGCACCTGTTTTACCGCAGTGGGGTGTGGGAGGAAAAATACAAAATACACTGAATACAATATCTGCGACTAGGCCTTTCAGATGCTGGTGCTGCCTTATTAACTAGTCACTGTAACCATTTTGCTTTCAGGTAATCATCTTTTTGCATTAGATTGCTCTCTAAATTCCCCCTCCCTTTAGATGTATATACTGCATGCTTGCCTGTTCAAATTTACACTCCCTGTGTGGACTGTAGTCCACAAATGTTTATGCCATACTCAAATTTGTTAGTTTTTAACATGTTCCAAAACACTGTTGGTTTTGCTAAAACAGACTAAGACAGTTACCCTTCTCAGGAGCTTGTGCTCTGTTAACATTTACATTGGTACCTCGGGTTAAGAACTTAATTCATTCTTAACCTGAAGTACCACTTTAACTAATGGGGCCTCCTGCTGCCACCGCACCGCAATTTCTGTTCTCATCCTGAAGCAAAGTTCTTAACCTGGGGTACTATTTCTGGGTTAGCGGAGTCTGTAACTTGAAGCATCTGTAACCTGAAGCATCTGTAACCCGAGGTACCACTGTATTTTTGTTTACTATGTTGCCTTTTATTTATTTTCTACTTTAATTAAAGAAGGACAATATTTTCTTTGCATCCATTTTCCACACTATGCATGCAGATTATTGTGTCCCTGTTTGCACAATTATGAAACTGGGCCCAGTGAGTGACAGTCTAGATCTGCCATTGAGGCTTTCACTTCATTGCCCAACATAATTGCACACAGATGCCTAATTGCTACTTAGCTTGAGTGTACCTGTGTACAATATCACAGTAAAGAGTCAGCAATACTCCGTAACTTAATTAAATTAAGCAGCCTGTGCACAAGTATGCTTGTGATCAAGCACATCACCTTCAAGTATTGAGACTTATATTCTAATCGGGAACACTTCTTGTGAAGTTTATGCATTCTCTTTACGTTTGTCTGAATTCATGCATCTTCTGTATAGTATGTGATTCAGCTTCATCACAAGGTAATAAACTGATACATATATATGTCTCCAGTTCAAGCACTTTGTACACTGATTGAGCAGGCACTTAAATCAACCGCTTGGCAGACACTGCTGCTGAATAATGACGGCACTTATCTCCCAACAGAATTCTAACCATGTTGACTGAGGCACACCTGATACTTCCAGGTAGGTAAGCACAAGGGATGCCCCAAAATCTTATTTCCTTCCACTCATAGGCAAAGACATACCAAGAATCTGATCATCCCCACCAATCCACAGTCAAGATTCATATGGGATCCAATTGATCTGCCTCTCAAGGCCTACGAGATCAAAAGTTCATCGAGGACTGGGGAAAAATTAGTTGAATACTGGGAATGTATAAGTGATAATGGAATAACGCTAGTGGCATTTAGAGAAGCTCTGTAATAGCATAAGAAATATTGTAAAAAGGCAAAATAGAAGCGGGGGGTAGGTATAAAGGCAATAGCAAAATTTGGAAATGTGTAATTAAAGAAGTTAGAATTTGGATGATTGGCAGAGAAGCCGAAGGAAGTCAAAAACGGAAAATTTAATAGAAATTGTAATGTGGTATGAATGTATGGAAAATTAATAAAATATAATTAAAAAAAAATAAGATCTGCCTCTCAAGGCCATACCCAAGTCCTGTTCATCTTGCTCGTGCAATACCAAGGATTCGGGACTGCTTTTGTGCTAAGATATAGGAATATGCAGTGACTTTGCTGCATGTGCTGATGTCTTTCACTTCAGTTTTCCAAAGCCTAGGTACGGTAATTGTAAGGTTGCCAGCAGGTGGTGTGCTAAGAGCTCAAGTGTGCCCATTGTTCCTTTCAGGAACAATGAAAAAATGGGTTGGTGAGAGTGGAATGGCTCTTCCTTTTGTCTCCTTGTGATGTGCCAAGTCTTAGATGTGATGGATTGCTATTCCTGTTTCCTTCCCCTCATCACTGCTCTCCAATGTCCAGTTTTATGTTCTTACTGGTATGATTGATGAGGCCATTCACTGAGGAAGCATAACAGAAACGTACGAAATCTGTCATGGAAAAGGATGAGCAAAAATAGATCTATGCAGTGCCATAATGAACTAGCCAGTGTTAGAACCTGAGATATGAAAGCTAGGAGCTAAATGGCCGCTTAAACCTAGGTTATGGGTGCAACAACAGAATGTCTAGGCACACTTTTTTATAACAAGAATACAAAGCTGAAAATGAATGAACTGCAGCTAAAATATTTTGTTCATTTTTCACATGGTCTAGTCCTTCCCCTGCCCACCCCCCTAATATTCTTAAGACGGTCTCCTCCCCAGTCTTCAGAGAGTAGCTGGAAGTGGGGAAGAAGAAGAAGAGTTTGGATTTGATATCCCACTTTATCACTACCTGAAGGAGTCTCAAAGCCGCTAACATTCTTCTTTCCCTTCCTCCCCCACAGCAAACACTCTGTGAGGTGAGTGGGGCTGAGAGACTTCAAAGAAGTGTGACTACCTCAAGGTCACCCAGCAGCTGCATGTGGAGGAGCAGAGACGCAAACCTGGTTCCCCAGATTACGAGTCTCCCACTCTTAACCACTATACCAGAGGCAGAAAAAGGTCCTTTCTTTCCACTCTGCAGTTTTAATCTGAAATCTTAGGTGCAGTACTGCGCCAAGAGCTCAGAAACTGCTCATGCTAATGAAATTCCCCATCGCAGCTCCTTTCTGTTCCTCCTACACTGCATCATTTCATTCTGTGTTAAATGTATATTCAAGTACTGGTCTACCAATAGGTCTGTGGGTGAACGTGGACAAACATCAGCAAATGTGCACATTTAGTTTAAGAGAATGTGCACATATTAACAGTGTTCATGAGCAACGCTGGAGAGTGGCAGACATTTTATAAACTGGCTAGGTGAAATGCATATGGTCTGTTTGAATTTCATACATTGAAAGCGCAATATGTATGACTTCTCCACATGAAGACTCGGGTCCAAATTAGCATTTAGCCCAATGAGGTTAACAGAATTCAAACTATAAATGCATCAAGCTTCCTTACATAACAGCAATTTATCATAATCTACCTGGTTATATTTCGGTGAATAGATTTCATCGGCAACTAGGAACTTTAAATCCTTATAATCATCAGAATAAAGTTCTGGATGCACTATTGGTTAAGTGTTCCACTGATTACTCTCATAACTATAATGATTTCCAGTTAAATTATGCAACAGTAAATGGGTTAAATGCTATTTGAAGTCACATTATCTGGTGTGTATTTTGGGTGACAGTCACCTGCAGAAGACACTATAAAAAGCATTAAGTCTGTAGGACTCACACCTGCCTATAATTTTGGGTGCTTGCAGTGGTATTAGCCCCCTGGAAACAATTGCTTGGAATGGCTTTTTACCATTAAACTCCCTTTTCTCTAATGTAGAATAAATTAATTATAATTTTGTTTGTTTTTTGTTTAATAACTTCTTTTCCAAAGTTCTCCCAGTTGTAGAAAAAGTAATCAGGGTCTTGAAACATTTTTGAGGTGGTGAGTTTTTTGTTGACAAGTTCATACCTCCCCCTTAGCCAAATAATGGCATTGGTAGTAAGAATGTTTGCTAATTCCTCATGGGGAATGTTTTTGGAGGTTACATCTGAGGAACAGGACCTTATCCAGAAGCGTGTCTGCTGTCAGCTGAGCATTCTTTAATACAATAATAATTATTTTTGTGCTGCATGGTTCTTTGCAAGCCTCTCTGAAATTTACACTTTGCAACGACAGTGATATTTTGCCTACTTTATTGTAAACATATTCTCATTAATATATACAATATAATATATAGTATAAAACTGGCAAACTTTTAAGAATGGGTGTTACTTTGTTTCCCTCCTTTCACCATTGCTATCACAGTTCTGTGGCCTTCAGCACTTTTTACGACTGTTCTATAGAAGTGTGCTCTTGCATGTGATTTTGTATTCTAACCTTAGTACTATTACTCTCCATACTGTCCTCAGGATCCATTAAATTATAGGGATACAGAAGCCCAGCAACACTGCCAGCATCTGTAAAGGATTTAAAACATCTGGACAAAATGGACTGAAGACCATATTCTCTTGATTTAAAATGCACTCACACACACACAATTAGCATACTTAGAATTCTCAGCAGTTGTAAACTGAAGAGTATTTTCTGTAATGTACACTCTTAATTGAAGCCATTCCATTCGCACAGGATGTACTCAACGGAAATTAACCCAATCCCCCTCCCTCAGGCAGTCTGTCATACTCCCAAAATACTCCAGGATGTGCTTGTCAACAAAACTGTGGGCCTACATTATTTACTGGGAACAGAGAGGCTGGCACTTCTTTGCCTTGCTGAATGATCAGACATTACTTGATATACAATGCTGATAATTAAGCAATAACCTCTTCATTTTTCTTTCAAGGTTCTTCCCTGTTGTTTAGGCTTTCAAGCATATATACCTGATTACTAGAAAAGGGCAGGAGGGAACAAAACTGGGGGGGGGGATAAGCCCTGAAATGAAATTACACAGAAAAATTAAAACAGGCAAAAACTGTTCTCACATAGAATTGTAGCATTGGAAGGGACCATGAGGGTCATCTAGTCCAACACCCTGCAATGCAGGAATCTTTTGCCCAATGTGGGGCTCAAACCCCCAACCCTGAGATTAAGAGTCTCGTGTTCTACCAACTGAGCTATCCGCAGTGTAGCAGGAAAATCATAATAGACCAAAACTGCTCTCACATGTGAATAAGCATTCATAAGAATTATGTATATGGTGTCCAGTGCAATCCTAATCACGCTTACACAAAAGTAATTCTCACTGGGTTCAATGGGACTTACTCTCTAATAATTTTGTTTAGGGTGGCAGCCTTAAGCTGGTAGGGACACATCAATGAATGCTCCCAGGGACATTGGTTCAAATAACCTTGGGGGTGGGGGATATGTTATACATAGCCCATACTGAGATACTGACTGAAAAAGTCTGGGGCAGGATGCTCCCAACGTTCTAATAAAGAGAAGCCAGAACCACACCAGGGCCACAAATCTGATTGGCATCATCATCCAGGAACTTATCAAGGGACTAAGGGTGCGTATGCAGCAGCTGGGAAGGGAACAGAGGGAGCTGGCCATGGGCTAAGGTGAGTGGGTGGGTTGGTGAGTCCATGGCATGCTGGCCAAGCACGTATGCCTGAGGGCGTGGGCATCAGAATGGAGGAGCCGCCTCCCTGGCACCAGGTATATTGCAACTGGTTACGCCTAAAGGCAATGTCATCATCATTATGAGGGTTAGCTGCTGTGAAAATTTCAAGCCAGAGATGTCTACTGCATGTCAGTGCCAGGGTGCTGTGAGCACATTCCTAATGCACTGATGGCTACCATGCAGCTCATCAAGCATGCCATGGCAAACACCTCCTGATCATGTTATCACCTCAAACAGCCCCAGAGCATGCCAGGCCATAGCAGAACAGAAGGTCACCTGGAGCAGCATAATGCATCTGATGCCACAGCCTCCTTCCTTACTTCTCAGTCTTCCTCTTTCTAGACCGGCCATCTAGTAGTTAGGGAACCTTGGTGGCTACCCCTGCAGAGGGAGAGAGAGAGAGAAGGTATATGCAAGATATTTGATTTTTATTCAATAAACACATTCTTTATCTTTCCCTCCATGCAAGTTACAAGGCTTTGTTATGGTGGGCTTTACACACAACCTTCCACCAATTGCATGTTTCACCTGTGTATATAGTGTGTCCAGATATCCCCCATGGAGGTGGCATATCTGTCAGCGCAGGAGACCCTAAGCCAAAGCCTCTCAGCCCACAGTCTTCAGTACAGCAGAAGGAGAGTTGGGAAGCATGGTATTTCCATCAGGTTGGCTGTGAGACCAGCCCCATCTGGTCTTCCCTTCTTCGACTATCACCTAGTAGCAGCCATTCCATCAATTTATAGCACAGAGAGACAAAGACAGAGGTCTGAAGCAGGGTTGTGCTTTTTCATGGAGTCCCTCTCTCAGTGGTCACTGGGCAACAGCCATTTCATCAGCTGAGGGAGAGATGGGGTGGAAAAATATAGCTCCATTAAGCTCCTCCTCTCCCTGAACTGTGTTTCCATTCCTGGTCATTATAAGAACCTGAAAATCCAGCAAACTATTAAGAACTGGTGTGTGCATTCCTTTGTTTCCCTTCTTTCACCATTTCTCCTTTTTCCATTACAGCTTTTTAAATTGTAAGCCTGCCCAAGGCAACAACTGTCTAATTTTCATCGCTTGTGTTTTAACTGTTCTGGAAGGCTTTTGAGCTGAAGAGCAGGGCAAAGTAAAAGATAAATAAAAAGCATTATATAAACAACATTTCAGAATGAATATGGCAATGAGTAAGGTTGTTTATCTTTTAGCTCTGCAATCTGTTATAGTTTTAGCTTGCTTTTATTTTGAATAGTTTTTTATATAAGCAATGTAACACAGGACCGTACAAAGTATCTCAGAAAAGCTCCATGGCTTAAACTGTCAACTGAAAATGATGACAGTCGTATACAAAAAAAAGGGGGGGCATAATGGCTGCACTGAATCTGAGTCATATGTCTAACAGTTAATTTAAAAATGAGAGCAGACAAAAAGTAAGGTTGACAACAATGGGTACCTGAATGAAGAGGAAGAATACCCATACCAATTTGAGCTGGGCAACTAGAACAAGGAAGAGCCAGAGGAGAAAGAGAAGATGTGAATAATGTTGCACCTGACTTGAGCCACAGATTATATTTACGGCTATCAAAGCAGAGGACGCACAACAGCCATGCCTGCAACTTGTTGTTCACCAAGCTAAATGCAGCCATCAGCTAAACATGCTTGATAGGAACACAATAAGCCTCTATTATAGCCGCCTGTCTGGCTTGGAAAAAAGCAGGGAGAAGTACGTCAAGATATTGGCTTGCTGCATTGGCTTGTTTGAGCTGGAGGGTCACAAACTGTACAAGCCTGCCCATGCTGAATCATAGTCTGGAACTTCAGTCCCCTCTCACTCATATGACATGCTTTTCTATTATTTCCCTATACTTGTCAAAACGCTTCTGAAATTTCCTTTTTGAATGTGTATTTTAAAATCTTCTTAAGTTCATTATATATTTTTTCCCAGAAGTCTTTCACTTTCCTACATTCCCACCACATATGGTGGAAAGAACCCTCCCTATCTTTACACTTCCAACACCTATTGCTTGTCTTGTACATTTTTGCTAATTTTGTAGGTGTCATATACCATCTGAAGAACATTTTAATAACGTTTTCTTTTAATTGCATGCATGCGGTGAAATTTAGACCCTCTTTCCATAGCTTTTCCCAATCCTCAAATTGTATATTGTGACCCACATCTCTGGCCCAGTGTATCATTACCGACTTTACCTCTTCATCTTTTAAGTTCCATTCTAGCAACAACTTATACATTTTGGATAAGATTTTTCCATCATTATCTATAATTTCCCTCTGAAATTTGGAATCCTTATCTGCATACCCATGTTCTTTACACTCTTTTCTAAACATTTCATTAATTTGAAAGTAATGCAGCCAATCATATACATGTTCTTTAACCTTCTCAAATGGTTTCATTTTCCATTTTCCTCCTTCCATAAATAATAATTGATTGCACGTTATCCACTTGCCTCTCATATTTGATTTCTTTACTGTCATAACTTCCAGGGGAGATAACCAGTGTGGGATTCTAGGTTCTAATAGGTTTTTATACCTCTCCCATATTTGAATTAAAGGGCCTCGGAAGATGTGGTTCTCAAATCCTTTGTGCACTTTCCTTTTTCTGTACCATAGATAAGCGTGCCATCCGAATCTGTTGTCGAACCCCTCTAAATCAAGGAGTTCATTATTTTCTAATTTAATCCACTCTTTCAACCAACAAAGGCATGACGCCTCATGCCAATAGGAGCCTTTTGATCACGGTGTGGAAGGTGGAATTATCCTCCCGCTTA
Source organism: Podarcis filfolensis (assembly GCF_964270895.1). Taxonomy (NCBI): domain Eukaryota; kingdom Metazoa; phylum Chordata; class Lepidosauria; order Squamata; family Lacertidae; genus Podarcis; species Podarcis filfolensis. Next base: position 25,749,084 of record NC_139607.1, on the reverse strand, counting down.
GAGCCAATTCAGTACAGCGGTACACACGCTTACCTGTGGGGAACACATAAAGTATGACAGGCACCACAGACAGTCATGGTTTCTCAGTATACTTGGTGTCCACCACATGCTTCTTAAAAAAGAAGACATGTCTCCCTTCACAGTTTGTGTGTTTCCCACAAAGAACATTGGTGTAAACCCCCAAAGCATGCCTGCCACACTGAAGTGTTAGTTGGTCCTTAGGTTATTGTAACACTTCTGAAGTACAGTATTACTGATTTACTCTCAATATTTACCCCCCCTTTCTGTTAAAAATAAAATTGTTAAGTTAAGATACCTATTATCTTCTCCCGGGTTTCCTTACCAGTTCTGGGAATATTTTAATGAGATCCTATCTGTGATCAGCCAGCCTTTGGCTATGACGTTTAACACAGAGCGTTGGATACCTATGTGCCTGATCAGCAGTGCCGGATTTACGTATAAGCTAAACAAGCTATAGCTTAGGGCATCACTCTCTTGGGCCCTCAAAATTTTATCACTATTAATAGACTTCTTAATTGTATTTCAGTTCAACAATTACTTTGATAAAATGCATATTTTGTTATGTGCAAATGGCTTTAGATACCTATTAGGTCCATAAATTACCATATAGCATATATTCAACACAAAAAACAGTGACAATTTGTTGTTGACAAAGGACAGCTGGACATGTAACGGGCCCCATTACCTTCAGTAGCTTAGGGCCTCATCAAACCTAAATCTGGCCCTGCTGCTCAGTATGCCACCAAGGTGCTAACTACTGATTGGCAACTTCAAGGCTCCTTTTTCATGGAAAAAATTTGTTCAGGTGAACAATGGGTGAATAGTTCCAGTTCCTTGTCTTAGGCTGTGTACATGCTGTACCTTTAAAGCACATTATTTCCCTCAAAGTATTCTGGGCACTCTAGTTTGTTAAGGCTTGTTGGGAATTGTAAATGAGTAAACTAAGGGCTGGCCCACCCATGAGGCAAGATGAGGTGAATGCCTCAGGTAGCAGAATCAGCAGGGGTAGCAGATCCCGACATAATTATTAATTCCCTCCCTTGTTTCTGATGTAGATCTTCATTCACCCCTTTCTGTGGTTCACCTCGGGTGCCCAACTGTCTTGTGCCATCTCTGAGGAAACTAGAGTGCCCAGAATAATGTGAAGGAAATAATGTGCTTCAAATGTATGGTGTGTACACAGCTTTATGTACATGAACTTGATAAATCCAGCCAGGTACCAAGAAACCGCTTGGCTCCTTTCTAGACATTTAATGTTCATTTCTAGATATATGCTCTAAGATACGCAGCATGTCCATAGATGGTATCTTGGCTTCCTGTACCCTCTGACCATCTGTCCAGAAGTATCACACCCACTTATTTATTAGTCAAAACATTAGTCAAAATGCCAGGCAAAGGAGAGGTGGGGTGTGTCTGCCAGTCTCTGTGAGCAACATGGCTTATTTGGGAGGGGGGGATTCTGTCTCAAATCTAAGACTATTTTCCAATTATAAATTTAATTTTACTTGCTGAGGAAAACCCATGACCTTTGTCTGACTAACACATGAAGATGGCTTAACATTCAAAAGCAAGTAGAAATATTGGTCCAATGCAGGCACTCTGTTTATAAGCTATCTCATTCATGGCACACAGCAATATGCAAGGGTAAGATGAATCACAAAAGACTGACTAGCTGACCCACAAGGCAACAGCTGAAGTGACATAAGAGAAGGATTATTAACAGAATCACCCCCTCTAATAGTGAACTCAGATGTTGAGTGCGGACAGCTATGTAGCCAAAAGAAGAGTCAATGACAAACCAAAATTAAGTTATCAGCAAGCTCAAGGAACCCCAAGGACTGCAGGAATACAAAATAACAGCAACAATGGATAAACTTGAGGACCACACAAACACCCTCTGGTATTTCAACGACCCCAGAAAGCTGAGTGTCATTTGGGGAAGCATAATTTTTCCACACAGGTTGGAAAATTAGGGAGAGGGACAAAATACTGGAGGAGAGCCTGGCTAGAACTCTGAAAAGAGTGTATCCCTGTTAAAAGGGGCAGATACACAGCAGCTTTTCGTTCCAAGCCCCATTTGCAATATATAATGCTTTTTCCAGATGTGGCAGAGGACTGAGTCATTCAGAGCTCCCTGGTTTCATAAGCTACAAAGGAATCAACTTAATTATCACATCAGATTAATCATTGCAATGCACTTTTCAGCAGACAAAATACATTACAATGCCCTGAATCGTTAACAAAAAGACAAGAAACCACTGTGCTTCAGTATTCCAAATATTTATTTTGGCACGACAATGAGACCTTTTTAACCTAGCTATATCCTTTGCTGGGCCTCAAGGAAACACTAACAGCAAGTAGCAAGAAGAAATCAGTTCAAGAGGTCCAGAAAGGCAGGGAAAATGAAAAGGGATGTTTGGGAAACACTGTGAAGCAGTAGACATATTAATTATTCTAACAACACAATAAGATCCTTTTCCTAGCTCCCCCCTAAGCAGTACTGCAATAAAACTTACTAAATTAGACTTCAGGGCTCACAGTTATATTCAGAAAGAGAGCCAGAAGTGAAGTCAATTGGCAAAAGGAGAGTGCAGAGGCAGAATAAATTGGATAACTATTCTACAATAAACAAACATAATACAAGCATTAAAACTTTTAAAGTCACGTCTAGTGAATAGTTCCATTCTGTAATGAAAGGGCAAACTACAATACTGAATTACAAAAAGAAATGCTATGGTTACATACGCTTCAGGTTACAGACTCCGCTAACCCAGAAATAATGCTTCAGGTTAAGAACTTTGCTTCAGGAAGAGAACAGAAATTGTGCTCCGGTGGCGCGGTGGCAGCAGGAGGCCCCATTAGCTAAAGTGGTGCTTCAGGTTAAGAACAGTTTCAGGTTAAGAACAGACCTCCGAAACGAATTAAGTACTTAACCCGAGGTACCACTGTATATGCATTTAACACTGAAGAATAAGAACCTGGTCAGTGTCCTTGACCCCATGACTGAGTTTAGGTTTCCAGCACCCTGCAGAATTCTTGAGGTCAAAGACTGTAAGCAGACCAACATTCAGATTTCTCCTGAATTGAAAGGGGATTAATAATACTACAGATTAACATTTGAACACCTACTCGTAATAAACCCTGTCCCACATTGCCACCTGTGAAAAGTGTGCTTAATACTATGCCCACATACAGCCAGCAATGGGTCCACCCACTGCCTGCCAATACCAAGTTGTATCTGCTCAGCAGCAGTGATTCAGCTAAGGCTGGACCTTGAGGCTGAGTTCATAAACATGACTGGCTAACCCACCCACCCCTGCCACATGACCATTAAGTCTAGGGTCTAAAATTACTTAGATGCTCCACTGGTCAACACTATTTTATTATTAGCCCAACAGAATTCTGGCATGAGCCTTAAGAGCTGTGCTGGATCAGATCAAAGGCTCATCCAGTCCAATACTCTGCTCCCAGTGGCCAACCAGTTGCTTCTAGGAAGCTGTGCTGGATCAGGTCAAAGGCTCATCAGGTCAAAGCCTCATCCAGTCCAGTACTCTGTTCCCAGTGGCCAACCAGTTGCTTCTAGGAAGCTGTGCTGGATCAGGTCAAAGGCTCATCAGGTCAAAGGCTCATCCAGTCCAGTACTCTGTTCCCAGTGACCAACCAGTTGCTTCTAGGAAGCCCACAAGTCAAATGTGAGCACAACAGTACTCTTCCACTCATCCTCCCTGCCGTGCCCAGAAGCTGGTATTCAAGGGCATATGATCCTCTGATGCTGGAGGTAGTATAAGCCCACTGGTAGCGATTGATCACCACATTCTGTGTGAATCTGTCTAATCCCATTTTAAAACTACTTTTAACGGTAGCCACCACCACATCTTGCAGTAGCAAATTCCAAGTTTTAAAAATGTGCTGTATGAAGATGTTTGCCTTGAACCTCCCACCATTCAGCTTCATTGAGTGACCTCAGGTAATAGTATTATGTGAGAGGCCTATCCATTTTCTACACACCGTACATATAATTCTATATCAAGCTTCCTCAACCTCGGCCCTCCATATGTTTTTGAGACTACAATTCTCATCATCCCTGACCACTGGTCCTGCTAGCTAGGGATCATGGGAGTTGTAGGCCAAAAACATCTGGAGGGCCGAGGCTGAGGAAGCCCTGTTCCATATCATATCACTTCCCCCTTGTTTGCCTTTTCTTCTTCCTAAGCTAAAAAGCTGCAAATGCTACATGCCAGTCAACCTTTCCTCACAGACCTCTAGTAATTTCCCCACACCTTCTTGCTTCTCCAGCTATCAACTGGACAAAAAGCTACAACTCTTCAGGCCAAGCTTGTAAGTGAAATGACTGGTCATAACCAGTTGGGCCGGTCTGCATGCACATCTCTGGAAGATCCAGAGATGGGTAGATAAAAATCAAGCCCTTCTAAGAAGAAGAAAAACATCTGAGGATGTTGAATATTTTCTTTAAACTAAATGTTTTAGTCACTTCACTTCAAAAATAATATTGTATAGCTAGAAAGGGTTGGGAAAAGGCTAATCAAGGGGATGGAGCCACTTCCCTATAAGGAAAAGTTACAATATTTGGGGCTTTTTGTTTAGAAAAAAAAGGCAGGAAAGAGGAGACACAATGGAGGCACATACAATTACAATTTTTGTAAACCACTTTGAGGTTTTTGTACAATCAGTGCATATATTTTATGAAATTAATAAAAATAATAAATATTCATGGTGTGCAAAAAGTGGATAAATAAAAAGTTTTCTTTCTCTCTTTTAACTCTAGAGTTCAATGGACATCGGATGAAACTGAATGGCGAAAGATTAAAGGCATGTAAGAGATTCCCATTTGCTTGGAAATTAGTATCTTCTCTTCACATTTTATGGTGTGTAGCACTACAGACACCAATGTGCACATATGAAATATGCCTATATTGCTGCATAAGTAAATCGTTTGTCTTCTAAGTTGTTTTATTCTGCTATAGTATATGGACTAACACAATACATGCTATTCCAATTCTGAATCATGTGTCACTGGGACAAAGGCTGATAAACTGTTATTTGCTATATTTCTACACTAGAAAAGCCCAGGATTCTGCCAACACCTGGAACTCCTAACTCACCATGTTTTAGTTTATGAACTTGCTGAAGTTGCTTAATGGCTGAGTCACATACAAGCACTTTTCACGTGTTCCAAACTAGACTCAGCACTGACCCCAGGATCCCTTGCTGTTGTGCTGTACAAAGGGTTGGGGCTAGTTTTTCTTCTTCTTTTTCCCCTCCTCCTCCTCCTCCTCTATCTCTCTCTCATTTAAACAAGTGTTAATTTATAAGCAAGACTAAACATTTAAGCCAATCCAGCTTTTGGAATTTCCCAATGGAAAATTGCAGTCTTTGAGGTCAGTGTAATCTTAGCACTAGGACTATCAGTCACTTGAAACTTTTCCATTATAGAGGAACAGTAACTTCTACAAGCTTGCCAGCTGAACCAATTTTATCTGGAGTGTTTTGATGGAAGGACCCAGCTGGTGAAACCATGAGAATCTTGGCTTTCCCCCAAGCAGATGCAGACTTTAAGACTTGTGCACACATAAAAACAAGACACATTGTAAAATCCCAGAATGAGCTGAACAATTTTTAATATTAAGTACCAATTTAATTGTTCGGTTGGAGGGTTTTAGGCTAAGCAGCAATTAGAACATTAGATTTTTTTATACTCTATGTGTGATTTTAAAAATACTTAAGACAGCATTGGCCCTGCATTTATTGAACAGCAGCCCTCCATGTTCCATAGAAATAAGCTGCATTTATAAATGAAAAATCTTTCAAAAGCAGCTTGTGATTTGGCATGGGGCTCTGCTGTTCTACGGGGAGAAAGGTTTTCTGAAATCTCACTAGCATACCCCAGCTCTTTCACTGAACCTAAAGTAGCTCTTTTGATTCTAGCCATTCTGTTATGATTAGGGCTCTCATCCTGTGAGCTCATAACATTTACAGAAATGAGGCCAAGGTAGGGTTGCTGTACTTTATGAATAGCCTCCTTATGTGAACACTTGCTTTACTCCTACTCCACCTATTCTGCAAATATTTTGAGGGGGTAAAAGAAACGACAAGAGTCACCAACGGGAGAACAAAGACATAACATGCATGGATATGGGGCAATAGCAGAAAATAATGGCTGCAATTTAGTTTTTCAACCTATGATGTGATAGCAGAAAGGGGAAAAGAAACACTAAGAAGTAGATATAGTCCCTTCTGCTGTCCATGTGAATCATTCCTAAGGACAGGATTTTGGAAACAGTTGGAAATCTGCCTGGATGCTTCCAGATAGAGAGTTCATAGTGCTACCATTGTTCTTCTGCTGTAAGCTAAAAGCAGAATGGCAAGCAGCCATTATCCATGCTTCTGGACTCATATTACACTGTTTGGTGTGTGCACCCACTATATTACATACCTATGGTGGGCATGGCATAGCTGTGTGAGCAGTGTTGTCCTCTTCCCCACCCCTCAACCATACTTCTGACATTTTGAAGCATGTGCTTCTCAGAACCATTTTAGCACCATTTTTGTGTGCATGCACCTGGATTTGTGTCTATAGAGTGCCTACACTACAGGTCAAGATGACTGCAGCTCATCTTACTTTCAAGTAAGCATGGTTACACAACCGGGCTCTAATTCCTGTAGATTTCACCTGAGGGTGCCAGATTTCTAATGTAGCCAATTCCACAACTGGATCTAGAACAACACAATTTCCTCTGCTTGTTAGATGTACTATCTACTACAACACAATTCTGGGTTGTATTCAACCAAATCTTACTCAGAGTGTTGTTGTTGTTTAGTCGTTTAGTCGTGTCCGACTCTTCGTGACCCCATGGACCAGAGCACGCCAGGCACTTCTGTCTACCACTGCCTCCTGCAGTTTGGTCAGACTCATGTTTGTAGCTTCGAAGACACTATCCAACCATCTCGTCCTCTGTCGTCCCCTTCTTCTTGTGCCCTCCATCTTTCCCAACATCAGGGTCTTTTCCAGGGAGTCTTCTCTTCTCATGAGGTGGCCAAAGTATTGGAGCCTCAGCTTCACGATCTGTCCTTCCAGTGAGCACTCAGGGCTGATTTCCTTAAGAATGGATAGGTTTGATCTTCTTGCAGTCCATGGGACTCTCAAGAGTCTCCTCCAGCACCATAATTCAAAAGCATCAATTCTTCGACGATCAGCCTTCTTTATGGTCCAGCTCTCACTTCCATACATCACTACTGGGAAAACCATAGCTTTTACTATACAGACCTTTGTTGGCAAGGTGATGTCTCTACTTTTTAAGATGCTGTCTAGGTTGGTTACTCAGAGTAGACCTACTGAAATGAATAAACATAAGTTACTCATGTCAGTTAAGTTTGATGGGTTTATCCGACTAGGACTAGTGTTGAGTACCACTTTTTCTTTTTTTTTTTACATAGTGTCTACAGCACAGGGCTGACAGATGCCTGCCTTCCAGGATTATAGGTGGAACCTACACAGATTTTCTAAGAAAGCAAGTAGATGGCTAGAGGATTGTAACTTTACAGGATTACAGACAAAATTTACATGTCTGTACTTGGAAGCAAGCACTGCTGTTTACAGTGTGATCAACTAATTAAATAGCTTAAATTGAAATGTGTGGGTTGAGGAAATCTCATTCCAGGAAACAATTAATTGGTTGATCAAGAGAAAGGATTTGTGGTGCATGACATGAAATGGCTCCAAAACCAGAAAAGCATAGCAAGCAGTAGAGAAAGAGGGAACATACCTAACGTGTAATTACCTTATCCAAGGACAACCCCTTCCATTGTTTCACCATTATCTGTAAAGAGCTGGCAATATTTACCTCCTTAACAGATTTTGAACGGTAAGAAAAAATATAGAGGAAGCATAGACTCATAGAACTGTAGAGTTGGAAGGGACCATGAGGATCATCTCTAATCCAACCCCCTGCAATAAAGGAATTATTTTGCCCAATGTGGGGCTCGAACCCCAAACCTGAAATCAAGAGTCTCAGTTATATGAAAACATAGGACGATAACAGTTACAATGGAAATAGAATGGAAACAATGGAAACAGTTACAATGGAAACAGTTACAAAGGAAATCTAATAAAATTGCATTAAGGAGGCATAGCAATTGTACATTAGAAGCCTCATCTGGAAGCATTCCAAGCTTGCAAGTATGAAGCACGTCCTCCAAAAGTATTTTTGATGGTTCCCATAATCTGTTTTCAGTGCTTAGTCAAAAACATATGAAAAACTACATAAGAAGTTCTTACAATATCCGAGAAGTGCCTTTACTCTTTAAGAATGTGGAAAAACTTTATTTAGCAGCTCACAAACCTAGGATGAGATTTCTCAGTCTTAGGTATGATAACTCAAAAGTTAAATTCTATGTTTACTCAGAAATAAATATGCATAGGCAAACTGAGAAGTCTAAGATTGCAGTTATACATATTTATTCCTAAAACCCAAAGGATTCAATAGAACTTACTGCTGAATAATCATACTTAGGACTGTACTGGTAGTCAATTATTTAGTGTTTAAATACCTAGTTAATTGATTAGTAGTTAATCACCTAAGCTTTGTCACAGATCAAAGTGGCTTTCTCCAGTGGGGATTTTCCGAGTGTTCTGAAGATGGGTCAGCCTGTGTTCAAAGTGCTTCATGTACAGTACTTTATTTCAGTAATCCTTCCAGCAGTTCTACAAGGTCGCTATTAATATCCTCATATTGCAGACTGGGGGAAGGGGTGGGGTTGAGAAAATAATGATTTGTTTACAATACTGCACCAGCTGTTTCCCATTCCAATTAAATGTAACTTTTGCTTTCTTTTCTTTTTTTTTATAAAATATTTATTGAAATTTTACAAAAACATAGATTTACAAAATACAAAAAACATACAAAAATACATAAAAAAGAAAAAAGAAAAATAAGAATACAAAGTACGAAAAATGAATAGATACAAAAGAGTTAAAAACAAACCCATTTTTTGTAACTTTAAACTCATTAGCTTGTTTCCTTGACTTCCTCACACCTCCCCTTTTTGTATTCCCATTTAAATAATCATATCAGCAAATCCTTACCCTCTTTCGTTTATCTTAACTCTATATCTTAACATATTATAGCTCTATATTTTCATCCATTATCAACTCATTTTTGCATATTCTCATTAACTTTGTTGCTAGTGCCTCTTATTTTCAATCCAACACCATTTTTAACATTCATTAATTTTACAGTGTTTCTGAAGATAGTCTTTAAATTTCTTCCAATCTTCTTCCACCAACTCTTCTCCCAGGTCTCGGATTCTGCCAGTCATTTCCACTAATTCCATATAGTTCATCACCTTCATCTGCCACTCTTCCAGGGTGGGTAAATCTTGTGTCTTCCAATACTTTGCCGTGAGTATTCTTGCTGCTGTTGTTGCATACATGAAGAAAGTTCTATCCTTCTTTGGCACCAATTGGCCGACTATGCCCAGGAGAAAGGCCTCTGGTTTCTTCAGGAAGGTATTTAAATACCTTTTTCATTTCATTATAGATCATCTCCCAGAAAGCCTTAATCTTTGGGCACGTCCACCAAAGGTGAAAGAATGTACCTTCATTTTCTTTACATTTCCAACATTTGTTATCGGGCAAATGATATATTTTTGCAGGCTTGGCTGGTGTCATGTACAACCTGTATATCATTTTCATAATATTCTCTCTTAAGGCATTACATGCCGTAAATTTCATACCGGTAGTCCACAACTGTTCCCAGTCTGCAAACATAATGTTATGACCAATATCTTGTGCCCATTTAATCATAGCAGATTTAACCGTTTCATCCTGCGTATTCCATTTCAACAGCAAGTTATACATTCTTGAAAGTATCTTAGTTTTGGGATCTAACAATTCTGTTTCCAATTTTGATTTTTCCACCTGGAAGCCATTTTTTTTGTCCAAATTATAGGCCTCTCTTATTTGATAATAATGAAGCCAGTCTCGCACTTTATCTTTTAATTTCTCAAAACTCTGCAATTTCAATTTATCTCCTTCTTGTTCCAATATTTCCCAATATTTCGGCCATTTGGCCTCCATATTGAGCTTTTTCTGAGCCTTCGCTTCCATTGGTGACAACCACCTTGGGGTTTTATTTTCCAGTAAATCTTTGTATCTTATCCAGACATTGAACAATGCTTTCCTGACAATATGGTTTTTAAATGCTTTATGTGCTTTAACCTTGTCGTACCACAAATATGCATGCCACCCAAAAACATTGTTAAAACCTTCTAGGTCTAAAATGTCCGTGTTCTCAAGAAGCAGCCAGTCTTTCAACCAGCAGAATGCTGCTGATTCATAGTAAAGTTTAAGGTCTGGCAGGGCAAATCCGCCTCTTTCCTTTGCATCAGTTAATATTTTAAATTTTATTCTGGGCTTCTTGCCCTGCCAGACAAATCTAGAGATATCTCTCTGCCACTTCTTGAAACAGTCCATCTTGTCCAAAATTTGCAATGATTGAAATAAAAATAACATTTTTGGCAATACATTCATCTTTATAGCTGCAATTCGACCCAACAAGGAAAGCTTCAAATTTGACCATCTTTCTAAGTCTTTTTTCACTTCTGTCCAGCATTTCTCATAGTTATCTTTAAATAAGTTTAGATTCTTAGCAGTCATATTAACCCCCAAATATTTTACTTTCTTAGCTAATGTTAAACCAGTCTCCTTCTGAAACCTCTCTTTCTCAATCGGTGTTAAGTTTTTCTCAAGAACTTTAGTTTTTGACTTGTTCAGTTTAAATCCTGCCACATGACCAAATTCTTGAATCAGTTCTAATACTCTTTTCGTACTAGATTCTGGCTCCTGTAACGTCAAAACTAGGTCATCTGCAAAAGCTTTCAATTTGTATTGTTTGTAATTTTTGCTTTCTTAATAATGTGGTATCCTTTGACTCTGCAACTGCAAGTTGTTGTTTAAGAACAACTGTCTACCTTCTCCAGTTTCATCATTTAGAAGCAAGGCAATGAATCAATCAAGACTTCAATCTTAAGCAAATTTACGAGGGAGTATGTCCTAGTTAACTGTGACATACTTCTGAGAAAACATACATGATTTTCTGCCTTGTTAACTTTATAGATGCACTTACCTGGGAGAAAGAACCAATGAAGTTTGTAGGCATGCATTGGACTGGTATGTATAAATGCTGTGCAGCCAACCATTTGCATGTATACTCAGATATAAATCCTGATGTGTTCAGTGTGGACTTACTTTCAAGTAAACGTGCAGAGGGTTCTGATGATGCAGATTCTAGTCCAGGAAAGCTTATGCCACAATAAATTTATTATTGTTAACAGCCTCCTTCACTCTTCTGCCCCAATAGATCAGCACCGTGACTCCTCTGGAATTCCTAAGCAGCAATCTAAGCACACGAGGAAGAGCCAGGTACAGGCTCTGTACATGCTGCACACATATGAAAGGTTCCAGGTTCAACCCTGCCCATCTTCAAGGAGGGCTGAAGAGCTGCTGCCAGTCAGTGTAGAGTCTATACCAAGACAGGAGACTCCAACTAAACAGCAGGAAGATATTTCTGATGGTAAAGAGCTGTTTGACAGTGGAACAGTCTCCCTCGGGAGGTGGTGGACTTGGAGGTTTTTAAGGAGAGGTTGGATGGCCATCTGCCATGTATGATCTAGTAGAGATTCCTGCATTGACCCACCTGGGAAGAATGGCAGATGAAGGTGATGGACTACATGGAACTGGCGGAAATGACTGGCAGAATCCGAGCCCAGGGAGAAGAGTCGGTGGAGGAAGATTGGAAGAAATTTAAAGACTATTTACAGAAACATTGTAAAATTAATGAATGTTAGAAGGATGTTGGAATGATGTTATGTGGTTTTAGCAGAAATGTTATAAAGGATTAGGAAAAAACTGACTGTTAATTGGTGAAAGGAGGGAAAGTAAAGTTACATTATATTAAGACAAATTACAGGACAAAAATTTGAAAAGATGGAAAGGATTTGCTGAAGCAGATAATTGAACTAGAATACAAAAAAGGGAGGTGTGAGGAGGTCAAGGAAATAAGCTAATGAAAGATAAGTTATGGGAAGATTTGCTGGTTTTTTTTTTTTGCTTTTTTTAATGGATTTTATTTTTTTGGTCTTTTTTTCATCCTTTTTTTTTCCTTATTGTGATGTGTTGTATTGTTTTTGTTTAATATGGTGTTTTTTACTTTTTCTTTCTGTAACCTTTAAAACTTTAATAAATATTACTTTAAAAAAAGAGAGATTCCTGCATTGAAGGGGGTTTGACTAATTACCCCCTTGTGGTCCTTTCCAAAGCTTCGCAGAAACCCTCCAAGGGTCCCTATTTTCCAGGAACAGTCCCAGATTTACAGCAGCCATCTCAGTTTCTGATTTGATACCGGAATGTTCCGCTTTTCCTTAGGATGTCCCTATTTTCATCAGAGAAATGTTGGAGGACATGGAGTTTGGGGGGCCCTGAGCCAAGGAGATCAGTAACTATACAACCTTTAGAAGACATCTGAAGGGAGCTCTGTATAGGGAGGTTTTTTACGTTTTTATATATGCTGGAAGCCGCCCAGACTGGCTGGGGCAACCCAGTCAGATGGGGGGCGGTATTATTATTATTATGGAACAGTACGTCCCTATTTTCATCAGAGAAATGTTGGAAAAGTATGCTATAATTCTCTAAGGTGCCTTCCTATGGCACAGAGAATGCTCCCTGCCACTTCCCCATGTTAACAGTACAATCCCTAATGGCGTTTAGGGAAACCCAGCAAGATGTATGAATAGTAAAATAAAATAATAATACTCAGAAGTGAGCCCAGCTAAACTCAACGGTGGTTCCCCTCTGGTAAACTCAAATGGAGGACAAAAAAATTTTTTTCCTTCCAGTAGCACCTTAAAGACCAACTAAGTTAGTTCTTGGTATGAGCTTTCGTGTGCATGCACACTTCTTCAGATATCTGAAGAAGTGTGCATGCACACGAAAGCTCATACCAAGAACTAACTTAGTTGGTCTTTAAGGTGCTACTGGAAGGAAAAAAAATTTGTTGTTTTGACTATGGCAGACCAACACGGCTACCTATCTGTAACTCAAATGGAGGACGACAGGGCGAGGGGATGGAAGGAGAGAATCAGACGAATCGGACGCAGAACCGAGGCGGCTGATATTAACAGCGCTTTTCCTGGCGCCTCTCGAGGATTCCTCCCCTCAGCGCGCAGAAGGCCCACTAGCGCCGCGCCGTCGGGGCCTGGCCAAAGCGCCCGCCTCTCGTAGGGGGCGGAGCCCCTTCAGGCCCGCCTCGCTTCCTTTGTGTTCACGGCTTCCACACAGCAGCGGCGGCTTCTACCTCGCCACCACCCGCCTTCTTTCGCCGGGCGCCTTCGGTTCTCCCGTGGCTCGAGCACCGCCGCCGCCATGTCGCTGGGATCCGGCCCGGAGGCGGGTTTCTCCAGCGAGGAGCTGCTGACCCTGCGCTTCCCTCTGCACCGCGCCTGCCGCGACGGGGACCTGCCGGCTTTGTGCTGCCTCTTGCAGAGCGCTCCCCGAGAGAACCTGGCAGCCGAGGACTCCTTCTACGGGTGGATGCCCATCCACTGGGCCGCGCAGTTCGGAAAGGTATGGCGGGGGAGAGAGAGAGAGACCAGAGACAGGGGGACCGTTTCCTCAGGCGGCGCCAGGCAGTCGCGCGCGCGGGGCTGGAGTTCTATGCCTCGAGCTGCTGGCGAGAAGCAACGGCCGGTGGGCGCGCGCCGGCGCCATCTTAGAGCGCTTCTCCCGCCTTGTTCGCGGTTGCCGCCATTCCGCGCGCGCTCGTGTCTTTGTTAGAATAAGATAATAATTAAAAAAATTAAAACCAAAAACCCTCCCACGCCGTTAACTTCCTCTCGGGGTGGTATTGGAGAGGGATAAGAAGGTGCCTTGGGGAGGGGGGAGTGGCGCGCGGCACTTGCTCGCGGTCTGTCAGCGCAGGCGAGGCGGCGCCGTTAGCCGGCCTGTGTGGGTTCCCCCCCCCTTTTATATTTTTAAATAATAACGAGCCGAGAGCGATGAATTAGCAAATCCCGGAGGCGAGCAGCATTAGCTCTTTGAGCGACCTCGTAGGCGGCAGCCTCGGGAATGTGAATCGTTTCTACCCGGCCTTTTGCCTCAGCCGACACTTTGCGAATCTGTGGCTCTCCAGCCGTATATTTTTAACCTTCCGTGGGGATCGTCGGATCGTGGAGTTGGAAGAGAAACCCCACAACACGGCCATTAGTCCAACCCCGCCCCTGCAGTGCAGGAGCCTCAGCTGTGACTTCGAATACTTATTATTATTTATTGAATGTATATACCGCCCTATACCCGGAGGTGGGCGGTTCACAGAACAAAATTAAAATATAAAACCACAACATACATTACATATAATCACAATAAAAACAACAACCCAATAACTCTCCCTCCCCCCAAAATCCCCACATTTTGAAAGAGAATAGGAAGCACTGAGAGATGTAGTAAGGCATGAACTCTCTGTACCTAAGGGAACGCCTAAGAACAACACTCTTAAGCCCATTGCTACATATCTTGCTGTCAAGGGGACAGAGGTGTCTCTCCCCCCCCCCCCCCCCCCCCCCGGTGAAGCAGGCATTGCCATCAGCGTTGCAAGTTACTAGTGAGAACCTGCTATGGATCGGGAGTATTCCTGTTCAGGATGGTTAGTAAACGCTCACATTTGGTTGCTTCAGCCACTTTCCTCCCTTCTTGAACCCGATAATGTAAGCAAGCCAGGAACGCATAAAAGTATTTGTGGTTCTTTGATTATTGAGCTTAGATACACATCTTCCTGCTTTTATTGTCGCAAGTCTTCCCTTGATGCTGCTGTGCTACAGTTCCCATCATTTCTAACCCTTAGCCTTGCTGGCTGAAGCTGATGGAAGTGAAGGGCTGCAGGTAGTTCCCACCTGTATGTCATACTTGTCCAGTATTTATTTGTGCATGGTCTTTGGTTGCTATGCAGAGCTGTGGTGTTTGCCCTGGTACAACAGAGCTATAGTGGCAACCTTCTTTCCATATTCTGCCCCTTTCCATCAAATGTTGGATTACAAAATCCTCCCCTGTTGAATCAAATTGAGAAGAGGAGAAGGCCTCCATCTTGGGATAATTGTGTGGAAGAGATCTCAGCAAGTTCTACACAACTATTAAAGGAGCGTTGCCATCGTCCACATCTGGCTACACAAATTCTGAATCACAGTTGACCTCCTTCCTCTCTTATCTTAGCTAGAGAGAACAGAACTACACCCACTGCTAGATTCCACTTCTGCCTGCTTTCCATTGGTAATCCTTTGTGCTACACATGGGATTGGGTAGAGGTGCTCTTGAGTTCATTGTAAAAACCTAATCTCACCTTTCCACTTTGGTTTGCCACTTGTTATTAAAAACTCTGTCAGCCACCTGTTTGTGATGTTCAAGTTCTTGAACACCTACGCAGTTTGCTCTGACACTGATGTATTTGTTATGGCATCAAAGTTGTTCAGTCCTAAAAGAAAGGGAGTGTTCTGACTCTGCCTATGTTTGGCAACAATAAATCTTACTGCGAAATGATCCTCTGATAGTGGATGAAGATTAACGTAATCAGGATTCTTTCATGTTATACACTGGTTTTCTTAGTATCAGCGTTTTCTATGGTTCTGATACATTTTTCTATAGAGCCCTATCAAAACACATAACTATTTTCTGTGGGCCTACTACTCTTAGTAGAATTTAGTTGGATGCAACCCGAAGAATAGTCAATGGTTAAAAATAAAATTCCTTTGTGAGTGTAAGCAAGTACAAACAACTTTATAAACTGACACAGCATGCCAAGTTTCTGCTCCTAAATTATTGCAGCTTCTGTTTCCTTTCTCCCACTCTTGTAATGTTTCTTTTTCCTCATCTCTCATTTTATCATCTTCTAGTGTTTGCCAAGAAGATGAAACCCTAGGATATTATTAGGCGCCAGGCAAAAACATTTGTCTTCTCCTAGGCCTTTGTTGAATTAATGTATGTATGTTCTTTCAATGTGGGGGGGGGGGAGAGAGCGAGAGAGCGCGTTTTTGTTTGTTGCTATGTAACATACTTTTGTGTTTTTGTATTGTAAACTGCCCTATCATCCTCGGAAAAGGATGGTATATGAAGTAGTAGCAAATAAATAAATAAGAGGAAATAAACAGTATGTCGTGCTTTTAGCCTAATTACTCCCTGTGTAAGACATTTCTTTGTGATCTTATTTGGAAACATGTTAACAGCACTAACTGGCAACAATTATCAGTTTGCATACCAAAGCAAAGTATGTGTTTACTAAATTACTTTCCCCCAAAGTAGGGTGGATAAAAATAGATTTTAATAGGGCTTATTATAATAACAGTGCAACTGAAACCCCTTCTGCACTAGGCAGGGATGGGTTGGATTGGGTAGAGGAGTCCCTCAGCCAGGCCTTCCGGCCTCTGCCTGTGAAGTGACACTGCCATCATTCTAGTGGCATGGAGTTCCCATTTCTGCCTGCAGAACACAAAGTCAGGTAAAAGTGCCACCAGTGGAATGTTTAGACAGCCTACAAAAAGACTGACAATGTCTTGAGCCCTACAGGGGGATCTGCTGGATCTGAAGCCAGCCCCCACTACCATCACATTATGGCATGGGTCAGCAAACTAAGGCCCAGGGGCCAGATCCAGCCCAATTACCTTCTGGATCTGGCCTGCGGACGTGGGGATTCTGATCCTTCGGGCTGCGCCATTCCCACCCCCTCACACACACCGCAGTGGTGCCTCCTCCCTCCATCCACCTGGCTTCTCCCCGCCCTGCCTAGAGAAGGAAGGGGGCTGGGCTTTGTTGAGCTGCAGATGGCTCAGCGCCATTTTAAGCAGCCCCTCTACAGAGCCAGCCCTTTTGCACCGCTCATCATCCCACCACTCATCCCTCCGCCACCCCCAGCCCCTGTCGTTCGCAAGGCACAGGTAAGCAGCCACTGGGGCTCGTCCGGTGCTGTGGAGAAGGGAGGGTTGGGTTGGGTTGTTGTTGTTGTCGTCCCCCCCCCCCAAAAAAAAAATATAGTCTGGCCTCCCACAAGGTCTGAGGGACAGTGGTCCGGCCTCCTGCAGAAAAAGTTTGCTGACCCCTGCATTATAGCATTGAGCCCAATGCAGGCCCAATTGCTGTGTCAGCTGCAGGCTTCCAGAAGGTTATAATATGCAGTAGCATTCTGTTGCTGATTCTACTTCTAAATGTATTAACTATATTTTGTACCAGAGACTAGAAGTCTTTGCAATTTGCTCATAAGCTGTAGTTATTAAAACTTTTATCTGCTGCACATGTGCAGGTTTTTTAAATGTACATTTTAAAGGAAACTATGAACCTTTCCAATAACCATTGGTCTACTTTTTCTGAAAAGTTTTATGTATTTAATCATTGAATAACTGGTCTTGGTTGCTTATGTACAAAGAACAGTACCCCCCCCCCCATGTTTCTGCCCACCCTTTTCGAAAGAGCATACAGTCCTATAAAAGGTTTGTGGAGTTGTAGTGGATCACACACATACTCCAGGCTCTGATAGCATTAGTTAGAAATCAACATGCCCTGGGATCCATTATGATGAAGGGCAGGTTCGATATATATTAGTGTTAACATACACTTCATTTAGAAAGTATCTTAAGTATAATGGCAATCAAATTACTCTTGATTAAAAGGAGAAATCAAATGTCTGTCCATAATGGTTCGTGTTTGGCTCTTTTTGCATTGCTTCAGTTTCTGCAGTGTGGGGGAAAAAAGCAAAGATGGCATTAACAAAGCAGACAAGACCAACCTATGAAGCGTGGAAAATGGTAGAAACGGAACTGATGTACTTTGAAGAATTGGCAGGCTCAAATTATTGTTTAGAATGTCTTTTATTACCCTAGAACACACCTGATGTTATATATGATGTTGGAGGAGGGGTAGGTGCAGATGTGGCTCCCAGTGCACAACTGGGAGACTTAAAGTGTGTTCCTGATTGGCAGTGACAGCAAGCCTCCCTTGCCAAAGTGTAGCCAGCTTATTGGCAGTGAGAGCAACCCAGCTGGAATCAGCTGTGCTATTGAGTCTCTCACCTAAGCACATACCAGCTGGCAGATGCTCACTTCTAGCTTCCTGGAATCTGCAGCACTGCTAACTTCCACATGATGAATTCAATAGTACAGCCAAGTGGAGCTGGAACTGAGCACTGCCAGTTGGTAGGTGCTCAGTTCAATTTTTCTGCAGAAGTCAGCTCCAGATAGCTCTGCTCAGCTCTTTGAAGTGCTGCCATCACCTGATGATGTGCCGTTCAATGATTGACAGGTGTTGTTCCCCCGTCCCGTCCCCCAAAACCCCTGTCAAGTTTGGCCCACAAGGGGTATGAGGAATAAGGTTCTGTTCTACCAGCCAGATCTAGCTTCCCACCCCTGGCCTTAGGGGAATTTCAACAGCATTAAAACTAACATACAAACCATAATCAAACACACAAACAATATTTGGTAATTTCTCATTTCCTTTCATATATATCTGCCTACATATATATTTGCATTCTTTTGGCTTTAAAAAATGCTCATTCAAATATTGCCTTCTCTTGGTGACCTTTTATCTAGTTTGGAGATGAGTATTCTGTGGCTACTGTTTTTACTGAGTCTCTCCTTGGTGGCAACCTTTTCAACTCTTTCCTGGGAGTAATATTGCTTTTCAGTAAACATGTATAGAATTCCTCTGTAAATTTCATAAATACGTAAAATAGTCTGATTTCACATGCAAACTTATAGCAACTTACGGTATATATTTTATGTTATGTTCTTGTAATGACATACCATGGCTTATTTTTATATCTGAGAAGCTTTATGGTGAACAGGAATTGGCCCACAGATTCTTTTAACTGTTTATGTGATATCAGGTTAATACAATGAGCTGTTTATATGACACCAGGTTAATACAGTGATGTGTATAATTAAACATGTGCTTTTTCTGTTCTTTGTTTCTTTCTAAAGCTGGACTGTTTAATGCAGTTAGTGAGAGCGGGAGCTACTGTTAATGCCTGTACAACACGTCATGCCCAAACACCAGCCCATATTGCTGCTTTCGGAGGACATCCTCAGTGCCTCATCTGGTTAATTCAATCAGGAGCCAACATAAACAAACAGGTATTGATTTGGGTTTCCCCCCTCTAATCTTATGCTGTAATTGTCAAACTACTGTACACTCATAAGATTTTTCAGGTTTGTGACTCACGTTGTTTGAACATATCCTTAAGAGAGGTATTTCAGTATCCTGGATAAGCTGTCTCTGTGGATTTGCTCCTGCTTGAATGACCTATTTCAGAACGTGATGCTGGGGATCATTACTGCACCAGCCCATGGTTGTCATCTCCCGTGCCATTCAATACCGGCATCAAATGGTTAGGACATGTTATCTGGCATTGGCTGAGGTGTCATCAATCTGCAGATGACACCAAGCTATACACATCCTTTTACATCATATCCATGTGACACAGTGGTGTTGTAAACTACTACAGTCCATGGTTATGGACTGGATGAGGGCTGAAATAGAGAATCAGTCTAGACAAAATAAAGATATTGTGAATGGGCAATATTCTCATGATCTTCAACTTGTTTTGGATGGGGTTTCACTTCCTCTAAAGCAGTGATGGCCAAACTTTGTCCTCTAGCTGCTTGGGGACTACAACTCCCATCATCCCTAGCTAACAGGACCAGTGGTCAGGGATGATGGGAATTGTTGTCCCGAAACAGCTGGAGGGCCAAGTTTGACCATCACTGCTCTAAAGGATCAGGTTTGTAGCTTGGAGGTGCTCCAGCTTCCTCACTTTTGAGGTACAGGTGACCCCAGTGAATTAAAGTGTCTTTTATCCTCTTCATTTGACATGCAAACTGGTGCTGTCAAGACAGAGAGGTGGAAATTTTAGCTTGTCCAAAATAAGTGGTAGGAAGTTGATGCTTCAAGACACCTGGAGCTCTTTGAAGCAGTAGTTTTATTTACGTATTGTTTAAATATATATACTGCTTTTCAGGTATTAAAAAAATAGTCATCATAGGCCGTATCAGCTGGGGGTTGATGATATGTAGCTAATAATCTTTGGAGGTCTACATGACTCATATTCTACCTGCCTCTGGTCAAATATTTGCACATCTGTCCTATAGTCAGTCCAAGTCGCTTTGCTAATCTGTCATTACCCATTTTTTCTCTTCAGTCCAATAATTCTTAGCTTAACCTATACATATTTTGTATTAATCTGCTATATATTTCCCCCCAGGATTATGGTGGTGAAACTCCTATTCACAAAGCAGCCCGGTCTGGTAGTATGGAGTCCATAAGTGCCCTTGTGGCTCACGGAGCTCAAATAGAGTAAGTAAGGTTTGGAGATATTTTGAGTAGTTGTGTGTCTAGTTAACTAACATAGAGCAGTAAACTCAGATATTAACTGAGAAACGCAGAACAACAGGCAACTAATGGAGATGATTTCAATTAGACATGTTGAATTATGCTAAGTATTGTACCTTTAACATGTCTTGTAACTTTACACATTTTACAGTGCAATCCTATACACATTTACTCAGAAGTAAGTTCCACTGTATTCAGTGGCCTTTTACTCCCATGCAAGTGTGCATAGCATTGCAGCCAAAAGTGAAATCAATGTCTGTCATCCATGAAAGAGTGCATTTTTAAGTTAACACTATTAATTGCACTTTGTAGAATAAGCTATTAAGTATTTAAGAGCCTATAGCTATATTTAAAATATGACAGACCAATTAGTTATTTGTTAGAATAGAATTTTAGGTATGCACATTAGTAGGATTGGTAGTGTTTCATAGTAAGTTCTGTTCTTGCACTTTTAACTTTTTCTTTAAAGGTACTGTGTTCTTCAAAACATTCAGAAAATCTCACAAACAATGGCAACATACCGCATGGACAAATTGGATGCACTGTTCACTAGAACTGTTGAGTATAAGCTGTATGGCTTATAATATAAATGATGTTAGCTTTTTCTCTTACAGCTAGTTTTAGTATTTAAATAGTACTTTGTATCTTAATCTGAAGTATAAACTTTCCTTTTAGTACAATAAGAGTTTGGTTCTTGTTTAACCCTTTGGTTTCCATTTATTAAATCGGCTAATACTGAAACTCAATAGAGAGATACCTTAAATCCTCTTACACATTTTATAAGTTATTCAACATAATGGTCTTGCTCAAAAAGTGTATATATCTCATAGGTCTTCCATTGAATTATTCTAATAAAATCTTTAGACCTGTCCAAAATCTTTGGTCTTACCTGAAACTTGGTAAGTTTTCTCCACACCCCCACACCCCCGGTCTATACCCTTTTTAAAACATGAAATATTCTACTGAAGTTTTCAAATGCGGATGCCTAAATAGAGCCACATCTCAAATGGAGGACAAAAATTTATCTTAAATAGAAAACCTGACAATAAAAAAATGGAGATAGCAGGAAGATATAGAACTTACTGTGCAAGATAAGTTGTTTGAGGAAAATGCTTGGGGAAAATAAAATAAGACCTATATAAAGTAAAATTACTGTATTTTGTAAGGACTGTGTTTCAGAATATAGTTGCTGTTAAATATTTATATTTGCTGTACTTTCAGACATTACATAGCAAGCAGAGCACTTACTAGCACTCATTGTTCGTGCCAACTTAATACATTTAGCTTTTCTCTGGCTTTTAATGGTTTCTCCATTAGGCCCACAATCTTCATAGAATCATAGAATTGTAGAGGTGGAAGGGACCCCAAGGGTCATTTAGTCCAACCCTCTGCAATGCAGGAATTTCAACACTCGGTCCCCAGTTATCAAATCATCAGTGATTTGTGATAAATGGCAACATGCAAGTAACTTTTGAGTATGAGCAAAGTGTCTGTTCTTACCAAATGATTTATTTAAAAAGTAGATTTCTAACACAAGCTTAGTTACCCTTCTTCCTTTCTGTGCTGTTTTAGTTTTAGAACACGATAAATCCTTGGGGGTCTAAAAGAACCTCAACAGATAAGACATGAGACTCAATTACTGTAAGGTTACTCAGTAGATTAATTTTTAAAAATCATTCCAGGCTCCAATTTTCTATCCCTTTTTGTCACAGAATGTACGTTCATTCTGTCTGGGTTTTGACCATTGGTGACCCCTTAGTACAAAGCACCTTGAGTTTCCTACATGCTGGGTTATATATGTACACACCTGCTCATCTCAGGGAGCAGTTCTTTAGAACAATGGTGTTTGGTAACAACCAGCTTTGTGTTTGGCAAGCATGGAAACATATGGAATTAAATTGTTTCAATAATGTGATATCTGAAAGTACTAAAACTTCCAAATATGCAAAGCAGCCATTTTTTTAAATTAAACATTAATTTGATGCCTACTGTCATAATAATAAATTTACTGATCTACCTGCGAACATTTCAATTTGCTTTTGTTGTGCAGTAGTAATGCAAACCATTTGTATAGTATCATAAACATGCCAGGCATTACGTAAGCAAGATTCGTGTTGGGCATATAAGGAGCTATACATAGGCGGGTGGTTGAAAAAACTCATGAGCACTACTAGAACGATATGAGGGTTTCAGTTCTCAGTTCTAGTTTTCAAATCTAGATGTTGAAAATAAAGATGTTCTCATTAGTTACTGCAAGGTAATTGGCAATATAGGTATCCGCTTTGAAAACTGAAGTTTAAGAGGTAGTCACATTGCACAAGATAATAAGTGAGTTTAAAAAAATAACACACTCCATACTTTTTTGTCTTGCCTAACTTTGTTCTGATCACAAATATTCAGTAATGCTATTCAAAATGGCTTTTGCAATGTCTAAATTGTATTATGATATATCAGTAGAATTCCTCCACTGAATTCGACCTTGGTTTTCTGTGGAGCTTAGTTTTAACCATACCTAAAATACTGACATTTTAAAAAAAGATTGGACAAAATGCATTTCTAGTATCTTCATATAACTTTGTTTGCATAGGCAGATATATAAATCTGTCATTTTGGAAACATGGATTAAAAATACAATACAGTAATGCACATTCACGCCCTCCCATCAGATGTCAAAGTGATAAACAACTACCTGACATTCAGAAGACATCTTAAGGCAGCCCTGTTCAGGGAAGTTTTTAATGTGTGACATTTTAGTATATTTTTGGTCTCTGTGGAAGCCGTCCAGAGTGGCTGGGGAAACCCAGCCAGATGGGCGGGGTACAAATAATAAATTATTATTATTATTATTAGGCCTGAAATGAACACACATCCAAGGCTTCATTGTCTTTTTCATGGTGAAAAATCTTGTAATGTTAAATTCACATTACAGTGACATTTCATAATTGAAATACTGTTTTAAAGCATGACTATTTTGCTTGCTTTAGCATTTTTATGTTTTACTAATAACATTTTTGCCAGTTTAATTGGGAATGGGAGGCTCTTAGCCTGAAACTTTTAATCAATTCCAATTTTTAAAAAAACAAAAAAACCCTAGCAATTCTGAAATAAGGGGATTAAAATAAGAAAGTGTTGCTTTCCCTAATGCTGAAGTTGGATCCGTTGAGTTGTGTATATTTAATAGACAGCAATGTTAAATGTACCCCAGTGGAAAATATTTTGATGTGTTTTGTTGGATTTTACCTTCTCATTTTAGCTGGAGCATATTCTGTGCACTGTATACCCAACAGATATAAACATGGTTGCTCCTTTAACTTTGGTTCAGTGTTCATGGACACGAGAAGAAGGGACGCAGGTGGTCCTAATGTCCTCATATAAATAAAAGGTTTGAGGTGTAACTTTTTAATGTGGATACATAAAGTGACTTGATTTGAGAACTGCATAATGACAAATATTTGTGCATTTTACATATTTATTCTTGTACCAGCGCATGTACAATTTTGGTGCCATGTTTTCTTTTGCCTTTCTAGTGTAACATCAGTGAAAGTCAATAAAAATATATTTTTTAAATCTACATTTTTATAACATAGCTGAAGTATGTGTCTGTAGGTAACTGAGTGTATGTAGCATTAAACAGGAGAAGATCTCTCATCACTTTCCTGCAGTTTCTGTCAAGGTTCTTAACATCTTGTATTTCTTCTAGAAATGAAAGACGGTGTATAAATTCTTTTAATTATAACTACAATATATCTTCTGTTCACCACATCTTCAAGTACTTCAAGGTAATTGAAGGATTGCTTCATCTATGTAGACTACTTCAGAGCTGCAACAGTTCAGTTGAGCTGCATTATAAATTTCTGACGAAGGACTATTGGAATCACAAGTTTTCCTTTGTGAACAGCGCTATGTTAACAGCTTTTAGGTTTTAGCACAAAGATGGTAGAGATGAGACAGGATGAATTGGCTCAACTCTTGGGTATCCCAGGGAGGAAGAAGAAACACCCTAACCTGTGTGCATATATATGACAACAGGTTGCCATAGTCTCACAGGAGAATCCAAAGGGGTCTCGCAGAACAGGAATCCAAGGGGAGAGTACCCCAACCCACAATTTCTACCTAATGCCAAAGCACCACCCGTACTCATGGAAAGCAACCAGCTTGCATCTAAATATAAAACCTGCAGCTACGTAATTATAACAATACAAATTAGATTTAAGATTTCCTTCTACACAGAATTCTAGAGTCATGAATGTAGTATCTTTCATTGAAAAGTTCATGTGTTCACAACTAGCTGGAGTGGGCTTTGCCAACCACAAGATTGAGTCCAAGACCAAATAGGAATCACTGTGGTCTGCAAAATACTGCTGGCTCATTACAGTTCTTTTGCTATGAAGCTGACTAACAAGTTTCATTTCTATAGAGCTATTAAATAGAAGGCAGAAATGTGCACTGTTTGTTCCATTACAAGTGAAGATTTAGGACCATCAATAGATTCAGGGTCCCCAATCTTTTAATCTACATTTATAAACTGAACAGTGTGCCTAGTGTTAGCAAAGTAATCAGAACAAAGGTGACGTTTCCCCTTTTTGATGGATGTGGCAGGACTTAAATTACATCAGCTGTCAAGAATAAGCCAGAAACAAGGTCTGCTCAGAGGAGCCATGCCTAATGAGCACAGCAGCTCTTCTCAGTAGGTGAAGCAGTTGTGTCCCCACCTTCCCAAACTGCCTAAGGCTCCTCTACCAGGTCCATCCCAAGCAATCTGAGACTCTCCGGGCACACCTGTCTTTTCTCCTCCTCCTTCATACCATTCCTGGTCTTGGGAGACCGAGGGAAGGGCTTTCACAGCAGGAGGGAGAGGCACTCTGGCTTCTTCACCAGCCCAACTCATCTCTGGCTCTTGGCTTCCCTCCTCTCCTGCTTCTGATTCTGAACTTCTCTCTGCAACAAACTTTCCCTGTTCACTGAACCCTGTTAGCTTTTCAGCTTCTGACAATATCACCACCCAGTCTTCTCCCTCTGACCACTCATCATCCTCCCACCACCAATCCCTGGGCTTGAGCCTTCTTCACTTGGGGGTTCCCTAGCTGGTGCATCCCACCATTCCTCTGTCTTCACCCATAGAATCCATGATTTCGATTCTCTTCCTCAATGTATCAGCTTTTGTATTGGTTTGTAGGGAAGAGAAGCATATGCAGCTAGTGTTCATCATTCTGCTTACCAGAGGCTGGTTCTGTAAGCATTCACAATATATATTGCATAGGGCTCCCGTGGAATCCAAGCCATTCTTTATTTTCCCAATTATATCTTCACTTTACATATGATTTTATGAAGTCTCAAGATTGTCTTCTGTCTCTACATGCAAAGCATGAATACACTATACCTGCAGGTTGTAATATATTTTGGTAGGAAGATGAGAAATGTTTGTAATTTTTCCTCTTGTTTGGTTTGTAAAAGTAGACATGAGCAGTGTTGTTACTTAACATCCAGTTCCATAGACCACATTTAATTCAGAAAGGCAGTGTCTTATTAATATTTATTCAACGTACACATTCCAGTGCACTGTAAAAGGCAACCTGTTAAATTTTTGCCTGGATATTAGGTTTTTTTAGAAATTGCATTTTAGCTACTACAGAGCCTAGGGCTTGCCGATCAGAAGGTTGGCAGTTCAAATCCCCGCGATGGGGTGAGCTCCCGTTGCTCGGTCCCAACTCCTGCCAACCTAGCAGTTCGAAAGCATGCCAAAAAGTGCAAGTAGATAAATAGGTACCGCTCCAGCAGGAAGGCAAACAGTGTTTCCGTGCGCTGCTCTGGTTCGCCAGAAGCGGCTTAGTCATGCTGGCCACTGTATGCCGGCTCCCTTGGCCAGTAAAGCGAGATGAGCGCCGCAACCCCGGAGTCGTCCGCGACTGGACCTAACGGTCAGGGGTACCTTTACCTAACTTTGGTTATTTAAAGCTTGCTATCTGGTAAGAGAAGGATAGCTCTCGGATCCAAAATGCACAGTAGCTTTTATAAAGAATAAATGCAACATTCAGGGTCATCTTCTGTATTTTCCTTTCAGTCTATTTGTAAATGACATTTTACAAATCCAGAATGCTTCAAAATAATTCCTAATTAAGGGGACTGAATTGAACAGCATCTTGCTTTACATAATGTAAGACTTCTTGTTTCTGTAGTCACTTTGTCAAGATTTAACAGTGCTTGTGTTTTGGCTATGTTTGATATTGCCACCTGAAAAAAACTATTGATTTGTCTCATTTAATACACTCCTTGGATGTTTCTTCATCATATTGAAGTACTGTAAGTACTTGTAAAATCCCACAAGAAAGATGGAACCTTGTAGTTGTTGGGGTTTTTTTGTTTATTCAATCCTAAGCATATAATATAATAACACTTAGGTTACACAGAAAGTGCAAACTTACAAAAATAGTAAATTATAGCTGATTCAGGGTAACATACTAGTGGGCCAAAAGCCCATCTTTTTTATTTTGTGGGGAACCTGAGCATGTCAATTCTTGTCAGCTCTGTGATTTCAGTTATAGGAGAGTGGCAGACGAAAAGAATTAGGAATCTCTTTCCCCTTTTGTACAGGAGTAGTTAAAAACGCTGCATATACAACTTTGGAGAGAACAAGTTCAGGAATATTGGAATTGTAGGGAAATACATTTATTAGGACTTGTCAGTGTTACTTTACCCAGCTTTGTGCTCCCTTTCTGACTAAGGGGGGGGGGAAATGCCTTTCTTAAGAAAACACAGTTTAAAATTCTGTCTGCAGTCTTATTTCAGCTTTATGGCAACAGTGAAGGAAACTTCTGAAGGCTCTTAGACTAAGATATGTTAGAAGAAGGAAGCAGGGAGAACATAGTGGTGAGCAGTTAGCCATATCTGCGTATTCAATATCAGAACTTGAAGATCTTTGTAAAGCAAAGTACAGAAGCAAAGAAGAAATATAATAATCCTCATGCTGAAAAAATACAGATAAGTTATTTGATGTGAAATGAAAGCATGGCACCATAATTATGTATGTTTGCAGTACAAGTTTTCCCCAATTGGTCTCTTGTTAGCCACAATTTCAAGATCATTCTGTTGTACTTTCTATTTTTGGATGCCAAAGGGTTAAAACTTTCAGTTTAGCTTCTTTATCTTATTATTATCATTATCATTATTATTATTATTTATTTAATGCTTTAACGGTCTTAGGCTGGGGTCTGAGGAGCCTATGGAAAAAAAAACTTGTTCACTTCTGCAGTGCTGTAGCAAGAGTTTTATTCTTTAATCCCATGTATTAGCTACCTTTTCGTGTAGGCATAGTTGGTAATTCTCTTTACATGCAATTTACCAAAATTTAAAGTAACGGAAGCCATGAATTGACAATTTGTTTCTAGTACATATCATGTTTACATTTCAGAGAACTGACAGAATTACAATGGGCTTCAGGATGAAAATCCGTGCTTGAGAGTCCGTGCTTGAGTCAGGCGCTCTGTCTCATTGTTAAGGTGGTCACATGATGATGGCTTAATAATAATTATGTGCTACTGCACTTTATGTATGTTAATATAACTTTTAATCTTAATGTTGCCTGCAAATATGTGATCCCTTATGATGTAAGTTTCCTGTTTTATGCACCATTGCCCGTTTTTTTTTTTAAATCAAAGAGAAGATTCTGAAACTATAAAAACTACACATGTCAATGTTTTACAGCTACGTAATTCGAATTGACTTGATTTTTTCAAGTAATCCTAGAAAGGGGGAGCATTCCATATAGAAACTGCTGAAACTGCCACAGGTGCTTCTCCGAAAACCTTACAGTTGTGGCATTGAATGTTCAGTATCGCTTCCTTTCTGCACACAAGGCATACTGTTGAGGTATTTGTTGCGGTGATTGGTTTTAATGCTAATCTAGGAATTCAGATATAGCATATATAGATTTGCATGCTTTTGCTTACCCTAATTACAGTTTTATAAAAAAAAAATTGTAAACTAACAATATATTAAGTTTGATTATTTTTAAATGGGCATATTACATTAAGAATTGAGGTTTTATTTTCTTAAGATTGTCTCATGGCATTAATGACGAAACATTTTAAGCTACAGATAAAGTGGCAATCACCCCAGTTTAGGGGTTTTTTAATTTAAAAAACCTTTTTAATCCTCCCCCCCTTTCTTAGAGTTTTAAGTAGGCCTATGTTTTGTTCAAAGTATGTGACATTATAAGTGGATGATACATTCAGGATGCGAGTGGTATTCAATTCCCCTTTCCCTCCCCTCCACCCAGTAAGTCAGCTGCAAAATTGCAAGGAAGAAAAGAATAGGGGCAAGTTTCCTTTTGTCAACTCAGAAAATTAACTCAGTAGACCCCCTATCGCATTTGTATGTTTATAAACCTCCTAGGGATACTTTTTGGAAATTTGAATCATGCCTCAATGATTGTAATTAGCAAGGTGATTAAAAAAATTTAGGTTGATGCTCTTAAGTGTTTGCTCTCTGTATTTCCCCCCGTTAAATCAGTTCATCCTATTGGAATTATCTTGAAAAATCGATTATCTGACCACATGTATAGGATGGACTACCCTTTTCCTTAGGTCACATTATTGAAAAGAAGCAGTAGGTATATATATCTGACAGAGAGCAATCTCCTGGCACTTGAGATTCCTGCAGTGAAAGTTAACTTTGCATTTAGGATTAGATTGAAATTCCTATTGTAGTCAAGGAATATCTACTTGATGACTGATCAGTTGGAGTCTGATATGCCCATGAATCTTAATGGCAAGATTGCAATATATTTATACTTAAAGATTGTATGCTGCATCACTGCCATCCTTTAATAGTTGGTTTATAATATTACAACAGTCTCAAATGAATCATGGCCCTAGAATGGATGTCATGGTGACATAGCTAAATGGAAACTCAAAACAAGAAGAGTGAGATCCACAGATGAGAAGACTCCTTGTCAAGACTAATCAGTAGTAATGAAGATTCTGGAACAGCACATTGCCCAAGAGGAAAATGGATGAGACAAAGGGGGAGAAATCTACTATGAATGTTACCCTTAGTACTACAAACAAAGGTATACATGTACATCACTGTTAAAGGTCAGAAGATAAAGAATTTAACTCAGATGAAGTTTAATCATGTATAATTATATGTACATTCAGATACCTCACGACAAAAGCATTTGGATTACTAATTTTGTTCAAACTGACCTTTTGCATTTGGAAGGACACAGTTCTTGCCCCCCCCCCACCTCTGAACTTTAGTATTCCTGTTTTTATCTCGGTAAACTCTTGAATATATCCTATGCCACCCTAGATTAGAGAGCTTCTATTCCCACCATCCAATATTATAGGTCTGGTTTTGTTTTGTTTTTTTAAAGCATATAACCATCTCTTATTGCAACAGCAGCAACAGAAGTTAATATCAGCAGGACAAGTCTAACTTCTGGTTTATAATATGACATGTTGATCTTTGTATATTGTCTTCGCAGGCTTGCACTATTTCATGAGGGGTAGAAGGGCCATCTAGGTGCAACATTTCAATAGGGCTTGATTTCTGTTTTTTCTGACTTTGATTCTATTTCACGAATTATTCTTGATGAATAAAACCTTTGTGCTCTTGCTTAAGTATCTTTTCCTTTCCGGTTTAAAGCTCAAATTAGTTCCAGCATTATGTGTTACTACCAGTTACGATTTGTTTCACGTAAAAAAAACATATTGAGGGAAGCCAACCAGGTGTATCATAAGATTGAATGAGAATGATAGCAAAAAGGGAATCATTTTGCAGGACCATTTTTCAAAAATGAACAGGAAGACTCTTTTGACCTTGACCTTTTCTTCGTAACACAAAGTTATGTATTTGAGTAGGTCTCAAGGCCTGCTACAAGTTAATGATCTAATTTTTTTGCACTAGCAGGTTAATCTGTATACCAGTGATCAAGTTCACAATACAGTGTGAGTGCATTTGAGATCCAAACTCTTCTTCTCTTCTTGCTTTTTTGTTAGAGGGCCAAGATTATAGATCAAATCAATCACTCTTTTAACATGCAGTATTCCCTTATGTTCATACTCATATTTTCTTTGGGTAGGTTTGAAATAATAAAAGCTGCCTTAATTCTTGGGATTGGGGCAAATAAACTTCTGTGCCATTCTGTTCTTGAAGATCCTCTTGCTGATCCTTGCAACTGCCTTTCTCAGAATTCCCAGATACTACTTTTAAGCTTATTGCTTTCATCAGATACTACTTCCTTAACAGAAAATATGAAAGTCTCTAGGTGTTTATAAGAAAAGGAAGCTTTGAGAAAGTCTTAATTAGATCTCACACATACCTCCCCTTTAAATTTAGTGGCTTTGGTGAATAGAAAAATGGAACAGCCTTCTTTTGAAAAACCTACACAATTTCTTCTCTTCTTTTTCCCTTGCTCCTGTTATTCCAAGCTTTAGCATGTGCTAGTCTGGGCCCTGGGTTAGCTTTTATTTGCCACTCTGAATGGGTGACATTTTGCATTATAAAATGTCCTTCACAAAATTGTACACTCCTCTTGTTCTTTTTTTGCAGGGAAATTCCCTAAGGTTGAATCCTTGAGATTTAATATTCTTAATAATCTTCACTCTTAAAAACTATGAGTTTCCACTTTATCGATTCTATCTTCCCACCATTTATTTGCTTCATATTTGGAGCTTTCAATACAGTTTTAAAAGAGGCAAGGAGGCCTGAAGTAGAAAGTCAGACCCATGGCAAATGGGGTATCTTGTTCTGTGGAATCACACATTCCTGGACCTATATTGGCTATGTCTTGTTGCCATTTTGGCAGTTTGCTGCCTCCTGGTTATCCGTAATGTAATGACAATAATCCAACACTGCTCCTTCATTCACAGTTTTGTGTGTAATAAGTGATTTGGATTCTGAGCCCTCTTTCCTCCTCCCAGCGGCCCAAGTGACTTTCAGGCCTAGGAAGGAGTGGAGCTGCCAAGTGCTTTTAGGGAAGCTGTGCCCAAGCAGTCCCATTGGAACTCAGGACTGGAGAGAGCAAGTGGAGTGAGGAAAGTGGATTCTATTGAACCCTATGCCAACCCTCATCTATGTTCAGATAGCTTGCCCCATTTGTTAAAAAACTTTTTTTGTTCGGTCGCACACTAGATGGTTCAGTGTCGAAATACATGCTGTATGCTGAATTAATTAACTTCATCTAGCAAATAAACTACATTCTTTCACTGAAATCTTCCTTCATTGGTCCATCTACCTATTCACAGATAATTAGCTACATAGCTAAAAAAGAAGCTCACGCATCATTACAAGTATTTGGCTCTTCCTGGACTTCCTAGGGAATATTTCCTTGCTATTCTTTTGTACTATTTTGTTCATTACTACTTTATTGTCCTTTAGAGTATGTGTGAGAGAGACAGAAACTGTGTCAATGTTTTTTATTGTCAAGGCAAATCATGAATTCCTCAACTTAAACTGCATCTGTCTTACCATCTTTCAGTTTTAGAAGTTCAGAGACTAATAAATCTTTTCTGTACCCATGATCATGGGCTAAAATAGTGAATAATACATTACTACTTATGATGTCACAAATTTTGAAATAAGCGGTGAGCTTAATAAAAAACACAATAGCAAAATAAAGCACTATATGTGGATATATATGTAAAGAATTTATTGCACGTGCATACCTAGCTTTTATGATTAGGAAGAACGGCGATGTATTTTTGTGGTGTTAGATTCTAGAATGCCATGGACAACTATTCTATAACAGTTTTCTCAAGTATTTTGTCCAGATAATTCATTTTATCAAATAAATTAGTATAAGACGAGTTGAATTAAGAGTCTGAAGTTTGTGTAAGAGTTCAGATACTTCAGACCATAGGCAAGAAATTTTAGCCTTTTCAGACATTTAAATAGGAAGCTTTTACTTTTTGTGTCACATGATACTTAATTGTACTGCTTCCCAAACTTTGTTTAGAATACAGATATGTGCTAAGGGATTAGTTACATAATATAACATTTGATAATTTAAAACCCTTAATGGGAATTTGCAAAATTTTCATCACCTTAGTAGAATCAGCAGCAACCACCAGGTTATGTTTATTATGGGGTATAATTCAATATATTTGTATTGTGCAGCTTGAGAAATGCCAGTGGCCAGACAGCAGCAGATCTTGCACAAACCCAGGGCTTCCAGGAATGTGCTCAGTTGCTCTTGAACCTCCAGAACTGCCCGCTGAACCATTTCTATAGCAATGGCAATTTAAACGGGGCCCATCAGAATACTAGCCCCAGTCTCCTCGGTAGAGGCATAAGTCGAAAACGATCCTTTGAAGATATGAACAGTGTTGGAATGAAGAAAGCTCGGACTGAAGGTGAGGCATTGGGTTTCTGTCCCTTTTGCTTGAAAGTAGTTTGAATGCAGAGGCCCAATTCATTCCTAATGGAAAACCATGGTGGTTCTTTGTGGTCTCTGTGCACTCACACATGTGGGTTCAGCACCTGCACAGAGCTCATTCAGGAGACTTCTGAAGCTCGCAATATGTGCATGTACCGAAGGGTTCCCCCCCCCCCAAACTCCGTTCTCTTTCAACTACTCCAAGAACTCTTCTTGGCTAAAAAAAGTTTGGAGGTGGCAGCTCTACAGTCACAAGAGATTTCTGTTTGCACAATGGAACTTTCTTGTTTCCTCCAGCCCCCTCCCCCCATTTGTCCTCAAATCTGGTTGGGGAACCCTCAAGCAGATGGGGGCGGGTCGGCATATAGGGGAAGGAGAGGAAATAAGTCCCTTTTACCAGTGCAACCCCAGTGTTGCAGCAACAGACACAACCCAAATCTCTGTCTACAGAAGAACTCTTATTTTCCCGCATCGTTTTCTCCTCTCTTAAAAACCTAAAACCAGGTGCTGTGCATGTCCCATGATGCAGTTGCTGTGCAGAATGTAGACCGCGGTCTCCTGTGCCATGTGGTCCACTCTTGTGTAAAGAAACTTGTATGAACTTAGAACTATTTTCAACCATGCCAATGAAACTGTCTCAAAATGTTCCTGTCCAATTTACTTTTCCCTGTGAGTTATCTTAAATATGCTAACTACACTTGTTAAAGGGACGCGGGTGGTGCTGTGGGTTAAACCACAGAGCCTAGGACTTGCCGATCAGAAGGTTGGCAGTTCGAATCCCCGTGACGGGGTGCGCTCCTGTTGCTCGGTCCCTGCTCCTGCCAACCTAGCAGTTTGAAAGCACGTCAAAGTGCAAGTAGATAAATAGGTACCACTCCGGCGGGAAGGCAAACGGCGTTTCCGTGCGCTGCTCTGGTTCGCCAGAAGCAGCTTAGTCATGCTGGCCACATGACCCGGAAGCTGTATGCCGGCTCCCTCGGCCAATAAAGCGAAATGAGCACCGCAACCCCAGAGTCAGCCACGACTGGACCTAATGGTCAGGGGCCCCTTTACCCTTTACCTTTACAGTGGTTAAATATACGGTTTCGTCCAGTAGACTTACTGAAGTCCATGGGGTGTTTGTTACTTTTGAAGGGGCTGGTCTGAGTAGGCCTAGCTTTAAATTCCACCTATAAAATGTTGCTGTAATTAAATAAGAAATATTCACCAGTTAAATCATTTTTTCCTAAACAGGTCAAAGTTTTGGTGGTCTGATATCTGTGATAAATGGAGGAACTGAAGATGATGCTGACAATATGCATGTTGATAGAGAATTTCCTGTTATATCAGGTGGGAGTGGACAGTTTCCTGTTAACCACAACAGCATTGAAATGGTTGAAGATACCATGCAGAAGAGTGGTTCTATTGGACCCAAAGAGATTGAAATATACACAGTTTCTGCAATGCAGACTCCTTGTCGTTGCAAGAATCAGTATGCATATTATCTCTAACTTAATCTTACTGCACATGTCCCAAAGTCTTAAAACTTATTTGCGTTGCTAAAATACCTTTATAAGACTTTTTTAAATAGCAAGATTATCAGTTTTGTAGAAGATGTAAGATATGAGGGAAGATGTTGATGACAGATCCAGATAGATGATCCCGTGGTTGTTCCTGTCTAGAGACCTGCATGCCTTGTGCCTTGATCAGAGGTGATCCTACTTGCTTCTTGGAAGAATATTCAGCATTTGATTAATGCAGCAATTATTTATTGTAATTAAAAAAGGTAAAGCTGATTGCACTGCCTTAATAATCATCTAATCAGTGTATAGGATTGTAAATTTAGCTCGGCGAATGCTACCAGTTTTGCTTCGAAAGTAGCCTGAGTGCGTTAAAGCAACAGGATGGGTCCAGAGGCAAGCATGTCTAATGAGTCTTGCTCATGACAGTACCCTGAAAGTGTCCCACTGAGTATTGGGGGCCCTCCTGAATGTGGTGCAGAGGGGAGAGGAATCACAAAACCTAGTGCCTCCATCTGGTTTTCAGATTTTACCTGGAGGGGCCTAGCACAACCTGTCCCATTTAGCAGGGTCCCCTGTCCCTTGGAACATTGGGGGGGGCTATTAAAGCTGCCAGAGTGGACTGAGGGATCCAACCTGATATCTATGTCTTGGTTTTATTTTTAGTATTCAACTAAAATGATAGTTAATGGACGCTTTGGGGCTTGAGTTACTATTTGCAACCCATGAAGAAAATCCTATTCATACTCCTTTGTTGAAGCCCAGTCATTAGTCACTCTTCCCATTTCAAGGGCTGCTGGAAATGCATGAAAATTCATCTCTTCTCCTAAGGGCTTCCTCAGTCACTTCAGTGGAGAAAGCTGCCAAATGCATGCAAAGAGCATACAATGTGCAGAGCTGCTTCAGCTTCCACTGAGATGAATGGAGATGATTGCGCACACTATTCTCTTAGAGTATGTTTTTCATGCTCTACACAACAATCTGGATCAGCCCAGATCTGTTAAAACTTCAGACTGGTGGTAGTTCTATATTTTAAATGACTTGCTGATGCACTTTTGCATCTGTTAATGTGCACATTCGTTCTGGAGAGAATATTTCTCATCTCTGTTGTATAGGAACATAAAGTGGATTGGGTTGTAGCCATTGCTGTATAAAATGGAAGGGGGCAGAATCTAATGACCCTTGGTACTGCTTTTTAAATAGAAAACTAATTGTAACTCTTCACATTGTGTTGTCCCAGTAAATTCAACGTAAGTGTTTACATTGTCATTAGAAACACGCCTACGTGAATCTTACATAAACTTTAATGAGGCGGTTTTTGTTGAGTAAGGCTGTTAAGTAACTTACGTAACAACTTGAGTTGTTTCCATTATATTTGAATTAATGGATGATGCTCATTGTTGCTGGAACAGATTTCCCCTTGCTGTCTTCCCCATCCCACAATCTGTTTGAGTGTCCCCCAACTCTCTAAAGCAAATTTGGGTGGCTGCAGGGGAAGGAGAGGAAGCTGACAGTCACAACTGTATAGTGCCCAACGATTTTGCATGGTATCTAATACAGTCCCCCCACATCTGCTGTAGAGAACTGGGGAATCACAAAAAATTATTCCTACTCCATTCTGCTAACAGATGCTGCCTTCTTTTAAACATACTGATATAAAATACTGGTATACCAAATAATATTTCCATTTTTTTAATACACCTAATGATTTTTTTGGGGGGAATAGTATTGCTAGAATATGGCATTTTGCCAAAACAGGGCTGAAATTGAGCTATGAGGCAAAAACACCTTCATTTTTTTCATGAACTTCTGCATGTGCCCAAAGATCATCCCTAGAATCCATGTAAAATACTGACTTGTCAAACACAGAAATGCCTTTTTTTACATGTAAGAGAATATTTTATCTTGGTGATTTAATTTATTTTTGCCAAATTGATATTTTTATGTCCTGCTACTGCCTCTAGTCCCATTACATATAAACTTTCTCTTTTAAAAAGAAATATAACTAATGAGATAATGTTTACAGAAAACTATTATTTTGCACTAACGAGTATTGAGAAAAGAGACCATTGGCTTGTTGTGAAAATTTTAAAAAACACCAGATCTTTATACATTTTGCTGTGGCCATTCATGGCGTTTTTGCAGCTGGGTTGTACCGATTCTTGAAATTCTACTCTAAGGAAGAAAGAACATAGATTTATTCTGTGCCCAATATTAAATATAAAATAAGTTTTGCTCTTAAGACATGTTGCATAATCATTCTTGCATTTGCATAAGGCTTTTGATATGCCTGCTTTACTGTGTGCTCATCTGAAATTTAATAAAGCAGAGTTAATTAATATTGGCGTAACCTTTAATGCTTTGAAATTCCAGACTACTCACACGTTTAGTTTGTATTTCATAGTAGGGAGTTTTATATTCTAGTTAAGAAGTACATCTAACCTTTTCTTTCTCCGATTGTCCAAAATATTGCTTGCAGTTTTGTATGATCCCTTTCATAACTGTTAGAAATGTACTTACATACAACTCCTATGCATCTTAACTTAAAAATAAATTCCTTTATCTTCAGTGGAGCTTATCTTCAAGGAAGTGCATGTGCAGGATTGTGATCTTAACCGATTAACATTTTGAGCATAGTTTAGTTGGAGCAGCAGTATGTAAATTTAAATTACACCTTGTACAGAAATTTTGTTTATAAAATGTTTACCAGACACCTCTGTTTCTAAGGTGTATTAGTAAACGATAATTGCCTAAATCATGAGGCTGTACTGGGTTTGTTTTGACCTTAATTTGGAAATCTTTTAATAAAACTGCAATAAAATGGGAGAGAGCTTTTATTTTGATCAAGTCAACTTGTGGTGACGGGTCTATTTCTTGACGCAGATATGAATTGCAGTAACTCCATATTGAATGCATTGACAAATGGACATATCGTCAATGGACATTTGGACTTCACTTCCCCAGCTCAGCTCAATGGAATGAGTGCCAGGCACGAAGAATGCCTAACACTGATAGCACCTAATGCACTAGCCTCTGCTAATAAACATACAGTCAATGTGGGCAATAGTGTTGAGGAACCAGAAAAGGTTGTAAACGGCTCTTCCGAAATGTGTGGCTCTTTGCATCTGAATGGAAGCCCAAGTAGCCTTGTTTCAAGCAGGCCATCATGGGTGGATGATCTCGGAGATACATTGCACTATGGACATTACCATGGTTTCGGGGACACTGCTGAAAGTATTCCTGAACTTAACAGTGTTGTTGAACATTCCAATTCTGTTAAAGTTGCACAGAAATATGATAATACTGTCTTGGGTACAATGTATCTCTATCACGGTTCCTAAAGTTGTCAATACCACATTTTTTGTGGGCGTCGGAACATATTTTGGAAAAATACTACTAAGCAATGTAATTTGCCTGGGGGGGCAGTATAATCTGAAGGATGCAGCAAGTAACAGTTTTTACACGTTGTTTAAGAGGATTTGACACTTGATAGCCTTATGCTTCTAGTTTTGCATGCACAGAATCCATTAGTTATACGAATAGGTGCTTTTTCAATGGAATGTTTGGTCTTTTTTATGACGAGTTCTAGTTTTGTACTTTTTTTCCTACGCTTATAAACACTGTACTTTTGTTTTTCTCTTTAATTAAGCTCTTTTAAAACTAAACTTTGTGGCAAGAATCTCATTTTTGATATTAGGAAAGTACAAATTCTCTAATTTAAGATATATCTGTTGAGACTATGGTAAGCAATATCAGTGCCAGCTATGACTATGCAAGGAGTGGGTGGTGACAGGAAAAGCAGTTGACGCAACCTGTTGCCTCGCTTCTCAAAAGGAGTGGCTTTTCTTTTAATAAGTTAATAAATGAACTACTTATAAATGCAGTAAGTAGTGGTTGTATAGTTCTTGATACGTTTTGTTTCATAGTTACATTTGGGTTGCTGCTTTTTTAAAAAAAATGATTAGCTTTTTGTATTATAAAGTTCACAAAACTGATTCCTAGTATACAACTGAAAGCAGAAACGGGGCACTTTTTCCTTTTGCTTTGCTGCAGATATGCATGCTATTTTACCATAGCTCACAGAATGGCATGATGGCACCTTTTTACTATGTATGTGAATTATAACAAAAAACTGTTACTCGTTGAAATGTTGTCTGGTCAATATATTTCAGCTTCATGTTTTGTTACTCGTATAACATGAATATATTTTTCTTTTTTTAAGAGGAAAAACACATTGCTTTAAAATGTTATATATTTCCAGCCTGATGTAGGGGCTGTGTTGTTGTTGTTTTTTAAGCCAAATTCAATGGAAATGCATTGTTTAAAGAGTGAATAGATGTATATGCAGAATATGTAAACGTGCACTGCGAAAGCTTTGTAATATTACTTTTGTGATTTTTGGGTAAAATTGATGGATGGAGAAAGTGTTGAACTAAAAGCAAACTGTGTGCTTAACTTGTGTTTGTATCTTTTCGTTTCTAAAGGGACCTTTACAAACTGAATTTAAAATAAACAAGCAAACTCCACCTTGCATTTTAGTTTTGTGTTTTTGTGCAGCAGCAGTATCTGTCTTACGTCTGTCATTTGGCTGCCAGAGCTTTTCAATATGCAGTGACATTAAGTGAACAGTATAATAGA
Organism: Podarcis filfolensis; assembly: GCF_964270895.1. NCBI lineage: Eukaryota > Metazoa > Chordata > Lepidosauria > Squamata > Lacertidae > Podarcis > Podarcis filfolensis. The sequence goes on along the minus strand of NC_139607.1, from coordinate 25,710,116 downwards.
ATTTTGCCTGATGTTGCTAGGGGACATTCCTAATAGGGGTGGAACCTCCTGCTGGAAGGATGAGGCAGATAACGTTTTGGGGTTTTTTTTTAGTCCTGGATAAAACGTAATTCAACCTCTGATTTTGCTATTTCTCACAATTCAGGAGCACGATGGGTGCATTTAGTATTTATCAAGGGGAGAAAAATATAAAACCACAGAAACCCCCATTATGAAGTGAAATACTACACAGCATAGTAAGGGACAAAACTGAAATAAAACATAGTGTGACAATGTTAAGGCATACGGGCTTCAATGTGGTTTACTAGCGAAAAGTCATCCTCTATACTTAGGACTTAAAACATGTATAAACATATACACACTCAATCTGAGAATCTATTTGGATAATTACAGTTTCCCGCACTAATTTAATACTGAAATCCCATTAGCATGGCACACATGTAAGATACTACTTCTTGTAATAGTTGTACCTGCTCAAGTATACAGGCTCTACACATTTAGGACATTGTTTCACAGTTGTCTGATTCACAGGAGCCCCTGCATATGAAGAGGTGCTTGTGCATTGGAATTTCTCTGCAGATAGCCACATGCAAGCTCTTTGCTGTTGCAGGAAGAAATGACAGCAGCAGGGCTAAAAGGTCCTAATTGGCCATCAACATGGCCTGCACATGTGTAGTGCATAAGTTTTTAAAAAATTAGTGTGTTCTGTCACTCTTTTTTGGTCCTCTGTATCTTGAAACAAACAACGTAAATAGCTATCTAGTGTATCACTAAAAGAATGCTGATTGGAATCCTTTCGTGCTGAGTTTACTCTGTGTATTAAAAGGTGAATTCCTTTATCCAAGTGTAGATCCTTACATAACCAAAACAGCACCATTCATGCACAATAGGGGAAGTAGCAAGCCGGAGGGGGGGTTTCAATGGGGACCCTGCGTGTTCAATGAGCATGGAATCCTGCTTAACTACTAGAGGTGAAGCAGAAAACCATATAGGTGGAGTAAATGGAATGGAAGACTAGAGGGTATGGCTGGCTCCTAAGAACCCTTTTTGTTGCCCATGGGATGGGCAGGTGGGACTTGCATCTGAGAAGTGGCAAAGAGACTTGCAAAACAGTTTGACACCCCCCCTCATGTGATATAATGGTGCCATGTGATTTAACAGTTGGGAAGCCCCAACTACCTGTCAGATTTGGCTCGCAAGGCCAATCCCAATAAGGAACTGGCCTGTGGAGCCAAGAACATTCCCAACCCCTGTGATAAGGTGTTGCATCTAACAGGCATGAGTTGTGCTTTTGTTAAGACTAAAGCGTGCTTATTTAGAAGTAAGTGCTGTGTCAATTTCAATGGAACATCTCTAGACTGGTATCAACCCACAATTTTCAGAAGAAGAAACTACCTTTGTGCCAAAATTTCCTGCTCCCATCTGCGTGAACATATTGAGGAAAGTTTGAAAAAAGTACTAGAGCATCACACTATAACATAGATCATTTATTATGATCGCCAATGAAAATTAACACACAGGGTAATCTAAGATTCACAGGGGCACCAGCAGAAAAAAATGACACCTGCTTCCTAATTAATTTTGATGAAAGAAAAAATCAACAGCTACCTGTTCAATAGCATAAGAACCATTCATCACTCGAACAGTAAGAGACCAGAGTACAGTTGTTAAAGAAGACGAATCAGCCTTCCTCTGGATTCCTGACTCCAACTGCAATATTTAAAAAGCATAGCCCACATACTCTTCTCCAATTCCACAGGGACAAGAAGTTCCTTAAGTGGAATTGTGTTAAATTGGCCAGGTAGCAAAACTCAAGGCAGAACATTCAAATGAGTGTTAATGTTATCCTGTATCTGTTAACAGGATCTGGCAATGCCATTATTTAGGAAACTTCTTTAAAATTGTGGTGAGCAAGACATGTCAGATTAAATTCATAGGTGGTGCAAATCTAGGTTCATTTGCCCTGGATACAAGAGAGCTGAACCTTCTTTAGAGTCTTAATTACCCAAAGGAGATGCTCAGCTTAATCATGACCTGCCAACAACAGCAAATTCAACAATCATTTCAAGAAACATAGTCACTTCAAGATACACAGCCGCATTCCCCACATAGGACAGTAAACCTAAAGTCTTTGTAATGAAACTCTTGAATCCTTTCCAGTTGGAAGTTGAAGCTGATATTCCATGTGGAAATGTCAAAAGTAAGTTCAGCCAAACACTACTTGGTGTTAAAAGCTTGAATAGCTAGTAGAATAGAATGGCCACTCCATGGGTGGGAGGACCCTAGAGCTGGCTTGTCACCACAAAATGTTATTTTTGCTTTGCTCTGGGCTAACAAAGCACTTTTGGAAGTCTGTTTTAGTTGCATCTTGTATATTTGTTTGGAAAGGCCTGGATTAAAAAAAATTGTAGAGTTGGAAAGGACCCTGAAATATATATATATATATTTGCACATTAGAGGTATACGATTGGCCTACAAGACGTAACCGGCTGTGTTCTTAGATAAATAAGATACTATTCATTGTATCCAGAGGGACATGGGTGGCGCTGTGGGTTAAACCACAGAGCCTAGGACTTGCCGATCAGAAGGTCGGCAGTTTGAATCCCTGCGACGGGGTGAGCTCCCGTTGCTCGGTCCCAGCTCCTGCCAACCTAGCAGTTCAAAAGCACGTCAAAGTGCAAGTAGATAAATAGGTACCGCTCCGGTGGGAAGGTAGACAGCGTTTCCGTGCACTGCTCTGGTTCGCCAGAAGCGGTTTAGTCATGCTGGCCACATGACCCGGAAGCTGTACGCCGGCTCCCTCGGCTAATAAAGCGAAATGAGCGCCGCAACCCCAGAGTCAGCCACGACTGGACCTAATGATCAGGGGTCCCTTTACCTTTACTTTATTCATTGTATCAAATTGTAAATTTCAACAGAAGTAACTCATAAAGTTCAACAAATGAACAAAGCAGAAGACCCAGTGGATCAGATCATTCTCTAGTCAGTTCACGCATAAGGTCCATCATTTGATACAATGAATAGTATACCTTATTTATCTAAGAACACAGCCGGTTATGTCTCATGTGATTATTGAGGATGCTTTATGTGACCATAGGTTTGTTTGCTGTTTTGTTACGATTGGCCTATAGCAAATACTTGGCCGATTGTTTCAAATCATGCGATTTTCTTCTGAAGCGTTTGGCCATTGCCAATGTTTTCCTTCTCACACTCCTTCATTTGTGCTTTTCATTCCACCGGGTCACACCCTCTCCAGCACCAAACTTCATAGCTCTTGGTCTGCAGTCTGCGATTGCTTGGGGAAAACCCTGGAGAGGAGGGGACTTAAGACGGCTGTGGGGAGGCAGGAACTTTCCATCTTGGCAACTGATCCATGTAGCAAGACCACCTGGGGGGGGGGTGAGCTGCTGTACTCATTAGGCCTGACACTCCTGGACAGAAGGTGTTTTTGCTAATAAAGAGTTGACCCCAACTTGCATGGTGTGATTTACTACCTGCTCGCTTCTGACATTACAGCCCTGGTGGGCAACCTGTGGTCATTGCTGATGGGCTGAAACTCGTCAGCCCGTTTTCAGTAGGCTCTCCCACAGTTTGTTTCCAAAGATCAAAGTGGCAGCTGTGTGCAACCAAATCATACTAGAGAAAGAAAAGTACGTGTGTCAACCCCAATTAAAAATTCCCTGTCCACCAGTTTGATCTGTGAAGGAACACATACGGGTTGCTCTATGGTTCTTGTATGTTCACCACAGATGAAGAAGAAGAGTTTGGATTTGATATCCCGCTTTATCACTACCTGAAGGAGTCTCAAAGCGGCTAACATTCTCCTTTCCCTTCCTCCCCCACAACAAACACTCGGTGAGTGGGGCTGAGAGACTTCAAAGAAGTGTGACTAGCCCAAGGTCACCCAGCAGCTGCGTGTGGAGGAGCGGAGACGCGAACCCGGTTCACCAGATTAGGAGTCTACCGCTCTTAACCACTACACCACACTAGGGAAAATAACTTGTTGAAGAGGAGGCCATTTTAATTGGGAAAACAGCATAAAGAGAAAAGGGTTCCCTTGGTTCCCAGCATAGAGAGAAAAGGGCTCCCTTGGTATTATGGCAGCTGTTGGATTTGGTGATCAAATCAACTTCCATGGAATGCAAGATGATGTACATAGGGTTCCCAGGAAATCCTGCATCTGTGTACTGACTGGATTGAGACTTGCTTAGCTGAAGCAGAGTGTTTTCCTTGGGCTGTTTCTAAAAAAAAGAATTCAGAGATCCTAGCCATATATCTGATCTCCCATGTCACAGCTACTTTGACCTAAAGTCTCTCAATTCTCAGCTGGCAGTACACAACCCAAGTGTTCACAAAGACAATAAGTGTGTGCTTACTCATAATTGTTCTTTGTTATAAGTTAATGCTGTTATGCTGCATATTATCTATATCTATCTATCCAAACTATCAAGTACTTAGCCATCTCATTAATGGCTGTGTTTTAGCCTGTATTTTCATCTTGTGAACCGCCCTGACATCTTCGGATAAAGGGCAGTATATAAACTAAACATGACAATAATACTAAATAGATCTCCTCAACCCATCTTTTTTTCCCCAAAAATTTTATTGGTTTTCACAATATTATAAACAAACAAACAAACAAACACACAAGACAAACATAATTCATTTGAAAATTACACTTATTAACTTTAAGTGGCTTCCTCACTTCCCCTTGGATGAATTTCATTGCATGTCCTTTTAATGGTTTTCCAAATCTCAATTCTTATGAAATTTAACTTAAACATTAACATCCTTAAATCTTCACCTTACGAAATTAAACATATTAATTCATCACTTAACATAAATAAAATCCTAAGTCAATTAAGTATCTGCAAGCTATTTTCAATTAATTTAACTTAACAAATTTAACTAAATAATCATTAAATTTATTCCATTCTTCCTGATACTCCTCCTCCTTCTGGTCGCGGACTCTTCTGGTTAGGTCAGCTAGCTTCGAAAAATCCATCATCTTCAACTGCCATTCTTCTATTGTTGGTAATTCTTGGGTTTTCCACTTTTTAGCTAACAAAATATGAGCAGCAGTTGTGGCATACAAAAATAATTTTACATCTTTCTTGGGCAATTCCAAACCTGTTATTCCAAGAAGAAAGGCCTCTGGTTTCTTTATAAATGTATATTTCAACATTTTTTTCAGTTCATTATAAATCTCCTCAACCCACCTTGACTGGATGCTCTGCAGCTGGCCTCTCACATCAACTTTCACACCTTGTGGCTGCTGATCAAATTCTCCTTCAGGGTTGATTTAAGTTCCTTGGCAAATCACTAATTTGATTTCACCATTCTTTCTTATAATGGCTTCTATCATCTCCTGGTGAAATTGTCTGATTGCTGTTAGCTCTGTTTACTTTATCTTGGCATGTGCACCAGATCAGTTTTCCACTCCAGTGAGACTTCTGCCAAAGTCGGCTACTCCTCACTTCTCTGAAAGATGAAGTGCGCTGGAGTAGTCACTACCTGGATAGAAAGGGTGTGTGTGTGTGAGAGAGAGAGAGAGAGAGAGAGGGCGGCGGGGGGCGGGGGAGAGAATGAGAAAGCACATTCAGTGTAATATCAGCTTTGCTGTATTTACAAATACACAGCGGAACCTAACGGAAGCAGAACTACAGCAAAACTCCTAATATGGCATCAGTTTCCCAAAGCAACAGTCTAGATCTGCACACATGCCACACCTACGCAGGCTGCTTCCACCCTAGCTAAATTTAGAGCTCAAAATTATCCAAACTCTGCTTCTGTCCAGTTTCAAAACTGCAACGGAAGTTCCTCTGCCCCTCTCCCACTGGCTAAAGAGTTTCACATGCCAAAGGGAAGGGGGGGGCGTGACATTTCCATCAAGGTGAGAGGCCCAATTATACTAATTAAGACAGTCAAATTCATGCCACTATGTTCCCTTTATTACATTCTTTGTTTTCTTATCAGGCTTACCAATTTGTAGATGGGAGCCTTCAGAGCTATTGTTCATGCATAAAGAGTTTATGATGGCTTAAATTCCTCCACATAGAGGAAGTTAACCTGTGAGCTAGCGTAGCCACATGGTCCAGCTTCAGCACAGATGAACATATTCCAGTTGCCAAGAACTATAGCCTGTCAATGTGGCTGCACCAGGGTGCCTCTTCATGGAGTTTGCAAACTAGGTATTCAAATGCTATCATTCAAAGCCCAGAAAATGAAAACTCTAGTGAGAAGTTTGCATAAGCAACCTTAAAATTTTTAATCTGTTGCAAAAGATTGTGAAATGAAGAAAGTATTATAACTCCAGACGTAATTTCAAGGGTTGTTTTGCTGCAGTCATGCAAGCAAAAAAGTTGTTCCTAACTCTGCACCCCCACCTAGTGGAAATAAAGGGGAAACCATACTCTATCCAGTTTTCATCCTAATTCCAGTACTATAGTATATTTTAGCAGTGTTTTTCAAATCTTTTTCTCTGACCCACACTTTCAGAATAGTTCACTGAAATGTTTACAAGTTTCTTTGATTGTCCTTGAATCTTACTGCCACACCCTTTCATAACCACTGTTTTAAAGTATTCCCCCATTACCAGAACAAATGTGCCTTAAGCAATTTTAGCAGGATATTTCTGCTTCCGCTGTTCGAGTGACAGCAATCCTCCATAGTCTTAGAGCCAGGGTAACACTGCTGCTTTCTGCAACTTTCCCACTACAAATTATTTTTTAGCATTTCTCTGGTTTTTAACTCTCGGTTCTTTTTGTTTCGTTGCAATATGGTGATTTCATTGGATATATATTTGTATTCTTAATCTACTTCTAAGCTATCTTCAAATGGTGCGTGGGGGGGGGCTTGGTCAAGTAGCCCACATATTCACATCCTGCACAGCCCCATCCTGGATCCAGCAACGGGATCTGTAGAGGAGATACCACAGCATTTCTAGCCTGCAGAATGGCATGCTCAGAGGGCAAGTGAAAACATCTGGCAGGAAAGACGTACTCTATGAGCCAGTGTGGTGTTGTGGTTAAGAGCGGTAGTCTTGTAATCTGGTGAACCGGGTTCGATTCCCCGCTCCTCCACATGCAGCTGTTGGGTGACCTTGGGCTAGTCACACTTCTCTGAAGTCTCTCAGCCCCACTCACCTCACAGAGTGTTTGTTGTGGGAAAAGGGGATTGTTAGCTGCTTTGAGACTCCTTCAAGTAGTGATAAAGCGGGATATCAAATCCAAACTCTTCTTCTTCTTCTATGGTAAAGCGGTGTCAAGAGAGGCAAGGAGAATTTCCCAGCAGGATACCCTGGTGCAGTGCCTCCAGGAAGTCTTCCTGGATTTGTCGATCCCTGTACCAATGTACTACAAACTATGTAGGAGCTTCCAGACTGTTGTGATTTTGGTGTGGAATTCAGTCATATCCTAGCCATTTCGGGTTGCACAGTTATAGTGCAATTGCTAGTGAAAACAATTGTGAATACAAACGTGCTTCTCCAAAAGACGGGACTTGTTGCAATAAGAAAAGTGCTGAGGAAATGTACTGGAGAGTGTGGGGAAAGTTTTGCAGAGGGGTGGGAGAACAGAGCTTCAGTACACTGCATCACTCATTACCTCTCCCCATCACTAACAAATCTGGAAATCACTAACAAATCACTAACAAATCGGGAACAAATCTGACAAAATAATAAAAATTGCAGAACAAACTGTGCAAAATAAGAGAAACTATGTTTGTCTGTCCAACTTGTTCTGGGGCAAAATTGTTCGACAAAATTGTCACACTTCTATAGGCTTTTGAGAACAGATAGGGATTCTTTCACTCTTTAGGTGTGTATGTGTTATAGGTTTTGCTGCCTGCTTAAATTGTAATTTTGCTGTCTGAAACAGCATTTATATATTTCTCTGTTTTCATTTTGTATAATAAACCAAGCTTTCTTTATTCTTTTTGTGTGGGGACTTCTTGTGGGCATAAGGTTAAGGGTAAAACACATATTCATAATGGACACTCTAGCAAAAGAATCTAAACATTAGTGTGTATATTACGACACGTGAGTGCTGGACATGCATGTGAGTTCAAACACGTGTAAGTGGTGCTGTTTTGGCTATACAAGCAACGTCACTCACAGCCTGGGTTTCAGAAATAGATTGAATGATAACTGAACAAAACCTTTCGTCAAAGTGAGGTGATGGAAACAAAACCTGCTTGGATGCTAGATGAAAGAAGATCCACGATGCCAATTACCTAATGAGATATGCTTCTCAGAGCAAAAGTTAGAAGGGAATCACACACTTTATAAACAAAACACACTGTATGAAAGAGAGCTTTAATTAAAAAGGAGAGGGATGTCTGCACTTCCAATAAATATATTTGCAACCTGGCGGGAACCGTAACAGAAAAGAAGAGAAATTTGTTGAAGGAAATGTTTTGAAATTGACTTTTGTGAGAGCAAAAGCTGTGAGAGCACGGGGTCTGTTTCCTAGAGCTGAGCTTTTGAAGCATCTGTATACCAATGAATTTGGAAGGGGAACCAGGGATATTTCCTTGGCTCCCTCTGCCCTTGCAGTGCCTACTTTTTCAGTTAAAGCTCAGAAATGGTGCATAAGGTGAATCCATGCCAGCTGCCTTTCAAGTCTGAGGTTCAAGGCCCACTCTGGTTCTGTTCCTGACACTGTCCTCATATACTGAACAGAACTTTTGGCTTGGTGGGCAGTGGCGTAGCGTGGGGGGTGCAGGGGGGGCGGGCCGCACCGGGCGCAACATCTGGGGTTAGGGCAAATCCATGGGTTAGGGGGCGCAAATCCACGGGTTAGGGGGCGCAAATCCACAGGTTAGGGGGCGCAAATTACTTGCCTTGCCCCGGGTGCTGACAACCCACGCTACACCACTGTTGGTGGGCATCCCTTAGCGCCTCCCCAGTCCCTGGAGACTTTGCTCAGTTTGGAACTAAAGGGTGGGTCAGCCAGGTTTGGTAACTAAAATAAATAACCTGCAATTTGCTGCTCTTGAATGGTACCTAAGTTTGCTCAAAGCGGCCCCTTAGGTGGTCCCTATGCACCGGCATACAGGCTAATACAATGAGCTTTTGTGGCTAATATAATATAATTTCAATCACTAGGTGGTGCTGGACTTTTTTGTATATAGGTGGAGTTAGGTGCTTTCCTCATTCAAGAGAGACAATAAATGCATTTACAGTGGTACCTCTGGTTACATACGCTTCAGGTTACAGACTCCGCTAACCCAGAAATAGTACCTCGGGTTAAGAACTTTGCTTCAGGACGAGAACAGAAATCGTGTAGCAGCAGCGGCAGGAGGCCCCATTAGCTAAAGTGGTACCTCAGGTTAAGAACAGTTTCAGGTTAAGAACGGACCTCCGGAACGAATTAAGTACTTACCCCGAGGTACCCCTGTACTAGCTTTCCTGTTTGTTGTGTTCTTCTAAGTTTTCCTCTTTTTTTTAATTAAATTTTTATTAAGTACAAATTAGAAAACATACATATTTACAACAAAAGAAACTACAAAAGAAAAAGAAAATACATATAACCAAGGAAAAAAATTAGAGAATACTTTGTCTCTTTTCATATTTACAGTTATTTATACCTCTATAAAATGCTATTCACAATAAAGGAGGGAAATAAAAGATAAGATATCAGAAAAAAGAAAAAAAGAACAAAGAAAAAATAAATAAGTAAAAGAAAAGCATCATAGGTGAACATTTTTAAAAGTAAATAAGTATTCACTATACATAACTGTTTCCATCTATATTTATATTCAATTGTATAATTTCATCTTGTCCTTATCTACCTTAAAAAGTGTTGTTGTTTTTTAAAGACTTCCACCGTTTGCCTCACGCGTTTTTAATAATCCGTTTGTCAGATCCTCTGTTCTTCATATTTTCCCTTTGGATTTCCTTAATGTCTCACTTTGTATTTTTTATATTACGCACAAGATTATTCTAAACACAACCAGATTTTTGTAGTCGGGCCCTGGTTTTGTAAATAATAATTTAAGAACTCCCATTGCTTCATAACCATAGTTTTGGATTTTCTCCTTATTATATCTGTCAGTTTTGCTAGTTCCAGGTACTTGCAAAGTTTCCCCAACCATTCACTTTTTGTTGGGATGCTGTCTTCTTTCCAATAGCTAGCAATCAAAATTCTTGCTGCTGTTGTCACATATAGAAATAAGTTAGTTTTATCTTTTGGGATATCTTTATCTAGAATTCCTAGTAGATATGTCTCTGCCTTTTTTGTGTGTGATGTCCTTATCAATTTTTTTATTTCGTTGTGGATCATTTCTCAAAAGGGTTTAATCTTTGGGCAAGTCCACCACATGTGGTATACCATGTGTTCTTCTAAGTTTTCCATGAAGATGCTCCTGACCATCTGCCCCTTGCCAGGAGATGGTCCGTTCCACTCTTTATCTGTTGTAAAAACTGACTCAGGGTCAAAATCACAGTGTGTGTGCGGCATTTCCAGACCTCATTCCCTCATGGACAAGCTTTTGGGGGGTGGGCTGCTTACCAGTGGGTAGGTGGAGCAAGATGCAAAAGTGGGGAAGTGGTGCAGCTCAGTGGTGGAGCATCTGTTTTCCAAGCAGAGGAGGTCCCAAGTTCAAAACCTGGCATCTCGAGGGAGGGTTGGGAGAGACAGCCTGAAACCCTGGAGTGCTGCTGCCAGTCAGTGTAAACAATACTGAAATAGGTGGACCAGCTGTCTTGCTTGGTATAAGGCAGCTTCCTATGTTCCTGTGTGACTGTTAACCTAGGTTTCTACATGCTCCTTTCTCCAGCTGATGAAATATGATCGTCCAAGGACACATTCCTGCCAGACGAAAGCATTTGAGAAGTGCACGCAGCAAGGTCAGGGAAGGATCTCGGTCTGGGCAAGAATGGGACCTAGGAAGAGTCCAAAGGACAACTAGAAAATTCTGGAGGTTCTCCATTCCCTTGTGTTTGGAAGACACGTTTAGGTTCTGCGAGGGGGGAAATTATTGTATAATAGGAAATGAACTTATGAAAATATTATGGTTTACTTGGAAATGTCAGCATCAACGAGGCAACCCTTTGCATGCCCTCCAACATTTCCATGATTAATAATAATAATAATAATAATAATAATAATAATAATAATATTTATACCCTATCCATCTGACTGGGTTGTCCCACCCATTCAGGGCAGCTTCCAACATATATAAAAAAAGAACAAAACATTAAAGAAACATCACCATAGATGGCTCTCTCCAGATGTCTTCCAAAAGTTGTTTAGATCTCGCCTTGGCTCGGGGGTGGGGATCACATAACTCCATACCTTCCAACGTTTCTCTGATGAAAATAGGGATGTCCTAAGGAAAAGCGGGACATTCTGGGATCAATCAGAAACCAGGACGGCTTGTATAAATCCAGTACTGTCCCTGTAAAATAGGGACATGTGGAGAGCTTGCCTTTGCCGGAGCGCAGGTCATTGTCTACCATCAAATGGTGGAAATGGAGACACACTTCTTGACATTTGCTAAATGTGCCACTGGCCCCTTCCACACACCAGCCCCTTTTTTGGGTTGGGGGGTGAAATATACTCAGAGTCGCAAGGTGATTTCATGCTCTTTATTCAGCTCATAGTGGTGAGGAGGAATGAATCAAAGTTCCCTCAAAGTATCTGCTTTATATACATTATTTACACAATGGGCTGCACATGATTGGCTAATTCCGGAATTCTACTGTAAGCCAATCAGGTTGTGGATTCACTTCTATCTGGAGCATGATTGGGTGGTTCCTGCCAACCAATCATACTGCTGCATTGTTCTAGGACCAATCAGACTGCTGCATTCTGAATCCTATTGTTCTAGGACCAATCAGACTGCTGCCTTTTGGATCCTATTGTTCTAGGACCAATCAGACTGCTGATTGGATCCTATTCAACTCAGTACATAACAGGGGGTGTCTTTGGGAGCCCGAGGAAGCCCCACAAAGCATGGCAAGGGTAGGTGGTGTTGCTAGGACACCCAAGAGCAAAAAATAATGTCCCTCCAGCCAGGAAGTAGAAAAAAAAGACTTACTGCAGTCAGAATCCTCTGCTTGTCTACGCGCTGAGTTCAATGCAGGTTGTTGTTGTTGTTTAGTCGTTTAGTCGTGTCCGACTCTTCGTGACCCCATGGACCAGAGCACGCCAGGCACTCCTGTCTTCCACTGCCTCCCGCAGTTTGGTCAAACTCATGCTGGTAGCTTTGAGAACACTATCCAACCATCTCGTCCTCTGTCGTCCCCTTCTCCTTGTGCCCTCCATCTTTCCCAACATCAGGGGCTTTTCCAGGGAGTCTTCTCTTCTCATGAGGTGGCCAAAGTATTGGAGTCTCAGCTTCAGGATCTGTCCTTCCAGTGAGCACTCAGGGCTGATTTCCTTAAGAATGGATAGGTTTGATCTTCTTGCAGTCCATGGGACTCTCAAGAGTCTCCTCCAGCACCATAATTCAAAAGCATCAATTCTTCGGCGATCAGCCTTCTTCATTGCAGGTTACTCCCAGGTAAGTGTGACAATGGTACCTCGGGTTAAGAACTTAATTCGTGCTGGAGGTCTGTTCTTAACCTGAAACTGTTCTTAACCTGAGGCACCACTTTAGCTAATGGGGCTTTCCGCTGCCGCCGCGCCAGTGCCACACGATTTCTGTTCTCATCCTGAAGGTCTGTTCTTAACCCGAGGTACTGTTTCTGGGTCTGTAACCTGAAGCATCTGTAACCCGAGGTACCACTGTATATCATAAAACCAGAAAGAAATGTGGTTAAAAATACTGTAGATGTTTTTCAAAACAAACAATTTGGGGGAAATCATTTAAATTTTAATGTAAGCACATTTACTAAATGCCATGAAATTGGACATGAGTCAGTAAATAGTATTTTGGAAAATATCTGCTTAATTAAATCTTCAATCCTACCTCTCAGTACAGTGGGGTGGGGAGCTCATATTGCACTAATATAGTCCCTCTGGAAGAAATGCATTACTATAGAGCAGGGGTCAGCAAACTTTTTCATCAGGGGGCCGGTCCACTGCCCCTCAGACCTTGTGGGGGGCCGGACTATATTTTGAAGGGGAAAAAATGAATGAATTCCTATGCCCCACAAATAACGCAGAGATGCATTTTAAATAAAAGCACACATTCTACTCATGCATAAACACCAGGCAGGCCCCACAAACAACCCAGAGATGCATTTTAAATAAAAGGACACATTCTACTCATATAAAAACATGCTGATTCCCGGACTGTCTGCTGGCCAGATTGAGAAGGCGATTGGGCCAGATCCGGCCCCCGGGCCTTAGTTTGTCTACCCATGCTATAGAGACCCTAGCCCAATTTTTTTTTAACGACAGTACAATTTTTATTCAAGGTGTATTTCAACAATTTGAGCAACTGCATGCTTGATTTAAGGCTAACACGTTGAGAAACATGTGGATATTAAAATATATTTGATGCCTCATTTGGCACAAGAAATAGCACTTCTTGTGCAGTGACCAACCTGATTTTTTTCTTGCACACTGCCAACAAAAGTAAATTACAATAATAATAATAATTATCATACTTGATCATAACTGAAATTATAGATGTCAGAGGAAAATGAAGAAAAAGCAACGCACTTGGCCTCAAAAGAATTTGCATGGAAGATAAACGCAGCAACAAAGTCACAACGGTTGCAAGTCAACACAAAGAAGTGAGGGCACAACTTAAATTTCGAAGCTGTGTTGAAAAAATAGTGTTTGGTTTTCCAACCCCACCACATATGGTACATTGTTCCTTCCGTTTGCTTACACCTCCAGCATGCATTTGAGTTTGTTTTATATATTTTGGCCAATTTGCTGGGGGTCATGTACCATAAATATAGCATTTTCATTTAAAAAAATCCTTTATTGTGTAGCAAGCCGTGAATTTTAAGGGTTTTTTTGCCATAATTTTCCCCAATCATCCATCTGGATGGAATAACCAAAGTTCTTTGACCATTTGATCATCACTTCTTTGACCTCTTCATCCTTAACCTCCCGGTCCAGCAGTAATCTGTACATTTTGGAGAGTATTTTATTTTTATTTTGAAGTAAATCTTTTTCCAACTTTGATATTTCTGTCTCAAAGCCATGTTCCATACCCTATCACACATTGTATTTCACTCCTAGTACCACATGCTGTCTTCAACATGAAGCTGCCTATTCAATGTAATAATTTAGGGCTGCCAAACATCTGGGTTTTCCTGGAAATTGTGTTAAAAACGACATCTGGGCAGATTTTTTGCCAAATTGGCAAAAATGTCCGGGAAGACCCGGATGTATGGTATGTAGGGCATTTTTTTCAAAAATGCTTTTTAAAAATCCCCCAAAGCTTACATTTTGGGGGGAGGAGATGCTTAGCGAACACCTGTCTGCTGAACTTAACTGAAAGGCTTACTCTTAAGATTTTCTTCTTCTTAAAGATGCAGCAGCATATATCAGCATGGGGTGAAAATGGGTGCACAGTATTGCTGCAGAATTGAAGTGGCTTTAGAAATTGGTTTGGGAAAGTGAAAATTGAGTTTAGTAATGAAATAGGGTAGGGAGGGGAAACTCTAGGGAATTAATGTGGGGCCAATTGCAGGTTCAGCCCCAAGCAGTTTACTAACAATTTACTAATTCAAGTGCCTTCCATAATATCACATCACCAACAGTTTAATCACCAACAGTTTTCATATCCCCTTAACATTTTCCTGCAGTTTTAAGTTGTTTGCCTTTTATCATTTATGTTTTCTGCTGCCTTGCCATTTCAGTGGGCAATTACTTGGCGTCTCTTAAGAAGAGAAATAAAACTTCAAGCATGACAGTGTTTGATAAATTGCTAAGCGCCTATGCCTAACACTCTCAAAGAAAGGCATGACAGTTTTAAAATTAACTTTGAACCAAATTTCTAAGCTACCCAATGGAAGTCAGATTGCAAGTCAGATTGTCTGATTTTGTTGATGGAGCCATGCAGTCTGCCTAGAGATTGAATTCTTCCAAGCGTTATAAAGGTTGATCACCAAGGACAAGACTGTGGCCCAGGTGACTGCAAAATCATTTTGAAATGTGGGCAACTTTATCTTTTCCTTTATTTTTTATATTTTTAAGGAAATATTGCCATTTAATGCCATAGGTGTATCTGTTCAGTAGTAGCATGCCCATGTCCCAGTATTTGGAACAAGCCTAGTACAATGGTACCTCAGGTTACATACGCTTCAGGTTACAGACTCCGCTAACCCAGAAATAGTGCTTCAGGTTAAGAACTTTGCTTCAGGTTGAGAACAGAAATCGTGCTCCGGTGGGGCTGCAGCAGCAGGAGGCCCCATTAGGTAAAGTGGTGCTTCAGGTTAAGAACAGTTTCAGGTTAAGTACAGACCTCCGGAACGAATTAAGTACTTAACCCGAGGTACCACTGTATGGCTTTAGTTTCCTCTAGTGATCATTGTGCTTTAGCAGGTAACTTGTCGAGAGAAGTGGAGAGACAGGGGAGGAAAGAGGCATGGGGGGGGGGGAGCAACAATAAACTTTCTCTTTTTTTGGTAATATATGAGCCGAGCTTTTGCGTCAGCATCGTGTGGGTAGGTATCTTGATTTTGTTGGCAGAGCAAGAGATCAGAGGGGGCCCAGGGCATGGCTGGTAGCAACTGATTGGTTGCATTGTGTTCTCTTTGGGGCAGGGGCTGCTGCTAGGTTAAGTTAACCCAACTGAGTTGATGTTGTCTGCTGGGGGGGGGGGTTATTGCATTTGTTCCGCAAAAAAACAACTACTAGGGAAAGTGGATGAGAAGATATACAGCAATCTCTAGGCAAGGAGAGTTGCTTAAATCAGAACAGTATTATCTTCCCCAATGTAAAGTAGGAAAGATAGCTGCATATATTTTAATTTTTTATTGGGAGATCCCACAGACTTCTATTTTAAGTGTCTTTTTCACAGCTGTTGTTATGCTGCTACTAGATCTTTCAACTCAACAGGGACCTCTTCTGAGGTTTCAAGTGGGAAATATATGAGCAGACCCTCAGATCCTTTCCAGTCTGTTAATTTCCCAGAGGTATGAAGTGTCATGTAAAAGTATCAGCTCAGCTCAGCCATATTTTTGGGGAGCAACCCTTGGCATATAAACCAGCGTGAAGTAACTATGAAGTTCATGCATCAGTTTAATTTCCTAGATGATATTTGCATAGCAGTAATGTTATTTTAGCACTCTATACACCCAAACAGCATTGTGAGATAAGACTTTGTGGACACGGTACACGATAACCCTGGTGAAAATCACTCCAAGCTCCATCAAGTAACACATATCTAGAAGGCACAAATCTTGTATCAGTTTCTACTCCCAAAGCCTCAAAACAGGCATTACTGAAATTAGTGTTTAACTTCAGCAGATACGAAACTGAGCTACTGGCTGCAGATTGAAGCTACAGTGAGTGGCGCCTTAACCCGTGACTCTTGTAACAGAATTAAAAGAAGCCATAAATGGTACAGAGGCATATTTTTAACGAATTTTAAATATACATAGAATAAACAAAGAAACTGATCTTCCTCAGTTCCACACACTGGCTGTAATAGAGCCTTGACATAGTGGTGGCAGTAATACTGCACTTTTTGGCAATTACAGGTTGTTTTGGATGAGGAAAAGGACGGACTGCATTCTGGCCAATACAATTGGGCCAGGAGGGATTGAGAAGAGATGGATAAAGGAGCTGTGAATGGGTAATCAAAATGGTAGTTGTTAGGCACCTGGGAAAGAGAAATGCAGCAGTAGCAGCAGCAGAGTGTGTGCACAACTCCTACAATGAAAAGCGTTGGAGTAGAAATATATATTGACTCCGAAAGGGATAAAATTGTGGCAACCACTAGCACAACGGTCACGCCACTAGTGGGAGCCCTGTCCTTAATGTGGTGCAACAGTCAAATCCAACAGGCTGCTTGGGCTGGTAGAAGCATTGTGCTATGTTAATATACAACATTTTTGCATCGTCACACCGCTATCACTTGTGCAACAAGATTAGCTTGTGCAATGCCAGCTCTCTCACCTTTTGCACGAATGTTGCTTTGGATCTTTACGAACCTGCGTATCACGTACCTGGAATTACCGGTAATTTCCTAGGTCAGTTTTATATTGAATTCCATCCAGGCTAGTGATCTTCTTTCTGTGATAGCTTGTTTTGGTTTCCACGCTGGTCATGGATGATGCGAACTTCTGTCTTTTCCAGCCGCCATGGAAATATAGTGGACTAACCAAGAGGTGGGGACTGATTGCTCTGTTCTTCCTCTTGCCAGCTAACTTTGTGTTTCTGTGTTGGCTGCAAAAGAAAGGCAAACCCCATCTTTTGCAACCAGCACAGAAAGCTAATGTGCTGGCGAAAGTGATCCATCCCTCCTCTGCCAGCCTGCTTGGTAGAAGGCATTGCCCCCTCCCCAAGCCTCTTAGCAGACTTGTTAAAAAATGTTCATGATAATAACTATTCTTGCGTACAAGGCTGTTCTAAGCCCTGTCTGTAAATAAAAAGATAAGACAGTCCCTCCCCTGGAGGCTCACAATTGAGCAGACACAACACAAGAAATGGGGAGGAAAACGGAAAGCAAGTGAACAAGCCTATCCAACTTGTTTAATTTATTCCTTAATATCACAGCTGTACAATTTTCATACATACAGAGAGAAATGCATATTGGCTACACCATGTCATGTGGATGCATTTCCAATTATAATACAGTTAAGTGCAACTCCACTTGAAAAATGTACATTTTTTACAACTTATACAAAGTAAAGACTGCTACACTATTATCTGTGACAGTATAAAGCTTTGATTTATGTTAAGTTTCATTACTAAACCACTTCCTGGTTAAATACAAAATATACTAAATCATTTTAAAAAGGCCCTTGTGGTATTTGGCCAGTATATAAAATATGTTGTGTAAAATTTAACCTTTTGCACATTTTTTTAAAAAATAAGCTTGTAACTTGTAAGTTAAACATTTGTTATTGAGCTGCTAGAGTCTGACATGTAACAGGACCCATGCTGTAACTTCTTCTTTGCTATTGCATTGATCGTCACCAGAAGAAACGA
This sequence comes from Podarcis filfolensis, assembly GCF_964270895.1. Classification (NCBI taxonomy): domain Eukaryota; kingdom Metazoa; phylum Chordata; class Lepidosauria; order Squamata; family Lacertidae; genus Podarcis; species Podarcis filfolensis. The sequence continues at coordinate 25,692,051 of NC_139607.1, read as the reverse complement.
GCACCCTGATCCTAAACACATCCCTTAGAAGCAAGTCCCATTGAAAGAAATGATCCTCAATTCCCAGCAAGTTGTTTAAAATTGGGTGTAAGGCTGCAATCCTAAACCACTTTAGTAGAAGTAGCTAGGACTGAAAAAAATCGGAACTTATTTCCAAGTAAACAGCCATAATCCAACTCAAGAGTTAAGTGCACTTAAGCCCAGTGAAATCAATGGGCATAAATATACTACACTCTTATAATGGATTTGATTGATGTGTTTAGGACAAGTTTGCAATGCACTGCTAGTTTATTTAACAGACTATAGAACAATTTTCTGGAAAGAGCAACGGCATTCCCATTTAAAGAAAAAAAAAAAGGGAATGCTATCCAATAAATGTTTACTATCTACATTTTCATGGGCAGTTTTACCAACTTGTGGAAGTATGTTTTTAATAAAGATGAACCCAGACTTTACGTGCCAACTCTTTATCATCTAACTGTACGTTTGGGCCCAAAGAACCGTTTTCTTGTTGACAGCTGTATCAAAGGAAAAAACAAACATTTCCTCAGTCGCCATCCCTATTACAAGAATGCTTTGATTTGTAACCTCCTTAAAAAATATACATTTTACAATCCTGGCACCTCCACAAAAGGTGAGACAAAGAGAATAAATATTTGTTTTCACTGCTTTATTATCCTCTCATTTAGAAACTACCTGTTGTAGGCTCTTTCTTTTTTAGATTTCTCCAGCGCTTTGTCCATAGTTTTCTCATTTTCTCCTCTGCATTTGGGACAGTACCACTTGCCCTTTGGTTTATGATTGAGTCCCACACACGAAAAGTGAAACCATTCTATTGGGCACTCATCATTATCACAGCCTATCATTTCTCCATAGGAGACCTGATTACACAGACAATAGGTTGGCTCATTCGGATCAATGGGGAGGTCGGCTGGAGAAGCCTCCCTCTCTGCTTTGGCCTTGGACCGCTTCTTTTTATTGGACTTTTTCGCTTTCTTCTCCTTAGGAGTTCCTGAGGTGATATCGTCGTGGTCGTGATTATTAGAAGCGTTCTCTCGGTTCTCGTTATTTCTTTGCCGCCGGGACCGTTTGTTGTTGGGCTTCTCGGCCTGAGTGATTGTCTCGTTCTTTGACTTATCTTGGTTAGTTTTGCCACTGTTCCCAGTCGTGTCATTGGTCTCTTGGCAGGTCTCAAACAGTTCTACGTGGCTGTCAACTTGCCTGGTTCTGTTCTCAACAAGTTCTACCATTTGGCTGACAATCTGGATCTTCTCGTCTCCCAGTTCTTGACTCCGGATCAGGGCTCTCTGTATTAAGTGCAAAAGCCTCCTCTTTTGTACTGCATCGGTCTCCCGTTTGAATTTTTCGTAATAATCATCCAGCTCCTTTAGGATCTCTGTGAAGAAAGGATAAGATTATATTATTTCCCAACCTCATGCATAATACAGCACTTGAGCTTTGTCACAGATATGTCATCAAAAGTTTTTTTTTGGGGGGGGGGGGACGGACACATAAAACTTCCCACACTTTAAAGTGTGGATTCTAAACACAGGTACTCTGAGGTGAGTTGCATTGAAATATGTCCCATATAGCTACAGTAAGAACAAAATAATGGAACTCCTTTCCTAGGGAGGCTAGCTCCACCCTATGTTTACTATCTTTGGCAGTAGTCTTATAGCAAGATCTTCTGGGATGAGCAGGGCTAGGATCTAACACATCTCTGCCTGAGCAGGGAGGTTCCTACTGCAGCCCCATCCCCTACTCAGCCCAGATAGGCATGCATATCTCCCTAGCTCAGAATGGGCTCATTAGCTGGGTGTCAAGCATGCATTAAGTCCTCAAAAAGGGGCATTGCTTGGGCTGACAGGTGGGAAGATTTAGGCTGCACCCTGAGCCCATTCTGCACGCTCACTGTGAACTGGAAGCCCAGCACTAAGTCAGGAAAAAAGGGGCATAGCTCAAGCTCTGTTTAAAGGCTTCTTTCCTCTCCGCTAGGGTTAGGCCAGCTCAACCAGTGGTAGACTTGCTCCAGAATGGAGTTTAATTTTTTTTTAAAAAAAATTATTAGTATTTTCCACACAACAACAACACGAAAGATATCGAAAAATAATAATACACAACACACAAAAATCAATATTCGAAAACTAAAGAAAGCAACAACAACAAAAAAACCCAAATCCATATCTTACAAGTTAATATTATAAACACTAAAACAACAACAAGACATTGACTTCCACCAATTCCACAGCACCTCCTTTATCTCTCATTGTGTCTTCCTGTCTTCCCGTTTTCTTTATCATCTCTATCCTAACTCCAGAATGGAGTTTGGATCTTGCATACTTTACACCAGGGGTTGGCAAACTAAGGCCCAGGGGCTGGATCAGGTCCGCGGACTGTCCATGGATTGGCGTGGGGATTCTGTTCCTTCGGGCTGTGCCATCCCCCTCCTAAACACACACTGCGGCGGCGCCTTCTCCCTCCCTCCTCCTGGCTTCTCCCTGCCCTGCCTAGAGGAGGAAGGGGGCTGGGCTGAGCTGGCTGAGCCCCATTTTAAGCAGCCCCTCTCCGGAACCAACACTTTTGCGCCGCTCATCTTCCCGCCACCGCCGCCCTGGTGCTCCTGTGGGCCAGAGAGCAGAGCGACGAGCTCCCTCTGCCTGCCCATGAGAAGCAGCAGTGGCGGCAGCCCCCAGGAAGGTAAGCGCAGCAGCTGGGGCATGGGGAGGACTACTTGCCCCCCTTGCCTCTTCTTCCAGCCCCCCCCCGGTGCCACTTCTCTGGGCCATCACAAGGTCTGAGGCACAGTGGACCGGCCCGCGGCTTAATTTTTTTGCCAGCCCCTGCTTTACACCCAACTTAACACCAGGTTCTTTGTGTACAGGCCTGCCCTGCGTGCAGTGGCGTAGCGTGGGTTGTCAGCACCCGGGGCAAGGCAAGTAATTTGCACCCCCTAACCCGTGGATTTGCGCCCCCTAACCCGTGGATTTGCGCCCCCTAACCCTAACCCCCAGATGTTGCGCCCGGTGCGGCCGGCCCCCCCTGCACCCCCCACGCTACGCCACTGCCTGCGTAGCAAGCAAAAGCTGTGCTTTTCCAGAGGGCTGACAAGACAGTTTGTGGGAATGCTCTGATTTTATTCTGCTTGTTTTCTATCTGCGGCTTAACAAACGAGCTATTCTTGCCTCTGTTTTGCTTATAGTGTTTTATTTTGTATTTTGTGAGCTGCCTTGGAGATCTCTTTTTCCTTTTTTAAAAAAAGGTCAATTGCCTAAAACGCTTAATCAACATTTAAAGCGTTTGAATACGCACAGGACTTGCTGCATACTAAGTAAACAAGCCCTCTTTCTGGGCAAATTGCAAGGTGCAGCTTAACCTCACTGACATCAGCTTGGGTCTTACTCCCAGGTAAGTCTTGGGCACAGGGTTGCAAGCCCAAGTCCGCTATACCCAGTCAGGGAAAAGGGTGGAGTAGAAGTAGATATATAACATATATGAGAATTGGTAGTTTATTAAGTTTGAATTCATGTTTATAACGGGTAAAACATAAGTAATATAGCAGCTTTATATGGTAAGAAAAGAACACCATGGATGGTTGGGTGGGAAGTCATGGATATGAGAGATTGGTGCTGAATGTTGTTTAAAAGAATTTGCAAAATCTGAAAAATTAATTAAAAAGCTTGTGGTTAAAAAAAAAGGAATATACAACAACTTCCGTTGCTTCGCATTTTAAAAGACGTGCGCATAGCAGGTGTCCCGCGTGTACCAAAATACGTAACGTGTGAAAGGAAGGAAGCAAAAAAAAGGGGGCGGAGTTGTTTTTTACAACAAGAGTGTCGTTTTAGGTTACCTCCTGGTGCCAAAGCGCACACGGTGAGAAACCTGAAGAAATAAAACAAAACTAAATTGCTAATGGTAAATGCCGGAGGAGGAAAGCAATAGGGTGAAGAGCCGGAAGGGGTTAAAAAAAGTAACTACATGCCCCGCCCCTTCACCACAAAAAAAGGGTCTCCGCGCCCACTGAGCCATTGGAAGAGGGTCCTGTTTATCACACCCACCTACCCGGGCCCTCAGCCAACCAGAGAACGCCTGCCGCCCTTGCCCCGCCTCCTCCTTTTCGGGAGCGAGGCCACACCCTCCCCACGGGATGCGTCTTCGGGGTCCATTGTTCTTAGAAGGGAAGTGGCCGTGTTAAGAGCCGTTTCTCTCCTCCCCCCGCCGCCTTTTTACGGCTTCCTCAGCAGAACGTACGCGAGCAGAAGAATCTGCTCGGCCGGCCAATCACTACCCAGCAAATCCAAGCAGTGCCCGCCTCAGACTGAAGCAAGCCATACGGAGTAAAGATTCGGACCCAATAGCCCGCCCTCTGCCTTAAGCGCGTCTCCGCCAATCGAAAGGGAAAGCCCCAAGCGAATCTCCACCCGCTTTAAGCCAATGTTCCAATCAGATGTTTAAAGGCGGAGCTTACTGCGACCCTCATATTTCCACATCCACCTGTCAGTCACCATTAGCTTCCGACGCTTCCTGCAACTAGAGGAGCCAATCACAGGCTAAGAAACGGACGGGGCAGTTCGAACTATTACAACAAACCTCCCACTGCTTCTCTCTCTCTCTCCTTCGCTCCCTCTCCCCCTCCCCAACCCGGTTTCCACCGTTCGCTTTCGTCAGCGCCACTAGAAGGCGGGGCTTCGTAGAGAATTCAGCGGGACCAATCCCTGGGCAACAGGGCGGGGCCACGGCTGTTTCATGAGGGAAGTTCTGGCCAATAATGGGAAAATGGAGGCGGGGCGGGCACAACAGGGTAATGACGGTGACTATAAAAGCCGCTGTGACGGCGCTTCTCACTCTTTCTAGAGCTGAAGCGCGAAGGTGCCTCCCTTTAGCGCAGTACGGAGTGCTTGTGGCTGGTTGAAATGCCCGCCCTTGTCCTTTAAAACAACAGCCCCCCGCCTCCCGTTCTTCCTCATCCCCTAACCACGCAGTCAAGCCCTCAAGTTTTGATGTTTCGTCACTTTCTTTATCTCGCGCTTCTCCTCTCTCCCTATTTACGACACATTAAAAACTCGTCGCACGAAAGGTCTCGAATGGATACTTGCTGCGTTCTCTCTCCCCGCCCCCCCCCGCTTCATAAGCACAGCAGTAGCCTGCCAGGTTTCCAACCCCCCTTCCTCGCCCCCCTGGAGAAAAAAGGGGGAGCTGAATGTGTAACGGGCACCCCTGTGTCACCTCTACCACCGGCAGCAGTAGCACTCTTTCCAACCCCCCCACGCCTTTTACCTCTCTCAGCACCAAGTGACAAAGGACCTTTCGAGCCCCCTCAATAACTAAAAAAAATCCCCACCATTTCCCCAGCTGCAGACTTGAGTGCGGGAGAAGACAGCCTCCCCTCCCCTCACCGCCAAAAAAGGGCTAGAAAATACTGTATGAGTTTCAGCACAGGGAGGAAAAGAAAGAGAGAGAGAGAGGGAGGGAAGGAGGGGGGGGGTCACTCAGCAAAGCAGTACATCCCCAACCCACACAGTATTTATATAATCTTTTTCCCTTTCCATAGTCTCTCTTTCTCTCTCTCTCTCCCCCCCCCCCGGTTTACAGATACTTGACAGGAGAGGACTGTTTTAAAAGCAAATGCCCATTGAAAAAAAGAAGCGAAGGCAACAAGCCCTGCCCACCCCCCCTTCCACTCTCTATCTAATCCTCCCTCCCCTCCCTTACTAGCACCCTCTCTCCTACTACAGCCATTGCGAAGGCTAGAAATTCCTCAATGTTGTAACTGGGATCGCTGCCCCCCTTCTTTTTGCCCTCTTTCTTCCAATACCCCCTACACACACACTGCTGTCCCGCTGTCCCCACAAAACATACTCTCTCAACCCAGAAAAGAGAAACAGCCGCCTCAGTGCCCCATGCGTCCTGATCCTCCAGCCCCTCCTCTGCCCTTACTGCTGCTGCCGCCGCCTTTTTTGTCCAGCAATTTTTCAAAAAACCTAAAAAGCAAAGTCTTTGCTTTAATAGCAGGAGCCCCAAAGAAGACCTTTTGTTCCGCCCCAAGGAAGGGAAGGGGAGGGAAGGGGAAAAACACACACACACACACACAACCCACCCCTCCATCTATCTCTGCAGAGCAGCCCCCTTCTCCTGCCTCTCCTCCTCGAATCTTTTCGCCCCTCTTTCCTTTTGCTTTCTGCTTGCCTTCTCACAAAATAAATAAATAAGATTTTCAAAGCTTTGCCATCCGCTTCGGGATGAAAGCGGGGAGAGGGGGTGGTGGTGAAGAGAGAGAGAGAGATCATCCCTGCAGAAAAGGCAAAATAATATCATCATCATCTATGTAGCTTCTACGTACTCTCCCGCACACGAACACATAAAGGAGAAAAGCACTTACCTTGATATTTGGCGTCAATTTCCCTCATCAGGGAGACATTTCTCTGCAGATCGAAGGGCAGAGATTCGATGGAGTCCAGGTAATCCTCCACATAGTTCGCTAAATGAAGCTGCTCTCCGTTTGCAGGGTTCAACATTTTCATCCGGCCGAAAATTGTGAGTATAGATATATCTATATATCTATATATCTCTCTCTCCTCCTCCTCTCACCCCTAAATGGGCGAGAGTTTTCCTTTCAAACACAGCAGCCCCCAATGGCAGAGTCTCCGTCCTCGCCGCTTCTCTTTTCCGCCTCCTGTTCCTTCGGATCTCGCCAAAAAAAGGAGAAAAGAACCCACTCCAAAAAGGGGGGAAAGAAAAGAAAAAAGAGAGAGAGAGAGCTACATCTGAGTCCTTTTCTTCCCAGAGTAGAAAGGCAGGCAGGCAGGCAGGCAAGGCAAGGCAGGCGCGCGCACACACACACAGCCCGAGAGTCCCTACAGCCTCAGAGCAACCGTAGCAGCTGATTGAATGGCTGTCGTTGTCGGTAACTCACCAAGGAGGTGGTACGAACAATCGGAGAGGGATTTGTGTGTGTGTGTGTACAAGAGACGGGAGGGGAAAGGAAAGGAGAGGAAGCTTAAAAAAAAGAAAAAGACAAATACGATCTGTTCTGCTCTGCCTACAGATAGGCAGAAGGGGAGGAGAAGCTCCTCTCGGCGAATGCAGCTGCTGCTCCTGTTCCGCCGGTGGGTATGAATGCAGCCTCTCCTCTACGCGCCGCACTTGATCCAACGTGGAAAACCCAAATACCAGTTTCAAACACTTGGGAAACATTCAGCCCCGCCGCCTAGGGCGCATGCGCACCACTCCCATCTACCTTGAACACCACCACCAACCACCCCCCCGCCGCGACACTAAACAGCAGAGGCGCTCGATGTGCTTCTCTGTCTGTATAATCGTTGCATTTCCCTCCCTCGCTACTGGCGGAGAAGGAAGTGAGGGCGGCGCGGGTGGCGGGAGGAAGCAGGCAGCTCGCTCGCTGCTGAGATGCGCGGATCCTGGGTGTCGTGTGCACTCGACAAAACACTCTTCCTCCCCCACCGATGCAGACGTGCCTCACGCATGGAGGGGACGGGAGAGTTGGAACTGTGGGCTTGCTTGCGGCTTCCGGGAATGCACACGCGTGCCGAAGGATCCACCGCGCCGGCTGCATCGCAGGGTGGCAGCAACTTAGGGCAGCGGCGGAGGCCTTCCGTGCCTTCATTATTTGTTGCAAAGCAAGAGAGCGAGTTTGCGAGCGGGGTTCGCCTCCGCTTAAGCGTGCGGCGGCGGCGGGGGGACTTTAACCCTGGCGCTTTTGCACACGTGCTTGGAAACACGCGTGAAACTCCCGAGGATGGACAGGATTGTTGCGAGTGAGCGAGCCCCGGTTTCTGACAACGCAAGGACCGAGGGAGGCGTGTTGTGTTGTGTTGTGTTGTTGTGTTGTGTTGTGTGGGGAGGGTGGGCTGTGAAAGGCACGATGCTCTCTACACACATGCACCCTTCCCCTTAGCTCGCAGGACTCCCCCCCCCCCCTTAAAACAGAGGCGGCCTTTTTTTTCCTCCTTTCCCTCCTTGAAAACTAACAACCGGAGCAACCGCATCGAGAACTATAATCCAAGTTAAAGGCAGCGCCTCTGGCCAATCGCGGCTCAGCCTCGCGCTCCACCCCTCCGCTTCGGCCGCCCAATGGGAGGTCGCGGGTTTATGGTGGTGGAGGAGGAGGGGCCGGAAGAGAGCGAGCGACGAGGAAGGCGGCGGCGCGTGCGCACACCGTCATCCATAGAACGAGAAAATGGAGGGTGCGAAGCGGGAGGAGGTAAAAGGGAACTACATTTCCCAGCAGCCTTTTCTTTCTTTTCTCTCCAGCCCCGCAGGCCGCATGCGCCTGGGTTGTGGCCATTGCAGTCCCGACATAGGGGTAACCCCCCACTGCTTTTTAAGGTTGCCTGATCTGAAAACCAAGGCACACTCGGCTGCAGAAAACAAAAGGAGGGGGACGCGTGGGGAACGAGGTTACTTAGCGCCCGGCAGTTATTTGCCGGTGTTAATTCATTCAGATGTATTCCTCACCCACTCCCCGTAGCCTGAGAATGGAAGTAGCTGGTGCAAGCATTCCTAAATAGGCGTGCTGCTGGTGCGAAAGAGGCGTTGCGATTTAGGGCACATGGGTGAATTGGGATCGCTGGGAAAAGGTGGCCGGGAGCGGGCAGTAGAATAAAAAAAAGGCCTCTGCAGCTGGAAAGTGGTAGCAAATGCCATACTTGGTTCCTGCTGCCGGCTGTTCTCGCCCGCTATAGATCTCGAGCGGAAAAGGCAAAATGTTTTCACAACTGGGGTTTGTGAGCACTTTCCACAAACCAACAACACTGGGTTGTCGGCAGGATAAACTTAGGGTTTTAAATAATGCACGCTGTAGCCTGGGATGCTGTATAGAAAATAGACAAGAAAGACGATTTGTTTTTTTGTTTTAAAAGCAAAGCAAGAAAGCAAACTTATCGCGATTTCCTGCAAACGGCTTCTCTTAAAAGTACGGGCGATGCGCAGCAGCCGCTGTCTCGGATCTAACATTTTTGAAAGTGCGACACTGTATTCCTGAATGGCACTACGGGGATACCTGCATACTCTGCGCAAGCGGGGTGGCGGCGGCAGTGCCCACTAGGGTGGCGGGCAGAGTACTACTAATCCGGCAGGCGAGGAACGGGAGACTTTGCCTTTGATCACCAGGGACCATTACGATCTGCAGCAAACTCTTCGCCCACCATACAGGAGAGTCAGGAAGATGCATCAGCAGCCACCTTCGCTGCTCATTACTTAGCTCAGCTTCTGGAAATAGCATCGCCAAAACCGCGAGGGTGGTGGGAGAGATGCCTTCCCTTAAAAGCATGGATCTGTATCCATTCCAAACCGCTCGGGTTTTCCCTCTCGAAAGCGCGATGCGGGAGTGGGGGTAGATTTCCAAAGGAAGCAGCTTCTTTTATTCTATGCTATGTCCTTCACAACCCGTTGCCAAGAACAGGGATCTGGATTTGCCCCAATAAGCTCGTTTAATAAGAGGTTCCCTGATCCGCCGTTGCTGAAGCCATGATCAAATAGTGGTGGATCTCGCTGGTAGCAGAAGGGGAGGAGCTCTCCCAAAAGACACGGTGCTTTGTTGTCTTCCACGTCTCCACCGGCTAGCAGGAAGGTTCACTTTTCCTTTCTGCATTTTCTGCACCAGGCAACAATGGCTATTACTGTACATGTAAGAAGCAAGAAACACCCACACATCAGCCCCCTAAAAAATCCTTGAAGCCCATTGGTTAAGTCATGAAAGACACACTCCCCCACCTTCCTCTCCCTCCTTTCGCTTCCTGGAATCTGCAGCCTGTAATTTGTTAATTTTTCTTTTCCTCTTTCTCTCCCCCCTGCATCTTTTAGTTCTGTCTGGTAGAAAGCGAAACAAAGTCGGGTTTCCTAAAAACGATACTCAGTGCTTTAGAGTCTTCTGGAACTCAAGAGAAACTATGGCTCCAGATCTAGACACACTTACCTGTGAGTAAGCTCCATTGAACTCAGTGGAGTTTACTTTGATGTATAGGTTTGCAGGGTTAGTATTTGTATGGCAAAGCCTGGTACCCTTTCTATAATCAGAGTCTATAGGACAGCACAGTACAGTTTGGGGCAGGAAGATTTTTCTCAACTTGGGTGGCCTCCCCCCTCCCCAACTAGCAATTAGATCCGTTGATTAGCCCCTTAATTTAGCCTCATTTACTCCAGTTTAACAGAAATAATGCTGCTGACTTAGACAAAACATAAATCGTATTTTTTAATTGTGTTCTCTTAAGCTGCTATATGCATTACAGTAAACGTTATTTTTTTGCACACAGAGTTGTGGATGCAATGAAACAGAACATGTTATACAAAGATAAAGCATTGGACACAGACTAAGGCTGCAAATCTGTACACACTTTTCTGGGAGCATGTCCCATTGAACTCAAATTTAACTTGATAAATTTTTCTGCAGTCACGTCAGTTTTTGGTGTGTGGGTAGGGGGTGTGTGACACGACTGCAGGAAAATTTATCAGGTTACGTTCAGGAATCTTGAAGAAAATGATAGGATACCTGTGGGCCCATTTCCTTGTCTGGTTGCAGAACAGTGGGTGCTTCTTGACTTGGGGTGTATGTGTATGAGAGATTCAATTGCATACTGGCAAATTCAGCTTGTGCAGACACTTGTTATGACCAAATGCACTTTTAAAAGTACATGTGATTTTGGACTACCACTGAATTTAATCGAAGATAAAAATGCTTACCTTCGTCTGGATTGTGTCCTTTTAAAAAAACCAAACTGTATTGTTGCTGGGAGATGCTGATTTCAATAGCGTGTTGGGGGCTGGAGTAGTGTAAAATCCAATCTTGGGGAAGAGTTACCAAGAACACCTGGTTGGGACCCCACTTGGCAAATACCTACTGCCAATTTGTCATTGACAAGACCAAGGACAAATGGACTTTCAGAGGCCATTCTGGCTGTTGTAGCATGATCCACTTCTGTACACAATTACTCCAAAGTATGTCACACTGCGTTCTGTGGAGCTTTCTCCCTAGTAAATGTGTCTTGAACTGCAGCCTTAATTGGACCAACAAAGAACCAGCACAGAACACATGTTTATACTCATCTACATGACTCTACAATTAAAAAATGCTCGGCTGTAGAGGCCCAAGGGCTGCAAAACGAAGTAAATGAGCCATTGACAAGAATATATTCTAGGTTGGCCACCCCAATAAAAGCTATCAGCCTTTTCTGTGGATCTTCTGCCAAGGAACAAGTGGACTGATGTAAAATACTAATAACCAGGAAATGTTTAGGCATTTGTAGGAATCCTGGCTAATTTTTCTCCTATAATTACAAGGCAATACAGTAATAAGTACCACAGTAATCAAATAACACACTTTCTGAGGCTCGCATGATTGTCAGCTGCCCCATTCAGTCTTCCACTGAGAGCGAGTGCCTTATTTCCCATATTACTGTAGGTTTTGCTTCATTTCGATAAATAAAATTATATTTTATGGTTTAAAAAAATAAATAAAAAATAACACTCTTCCACATTTACCCCCCTCCCCCATACCTTGCACTTTGTAAAAAATAAATAAATCCGATTCCAAAAATTAAGATCCTGGTTCCGCTAACTTTTGCCGTGCGATGTTCATTCAGATTGGAAACCTTGCTCTTTGTAGATCTGGAGCGAGGCTAGTGCTAAAACCAACTGCCGCCGTCGCCCGCGCTCGGAGCTCTCCGGGGGTTTTACATTTTACGGTGCTAACCAGATCCGTTCCACCGACTTCAAAAAAGGGATGTCGCGGGGCGAGGGAGAGGAAGGAAGCCTGCGCGCCTCAGGCGCCCTTTCCCAGCAATTCAGTCTCCTTGAAGGACTTCACGCGCGCATTGCATCGGAAGCTTTACTTTTATCTGCTAAGGACTGCTATTTCCAAGGTCGGTGGGAACCGGGAGAGCAGGGGATTTGGAAGAAGAGACGAGGGGAAGGAATGCGAAAGCTATTGCAGCCGAGGCGCTATTCTACCAGCGCGGCGAGTAACCCAAATGCCGCCTCCTTCCCTCCGCTTTCCCCTCCCAGCTCCAGGCAGAGAAGGCTCCTCCTTTTCCTGCTGGGTTTTCTGGCTGTAGCCGCACAGGCGGCGCCGGCTGTTGCTACAGGCGCGGCAGGCTGTGCGCGTCTCCCTTTCCTCTTCCGAGCGGTTCCGGCGCCCGCGCAGCGCCGCCCTCGTTACGCCAAGGAGGAGGCGCGCTGCCTCCTCATTGCATTTCTGCAGCCCGACCATGCGGGCGCCGCAGCCCGTGGCGTTGCTGGCTTGGGCGCAAAGCAGCTGATTTGTAAAGAGGAGCCGGGAAACCAAACCCAAAGCACCCCAACCAGGCTTGGGTGCCGCCGTCGAGGAGGATGTTTCGCGCTTGCTTCGTTCCTTGGCGCACCGGCGCCGGCTGCTCCTCCTGCTGCTCGCAGCGTCTGGGTTTCAGGCGTTATGGGAGTCTGGCCCTCCTCCGCCTATCAGCCGGCGAAGGTGCTTCAGCTGCCGAAGGCAAGCATCTTCTGGGCGTCGCTTCCCGGAGAGCAAGGTGCAGCGGTGGTCCGGAGCGCGGGACCAAGTGGATCAAGCCCGCGGGCCAGGACAGCGGCATCCAGGCGTACAACAGCCTGAGCAGAAGGAAAGAGCCTCTCATCCTGCGAAACGCGGATGTGGTGACTTGGTTAGAATACTTAGAAAATTGTGCTCCTATTCCTTTTAATTTATCCCCCCCCCCCTTGCCGGGTCACCTTCATAGCTAGCAATAAAATGGATAGGTAAATAATAAATAGGTAAATAGGTAAATAAAATGGATTCCTCTCCGCCCCCCACCCCCATCAGTGAAGAGGGAAAACACACCTTTTGAGATGTTGTAGTTTGTTAGAAACTAAGCTCCCAGGGGAGCAAGTAATTAGTAATGCAGTACATTTGGGTCTAGCTAAATATTAAAATATTAGGACGCATGTGGCGCTGTGGTCTAAACCACAGAGCCTAGGGCTTGGTGATCAGAAGGTCGGCAGTTCGAATCACCGCGACGGGGTGAGCTCCTGTTGCTTGGTCCCTGCTCCTGCCAACCTAGCAGTTGAAAAGCACAAAGTGCAAGTAGATAAATAGGTACCACTCCGGCGGGAAGGTAAATGGCGTTTCCGTGTGCTGCTCTGGTTTGCCAGAAGCGGCTTGGTCATGCTGGCCACATGACCCGGAAGTTGTACGCCGGCTCCCTTGGCCAGTAAAGCGAGATGAGCACTGCAACCCCAGAGTCGTCCGCAACTGGACCTTACAGTCAGGGGTCCCTTTACCTTTACCTAAATATTAAAAACCAGCAAAAGTTGTGGCACAATCCTTGGGTGCTTTATGTGGAAGTAAGTTGGATGGAACTTACAATTAGGTGTGCATAGGATTTATTTGTGGGGTTTTGCTCAGTAATCTGGCTCACAGCAATACATGGCCTGTGCTTTTAAAGTTGAAACCAGAATTGCACCATGGCATAATGGATACAGACTTTGAGAGAGGTAGGGAAGCAATTTCTCAGAAGGTGTGCGAGTAAGCAGAAGTCTGAGACATGGTGGAGAACAGGGACACTGAATGGAACAGGTGTGAGTTCAAAATTGGGGAAATCGAGGTGTTGGGTACCTCTAGGAAACAAGGCAAGGCCAGGAACAGAATAACAGAAAGCTTTAGGCAAACTTGACAGAGGAGGCAGCAGTAAAGGAGCGTGGGCAAGGACCAAGTCCAGGAACCTTGTATTGTTTGCCTAACAAAGACTTGTTTTTTTCCCGGGGGGGGGGGGTGCGGAATTAGTTTTCCCTACTGTACCTAAAGTGGGTTCAGAGGTCATATGCTTCACCCTCGTTATTCAACTGTGTAATGGCTGATGTGAATTTTGAAACTAATCATTATGTAACGCCTTCTGGTGTTTTTCTTAGTAGATCTTAATTTTATTCACAGGTATAGCTGTGGACCTACTGTCTATGACCATGCACACCTTGGTCATGCTTGGTAAGCCTTCACATACTAAAATTTCATTTATTTTTGTAGGAATTAGTTCTGCACCAGCCGGCTTCAATATAGACTCTTGCTTTGTGTAGTAGATACGCTTCTTATGAGTACATTAGCATCTAGCTGTTTTTCGGCAGAGAGCAGGAATACTAGAATTGTAACCCTGAGGAGTTAGCCAAGTGCAAGATATCAGCATCCTGCAGAATAAGAAGTAGTTAAATGCACCCAAGTGAGGCTTGGAAGAAAAGATGGGGGGGGGCGGAGTCAGCCTGGTGTGGAGAAAAATTCACTTCTGAGATCCAAAATATGATGGGTCACTGTGCCTCATGCTTTAACAAGGTGTTCGTCTTTCTGCTGAGGCTTCTGAAGCAAAGAATAAAATAAAATCCTAGCTTCAGTATGTCTACTTAACATAAAACCAACCTGTTTCATATCTAGCTGAGGCCCGTAATACATGTGCCTTTCCCCCTCTCTTTCAGCTCCTATGTTAAATTTGATATAATTCGAAGAATACTGACAAAGATATTTGGAAAGGAAGTCGTCATGGTGATGGGGATTACAGATATAGATGATAAAATAATTAAAAGAGCCAATGAGGTAAGTGTATATAGTTCAGCTTGCTTTTTTGGTTCACAATCCAGTAGATTTTACAGATGTGCTGTATTGTATTGTTTGCATTATAGCCAGTCTAGGTAGGCTGTGAAATGAAACAGATACAGTGGATGCTTGGGTTGCGAACGTGATCCATGCGAGATGCACATTCGCAACCTGCAGCGGTGCGTCTGCGCATGTGTGGGTTGCGATTCGGCGCTTCTGCGCATGCGCAAAGCGTGATTTAGTGCTTCTGCGTGTGCGTGACCCCCGAAACCCGGAAGTAACCCGTTCCGGTATTTCTGGGTTTTCGCGGGTCCGTAACCCGAAAAAACACAACCTGAAGCGTCTGTAACCCGAGGTATGACTGTATTGCATGGCAGGAGCAAAATCTGGGAGATTTGCTAACTCTCTTTATCTTTTTGTAGGTGAAAAGTTCTGCTAGGCCTCAGCCAAACAAGAGAGAGGCTTCTCTCAATTGCAGTTAGGAGATCTGTCCCCATGTCTGTCCCTCTTGAAGTAAATTTCCATCTCCTACCTTAACATCTGTTAAGTAATGCAGCTGTGGCAGCGTTAGCTGTGATAAAGGAATGAAGGCGCTGGATAGGAATGCCTCTGAAGGAGGAAGTGTGTATTTTGGGATTTCTCTGAGATCCATCACTGTCACTAGTGATGGATCAGGTGACATCAGTGGTTCAGAACACACATTGCCAATTTTAACTGTTGCAACCATTCCTGGAGAGGGATAGCCTTGCTGCAGTAGTTTATGCATGGATAACCTCACAATTAGACCACTGTAATGTGCTATTTGTGGGGGGCTGCCCTTCTACCTGGTTTGGAATCTGTAGCTAGCACCAAATTCAGCTACCATAGTGCTTGGTGGGACACCAAGCTATACACATGTTACATCAGTGTTGAAAGATGTGCACTGGCTATTAGCTGCTCAGAAGGGTTTGGTTGTTGTTATTTAAAACTTTGGGAACCAGAATATTCTGCAGACTGCTTCCCCTGGAAAATACTTTTTAAAACATAAGCAAAAAATAATAATCCCAGGCTGCTTCCTGCATGATCCCAGATCAGCCTTCTCCAACTTGGTGTTTGTTTGTGCTGGCTGGAGTTGATGGGGAATTGCTGTCAGAAACATATAGAGAGCACCAGGTTGGGAAAGACTGTCCCAAACAATCTGGGATCCTGTGGGCAGCATAAAGATGTCACATAGACAATACGATTTGGTGCAATACAATTTGAGAGCCAGTGTGGTGTAGTGGTTAAGAGCGATAGACTCGTAATCTGGTGAACCGGGTTCGCGTCTCCGCTCCTCCACCTGCAGCTGCTGGGTGACCTTGCGCCAGTCACACTTCTCTTAAGTCTCTCAGCCCCACTCACCTCACAGAGTGTTTGTTGTGGGGGAGGAAGGGAAAGGAGAATGTTAGCCGCTTTGAGACTCCTTCGGGTAGTGATAAAGCGGGATATCAAATCCAAACTCTTCTTCTTCTTTTGCGGTGATTCCCCCTCTGAGCTGACTTTCTGGTGATGCTAGGGAGCTAAAACCAAGGGAATTCCTTCAAAATGATAAACACTTACTTGCTTTTGTAGGCCTCAGCCCCAAACAGTAACCAAAACAAGTGGGTGCGCTGTGGGGCGGGGGAGGGCATATATCTCCATTACCAGTCTAGTTTGACCCGTTATGAATTGTATCTTCTTTTATCTCAATGAAATGAGAAATAGTATTAAGTGTTTCAAGGAATTTCCCTGAACGTTTGGGGTTTTTGTTGTTGTCAGGGCTCCAGAGAGCTGTCACCTGTCATTCCTGTTTGACTGTGAATGAAGGTATTTTTAATTCTGTGTTTGAAATGGATGCTACCTTTAGATTAAGGATGTCCCCCTCCCAAAAAAAGGTCAGTTCCCTTCTCCCTTGATATGTAAGATTGTTGTGCTCCTCAGGCTAGCAGTTAATGTGGCTTATTGGTTTTATCTTGGATTTCTTTTCTCTCCTTCAGTTCGCTATTAACTAACTGATCAAACAAATTTACCTGTGCGCTCCTTTCTTACAGATGGGGATATCACCAGTGTCTCTTGCTCGTTTTTATGAGGAGGACTTCAAGCAAGACATGGATGCTTTAAAGGTACAGATATTTCCTCTAATGTGGAAGACATCTTTTATTTGTTGGAAAAGATGCCTGGGCAGTGGTGGACCTCTTCCTTGGTCTGTTGAGCTAATTGCCTATGTCTCCCCAACTTCGTTGATGCTGTCTGTGAAGTTGGTGTTCTTTTTGTTATTCTATCGACCAGGTAACACTTAAACCTGCTGCTGATAGTCCACATTTATTAATCAAAGCTGATGACTTCTTTTAAATTTTCAGGTTCTACCTCCTACAATATATATGAGAGTGACTGAAAATATTCCTCAGATCATTTCTTTTATACAGCAGATCATTGCTAGCGGGCACGGTTATGCAACATCGAAAGGTAAATCTTCTGAACAATTCAATTGCATGTTAATTAGTGTAGAAGACATTTTTTTGTCTGTTTCTTCCCCCCATGTTGCCTTGAATACGTCTTGTACAGCTGTTAAATAGCAAATGCAGAGTTAATGTAACTATTAACTTTGAGCCATTGCGGCCTAGTAGTTAAGAGTGGCAGATGAGGACCTGTGAGAGCAGGGTTCAAATCCCGACTCAGCCAGGAAGTTCACTGAGTGACCTTGGGCCAGTCCACTTTGGCAGATGATTCCACATGCAGCCTGCTTGGTTTATGTGATCAGTGTAGGGGTACCACTTGCTGGCACTGTTCAGTACCCTGTGTGGTGGTGTGCTGGGTGCATGAATAGAGAGGAATGTGTAGCTCAGGGTTTCCGAAACTTGGGTTTCCGGCTGCTTTTGGACTACAACTCCCATCATCCCTAGCTAGCAGGATCATTGGTCAGGGATGATGGGGATTGTAGTCCAAAACCAGCTGGAGACCCAAGTTTGGGAAACCCAGGTACAGAGTTTCCCCTTAATCCAAGGATAGTCAACAGGGTGTCCTCCAATTCTCATCAGCTCTAGCCAGGACAGTCAACCCTCAGGGATGATGAGAATTGTGATCCAGCAACTTCTGTAGAGCACTACATTTGCTAGGTAAAGGTAAAGGGACCCCTGACCATTAGGTCCAGTCGTGGCTGACTCTGGGGTTGCGGTGCTCATCTCGCTTTATTGGCTGAGGGAGCCGGCATACAGCTTCTGGGTCATGTGGCCAACATGACTAAGCCGCTTCTGGCAAACCAGAGCAGCACACAGAAACGCCATTTACCTTCCTGCCAGAGCGGTACCCATTTATCTACTTGCACTTTGACGTGCTTTCAAACTGCTAGGTTGGCAGGAGCAGGGACTGAGCAACAGGAGCCCACCCTGTCGCGGGGATTTGAACCGCCGACCTTCTGATTGGCAAGCCCTAGGCTCAGTGGTTTAGACCACAGCGCCACCAGCGTCCCTCTACATTTGCTAGTAGGCCTAATCGCTTCCATCTTTGTAATAAGACCAAACTGTTTATTTCCGACAGGTAATGTATATTTTGATGTCCGTTCTAGGGGAGACAGATACGGAAAGCTAACACAGGTTTACCCTGACACCCAAGAGGAACCAGGTAAGTTAACAAAAGCTGTGTTGGCTTCTGCATGAATTACGGAGGCTTTGTATGTATTCTATGCAAAAAGTATATAATACATAGAAAGGAGGCTAGTAGCTCTGTTTTAACTTGGTTCTGTGTAAGCCAGGGGTGCTAAGCTGTAGCACATGGGCTGCATCTGGCTCCTAAAGGGTCTTTTGTGGGACCCCCCAGTTTTAAATTTAATTTATACAGGTTATTTCTAACTGCTTCCATAAGTACATCACTGTGGTGCTCTGGACAACCCCTGCACCCATGTGTGTCCATTTTTATTAAAAACAAAAACTGACAGCTCCCACAGAGATGCCCTCCTAGTGGTGCAGCCATAAAACTGCTAGCCCATTTGCAAAGTTAAGCAGGGTCCAGTATGTTTTTAAATTGGATGGAGGACCATGTGTTGAGATTCCTTGCATTGCAAGGGGTTGAACTTGACGACCCTCGAGTTCTCTTCCAACTCCTACAATTCTATGATTCTGATTCCCCTGCTGTGATTTTGTGATGCTCCCCTCAGGTGACCCCGCTCCCCAAATATTTGGCCTTTAAAATTGCACTGAAAGTGGCCTAAGGCCTAGTGGCAGGTCTTGAGACGCGCTAGTGAGACATATGAAGCTGTCCAGATTACTTATGGAATATAGCAGAGATCTCTTTTACACACTTAACTCATTCCGAGCATCTTTGTTAATGCGTCACCCCTTGTTATTGGCAGCCGACAGCGATAAGCGTAACGTGAAGGATTTCGCTCTTTGGAAGGCAGCCAAACCTCAAGAGACGTGCTGGGGTTCTCCCTGGGGGAACGGAAGGCCTGGCTGGCACATTGAGTGTTCAACGATATCAAGGTCAGCCGGTCTGGACTTCTTCGTCTTTGTTTTTTTATGAGCATGCATTAGAAATCGATTGACATGTGAATCACGGAGGGTTTCTGTTGAAAACAGTTTAAATTTTTAATAAGTGACAATTAATGGCAATTGCAGTTTGAGGGAGAAAGCAAATAATGAAATCACATTTTAAGGACAGCTCTTCTGAGTGGAAGGGCTGCAAACTAAAGGCAGTAACATCTGATGCCTTTGTAGCCCACATCTTGTGCTTGCTTCGATGCGCCGTGGCAAGTCAGGAGAGCACACCAATACGAGAGATGCAATGATCCTACAGGGGAGCCAAGCCGGTGATTCCCAAACTGTGGTTTACAGTGGACGTTCAGGTTGAGAACATGATCTGTGCGGGATGCATGTTCGCAACCCGCAGCGTTCGCAACCCGCATCTGCGCATGCATGGATTGCGATTCGGCGCTTCTGCGCATGCGCAAAGTGTGATCTAGCGCTTCTGTGCATGCACGACCACCGAAACCTGGAAGTAACCCGTTCTGGTACTTCTGGGTTTCGATGGTCTGCAACCCAAAAAAAGCAACCTGAAGCGTCTGTAACCCAAGGTATGACTGTACAATGTTATTTTAGGCAGTCTGCAAAGCCAGAGTAGAAACAGAGAGAGAAGCTGGCAGACTTCAGGCTTCCTGCAAGCAATCTGGTTAGCCCTTGTGAGAGGAGGATACTGAGGTATCCTGAGCCATTCGCCTGATCCAGCAGGTTCTTCTTACTTTGACTTATCTGGAGTTTATGGCGGTGAATGTCGAACAAAATGGCTGCTCCTACGGTCTGTGCATCTGTACTTGGAACACACAAGGTGACATCATTTTTAGGTGACAGATAGGCAAATGTCTTAGGGATCTAGGACAAGTCTTTGTAGACCTAGGAGTGCTTCCCTCTTCTCCACTTCATGCTGTCTGTTCAGTTCAGCTGGATTGGGGCCCCCAAAGCACTTCAACTCAGAAGCCATTTCAAAAACAGCTTCTAATGTAGTTCATGGAAAACAAGGGACCGGAACAAGTACCGCATTTTTCGCTCTATAAGACGCACCAGACCATAAGACGCACCTAGTTTTTGGAGGAGGAAAACAAGAAAAGAAATATTCTGAATCTCAGAAGCCAGAACAGCAAGAAGGATCGCTGCGCAGTGAAAGCAGTGATCCTCCTTGCTGTTCTGGCTTCTGAGATAGCTGCGCAGCCTGCATTTGCTCCATAAGACGCACACACATTTCCCCTTACTTTTTAGGAGGGAAAAAGTGAGTCTTATAGAGCAAAAAATACGGTAGTCCTCAACACGCAAAGTTTTAAGAAGCATTTGGCTGAATATATTTTCTTTACTGAGAACAAATTGTAAACCGCTTAGTCAATAAAATATCTATAAGCAATATAAAATAATGATCAGTGTTGTCCTCGGTCTGTTTTGAGAGACAATGGAGATAGGTAGTCTTTGACAATTTGGAAGCTGGACTAAGGCTGCAGTTCCTCTGCTGTCTCAGTTAAACTCTTTGGGGCTGAGATTACAGTGTTTAATAAAGGTAAGGCCACTTCCATCTAGAGGTAAATGGAAGTACTGCAGCATTCAAGTAAGTGGCTCAATTTAATGCCATCCCTTTATATGTGTGCAAGGGAGCAGAGAACAGGCACCTCGTACTGTATGGAACTCCAAACACTTTGTTAACGGAGCTCATCTTGCTGGTTAATTTGGCAATAATGAATGACGACATCCAGAACTATTGTGCTGCAGTTGCATCTGCTTCTGCCTTATTGAAACGCTTGTGCACAATTGCTGCTGGTTGCAACTGTGGTTGCCTTGTTCAAACATTACATTTGCTGATGCGTACCCAGGGATGCATGGGACTTCTTGCATAGGAGGAAAAACTCATTGCACAGATTATCCCTCTGTTGCTCTTATTCTGCAGTAAACACCACGGCCAATTGAAATCAGTCTTAGAATCCTGGAAAAACACACTTTGCAAGGTGCTCCTCTTAAACTGGCTTTGCCTTGTAATGTTTTAAAAAATCTTTCTGCTTATTTGGAGTGAGATCGGAACAGATTGGTAAAGTGCCATTATTGATCTGCTCCTGTGGATTGAACACAAATACAGTGCTTTTTTTCAGCGCTTCTGAAAAAAATAAATCAAAGAATATGACACACACACACACACTTCATTTGGCTAATAGAAAACCTATATATAGATGATTCCTTGTATGATAAACTTAAGCTGATGCCGTGGTTTGAATAAATTCCAGAGCTGGCTCCCAATTCTTCTCTTTACTGAACTGTAACAGGAATGTATTTCTCTGTCTTTTTGTCTTTTTTCTCCTCCCCCCCCCCCAACTCCCACTCATTGATTGCTTTTGTTGTAGTCTGGTGTTTGGAGGACATTTGGATATCCACACTGGTGGAATCGATCTTGCATTTCCTCATCACGAAAACGAAATTGCTCAGTGTGAAGTTTATCATCAGTGTGAACAATGGGGAAATTATTTTCTACACTCTGGTAAGTGCTTAAATAAACCCTTTTTTGCTTTTGACGTCCCTAGCATTCCATTTCATTCAGTTACGCCGATCCGGACAAAATCAAGTTTTTAAAGGTAACATTTAATGAACATAATTACCGCATGTCGTAACTTAATTTTGATTCTCTTTATCTGTTCTTCTGTTACCTCTCAGTGCCTGACAAACACAGTTTGCATATTGAGACTACAGAAGTTACTTGTGTATTGCACTACTCTGCAATATGGGGTGTGTGTAAGTTTATGTTGGGCTTTTCTGAATGAGTCAGCACAATATTTTGGAGCCTCTCCAAGCCATCTTCCTACTAGGGATCAGCTGTGGCAGCATAGAAGTGGCCTGTGCAATTGGATTGACTCACAGACCGAGCTCAGTACAAATATGAACTTGGATCCTGTGATCTGTGAATAAGGATTTTAATTCCATTTATTAGTTGCAACATAAGGAGTCTCCAAACTTCCAAAATTTTAAGATCATAAAGCAAATCAGAAGAACAATTTGTGTATGTTACATATTAAAGCCCTAAACGGCCTCGGCCCAGTATACCTGAAGGAGCGTCTCCACCCCCATCGTTCTGCCCGGACACTGAGGTCCAGCACCGAGGGCCTTCTGGCGGTTCCCTCATTGCGAGAAGCAAAGCTACAGGGAACCAGGCAGGGGGCCTTCTCGGTAGTGGCGCCCACCCTGTGGAATGTCCTCCCATCAGATGTCAAAGAGATAAACAACTACCTGACATTCAGAAGACATCTTAAGGCAGCCCTGTTCAGGGAAGTTTTTAATGTGGGATTTTAGTGTATTTTTGGTTTCTGTGGAAGCCGCCCAGAGTGGCTGGGGAAACCCAGCCAGATGGGCGGGGTACAAATAATAATAATAATAATAATAATAATAATAATAATAATAATTATTATTATTATTATTATTATTATTATTATTATTATTATTATTATTAAAGGCATACAATAACCCATAGAACAGACCCAATAAAACAGCAGCAGATCTTCAGCAGCAAAGTAATATCAAGAAATAGCAAAATCACCATCAGCCACCAGCTGCCTGGAAAAAGAGAGAAGTTAATGATGGCACTATGTGGACTTCACTGGGGAGAGGATTCTACTATCGGGGAGCTGCAACAACAGACCCTCTCAATGGTACCCTTGAACCTCCCTCTATAGCCCCATTAATGCCTCTTTGGAGTTGGGGGACCCAAGCGAACAGTGTGGGATAGGAGGTGAGCTGTTGGTGGTTGTGGGAACTTACCCAAAATCTTGAAGAGGAACCTTGTATGAATGGAGCTACAAGTTCCTCTGCCTGATTTTGGGTCACCTTTTCAGTGCTGCTCCCCTATGCTCTTTCCCACATTGCTCAGGAAAGTTCCCCAACCCTCTGGATAGCCCTTTTGGAAGCTGTGGGTGGTGGGGAGAAGAAAGAGGACAACTCCATTTGTGGTTTTCAAGATGGAGGCTGTTGTGCCCTCCTGTGTGAAGCTCTCCTCCTCTTCAGCAGCCTTCGGGTGGGGCACATGACATTTGATTTGGCCCTCTGAGGGGAGTGGAAGGGAGAGAGGGAGCATGGTGTCTTCTGTAAGGGGAATTACATATCCCTGTCCTTGTTCATGTGGACGTTACCAGATCAGGGCCCAAGGTGCCTTTGTCCTACCACAAATGTTAGGAAGGAGCATTCTGGGATATTTTCACATCACATCTCTTCTTGGAGTGGGAAAAGTAAGGAGAATAGTTGTCTCATAAAATGTGCACATGAATTGACGTGAGTAAGGCAAGCCCTTCTGAAAAAGAGTTGCCTCATGTGTGTCTTTATTTGTGAATGTGTCTTAGGCATTGGTTTATTTTAAGCCTGTTGATGCGAGGGCAGATTTAGCTTCTTTTAAGTATCTCAGTACTACCTTTTCTTGTAACAGTATGAAACAAATAAATACCCAAATGGTGAAATTTCAACAAGCAGTCAGCCTGGTTCAAACCATTTTTACTCTTTTTGCAGAGTTAAGTCATTATTTCTGATTAATGGTTTTCCCTGTTCCTATAATATATATACAGTGGTACCTCGAGTTACAAATGCCTCAGGTTACAAACGCGTCAGGCTACAAATTCCGCTAACCTGGAAGAGTTACCTTGAGTTGAGAACTTGGCTCCAGGATGAGAACAGAAATCGTGTGCCAGCGGTGCAGTGGCAGCAAGAGGCCCCATTAGTGAATGCACGCCTCTAGTTAAGAACAGTTTCAGGTTAAGAACAGACCTCTGGAATGAATTAAGTTCATAACTAGAGGTACCACTGCATATATATTTAGGATGCAACAGCCTACTTAATATTGTAAATCAAAATGCTGGAAGATTCTGAATTTTTCTACTAGAGATAATCAATTATGTTTAAAACTTTGCTTTTAAAAATTACTTTCTTACACGTGCATGCTTCGAATGATGTAGAGTGCTATTTGGGTGTTCAGATTACCTGTATCTGATTAATTTACTTATCTCTACCTTTCAGTGGCGCTATTGTGAAAGCCAGCATGTTGCATTCATTAACTGATTTCTTCCTCTTCTTCTTCTTCCCATAACTTAATGTGAATTATTCATAGGCAATTATTATTGAGTTTCTGAAAATAATTTGTCAGTGTTCCTTAACAGATTGTAGAGTTTGGGCAAGCTCATTAATGGGACTCTATTCAAGACTGCTTGCCTCTCTTGAAATATTTGTAGAAGGAGCTGGTGGAGAAAATGCACAACTCTCTCTCCCTCTCTCTCTCTCGTGTGTGTGTGTGTGTGTGTTTAACAGTACAATGGTGCACAACAAAACCTAAGAATCACTTCACACAGTATATGTTTCTAGCACACTTCTATGTAGAAATTGTGTGAAAGCCGTGTGCAGATTGTCACACACGATGCCCGCACACATGCTGTGGTGCTGTGGTCATTCGCGACTTCCTGCCACATACAGGTCCCAGTGGAGTCATGCTGTGCGGTTGTTGCAAAGTATTGTCCATGGATAGGGTTTCCTTCTGTTTCTGCCTTTTCTCAGAAAAGAATGAGGTAAAATGGTCCTTGGAAACCATCTTGGGCTTGAAAGTGGCACTTTGCTTATATAATATTATTGATTTGTTTAAACCGCTTACCGTATTTTTCGCTCTATAGGACGCACCGGACCACCAGACGCACCTAGTTTTTAGAGGGGGAAATCAAGAAAAAAAATATTATTCCCCAGCCCCAAAAGAGCAAAGAAGCCAAGACAGCGAGCAGGATCCATCCCGCTGGCTGTCTTGGCTTCTGCCATAGCCGCGCAACCTCTCCAGCCGGGAGCTAAACCTCACCAGCGTGGCTAAAGAAGCGTGGCTAAAGAAACCAAGGCAGTGAGCGGGATGGATCGCGCTCGCTGCCTTGGCTTCTTTAGCCTTGCGCAGCCTCTCCCGGCTGGAGAGGCTGCGCGTAGCTATGGGAATTCCCCCACCTCCTGCAAAAGCCCACAGGAGCCGAGCACCCTTTAAGGAGCGCATGGCTCCTGTGGGCTTTTCTACGAGGAGGGAGAAGGGACTGACTGGCCGCGTCAGTCCCTTCTCCCTCCTGGGGAAAAGCCCGCAAGAGCCGCTCTTGGGGGCTTTTCCTGCCTGTCTCCCCCTGCATTCACTCCATAGGATGCACAGACTTTCCCCCTTAGATTTTAAGAGGGAAAAAGTGCGTCCTGTGGAGCGAAAAATACAGTATATACCACTTGGTTACAATAGTCCCTACGTGGTATACAGAAGATATAATACCGAACAGGTGAAAATTGGTTAAAACTATTAAATCAAGCTTAAGTTACAATGCCTGCTGGATTAAAAGTCTTTGGTAGGTTTTGGGGTCAGGGGTAGGTGGACTGTGTTACCTCAGCTGGAAGGAGGTTCCATAAAATTGGGCCCAGTTTTATGAATGCTCCGTGTATAGCAAATGAAACAAAGCCCATATGTCTCAGCCCATTTGTTTCTGTTGGGATAGGGTCCTGGGATTGTTCCTTAATTTTTTAGTTGAAGAATTTCCTGGGGGTGGGCGATTTTGATCTGTGGTGCTGCAAATTAAAGGGCTAGTTGTGTTTGGGAATATTTTAGTTACTGTAATAGGGAACGAAAATGAAAATATTGGCCTTTCCTCCTAGCACTGAGTAATAATAATGGGCTTACTTAGTTGAATATTACACCCTGCTTGCTTCAATATCTGGAAAACTATTTAGCTGCAAACTATTTAAACCTAAAGCAGTTACAAGGCACATGACCAAATCAGTTACAGAAATAGCAGCACTGTTTTTAATATTTTTAAAAATTCTTGTTCCTCTCTGTTCCTTAATATAGAACAACAAACTGAGTGAAATAGACTCTGGTCTACTGTTTTTAGCTCCTGCTATTCTGAAAAATAATTTAACCTTGTTTTTGTCTTTTTAAAAAAACTCTGCTCAGAAAATAAAGCAAAGTCATCTTGCTTTTGTCGTTCCAGGACACCTGCATGTTAAAGGGAGTGAGAAAATGTCAAAATCACTGAAAAACTACATTACCATTAAGGTATTGTAAACTGGCACACACTTCCATTTAACTTGAATCCTCTGAACAGTTGCCACCGCTGGGAATGTGTTTTTTGGGTTTTTTTTAAATCAAGCTCCTCTCAGTGGATTTGGCCTGTACAGGAAGAAACTTGAAGAAGGAGCTCTTAAGATCAGAGGGTGGGATGGAGGAATGCTTGAGGCCTGGCCCAGCTCATATTCGAGATTACCTGTGCCACCCTGGGCATGTCTACTTGGGCACAAGTCCTATAGCGTTCAAGAGGACTTGGTCCCAGGCAAGTGTATTTAGGATTGCAGGCTCAGTACAGAAGAGCATTCCCATCTTCTAACTAGGGCTGGGCCATATCTGGTTTTCATCATCGTGATATATCACCAGCTAAGCATTATGATATTAGGATGTCTGAAATGAGGATGGAGTTAAGTAGAGACATTGGCTGCCTTCACAGTTTTCCCCGCATTGTGAATTTTGCATAGCGCGCACGCGCACACACACTATTGCCAAGTCAAAAATTATGAAAACAGTATCATGATATGAAATTCAAACCAGCTCTGGACATCGCCCAGCTCTACTTCTGACTCTGCACTTGCTTTAGCTTCATTGGTTCATGAGAGGGACAAAGGTGGCGTTGTGGCCTAAACCACTGAGCCTCTTGAGCTTGCCGATCAGAAGGTTGGCAGTTCGAATCCCAGCGATGCAGTGAGCTCCCGTTGCTCTGTCCCAGCTCCTGCCAACCTTGCAGTTCGAAAGCATGGGAAGGTAAACGGCGTTTCCATGCGCTCTGGTTTCCGTCAGGTGTTCCATTGCGCCAGAAGTGGTTTAGTCATGCTGGCCACATGATCTGGAAAGGTGTCTATGGACGAACGCCAGCTCCCTCGGCCTAAAAGCAAGATGAGTGCCACAACCCCATAGTCGCCTTTGACTGGACTTAACTGTCCAGGGGTCCTTTACCTTTACCTTTGATTCATGAATTTATGTCTAAGCAGAGATGGCAGAGGATTAAACAGGTATCAAGGAGAACACGGCTCTGTGTATCTATTGTAGTTGTATTGCACTCATCCTCCAAGGAATCCTTGGGGACCTCCTTGAGGTTATTCTACAGTATCCATGATTCTTCACACCACATCAAAATGTTCTGTTTAACAGGCTTTTTAAAATGTAGTGTTAACTTGTTATAGGGATTGGTGAGGATCATTGGGCCCTAGTTGCTGGACCATGGGATTCTGGGCCTGGTGGGAGTTGAGTCTAACAACATTTATATCCAGCTCTTGCTCAGAGGAGGCCATCGTTTTCCCTTATTTTGTCCTCGCAACATTTTTGAGGTCCAGTGTAGCGCCATCCAATGCAGTGAGTCCAACTGTGTTCAGGATAGCAGCCCAAGGCTGCAAGCTTACCTGGTAGTAAGCTTCACTAAACATAACAGGCCTGCTGTCTTGAGTAAACAAGCGGTAGGAAGTGTAAAGCAGAGGTGGGAAAATGCATGGTTTTCCAGATGTAGTTAGACTTCAGCTTCTTCAGCCTCAGCCAGCATGGCCCAAGGCTAGCATCTTGTCCACCATGCTAGCTTTAAAAATGCCTGCATGTTATTGGGAAGAGGACATCGTGATAAATTCTTTGGAACGCAAAGGCGACATTTTGTTTGTGGATTCTTTTTCATGTCTTTCGCAAATATTGTAACTGGGGGAATCTTTTGGAAGGGCTAGTTAGCATTGTGATTGATGGGTAATTTTTCTTCACTTATCTTAAAATAAAAAATAAACTCCTTAAGGTGAGTTTCAGTCCACTGACCCAGACTTCCTCTTGTTTATTCATGAGAAAACTCTTGTGTGGAAAAATCCCCCCTGAAAATCTGCAGTATTGTCTGCTTTCCTTTTGTCTCCCTTCACATTTAGGAATGAACAGATTCCAAAGGACTAGTCAGGCGTCGTTTCCCTCTCTTTCTGGACTCAAGTTGAATAGTGTCTGTCAAGCTGTGCTTGTTCTTTTGAGTCTTCCTTCCTGATACTCTCACCCCGAGTTTAGTTTAAGTTGCTAACAGTTTATTATATTGTTCCGTGTCCTGCTCAGAAGACAGGACATAAAAATAGTGCTTCTAATATTGAGCAGAGAGAGTATCTGCGTTTCTTATATCTAGGAAGCCAAACTCAGATATTTCACTCAGACTGTAAAATGATGCAGATATATGTCATGTGTTTAGATACACACACAAAATTCACTTTATTCTGAACCTGCTCTTTGTGTTTTTGGAAAATTTGGGTTACATTTTTAATTTTGTGAAATACTAATGGGTACTAGGAGGAAGTTTAGCAGGCAGTAACTAGGAGGTGCATAGCCAGAAGGAAGTGACTGTAGTTCATGCAGGTGCCTAAATTCCATCCCCGGACATGGGGCCCATTTGCAGCCCTGTGTTTCTGTGCATTCTGACACTTCTGCAGCAGTGAGAACTAGAAGCTTGGGTTTTCCCACTTTATTTTTTTTTTTTTTAAATATTTTTATTTTTCCATATAAACACAATACAACAAACATAAACATACAAGAACAAAAACAAAACAAAAAACATGTATCATTTCATATCCTAATTTCATATCCTATCTTCCCCGACTTCCTCATGCCTCCCCTTTCTGTATTCCAAATTCTTATCGATTGTTCAGCAAATCTTCCCTTATTTTAATTTAAATTTAGACTATTCTTCCTTATTTTCCTTGTCTTAACCATTACTAATAGTAACCATTTACTTTCCAGTCCAACATCATTCTAACTTTCATTAACTTTGTAATATTTCTTTAAATAGTCCTTGAATTTTTTCCATTCTTCTTGCGCTGCTTCTCTTCCCTGGTTTCGGATTCTGCTCGTCATTTCTGCCAAGCCCATATAGTCTATCACCTTCAACTGCCATTCTTCCAGTGTGGGTAGTTCTTGCGTCTTCCAGTACTTCGCAATGAGTATTCTAGCTGCTGTTGTAGCATACATAAAGAAAGTTATATCCGTCTTTAACACCCCTTGGCCGACAATACCCAAGAGAAAGGCCTCTGGTTTCTTGGGGAAAGTATATTTAAATACCTTTTTAAGTTCATTATAGATCATTTCCCAGAATGCCTTAATCTTCGGGCAAGTCCACCAAAGATGAAAAAATGTACCTTCAATTTCTTTACATTTCCAACATTTGTTGTCAGGCACATGGTAAATCTTTGCAAGCTTGACTGGGGTTATGTACCACCTATATATCATTTTCATAATGTTTTCTCTTAAGGCATTACATGCCGTAAATTTTATCCCGGTGGTCCACAACTTTTCCCAATCAGCAAACAAGATATTATGACCAATGTCCTGAGCCCATTTAATCATAACCGATTTAACCGTTTCATCTTGTGTATTCCATTTCAGCAGCAGATTGTACATTTTGGACAAATTCTTAGTACTGGGTTCTAACAGTTCTGTCTCCAGTTTTGATTTTTCCACCTGGAAGCCAATTTTACTGTCCAGTTTAAACGCTTCATTTATTTGATGATAGTGGAACCAGTCTCTCACCTTCCCTTTTAATTTCTCAAAACTCTGCAATCTCAATTTGTCCCCTTCCTTTTCCAAAATTTCCCAGTATCTTGGCCACTTGGACTCCATATTTAACTTTTTAACTGCCTTAGCTTCCATTGGCGACAGCCACCTTGGAGTCTTATTTTCCAGCAAGTCTTTATATCTGTCCCAGACATTTAATAGTGCTTTTCTGACAATATGATTTTTAAAACTTTTATGTGCTTTAACCTTGTCATACCACAAATATGCATGCCACTGGGTTTTCCCACTTTAAATGAAAACTCAAAATTCCTTGTCAGATTCTGCCGCAATCAGTGCTCGTGGAAACAGGCATCGCTATCTGCCTTGATATAATCCTCTTTATGAGGTATATAATAGCAGAGGGTCGGGAGCTTTGAGGTGTGTGGAAGGACTTGGGATTGTGTTTGTTAACGAAGTTCTTCCTGTTGTAAACTGGAAGGTCTGTCCCAAACGTGCAATCCCAGCCCTGTACGCAAAAATTTAATTCATGTGAGTATTGAAGGCTGAATGATGATCATGATGATGATTTCCTTTCTATCACACCTTTCCTCAAAGTTGCTGAAGGTGGCCTGCCTCCTCCTCCATCCTCACAACTCTGCAAGGTAGGTCAGCCTGAGACGCTGTGGTCTTCTAAGTCCTAGCCCAACACTCTGACCACTAACATGCAATCTGGGATTTTGCAGCATGTCGGATTCTGTCATGGAGACTATTTTCCATTACTGGTGATGTCCTTTATGACCCACTTATAACTGTTATTTATAAGGAGCACTAGAGCTTAATGTGTATTTCTTTTTCACTTGTCTTTAGGATTTCCTGAAGAAGTTCTCACCTGATCAGTTTAGGATGTTTTGCTTACGGAGTGGATACAGATCATGTAAGGAAAACTCCTTTGAGTAGAGATGGACTATCCATAAAGTCATAATTAGGTGTATGCTTTGTGTGCACACTTACAAGGCATATCTTTTGGGTTGGGGATTTTTTTTTTGAGAGTGCTATGATTTTGGGGGGTGAGGGGTTTTTTTTGTCTGTACTCTTGAACGTCAAATCAATTTTCAGATGTAGCCCTGTGTTGGCTGGTGGTAGGAAGAGTGAGGGGGCCGTTAAATCCATCCCCACACCTGAGCCACGTGAGATTAATAGTTTTTAATAGTAGCATAACCATTGTTCTCTGTTTATATAATAATGCTGATGCTTTGATGGAACAACATAAAGCTGAATTTATTTTCCTAGCTGTTGAATACAGTGATGACAGCATGAATGATGCAAAGAACGTTCTTCAGACAATCTGTTCTTTTGTGAGCAGTACACATGCCTACATGAAAGGACAACTTTTGTGTGAAGCCGTTAGAGAAGATCTACTGTGGGAGAGGTGAGTGTGAAGGCCTGTTGTGTTGTGTGTTATTGGCCTGGTATGTGATAAAATCCTGAGAAGTTACCATTTCAGCTGGTACACAACAAGTGCCTTTATATGCTTTCCCTATAAACGAAGTGAGAAAATAATCCCTGCAAGTAAAAATGACAAGCACACCAGAGAAAGAGGTTTTAACTCATCCTGTTCCCGGCATGTTAGGTTTTTTTTGCTTCCAGAGTACAGTATTGTTTTTTCCTCCCAGCTGTGTGTGTATTTTGACCCCTTCTATTTTGTAGTTTAGCCTTCCTTGAGTTGTCTTTGCTTTGATTAATTAGCATACCCTGTTCACTTTTCTCTTTTAATAGTTTTAAAGAGAGTCCAGGCACAACGCAAGGCTGTCGCATATTTCTTCTATTGATTGATTATATGGTCATGAATCAAAATCTATTCAGTTGTATTAGCGAAAAGAGCCATATTCTCTGAACACCAGCTTCTGACGCTTCGTAATTTCTTTTCCAATAACACATAAATCTTTCCTATTCCTCAAGAAACAGATTTATAGATCTTCCTTCCCCAAGTTTAATAACATATATTATCTTCAATAATGCTAATGCCTTCCAAATTTTAATGAATTGGATGCTAGGAATTGCATTTCTACTCTGGCCACTTGCAGTAGCCATGTTTGTGGAGATTAGGAGTATCAACCGGGCTTCATTCTCAGTTTTGGTGGGATCCAATGATACAGCCGCAGGTATGGCTGTCTTTATAGATAGATAGATAGATAGATAGAGAGAGAGAGAGAGAGAGAGAGTGTTTTCATTTTTCTACATATCAATTTTTTTAAAAATTCAAACTTTGAAACATCCAATGACTTCCCTTCTTCTCCTTCCATTGCATTTATTTTAATGCCGCCAGCATTTTGAGCTGTGTACAATTATTTTCCATATATTCAATAAATATTTTCCACTCTTCTCTAAATATACGTTCTTCTTGCTCTCTTATTCTGTGAGTTAAACCTGCAAGTTCTGCATATTCTAACATCTTAAGTTGCCAATCCTCTTTTTCAAGGAACCTCACTCACTTTCCATTTCTGGGCCAACAAAACACGGGCCGCTGTTGTTGCATACATAAATAAACTTTTCCGGGACCTGGGAATTTGTGTCTGGGTTATTCCCAACAAAAAGGACTCTGTTTTTTTTGGGAAGGTAAATTTAAACATTTTTTTCAGCTCATTATAATTCAGGCATAGGCAAACTTGGCCCTCCAGATATTTTGAGACTACAGTTCCCATCATCCCTGACCACTGGTCCTGTTAGCTAGGGATGATGGGAGTTGTAGTCCCAAAACACCTGGAGGGCCGATGCCTGTTATAATTCTTTTCCCAATATTACTGTACTTCACCACACATGGAAAAAGGTTCCTTCTACTTCTTTACATTTCCAACACATAGCTGATTCTGCTTTATACATCTTAGTCAACCTACTGGGAGTTAGGTACCATCTGTGGATTATTTTTAAATAGTTCTCTTTCAGAGAACAACACGCAGGAAATTTCAGATCACTTTTCCAAAGTTTTTCCCAGAGGTTTAGGTCTATATTGTGTCCTATATCTATTGCCCCATGCGTCATTGATGCTGTAACTAGCTTGTCATTTGTTTTCCATTCTAATAAGAAATTATACATTTTAGACAAATGTTTATCCATATTTTGTAACCATTCTTTTTCAAATTGTGAGCTTTGGTCTGAAAACCCTTAAAAAATAATAATCTACTTTAAACGTATCATATATCTGGTGGTATTGTAACCAACGCGTAACATGGCTTCTTAACTTCTCCATAGGTTTCAGTCTGGGTTCTGCAAAGTCCAGCAATTCCCATTGTCTATCCATATTAACTCTCTTAATTGTAATTGCTCCGATGGGTGATTACCATAAAGGTGTGTTTTCCTTTCTAGCAGATTTTTATATTTCTCCCAGACTCTCTGCAAATTCTTCCTGAGAATGTGGTTCATAAAACTCTTTCAGATTTTAGCTTCCCCATACCAAAGACATGCATGCCGGCCAAATTCCTGAGAGAGGAATAATGAGGCAGCCTGCTGCTGGAGTGCGTTAGAGCCCAGTGACTGCGGCTCGACCGCCGGGATGGCCCGGCTCCTAACGGAACTGAGTGGGCCCGTTGGGAGCTTGCTTTGGTCACTGCAGGACCCCGTAATGTCCTGGCCGTCCCCAGGACTTTCTTTGGGGTGCTTGTTGTCTCTGAGCTACCCCAAAACTCCCAAAAGCAGCAGCCGGGTTGCTGCGATAGCGGCACTGGCTTCCTTCTCTCCTCGCAGCAAACCGGAAGTCCAGCAATGGCTGTCTTAAAATGACTAGAATGTTAGTGTACGTTTAAACCTATACATTCACAAAGATCATCCGGAACTCTGAACACCCACATATTAATGCTAACGTTCTCCACTCAAATAATGCAGTGAAAACGTAACAATGATTAGCAGAAGGGAGTTTGTTCAAGCGGGCTTTTCATAGAGCATCAGTTATGTGGCAGAATATTGCCCAGCAAGCCCCTGCCATTGGTTGGTGACAGCTGTAGCCATTCGGATTTTTCTTCCCTGTTGATGCACACCTTTGGTATAGAAATGGCATATTTCAGGGCCACCACTAGACGTGATGGCTGCAGAAACGTTTTCAGAACCTTTATCTGTCCTTTTTTTTTTTTAAATAATAATTTTTATTAAGTACAAATTAGAAAACATACGTATTTACAACAAAAGAAAATACAAAAGAAAAAGAAAATACATATAACCAAGGGAAAAAATTAGAGAATACTTTGTCTCTTTTCATATTTACAGTTATTTATACCTCTATAAAATGCTATTCACAATAAAGGAGTGAAATGAAAGATAAGATATCAGAAAAAAGAAAAAAAGAACAAAGAAAAAATAACGAAGTAAAAGAAAAAGATCATAGGTGAATTTTTTTTTAAAGGAGATAAGTATTCACTATACATAGCCGTTTCCCATCTATATTTATATTGTATAATTTCATCTTGTCCTTATCTACCTTAAATAAAGTGTGTGGTTTTTTTTAAAAGACTTCCACCGTTTGCCTTATGCATTTTTAATAATCCGTTCGTCAGATCCTCTGTTCTTCATATTTTCCCTTTGGATTTCCTTAATGTCTCACTTTGTATTTTTTATATTACACATAAGATTATTCTAAACACAACCAGATTTTTGTAGTCGGGCCCTGGCTTTGTAAATAATCATTTAAGAACTCCCATTGCTTCATAGCCATAGTTTTGGATTTTCTCCTTATTATATCCGTCAGTTTTGCTAGTTCCAGAACCTTTATCTGTCCTAAACGCACGTACAGTGTGCCTGGAAGATGGGCTGCAGAGAGGTAACAGGCAGCAGGAAGTCTTGTAATCTCCCATTCATTTGTCCCTTTTGTTGTAAGAAAGGTATCCGTCCTCCTTTAATAGTGATTTACCAATGGCACTTGATCCAGCTTGTGTGAAGCACTTTTGCTCCCCATGGAAGAGTTGGAGCAGGAACTTGGCCGCCTCCTGATGAAATTGTTGGTCAAACTACTTAACCTGGGATACATCCTGCCAAAAGTGCATTTTAACTAGCCAGTCGGTTTACATCTGGGGCTTTTCTAAAAAAACAACACTTCCGTTATCTTAATTTTTTCCCCTTCTCCAAGGCTAGCCAACACCAAAGCAGCGGTGAAGTCTGCGTGTGCCGATGACTTTGACACCCCCAGGGCTATTGGTGCAATTATGGACCTCATTCACCATGGCAACAGGCAGCTGAAGGCCGTCACTAAGGTAACCTGTTAGGAGACGAAGATCAGAAACCAACCATTGTCTAAACAGTTCTGTACTGACAGGTTGGTTTTATCATTTTCCTAGGCGAAACTTGCAAGGAAAAATAAAGACAAATGATTCTCTCCCCAACCCTCTGCCACATCCCAAGACAGGCATTTATACAAACTGCATTTCTAGGATCAGAAACCTCTTTTGCTGTGTTTCAGAGCACCAAAAGTTTTATTTCCTTCTTGCTACTTGGTATTCTTAGGCAGCTGAAGAACTTTTACACGAGCCTTTTTTCTTCACTAATCACACCGTTCAGTTATGTATTTACAGCTGTACCTTGGTTTTCGAACAGCTTAGTTCCCGAACGTTTTGGCTCCTGAATGTTGCAAACCCGGAAGTGACTGTTTTACTTTGTGAACTATTTTTGGAAGCCAAACGTCTGACGGGGCTTCCGTGTCTTCCGATTGGCTGCAGGAGCTTCCTGCAGCCAATCAGAAGCCATGATTTGGTTTTTGAACGTTTTGGAAGTTGAACAGACTTCCGGAACAGATTCTGTTCGACTTCCAGGGTATGACTGTATTTATATGAGAGAGAGAGAGAGAGAGAGAGAGAGAGAGAGAGAGACAGACAGACAGACAGACAGACAGACAGACAGACAGACAGACAGACAGAGACAGACAGACACGGAGGAGTACCCAGGTGATCTTTTGTAGAAACTGTTGTTTTCCTGAGTTTATTCTGTTCTTTCCCCTTTTCTTGCCCAAATGTTGGCTTGTTGCAAATTTAAAAGAAAAATAGCTTCCAGCACAGTTGTAGTGGTGGAGATTTTCAGGTGTGAACTGACTGGCACCAGGGCTTTTTTCCAGCTGGAACTCGCCGGAACTCATTTCTGGCACCTCTCAGGTGGGCGCCATTTCCATTATAAGAGAACAAGGCAGGTATTCATGGTGAGTCCTGGCACCTCTTTTTCTAGAAAAATAGCACTGGTGTCAGCGTGACGGACATAGTATCCAGGTGGAGCAGAGTGATACTGAATTTGGAAGTCAGAGTTGTCCCCTATTGGTCACTAGTGGTGGGCTTTGCTGCAGAAGAACCAGGAGGAGTCTTGCTCCAAGCCACCATAGACAGCTCATCCCTGTTGGTTTGCTTACAGACAGAGCAACATGTTGCTAATATATGGGGGCAAGATGATGAGGCACAGTGACCACTGTTAGTATGGCGCTAGGATTATATTTACACACAAAAAAGTTTTCCTCCAGAATGGCATGTAATTGCCAGAGAGGCTGTAGGAAGATCGGGGATTTATGTATTGTGTTGGGAAGGCAAACTTGAACAGGCAGAAGTGCTGCCCTGCTTGTGCAGAGCACTTTGGGGCCTCATCATGGAAGAAACTACAAGCAAATGCTTTTTGGTCGGTCAACTTTTAAGCCTATCTTTATGCCCATTAATGTCTAGAATTGGTGAGTTAGTTATTAAACGGCACCAGATATTCAGGGAGTGTTGAATACTCTGCCCAAGGCAAAATGTTGAAATCCGTGTGTGTGTGTGTGTGTGTGTGTGTGTGTGTGTGTGTGTGTATTTTGGGAGAAACTGCCTGCTTCCTACTTGCTTGATACCCTTCTCATTTTGAGTCTAATGGGTAAAGTCCTAAATGGCCACTACTTCTGGAGCACTGAACTCTTTACAGTGGTACCTCGGGTTACAGACGCTTCAGGTTACAGACTCCGCTAATCCAGAAATAGTACCTCGGGTTAAGAACTTTGCTTCAGGACGAGAACAGAAATCGTGCAGTGGTGGCACGGCGGCAGCAGGAGGCCCCATTAGCTAAAGTGGTGCTTCAGGTTAAGAACAGTTTCAGGTTAAGAACGGACCTCCGGAACGAATTAAGTACGTAACCCGAGGTACCTCTGTAGTTCCATGCTTACTGTTTTTAAAGTGCCTTTTCTGTAAGCCACTTTAGTGAGCCATCTGATTGCGTTAGTAAAGTTTTGTCTACGTACAGCGCACAAACACACACATGGTTAACTGTTAACAAAAGAACACAGCGTTTTGGTTTTTTTTAAAAAGTATTGAATCTTGGCAGTATAGATTCTAGCTCAGTGAATACCTGCATGCAATCCATCATCTGTGACATTATTATTATTTCCTAATGTTTTGCCCCCTGTTAAATTGATTACTTGGAATTATGATCTTCACTAAGGCGAAGTTGCTTCCCTCCAAATCTTGACTTGCTTGAGATCTGTTATGTAACCAAGGCTGTATCGTAAAACTCTCTGCAGATATTTTATCCTCCCCACTCACCACACAAGCATTGAAAATACAAAAATCCTTCACTATGTTTAGCCAGGCTCCGCAATGAGAAAAGCTGGCCTCTGTAACCTCTATAAAATGTGCAAATGTGTACAGACTAGTGTTTTGACTGCTAAAGATGGACGAGTAAAGCTGGGAAGCCCCGTTTGTCTGCTGAACAAAATAGGAGTCTTCAAATGCTCTTGAATTTCTGTGGTTTCAATAGGTATGGCTTCCACACAGTTTTGTGCATGGCCTTTTCAACAGTAAAAGCTGGAAATGTGTGTGGAGCACTTAGATGGAGAGCTGAGTTTGGCAATGCTAGATGTTGAACCCAGTGTTAGTGCCGTTGCACAGAACTGCAGAATAATAATAATAATAATAATAATAATAATAATAATAATAATAATAATAATAAAATTACCTATACCCTGCCCTCCCCAGCCGGAGCCGGGCTAAGGGTGGCTAACACCAGTAAAATTACAATAAAAACATAATGGGGGGGGGGGACACTCTCACACACAAAACACCAGTTTATTAAAATACGGGTTAAAATACAACTTAAAATGCAGCCTCATTTTAATGTTAGCCCATAGATCAAAACTATAAGGGTCGGGAAACATAAGGGTCAGACTGAATCCAAACCAAAGGCCAGGCGGAACAGCTCTGTCTTGCAGGCCCTGGGGAAACATGTCAAGTCCCGCAGGGCCCTAGTCTCTTGTGACAGAGTGTTCCACCAAGTTGGGGCCAGTACTGAAAAGGCCCTGGCCCTAGTTGAGACCAATCTAAGCACCTTGCGACTTGGGACCTCCAAAATGTTGTGATTTGTGGACCTTAAGGTCCTCTGCGGGGCATACCAGGAGAGGTGGTCCTGTAGGTATGAGGGTCCTAGGCTGCATAGGGCTTTAAAGGTCAAAACCAGCACCTTAAA
Source organism: Podarcis filfolensis (assembly GCF_964270895.1). Lineage (NCBI taxonomy): Eukaryota > Metazoa > Chordata > Lepidosauria > Squamata > Lacertidae > Podarcis > Podarcis filfolensis. The sequence goes on along the minus strand of NC_139607.1, from coordinate 25,654,007 downwards.
CCTGACCCTGTACTCCACCGGGAGCCAGTGCAGCTTGAAAAGCACTGGGTGAATATGCTCCCAAGGCTGAGACCCCATGAGGAGCCTCGCTGTAGCATTCTGCACCCTCTGGAGTTTCTGGGTCAGCTTCAAGGGCAGCCCGGGATAGAGTGAGTTACAATAATCAAGCCTGGAGGTGACCGTCGCATGGATCACTGTGGCCAGATCAGGGCGAGAAAGGTAAGGGACCAACTGCTTGATACGGCGGAGATGGAAATATAATATGGTGATGGAAAACATTTTTTGGGATGGGTCAAAAGCTACATTCCCTTAAGGATAGTCAGTTAGAAGAGCAAAGGTCAGTGATGAGGAACACAATTCTTTTCTTCCCACTTGTTTTCTCGCCGTCCAGTGTGCCGGACAAGGGAAAGAACGGATCACTCTTGCTAAATCTCTGCACTGATCACTTGCAAGGGGCTTTCTCCCTTGGTTCTTCCATGTGCTGGCTTCCCTCACCCCCACATTTATCCCTCTGTGCTCCCCATGCCTCCATTGCAGAATAATGGAACACAGTCAGCCCTATTTATAATACATACACGCTCACACAGTCTGATAATGTAGCTTTCTTTGTTAATGACAACCATGACCTCATAATTTGGCAAAAGATGTAGATGTAAAATACTGGATGGAATCATAGAATTGTACAGTTGGAAGGGGCTATCAGGGTCCCATGGAGAGCCTCAAGGTCCATAAATAGCAACACCCTAGTGGTCCCGGGCCCTAAGGAAGTTAGATTGGCTTCAACCAGAGCCAGGGCTTTTTCAACACTGGCTCCGGCCTGGTGGAACGCCCTGCCTCATGAGACCAGGGCCCTGCAGGATCTGATTTCTTTCCGCAGGGCCTGTAAGACAGAGTTGTTCCGCCTGGCCTTTGACTCGGAGCCAATTTGATCCCCTCCCCCTCTTTCTTTTTCCTTTTTCCTTTCTCCTCCTGTGATGAGGCTACATTTTAATATTTTAATGTTTCATTGTTTTAATGTTGTATTTTAATCTTGTTTTTATGTTGTATTCATTCAACTTGTTTTTAGTATTGCTTGTTAGCCGCCCTGAGCCCGGCCTTGGCTGGGGAGGGCGGGGTATAAATAAAAATCATTATTATTATTATTATTATTATTATTATTATTATTATTATTATTATGTCCAACCTGCTACAATGCAGGAATTTTTCTCCTAACTTGGACCTCGAACCCACAACACTGAGATTCAGAGTCTCATGCTCAACTGCCTGAGCTTATCCTATCATCTTATCCAAGAAGCCTTGGAAGGTATTTATTTCTGAGCTTTTCCTAGATAATGTACATGAAAAAAATCTCATAGCAAGAGCTGCAGGAGGGAGAGTGGCTTCAAGGAAATGCCTTGCTGTCCCGAACTTTGCCCCTAGGCCTTACAAGTGCGGCCCGGCTTACATACGAGCGGCATTTTGTTTTCCTAAAATCATCTTCTGCTGCTGCTCTATGGCTAGTTACTGCGGTTAAGAAGTCTTCGCTCTTGGAAAGGAGGTTTAGGCAATCTAGCAGATAAATAGATTCCCGCAGAGTATTGTTCACTTTCATCTTTTGTCCGTGAGCGGAGAGATGTTATCGTTACCTCAGCTCTTTTGTGTGTTTTGAAATCAGGAAAGTGGATCGCCTAGGAGCGCTGTTGTGTTTGGAGCCATTCTCTCCTACATCATGGAATTCCTTCACACAACTGGGATCACCCTTGCGGAAAGACAGGTAGGAAACCACCCCACTTACCTGAGAGTAAGCCCCATCGAATTCAAGAGGACTCCGAGGAGCTATAGTTAGGTGTTGTAGGGTCAGGTGTTGTAGGGTCACAAAACCAGGCTTTTGACAAACTGCGTGCCTGGTCCCTTGTCCTTCCGAAAAAACATGTTTTCAGCTGATTCCATCTTTATGTGCATATAAATTTTTATATGTTACTCACCCTAACAAAGGGCAGTCCCTAGGTGATTTAGAGTCAAGTTTGTTGTTGACTTCTTCTTTTTAAAAAATTAAAATTTTTCTCCTACCTGATCCTCTGAAATCTATCTGGATTGATACAGTTCCAAAGCACCGTGTTAGTCTTTGGCTTAGAAACCAAAAACAATAAGGCTGAAAATGAGAAACACTAAATAGGATGTATTTTCCTTTTCTGAATGTCCTGATAACTGTCTCTTAATGTATTCATTTTAGTTGTGATGTAGTTGACGAGCACCTGGTGTCCATTTGGTTTTAGTTACTGCAATGTGATTGTGCTTTGTTTAACATTGCTTTACTTGGTTATGTGTGTTGTTTTTTTGGAGCAGGAAGTAAAAACATTTATTTAAATAAAATCAAACCATTAAAAACATTCATTTAAATAAAATCATCACTACCTATCAGGACCAGTGGTCAGGGATTATGGGAATTATAGTCAGAGGACAGCTGGAAACCTGGTTTATGGGGTGAAATACACACCCATACAAATTACCTGTCATCCTGGCTTAGATGAAAGTTCTGCACTAGTTGCTTTCCTTGTAGGATTTTTTGTTACATTTGAAGAGGGCCTTCACTGTTTTGTTTTACTTTTTAACAAGATATATATACCCCTTAATCAAGAATAATATTATTTGTTTAGAAATGGCAATCAAAACAGGCATAATTCAGCCCATTTTGTATCTTATTTAAAACTTATTTTAAATACAAATGTATGCAGTTAAATTACATGTCTGGGTACTCCTGGTGCCGTTCTGGACATGCCGCTGGCTTCCTGTGTAAGTGTATTGCATGTTGGGATTGAATTTGGGTTTTTGATTTATAGGTAGCTCCAGAAAACGAACATTCAGCCATGCTCTCCAATGTGATAGATGAACTGGTGAGCTTCCGAACCAAAGTGCGCAATTTTGCCCTTGCTGCACCCGAGGCTGCGGGGGGCGTGTCCGCAGATGGCGCCCCTCTGTCGAAAGAAGCCCGGCTGCAAAAGAAAACCGAAAGGCAGCAACTGTTGAAGGACCGAGCGCCCCTCTTGCAAGCGTGTGACAGCCTGCGTCGAGATCTAGCCATATATGGCATCGACATAAAGGTTTGCCTCTTTCTCTGCTCAAATCCTCCTTGCTGAACATTGGTGGCATATCTCTTCTGTGGGTTGTTTTAGGAATAGGGATTTATTGTGATTTTTTCTCCCTTCTTCCCACTCCCCCCGCCCTCTGGAACAGGCAGCTTTCCCCCTGGCACCCTAAATGGTTAAAATACAGTAGGAGCAACAGTAGATTTAAACTTGAATGGTCGTCACGTTTGGCTGAAGCCAGCAAGTCCTTATTACTGCCCTGTGTAGCTGCCTTAGCGGTTCTCAGTGGAAACAGCTGTTGAGCATTGAAGAGCCTCTTTTGTTCTATAGAGCCCTTGGGAAATTTTTAAAATATTCAAGCACTCCTGTAGTTGCATTGTGAAGGCAGAGGAGTGGTGCTGGCTTTGGGAAAAAGTGCTCCACAAAGTTTACTTGCCCCATAGGTACTAGCTGTGTTTTTCTTACCTGCCATGCAAGGAGTATGTTGGGGGGGATGTTTGTAGATTTTAGAAGAGTAAATAAATGTGCAAAAGTGCTCTGTTATTTTGCATACGGTATTTATTATGAGTAAGTTGGGTTTCTGCGAGGGAGCTGTGATGATGGCAAAAGCAACCTGGGTTGCAATCCAGCGAAGGCAGATTGGGGGCCAAAAATCTGGCCGAAAACTTTGTGTACTTGGTCCAATCTTACGTGTGGACTTGCTCATGCCGTGCTGAGGGTACAAACCAGGTGTAAAACAGGAAGAGGATAGTTGTAGCAAGGTCCTCCTGGTTTCACAACCGAGGAGGAGGACCCAAAAACCGAATGTTTAGGTTTATTCTTGTTAGTCGGCGCTGTGGCAGCACTGCCTCAGAAAAGCTTAAGCCATTTCAATAAAATAATCTTGGTCCTGTATAACTGAAGGAGCATCTCCACCCACCATTGTTCAGCCTGGACACGGAGATCCAGCACGAGGGCCTTCTGGCGGTTCCCTCACTGTGAAAAGTGAAGGTACAAGGAATCAGGCAGAGGGCCTTCTTGGTAGTGGCACCCTCCCTGTGGAATGCCCTCCCATCAGATGTCAAGGAGATGAGTAACTATATAACCTTTAACAGACATCTGAAAACAGCCCTGTATAGGAAGCTTTTTAAGGTTTAGTGTTTTGTTATGTTTTTATATAGGTTGGAAGCTGCCCAGAGTGGCTGGGGCAACCCAGTCAGATGGACAGGGTACTACTACTGCTACTACTAACAACTGCTAGCAAGTCAACATGCTGCTGATTTATGGCACAATCCTATATATTTTTACTCATGAGTAAGTCCCATTGTGTTCACTGGGTCTTACTCCCAGGAAAGTGTACATAGGATTGCAGCCGTCATCAGGGAAGCATCTTAGAAACATGAATTGTAACTGCTATTCCATTATCGCAGATGAAGTGAGCCTGTGAAAAGATGGCGATGAGTCTAGGGCAGGGCGAGGGAACCTGTGGCTCTGCAGTTGTTTGCTGGACTGCAGCTCCCATCACCCCGACCCATTTGCCATGGTGGTTGGGGTTAGAACATCTGGAATCCCCACAGGTTCTCTCCCATTGGTCTAGGGCAGAGCTGTTTCACGACGCAGTAATTCAGTTTTGCATCGTTTTGTGACACAGTAATTCAGTTCTGCTAGCAAAACCCCTTTCCAGTCCCGGGAGGAGCATGGGGAGCGTTTGTGCGACACACCTGCACACTGCAGCCAATACACTAATGTGTTGCAACACAGTTTTGAATGCTCTGGTCTAGAGCAAGCCCGTATGCCCACATTTGAAGCCAGAGTTACAGTCCTGTGGGGCCTACTTTGGAAGTCAGGCCTATTGAACAATATAGCATTACTTCACAGCATGAAAAGGACTGAGTAGAGGCTTTTCCAATTCATATTTGAGTTCTAGAAGTGGTTTGTGTTAAAGGAAATGTGAGTGTTTAACACACGCTCCTTTTTTTGTATTTATGCAGGACAGAAGTACTACTTCTACATGGGAACTTGGAGAGCCCAGTAAGGAACGGGAAAAGAGCTGATAAAAATAAGAAGTACAGACTAAGTGACTTACTACTGTGGCGATATAATGGATTTTAAATTACCCTGGCTGAGAGAATCCTCGTCCTTGAATTACTGGGTGGCAGAAATAATTCTTAAAACTGCCTACTTCAAATTTAAAAGCAAGAAGCTTCGCCTGTTTTCTGAAAAGATTTGTGTTTTGGGGGGTGTGTGGTGGGGAGGAACAATTGCAAATCTGTCATTTATTACAGCAGCCCTCCTGTATTCTCACTTACGGAATCCTATGACTCTACTTCAGCACCTCAAGAGTTTAAACACTGCTTCAACTACGCCATCTAGAAAATAGAATTAAGTGAAAATACCATTGTCTGCTGTAGTGACACAAGAGGTGAGTTGGCTTAAGTTTGCTTTTACCAATAAGTAGTTGGTATCCCTTGGCATGGAGAGGTAGAAGGCCTCTGCCTCAAAAACAGCACAGCCTTCGAGAATAACTCAAAAGCTTAAAGGCACTAGGATTTAGATCAAAAACTCCAGGGTTCGGAGGGAGGGTGTTTTGTTAGCAAGATGCTGAATCGTACATAAACCCTTTTGTATTGTAAGAACTGCAGTTTCATGTTGCGGTTAAATGCTAATCCATGCTACAATTTTTCTATATATCCACTTTCTTCCACATTGGTGTAAAGTGTTCCAGACTAGATTCAGTCTTGTTTCAAAGTTGCTGGCACCAAACAAGCCTGTTTATGAATTATGGGTCAGGCAGAGAGCAATCTCTGCAGAATTCATATCTCCAGAAGTACCTAGAAGGTCAGAAACATGGAAGGGTTCCTTATTCCAAGTCAAAGCATTGGCTTATATAGCTCAGTCGAGTTAGCAGGTGTCCTATTGATCTACAGCCTCCTGCTAACCAGCCTTTACTTGAAACATCAGTGGCAGATATTTTTCACCGCATCAAAGCATTGTTCAGAAGTAGAAGGCTTCTTTTTAGCAATGCTGGTTAACAAAATGCCATTTCGCTGATTTTTTTCGGAGCTGGACTTTGTTCGAATGAAGATTTACAGATAGAGACTTGGATCTAATTTCAGGCCAGAAACACACATCAGTCTTTGTTGGTAAATAATATATAAAATACTAATCCAGAACACCTTGCAGTAAAATATCTCTTTTCTGCTGGGTTTCTCTTAAACATTCAGCAGGGCCTTTTATTTGCTGCATCAGCTGTTCAGATGAGAAGGGATTGATGAAGACCAGGGCATTTAAGGTAGCGGAGATGTGGATTCAGAAACAAGCTTTTTGCATGCCCTCTACTGAGATGAGGTGTGGCCTCCATGCATTTCAGCGAGATTGTAGGGACTATGCTGGCTGACCTGTAAATCTTTTAACAGATGGCAGGGACTGGTGCCATCTTTAGAAGACAATTTCAGGTTTCATGCAAGAGTGTATAAAGAGTTTTAAATATCAGTGCACAAGAACACTTGAACATTAAAAGGGAAACAGGACCTGGGGGTTAATGCAAAGCAGCGCTGGAACATAAAAGAAAAGTAACTTGCTTCTCTACTTGAGGTAACTTACAAACTATACAAGTCTCCTACTTTTCTTCTAAATATAAACTCCAGGCAGGACCTTGGAATTTGGAAACCAGCCATTTTATACTAGCCTGTTGTGAACCCCAACAATACGAAGTGCATTTTTGAAACTGATACCTGTATGTAAATGATGTATTAATAACTACTGGGATCTGGTTTATTTCATGCCTTGATTGTCCCCTCTATTATAATCTAAGGCAATTCTCTCTGTCCCTCACCCCACAAGCATTATTCAAAGCTTGGCTATTAAATATTTTTATTTTATTATATAAGATGTATGGATTTTAGCTAGTAATGCAAAAATGTTAATAAAAAGTGGAGAAAAATACCTAAGACACCCCGCCCCCGCCCAAGAAGAAAGCATCCTGTAGAGCCTTACTAGTTAAAATGTAAATGAAATCACTGAAACTGTGTCCAAAAAGTCACCATATTATTTAAGGTTGCAGTCCTGGGTACACAGACCTGGGATTAGACTCCATTGAACTCTGCTGGTCTTAAGCGAACTGCAGCTGAAATGCAGTTTGCATTTCAGAATGCACTTTTAGCAAATGCTCTTGTGCCAGCTGAAATGCAACCTTTGCTTTTTTGATATCAATGCCATTTCAAAACACTTGATCTAAGCTTTAGGCTGCCAGTTTAGAGCTGGAAGACATCCCTGTGCTGCTTTATTCTTTACCTGCAAGCCAGTCAGTCTGTTGTGGCTGATCAAACACACTCACTTTGCAGATTATGAACCTGAACTTGTGACTAGAAAAATGAAAACCTCTACTTTAGCTTGGAATGTGTTGGGTTCTGTCTAACAAAGATAAGCTCCCCTTCCCAAACATTCCTTGCAAGTGACTTGCTCAGGGTCCTGCATCCGCACAATTTTGAGGATTTGTGCTAATGATCTAAGCCACCCTTTCAACAAGGTGCCCCTCTAGATGTTTTGTCCTCCCCAACCTTTGCCTGTGGCCAGTGAAAATAACTGTAGTCCAAAACATCAGGAGGACATCAGGTTAGAGAAGACCCTGGTAAACAATACAGTGGTACCTCGGGTTAAGAAGTTAATTCATTCCGGAGGTCCGTTCTTAACCTGAAACTGTTCTTAACCCAGCACCACTTTAGCTAATGGGGCCTCCTGCTGCCACTGCGCTGCCGAAACACAATTTCTGTTCTCATCCTGGAGCAAAGTTCTTAACCTGAGATAATATTTCTGGGCTAGTGGAGTCTGTAACCTGAAGCGTATGTAACCCGAGGTACCACTGTAGTTGCAGGTTTGCCTTATGTTCATCTGTGGAGGGAAGGGATCGTTATCAGAGCTGGGAGGTTATAATATTCACGGTGTGTGCATTGGCGGATTCCTGCCACAAAAAATGTTAGGTGTGCAAGCTACTGGTATTCATATTTCATTTCAACAGCATCAGAGAGAAAAAACCTTGGAACTGAAAATAGGACCTGCAGCTAAGAATGTGTAATACAGTAAGGGAGACAGGGACTTGCCCTTATCACCCCTACCTTTCATGAACGCTTAAGGCATTGACTGGAGAAATGTCCTCTTACAACTTAGAAGGATCTGCAGCTGGTTGCCTTCATTTTTGTCCTCCTGGAGAGATGGAAATAAATCTACATCCTTCAACCTGACAGTGCTATGTGCAGTATAATAAGCTGTTCAACAAAATATTATTCCAGATTACTGAACAAGAACCCTCACATGTCCCCTTGTCAGTGGAAAGATTGGCACTCGTTGCTTTAAATCTGCCAGGTTAGGAATACAAATTGAACAAAATGGAGAAGCTACAGTTTGTCGGCACATTGCAGCTCCGTTATAAAAAGCCACTGAATAAATACACGTAGCAGTTGTTTAAGCTGTCGTTTTTATTTCATCAAGAAATCAACTGCTACATCTTCAGATTGCTTCAATTGTAAAATCTTTATACACTAGTGGACAACATTATTTGCAACTTCTGTAATACAATTTAAAAAAACAACAAGCAATTCAACTCGATAGTGACTGTTCCGATCAGTTTAAAAATCCTAGGTCCTATTTGGCTTCCCTGCAAATAATAGCTTTGAAAATTCTGCTGCCTATTTTGTTCAGCATTTGTATCTCAGTTCTAAATGATGGTAGCTATTTGATAGTGTGTTCTGGAAAATGGATATAGGTTAGTTCAGTTGACAACACCAATGGTTAACGTCTCCCTCACTGCACCAAGACAATGCTGTGATTTAAACTATTGGGCATATGAGTCACTTGCCCCATGAGTGCAGGGTGCACATGTGGAAGATCCCAAAAGGGTTCAGAGCTTTGGTCATGCTGACTCCTACCCACTGCCTGTAGCAGAGGTGTGAAACCTGTGCCCTCCCACTGTGGCTGAACTACAGCTTCCAGCAAGCATTGCCACGGATGATGGGAATTGCAGTTCAGCAACATCAAGAGCACCGCAGGTTCCCCACACCTGCCCTCTAGGACAGGGACATTTGCAAGTAGTACAGTAGTACAGTCTAGTTTCAACTCTCCTGTCCCCATCTTGCAAGCACAAGAAAATCAGGATGGATAATTTAACACAAACGAGCCTATTTGAATTAATGTAATTTGGAAATTTTACTGTTCCCCAAGACTCAGGGTAATATTAAATCTGAATAAAAGCAGGTTTGCCTTGCAGCTGAATCAGTACCTCTAGCCGATGCATGAAGCCAAAGGAGGCTTTTCTAGGTAACTCCAGTGAAGAACCAATTCAACCATTATTTACATTCTCAAGCACAGGCATTTTGCCTTCACCCAATGAAAGCAAACTACTCTGGGTCTGCCAGTTACTATCGGACCAAGTTTTTAATTAATCATTCATTGACCCTTGTTTGCTACTTTGCTTTTGAGAGGGTGGGGGATGAGCCAAGGCACAGTGAAGCGGAAATGACTAATGCCAGAAAGTCCAGGAGTGGTGACCTTAGGGCTGAGCAAACAAGGCAACCACCCAGGGCCCCAAAATCTTGGAACAAAATGCTGCCTGCCTCCTTTATAGTCTGTCTCAGTCTGCCTTGTCTTTAACCCAGCAGCATTGCAAACGGGCATTGTGAAACCTGCATCCTCGCATTGCAAGGCAAGGAGAACAGGGTGCTAGAGCCATATTGGGATCTTCCAAGTGCTAGGTTATATAGTGTAGGATTCAGCCCAGTACAAGTGAATCATGCCTTGATAATACATTTTGCTTAAACCTTTTCTTAGAGCCGATTTCAGTAGAAAGAAAAAGTACATCATACTAGCTACGGTCTACATCATCGGAAGCAAAGGGAAAGCATACACACTTTTCCTGGTTTTGAAAACGTGAGAAGCTATCCCCAACTTGTGTTCTGAAGCGGTACGGACCGAAAAAAGTCTTTAAAAAGTTTGAATTGGTGCTCTGAACTTTGCTAGAACTAAATAATGGAAAAAATATATATATATTAAAAAAAAACCAAAAAAAGGAAACAAATGTATTTTTCTGAGGTAGTAGTCACAGTGCATCCAAATGTTAGTTATAAGCACGTTGCATTTATACAGAGCAATATCCTGGTTGCAGGTAGACAGTGTACGCTAAGCAACAACTGACTACTATATAATGTAGCAAACCCTAACAGCAGTCTGTCCCTACACAAATGGGAATGCTAGTTAAACAGCTAGATAAACTCTGGCTGCAGATTTCCATATACTTACTTTGGAGTAAGTCCCAATGAATTTGGTGGGGCTTACTTCCGAGTAAATATGCAATGCCATCAGGCGGCAAGCGATTCAAGTAAAAACAAAGGGTTTTCTGCCATCATCTTTCCTTCTTAAAACCATTATGGGGTGGGATTTCTAGAGTGGAAATGCTCCGTACATAGATCCTACCAAAACGTGAGTTTGCATCTAGTAAAACAGCATAACTAAGCATAATACACATAGAGCAGCTGACACACATCCTCTGGAATACTTGTGCCCCCTCCCTATTACAAAGAAGCTCAACATTATGGTAGGGATAACTCGCTACTGTGAACAACCTAGTCTCTACCCTGTAGTCTGCTGGGCACTGCCAGTTCATTAATGCTGTGCAGTTTTAAAAGGGCAGCCCTTCCCCTTTTATTGTTCAATTACTACATGCTGGTGATTCTTCTAAGTGTGTCCACACGTTAGTGTTCCACTGCAGCTTTTAAAAGTTAAAACAAAAGCACAAAGGGTGCTTTCTATTGAAAACCATTCCCATGCAGGTCTTATGGCGGGAGCTGCTCCTTGATTAGTAGTTTCCCTAAAGCCTTCCCCTTTTTGACCCCCCCCAAATGTTCCATCACAGGTTTAATCTGGTTTCTCTGCAAATATTTTATGATCTAAACTAGCCCAGCTCAGTAGATGAAACTTCAATACATTCAGCTAAATAAATTCTATTTTTCACATGCCATGTTCTACAGCTTCTTTGTGCTGGGTTGTTGTTTTTTTATTAAAAAAAGACTAGTGATACCCACCCCTCCCTCCTCATCAAAAAAAACAAGGAACGAAAAACAGTGCCCCTGTACCTAGGACTCGAGGCGAATTTCATGCAGTCCCTCCTTGAAGATGGCATGTCTCAAAAGCAGCACAGACTTGTGCAGAATTGAAACCCTGCAGTAGTTCTCAAGCTAAACAGTGATGAAGTTGGTGCAAACCAAGGAAGTAAGTTAAGCTGGTGGAAGAATATTACAACACAATCCAGCCAAAGTTAAGTGTTTTCAAATCCTATTGATTTCAGTGGGAGACAGAAATGTCTACTTCTTCCACTGAAACGAAGGAGACTTCAGCTGCAATCTCAAATGCACTTACTAGGGAGGAAGTCCCACTGAATTCATTAGGACTAAACAGGCCTTAGAAATGCACAGCTTAACTTTGGTTGGACCATGCCCTTATTTTTATTTGTCTCTTAAGTGCATCTTTTGCTACTAGCATACTCTTAGTTATTGCTCAATAACTGTGAGATAGAACAGAGGAAATACTTTCAGTTTAGTTTTATTATATTATAACATCTGCAACTACAGCTTATTCAGCCAAAAAAAATGTATTCCAAACTCTTTAAAAAATATCTACATTTTTTTTCTATTTTAAAAAATAAAAGCTACCTAGTATACCAAGACCGCTAACAGCACTTGAAAAAGGGTGCATTACGCATGGATATCCTACTGTAATTTCCGTTGCTGTCCATGTTGTGTATTTCTCCTTCCTCTGCTGCTTTGGTCTTAGGTTTCAAAGAGTTTATTAAAGGCTGCTCCGATTTCTAAAACCATGTCAGAGGCTGTCATAGACCGTCCGCACTTCTGAAAGGCTTGGTTGTTGCACTGCCTCGTAAGTGAGCATGCTCCAAATGCAGCCACTAGGAAGGGGTTCTGACTAAAAAGGAAACAATAATCTTCATTAAAACTGGAATGGGACTGAATTTTTCAAGGAGCTTCAGAAATCTTAACTCACTCGAGGTATTAAGCATGGAAAGATATTTCAATTTCTTGGGAGAGATTTGCATTTAAATATGCTGCCTTGCCTAACAGACAAGAATCTCTCATTAATTTTTCTGCTGCCCGAATGCATGTTTTATTGATTAAATAAATTGATTACATCAGCTGCATATGAAAGCACCCTGTGTGTTTGCTGCTCCCCAGTAGTTTCCCTCCCACTACCAGTGTAATTCCAGTGAAGAACTAGGCTGCTGAAAATGCTCAGGTATGACCAGCACCTTACCCGTTTGTTTTTTCTGGTCCAGCAAGAAAGGCCCAGTGTGCTAGGACTCCAAGAGAACCTGAGAGGAGATCGCCTTGTCCACCACACCTTCTGCTGCTTCCTTCATGACTGCATACAAGCACTACAAAAGGGGGGAAACACCAGGCTTAGGCTGGCTCAGCCAGTGGCAGCGTTTGGATCTGGCGTAAATTTTAACACCAGCTTGCTTTACGCCAGCTTCTTCAGTATAAGATTGCTTACTAATTCATCAGTTTTCCAACTTTATTTTAAAGGGGAGAGGCTGGAGATGTAATGAGCAGTACCAAATGGGCAGAGTTCCTAGGGCTCACCCCTGATTTAAGAAGTGGCAAGGTTTATCCGTTACATGATTGCAGTGCCATCTATTAGCTGCAAGGACTAGAACAGAATTTCTGCCATATCCCTGAAGGGCCCAGTATTTGTGCACACATATGAATATTCTAGATTATTATTATTTACATTTATTAGTCACTTATGGAAATGACTCAAAGCAACGTACAGGCACAATGCACAGTGTATACAGTCGTACCTTGGTTCTCAAACACCTTGGCTGCCAAATGATCGAAACCCAGAAGTGAGTGTTGTGGTTTTCGAACGATTTTCAGAAGCCGAACATCTGGCATGGCTTCCGATTGGCTGCAGGAGCTTCCTGCAGCTAATCGGAAGCCACGCTTTGGTTTCCGAACATTTTGGAAGTCAAACGGATTTCCGGAACCAATTCTGTTTGACTTCCAAGGTATGACTGTATTTAGTTGTCAAAGCCCAACTCCTGAATTTTGCCAGTTCTTGGCCTCTTTTTTGAAATTGGCTATGAGGAACTTTGTGCAGAGGGGCTAGCCTCATGCTTTGTGAGCGTAAGTGAGGAACAACACAATCTCTCTTTTTAAAAGGACATGCAGAGGGAACCACTGGTTTGTTTTGCCATAAGGATTTGTAGGCAACAGCTTACATCAGCTGCATATGAAAGCACCCTGTGTGTTTGCTGCTGCATGTTATGTAATTATCTTCTGTAATTACTCACTAATTTCTGTATAATTCTGCAGGACTAATTACTTAGGAAAAATAAATAAATACACAAAAGAATCTCCTTTGTGGTTAGATGAACATTCTTATTAGCATGTAATTTTATCACACATTTGATGTGCCCCACAGCCCCAGTAGCTAACATTTTCTGTGTACATCTTAAATCATAATGTTTGCTGCCATTATTTGAGTAAAATATTCATATTTAATACTGACACTTTCACTATAAATTCACTAGTCAACAATTTTTATCCATCTAATAAAACATTCTCCTCCTGCTTATAATGTTCAATATGGAATATATGCTTGTCAGCATTAGTTTTTGTTTTTCAGGATTATCTATCTATAATAGGACCAAGCAACTCTATTTATCATTCTGTTTGCTGTGTTTATTTTTCACTTACCTTTTTCTCCATCTGAAATAAGATCACGTTCTCCTTTCTGAACAATCGTCAAATTCCCCAAGGCTTGGCTGAGCCTTAGCAGACATCCATGATGATCATTGCTATCGACAGGGTCCCTAAGCTAAGACAGAGAATCATGGTGGGGAATCATACAGTATCAAAATACGTCTTTCAGTGATGTAAAATAATGCACGTTACCATCATTTTATACACACATTTTATCAGAAAAACTACCCAGCCATTAATTCAGAGCTGTGGTCTCATTTCCTGTCATCTGTGGTGGCTCCCTGATTGTGGAATGCTCTTTCCAGAAAGGCTCGCCTGGCACCATCATTACATGTCTTTAGACCCCAGGCAAAAACATTCCACTTTACACAGGGATTTGGCTATTAAATAATCTATGGCCTGTGAAAGTGTGTGAGAGAGGATTCTCATTTATTATGATTATTTTACTACTATAGGCTGTGTCTGTCACTATGCTTTTTCATTATGTTTTTATTATGTTTTTATCATTGGTGTTTTGTAATGTGTTTCCAATGCTGTACACCTCCTTAATAATAATAATGATTTTTATTTATACCCCGCCCTCCCCAGCCAAGGCCAGGCTCAGAGCGGCTTACAAGCAATAATAAAAACAAGTTGAATGAATACAACTTAAAAACAAGATCAAAATACAACATTAAAATATTGAAACAGTAAAATATTAAAATGCAGCCTCATCACAGGAGGAGAAAGGAAAAAGAAAGAGGGGGAGGGAATCAAATTGGCTGCAAGCCAAAGGCCAGGCGGAACAACTGTCTTACAACAGCAGCATATGCTGCAACAGGGGTGGGGTGGAGAGAAAGGGAGTGGAAAAGAGGTAATAGAAAGAGTCTACTTTGGTCAGTACCTGTCCAACACTATCAAGCAGCCCCAGAGACCCCCAGCAAGTGACCTCTCACAGATTACCCCCAAAGGAATAAGACCCTTGCCAGAAAAAAGGCTCCCCACCTCTGCACTAATCAGTTATTAAAGGCGGGTGCTGTCTCATGCAGGTTTTACTTAAACATAGATAATAGTGTTAAGGCTGCAACCTTGAACATCATAATTAGGAAGTAGGCTCCACTGAACCCAGTGCTGTTCATAGGAGCTATAAATGTAATTTGGTCTTGGATTTAATTTGCTTTCCTTAAGTATCACTGAAAACATAGTATGAACTCACCATAGCTTCATACAGTCTGCTGAACTCCATGGCATTCGGAGTAAGAATCGCTCTAGGGTAACCCTGAATGAGAGATGGCTGCTGGGCAATTAGCCATAAACCATCCTGCGTCGGGTAGCAAGAGAGAAACATTTACTGGCAAGAACAACATCATGCAAATAAGCTAATGAAAACATAATACTTACAGCATCAATTACGATAGGAATTCCTTTGACCTTCGATTTTTCTATGATACCCTGTGGTTTTTTTTAAAAAAAGAGCAGACTTTTAAGAACTGAAAATGAAACCACTTCCCGTTGTTCAATTAACTCTTACAGTTTCAAAGTAAAAAGTCAAAAAACAGCTGTCTACTCCAAACAGGACTTAGCTGAATACAACCCCATGCTTACAAAATTGTTTCTCTTCTGGGTTACTCTAATTGTGGCTGAAACCCAAAACGCATACTCCTGGATCTTTAAAACCACCAATGCAGGGATGGATGGTCAACCTTTTTCAACCTATAGGCCACATTTGCTGTTGGCCAGACCTCAGAGGGCTGCAGGCCAGCAGAAGATGCAGCCAAAGCTCGCACATGCAAAGACATGTTTGCACAAGCACAAGCGTTCAGGCAGCAGGGAGAGTTTTCCTCCTTATCACAGTGCTGAGCTGGGAAGAAAGGAACGTCTCCTCTGAGAAATGCAATGTGATGGGGAGATCTCTCTCTGCTTTTCAGATTTCATTCCGAAGAACAGATAAGAGTGGGAGGAATAGCATTCTCTCTGTTCTTCAGAGATCACCGAAGAACGGAGACAATGACTTTATTCCCCATAGCATTGCTGGGCTGATAGAAGGAACTTCTCCTCATCGTACAATAATGGGAAGAACAGCACTTATCTGGGAAAGGTGCCTCTCGTTCTGGTGCACCACTACTGTTAAGAGGCACGGGAAGGAGCACCCCTTCCTGTTTCCTGAGTGCTAATACCTCTTAGCAATGGTGGTGTACTAGAGAAGTGACTCTGCAAAAGGAAAAGGCACCACCCAATATGCCAGGCGCTGGCGGCACATGCTAAGTGGCTTGGTGGGCCTGATTGGACCCCTGCATTAATGAAGCACTGCCTTTATAGAATATTTGTTTTCTGACCACTGAGCTGAGAGGTCAGTCTCTAGTGCTACACAGCATCTCCAGCCCTAATCTCCCACAACCTACCTGGCACAATAACTAAGGCACAATCTGTTATGTCATGATTTACGTTGTGCACCCTAATCTGGAAACAGATTGAATAGAAACTGCAGTTTGGGATCAGGGCATCAGAAGAACAACAGAGGTCATCACTGGGCCATGTGGTTCATCTGTGTGTGATATATACATTAAGGGATTTGGGGAGGTTTACAAACATGTAATCGTTCCTATTTTAAAAGTGAGATGGCCAGAAGATACTGATAGTTTACCCAGAAGAAGGCGGCTATAAAGTGGTGCTAATCATATGATGTCAATATTATGGGACTTCTGCACTTTCATTTCCATTTCTCAATTTTTTATAATGCAGACTGGTCCTACTCAAAAGTACAAGCAAGACAGTTCTCTAGATAAATGCTTCTTCATTTGCTCACCTTTTAGTGTAAGTGGGGGGAAATACCGTGACCTATTTCCGTTGGTCACTTTTATCACTGCCAGGACTAGGTAAGCAATAAAACCGATGCCCTTGTTGCTGAGCTCTATCAAACACCAGCAAGCAAAGGATGGCTTGGATATTATGATCCATCTTGAAACCACATTTACTGGTATTTTGTTTTGTTACAATGGCTCAACTGTGCCTCTATGTCTATTCCAAAGGGAGGTGGAGCTCTCCCACACAAAGAAACACAGGAGCATTGCGAATCTTGGGGATCATTAAGTTATCTGTAAGAGTTTCACATAAAGGCAACTCTCATCAACTTTAGCTGCTAATCCTGCCATTCTATAATCGCCCTCAATTTCCAACATCAAGAATATCACCAACAGAGATGAATTCAAAACAGAAATTTAGTTTCATGGAAAAGGGTACATTAAAGAATCATTACTGTGCAAGGTATTACCTTGGCATTCTCAAGCAGTACATCATCTCTACCCAATCCAGGTCCGATAACAACCGAGTGTAGACGTGGTAGCCACTTTTCCACTTCATGAACAGCATCAGGGCTGTCACTAGACAGAGTAGAGCACAGATTGGCCTGTTTCCAAAAATCTGATTTCTTGCATTTGCAAGGAAGTGCAATTTTCAGCTTAAGTGTACTGGGTGCCAGCTCCCCAAGCTGCCTTCTGTAAACGACCACAACCAATTTCTCAAAGTATTTGGTTGGAAGCTGCCCAGAGTGCCCAGATGGGCGGGGTATAAATAATAAATTATTATTATTATTAATTGCTAAACCATTTTTCTCCTGAATAAAAGCATGCCACATCCATACATTTATATAGATAATGTATTATTTTGGCAAAACCCCTCAGCGGTTGACAAAAATTATCATTTTTCCTTTTCTACAGGAGATGGCATTATGTGAATGTATGTGGGGAACCCGAGGAACTTCCATCTGCCTGGAAAGCTGACAAACAAAAGCAAGAAAGGGAGATGAAATTCCCACATGGCTAGCTGCCATGTTTCCTTTTTGGTTTTAGAAGGAGGAGGAATTCCCATGGGTAGCATACACTTCCTGTCCCCTCAAGTTCCAATCCCTATATGCCATGTGACTTGTTTCATATTTTATTTTCTGGCAATGTTTTGATTTTATTCCCCCGCCCCCCATCTCAAATTCCTGACCGTATATTTCAAGCAGCAGTTGTAGCAACCAAACTTTTAATATTTACAGTTGGGTGTAATACCTATCTATGCACATAGGCTTGTTTTAGCGTAAGGCATCATTCAACTGGCTGCTGTGGAAGAGTCCCTTCTGTGTCTCTACTGGTGCTTTCTGGAGGCTTTACTGTGTCACTTTAAAAACAACAGCACTGTAGTAAGAGACTAAACTAATGGTTTGGACACAGCTTGGGTAGAAAGAAAGGTTAATGCTGCAGTTGGGACTTTCAGCACCACCGCTTTTGGAAGGCAGAAGGTGGCACTATTTGCAAGTTATGTGAATACAATTGAAACGTCATTAAAATGTTGTCTCGAAGTTTAGAGAAGTATTGGCATCTGGATAGGTTTTAGTTACAGTAGAACAGAAGCTGGCTACTGTGAGTCAAAGCATGGCAAGTGTGGCAGACGTGGGATTGCCCCATATACCATATACCATACCCCATATACCATAAAAAAAGGAATTCCAGCCATTAAGACAGATCCAGAGACAGCATGAAATGCTTGAGTATAGGTAGGGTCACAAAAGGTTTGGCGCCCTTCACCTGATCCTGGGAACCTAGCTCTGAGCTGCTACCCTAATACAACTAATACATGATCCATTAAGTCAAGTGAGAAGAATATAGGAGGAAAGCAAAAGACAAAAAACAGAAAGGATACTTACAGAACAGGATGAACTATCAGCTCTGGGCTATAAGACTTTATTACAGTTGCTGCGTCTTTGGTACAAAATACATGGGATATGTCTGCACCCTATGAAAGTTAACATATAGTTATCCATTGATACTAATACAACATCATGCAAAGGCTAGCCATTAAAACCCAAACAAGCCAGTTCCATGCTTTCTAGCTTGAGTCTGCCCCGTGACCTTCTTACTTAGTGACTTACAGAACAAAGCGATTTTTAGGTCCATTTCTCATACTAGTTACCCCAGTCCTAAATACATATACTTGAGCATGTCTCATGGACATTAATGGAACAAATTTGTTTGGGATCCAATATAAATACTCTCTCTACATATCAAAGCCCGTTTCCAATATTCCTTAACAATCTAGATGAAAAGCGCATTCATATCTCTTTTCTCAAACATTGATAGCTTGGCTTTAGCAAAATCTTGAACAGTAAAACATTTTGTTGATATGTGCATGGGTAGCTTCCTCCCCACTGGAATTCCGTTGTTGAAATCACAGTAGCAAAATACATTACAGACGGAATTCTACGCTGTGTATGATGGCTATCTACACTTCATTATTAAGATGACAATTAGTATTTATTAAAGCAGCCTTCTAAGGGCACAATCAGTTACTATCCACATACTCGAGCCAGTCTGATTCCAAAGCATTTTAAGTACACTTGAAGTTCAGAGATACAACCCTCAGAAAGCTATGATTCAACAATACACCTAAGAGGCTGTTTTCACTGGATTTAAGTACCCTTAACTGTTGGATAATGGGATACGGGTGGCACTGTGGTCTAAACCACCAAGCCTCTTGGGCTTGCTGATCAGAAAGTCAGTGGCTCGAATCCCCGCGACGGGGTGAGCTCCCGTTGCTCGATCCCAGCTCCTGCCAACCTAGCAGTTCAAAAGCATGCCAAAAAGTGCAAGTAGATAAATAGGTACCGCTCCAGCGGGAAGGTAAACGGCATGTCCATGTGCTGCTCTGGTTCGCCAGAAGCGGCTTAGTCATGCTGGCCACATGACCAGCTATCTGCGGACAAACGCTGGCTCCCTCAGCCTGTAAAGCGAGATGAGCGCCGCAACCCCAGAGTCATCGGCGACTGGACTTAACTGTCAGGGGTCCTTTACCTTTTTTTTAACTGTTGGATAATTACCAGTGCCTCTGAAATCGGGGTGAGGAACATGTGGACCTCCAGGTGTTGCTGGACTACAATTCCCATCAACCCTGAACTAGCCATGCGATGTTCCTTACCCATTTTAACGAAAAGTTAAGAGAGCACATACCACTTTGAGAGCTGAAATTGCAGCAAAATACGGTGCCCCTGTATACCTGGCAAATAAAAAAAAGAATTTTTTAAGGAGGCATCTTTATTTTGCTAATAAGTTTGGTTGCTGAATTGGGATAAAGACAACTAACTGAAAATTACCATATATTCCCCCAAATGCATATATTCTGAAGTCTTAAATACGAGTTATGACACTATCACAACCGAGCGCCAGCGGAGAAGACTCTTGCCTACTAACAGCTAAGGGCATTTATGTTCAGTTAATGTGGGAGCTGCAAAGTAACAGATCTTGTCTCTTCATTGGCTTGCTTCCAAGGCTCATACTTCGTAGCTGTGATGAGCAGACTTTATTCTATGGTAACAGCTCTAAGTCAGCCTTTTCACAAATAACCAGACTCTCATTGCAGTTGAGACAAACGTGATTGTACAACTGCTTCTGTGGAACCTGAACGTAACCAGGAGGAAACCACTCTGGGCACTGAATATCTGATGCTCAAATTAAGACAGACATGTACTTTTTTTTTTGGTTAGCCCAAGCAGAAGCTCTTTTAGATTAGGCATTATTAAATGTAAAATCTAATGTTAAAGTAACAGTTTCTTCTTAGCATTATGACATATTTGCCATCTTCATGCTGGGGTTGGACTGGATGACTCTTGGGGTTCCTTCCAACTCTACAATTCTGTGATTCTATGAAAGTACACAAACAGGTCTCCAGATTTCAAATCCTTCTGCTATGCTGAGCTGTATTAGGACTGGGAAGCATCTTTGGCACTGACCATATGGGAAAATACTACCACCATACATTCTAGTGTATTACACTGTAGCAGAATATTAGTAATTTATTTTTCAAGGGGGAATGAAGACCCAGAGACTGTGATGAAGAGCCTGAGGTTACAGCTTCCCTACCCTTAAATCAAGGAAATGCAGGGTTTTGTTTTGCATCCAAATTCAGCATCAAAGTTTTTTTACTTGTATAAATTCTGAAAATTAAATCACAGTCTCTTAAAATCTACTCTCTGTTTTCCTATTTTCCCTATTTTATTCTGATTAGACTAATGGGAAGCAGCTAGGTTAGCACTGGGAATCTCATCTGGTTATTCTTTCTGGCTTCTGGGCTTTTCATTCTGCTCACACATGTCAAGTGTGTATTTGCAGGCCTAAGGGAAAGCAACTTAACACTCTTTAGTGGAAGCTGAGATTCCTGGAAAGTTGAATTCTATACCTAACTGCACATTCTGCCCTTTTTCTACGCTCACGGAATTGTACCACACATGCGCGCACACACAAACGAATTCATTTCCTTAACAGTCAGCACAAATAACACTTCTCATGAAAGCCAAACATTTGCACAATGATGGGATCTCAAAAGGAATGTGAATTATGGCTGAAGATGCAGTTAAGAGCTAAGCTCTCAAGGTCAAATGGTACACCTTCCTTATTTCCCTAAGAGCTATGGTCACATGACATATGCACACATTTGGCCTCAAAGTAAAAAAAAAAAAAAAAGGATTAAAATGACTTTTAAGACATCTTCAGGTGTTTGATTTAAATGTGCAAGAAAGAATGTGGGAATGTAAGAATTGCCTCTAGACAACCAGGCAGGAAACCATGCCTAATAAAAGTAAGAAAATGATTAAAATATATTTTTTGCAAGTTGGTAAGGTGCCAAATAAGGGACACGGGGGTGCTGTGGGTTAAACCACAGAGCCTAGGGCTTGCTGATCAGAAGGTCGGCGGTTCGAGTCCCCGCGATGGGGTGAGCTCCTGTTGCTCTGTCCCTGCTCCTGCCAACCTAGCAGTTCGAAAGCACGTCAAAGTGCAAGTAGATAAATAGGTACCGCTCCGGCGGGAAGGTTAACAGCGTTTCCATGTGCTGCTCTGGTTCGCCAGAAGCGGCTTAGTCATGCTGGCCACATGACCCGGAAGCTGTACGCCAGCTCCCTCGGCCAATAAAGTGAAATGAGCGCCACAACCCCAGAGTCGTCTGTGACTGGACCTTACAGTCAGGGGTCCCTTTACCTTTTAAGGTGCCACATGGAACTTTTAAAAAAAGGCATGCTTGAGGAGGGCTAGTAAAATGTGTTGCAACCTAGTAATACTTGAAAACTTGCTTGCAAGGATGTTATGCATTTTCTTTTAACTTACTCTTGGCATCCTCCAATAATTCCTATTCGTCCATCTTGGCCTTTATGCTTTTTGGCAGTTAGAGGAGGAATAACATTCCGCACCAGTTGAAATATATTCTCCATTTCCTTTACAGAATGTGTTTTGTGCACTGAGAAGGATCTTTCTATAACTGAAAAAGAAATAAAGACATTTAAATAATTACTTTAAATTCAAACTTTTCATAGCATTCACTGATAACATGAATATTTCCAAGAAATTAGAGTATTAAATATTCTTGCTTGCATCTTCAATTAACCAGCCCTATTCAAATAATAATAACACTTCCATGTTCCCCAACAAGGGAGCAGGAAAGCACTGAAGAGCCCTCCGCACTAGCCTTCGCATGATGAACAAAACCATAATCTACACCTCTGTAAAATCTGGGTTCCAGTTCCAGTGCCAGGTCTACTTTACAGGTAGAGCTGTGCACACAAAGGCTCAATTGATACAACTGGCTACATTGTTTGCGTAATGTCGCATGGCAGGGGCAAACCAGCATGCCTGGTGCAGATATCTGATCAGAAAACTGTAAGAAGAGTATTAGCACCAACTTGGTTTTTTGCGTCTGCGTTGCACTGCACACTCAAAGTAACCATGATATCAAACCATCATAGAGATGCTTATTTCTCTTGTATGGCCAGCTGGCAATGTCAAAGGGACAATGTGTGTGTGCATGAGGGGTGGGAATACAAGCAAGAGGAAGGTGGTGGTGCCTGAGCTCCAACCCTAATAACTTTCATGTGATGATCTCCAAGATTTCCCAGTCATCCAGTTTTATTAGTTGCAGGCCAACTTTCATACAAGGATGTAATTAACTCCTACACCTGGAAGAACAGCACTGAGCAAGAAGAACTTGTGCTGACAAGAATTATGAACTCGGGCCTAAGCTACTTATATCTCAAATTGCAAATTAGAAAAAGATTTAAATGGTCTTAGTTAACACTCACATTTTTTGTAATTAAAAGCACACAGTTAACAGATACCGAGTCAATGGTTAGGAGTTAAATAAAATGCTGGTTTTCTAGACATGAATGGTTATTAAAAGACCCAAAATTTGTTCAAAATAAGCAACAAAATATCCTTCCATGTTTCTGCAGCTTAAAAAACCCCCTACTTTGACCATTACGCTTCCAATTGACAATTGTATCACATAATTAGTAACTACCAATCATACTGCCGCTCTTCATTAGTGTTTCTGCTGAAGCGATGTCTACTTTTTAAACTGCCCATTCAAATTGTGCTTAGTTATCACAGTCAGAGGAATCTAACAAAGAGCTCAAAGTATCCACAGGGCGAAAAACATATCTGAAAAAGTCAGCATCAAACAAGAAAACTCCCAGTGGGTGCAAAATCAGCGAAATCTCTTCATTCTCAATACAACCCCTTCCACAATCAAACTTACTTTTTTCAGTAAACATTAAGTCCTTTCAGGTCAATATTCTGATCTCATCCTTTACAATGGAAACAATTCTTTAATTAATGCACTCCGCTTCCGCTGATGTTATTTACACAACATGTTGACACATCTGTAACATATCTCCAACTGCATTAGAGACCCCAGCATGGATCACTCTAGGTGTAACTGTTTTATTTTGGTCGTAAATCCAAACAAGGAAGTCTGTAGTCACGGTAAACAGTTGGAGTGAAGACAAAACCATGCTGAATGCTAAAACCCCTCCTCCTTTCCTTTGGGGCTTCTATCAATGGCAGAAACTCCCCACATATATTTATACATTTCTGCACTATCCCAAGAATGAAAAGCTTGCTCACTTAAAAAAAAAAAGTGTATCCTACGATATTCAGACCAAAGTACAAATCATGACGAAATTCAAAAAAATCCATACTTGTAGACAGAAGGGTGAGAGCCATCGAAAGATTATGAGCAGAGAAAGAAATGGAAACAGCTGCATGGCTGCTACTGCTTTCACAGTACAACTTATGTACTGTGTCCTTCCTCCCTCCCTCTCCACACACACACACACACACACACACACACACACTATTTTCTAAAGGTTTATAACTTTTCTTGCCATTTTCCTTGTATTTTTAAAATAGCATATTCTTAGACAATTGGATAAAACATCCAAAATTCACAAGATAGATTATATAAACTGATAGTGAAAGCAGATTAATGTCAACTATTGAAAGCCTGAAAGGAAACTCCAGTTTACCCAGAATATGATTAAGGGTGAGCGAACACTATCACTTAAAATAGATCAGTTACCTATTAACACCCTGTTATGCTCATAAAGGGGGTTAAACGTTGGAGTATAATTTTATTTAGAAGTAGTATTGTAGAGGCAAAGATCTCCTCCAAATTATCTACTTAGAACACAATGCTATGTATGCCTACTTGGAAGTAAGTCTCCATGCATCAAAAGGGTCTTAAGCCACTGGCGATTGAGGTCCCAGAATACAACAGCATGATTTTGTGAATAGAACCTACATTTAAACACAAGTTGGTACCTAACAAGTAGTTCTCCTGCATCTTGGTTAACTCTAGTTCTGAAGAACACCAAAACAGTCTGCAAGTAGGTAGCATTAGAAGACTCCTTGCAGCCAGTTTTCAAACTGTGTTCCTTGTGAATACCAAGATGACAAGAAAAGAGAGCTTGCACTATTACTCATCTTTCAATGTGAAGTTGGATGGGAGTATTAAACATATTTAGACCAAAGGCCTATCTAGATCCTGATCTGTGGTATGCACTCCAGTTGAGCTTCTGATAATGTGCTTGCAAAGCATTTTGGAGTGACCCTTCTGACTTGGGTAAAAGAAGTTGAAAGGCAATCTCATTTTTGGGAAGTTGCCTCTTTCAAAGTCAAACGTGGCCATGCTGCATTTTTAAGGCAACAGCTATATTGACATTTGAACTCACTTGCCTTGCAAATTAAAACTAAGGCTACCCTAATACTAATCAAGTGTGGTAGGAAAATCTACTGCAGAAGACAGCCCCATGACCAAGAAGTGCAAGTACTAATGAAAATATTTTGCTGACCAGGATGCGATTTCACGCTGATTGCCAGCCCAGAAGTAGAATATCCAAGACTAATTCTATTCCCTAGTAAGATGGAAGGAGACTTGGATATGAAAAATACAAAAACTGCTCTAAAAACAGCTTCCATCTAAAAGTATCTACTATAAGTACTTATATATTATGCTTTTAGACCATCCCTGGCAATTACTGATGTTGTTTCAAGTACAAAAACAGTTACTTCCAGAATTTCTATGAAACACTAAAGATCAACCAATATGAATTTTATTTCAAAGACAAACAAAATTCCCTTTTTAGTCCACTAAATTCACAACTGATTGCTCTACATTTTTTAAAAAGAGCTATGTAAACTACATCAGTGATCATGATCTGTTCCATGACAACTCTGCAAAAGAGCATAACATTAAATAAACACCGTTATCTATGTAGACTTTTATCAACCATGCCCGGTGTTTTGATTCATTATTCACATATATCCATAAACCGCCACCCCAACCCCTCAGGGACCATTTCACTAACTTTAGAAAATTTCACCACAAATGTGCACAAAAATCTTAGCTACTGGGTCTCAACATCATTCATACAATAGAATGTAGTACCTATGGGTGGCGAAAGTGATGTTGACATAGAATTAAAGTTAAAATTATCTCCATATGATCGGTGATTTGATCTCTGTGAAGGATTGCTAGGTATATACTGGGACCTTTGTGATACTGTGGAAGAAATCCCTGCTAACATCTGTCCCAACATCTGCAACATCTGGAGCTCTCTGGCGTGCTCAGCTTCACGCCGTTTGTCTTCGATTTTAAGCCTCTGCTCTTCATATTTGTAAAATTTCTCTTCGGTATCCATGCTTTGTTGCAGAAACTTCTCCATCATTTTGTCCAGTGTTAAGTTTGCATGGCGTTTTTTTGATCTTTTAGCCTGAGATAATAAGGGTGGTGCATTGGTGTGAGCATTAATTTGTTTAAAACCTAAAACAAAAGTAGATAAGTTAGTTTTTCATGTTTTGACCAAACTTAAGAGAAAATTAAATAGTGAAGAGCATCAATTTAGTTACATAAATATTTCCAGTAATCAGGTAGTTTTCAAATTGACATAATTTATATGTTTATATAACATTTATGTATGTACATATGGAACTTGAACAACCAAATTTTTAAAACAAGTATTTGTGTATTGCAGATAATTGCTCAATTCAACTTTTTACAGTAGAAGCCTAATGCATGTTTACTTGGAAGTGAGACCCATTATATTCTGTGGAATTTACTTCCAGATTAAGTGTGCACAGGACTGCAGCCTTAATGCCCTGCTTTCAGATCTGCATTGCAAAAGGTCACAACTGTAAACCTCTCCCCTTTGATGTTATTTATGTGTAAAAACTTTGTTTCAAGTGTGACTATTAGCCTAAGGACACCAATTTGAAGCCAGTTTTGTGTGGAACATATGCAGATTTATGCATGTGTATTAGCTCTGCCCAATTCAAATAAAACTCAACTGTGAAAAAAGACAAAGGCACAGATTCCAGTTTTTCTGTTTTAGAATTGTTTTCTAAAAATAATACACACACCTACATGCGAAGGAAGTACAGACCTCTCTACATGGTATCGCTTCAATTTGTTTGTGGAAATTTAAATTTAGCCCGAGTTGTGTATGTGAACAATAAATATGAGGGTGGAGGGCTTTTGTTTTTAACCCAGATGAAAAGTTGTGTATTTACAATAGAAATACTATAGAATATATTGTCAAATGAAGATGCATGGTGGCCTTTAGGCCTGCCAGCCTAACAATCCTCCTGCTTTATCATCATCATGAAAAAGAATTTCAAGTTTGGGGCACTGTACACCTGATTTACACTGCATGCAGTATTCTTGCATTAGGTGTATGAGCTGGCCATTTGTGTTTAAATACAGAGATGACCATATGTAAATGAACATAGATTCTCCCCAATCACAGAAGGGAAGAGGGGATGGACAATGCCAGCGAAGGACTGGTGCTTCTAAACTAAAAAAAGAGGATGCAAAAGTGATAACTGCAGCGCTGTTGAGACGGTAGACCTTTTAGTGGGTTTTGGGCCCCAGCAGGTGCCCACCCTCAGAACAGTGGAATGTGGGGTGGTGTAGCGTCTTCAGAACTTTGGACTGTCGCCATACACGAAAAGGAAGTCTTGACCTGCCACTGTATCTTTGTTGCTATTGGATATGCCTTTTATGTAGGTGGTATATCCAGGACAAAGAAGCTCCCTGGCTATATTTTATGGTGCACTCCTAACAGAAATTCATTTTAAAACAGAAGTCACCTGACAATACCAAAGGAAGGGCCATTTGACAATGTTAACAGGCAACAGCCGTGCCACAGCTATGGGGGTGGAGTGGGGGACTAGCCAGGGTTTTTTTTTGTCCTGGGTTAAGCCTCCCAGCCTGTGTGTCTGTGTGTACGCAAATGCCTGGGCTCTTTTCTTTTTTTGCCAAGCTGGGTCTTTGACCCTGGTGAAATAAAGCCTACTTTCACCCAAGGTTAGGCGGAAAAATCTCCAGAGTTGTTTGGGTGTGTGAATGAAAGTGGGGAGTGGGGCATTGCCTTTCGTTTTAGACAAGAGCAGGGCAAACGAAATACACAGCGCTGCTGCTGCTCTCCGGGTGAAGTCACCATGAGAACACCAGCTTTCCCCCAACACTTCATATTTTGGAGAGAGACATCTGCACAGACTGGGGAGGAGCAGGGCAATAAAAACAGGGCGGCTGTGTTGTGGGCTTGTGAGGGGATGCGATTGTTCTATGGATGCCCTCCCCCCAACGCGCAACACTGTTCAGAAAAGCAGGGATAACGGGGCTGTTTCTTTGTGGCAGGTGCCATAACAGAGACTGAGACTTGCGCCGCCCTCGACTTTCTTTCCTTTCTCTGCACTCACCTTCTGCCGGCGGCAGCGGGATGGCGAAGGGCGGGCACTCCACTTTGATGGCGTGCTCGGCGTAGGAGGAGCACTCCCCGGACTCCTCGTGGAAGTTGTCCCTCGGGGGGGACTCCAGCAGCTCGCCGCCTTCCTCGTCCAGCTCGTCCTCGTCTTCCTCCTCCGCGTCCACCTCGCGAAGCAAAGCCCCGCCGCCGCCGGGCCTGGCGGAAGGGGGCGCGGCGGAGGCGGCGGCGGCCAGGATGGCGGAGGCGGCCAGGGCGCCGGGGTGCTGCTGCTGCTGCAGATGCTGCCTCCGCCGGCACCCGGGCTCCCCGCCGGCCGCGGGGCTCAGAGGCCTGTCGTCGAGGCCCGCCGCGCCGGCCCTCCCGCTGAGGATGCGGTCCATCTCGTCGTAGTACTTGCAGATCTTCCTGGCGTGCCCGTTCTTCTTGAGCCCCTCCCGGGCCTGGTAGTACTGGCGCTTGAGGCCCTTGATGCGGATGCGGCACTGCTCCGGGGTGCGCTCGAAGCCCAGCTCGGCCAGGCGGCAAGCCACGTCCCGGTACACATGGCTGTTGCGAAAGTTGCCGTCCAGGGCGCTCTGCACGTCCGCCTCCCCCCAGATCTCCAGCAGAGCCCGGGTCTCCAGGTCCGACCACAGGAAGCCGCGCGTGTTGGTGATCATCCTGGCGGAGGCGGCCCGCCCACCCGGGCGGCCGCGATGGCCGCGCTCGGACGGGAAGGGGCGATCAATGGCAGGCAGGCAGGCAGGCCGGCCGGCGGGGGTCAGCCGCCCGCCCGCCTCGCCGCAGCCCCTCCTCCCGCAGCTCCCCCTCTCAGCGGCCCCGGCCAGGCGGCGGTTGCGGCGGCCGAGATCCCATCCCTTCCCTCGCCGGCGGCGCCTCACGCGCCCCGCTCTCGCCGCGCTCTCTCCGTATAGTCCGCCAACCGAAACTTTCCACACGCAACGAACGGGGCCTCCGCCGCCGGCCTGACGGGCCTGGCCTTCCTCAGCCTCGTCTGCGGCTGTCGCTCCCTCGCCTCAGGCGGCGGGAGCTCGGTGGCGGCGGTGGCGGCAGAGGAGGGGGCTGCGCTTGGAGGCCCATCGCCTCGCGGAGGCCTGAGGCCACGGGGCTCGGAGAAGAAGCGGCGGCGGCGGCGGCGGCTGCCGAGAAGCACCGGCGCGGCCTCTTTCCCCCCTCCGCTCGCTCCCCGGCGGGCCCAAGCCGGCCCGGCGTCAGCAGCGCGCATTGCGCTCCAGCTGCCCCCTCCCCTTCGTGTGCGCGCACACTCACATCCACACACGCGCGCGCGCGCCAGTCGCCCAGGTTCACACACAAAGCAGCGAGGGTGTTTGTCGCACAACTTCAGTGGTGGTGGGGCAGGAAGGGGAGAACAATAGGCAACGGTCTCCTCCCGAGGAAATAGGCGTCGCGTACCTTGCGCCCCCCCCCAAATGAGGAATGCTGCATTCAAACAAAAACGCATGGTGGAGACGGAGGGGTTTCAGGCAAGAATGCGAAGGAGGGACCTCTCTCCACGCGCCAGGAAGACCAACGGAGAGATACGGGGAAACGGGTTGGAAGGAGCGCGCCCACGCCAGGACGAATATTGCTAGACGGCCTCCCCCCCCCCTCTCCTCGTTCCCCAAAAGCGCAGACAGGGATAGACTCCAATCCAAGCAGTGGAAAAGAAAAGAAAGCGCCTTCCGTTTGCTTTGCTTGACAGCTTGCTGTCGTTTTCGACGAACACTACCACGAATTCCAAGCGACGGGCAGTTTTATCCGGCCGTGCTCCCCACCAGCACCTTTTCTAAAGCGAACGTGAGAATCAGCTGGCACAAGAGGTGCTACTCGTACATTTCCCCTCCCCACCGTGAAACCACAACAAAGACACGCATGTATTTTTTGTTACGGGCGTTTTCGTTGGATGTTACATCGCAAGAAATGCTGCTGCTGCTGCTATCTAACCTTTTAAGCACTGGGTTAGCGCCAAGAAGGTACGACGAGAATACAGAAATTATGGCCCTCTTTATTATGTTGAAAAGGATAAAACGCCATATTTTTAAAAAGCAAGAAAGATAAGCAATTCTAGCCCACGCCTGGAGGATTTTTTCGCCATACAAACTACTATGAACTACTTCGAAATTTGTGATGACTTGCACCAGTGAAATGGGTCATCACAGGTGTAACCGGAATGATTGCTTTCACATCACCTCCTGATGGATTAAGCTACCTACCAATAAATCGTGTAGAGAAGTCAAGAGATGTCCACACCTCGTATAATCAGCCCTTTCTGTCAACAGTTCGGTGGCGAGTCACCCTTCACAAAATCTAGACTGGTCGATTTTTTATTCTGTGCTCCAGGGCTTCAATCTGCGGGCATGAGCATTACATTCTGACCTGATGGGCTTCTTTAAATTCTCGGTGACTATAGAGAGATGACTGCAATAGGTTTTAAAAATATGCACACCCATACGTTTAATCTCAAGCCCTAAACCATATCTTGCTTATATATTCCAGTATGTCATGCACCCAAACTCACCCGTTTATCTTCGAATCTGCTTGCACTACCTCAGCTGTGGCAATTATTTTTAAGCAGGCGAGGCGAGCTACAAGCAGACAATAACTTAACAGATTCCATTTAAAAATGCTTTTAACCTCCCCCCCCCCCGCCGCAAAAGGCCCCTCTCCATATCTGGCCTGTGGCTAACTGCAAAGAAGCACATTTGGCGCGGTGAGCCACGCAACCCACGAAAGGCGATTTTTGGGTACCTTTTCCATACTGCAGCCAGAGCACCGCTGCTGCTGAGATCAGTACTGCGATCACACAGGTGTCCCTTCCCCAAACCATCCCTGAGAAAGGATTTGCACGAGCTCACCGCGGGGCCCTGCCTCGCCCGAGCAGCTTGGACTCTGCTCTCCCGCCTCTTACCTAGCCGCCAAGCGGGGCTCGAACCAGCTGCTGCCAAGCACGCGCGCAAGCGGCACACAAGATGCATCCGAGCTGCTTCCGGGTCCGACCCGCAGCGAGTGGGACGCTTAGGCCACTTTCGCCCCGCCTCCTAAACCCTCGGGAACCGCCCCCTCGCAGGAAGCCAATCGGAGCGGGCTCAGCCCGCTGATTGACAGTAGACACGCAAACGCGCAAAAGGTTAGTAGGCGGGGCTAGTGCTGCTATAGAGAGCGTGCTTTTTTTTTTTTACCTGGAGACTGACTCACGTGTAACAGCGGCCACGTTGCTGCTGCTGCTCCTGTTCAAAAAGACTCAAATATTCTTTTACTGAGTCGCAAACACGCCGGTGGAGGGGTGGTGTTTTCTTGCAGTCGCTCTCTCCCATTGATTTCAATGACGTTTCCTGCGCCATTAATTATGTTTGGGATTGTAATCTTAAATTTCGAAGGCGGAGTTCAGCCCAGCCGCAAGAGGAACCTGTTTTTTAATGACAGTCCTAGAAGTAATTTGAGAAGGAGCAGATCGAGTGCCTGCAACGTTAGCAAATAAATAGCCAGGCTCACAAACACACACCTAATGTTCAACCAAAATCTCTCCTCCTGCAATATAAACCCACTAGATTTAATCCTGCCCTTTTGGGGCAGGCAGCAGACCCTCCAGGTATTTGATAAGTGCTATCACGTCTCTGGACCATAAAGAAGGCTGATCGCCGAAGAATTGGTGCTTTTGACTTATGGTGCTGGAGGAGACTCTTGAGAGTCCCATGGACTGCAAGAAGATCAAACCTCTCCATTCTGAAGGAAATCAGCCCTGAGTGCTCACTGGAAGGACAGATCCTGAAGCTGAGGCTCCAATACTTTGGCCACCTCATGAGAAGAGAAGACTCCCTGGAAAAGACCCTGATACTGGGAAAGATGGAGGGCACAAGGAGAAGGGGACGACAGAGGATGAGATGGTTGGATAGTGTTCTCGAAGCTACCAGCATGAGTTTGACCAAACTGTGGGAGGCAGTGGAAGACAGGAGTGCCTGGCGTGCTCTGGTCCATGGGGTCACGAAGAGTCGGACAAAACTAAACGACTAAACAACAACAACAATCACCTCCCTACTCGGCCTCTAGGCTAAAAATACCCAGTTCCTTCAGCCTTTCGACATTGGACTTGTTTTCCATACCACTGACTATCTCTGAACCCATGAGGATTCTCTTCATACTGAAAGAGAAAAACGATGACGAAGAGAGAAGAACGAAGACCTATTATTTAATACAGGATATAAAGGAAGATATGAGGTGCAACTAATACCATACACTTTAGATGAGCTATCTCTGTGTTACAGAAGTAGGACATGCTCCTCTTATCCCCAGATTATCAATGTCAGCGATGAAGGGTGTGACGCCTTGCTCTTTAGGCAACACATCTGGAACAGCTCTAGAGACATTGCTGCACAGGTGTACCGGGTATGACTCTCCTAAAGGAAAGACAGGCACTTCTTACAGCAGTGTTTCCCAAACTTGGGTCTCCAGCTGTTTTTCGGACTACAACTCCCACCATCCCTAGCTCGCAAGACAGGGATGATGGGAATTGTAGTCCAAAACCAGCTGGAGACCCAAATTTGGGAAACACTGTCTTACAGCATGAGCAAACAATGCAAAAGGAAGGCATACCTTCCAAATAACCTGTACAGAATTATCTAACACTGTTCTCTTTAGCAAGCAAATTATATCACAATTTTATAAAATTGCAGTAACTGGGATGAGTAACAGCATGGTGAACATCGCTCTTTCTTCTAGGTTCTACACCATGGGTAGCCAAACTAAGGCCCGGGGGCCGGATCCAGCCCAATCGCCTTCTCAATCTGGCCCGTGGACGGTCCGGGAATCAGTGTGTTTTTACATGAGTAGAATGTGTCCTTTTATTTAAAATGCATCTCTGAGTTATTTAGGGGGCATAGGAATTTGTTCATTTTTTCCCTTCAAAATATAGTCAGGCCCCCCACAAGGTCTGAGGCACAGTGGACCAGCCCCCTGCTGAATAAGTTTGCTGACCCCTGTTCTACACAGTGTCTTTCAAGGTTCTTCCAAAACCTCCCACTCTTGAATAGACTGGCTGGCAGGGAGCCCTTCCCAATTTTAATACAACCAAATTTCCAGCATCTCCTGTTCATGCATCACATGAAACTGCAGAGGGAAGCGTATCTTCCGACATGTCAAAAGTGCCAATGAAATGGGTAAACAAGGATTTTATGTTAGATTAAGAAAACCGCAGCAGTGATTTGAGCTAATGAAGATAATAGGTGACATACATGGCTTTCATCTCCAGGCTTTTAATTACTATATGCATAGTTTCAATAGGAATCTTGCCTGGTTAGGTTGTGGGAGTTCTGACCTAGCTAGTGTAGTAACAGCGTAGGTGTTAGAAGTACAAAATTTAGTATACTCCTCTAACCGCTTCTATGTCTGCCAGAAATCATTGGGGCTTGCTTCAGGATTGATGTGGATAGGACTGCTCTTTAATAATGCACCCTACCAGTGTTTCTTTGGAAGTAAGTTTCACTGAGTTTAATGAAGCTTACTCCTTAATTAAGCATGTTTAAGATTGTAGATGTGAAGTGCAAACCTTATTGAGAAGGGAAGATCTGCTGTGTTCATTGAGGTTTACTTTCCACTGAATGTGTACACAATTGCAGCAGCATAGTAGTGCTTGATATTACTAAGATAAATAAGATTACTAATAGTTGTGGGATCCATAAAGGTAAAGGGACCCCTGACCGTTAGGTCCAGTCACGGACGACTCTGGGGTTGCGGCACTCATTTTGCTTTACTGGCCGAGGGAGCTGGTGTACAGCTTCCGGGTCATGTGGCCAGCATGACTAAGCCACTTCTGGTGAACCAGAGCAGCGCATGGAAACGCCGTTTACCTTCCCACCGGAGCGGTACCTATTTATCTACTTGCACTTTGACATGCTTGCGAACTGCTAGGTTGGCAGGAGCAGGGACCGAGGAACGGGAGCTCACCCCGTCGCTGGGATTCGAACCGCTGACCTTCTGATCGGCAAGCCCTAGGCTCAGTGGTTTAGACTACAGCGCCACCCGCATCCATAGCCAGTATCAAATCTAGACCCAGATCTGTGTGTAGGTATCTGCCCATACACTGACACCTCTTTCAGTGAGAGGTGCTGGTGGTTACCACTCCCCCACCCCCATCATTATCATGTTCTTAGACTTGTATTCTGCATTTCTTCCACCATGGAGCCCAAGACAGTGTACAGCTTGGTTCTCTGGTGGCATCTCATCCAGGTACTGACCTAGACCCAGATCTGTATAGTTTCAGCAAGGCAGCTGCATCCTGTACCTTCGACAGCAGCCTGTACATACTGATGCTACCCACCAGAAAGAAGGGAGATAGTTTCCTCCTCCATGTGCTTCTATGCTCACCTAAGGGAGAAAGAGACAGGACCAAGATGCTATTGGTCCTGACACACTGTGCCCACAATTGCTGGTGCCCAAGGAAGAAACAATGACCACTGTGGTCTTACGTTGATGCAGCTTATAAGGAGGAAGAACTGCCCCTTCCATAAGGAGGAAGAATGTGCCTTCCCACAGTTGCGGTCCACCAGAATAAGAGAGAGAAAGAGAGAATGGATGGCTTCTGCTATACTAACTAGTGGTGTAGTGGTAAATTCCCTAATTACAAGTTCATTGTCTGCCCCCAGGGAGACCTTGCTTCCCAAGGGGCAAGCAACCGTGTAGAGAATTTTTGAAAAACAAAGGAAGACTCCCCCCTGTTGTCATAAAAGCTCAGCTATTTTGAAGGACACCTTCTGTCCTAGGGCATAGATTCCTGAGGGTAAGCTCCACTGAACTTTGTGGCGCTTGCTTCTCACTTCGCAGGTTAATGCAACCTGAAGCTTTTAATCGGAAATGCAAACAAACCTGCAATGAAGTGCCATGAGGTGAATTGCTAGTGTAAATAGAAACATCATCAAATAAAAGTGCACGAAAGCCTTAGCAGTTCATTCACTTGTCAGGACTGGAGCATCCATCAGTTATCCTGTCACTCTCTAGCCGAAGATGTCATTGCTCCTGATCTGACAAAAGGTCCAGAACTGGGCTTACCCACATTCCCTCTCACTGGTGATAACCACCTTTCATGAGAAAGGTGTCCTATGCATCCCAGACCAAATACTACCATTATTAATTAAATTAGTATACCATCCTCTACCCGCAGGTCTCAGGGTGGTTACAACATAAAATCACAATATAAAAACACAAACTACATAATAAAAACAAAAACAGAAATAACCCAATAACACTCCCCCGACACATTTTAAAAGCACATTGGATGTTAATCAGCCAAAGGCCTGGATAAAGAAGCATGTTTCTGTCTGGCATGTAATGGTGTACAGTGAAGGCGCCAGGCAAAGCTCCCTGGGGAGAGCATTCCACAGATGGGGAGCCACTGCAGAAAAGGCCTGCTCTTGTGTTGCCACCCTGCAGGCCTTTTGAGAAGGAGGCATATGAAGAAAGGCCTCAGAGAATCATCTCAGGGTCTCCATAAGTTCATATGGAAAGAGGTAGTCCTTGAGGTAATGCGGTCCTGAGGCTTTTTAAGCTTTATAGGTCAAAACCAGCACTTTGAATTGGGCCTGGAAACTAACTGGTAGCCAGTGCAGTCGGACCAGGATCCGTGTAATATGCTCAAACTGTCTTGCTCTGGTGAGCAACCTGCCACTGAATTCTGCAGCAACTGAAGTTTCAGAACCGTCTTCAGAGGCAGCCCTACATATAACGCATTGCAGTAATCTAACCTCAAGGTTAATTCATTTCCTTCCTCTCCCTTCGTCTAAGATTCAGATTCAAGTTTCACCATTTTGACAGATAGGCAGGCTGGTGGACATTGCACACCCGCTAATGCCTGGTGAGCCAGGCATAACACAAAATTAGTACAGTCATGGTGAAGCTTTGCCCATACTTGTATTTCCATATTAGAAAAGGCTGAGACTGTTGAATTTATGCTTGCCACACATCTGTTAAAGGCATAAACCCCTGTCTTTCCCCCAATGCCAGCCTAAGCTGTAGCCATTCATCAAGATACCATTCATTTGGATATCATATGTGGAACTTAGTTCCACATAGCAGTGCTTTTACACAACTAAGACTTAATGTTGTATACTCTGCTTTTCCGGGTGGCTGTTTTAAGGAATAACCACTGGAACACTTTTGTGTGTCCTGAAAGATGGCTGTAGAGGATATTGTTCACTATATTACTCTATGTTCTCTTTATAAAGGACTTCATGAAATATAGTTGAGTTTAATCGTCTGAGTACAATCGGAGGAAGAATTTTGTCACCCCAAGTGAGCTTGTAGGCTTTTTGCTAGCTTTCCCCCCCCCTCAGCTCAGCTGCAGTGGGGAAAGGAAGTATCTGTGGAGGAGCATTTTTACAGAATAATTCATTGGCATAAGAGAGGTTAATCATATTCTTTCTCACCCCTTGTTTCTGCCCTGCATTAACCAACAGACATATGTTTGAGAAATACATGTTTTCAGGTACAGTGGTACCTTGGTTTTCAAACTTAATTGGTTCCAGAAATCCGTTCCAAAACCAAAGCGTTCCAAAACCAAGGCATGCTTTCCCATAGAAAGTAATGCAAAATGTATTAATCTGTGCCAGACTTTTAAAAACAAGCTATAAAACAGCAATTTAATATTAATTTTGCTATCTAACGAGACCATTGATCCATAAAATGAAAGCAATAAACAATGTACTGCAGTCACACAATCAATCAATCAGTAGCTGAACTGGGTTCCACACAGCCACACAAAAACAAAAATGCAAAATAAATAGCAAAGACAGACAGACCTCAGCGTAACACTCAAAACAGAAGTGTGGTATTCAAATCGGAAGCGTAAGACTCAAAACGGAGCATGTTTGGCTTCCGAAAAAAGGTTTGCAAACCAGAACACTTACTTCCGAGTTTGCAGTGTTTGGGTTCCCAGTTGTTTGAGTACCAAGGTACCACTGTATACACTTCCATAATGAAAAAGAATTATGATGAAATAAATAAAATGCTGCCACAAAAATACAAATACATATAGTCTGCATTTATTTAAAACAGCTGGAATTTGATTTTAATGATGGATAGTTGAATAGCATTATGTAAGATGCAGGGATGGGAACAAGGCAGAATAAAATTATGGGAGATGATGTAAATAGGGATGAATCAAAGTTTTCTACATTGAGAGTTATTCCCAGAAGTAGCTGATCATCTCTCTTCCCACAGCAATACAAATGTAACATTATTGCATTTTCCTTAGCAAAACTGCACACGGCTTCTGTTTACCAAGCAGTTAATCTTTATAAAAATGATTGTTGCCACCTTGTGGAGCTGAAGAAATAAATGCATACAGCAGCCAGTAGCACTGTAGGTTAAAACACAAATTGCTTAAGAAAAAAAGACGACACAGGTCATCTGAACTGCTCAGATTCCAATGATGACAATAGAATCTGTATTCCTGTGTGATCTGCTAAAAAAAAAAAAAAAACATGCTGCAAAAATAAGGCTCCAAGGTTGTCACATTGAAGCAAGCAAAATGACAGAAGTTTCGGCCTTAAATATGAGAGACATCAAATGTAAAAACTACTCCTGAGAGCTCCACTGAATCTAACTGAAGTACACATACAAACAGGTATGCGTTTGGGAAATCCCATATTCTGCATTTATTCACTGCTGAGTAATAAGCAGAACACTGACAGGCAAAGATTTTCACCATTGTCGTTCTGGGGAAAGCTACATATGCTGTAAAGGTAAAGGTAAAGGGACCCCTGACCATTAGGTCCAGTCGTGGCCGACTCTGGGGTTGTGGCGCTCATCTCTCTTTACTGGCCGAGGCAGCCGATGTTTGTCCGCACACAGTTTTTCCGGGTCATGTGGCCAGCATGACTAAGTCGCTTCTGGCGAACCAGAGCAGTGCACGGAAACGCCGTTTACCTTCCTGCCGGAGCAGTACCTATTTATCTACTTGCACTTTGACGTGCTTTTGGCAGGAGCTGGGACCAAACAACGGGAGCTGACTCCGTTGCGGAGATTCAAACCGCTGACCTTCTGATCGGCAAGTCCTAGGCTCTGTGGTTTAACCCACAGTGCCACCCACATCCCTACATATGCTGAGTTTCGTGCAATTGCTAAGGTCTGAGGGATCGTGGCAGGAAAAAAAGTGGCAGCATGATTTTGTGCACAGCACAGCGCAGATCCAAAAGGCTGGAGGTGCATGGAAATACGGTATACCCAAATTCCTACTGGATATGTCATTTCAGTCTGGGAGCCTTGTTCCCATGACCAAACAGGCGGACTCTGTACTTGGGTATGGAAGGTCTGACTGTGAGCAGTCCCACTTTCACCAGCTCTTCTGCAGTCTGTGTGCATGCAACTTGTAGGAAAATGCTGCGTCTCGTTATTCGTCAAGATCTGAACCCAGCTCAGTGTGTGCCACTTCTCAACAGAAGGAAGATGCTGACTCGTTCCATTAAAATTCCTTTCCTAAGGTATTGTTTACACATCGCAAATCTCTAGAAAAATTATTGGCAGTACAATACCTCTATCTAGGAACTCTAGTGGCTGCAACCATGCGACAGATGGCAAATTCCGTGTTATTTGCCAGATTCTTAGAAGAGTTTCTGCTTGCATATAAGAACGGACATGTTTGCCAGGAAAAGCCTCAGAAAGTTTACATGATTAAAAAGGGGTTTTGGAATGAGGCTTCTGATAAGCAAAGGCAACATTAGTTCAACACCCACCCGTGTAAATTCCTGTCCTCCTCGGCATTATATTAGTACCAAATCTGATATGGTGACACTATCTCAAATAAGCCACGAAGGTACAAAACCAAGAAAATGGTCTGAAGACATATAAGTAATAAGTAGCTTATCTACAGTCCTTTTTAGATAATGAGTATTTTTGTCTCATTCAGCTAGATCTGCTTTCCTAAACATAATCCTTGGATATGATTCCATAATTGGCTAAAAACACTAATAGCTGGGACCAGGCTAGTTTCTCACAAAACAATCAAGGGGGGAAGTGCTTGCACATTTTGTCTCATATCTTAAATTCTACCAGTATCAGAAACTTACCTTAAAAAAATAAAAATTAAAGCTTGGTTTGGTAGGTGCCCATGGTCCTTAAACAAATAGTTTACAGGGACAGACCAGTTTAACTACATAAATGAAACTTTGTATGTTGAAGTGATTGCTGCCCCATATAAAACAATTCAGGTAGCTGGGATTGTTAGCAGCTGTGACTAGGGAGTAGTGAGTCAACCAAAAAAACCCCCCAAAAGGTAGCAGCAAACAGTGACTTCAGATGGTCAGTTTATTCAGCATTCATCCTGATCTGCTTGTACAAAGCTTACCCAATGGTCAGACTATGCATTCTGATTTGTTTATCTGGTGGTTAAATGGCAAGGAACATTCATCCTCATTTGCTTGTGGGGAGTTCACACATGGATTGATTCTGGTTAATCATTCATTCATCCTACACTTTTCAGTGCATTTTCCCTGTCACTTTCCAAACTGCAAAAGGCTCATTGTATTTTTTTTTAAGTGGATTTGTTGTACTAGGGCAACAGAATGCCTCAATCCACTTTAAGTGTGTAAACTTGAAGTTCCTGTGTGCAATTGCATCCCTCCCATGAAAAAACAACAACTCTGGGGGCACCCAAGTCTTGAGTTCGTAACCTTTCTAACTCAGTTCTTATTTAATTTCATTCATGAGCTGGTATTTTTTTCTCTTTTAAGTTTGCAAACATTAAAAAACACTACTCTCCCAATTCCAAAGTTCATCATTTGTATACCCATATTGCAGGGGGCAGGACTGCTCCTGCTGCTATGTGTATCACTCTCACACACTTTCCCCTTCAAAACACACACACACACACACACACACACACACAAATTTAAGCAGCCCATCAGTCAACCACTCCATCCATTCACTCCTTAAGTATCTTATCCATCTCTATCCTCAACACATATTCTGTCAACTTCTTCTCCTATTCTTTTACTTGCTAATCACCTGGCTGAACCCTCCATAAGCTGCATGGTACAAACAGGACCTTGCCAACAAAGGTCCATATAGTGAAAGCTATGGTTTTCCCAGTAGTGATGTATGGAAGTGAGAGCCGGACCATAAAGAAGGCTGATGGCCGAAGAATTGATGCTTTTGAATTATGGTGTTGGAGGAGACTCTTGAGAGTCCCATGGACTGCAAGAAGATCAAACCTCCCCATTCTTAAGGAAATCAGCCCTGAGTGCTCACTGGAAGGACAGATCCTGAAGCTGAGACTCCAATACTTTGGCCACCTCATGAGAAGAGAAGACTCCCTGGAAAAGACCCTGATGTTGGGAAAGATGGAGGGCACAAGGAGAAGGGGAAGACAGAGGACGAGATGGTTGGACAGTGTTCTCGAAGCTACCAGCATGAGTTTGACCAAATTGTGGGAGGCAGTGGAAGACAGGAGTGCCTGGCGTGCTCTGGTCCATGGGGTCACGAAGAGTCGGACACGACTAAACGACTAAACGACTAAACAGCAACAACAAGCAGCCCAAATGGCAACATGGATGATGTCACCACTGCTGCTCCTGCCCTCTGCCAGCCAGACCCAAATATCACGCAGAACCTAGTTAGCCTTTCACCTTCTGCATTTCCCCTGTCTCCCTGGCTAGGCCCATGGCACCAAAGGGTGGCTGGAGGCCAGGAGATTTTGCATTTCGCACTGTCATATCTAAAATCTCCAGGCCAAACCCGGAGAGCTGGCAAGTCTACCTGTGATTAGACTGCATAGTCTTACAGACTTGGGAATGAATTATACACATGTTAACAATATAGCAGGCTGCAAGTGTGAAATCGAATGCAATCCCCGCAGCCAGGGTGCTGAAGGCTGACAAAAGCAAACTTAAGATGTAATAATTATTTGATAAAACTGCCTTCTTGTTTGACTACTCGGCACAAATGTTGTCCGTGTGTAATCTTTCTGAATTTATTTCCCCTGCAATACGATTTGCGTCCCCCCCTTTATTTGTATTTCTCCATTTTTATACTTCAATAATTGTATGTCTTGCTAGATCATATTGGGGAAAGTAAATAAAAATTCACTGTGACTGGTTGCAATGATAATTCCCATCTGTTGCAAGCGGTGTTAGGTTAAGTGTTATTGAAGTTGTCTTGGTTTATTTGAAGTTGCCCATGGCTTTCTACCTTTCTGTCCATCTTCCAGTGGCCACAAGATGGCCACTGTGTGCTACTTGAGCTTCTGCAACCGTGTGCTTGTTATGCGGAACAACAATGTCTCCATCATTTGTCATCTTGCCCTGTGAAGTAGCAGTTAGAATGAAATACATTGACTGGCCCAAATTCACCTAGTGAGCTTCATTGGAACCAAGGTAGCTCTGGTTCCACAGTCATCCGTATTCACTGAACCAAGATTCATGGTTGCAGCCCCAAAACTGAGACAGTACGGTGGATTGTAAAGTCTGATTGTCAACGTAATATAGAAACTGGTTATCACAGTATTTTAACAGTGCATCTATGAATATTCAGCACAGCATGCATAGATAGAATATTTTTATTTCATTTTTGGATGACATGACCAGGATGGTTACAATAACAAATAAATTTTGACTTTGACTTAATTCTGCTTGCATTCTGCTCAGCTTCTCTTCACCCTGCCCTTATTTTTTTACTGAGGCTAGCTAATTTTCCTCGATTCCCACTTATTATATCATTACAGACCTTTTCTGCTTTCCCGCATAGCTTCAATATCACCCTCCCATTGTCCATTCTCCTTTCCTTTGGCTTCCCTGACACTGAGTACCCACTTCACTAATAGAGGGAGTGGTAATTATGAGGATCATTATCATTAAACAGAACCATCATCTTAAACAAATGGGTAGTATAATTACAGGCATAATGAAAGAGAGACTTCATGAATGTGATGTCTTGTCGAGAAAGAAAACAAATCTTGAATCACAGGTATCATTTTCCCAACTCCATTGAACCCAGGAGCAGTAGATCAATGCTGTTTGTGAAAACAGAGGGCCCAGGGAGGTATGATTAATTATGCTTCTTCTTGGAGGATGCCAGAATTGATTAATGGATAGGATAAATGGCAGAACGATTCACCTCCTGCAGGTCGAAGTGGCTGTACAAAGCTGTAATCAACATGTTGGATGCTGGGCTTGACTCAGCAGTTACCCAATTTCAAAAGAAAGTAGACTTGAAGATGTCAGTTACACCGAGTTGTGTAAGGAAATTCTCACCGTCCTTTTCTTCCATTAGTGGACAAATTCCATTTTTTTGTACACACTCAGTTTTTGTAACGTCTCAAGTTTCCTTTAAATGGTGGGCTTCGGCATTTACACAAACACATTCACTCCACTCCAGCCACAATATTTAGTGGGTAACTTTTATTCAGTCTAAAACACCTAGATTCAAAACCCAGATTTAAATCCATAGACTTGCTTTGGACAAGTTACTAGTCCTCCATCTCAATCCCTTATCAGTACAATGGAAATAATTGCAGCAGGCTAGACAGAGTCCCATGGACTGCAAGAAGACCAAACCCATCCATTCTGAAGGAAATCAGCCCTGAGTGTTCACTGGAAGGACAGATTGTGAAGCTGAGGCTCCAATTCTTCGGCCACCTCATGAGAAGAGAAGACTCCCTGGAAAAGACCCTGATG
Organism: Podarcis filfolensis; assembly: GCF_964270895.1. Taxonomy (NCBI): domain Eukaryota; kingdom Metazoa; phylum Chordata; class Lepidosauria; order Squamata; family Lacertidae; genus Podarcis; species Podarcis filfolensis. Next base: position 25,611,496 of record NC_139607.1, on the reverse strand, counting down.
TTGGGAAAGATGGAGGGCACAAGGAGAAGGGGATGACAGAGGACGAGATGGTTGGACAGTGTTCTCGAAGCTACAAACATAAGTCTGACCAAACTGTGGGAGGCAGTGGAAGACAGGAGTGCCTAGCATGCTCTGGTCCATGGGGTCACGAAGAGTCGGACACGACTAAACGACTAAACAACAACAAGTTGTCTTGTACACCAGCCTTTCCCAACCTGGTGACTCTAGATGTTTAGGGTTGTGCTGACTGGGGAGCACCAGGTTGGGAAAGACTGTTCAACATCATTCAGATTTCAGTTAGCCTGCTGGCTCCAGGTTTCCTGTTGCTTCTCTGGTTATCTACGAGGAGTCTAGGGAAACAGCTCAGAACCAATATATGGTTCTGCTATAGTCTAATGCTACCACATGGGGCTGTTTTTGAAGTAGTTTCCTATATCTGCTAAGCTGGCTGTGTTGGACGGGTCTCATAACAACAGATGGCATCAGAGCCTTCTGCATAGGGCTGACTTTCCATTAGTCGGATCACTCACATGATCTTTTTCTGCTTAGAAACACACGGGAGGGATCTCTTTGTGATAGCTATACTTTTGGCTTAGGATTGGCTGAGTGGTGCAGAGAACAGGAGATCCACAAAAATGCCTCCGTAAGCTCCAGGAAGTGCAAAATATGTGGGGAGGCGGGAGGGGTGGGTATGGCTTTGAGATTTTGAGGAAGAAAGTTTGTGCAACATGTGAGTTGTGCTCTAAAGGAGCAGGTGCCACAGTATCTAGTGCAGTCATAAAAACCCCCAACATAGCCTGTTAACTTCAAAATACTATGCCCCATGACATACATGTAGGGATGCGGGTGGCGCTGTGGGTTAAACCACAGAGCCTAGGACTTGCCGATCAGAAGGTCGATGGTTCGAATCCCCGCAACAGGGTGAGCTCCCGCTGCTCGGTCCCTGCTCCTGCCAACCTAGCAGTTCGAAAGCACGTCAAAGTGCAAGTAGATAAATAGGTACTGCTCCGGTGGGAAGGTAAACGGCATTTCCGTGCGCTGCTCTGGTTCTCCAGAAGCGGCTTAGTCATGCTGGCCACATGACCTGGAAGCTGTACGCTGGCTCCCTTGGCCAATAAAGCAAGATGAGTGCCGCAACCCCAGAGTCGCCCACGACTGGACCTAATGGTCAGGGGTCCCTTTACCTTTACCTTTAACATACATGTATCTCATAGAAGGCTGCACACAACCTTATTTCCAAAGCCCTTCCCCCCCCCGACAGCTACAGATGAACACAGCGCTGACGTATTAGCACTGAATAAACATTTTCACAATTGCTGCCTTTGAAGAGAGTGTTTCCAAAATAAGCAGCCCAGCAGCACAGAGAGGGACAGACTACAAATGCTAGATACTGCCTTCTCAATGAATGACAATTATGAAAACATTATTTTTCTCAAGCAAGCCTTCGTGATGTAATAAACAGATTACAATATATGGTGACTTGAGGACAATGATAACTAAGCTATTGGTGGGAAGTTCTCCCAAGAACAGTATTTTTTAAAAAAATTGGTCCCTGCTTTGCGAAAGCCCATTATCCTGCAAGATACGTAATTGTAGGCACTTCACATTTTGACTCCCTTGTGGGCCTATTCACTCTAGTTAGACCTTTTTTAAAAAAGGGGGGAATTAACAGTGAAAAAGGAACAGTGCTTGCCTGAGAAACCACTTTAAATGCAGCATCTAGTATTGTCAGCCCCCTGCAGTGAACTCCGTAGAATAACAGCAGGTCGTGAATCTCAGACAAACGCAGAAATCAAATGGTCTTTTTATCTATTATGCCTCATTCCTATTAAAAGCAGCTTAACAGGTCAGGGAGGAACAGGGAGTAATGGCAGAAAAGTTGAGAGGGAAAGAGGAGTCGTATTTGCAACCAGTAACATTTAGGATAAACCACGAGTGTTAATTGTGGTGGAGAGCTGTTTTGGGAACTGAAAAGCAAAAAAGTTTTGGCTGAAAAGCAAAGCTCAAACACACTCCTTGGCCGCGGTGGTGGGAAATGCTAAAATATTTTATTCAGTTTTCTGGTTCAATGTTAAGAAGCAGGGAAATGGTTTTCTTTAAATGTAATAACCTTTTACGTTTTACAATACAGTCAAATCAGCAAGGCCTTAGAAAAGAACACAGTGGGAGGGCAGGTAGCAGCGGGGTGCAGTGGGCGAAATGGGGAGTTCATGTTAACATTTTTCTCTAGCTCTCTAGAGCAGATTATTGTAGCTCAAGGCAAGGGAGGTATACTGTTTGCTTTGACTATCTAAAAACTATTTGTGTGATTTAAAATGGACAATACTGATGTGGAGTCATCAGCTACACGATGACTGTTCCCAAAGAAAAGAGAGGAAAAAACGAGATAACCTGCATGCATAAGGATAAGCTTGTTAAAGTCAAGGCTGCAACAATACATTGAAAGCTGGAGCTGCTGAATGATGTCAAAATAAACAAGGTGGGTGCATTAACATTTGTGGACCCCAGTCAGTTCTTCCATTTTCCCAGTGAAATTTCCATTTATTAAGGCTACAATATGAAATAATAAAAGTCTTTTGCTTGTGTTCCGGTGCTGCAAAGGCAGCAGGGGGGTGGGGGGGATATTACAAATTAGGCAGAGCTGGCTCTGAAAATATCCATGTCTGAAAACTCAAGGGTTTCTCTCCCCCCCCCACCACCCCAATTTCCTTCCAGGAGCTTTCAGAGGAAGTACAAATAGTATTTTGGATCCTGGCCCAGACAATGGATGTGAGATAAGTGATCACCAATGAATTACTAAGAAAGAAAGAAAAAAAATGGTGCTTCTAATATTGTGAACTTGAAGTTAAAATTCAAAAAAAATCTTGTTGGGAATCTGAGGCGAGATACTCACGTAGCAGAAGTTGCCCCCAGTTCTAGTCACCACAGAGAGGCAGCTTAAGGTCCAAAATAATTTACTGCTGCAGAAGATTAGGCTTCAGTAATACAGTTCCAGACCCTGGTATATACATACAGTTTGTAGGCTTTGCATATACAGATACAGATATATACAAGTATAAAGTATCTCTGTTGCTCCAGCAATTCAGAATGTAATACAGACTCTGTCGCTTCTCAAGACTGACCCTGACACACTTCACAAGGCCCCAGACCCAGTGATCTGGCATGCCTTAAATCACATATAGAGATGGCACTGGACCATTGCCATAGCAACTGGCTCGGCTGACCTTGCACTGGTTGACTTACCTCAGATTATGAGGTGAACTGTGCTCATGAAGGAAATTAACCAATTCCTCTGCATCCAGTTCCTCCAACGGGAACATAGTATGCTTTGGGGTAGCAGTGGGGGAACTCCAGCCCATGGGTCAAATGAGGCATTTGCAGGAGTCCTGTTTCGGTCCTTGAGGCCATTTTGTCCACACCATGTTTCCCTTCCCAGTACCTGATGTCATGTGTGAAAGACATGGCTGCAAAGGAGCAAAGCCTTGCTGCTAGGATCCGCAGCATTGCTTACACTGACTGGCAGTGAAGAGCACCAGGGAATTCAAATCCCTGGGGACTTGCAGGGGGTGTTGTTGTTTATGCTGCTGGGACTGACCAACTTGGGTGCTGTGGAATCACGGTGTGTGTTAGGATAGGTGCAAGAGAGTGTCCCACTCGCTGTACATTCATGGGTTCTTCTTCATAGGGGTGGCCTGTGGGCATCATCATTGGCAGCTGGTGGTGTGTTATGGAGGGTTTTCCACAGATGTTGGGTCATCTCTGCTGTTTGAGGATTTTCTGGTTCTGTATTTTTTCTTGTCCCTCTTGAGCTGAGCCCACAAGATACAGCAACTCTTCTGCCAGCACCATGGCAGCGAATCTCTGTTCCTGGTGTAACTAAGCCATAGGATTGCTCTGCCCATTCCAAACTATAAAGCTGTCGGTTATCCAATCTCAGTTCCAATTTGCAAATCACAGGGGCATGATCAGATCACACTCGCACCCTGAGGGATAAATATATCAAATTATCTATGAATTTTTTGGACATGAAAATGTAATCATATTGCAGAAATGATTTATATATTCCTAAATAGAATGAGAAGTCTTGAGCTGTTGGATGTATCCATTGCTATGCATCTATTAACTCCAATCTACTTACACACTATTAACCACCTTAACATTTCCATTAATAACATGCCACCATTCCCTCCCTCCATTTTGTCTTTTTTTTTGCCAGGTTGCATCACCGTCCTGAATTACCCTTTAGTTGCTAATTGTCCCTCTTGGAGTTGCTCCAGTAATTTGTTTATTTATCTATTTATTTGAAGAGGATTAGCCGGCGAAATGTTGCTTAAATCTCATTTGGAATATATCCAGAACTGAGAGTCCATTCCCCCCCCCCCAACTTTGATAATTTCCCTTAGTAAAGAGAAATTAGCAGTTATCATCAGTTTTTGTTTCCAAAACAAATAAAAATACTTTCTGAAAACAGTTAAGTCTCTGCTTTTGTTTTTATCTAGGCCCCATCTACACTATCTATTTAAAACGGTATCATGCCACATTATACAGTCATGGGTTTGTCCAAAGAATCACGGGAACTGTACTTTTTTTAGAGGTGCTGAGTTCTCCAGAGACCCCTATTCTCCTCACAGAGCTACAATTCTGAGTGGTTTGGCAGTGAACTCAAGAGGGAATTCTGGAAATTTTAGCTCTGTCAGGGAGCAGGGGTTTCCTAACAACTCGCAGCACCCTTACAAAAACTGCCATCCCTGGGATTCTTTGGGGGAACCCCTGGCTGCTAAAAGTGGTAAGATACTGCTTTAACTGTATAGTGCAGATTGGGCCCTAAGGGAGATAAAAACTGCAAAATGTAAGGTCAGCAAGCAGTAGCAGGGCTTTGGCACTATTGGCAGTTTTGTGGTTGTGAGTTTGAATCCTGAAGTCTCCAGACAACTTGAAACATCATCATCATCATCATCATCATTAACATAGCACATGATTATTATATATTTTAAAAGGGTTTAATCATGGGTCATGTAGCTGAGTCAGTGGTGGAGCCTTCAAAGTCCTGCTGGACTTGCAGACATTTTTGGACTTCTGGACACTGGCAGTGAAACACTGCTTTCTAGACAGTGTCCTGGTCAGCCAGTGTAAGATGCAGCCACCCACCTGCTGCCAGCATTTCCTGGGAAGTTTTCCGTTCCTATTATTATAGCCAGTCATTCTGTTGATGAATATATAACCTAGTTGAAATGACTCATGGAGGAACAGACACCATTCTGGCAAGATCATCTCATTTGCATAATAAGTGTCAATACACTCATTATGTGAATGAGACACACAGAAATGAAAGCAAACATGAGGAAAGGTAGTAAAAACAGTTTCAATTTAGCTCCCATCTTTTGTTTTAATGGCTCCTCTCTTGCATATATTCAGTTCCATGGGATTTCACAGCAGTGGTCCAAACTGGTGGCTTTGAATTTTCTGGTGTTTACATATTTCTAGTATATACACCCTATTTGGCAGAAAATAACAGCCCCTTTTGTATTTTAAGACTATGATTAAGTCTGGCATAATCACCAACAATAATCAAAGTTAATAAAGTAATAATAACTACGAGAACTGATGTAGCCTAGTTGCTAAGTGACCAAGATGTGACTCAAAAAGTCACTGGCATGAATCTTCCCTCTGCTATGAATCAGTGCAGGTCAGTTTTGGATCACATCATTTGCAAGCACCCACATCGCACTATGTCTGAGCGTAATTTAATCCTTGCCACAGAATCATCATTCCTGGTGGAATTGTTAAAGGTTGCTGGGCTAGGACTGAAGAGAGACAGGTTGTCAAGGACTGGCTGGGTGAGGAAGAGTGGCAGGAATCACTGGCTCAAGAGCCCCCCACAGGGAGGGCACAGAAGGCACGACTTAGATCCCAGATCCTGGTGGTGGGGACAAGTTAGGAGGTATTAGAAGTCCAAGGAGGGGACAAGCTAGGAGGTACAAGAAGTAGGAAACACGAGGGATATAAATGCAATCAATGAACTAAGCAATACATAAAGACACCACTATCTCAAATGAGCTCCCTTCCAAGGAAACCCAACCCAAGGCACTGAGATCTCTCAACGCTCAGAAACTGGGATCATCCAGTCATACCCAATGTAAAAGTACAGTAGAATTGGCAACCACTGTGAAGAAACGGCCTCTTTTGTCATTCATGGCAATCACAAACATTGATTCATGCAGCCACATAAGGGGAAGCGTGTGTGTGTGATGGAGTGTGTGTGTGTGGGGGGGGGGTAATTGTTACCATTACACACACTAAAAAGAACCCAATTTCTGGTATAAGAGGGAGGAGTGCCTTAAATTTATTTATTTTTAAAAGTGTCCCACCTATTGGAAATTTGTGGGGGTGGGGTGTGTGTGACAACAATCTTAATACAAAGAGCCTTGATAGGTTCAATGTGTACTTACTTGAGTGCACTGGAATAAGTGGTACTTGATCTAATGACAAAGATGACACATTCCTTCTGAGGTTTGTTCCAGAGTATGAGCCTGATTACTAACTCCATAATTCTTTTGAATTGATGCTTCAAGAGATATCAGGTTTCTAAAAAAATTAATGCATGTGTATGCTGGGAGCCAACCACGATGTGCAGGACAGAGAGATTTTAACCTCCCCCAATATGGAGTGAGGGGTGGGGACTTTACCCAGGATGCCAAGTCTTCCTGTTTGGATAGACATTTGGCTTAAATCAGGGATGAGGAACTTGTTCCAGATGTTCCTACATCTCCCATTAGCATCAGGTATCATGGCCAATGGACAAGGATCATGGGAATTTTATTTCAACAACATCTGCAAGGCCATAAATCCTCTCACCTCTGATTTAAGTTCTTCCATCTAAGTTTTCAGGATTGAGTGCAATCACCGTTGAAAATGATCATGTAGATTCCAAAATTATTTAAATGCTCGCAAATGTTTGCCCCCCCACCCCACTTATACTTTTAGAGCAATCAGAGGGAAGAAATGAACAATCATAAGGCAATCAAATGGCAACAACCAGAAGAAGATGGGCAATCAAATGTCTCTGATTTACTCATGAAAATGTGCAGGATTATAAGAGGGTTTTGTGGTGTTCAGTTTTTTCTTTTTCTTTTTCTTTAAAAAAAACAACCACACGCAAAATCTTTTATTTTGCCAAGGAAATTAATTTATCAAGTGAAGGAACAGCTTTTAACCTTTCTCACAGAAATGGATTCTTCGTTTTAGAAATGCCAGATCATACTGAACAAATGTATGTCAGGATGTTACTTTCTATCCCTCTCATTCCCCTCCCCCCAATCCTCAAAACTGAGTGGAACTGAGCCAACCCTTCTCAGCAGGGAAATAACAGGTATGCTAGCAGGTGTCTGTCAGCCTGGAAAACTTTCCATTTCTTCCAAGTGTGTGTGTGTGTGTGTGTGTGTGTGTGTGTGTATATATATATATATATATATATAATAATTGACACATTTGGAGGGCATTCGGATGTGCAGCACATCAAAGGTGAGGTATATCCAAAATGGGTATTAGGTAATATTTTTAAAAACTTTGGCATATTTTTTAACACAGGGTTCTTTCTCACCACAATAGATTCTCTCCCCCCCCCTCTCTCCACACACACACAATTCTGGTGTGCACAATTCTGCAAATGGGCCTTGGTTGGTTTGTCGCAAAAAGCCCTCTTCGGGATATATTGTACTGTACTTGAGGGAAAGTATAGTAAAAAGGGGCTGCATGTTTTGCCCTGCTTGCTCCCAAAGCTGTGAAGCAGTTCCCAGACCCTCCAAGTAAGTGTCCCTATTTTCCAGGGACAGTCCTAGATTTACAGAAGCTGTCCTGGTTTCTGATTTCATCCTGGAATGCCCTGCTTTTTCATAGGCTTTTTCATGCCCCTATTTTCATCAGAGAAATGTTGGAGGGTATGGAGTTGTGAGACCCCCCCCCCAAGCCAAGTAATTATACAACCATTAGAAGACATCTGAAGGCAGCCTATATAGGGAAGATTCTTTAATGTTTTATGTTTTATTATATATTTTTTTACATGTTGGAAGCAGCCCAGAGTGGCTGGGGCAACCCAGTCAGATGGGTGCGGTATAAATAATAGAATTCTTCTTCTTCTTCTTCTTCTTCTTCTTCTTCTTCTTCTTCTTCTTCTTCTTCTTCTTCTTCTTCTTCTATGCTTTTCTTTCAGAACTAGACGAGACCATATGCCAGATTTATTTATTTTTCTATCAAACTCTGAAATTTGATTACTGAGCACACAATGTGTACTTCATAACCCCCCCAAAAAACAACCCCTAGGAGTTCTCCTGTGAAAGCCCCACTGGAACAATTGAGAACTGCGCAAGCTGTGCTCACTTGTTCACCGCCCCCCTGCCCCCCCCCGCAAAAAGCTCAGTCAACTCTGTAACAACTACTGTTAAATATTACCTCAGGTGGAACACTGGAAAGGTTGTGTTTCATTTACTGTATACGCAGGGTTTCAAAACCAAACGCTAGGGAAGGTTCAAATCACTAACATTTGAACTTCATTTAGAATACACTTTCCCAAGCTTAAATGGCTTTCTTATTGTTATTTTTAAACAACTGGTTTCAGTATGTTAACCAGTCTTAAGAAAGACGTCTCCCATATGAATTATAAAACTGTTTTCTTCTCCACTAAAAAACGAGGTACAATAATCCTTAACATCCATGGCCACACAACTGTAAAATGTATAGTGATGACTTTGCAATCTATCAGCCCTATGGACAGGGGCCAGCTTTGATGGGGACCAGCAGGAGATACTGTCAAGGTTGGCAGTCTGAGGACCAAAATATGTCTGTAAGAGATCAGATATAGAAGTGGTGCCAGTAACAAAGACTTGTACCAGAGGTTCAGGTCTAACTGATAAACAGATGAGATCAAAGAGTACCAAAGGGAAGGAAGAAAGGTTCTGCAGGCAAGGACACTCTGGCCTCTGCTAAGGAAGCAGGGGACATTGGAAAGATGCCCTATCTACCTCCCAGAAATAACCTTATGACCAGTGGAAGATCAACTTGGACCCACCATTGGCCAGTGAAGGAGCATCTACAAGGAGATTGCTTTCAATCTTCCTGCCAGAAGTAACACTTCGCTCCTATTGCAGAGCTCAAGAGAACTACACTAGCTGCATCTATTGGTCAGGAGGCTAAGGGGCTGCTGAGCTGTGGGAGTTTAACAGTGTGTGTGTGTGTGTGTGTGTGTGTGTGTGTGTGCTGCCTTGTAAGCCTGTTCAGACATTTGCCTGAACATGTGACTGTTCAAAGCGTGGGCGGGAGCATGTAAACCCCATCTCCAAAATCCTCGCCACTTGTCCATGCTTGACCTTCCCCATGTTAAAGCAAGGGCCCTTAATCTTCTCATGTTTAAGATGGCGTGTGCGAAGGCGTTGGGTGTGGGGCTTGCATGCCCCCTTCCACTGCCCAATCCATACTTTGCCTGAACTCACCTGTGGTAAACCCCCTTAAAGTTTATTTGATCAAATGGTGAGATGTGAAAGTAATAAATAAATAAAGCAAATGGGCCGTCAGAACTCTTTGGTAAGATAAGAAAAGGAGGGCAGTTCCCACCTAACCCCTTAGCCAAGACAAAACAAAAGAACAATATTTCCCAAAGTAAATACATAATTTATTCAACGACAATAAATCAACTGTATACATAGATATGATAAAAAATTAAACCTGCTAGAAGTTCAGCATTCTGTTTCCTGCCATTACCCACCTGATGCTTCTGAAGAGGTCATAGCAGCGGTCACCAGCATGGTGTCAATGGGCACACAGGTACACACAGGAACCTTCCCTGTCAGGAGAGCTATGAGATTCAGGTGATGGTCAAATGCCTCGTCAATCCCAGCAGGTATATAACTGGACTACCTGGCCTGCCCAGCAGGCCCAGTTTCCCTCAATGCAAAGTGGTTCCCTCTTTTGCCTCAAAGGTCTAATAACAGATTTGTATTGGGGAAACAGTCAGGAAGTTAAATAAACTCTTTCAGAGCATTGCCACACTGATCTTGACAAGAAACTATGCTGCTGCTCCTTAGTTGACAGTAGCAACCTTGGGGCTGCCTGAAAATGGATCTCTTGGCTCACATCTAGTAGGGAATGGGATGGAAAGTCATGTACCTGTTGAGCTGGCAAATGCAAGCAAGGGTCTCTGTGTTCCCTTGATTGACACAATTTATGGCATTAGATTTGGAGCAGTGTGATTTTGTCGATATTGCCTTTCAGAAATTATGAGCATCGGAAACTGACTTATACTGAATGAGACATTGCTTCATCTAACTCAATGCTGTCTACATTGGTTGACAATGGCTCTCCAAGGTTTCAGACTCCAAGGTTTCCCATTCCATCTTAAACTGCTTATGATGGCTCGGTTCACACTGAGATCTTTGATTCTCTCTTGTGGAAATTAAAAAAAAGGCTTAACTGCAGCTATTATATTTATGTATATATATGTTACCCAGAGCAACAAGCTCTGTAAGAAATTACTTTTCTCAGTATCAAGATTTAATCAAAGACATGAAATGAATTAAATATGACCACTACTATCTTAGCGTCAGTCTAAATGTTACTTTTTATCCTCAGGCTACTTTTTAAGCAATAGACAACATAATGTGCAATTCATTCATTATAAGCTATTAGCATATTTTTGCACCACCTCATTAGCTTTACCAAAGCTATACTGATCGCACACCAACCAAGAGCGTCGCCCTTAGTGTCTTATCAAGGTGACCGTCACCATTGTGTTTATTTCATAGATGGTTTTCTGCTTATTCATATTAAAAGTGTCTATGTCTAAAAATTACAAACTGCTGGCATCAACAAAAAAGGACACTTGTTCTTTTTTAAAAAAGAACCATTGCTTTCATTGGATGGCATTATTAAAAGAAATATAAATAGAAACCACTGCTCAGCGGTTATGTGAAAGGGGAAAGAAGGTGAAGCCTAGCCCAGTAGCAATGAATGAGAGAAAGAAAGAAAGAAAGAAAGAAAGAAAGAAAGAAAGAAAGAAAGAAAGACTGGAGATTTGCCTAATCAGTTGATCTTCCTTTGTAAATCAGATCACCTGCTCTACATGAATCACTTAGCTTAATAGTCACTGAGGATTTCATTTCGCTGTGTGAGCTGCAGGACGGTGCCTTTGAATTTTATGGAATTAATTGCCCTGGCAGGGAGACTTTCCATCATAATTCAACTTTCTTCTTAATCTGTTTCAAAAAGAGGCTGACCATCTTGCCCATGTACACGAAGGATGGGGGATAATTCTTTCTCTAATCCAGGCTCTTCCTGTTTTAGGATTCTCCCCCGGCCCAATTCCTAAAACCACTAACAGATGCCTCCTTCATAGCTAGTGCATTTTGTGTCTGTCATACTGGCAAATTCAGGCTGTGCAATGAGAGCTGATTGGGAGGTCTCCTGCAATAAACCTGGCTTCCCCAAAAGCGTGGACATTTTTGTGATAAGGGAAGTGACAGGAAAATGCACCAGGCAGTGTGGAATAACGCCTGCTTTGAGGTGACACCTGCTTTGAGGTGTCATCTAACTTCTCCACAAGCAAATCAGCACAAATGCCCATTGAATAGCCAGCCACCCTGCAAAGAAATCAGAATAAATAAGTTGTCTGGAAATGCCCTTTGTTTTTTTTTGTTTTTTTTGTCAGACAAGCTTAATGCCCTCCATGCATCCAGATAAGGCTGATGGGAAACTTGTGTTATAATTGAAACTTCTAGAGCCCCGCAGCAAACATGTTGCCTATTTATTTAAGGTCAGAAATACAGTGGTACCTCGGGTTACATACGCTTCAGGTTACACACTCTGCTAGCTCAGAAATAGTGCTTCAAATTAAGAACTTTGCTTCAGGATAAGAACAGAAATCGTGCTCCGGCAGCGCGGCAGCGGCAGGAGGCCCCATTAGCTAAAGTGGTGCTTCAGGTTAAAAACAGTTTCAGGTTAAGAACAGACCTCCGGAATGAATTAAGTACTTAACCCGAGGTACCACTGTACATCTATATACCTAATCAGCTGAAGATGAGAGAATCTTTCCTCTGTCTCCTGCATTCCTGATCCATGGTTTCAGCCACTGCATGTTCCCTCTGTTTTCCTATCAAGCCCTTCTCTTCTCATTCTCCCATTGCTCTGCCTCCCATCTCCCCCCAATCTTCTGATACATGTACAGTACTGTTCTCAGTGAGTCTTATTTGTTTGTTTATTTATTTAATTTCTATACCACTCTATACCTGAAGGTCTCAGGGCAGTTCACATAAAATATCAAATACACAAAATCAAAACAAAAACAACAAATAACCCCCACCTCCAAAAGAGACAGCATTCACTTCCACAAGGGCAAAACGGTACAGATATCTCCCTTGTCTGCCTGCCTCTCAGCTATTTCTGCCAAGCAGGGTATATCTTTTTACGTGCTCAGCTCTAAGGATCAGGGCTTTCATAGTTCCATGCACTTAGTGCCCAAGCCCCAGCAATCAGGCCAAACCGTTGGCCTGATAGCCTGTCATTGATGGATTGTCTGGGGGGCGATGCAAGGCTTTTTAGTTGCATAAACATTCATGTGTCAGAAAAGCATCAGTATGGTATTGTGCAAGAAGAGAAGAAGTGTTTGTATTTGATATCCCGCTTTATCACTACCCGAAGGAGTCTCAAAGCGGCTAACATCCTCCTTTCCCTTCCTCCCCCACAACAAACACTCTGTGAGGTGAGTGAGGCTGAGAGACTTCAGAGAAGTGTGACTAGCCCAAGGTCACCCAGCAGCTGCATGTGGAGGAGCGGGGACGCGAACCCAGTTCACCAGATTACGAGCCCACCGCTCTTAACCACTACACCACACTGGCTCCCGCAAATGGCCCTAGTGATGTATGGGATAAATGTCGCTGTGTGTCTCTTTTCTTCTGGGTGCAAAGATCATATGACCCTTAATGACACATAAAGCCATATAACTGTTGCACCACAGATGGACCTAAACCAGTGCTATTCTTACAAGACCCTGAAAGCATCGAAAGCATTAATCAGCTGTGCAGATTCCTTCAGAAAAATCAATCACATTACTGTACTCTCATTTTGGGGGATGACAGTAGTGTGCAGAACAGAAACCTCTTAATTAGATATGATTGGATTATAAAATAAGAGGAAGTGCTGAAGAGCCTGATATGAATGATGTAGTTCTATGGGGAGCAAAATATTTATTTATAATATATATTTGGCTAAATCTTCATTTGGTGCAAACTGGGGTTTAGACAAGTAAGAATAGGATTCCCTAAAGAGGAATCGTACATCGCTGAAAATGTAGTTTTAGAGCTCCCATCAATTCAGGACTATAGTCACATCTCCTCATACATTTAAAACACAAGAATCCTGGGAACTGTCGTTTAAGGGTGCTGGGAATTGTAGCTCTGTGAGAGGCAAACTACAATTCCCAGGATTATTGGGGAAAGTCACTTGTGTTAAAAATCTAGTGTGAATGTAACCAATGTGTATGCTTCATTTCTATGTGAAACCTCACGACCACCAGCATCCAATAAAACTGCACAGAAAGAGATAATGGACTTCTTTTCCTGAGACTTGTGCATGTCTTACTGCAAACATCACCTCTGTGGACAAACAGCTGGCTTGGGTGATGTTCAGTGGAATAATCAGCATGGACCACCAATCTGGATCTGTTTTTGACTGGTACCTGCAAATTTAACAAGACCTTTTACAAGGCCTGGACATCCCATCAAAGCATATAGATACCAGGAAACAAGTTTGGATAAACATCTTCAGGTACGATCTGTGATGTAGCCTTGCTTTACCTCTCAAGATAATGGGCTTGCTGCACAAGATGCACTCTGTGCCCAGGTATCTGTAGTAAAAGCTATCTATTCCCCTATGCTGGGCCCTGCTGCTTCCTGCCTAGGTCATCATAAGCTTAACTGCAGTGAACAATTAGACCAAACTATTACCATTATGAGTACATCTTCAGGCTTTTTATACCTGGGGCACTTACCCATAAGGCCATGCTCTGAGACCCTATTAAAGATATGAGCAACAGAAGAATGTAGAGAATGGATTTTGGGGGCTTACAAAATACATGTAGATGTGTTTTAACTCAGCTATTAAGGGCGGATAAAAAAACCTCAGGGAATGAGGGATGGGAAGTCAAGAAGGAAATGTGTAAAAACCATGATACATATTATTGGAGTTATGTAATAATTCTGAAGATTTTTTAAAAAATCATTGTAAAAAATAGCTAGATCTAGGATCAGGAAAGGAGGGGTAGGAAGACAAGAAGAATTTTATGTTGAAAACAATGTATATGATGATAAATATTTTGGAATATTTTTGGAGATTTAATAAAAATGATAGCTAAATAGTATTAGCTGCAATTGGGGTGTGTATGTGTATTACATGGGTACACAAAGAAAATGGAAACAGTGGGGCCAAAAGGTAATGAAAACAGGGAATAGGAACTAGGCAGTGACATTTTTTTGCACAGCTCAGATGCACATGAGATGGGAACAGAATGACCCAGATCTACAGCCTTTTGTGGCCTTTTTGATCCCCTTGTTCACAATTTTTCTTCTCTGTACCAGGTGGCAGTAGCATTTCATACATCTGGTATATGCTATGATGAGTCTGCTAGTCAAGGTGCTTCAAGATTCTTCGGCTTCCATACTGCACCCTTTTACCTTAGAGTAAGCCCCTTTCGCCTTAATGTAGACATGCATTATATATTAGTCAGCTGTAGCAGAAACATTTGCAACTTTGTGTGAATGTACCATTGTTACATGTAACTCTGTATTTTCATAATATTTTGTTTGAGTGGTCTACTGTTGCTTCAGGTTTTTGTGCACCGCTTAGAGATGATTTTAATATGTTAAGTGGTATAGAAATTAAAGAATCAATCAATCAACATTTGACTCCCCCCTGAATATATTGAAAATGAAGGAGGTTAATCAATTTAATTTTACTCACTGACACTAATGGGCCCAACTTAGATTTGCTCATTGATTTCAGTGGGTCTAAAGCATACTCAGTTGGGGATAGAAAAGTAGCACTCACAGACTGGGACACTTAGAGACTGAGTCACACATTTTTGAATGTTTAGGACTTAAACCAAATGTAAATCAGCTTTCATGTTTATTGATTTGGGAGGTACCGCCCCTCTCTTAGTGGTTAACTTCCTAGCCAAATGCTAACTACGTTATCATTGCATTATTAGGTTTAATACATTTTACCCTCTCTGCTTAATGTGCAGAAACTTGCTTTTAAATTTCAAATCCATATAACCTCAGGTTACATATCTCGGAAAGCATGAAGTTAGCCAGGCAGTGAGAATTCATCACAGCGTAACATGTTACTGATCATTTCTAACATATTATTCTGAAATACTTATCAGATTTTAATTTCTTTAACGTTTTGTCTCCTGTTTCCATTAGAGAGGGCTGCCTGAGGTGTCTCGAGAAGCCATTTTGCCTAATGAAATGTTAGCAGCGCAAATGTAAACTCGAAGCAAAGGTGGTGGTGACTGTTTGTTTTCAATATGAATTATCCTGAGGGTTATTGTGTTTTTTGTTTGCAAAATGAAATAAAATGACAAGTGCAGTTGCACTACGTGAATCCCAGTAATATTATTCATTCTGAATATAATTCACTCCAGGAGAAAGGTTAGGGTCCCTGTGGATTGACATTAGCTGAAGTGGAAGAACATTGTAAAGGCCTGTTATCAGAATGAGAGGCGAAATTAATATGTGTATTCAAATTTGGACATGAAATTCAATGAATGTATAGTTTGTAAACACTCTCTTTTTTTGTTCCATTTTAAAGAGCAGGAAATAAATGAGGACAGCCTTCTAAGATCCACTTTCAGATTCTGTCAGGGAGTATGTGAGAGAACCATGGTGAGAGGAATTTAATATAGCGCCAAGGAGATTGCGCCATCAAGGCAATACAGTGGTACCTCGGGTTAAGTACTTAATTCGTTCTGGAGGTCCGTTCTTAACCTGAAACTTTTCTTAACCTGAAGCACCACTTTAGCTAATGGGGCCTCCCGCTGCTGCTGCGCTGCCAGTGCACAATTTCTGTTCTCATCCTGAAGCAAAGTTCTTAACCTGAGGTACTATTTCTGAGTTAGCGGAGTCTGTACCCTGAAGCATATGTAACCCGAGGTACCACTGTAGTTTATGCTTGCCCAATGGAACTATCACTCCTTTTCCCTTAAATACACAGTTCTGGGGTTCTCCTGACTCCCCTGGGGGGGGGGAGTCTGCAGGGGGAGGGCGAAGGGGGGAAGGTCCATTGCACTAGTGGACGTTCTTGTGTGGAGTTTAGGATGAAAGCTTCTTCCAGATGTTATTGTGCCTCTGAGAAGCACACCAGCTTGAATCACGTAAGGCACCTAATTCCCCAGTTGGCAGCACCTCCAGTTTGTTTTATCTGTGATTTCCTACGGATGGAGTGTTATCTGTTCTGCTTTCCCCTCTGGGTAGAGCACTCAGATGCTTGTGGCCACAGAGAGTGGGAGTCTCCAAATCCCTCTGCTTAATGGACGTTATGTGCTGAATAGGTGACAGCCGCGTCCCCCAGGCAGAGGGCAAGTAGCCACCCTGTAAGCGTGCAGTTTGAGGTGTGTTATGCCAACAAACTCTCAAGTGCAGGGAAGTTTCCACGTGCATCAGTGAGAGCAAAGGAAGACAGCAGCCTCTGTTAGTGAACACCACACATTCTTCCTCATCTGCTGCCACAACCAGCCAAGCATTCCCTTCCCCTGCCCCCAGAGTTTTTATTTATTCATCAAAGGAGCTCAAAATGGTGCATACTGTTCTACCTCTCTTCATTTGCCTGGGCAGGCTGCAGGCAATTGTTGAGTCAGGGTCCCTTCCAACTCTAGAATTCTATGATTTGAAACTCAGTGGGGGAAATGACCTCACTGCTTTTTAAGTCAACAATGTGCGCACAGGCTTAGACACTTACAATGGGAGTGTACGGTACGGTCTACAGGTGCTCAAAATCCCGGCTGAGGACGTCAGGACCAGGGGCAAGATGGTGGGGTGGGAGCAGGAACAAGAGTCCAGAAGCCAGGTGTCCAAGGGTCAAGAAGCAAGGAGTCACAAAGTCAAGGGTCCGAGGGTCGAGAAGCAAAGAGCCAAACACAGCAAGGCAAGAAACATGTCTCTGTGGCAAAGAGCCGAAGGGAAATGCTGACCTTATATCCCTTCCCGGCTCTTGCCACCAAGTGCAGTGAGTTACCAAGCGGCCTCACCTGTGCGGCCGCACCAGAACAAACTTAGGAAGGCCCCAGTCCTGTGAAGCCCTACTGGTCACAGGGCCTGGCTCCTGCACACATTTCTGACAGGGGGAAAGCCCCACAAAATCAAAGAGCTAGGTCCGCTTATGCCTTCAACAGGCGCAATATGGTTACAACGCTGTTACAACTCTGGTTATCTAGGTAGTAAAGCAACTCTCGATGGAAAACTAGGTGGAGAGGCTTGATGTGAAGGTTCACATGTTCAGAATTGCCATTGGCAAGTGATGTCCCATGGCTGTAGTTTCAAAAGCACAGAAGCTGTATCAAGGCTCTGTGTCGTTGTGATAGAAGCAATGGAAGACACCAAGGAATCCTCTGTTCTATACAGCTAAATAACAAGTAGGTTCATATGTCTTTCTTCTTTGGCGATCACTCATAGCCGAGTAAGATTGTCTTCCATAAACACGGTTTTAAGAATGAGTCCGTAAGTGCCTATGGAGGCCAATTCATATGTAAGATCTTCCAAGCAGACCTTGGCAGAGATTCTCAGTGTAGATGTGCTTGTGGCCCGAATAAATAAAAAGGCTGTCCATGTTTTAGCACCAAGGTTTGTAATGGTCAACTACAAATACTCTGGATGTCAAAATTTCTAGCGTCAGAATACCTTTTTAACATCTGTCTGCCAAGGGAACACTATACATCTGTCAGAGAATCCCTGCATGTTAGAGAAGAATATTATAAACAAAATTGAGTGAAGCAAAGATGATCAAGATCAGTGTGGCAATGCTCTGAAAGAGCTTATTTAATTATTCCCTTCCTGGCGGTTTCCCCAACACAAATCTGTTATTAGACCTTTGAGGCAAAAGAGGGAGCCACTTTGCATTGAGGGAAACTGGGAATTCTGGGTAATGTTACATTAGGCACGTGTTATTGGTTGTCTGTTTTCTGGTACTCCAGAAAACAGGACAGACTTTTCTGCCTCTGCTCTGAATTCTATCAGATGGACAGTCAGTAACAGTGGGCAATTGTCTCCCAGGTATTCTCCACTAGTGATCATCACATTCTACTGAGGCAGTGCTAAGCTTCAGACAGGGGGTAGATTTCTCCAAAAAAGCTCAACAATTTGGATGGGTTTCTTTAAAAATCTCAACAACTTTGCAGGTGTCAGGAATTTTTGAAATATTGCAACCCTACTTCAGAGGAACCCCCAGATTTCATAGAACAGTTTGTAGAAAGATTGCTCTAGCTAGACAAAAACAAGGCAATATGCTAGGGGCTCACATACAGCTTGCAAAAACTGAGAATAGTGAGGCTGCAAGTGTCTTGTTTCATGCCTGCGATATGCTGGGTGGGTTGTAGTACTGTATCTTGAAATAGCTCAGCAACAGATGGCGTTTAGCCACTCCTCCTAAATGGAAGATTCACTTCCCTTTATTGGGATAGCTTATTCAAACCATAAGCAGAGTTGCTAATTTGTTTCGGCACCAAACAAATGTTTTCAGGCTATGCTCATAAAATGCAACAGCGACAGTCTTACTGGATTAGGCACCAAACCATCAGAAACTTCCTTTTCGGAATGAATTCTTCTGTAGTCAGAGGGTGTTTCATTCTCTCTTGGATATTTCCAGTTAAGTTATTTTAGTTAACATTCCACAGCAAATGAATGCTAACATGTCCCTCAGAGATGCCACATGTAAGTGCTTCCTCCTCACACAACACATAATTAGCTGATAGGATTCACAACCACAATATGTGGAGAGGTTTAAAGAGCTTAAATTCCCTTTTTTGAAGGATTAGGAAAAATAATAACGGTAGAGAAAGCATTTCATGGTGGCTACTGCATTGCTTGGCCAAAACACCAAAAAGCTAGTAGGCATGATAGCCACGTTGAACTATATTCAGAAGCACTATACCTCCAGATATCAGACACTGGGAACAAATAAGGGAAAGTTTTTGCCTTTATCTATTTTAAATTGTTACACACCACCAGGGCCAGATTTAGATGAAGAGAGGCTACTCCACTCTTCATCTAAAGAAAATAGAAGAATGTTATAAACAAAATTGAGTGAAGCAAAGATGATCAAGATCAGGGTGGCAATGTTCTGAAAGAGTTTATTTAACTATTCCCTTCCTGGCGGTTTCCCCAATACAAATCTGTTATTAGACCTTTGAGGCAAAAGAGGGAACCACTTTGAATTGAGGGAAACTGGGCCTGCTGGGCAGGCCGGGTCGTCCTGTTATATACCTGCTGGGATTGACAAGGCATTTGACCCTCACCTGAATCTCATAGCTCTCCTGACAGGTGATTTGGTCTGCAGCCACAGTGTGGAAATAAATTCAAATTAGGCCCAAATTATTCAAATTAGGCCCCAGTGTTTTTCTTATAACCCCCTTCTCAATGAATTAATCAACTTTAATCTAGCATGTAAATTCTCAAAACTTTCTTATTTGTTAATTCGAGCAACTACTGCTCTAACTGCATTACAAACAGCATTTCTACCTGCAACACACTTGAGCAAACCTGCCCCTCTTCCTTTCACAGATATTTTGTTTCCATTTGCAACTGTAGCTGCCTCTGATGAGTTATCATTTAACTCTTGGGGGGCGGGGGAGAATTAGCATCACACATCATGTGCATGGAAGTTGCTGAGCCAATTAACCAACTAGAAGGATTACTGTTAATAGCACCAGTTTTCCTATAACTTGATATTGCTGGATAGTTCTGATGAACTGCAAAAGCATTTTTAGTTTGCTTTCTGTTGCTTATGTAGTGCTTATGCGACTGTGAATAAAAGGTGGCTGGGCTCATTGTCTCGGGGTTTGGGGGGAAAGAGGTGACAAAACTGATTTCCAATAAGTGCCCCCCTTTATTTCCATAACAAATCCTTGAGTCTGTACTCTGAATGGTGAAACCAGGGACCTAGAAGGTGCGGGGCTTGTCCGTCCAACCATTGCACAGTCTCGTCAGGGCTGACCTTAAGGCAATTGGAGCAATTGGGCCAAATTGGGCCCCACTGTCCGCTCCTAAGGGGGCCCCTGCACCAGGGCAACCTAGATGAATGTTATTTATATTTATATGATTTTGCAGACTTTGGCTGTGAACTGGGGCCCCACAAAAAAACATAAAGTTGGGCCCCACTTCTTCAAATTGGGCCCCACTGGCTAGCCTTGAGTCTCATAATTGCCGGGCCTGAGTTGCCCTACCCTTGCATGAAATGTTGGGTTTGCAGTTTGGGGAGAGGGGAGACTGCGGCACTGGGGAGATGGCAGGCTGGCGAGGCCCCCTAGATTTAGAGGCCCAGGTTGCCCTGTCCTCGCATGAAGTCTTGGGTTTGCAGTTTGGGGAGAGGGGAGGTTGCCTGCTGGGGAGTGGGCAAGCTGCTGAGATTTAGAGGTCCTAGGCTTCAGCCTACTTAGGCTATACATAAATCCAGCACTGACCCCGTCCTTCTGGCTGGGTTTCCCCAGTCACACTGGGAAGCTCCCAATAGAATATTAAAAACAAGATAAAACATTAAACATTAAAAACTTCCCTGAACAGGGCTGCCTTCAGATGTCTTCTAAAAGTCAGATAGTTGTTTATTTCCTTGACATCTGGTGGGAGGGCGTTCCACAGGGTGGGTGCCACTACCGAGAAGGCCCTCTGCCTGGTTCCCAGTAACCTCATTTCTCACAGTGGGAACCACCAGAAGGCCCTCAGCGCTGGCCCTCAGTGGGGGTGGTCTCCAACTGTTCTCCTGGGATTCCTATAGGCCTTCTAAACAAACATTCTACTCATCTGTGTGGCAGGTGGTGCTGAGCTCTCTTTTAGACTGCTTTACCTTTACCTTTACCTTTACTGTAACCTAGGGACGTGGGTGGCACTGTGGGTTAAACCACAGAGCCTAGGACTTGCCGATCAGAAGGTCGGTGGTTCGAATCCCCACGACAGGGTGAACTTCTGTTGCTCTGTCCCAGCTCCTGCCAACCTAGCAGTTCAAAAGCACGTCAAAGTGCAAGTAGATAAATAGGTACCGCTCTGGCGGGAAGGTAAACAGCGTTTCATGTGCTGCTCTGGTTTGCCAGAAGCGGCTTAGTCATGCTGGCCACATGACCTGGAAGCTGTACACCGGCTCCCTCAGCCAATAAAACGAGATGAGTGCCGCAACCCCAGAGTCGTCCATGACTGGACCTAACGGTCAGAGGTCCCTTTACCTTTACTGTATTTGCATGGGGTTGAATGATGTTAAAGAGTGAGCCAGTCAACCATCATCATGTGCTGATTGATGCCTTCCCAGGCGTGGACCATATGAGTACAGTGGTACCTCAGGTTCCATATGCTTCAGGTTACATACGCTTCAGGTTACAGACTCCGCTAACCCAGAAATAGTACCTTGGGTTAAGAACTTTGTTTCAGGATGAGGACAGAAATCGTGCTCCAGCGGCGCGGCAGCAGCAGGAGGCCCCATTAGCTAAAGTGGGGCTTCAGGTTAAGAACAGTTTCAGGTTAAGAATGGACCTCCGGAACCAATTAAGTACTTAACCCGAGGTACCACTGTACATCATTAGCAATTGACAGTCAGATTGGTGGGTGCTAGTGGAATTTTGATGGCTACTGTGTGTGGGGGGGGGCTGGTGCCTCTAACTTGACTTTCCGCCTAAGCATTGTGCTTTTGACATTGCTGCTGTAATTGCCTAAAATCATGACTATGTTACACCAATATTAGCTCCATTCTAGCAGCCGGCTCATTAAAAGCCACAAGACTTATGCTGAAGACACAGCGATTTTACAGTTAACGGAGAGAAATCATTTTGCAGCCATGACTGTTTCACATTTTCAACGCATCCCTACCGAGATGAACAAGGGAAATTTATTTCAAATACTGTCTTTCCATTAGGAATGATAGATTACTTAAGCAATATATCAGAGAAATAAAAGCAAGCAGCAAGCTTGTCAGTTGTGGTTAGGTTAAAATATTTCAGATGGCCTCCTTCATTTGTACAGAGTAACTGCTGTTTCTATTAACACATGTCTTGCAACTTCAGAATGTGTGGATGCTGACATTTTTATCTTTAAGATAAATAGCATTACATTTCCATAAATATCCCCCAGAAATTCTGTTTTTTTTTATTTATTTGGAATATTTATATACAAACTCAATACGAAGCAAGGTGACAAGGAAAGAAAGAAACTGAGTCAAAGCAGCCAACAATAATATAGCTGGAAGTAAAGACACACATCATAAACTAAAACATAGAAGAAATAACTGTAATAACCATTCATATTAGCTACTTTTCAACATTGGGCTGAATAAGAAAGTCTTGTGAGATCTGCTATAACCAAAGATGTGCACAGGTCAATCTCAACAGGGAAAGCAAACTGGAGCCTGGGTTGTCATCGTAAAAGCTGACCAATAGTTGCTTTCACCCATCCCATAGAAAAGTCTGTGTTATTAATTGAATAGGGGCTTTTATGTTAATAACAAAATTATCCCTACGCTGTACTCCTCTGTATTTCCTTTCCTTCTGACCTCACTGTTTGCAATATCTCACCCACCTACCATTTGTATATATATCTGTAACGCAAAATAAAAATTCATGCATCTGATGAAGTGGACTCTAGTCGATAAATGCTTATGCCACAATAACTTTGTTAGTCTTTGAGGTGCCACAGGACTCAGTTTTTTCTTTCCCCTTCGGAAAAGTGGTCAATGCAACTAGCACATTCATCATTCGCTTGACAGCTGTGGACATTGAAGACAAATGCCCAGATCCAAGCAGGATGTGGAAATAGGTTTCCATGCCCACAGTATTTGGTGTGCATTTGTATTGTGTAACACTCGTCTTAGCCCCAGTGAACTGGGCTAGATATATATTTTGATGCTGATATGTACAACCATGTGCATCCTCTTCTCTTGTTGTGCACGGCTAGTTGCCTGTGACTAGAGTGGATCGTTATCTAACCCTGCACTATCACGCATGCTTCCCCAGAGAGGAAGCTCCATTGAATTCAACGGAACTGACTTCTAAGTCATGAAAATAGGCTTGGGTCTTTGCCTCAGGCAGGAATGGTAACAAAATGGGCAGCAGGTGAGACTCTCTGCGTATAATATTCCATGGATAGCTCAGTTGGTTAGAGCGTGGCACTGATAACACCAGTGTTGTAGGTTTGATCCCCCAATGGGACAGCTGTATATTCCTGCCTTGCAGGGGGTTGGACTAGATGATCCTTCCAACTCTGTGATTCCATGAGATCTATGATAACTGCGGTGCTACCACCGAGAAGACCCCATTATTCTCAGATGGTAGAGCACTTGTAGAAGACCCACTATTATACTGGTCAGGATGTTTAAAATAAAGAGAGAGAAAGACAGATGGCCCTTCATATATTCTGTTCCTAAGCCAAGAAAGGCTTTAAAGGTCAAAACCAGCATTTTGAATTGGGACTGGAAGCCATCAGTGTACAGTCCTGACTTCCAAGTCTATGATACCTTGGAAGTCAAATGGAACCTGTTCCGGAAGTCCATTCGACTTCCAAAACCAAAGTGTGGCTTCTGATTGGCTGCAGGAAGCTCCTGCAGCCAATCGGAAGCTGTGGAAGCCCCGTCAAACGTCCAGCTTCCAAAATAAAGTTTGAAAACCGGAACACTGACTTCCGGGTTTCGATCGTTCAGGAGCCGATTTGTTCGGGAGCCAAGGCATTCAAGATCCAAGCTACAACTGTACTGTTTCTAGAGTTCCATAAGCAACAAACAGAAATGCCATTGTCTTTTAGGAGATTTAGAATTTTAAAAAATATCATGTTTGCAACTACAGGAAACCATATCAGGTTAAGAATTTGGTCATTATTATTCTCCACAGAGAGACTGGGCTAAACTCTGTATATCATAACCTTTAACCCTTAAAATGCTCAATGCAGCCATTGCCTCCTTTATACCCCTCCCTCACATCTGTTCCTGGAGATTCCACCCAAGAGGGAAGCCTTTCTCCTCCTCCAACTGCAGAATGTGTTGCTGTGAACACAAAACCAATTTTAGAATGGGGATATTTTCAAAAACCCTTCCCAATCCTGAGTCTGTTGCTAGTTCCTTGAGTTGCCATGGTGAATGGGGTATAAGCTATCCTTCCAGTGGGGGGGAGGGGAGGGGGGGAGAGAAACTGCATGAAGTTAATAGTAATGTGGGGGGAATCACAGAATCATAGAATCACAGAGTTGGAAGAGACCACAAGGGCCATCGAGTCCAACCCCCTGCCAAGCAGGAAACACCATCAGAGCACTCCTGACATATGGTTGTCAAGCCTCTGCTTAAAGACCTCCAAAGAAGGAGACTCCACCACACTCCTTGGCAGCAAATTCCACTGTCGAACAGCTCTTACTGTCGGGAAAACAGACAGTACATTGGGGTTGTTGTTTTTTTAACCCAATGCTGATTTGCAAATAAAAATTAATGTACCACAGGCATTAATGAGACAAAGCAAAAAAATGTGTTGCTATACAATGGAAGCCACAGAAACAAGGACATTTCACTTATTTTGTGAATAACAAGAAGCTGAAATTGAGGGAAGTGGTAGGGGGGCAAGATAGGGAACTCGGGGTCTTGTGTCAGGGATTATAATTCTGCTTCTAACTTTATCAACAACCTTCAGACAGACGAAAACTGGGCCAAAGCTCTAGGAAGTTATAGGCACATCAGTGGACAAATAGATGGTGTACAGTGGTACCTCGGGTTACATACACTTCAGGTTACAGACTCCGCTAACCCAGAAATAGTACCTCGGGTTAAGAACTTTGCTTCAGGATGAGAACAGAAATCGTGCTCCGGCGGCACGGCGGCAGCAGGAGGCCCCATTAGCTAAGAGTGGTGCTTCAGGTTAAGAACAGTTTCAGGTTAAGAACAGACCTCCGGAACGAATTAAATTCTTAACCTGAAGTACCACTGTATAGACATTTTATTCCACAGTCAATGTACGCTGAGTACTTGTTTTTTTTCTACATCACACACAGTCTACATCTAGTGCATATTTTTTTGTCCTTGAAAAGTGCTTATTGAGAAACTGGTGTCATTCCGAAAATAAAAGCTCACTGCAGATTGATTCTGCCGTGTGTCCAACTGAAAACAGACAAAATGGTCCCAGTTATGGGGTATAGGTGTATGTATTCATACCTGCCCAGTGTTTGTTATGCTTGCAATTATGTATTTTCTCCCCATATGGTAAGGTGCCTTGAGCACAGTTTTAACTATGGAAAAGTAAAGGTAAAGGTACCCCTGACCATTAGGTCCAGTCATGGCCGACTCTGGGGTTGCGACGCTCATCTCGCTTTGTTGGCCGAGGGAGCCAGCGTACAGCTTCCGGGTCATGTGGCCAGCATGACTAAGCCACTTCTGGTGAACCAGAGCAGCGCACGGAAACGCCATTTGCCTTCCCACCAGAGCAGTACCTATTTATCTACTTGCACTTTGATGTGCTTTCAAACTGCTAGGTGGGCAGGAGCAGGGACCGAGCAATGGGAGCTCACCCCTTCACAGGGATTCGAACCGCCGACCTTCTGATCGGCAAGTCCTAGGCTCTGTGGTTTAACCCACAGCGCCACCCGCGTCCCTTTAACTATGGAAAGGCAGCATACAAATAAAATCAAGTATGTATGTATTCACTTAGGGCATGTGCAGGGAGGAAAAGGAATGGATAACCTAATAAAGGGGAAGATTTTCAAATGTTTGGATGGGATATGACTGGGAGCCTTGTGTAAGCTACTCTAGGCTTCCTGAAAATAGTGTTATATAATAAAGAGTACTGTAATGAATATAAACAATGCAAATTGTACTCAGCCAATGTGTTTGCTGTATCCTTTACTGGAATTGTATGCTGAATAGTGAAACCAAAAGAGCAGAAGAATGAGAGCCATAAATTTACTTCTCTACCTTTCCATTTACTAGAACTAGATTAATTCCCTTGGCCTTATTATAAATGCTTTGCTTATTTAAGGAAGGAAAAGAAAATTGCATGGCTTATATGTCTTGCTACAATTCATTTGCACGCCATAAATTCTCAGTGAGGACATTTTTAATATCTAGCAGGAACTTTTTTTAAAAAAAATCACATTAAATTTCTTGCATATCCAATCAATAATTTCATTGTGTTTTCATGCTGAATAAAGCAGTAGACATAGGCAGAAAACATAGAAAGAAGCTAGACTGACTGGAGTCCTGCTTTAATGGCAGCAGTCTCACTGTCCATTAACACAATAGTGAATTGGCATAGGGTTGCAGCCCTTTACTTTCCTTCTTTTAAAAGTGATATTAATAGAAAAGGGAGAAGAATCCTGGATCAAGTCCTACAGAAAAAAAGTTAGGTGAATCGGGGCATTTAGTTTCAAAACAAATTGTACCCTCTGTGCTTTCTGTTCTGAGACCTTCTGAGCTATTCTTGATCTTGGGCTGAGTGGAGAAATGCTGTCCAGAGACTGTGAATCTATTAACCCCCACGCTTCCAGTGTTTATTCTCCTAGCTGTTCCCCATCCAGTTTTTCCCAGCTTCTGCCTTCTGAACTATGCCCCTCTGCAAACCACTGTTCCAAATCTATACTGTCCTGCTGCTCCTGGGAAGGTTCAGGATCAGGCTCCCAGCAGTCCTCCTCAGTACAGCCCTGCTCAGCACGGTCCCTGACATCTTCTGCCTCTGAGTCTGGATTCTGCCTTGCCGCAGCCCCTTCCTGCTCACTAAACCCTGTTGCCTCTTCAGCTTCCAACACTTCCTCCTCCCAGTCTTCTCCCTCTGACCCAGGCATCCTTCCACCAATCCCCTGGCCCCGAGCCTTCTTCTCCTGGGGGTTCCCCAGCTGGTGTCTCTCACCACACCTCAGCACCCGCCCAGTCCATAACAACAGATGACTGCCCTGAGGAGTTCTGCAATCTACAATCTGAAACAACAGAGGAAGGGAAGTGGAGATGAGGTAAACAAGAAAACAATGAGTTGTTTCACTGACATGGGCTGAGGCTTGGTTACAGATTTAGGGAGTGACACTAACCCTTGACTGATCCTGGAGAAGGTTAGGATTGGGCAGAGGCGCTAGGAAACTCAGGAACCAAGAGGAAAAAATCTTTACAAAAGAATGAGGGGAATTTATAAGTTATTTAAGAGACCACTGTAAGCAGATGGAAACACTGGCAGGATTTTGATTGCACTCGTATTGTAACAATTACCATAGAAAATATGGATTGATACAACAGTTAGAGTTTGAAGAAGATGTTTAAAATGGGACTCCAGGGAGGGGTTGGGGGGTAAGTCCTGAGATTCAGAGGAATTTCTGTATGTGGATATGTATCTTTAAAAAATTCTTTATAATTTGGTATTGTAAAATCAAATAAAAATGATTTTTAAAAAAAGGATTGGGAAGAGGTGTGCATCTGCTTGGCCCCACCAGCAGAGGGAGCCCCTGCTGCAACTACTGAAGCCATGGGCTGTGTAACAGCTGTTGCTGGCAGTAGTAGCCAACACAGGGACCCCAAATTCAGTGTACTGTAGGGGCAGGACCAGCCAAGGAGCAGTGGCCCTCCAGACAGCAATATTATTAAAACACAGGGCAACCACCAAGAAAGTAATGAATCCATAAAGTAATTAATAAACTAAGCAGTGTTGAATTATGGAGCGAATATGAGGGGGAATACAGAATGTAGGTGGCGTATTCAGCACAGATATTACTTGCCATGCACAAAAACAGCTGGTGGGATCACATTCTCTCTTATCATGTAGGATTTCTTTGAAAGTTGAGAATCATCCCCAGTATAGGCACAGATCCACACACCCACTAGTTCCATTGATGTACCGTATTTTTCGCTCTATAAGACGCACCAGACCACAAGACGCACCTAGTTTTTGGAGGAAGAAAACAAGAAAAAAAATTTCTGAATCTCAGAAGCCAGAACAGCAAGAGGGATCGCTGCGCAGTGAAAGCAGCGATCCCTCTTGCTGTTCTGGCTTCTGGGATAGCTGTGCAGCCTGCATTCGCTCACACATTTCCCCTTACTTTTTAGGAGGGAAAAAGTGAGTCTTATAGAGCAAAAAATACAGTATTTATTTTCAAACACAACCTATCAAAGGGAAGAGGTGCACAGCCACTATGCTGTGACTCTGCCATTCGCTGGGAATTATCTCTTGTTAGCAGTCCACAGTGTGGTCAAACTAGGCCATTCCAGGTCCTTGGGAGAGTATGCGGAACGAATAAGCTTTGTGCCATGCACTGCTGATACTCCTTGGGTTTCGAGGACTCTGCCTTGTTATGATTAGTACAAGCAATCAAGGACACGAGAAAATATCCAAAGCGTTTGGCTGCCAAGTGCTGGCACACGCTCACACCCATCCTTTTGCAAAGGCTCTGTTGTGAGAAAACAAAGCAGCAGCATTATCTTTCGAATTCAGGAGATGATGAGGGTACAGAATAGGCAGCAGGATTGCTGTGGAGTCAATGGATTGCATCATAATATTGCCGTTCATGGGGGAATTCTCAGCAGGTATATTTGGGTCTTGTTCTTCATTAACAAACTGCAAATGGAAAGAACACTGTATTCCTTAAAAAATAAAAAATAAAAGCACAGAAAGAGGATAAAATTTAGCATTCTTATGTTCTTAGGTCTGACGGAATTAGATATTAGTTGACAGGACTTCGTTATGGGTCCTGTCCTCAGTGAATACGGTGGTAAAGGTAAAGGTAAAGGGACCCCTGACCATTAGGTCCAGTCGTGGCTGACTCTGGGGTTGCAGCGCTCATCTCGCTTTACTGGCCAAGGGAGCTGGAGTACAGCTTCTGGGTCATGAGGCCAGCATGACTAAGCCGCTTTTGGCAAACCAGAGCAGTGCATGGAAATGCTGTTTACCTTCCCGCCAGAGTGGTACCTATTTATCTACTTGCACTTTGATGTGCTTTCAAACTGCTAGGTTGGCAGGAGCAGCGACTAAGCAACAGAAGCTCACCCCGTCGCAGGGATTCGAACCGCCGACCTTCTGATTACGTCCCTGAATATGGTGGTAGACCTGTGGAAATGCAAACTGCACAGATAGCTTAGTTGGTGAGATTGTGGTGTTGATAAAAACGTATGAGGTGACACCGAAGCAGTGTGGGAAATAATCTGATTAATGCAGAACCCTAGGAATGAGTTATTTACATATAGCCAAAACTTTTATAACTCTTTCCTGTTGTTCTTATTATAAATCAGTTGCAGGAACCTTGTGCTCGTGGTTCTGAGGGATTGCCTTTGTGCTCTCAGTTCCGTTCACAAATTTCTAAGCAGGAAGCAAGACATGGGAAAACTCCTTCAATCTTTTAGATTTTCTGCATAATGGTGGGTATTAAAGAAGGGCTGCGTTTGGATGGCTGAACTTAAAACTGGTATCTGAAGAAGTGTGCATGCACACGAAAGCTCATACCAAGAACTAACTTAGTTGGTCTTTAAGGTGCTACTGGAAGAAAATTTTTTTTTTGTTAAAACTGCACTCAGTTAAATGATTTGCCCATGTTTCGTGTATCTAGCAACTGCATAGATCAGGGCTCAGCAAGCTTTTTCAGCCATGGGCCGGTCCACCGTCCCTCAGGCCATGTGGTGGGCCGGACTATATTTTGAGGGGGGGGGGAATGAACGAATTCCTATGCCCCACAAATAACCCAGAGATGCATTTTAAATAAAAGGGCACATTCTACTCATGTAAAAACACGCTGATTCCCGTTCATGGGCCGGACTGAGAAGGCGATTGGGCCGCATCCAGCCCCAGGGCCTTAGGTTGCCTACCCCGGCACAGATCTTTCAGAATAAGATGAGGGCAGACACAGCATTGAACCAAGGTGTTATGTACATTTCATCCTGTTAGCTTTTGCACTAAGACAGTGTGTGCAATAAATCAGCCATATTGTGCATGGTGAGCCACAGAATTAAATGCACAGCAGCTTTTTAATTGCCTGGTTCTCCGCTGAAAACACTGCGTGTCAGAGTTATCTTACGATGAAGAAGGCCACTGGCATCAGACTGTGGAACATCTGTTGACCCTGCCTGCTATAGAGAGAAGACTTGCGGGAGTTCCTTAGTCTTGCCAAGATTCGTCGAGCAAAGTGTAATAAAATACATCTAATAAGGAACATCATATTGCAATAGCAGAAAAAAGCAACAATATCTGAAACTGAAAAGCAGTGTTGATAACTGACCTTGCCAACATTATTTAAATTAGAAAAATAGGAACCTCTGGAATTTTGATGGCCAAATGTAAAAGTAAATAGGAAAAACTCCTGAAAGGTCAACAAGTCAGCACCTGTTGGATCAGCCTTCCTCAGCTTGGTGCCCTCCAAGTGTTTTGCACAATAATATTGTGATTATGGTGAGCCATTTTGTGCTCAATGTTTGTTGTTGGAAAACCAGAATGCAGATATTAAATCAAATCAAAGCATCAGCCAGCATTGGAGGTGTGGTCCTAAACATCTGGAAGGTTGGGAAGGCTGTCAGATAATATGTAGTACTATAGCATATCGTTTTCATGGGTGCCATACAGCAGTCATTGTACATTTACAGAGCAGTCCGATCTACCAAGCGGGAGAACTTGGCAGAACCACTACCTGCTGCCTCACAGCAGTTCGTACAGAAAATGGAACAACTGATGGCTGCTTTGTTCTTCTGCTTCTTCCCTTTTCCATTGCAACCATTGGAAGGAAATTAACTATGCTAGCTACAGAGCTTGTATAGTTTTAGGGTCTTTTTGTTTTGTTTTGCTTGGGGGTCATGTATGCCAAGGAAACAAGAGGGCACAGGATCCTGTGGAGTCATACCCCACTGCCAAGCTCTCTGTTTGATTCCCACCCCGCTCCGAGCATCGCCCTTGGAGCAATAGCGGTGAAACAAGCCTCCCCACCTTCCAGCTGTCCCATATTGTTGAGGACTCTTGAGTTCCAAGGCCTAACACTAGAGGGCATCAGATACCTGAGCTGCAGCAGTTCCGACTTAGCAGAATCTGCTTGCTTGCTTGCTGCAGTCAGAAATCAGCGATACCCTCATTAGAACATGTTTGCTGTGGAGAGGAGCAGAGGGACTTTCAAGATATTTATAGGAGAGGAAACTCTACAGCAACATAGAGCTTTGCCTGGCATACAGTTCAGGACCAGAGTCAGGTGGTAGAGGAAAGCACAGATTGCAAGAGCTATCACCTTTTGGAGTTTTGGGGTACTGGTTTTAAAATGTATTACGTTTATTGATTTTCAATTAAACACACAATGAACAAACCTTTCCCCCTCCTCCTTCCTTGAGGGTCTGTTGTTTTCATTGTCAAAATTAAAAGCGGATGCATATTCGGTACATATCTGAATGTTCGCCGTATATGAATAGAGCTTAATCTATAACCTCCTTAAGAATTGTCTGTGTGCCATTGAAGAAGCTTTGGAACTTTAATTGCTGAAAACATACGGAACCAAAAACCCAATTGTTCAACAAAATAATCATAGTCTACACTGTTCCCTTTTGCTTTCAACTGTTCTGTTAACATTTTCTGAAACCGTTGATCCAGAGTTAAGTTGGAGGCTGACTTCCAGTTTCTGGCTGGAAAAAAACCCTTGGTTAAGGGTAACCAATGTGATGCTGTCTAGGAGTTGTTGGACTAGAACTCCCATCAGCGTCAGTTGTCAGGGATGATGGTAGCTGAAGTCCAGAAACATATGGAGGGCACCACATTGCCTACCTTTGCTATACCTCTGTGAAACTCACACCATGTGAGAATATCTAAATCAAGGTTAGGTTAAAAGTCAGAGTCAGCTAACAGTGTAGAGGCAAGTCTACCACATATGGATGCGTATCTGATCAATTATCACCTGACTTCGCTCTTTGCATATTTGTTACAGTTCAAACTTAAGCAACACTTGCCATATCCTCCACATCCCTCGGTTACAAAGGGAGTTATTAACTTTAACTTCCCCTCCATAGAAAGCCAAACAGCATCCCAACCTCACGATATACTTCACATTTAATAGCCTAAGAGCTGCCAGGTGGATGACAGCTACCAGCAAGCTGATTTTGGCTAACCCAATGCATAGGAAAGGTGGGATGGGCTTAAAGAGAGACATGGATGGAGATAGGTTTTTATCTTCCTTCCTCATAATGCTAACACTTAGAGCCATCTAATTATATCGATTGGCAGGAGGCTCAGGCCAGACAAAAGGGGGGGGGGGGAAATAATTCAGACAATACATAATTAATTTATGGCATTCACCCAAAAGTTGTGATGGCCAGTAGCTCAGATGCCTTTAAGAAGAGGTTAAATAAATGCATGCAAGATATTATGATGATCTCCAGTTTTAGTAGCGGTATCCCTCTGAATGTCATTTGCTGCGGATCAGCTATAGGGGAGGCTGTTGCCTTCAGGTCTTGTTGACGGGCTTCCAGGCAAGTGTCAGGCTGGGCATCTTAGGATCCAGGATGCTGGCTGAGGTGAACCTTTGATCTGATCCATCAGGCCGCCTCTACTGTTCTTCCTCCATATCTGATGGTCAGAAAGGTATATATTCTATGCATGTTAATAGAATCAAAGAACTGTCGAGTTGCAAGAGACCCTGATGGTCATCTAGTGCAACTCCCTGGATTGCAGGAATCTCAGATAAAGCATCCATGACAGATGGCCATGCAAACTCTGTTGAAAAACCTCCAAGGAAAGAGAGTTCCACTGTCAAATAGCTCTGCCAGAAAGTTCTTCCTGATATTTAGTCAGAATCTCCTTCCTTGTAACTTGAATCCATTGGTTCGAGTCCTACCCTCTGGAGCAGCAGAAAACAAGCTTGGTCCATTTTCTACATGACAACCCTTGAGATATTTGAAGATGACTATCCTGTCTCTTCTTTTCCAGGCTGAACATACTCAGCTCCCCCAATTCTAGGCACCCTAACCAGTAATTTGACCTTTGTGGATTTATTTCCTTCTGAAACACAGACCTGGGAAGGAGTGCAGGGCAGGTGTGTGCATTTAGCCCTTTCCCTCTGGGCCGTTTTCTCCAGTGAAAACCATCCTTTCTTATCCATGGCAAAAGGTCATACCATCTCCCTTCGGGAACAAAGGAGTTTGTGGGAGGTAGCTTTGACAGAAGGGTTAAGCACCTTCCTGCCTTGCAGCTCCAGCGAAATTCATAGCTCACCATGGGTGCCTGTTAATAAAGCAAAAATAAAACAACACATCTGCATGGAAGTCCTGCAATATATCTTGGTGTGCCTCCACATTGTCATTATTTTGGGAGTAGGATTCAATCTTATACCGACAAATTCAGGTTGCTTGTTTACAGCTGATTGGCAGGTCACTCCCCAAAATTATCAGACTTTTTGCAATGAGGGAAATGCACTGCAAAGTGTAGGATAACTGTTGCTTTGATGATACATCATCTAAGCTCCCTGCAAACAAATCACGATGGGTGTTCAGTAAACAAGTCATCTGGAAGTGTCCTTGTTTGGTGCTAACTGAACACTGCGTTAAGATGGTTTTGCTGCATTCGGGAACTGTGAGTGCATCTTAACACACCCACACCTGTAAAAAACATGCAAGATTTCTTAGATATGTACGAGAAAATGGAAAGAAAATCCGAACTTGAAACTATTTTGTTTCCCATTCCCTGACATTGTGACACCTGGAAGACAGTTTTGAGGCTCTAGTTTTACTAAAAATGCATATAACACCCTTCCAGTGCAGAAATTCTGCAAGGAAGTGTGGAGCAGATGCCTTTATTTGCAGTTTTTAACCTTGATAATGAGAAACGTCCAGATTCTAAACTGAGGCATGTCACGCTATTTAAGTGGTGAGTATCTCATGACTTCTCCCATAATATTAAAATGAATTTCTCTACCTTTCAATTAGTCTATCAAAATAAAAATTTATGCACAACTTCTGTGACATATGGATGCTAATGAATGTATTATGCTTCCCATCTGCTAGGCAATAACTTAATGACACGCCATAGAAGGTTTGAAGTAAGGGATTGAAATAAGATCAGGTCAACGTGGCTACGTAGGTTTTTGTGGGGAGAGAAATTGCTCAGTAGCATAATTTAGCATATGAAATGTGACGACAGGGGTGAAAAGACCGAAATTCTTGCAAAATTAAAAATACCTTCAGTTTCATCTGAGAAGGATGGGATGCATAAGCTGTGTTTGCAAGTTGATCGCAATAGGCTGCAATTCTATGCATACCTACCCGAGAGTAAGCCACATCGAACTCAATAGATGTGACTTCTGAGGCTTGCCCATGCATATAAATGGGTTTGGTCAGGTTCCATTTCTTTGATGTTAAAACACTAAACATTTTATGCGTTTGGATAGCCATAAAGACACCACATTTTAGCAAGCAACACAGAAAGCAAAGAGCAACTGGATATGACAAAAGCTGCCATTTTAAAATAAATAAATATTGCAGATACAATCTCTAGTTTTGTGACACTGCAATGATTTATGCTTGCAATCTGATGCACACCTACTTTGTGCTACATCCTATGGTACACATTGACACTTCCTTCTGGGTAAGCATGCATTAGATTGAGCTGCTTGCAGTTACCTGCCAAATGTCAGGTTATGAATACAGTTGCCTCCACATGGACAGGAACCATAATGTGTTGATGGAGAGTGTCCAGACTAATGTCAGAAGCTGTTGGGCATATGACATGCTTGTATGGAAACTCTGCAAAGTGACCCAGACCATTCACATGCTTTGCACATGCAATACAGTAACCAACACTTAGGGGCCAGGGTCCCTTTGGCGCCCCCAATAAAATATTTGAGGGCACTGCCCCCCAAAGTTGAAGGACACTGTCATTCAAATGGTGTGTGTGGTGTGATGGATTATGTGGGGGAGGGCTTACCTGAACCCTTTCCAATATTTTATTCAAGTTGGCACCCCTGACATGAAACCACCAGTAGGCACCGTTCCCACTGACTTCCCAAATGGATTATAAGAGGCATATATTCGGAACCAGGCTATCTTCAATCAATATTGATTGATTGAAAACGGCCAGCCAACCGGACTGGTAGCTGGGTTCTTACTGAGGATATTTGGCAAGACAACATGACAGTGATGTGGGATTGAGGATTGGAGAGATCCTTCTGTTATATTATGACAGTGGACAAAGCTGTATTGTAAATTTTGAATAAATGTTTTATATATATGAATCAGACTATAAAATTCTCAGGTTTGCTGGTTAAATCAGGATTACATTGCAATACGATAAAAAGCACCTGCCGCCTTGGTCTCAAAGCAAGATGCCTAAGATCTCAAAAAGTGCAGATCATCATTTTTTAGGCAAGAATTTACATTTTAGGCCGGAATAAGATCTGGCCAGATTGAGAGTCTCCCTCACCTCCCTTTCTTTCTCAGGCATCATCTGGGAATATGTTAAAAAAATATGGTCAGGCAGGGATGCCAACTTGAATTGGGGGAGCCCAGGTAAGCCATGCCCGGCTTAATCGACCACAAAACACGGCACACACACCCCATTTGAATGGCAATGCCCACGAACTTTTGGAGGGTGAACCCCTCAAATATTTTTTGGGGACCTCAGCCCCCCATAGGCATAGGCAAACTCGGCCCTCCAGATGTTTTGGGACTACAACTCCCATCATCCCTGACCACTGGTCCTGTTAGCTAGGGATGATGGGAGTTGTAGTCCCAAAATATCTGGAGGGCCAAGTTTGCCTACGCCTGCCCTAGGTGTTGACTTCCCTGCTGTCAGGCAAAGGGAGTGGTGGCTTTCCTCCCTCTCCCCACTTTTTCTTCTTCCCCAACCATATTCTGTATCACATTGTATGTAACTGGTATATGGAAAAAGACTTTGCAACCTGAAAAGAGAGACAATGCAGGTACTCTTGTAAACAAAGAACACATTTAATAAAAATTATTATCATTATTTTTTAAAGAGTGTGTCTGTCTGGCAGTAAGAAAGGTCTCCAAACTCCCTATACACAGAGAGGGTGCCGGCTCTGTTTAACCAGCTGGCAAGAAGTGGGGAGGCGAGAGACAAGTGTCCCCCGCCTCCCCCCCCCACCGTGAGAGGAAAGCACCTTGGGGGGCAATTTTGTGGGAAACCTCTCTCCCCCTCCTTCTCCTCGCCCCCCCCGCTCCTCAAATCGGGAGGCCTCCCCCTCCACCACAAGCCAGGACAAAGTTCCCCGCGACGGGATGCAACGCGCCCCTCTCCGGCCCGGGGCTCCGAAGTCGCCGGCTGCGCTGGCACCGGGCATGGAGCAGCCCGGGCTGAGGCGCGGCGTCGCGAGGTGCCCGACTACGAGGTGGGACCTGGCCGCTCTCTAGGGCGCAGCCGGGCGAGGGGCTCCCACGACAGGGGGCGGGGAGCAGCAGCAAGCGAGACCCCCCTCCCCCGCCTGGAGCCCGGCAAAGCAGCGAAGGCGAACTCACCGCCGGCGGCTTCCCGCGATCCATTCCTTCCCCTTCCTCGGCTCCACGAGGAGGGGATTGCCCCCGCCCCCTCGCGCCAGAATGCCGGTGATTGGGGGGTCCTCAGAGCGGGGAGAGCGCGGCAGGCGATCCCCCCCCAACCTCTCCTCTCCTCCCTCCCTCCCTCCCTCGGCTCGCTCGCTCTCCTCCCCCCCCAACCCCCAGTCGAGGGAAGGCAGAGCACGCCGCCGCTGCCAATGCGCCAGGCTGGCGGCGCAGGAGGAGATGACGCAAAGGGCCGTGCGCTCCCCCCAAAAAAGTGCTTCTCCCGGACGAAGATGGCGGCAACTTAGCGCAGGGCCCCAAGATGAGGGTGGCCCCCGGGCAGCAGGAGGCAGCCAAATCCGCGCCGCGAGCAAGGGGGGGTCGTGCCCGGCGGGAGCCTCAGCAGAAGCAACAGCAGCAGCATCGGCGGTGGCGGCAGCAGCAGCAGCAGCAGCAGAAGCCGCAGCTCAGTGGCACCAGCAGTGCTAGCAGGAGCAGCCGCAGCAAGAGCCACAGCAGCAGCAGCAGCGGCAGCGGCAGCCTTCGCCCCGCCGCTCCTCCGGCGTCTCCTCAGCAGCTCGGGCCAGGCGACGCGCAGCAGCCAGCCTCTCGCCAGGAGGAGGAGCAGGAGGGTCTCGTCTGGGGCTAGCGGGGGCCCGGCTCGCGGGGTCCCCCGGCTGGCTCTCCAGGGCGCCGGGGTGGGGGGCGGCGGCGGCGGCGGCGGAGCAGCGCGCCATGAGGCGAAGGGCGGGAAGCGGTGGGCTGGCCGAGTTGGCGCCAAAATGGGGGCCCGCGCTCTGACCATGCCCGGGTGACAGGGAACGTGAGGGAGGCAGGGGACGGCGACCGGCCCAGCCCAGCCCAGCGCGCAGGAGCACCACCACCACCGTCCCCGCCACCCCCATTAGCGCCGCCGCCGCCGCCGCCACCGCCGTCGTCGTCGCCCTTCTCTGAGGGGGGAGCCTGGCGCCCCGCCGCGCCGTGTCCATGCCCGTGGGGCCGCCGAGCCCGGCTGCGGAGCCCCCCTCGCCGTGGAGCCGGCCGGGGCTGCGCGCTCCCGAAATATGAGCAGCCGCCCCCCGGGAGGAGCCGGCTCGGGCGTGTGCTTCGGCCCGCGGGAGCCCGACAAGCCCTTCGCGGACTCGGAGCGGGCGCAGAAATGGCGCCTGTCGCTGGCCTCGCTGCTCTTCTTCACCGTGCTGCTCTCCGACCACCTGTGGCTCTGCGTTGAGGCCAGGCAGGTCGCGGCCGGGCGCCACCGGGACCCAGAGCGGGCGGGAGCGGGCAGGGAGGACGGCATGGACGGCGCGGCGGAGGCGGAGGGCGGCGGCGGCGGCCAGTGCTTCAGCCTGCTGGGCGACGCCGAGGCTGCGTGCCGCCGCCTGCAGCAGCCCGGAGCCTCGGCCCAGGCGGAGCTCTACCTTCCCTTTTGTAGTTCCTACACGCTGCGCGAGCTCTTCGCCGGGCTTTCCCGCCCGGACACTCTGAACTGCACTCTGGACCTAGGCGAGGGGGACGAGGACGAGGAGTTGGATGGCGAAGGGCGCCGCAGAGAGGAGGAGGAGGAGGAGGAGGATTGGCTCGGCTCTTGCCGCCGCTGCGTCCTGGCTTACCAGAACTACGACCAGCAAGCGCAGGACCGCTACCGAGAGTTCGAGCTCGTGCTGCAAAAATACTTGCAGGCGGAGGAGTACTCGGTGAAATCCGGCCCGGAGGATTGTAAGGTAGGAGTGTAGGTGGTTTTGTTTGTTTTTAACCCCCACCACTTTGGCAATGTCTTTCTCCCACCCCTCCAATCCCTTGGATTCACTGTTGGTCTCTTTGGCGACGCTGAGGCTTGACATCGGGTTGTGGCTTCGTTTCTGGCTGCTTCTCCCTCCCTCCTTCCCTTCCCCCGGTCCTGATCGTATGCGATGGGCTTCTGACTCGCGCTGGCCCCGCTCTGACTGCCAGGGGCTGGAATGCGGCTTGGCAGGGGAAGAGGCGCTGCGTGCCAATGAGCAGGACCCGGGAGCGCGTGGGCTGCTGCTGCTGCTGCTGCGCGGAGGCGGCGGGTGGGGGGGGGGTGCGTGGGAGGGGGAGGGGAGGCCGAGACGTGGTCGCCAGCGGGGGTTTCCCTGGCCCTTAAATGATCAGGGGATCTCGGTTGTTTCCCGGAACTGAAAAAGCGTCATTCGCGTGGCGGTGCGAAGGTCTGCTTTTTTCGCAGGGGCGGGTGGGGGCATTAACTTCCCAGTTGCTGGATCAGGGCTGTTGTTGGGATGGATGGAGTTGGGTCCTGAACTTCTGAGTGAGGAGGCGCTGCTTCTCTCGGGCTTGGTGGTTTGTCTTTCGTTTAAGGAGAACAATGCCAAATACCTTAGGCATCTGTTTGTTGCTCCTTCCCCAGCTTCTGGCTAACTGGTTGGACGACCAAGGACAGCTCCAGGACTGGTCAAGAACTTTCTTGTGTGTCCCTGGAGGGACAGCGTTGTGTAGGACATTTGCTGCGAAAGCTCTGCATGCTGTTGAACTCAGGGAATCAAAAGCCTGGTAATTTTCCTGGGGTGTCCTAAGAGTCTGGTAATTGAGTCTTAGAGGAAAGGAAGTGATCCCAGGTGGCTCTTCTTCTCTCTCTCTGTGTAAATGTGTCTGTTTCAAGTCTGCTCTGCCGAATCCCTGGAGTTGGAATATGCCCTGGGTTTATGGGAGTCGCAAGCAGAGTCTGCAGCGAACTGTGTGTGAGGGAAAAAGCAGTGATGGCAGAGTCTTAGTGACTGCCTCTTTGCTCTTTGTACATAATTCTGATTTCCCATTTTGCCCTAACCTCAGGCACCTTGTCCTTTAAGAAAAGTGTTGCTCTTGCTGTAGTGACATGTTTCTAAGGTTGCAGTTCAGTGCACACTGCTGTGGGAATAAGTTCCACAGAAATCAATGGGGTCTAGCTTCAGAGATTCTGGATAATAGGCTCTGGGTAGTAGCTGTCAACTTGGTACATGAACTGTTGTTTGGTGCTTTAAAAAAACAACAGCCAAGGGCTAGAAGCAGTTAAAAAAAACAAACATATATGCAAGGCCCTGATTTAGGTATTGATGCATCTTGTTGATTTCAGTAGAAGCTACTTCCAGGAATTGTGTTTGGGATAGTAATATATTATCTTGTGTAGTGGAACTGCAGTGTTTTATTTAGGGCTTATCACCTTGATGTAATCTTAGAGCATCCAAAGAAAATCTAAATGTTGTAGATGTAATGAGTATTGGCCAACTTACTTTTTTTTAAAGGAAAGCAATGCTTGTTGGAAGGATTTGCTTGTCATGGAAACAGGGTATAAGAAGTAAACCCCCCAGCAGATAATTTTTAAAGTTTACATTGAATATATTACCTTTATCTATAAGCAGAGCAGTGATGATCTAAGAGCTGCTGGGATGCAAGCATCAGTTCAGGTTAGCAAGTCCTTAAATAGTATCTTTAAGAGTTTGAATGCTTACTTGTGTGACAAAAACAAATTGCTGCTTATTGTTAAAGTGAAAGGAGAAACTGCTTTGTGGGCTGGAAATATCTAGAGTCTGCTTCTTAACAGCAGACATTTTATTTTGTTCGGGAATAAAGTCTGCAAGGCAGTTTTATGTGATGGAACTGCGGTACATAGAGCTGCGAATGCCTGGTGCTGTCCATGGTGCTGCAGATTTTCAGTACTGTCCATGGTGCTTGATGTCATAAGCAACGCAATGTAACG
This sequence comes from Podarcis filfolensis, assembly GCF_964270895.1. NCBI lineage: Eukaryota > Metazoa > Chordata > Lepidosauria > Squamata > Lacertidae > Podarcis > Podarcis filfolensis. Next base: position 25,571,097 of record NC_139607.1, on the reverse strand, counting down.
GTGTTCTCAGAGCCTTAGGTTTAGTCATAACAAATCACCTATTTTGATAAATGTAATAACTGAGCACTTTAATGTTTGATACGTTTGATGCATATATAGTATGAACGGTGGATATTGTGACTTGAATATTGGAAAACACATACTACAGTATGCTAACTGTGTTCAAATATGTAACTATGAAGTTTTAATGCTTTTGCAGTTTGAAATGTTTGCTTTTAGGGGGGAAAATGGACCAAGGCTTGTAGTACTGTTTGAGAGTAATGTAACAGATATATTAGAATACCGTTTTACTGAACACACATTTGACACTCTATATCTGTGCTTTTATCCACAAATAAAACCTCTGGTATGATGTAGATATGTTTCTTTCGGTTTAAGTGACGGTTAAGGGTACATTTTGTTATGATTCAGCTGTAGGTAGGCCTTACATAAACTGGAACCTTACTTACAGCCCATATTATGTCTTATTTAATTGTTTGGTCTGTTGTGGGCTACTTTTCACTGTGCATTAAAAGAGGCAAGAATATTGAATTAAGTTGGCCGGCATGCATCTAAGCAGCAAAGCTGTTAAAACTGTTCGTTTCCATTTTAGAAAAGAGAGCACTTCTTCCAGTTTACAATTTGTACTTGATGACAAAATCAATGATGCTTGCTATACACACCATCTCCTGTAGCATTTGTATTCTGTCATGTATTTACTTCCTACTAAAGCAGCCTCAGATAACAATTGGTTAGTATATTAGAAAGCAGAAACTATAGCATTGCTGATGTCCTGTCTGAACATTAAAATGTATGCCTAGAATGATATTGGCAAGGATAATTGGCAAAGGCTCTTAATACTACACAGTTTGTACATTTTATCAATATGCTATAGAGAGCTACTTATTCACATTTCTTTTTCCAATGTGCAGTTTTTAAATCTTTCCTATCTATGTGGCAAGCAACCCAAGCAAAATATGGTACTGTACTGCATCAGTTTCTATGTACTAGAAGAGTATTTTTGCAGTCATAGCTCACAGTTCTCTCCAGTTAGAAAGATGCTATGAATTGCTGAGTATGAATCCAAGTTTTTAATTTTATAAATCAGATTAACATATAATTTATCCTGAACTTACTTGGATTTACCTGATGTACTGGCATGACTGGTTGGTTTAGAATTAAAATTAAAAACCACATCTAAGATTGTTAGATATTTTTGTATTGGTATTGGAAGTGGAATTATTTTGATAGCTCGTGGTAATGGTGTAAGTATGTTTATGGTTGTTCATGCAGTGGTACCTCCAGTTGTGATTAGGATCTGTTCCGGAGGTCCGGTCGGATCCCAAGGTTTCTGCAACCTGAGGACTGCTTCTGCACATGCGCAGACTGCTTCTGTGCATGCGCATGGGGCGAAACCCAGTAAAATACTTCCAGGTTTGCTGCGCACACATCCCGAAGTTTACATAACCAGAGGGTTACGTAAACGGTGGTACGACTGTACAGTAGAATGCGCCAATTTTATGTGTCTGTTTAGATCTGGCCTGGGTGCTGATTTAAGGGCACATGTTGTTGCTGATTCTAACTTTGCAAAGTTTTAATTACAGTTGGACAATTTCATGCTATGCTCTTGAGAATTTTGCAAAGGCGAAGCGCTAGGCCAATTACCTGACAATTAAGATTATAGTTGTGTAATTTACTAAAATGCCCATGGCTCTTGACTTGAGTTGATGGGTGCTATCTTTTAACAACCTAGAATGAACCCTTTTGCTTTACAACTTTTCATTTATAATTTCCATATCCTTGTAAACAAGTTGGAATTTTACATATTTACAAAGCAATATTCATTTTGATTTTTTAAGCCATCCATTACTATGTACCTCACTGGAAAAGTTACTTAGACAGGTTTGGAGACATACCAGACACCATACCAGACATCCCTTGTTTTCATGGAAGATGGAATAAATTGGAGCTCAAACCTCATTCTTGTCTTCAGAGGATGTCTTCGAGTGTTTCTTAAGTTGGTAGTTAGTCATAAAGCAAGCTTCAGGTTGTTGCTAAATGAGAACTGGGTCAACTAATAAAGTTCATGCCAGCATGCATGTGTAAAAAACATTTTAGTGAAGCCAAGTATTTGAACACATGTGTTTCAGAAGTATTGCAGACATAGTTTTAGGCCTAGAATCCAGCACAGAATTAGGCATGTTTGAGCCCACTTGGCTGAATGCTGGAGTCAACCTCGCTACCAGCCTCCTGTTGAATTTATCAGTGGTGAAACATTGCTCCATGGTAGAGACAGTGCCATAATTTCCCCTTAAAAGGCTCTCCCTGCTCAAATACAACAGTACGGGCAGTCAAAAGCACACTGCTATTTCTATCTCTCTACTCCTCCAAGGAGGAAGCAGGGCAGGTTGAGTGTCCCAATCCTCTCTGATGTTTTCTGAGGGTTTAGTAATCATCCAGTGCTTGGAAAACTTTGGAACAAACCGGAGTGTTTCTTCCTGCTACTCCAGTATGCTCCAGTAAACAATGGTTGGGGGAGGGAGGTGGAGAACAAGACTAGGCCTTTTTTGCAGTGGTTCCCCACTTGCGGAATGCTCTCCCCAGAGAGGTTTGCCTGGTGCCTTTGTTACAGATCTTTATCGGCCAGGCAAAAACATTCTTCTTCTCCCAAGCTGCTGGACAATTAAACAATCTATGGCCTTTTAATCTGTGTGGGTGTGTGTATGGGTGTGTATGCATATTGTTTTTGTTAGTATGTTACTTTTTTTGTGTTTTGATATTGTAAAGTGCCCTATGATGCTTGGATAAAAGGCAGTATAGAAATTTAATAAAAAATAGATAAAATAAATCAAATGTAGACGAGGCTCAAACTGGATCAAAAGCAAGAACGGGCTAAATTGGTATAGCCTGTGAGGGAGATGCAAATGTTGAGAAATGAGGGCTGATTTGATTTACACGCTTGAACTTTAATGCCTTGATCCAAAGTCATGGAACTGTTAAGGTTTCTCATTAAACATAGTGAACATTGAACAAAATTCCTAGAGCACAGCATGGGCAAAGAATCAAGTTCTTAAGCAGCAAATACATTGAGATGGCGGAATGTATTTTCATATCCAAATGCATTATACTCTTAGTTCTAGGAAAATCATAGTGCAATCCTGTATGTGTCTACTTAGAAGCAAGTCCCAGATAAGTAGGTATGAGATTGCAGCCTTGGGGAACGTTTTACTCATGTACACATCATTAGTATTGTTTGCGTAACTTATTTTGAAGCATAATGGGTTTCCTCTCTTCTTGTTCTACCTGGAGAATTCAAGGTATATAAAAATAGAATTCAGGTCAAGTTAATGCTATGAATAAAGTTTAAATATTTTTACATTTATGAACAATCATGCAAAAGTACAAGTATGCAATATTAATATATTTTAATAAATCATGCATGTAGCAGGTGTTGCTTTGTCGGACTATAGAAAACAAAACATAGCCCTCTGCAACTTATTCCAGAACTTTGTAAACATTGTACAGGTTGCTTGGGGTCGATTGGTGCTTGTTTTATGCTGAATTGGATTTTATGGCTGGATTTATTGCAGGGTTGTTTTACCAGTTTATTGTTTTATTATTGAATTGCTGCAAGTTATATTTGAAATGTTGCTTATATTGCTGCTACAGGCTACTTAGAGAATATTTTTATTAGTTGACTCATAAATGGAAATAATAAATACATACATACATCGGCCACTTTTGTATAAAGCAATTATTGATGGTGCTTCATTCCTGAACCTTTGATCATGGCCTATAAATACAGTCACCAGTGAAGGCATAAATATAATCCTTGCAACCAGCAGGGAAATACGGTAATCTTCTTCTTCAGCGATCACTCATAGCCGAGTAAGATTGTCTTCCATGAACACAATCTTAACAGTGTGTCTGTAAGTGACTGTGGAGGCCAATTCTGGATCCACATGTCCTTCCACATTGGGGACATAGGTTTCTGGGTAGGAGTTGATCACGGTGAGGGTTTGCAAAACGTGCACATTTATCCCTTTCGTCCTGAGTTTGAGCGTCTTCAAAGTCCATGACACCTTTGGTAAAGACTGTTCTCCAACTGGAGTGCTCACAGGTCAGTGTTTCCCTGTTGTTCATGTTTATACTACATTTTTTAAGATTTGCTTTGAGATAGTTTTTAAACCTCTTTTGTTGACCACCAGCATTACGTTTCCCATTTTTAAGTTTGGAATAGAGTAGTTGCTTTGGAAGACGATAATCAGGCATCTGAGCAACATGACCAGTCCAACGAATCATTGCTTCAACACTGGTGATCTTTGCTTCTTCCAATACACTGGCATTAGTTCGCCTGCCTTCCCAAGTGATGTGTAAAAAATTTTTTGAGACACCGTTGATGGAAGTTGATCTAGTACCAAGATGAGATATGTTGGGCTTGTGAGACTTACTTTTTTAGTTTTACTAGAACCCTGAGATCTACCAACTGAAGCCAGGTACAAAATAGTGGTGGTGATGGAAACACAGATTGAAAGAACCATGTGCTCTCAAGGACATGCTTAGTAGCTCAGTAGTATGTTTTCAGCACCAGAACTGAGCAAACAGTCTCATCACACAAAAACTCAGTCCTGGTTGCCTCAATATGCAGGGGCAGGCTCAGTATGTGGTTTACCGGATATACAGGGGCAACCCTTTACTTAACAGAACAATTCTACCTCCTAAATATTTATTGGCTGGTCGTTTTGCTTTTGTCAAGCACACTTCAAGTGGCACCACAGACACACTTTACCCCCTGGGGTCTTGAATCTCTCCCAATATACTGTTATATATCTTTTTTGGGGGCGGGGGCTAAAAATTAATAAAGGATTTTGATTATTTGGGATGTGAAGGGAGAAATACAAACTGCAGAGGAATTCTTGGACTAGCCTATGCAAAATGACCTGCCCTTTAAGAAACAATAGAGGGGCATTGGCAATGCAAGAGAACTGTCCTCCCCTCCCCCCTGCCCTGAGGTGTGAACAGAGACAGGGGTTTGGAAAGCTGCCAGGGTAACTGTGTTTGAGGTGACAGGAAAGGAGAACCTGGTTGTGGGAAGGAGAATGAGGAAGAAGGTAGAAGTCCTTTTTGAAATGACCATGCTGTAAGATCTGGAGTCCCTCCATGCAGACTGAAGGTGCAAATAGGTGAACAAACATTTTTTTCTTAAAGCTATGGCAGTCTCCGCTGTGTTTCAATTCTCCAGAGGTACACAGAACTGAGTGAGTGCCTGGAATCCCATGGGCTCTTGCCACCGCTTGGCAGAGAGAAGGGGAAGCACCCAACTTTTGTAACAATACATTGAAAATCTCATTGGAGACCTTAAAAACACCCCCAAAACTATTAATGTGATTTTGATTTATTTATTTTTGAGATTGGCTGAAGGTTAAAAAGGAATAACTTGCAACTTTATGGAACAAACACCATATTATTGTTGTATATTCATAAACAGGTGTAAGTGCTAACAAACATAATTGTGTTTATTAGTTTTATTTAAGACGTTTATGTTCATACTGCTTAGTCATTAGCATTTTTAATTGGTGTGCATAAAAGCAAACCGCAGAAAATGAAACAATAATACAGTAAAAATTTATCAGGGAACCAGTTCATATGACTGGGAAAGAAAGGTGCTAATCACAAATGTTTATCATAATTGGGTTGGGCTGTTTAACTGATAATGGAGTTGTTACGCGTGCCTTTTGTATAAAGGAAGGTCTCACTTCTTAAAATGCAAAAATGTTGAATTAATGAGGATGTACATCTTGACTATGTAATATATATTTCACAAAAGGGATGTGGGTGGCACTGTGGTCTAAACCACTGAGCCTCTTGGGCTTGCCAATCAGAAGGTTGGCGGTTTGAATCTGCACAACGGGGTGAGCTCCCGTTGCTCTGTCCCAGCTCCTGCCAACCTAGTAATCGAAAGCACACCAGTGCAAGTAGATAAATAGCTACCTCTATGATGGGAAGGTAAACGGCATTTCCATGCACTCTGGCTTCCGTCACGGTGTTCTGTTGTGCCAGAAGTGGTTTAGTCGTGCTGGCCACATGACCTGGAAAACTGTCTGCAGACAAGCGCTGGCTCCCTTGGCTTGAAAGCGAGATGAGCGCCACAATCCCATAGTTGCCTTTGACTGGACTTAACCATCCAGGGGTCCTTTACCTTTTTACCTTTATATATTTCACACATACTTTGGGTGATATCCAATGTTTTATACGCAGAGTATGGCCCACTAGAATCAATGAAATCAATTTACTTAAGTCCTACTTAAGTGTGACTTATTTGATATCATTCTATAAACCTAAACATACCACTTTTACTGAAATCAGTAGACATTTTGAACCCATGCATGAGGCACAACCAAAGTACAGGCTTCCCTTGTGATACGTTACCATTCGATTTCAAAATTCCTGCTTTACTGTGTTTTATCGGATACTTCAATATAATCAAATTTAGGCCACAGCTAAGCACTTCTGAAAGTCTCACACATGAAATCCTTCAGTGATACTTGTTAATCTCACAATGCCTATTTTAAAAGTGAAGTTCCACTCTGAAACTCTTTTCAAATTGATAATAGTTCATATTTATTTAGTGCAGCTTAAAAAAAGCTTACAATTCTCAGTTAATAAAAAAATGCATGAGAGGTATTTATGATCAAAAGGGAAATGAGAAATATTTCACCAAGCAGTAAGCTCTAATTATAGGAGTCATAATCATAAAAAAGATTTTTTTAAAAAATACTTTCTGAGTCTGAATTGTATTTTGGCTTAATTTCAATTCTGGAGGATGTATCCTGATACAAGCATTTTATTTAATTTTCTAAAAAATTAAAAACCACCAGTCCAACATGCAAAAGCTATACTGAGAATGTGCGCTAGAGCTATGGTTGGCAGCTGTTTTTAGAGGTAGGTAACTTTGAGGGAATTGGGAGTGGAGATTCAATTCTATCTCCCCTGCTAATGGCTTGCTGTTGCTCTCTACCTCTTTAATGGGGGTTTTTGGAGGCAGCAGAACAAAGGATGACAATGAGATGTAAAGTTAGATCGAACTCCAGAATCCTCTTTGACACTGCATTCACTCAAGGCAACACCTATATTTAGGGTTCATGCTGTTACTGAAGTGATACGATAACTCTGCCCTTTGGTTTATTGTATGCCATAGTTGTTTGTGAAGCATATTCATTTCATTGTCAAGTTTCTTTGGTATAGACTGAGTGCTCCCCATCCGTCTTCCTTTCTGTAGTTCTGTTTTACCTGTCAAGCCAGCCTGCAGCATTAAATAAGGTGCCTCCTAATTGTACTGACCACGGAGAAGACTCCGTAGAGTGGGATGAAGTCCCGTCTATGGCAAAAACATGTTTGCAGTGTAGACTAATTGCCATGCCTGCACAGCCAGCATGGCTAGGATAGGTTAACCCACATTTCAACCACTTCAGATTGGCAGCTGTCACCACGTCATGCGGTCGTGAATTGCATAGCTTAACGATGCACTGTGTGAACAAGCATGTTGTGGATCTAGCTGGGTGGCAATGCTCAAAATGGCAGAGTGGTGAGACGTATATGTGAACACATTTTGTATGAGTTCTGCACTTGCCACTTCAACACTGTATTATGTTCGTACTGGCCCTCATAGTGCAGCTGGCAAACCTTCCACATGATGCGTTAGGTTTTGCCACTGGTACACCTGCCAAGGTTGCTTTTTGTTTCTTGCACTGTCAAAGCATAATCTCACATTCTCACTTGTCGTGGTGAGGTGCGCTAACAGAAACAGGGGTGGGGGGTGGGGCTCACCACTCCTGATTTGTTTTATTGCTGTTCTGTGGGAGTCTTCTGTGAATGTACAATGCATAGAAGGCATCTTGTGGAGGAGTTTCATTCACTGTTTCTGACCTTTCTTTGCTCTTCTTTCCCCTACCTCAAGCACCCTGCTGTTCCTTGGAGAGAGAGAGAGAGAGAGAGAGAGAGAGAGAGAGAGAGAAAGAGGTGACCAGTCTTGGCAGCAGGCCACCGATAGCAGCTAGTGGTGGGACAGCGACAGGTTGACAGATAGCATCTCTTCAAGAACTAGTGCCAAATTATGGACTCCAGCTTGTGGATCCCTAATGTAGAATCACTTTATCACTTTGAAACAAGGTTAATGTAGGGCTCTCTTTTACTGGCTCTCTGTCATACTACCAATTTCTCATTAAAAAGATGAACCTGTTGATATTTGCTCTTCAACAGTTTACTCCACGATGATTCTAAGCACATCTACTTGTCAGTAGGTTGTCAGTAAGTCCCACCAAAATCAGTGGAGCTCACTTCCAAGTAATGAGTTTAGAATCAAGGTAAGATGCAAGCTATAATTTATTTATTTCAAAGTAGTCCTATTACAGTAAGTGAGATGATTCCAAAAACTAAAGTGTTCCCAAACTCAATAGCTATGATTCTGTTTTTTCTTTCTTCTTCAGTTGGTTTGCAGCAAGTTATTTATGAAGGGTATTACTTACAATGTAATATGCTCCTTTGAATCAGCATTCAAAATTTTATTTGTATCCGTTATGCTTTCACTTAGGAAACAAATTTTGATGTTGCGTTTCATTTTATAAGGAAGGTTTTGAACAACTCTGTGTATTAAAGCCAGTTAGAAATGTTAATTAAATTACTTTCCAGATTACTACACTGGAGCAGTTGAGCTCTAAATATAAAAATACAAACCTCTATAGATGTGTTACTACCATTATTTTCCCTTATAAGAACTCTTGAGCTGGGACTTTCTAAATATATTCGAATGAGTGATTGATAAAATAGCCTCTTTCAGAGAAGCAAACACAACAAAAGAGAAGCAACACAGATAATCAGATGATGGAGTATTTTTGTTTCCAACTTGCATCAGTACTGCTTCATTATGGCAAACATGTCTGAGAATTGTGAAGATTTTGGATGCAAACCACAGATTTTGGATGGCAACACTGTTGAGTACCTTGGCTTTGCTCAGAAAGGACTCATAAGCATGAAGGTTTAGCAGTTAACAAATTTTATTCACTGTTATGGTGCTCCTAGTTCTGTTTCGAAGATATATTTTTTTTTACAGAGCAAAGGGAAATAATTCCAGATTGATCTATAAACTGTATCTTTGACCGTTTTAGGAGTAAAAAACCCTTAAGAAAACACAAGTGAAGTTCAAATCCTGCTATTTACTTCACCGCAAAGTATATTGGAAACGGGCATTCAAGTCTTACCCTGATGTTCCATTATGGGATTGGGAGTTACAGAGCTGCAAACTATTGTTTCATTTGGGAACTGCACGTGTTTGACCTTCACACAAAATGTGGTATTTAGCGTGAGATTGATAGCCTCATCTTAAGCATATTTATTCAGAGATAAATCTTTCTGGATTCAACAGGAATTATCCCCCCATCTAATGTGCACATGCCTGGAATTGCTTCTCAGCCTCATGCTGTCTTGGAATAAACTCCCTTGAAACCCTTTGAGATTTCTTGTTCTTCTTAGCTCCTGCATGCCAGCAGCCCATGAGAAAGGAGGAAAGAAGGAAAGGTCTCCTGACAGGCTGGCCAACAATTCTGTGCTTACAGAAGAATCAGCAGCCCTACTTGTTCTTCTGTCTCTGACCTCGACTGTTTCATCTGCCTTGTGTTGACCCTTCGGTTAGCTCTTTCTCCAAATTAGCTTCCTCGAGTCCTGTGCTACACTAGTCTGCATTTTCCTGTTTATTATCCTGCCCTCACCACCTTTCTCTGGACGCCTCTAGGGGTCCTGACTTCATTCTGGCTTGCCTATTGACCCTGTAGGGCCACATTTTGTGACATTAACAAAAGTCAGTCTGGCGCAAGAGGGTAAAAATATAATGTATGCTGATAATCATACATACCCATGGGTATGAGTATTCGGAAACTGCAATGATATATAGTGCATGTTAATATAACGGTTACAAATATAAAAGGCTGGGCCAGGGAAAATATATAGTAGAACAGGAAGAACAGTGTTTTGTTTTTGTTTTGCAAATTTCAGTGCTGCCATTGGATTTTTGCAGAGGAGCATTTTTATTTGCTCCAAAAAACTCGTGAGAAAGGTGCAACCCATGTTAAATACTGAACTGCCATGTTTAACATAAATTTGATGTGAGTCCTGCTTTTTGTGAATGTTGGTAGAAAGTCTAATCGAAAGCATATGAACTACATATAAATTTATTTGGTTATGTGGTTTAAATCCGCAGGAAATGATGCCTCAGTTCACTTACTGGTGAACTGAGACTGCTCTCCTGTGCATGCTTACATGGGAATAAGCTGCACTGAACACAATTGGATCCCCTTCCCCTGCGTAAACATGCAACGCTGTTTCTTTATATCAGTACTTTATTGCAATGTCAGTATAATCGGAACAAGCGCTAAGTTCACAATATATTTTATACGCTTGTAAAGTGAAGAGCTAATGACAGGGTATGCTGATTGATAATGTCCTAGGAAGTTTGCCACATAAAGAACACATTCCTTATTGAAAGCTCCCAGTTTCTTGGTTCTCAAACAGTAATTTATTGATGCCAGATTAAATGCAGTTCCTGCTTTTCGTTGCCATGTATAACCTTTCCTTTCCTTTTAGTCTATTGATCTTTCAGACATCTAACGTCAAAATAGGATGTGTCGCATTTGTTGGAGGCATGAGGTCATAAGAATGAATTATTCTCTTTCAAACATTGGTGTTGCTTGCACAGGTGACGACTCCTTTGTAAAAATCGAGTTACCAAAAGTAAGTCAGAGCACTACAACTGGACTTGTGGCTAAGTGAGAAGGTCACAGGTAACTTCTGCAAATCATACTTGCCTCTTCCTGTTTGTCCTTTACCACTTATTTAATGTCAAGGATAAAAAAATTAACTTAAAATTTCATTTAAAAAAAATAAAAAGTAGGATGTAATGTGGTATACAAGTCATAGCAAGCAAGCAAGCAAGCAAGCAAGCAAGCAAGCAAACAAACATCAACCTGTGTTTGTATTAATGTTAAGCATTTAAAAGCTGCCAGGGACAATAGTAAATGCAATCTCTTATTAGCATATTTTAATTTCCTTCTCACTTAGCATCCCTTTACAAATACACTGCCCTTGCAGAGTAGGCTGGTTACCTGGGCCTCTCTATTCATTTGTGGAAACAAAGATGGCTGCAGCGAAATTTCCAGGTGGCGTGACATAAAGAAAGCCTTAAAAAGTCTCTCTGACAAGATGTCAGCCTATGAAGTTAATTACTACACTTCAACACATGGTGAAGTACAGTATATGAATTCTAAAAGTAGCAAATAGTTTGAAGAACAGAGAAGAAAACCACTACACGTTAAAAGCAAGCAATTCATCTACATGGAAGGAAAATTATACAGCTTGAAAACACAGCGATCGTTTCAGCAGCGAACAATTAACTGAGTGACTTGTATGGAAAAGGTCACAATAAGGAGAGCAAGTGACATTACAAATCACTATCTGCCAGTTTGGGTGACGGAAATCTGGACAATGCAAGAAGTATCCCTAGGAAAGCACTGATTTTCCCACTCCACAGGTCAAATGCTGCCTTCTTATATTTTAATATAGCAGGGAACATTTGGACCTGAGGTTAGCTTTTATATCCAATCAAGTCATTTAATAGTACTATTAATTTGACTTGTTGACTTTGCCATATCTGAATTTTTTTGTTTTGTATTGTTACGAACTGAGATGTTGTATTTTGGTATTTTGCTTATATATTCTTTGACTTATTTTCCACCCTTCGTCCTAAGGCTGTAGAGTAGATTACAACTCGGAAATCACAACGTAATTTTTTTGATGACATCTCAGTTATTTAATAATTCAAAATATTGCAGCCAGACATATTGATTTAAACAGCTCATAGTGCCTAAAGCTATTTAGTGGTGGCAGCAGCCCCTAGAGGAAGTGTATTCTACAAGCATGGAACTCTTGCTGAGAAGGTCCTGTTGATGGGTAATTGCAGCTGACTATTGCAATAGCCTAACTGGGAGATGACTACTTGGATTGATGTTGACACACTATCCCTATCTGACGTTTCTTGTGAGCTGGTTTGGATATGGTCCACTGCAAAAAGTGCCATATAACTTTCAATTTAGTTTAACAACACGACTGTTGAATTTTTGACCTGCTGAAGTTTCTGAATATTTTTCAGGCTTTTGTCTTCCAGATAAGCATGCAGTCGATGTACCAGGCACAGCTAGATTTTTTTTAAAAAACCATAAACTGCTTGTCATGGCTCTTACTTGCCCATTAAGCAGCTTGCTGGGTCCTGGAGAACTCCCAATCTACAAATCTGCCTTCAGCTTGCTTCCAAATTGGCTGACCCACCTACCATAAATATCTCTGCCTTGTGTAGCGTGAGCTTCAATTTATTAGCCTGTGTTCAGCCCATTGACTTCAGGCACTGCCGAGGGTTGCTTCACTGTGATTTGAGGAAGAACAGATTTAATTGGGTATCATTTGCTAATTGGCGGCATCATACTGCAAAGCCTCATATGACCTCTCTCAGTAGATTCATGTAAATGTGAGACAACCTGGGAGACAAGGCAGAACTCTGTGGCACCACATAGAGTTTGCCAGATGCAAAACAGTACTGTAGTCTTCCCATTACCATCTTTTGGAATTTATCGGTCAGACAGGAGTGGACCCAGTGCCAAGGAGTGCTATGTCCAAATCTCAACCCTGACAGGAATACTGTAAGGGGTGGTTCTGAAGTCTTCCAAGATATCCAGACAAATCAACAGTGATGCATGTCCCTGTCTACATTTCGGTGTATGTTGCTTACTAGCACTATCAAGACAGTTTCAGTCCTTGATCCAGGCTGAAATTAGTCTAGATAATTCATGTCCCATTCAAGAATCAAGGAGATTGGTAGGCTGCATGAATCTTGTCCATGTCCTTGGGATGTACTAGCTGCAACTCATCCAAGTGATTGCGATTAACAGAGGCTGAGAATACCTCAGGTTAAGTGTAGACAAAGGCGCATCTGAGTTGGCACAGCTTCTCTGTAAAAGTGTCTTGCAAACCAAACCGTCAGCACACTCTCAAGAATTGTGAAGAAGCAAACTATCTAGAACTGCTCACCTAGATTACAACTGCTCACCTAGATTCACACTGTGCAGCTGGTTTTATATCAGTATACCTGTCAAAGAACCCTCAACTGTGGTTTGGTGAAAATTAGTTGTTGTAGATTGGTCCTCTCCTTTTAAGGAACTAGTTGCAATTTTCTGTAGGGCGTCGTGGCCTCTAAAATCCGACTTGTAAGTTTACTTGAAAGACCTGAGAGATGGCCAGGGAAGGGTGAGAGCTTTTCTGAACTCATTGCATCCTACCACCTCTCATTCTTTTGTAGCTGCTTAAACAGGGTTTGAAACTGACACTGAAAAATAAAACAGTTAAAAAAGAAGCATTAGTGAAGAAATGAACCTCATCCATTGGGCCGTTGATTCTGTAATCTCTTCCCCTGCCCTTCCTTTCTCTCTCTTTTCCTTTTCCCTTAATGGCTGTATCTTTTTCAGATGGCAAGTCTGGTTTAGCTTTTGAGGTGTTGCTGTATTATTGTTATGGAACTTCTTGCCTTAACATCCAAAGAGCTTAGATGGTAAAAAAAAAAGCACTTAACGTTGTTGTTGTTGTTGAAACAAATCAGAAAATATTCATAAATCCCTTCAGAAATGTGTGGTTCTGTCTGGATGGCAACTCTGTGCCTCTGAGGGAACTCACTTCCTGCAGAACTGAAGTGTTGATGTTTTGTGAGGAATTGATCTGCACAGTCCTTGCTCCAAGGACACCACTGTAATCGGAGGGTAGTGTAGTGTCACAGTACTGCACCACCTTCTGCCATTCACCTAAACTGCAGAAATGACTGCAGTTGAAATTATTCTCTTAAACGTTAGTCTCTCTCTGGCGAACCTTTCCTGCTGCCTAGGTATTTATCTCAGCCATTTAAAATGAAGGACTTGGATTAAGCTGATAAGGGTTGTCCACACTAGCTTTTTAAACGAAAGCTAATCTGCCTTTGATATGTATTTGTCACACTTCTAGCCATCAGCATCTGCATAAAGCACTGCTGCTAACAGTAGCTGCTGAACAACCACACCAAAATCTTATCTGGACAAAAGAGGGGCTTTAGTTTTACTGCTTCAGTCTTAGATGTAACAACTGACTGTGGGCAGTGCATTTTGCTCCTGTGGTTGTTGCTGTTGCGTTCTTGTGGGAGTTGTAAGCTGAGTGGGCCTCTTTGCCCTCTGTCCCTCAGCTACAGATCACTTTCTCTGGCACAAATTATTCCCTGGCATTTTAATTCGGGCTTCTGCCTCTCCCCCTTCCTTCTTGTTTGTTGGCTGCACAGTTCTGCTTTTACACAAGCACATTCTGCAAACAGATTTAGGAGGGTGATAGACAAGCAAGCCCTTGCTTTATATCCATTTATGTGCTTTATATCCATTTATGTGGATACAAAAATGGAAAGGTGCATGACAACTTTGAACTGGCTCCTGTTCCTTTAACTGTAGTTTGAACTACAGCCATGGGCAGACAATACAGGAAGGTTCGTGTCTTGGTAGTAAAGGCAACGCTCTCTCTGCAGGCAGAAGGTCCCAGGTCCAATCCCTGGGGCATCTTCAGGTAGGTCTTGCAAAGATGTCTGTCTAAAGTCCTGGAGAGCTCCTGCTGGCCAGTGGCCTGGTTTGCTTGACACAGGTAAGCCAAACTATGCTACAGCAGGACCACACAAAAGTGTGGGTTCCTTTAGTAGAACCCACAGCCACTTTGCTCATCCCTGGTCCTTTTTGCTCTCAAACAGTGCTGTACTTGGCCTACCATGCTGTCCTAACAGGGACTCGTTGTTTAGCTCTGCCTTCACTATCCATGAGCTGTAGCTGAGGCTTAAAGCACAGCAGGAAAAAGGACAAGGGAAAAAAGCAAAGCAGCTGTGGGCTCCTTTTTGGACTCCCTGCTCATTTGCATGGTCCCCATAAGCCATAGTTTGGCTTAGCATGTCATGTAAACCATCCTTTATATATCGCCTGGGCGATATATCAATATATTGTCCAAAACTGGTTTGAAGTCCACATAATGATATCAGTCTCATAGTTTTTGACCAGGCAGTATATTGCAAATCATGGTTTGTGTGTGTGTGTGTGTGAGAGAGAGATGCAAAAATCACAATGTGGGAAAAACCATGAAGCCAGACAGTGCCTTTGCATAGTTCCATTCTTACTTCAGACATTGTGATATATCAGTATATCACAATGTTTAGCTGGTGATATATCATAATGTTGAAAACCAGATATCGCCCAGCCTTACTGTTCATCTCTACATAGCTTCATCCCTGTTTCAGACATTGTGATATATCATGAAGTTTAGCTGTTGATATATCAGAATTACTTTCTTGGGCTCCATGATCACTGCAGATGGTGACAGCAGCCACGAAATTAAGAGACGCCTGCTTCTTGGGAGGAAAGCAATGACAAACCTAGATAGCATCTTAAAAAGTAGAGACATCACCTTGCCAACAAAGGTCCGTATAGTAAAAGCTATGGTTTTCCCAGTAGTGGTGTATGGAAGTGAGAGCTGGACCATAAAGAAGGCTGATCACCGAAGAATAGATGCTTTTGAATTCTGGTGCTGGAGGAGACTTTTGAGAGTCCCATGGACTGCAAGAAGATCAAACCTATCCATTCTTAAGGAAATCAGCCCTGAGTGCTCACTGGAAGGACAGATCGTGAAGCTGAGGCTCCAATACTTTGGCCACCTCATGAGAAGAGAAGACTCCCTGGAAAAGACCCTGATGTTGGGAAAGATGGAGGGCACAAGGAGAAGGGGATGACAGAGGATGAGATGGTTGGATAGTGTCTTCGAAGCTACAAACATGAGTCTGACCAAACTGCGGGAGGCAGTGGAAGACAGAAGTGCATGGCGTGCTCTGGTCCATGGGGTCACGAAGAGTTGGACACGACTAAACGACTAAACAACAACAACAAAAATATCACAATGTTGAGAACCAGCCCTACAGTGGTTGGCTATACTGGCGTAGAAAGACTAATCATCTGACTCAGCACATGGCAGTTTCCTATGGGTAAAGTTTAGTTCTGTGCCATGCAATGCTTCACCTTTTGATTTCTGCACAGCAAATAGCTGTTAAAGGGACAAAAGCAGACTTTTTTCTGGTCTGTTTGGCAAGGAAAAGCACACACACAAACAAAATCTAATCAGGAAATCCGCCACTACAGACATAGCCCAAGTCTGATGAACTGCAGCTAAACCATTCACAAACCCAGCTTCTTCATTTGGGCCCTGTTCTATCTCACTTCCCTGTGGAGTTATAAATTTACAGATAAAACTGATCCAGAATTTCTTCTGTTTTGATGGGGCAGAAAAAATATCTAAAAGCGCTTGTGGAATAGAGTTTACTTAGGAAAAATAAGGCAGGCAGAGTATAAGATCTGATGTCCCCTATTGAATTGCTTCTATATCTCCCTGTTTGCTTTCTTTCTTCCCTTTAAGCTAAGGGAAAAGAAAAGGATGGATTATGATGTCTTTCTTAAAAATAGCCACAGTATTGATAACCAGAAACTGAATGAAAATCAGTGTGGGAGAAAATCAGTGGTTGAGGGAGTAAGGGAAGTGTAGTGAATATAGGCTGTATATATATATTTGAGTGCATTTACTTATTGCACAAATAA
Source organism: Podarcis filfolensis (assembly GCF_964270895.1). Lineage (NCBI taxonomy): Eukaryota > Metazoa > Chordata > Lepidosauria > Squamata > Lacertidae > Podarcis > Podarcis filfolensis. The sequence continues at coordinate 25,554,388 of NC_139607.1, read as the reverse complement.
TATGCTATGCTAGAAATGCTAGCTTTCTGTGTGCAAATCGAATGTGCAGCCTGTCCCTAACTGACAAAATTCTCATAGCAGAATGGAAGGTTTCCCACAACAAAACGTATAATCGAATGTATAATACCCACACATGGATTTTAAAGTGGGATAAGTGCACTGCCCATCTTTTTTCTGAACGTTGGTATTGGTATTACTTCAAATGTACTTCAAATGATGGGCAACCATTGCTTTTCTTCTTCCTTTCAATATTCATATCTACCCATCACTCAAGTATGTCACTCAAGAGGTTTTCTGCCTGTTCCATTTTGTCAACCAAAACAAAATTGAGTTATCAGTAAATTTTTATCCTCTTCTTGTTTTGCAGTCTGCAAATAAGCTCTGGCATGAAACCTGAAGGCTTGCGGTGATTACCTTGAGCTATACTCAGAATTGACCATTTATTTCTGCTCTTTGCTTTCTTTCTTTTTATTATTATGGCAGCTTGATTCTTGAAGTCCTCAGTTTAAAGTGAATGGAGACTTAGTGTAGCTGACAAGTGACGCTTCTGGAATTGTTGAGCCTCATCAGATACAGCTACTTAGCTCCAGCAGCTGAATCAGTGGCTTGTTCCATCACAGCTACAGCAGCACCTTGAACTTGATAAGTAGGGCAGATCCACCCACATCTGTCTCGCTTACTATGCAAAACTGCTTCTATGTAGGCTGTAGTTGCCTAGGCACAGGGTTTGCAAAGCACTGATTATTGCAGACCCTCCATTGCCTCTAAGAGGTGTTGGATGCCTTCTATGGCACAGTTTTTTTCTGGTGGGTTTTTCCATGCCAATGCTGGTTCCCGAGTTACATTTCCCCACCCAGTAGTGGTGTATTAAGGCATAGGGAGAGGTTATGTTTTGGAAAACAATAGTACTAGATCTTGCATATGCAGAGAGCTGCAGTGGCTAAGAGCTGAACCAGCACATTTCCCATATAAATTCTCACCTTTGCTATGAACTCATTTGTTGACCTCAGAAAAGTAGGGAAGGAGGGGTGACTGAGTGTGTACTGGAGGAATATCAACATGTCCCCCTATGACCATTAACCTTTTTGGGTGTTAGCAAGTTTCATAAATAGTCCGTGGGGATGCAGGGACTTAGAGTGGGAGAGTTGCTGCTCTGGTAGGGTGCTAGGAAAGAGTTAAAAATCTGTGGCTAGGAGTGCAATGGGAGATAGTTTTTGCACTCATTTATCTCAGGGCATCTGCGAGAAGTCAGAGATCTCTGAGGTGGAGAACTTTTGTGTTCTCTGTTCCATTTCTACAGCCACTCCGAGATAAGCAAACTGGTGATGCACTGAAGCTTTGTTAGTCTGTGACTGCTACAAATGCATTTGAGGTCTTAAACAGATATTGCAGGGGGTGGGAGGGAGACAAACTAACCTTAGAGGAAACAAGCTACAGTTTCCTTTCTCATCTGTGACACAGATCCTGGCATGTTTAATAAACCACAGTCAAAGCAAAGCATGATTTACCATAACATTGTGTGTGAATGCAGACAATGTATGCGAAACGCCTGGAATGTTCAAAAGTACAATATACACACTAAATAACTGTTATGTAATGTGCATTAGCAAAAGCAATGTGACATTTTTTGTGGTAAAGAATGTCCCAAAGGCATGCTTAATTGCACGCAGGCCAGTCCATCAAATTGTTGTTCGAACATTATTTGTTGACAAGTGCTAGAAGACCAGCTTTGTAAATGGTGTTTTTCTTTCTTTCTCTGAAGCCCAGTCCACACACAAAAGCAAATGATTTGCACAGGGAATATTCAGATGCAGCCTCTTTCAATGTGTATCCATAAAGGGGTGGTTTTTGTTTCGCCATGCCCTTGCATCTTATTTTTGCAATCAATTTGTAGTCATTTGCTGATTATACTCAGATCTTGTGGTGAGCAGCAGCTACACACAAACTGTGTTGCCAAAAAGCACAGTCTTTAAATCGTTGAGGTTAAAGTGTTTACGGCATAATGCCTGTTTGTCTGAATTGGGCTGCAATAGAGGCTACTGGTGAAGGAAGTGGGTTCAGCTTCTCTTGTGGATATATTTGGTTTTTGAAGACTGGCACACTCCATGGAGGAATGGAGGCTCTTAATCTTGTTTGAATAGCAAACAAGCTGATGTTCCCTTGAATATTACTGCTCTCTGCTATGATTAGCTTGATTTACCAGAATATGTTGTTTTGCTTGCAATTTGAAAAATGGGCACCAGAATAGTTATGTATTAGTCCTGGGGATGGATTAAATTGTGCTGCATTCTAGGAAATCTTGCTCTCCCTCTAAAACTGTGACCTGTTATTGTTTTGTCCCATTGAGTATTCAACAAGACAATTCTATTCAGATGTTCTCAAAACCTGACCATGATACATTTGGCATTTGGAGGTGCTGTCTGCTTATTTGTTTAGCAGGTTGTGGTTGTTGGAGCATTGCTAGTATTTATTCTGCGATGTGGGTATTTTGTGGTGCCCATAACAGTTTCTTAGATTTCCAGGTGGGACCTCTGGCATGTGCCCTTCTTAAAGTCCACCTATTGCGTAGGCTTCACTGTGGTAAAGACAATTCTGGTTAGTTTGCAGCTTTCCTCCCACCTTAGGAATTGGGAAGCTGGTAAATTGAAATCCCAGTGGAATTTTGAGTTGGTAGCCAGTAGCCCCCAACCCGCTCACAGGTCCTTGTATGATTTGTAACAGTGGAAACAGTTGGTCCTGGCAAGTATTAAAAGGTAAAAGGACCCCTGATTGTTAGGTCCAGTCGTGGCCAACTCTGGGGTTGTGGCGCTCATCTCGCTTTATTGGCACAGGGAGCCGGTGTACAGCTTCCGGGTCATGTGGCCAGCATGACTAAGCCACTTCTGACGAACCAGAGCAGCGCACGGAAATGCCATTTACCTTCCTGCTGGACTGGTACCTATTTATCTACTTGCACTTTGTCGTGCTTTCGAACTGCTAGGTTGGCCCGAGCAGCGACCAAGCAATGGGAACTCACCCCGTTGCGGGGATTCGAACTGCCGGCCTTCTGATCGGCAAGCCCTAGGGTCTATATTAACCGCTCTCAATTCCAACCTGATAATTGCCACCTGCCCAGATTTTAATTAATTTTAAGATGTATTTTAATTAATTGATGTCTGTTTTTATGCATATTGTGTTGTTTTTATGATGTTAGCCGCTCTGAGCCCGGCCTCGGCCAGGAAGGGCGGGATACAAATAAAATTTTATTATTATTATTTAAGAAAAACAATCAAGGATAGAACTGTCAAAGGCTAGCCATGACACTTGTTACAATGGAAACCGTGTGCAGAGGCAGGAAACCACAAGGTATAAGATTATCAGACATTGTGAGCTTGAGATATATATTTCAGGCAACTGATAGACACACTATGATGGATAGGCAAAATAAACCTTTGTCAAACCCAGTGAGACAGTCATGATCATGTGTGTGTCTATGTCTGTCTGTCTCTCTCTCTCTGTGTGTGAAAGGATCCTGAATGGAACTGAAAAATATTCAACCCATTGCAGTCAGTTTTCAGGTAAATATGCTTCCTGTCTGATGTTTAGCCAGACTGACAGCAAAAGCAAGTTATTGACAACGCTTTTATTTTATATAAATGGAAGATTATGTATTGGCACAATGACACATGTATTTGTATGTATGTATTTTCATGGGAAATTACTTAAGCAACGCACTCTCCTCTTTCTAGTACTCCCTGTTCTGATTAAGTCTGACATAGCTATCCAGGTGTATATTTGGATTACTGAATTACCCTTTCCAGAAAATGCAGGACATTTATTGTTCCTTTATTTCTTAGGCTGTAAGCCTGCCATCCATCATTACTCACCATATTCTTTTTTAATCAAAGCAACTCTTATTATAAACATTGTCCAAAAGACTGTCACCTTTGGATGATGTACAACACAAGCCCCTCATTGCTTTGATGTGTTTCTACAGCAGAAAACTCTTGAGCTTATAATGCACTAGCAAAATATATTTTGCTTAATAATCAATTATCATCAAAGCTTCTTCCACATCAGTATCTGTTCCTATTTCATCAGAAGAAATATTTTGCCACCAGAAGAGAGAATGAGGGAAGGGATAGAGTATATATACAGGTATATATAAAAGTCAGATGGCTAATAATAATAATAATAATAATTGCTGCCTATCTGACTGGGTTGCCCCAACTACTCTGTGTGGCTTCCAACAAATTAAAACGCAGTAAGATATCAACATTAAAAAAAAAATTCCATATACAGGACTGCCTTAAGATGTCTTCTAAAAGTCAGATAGTTTTTTTAACTACTTGACATCTGATAGGAGGGTGTTCTACAGGGCAGGTGCGACTACCGAAAAGACCCTCTGCCTGGTTCCCTGTAACTTCACTTCTCACAATTAGGGAACAGCCAGAAAGCCCTTGGAGCTGGATTTCAGTGTCTGGGCTGGATGATAAGGTTGGAGATCCTCCTTCAGGTATGTAGGGTCAAAGCCATTTAGGGCTTTAAAAGTCAGCACAAATACTTTGAATTATGCTTGGAAACATACTGTATATTAGTATTTGTATCCTAATATATTGGGGACTAATCTTGGGACTGCTCTGCATGGTAGCCCTAGATCAGTTTCTGTGGAGAGATTCTGGAATCAAATAAAATTCTTAGATGAGGATGGAACTAGAAATTATGACATCACTTTATGGGCTGTATTCAACTAACTCAGGCATAGGCAAACTCGGCCCTCCAAATGTTTTGGGACTACAACTCCCATAATCCCTAGCTAACAGGACCAGTGGTCAGGGATGATGGGAATTGTAGTCTTAAAACATCTGGAGGGCCAAGTTTGCCTATGCCTGAACTAACTTATTGTGCTAGTGGAACCCAGTGCAAGGATCACTATTAATACAACAGGAATTTCCCCCCTCTCCTCCCACTCCTACGCGTTTCCCCAGAACAAGGAAAATCCTTGTGTCGGCGGACGCTTAGCCTTAGTGCTGCGTGGAATACAATCTCATGGGCTAAGGAGATTGGGTTTGATATAGGGTTGCACTATTATTACCATATATTTTTGCCAGAAAGCCTATGTTTATGATGCCAAGTTCTACCCTGAAGCAATAATGATAACAATATCCTTATATATATTTTTTGTCCATGAATAGTTATTTTTCTCAAAAGTGTTTTGTGAAGACTTGTCCTTCCCTCTTTCTCATCCCCCTCCCCCGTTCTAATATATCTGTTGGGAGCTTGTGAAACTCCTTGAAGGATGCTTAATTCTCCCATTTTTTATTTTTCAAGCTGTTCTAAGGAACAGAGGTTTAATTTAAGGCTAACGCTTCAGGCTATTGAGGATGTCTCAGCTCCTCCTGCTTGTTCCAAAACCATGACTCAGAGCCTGCACCAACTGCTCTGTTAGTGTCAGCTTCCAGCTCCAAACTGAAGTTGGGAGCAGTTAGTCACATATAAAAAATGCATGGGAATGGATGTGCATCCATATGCCACCTTGGAGTTGTCAGGCAGGCATCTCTTTAGGCTCCGATGCATCTGATTGAGACATTTGTAGCTCCCAGACATGGGGAGATTTTATTCTACCCTGTGTGTTTGCGTGTCCATGGCAGGGGGCAGGGGCTTGGCCAGGTAGCCAGTTTACTATAGCTTTATCCTTCGGAGCAGACCCTGCAAATTGCAATATGGATACAACCATATATGTCCTTCTTTCGCCTTCTCTCTCTAGAAAAGGAGACTTGGACTCCAATACCTGGAATAGAGCACATTCAGGAGCACATTTTAGCAGGCTCAGCTTTGCATTGTGAGGTGAGAAGAGTGTGCCTTTTCGTGGACAGGGATAGCTTGGCCACTGTGACCCATCCTTTAGTGGACTGTTGTAATGTGCTCTGAGCATGTCTTCCCTTGTGGCCATTCTGGAGGCTGCAATTAATGCAAAGTGCTGCAGTCCAAGTAGTGAGTGGTGCTCCTTATTGGGCACATATCACACCAGTGCAGGAGGATATACGCACTGGCTGCCTATTAGTCACCAAGCCAGTTTTAAGCTTCTGCTAATAACATACAAATCCCTGAAGAACTCTGGACCATCTTACCTAGTAAGGGCACTTACGATCAGCTAATGGAACCTGATTAGTTTTACTGCGGCCTGATGACCACCAGCCAATTCAGCTTGTAGGCTTTTTCACTAGTGGCACCAGTTCTGTGGAATGTCCTCCCTGTTGAAATACCAGTGGCCCCATCAGTGTTGGCATTCCGTAGGCTCCTGAAGACACACCTATTTAGACAAGCATTCCCCAGATCTGAACTTGTGATTGTATTGTTTTAAATGTTTTAATTATTATATTCTTTAACTGTTCATTTTATTGTATATTTTAATCAATGATGTTTTAATATTGTCTGTTTTAATTATGTAATGATTTTATAGTTCTAAATCGCTTAGAAGCCAATTTGACATATAAGTAGTATATCAATCAATCAATCAATCATTCAGTCAGTCAATATTAATAATAATAATGGCCATTTCTCCTGCTCTGTTTTCTTCTTTCCCCTCTTCTTCTCTCCCTTTACTCTTGACCAATAGCAGTGGGAAAAAGCCCATATAAGGATAAAAGGTTCAGCAAGCTTTGGCAACCATAATGCACGGCCCAATCCAAGTTTAACGTCGCTGCTTTGGCATGTTTCTACACTTTGTGACATTTTCAGCAGGAAAATCTGATTCTCTTCCAACATGATAGAATTTTAAGTTGCAGTCCCAAACCTGCTGATCTTGGAATAAGCTGCACTGAATTCAGTAGCACTTCCTTCTGAGTAGACATGGTTAGGATTGTGCTGTGTCAGATGCACATGCACTGAACCATGGATGTTTTTGGATATGCACATTTCAGGTCAGTTGCTGGTGAAATGAGTTTCAGTAGAGCACTACAGCTGAAGTCTGCATAACTGCATACAAGGTTTGCCTGTGTGTAAAAAGAGCAATTGATATCTTATATGATAAGATTATTTTTGGAGTGGGTAGGAGGGTCTGTTATGATGCCAAATATGACTGTTCTGGTAACTGACTCGCACAAAAGTCCCAGCGGGGGGAAAATGTTGAACCTCTCTCTATTATTCATTTGAAAGTATCTTCATCCCATTGTCAAAGTCTGAGCCGTTGTTGGATTTCATAAAATCATAGCATGATTCATATAATTACTGTATTATGATTAGCTTTATTAAAGGACTGAACATATTTTTAAGGTTTATGACAAATGAAAAGAAAATGAAATGTGAAGAAATAGTTTTCAGGCAGAACAGCGACATTCAATATTTAAATGAACACCGCCATTGTTGGGTATTTCTCTCACACGAGATTAGCTCTCAATGGAAGAGCTCTGTACCCTGACTTCACTAATTCAGTCTAACCACCAAATAAGTGAAACTGGTATTAGAAGCTAATGCCTCTCAACAGACACAGAGCCTTCTGCATTGGGATGCATTACAAAAAATCACAAGCCAGCCAGTTATTAAAGGAAAGCTTTTAATATCTGAAGGACTATTGTATTTTAATATTTTGTTGGAAGCCACCCAGAGTGGCTGGGGAAACCCAGCCAGATGGGCGGGGTATAAATAAATTATTATTATTATTATTATTATTATTATTATTATTATTATTATTATGCCAATTTGTATTTTCACTTATTTCTTTCCATGCTAGAAATCAACTATGCCAGGGTTTCTGAAACTTGGATTGCCAGCTGTTTTTGGACTACAACTCCCATCACCCCTAGCTAGCAAGACCGGTGGTAAGGGGTGATGGGAACTGTAGTCCAAAAAACTGCTGGAGACTCAGGTTTGGGAAACACTGCAGTTTATTTTAAGACTCAAAGTAGACAGAGTGCTGCCCATGGAGCATGTCCTTCTCCACAGTGGCAAAAAATATGCGTTGGCTTGTGCTGCAGCATGGCAGCGGACATTGCACCACCGTCACAAGTCAGTTCATACCCATCTGGCACAATGGCTTAGGCTGATGCTGTTATGAAAGCCACCAATGGTTAGTAGAAATCAGAAGCCGTGTCGGAGCCCCGTGGTGTGGGTGCTGAGCCCCCACATTTTTGGGGGGGGGCTCAGGCACCCAGGGCCCCTAGAGTTGGTGCTGGTGCATGAGAAGCTCCAGTAAGCAGGGGGAATGGGCAGAAATTACTTCTTGCCTTCAGTTAGTGGAGGCCTCTGCTAGATAAGTGACTTTTCCATAAAAAGGACACAACTAAATACAACCTCATCGCTTTATATTAGTATTACAAATCTGAATTAGCTGATTCTTACATACTGTTTCAGTTTAAATACTGCTCCAGGAATATATATATATATATAGAGAGAGAGAGAGTGGTTGGATAGTGTCTTCGAAGCTACAAACATGAGTCTGACTAAACTGTGGGAGGCAGTGGAAGACAGAAGTGCCTGGCGTGCTCTGGTCCATGGGGTCACGAAGAGGCGGACACGACTAAACGACTAAACAACAACAACAAAAGAGAGAGAGAGAGAGAGAAATGTACAGATGTATACCTCTAAGAGCAGGGAAAAAACTTAGAAGAATAAAGTGAATCCTTATAATTATGTGAACCACACGAATATAATTAGGCATTTACAGCTTTAACGCAAGGACTTGATGTAATAGGCAATTATGTAGGGATAAATATTAAAACATGCTGAAATTTATGAAATACGGTATGGTAAATTCTGATTGATTTTTAGGGAGATATAGGTCCTTTTCTTATATTGGATGAATATTTAACAAACTAAATAAAAATATTTAAAATGAAATATTGCGGGAAGTAGTAATAATGAAAAGGAATTGACACAAAACTGGAAATTCAGTAGGCTGTTAAAAGAAACCTCTTTGAGGCTCCATTATGATTGTTCTGGCCTCTTTCCCCGATTCCTGAATAAGTCTTAAATAAGCAGAAGTATTTTTCCTTACTTTGCTTTTCAAGAAAATGCGAAATACCCAGGGCCCACATTCACCATTCATTAATCAAAGTGCATCACATATGGAATTTTTCCAATCATGGCATCAGAGAATCAAAGCTTAAAGCATTTCAGATTTCTAATATACATTTGGAAATTGAACCCGAGACTAGAGCCACAGTTCGAGTCATATTTATGTGAAACACAGTATACTGGTAATTCTTTTCATGTTTACTCAGAAGTAAGTCCCGCTGAGTTCAATGTATCTTATTCCCTGGCCAGACTACACATGACAGGATTGCATCCTTAGTCTAACTTAGTTCAACTTAGTACATGACACTGTGTTTTCATTGCAGCCTCATACATTTAGCAGCATGGGGCTTTCGCCTGGAATCCTAATCATGGTTATTATGAAACAGAGCCGAGACAAAACTTGGCCAGTTTGCAAATTTTGGATTTTGGATTTTGCCGTCAATACATTTTGTGGGGGGTGGGGGGTGGGGAATGGCATCCACATCTGTGTTGCTCAGGGAGGAAAGAAACTGGAGCACTGACTTCGCTTGTGGTTTGTTTCTCTCCAAGCAAATTTTCAAGAAAAAAGTGGACTAGGAACTTAAAGTGCAGTGGCCACCAGAACTAAGATACGCTCCCCCCATGATTAAATAAGTTGTGGGCTCCTGGTGATCAGCAGATGGATAATTGGATACAGATCTGGGAAAAGAGGGCTCAAGTGCCACATTTTCCTGCAGGAATATAGTGAGGTGCTGTAACTAACCACGGTTGGAGTGCTGAAGGAAGAGAGGGGTTGAGTGGGGACAATTCACAGGCTTGGCACTTGCCACTGTCTTGCTAAAGCATGGCTCAGGAAGCCAAGAACGAACTTCCAAACCAGCACTTGTGAAGTGGAAGGTTCTCTATTTCAATATTTGCCTTTATGCATCATATATATAAGAAGTTTAGTGTCTTCACTCATTCAACAGGGAACTCCCAACAGCTTTTCAGAACCAGGCAAGAGCAGCTCGTAAGCATGCCAAGCATTAGATAAACAAGTCATCATGGCTTGTTTGCTCCTCTGTGAGAAGATTTGTGGTTTGTTGAAGAAACCATGGTTAAAACAAACTGCGCCATAGTTTCAAATGCAAGTGCTGCCATCATCTCACACTGTTGCATACCGAGACTGCCCCCTCCCACATTTAGGAGCGAAATATTTCCTGCTGTCAACAGTTGCTTGCGTCTTGTGGGGTGCTGATCTGGAGGGTCCCCAATCTCAAGGGGCTGTTGTTGAAAAGATGAGAAGCAGACAATCCCAACATGCATTAACACAATAGCACCCATGGTACTTTGGATCCTGGTCTACCTATCTTGCTTAGTATTCAATTGCATGCAGCAGTTTTGATTGTCAAGGAATAGTATTTAGTGTCAAGGGTGGGTGGGAGTAGCAGTAAAAATTGTGTGTACTGCATCCATCTCAGCCTTTTAAATGTTGGGGCATGGTGATTTTAGACAAGCTTTTTACTTCTGAGGAGAGTCCCTTTCCCAGAAAAGGGAGAGTATCCCTGTTAAACCTGCATCTGCCAGGGAGTCAGAGGAATGTGGAGCTTTTACAGTGTTAACTGGGGAGCTAGAAATCCAGATTCAAGGAGCATTAGGTAGTTATGGCAGCTATGTAGAAAGGAGGGACATTTTTGGTCCATGCTAATTTTGTATGTGTTTATTCACAAGGCTGTTTTGTCTCATTTGCACATTAAAATGCATCTAAACATGTATTTTGTATCATTGTATTTTATATCAGTGTATACATATTTTATCCTTAAAAAAGCATTTTGGTATGGTTTTTGAGCTGATAACTCTGTCTCAAAATTTAGAGAGGCACAAAATCTGAAGGGTAATTAAGTTCTGATCCATCTATTAGTCTGGGAGGTGTGAATTAGGTCAGTTTGCTTGAAAATACAAATCTGCATTGCTATGAAGAGACTTCTGAATATGGAATAGCGAGAAAAAATTGTATTGTGTTGAATGTGATTATGTTATGCTGCAGTAGCATGCACTAAGTGTGTTTAGGGCTGGGCTTATTATCTCACAGTCTCCTCATAGTTAAAGAAGAAAAAATCAGTCTGAATGAAGATGTGACTTCCTTTTTAGGCCAGGGACCGATTTTCTGTTTTCTCTTTCTTGGCAGGCGTGCAGAAACCTCATTGACTTACTCAGCAGGGCCCAATAAATCATTGTGCCTCCCTCTTGAAGGTGGGTTGCTGAATAGGAAGATTCACTTTTGGCAAGTGGAGATTGAGCAGTTTTGGGTTTTGTCTTGTGGAAGAAGAGGCAGACGCAGGAAATTTATTTCTCAACAGGGTTCAGATAAACAACACCATGTTGCCTTTGCAGCTGGGAAATTGGGGTGTTTTTCTCCCCAGCAGAAAGACATAAATGCACAGAAGTATCTTCTTCATTCTTGGCACTGCAGTGCTGAGTTAATTAGAAGACCCTAGTCTCCAGCTGTTTGCATTAGAGCAAGGTAGTCTAGGAAGCACGCAACAAGCAGGTCACTGGGTCTATGGTTGGTTGCTCAAACAATGAAACAGTGAGGAAAGAAAGGATTGATTGGGGAAAAAACCCCGGTCAGCTGAAAGCAGTTCCAAGGGATTGATTTGATTTATCGTATGAACTGGGAGAATGTGGCTGCTCTTTTAAGGTTCTTCATCTAAACACTGTGTTGAAGGACCATGACACTTTAGTAGTCCTTCAACACAGTAATTAGTTCTAGCCAGGTATTCTTTCCCCCCAAAGGATGACATGAAAGAGAAATTTCAAATAGGTTTGCAAATCACAGTTTGGAATTGACCCTGATTGGCCTGTTTCAGGCAAACCATAATAGGGAGGAGGGAAACCATATATTAGAAGGAAAAAGAGCTTAAGAGTCTGAGGTATATTCCAGCTTCCCCAAAGATGATTTGAGGCCTGAACTGTGCAATAGAATTGGTAGGTCTGTGCAGGGTGGTATAAACACAATTCAGTGCATATTAGAATCTATCTTATAAATTGACCCTGTTTCTGAATGAGTTCTTGTTTTTCAGGCTGTGAATCCCAAAATAGCAGGCATCTGATTCAACACCCACTGTTTTGTGCTCCTTCCTCTTCCTTTCTTCCCTTTAAATACCCATCAAATTTATGAGCAAATGTCTTTCAGGCACGTAATGAAGTCTCCCTGTTTTGTGCTTCTAAGATCTTAGCATGTGATAACAGGCTTCATAGGTAACTTTCAGTAATATGACCCTTTTATATTTAGCTGCACTCTCTACATACAAATGAAATCACCTGAAGGTATAAATGCCATTTTACATACTGCTGATTTTGGAATAATAATGACACCCAAAATTCAGTGAATAAAAATAAGGAAGCAATCTGTAATAAGGGAAAGTTTATCTTTTAAGTCCTTTCAGAATGCCCAGGAGGATTTTTCTCACAATCTCTGGTTGGATTAAAAAGATTTTTGACTAAATTCTGAGGCTACTACAAGGGAGAATGGCTGACAATCAATTGTGATAAAATTAATTTGCTGATTTTTAGAAAGGAACGCAAGAAATATAAACGCGCTCTAGAAGGGCATGTAAAACAACAAATTGACAGTTGTAAATTCTTGGGAGTTAGTTTTCGGTGTACTCTGTCCTGGTTATGCCAGATCTAAAATACTGCTTTGGGTGCACTGAATATTCCACAGCTGCATTACGGAAGTTCTGCTATACAAAAGGAGGTCAGCCCAGGAGCAGTTAGTGGGGAAGGGTGCCAAGATAGCTTGTTCTCCCAGAACCAGAGTAGCTGCCATTTTCCAGGAAGTCAGTGTCATGCGGGCCAATCCAGCACTCCCAGTGATGTTTACACACAGAACTGGCCTCGCTTGCAGCCACCCTCCCTGTCTGCTGGTAAGTGGCAGTGATTCTGCTGCTGGAAGGCCAAGTGTGTTGTGTTGCCCCTCCTCAAAAACTACTCCATATACCTTCAGGTTTCGAAGGCGTGTGCAAAACCAATACTATACTGTACTAAGATTATTAATGGAATATACTGGGGATTAATGGATCCATAGAGAGAATGCAAACCACTTCTTTGAGAAAGCTCTTTTGTGTCTCCAGTGTAGCCTCTTACACTTTGAAGGAGGCATTTCCTCTTTGGAAACAACTTTGCAGTCCCTTGCAATTGGTTACTGTCTATATTTTATTCTCAATAGATCTGACCCATCTATCCCTGGATTGGCTTGATTAATTATGCTTGCTCCCGGCTAAAATTAGTTAACAAAGTTAATGCCATTGGCTATTCGCTACCTCACGTTCTGCCACTCATGTTAGAAAAAACAAAGTGCAGCGTTAAAACAGAGCCTTCTAGATCTTAACTTGAAAAATTTATTAGCTCTGGCAAACAGAGCCTGCACACCATTATACCTTGGTCTAGCCCTTAGCAGTGATTATGTACCTGCTAGATATTTAGGAACAATAAATATTCCTAGATACAGGAGAGCAATTTTTTAAATGGCTAGGTTCAGTGCTCTGTCATCAGTAGTTACGGAAGATTGATTTACCGGGCTGCCTTGGCACTTGAGAATTTGCCTTTGCAAAAGTAGCTCAGTCGAAACACCAGCCCATGTTCTCGCTGCAGTTTTTATAGGGATGTAAGATCCTGTTTGATCTTCCCAATATTTTTCCATGCTTGGGGAACTTAGATGAATTCTACAGTATACATACATAAGATCTCTGAAAATATAGCCAAGTTCCTTGCTGTAGCCATCGAAACTGGGTCACAGTTATTAAAAGAGAAGATGAATTCTGAGTCAAAATTATCTTCACTCACTTTAACTATTCCTAATGGCGCAATAAGGATGTTATTATATAATCATTCTAAAAGGTAGAATTTGTGTGTATCCGTACACTATTTCCTAGGGCCGTAGTATTTGAAGGGATTGCCTTCTTCCATTTGATTGTGCCCACTTACTGAGAAAACCTGTGAAAACCAGGCTCCAGGCATTTTGACCTTGTATAGAAAGGCATTTTGCTTCAAGGCCTCATTTTATTTCATATGAACTAAACCCAGCTGCCTGGCAGTTTAGTCACCTACTTGATTGCATATGATCTTGGAGCTAGAAATATGAATGGCCTTGGAAAAAAAGAACTGGGAAAACATAGACATAATTTTTCAATGAAAATATAGACATACTGTATACAATACATTGTCAAACAAGAGTGGGGAATAGGGCCGAGCTCCCCCACCCCAGGTGGGCTGAGCTACCCAGTGGCCAATCCCTTGATGTCCACATGATGTCAGGTGACTCAGCTTTCAAAGGGCTTGCAATAAGTGCTGATCAGCTGATCAGTACTTACATAGCAAGCCTCACTTGAGGCAGAGAGAAGCTGCATTGCGACCAATGAAGTGCAGCCAATTCCAGTGGGGCCTTTTTACTACTTTGAAGAAACTAGAAGCAAGTATTCCTGTGCTTACCATCCTTTTGACCTGGCCCATAAGCAGAGTGGGTCTTACTTTTGACTAGATGTGCATAGGATTGCACTGCAAATTTCAAGTTTATATGCTAAGATATAAATTATGAATTTTATGTTGTTAAAGCAGTGGAATAAGTTTAGGTTTGGCGGTAAAACGAATATTGCATATATTTCAGGTTCCCCTGGAAATGAACTGTGGGGGTGGTCATGGGGAACAGTCCCCTCTCCTGCATGGATTTAATGTTTCTGAAGATTTTAAATCATTATACATGGGCGCTTCAGCATGCGTCTAGGTACAGATGCAAACTGTACCTTGGCAGTCTGAATCCCAAGGGGCTAGTCACATGCTCTTCAGTTGGCATGACTGATTTAGATTGACTTTGCAACAGACCAATACCATGTTTGGAGCCACTGCCTTCTGTCATCCTAAGGAAAGTCTTTTGCTTTCCTGACATTTATGCACTTCATCTAATTCTCTTAGGCCTCACTGATATGCGTGACATACTTTTCTCAGTTATGCCAGATAAAAACTCAAACTAAGGAGTTGGGAGAGGGTGGGATCCTTTAGAAGTCAGTTTTTTAAAGGCAGATTTTAGTCACTTGCATCTGCAGCCCCTGCCTCTTGAAAATTCAGCTAGTGTCTCTCTCCCTTTGAGGCTTTGGCTGTCACATAAACCCTGATATTAGTTTGGTGTGTTTGCCTTGTTTCCTTAGAAACCTTTCTGAATGATTCCCAGTAAAGAAAACTTACCACCCTACATTTTCGAAGGTGTAAGCTATAAATGAAAAATGTTTTGACATAATTATCGAAATTTAAATTGCACCCTTCATCTAAGTGTCCCCACTCTAGTTAACCTAATGTTTACTTACAATCCCTAAATTGCCTTTATTGCAATTATTCATTGTTCATTATGTTGAGGCAGTGTCAGGTTTCAAGGCTGCAGCAGATCCTGAAAGTTAAATAAGCAGGGAGACAATATACAGCCTTGTCGTACTCCTTTCCCAATTTTGAACCAATCAGTTGTTCCATATCCAGTTCTAACTGTAGCTTCTTGTCCCACATAGATTTCTCAGGAGACAGATGAGGTGATGAGGCTATTTCTTTAAGAACTTGCCATAGTTTGCTGTGGTCGACACAGTCAAAGGCTTTTGCATAGTCAATGAAGCAGAAGTAGATGTTTTTCTGGAACTCTCTAGCTTTCTACATAATCCAGCGCATGTTTGCAATTTGGTCTCTGGTTCCTCTGCCCCTTCAAAATCCAGCTTGCACTTCTGGGAGTTCTCGGCCCACATACTGCTTAAGCCTGCCTTGTAAAATTTTAAGCATAGCTAGCGTGAAAGTCCTAGGTCAGGGCTTTGCTTTTGGACTATGGAGTGGTTGCTCACCCAACTTTTGCTGATGCCCTACTTGCCTTTTCCGACACCTCACTCATGGTACCTTTTAAAAGGCTGGTTGAAATCAAGTGCCCAAATGATAATATGAAGAGATAACTCAAATTCTACTTTGTTTGCCTGGACCGCTTAAGATCTCTGCCTCCTGATGTGTGGTGGTTAGTCTAAGCCAGGATTTCCCAAACTTGGGTCTCTAGCTGTATTTGGACTACATTTCCCATCATCCCTAGCTAGCAGGACTGATCTGGGGCCTCAGTTATTTGGGAAGCCTTCCAGCAATGGACCCTATATACAGGCTTGCTATGAAGCTTGTAATTGGAATGGTAGCATTTCCTTCTCTATGTGGTCTTAGCGCTTTCCATGAATGAAGAGTGGTTTTCCAGGCTGCTACTGGCTGTGTTTTGGTTGTTAGATTTATGTGGGTCGAAGCACAAGTCACTGCCATTATAATTATTGGATAGGGGAACTTGCCTGATGCGATTTCAATAGCATATCCTCTTTCCCTACGTGGCCCTCGCTGCTTCCCTTGCAAAAGAGTTGTCCGGCTTCTCAGTTTGGGCTGTCAGGGGATTCAAACCTTGCCTAAAGCAAGCCCTGAATTCATGTTTCCTTCTAAGTACTGATCTATGGGAAACCTTGCAGACTCTCGTGTGTTTCCATCTTGCTTTTCGGAAGGCTACGTGGAACAGATTAAAGTGAAGTCTTAGGATGACATTTGCATCCTAAGCTTCTCATTCTGGGGGATCTTCCTGTAGGATTGCCTCCCCTCCCCCAAAGGTCATTGTTTGATATTTTCATTTTGTGAGCATGCTGACGTTCAAAACTGGAGGTATTCAGAACTTAAAAGTTCAATTGACCAGGACTCTGCACCTGCACAGTTGCTGAATTAGTTTGTCATAGAATCATAGCATTATCACAGTGACTGCTGTTATGAATGGGCCATTTCGTCTTCTCTTGTATATATTTGATATCGTCATAGATATGTCACAGATCACCGCTCCTGTTCTCATTTTATTATTTTTTATTTATATTTATATACTTTGTGGCTTGTTCGCCCCACTGCATGCTGGCCACACACCCTGTGCCCCATATGCATATTTTCTGTGTGTGTATGTACAAGCAACCACACACTACTCCTACTGACTGGAAATAACACTCCATTCATGAAATTAAGTCAGCTCTGGCTCACAAAAGCATAGGCCATAATAAATTTGCTAGTCTTTTAGGACACACAAAATTCTTACTAGTTTTGTTGCAAAAGGCTTACATGACTTGCCCCTCCCCTAAATTTGTCAGTTTAAGACTGCCTAATACATTCATATAACTTCCATTTGAATACCTGGGACTTTGTTCTATGACTACAGCTGATGTGGATAATTTTATAGTGAACATTTAACCCACCCAGATGTTTGGCTCTAATGAAAGAAAAAAAGAAGTTGTTTTGTCCATGACCTCAGTATGGGACCTCATATGAGGCAGTCTCATCTTTTTGAGACTTATTCTAATCATATGTCATGTTTGTTTATGCCAGCAGTCCCCATTGACCTCTTCGGCTTACTTTAGATTTTTTAGATTCAGACACATTTCTAATTTTAAGCGTTAATCATATTTGACATTTGATGTAGATTACGTGGGAAGCAGCATGCAAGTGCAACCCACCAAGCACAGCTGCGGTGCAGCCTTCATTTTTGAAACGGAATAAACCATAGGTTATCTCCATTGAAGTGAATGGAGAATGTATACCCACAACACTGGGTGGTTTGCACATAACATCTCCAGCTTTTGGAAGATAAACTCTATTGGAATAATTTTTTCTTGAAACACACTGCTTCTCCTGGCACATGCCCAGTTTCATTGCCATTCATGGGCTGTGTTAGGGCTTGTTTACAAATGGATCTGGCATCTGTATGATACATACAGCAGGTTGGCCTTGAACGTCCCCACTCAACCCTACAGAGAAACTTTTCTGTACAACGGCATCTATGCACCTAAATTGCCTACTGCCAGGGACTCCTAAGGGTTGAGCTGGGAGTCCCATTGTCTGGTACTGATTGATTGGATTACCTGGGATTATTATGTGCTCTCTTCATATTCAAAGGGAGTGTGAATTTGCAACATCAGCTCTTGTGTGCAGTTGTTCGTATGATGCTTATGGACTGGATAGGCCTGGCAAAAATTCTAGGAAAAGGGCTATCTAGCCCTGCCTGAACAACAAAGCAGTTCCTCTACAATTCAGGCTCCAGTTTCCCATTGCTGGTTTCTAGCACCCAGGCCAGGCCATGCAATCTGTTTATACCCCATGACACATGTGTAGAGATGGATAGTGAAAATTAGTTTTGTTTATGTTCAAGGTGATGAAGAATAATAGAACCATAGGGCTGGAAGTGATTCCAAGGCTCGTCTAGTCCAACCCCCCACAATGCAGGAGTCAAAGAAGGAAGGCACGCAGTTTTGGAAAGGACCAATGGTTATTGCAAATATGTGAAAACGACCTTCCTGCTAAAACGATCAACTTTGACCACTGAGCTGTAACAGAGCCTTCCTTAACACTCTTGATTTTTAACAAATATGCATTCCAATGACATTGCATTTGAGAGGGGTTCTTGGGGGAAATTAATAAAGCTTTGGTGTGCTTCTCACCCTGACAGAATTTGGTTGTTGTTTTTTTTGGAATAAGCTCACTAAGTTAATATAAACTAGTTTTGCCTATGAGCATAGAGGAATATACCTGCAGAGCTGCAATAGCCCTGGAAAAAAAGACAATATGGAGGAAGCTAAATAACTGCAGGCAAATTAATAAATAATAATTAATAATAATAAGAAAATAAATAAATAAATGTTTCAATTCCAAAGAAGTTACATTAATGGATTTTTTTTATATAGGAAAAAGGCGAATAGTAACAGAAGCAAGTTATGAATACCAATAGTGACTGATTTTCTTGAGCGACCATCATTTTCCCTCCAGTTTTCACTTCATCTGCTGTGCAGCTTGAAGTATACAGAAATTAATATAACAAGTGAGGCAGATGGGAGGCACTCTTCGTGACAATATAACACTCCTTGTAGGTGATGCTTTTTAACTCTCTTCGTCTGTGTGTGCATGCATGCATTCATGGTATGTGCATGCGCTCATTTCATGCTTATCACCATCTAATAAGCTTTAATTTAGTTTCATGAATGAAAGGGGGGAGGGGGGAATCAGCCTTCTGGTTATTACAGAGCTGTCTGTTTTTAACAGGATGTACAAGCAGCAAAGAACAAAAATGAAACAGGCAGGCAGTTCAAATACAGGCAGCGACTGCTTTGCATACGTCCAATTGATGTGCGACCACCGATGCCCACATTGCTTTTTTTAACCCTGAAAGTGGGGGGGAATGGTGACTTGCTGATGCATGCGGTAACCTGGAACATAACCCCCACATAAACGTAGTTGCGTGTAGAAACAAGTTTGTACAACAACTTTGTAAAAGGATAATTGATTGCCCTTTTGAAATGCTTTAGTATAAGATTGCATGAAGATGAAGCTGTTTCCTTCTAGCTCTTCTTCCTTCTAGTCATCCTCAGTTGCTGTCAGGATAGCGGAGAATGCCTAATTTCTATGTCTTTTGATGGCTCCAGCCACTGTTTTTAGGACTGTAGGAACAGCAATTCACGCTTCCACGTGGAAAGGCAGAGAAAATATGACATTTGTAAGGCTTAGCCTTACTGTTTGCAGGCATCTGAAGGGGCTTATAGTGGAGTGCTGTTCCTCACAGCTCACTTTCAGAATTTGTAATGGCATCTGTCTCACTTTCCTCATGCTGATGTCACCAGTAATGATTGCTGTGACAGAGGTGGGACTCGGAATCCGTCATTTTAAAGGATTCTGTGTATCTTGGAAACTGTGTTGCCCATTCAGAGGTTTCTAGTCACGTATGTGAATGAGTATGTTTGTGAGGAGGCTGGCTGTGGTGATGCTCTTCAAATGCCTAAGTGCTCTCTTTTTGCTTTATTTTTCTCTCTTCTGGATATGCTTCAGGACTGGGTCCCTCTGTTATTAGTAGAATGTGGGACAAAGGTTCAGGCTGAGCTCTGTGTATAACTCACATGCATGTCCATAAAAATAAACCTCTACAGAGCGGCTGAAGGCTAAACTGAAATCACAAAACATGATAGAACTATAAAATATATTATATCTTAGGCAAATGACAATAATGGGTTTTGCATTTTGATTGCATTTGTGTTTTTTGGTTTGTAAATTGCCAAGTGGACTTGGTTAAATGAGTGCTATAATAATGCAGTGAATAGATAAATATTACTAATTTATAAGTAGACTAATAGGACCTAAGTTATCTATTTTGGGGAGTGTAGAAGAAAACTGAGATATTCTGTTATTATCACCACAGTTCTTAGGTTAGATAGTATCACTTGGCAAATTGCTGCATTTATAAACATCACATTTTATGAATGTATTTTGTAACTGGATCTATGTGTCCATAAAATAACAATAACAACAACAACAACAACAATGATAACAACAACAAGAAGATTATGAGGCAGCATGTTTGCTACCTGAGGTGAAGAAATAAAGAGCAAGCAAAATGCTGTTAGCCCAGACACTGTTCAGGCACCTGGAAAACACTACAACCAGCTGATGATTAATTTCTCTGTGCTTTGAGATTTCTGAACAATTCTGAGACTCTCTGCCACAGATACTGTGGTTCATGATACTGTTGCTTGAGGGATTTTGCAGCTCACCAGTGCTTTTGCTGAATTGCTTGGCCTGTTGCTTAGCTGGGATCTGTGCAACCATCTAGGGGGCTGAATGGTGCAAGAGCCAATTAGTGGTGGCCCATTAGAAGCAGCAGATAGTCCGAGTGCCTGGGTGTCATTTGCAATGTCATTTGGTGTTTTGTTTTCATTACGATCAGAACAAAAATGCTAACCTCTCCACTGCCCCACACTTTCTTACACAGGATGCTTTATTGATCTACTTGTGCCTGAGCTCATTAAGCACCGCTGAACTCAATGATTAGGAGGAAAGGAGCCAAGAGCAATGCAAAGAGTGACCCATCTGACAGCAGCAAAGTGTAATGGCTGCTCTGTGCCCATTCTCTACTGTTCTTTGGAAAAAGCAACAGTTTTCTGACCAATGTCTTACAGAAAAGAAAAGCAAAGGGAAAAAACCCAGGAAGCAAGGATAGATAGATACTTTTTTTGCATACTAAATGTTGCACTGGAAACTTTCCCAGGATTGAGATGCTCTTTAAGTTTAAAAACACAACCCTCTGGCAAGTTTTACGGCACAGGAGCCAATGAAATTAATGGGAGCTGTACAAGAACACACAATTTCAGTGTGTTCAATTTCAGTATATGTAGGAGAACTTCCCAAATGATTGCACCTATCATTTAATGACCATATGCAAATATGTACAATTCTAATATGAACACCATCTTCAAGAACTATAGACTGGTAAAATATTCTTCTGTGTGAGAGAAAACAGAGTGATCTATCAGTTTTTCAACACTAATAATAAGCAGACAGAGCTTTGGGTGAGAATGATTGCAATAAGAAGTATGCATAAATGTGTTGTTACCAGCCATGAATATCTGGAATACAAATCTGTTGGTTGGCTTGCATCTGTCTGTCTCGAGAGACAATGGAGGGTGTGCCTTTGTGAGTAATGTCAAACTGTCGGAAGGTTGCAGCGCCTGCTGTGGCTGTAGAGATTGATACAGGAGAGACATGTTTTGTTGCAACTGTGCAGATGAAGCTGTCTAGTTGTACTGGTGGACACCATACTGTTTCTTCTCCTCACTCCTCCCAGAGGTCATTCCTCCTCTGGTCATTGCAATGGATGCAGAACCTGGCTGCCTGTCTCCAGGTACAGATCTAATTGAACAAATATTTAAAAGCAACTTATTAATAGGTGACAACACAATTCTCTACATGTCTTCTAGGAAGTAAGTCCCACCGAGCTCAATGAGGCTTATGCCTGCTTAAGGAAGGAGTAAGAGAAAACCTGTTGTGTAGGTAGAAATCATAGTGCTAACAGAATTACTTGATTGGATACAGCCCAGTAACGCATCTGGTGGCATTCCAGGGCTGTAGTCTTTTTTGGCGATGTTGCTCATTTTAATAATAGAAAAGTAAAGTGTATGGTTGGTGGAGACTGGGGAGAAATTGAATCAGAGCACAGTATGCAAACAGAAACACATCCATCTGAAATTTGCTCGTACCCAAATTTTGTGATGCAATTATTGGTGCAATTGGTATAAATTATCAAGTGATTTCTTGTATGTTTAATAATATGCATATTCCAGAAGTTCTGCTTACTGTACAGTGCCAAAAGATATATAGAAGATCTACCATTTGAGAGCTGCATCTTTGATACATATCTTTGATGGTAGAGGTTATACATCCATTTCAGTTTATAAGAGGCTAAATGTCAGTAATATTGAGCTTTTTTTTAGTGATAAAGCATTACAGATCTTCATGCCTTCAACATTGGTAGCAGACCAGTTGGCATTGAAAAGGTCTATTTTTAGGGCAGTTGTGTTGTGTCCATTCATCATGGCCAGCGTTGAAGGGAAACTTTCATGGAGTTTTCGTACATTGAGTTGTGGCAGAGAAGGGATGGCTGCAAACGAATATGCTTTACACTGCCACAATGCAGATATCCATGACTATATTTAGTCAGCAGGCCAAGTAGCAGGCATCTACCAGTGAAAATGCCATGCAATGACTGCCTTTCAGTGTTAATTAGGGTAAGCAATGAAAACCCATGCTGATTCAAGTGAATGTTATGTTGGCAACACAGTGTGTGCACTTTTACTTAACCCTCTGACATGGTGCTCGATGACTACCACGTACCTCTAGGGCAAACTCTCCTGAGGACTAGGATCCACTAAAACAATGCCCTTAATTTCTCAGTGTTGCCTGCCAAATTACCACCAGCTCCATGCTGCCTGTTTCTGCAGTTCCTTAGTATTCTTTGTTCTGCCTAAGCTAGAGGAGAGCAAAGCATTCCCTGTGACTTGCCTTTATAATTGCAGCCTGCTTGTAATTGCTCATTCATTCAAAAGCTTTGCTGCAATATTTTGAAACAAATTGCCACCATTCTGGTACTGCAATTAATCTGCTGTTCAGAGAGGTATAGTCTTATTGCAGTCTTACCGCTGTGCAAGAATTTGGCAAGTCAAATTAGCTTTGGAAGCTGATTTCGAATATTGTATCAAAATCATCACAGCGAAGATTCCTTGATAGCTGTCTGATACCCAAAGTCTCTGTACTCAGAGAGAGGGGGACAGTGCTTGTGCTTGTATGTTAATACTTTCATTACTGATGCACCAGTCTGTCTGTTTTAATTTCTCCCCGTTTTTCATTATTCCACTCTTAAATTCACTTGTCCACAAAAATTTTCCACCAGCATTTTAGTGCGAATTTCTCATATAGACATTCTTCTGTGCAATTCTGTCTGATATACATATTCTTTTTTGTAAGGAAGTTTTCCCCAGGTTTGCTTTTAAATAAAAAGCGGATCAAATTTCTTCCCTCTCTTTAGCTGCCCATATGTGCTTTGTCTTTTTTTGCTCTCCCTTAGAATCTCATAATAAGCTATTCAAAGTCAGCCTCATTTGACGGGCAGAATTTTTTTGAAGAGTTACAGAAGAAGGCTGAAGCGTGTACCAACTACACATAATGTACTGCTACATTTTGCAAATCAATTCCCTTGAAATGAAATGGTGAGATTTGTGTGGGTTAGCTTCTCAGCTGCTGTATGCTGTCTGGGAAATCGCATGAGCCACTTGGATTAAATGGGGACAAATGCATAATTCTCCCTTGATAGCAGGGCCTTTCTCAGAATGCTCGGCCCTGAGTATGTTCATAGTGCTTAGTTACACTGCATGAAATGCCGGCAAGAGTTTGGCTTCATCTTGTTATTTAGAAGTAATAAAAGCATTTGACAGTGAAACACTTAACTTGAATGGTAACACGTTTAACTTCTTGCTTAAAAGTAAAAAGTGGAATACCAGCTGACACATGAAAACAAATGCTAATTTTCCCTGGTAACATATACACTCTTGACAGGAAGGATGCAAAAAATACATCTGTCACCATATGGCCATACTAATGACTAGGCAGTTTGAACATTGATGCGTCTTGATTTAGACACATTCTCTGTTGCTAAATGTGTAGTTTTATATGGTTAGAGTCAGACATATTTCTTCTTCTGATAAACACTTAGAGGAAGTTTTGGTTTGGCGACAGACTTGCTGGGTTTCTGGAAGAAAAGTTGGAAAGGCACTTCGTTGAAGTTTGGTTAGGCTGAGATCAGAGGGCCAATGCCCTGGAAAAGATACCTTGCACCAGTAATTATGGGTCAGTCAGGACTTGGGTACTAGAGGGATGCATTACTCAGGCATTTAAATTTTTCATCTGCTTTAGCAATAAATTGATGCTATCTTCTTCCATTATGCATTGTGACTGCTTTATTTATTATCATTTGATTTTTTTGTGTGTGAGCTGCTTTTGAACATATAGGATATGGGGATATGATATTTGTGGTTTTTAAAACAGCTGTATATTAATTTTAAAGAATTTATTGCAAAACTCTTTACAATACAACTTTACAGAGACAAAAACAAACAACCCCCCCAACTCAATTCCAAAAGCCAAATATCCATTTTCACAAAAGCATAATCCTGATAATTTGGAGCAGATACACGCTACATTTATGTAGTCTTTATTTGATTAGTCTTTAAGGTACCACATGGCTCTTTGTTACATTTGTGTAGGTGTGTGTGCTGTAATTGATAGAGATTAATTAACTTCTCTTCATTTGAAGCAACAGGGGTGGGCAGAAATAATCTGTGCAACAACACTGAAACTTTAATTTGTTTTTGCAGAAGCAGAAATTATGATTAAGATGCAAAAGGAGAGAATGAAGGAGAGTTAAGCACATGTGCAAAACTACTAATTTAACCCTCCCTTTCTTTGAATAATTAGGAATGATTGATTCAGCTCAGGGGCTCCATTTATCTCTGCTGCAATATCCCTGACACGCTGTATGTATTTTTGCTTCATCACAGCCTCATTTGCAAGTCACTGTAGGCTGTGCCCTAGTTCCTTAAAGCTTGCCAGGTGCAACTTGGAAGCCAGAACTCTGTGCTGGAAAGCGGATAGGGCTTTAACATATATCAGTGTTAGGTAGTATGAATTGATTCTAGGCTAACGTCTGGAGTGAGCAAGCTCAGATACCGCTTGAAAATGTGCTTTGGTTGCCGCTTGCTTCATGTAAATTGACAAATGCTTCTCCCACTGAAGAGTATAGATTAGTCTTTTTGTGTGTTGTGTGCCCTTTCCAATTTACCTTATTTTCATTAAGTTAAAAAATGAGCTACAAGCTTTTTGGTCTCTTGCTAAGCAAGCTCTGGCTGGTTCACGAAAGGAGATCATTACAATATCCTACTGGGCTCTTTATCACAAGACTCTTGTGACCGTGGCTGTTCAGTATGAAATCTTATTACAAATCCTGTCTGAGCACAGTTCAGTGCAGTGATTAGCAGACAACTTGGAGCCTACCTTATAGGAGTTTAATGCATTTAAGCAGCGTTTTTTTTAAATAAAAAAAATCAACAGCAACAACTCAAGATTTAGAAATCAACATGAGGTTGTCAACCTGGAATTGGTTTCTGTGGTTAGTTAACTAAGTATTGCCTGCTTGAGTGGACACGCTATGGATTAATTTGCTGTCATTTTGCAGTGAATGTAAGGAGATAATGTCATATTTCGTGTCATATTTCACAGTGGTTATTATATTCACAGAGCTCGCAATCCATGCTTAGAGCTGTAGAATTTTAAGGAAAATCTGGCCTGCTTGCCACTTGTGACCCACCGAACTGAATGTGCGAGTGCGCCAACCATGTACAGCTGCCACTGGGGACTTGGAAAATATTTTGCTTTTGCTGCCTGCCCAGGACTGCGAAAACAGGAGAGGTTGTCATATATCTGACAAGTCACAAAACACATCTGGGGGCTGCCTTCACTTTAGTGAGTTGTACATGCTTGAAATGTCTCTTGAGAGTGGTGGGGGCAGGTGCTGGGATGTTGAATCTTGAAGGTGTGAGAGAATTGGGTTTGCATTATTAATTAATCTACCCAAGAGATAAGACTCATGACGTCAGTGCTGAGTGTTAGAAAGCTAAGTGGGCATTCGCAAAAAGAAAGAGTTGTCTTCTGCCTGAAACCTTCCCAAAAGAGAGGTATTTAAATTGGTAAAACCAATATCCTCCTTGAAATTCTACCCATTCCACCTACTTTTCCAGGTCCCTTTCTTTTTATTCCACATTTGCAGTCTTAAAGATACAACTTTAACAGATACTGTGTTCATTTTGGCCACATAACAGGGTCTGTGAAAGACAATAGTATCTGATTTAAAAACAACAACAAATATTGCTGTAGTATCCATTCCTTCCAGTAAGCATTTCACTTGTCACTAATTTCAACATGCATTCTTACTAAACAGATATAATCACTGACATCAGTTTTGCCCTTCACTTTCAGAGAAAGAGGCTGAAGACCAAAAGCAAGTGTGGGTGCTTGCAGTCAAAAATGCAATTGAGCACAGTATGTGTAAAGGGACGCGGGTGGCGCTGTGGGTTAAACCACAGTGCCTAGGACTTGCCTATCAGAAGGTCGGCGGTTCAAATCCCCGCGACGGGGTGAGCTCCCATTGCTCGGTCCCTGCTTCTGCCAACCTAGCAGTTCGAAAGCACGTCAAAGTGCAAGTAGATAAATAGGTACCGCTCAGGCGGGAAGGTAAACAGCGTTTCCGTGCGCTGCTCTGGTTCGCCAGAAGCAGCTTAGTCATGCTGGCCACATGACCTGGAAGCTGTACGCTGGCTCCCTCGGCCAATAAAGCAAGATGAGCACCACAACCCCAGAGTCGGCCATGACTGGACCTAATGGTCAGGGTCCCTTTACCTTTTATGTAAGAGAGTAAAATGTCTTTATTGCTTTCATGCTACACCTGTTTATGCAACAACCCTAGTTTACAATTTCAGTTAGGGTGGGGAAGCTGTAGCCCGTCAGAGACTGTTCAGTTCCCATCAGCCCTAGTCAGCATGACTAATAGTTGGCATTGATGGAACCTGCGGTCCAGCAACAATGGGAGGGTAGCAGGTTCCCTACCCCTCATTTACATGATTTTGGGGAGAATGAGTGAACTTTCAAGAGCCATCTCTCTCTATGTCATAAACTGAAGGGTACTTTTTCATCTCAGAAATTATTCTTTTCGTTTTGTACATCCTGCGCTTTTAGCTCATGGTAACTGCCTAATGCAATTTACAGATAAAATCAAATGCAATAAACACACACAAAATACAAACTTGTAACGTGCAATGCTGCAGTGAAAACACTCTAAGGTAAAGGACTGGGAAAAAACATGCAACAATAGATCAGACATCAACTGAGTTATAGGCCTGCTGATTCTCTCTCTCTCTCTCTCTGTGTGTGTGTTTTTGTGTGTGTGTGTGTGTGTGTGTGTGTGTGTGTGTGTGTTGGTATCAAAACACTGTCATGGTATGAGCCAACTGGATCTTCTGAAGCAAGGAATTCTATAACCTGGAAAAAAATACCACCTCCTTTATTACCACAAGCCAAGTCTTCTCCTGATAATCTAAGTGGGTTCATCATGTGGGAAGATATGGTCCTTTAAGTATCCAGGTCATAAACCACATAGGGCTTTAAAGCTGACAACCAGCACTTTGGGCTTGCAAACAGATCAGAAGCCATGCACTTTTAAACTCTTATTTCTTAAGTCGGCAAGAAGCAAGCAAGCAAAGAAATCTAATCATGTAAACCTGCTGTTGTATCTGAATAATGTAGCCCTTATAACAAAGCTTCAGGTTTTTTTTTTGCAAACAAGTGCTTAGGGTACCATGGTGACTGACATGAGGTAAACACAGGAAAAGAAAGTATTTCTTGATCCTGGCTTCATATACTTTTTCCAAGGCCACTGTGGCATTATGCTGTTCATTTTAGAACATGTAAATATTGGTCGGTCTTTGTTTGACATAGCTTCCTAAATGAATGGAACAAGTTGGGCAAAGAATAGACCTGTCTTTCCCCCCACATCCCTTTCCACCATCAGTATACCTAGTGGTGTTCAATGGGCTGGAGAAGCAGCAATTGTTCTTAAATGCTGAAAACTGTGGCCTTCAGCCCCCCCTCCCTAGAATTAAGAATATTGAATTTAAGTCATCTAAATTATGGCAGAAGGTTATTGGCAAACTTCATATTAGCAGAAAGACTGTCCCGCCGTTTTAGGAAATCCATCCTCTGCTCGCATATTTTCAAAAGAACGTACACAGCAATTTAAATTGTGCAC
Source organism: Podarcis filfolensis (assembly GCF_964270895.1). Lineage (NCBI taxonomy): Eukaryota > Metazoa > Chordata > Lepidosauria > Squamata > Lacertidae > Podarcis > Podarcis filfolensis. Next base: position 25,526,181 of record NC_139607.1, on the reverse strand, counting down.
AAAGATAAAGGAAAGGGTACATGGAAGACTCTCCCTTCCCCCAACAGGCAGTGATGGAGAGAAGAATTCCGATCAAGAGAAAACAAGGGTAAGGATGCTTTTGTAGAGGTTTTGGAAATTTTAAATTGCACAAGTTTTGTGGACAGTTTGGTGCACATAACAAATAAGGGCAACAATATCTATCTATCTATCAACCAACCAACCAACCAATCAACCAACCAACTAATCAATGTTTATTATGGCAAACAGCCAGTATATTTAGGAGCAACAATATCAATAACCTATAGTTGCAGCAACTGGCTTTCTGTGGGATTTGATGATTAAATTAAAGAAATTATTTAAATCCAAAATAGGCTAAAACTGTAGAAAAAAGGGTTTTGGGAAATAATTTGGGTTAAATATTGTCTGACTGCTGCAATCTGTTCAGTTCAAGATACACGAATGCCTGAATGGGCTTTCAGACTCTGCTGCAGTTGCTGCCAATCAAAGATGTTTTCAGAGGCATGTTAATGAAGCTGGATGGGTGCTGTTGCTGAATTTTCCTTTCACTTTGATTAATTGAAACCATCATTTCTTAGGTATAACAAGGAGAAGGAATTTAGGTTGAGTTCTAAAGTCAAAAAATTTTTTGCACTTGATACGGGGGGAGAGAGAACAGAAGCAAATCCTTAGATCTCTGTAACACATTTTGATTGAATACACTTGAAGCAGAGAGAGGTGGATCTTAGCACACAATGTATGACAGCCTTTTAATGACAGTAAAACAAGTAATCAAAAGCAATGAAGGGACTAGGTAAATAAACAGAGAAGTGCCTGCCATCAACAGAAGGTTTTTCTAACCTGTAATGTTTTAAAAAGCAGTTTCTTCAAGAAAATGTCTAGTTAGTTGTAGACTGAGAAAAGCTAGGCAAGGAAATCTAGTCAATGCAGCAAACAGTGATGGCAGCAAAAACACTTTGCCCAGAATGCATTGCTTAGAGAAAGCAGCCCTTTCTTCAGAGCAAGGCATGGGGATGCAGCAGGCATTCTGGAGATTCACAGAAGAACAGACTGACTAGCAACACTATGTGTGTGCGTTTGTGGGCCTACCAGCAGGGGGAGCAAATTTGCTGCCCCCTGCCCCTGATGCCTGAGGCAATTGTCTCAGTTTGCTTACTCTAACTACCATTCCTGAACAGCATTAATATAAAAAACAACACCACATTTATGGAAATTCGTTTCCAAGTTTTAAATCGGATGGCGTTCAATTACTTCAAATAAAAGTAATTAAATGAAACAACTACACAATATTTTTGTCAGAATTATTGCAATTTCTGAATGCTCACAGAATTCTTTTATGGAATTAATTGTTTTCAGTTCTTGTAATTCTTTGCATCAGTTTCTTTTTAGTTTTTAAACAAAATATTGAAAGCTCTTTAGCGTCTAGTTAATTTGCATGATGAAGATACAAGCTGAATAATAAAAAGTCTAAGAAAGTGAACTCATGATCTCCTAATATTGTTATCTTCCAAATTGTGAGAATGTAATACTGCATTGGCAAATAAAGTATCCATAGGGACATATGTTTTTAAGTCTCCTAATGCATCAGAATGCAGCTCAGATCATTTAATTACAGTTTCACAGGCAAACATTTTAATCTTGGGCTTGTTTGTGATCACAAGATACCCTCTTTATTCACATGAATTCTCTTCCCTTCTACTTATCCAGCACATTGGATTTGTTGGCATATCATGCTAAACTATGGTTTAATGTACCATGGTTTAACGTGCAAGCTACAGTGATCCCTGGGTTTGTTCACCTCCCTCCTTTGCTCCTGCTACATGGCTCAGAGAAGGAGTTTGGAAGCTTTTGCTAACATGTTTGCTTTGACTTTTAGATAAGCATGATTTGCCATGTCGTCATGACACAGAATTGTGGTTAACACACCCAAGATTAGGTTCAATAAACTAGTTGCATTACCCATGATTTGAAGATGACTTCAACATCCATGCTGAGTCAGCTGACTCTGGGTTGGCTCCAATATAGATAACAACTTGTGCCTCATTTTAGAAGGCAGTTTAGACTTTAATATACTGAGTGTGAAGCTGGTTATTGGAGAAAGTAATCACAGATGTAAATATTTAAAGGGCTTGTTGGCTATAGTGTCTATCTGAAAGCTTGTCTGAAACATCTTATGTAAAATGTTAACTTACATGTCCTGCAGGCTCCTGTAACTCCCACTGTTATAGGGGAGCCCAGGACCAAAAATGTAAGTATGAACTTTGTTGATTAAATAGCTGATTTAAATATTTTATTGATCATGCTAATCTACATTTAGATGAAACACACACACACAAATATTAGTTTTACATTTGTGCCCATTTGAAAGAAACTCTAAAACTCCTGGAGAAGCATGACTCACAGGGTCTTCTAAAGGTCAAGGACAATTGATATAGAAATAAAACCACGGAAGAAACTACCCAAGACTAAATGTCAAAGGCAATGATGAGATTGTGGGGAGAAAGTTAATAAAAAGTATGAAATTTCAAAGCACAGAGAGACGAAGTAAAGTTTTATACATGCAATATTTGACTGAATTTCAGTCTTAAGGTGAGTCGCCTCTCTTACTAACATTTTAAATAAATGGAAATATTATTCCGTAGGTGGTAATATGGAAACTAAAGAGAAAAATCAAGTAGCGTATGCCCTTTTCATTTTTGGTTATTGTAATGATTATAGGGGTTGCTCGTGCGTAAGTTGCCGCCACTCCTGGCTAGGTTGCCTGGTTAAACCTTTTCTGTCTGGACAGCCCTTCACTTCGTGGCTGTTTCAGTCGCTAGCAGAATCAGTCAGTGGGCGTTTCTTGAACCTTTTCCAGCATAGAAGTTCTTTGACGCCAAGTCTCCGCCTACTCTCCCTGCGCGGAAGTCTTCTGCGCAGGGTGGGTGTGGGCAGCGGAGGACCCGTGCTCTCCCCGCTGGTCTCCGGCGAGGAGTCCTGGAGCCCCCTCGCCGCTTCCCCCATCTGCCCCCCTTTATCCCTGGTCCTACGGTGATTTTCTTCCCCAGCCGATGAGCTGCCTCTCTCCCTGCTGGGCCCTTCTCCAGCATCGCTTTGGAGCCTTGCCTCCGCCTCTAGCTCTGATGGCAGTTCCCTGACAGTTATATATATTTTCATTCTTTATTCTTGAAAAATAACGAAAAGTCCTGGTGTTTAGATATAAGAACCCATTTTTCTTCAACTAAATCACCCCCCCCCCAGACTATCTGGCTGGCACCATAAGAATGCTGCTACCCCACATACACCAAGGAAACTGCTTAAGAAGCTTTGAGGGGTGAAATTTCTCAGTGAGAAACTCATGCCCTTCCCTCTCTTCCTTCCTTCTGTGCAATAGTTCCTGTCAAAAAGTGTTGTGAGTTGACAAGCAGGACATAACTTTGGCCCGGACTATTAACTCATTCATGCTGTCTCCAAACAGTGACAAGTAGGCCCAAAGTGGCTAATGAAGGTAAAGGTGAAGTAACCCCTGACCATTAGGTCCAGTCGCGGATGACTCTGGAGTTGCGGCACTCATCTCGCTTTACTGGCTGAGGGAGCCAGCGTTTGTCCGCAGACAGCTTCTGGGTCATGTGGCCATGAGCAGTGCATGGAAACGCCGTTTACCTTCTCGCCGGAGTGGTACCTATTTATCTACTTGCACTTTGATGTGCTTTTGAACTGCTAGGTTGGCAGGAGCAGGGACCGAGCAACGGGAGCTCACCCCGTCGCGGGGATCTGAACCGCTGACCTTCTGATTGGCAAGCCCTAGGCCTGTGGTTTAGACCACAGCACCACCCGCATCCCAAAAGTGGCTAATAGTGGCTGCTTTTAGGACTGCATTTCTTAAAGTAAAAGAAGGCAGCCTCCCCAAGCAAGGGGTGCATTCAGTTGGTTGGGGAGACATATGTCTATTCTATATCTGTCCACTTCCATGGGAGCTTGAGCCCCACAAGGAGGCAGGCATTGTCTAGTCTATCTAAAGTCCAAGCAGAGAGCAGGCAGGAAGAGGATGCTGGAATTCTCTAATGGACGGAGGGTGGCTGCTGGCTAAAGGGTTATCCCTCTGAGATAGATATAGGATGTGTTGCCTTTGCAGGGAGCTAGAGCCAATTGTAAACTGACAAGACCTGGAGGAACTGGATGGGTAAATTATGTTTGCTCCCAGTAAGTTCTGAATGAACACCTCTGAAAGTGACTGAAAGTTCTGGGGATGGAGAAGGACTCTTCATCACCCCTCTATATATGTTTCCAACAGTTGTTAGACGATGGCAGCAGAATTGGGGATGGTGCAATGAATGTGTTGAGACAGATGCTGCTGCTGCCATTTTTAAATGTAATAATTTGTACACTCCGAAAAAAAGTCAATGCTAATATCCCAGAGAAGAAGAAGAAGAAGATTTCACTAACGCAAATGATTTGTCAGGCACCGTATTTACACAGATTTAACTCCTGAGCACCTTTAAAACACTTTTGTCTCCTACAAGTACCTTTATGTTGCCTGCAGTATTTATTAGGCAGCCAGGCTTAAATAAACCAAAGCAAATGATTATTTTTTTTCAGACTGGCTGAGGATTTGCAACTAATGCAGACAAGGTATTCTTTTCTAGTTCATTAATCTCTTCAATGCAACTCAAGGAGATTTTTTTAAATAATAAAAAAACCTTTTATGAAACAGAACAAGTGAGAGAGCCAACTAGTGTTTAACTGCGCATCTTAAAACGTTGCTCCTATTTAAACACATGCAATCAAAAAGTAAATTAGTAGGAATTTGTTTGAATTGCCTCATTAGGTTCTAGGCCTAGCTGTAGAAAGCTTAGTTGTTTATATTGCTGCGAACTGTTCATTCAAGGTGCAGTTCTCAGCACATCCTCTACATGGAAAACATATGTATCAACTTCCTGCTGTTTTTAGGATTTTGAAATATGTCCTTGCCAGAACGCATTGAATAATTCTTTGTACCAACTGCATGCATTGGTATTCAGGTAGAAGTATTTATGGAGCAGCTAATCTTCTCATCTGGTAGAAATATGTAAATTGCAATTAAACAAACTGCAATATGTAAGGACTGAGGAAAGAATGATTTACTTTTGCTTTTAATTTTAATTTTCAGAGTATAATTTAGGAGAGGAATTAGGATAAGACTTTTAGTCTATTTTTCATCAGTGTTGTCTGCAAAGTTGGCATGTTTGGTTTTATATCAAGCCCATTCTCCTTATATATTTCTCTCTCTCTCTCTCTATTTGTTTGTCCATTCTTAAAATCTGATGCCTAGCAAAGTAATGTCTGGCGTGGAACACACACAACTATAATGAAGTTACTGTAATGATAAAACTGCATCATTACTCTGAATTTATTTCTCAATTATTGATAGTACACTGGCGTTAAACGGGCATTGGTAGATAAGATGTAAAAACTCATCAGGGTCAGAGTTGTTTTTGTGTCTGTAAAGTATCATGAATGGTCACAGTGCTGTAGACATAATTAATTATGATTATGGCCAGTTGAATGGATTTGTTATTTGCTGAATGTTTCACTGGCAGTAAAATGTTCTTCTGACATTTTTGCATAGTCAGAGTCTGAATGGCTGTGCATGGTATTCATAATAACATTTGTCGTGAGAGAAAAAAAAATATCAGTTTCTGATTCACAACTTAAGAAGTTCAGTTGCTTCGGTGCTTTATTAATAACACACATTATGATAGTTCCCGTTTTGGTTCATGTGCTTCTGGGTTGGTGTGACATGGAGCCTGCCTCTCCTGGTCCACAAAGATAATGTCACACACCACACAAATGCCTGGTTGCACAGAGACACTCTGCATGATAGGCTGTTCACATGGAGAACGGAACTAACAATGCTATATGTGATATGCAAGAAAGGATACCTAGGTCACTTCTTCCTTATGTCAAACTTGATGCCCTCCCAGGTACATATGAACCTGGTCCTCCTGATGTCCACAAAGCTTTCCAGGCCTCCTGAGTTCAAGCCCTTATCCCCTGGGCTGCACTGACTCTCTGTTTTAATTGTTCTCTCAATATTCTCTTTCAAAACAAAAGTCACAATGAAAGGCCTATGAGTTACCTCCATCTCACTAATGTTTTCCTCCTGTTCCAAGGCTTTTCATCCCTGTGGTGACTCACCTATGTATTGTTCACCCCTAAGGAAGAGACTTTCCCCCACCCTATTGGGGGAAACACTAGACAGACTGGATGCACTCTGTGGATTTTACACTGTATACGTCAACTCAAAAGTGTCTAAGACAATTGCTTCAGTTGTTTTTGGCTGCTTTTGGGGACACTGCTTTTGCTTTTAGCTACTGGCATTCCTCAGCCATCTTTTGAATGTGACACCAGAGATAGTGCTTTTAGAGTACCACTTCTTTAAGGAACTGGACTCCTTTGGCTTAGTCATTTGGGAAATCTGAAAGGGGTGCTCTCAGCACAGAGTTATGGTTTACTGTGCAACACACTGCCACAAGCGACATGCTACCCCACATTGCTTTGCTTTTTGGAATTCCTGGCTGCTGTTTTCAAATTTCCCTGTTGATTTCCTTACACAATTTTAAGACACAGGGCATTTTACGATCAATGGCTCCTCTCCTTACCCCATGTCTAATTCCTTCAGACTGGATGTTCTCTTCCCCTGTTTTAGGTCAAGACAAGTTCTGACATTTCCCATTTGCTTCATTAAAGGTAAAGGTAAAGGACCCCTGACAGTTAAGTCCAGCCGCGAACGACTCTGGGGTTGCGGCGCTCATCTCGTTTTACTGGGCGAGGAAGCCGACGTTTGTCCGTGGACAGTTTTTCCAGGTCATGTGGCCAGCATGACTAAGCTGCTTCTGGTGAAACCAGAACAGCACATGGAAACACTGATTACCTTCCTGCCAGAATGGTACCTATTTATCTACTTGCACTTCGACGTGCTTTCGAACTGCTAGGCTGGCAGGAGCTGGGACTGAACAATGGAAGCTCACCCCTTCACGGGGATTTGAACCGCCGACCTTCTGATTGGCAAGCCCTAGGCACAGTGGTTTAGACCACAGTTGGTTCTTGAGTATTCACTGCATTGTGTTCCCCTGGCATGACAGGTTAAGTTGCAGCCAATGCAAAGCAGGTAACAAGTTAGCAAAGTGGTGTTTCTGATGAAGAGTGTGGACTCATGCTATAGTAGGCCAGCTAGTTTGTAAGGCAGCCTTTGCTAACTTGGTATCTTACAGGAGTTTGCTAGGGCAAATGGGAGTTGTAGTCCAAAAGATCTGGGGGTCACCAAGTTGTCAAAGGCTACTTCAAAGGCTTTGTTCTGCAAAGGACTACGGACCACTTCACACACCATGTGTTTTAGGTGTACATCTGACTGTTAAGTGCATGTACATCTAAAAACGTAGAGCTTGAATACAATAAACATAAGCTTGCCAATCACACAAATAAGTACACAGATCAGAATTGACTGTGACTCCCATTACTCAGAAGCAAACCCAGCGTTGCTGCTGTGTAATGTGTGAATCAGCCCTGAAGCAACTACATATATTTTTGAAAATGTGAAGGGAGATCACTTATTGGAACTATCATGAGCAATTGATAGCACACATTATAGAAGGACACGGTGCCTGGCCCTGTTGTGTGATTGGTGCATATGTGAATTTTGTTAGAACAGGACAGAGAAATATGGGGGAGCCATACTTTCCATTTCCTCTTACATTACAGACTGAATTATCATTTGTCCCTTAAGACATTGAACACTTCATCATGTTTCAGCAGGCCAATCAATTGCCACTTTTCATTTTAGCTGGGAATGTTATATTAATTATCTGAGTATTCTTGCGGTAATGAGATACCCACAAGGTTAATCTGTGTCATGTTCAGGATAAATGCTTGATACCTACTGGTAAATGATGGTAGAAAGGTCTGAATGTTTTGTGATGGAATGACTCAGAACTGCTAATTTCCAAAATGCTTTGCACCTTTCTAACTATTCCCATCACTGTGCATGTTCTTCTAAAATAGGGAGGAGAGGGGTGGACAGTCAACAAAAATGTTTGTTATAGCATGCCTGAAATGGAGATAAAGTCATTCTGATTCTCTTACCTTTGGCAGAAATGTTTGAGGTGCCTGAGACTGCTAATAGTGGGTTAGCATTACATCTGAATTTAAGATGTAATAAGGTAAGATTGAAAAGAGATCCTATAGCTCATGCTCAGCTATGTGCTGAGAAGACTGCATATAATGTATGCTTTCATTTATATAGTTCTATTGTATTCTATATTGGAGTACAAAGGAATGACCTTTATGAACTTCTAGCTCTTGATGAGAGTGAACACATGATTGCCCGAGAGGTGGTGCACCAGTTAAGATGGCCTGCCACAAGAGATTTATCCTTTAGAAATCTGAAGGACTCTTGGCTGCCATGGCAGATTTTGTGGCCAACATTGCTGGTGATCCTTGATTTTGTGGCCAACATTGCTGGTGATCCTTGATTTTGTGGCCAACATTGCTGGTGATCCTTGATTTTGTGGCCAACATTGCTGGTGATCCTTGTCAAGGCCCTGGTCTCAGTGTGGAACACTGAGATGGAGAGATCCATCAACATGATCACTATTAGATACCTGTTCTTCTGCTGCAGAGCCCAGATATCTTCTTGCTTCTTTAGGGAACTTAAGGTGATGAAGCAGGTCAGATGATGGCAAGAACATTGGTAGCATTACTCTTGGAATGAGTATGTTTGAATACAAGTGAGAATGCATAACCATAACCGTGTCCACCACATGACAATTTGTTTAAACTCTTGGTAACCAGTTGTGACAAATTTTCTAGGCACTTTGATGATAAAATAGTTTACATTGCTTAAGCCTAGACACAGCGTTTGATACAGTTCTGATGGAGTTGTTCAGATCACCATTTGCCCATAATAATAATAAATTTTTATTTGTACCCTGCCCTCCCTGGACAGAGCCGGGCTCAGAGCAGCTAAGATCATATAAATAATACAATATGCAAAAAACAAACAATCAATTGATTAAAATGCATCCCAAAATTAATTCAAATAAATTAAAATTAAAGTTAAAACTGGACAAATGACAATGCATTCTGCGGTTATCTTCCATTTTTTGCAGCCTGAGGATGTGGACTAGATACTTGCAGTAGTACTTCAACCTGTAGTCTCAACCCTTGCCTTTCATGGCTAATAAAAACTTAGAACAGGAAGGTTGACTTGCTGTATCTTAAATGCTGTTAATGCATCTTTGGGTCAGGTGGTGGCCCCCATCATGTTGAACTAAGTCATGTAGCAGCCCCTCTTGAAAAAGCTCTCCCTGGACAATCTGGTTTGAGACAATTATCAACCGGTCAGAACTCTCCCTTTTGGGGGCAGAAGGTGATATTGCCAATCACCTGCAGACACTTTTGGAGGAGACTGATTATTCTGACCTATTTCAGTTTGGCTTTAGGCCATGGTTTCAAACTGAAACAGCCAAGGCTTTCCTGATGGATTACCTTCTTTGGGAGAGACAGTGAGGTAGTATGATACTGTTGATTAACCTGGATCTTTCATTGGCTTTTGATACCATTGATCATAGTGTCCTACTAGACCAGCTCATTGGGTTGGAAATGGAGGGTCTGTTGAAATGATTCCACCTATGGGGTCTGTACTAGAGAGTAGCATTCAGAGGCTTATGTTTGACTCCATATCGCTTGATCCATGGGGTCCCTCAGGTTTCTGTTTTGTGTCTAACAATGTTCGTCATCTATATGAACCCACTGGATAAGTCATCCAGGGATTTAGAGCTGGCTTCCACTAATATGTGAATAACACCCAGCTCTTTTTCTCCTTGTTATCTGAGTCAGGCAAGGCTGTGCAGGTCCTAGACTGGCTGCTGTCATGTGCTAGATGCGGGCAAATAAGTTGAAGCTGAATCCTTCTAAGATGGCTATGTTTGGGCCTGGTGATTTTTGGGCCTGGGAACTGGGGGAGTGACCTACTCTTGAGGAGGTAGCAGTTTCCTTGAAAGAGCAGGCTTGTAGTCTGGGGATGTTTCTAGTTACCAATCTGTCACTTAAGGCATATATATCTTCAGTGGTATAGAATGCCTTTGCTCAGCTTTGGCTGGTTTGGATTACTGTAGCATGCTCTATATGGGGCTATATTTGAAGATGACTCAGAAACTGCAGTTGGTGCAAAGTGTCCTATCTGGTGAGAGAAGCCACCAGCCAGTGTCATGTCATGTGCGTTCTTAACAATCTTCACTGGTAGCCAATACATTTCTGAGCCAAATTCAAGGTTGTCAGGGTGGTGGTGGTGGAAACACTCTTCCCAAACTGAAAACTGTGAGTAAACATAGTTTTGAAACAAAGTACAGATAGCACAAAACATTCATTTCTTTAAAATGTCCCATTTATGTTATTTTTTTTGAAGTTTTATCACAAGATATATTTTCCTGCTATTTTATTCTCCCTTGAAATCATATTGATGGTGTGTTGATGACCTAACTTTGCCTAGAAATAAATCATTCTTCTAGTCTATGGGAACACAAGAAGAAAAAGATTTTTCACATAGGATTATGCTCTCAGTTGGGAAATAAACTGAAGTTACAGGCTGCCACTGAAAAATACATTTTTTCTTTACTCCTTGTGATAAAGAAACAACATCATCCTAGTAAGTTTTAAATGAGTTCTAACTTTTTTTCTTACAGTTGCAAAAAATCCTTTCCTTCTACTCTGCAGTTCTAATTGGAAATCTTAGGTGGGTTGCTACTCCCAGAGCTCAGAAATTGCTCCCACTAATGCAATTCCCTGTCACAAAATGCGCCTAGAACAGTGGGAGTTTCGAACGCTGGTTAAGGGGAAGTGGGGAACCAAACTATATACAGTGATACCTCGGGTTAACTACTTACGGTAATTCATTCCGGAGATCCTGAAACTGTTCTTAACCTGAAGCACCACTTTAGCTAATGGGGCCTCCTGCTGCCGCCGCGCCGCCAGAGCACGATTTCTGTTCTCATCCTGAAGCAAAGTTCTTAACCCGAGGTACTATTTCTGGGTTAGCGGAGTCTGTAACCTGAAGCGTATGTAACCCGAGGTACCACTGTACAAAGGTGAAAACTGTCTGTAAGCTTCTCTCTCATACTTATTGAAGTTGTCACTTTATTTGCTCAATAAAATATTTGCATTCTTCCCACCCTATATCAGCTGAACTAGGACAAAGATGTCGGAGAGATGGCACAATCCATCTGTGTGGCGTGTTCACCTACCACAAGATCTGAGGAGGCTATGTGTTGTTTAGAAAATAAGGGTCTATGTCAATTTCATCCAGCATTGCACATATGTGAATCTTATATGGTCATTCTTTGAGATCTGATATATTCGAGCACTTAGGAAAGCCCCATATGGTAATGACTTGGACTGGACTGTGTGGGGAGCCGTGTTCAAATTCCTGCTCAGTTATTAAGAAGCTGGGTGAAATATTCTCTCAACCTAACCTACCTAATACGGATAAAATGAGATTATCTAATTTCAGCCCTGAGTGCTCACTGGAAGGGCAGATCGTGAAGCTGAGACTCCAGTACTTTGGCCACCTCATGAGAAGAGAAGACTCCCTGGAAAAGACCCTGATGTTGGGAAAGATGGAGGGCACAAGGAGAAGGGGACGACAGAGGACGAGATGGTTGGACAGTGTTCTCGAAGCTACCAGCATGAGTTTGACCAAACTGCGGGAGGCAGTGGAAGACAGGAGTGCCTGGCGTGCTCTGGTCCATGGGGTCATGAAGAGTCGGACACGACGAAATGACTAAACAACAACAATTTCACATGATAGCAACATCCAGTATTTATTTTATGACCAGTCTCATATCTCACCACTCCTTTGCCTCAATCTCTTCGGAGGAATGGTGGAACATAGATTTAACAAGTGGGGCCAGAATGTTGCAGCATGGAGCATTTCTGTTCAGGGTCCAGCCACTTCATTCCATTTATCTGCACATCACCCCTCAGTTTCCCATCTGTACTAACTGCAGTCTGTGTTCCAACTAGCATGTGAATCTATGGGTGAAATTACAGGTTTGGAAACAGACTTAGAGTTTCTAACACTGCACTTGCTTTGTAACACACATGCAGAAAGTGGGTTTGTTCGCAGTGGAGAATCAGCAAATGGAAAGAGGGTGTTCTGCGCTTCCAGTGCATACTGATTGCTAATCCACCCTTGTTGTTTCCTTGTTTTTAAAATAAATATTTTGCTTCCTTCCAGTCGGACTCTTGAGGCCATAAGAAGCTCAGCTGTGGGGGAAAAAGCTGACCCTTGTTGCTTCTATATTTAGATTTTTATTTTATTGCATTTTTACTGCAAAATAATTTCATTGTAGTCTATATTGTCACTGAGCACCATCTGGATATATGTTCATGATAGGCAGTATAGAAGTGTTTATAATAAGTAAATAAAAACACCCACAAGCATTTACGGGGCAGGGGTGAATTATCTGGCAGAGGAAGGGTTAATCATCCCCACCCCATCCTGGCTACTTATTCTACACTGCAAATCACCCTGCCCCTTAGTTCACATTAATCAGCCAGCCAGCTCTGTAAGTTTCTCTCTCTGTGCTTTTTTTAAAAATGAACAATCAATTGCACAGCATTTCAAGAGTATATGATGCCCTAGGGTAACATGACACTAAAATTGCTGTTTGTTTTTAAGAGTTAATTGGTGTGTGTGTGTGTGTGGTTTTTTTCTATTATTCCCGCTGATGACACCAGATATCTTCAGTACTGCTTCAGGTCTCCTGTTGACCCATGACGTACTTGTGAAAATTGATATTCACAGCATGCTGGCCAGGAGGAATAAATTAGAGCAGAGTTATGGTCCCTAGAGATGGTGGATCCTGTTCAGGCATGAATTCTTAAGAGAATGAGGAAATGACATATTTAAAAAGTACAAGGGTAACCTGAGGCATTGATCTAAGTGTTTAGAGATTAGTGCTCGAGCTATGTCAATAAACAATGACATCTCTGCGCGTTGCACTGCAGCTGGCCATCAGGAAGACCACACTTTTGACATACTATTCCTCCTTTATGGAAGTGGCTTTAGACAATTACATTTCTCTTATGGCAAACTCCACCCAAAATTGGATGGTGCAGGTGCTGTTCCATGTGGGTAGTTGCTTGGAAGCATGATGCCAGACTGGGACCCCACAGCTGCCTCCCACCCCAAATAAATTTTTTAATGTTAAGTATACATTTAAAAACTCTAGCATGTTTATTGTTCAGGTGTACGTGATTGCATGGATTCACAGTTACATGACCCCAGTCTTAATGCAGATCCAACTTTATTGGCATTTTAAAGGTTTGAAGGGATAAGGAACAGGAAAGAGCGGTGACACTGTATTTTGGCAAGCAACATGAGTAGATAACAAACCTCTCTCTGACCTGGTTCATGCATAACATTAAGCCAAACCATGGCTTAGTGCAAATGACCAACTGTGCCGGTTCCTAGACTGAAGATTGCAGGTGCAACACTTTTCCACCAGTCCTGCTGCCACTACAGTCTTCAGGGTTAAGCCATGGTTTGGCTTACTGTTAATGCCTGTTTCACTTTAGATAAACCATAAGCTGTAGCCAAGATTTGTTTTTGGTTTACCACTCATATTTTTCTAAGTACTCAGCATGGTGGTGAATTGGTTAGAAGTTGACTATGAAGTTCACTTTCTGAAAAGTTCAACTCAGCTATTTGCTTCATCTGAACAAATTCCTTAGGTCTTTAGATTGGCTTGACACCCAGAAAACTTACTCTCTATACTGCTGTCTCTCACGGCGGTTAAAAACGAAACAAAACTTGTATACAAAACAATGGGAAAGATTTGTTTGTGGCATAGTTAAGCAGGCACAGGACAGCAAACCTTAATGGAAAACCAACTATCCTGTCTGTAATCTGAGACTGAAAGGGGAAGGGTGAATGGTGAATTAAGAAGAATAGCCTTGCTCCATTTTTTTTTTTTTGCTTTCCTATTGAGTGCAAGTGTAGAAATACAAGGATGAAGAGGCATGCAAAAGTTGGTGAATGAGTCCTGAAAACTCAGCAATTATATTTTGACTTATTGAGACACAAGCAATAGGAATATTTGACTATTCGTTCAATCAGCTCAAAATAATCAAATACTTCTCCACCTGCCCCAGTACCAAATTGGGATGAAATTGCTCTCTCCGTCCTTCAGATTGATCTCTGAAGAGCAGAGAGTAAGATTTTCCTATAATTGTGCACTAGGCTTGGCAGCAGGAACCTACCCATCCAGTGGTGAGGATGATCCTCTCCCCAGTTCTCAACACAGCACTCCTACATGCTCCTCTGTTGACATTTATCATTGGGAACTGGTGGTAGCAAGATGATTGGTGAATAAGGTGCCTCTCCTCTGCCTTGTGGGCACTATTGCTAGTTGGCCAGGGCACTCTGGAAACAGGAAGGACTGCTCTGCTTTGTTCTTGGTCCATGGCTTCTGGTTTAGCATACAAACTTTAGAACCAGGCTGTAAAAGTGCTCCTTAAATACTTTAAGGAGGTAAAGGTAAAGGTAAATGCCAATAAATGTAAAGGTAAAGGTACCCCTGCCCATACGGGCCAGTCATGTCCGACTCTAGGGTTGTGTGCCCATCTCACTTAAAAGGCCGGGGGCCAGCGCTGTCCGGAGACACTTCCGGGTCACGTGGCCAGCGTGACAAAGCTGCATCTGGCAAGCCAGCGCCGCACACGGAAACGCCCTTTACCTTCCCGCCAGTAAGCGGTCCCTATTTATCTACTTGCACCCGGGGGTGCTTTCGAACTGCTAGGTTGGCAGGTGCTGGGACCGAGCAACGGGAGCGCACCCCGCCGCGGGGATTCGAACCGCCGACCTTTCGATCGGCAAGTCCTAGGCACTGAGGCTTTTACCCACAGCGCCACCCGCGTCCCACACTAAATGAGTAGGGGAGTAATTATTATGAGTTAAGCCAATATAAAACGTGATATATGTTTCTAGGGTGGTGGTCTACTAGCATTTTTGTTCTAGCCTGGTTTTAGTTAAGTATTGGGGCTTGAAGATTATTTTATTCCTTGCTGAGTGACTTACATGCAATCTTGATTTTAATTAGGTGCAGAAAATGTGGGATTGGAAGAAAGTGATAGATTCAAAACCACATCCAGAATTGCTTGCTTTTACGGCGGGGCTAGAACACGGTGCCAAAATCCTAGTGCCCTAGTTCATGTCTGTAAATACATTTCACTGAGAGCTTTAAAACATTCTTTTCTAGCTGCTTGTGTAAAATGGATTGAAAGTCTTCTGCATTTTGCTTGAGTTCATGAAAGCACATTATATAACTGGCCTGCTTTTCTCTGTTTGTGCAAAAGGCCATTGGTCCACTGAACCATGAAATGTAGGAAGTGGCGCGCTGCTGCTTCAACCTAGCATGAGGGGAGGAGAGACCAGGGCTGTTTTTCAGCTGGGACAGTGGGCGCCATTGCCATTATAAGAGAACAAGGAAGATGTTCATGGTGGGTTCGAGAACCATGAAAAATAACACTGCTAGAGATAGATAGCAGGGTTGCTTTCTTTTAGAGACTTTTTCAGAAAGTTTGGGGAGGGGTTCATGTTAAGCAGGATTTGCAGGTCTCAGAAACCTGTTTTGTCAGGAGCGATGCCAGAAAAACAACCTGGAAAATGAAATCTCTCAAACCACCTTCAACTTTCTTTAAAAAAGAGGTGTCTGTGTTCAGCATTGATGGCCATTTGTAATGTGTGAAGTGCCCTTAAAAGCATAGTTACCTTGAAATACAGTTTTTGTGGTTTCCCCATCAAGGAGAATAAAAGGTAAAGGTAAAGGTACCCCTGCCCATACGGGCCAGTCGTGTCCGACTCTAGGGTTGTGCGCCCATCTCACTTAAGAGGCCGGGGGCCAGCGCTGTCCAGAGACACTTCCGGGTCACGTGGCCAGCGTGATGAAGCTGCTCTGGCGAGCCAGCACCAGCGCAGCACACAGAAACGCCGTTTACCTTCCCGCCATAAAGCGGTACCTATTTATCTACTTGCACTTAGGGGTACTTTCGAACTGAAATGAAATTGTGGAAGAACCCCCACAATGTACACATTTAATGTTTACTAGGCATTGGGCTTTTTATCAGCTTTGCTCAAGATCAGTGCTGAAATATATGGTTTTAGGGGTTGAAAACACAAGGCTCGCCCTCACCTGCAGCCTTGTGTTTTATTTTGCCATTTTAGTTTCCTCACATTAAAGCAGAATTAAGATTATAACAGTATGAATGTGCTCTTTTTCACTTCATGACTGTTTGACTTTAACTAGATTATTAATGTTAGGGGTTACGATGGGACAATTAATGTAGGACAATGGTTAATGTTAACAGGACCTTGGTTTTCATTGGCTCTGCTTCTGATGAATTATTGTCTTTACTTACTCCCATTCCGCTTTATTGTTCTGTGATAGGTTGTAAACAACGCAGGTTAAATACTTTCCTTCTGTTGGTTAATATAAATCAACACCCATCTGTCAAGATACTCAGCATCAACCAGTAGTGTGCTTTATTCCACTGCCATAAAACTAGATTTATGAAAACTGTTGCCTTCCAATAACTAACTCTCTTCCTGTCACATCAGCATTCAGAGCATGACTGAGATACAGAATGATTCTAAGAAATAAGCTGTTGATTGTATACAGAAAAACAAATCAGCAATAATTAAACATTTGATGTTATGCTCCCTCAAAATCACAGTGGGAAGCCATATGTGTTTCCTTTGGAAAGAAAAATTGTCTCCAAAGTGAATAATTTGTTTATGATGGGTAACTCTTTATTTCTAGTTTGAAATACACAGCATTCATCACAGCACACCATGTATGGACAACTTTCTATTTGAGGGGTTAAAAAACTCTAACCCTTTTCAGTGGAAACGACTTGTATACTGGTTACATCATCTATGTTGTTAAATTAATAAATGTACCAATGCATTTGGTATAGTAAAGTCTAGAACATAGTGATGTGTATCTGCAGAATTAATGGCTTCCAATAGTTTCTCAACAGTGGTGTGATAAAATGTTTACTCACTGTGAACAATTGAGACCTGGGTGTACCATGAAGCCAGGTTTAGTGCTCAGTTTCTGTGAGTCCCAAGACAAGAGATCAATAGTGTCTTCCCCATTGCTTCTACAATGTTTAATCCAAGTTGCCCACTGGTCTCTTGAACACCAGGAAGACAATGAGGAATAAGCGGTTTCCCAACCAGCATTAATGGTTTGACATTTTGCGTTTCCATAGTCAACTTTGTTTGCCAATGAAATAATGGATGTGAAATTAACATGCTGCATTACAACATTTCCTTCATTTATGAGCCAAATAATTTTCTTAAGCTTCAAAGGGGATACATTTGATAAATTATCTCCAGTGTTACTATATAGCAAAGTAGCTGTTGAAACTAGAAAAAAATGATAGCATAATTATTGTTTATAGGTAGTATATTCTGTGAATTCCAATAAAGTATTCTATTTTCATCTAGATATAATCCTCTCTTTTCCAAACTGCACCTCTTCTTTTTATAATTTTACGTTGTACAACTGTAGCATAATCATAATAGGCTTCTAGCCTTTTGAAACATAATTTGCTTCTAATGAAGTGCTTCTAATGAAGCTATCTTCAGGTCAAATCTGGTTTACTGAATATAAAAACAACCAGATTGTATACAGTGGTACCTTGGTTTGCAAACACTCTGGTTTGCCTACATTTTACAAACACATCAAACCCGGAAGTGCGTGTCCCAGTTTGCAAACATGTTTTTGGATTACAACCCTTTTTTTAAAATTACGAACAACTTTTTTTGGGAGGCCCCATTGGCGAAAGTGCGCCTTGGGTTACAACCTGTTTTGGTTTACAAACGGACCTCTGGAACCACTGTACTAATAAACCTTTGCCACTGGGTCCCTTGTTTCACATGTGGTTACCACCGGCTTTGATTTCTCGTTCTAAAATGTGTTGTATTCTCTCTAATATGGATCTGCCCATTATTTTGAGAGCTTCAGAGAGAGTCCTGCTTTTAGATAATTTTTAAAAAATCTTTGTGTTGTAAAATCATTGGGAAACAAGGCAGAGTTTGTGCTTGCCAGAGCCTGCGCCTTTTAGAAGAATGTGTATGACTTGGTTCACTAGGAAAACACATTTATTATACCTGTTTCTGAACACTTATTAATTAATGATGACTTTGGACTCGCTGAATGAGGGAGAGTGTTGGGAGGCGCCAGCAGCGGAAGCCCGAGGGAAGAAGGCTCAGAGCCAGGGGATTGGTGGTGGGATGGCAACGAATGGTCAGAGGGAGCAGGAGCAGGAGGTGTCAGAAGCGGAAGAGGTGACAGGGTTTAGTGAACAGGAAGAGGCTGCAGCTGAGCACAGTTCAGGCTCCAAAGCAGAAGTGGAGGCTGGAGAGGAGAGGGCCCAGGAGACAGAGATGAGAAAGGCACCATAAGAAGCCAGGGAGTCTCCCCCTCTGGCTGCAACCAAAACATATGCATATTTTGCATATAAATATTTTTAATGAATTGTTTTACAATGTTTCTAGGCTATTCTTCTCATCTGAGAAGAACTCCTCTTTAGAAGAACTCTTCTAAAGTGACTTGCAGAATAGCAATTCAGAACACAGTATCTACTATCCCTTCCCACCAGCAATAAAACAGACACCCAACTGATAGTACAAACCCAGCTTGCCTTGAGACCAACAGTTAAAAGAAATCAAAGGAAAAGTCCTCCCTGTCAAGAGGAAGGTTGTTTGTGTGTAGACCACCTGAAATAGGTAGGTCTTTAAGGCCCTTTAAAAGATTTGAGAATGGTAGCGTTCAAATATTAGATTTTTTTTGCTTTTTTTTTTTTTTGCCCGATCACCCAGTTTATAGATCTTCCTAATCCGTCTACCATGCTTTGCCCATCCCAAAAAATTTGGTGCCGCATGCAGAATCGATCAACACTCTAATGACTCCTGGCTCTAGAGAACTGGTGGACCCAACCACTTATATAAATACAGTCATACCTCAGGTTACAGCCGCTTCAGGTTGCGGTTTTTTTTGGGGGGGTTACAGACCGCTGAAACCCAGAAGTACCGGAATGGGTTACTTCCGGGTTTCAGCGGTCACGCATGTGCAGAAGCGCTAAAGTGAGCTTTGCGCATGCGTAGAAGCGCCGAATCGCAATCTGCGCATGTGCAGATGCGCAGACGTGGGTTGCAAATGTGCATCCCGTACGGATCACGTTCGCAACCGGAGAGTCCACTGTACTGTCTTTTTCTATGTATAACACGCCCCCATGTATAAGGTGACCCCTATTTTTTGGGAGCGGACCAAATTTTTTTGGGGGGGGATTGTTGTTGAGCTTTTTTTTTGGGGGGGAGATTGCCCAGAGTTATTGAGCTTTGGGGGGGGGGCACTGCCGCCAATCATTCTATAGCCTGATCACCACTGCAAATCACACACATCACCACAGACACTAATCGTCAGGACACTCACCACCAAAAGCCCCCCCATGCACTCAACGCAACCACAGCCGATTGGACGTGTGCCTCACCACTGGCCTAAAACAACATCCAATTGACACAGCCAATTATCAGCAGGCCTTGCTGCAAGCAACCAATCACACGCCCAATTGCCACTGCCAATCTCATGCTGGCTGCTGCCACCAATCACCCCCTCTGATATCCGTGTATAAGATGACCCACAATTTTCGCCTATTTTTTTCTAAGAAAAAAATATTGTCTTCTACACAGAAAAATACGGTACATGATTTTATTTGTGTGCTGCCTTTCTATAGTTCCAAATCAACCTCAAGGAGGCTTACAACATGAAAAACACATAAACACAAGAAAAGTAGCCATTAACAATAAATAAAGCATCGAAAGACTAACAACCAAATTCCACATATATCACAATAGGAGCTAAAATACAGATACACAAAATGAATATCAAGAACAGCAATACACCTTCCCCCCACCGCCCACCAAAATCCCCTAAGCAATACCCCAGGTCTTCTAGGACTTACAGCCAAGGTGGTATCATTTACCTCACAGTTGTGGAATCTGTTTTATTCTACCTCTGCTTCTTGTTCTTTGGTGAGGGACTTCATAAAAAAGTTTTGGTAATTATATAACAGAATTACATCTCTCAACATATTTGCCAACATTCTTAAATAAATCTAAAAGGTTAATGAGGCAGGACATTCCTTTGCAAAGCCCATGTTGATTCTTCCTCATCTGGGATTGTTCTTTTAAATGTTTAATAGGTCTATGTTTAAGAATTCTACCAATTTGCTTGGAACAGGAATTAGAACAATAGCTCTGATATTCTGGACCCCACCCCTTGCCCCTCTGAATCCATTAATGAGACCAATTTCACTGACCACAAGTTGTGAATTTTTGTTAGAAAACTGGGTGATTGGGCAAAAAAAAAAAGCAAAAAAAATCTAATATTTGAATGCTACCATTCTCAAATCTTTTAAAGGGCCTTAAAGACCTACCTATTTCAGGTGGTCTACACACAAACAACCTTCCTCTTGACAGGGAGGACTTTTCCTTTGATTTCTTTTAACTGTTGGTCTCAAGGCAAGCTGGGTTTGTACTATCGGTTGGGTGTCTGTTTTATTGCTGATAATTTCAGGCTTGATTTTTGGAAGGACTCTCTTCTTATGCCATCTGGACCTGATCACCTACATAATCTATCATTTTTATTAGTTAGCCCTCAAAATTTCATCTCTCATCTACCCTTAATTTGATTTAGCTCAGGCGTTCTCTCTGAAAAAAGTAGTTCAGAGACTAATGGCGATGCTTACATGTTCCTTTATGAAACTGCTTGAAGACAGGACACTAAGATGTATTGTGTTACGCTGAAAAATGGAATGAAACAATGGGTAATGTTGGGAACATTCCCAGCCAAATGTAGGATCCAGAATAATAGACTGTGTGTTCTATGTCAGAAGGTTAATATTAGAAGTTATGGGTTGTATTCAATGTAGTGCTAAAGAGATCGTTTTGTCAGCACAACCATTTTTGTTTGTCTGAAGGAACAATATATTCTGCGCTTCCTCAGTGTATTGTTCTAGGGGGTCTCCTGACCCTCTGGAGCAGATTTGGGGCTGGTGCATGAAGGAGGAGAATGGAAACAGTCTTGTTATCCTAGAAGCTAGCATTGTGATGGCTTTTGTTAGTGCAGTGGTTAAACTGAATACGTATTAAAGTGTTACTTAGAATGTTAGAAGCCCTTATTTCCATACTAAGAAGATTGCTTCCTACAGAGGTGGGGACATTTCCTGTAGAGTCACTGATACTTTCAGTTAATAACGATCAAAAGAAATAGCATATCCTGTTTAGATTTCTTGGCATGGAAATAGCGTGCATTTTGATTCTATCTTAGGTATTCCAGCTGGAAGATGTCTAGGTTGCAGTTGTCTGCCAGCTTACAGGTGGTATAATTCACACTCCTAATCATCTTGGAGGAAATAACCAAGCTGCACTTCAAGCAAACAAAGATGTTAAAGAAAATTGTTTTGGCTTTTTACAACTTGTTTTACATTTAGTTAAATTTATAGCCTGCCGAGTTTCAAAAATTGCAGCGAACGTGGAAGCCATGTGAGGTTGTTTGCCTTACATATCCACCGAGGAAGGAAATTCAGGATATTTTGGCAAAGTAAATGGAATCACTGATCTTTGAGGGTGGGGAGGAGACAACTATAAATCATCTGTGCCTTGGAATAATGAATGCATCACTCAACGTAATCATGGGATTTTACTTATCTGGGCAGTTACAAATGTACCTTCAAACAGCTTTGAGTCTCCAAATTTGGAAGTATGATAAATATGAGAGCTGCTCTTATTGGATTAAACCAGTGGTTGCAACTGATCCAACCTCCTGTCTCTGATAAGAGCCAGTATACAATGCTTCACGAAACAGTGGTGGATAGAGGAAAAGCTGGAGTAATTTATTCATTCCCATTTATCTGCAGGGTCTGGTAGCCAGAGGTTAGCAACACCTATATAGGTGTTCTGTGATGCTTTTTTTGTGTGTGGAGGGGGGGAGGGATGTATTGTTTTCTACACAGTGTACTTGCTGAGGCTATAATATGATGTGGAAGATACGGGTATGTATCTTTTGCCATTGTGTGTGCAGGCATGTGTAAAAAGAGCTGAGGAGGCAGTTCTCTGCAGCAAAATGGCACAAGGGGACAGGCTTAAAAGGTCATTCGTTCCTTGCACTGGACTATTCACATGAAGTTAAGCCTCAGCAGTAGCTTTGAGTGCATGTGTTTTAAAAATCTCCCTCAAAGAAAGGAGAAACTACATGTAATGAGCAGTGTTAAATATATAAGCTAGGTGCCAAATGGCTCCTTAAACAAAGGTTACAGTTGCCAAAATGGAATGTCTAGTTGCCATTTTCCAAATGGTGAACTGACTGTGATTTATTTTCAGCATCTGGCTAGTTCAGAAGTTTAGGTTAAAAACTCATTAGAACTTGAAGAAAAATCACTTGATCCAAGGACAGTCCACATATATATTGGCCTATTCTGACCTCTTTTTCTTAATGGTGAGTGCTCCTTCTAAGGCTGAACAGGGGAAAAAAGCATTTAGGTTCCCGAAATCCATTCCAATTGTACAGATAAAATATAACAGATAGAATTCTACAGGATGTGTTGCTAGTGTGTGAAAACAGTCCAGATCCAATGATCCCCAGGCATGTACATCCAGATGGTAGAGATGTCAGGCATCCTAGCGCCCAGGCATCTTCACTTGGTCACAGGTGGCCAATAGCCAGGAGCAAAATTTGCTTGGCACCTGGCTAATTTTGAACTTCGATATTGAGCAGTTCCAACCTAGATGTCATTGAGCATTTGCGTTAGCTTGAATTAACTTGCACCATTGGTTTCAATTGTACATAGTCATGAGTGACATTAGTGGGATAAGAGCCATAATGATTGTGATGGTCAGGTTTGAGCATTCTGACTTAAATTAAAAAACCCACAGACAGCATTTCTACATTTGTTTCCTTTATGCGTATTTTACTTAAGTTCATCTCGAGAAGAATTAAATTCTCACCATTTGTTTCCAGCACAGCGATATCTGAAATGCAACCATTCTCAGAATTCCTGGTAAGACTGAATAAATAATCTTTATTGCAATGAATAAATAGGGAGGAGTGTCGTTACAAAAAGCCTGGAAGTTCAGGCCGCCTGTAGAAGAAAAATGAAGCCATGGGAAAGAAACAAGGAGGAAGTCCACATATTTCTGTAATTAATATTATGTTAACTAATTTCTGAATTATGAAAGAGCTATTGCAGTGACCTCTAGAGCAGTTCGGTACTTCATTAGTTTTCCATGATTACTGTTGTTAAAGTGAACATTGAATGTGTCAGTTATAAGTGGCCCCATCCATAGGTGCATCGTCTACACAATAAAGTATAGAAGAAGACATATAGTAGACAGTGTTCTAAATGGCTATAATAATGGCAAGATCATTTATCTGAAAGCTGAGTCAAGTTGTTCTTTCCCAAAACATCGCTGAAGCACACAAGGGGAAGTAACATTTCTTTTCCCAGAAGATCCATGTTTAGTGGCAGAAATGTGCATGTCCTGAAAGAGAGAATGTCATGAGAATCCCCTTCTCGTCAACACTAGGAAGATGATGAATGTTAATGAGTTGGCATGCAAAAGGAGGAAGAGCTCTTTTGGCACTATAAAAAGCTTTTTTAAAAAAACTAGACTTAATGATGTGCAGCCCCAACATTTGTACTTGTTGCGATGGAAAGGTTTCCAGTCCTACAAGTTAGGAGAGGGTCAAGGAAGAGATCTCACTTCTGGGAAGCATCGAACAGGAGGAGTGGGAGGGCTGCTTGGGTGCAACTCCCCCCAGTTTTTCTTTCCTATTAGAACAGCAGTTAGATCCCCCAGTGAACTCTCTGAGTGGGATCATTTGCTGAGTACTTGGGGAGTGCTAGTTGACCTCTTTCAAGGACTTTGCTACTGGTCAGACCATGATAATGGGGAGCTCTGTATCCCCCTACGTTCAGACCACCTCTTATGTCACAGGGCAAAAACTACACCATGAAGGATGAACCCCGCCCCATGACCTCCTAAAGTGGTGTTCTCCTTTGGTTGACCCAACTACTTACAACAAGTATGGCCGCAATCAGCTGAGGCTCGGGGCCACGCCAATGCAGCCCACAATCTCAGCTGCAAATATTCAGGCCAGTGGCGGAACAAGTTGCAAGCAGACGGAAAGCAGTCAAATCAAACAAGCTGCTGGCAGTCAGATAAAAACAAAACAAAACACTCTTAATGGAAAGACATAAAGCACTCTTGCTGGCAAGAGGAGATCCACTTTTGTGAACACATGCTCCTTCTCTTTCCTCACTCCAGATAAATTTTCACCTCCTTTCCATTTCTCTCCCAAGGTTAACCATAGTTTCATGTTAAATGATTAATGCCAGGACGAAACACTATGTTAGAGCAGTGTTTTGTCAAGTTACCCAGCAGTTGGGTTAATGTTGATGTTGATGTCACAGTTCCATTATATCATTTGAATATTTTATAAACATATGAGCATAAACGTATTAGCCTTCCTTGGCAAGTTTTGTCTTTCAGTAGGAGTGTCCACAGCTGCTTAGATGTCTCAGAGGTGTTCCATTAAACCTATAAATACTTTATCACAAGTAAGAAACTCACTTATTATTGAAGGCAAAAGAGGCCACTGATTTTTTTATGTGCAATCTATGCTAACAGCGGGATACTTGAGGCCAGGCATTGTTTTCCAATGTGGTTGGGAGTTATTGAATAGTACTTAAACTAGTTGAAATGTAAAGCTAAAGAGTTTTGTTTTATAGAAACCCGCTGAATGAATTCAATTCTAATTTGGGATACACATAATGTTGGTTGTACTGTAAATCTGACATAATCCTGTTGTAAATATCAGCTCGTGCCAGAGGTATGTAGAATCAAATTTTGTTATTGGATTTTAATGGCACAATAATAGCACCTGTTGCACACTGGGGTTCAGAAAAAAGATTTGCAAATAAATCAGTTATTACAAATGCACAATAAGTATCCAGTGCTGTCTGTAATCCAAAGGATATAAAAGCCCTTCAGTGCTATCCCTGGCTTCTGCTTGTTCAGGGAGTAGAGAGCTCTTAAACACTGGTGCTAGAAGTAGGATTATTGTTGCCTTGGAGAGAAACTGAGCTGGTGCAATTGAGCTAGAATGGAAGAAATGAACAGCAACACTCCTAGCAGAAATCAGTACATCCCAGTAGCAAGTGGAGGCTTTTCAGCATTGGCTCAATGAAGACTTTAAAGCAAGCCTAGACAGCAGAGACACATCTCAAATACAGCAGAAGCAAAAATCGTATCCCTTACATCTGGGGATGAAAGCCTTGTTGGAACAGAATTTACAAGGGCTTAAAATTCACTCGGAAGCCTGGCTGCAGAGAAGCCAATTGGAGTTGTTGAGGGGATTCATGAACTAGATGAGCAGCTGACTAGCTTTGGATAGAAAACATTTTAGCCAGTAGCTGAAAATCAGCAGGCTTTGGTTAGCTTTGGAACTTGCAGGGATAAGTTCTATCAGAACTAGAAACTTCTGGGAAAAGAAATTGCAGGAGGTAAAGCAGCTTGCAGTCCACACTAGGAGCAGATTGATCGGAGAGGGACTAGTTGCAGTGTGGAGCTATGCGCAAAGAAAAACTCTCACAGACTCTTGTACCCCATGTATATCTGTAAAGGCTTTGGTGGAGGAATGTGTCCCAGCCCTCACGGCCAGACAAAAGAACTCAAAACTCCCAGCTCTAGTTCTGTCAAAGGCTTTGATGCTCAGGTCATATTGGAACGTAAAGCCAACCACAGACTACAAGATACAGCATAACAAGGGGTTAAGTGCAAGCTAAGACACCGATGCAACAAGTAACAAGTCCCTCTGTGGGTGGCCAAAGATATTTGCTCAGCAGGCACCTGGAGTACTGGGGCTATGCAAGTCTTTCTGTTGGCACTGCACCCTTACAGATGGGGGTGGAGTCAGCGTTGGCTCAGCATCAGATTAGCTGTCTCCCCCAAACAGCACAAATGCAAAATCGTTAATGACTCAATATGGTTGAATTTTGTTTTGTTGATAGCGGATGCCTTCCTTGATTTGATTTATTTGCATTTCTGTGCCACATTTCGTTCAAATGAATTCGAAAGCGGCTTACAAACAATAAATAACAATGGCATAATAGAACGTAATGGAACATCACAAATACAGCATCAATCATATAGAATAATTAACAAATCAGCAATAAAACAATTACAGTCTATAAAACACTGTTGTTGTTCCCTTGTTAACGTCACAATTAAAGCAAAAACCTTTAACATCAGAAGCAAGAATATTAACTGCAAAAAACTGGAAAAGTGAAACAGTATCAACAACAAAAAAGAGTGACATGAGAGATTATTTGATTACCTTGAGTTGGCAAAAATGACGGATGCAATTAGGGGACAGTCTAAACAAAAATTTCAGAAAGAGTGGGGAAAGTACAGAGATTATTTTTTAAAAAACAGTGCCCTCAAATTAAAACCTGGACTTGCTTCGAATAATTTTTGTGAAACAAAATATGGTTTACAAATGCAACATATGGAGAAGGGTAGAAAAGACGAAATGAGAAAGAAACAGTTTATCAAGTTTAAAATCAGACCCGCATTGAGGAAGAAGGAAGTCTATTAGAATAGAATAAGAACTAAAGATTGGATAACATAAGTCCATGTGCATATACTTGCGGATTTATGGATATATATTTATCATTTATTTTGTGTTTTATTTTGTAGTTTGTTTTCTAAGTGTCATGTGTGTATGTGCTGTAATAATAAGTTAATAGTAAGTATTTATAAAAAATAAATAAAAATAAAGCAAAAATCTTATTATCTGATTAATAAGTCAATACAGAATCTATAATCTATGAAACACTATCAATATTGCCAAAATAGCAACTGAAAGAGAAACTGTAAAATTCATACACACACTCTCCACACCCCCATGACCCATAATCTTTCACTTTATTCAGCTCATTAAAATACACATAATGTCTGTGGCAGCAGAAACTCCCTTCTGAAGGTTCCCCGAGCTGGTGGTGGGACAGCACTGGTGAAACCAATCACCTCCTGATGGCAAACAGAGTCTCCCCTCACGGTTGTTCCTCTGGGAACAGTTCCCTTATGAAGGCTTCTAGGGCCGTATGGTGGGGAAGGCATTGTGGGAAAAGCTGGTCAACACAGAGTCTCTCATCCCTTGACAGTAAATTACTTAAACATCAGAATCCATTGTTTTGTATCTCTATCTTATCTTATCAAGGATTTATTACTTATCTATGATCATAAGATCTCAGAGGGGGTTACCGCATAATAATACATTGTTAAAATCAGGGTGTTTAAAAAAGTTACACCAGCAAAATAAACTATCACAACTATCAAATACAAGGGCAAAGATGTGCATCTTAAGTATACACTGGAAAGTGCATAATGAAGATGTCAGACGTATCTTTGCAGGGAAGCTATTCCACAGCTTAGGGGCTGCCACAGAAAATGCTGGCACCTCCCAAATTTGTAAGGGTGGTGGTACAAATTCTGACTTTGTAAGCAGCTACTTTTACAAAGTATCATCTTGTGCATTCTGAATTTTTGATAACTTGTCCATTTATCATCTTTTCCTGGGTGAGTTGCGGGCTGTCAAGTATATTCTAGGCACCAGCCTTTATTCTGAGAGGGTTGAGGTTATGAGTTTGGTGTTCTTGATTAGCACGAAGGGACCTATTGCTATAGCTGTTCCTGACAAACTTCATTAATATTCAGGGTCATGGCAAAAGGACTTTAATATTCCCCAGTTTTCTGAAATCCCCTCTTCAGCCTTGGAATGTGGCATTAATCAGAACCTTGAATAGGGACAGAGAGCTAGCCATAAGCAATTGCTGTTTGAATCAGACAGTGAGAGTCAGAGAGGGAGGGAGGGACTGTTTGCAAGTGAGCTGAGAATTGAATGAAGTTGAAATGCTTGAGGATGAGTTTCTGTCTTTGGGAATCTGATGCAAGAATAGAAGTTGTGCAGTCTGTTCTAGGAGACTATTTGCTTTCAGCGTGCTCTAAATCTATATTTGCAATTGCAACATGCTTTATAAAGTTCAGCTCTTTGGCAACTGTGTTCAGTTTCTGACATTTATTCAACTTATGAAGTATACAATTTGGAAAAGGAAAATCAAACTTCCTCCCCTTCAATATACCTAGAAACAGTAAGCAGGAAAATTATATAATCAAATTCAGTTTAAAACAACATTTAATATTTTATAATAACAAATACAGTTAATTCAACTGAATTTGCTATAACACTAGATCAGCCTTTTGGTGATTATTATGTACTTGAGTATCCACATCTGAGAACAAAAAACAAAATGTGATGTTATCCAGAGATTGAGATTATCACCCTTTAGAAAAATGCAGTAATGTGGAGGTTGTGCTCTTGGTGCCTGGGAATGCCCTTTTTGGCATCCCCAGGCAGTGGCACCAGTCTATGAGCTTTCAGGTTTTTTTAAATAAAAAAACCCTAAGTATCTAATCTTCCTGGAAAGAAAGTTGTGAAGCAAAATGTGCAGGTACTCTTCTAAGTGATTTCTGTGAAATAAGCCTGACAGGCTGCTCCCACCTGTCAGTGTTTTTAGCCATTGGCTAAAGTTGGAACTGTGATTGCTGTGCACTGTTTGGACACCAGGCAGTAGGAATCCTGGGGATTCTAAAGAGCTCTTTCACCCTTCCATTTAGTGCACCTTTCCTGCTTATTTTCTAGTCCTCAGAATCTCTGTAGTGTACCCTTCTCTTTTTTCTAGCAACCAAGATGCATTTTCTCTGTGGTAGGTTCTTCTGAGATCAGGTAAAGTCAGGCTTCCTCAAACACAGCCCTCCAGACATTTTGAGACTACAATTCCCATCATCCCTGACCACTGGTCCTGCTAGCTAGGGATCATGGGAGCTGTAGGCCAAAAACGTCTGGAGGGGCGAGTTTGAGGAAGCCTGCTAGAAGTTATTTTCTTCAAATATGACTACACAATAAGTGAGTAGGGCTGTTAAAAATTCCCCCACTCCTCCCCCCGATAATGGCAAATGCATTTTGTGGAGGCTTATGCATGCCTCCTGCTGTGAAGGAGCTAAATAATAGGCATTTATTAAGAATTTATTATATTGTTAACTTATGATGCAATGCTATAATCAAAAATAAGTTCCTTTGCATTTAATAGGGCTTACACCCTAGTAAGACTACGCAGAATGGCAGCCTAGACTTTGGCATTCCCTTTATCAGCATAAGTTCCACAGGCTAAGTCTTTTCAAGTATGGGAACAGAAGTAAGGGAAAAACAGTACTCTCTTTAATGTTGTGTTAGCCATGCCCAAAGCAGCCATATTATATTATACTGCACCCCCAGGACAGCCATTTTATGACTGGTGCCCACAGCACTCTCAGAAACTGAAATGTACCCATTGGCTTTGGTTCTACCTTAGTAAAGGGCAGCAAGTTATAAAGGGAACAGTGTAATTTGTGTTAGAGTCTTTTATCGTTTCTCTGGGGACAGTTCGTACATCTGCAATATGGCTGGCTGGATGAAATGGGTATGACCAGAGGAAAGGTACAGGAAGCAATTTATGGGGACCTGATGTACATGCTTGGACTGGTAACAATGACTCAACTGCTAAACAACACTTTTTTCACTCAGGAACCAATCATGCAACAAGTTTTGAACAAGGATACTCAGTGTGGCTGAGCTAGAGATACAGTGGTACCTTGGGTTACATACGCTTCAGGTTACAGACTCCACTAACCCAGAAATAGTACCTCAGGTTAAGAACTTTTCTTCAGGATGAGAACAGAAATCGTGCTCCAGCAGCATGGCGGCAGCAGCAGGAGGCCCCATTAGCTAAAGTGGTGCTTCAGGTTAAGAACAGTTTCAGGTTAAGAACGGACCTCCGGAACGAATTAAATACTTAACCTGAGGTACCACTGTAGTTGGCTGCTAATACTCTACTGACTTGACCAGCTGTGGATAATGTAGGCTAATTGGTCCTGATGGCCATAGATTTGGGTTGCTGGAGGATAAAGTATGAAATGATTTCTTCTGACCTTCTGTATAACTTCCTGAATCAATCTGGGGTTTCAGAAGACTGACACAATAGTAATACTTTGTCTCACATTGCCTTCCCATGATCTCACTTGCCTAGTAAATGCATCTCACACGCAACTTATTTCATTGCTTGTGTTTCTCAAAATATTAACATTCAGTAATAAAGTTGTTGTTTTTTAAAAAAACAACCTCATATTTAATTCAAATTCAGGTTAGCCACTGAAGTCACTTATTGAACTCCCTGCCATCTTTAAATATAGCTGCCCACCTCAACTGTGCTTGTGGCACAAAGTCATCAGACTCATAAACTGACAGCCCCCTAGACTCAGTTATGCCCATGCTTTCCTAAATTTCATGACCTTTGATCACACTTTTTTTTTTTGGCACTGACAAAATCAGCCATTAATCTGCATTAGGGTTTAGAGACAATATTATCACTCACAGGTAAACTGCATTGCACTGCTCTGTCTTAGATCCATAATGGAAAGAAGGTCAAGGCTGCTTTTCTGATGATTGCCTTGAAAAAGCAGCTCAAAGGCATTAAGAGCTTTTTGACAGCTCCCTGTGTTGTCTTGGTGTCTAACGGGCTTTTTTCTCCTTTGTACTTATGTACTTTGGTTTTTGTCTTTTTAAAAAGACTGCTTGCTTAATTTCTACAACTCTTTGCCCACCTGCTCTCTCCCTCCCCTCCTCCCTCTCTTCCCTCCAGTGGACTGTGTACGATTCCTTCCTGATCCCTTTAAATCTGGCGCAGACGTGCTGTTTGTTTCGGTGGTGCCTCATGGGTTAAAACTCCGGTATGATGTTAGGTTAATCTCTGACAACTCCTTCAGTGCACAGAGCCATTGCACCACCACGTAAGGCTTTTGTTGTTGTTGCAAACATCCGCAGTCTGTAGCAGGTGGAACAATAACCAAGCAACTCGCCCCCCCCCCTTTTCTTGCTGCTGCAGACTGCTATCCAAATATAACCTCTTGCTAGAGAACCACCTGACAAGTCTTCAACAGCAGTTTTGCATCTAAAGCGGCTGTTTATGTCTTCCCTATCTGTGCTTTCAGATTACAGAATGTGCAGGGGTTTTTGGGTGGTTTTTTTTTTTTTGCTGCTGCTGCTGCTTCTGCTGCTGCTGTTCACTGCAGAACTCAGAGCAGCTAATTCTTCCATTTGTCACATTATGGAACTGGTTCCCCACAGAGGCTTTATACACACTCAGATTAACTCCTCAGTAGCTTCCCTTTTAATGCTGCCTTTTTAAATAGTGCTTGAAACCTGACTTTTCTGCCCTGAACTGAACAGTTGTAGTGTTTGTTTATTATTTAGGGTTGCTGTTGTTTTAAAAAAACCTTTTACTAACATAATGAAGGTTTGGTCTGTTTTGTACTGCAGAATAGTTGTTTATGTGCAATCCAGCTTTTAAGAGGGCATGAAAAGACTAGCCTGCCAAGATGGAATAAGGAATCTTGTGTGTATCAGCTGTGAGTATTGGCATCAAGATGACACATGGAAGGTGCATCAAGCCTATATACCAAATAGGGGCAATCTGAGTATTTATTTTAATTTATGTCCTCTCTTGCCCTAAGGGTGAGAAGGAAATGATTATAAAGCAAATATAAAATATTTTACTAGAATAACAAATCCATTTAAGCAGTCACAAAAACAACAGATAAAATCAACTACTCCAGAAACTAACCTGAATATTGCAGCATTTGTGAAGGGCTCTCAAATTTGGAATACTCATTCATGTAGCTGCATGTATGAGTGGCAGCTTAAAATGGAACCATGTGGGTAAATCTCCATGTGGTAAGTTATTTGTGTGCAAAAGTGTTTCCCTGTGCTATTTGTGCCATTTTTGTCATGCCATCACAAACACACATCCTCCCTAAAGGAAGTCTTTGTTGACAGCTCATCAGCTATATGGTTTACCATGTAGACTTGTACCCATGCATATAATTAGCCACCCACATATAAACTGCATGCAGATTCAATTAATATGTTTATTTCCAGGCCATTGGTTTATTTAAAAAAAAATTAGGGAAATTGCACCATCAATTAAATACCAGCTTTGAGAGATTTTTGGTGGGGAAATGGTTCTATTTTTGATCGAGCTTCTGTGGCTGCTAATTTCTAAAAACAAACAAAGCCAAGAGAAACAATTGTGGATGAATGAATGAAACTTTGTTTGTGTCAGCCATTGGCCATAGCAACAAAAGAACATTGCAGTATACACAGAACAAAATAAAAGTCAATTATATAAATTGTGGAAAAATTGTTGCCTGATCTGGTCTGGGTTTTTGCCAGGTCTCCAAGGAAAGGAAGGTTATATGTACACATTGAGGCTCCCAATTCAAACTATAGATGAAGGAATTCTACTTTTGGCTGTTCTCTTCCTGTTTTTTAAAAATACTCTGTGCAAATATAAAACTAATATAACAGAGTTCTGTTGTTGTTTAAAGTGGCTACCGTTATGAACTGGATCTTGATGTGCTATATCCAGGGTAGTTTTTATTTCAAAGGTGGGCAATATTTAAAAATAAAATTCCATCATCTGATGTTGATTTTGAACCCAGCACTACCAAATTCTGTATGTGTAGATGCAGCCTTCATCTTCTTGGAGGCTTAGCAAAGGCCCAGTTTATTTCTGGGATTTGGTCATTTGGGAGATTTAGACTGACCAAAGCCTGAGGTCAGTCAGAAACTGTACAAGCCAGCAAACCACACTTAGTGGTGAATTGCTGCACATGTTACCAGGGTTATTTCTCACCAAGATACAGTTATTTTGAGGCCTATCTTTAGTTGCTATGCACAGTGTAATGTTTTCTTATGATTCACCTCAGAATTTGATTCAAGATTCTTCAGTGACAAATCACAGTGTCCCCCTCAACTGTGTTAATCTTATTTGTAAGAAGTCTTGTTACAGAAAAAGCTTAATCGTTAATAGTAGGAGGAAGGATTTCTTTAGAATTGTAAGACTAATTGTAAAAGGAGTTACTTACCGTACATGTAAAGGAGAATGGATTCTCAGACTTAGTAGATGTCTGAAAGGTAAGACAAGAATGAGAATGCTACTGAGAACAGCAATGTGCACTTTTTTGGTGTGTTTAATCATTTTAGTGAAAAGTAATACCACTTCTTTAGCGTCTCACGAAACCTTGTACAACTGGTGAGGAGCCCTTTATTATGCCTGATGCTTCCTCCTGGAAGACTGATCATATAATTCGATCTGTTCCTTTTGTGCTGATATTTCACCTGATAGAGTGAGAATGTAGCTGACTTTTTCATCAGCAAAAGATGTACCAATTCAGTGAGGGGTCTCCTAGAAGTTAGCAAGAAGAGTCACATTTTCCCCAAAGCAGCCATAAATCTATTGGAGATCTCCTCCCTGGAAGACAGTAGGTTTAAATTCCAGTAGCCTAATTAAATGTGCATCAACTGAAGACTGGAGGAAAAATGTGAAATGTTAGAGGTATTAGCAAATTGTGAATTGAGAGGTAAGAGCCATAGCTCAGTGGCAGAATTCATACCTTGCAAGCAGAAGGTCCTGGGTTCAATCCCTGCATCTCCAATTAAAGGATCATTAATAGCAAGTGACCTCTGCCTGAAACTCTAGCAGGCCACTGCCAGTCAGACCTATATGGGCAAATTATCCAACAAAATATAAGGCATCTTCATATGTTCATTATAGAAAATGTTCACTAAGATTCTATGTTCAAACTAAGACATCCACTGAGCTAAATGGGCCCAAGATAAGGGTATTCTCCCTGTGTTCCTGAGTAGATCCAACCTTGCTAACATTATCTTGAGAGGCCAGGCAGATTCTTAAGCCCGTATTGCTACTGTGTTTGTGAGAGCATCTCCCCCCCCCCCACTTTTCATCTCAATTAGCATGCAGCTACATTAATAGTCTGAGTAGGAATCCCATGCATCCAGTGGAACATTATTTATTTATCTTTTGCTTTGAATAAAAATTTGAGTTAAAATGTACAATTGGATTGATTAAAAAATAAGTTGGATAACAAATGAAAACTAATGGATTGAGTTAACCCCGGATATAATTCCATTTTAATGCTGAATGAACCAATTTGGCTTAGTTTCATATTTTCAGGCCCTATTGACCCTTCATTCCTGCCTAATATATTTCCTGTCAATGACTAACTCATGTCCCATTGATTTCAGCGAGTCTGTTGTAAGTATGCCTTAGGGGTGAATTCAGTTTTGCATTCGTCTGATCTGCTTGCCAGACAGAATGATGCTTCCTTTCCGTCCCCCAAGCGCTGTTCTTGGGGTTCTCCTGACCCTCCGGATTGGATTTGAGGGGCCAATTTTGCTATAGACTGTGTACATCTGCTACAGCACTCAGTTGGTTCTGTATCTAAGTCTTATCAGCAAACATAATAGCACGCAATTGCCAGAACTAAAATGAAAAGTATTATTTTAAAGGATCTGTCCTTGCTGGTCAAATGAAGAAGTAATTAGATCCATGGACTGAAGATTCTCTACCACTTTTATGAGTAGCCATGTAGGAAGGTTAGTATCTGCAAGTCAAGGATTTCATTCTACTTCCCTTGCATGATATTACATGGCCCAAACAAATGAGTATTTCCATCCCTGTTCAAGGTTTTAATAACCACGAGTTGCGTTGATGGCCATTAGCTAGGACCTAACTCACACAAGCAGCAGAATGAAGTGTGTATGAAGTGGTTGAATTTTGGATGATTGAATAACTGTAACTCTTCTGGTTGCAGTTGGGATATAACTTTCTCCTACATTAAAAACTACCTGTAAGTTTAAAAAAAGAAGGAAAAAAAGAAGGAAAAATGAACAGTAGGAATAAGGATCTACTTGATCCCTCTTCCTTCTGTGTAGGTTTTATGCTTTCCTCCCCTTAAACAGAGTGGGGAACGTTCAAAATCTGATTCCTCCAGACTTTAGCTAGGATTATCACAGTCCATTCGACCATTTCATAACTCTACAGCATTATTATGTTGTCTGAACTGACCCAATATTAAATCTCTTTAAAAAGGATTAAACATATTCAAGGAAGATAGGTCCTGTAATTTTCATATACCGATACAGAGGCAACAATAGGAATAAGCAACAAGGGATAGCCGTATTCTCATTTTCTGTGTTTGAACTTTCTAGAGATCTCTGACTGGCCATTACTAGAATCATAATTTTGAAATAGATGGATCTGGCTCTCACCCACAAGGCAATTCTTGCATTCTTAGATGCTGTATTAGAGAAATACTCAGGATAAAGTATATTCTTAATGTAGTAGACTAATTAGCATTCCAGGCACAAATTCCCTGAGGGCTGAAAAACTGAAGCCAAATACAAAATAGCTATACATTTTAAATTATTCAAACAATGAAGAACCTTTACACATTTAAGGGTTCTTTTATTTTTCATCAGGACTATAGAAGAATATAGTTTTTATTCAGACTTCACAAATTAGAAAAGAGCCTGTGCTGAAATCACAGAGAGCATGGGTTTCTTTAAAAACAAACACCAGCAACAATAACTAAGAATCCTGTGGCACCTGGGTGCAAATCCATGCATATTTTCCCATGATTAAGGCTGCAATCCCTCCCTCCAGTGATGTTGATGGATTGGGGACAGGCTATGTTATGTCCTTTCATTGGCAGAGAGATGTGCTAAAGTTGTGGGAGTGGGAGGGGGGCCTCTGCAGCAGTCAGAGTCCCAAGCTCCCGCTAGATATTCTCCCACTGGTGGTAGGCAGCAGCAAGCCCCCCAAATGGGGCATCTGGGGAGATGTGCTGAACCCTAAGCTCCGCTGAGCTTTCCATGGAACTGGTCCTCAAATTTCTTATACACCAGCCTAGACCAATCTCTCCACCTTATGCTCCCTAGCCCATGTTAGATTGTTTTGCTCACCTCTTTAAACTTACCGCTGAGTAAACATGCATAGTGTTGCGATAGCATAAGCTTCCCTGGGCTACAGCCTGTTTTATCAAATGCATGAAGTGCTCTCCTTGGTTTTATTTGCACACACATAGACAGCAAGTTTGTAAACCGTTTAAATAGAAACAGGAGGCGGAGAGCCATCAGAAAGGGTGCAAAACGAGATTGTCTAAGTATGGAGTTCCATAGCCTAGGTGCTACCACTGAGAAGGCTATGAAATGGACATAGCAGCAGTAGTTCCATCACATTTTAATGCATTGCTCAAGCGTATGTGAGCTAAGAATAGGGTGAGCCACTTACAGGAACAGTCACTGGCAGTAAAACTGTCTTGCTTCTTATGCTGTTTTAGCACATAGAGAGGACCAATTACTTTTTATAGTGCAAGGAATGGGAATCCTGTGGCTCTTCAGTTGTTATTGGACTTCATCTCCCATCTGTTCCTGTTAGCATGGCCAATTGCTTGTAAATCAGCTTTTTTGTTGTTGCCCAGTTGAGGTGTTGCAAGTATTTGTCTTGTGTCAGCAAGGAAGCTGAAATGAAATCAAGACAAATTCTTGTTGTAATGGTGTGGGAAGAAGGGAACAAACACTGGTAATCACTGGTGAAAAGGCTGAGTGCCTGAGTTTTGGATTTTGACCATGGAGAGCTGGGTTCAAATCATGGCTAGTCTCTATCTCTCAGCCCAAGCTACTTCAGTTATTTGTTATTGGGGATAGAATAGGAAAACATGTATTTAACCCTGAACTCATTGTATAAAGAGTGGGATACAAAAGCAGTCAATTCATAAATTCGTATTCAGAACAAATTAACTTAAGGATCATTTCCCCACATGCATTCATAGTTCATTATTCCTCTCAATGGAACTCCTTATGTAGTCAGGGATACCAGGGTTATGCTAAACAGCACACTTTCACAAAATGCCACGGTAAAGTCCTTGTGAAATGTAAAGCACAATGCAAACTGATGGTGCTACATGAGTCATACTAATGATATTCCTTTTAACCCAAGGATTTCTCTGAATAGTGTGGAACCCCAAAGACAGAAAAAAAAGAACAGCAGAATTAGCATGCAAAGGGTCACTTCACATTCCAACTCTTTCCTTGAATTAGTGGCTTTGAAAATTTATATGAAAACCACAGCTACAAGCCAGTGCAATTATGCTCCATTAAATGTGACATAATAAGGGATAACACTGCTAGATTTAGACCTCTATGTATAGTGTCGTAGAATTGTAGAATTGTAGTGTTGGAAAGGACCCCAAGGATCATCTAGTGCAGGGTTCCCCAAACTTGGGTCTCCAACTGTTTTGGATTACAGTTCCTATTGTCCCTGACCACAGGTCCTGCTAGCTTGGGATAATGGGAGTTGTAGTTCAAAAACAGCTGAAGACCCTAATTTGGGAAACCCTGATCTAGTGCAACTCCTGCAATGCAGGAATTTCAACTATATCAAACATATAAAACCATAGAATTGTAGAGTTGCATGTGGTGATAAGTGCACACACTTCTATTAGGGTTCAATACTCAATAAGTCCTCATCTTAATATAAGTTGACTATAAACAGTATCCAGTGTAAAAAGTGAAATGCTGTAAAATGCTGTCTTGGAATTGGTTCTTTGGGTGCTTCTACACTAGTCTCTTCTCCAGTACTGTCAACTCTTATAAATTCATTTTTTATAGAGAATCCAGTCAATGCTGTTGCCAAATGGTTGCTGTCCAGCATGTCTCAGTTGTCATTCTTTGTCCTTTCAGTTTTGATTTATGTTGATTTTTGTTGTTGTTGCTAACACAGTTGGAATCGTAAGACCCAGTTGCAGCAGAGAGGTCAGGCAAAACACTATGAAGGCTTTCCAGGACTCCTGTGTATTTAAGTTTTCATTTTTAGTATTTTACCTGCTCTAAGTTCTTCCTATTGATCATGGCTGGGTGATTTTTGATGGCCAGCCTTTTAATTATCCCTTGCATAGCTCCTCAGTTTCCTAGGACCAGCAAATTAACATTGGATGGGATCGCAGCTGGGAATAATTATTAGAGCAGGTTCTTGGACACAAGGAAGGACCACTTCCATCTAATTGCAGAAATACAATGTATCAGCACCCATTAAGATTTCTGGAGTGTGTCAGAACTCATGACTCAGGGACCCAACCAAGTACAGTGAAGGGCTCTGAAGTTCAGGAAGTTTCTTGAAGGGCAGAACTGTCAGTATCCTAACTAGAAAACGCAGCTCTGTCACCATCTTCTGACTTAGAAGGTAAGTCCTTTGCAGTTCCTCTTGTCTCCTGAGCCTTGCAGAAGTCAAAGACTAACTACTACATAAAGTGAGGTCTTGCCAGCCTGCTCTTCTGTAGCTGCTTCAGCCACCAGAAAACCTTGGAGCTGTCCAAGGTCCTGTTCTTGCTTACTCTTGGCTTGAACTTGATTTGTATCGGACACTGCTTACTTTTCTTGTGACCATCAAGCTCCCACAAAAGTGGACAGTGTATTAATTGTTGTTCACAGGTTTATCTGTGGAAGGTTTGGATTTGTGAATAAAATATAATTATTCTGAATAATGACATTCTGTAGAATCCATTTAATGTAAGCTTGATGCTGTAGATTTTTTAATGAATTTACAGGAATAAGCTATATGCTATTTAATGGAATCTATAGGTTGTTTTGTTTGTTGTAGCTCCTGCAGATTTTCAAGTGTATAATTTATTCAGGCAGATGCACTGTACCACTGTTATTCAGCAAATTAGAGTTTTGACATAATAGCATAGGGAATGTAATGGGGAAAGAAAATTTAAATTCTAAAGACCTTTAACAGTATTTTCTTATTCTCTTTCCCCCCACCTAAAGACCCATTAAATAATCTAAATCAGTATTGCCATATTGGGAATGGGTGGGGGTTGATTTTCTATTCCTGAGGTGTAGATAATGACAAGTGACTATTGACTAGAATGTATTTCTAGAATGTATTTAAGTCATTAAATAGGACAATGTTATCTCAAAGTTTGAGATAGGAAGTATTAAAGTTTACTTTATAACATATAGAGTAAGCACAAACTTTTCCTGTTTAATAAAGCTTATTATCAGAATAATTGTAGGTCTTTGTTGCTCAGATACTCAGTGTTTGAATTATACCCTAACACAAACTTAATTCTCTTAGATAAACCACTCATAATACTAAAATATTGCTGCATGTGTCTTTGAAAATCAGGGAAGGTGAAGAATACCAATGATGCCTAGCTGGTTGCTTAGTCCACAAGTCACACTGCTCCTTCGTTTTTTCTTTCTCTCCCAGTCTTCGCATGACAAAAGGCATAACTCTGCAACTGAAAAGGAAAGATTCCTTTAGGAATTGCTTTAGAGGCTCCCATTTGAGATTTCTGGTGCAATCTCTTATTTCCTAGTGGGAGTGACACCACTCGGGTCCTCTATTTTTGAGAGTTGGAAAGGATATTTCTGGGGAAATTACTTTGGAAAAGAAGTGATATTGTCATTGGTAGAACCGCAGCTCTGAGCAGCTTGTTTGGATAAACACTACCACAAAGATGTTTCTAAGGGTGTTTACAAATTACCTCTAGCTTCTGGGAGGAGCTGGGAAAATGCAGTTTCATTTCGGAAGCTAAATGGGAAAGGCCCTGGACAGTAGCCGAGTGGAAGGCCACCTGAGAATTCTGGTGGTTAATTTTGAAAATGCTGCCATGTCCTCATTATTTATGTGCTTTCTTCAAGTTTGGGAGTCTTCTATAATATGTTGGGAACTAATTGGGACCTGATTTCTGAAAGTATAAGAAAGGTAAAGCTAAAGGGATCCCTGACTATTAGGTCCAGTCGCAGACAATTCTGGGGTTGCGACACTCATCTCGCTTTACTGGCCGAGGGAGCCGGCATACAGCTTCCGGGTCATGTGGCCAGCATGACTAAGCTGTTTATGGCGAACCAGAGCAGCACACGGAATTGCCGTTTACCTTCCTGCTGGAGCAGTACCTATTTATCTACTTCCACTTTGCTGTGCTTTTGAACTGCTAGGTTGGCAGGAGCAGGGACCGAGCAACGGGAGCTCACCCCGTCGCAGGGATTCGAACTGCCGACCTTCTGATTGGCAAGCCCTAGGCTCTGTGATTTATTCTCTGAAAGAATAAAGCTGGAATTAAATGGAAACACAAGCCACATCCATGCTATACATTTAACACATTTTCACTATTCTAGGAACTATAGCTTGTGAAGGGTACTTAGAGTTTTTTTGGTGAGATCCCTTTTCCCCTTACAGAGCTACATATCCCTTACAGAGTTTCCAGAGGCCCCTGGAAAAGGGGTCTAATAGATAAACTACTCTGGGAATTTAACCTTTTTTGAGGGGAATAGGAGTCTCCTTACAACATTCAGACCCCATAACAAACTACAGCTTCCAGGATTCTTTGAGGGAAGCCATGATTATTAAAGTGTTTTCAGAATGCTTTATTTTTTCCCCACTGAATGTGGCTATAGAAGCAGCTGCTTGGACTGTATGTCTACATGCACCTGTAGGCTAGCACCCGTCTCCTGCAACATAAACATGCAACCACTTCCTCTGGCTTACGTACCGATCTTTTTCTGCATACCCTTTTGTGTTTTGTCAGGTTGCCAGTTGTTTATGGAACGAATAGGCGTATTGCTGTTTAGTCATTCCTTCACAGTGTAACCTGCAGACACTATTAAGATTCTGGTCTCTCCCTCTCAGCACTTGAACATTCAAAATATTAATGTGATGATATGGCTGTCAAGACTGTAAACCTGAAGGTACTTTACAATGTTTTTGATGCAAAGAAAGTTCTCCAGTCCACAGGTTACAGGTCTAGTTTCATTGTTATCTTAGGAGCTGATGTAGATAGGAACTACTCTTAACGTACTGTTTGCTTTCCAATGACACAGTCACCCTCTGTATCCAAATGGTGTTCAAAACTGGGCCATCTATGAAAAGAGTGTGGCATTTATCCTTGTCAGGGGCATCCAGGAAAAAGCTGATGGGTGTTGCCTTTGTTCCAGCTGCTGTAGGTCAAAATCCAGACTGCCGTTATCATTGTTATTAGTTGGGGAAAGACATGAAAGTTGGGTTGCTAGCCATTTGGGAAAAGGGGGATGGGGAAACTGGTTCTACAGAATCAATTGTTATGCATACAAGAAAGGAGTATAGAGGCTTGTCTCCACTTGTGCAATGGGATTTACCTCCCCCCCCATGCCCTCTCCCAAATCTGCTCTGGAGTTTACCTCCAGAGTAGATTTGGGGAGGATATATATATATTTGTGTGTATGTGTGTGTAAGTAGGTAGGTAGGTATAGGAAATCCTTGAATGGTTACTTAGTGATGCATTGGATATAAACTGTGCAAGTGCTGGGAATCTTCTTGAAGGAATGTGAAATTGTCATTGCCTATACCAGGGACGTGGGTGGTGCTGTGGGTTAAACCACAGAGCCTAGGGCTTGCCGATCAGAAGGTCAGCGGTTCGAATCCCCACGATGGGGTGAGCTCCCATTGCTCGGTCCCTGCTCCTGCCAACCTAGCAGTTTGAAAGCACGAAGTTCAAGTAGATAAATAGGTACCGTTGCGGCGGGAAGGTAAACGGCATTTCCGTGCACTGCTCTCGTTCGCCAGAAGTAGCTTAGTCATGCTGGCCACATGACCTGGAAAAACTGTCTGTGGACAAACGTCGGCTCCCTCGGCCAGTAAAGTGAGATGAGTGTCGTAACCCCAGAGTCATCCGTGACTGGACCTAATGGTCAGGGGGCCCTTTATCCTTTACCTATATACCAGGCCTACACAGCGCAATGACCCATGAAGCCGAATGCAGATGTGTGTTTCTGTGTATTTCTGTTGGTATCCCTCAGTTTCGAGAGCCAATGGAGGTCACTTCTGGGGGTGAAGTCAAACTGCTGTGTTAGCAGCACCAAAGTGACTTTCCTGGGGCACAAGCCTGGGCAGTGTGTATGGAGGTCCTGGGCTGCCCAATGACAAGACCACCCCTCTTGGTCTTGCTGCTACACTGCTGTGACCGAAGCCATGGTCTCCTCCAGACAAACCATGAACCCTGATTCAGATGATACACTAAGGCAATCCATTGCTTAGGTCACAGCAGTGTAGCAGCAGAAGATCTAAAAAAGGAGCAATGTGGCCATGATCTCCTCTCTGGAGCCCTTGTGTTCACACACTCATAATAACCTCAGTTTTGCTTATCTCTGTGTATGAATCAAGCCAGTACTGGAAAGCTTCCAAGATCAAAGTTCCCTATACATTTCCTCCCCCTAGAAACCGAGGAAATTCACGGGCCTGAGAAACATCACTGACCTCTTTGATATATTTTATTTGTTGGACCTTATGTCACCCTTCCTCCCAAAGGATGGCTTGCACCTCACTGCCAAACACAGGTTTGGCTAAACCTTATGCTTCCTAATTCTTCTCCTTCCCCACCTGCCTCCACAATCTGCAATGCCAACTTGCTTTTGAATTATGAATCACATGGGTGACCATTCTGTGTGAAGAATGGAAATGGAAAGAACATTTGTTCCTATTTTTAAAAAGTTGCAATTCTTTCATCCTATTTTGTAAAACCGTGACTAACAGAAAACACCAAAGAATTTGACTCATGTTATTTGCTTTTATGCAGTTTGCTACCACCTAGACAGCATCTTAAAAAGCAGAGACATCACCTTGCCAACAAAGGTCCTTATAGTTAAAGCTATGGTTTTCCCAGTAGTGATGTATGGAAGTGAGAGCTGGACCATAAAGAAGGCTGATCGCCGAAGAATTGATGCTTTTGAATTATGGTGCTGGAGGAGACTCTTGAGAGTCCCATGGACTGCAAGAAGATCAAACCTATCCATACTTAAGGAAATCAGCCCTGAGTGCTCACTGGAAGGACAGATCCTGAAGCTGAGGCTCCAATATTTTGGCTACCTCATGAGAAGAGAAGACTCCCTGGGAAAGACCCTGATGTTGGGAAAGATGGAGGGCACAAGGAGAAGGGGACAACAGAGGATGAGATGGTTGGATAGTGTTCTCGAAGCTACCAGCATGAGTTTGACCAAACTGCAGGAGGCAGTGGAAGACAGAAGTGCCTGGCGTGCTCTGGTCCATGGGGTCACAAAGAGTCGGACACAACTAAACACCACCACCACCACCACCCCTTATAATGCAGCTTTGGTTCATGAATCCTGGGCATTTAGGCTGTGTACACATGATACCTTTAAAGCACTTTCTTTCCCTCAAAGAATTCTGGGCACTGCAGTTTACCCCTCACAGAGCTGCAATTTCCCAGCAGCCCTTAACAAGATACAGTGCCTATAATTCTTTGAGGGGGAGAATGAGCTTTGAATGTGTTTTAAGGGTGCAGTGTGTCAGCTAGAGCTGCATGCTATGCAGCCACTTTTAAGAAGACATCATTGCAGCAAGGAAGCAGAAGTGGAGGAGGGGATGCTAAGCCTTTCCCT
Organism: Podarcis filfolensis; assembly: GCF_964270895.1. Classification (NCBI taxonomy): domain Eukaryota; kingdom Metazoa; phylum Chordata; class Lepidosauria; order Squamata; family Lacertidae; genus Podarcis; species Podarcis filfolensis. The sequence goes on along the minus strand of NC_139607.1, from coordinate 25,482,640 downwards.
GCTGGCCATTTCCCCCATCTCAGCCCACTCCAAATCAGGGTTCCTGGGCTGTATTTGTGACAGAAACCTAGAATCTTGGGGCAGGGAGGAAGGCACTAAAAGAAGCTGGAAGGGGAGAGTTCGCAGGTGGAAAAGGTTAAACTCCTATCCTTCCCATATGTTGCAGATGACACTGCCAGAGAAGTGGAGATGAGTTCACATATTTATCATGCAGGAGTCTAAAGCTTTAGAACAGGCACCCCCAAACTCGGCCGTCCAGATGTTTTGGGTCTACAGTAATAATCATAATCATAATCATAAATTATTATTTGTACCTTGCCCATCTGGCTGGGTTTCCCCAGCCACTCTGGGCAGCTTCCAACAAAGATTAAAAATACATTAAAATGTCACACATTAAAAACTTCCCTAAACAACTCCCACCATCTCTAGCTAACAGGACCAGTGGTCAGGGTTGATGGGAATTGTAGTCCCAAAACCTCTGGAGGGCCGAGTTTGGAGATGCTTGCTTTAGAACAAGGGTGGAAAATCATTTCTTCTACCTGAGGACCACATTCTGTGCAATCTTCTGGACAACCCATGCCAGGGGTGAGGAGGGCCAGAGGCAAAAGCGAGGAAAGCAGCAGATGTGAATTTAAAGTGTACAGTAGACAATGTTCTGCACACTCTCAAAAACGTCTCTTTATCCCCCATCCAGAAGGCAAGATATCGAGGACACATTCCAGGCATGCAAAATCACTCAGTGAGAGTGCAAAGCATGGCTGGTGAGGTTGTGTGGCCTGAAAAGGGGGGGGGGTGTAGCCTGGGGAGGGTCCCAAAGGCCCAATAGAGAGGGTTGCATGGCTGCCGTTGGCACCAAGTCATCAGGTTTCCCATCCTTGCTTTAGAAAAATAGCAGATGCCACAAGAAGCAGTGTTTAGTTTTGTTACTCTGTGACATTTTGCCTTCCGTGATGTGTTTATTGTCTTTTTAAGGTCAGAAGAACTGACACACAATAGGATATAACGAAATAAAAAAGCCATCCATCTCTCTTATCACCATCTTAAATATTACTTATTATTCCTCCCTCCCCCCCATGAAGTAGTTCTTGCACACTGTCATCACTGACAAATTGTGACCTGACGAAAGGTCACAAAGCGCTGTGCAGAAGCACAATCTCTGCCAACGATTTTGCAATCCTGTGCATGCTTGCTTGGGAGTAATTTTGATTGAAATCAAAACGGCATGTACTTCCATGTAGGATATATGACTACAGGAGTACAACTACTTTTACCTTTTAATTTGTCCCGCCCCCCCCCGGTTGTTTCAAAGTGCAAGTATATTTCAAAAGCGGGGTTTTTTTTATATATAATGCAATTTTTAAAATTTGATTTTCAAAAAGAAAGAAAAGAAAAGAAAGGGGAACAAAAGAGAAAAAGAATAATGTTACATCAAAATATCATACAAATTCCGCATATCGAGATTGCTCTGAATCTCCTGACTTCCCCCCATCCCATCCATGGGTCGTATTAATTCTATTTTCAACTGCATATCAATACTTCTCCAATTTTTCATCTTCCTAAGTTATCTGTACTTTCTATTACATTACAAGTGGCAAAAGCTGGTGTTTTAACAAATGGGAAGCATAAGAAATCTTTAAAAACTACTGATTGCTGCAGCTGGAATAAAAGCAGCTCCATTAGTAGTTAACATTTACAAATGTGAAATAACCTTTTGACACATGCCCTGTTCAGCTTGGGGCCTTGGTTCTGAATGAACAAACAAACAAGTACTACACATGTAATGCCTCCTCTCTGTCTGGCTGCTAGGGATGTTCATGAATGGATCCTTTCAGAAGAACCATTGATGAGAGGTAGAAGGTTCTGTAAGGATTGAATCTTCCAGAACTGGAAAAATACCCCTTGAGACTTGAAAAATATTTGATTCAAATTAAATATAAACCACTCTCTAAAATGTATAGGCTACTCCTTGACTGGGAGGTCAAGGAGGAAGAAGTCAAATGCATAATGGTGCAGTGGGCCAGGGACTTTGGCTACAACATCCAAATGGAATCATGGGAGAGGCTTAGGAGGGAAGATATAAAATTCACGGCATGCTATGATTTAAGAGAGAACTGCATGAAAATGCTCTACAGGTGGTATTTAGCACCTGTCAAACTGGCCAAAATGTTCAGATCTAGCTCAAACACTTGTTGGAAATGCAGGGAGGTGGAAGGCACATTGATCCACATGTGGTGGAACTGTAAAAAGATCAGAGAATTTTGGGAGATGATCTATAACGAACTTTAAAAAAGTATGTTTAAATGCTCTTTCCCCTAGAAGCCTGAAGCCTTCCTGCTAGGAATAATGAGTAATGAAATCTCAAAGAAATTCAGGAGAATTTTCATTTATGCTACAGTAGCAGCCAGAATTTTAATTGCAAAAGGTTGGAAAGGAGAAGCTATCCCATACAAATTAGACGGGAAAAACAAATTGCGAGAATATGCAGAACTAGCCAAATTATCAGCAAGGTTCCAAGATGTTAACGATGAAAAATTCAATAGAGAGTGGGATCTATACAGAGTTTATTTAAAAGAACATTGCAAAAATATAAATCTGTTGACAGGTCTGGATTGACTTTCTATGTGTAATAGGAGAATCTTACAAAATGCAGCCACGAAATTAAGAGACGCCTGCTTCTTGGGAGGAAAGCAATGACCAACCTAGACAGCATCTTAAAAAGTAGAGACATCACCTTGCCAACAAAGGTCCGTATAGTAAAAGCTATGGTTTTCCCAGTAGTGATGTATGGAAGTGAGAGCTGGACCATAAAGAAGGCTGATCGCCGAAGAATTGATGCTTTTGAATTATGGTGCTGGAGGAGACTCTTAAGAGTCCCATGGACTGCAAGAAGATCAAACCTATCCATTCTTAAGGAAATCAGCCTTGAGTGCTCACTGGAAGGACAGATCGTGAAGCTGAGGCTCCAATACTTTGGCCACCTCATGAGAAGAGAAGACTCCCTGGAAAAGACCCTGATGTTGGGAAAGATGGAGGGCACAAGGAGAAGGGGACGACAGAGGACGAGATGGTTGGATAGTGTCTTCGAAGCTACAAACATGAGTCTGACTAAACTGCGGGAGGCAGTGGAAGACAGAAGTGCCTGGCGTGCTCTGGTCCATGGGGTCACGAAGAGTCGGACACGACTAAACGACTAAACAACAACAGAGGAGACAAAGTTTAGTGTGCAGATAAAGAATGTAATCTGGGAACCACAATGGGGGGACCGGAGGTCATGTTGAATCCAACTACAAATTGTTACATACAAGAAGCATCAACTATGGAATGAAAAAAAGAAGGAAGGAAGGAAGGAAGGAAGGAAGGAAGGAAGGAAGGAGAGAGAAAGAAAGAAAGAAAGCAAGCAAGCAAGAAAGAAGAGAGGTAAAAGGAGGGAGAGCACTTGGAAGCAGAGGACTGGACTTAATTGCAGCCACCATTGAATAGATACAGTGGTGCCTCGCAAGACGAAATTAATCCGTTCCGCGAGTCTCTTCGTCTTGCGGTTTTTTCGTCTTGCGAAGCACGGCTATTAGCGGCTTAGCGGCTATTAACGGCTTAGCGGCTTAGCGGCTCTTAACGGCTTAGCGGCTTAGCGGCTCTTAACGGCTTAGCGGCTTAGCGGCTTTAAGAAAACAAGGAAACAAAGGAACAAAGGAAACAAACTCGCAAGAACTCGCAAGATGTTTCGTCTTGCGAAGCAAGCCCATAGGGAAAATCATCTAGCGAAGCGACGCAAAAACCGAAAAACCCTTTCGTCTTGCGCGTTTTTCGTTTTGCGAGGCATTCTTCTTGCGGGGCACCACTGTAACAGAAGCAATGGATAGTTTTTCCAACAGGGATTTCTGCATGCAGCCTTGGCTGCTAATCATGTGCACACAATTGGATTGGAAGACCAGTCTTAGCCAGTGTGTCTGTGTGCAAGGTTTTCTTTTATCACTACCAGAAGGGATGCACTTACTGCATGAGCATCTCATTCTAGTGGCCAGCTAGTGACTTGAGAAATGGATCCAGCCCTCAGAGTAATTTCTTTGGCCTCCAGTGATCCTATCAAATATTAATCAAGGGTGCTGAGAGCCTTTCAGGAATCTCAGTTCTTGCAAAGAAATGAGCAATGCGCCTAGGTGTTAAACTGAATTAAAGTGCTCTGTCTCCCTAGTGGAATAAATCCACTTTTTAAAACTCAGACTTTTTATGGTTTAGAAAGTGATTGGGAGATGCATTGAAAAATGTAGGGTGAACAAATAATCATTGGGAAGATGTGTAACCACTCAGCAAGCAAATCAGCATCAACATGGGACGAAGGCTCATTGTCTTATAACCAGCCTGTAAACAAATTAGAATGAATGCTCTGTAAATACCACACATATAGTCTAATCACCACATAGGTTTGTGCAAGCAAATCAGGATATAGGCGGAGTAAACACTGTAGATCACTAAGTTACTTTCTGACTTTTCTTCACTCCCACTAGACCAATTCTTGCACAGTTTTCTAAAACAGGCAGCCAGCTTGAGGCAAACTTATACCAGATACTGCTTTAAGTTCATAACCCTAATAGTTGAACATAAGACTTTGAATGTGTTATGACAAAATGGTCAGATGTGACCAGCAAGGTCACTTGACTTCAGTGATATTTACAGATTAGTTAATAAAATATTTTTTAGTATTTTAGCTTTGTAAACCTTTCTTGATTTTACTGTCTTATCTTTTATAAACCGCTTTGAGGGTTTTTTCCCTTTTTGCAATCAAGCGGTGTATACAATTTTATGAAATAAATAACTAGCAGATCAGCTTGTTTATCTGTCCGGAAGTTCAAGTAGCCTAAAGCAGTTTAGATTGTAAGAGGAACTAATGCTTCTTTCCGGACTCTTTCTTACAAAGCCCTAAATGGCTTTAGTTCCAGAATACTGCAGAGACTAGGGGACGTGGGTGGCGCTGTGGGTTAAACCACAGAGCCTAGGACTTGCTGATCGGAAGGTCGGCGGTTCGAATCCCCGCGATGGGGTGAGCTCCCGTTGCTCGGTCCCTGCTCCTGCCAACCTAGCAGTTCGGAAGCATGAAGTGCAAGTAGATAAATAGGTACCGCTCCGGCGGGAAGGTAAACGGTGTTTCCGTGCACTGCTCTGGTGCGCCAGAAGCGGCTTACTCATGCTAGCCACATGACCCGGAATCTGTACGCCGGTTCCCTCGGCCAATAAAGCGAGATGAGCGCCGCAATCCCAGAGTCGTCCGCGACTGGACCTAACTGGACCGACTGGACCCTTTACCTTACTGCAGAGACTGCTTCTTTTGAAATAATCCTGCCTGCTCCATAAGATCAGAAAGAGTCTAGAGCCTTGTTTGAATAGGACATGAGTGAGGGCCTTCTCAGTAGCTGCACCTTATGCCCGTGGCATCTTGCCTGTGTTGTCCCCCTTCTCCACCGACTTTCATTGCTTACCAAAGACGGTGTAGGCTTTTGCTGTATGTGGCAGATAATGTTTTTATGCTTGGTTTTAACAGCTGACTCCTTGCTTGTTTGGTTCTTATTGATGGCTTCATATTATTGCATGCCACCCAAATATCGGAGCACCGGGGGCGGGGGGCGGGGCGGTCCCAGGTGCTTACCCTAGGCTTGGTTTTCTGGGAGCAAAGGACAGTGGAGAACTGTGCTTTCTTATGATATGTAGTTTATTTACACAAATGTACAACTGGAGCCTATGATGGAGGTCTCGCAGCATTAACATCCAAGAAGGTCTTGTTTTTTTCCATAGCCACAGCCTTGGTTCCAAGCAGAAATCAAGCATTGCTCTCCCTTTCTGGTTTCTGCCTGCAGTCTGCTTCCAGCTCAGCCTCTCTCACACACTGGCTACTGTCCTTATCATTATTAGCCAGGTGAAGGAGGGCCCCCTGCCCATTTGCACTCTTGCATAGAGCAGATTCCATTCTTATACTAATGACCCACACCTCGGGCCATTATCAAGAACCTGGTTTGGCTCCTTGAACAATTGAATCCTTCATTAGATTTTAAGCCTTGCTGGATCCAGGAATTAGAAGGGACTTAGGCATGTAGCCTACCCCACAAACTCATAACAATATTGTAGTCTTTATGAAATGGCAATTGTAACTGTTTAAATCACCCTGGGTGAAATATAAATATTTTGATAAACAAATAATGGGGGAAGTAGAATAGAAAAACTGCTTCCTTGTCCCAAATGGGGGAAGGAATGGATAACTTGCCAAAATTTTTTTGTTGTTATGTTAACTAAGACAGCTTCAACCTGATATGGCTTGGGAACAGGCTTTGTGTGGAGTCCTGGTTTACAGGCAATTAGCAGAGGATCTGGATGTTTTCTGATTTATTATTATTACAAGGTGCCAAATGCTTTGCGTTTAAAGATTAGCAAAGTAGGGTTGAAACTAAGTAATAGTGGTGTTATTGTGGCTTGAGCGTGTGCACGAAAAACACACACTCAAGCCACAATAACACTACTGTTACTTAGTTTCAACCCTCCTTTGGTTTTTTCCTGCTACTTCGACTCTCACATAGATGACTTATAAAATTAAAAAAAGGAACAAAACTATCACTAGGAACATAAAATTGCTGTTAGTTTAATTGGTCTATTAGCGAAAAAAGACTGGATCCGATACAATTGCCTGTGAGTGGTTAGAGTTTTAATTTTTCCCCAAGATGTGAATTCACAGGAGAAAATTAAAGCCAAATCACTAGTTTCCTTGTGGATAATAAGGGTGAAAGTATAATGTACTTCCAAAGTAAGTCATTTGCAACATTTCTTCAAGTCTTGATATGGAGAAGGCTATTGTTCTCCCTTTATATAGCCAGTTTGGGTCTTTTCTTATGGAATTTCTCTGAATATTTCACACTTGGGTACCAGTCTAAAGCTCTGTATTCATCTCTTGTTGAATTCTCCATGGGGTGTTTTCCACCATTCAATGGCCATGCAGTTATACAAAATGATGGTGCCACTTGGAGAGAGGTGTGTGAATAAACCTCTGGTTTATATTGTACAAAGGTAAGAGTCACATCCATTGCTCCTCCCATTATTGTCTTCTGGCCCTGCTCACCACCGGCTTGTGGCCCCCATGAACTTCTCCACAAGGGAATACAATCCATGGGCTGAAAAAGTTCCCCAACCATGACCTAGCTCCATCTTGAGTTGATAGCCAAGCTGACCTAGCTCCACCAGTGAGTTCATGGCCAAGTTGAGGTTTGAATGAGTAGCTTCCAGAGTCAGAGGGTTAGGACAATAAAACAGCATTTTGATGCTTTTCAGGATTCTTCTTCACAAAAGTGTCCATATGAAGCCACTATTGGAGGCAGGAATTTAAGCCTCGGTGGACTTTTAAAGCTTGACCTTTCTTTCTGCCTTGTTTCTTTTGCTTAAAACAGAGCTAGGTATCCTTTCTCACTTAAGCTCTGCGCACGCTGATCACTTTCCCCTCACCTCCCTTTTCTCACAAATGTTTCTTTTGGCACCCCAACTCTCCCCAGCCCCATTTTTTTTGTTAAAAAGCACAATTCACTCTGCTTCCTTTTCTAGCTGTTCTCTAGGCTGCACCCATTGCTATCTGCATTGCAACTTGTAATGAACAAGTCTTAGACAACTAATTGTAAAATTTCACTACCTCAAGTTGTTACAATATGTGGAGGGTGCTGTGGGATTACAGTTTATTATTATCAATGTTCTATGATATAAAGTCTTTTTGTACTTAATGAATTCTGAAAGCAAAGTAATAATGGCATACTTAAAAGATTTTTACAAAAATGAATGCTGCCACTGGCTTAAAAGTGCTTTCCTTATAGACTTGATATTTGGATTTGATACTGAGAGGCAATGTGGTGCAGTACTTGCCGTGCTGGACTAGGACCTGGGAAACCAGGGCTCCAATTCCCATTCAGCCATGAAACTCAGTGAGTGACCTTGGGCCAGTCACCATTTCTTAGCCTAACCTTCCTCATAAGGTTGTTGTGAGGACGAAATGGCGGTGGGAGAACTGTGTACACTTGCCTTGGGTTTCTTGGAGGAAAGTTGAGAGGTAAATGTAAAAATAGATAAACATAAGAAGGAAACTATTTTCCAATGCAACCTTAGATTAGTAAGCACCCCACCCCTATAATGGCATCCATTCAGTTTGGTATTTGGGTTGACTTGTGAATTTTATTTCTACCTTGCATGCGTCCTGTTTGTCATGCTTCCTTGGCAGTGCTTGAAATGAATGGGAGAGCAGGTGTGGTATAGTAGATTGTGTTTTATATTTTGGCCTGGTCTCAAATCTTCACTCAGTCATGAAGTTCGCTGCTGGGTGGCCTTGGACAAGTCACTGTCTCTCAGTCTAATTTTTTTGCCATGGTTCTCTGCTGAACCCACCACCTATTTATTTAATAAAATTTATATGCCACTTGATCGTAAGAGAATCTTAAGTGTCCCCCCCCCAAAAAAACCCTATAAAAAGAAAACATTAAAAATATTGATAAAGCAGTTAAAAACAGGTATTTAAAAATATTAAAAACAGAACAGTAAAACACATATAACTTCTACATGTCCACGTAGGTTTGCCTTAACAAAAATCTTGGAAGAGTACAGTGAAGGCAAGGAATTGCAAAGTGTAGGCAAACCATTTTGGAAACCTTTTTTTTTTTTAACCATCACAAAAACCCTGTAATAGTTACCCTTAGCAGTAACTATTTCAAGCTCACTCAGTTAGCTTCATGAGTCAACAAAGATATTGAGCCAGGTCTCCCTAGCCTTAAGTTCAATATTCAAAGTATCATACAGCTTCATCTTGAACTCACTTGAACCTGTGCCTTCATAATTACGTGTTTTCAGTTGTCTTATAATGACAACTAAATACTGGGCTATATTTTTATTCAGAATTTTGATTCTGAGTCAGAAATACTTTGGAACAATAGCCATTTCCACTTAACCCATCCAAGTAGGGAGATCTTTAGTTGTATTTCTGTTATTTGTATTTATTTTTGTTTCTTCTATACAAATTATAGTTTCTCCTCTGATGGAGCTTCCAGCTGCACTAATTTGTGGACAAAGCCTACCATCAAAGCTCCTATAACTTTCCACCCACTGCATCTTCCAGCCTCAAAATAATATCCTTGTTACTTAATGTGACTCATTTTTATGCTAGTCTGTCCTTGCATAGCTGTAAACAAAATTGTTTAACCTTTGAATTAAACATCAGTTGATATTCTCTACAGTAACCCCCCCCCCCACATACATGCATTTAGCAACATCGCTAGCATTTTGGTAATAAACATATTGTGTAGCACCAGTAATTCTAAGGTTCAAAATTTTCCAGAGGATATGAAGTCTTTTCTGTTATTATGGATTTACGTATTGGTTAGTCTTCCTTCTCTGGTTCTGCAAACACACACATGAACATGCACCCAAAAGTTGTTTTTCAGAGCTGAATGTAATAAGTGGGCTGACTAAATAAAGCTGAGTGAATGTTGGTAATTTTGTGGCAAAATGGGGCTTGTATAATCCGAAATATGTGTTCCATAAGACATGTAATAACAGTGGTCTTCTCAGGATAGCGAAAAATATTTTTGGATGGTGTTCAGTAAGTTAGCCTATAAGTTGCTGGAAGAGCAATAACACACAAAGTGCCCCTTTCTGGCTTTGTAGATCTTGCATAAGCAACACCCCAAATCCACTTTAGAGTGAAGATAAGAGTAATAGCTGTACTTTATCAAACCGCTGAGGAGGAACTAGAGCATTCTGGAATTCCTCTCCTCCTCACATAAGGGATGCAGTCCCCATTACAGTGGTACCTCGGGTTAAGAACTTAATTCGTTCTGGAGGACTGTTCTTAACCTGAAGCACCACTTTAGCTAATGGGGCCTGCCGCGCCGCCGCCGCACGATTTCTGTTCTTATCCTGAAGCAAAGTTCTTAACCCGGGGTACTATTTCTGGGTTAGCAGAGTCTGTAACCTGAAGCGTCTGTAACCTGAAGCATCTGTAACCCAAGGTACCACTGTATTTGTCAATCTGTACAAGATCATATTACTTACTCTAAGTGGGGATATAGCTTCATTATTTAAAAAAAAATCTTAATAACTTAATTCATTGCATATGAAGGACCAATTTGCACAGAGGCAGTTTAGATTATTCTACATGGGAGCTGTTAGACTACCAGAGGAATCAAGTGACTTTCAGCAAATTACTCCCCCCCCCCCACACACACACCATGAACACCCACTCTCATCTGTGTGGTGAATTGCTGTGCATTGCTGGTGAGATTTCAGGTGGCCTTTATGTGGTTGCTGTCACATGTAAATGTCACAAGAAAGCTAATTTGGATCTTCCCCATTTACTGAGGAATTTAAGGCCCATGATCAGTTCTGCTCTTCTTGCTCCCATTTTCAAGAGTTTTTGAAAACAGAATCATTTCCACCATGGGCATAGGTGAGAAAGATTCACCTGTCCGTTGCCTTGTATACACCATAGTCTTTGCTCAATCTGGTCAGTGACTGAAATAAATCAATTCGTTCATACATTCATAGCCTTTGTTGTGTCAAGACAGAGATAGTGATGAGATCGACTCCTAACTGCCTTGGAGACTCCAAAGAACAGCCATGCTAGGTGTCTTTGCACATGCTGACACTGCGTAGCATTCTGCAACACACCTTGGAGTTTGTTTCTTATTTCATAAATGAGAAAGATTGAACAAGAACATTGGATCTTTTAGGGGCATGGAAGCTAAGCCAAACCTTTTCTTAGCATGTTATCCAAACCTGGTTAAGCTATCTTCTCTTGGCTACAAACCTTGGCTACAGATCATGGTTAGTAATGATAATAATAATAATAATAATAATAATAATAATAATAATAATAATAATAGGTTTTTTATTTATATCTGACTGGGTTGCCCCAGCCATTCTGGGTGGCTTCGCTTCCAGCAAAATATAAAAACCATAAAACATCAAACATTAGGGAGGGGGGGATCTTAACAAGGATCCTGGGTTCAGATGACACACTGTACTAAGACTTGGCTTAGCTCCCATACCTCCTAATTAAAAAAACCTAGGAAGAGCAGAACGGCTGTGAGATCCTCTTTGGGGGGCCATCACATTCTGGTTTGGCTTAGCATTACAGTGGTACCTTGGGTTACATACACTTCAGATTACATACGTTTCAGGTTACAGACTCCGCTAACCCAGAAATAGTGCCTCGGGTTAAGAACTTTGCTTCAGGGTAAGAACAGAAATCATGCGGCGGTGGCGGTGCAGCGGCAGCGGGAGGCCCCATTAGCTAAAGTGGTGCTTCAGGTTAAGAACAGTTTCAGGTTAAGAACAGACCTCCAGAACAAATTAAGTTCTTAACCTGAGGTACCACTGTACATGTGAATGCAACCAATGAGTGTAAGTGTTCTATAACAAAAATGTTCCTTTGCTTGCTGCTTCTTTTCTACAGATCTGTGATTAATACTTGATTTTGTACTTAAAAGGGATTGGAATGACAGGGGAAGTCATTCTGCATGCCTGAGAGCAAAAGCCACACACAAATGCCCCTTACACGGTATCTGTCCTCTATTTACAATTACTTGTCAGGGCTTTGTGCCTTGCTGTAGCCCACCTCAAAGCAGCTATGGATATAACATTTGCCAGTTCCATTTGATGCAATTTCCTCTGGGCATCTTGTATATATCTCCATTAGTGAAAGAATAAACATTCAGCTTTCTTCTTCCACTGAAGGTAGAGCAATTAAACTATAACCCTAGTTTGTCAAATTTATCTTGAAATGCAGGGAAATGGTTACATATTGTTTATGTCCTTCCCCTTTCCTTGAAAGTAATGTGAGTTTTTTTGGGGGGGTTGGTGTTGGAGGGAGTTAGGCTGTATGCCTGAATCCCTTCCCAGTCCGCTTACCCCCATGGCGATGCAGAGCTGGGATGCTGGGGGCTGTTCTTGCCAGAGCGTGAGCTTTGACTCCTGCTCCTGGTTTGAAATCCAGCTCTGTGCCAGCCTGCCAAATTGGCCAATGGCAGGCTGGCATGGAGGGGAGGGCTCTTTGCGGGTGGACCTGGGGGAACAACCAAGCTTTCCTCAGTTCCGCTCCTGGGGGATTTAAACAGCTTGCGCCGGCCCCCAACGCCCAGCTCTTAGGATTCAATTGCTGGAATAGCCAGTTTCCAGAAATTGCATTACAGTATTCTTATGCAACAGAATAAGACATTATCAAAGTCCCTGAATGATTCACACACTAAAAGTTAAAATGCATCTGCTATGGGTATTGTAGATCTGACTGGCAGCCATTCATAACATTCAATGGCTTAATTGGGATAGGTTTCTTCACAGTTATTATTATTATTATTATTTTACAGCACAGTAGATCTATGTATTTCACATAGAGCAATATTGGAGCAATTGTTATAGTGAATTCTCTACGTGTGTAGAAAAACATACCTTGCTTTTGTGTTATGCTAGTTCCCAGGCTGGTGCAGCAGGGAGTTCTGGATTGGGTCCATTGCAGTCACATGATAGCAGCAGAGCCAGTTCAGTCCCACCTGCTCCCTATCCCAACATGTCCCATTTCAGGACCTTCCTCAGGGTACTGCTGTTTGGGCAGCTGCACTGAGACGCTTCCCTTAACAAAGTTCTGTGTACAGTGGTACCTTGGGTTACAGACCCTTCAGGTTACAAGACGCTTCAGGTTACAGACTCCACTAACCCAGAAATAGTATCTCGCGTTAAGAACTTTGCTTCAGGATGAGAACAGAAATCGCGGCGCGGCAGCAGCAGGAGGCTCCGTTAGTTAAAGTGGTACCTCAGGTTAAGAACAGTTTCAGGTTAAGAATGGACTTCCAGAACGAATTAAGTAGGTTAGTTTCAGAGTAAGTTACCTTTCAGCTGAGATGGATTTAAAGGGAAGTTTAGATCACATTCTAGTCCATTAAAGGTAAAGGTAAAGGGACCCCTGACCATTAGGTCCAATTGTGGCCGACTCTGTGGTTGCGGCGCTCATCTCGCTGTATTGGCCGAGGGAACTGGCGTACAGCTTCTGGGTCATGTGGCCAGCATGACTAAGCCACTTCTGGAGAACCAGAGCAGTGCACGGAAACGCCATTTACCTTCCCGCCAGACCTATTGATCTACTTGCACTTTGATGTGCTTTCGAATTGCTAGGTTGGCAGGAGCGGGGACCGAGCAACGGGAACTCACCCCATCGCGGGGATTCGAACTGCTGACCTTATGATCAGCAAGTCCTAGGCTCTGTGGTTTAACCCACAGCGCCATCCACGTCCCCTTCTAGTCCATTAGGTGGGGTTTATTTCATAGCTTATGTTTTGCTCCTCCCATTGTTTTTTTTTAATTGCGTCAAGGGTGGTTGTGGGATTTTGGAGGCCCTGTTCCTCTTTGATAGGTGAAGAAAGAGAAACTAAGCTGGGAACATTTTAAGCAATCAAGCAGAATAACTTTATGAGGATTGCATATGTTTCCTGGGTCCACATGTTTCCTGGGAAACAGAACAGGGAAGCAAGTTAAATCATCAGGCCTCCTTGCCAGTACAGGTCTTGAAAGCTGTATAAGTTCAATGTTGAAGATCAAAAAAGTAAATATAAGAATTCTGCATCTATTCCTGATACCATGGGTGAGGGCAAATGCTTACCACATTCAGTATATGCTTTGGAGACAGCTTATCCATTCTTTCTCTCCCTCTCGAATGCTCTCTGTGGTTCCAAGCAAAGGGGAGGTTTCCAAACATTACTGGTGAAGACTTTCAGAAGCAGTGTGGCTACCACTCTGAATCTTAATCCTTGAAAGCTGTGTGTCTCAAAAGTAGAAACACTGTTTTTTTAAAAAAAAGAGTGGAAGAGGCATATATGCTGTAGGATTCTATCACCTAAAATATGCATTTGTTTTAATTTACAGGACTTTCTCCATCTGCTGGCTATGTATGTACTAGCAGAGATTTTCCTCTTGACAACAGAGCCACATGCTGTCACTGGAAGGTCCCTGGACATTAAAGCTTTTTGAGCAGATTGAGAGAGAGAGAGAGCACAAGGCAACAGCTGCTCTCTATGAAGTTCAGTAAAGCAGAGAGAAAGCAGTGAAGTGGAAACCTCATTTGGATCTGAAATACCTCTCTTCCCCCTTCAGTGTCCATCTAGCTTCATCTCAGACTGATCAGTCTGCTCCTTCAGCAGTCTCTGATGCACAAAAAAGAGTAATAACTGTATAGACTCCTTCTCTGAGGTGGTGGTGGTGGATTTGGGCTGGGACACAGAAGACGTACAAGGTCAACATGCAGAGGAGAGGGAAAAGAGGAAGAAAAGCTTTCTAAAAGACAGCTTCCAAGTGGCCTGACATATGAACAATACTGCTTGCTTCTTTCTTTTGGGAGCCCCTATTCAAAAACCACATTCTCCTGAAATAATATTGGCTTAGAAAGCTTTTATAATATGGGAAACAGAGTTTTATAATTCGGGAAGCCCAGAGTCACCAGCTGTTGCCTAAATATTGCTAAGCAAGATTATGAAGAAGGAACAACCATACATAAAATCATAAATCATAAAACCGTTCTTTATAATCTTGCTTAGCAATATTTAGGCCTTGACTAGAGGCTCTTCCATAATGTCTGAGATTCTGACTGTTTCCATCTTCTTGAAGTGCCCCCACGAGCACACTGCCCAGCCTGCCACCTCCGCCATTGGCAGAGAAGCAGTGGCTTCTGGTGAGAACTCATAAGACATTGTTAAAATCTCACAAGATCTCGCCAGAACCCATTGTCATCGTTGCTGCTCTGTGGGCGCTGTCTTGCAGCCCTGGTAATGGAGACTTCCGCAGGGCAGCATTTATTACTTAAATGCACACATTGGCCCCATTTCAAGAGATTTAAGTAAACTTGAGCTCACTGGGTTTAACTGCACTTAATTTGATTGTGTGCATCTTGACCCTTATGTTGTTGAACAAAGAACTAACCATTGCAACGTTTTCTCCTAGGTAGCTGCATACCTAACTCTAGGCAATGGCAAAAGGCCATTCACTGGTCATAAGCAAGAATCAAGTGCTATGCCTGTAGCATAATTTGAGGACATCTGGCACTTACCCCTAGATAAATTACAGCTGGAATATTATGTACACACACAAGTCTGTGTCTGAGTTTATTAGCAGTCTCATGAGAGGACTGGGAGTTGGTGTATGATAGGGGCATTAATCATACAAGTAAATGCTTGAAATAAATTCAAGATTTGGCCCAAGACTTTGATTCCCTGTCATTTATCTTCATTTTGGCCTGTTCTTATTTTCAATAATAGAGCATCCTTCTAGGCTAGATGAGGCTTCTGGCGCTTAAAGGTTAAGCTGTCAAATGTTATTCGTTTTCCTCTTTATGTGTTTATGAACTATGAAATAGCAACTTAAAAGGTGGGGAAATAAAGGTGGGGAAATAAACCTTCCAAAGAAGGTTTGGGGGGCATTCAGAACTAAGCTGTTCAATATATTGGTAAGCAGAAGTCGCATTCTGCAAACATAGTTTACTGAATACTCCAGAAAATACTATTTCCCCCTCATCAAGAGTGTTAAAAGTATATGAAGGTAAAACCCCATATCCTTTCATTCTGTCACACGTGTAGCTTTTCTAATTTTTAAACTTACTTTCTTGGCTGCCACTGTAAATCCCCTCTCCCTCAGTCAGGGGTTGCTAAAATATGTGAAGGATGAACTCCCTTATCACTGCATTTTATTTATATATATCATGGCTTGTTGTCTCTTAGAAGTCTGACTGTTGTTATAAAGCAAACCAAACGTCCTAGCCTATCATCCTCCTTTATCCGTCTGTTCCTTGTCACTCATAAATAAATTGTAAACTCCTTGTGGACAGAGGGTGGTCTCTTTTGTTAATGCTTTAAAGTCTATTCTATGCTGTAAAATAATAATATTTCCCAGACCAGCACCTAACTAAATTTGCTAAATATGCATGGGAGGGGAGCAGTCTGTTGCTTTTCTCTAGCTGTGAATCCCATCTAGATGAAAATAAGCCTGGGCAAACTTAACATGAAAATCTACTCTTCTATTTTTGTTTACTTTATTAAAAAAACATGGGGAAGAACTAAAGAGTAGGTTACGACATGAACAATTAACATTTGTGACTTTACAGGAAAATCTGTGAGGATAACTTGTCTTATAGCAGAAAAAACTGTCCCATCACTTATGTATATATCACTGTCTGTGACATGCTGAGGATGTGATATGATCTCTGAGCAGTCAGTTTTCAGCAGGAAAGCAAAATTAGCTCTGAAATTTGGCTTATTCATGAGCTTCTGCAGTTAACTGATGGGTTTCTCTCAGCACATATGACTTGGTGATGCGTGTGTGTGTGTGTGTGGGCAATGGTTGGGTTTTCTTCTGTTTTGGCTGCTGTGAAATGTGAACTGCTTCTGCATCAGGCACACAATTAGCAGAGCTCTCTACCTTAATTTGATTGTCAGCAAGGATACGTGTGGGA
Source organism: Podarcis filfolensis (assembly GCF_964270895.1). Classification (NCBI taxonomy): domain Eukaryota; kingdom Metazoa; phylum Chordata; class Lepidosauria; order Squamata; family Lacertidae; genus Podarcis; species Podarcis filfolensis. Next base: position 25,466,142 of record NC_139607.1, on the reverse strand, counting down.
GTAGCAGAGACCATAGAAACTAACCAATTTTTTTTTTTGCTGCTTAATAACTTGACAAGATTATGCAATGAAGAAATTAGAGGAAGCAGGAAGGTAATTTTATTTTCACTCTCTGTCCACTGTTTTAACACATTTTTTTTATGCAGCTTTACTATCTGACACCTCCAAAGAGGGATCTTATGTCAGAAAGGTGTATCCCTAATAAGTTCTGAAAACTATACTATTCTGCTACTTGGTTGTCCTAATGAATATTGTATAACTGCTAACCGGCTAAAGTGCTAAATGGTACTTAAAGCTTCTGCATTCCTCTAGATCAGCCTTAGGTGCAAAATGATTCATTTATGTCTGTGGTATAAATGTTGGACCACAGCTCCCATCAGCCCCAGCTAGCATGGCCAAAGGTCAGAAGCTGTAGTCCAGTAACATCTCAAGGGAATCACAGTGGCTAGCCTTGACTCATACAGAGCCAGATCATTGATTTTTACATAGCCCAATGCTGTCCTTTCTGGCTGACAACAACTCTCCAGGGCCCCCAGCAAGGCTCTTCCCCATTTTTGCACCCTGAGATGACACAGGCAGAGATTTAATCCAGGACCCAGTGGTCACAATGAATGTGCTTGGCCACTGATGGATACCAAAGAATGGTGCACATCCAGAAAGCCTTCTTGGCACTAATCCACCAACTGGAGTGCAAACGTTTATGGAATCATTTTAACTCAGGGACCTGTGAGCTCAAAGGGCCGAGAAATGGGACATGGGTCATGTCCTCCTGTCACTGCTGTTGCACATGCAAGGCTTGGAAGTTCCTAGTAAGAAAATTCAGGGCAAGTTTTTTTTAATAGCAAGAGAGCTGTCTAAGCAGTGAAACAGAACAAGACACAAAGCTAGTTAGCTAAAATAACCAGGCAGAATGAGGTGATGCACCAGGAACAACCAGAAAACAAGTGAGAGGTTTTCTAGCTGGCCTTGTTGCTTCCATAGCTTCACTGGGGTCCTGATGTAGATCATATTTTTGTTCCTTCTCCCAAGTATGAAAACCTAGTGTTGCTGAGCTTGTAATGTGCTCAAAGGAGACCAAGTATCTTCCCCTTTCATGGGACTATTCACCATCTCCTGAAAGTAGGCAAATGGCATTTGGGAGTGGTAGTCTTATCTGTAAAGACAAGGCAGTCATGGGCCTTCCTTCCTCCTTTCAGTAACAAATCTTTCAGTGGCTGCTTCTTGTCCTCAGCAACCCAATAGTATCTATTATGCCCCTGAAACTTACAAAAACTTAATTTGACTCAGCACCTCCTGTACCTTCTGGCCTGGGTTTTGGGTCAGACTCACCAACTTCTCTGGTCATGGGCATGACTGTGGGAAGGTCTGGAATTGCAAAGTGTGTGACCAGGTGTTGTTGTTGTTGTTTAGTCGTTTAGTCGTGTCTGACTCTTCATGACCCCATGGACCAGAGCACGCCAGGCACTCCTGTCTTCCACTGCCTCCCGCAGTTTGGTCAAACTCATGCTAGTAGCTTCGAGAACACTGTCCAACCATCTCATCCTCTGTTGTCCCCTTCTCCTTGTGACCTCAATCTTTCCCAACATCAGGGTCTTTTCCAGGGAGGCTTCTCTTCTCATGAGGTGGCCAAAGTATTGGAGCCTCAGCTTCAGGATCTGTCCTTCCAGTGAGCACTCAGGGCTGATTTCCTTCAGAATGGATAGGTTTGATCTTCGTGCAGTCCATGGGACTCTCAAGAGTCTCCTCCAGCACCATAATTCAAAACCATCAATTCTTTGGTGACCAGCCTTCTTTATGGTCCAGCTCTCGCTTCCATACATCACTACTGGGAAAATCATAACTTTAACTATACAGACCAGGTACGGTATGTCAGATCCTCCACATGTTAGAGATGCTCTGGGTGTGGCATCTTCCAGACTGATTGTTTTTGGCGTTTGTCAGAGTTGTGAGGCAGGAGCTGCTCTGTCCTCTGGGCCTGGATCTGACCAGGGTGGTATGAGGGAACAACTACTCTTTATAAAGGGACTGCTGTTTTTCAAGTCTGTCAGAACCACTGCTGACACTATCTGTCATAGACAGATATCTTTATCTTCATTGTAAGAACTGTAGCTTTAAGAACATGTGCTTGAGTGCTTTCCCATCCCCTTTTCCTTATGTGTCAGGTTTCTGTAGATTGTGAGCCTCGGGTCATCAACCATCTTAATGCTGCCTGCTGCTCTGAAAGCCCTTTTTGCTAAAGGGCCAGGTAGAAATGATTTAATTAAATACATACAAAACAAAACAAATTGCAGCTTTGTGCCCTTGTTTGGGGCTAGGGGAAGGGTTGGAATTATCGACCCCCCTCTGTAGTTCCAGTGATGGGAGGAAGCTCTGACTCCTTTGCAGAGCCTAGTTGACTTCTCACTACAGTGAAGATTTCCAAACCCTGCTTAGGGGTGAAATGGATATTTGAAGATTGTGTACGATCTTCAGACTTAAAAGTGAAATATTTTTCTTGCTTGTTTTTCATCTGACCCCATATATAAACTGTTTTCCAGAACTGTGAATGAAGCTTAATATCTCTTAGAATGTAGCAAGAACACTTGTGACGTTCCACAGGCCCATCGCCTTGGCAGAATGAAAAAAGAAAATGGTGGGTGTTGTTTGTACAGTGTTGTATTGTCTTTAAGCCCAAAATTACAAATGAAAACAATGAGAGTGCTAGGGTCCTGCATAATGAAGCAGCAAGCACCATAAGGTGACTCTGATTGCCTTCCGATAAACAGAAAAACTTGGAAAGGGAATAATTTGTGTGATCATACTAGTTTGGAGAAAAGGCAATAATTGTCAACACAAATTACTGTCATAACAGAAGAACAAGCTTTATTGACATTTAAATTGTGTGGATCAGTGAGCTCTTTGATATTGTGCTGCATATTTTCATGGAAAACAGAATACGTTTTACACAACAATGTTTATTGAGAAGAAAATGTATTGAAGAAAAATACTTGTAGGTTTGTGTTTGACAGTAATTTCAGAACCATTGCTTGTGCTGTGAGTGAGGGTTTGCGGTTTTTCTTTTTTCGGAGATTTGAAAAATGACAGTGCGAATTTGGAAAAGGGGTCATTTCCTGCAAAGAGATATTCTGGATATTAAATAAATCTGTCTCAGAAAACTTTTTGAAATGCTTTTGCATGAAAGATGTGAAATGCCTTATTTAACAAACAAACAAAAACTGCTACTTGAAGCCACCTAAGTAAAACCACTTCAAGCAATTCCAATTGATATGCAAAAGCTGTTGGAAATTGTATTTAGCTATTATCTCTTCAACTTCCATATTGTTGGAAGTGATTTTTTTAAAAGAATGCAGCGTTTAATATTGTGAAATGCATTGTATAGCGTGTTAAAAAATAAAACCCCACCTCCAAAGCATTTTTGCTGTTTTTCCCAGTAGAAAGAACATGGGGAAGCAGGGAAAGCAAGGGCTGTGGGGCCTGCAATGCAAATCTATCAGCTATAAGAAAACATTAGTGACCTAACTTTCTAATTGAGACTAACAAAGCAGTAAGAGATCAATTAGCATAGTCACTTGACATTCTGTTGGCAAGAAAACATACACACGTACATCGAGGGGTGGCCCTAATGAGAGATGAAGAAATAAAATCATTGTGGGGTGGAGGGAAGCTTAGACAGAAAAAATAGTCCAAGGAAGCAAATCCAAAGTTTACTCTGAATCGTTGAAGTTTTTACAGTAGCAAAGTGCACATGAGGCAATGCATGGGTACTGATGACTTATTAGACTAAATGAGCAGTAGATTAATCTGCGAGGTCTTTTAAAAAATGGAATGTCATACACTGGGAAGATGACCGGTTCCTGTTAAGAGGCTAATAGATTTTCATAAATTTTGCATGAAAAATAGCTATTCTTGGTCAGAACAGCAGCCTTTGTAAGGCCTGTAATTACTGCTTTGCCCTGTGTCTCTTAACAGATAGTGATGTACTTTTGGATATGTTCAGGGTTTTGGGTTAAAATGGCAGAATGATTAGAATCAACTGAAAACACAGAGCACAGAATCAGACTATGAATGACCAGAGCATCATCTTCCAACCTTTATGCCACTTCGTGTTGCAAGTCTTTTAATGTTGTGAAAGTGGAAGGACATTTCTGTGCTAAGCAAGCTGCAGAAATGTGCACTCAGACATTTTAGTCCTGTGCAAAATGGTTCGGATTGTTAAAACTCATTGAATTATCATGTCTTGGCCTGTGTTGTTCCTGTTGCTGACACATCTGAAATGGCAGAGGGTGTTTTTCTATGCATGCTTGTCACTTAATGACTGCAACCTCAAGTAGTGACATGAATGTGTGAATGAGCTGCCACAGGTCAAACACTACAGACAGAGCTGTCACATCCCCTTAAAACATAGTGCTTTTCAGCAGAGTCATTCCACACACTCAGCTGTGAATAATAAGGCAGCAAACAATTGAACGATGATAAATGTTGTGATGTCAATGCATGGGTGAACCACTGCTTGTTGGCAGAAAGGAAGTAGGCAGTAGTTTTGGTTTCCATTGCTACAGATTTTATGCTGACTAATGTCAGCAATATTTTAAGATAATAGCTAATCTGTGGTGAGTGAGGCTTTGTGCCAAGTATGGACCTTTCATGCTTCGCAGATAAGTTCATCACCATCCCCACAACTACCACAATATTTAGCATTACATGTTATTGTAACAATGGATCTTATGTCATGTCATTAACACTTTCCAGAATGAGTTTGGTAGTTGTGGTAAACTCAGCCTTACACGTTTTTATAAGATGCTACTTTAAACATTTCAAATGAGGGTAGCCTTTACACTGGCAAGACTAAATGTCCTTCCATTAGCAGATTGGACGTGCTGACATAAAGGAGTTCCTAAGAAGGAAAGATTTTGCAGTTGCAACGCTGTGTCAGTAGAAGACACAGCTCAGGTACTCCTTGAATGCCCTTTTCCCTCCTAAGCATCTTAGAAGCAACTACACCTGCCCATTGTTAAGATCACAGAAGGGAAGGATGTCTCTTGCAAAGACCTGGTTTTTGTTGTCTGATGTAGAGAAGTATGTACAGTGGTACCTCTGGTTATGAACTTAATTTGTTCCGGGGGTCCGTTCTTAAGCTGAAACCGTTCTTATCCTGAGGCGCACTTTTGCTAATGGGCCTCCTGCTGTGCGCGTGCCTCCCATTCACATCCTGGGGCAAAGTTCGCAACCAGGAGCAGCTACTTCGGGTTAGTGGAGTTCGTAACATGAAGCGTTTGTAACCAGAGGTACCACTGTATCTTTAGAACATCCAGATTTCTTACTAAGGCTCTACAAGTTTGTTTAACAAAATTTAAAAGGGGGGTGGATATGGGGAATGATTTGTCCTCTAAAGGTCGGGTAGTATTAATGTAAACCACAATTAGTAGCCATATTCTTGTTGCTATTATTTTTAAGTGTGTAATGGCTGCTTGCTAAAACACAACAAACAGAACTGACTGACTTTAAACATTTTCTCCTTTCCATAGATCAGTTTTGCTAATGTTACTGACAAGTCCAATAACATTTCCAGAAAAGGCATTCTCAAGGATCCTGATTATTTTAGAAAAACCTTCAAAATGGTGTGTGATTTAAAAAGTAACGAGTAAACAGCCCTGTGAGTGTAGCTGCTGTGTGTCAGGCAGAAATCAACAATTGAGACTTTCCCCATCCCTTCATTTCTAGTTGGTTTCCACATTTTATGTAGCTGTCAAAAACAAAGTCTCTGCCCATAAAAAATGTGCCAATCCTGATTCTAACTTATGTGCAGTTCAATAGTAGGGATGTTGATTCTTACATTAGGCCCTTTGTGTTCATTGCAGCTGAGATCAATGTGCAGGGGACTGCAGCTTTATTTTATCTCATCCACATGGCTTGGATCCAAATATTTTGGCTTAAACTGAGGTGTAGACATTTATTGGCCAATGCTAAAATTAACCGAGGAGCCTTGGAAATAGTTGTAGTTTTTCAAGCCCACAGGTAAATGCGTTATTCTGGGTGTGTTTTCTTATTTCACTGATGTGATTAGAAATTTTATCCACCTAGAACCCTTTGTATTTTTATCTCAACTTATGGCCCATCCAAGGAACTTGCAGTAAAATTAAGATAAAACCACGATTAAAAGCAGAAGCTCTCATCTGTACTAGAAGTTAGTGGAAGGATAGAACGCCAGCAAGATATTAACAAAGAAAAATTAAATAAAAGACAAGGCAGATAAAATAGACACCGAGGAATTAAATGCTAATGAAATACTAATGGGCAGATGAGTAGTGGGTACATTTTACAGTAAAGATACTTAACATGCCTTCAAGATTTTGCTTTTATCTGCATATCATTTTCCTTTTTTCGTGTATTACCTTATTTAAGTCCTGAATAATTAAATAAATAAACATTTACGTATGTAGTTGCTTAGGAACCAAAGGACGTGCACAAATGTATCTTGAATGTTATTGGCCTAAAGTCTAAGCCTTGACCTCACATACCTGAATGAACAGTGCCACGAACCGTGCATAATTGACTACAGTGCTTGCAGATGAAATGTGGAGAAGCTGGTTTTAAGAGAGAGATATAGCAGTGAATAGCAAAGTGTCAGGGGCTATGAACAATGCTGAGAGGCTGCTATTCGTAAATCTTACAGGTATTTATAGTGATGCCATAAAGCATTCTGACAATAGCTCTTTGAGGAACACAAGCAGCCACTATTAAGTATTTGCTTGGCAGCTGTTTTGAGGCAAATATCAGAATAGGAAATTAAACATATTATACTAATTATTCTACATGTGCTCAATGTAGCGCTAGCATATGTTGGAGGGCTGGAGGGGAAGGTGCCATCACCATTGACAAAAATGGATCCTTTCTCACCAAGAAGACAGCAATGAATTGGAGGGTTTGTTCCTGTTGTTGGGCCAAAGTGTGCTGGGCCCGGGGGTAACCCGAGCAACGTGGTCCAGGTCCGGTCCCAAATCCAAGGGTTCCGCAAGGAGTCAGTCCCAAATCCAAGGGTTCCGCAAGGAGTATGCTTTCAGCAATTGAAGACACACATCTCTACATCTCCTTTGCATCTGTGGCTGAATAGAGTTAGGCTCCAGCATAAGTACCCCTGCCTGGTGTTGCCCACTCCACTCTGCTAAAATACCAGTTTTTCGGGGCTTATGCTGGTGTAAGATCCACTGTGCATTTGAGCCAGGATGGGAGAATTATGCCAGCTTATCTCTGGTTGAGCTGGAGTTCGGGATTTACGCTGATGAAGCCAAGAACCAGGCAGTTCAACCAGAGACCCACTATATCCTAACACTCTCATCCCAGCAGGTTTAGGGTTAGGATTGTGCCCTTATTGTTTGTGTGATGGAGCAGACAGAACATTGCAGGGTTGGGCAGGGAAATCGGGGTTTATTCTTGTTTACCTGTAAAGCTTACCAGGTAAACTCTTTATCATACTTGCCCCACTTACACGGCTGCTATGAAATGACATAACTCTCTGTCAGCTTTTCTGAATTCTCTGGGGGAAGGGCGGGATAACCGTGCGCCAAAAATTACTTCATGATAAGTGAATGAGTACCTTTTTGAAGCATATAGCCTACTCAAGAATTGTTTTCAGTATCTCTAAAAAACTGCCTGCTCCCATACCAGCCTGCCCAGTTATTATGACCTTTTTTCAAAGGTCCTTCTCTGGTACCTTCCACCTTCAGAACTTAAGAGCAATACGCTTCCTGGAGGTTTTTACCTCTTGCCTACTTTCTTTCATTTTAAGCAGCAAGCCAATTCCAATGCTATCTCCAATGCTATTAATGAGCACTAACATACATTTTACTGCTTCTTCTAAAGCTTTACTATTTGGCTGTTTTATTTTACGTTTTATTGTATTTCTGTTGTTTATAATCATGTTTATGTCTTTCTTTCCCATCGTGTTTTATCGATGTTTTGTAAGCTGCCTTGTAAATTCCCTGGAAATTAAAAGGCTGAGTAGAAGTACACACACACACACACACACACACACACGTGTGTGTGTGTGTGTGTGTGTGTGTGTGTGTAAAGCTCTTGGCTCCTAGACACAAACAGCACAAAGAGAATACATGTTTGTTTGGATGTAAGTACCACTTACTGTGTCCATCTGGGCTTTCTCCACCGTGTGTTTAGAAATGCAGCCTAAATTCAGGTGGCCAGAATCTGTCATTTAGTCACTTGTTCTATCAAGGAAAAAGGTACAACAGTGACGAACTCAATTTGTGTTCAGAGAGAAAAAAGAGGACAAGCGCTGTCTGCTTAGAGGCCTGAGTTGCTTGTTATCTGAGTTCAGCAGCAGGTCGTTTCTTGTCTCTGTAGGTTTCACAGCAGTCAGCATCAACGAGGAGAGGTTTTATTGGGCTCATTTTCTCCTAGAATTATAGGAATGGTTTTTGTCTGTAGCCAAGCCTCTGATTAAATAAAAGGATCTGTCCAGGACTATCCACTTTTGTGTGTGTGCGTGTGCTGAAGAGTAGTGGAACTGCTGTCAGTGGAGTATGTGTAAATGTATTAAGTGATGTTCAGCCTAGGTTCTCTCAGATGCAGTCACCTCATTCTGTTTTAGTTAAAGTGCAGTGGGCTCATTGGGAAGGATCTGTGGCTGTAATACAGTGGTACCTCGGGTTACAGACACTTCAGGGTACAGACTCTGCTAACCCAGAAATAGTACCGCGGGTTAAGAACTTTACCTCAGGATGAGAACAGAAATCGCGAGGTGGCGGCGCAGCGGCGGCGGGAGGCCCCATTAGCTAAAGTGGTACCTCAGGTTAAGAACAGTTTCAGGTTAAGAACGGACCTCCAGAACGAATTAAGTCCTTAACCAGAGGTACCAGTGTAGAGCAAAACCTCAACCCCCATTGATGGAAATGGGCATATCACATGCACACTTGGGCTAATGCAGAGGGCTGAGTCGTGGTCTAGCTCAAGGAAGATAACATTACACATTGATTCTAGCCTTCTCTTCAAATTAGAAAGGATGTTTCACTGACACAAAATCAAGATGGGGATCCCTTTCATTGTATTCCTTCTTCCTGACCCAAGTAGTACGCATTTACCTCTGTAAATGAAAAACCCCATTTGCCTTTTTTACTACTCTTCATTGGATCATTGGTCTATCCCACCTACAAATCTGGGGGAAGAAATCATAAAGTGCTACAATTCTTTGGTGTCCTTTATCTCCACCTCTGCAAACCTGGGAGAACTCTCATTCTTCCCTGCTAGAACAGAAGCATGCCCTAGGCGTGCTGAAAGGCGGTTGAGGGAGAAAGGTATGTTTAGCCTGGAAAGGGGGAGACTGAGAGGCGATGGGATAGTTGTCTTCAAATATCTCAACTGCTGTCACGTGAAAGATGAAGTAAGCTTGTGTTCTTCTACTCTGGAGGGTAGGACTTGAACCAATGGCTTCAAGTTACAAGAAAGGAGATTCTGACTAAACACTAGGAAGAACTTTCTGATAGTAAGAGCTGTTCGACAGTGGAAAGTACTCGCTTAGGTGGACTTTCTTGAGCGTCTGTCATGTATGATCTAGTTGAGATTCCTGCGTTGTAGAGGATTGGACCAGATCTTTGGGTGTCCCTTCCAACTCTACAATTCTATGTCTATGTGAGTTACTGAAACTGGTTTCAGGGTTACTTTTTTAAAACATAGCCTACCATTTCTTACTCACTTTACTCTTGAATCATTTAATCAATACCTTACTTAATCAACCTGGATTCTAGTAACGAGGCTTTTACCTGGGGGATCTCACTCATGTGGACTGGTTTGCCTTAAATGCTGCTTAATTGACCTGTTTTGCTTTATACAACCAAGGGGTATATCTATATCAGACTCATGTCTGTCTCTTTCCCTTTCACAATGCTGTAAGTTTGAGCATCGATCTGTTTGGTGCTGATTATGCTACTTGTTGGTAAATCGCACAAAAGGTATGTCTTGGTAGTCTTCCTTTGCCAGGGAGACAGATGCTAGAGAGCTTGCTAAAGCACATTGAAAATGGCAGCATATCGGTATTGGTTTCTACACACACAGGGAATTCCCTGTGTAAGCAGTATTATGTGCATTTGTAGATTAAAAGAAGAAGAATGGATGTAAAAAAACAAAACCCAAAGCAGCTATGTGAGCCGCATTCCTAGGAGTTTCTGCAATGTACAAACTCTCCCTCTGCACATATGTCATCCATCATGGTGATGAACATCACCCCCCCCCATGATGCATAATGGTGTGGGTGGCTTTATAACACTGCCGGCCTACTGGTATTTTATAGAATAAATAGCAAAGTAAAGACCCCTGGAGGCTTATGGGATGCTAGGTATCTTTTTGAGTTGATGGACTGATAAAATTCACATTTATTTTCAATTTTATAAGCGATCTGGATTAACAAAAGAATAATTTCTAACCTGTTATGACCTTGGTTTGCATCTCCTTACTTGGTTGTAGCACCACGTATTTTGGGAGAATAAGCTGGAGAGGTGTAGGATTTGCAAACCAACCTCAGTCTTCCTTACTTGACAACTTCTGGCATCTTAAATGTGCACAAAGTTTCCCCTGCTATCACTCAGATGGGATATCTGGATGCTTGGAACATTGTTTTTTTCTTGAAAGAGAGGGAGGCATGAAATCAAAGAATTATTTTTTTTTGCTTTTAAGTGAAGCGGAAATTTACCCCAAGGTCATACTGGCTGTGACATGCATGGCCTGTTTGCTTAAGCCACCTGAGCAGATACTGTTGTCCTTAAGATCTCTTATTATTTGACTTTGCTTGGCATTTTCCATCTACTGGCATGATGTGCCTTAATCCATTTTTTTTAAAAAATCTTCTTGGTGTCACAGTATAATATAGAAAACAAGATGCAGGTCTGATTTTCTTAATTGTGATGATGAGAGACATGTTATTGGTTTTTTGTTTCTAAATCCACCCACTTTTCACTTGTTTTGTCTGCTTTATAGTTGTCACAGAGGACACGCCTCTGCCACGCTTGCCCTTAAATGCGGCAAGCCACATCCCCTGAGCCAGCCGATTGGCTGGCCAGGGGAATGACGCGGCAGAGGATTTCCCTGGTCGCGCGGGGCTGGGAGCGGGAAGCCCGCAACACCACCTTCTCCCGAGGTCGGAAGTGGCTTTGTCACATCCACTGCTCACAACCCCTCTGCTCTTAGAGACCAGGTAAAATCTTGAGCAAATATGCAAGGTGGGACACAGGAAAGATGAGTATGGGATACTAGGGAAAGCACTTATTGAGAAACTGGCTTCATTCTGCAAATAAATGCTCATTGCAAATTCATTCTGCATTAGCTAGGAGTGTGTCCATTGGAAAACAGATGTAGGTGGTCCTAGCAATGGGTGTGCTTGTGTATCCACCCACACCTGCCCATTGATGCTGTGGGTGGGTGTAGACCATGTTCACAACCCTCACGTCCTTCTACATTCGCCCCAGGTATGTGCAGGGGGAGGGGAAGGAGTGGATAACCTATTCATCTGGAGAGGGTTTCCAAATGCAAATAAAATCACCACACACCCTGTCTAGAGTCTAGAATCAATCTAGCCTACAAACAGGTTTGTATGTACACAGTTAATTCTCACAATACTCTTAGTCTAGACAGCATTTAAGACCAAAATAGGAAATGGAAAAAAAGCAACCATTAAGACTGCAACCATAGCACCGTACTGTGTTTCCTTGGCTAGGAAACTCGGGTGTGTGTTGTTCATATGCTCTCTGTCCCCCTTCTGGTGTTGAGATAAATGGGATGAAGTAGGAGAAAGAGGACAGTGGCAGCTGCCACTGTTCAGTGCTACGTAGGGGAGGAGGCAAGGAAGGTAATAGGAGCACCCGGATAGGTTCCTTTGCTTGGAGGCTGGTTGCAATTACCAAGCTCTTCTCTGCAATAGTCAGGGTGCCTTTGACTCCCAAAGAAATGCAACTTAGAACCATAGAATTGTAGAGGTGGAGGGTGTTATGTACTGAAGTTCTCACCCTGGGCCAGCAGGGGGATACTGTAGATAGTTATGCAAATGAAGGATAGAAAGTGACGTTCAGTGATTGGATAGTTTGTATGCAAATGAAGGCTCGAAAGTGACATTCAGTGATTGGATAGTTTTAGAAAGTTGCTACAGTTACCGTTGTTCTGGAGCTCTATATAAGCAGGCTGACTGAGCTCTTCAGTTCAGTTCTGTTCTGGCCTTTGAATAAACAAGAGCTGTTTGAAGAATTGCTGTGTTGTCTGATATGTTTGCCCACAACTTAACAGAGGGGACACACAACTGTCATCAAGTCTATACCTTTGCAACTAGCCCACCTTCTACATAAAGCTTAGCATGAGACTCTACACAAGGGACTGTAATTCTGCTATTGCAAAGTTATTTGGGCAGAAGCAATACATTTGGCAGGTATGGCTGTACTACTTTGGATGCATACATTCAATTTCCATGGATTGATTTCTCACATTTCATTTGCTGGGCAATATCAGTAAGTGGGGGAACAGGAGAGCTCAAATGGGAGAAGAAAGGACAAGCTGCAACTCAAGCTTTCACTTATTATCAACCAAATGAGAAAATGATAGTGGCCTGGAGTACAGATTGCGATATTTATAAAGTAGTTGTTAAAAGTGAGGGAAATTGTCAGTTTAGACTAGAGTATTTGGACCAAATCCCTGCAATCTGAGCTAATTATTTCTGCAGTGTTCCTTTTGCTCAGATGCAGAACAAAACACAAGCGCTTGTGTTGCAATGATGTGTTCGGATTTTATCCATATTTGTTTTGCTTACACAAATGTGCAGAGCCATATTATTTGCAAGAATTATATGTTGAAATGGGCAGGATGTGGATTAGCATTATTTGAATGTGCATAACAAATGTACTACCCTGAAGGGACAGGAAAGGTCTTGATTGAAATCCCCCAGGCTCTTGTGCGTGCTCATCCCTGGGCTTTCTCCTTGTGATATTTGCTTAGTTCATCTTCATGGACTATTGTTGAAAGTGGAGCACATCAGTTCCGTTAAAACGATGTGCATTGTTCAAAGTCAGGATATCTCCTTAACCTCACCATTCTCCTATTAAACATTATTTTTATTAAAGTTTTGAAACTATAATTGTTGTTTCCTTGGGTAGTAACTGAAAACCACCTATTTCCTCCTTCCACACTGGGGTTTGTACGGATGAATTATTCAAAGTTTTCTTCTAGAGTTTTGAAAGTGCTGAACACCACCCAAGTGTTAATTAACGTGATTATTATTAGCTTCATGCCATTTGCACTGTCTGGAAATCTGTACCTTAATAACCCAGTATTCCGACCTGTTTAATGCACTGTGCAACTCAGCTGACATGCACCTCTCATGCTAGGAGTAATTTTAAAAATAGAGGAGTGGGTGCTGAACTGTTGTCTATGCATGGTGGTTTATTTCTATGCATGTCAATTTATACCTTGTAAATAGCAACAAAAGAACATGGCAATAGATTTTTTAACTCTTCAAGCAACCATGCTGACTATTAGACCATGCATTCAGGATTATCAGTCTTCAGTGGCAAGGAACATGGGGAAATGTATGCAAAGCTGGATTATTATTATTATTATTATTATTATTATTATTATTATTATTACAGAAAATGCAAAGCAGTCAGATGTTCAAAAATGAATTTGGTCAAATAATTCCACATCCTTGGAATGTGGAATTATCCTTGGCCACAAAGCTTTTCCAATATATCTGAAGTCATACATATATTTAGACACAATCATCATCATCATCATCATCATCATCATCATCATCATCACCACTATTCTGCTTAATCGCCATGGTGGATTGTAAGCAGTGTACAAATGCAAAACCAGTTAGCATGCAGAATTAAAATGGAAAATAAAATAACCCAATTAAAGCAGCACAACATTATTTAAAATAGCAATTGAATTGATTAAAACAGGAGGTCCAAATCAGGATATTGGGGTTAATGCTTGCCTAAACATGTGATTCTTCAGGGACCAGTGGAATGTTAGTGGTTGATGGGGCCTCCTGCGTTTCATCACATTTAATTTTCTAGAGTGTGTGTCTGTTAGGAAATAACAAAATGTAAGTAGACACCCCTCCATAGCAATAATAGTGCTAATGTGATTTGCAGCATCCCTGGGGTGCTATCCAACTAAACGGTTCCAGTAGCACAAGGAGATTTAGCAACAATTCTGTGACCTCACCTGTTCCACGATAACCTCAAAATCTGTTCTGAGGGTTCCCACAACCCCCTGGAGCAGATTTATAGGGTGTTCAGGGGTTGGAGAGGGCAGTGAAGTTCCTTTGCACAGCTAAAACTCTTTGCACTACCCCTGGGCTCCAAAGAAAAATTCTGAATGGCAACATTCATATTGACTATGTTAGCATATCACACTAAACCAGGCATAGGCAAACTCGGCCCTCCAGATGTTTTGGGACTACAACTCTCATCATCCCCAGCTAACAGGACCGGTGGTCAGGGATGATGGGAGTTGTAGTCCCAAAACATCTGGAGGGCCGAGTTTGCCTATGCCTGCACTAAACCATGGTTTAATACAACAAGATGGAATGAGTCTGAGCAAGCCTTAGACTTGTATACTATCCCCCTCAACTTTCTTGTTCCTGTGTGGGCTCAAGGAGAACTTGGACCTTTGCCTTCATTTCACTGGCTTATTAAATTAACCAGCATTTGCTATGCATCGTGATCTCTGGTTTGCTACAATATTCAGTTATTCAACCCCAATGTTTTGGGGTTGTCGTACTTGCATCCACATCAACATTACCTTAATGTAATAGACTGGATAAAACAGACTTTAACATCTGACTTAAAATATTCAAAACCTGAGGCTTGCTTGGGTGCTTTCCAGCTCTGTCACATGCAGTGTTTGAAACTCCCATTGTTCTAGGCACATTTTGCGACAGGGAATTTTACTAGCGCGAGCAGTTTCTGAGCTCTTGGCGCAGTACTGCACCTAAGATTTCAGATTAAAACTGCAGAGTGGAAGGAAAGGAGGACCTTTTACTGCCTCCCCACTTCCAGCTACTCTCTGAAGACTGGAGAAGAAACCCTCTTAAGAATCTGAGGAGGTGGACAGGGGAAGGACTAGATCATGCAAAAAAGGAACATAATATTTTCTTTTTCAGTGCCTCTGGCGGGACGTCTTTGTCAATCCGTGGGTAGGAAAAATCCATGCCAAACTTCTGAGCATCGGAATTTCCCCAGCGGACTCCTTAAAGATGAATTTACGCTCAGCCAAAAGCCTTATTGAGCAAAGATTAGCAGACATTGAAAATCAACACAACCTCGCCAGGGGTGGGGGTGTCTGCTCCCCCAGGTATCACGGAATAACCCCACCACTTGGCCTTCCATCATACATGTCATCTCTTTCATCAGTACCACACCGACGTGCATTTATTCGTGCAAGGTTCAATGTCTTTCCATCAAACCTGCTGAACCACAGATTTTCCAATGGTTTGGTGTCTCCGCTGTGCGTGTGTGACGGGGAAACTGTTGAATCTCTTTCACATATAATGTTCAACTGTCCCCTACATAGCATAGCCAGGGCTAAATTCCTGGGTCCTGCTTTACTGCACTTGGTTGGCAGGCCTGTTGAGTCACACGCCGCACTGCTTTTGCAGGATACAGATCCTTCTGTAACTCTGCAGGTGGCGAGATTTCTGAATGCGGTTATCTCACACTCAAAAACCACCAAAAAACAACAACAACATCAAAACTAATTGGACTGTTATGTTGAGAGTGCATGTCGGAGTTCGTCTTTAGTTTTCCTTTTCTGTGATCCATCCCTTGGAGCTCTCCTGGCCCCAAGCCGTCACTTGGCTCTGCTCAATGACCCACCCTTGCATCGTGGTGTTCACCTTCTGTTGTCGGATATATCTGTTTTTATGTCCCTGTGTTTTTATGTTTGTACATATTTTATGGGCTAATAGCCGTAAATAAATAAATAAACATAATATTTTAGCTGCAGTTACAATTGCAGGTTAGTCACACATATGGAAATAGGGCTAAACATACACACAACTGAGCTAAAAATAACCTCGACTTAGGGTACAGCGAGAAGATGCAGTCCTTTAATAAACATTCATTCTCTGAGCCTGCAAAGTTTGGACTGCATGGTGTACGTTTCCTGTTTCTGCAGATTCTTGCACTCCCCCCCCCCCCGTCATTTGAATCTCTTGCTGGTTGTGTTTCCTTCTCATTCTTATATTATAATGCTAGCTGTCTTAAGATCTCCATTCTTTAAGCATGCACTGCTTTCTCCTGAGCAGCCAAGTCCACCAATAATGGCTACCAAGAAGACAGCTGGTTGGGGAGGAGACAACCTCTTGGGTCCTCGTGGCAATCTGAGGCCTGTCTCTGCCTATGCCAGCACAGTCAAAAGAAAACCTTGCAGCTGCTTAGTTTTTTTTCCTCCTAGTGTCAATGAATAACCAAACCCCAAGACAGAAAGGAAAAGCAGCAAGCTGCTTCACTCTCTAGGAGCCTAAGGAGCAGCAGAAGCTGGCCTGCTGTTCTGTGTTGCTAAAATATACCAGGAGTGCTTGAATTGGAATGTCAGAGCTGCTGGTTCCCAGAGTTTGTTTATTGCACTCATCTGCCAGAGGCCTATAATTTAAGTTCATTCTATCCAACTGGATACCCCTGGAGGGAAGTTACAATTAAACACACACACACACACACACACACACACACACACACACTGCTGTAGCCTTCTGCAAACTTCAGCCCTGGCAGAAGGTATGATCTTGTGCAGTTCTTTTTATCATTGTTATCTGTACTGGGAAACAGTGAAAAAAAATCCCAAGTTTTTGACACTAGGTATTTTGAAATGTCCACAGCACGGGTGCTTAATATGTATGCTGAAGAATATTATGGGCTGGATCTAGAGATGCCGCATCAAAATAAATTCTGCCACTGTCTCGTTAAATTCTATGTATGAACTATCAAAAGATGTTTTGTGATGTACAAGAGAGTGTGTAGTTCCTTGCAGAAAGACATATTTCTGGAGCCCGCCCCCTTTCTTGCATGGGCAGAGCAATCCTAGCCCTGGGGAGCAGTTGGGTGGAACAGCAGATTGAATACTGAATCCCAAGCCCTGCTGCTGGTACAGGGCAGGGCAGAAGGTGGGGTCACTGGGATGATTATGATGATTAGTGCAAACTCCAGACTAGCACAACTCAGGGGCCTAGATAAGGATCCTTTCAGCAGAATGCAGCATCTTTTGAGTCGGTTCTATTCTACTGCTGCTCAGCCTTGCAACATCCAGTTATTAAGAGCTCTATGCCTGCTTGCAGCTGCTACAAGCAGTAGCTTGTCAGCCATTGTTTTTGAGGGCATTATTAGAGCCTCTGCACCAGTTGGGTCCCTTTGCCCCATACCAGTGGAGGTCAGAGGACAACTCTGCCATATCCCAACATCCTCCAATAGCATAGAGTTAGGGTTGCTTTGCTAGTTAGGGAAAAACCCCAATAACCTTGTGCTCCTTCATGCAGGGCCACTTCTGGATCCAAACTTACATTCACCTTCGTAACTTGTTCCATTTTTAATGCACAAACAACTGTTAAGTATGGTTACAAATATAAGCCACCACTGCTTTGCTGCTCTACAGAGTGTGATCAGTGTTGCTTTTTTTCAGACAGCTTTGGTGTGCCTTTTGCTTGTAAAATTCTTATCAGTCGGTCCTAAATTTATGCCAGTCATTTCAGTGCAGTGATCCTGAAAACACTTACTGACATGAGTCATCTGGTTGAAATCGATGGACAAATTGTTCTGCTGAAGTTAAGATAACTGCATACATGGGTACAGTTATGCACCAGTAGAGTACTTATTTCCTCCAAAAACATTGGGACCAATTTGTTTATATTTTAGATCAGCAGGTAAATTATGATGTTGTTAAGAGATAATGAGTTCCATGTTATTTAGTTTTTTTATTAATCATTTTCCTTCTCAGGTCCCAGTGTTCCTATCCTGCCGGGTAGTGTCTGTACATCCCCAAAAGTGATTTATAACTGCAGCTACGTCAGCTGTGAGCTAACAGGATTTACTACCCACATTTATCCTCTCAGGAGTCAATTTGTATGGGATATTAGATTTGTAATGATGCTGCATCTTAAAATGGAGGGGTTATACCTAGGGATGGCTCCTTTGCTTTTGATTGATTTCAGAGCCTGCTCAGCCAGTTATAAATAGGAAGGGTGATGTCGGACTTTACAATATATATTTGCTCCCTGTATCAACAAGCAGAAAAGTCCTGGTTTGTTTTTGTAGTGGCGCCTCAGCATCCTTTCAGACAGGTGGCCGATATTCAGATATAGCCTGCCAAGAACTGGGGTGACCCATAGGCAGGCCTTGGCTCCATTCCATTCAGCCCATATCATTATGTATCTCCTTGGTTGCTGTGGACACTGTCTTGTTAATAGTTGACTGAGGGGAGGGCTGAAAGGAAAGGAAGGAAGAAGCCCATAGAGATGACCACAGAGTCAACTACAGTGAATGAGAAGGATGGAGAGATGACATTACAGTACAGTGGTACCTCTAGTTATGAACTTAATTCATTTTGGACCCCAGTTCTTAACCTGAAACTGTTCTTAACTAGAGGCGTGCTTTTGCTAATGGGGCCTCTTGCTGCCACTGCGCCACCGGCACACGATTTCCGTTCTCATCCTGGGGCAGACTTCTCAACTCAAGCTAACTCTTCCAGGTTAGCGGCGTTTGTAACCTGAAGCATTTGTAACTCGAGGTACCGCTGTACTGGGAAGTGAAATGGGAGGGGAGGTATTTTATAGAAACAATTTTGATCAAGTTACATGAAAGGTGCCACAGTTTATGCATGAAAGGGAAACTGTAGCCAAACGTAGCCAGTGCCTACAAAAACACATACAGTGGTACATCTAGTTAAGAACTTAATTCATTCCGGAGGTCCGTTCTTAACCTAAAACTGTTCTTAACCTGAGATACCACTTTAGCTAATGGGGCTTCCCTCTTCTGCTGCATGATTTCTGTTTTCATCCTGAGGTAAAGTTCTTAACCTGAGGTACTACTTCCAGGTTAGCGGTGTCTGTAATCTGAAGCGTTTGTAACCTGAGGTACCACTTTATTTTTAGGAGGGCTACTCAGTTCCTTCTCAGTGCGGTTCTAAAATGAACGAAGCCTACCTAGGCATTTCATGGAATTGTGTGTGTCTTTCCACTCCCACGATATTCTTCAACCAAAAAGCAGCCTTAGGAGGGCGTGTGAGTAAAGAGAAAAAGTGGTGGTGCTTAACCCTTTCTACTCTCAGCTCAAAATCCCCCTCCCCTCTCAGCTCCTTATACCTTCATGGGGAAAAGATATGGACATCTGCCTCATAGGATTATTGTAAGGATTTAATGGAATAACCCCATGCTGTTCTTTGGAGGAATACAGTTTTATTTTTGGGGGGTGGGTGGGTTAGGGGCTCTTCAGCTATATATAATAAAATCATTATCAGAATTGTCCGTGCTTCCTCCCTTATGAAAATAAACAAATAAATAAATAAATAAATAAAGCTTCCTTCCGCTTTACACAGACCCACAGATGCTTCAAAGGATTTGCTTAGTCACATTTTAACTTCATTCCATATCTTGCAGGCCAGAAATGCTGCAAGAAATGTCAGCTTACGTTACCTTCCTGAACTCACTACTGTCACAGCTGATGCTTTTGTCAATATATGATAGCTGAATTGCTTTAGGAGATGATCACCGTGGGCTAGAAAAATAAATAAATCTTGTAATATTCTGCATAACTGTCTGTCAAGAATTGTTGTTTGTGACTTAGGGTATTTGCTGCCTCTACTATTGCCTGAATGCAGATAAAGGTGTTTTTTTTTAAAATAATAATAATATGATTGGTTTTAAGAGCAATACAAATATGCAGAATAATTACACCATGTAGTTTACAAATCTTAATAAGGAACTTGATTAAAAATGTGTAATATGAAAAGATACACTAAATAAAGAGTGATCAGTAGGGGGAAGGCTCTGTTATGAGCATATTTGTGCATTTCTTAACAATAAACAAAACAGAAAATCCTATTTAGGTCTTATACATTTGTGTGAATGGAGAGCATACAGGTTGAGGGAGGGTTGTCACATGTATTTCATTAAATCAACCATAAACTTTTGAATGCTGGATTCAGGTTCAAATTGTGCAAGTCATCCTTAGCATATTTAATAAATTCATAACATATTACAAAAATTGTTTTGTTTTGTCCTCTTGCTACTCTTAATTTACAAGCAAGTTCCCCCCTCCAATGGTGCTATTTCCCAAATTTTGTTGTACCATGCAAAGAGAGTATCCGCAGCTAAATATTTCCAGTGTCTTGAAATGATAGGCCTGGCAACTAATAATAAATGTGACACGGTCTCTCTGCTGCGCCATCTGTGGGGAGGGAGTACAGTTAATAATATTACCCATTTTTTTTTGGAAAGATGGAGTTTCAAAAGGGTTGTAGATATAGGTAGGAGTTCTTAGGCCTAATTGAAACCAATGGCACAAATTAGTTGCAACTAACCTGCCTATTGATTTCTGCATGTCTTAAGCAAGGAACTATGTTCCTTTTGGTTTGGGGTTAATGTTTTGCAGAGAGGCAATAAAGGGAACTGGTGGGGGCAAGAGACCTCAGATAGTCAAACTGATAGATTTAATCCCTTGCTTTAAAATAGGACTGAGAAGACTGTCATGTCTAAGTACAACGATCAGTTACAAGACTCATTTTCTGTTCGCAGTAGTATAGATCCCCCCCCTCCCGTACTGATTTACCTGTTAGACAGATGGAACTTATATGTCCACATATAGGCGCTGTGGTCTAAACCACTGAACCTCTTGGGCTTGCTGATCAGAAGGTTGACAGTTTGAATCCCTGCGATGGGGTGAGCTCCCATTGCTCTGTCCCAGCTTCTGCCAACCTAGCAGTTCCAAAGCATGCCAGTGCAAGTAGATAAATAGGTGCTGCTGCGGTGGGAAGGTAAACGGTGTTTCTGTGTGGTCTGGTTTCCATCATGCTGTTCTGTTGCTCCAGAAGTGGTATAGTCATGCTGGCCACATGACCCAGAAAGCTTTCTGTGGACAAACGCCAGCTCCCTCGGCCTGAAGCGAGATGAGCCCTGCACCCCATAGTCGCCTTTGACTGGACTTAACCATCCAGGGGTCCTTTACCTTTATCTTTTACCTTATATGTCTGAAGTGTGTTATATGTCTCAAAAAGGCCTGCAGCTATCTGCTATGTCAGGCTTCCTCAACCTCAGCCCTCCAAATGTTCTGAGACTACAATTCCTATCATCCCTGACCACTGGTCCTGGTAGCTAGGAATCATGGGAGTTGTAGGCCAAAAACATCTGGAGGGCCGAGGTTGAGGAAGCCTGTGCTATGTGCATTAGACAGTGGCTGGCAAAGAGCAAATCCATTGCTGCTTCTGGCTAGAAGCTCATGAGAACTTTTGCCTTGCAAGATTACATGCAGTGCTTGAACCTGGACTTGGGACACTCTGCCTGCAGAGATGACTGGGGACTAGCAGTAATTGACTTGTTGCTGACTGAGCCACTGGGACTCATGGACTGTGCCGGTGTGGGGGTGGGGAAGCAGTGTTGTTTTACATGCTGTGTGCACTGTGATGCAGAGAGGTGTGCTGAAGTGTGTGCATCCATGGACCACCTCCATATGGGATGACGTGGGCATTGTCATTGGCTTAACCCAACTTGTGGGCATTTTCAAAATGTGTCGCTTGTCCATTTTGTATCCTGCAGGAGGCAAGGAGTAAATTGAGTTCATTCTGGAATTTGGACCAATCAAATTTCTAGAGCCATCCCTGCTGTAGACAGAAACCTGATCTTGGGCCATCTTTTCCCTCTTTTCTACAGACCCACCCCCCACTGATGCCCTTGCCACAGATTCTTCCCTTGTTGCTGTGCATGGTATTTTAATCTGATGGTCACATTTCTAGTCAAACCACCAGGCCTCCTAGAGGTAGATAAGGAGACTCCCAGAGCCACCCCTATATTTTTTTCAGTAGGGGATGGGTTGGAGGTGAAAACGACTTACTTTTGCCATTTTACACTTACAGGGTAGCTCCTCTTTACTCATCTCTATTTCCGTCCCTCACATTCAGATTCCAGTGGTACCTCAGGTTACAGACGCTTCAGGTTACAGATGGTTCAGGTTACAGACTCCGCTAACCCAGAAATAGTACCTCGGGTTAAGAACTTTGCTTCAGGATGAGAACAGAAATCGTGCTCCAGAGGAGCGGTGGCAGCGGGAGGCCCCATTAGCTAAAGTGGTACCTCAAGTTAGAACAGTTTCAGGTTAAGAACGGACCTCCAGAACGAATTAAGTTCTTAACCCGAGGTACTGCTGTATAGATGGCCATTGTCTGTTGTGATTGAGTAAATTTCAGACAAATAAAGACGTTGACCTGTAAATTCTGAATGCCTTACCTTGAGTGCTTTGACCTGTTCCAAAGTGGATCTTGGTGACTTGCCAACTACTAAGGAGGGCATATGGCACCTGACTGGAGTTGTACAGATGGTCTGTCAAGCATGGCCATGGCTCTGGATTTCATGCCTACTGACTGGGTCAATGTATTCATCTTTGTTCACCCATCCATGGCTTCACCAGCACTCTGTCTTCTTCCGTTGTCTTTCAACTACCCTTGCTGGGCTCCCTATTTGTTTCCTTCCATTCTAACTTAGGCCCACCAGTACTCTTGACGGTTTCATTTAAAAGTATACATTTTTTAAAAAAAATATTTCATAGGCAGGGCAAATTGAATGGTATTGTGTGGGTGCATTAGCTGCCCTTTCAGGGTTTTTGTGAGCGAAAAAACATTGTGTGCTAGTCTTTATATATTATTACATTTGATTCATAAATTCCTACATGGATGTTATCTCCACGCAGGAAAAGAATAATGTGTGTGGTGAACTTTGGAGCTCTTGAGAAGGTACTGGAGGAAGGATGAATTTGTGGCCCTCACTTTTCCATGTCAAGGACATTGCTTGCTGAACTGTTCAGCAGGAAAATGAAAGGGAAAGGGGTTGCTGCCTCTGTGACCAAGCCTTAGTTATCCAAAATCCAGCTGGTAAGCTCTGCTACAGGCTTTTTGCCCTCTCCCGTTTAGATCCCAAGAAACGGGATGCTGACTGGAATTTCTGGATTGTAAGGATAAATAAGCAGTGGTTTTCCCCAGAGACAAAAATGTGTCTCGGACATGTTGTCTGAACTAGCTTTATCTTACATGTCTTGCATCCTCCTAGTACTTCTCCATCACCATCTTTTCCATGACCATATGCCAGCTTACTAGTAGTTCCTGCCATAGTCATTCACCACCATGGAATGCTAATCTCCATTGTGCGATTTCTTTCAAGGCCACCCTGGTGGTAGTGTAGGGCACTGGCTGCCAAGTCCTGTTCTGTCCACTTCTGTTGGTTACACAATGAATAAGCTATCGTTCTGTTTCACAGAAACCTCCACAGGGCAGCCACATTGTGAGAAGTGGCCTGTAAGAGATGAACATTTTGTTTTTGAGGGGCATTTAGTGCCCTTGGCTAATAGCATACATCCAACATTTCTCCGATGAAAATAGACACATCTTATTCCATGCTCTCTAACATTTCTTTGAAAAAAATAGAGATGCCCTCTCCACCATTTCTCCAGTGAAAATAGGGGTGCCCTATTCTATACCCTCCAACACTTTTCTGATGAAAATAGGAATGTCCTACCATACCCTTCAGCATTTCTCCAATGAAATAGAGACATCCTAAGGAAAAGCAAAAAGGGACGTGGGTGGTGCTGTGGTCTAAACCACTGAGCCTAGGGCTTGCTGATTGGAAGGTCAGCGGTTCAAATCCCCGCAACAGGGTGAGCTCCTGTTGCTCAGTCCCAGCTCCTGCCAACCTAGCAGATCGAAAGCACATCAAAGTGCAAGTAGATAAATAGGTACCACTCTGGCGGGAAGGTAAATGGCGTTTCTGTGCGCTGCTCTGGTTTCGCCAGAAGCGGCTTAGTCATGCTGGCCACATGACCCGGAAAAACTGTCTGCGGACAAACGCTGGCTCCTTCAGCCTGTAAAGCGAGATGAGCGCTGTAACCCCAGAGTCGTTCGCAACTGGACTTAACTGTCAGGGGTCCTTTACCTTTACCTTTTAAGGAAAAGCAGGACATTCCAAGATCAAATCAGAAACTGGGGCAACTTCTCTATAAAGACTGTCCCTGGAAAATAGGGGCACTTGGGGAGGGGTCTGTAACAGCAGATTGCAGGGCCTAACAGGGAGATTTTTAAGGGCTCTGCAAGCAAGGAGAAGAAGATATGAATGATCGGTAATTTTCCACAGTAGAAAAAGCATCCAAAAGGTTGTGCTAAGATGAATAAAGGCTAGGCCTACAGCACTGAAGAATCTAAGATATTCCCACCCACTCACCCTTTTAAGCCCACAGCTAAAAAATGCAGTGATATTGGCTTTTGCCTCAGTGACCCTTCACTTTCCCAGTCTTATAAAAAATGCCCCCTCAAGTTTCCATTAAAAAAAGAGAGGATATAAACCAGTATATACATTTTAGTTTGGCAATTGTTGTTTCTCCTCCACAGTAGCCACCTTCCCATCCTAGTCAGCAGTGGAATCCTGTACATGTCTACTCATAAGTACAGTGGGTCTTACTCATGAGTAAGTGAAGGATCTGAGCCCTTCACTGAAGAAACAAAAATACAGGAGAAAAAAGCCATGGCTGATGTGTGTGATTACAGTCTGCCCCTTTATCTTTGGTGATAAACATACTGCATATGTAATTAGGATGGCAGTTTTTACAGTAGAAAAATCTTTGATCACAGAACGATATGGTCTGAGGAACAGA
The DNA here is from genome assembly GCF_964270895.1 of Podarcis filfolensis. Classification (NCBI taxonomy): domain Eukaryota; kingdom Metazoa; phylum Chordata; class Lepidosauria; order Squamata; family Lacertidae; genus Podarcis; species Podarcis filfolensis. The sequence goes on along the minus strand of NC_139607.1, from coordinate 25,441,252 downwards.
AGAAACTGTCCTCCTTTCCGGATTTTGGCATGGAAGATGAATTTAATCAGATTAAGACCCTGCCGCTGTGTTTCCTCCTAGCCTTCATTTTATCATCCTGTGGATGCTGGAAGTGTATCAGCCTAGACACATTCTTTGAACTTAAAAATAGCTTCCTCCCATGCTAATATTTAACCAGTATGCATGAAACTGGCACCCGAAAGTGATGATTCAAGGTCCTTAATTCTGTAACAGTGTTGTAGTGCAAATAACTCATTGTGCTCCTTAGCAGGCGTGGATATTAATGAGAGTTATGAGACATGGAGTTATTCTTCTCCTCAGACAATGTTTTAAGACTTTAGCTGGTGAGACAGCAACCTTAGAACTTAAGAAATACAGAATTGTGGAACGGGTGTTAACAGCCCATGCAGACTGACAATGGGCTTACCAATGATTGTTTATAATTGATGGCCAGAAGGGCTGGGCAATATATGGTTTTCAACATTGTGATATATCACCAGCTAAACATTGCAGTATATAAGGATGCAACTATGTAGAGGAGAACACTGGCCAGGTACTTTTTTGCTTTGTTTTAAAGGACAGAAATACCATTGCTTTTCCTGCCCTTGGAATGAGTTGGGGCTAATAATAATAATAATAATAATAATAATAATAATATTTATGCCCCACCCATTTGGCTGTGTTTTCTTGGCTGCTCTGGGCGGCTTACAGTGCATATAAAAACACAGTAAAACGTCAAACATTAAAAACTGCCCAATACAGGGCTGCCTTCAGATTTCTTCTAAAAGTTGTGTAGTTCTTTATGTCCTTGACATCTCATGGGATCTATAGGTATGATTGGGGCAAAACGTAAGTTTGGATGAGCCCTGTGACTGCTTAGCACTGATGGGCAAATGAATTAATGGAAAAGAAAAGGGGAATAAATATATATTTAATTAGTCGTGGTTTTATTTGCTTTAATTGTAATTTTGCTTCTCTTTGTGCTTGAGTCTTGTTATTTTACATTTGCATTTGCCAGTTAAGTATGGGTTTTAAGGGGGAAAGGGGAATTGTTTTTAAAGAAACAGTTAACAATTACACTTAGGTAAGGTAAAGGGACCCCTGACCGTTAGGTCCAGTCGCGGACGACTCTGGGGATGCAGTGCTTATCTTGCTTTACTGGCCGAGGGAGCTGGCGTACAGCTTCCGGGTCACGTGGCCAGCATGACTAAGCCGCTTCTGGCGAACCAGAGCAGCGCACGGAAACACCGCTTACCTTCCCGCCGCAGTGGTACCTATTTATCTACTTACACTTCATGCTTTCGAACTGCTAGGCTGGCAGGAGCAGGGACCAAGCAATGGGAGCTCACCCCGTCGTGGGGATTCGAACCGCCGACCTTCTGATCTGCAAGCCCTAGGCTCTGTGGTTTAACCAACAGCGCCACCTGCGTCCCAACAATTACACCTATTTGGACTTAAAGATGCTGCTATCTCTTCGAAATATATTCAACATAGGTTTAATTTGTGGCTTTTCTTGGTTTGGGCTGCTGCTGTTGTTTTTTAAGTTAAATATGAATGGATACGTGGACCAGAACTAGATTATTTTGAAATGCTGTTTCCAGTCTTCCAGTAGCAGGAAATCATTTTAGAACAGCATTATATAACAGCTGTTACTGCTGGTGACCAGCATGTTAATGTTTTCTTTGTGCCTCTCATGTTGCTGTCAGGCTTGCTTCACAGTGTCTTGTTCAAGGACCTCTACAGCGAAAAGGAAGCAAAGTTAAGGGTTATGCAACTTCTTCCTATTTACAAGCAAGCAAGCAGTTGGTAACTCCGTCCTGAATTGTCCTGTCATTGTGACCTAGAAATGTCACCGTCGAGCTGCATTTACTGCTACCACAGTATAGAACAGGGAAGAATGATTATTATTAATCATCCCAAGAATGATTATTAGACACAGCTGACTGTCCTTAAACCAACTGATTGACCCTACATGCAGAGTAAAAACCGCCTGTTTTATGAGACCACATAAACCAAATGTCAGTAGAAGGCCGCTTAAGGAACAATCCTAACCCTCATTCCATTCTTTGTAACCTGCTTTGAGGTTTGTTTGTTTTCTACAGTCAAGTGGTTTATATAAATTGAATGAAATAAATAAACATAAATAAATCCTCTTGTGAGGATTAGGATTAGATAGAGGTGTCCCGTCCACGTGGCTCTGCCGGGCTCCCCTGGTGGGAGGGCTAGGAGATACCTGGTTTTCAACATCGCAGGGTATCATCAGTGAAACATTGTCATATATTGATATATCACAATGTCTTAAATAAGGATGGAACTATGTAGAGGCGAACAGTAGGGCCAGGTGAGATCTGGTTTTCAACTTTGTGAAATATTGCCAGCTAAACATCACAATATACTGATATATCACAGCCTTTCCCTATATCTGGGGATCCCAGTTGAGTATGCCAACACCCGGGGCGATTCCCCCCTTAGCTTCTTCCTTTTCCTTTCATCCCTTGAGTTGAAAACTGACTTGGCAATTGACAATATTTCATTTACACTTTCCCCATCATAGCCTATATGTGAGTTGAGCACTTTTCAAATATCAGCAGGGGACTGGTCTTTGAAAAACCCCTTCACAATCACTTCATGTTGTGGGTATGTCAGAAATAAGGATGGAGCTGGTTTTGAACTTTGTGATTTATCATCAGCTTAACATCGCGATCTACTGATATAGCACAATGTCTGAAATAAGGATGGAGCTGGTTTTCAACTTTATGATTTATTACCACCTAAACATGGTCATATACAGATGTATTGCAATACAGTGGTACCTTGGTTTTCGAACATCATCCGTTCCGTAAGACCGTTCGACTTCCAAAACGTTAAAAAGCCAAAGCATGCATTTCCAGAAGCATTTCTGTCCGGAAAACTCAACATGGAAGCCGTGTGGCACATTCGGCTTCCAAAAATGTTCAAAAACAGAAGCAGTTACTTCCGGGTTTTTGGCATTTGAAAGCCAAAACGTTCAACTTCCGAGCTGTTCGAAAACCGAGGTACGACTGTATATCTTAAATAGGGAGAGAACTGTGTAGAGGCATTGTCTGGCTTTACGGTTTTCCCCACATTGTGATGTTTGCATAGTGCGCACACACATCATGATTCGCGATATATTGCCAGGTAAAAAAAAATGAAACCAGTATCATGATATGGACTTGAAACCACTTTTGGATGATACATCGCCCAGCCCTAACGCACATCATGATTCGCGATGTATTGCCAGGTCAGAAACTATGAAACCGATATCATGATATGGACTTCAAACCTGTTTTGGACCATATATTGATATATCGTGGTGGTCTCCGTGAATATGGATGTCTCCTCTGAACCTGCCCAAAGTGCAGTGTGCTTGGGAGCTACAACAAGTGGTGTTTCCATCACTGGTAGCTGGTGTAAAATGTCAAAACAGGGGATTTGGTGGGCAGGACAGAGCAGGGCTGGTCAAGGATTATCTAGCTTGTTGGCAAGTGTGGGGCCTAGTTTGGCCCTTTCTAGTGCACCAGCATGGAGCTGGCACAGAAAAAAATTGGGGAGCACCTCCTGAGAAGCAGGAGCTAGCAGGGCTTCAATTACATCACTGGCTGTTTCACTCCGATTATCTCGGGAGCTCTCAGTTAGGATTGCCCTGCCTGACAGCTTCGCTGGTTCAGTTTTTGTTCAAAAAACATTATAACATCAAAAAAATCCAAATACTTTAAGCTGACTGGGGCAAAAAGCACCCGCTGACAAAAAATCTGGTGTATTTTATTCCAAGTATTTTGAAAGACAAAGACAGGAGTGCCTGGTGCCCCCACTCCATCAGAAGATTTCACTAAATAGTAATATATGTTTGTTGTTTCACTGCACCCAAAGCAATGGGATGGAAGTTACCTGCTATACATGTGTAAGTCATTTTACTTGATCTCCCTCCCCTAGTTGCTGACAATAACATCTTGTAAAGTCCCACACACATTCGATACCTGTTGACCTCAGTATGAAGCACAGAAAAGCTTGTATTGTACAGCGGATGTGATTACTCTGAAATCTTGTCTCAGCACATGGCTCATCAGATTGGATTATATGATGCCACAGTGTGTGTGTGAGAGAAGAATGGTACAGTATTTAATACTTTCAACGTTGTTTCCAGAAAGTTGGATGTCCTTTTCCCTTTCACTGCACTCTGCGAGCGAAAAATCCCACTTGGACATAAGTTCTTTGGTTGGCCATCCTTTTGGTAACCCTGGTAACTGCAACACACTGAATTAAGAGGGCACTGGAACAAATGCTTATAGCAGGAAATGATTCCATTGCTTTATATATGAACAGATTGCACCCAAATGCCACATTATTTCCAGGAGACTCTAAAGGTTTTTGAAGGATCTCTGGCAAGGAGATCCTGGCTATCTACTTGGTCATATGTTGCATTTTATTGCCAAACAACTGTTTTGGCAGCTTTACCGTTTAATAGGCATTGTTGTATTTCTGTCCCAAATTCCCTTCTTTTATTTGTTCTTCCTCCCTCTCGTTGTTGGCAAATCCTGTGCTATTAAACACATTACATTATTTAGATAGCATGCCCAAAAAACATAGGCTTGGATCTTAAGTCGCATAGAAAAACATAGGATGACACCCTAAACAGATCTTTTGTTAGCACATCTCTTTGGTTCACACATAATGATAAGCTAAACTATGGTTCATTGCGTGGATGGGGAGCTGGATACAGACAACCCCTGAAAACAAAATTTGGCTTATTGTGACACGCAGATCAGACCATTATGTGGTACTATTTAACAGTGATTATTTATTTGCGATCCCTTTGTTTTGCTAGAAAAGGAAAGTAACAATAAAGGCTGTTTTTATTTATTTATTCTTATAGTGTGTGCAGTCGGCTCCACTCTTGCCTCTCTTTTCTGAAACCTACAAAACCTATTTGACCAGAGCTGACAGTAGGACAGAATCCACTGCCATGGTGACAGTCCATCTCAAGCCTCACATGGAACATGTTACTTAAATGGGTCAAAAAGAATTACCTGATTTCGTTTTTCGTTTTTGTCATTCACAGCCTGTCATGCAGAAATGCCCCCCCCCAAAAAGAATTAAAGCAGGAAGTGTGACTAATGTTAGCAAAACTAATGCTAACTAATATGTGTGGGCAGGTATATTATTTTCTTTAAGGTTTCTGAAAGCTTCATAGTTACCATATACCCCAGATCTTGTGCTGCACAATTAGTGGCATATTAGTGGATTTCCCCACACTGATTCCCACCCTCTCCAAATACCAGACTTTTATTCAGAAAGCTCACACAGCTGGCATCACCCCAGGTGCGTGGCACCTGCCAGCTTTAAGACTCAGAATGAGAACACTGATACTCATATCCTGTCCCATTTCTCTCAGCTGTGTTTTTAATTTGTTCCAGATTCAGTGAGGTCCATGGAGAGAGGTGATGTATAGGCTGGTAGCTCACTGCACCGCTCAGTGCATCACTTATGATTCTGACAATACGCTAGCCTGCCTGCCTTTGAAGATTTTACTCTCCGCCACCCTACTACAATGTACTCATCCCTCCTTTGTTCCTCCCATTACCTTAGTCAGGGATCTCGCTTCTTCTGTCCTCTTCCTCATCCCAGTGAAGCACCCATACCAGTTCTACAATCCCTGCTTCCCTACCCTAGGTCTAGCTGACTGCTGCTATGTCAGCTATGGCCAAGCTGGTCATTCCACTAGGCACATGCCGAAGGGATCAGCATGTTGCAGTTCCTGGGCTGTGACCTGCAAACAGGCTAATGGAAGGGTAGCAGCTGGTGTCAAAAGCATTCAGCTGCTGGCTGCTCAGCATGCAGGATAGATGTTTCATCTGTACAACTGATGGGACGGCCTGGGATATTAATTAACACGAGACAAAGCACTGCAGACAACATGAAAGCCCATTTCAAACTTTTGACAAGCCTGTTGCAAACTTCAGGGGTAGAGACGTACAGATAAAAGGAATTAGATTTACTGGAGAGGAATTCTCCTTATTTGTATGGACATGCACCATCCTTGGCTTTCTTACTTTCATCTAGAAGAATAACGGCTTGATAAAACAGATAGGCATAGTTTGATAACACTCCTACAAGAGGAATGGGAGAAACTGATACCTTTTCCAAGGTCTCATTCATACACACACACAGGTGAAACTCGGAAAATTAGAATATCATGGAAAAGTTCATTTATTTCAGTATTTCAACTTAAGAGGTGAAACTAATATATGAGATAGACTCATGACATGCAAAGTGAGATATGTCAAACCTTTATTTGTTATAATTGTGATGATCATGGCATACAGTTGATGAAAACCCCAAATTAACATTCTCAGAAAATTAGAATATTAAATCAAATCAGCAAAACAAGGATTGCAAATAGACCAGTATTGGACCTCAGAGAAGTAGAAGCATGCATATGTACTCAGTGCTTGGTTTGGGCCCCTTTTGCATCAATTACTGCCTGAATGCGGCGTGGCATGGATGCTATCAGCCTGTGGCACTGCTGAGGTGTTATGGAAGACCAGGATGCTTCAATAGCAGCTTTCAGTTCTTCTGCATTGCTCAGTCTCATGTCTCTCATCTGTCTCTTGGCAATGCCCCATAGATTCTCTATGGGGTTCAGGTCAGGTGAATTTGCTGGCCAATCCAGCACAGTAATCCCATGGGCATTGAACCAGGTTTTGGTACTTTTGGCAGTGTGGGTAGGTGCCAAAGTCCTGCTGGAAAATGAAGTCAGCATCCCTATAAAGCTCATCTGCGGAAGGAAGCATGAAGTGCTCCAAAATCTCCTGGTAGACGGCTGTGTTGACCCTGGACTTAATGAAGCACAGTGGACCAACACCAGCTGATGACATGGCTCCCCAAATCTCTTTTCTGATGAGAGCAGCTTTTGCATCTCATTTGGAAACCAAGGACCCAGAGTCTAGAGGAAGAATGGGGAGGCACACAATGCCAGATGCCTGAAGTCCAGTGTGAAGTTTCCACAGTCTGTGTTGATTTGAACAGGATGTTGGACTAGATAAAGCTTTGTCCTGATCCAGTAGGCTTATCTTATGTTCATATGTTAATAGTGAGCATTCAGTTTTCTGTACTCTATACAACACTTCTCACATTCATGTATAAATAACGTATTGTCCCTGGATACAGAATGCAAAGCCTTGACATCTGCATGTCCCAAACAATCTAAGTCCCCTCCTTTCAACAGCAGATCCCTGTACAAGCATCTCCAAAACCCAGGATAGCTTCGGAAATAATCCTCTGACAGAAAGTGAGAAGCCTGATGGACATGCATGACTAGCCTTTGGATGTATCTGCAATGGATTGCAGCCATTGGCTTCTAGATGAAATTGTGATCCATGTTTGAAGTGCTCCCCCCGCCTCCGCTTCTCTGAAACAAAACTTAGCGAATGCACCCTTTGGAAACAATTGATAGCCCTGCCTTTCCACAGCACAGCATGCCAGTGGTTCGAAGGTGTGCACTATTAAATAATTATGCAATCAGTTAAATGATTGATTGGTTGCTCTCCTTGCCGCCAAATGAGATAATTATAGCATAGCAACAATCACTCAAAATAAATTGATTGTTTTTCAGGCTTCACTCAAGCATTCTGTACCTGTATTCCTAGACAAACCTTGCTAATTATATTCTCTTAGTGGATAGTGTCTTCTGCCTGCTTTTTTCTGAATAACCATGTGTACTTAAGTATTTTATAATGTGCACTACCCTGTCTAGAGTGCTCAGAGCAAGATTCTTGCCATTCCTTCTGTCTTAATGCTTTACTTACTTTCCTATTTAGGTATTCCACATAAAGCTCCATGGGCAAATTGAAATTCCAGCCCCGAGGCCAGGCTGATTGTGCATTCTGAAAGAGACAAGACCTTCACTCCATTTCACAAATGGCAATATTTTTCATTATGTCCTCACACTGCATGCAGTTGAAAAGGAAGAATCACCCAAGTGCCCTGTGAAGCAGTGGGCAACAATCAGACCTATACAGCTTCTACTAAAGACCATCGGGGATAAAAATGCCATTCAAGATCTAGAACAAAATGCCATGACAATAGCATTGGCTCATGGCAGTGGCGGCTCTATAGCTGTGGGAGTGATAGTTTGAGGATAAAGTAAGATAGAAAAAGAAGCCGGATTTTATTTATTTATTTATTTTTAAGTGGCGTTCTTTTAAAATCTATTTCAGTACTTGGTGCAATCACATTTTGCTCCACAGTGCTGACAGGCTGCAAGCCAGAAGAAGTTAAGCAATTAATAACATTAGTGCTAATGGTAGTCCTATTGAAATTTAAGCATATTTAGCTTTTTATGGATTGCCTTTCTGTTGAGGTTTGCTGCACACTGGGTCAGCTATCCCCTACCAGCCCAAGGTCCTATGACTAATGTTGCAAAACACTTAATGTTTCTTGGCCCCTTTAAAATAAATAAATAAATAAAGGGGACACAGTTCAAGGCACCACAAATATAGTTTTAATTTTAAGATTATCAATAGTATTCATTTTTTAAAAATCACCATTTGGTTTTTAATGAACAGCTTTTGGATATGATTTTTAAGAAGCGCCAATATTTTATTTAGTAGTAGCAATAGTTTTAGATGTTATCTTTTATTACATTTCTGTAGTTGTTTTCTGACGCTGTGTCATAGCACTAGTTTTATGCTTTGCATTTCGTGTTAATAGCGTAGATGATAAATTAAAACAAGTTTGATGTCCAGCAGCTACCAGCTGTGGAAACTTGCAGTGTTGCCCTTCATGGGTGTATAGTCTTGTCCATTTTCAACCCACTCAATCTTCTTTGGTTCGGTTCTAAATCACAGCTATAGACAGCATTTGTATAACACTTAATAATAAATTATTAGCATTATTAGAATTAGTTCTTGACTTGTAAAGACTTATTGCCCCGAAATATATTCCAAGAACTTATTGTTATCAGAATATTAATCACCAGCAATTTCAGATCTCAGCCCTTGTGAATAAGAGATAATGCTTCTCTCTAGACATTGACACAGTATCAGTAAGAGAGTTTTTTTTTTCATATGCAGCGTCAAATCCATTGTGAGTCTCCTGAGTTTGGTAGATGTGGAGCTTGGAAACGGAAGCTGTGTATAAATTCTATTTTACATGAATGAGACTTGGCAGGACAGTGTCTTAGCAACCACCTGAGTAACTAGTGGATGATCTGGCATCGGGGGAATCAGCAATCCATTAGCATCTTGCTAGCAGTGTAGCTCTGATTATTTGCAACATGTGTGAGAGATGGTGCAGCTCTCATATATTATTAATAAATCAAAGCATAACATATTTACGCGTTGGGGCTTTCGAGGGGTAAAATCCGAACCCAAACCGAAGCACAGCTCATAGTTGAAAACTCTCAAAAAGTAGCAGCATTTTTAATAAACCTGCCCTTGGATCTTATTCCTGGAATTCAGTAATTCGGATTCTTCTTTCTTCCCTTTGTTTAACTTTGGTCATGAATATATAAGCAGTAGGAAACCTGAAGACATCCATAACCTATCACACAACACAGTTCATAATTCTGCAATGAATTGTTGTTGTTGCTGCTTTATATTTCCACTGTACCCTTCTGCAATAAGCACTCAAGGCAGTTAACAATAAAACAACAATTACAGTACAGTGGTAGTTAAGTACTTAAGTTAAGTATGTAATTCATTCCAGAGGTCCGTTCTTAACCTGCAACTGTTCTTAACCTGTAGCACCACTTTAGCTAATGGGGCCTCCCGCTGCCGCCGTGCTGCCGGAGCACGATTTCTGTTCTCATCCTGAAGCAAAGCTCTTAACCCGAGGTACTATTTTTGGGTTAGTGGAGTCTGTAACCTGAAGCGTATGTAACCTGAAGCGTATGTAACCTGAAGCGTATGTAACCTGAGGTACCACTGTATAAACAAATTACTGTACAGGCGGCAGCCATTTTAGGCACGTCCAATAGACGCATGATCGCCAAAGCGTGGGTCCTTTTGGACCCAGAAGAAGGTATAAAGGTGAGTGGCAGAATGGTCCCCTCCCAAAATGATGCAGGGCTTGGATGCTGGGGGCTACTCTTTCGCTCGCTTCTGGGTTTTAATCCGGATTGGCCAATGACAGGCTGGCACGGAGGGCAGGACTCTTCAGGGACGGGCCTGGGGGAACAATCAGGCTTCCCTCAAGTCCATTCCCAGGGGATTTAAACAGCCTACGGTGGCCCCTGACACCCAGTTCTTCTATGGCGGTGAAGGTCCTGTGTGAGTGTCGAGGCGGTTGGAGGATGGATGGTGGCTAACAGATTGAGGTTGAATCCTGACAAGACAGAAGTACTGTTTTTGGGGGACAGGAGATGGGCGGGTGTGGAGGACTCCCTGGTCCTGAATGGGGTAACTGTGCCCCTGAAGGACCAGGTGCGCAGCCTGGGAGTCATTCTGGACTCACAGCTGTCCATGGAGGCGCGGGTCAATTCTGTGTCCAGGGCAGCTGTTTATCAGCTCCATCTGGTACACAGGCTGAGACCCTACCTGCCTGCAGACTGTCTCACCAGAGTGGTGCATGCTCTAGTTATCTCTTGCTTGGACTACTGCAATGCGCTCTATGTGGGGCTACCTTTGAAGGTGATCCAGAAACTACAACTAATCCAGAATGCGGCAGCTAGACTGGTGACTTGGAGTGGCCGCCGAGACCATATAACACCGGTCTTGAAAGACCTACACTGGCTCCCAGTACGTTTCCAAGCACAATTCAAAGTGTTGGTGCTGACCTTTAAAGCCCTAAACAGCCTCGGTCCTGTATACCTGAAGGAGCGTCTCCACCCCTATCATCCAGCCTGGACACTGAGGTCTGGCGCCGAGGGCCTTCTGGTGGTTCCTCGCTGCAAGAAGTCAAGTTACAGGGAACCAGGCAGAGGGTCTTCTCGGTAGTGGCACCCGCCCTGTGGAACGCCCTCCCTCCAGATGTCAAAGAGAAAAATAACTACCAAACTTTTAGAAGACATCTGAAGGCAGCCCTGTTTAGGGAAGCTTTTAATGTTTAATAGGTTATTGCATTTTGGTGTTTTGTTGAAAGCTGCCCAGAGTGGCTGGGGAAGCCCAGCGAGATGGGCGGGGTATATATAATAAATTATTATTATTATTATTATTATTATTATTATTATTATTATTATTATTACTATTATTATTATACATCGGATCAAATGCTTCTTGAGCATGTGCAAATTGCGTCTTTCTAGTAACAGAGAATTTCAAGCCTATATTTGCAACAGAAAAACACGGTAAGAAGATTAAAAATGTTAGTACCTCCAATTTCTTTCAAAAAAATTAAACACTGAGTACATTGCACAATTCTTAGACTACCCATGTTTGACATGTGCCATACTTTCCAGCCTTTTAATGCTCATTTTGCACTCCCACTTCTTTCTACGGAAAAAGGGAAAATGTATCTTATGAGACCCAAGAATGAGGCTTTCATTTTGTATTATCAGCACGTTCATCTCCAGATAGAATTTCTTTTCCGTAGAGTCACACTGCAATGAAATTTCCATTAAAGCTTACTCCTACTACTCCTACACACTCCAGGAACTTGATGTTAATTCCTTTTGCTTTCCTAAATATTTCTAATGTATGCACATTACAAAAGTCTCCTGGCAGTCATGATTATTTCCACCAGAATTGTGTCCAGCCCTTTCTCTTTTATCCAGCAGAATAAAATAATAGCACAGGTTTTTTTTAAGTAAGCAGAGTTTCAGAGATAATCCATTGTTTAGGATTTAAAATTGTCTTGAAGTATAGGAGTTGTGCTGGAATTTTTAATCAGTCCATTTATTATTATCCATTTAATAACTGTTTGTTTATTTTCTTTACAACCTTGCTCCATTCGCAGGTGAAAACTATTTAACTTTCTGCTGCAACTATGGTATGCCATGATGTGCGAATGCTGGCATTGTATTTAGCTGAAGTGTGTCAGTCAGGGCTTGTAGAAGTCCCTACTTTGTCAGAAGGTTAATTAAAAGTTGACCACACCTGTGTTTTGTTTTTCTGAAGAAAAAAACCAAGCCTGCTTGTGATGTGACTTAATACCCTGTTCCAAAAGCACCCAAGCCTAGCAGGTTTGTCTGCTAAGAACAATCAATCTCCTCGCAGCCTTGGTAGGTAAGTACAAGGGAGTAATATTTTACCTTGCAGGGAAATGGGGAAGAGAGATGTTAGCAGAATGATATAAAGAGAAGCTGTAATAGAAAGGGTGTGTGTGTGTGTGTGTGTAGAGTTTCTAGGAAACAATTTAAAATAACAAGGTTTGACTTCCTTGGAGTTTATGAAAAGACTGGGAACCATCAGAATATAGCTTATAGCTATTACAGTATTTGATAGTTCAGTTTCCTGAAACTTCATGATTCTTTATACTCAAGGAGACAGTTTTTGCATGCACTTACCATGATTACACTTCGTGTCACAGCCAAATAGTTTGTAGTGGTCCACCAAGCCAAGTGTTTGTATAGGGTGACCTGCCAGTGCCTCCACAATCAGTCTCTTTTGCCGCTTGCACGGTCTGCAAAAGCTGGAAATTGCACCTAGAAAGCCACAGTGCCTAGCTGTAGCATGCATTGGGTTTGGTGGGGCACAAACTGTTGAAGCCTGCTTTGTTGCTTTCTCAAGAGTAGCAGCCAGATATCTGATAGCATTCCATTGTAGTTGTACATTACAGCACTCATAATTCCTCTCTGCATTTAATTACGGCCCTAGCATTTTACCTGTAAGCACTGGAAGCTGGAATGAAACCAATTAAAATAATAAATCAAAGTTAAGGTTTCTAACAGACCAGAAAGAAATCTGGCCTTGCCTGTCCCTGCGACTTTTAGAGTAATTTGGTGGCAAACATCGGGTGACACTGTTTATCTCCATACGGTGAAAAGCTTAACGTGTGGCTTTCTGCACATGAAACTGTATGGAAACAGGATAGGTTGGTGAAAGGCACAGTTACAGAGCCTTGCTGAAAAGTTGGCAAGCCCAAGGCAAAGCCTCTCATTCGATGGTCATATGGCTGCAGAGAGGCAGAGCAGGAAGCGGGTATGCTGAAGAGGGAGCATGTTCACTGCTAAAGTCAATTAGCTGCAGCTGTGCTGCATACAACGTTCTCCATCAAGCGTCTGTGATTGTCAGCATTCCCTGTGATCATGCTTGGCTGAATTAATATAATGCAATTAGTTTGGGTCATTCAATAGATTAACTCCTTTGCCAGATGTGGAATACAGCTGTTCTGCCAGGAGGATGTCTGGGTGCATACCCTCTCTGCCTGCAGATCTCTGTGTACTGGCCAAGTTGTTGGTGATGGGAACCCTTTCTCTCCAACCCACCATTTCCTAATAATAATAATAATAATAATAATAATAATAATAATAATAATAATAATTCAGTTTCAATACCGCCTTTCATTTGAAGATCACAGGGTGGTTTACAGTATAAAAACACAAAAATACGTACCATAATAACAAACCAACCAACAAAACACACAGTTTTAAAGGCCGTAGATTGTTTAATTAGCTAAAGGCATGAGAGAGCAGGAATGTTTTTGCCTGGTACCTAAGGATTTGTAAAAAGAAAAAGAAAAAAAGGTGCCAGATGATACTTTGCTAGGCTATCGGACCAATTTATTTAACTGGGATTTACCAGAATTGTCACATATTACCTAGCGAAAGTCCAGGGTCTACAACAGATTTATGAGTAACAGAAATTCTCCAGGTGATTTCCACCCTGTCCCCTCATTATTGTGCCTGTGCTGGAAAATGCTTTGCCTTTTGAATTTCTGTGTGATGCAGCTGTGGAAGGATCAGGAGCCTTGCTATGAAAACAAAGCAGAACAGGTAGCCCTATTCAGTCCCCCTAATTGAACCCTGTCCCAAATTAAACAAACGTGAAACTCTGATTTTGAATTGTGTGAAAGCCTTTCTTGAAGGACTATTGACCACTGAGGATAATTTTATCCCATTGATGTTTTGTGAACCTGTCTTTCTACCAAGAAGTACAGCAGGGAAGATGATAATGACTTGATAATTACCGTATTTTTCGCTCTATAACATGCACCCGACCATAACACGCATGTAGTTTTTAGAGGAGGAAAACATGGGAAAAAAAATTCTAAACGAAACAGTGGATGTATGATTTTTGTGGTTCATGCTGTGGCCACAGACATGTGATCTGACAGTGAGTTTGGAGTAGCCCAATTCAAAAATCCTGAGGATCCATGTAGATCCATGCTTTGTAACCATGTTTTTGCACCACTGTGGCCCCAGGCAATAGTGGGTGCGTGATTTTTTTGGTGCAAGATGTAGCCATGGACATGCTATGTGATCTGATGGTGAATTTGGGGTGACCCAGGGCAAAAATCCTGAGGATCCATGTGGATCCGTGCTTTGTAACCACGTTTAAGTGGAGAGGGAAGGAAAAGCACTCAACGGACAAGGAGCACGCGTGGGGTGTGTGGAGAAGGATGCTGCTAATAATGCAGGAGAGGGGTTTAAGGGGAGAAGGAACATGCATGGGGTGTGTGGAGAAGGATACTGCTAATAATGCAGAAGAGGGGTTTAAGGAGAGAAGAAGCACGTGTGGGGTGGGTGGAGAAGGATGCTGCTAATAATGAAGAAGAGGGGTATAAGAGGAGAAGGCTCCTCTCCTCTCCCGCTTTGCTCCTTTAAAGCAAGCAGGCTCTGCTTTTCTCCCTCCTCCCCACTCATCCCCGGCTTAGCGAGCTGAAAAACTTTGCTGCTATGTAGCGAGCTGAGTGCGGAGGAGAGAGGGACAGAGAGCATGCTTGCTTTAAAGGAGCCAACTGTACAGGAACCGCTTACACTCGTGTAAGCGGCTCCTCTCCTCTCCCGCTTTGCTCCTTTAAAGAAGCAGGCTCTCTGTCCCTCTCTCCTCCCACTCAGCGGCTCATCTCCCGCTTTGCTGTTTCAAAGTGAGCCACGGAGGAGGGAAGGAAGGGGAACCATGGATCCTCTGCTCACGACTGCAGCAGATCCCCCCCGCCACCTGTAGGCATTCCCTCCATAACACGCAGAGACATTTCCCCTTACTTTCTAGGAGGAAAAAAGTGAGTGTTATGGTGCAAAAAATACGGTAATCCCTGCCTCATGTTCCTTGTTGTTGTTGTTGTTTAGTTGTGTCCGACTCTTCATGACCCCTTGGACCAGAGCACGCCATGCACTCCTGTCTTCCACTGCCTCCCACAGTTTGGTCAAACTCATGCTGGTAGCTTTGAGAACACTATCCAAGCATCTCGTCCTCTGTTGTCCCCTTCTCCTTGTGCCCTCCATCTTTCCCAACATCAGGGGCTTTTCCAGGGAGTCTTCTCTTCTCATGAGGTGGCCAAAGTATTGGAGTCTCAGCTTCAGGATCTGTCCTTCCAGTGAGCACTCAGGGCTGATTTCCTTTAGAATGGATAGGTTTGATCTTCTTGCAGTCCATGGGACTCTCAAGAGCCTCCTCCAGCGCCATAATTCAAAAGCATCAATTCTTCAGCAATCAGCCTTCTTTATGGTCCAGCTCTCACTTCCATACACCACTACTGGGAAAACCATAGCTTTAACTATATGGACCTTTGTTGGCAAGGTGATGTCTCTGCTTTTTAAGATGCTGTCTAGGTTTGTCATTGCTTTTCTCCCAAGAAGCAGGCGTCTTTTAATTTTGTGGCTGCTGTCACCATCTGCAGTGATCATGGAGCCCAAGAAAGTAAAATCTCTCACTGCCTCCATTTCTTCCCCTTCTGTTTGCCAGGAGGAGATGGGACCAGTTGCCATGATCTTCGTTTTTTTGATGTTGAGCTTCAAACCATATTTTGCACTCCTCATTCACCCTCATTAAAAGGTTCTTTAATTCCTCCTCACTTTCTGCCATCAATGTTCCTTAGTCACTGCCAAATTGCTGCTAGCACAAGTATCTCTAAGTGATCTTGTATTTTTGCGTTGTCTGGAAAGTTTACACTAGCTATAGAACTGTGCGTTTATTTCTGCTGGCAGATGTTTGCTTGAAACGCTATGCTCTCACTAAAGCCAATCTGCTTTCCATCAAAATGCACTTGAGTCCTGTCCTTAGCCTTTTCATACTCTGATTATTCCCACATATAAATGTTTTGTGTTCATGAAGTGGTTAGAGCCCTCTGCTGGTACCTAGGTAGACTGGGATTATTCACGGTGGCTAGTTTCTCATGCATGCATTTGCTTGCTTGTACTGTGTATTGCATCATTCTTCGTCATAACAAAGGGCATGCTTGTCTTCTTAAAAAAAAAAAAGTCAAATCATTGATAAACGTAGTTCTGCCATGTTTATGGCAGCAGTTCCCCAGTGTTTCAGATAGGGAATATTTCCAGTCCTAATTGGAAATGCTGCTGCTGAACTCAGGATCTCTCACATGCAGATTATTTACCACTGAGCTATGGCCCTAGTAGTTTCAAAATAGTTTCAGAGATGGACAAGTCTAAGAACTGTGGTAAGAATTTACTTCTAAACCACCTCTTAATGGTTCATGCCCTGGTGAGGGAATAACACCTTACAAAACCATGCAACTAAGCGAGATAAGCAAGCTCAGCATCAGGCAGGAACATAGTTTATTGAGAGAGAAGCTATTGCAATAGCAACAGCTACTTCATACCAGGCGTTCAGAGAACCACCAGTTGGGAGAACTCTGAGGCACAGTTTAGCAAACCTTTAAAGGGTTTTTCAGAAATGTACAGGCATTAGCTCACGGAACGTATATATGAAAGGAAAAGACCATAGGTTAGGGAGCTAAAACTGTCTTGCTTTGCTTTGTTATCTTCTATTCGTCCATTATCTTGGGTGCCCTGGTATCTTGGTTTTTTAGGATTTATGTTTCACGCACTTATTGTCCGTCTTCTTGACAACCAGACCTTCAAAAAGTCCTTAACTGTGCTTGGGAATACTCAAGGTGAGAACAGTCTGTTACGATGAATGCTAGAAAAATGTTGGAATGAAGTTATATGGCTTCAGCAGAAAGGTTATAAGGGATTAAGTATAAATAGATTTTTAATGTATTAAAGGGAAAAAAATAAGGTTAGAATAAGTTAAGATAAATTACAGGACAGAAAACTGAGGAAGATGGAAAGGATTTGCTGAAACAGTTAATTGAAGTGGAATACAAAAAGGGAGGTGTGAGGAGGTCGTGGAAACAAGTGAATGAAAGATAAGATACTGAAATTATGGATGTGTTTTAAAGAGTGTTTGTTGTGTTTTGTTAATTCAATGTTTTAGTGTCAGTGTTACGTAGTGTTTTTGTATTGTATTGTATTGTTTTGTTGAATTCTTCTTTTTTTCTTTTATAGTCTTTAAACTGTTAATAAATATTATTTTTTTAAAAAAGAGAACAGTCTGTTACATATACATTATATTCCTAAACTATGCAAACTGCACTTAGAAAGATATTGGGGGGTGGGATGGAACACTCAGGGTTGAGAAGTCCACATAGCATAGAAATAGAGCATTGATACATAGGTTCCACCAGAGAGGTAGATGCAGGGATTATGAAAGTACATGCATTTTATTCAATGCTAAGTTCAAACAGAATCAATGCTGAGGAAAATGATTAGCAGCCCCACCTCCTGGTACCACAAGCCTCCCATGCTGCTTGCAATTTTGACCCCAAGACAGTTACTTGATTAAAGTCCAGGCTGATGTATCCACTTGATTCCTCTACTGGGAATCAACCTCAACACCTATATGTATGTCCCAGAAGCCCATAATTTAAGTAAACGAGAATGTCATAATAATATACATAAAACAAAGAAAACCTTTTCTGTACACACCTCCGGTAAAAGTGTTAGATGGATAAAGATTGATTTGCCTGACTTTGATGAGACTCTGGAAATAATAATAAAAGGGCTGAACGCAGGATTGTGTTGATAAAATTCCTGTGACTATTGTGAAGTATTAATAACAAGAAGAATTAAAGCACATGCACTGCTTCTTTGTTTTTGTGATTTAACCTTAAAGGTATCCCCAAGACAGGATCTTTGAATCTTTTGTTCCACACTGAAAGGTGGTTCCTTTCATAATAAAATCCAAGATGGTGCCCTTCTTAAATGAAGAAATATACACGTGATTGTGTTTCCTAAGGGCCTCTGGATAGCAGTGTAAGCAGTGGGCATTCCCTTATTGTAGAAAGTTTCCTTGATGCTGCGTAAAGGCCTGCCTTGCCTCTATTTAATCTCAGATGGAGTAGTAATTACATAATACATTTTCACAACTGTTGAGGGGCATAAATCTTTCAGTTCATTTCTCTGTGTTGCAGAATGTTGACTGCCTGGTATTTAATTTATTCAATCTTATTGTTAATAACAATGACTAATTAACAAGTCTATAGTGGTAATTCAGCAACCCTAAAGGGCTGCTTCTTATTGGAATTGTTTTGTAAAGCAAACGATGCAGGTTCTTTATAAATTTACTAATGTGATCTTACTGCAGAAGTCAATGTTTTCTGTTAAGGGGCATAATTCATCAAGCATGGATCTCATGTGGATTCTAAAGGAATGTGTGAACAGTTGGGCAGGAGCTCAGTGCTTGGCAGATTAAACTGCAAAACCTTTAGAATCCAGTGTGTGTGTTTGACTGTGTAGCTTTCCTGTTGGTTCTCAGCTAAATCTTGAGCATTGCATAGGGTATTGTATCATACCCAAAAGGTGCTTAAATATCACAAGATGCTTCTCCCCAGCCCTGCACAAGTAAACCGCTAAAATAAGAATGTGTTATAATGCCGGCTCCCTCGGCCAGTAAAGCGAGATGAGCCCCGCAACCCCAGAGTGGTCCACAACTGGACCTAATGGTCAGGGGTCCCTTTACCTTTTATATGATTCAAAACACTTCATATATGCTACTTCAACAGTCCTTACAACAACCTTGTAAGGTAAATCAGTGCTACAGTATTTGTTTATTTGCGGGGGGGGGGGGTATGGAATGATACACCACCCTGTATTATTGCCACTGTCAGATGCACTGGGCTTGTAGAAACCTCTGAACAGTATTCAGAAGTAGTCCCACACCAACTCACTGCAAGAGTTTCATCCTTGGAAATGTTCCCTCAACAGTTTCATGTCTATGTTAACAATGATGGGAGATATGATGTGATGGCGCAAGTGCTACAGGGTTGAGCCTCATGGCACTTACCTTCTTGAAATCATCTCTTCAGTTAGGAACAGAACTATTGAAACAAAGGCCTTTACTTTACAGAAGGATACTATGGCTGATCATATCAAAAGCCATCATGGGATCTGGGAGAATTAGCATTGTCAGACTCTTCCAGCCCTTCTCCAGCCCACTCACTGGGGTGACCAACATGCTTTCATTACCAAATGTAAGCCTGAGGCTAGATTGAAATAGTTTTAGATAAGAAGTATTTCATGTAATTTTCCTTTTTGTTGACATAACACCCTCATATAATCAACCATTCCTGCATCTAGGCCCCGGAAAGATTTCAGTCCCATCCTCCCACTTTAAATATTCCAAGGTGGCGAGACGCTGATAAATTCTACCATGCTGCTAATGCATTCCAGACATATTTTAAGACGTCTACGAATGTAAATCTCGTAAGGAGTGAGACACACTGTGAAATATCTCCTGGGTGGGATTACAAGGCAAGTACAGCAGTTGACCACTATTTGTACCGAAAGCTTCTGAATTATGGCAATTAAAATGAGTAAGGACTTCTTCTCCCCACCCCCCAAAAAACCCAATTTTGACAAAATATGGCTCTTGATTCAAGAGAAGTTGAAATTTTAAATGCACTTTTCCTGAGCAATCCTCAGAAGTAAATCCATTTTTGAATAAACGGACTGCTGAGTTGCAGCTTAAACCTAAACACGTATGCATGAGTGCATCCGCTTACAGCATTACGAATATTGCCCATACGAAACTCACCCAACGTCACTCTTGAGTTCCAAATGTAATAAACGAAAGGTTTATCCCCCACCTCTTCAGAGCAATCTTTACCGTTGTTTCTCCCCTTCTTACAGTGTGTGGCTTTCATACATCATTGCCTAGTCTGACTGAATAATTTATAGGCATGTTTTACTTTAACCTGTAATCCAAACTGTTGCAAGACTCCGGAGTCTTGTGTGGATGACTTACTAAAGGAGAACTCTGCTAGCAGATTTCTTGTCTCTTTTTTTCTCTTTAACCCTCCAAGGAGAGCCAAACAAAGACAATATTATATTTTTGCTACATTTCCTTCCCTCTCTCCCGACATGGCCAATAGCAGGCCTATTTAAACTTCAGTGCAACGTGTCAGACACAGGTGCTAAGCACCAGCTGCAAAAGGGTTATCTTTGTCCTACTTGTTCCCTCCAGGTTTGCTTATTTAATATGAGGAACAACAGCAGTTCTACAGCGAAATGAGCCATTCACTCGCATAAATTAAGCAGCATGGGAGGGAGGGGGGGGAGTGATTTATTGTACCTTGTCACATAATTCAGAACTCATTGTGTTCCGTTCACAGCCACTTCATTATCCAGTTGGGATACTGAAGAAATCTCAACTTGTATATTAAAACATGGGTGTCAATCATCAGACGGTTTCATAAACGTGGTCTTCAGGGTTGCTGGTTCCAGCTTTATTAGCTGCATTATTAATTCGTGCAGCATTATTCGTAGGTGTAATTAGCTTGATTGCTGAAAGGGATGGGAAGCAAATGGTTTGAACAGTTTTGAAGCTTTATTGGTAGAATGCTGTGCTAATGCAACTCAAGAGGCTTGAGAGTGGCAATTCTTGGGCTAGTAAAGAAACTTGTATTAAAGTAGGAGTGGAGAACTCGGGTGGGGTGGGGGCAAATGCAGCTGTCCAGAACTTTCCCAATGGCTCTTGGTACTCAGTGCACAGATAGCTCAGTTGGTTAGAGCATAGTGCTGATGATGCCAAGGTTGCATGTTCAATCCTTGTATGGGACAGCTGCGTATTCCTGCATTGCAAAGGTTAAACAGGGCCCCTTTCAACTCTACAATTCTATGACTTTTCTCAAGCCACACACCCTCCCTAAGACACCTCCCCCCCCATCCTTGGCTGGATCTACACGGACCTGTTTAATGTTATTAGAACGATATTAAATATATGGGTCTAGAATGTCACAGGGCATACTTGTAAATTAAAAGCGTTTCTTACCTTTGTTTCCTCCTTCAAAACACTCTTTCCCTACTGCTGGTTGCTTTTGTCACATTTTAATAACACATCGTGAACGTTAAAGGTAGGACATCATGTGTCCATCTACACTATGAAAACCCTTCCGTAACCCACCCTTAATGTTAAAAACCATGAGTGTAGATCCATCCCTTAGTTCACTTCCTCCTTCAGTGTTTTTGACTCAGTGGAATGTGCTCTTGAGCTCTGATGACCACTCCTGCTTGCCTTGATGGGGGAGAGGGCAAAGGGTGTGACTTTGTATACTGGACGAAAGTAAAATGTATATCCATTGCTCTGCACACTTTTTCCTCTGGCCCTGTCCACCACTTCCATGTGGCCCCTAGAAAGTTACCCAGAAGGGAATGTGGCCCCTGGGCTGAAAGAGGTTCCCCACCCCTGCATTAAAGCAAATGGCTACATTTTCAAACGAGGAAATGTAGATTACCACTGGATTGCTTTCCCTCTGTGCGAATATTTCACATGAAGGAAGTTACTGAGTTCAACTTGCTTTCTCTCGGGAGTTATTTCAGCTGATTCTGCAAACATCCCTTGCCCCTAACATCCACATGGAAGTGTGAGCAGGAGAAGCTGATGTACACAGGTTTTCCAAGAAAGCTGGAACTCCAGGGTTCTTGCTCACAAAGGTCTATGCATGCCAGCTTCCATGCTGGAAGCACTGAAGTTGAGGTTAAGGTTGGTGCAGTGTTGTAGCATCAGTGCTGGGGTAATGAATGCATGGAGGGAGCTTGCAATATCAGGGTATGAGTAAATCTAGTCCAGGGTTTCCCAAACTTGGGTCTTCAGCTGTTTTGGGATTGCAAGTCCCACCAACCCGGACCACTGGTTCTGCTAGCTAGAGATGATGGGGGTTGTAGCCCCAAAACAGCTGGAGACCCAAGTTTGGGAAAGCCTGATCTAGTTTATGCTACTAGGCAAGCAGGGTTAAGTTCACTGGTGGCATTTTCAACATCTGTAACGCCTAATTTAACCCATTTCTGTCTCTCAGGATTAGAAGAATGGACTTTCCGGCAGGCTCTCAAGTCCACCGTGGAATTTAGATTTTTGTCTAGGATTTTAATATTGTCCATCAGGGATCCATAATCATGACTAGAATGTACAGGCAGTGGGGGTGCTGGGACCCATTGATACTGGTAGGACAGAAGGCAGGTAAGCCAACAGTAGATAGAGCCAGAGCCAACTAATTCTAGTTTTCCTTATGTTCTGCTCCCTTTTTAGTTCTTCATGGGCTATGGAAGAGGAAGCTAACAGCTGGTGCCATCCCCTGCATTAGTTGTAATTATGAAGGCAGGCAGGGACAGGCCAAAGGCTGGCTGAGGTTAATGTCCATTCACCCTAAAAGAGCTGCCTCCATGGATGAAGGGATTACTCACCAGAAACTTTGCACCCATTGGAGGAGAGGAGAAAGGGGTCTGTTTTCTTCTATTGATGCTTGAGATGGCTAAATCAAAGCAAAATAATATAACACACAGTGTCTTTGGAATGTTTCTAACCGCTGGGTTGCTTTCTTGTTATGGGAATGTTTCATGCGAAGGAAGTGAAGTTCAGTTTCGCACTCTACTTTTTTCACTCATGAATTATTGGTCACTAGAAACAGCCAAGGCAACATTTTTCCACCTTCGCCGCATCAAACAGTTGGTCCCTTATCTTTCCTGCCCCGACCTGGCCACAGTGATCCATGCGACGGTCATCTCCAGGCTTGACTACTGTAATTCGCTCTACGTGGGGCTGCCCTTGAAGCTGACCCAGAAACTCCAGAGGGTACAGAATGCTGCAGCGAGGCTCCTCACGGGGTCTCTGCCATGGGAGCATATTCACCCAGTGCTTTTCAAACTGCACTGGCTCCCGGTAGAGTACAGGGTCAGATTTAAGGTGCTGCTTTTGACCTTTAAAGCCCTTCACGGCCTAGGACCCTCGTACCTATGGGACCGCCTCTCCTGGTATGCCCCACGGAGAGCCTCAAGGTCCATAAATAGCAACACCCTAGTGGTCCCGGGCCCTAAGGAAGTTAGATTGGCTTCAACCAGAGCCAGGGCCTTTTCAACTCTGGCTCCGGCCTGGTGGAACGCTCTGCCTCATGAGACCAGGGCCCTGCAGGATCTGATTTCTTTCTGCAGGGCCTGTGAGACAGAGTTGTTCCGCCTGGCCTTTGGCTTGGAGTCAGTTTGATTCCCTCCCTCTCTTTCTTTTTTCCTTACCTTCTCCTCCTGCGATGAGGCTACATTTTAATATTGTAATATTTTAATGTTGTATTTTAATTTTGTTTTTAAGTTGTAATCATTCAACTTCTTTTTATTATTGCTTGTAAGCCGCTCTGAGCCCGGCCTTGGCTGGGGAGGGCGGGGTATAAATAAAAATTATTATTATTATTATTATTATTAGAAACACTAGAAACACTGGTACCCTTAAGCGTGGCTTTGATTGTGTACATGCTTGTATGAATTATTTGGAAGTGGTGGTTGTGAATGCAGCTCTGATCAGAAAACGGGAAACTTTGTCACAAAGAACCCTCTCGTTTCATGCAAACTCTCTGTCTGAGGGCAGCCAATTGGCCAGGATAAATAGCCAGCGAGCAGACCTGAGTGAAGCCTGCTTCAGCCAGATCTGCTCCCTGAGCCACGCCCCCAAGCCCCTGTGGATTGGCTAATTTGAATTTGGGATTTGGCGGAAACCCAAGCACCTCCTGGTGGCCAGGAGGGACGTGGCAACAGACCAAAGATGGTGCAGCGCAGCGGTGTGCCGGGCCACAACCGCTGCTCACTGCAGAGCAAAGTAAGTGGCTATTCTAAATATACCTTTTTTAAAAACAACAACCCATAAATGGTAGAAAGAGTGAGTTCAAAATAATTTTATATGCCCCAAGGATTCAGTGGTGTTAAAAGAGGTTTCCCTAATGCTTTGTCTACCAAGAACCTTGCACTGTCTAAACCTTTTGGTGTTTTTTTTTTTTGGGGGGGGAATGTAAAATACCCAGCACAGGCTTGCTTTAAAATCCTTGTTAGCATTCATACATAGACAGATGTGCTGCTGTTTTTCCTACCTAATATAATCAAGCTGTATGGGTGGTACAATATCAAAGACAGTCACGGATTATATTAATTTGCTAAGGTTAGCTTCACTCAGTGGTTTTGCTGTCTGGAAAGTGGAATATCTGATTAAAGTTAACATTAAGAAGATCAAATGCCTTAGGACAGAATTCTATTTATTAAAATTTGCTGTTAGCAAAAATTGAATCAGCCAAAATGCATTACATTTTTGTGACTATTTATCTGGATTCGGGAGACAGGAGAAACTCTGGCAATCCCTTCCTCCTTCCCACAATTTTTATTTGTTACATAGCAGTTAATGCACTTGTTCCTGTGAACTGCCTAGCAAAACATTGTTTGGGACAAATAAATGATCAAAAAGTGCTTTCCCATTAAATGTCTGTAGCCTTTCTCTCCAAGTTTTCCTTGGGCGCCTCAGTAAACTTCAATTCGCTTTATTTAATTTTCTTTTCCATTTCATTCTTGGGGTAGGAGAAGAAGGTATTACAGCTATCACTAGTCTAATACCACAATTAAAAGGAAACCATATGATGGCTGGAATATGTTTGACTTTGATATGGGAAACCCAACTTCAAATTAAACAATTGAACTAACTGGTTAACCCTGGAAAGGCGATTTCCTCTCACCCCATTGGGTGAGGCTACAATTGAATTTATTGGATGAAGGGTGAGAAGCAAGGTAAATATCTGAAATGAGCCAAAGCTGCTCCTTAGCTTCCATCTGCCTGGTTTTTCCTATGGGACGTTTACTGGGACAGGAGCTTCTTCTAATTCCTCAGTATTGAACAGCTCAAGAACTCATCAGCAGGCTTTGCAGTCAGTATGATAGTGCCCGCATTTTCTGGCTACCCAATTCCCATGGCAAGCAACCAGTTCTGGCAGAGGAGTCATCAGAGGCAGTGGGTGGTGAAGATCCATAGCTCACTTGAGGAACACTTGTTTTACATGCAAAAGGTCCCAGGTCCAGTCCACAGCATATCCAGGCAGGGCTGGGAAAGATTCCCTGCCTGAACCCCTGGAAAGCTGTTGCCAGTCATTGTGGGCAGTCCTGAGCTAGATGGACCATTGGTCTGATTAGGTGGAAGGCTGTGCTCTTTCTTATGTTGCTAATCAGGGCCCCACATCCATCCATTAATGTGCTAATGCCACTGATAGCACTCTCTACCTTTCTTTCACAGATCAGACATGGCTAGGAGGGCTACATTCTGCTGTGACCCTTGACAGAACCTAAGTACAGTATTTCTGTCTTGACTAATAATAATAATTTGTTTATATGCCACCCATCTGACTGGGTTGCCCCCAGCCACTCTGGGTGGCTCCGAACAAAAAGATAATAAAAACACAGTACAACATAAAACTTCCCAGGGTTGCTTTCAGATATGTTTTACAAATCACATACCTGTTTATCTGTTTGACATCTGCTGGGAGAGCGTTTCACAGGGCAGGGGCAACTACCGAGAAGGCCCTCTTTCTGATCCCCTGTAACATCAACTCCAGCAGTGAAGGAACTGCCAGAAAGCCTTCAGAGCTGGACCTCAGTGTCCGGGCTGGACGATGTGGGTGGAGATGCTCTTCTGCTATACAGGGCCAAAGCCATTGAGGGCTTTAAAGGTCCGCACCGACACTTTGAATTGTGCACAGAAACAAATTGTGCTCGGACTGGTTGTCACAATGTTCTACAGTCGTCATGGATTCGGGAGATGGGGGAAACGACTGCTTTATTATTATTATTATTAAACCACACAGAAAACTTGCGAAAGCACAGTGTGATGAAGTTTGAGTACCATCAGTAGAGCCAGTCAAAATTTTGACTGAGGTTAAATTGAGCAGAAAGAAATCATGTTAAAAAAATAAAATCCCTGACATAGATGTTATCCACAGCCAGTGGAATTTAAAAGTTAACTGCTCCAGTTCACTCAATGGCAAAATGTTCTCCCAGCTATCAAATTAACTACCTTAGATTTATGCCTCTGGCTCATCCATAAAAACCCTATTTTGAGTACTCTGGAGCCCTGACATATTATATTGATACCTCTTGGTGTTGCCTTGAATGTAATACCAGTTTTGCTCACATTCTTTAGAAGTGCCTCAGAGTTTTACACTTCTGGCAGAATCTGGGACTAGGATTACCGTATTTTTTGCTCTATATGACTCACTTTTTCCCTCCTAAAAAGTAAGGGGAAATGTGTGTGCGTCTTATGAATAGCAGGCTGCGCAGCTATCCCAGAAGCCAGAACAACAAGAGGGATTGCTGCTTTCACTGGGCAGCGATCCCTCTTGCTGTTCTGGCTTCTGAGATTCAGAATATCTTTTTTCTTGTTTTCCTCCTCCAAAAACTAGGTGCGTCTTGTGGTCTGGTGCGTCTAATAGAGCAAAAAATATGGTGCTTTCCCCCTTTTTCATATTGAATCTTCCTTTTAATATTTCAGTCTTGTCTATATGCCTCTTCTTTTGGCACTCTCTTGACACCTGGTGGTTTAGAGTCCTTAAGTGACTGAAGGGCAATCTTATGGTAATATCTGCCAGGATGAACATCTTTGGATGCAATGGATGTCCAACTAAACTGGCTGATTCCCAGTTTAGTCTGGCTCAGATGGCATTAAGTCCCCAAGCCTGTTTTAGCTGTGGATACTCCAGCATAATTTGCTGATCCCAGCAGAACTGGGGCAAGTGTAAGGAGGGGGAAAAAATCACATTCTGCAGCTGTGACCAAGAGAGTGGGGGCTTAGGTTGGATCCTAAGCTCTTTCGGCTCAGCCATGTTACCTGGCAAGCTGGCATACAACATTAAAAAAGGAAAATAAAAAATTAAACACTTTTATTCAAAAGTTATAATACAGCTCTGTTCACTGCCATAATATCACAGAATGATCACTCTAATCCTCAATCCCATATCACCATCCTCTTGTGTCGCCAAATACCCTCAATAGGAATCCAACTACTAATCTGGTTTACTAGACATTTCCAATCAATATATCCCCTTCACAGACACCTCTGCGATGACGATGACATTAAAATATCCTGTTCTTTTTAAATAAAAGGGGGGGGGGGGTGGAGGAGAACATTATTTTAAAGGTTTTTCTTTTCCCTCTGCCATGTTTAGGCAGAAGCAGCAGCAGCCCAGCTGCTGAATGGAGTTTGGATCTGGTGTAATTTCACGCTGGCTTCATTCTCAGTGCCTTGGTTTATGGCAACTTCTTGTGTACAGGATTGCTTCCTTAGTAGCTGAAAGCATATTTTGCGATAGTGGAAGTCTTGTGTTTTCCCTGTCAGTGGCTTTCTGAGTGAGTGATATGCTGTATCTTTTGCTAAGGTGGAAATCATCATCATCATCATCATCTGGGCACCCTCAGCACCTAATAATAATAATAATAATAATAATAATAATAATAATAATAAATTAAGGCTAACAAATATCTCTTTCTTCAGAAAATCCACTAACTAGAAGTAGAATCATGTACTTAGAACCTCAGTGACTTTAATACAAGAAGTGCATCTTTCACAAAGCAGCACACATTCCTTCTTCACCCATTCAAAACAACCTTTCTTCGCGTCCCCTTTCACCGTCATTTCCTAAAGTGTTACGTGAATTGGGATAACTTTAAAAAAGAAAAAGGAAACTCTTGAAATATAAAGAACTTGGAAGAAAAGGTATTGCTTTCAAATAGACTCTTCTGCAAGAGAGAGTAGAGAGAACAAAAAAAAAACAACAAAAAAAATCCTTATTTCAAATGGAAAATAAACACAAAAGCAGCTTCTAAAGTTTATGTAGCCTGGAGGTTTGCTAACATTTCATTTTCTCACCTGTTGCCATAAATTATAAATGCAGAATGCTCACATGTGCAGTCAGAGGAAAAAGGGAGAGGGAACATGAAGATGAACTAGAAATTGTTCAGAGTTGTTCCCTAAAATGAAATGAACTTAATTCATGTTTAATTCACCCAACAATTATGAAAACCGCTTGCAGATGAAGATATATTTGAATTACTGCTTCTATATATGATTCTCCTTGTAAACTGTTACTGTATTGGTTGTCATGAACTATTCCCATTCTAAGGCTTCATTTACACTGCCCCATTGTATAGATTTAAATTCCAAAGAAAGAAACTAGAAACAGAAAAGAAATCTTCACTGCTCTTCTCCAAGCAAATTATTTAGAGCAGTGTTTTCAAGCGGCATTCCTTGGGAACCCCAAGGAAACATATTAGGCATTTCTAAATTAGAATATTAATATCTCTGGTTTTTTTGTTTATTTTGGAACTAGGTGCATTTTTGTTTTATGTAGTTTCTGATTTTGTTTTTTTTTATTTTATTATTTATTTATGGATATTTGCTTATTTATTACCCAAAGAACTTGGCACTATGGGGCACCATACAAATGCAGAAATCCTGTAAATAAACAACAGACAAACTTCTTTGAAAGACATAGTGGTGTAGCAAGTTTGTTCCTGGGCCCATTTTCACTCTAGGTAAGGAAATGGAGGGCGCAGGAGGCCTGGTCAGTGACCCACATGAACTTAATATGCACCATACAGCTTGTCTCAGAATCCTCAGGGAAGAGTGCTGCTTGCACTCTTTCCATAGGTGTCTGGCTGACCCCTGTAAGAACAGGATGATGAAATAGGTAGGCTTTGGGGCTGATCCCGCGGGGATATTTCTAATATGTTATTATATTCTTATGTATGTTCAAGCACATACCTGCGGTCTTTTGCAACTCAGTGATCTGCAGGTATTCTCGGTTTAATTAATGGGAAGTATGTTTGAGAAAGTTTTTATTGTTACAGAGTTGCTGTGGTCTGTTGGATAACGTTGAACCTGGAGTTACAAAAATACCTAGTGAAAACCTTTCAGCAAGTCCCCTTTTCCTTGCTTATTCTACGGATGTTATTTGTTTACTTTGGATGGGAATGAATGAAATAAGATGGTGACAACTTTGCCATATCAATTACTAGAAAGAATGCAGTATTTCTAGGAAAAGCTGTAAACATTGGCATTATCATTTGTTTTCGATCACTAATCACCACCAACACAAGGTTGATTGTATTCATTCTAATTGCTTGTTTAAAATGATGTTCTTGTTCTATTTTTCTCATTGGTGTTTAGTGGATCAATAATACAAGAGAAAACGAATTCTCTTTAGTTTAATACCTGATACCTAAAGAATAATAATGCAGTTGAATCAAAACACATTCTTTCCACAAATGAATGATAGGACAGATCCAGCCAAATGTCTTTCAGTAGTAAGGAGTAGCATATTTTTATAGCAGAAGTCACAGTAGAATTTTTACTCCCCATTATAGGATCCACTTTTTGATCTACATAACATACCTACATACCAGTGGGACTCGAACACTGATTCAACCAGTGGTTACAGCTTCAGTGAAGTTAAAGTGACATATTCCAATCCCAATTAAGCATGGCCATGCTTGAGCTCTCTCAGTAATCAGGATGCTCCTGCCTTGAGGTATTGCTGTAACTTCATTGAACCTGTGAACCCTTGTGCAAAAATACTCCGTGAACTGAAAGAAGAGAGTTTGCGAATGGGTTCAACCAAATGCTATGTAGATTTGGACGTCTCTAGACCACTTTCAGCCCTAACAAGGGCCACAGGGGGATGAGGGCACTTCCAAACTGCCTTCAGTTTTCTCTGTTTTACTTCTGTTTTCACCCTTAATTTCAAGTAGGAATTGAGACATGTGCCCAACTATTTCCCATTGCAATCAAAAGGACTTTAGATGCTGGATTCTGCTCTATTCTTGAGAATAAATGAAAAAGTAAGTTTTCTTACCTGTCCTTACTGTTTCTCTGAGCCGATGTATTACAGTGTGTTCTGTATATTGCTAACTTAGTTGTACTGCACTGTACTCTGCATAAGGGGAAATGGCTGCAGAGAAGACAAGGAAGCAGTGACTGCAACAGTACTCCCTCAAGCAAGTGTATGTTATGCAGATCGGGGTGCAGTGCAGAGCTATTAAATTTCACCAAAGGGTGACTTTGTCTTCTTGCGAACCTCCTAATGAGCTTTGGAAGGGATCCAGCTCCACAGCAGGAACCTTGCGGTTTCAAATTGTGCTTCTTATCAGCAGATCCCATGAAAAAGTCTGGGAGTTATGCTTGAACATGCCCAGGAGAAGTTTTTGGTAGATTCTGTCCAAAAGAATTGCACCTTAATTCTTCTTAATTTCATTGGAGCTTGCACCTGAGAACTCTTCTAACTCATAACCATAATAATTCATTTCTGTCTTAGCAGTTGCATTGTGTACTATTCAATTAAATGACCTGAAAACTTTGGAGCTTACCTTGGGAATGAGTTCCATTGGATTCAGTGAGACTTTAGAACGATGGGTGCAGAATGATTCCGGATCCATGTTGTACACATTCAAGATGCTCAAAACTCCTATGCTTGAATGGCCTCTTTAAAGCTATACATGTTGGCTTTTGTTTAACAGAAAACACAAGAAAGGAGCAAGCTTCAAGGAACACTAGAACATTGTGATCAGTGATGTCATGGAAAAAAAGTGTGCTGTGGTACATACTACCTCCAATCCAAAGACATATAGTTGCATACAAATTCCATTGAAATTGAGGTACTCTCTTAGTCACAACTAAGTTGTGCCATAGGTTTCAGAAAGACTCAAGTGCAACTTTCTATTTAATCCCTTGTTAAAGCCTGTATAAACTAGCAACCATCACTACCTGAAATAGCATTTAATTACATAAATTAATTAAGATTTATATGAAGAATGACTTTTCTTTTATCTGTTCTGAATCAGTTTTATTGGATGACTTCTACTTCAAGAACAGATAGTCTTTTTATCCACTTTTTCCATAGTTCATAGAATTTTATAAACTTCTATCATGTTCAGTCCTTTCCCCCCCCAAAAAAGCTAAAAAGCTGCAGATGCTTAAACTCTTTACTTCTGCACCATTTCCAGCCCTACAGTATTGGTTTGTAATGGGGTTGGAAGAGCAATATAACAGTAAGCAGCTAGAACTACTTTAATCCTCCCTCTGACACTTTGCGAGGAGACACAGTGCGTGGCAAATAGACCCCCTGCCCTGGTTACAGAGACACAGTAAGCTCCCTCAAACAATCCTAAACAGTTTACCTCGAAATATGTCTCGTTGAACTCAATGGCTTGCCTTTGGGGAAGACATGCACAGAATTGTACTGCAATGCTTGTAGAACACCACACATGCTATCGACCTGTTAACTAAGAACGACATCGGAAATGAGCCAACATAATAACAGTATGTAGAATAAATGTATCTTCCTGATCAGGCAGCCAAGAAACAAAATAAAACTGTAACAGTCTCAACGTCTGTCTCAGTTGCAGAATGTAATCCCCAAGCAGAAGAAAAGGTACAGTTCTCTGTTTACTGAATGTAGAGAATCTATACACTGCCAATCCCCGGGATAATAGCCTACTCAAACCTGAGGCAGGGCTTGGTTGCTTGAAGAGATGGAGCGCAAAAATAGAAATTTACATTGCAAGGATGCAACTGCAGATGGTAATTGGCATTAACTTCTTCACTGAAATTTGAAATTAAATTGAAATCAACCCATCTATTCCAAGCCCCTGCAATGCAGGAATTGTCTGCCCAACGTAGGATTCGAACCCACAACCCTGAGATTAAGAGTCTCATGCTTTACTGACTCAGCTATCAACCTTCATATTAGCTATAAATAATTTTGGAATCAGTATTGTAAAAAAATAAATAAATTATTTAGGACTTGAATGCATGCTTCCTTTTACTTAAAGAACACTTTGGAATCTTATTAGGCACTCCCAGGTTAGAGACTGTAGTAGTCTGTGAAGACAATGATTTTCTCAAACTAATGTCTTGACTCACACACTCTGCATGCTTCCTCCAGCTTTCTGTAATTAAATTAGTAATCGATAGAAGGTAGTTGGTGTCCCCCTTCTCCATAATCCTTAGATAACTCCTATTTCTTTACCTTCCTTTTTGGTTTTTAATTTTGTTTACATATAGCATTTTGTAGGGATCTCTGAACTGCTTGTATCATTCTTGAATGCTCTAGTTTTTCAGAGTTTCCAGCTCCACGTTTACTCCTGAAAAACAGATTCTAAAAGACTAGAGACCAGGGTTGAAGATGCAGGGTGAGGGGGGGGAGAGAGAGAATTCACTATTCCATATTTTGTAGAGAAAGCTCTTTGCAAAGTCTGCTTCTTGTGTTTCTCCTTTTTGTTTACAACCTGCTGCGTATTTAATTGGATTCACTCACTGCCAGGTTGCTCCTACATAAAGTTTGTCTCCATAGATACCCTTTTGGAAGATGTTTATGTTGGAATTGGTCTTCCAGGAGTATAGTTCAAGAAAGACATTCAAGCTTGATGAACAAAATTCCTGCTGGCTTTTGTTCACACAGTTGTTCCAGAAAAATAAGTGTGTGTGTGTGTGGCCAGTTTCAAGAGAACAGGAACAATGGCAAAATCATTTACAGAAAGAGGCACTGAACGTTGACTCAGGGTCCTTGAATTATAAAAGAGACAGAGGCTGTGTACACACCAAGGTGTACTTGGGTCATACAGATGTGATTTTAAATCTGGCTAGAAGCTTCTCATCCACACTAGCTGGTGGTTCTTAATGGGGTGCATTTGTGCTGTGTGGTGTTTCCCCTTCCCTCACTTCCTACAGGGGTCCTCTGGAAGTTCTGAAAACCTGAGATCTGCTGTCGGAATGCACATAGGTGTTTGTTTATCTGTGTGCACAGTCCTTTTCTTAAAACAAAAACAAGTGTTTTGTCTGTGAAATAAATGCTGCAACAGGCTATCATGAAAGGCAGTGTTTCAAAGTGGCAATGTTTGAATTATTATTTTAAAAGTGCACGCTTGACTTGCCAGATTTGCACCAAATAGAAGCTTCAAAAATATACTTGCGTGTTGGCTCTGCAATTCAGTGAATAGCACCCTGCCAGGGCAAAGAACATGGGCATGTCCTATTTCCATACCGTCCCCACCCCGCCAAACACAGAAATATGTGGTGCAGCTTGGAGAAAAATATAAATGGTATGTTTCAAGGACAAGCATAGAGGTCCAAGGCAGGAGAGGGATCTGGAGAGAGTTTTTCTTTTCAACTTTCCTTTCCTGCCTCCTGTAACTGCAGCTTGGGTCATTTGTATTTTTGT
Organism: Podarcis filfolensis; assembly: GCF_964270895.1. NCBI lineage: Eukaryota > Metazoa > Chordata > Lepidosauria > Squamata > Lacertidae > Podarcis > Podarcis filfolensis. The sequence goes on along the minus strand of NC_139607.1, from coordinate 25,407,832 downwards.
AATAGCTATTTGCTCAACAGCAGTTTGGCACAAAATAGTTGTGTTATAAATATATATGTATACGTGTGTGTGTGTGTGTGTGTGTGTAGATATATGTGTGTGTGTGTTTACACACCATGCACATTAAAAATAACGACAAAGATGCATTTCAGTGTATCCACACTCTGGTAACATGTGCTTTTATTTTAGATTTCCCCATTTCCCTCCACTTACAGCATTGTCAAAGGACTGGGAAAATCTGAATTCAATGGGGTGTATGTGGGGGGGGCACCACTGGGATGAGGATGGTGTCATGTGGATGACATGAAAAACACCCCCACATCGGATGCATCAATTCCCTTTAAACTGCTGTTGTGTATGCACACTTTTCTCTGCTTAAGATTCTTTGAGACTCCTTATCTGTATAAAGGGGCAAACTGAGGAGATTTCACCCCTCCCATATCCAAGAATCTCCTGATGATCTCTGCTGACTCTCCAGAGAGGAGGAGCAGTGTTCTGCTCTCTACTTATTCTGCTCCAGCACCACGTCAAAGAGTCAGTCAGTCAGTGTGTTGGAGAGAGAGAGACTGAGTGTTACAGATCGTGTGTAGAGATAAGGTTGCTGCTAAGAGCAGCTGCAGACACTCAGTGTAGTGCAGCATTCATTTATGCTTAGACCTCATTTAGCTCTGTATATAGTTGTATAATAGTTGTAGATAGAATAAAAGAAGATATTCTACAGAGCTGCTCTCCGAGTCGTTTATACTCTGCTAGACTCTGCTGTGCGACGACTGTCTTCTTGTTGGAGTGAATCCGGTGCTCACAACTCTAAGCTGTGAGTCCACAGCACTTTGTCCTGTTCCTGTGCAGAAGGTGGTCTCTGGAAGTGCTACCCAGCTCGCCTAGCCCAGTCGGGGCTGAAGTGGATGAGTCCAGTTGGTTGCACTGGCTCAAGGGCGATGCTAACACAAACAAATGTAATAAATAATAATGCAAGGATAGTCACCAAGCTCATCCTCACAAAAAAACCCATTGCTTCCACATATTAGGTTATTTAGCACTGCATTTCTATGAAGCTGCCTTTAAAAAGTCACTGAGCTACTCCCAAGCTGACTATAAACAGAAGCGTGTTTGGAGAGCTAAAGGAAGTTTAAAAGAGGAATTGCTGCATGTGGTGCATATACACTCATCTCATTTTCACCTCTGGAAACAAGGTTTTATCTGGTTTCAAAAATGTGTTTAACCAGAGGTGATAGAAGGATGAAAGAAATATGTGTATACCATCAGAAGTGATGCCTTTTTAAAACCCCTTTCAGCTCTCAAACTATGTTTTTGCTGCTGTTTTATTGATTCCATTCCAAATGCTCCCCTCTTTTTTTACATGCAAGTAAGAAATAAAGCTTTATTCAAGGCTTACAATAATAGGTCAGGCTATGGATAAAGATTGCCAAAGACACAGCTATAAAGTTCAAGAGCGGTTCGTAAGCCCGAGACTGAACAAAAGCTCAACAAACAGCCACATCTCTCACACCAGCTTTTAAAGACAATACACAACATGCTCACTTGTGAGATTCACTCTCCCTATGAGACAGGTGTACCTGAAGGCTCACTCTTCTCCAGAGGGTGTGGTCTGCTGCTAATAGGAGATGCAGTGCCAAGTTCTTTCTCTTCCAGCTGTCCATCCTCTCCTTCTGGTTGCCTTATGACCTCCCACATTGTTAGTGAATCTCTCTGCTTTATGGAAGGGCACGACAGGGAGCCAGTGGGACTGTCTCTCCTCCCTTGGCCTCCAAAGGTAACGGGATGGGCTCCCCCCAGCACTCTCTGCACCCTTGTGCTGGTCCCAAGGGTTAACAGTGCGGCAAGGTCCAAGTCCAGTCCGAGGTCGATGGTGCGGTATGGAGGCTGTCCATCAAAACTGAAGTGGGGTCCAAGGCAGAGAGTTGGGTGAGGTCAGGAACTCTGGCAGAAGAGCAGGACAGGGTGCAGGCAGGAACAGGCTACCAACAATGTTGCTCCCGCAACCTGGGACTGGGGCTGGCTGGCTTTTATCTGCCCCAAGGCATGGGGCGGCCCCGGACCACAGGTGACTCGCCTCTCCTGGCCTGGAGGTGAGCACTCCTCCTGTGGGAACTTAGTTCCCTCCGCCTCTCTGCCCTGAGCCTCTGCAGCTCAGGAGAGGCTGGAGGATTACCGGACCCAGAGGCAACCTCAGCTTCCCCTGATGGGGCTGAGAGTGGAGCACCTGCAGGCAATGGGTCCTCCATCACCTCAGGAGCTAGAGCAGACTCAGCTGATGCCTGCACCTGAGGATCCAGCACAGGTGAGGACCCTTCAGGCTCAAGTCCCAGCCCCAGCTCAGCTGGTTTTGGAGGTAGGGACTCCTGTGCAGGCTGGGATTCCTCAGGTTCAGCCTCCGAGTCCGAATCCCAGGCTTGTGGTTGGTGGGACACAGCAAGCTGTTGGGTCAAGACCCACCTGCCTCAGGACTCTTAAAAGTGGTCTGTTGTCAAATGCTCCTTTGTCCCTCATCTCACCTGATCACCAACACTGCTATTTTACGCATGAGGAAACCAGTGAGTCTAAGGGAGAGTGACCTTGCTTTGTCTCCTCTATATCTCTGTGCCTTTTGAAAGCATTGACCATTGTATCCTCCTTGACTGGGTTAGTGGGGTGGGTACTGGTGACACTGTTTTGCAGTGGTTCTATTCCTATTTGCTGGGTCAATTCCAGAGAGTAGCTTTGGTAGAGAGCTCGTTGGCCTTCTCAGTTATGCAGCAGGATTCTGCACGGCATAATTTTATTCCTAATGCTATTTAACATTTATATGAAGCCACTGGGAGTTGTTACTAGGGGATCTGAAGCACTGTTTTGCAAATAATATATATTCAATCTCACTTCTCATCTCTGCCCTGGTTTTATTTCCATATGTGCTGGGTTATTCTGGACTGCAACAGCAGTAGCACAAAGTATTGCTTCTTTGTGAAGAACAAAACAAAATACTTCAGGAATTGGGGCTTGCAATTCCACTAATAAGAAACCAGATCCACTGGCCTGGCCAGTCTCTTTTCATCCTATGTACTACAGGTGGAATTTTTTCCCATTTTATGTTGTTATACTGTTGCAACAATCCAACTTATTATAATATTAATCATGGCCCTCAACTGAGAGTTCATATCTATTGTAATGGGTGGGAATATAAAATGGGAAGTAATAACTCTTCTTTTCTGTTAGAAGAAAACAGATTGCAGTTTTAGACTTTTAAGAAGTGCAGATGCACAAAGAACAGTAGGCTTGTGGAGGATATAGTTTGTGTGTATTTTTTACTTGAACCATCCACAACCAAGAGCGAAACAGTGGCTAGGAGTGGGTTAGCATACGTTTAGTATTAAGGAACAGGGTGCCCAGAATTTTGTTTCCAGTACCATAACAGATCTCACAGTCCTTCCTTTGCCCCCCTCTGCCTCCCCCTTAGGAAGGAAATTGTAGCTTCCTTCCAAAGTATATTTGTTTCACAATTCAGAAGAAGAGAAAGCTTTTTTACAGCATGGTTCTATATATGCCTACTGCAAGCTTTTAATGTTTTTATGTGTTTTTAGTGGCTTTTAAAAACATGCCTTCAATTATTTTTCATTGTCTTGTTTTACCATTTTGCTTCCTGCCACTCTGGGCACACACCTACTCACAAAAAAATCCCATTGGGTTCAATGGGACTTGTTCCCAGGTAAGTGGCTATAACAGGTGTGGGGAACCTTAGGCCCTCCTAATATTGCTGAACTGCAAGTCCCAGCACAGTGGCCACGGAGATGGAAATTGTAGTTCAACAACATTTGGAGGATATATACTGCAGATCACCCAGAGATAAATCAGGAGATCCCTAGATCCCTTTTACCCATCTTGGTACAGTATAGGGTTCAGATTGGTGCTGTAAACAAATATTCCAATTCATATCATTAAATAATAAAACCCACTGCCTTCTACAGTCAGTGGGTGCTTCCCTAGGGGAGAAAAGAGGGAAAGATATAAATAGTGTCCGTTAATGAGCCCAACAGGAAATGATTAACTTCTACACTTCTCTGGCACCCTAATAAGTGATCTTAATTATGTTATTTTATGAATCAAGCTGCAAGTCTTATTCAGAACAAACCCTAAAAGTGTAGCATATGACAGGAATTGGCAATACTTTTATGCATCTGGTAACACAGCAGTGAATCTGCTTGCTTGAAACATGCATTTGAATACATATAGATATGGATTCAACTCTGTTTTTAATATTTTAAATGGGTTTGCCTCTTCATCTCAGCTTGATTCTGCATCAGATTCTGTAAGAACTTCCTCTGTTCCACATTAAAGATGAGATAGAGATAGAGATAAGTGAGGTACTTGTGTTGCCAAACGCAATGATCCCACCACCCTTATTTGGTACAAATTAGGCCACAACTTAGTTGATTACAGATGTAAAGGAGTTTTCGCAAAGGCATTGGGATGAATTCCGGATTCATCCAGCCCATCCTAGGTTACCTGGGGATCAATCTTGAGAAAAAGGCTATGACATACATCAAATAGGTGCAACCCAGACAAGATTGCTGCCTCAGAAGTTCTATGGCCCTTAGCATCTTCCCTAGGATCCCTTCAGTATGATACCTCCTTTACCCAAGAGGGGAAAGCAGAGGCTTAACACACACACACACACACACACACACACACACACACACCCAGTCATGACCCAATGCCTTATCCACCAAAAGTTGCTACGAGGTATGCGAAAACCTGAGACAGACTCAAGTCGTTGGAGGGAAAAATTTCTTGCTAGCCCTGAATATAATAACTGGTATTTCCATAGCAAGGTCAAACCAGATACCACCCCTGTGTCAGACATGTGAAAACATGGGTGGGGCACCTGAATTGGGACTGCGGTGCTGAGAGCAAAGGTGGGCTTGTTTCAAGCCTGGGGAACAGACCTGAGAGGAAAACCATAGTGGAGACAAATGAGCTCCGCTTTCCACAACCCCACCTCCAGGCTGGCCTGAAGTCAGCCAAATATGCAGGCGGGCAATTCCTGCTGGCCATTGGGCTAACTGGGCTGCAGCGCATGGCAGTGGCAGTATTGGAAACTGAGATATGAAAGCTAGGAGCTAAATGGCATCTTCATCCTAGGTTATGGGCACAACAATGGAATGTCTAGGCGTGCTTTTTTATATAAAGAATACAAAGCTGAAAATGAATGAACTGCAGCTAAAATATTATGTTCATTTTTCACATGGTCTAGTCCTTTCCCTACCCACTCCCCTAACATTTTTAAGAGGGTCTCTTCTCCAGTCTTCAGAGTAGCTGGAAGTGGGGAGGCAGAAAAGGGTCCCCCTTTTCTTTCATTCTGCAGTTTTAATCTGAAATCTTAGGCGCAGTACTGTGCCCAGAGCTCATAAACTGCTTGCGCTAATGAAATTCCCTGTCGCAAAATGCAGCTAAAACAAAGGGAGTTTCAAGCACTGGGCAGTGATGGTGGGGAACGCTCTGTGCCACAAGCCCCCCATGGCACTCAAGGTGAGCAGACTTGTGCCAGGTGTCTATAGCTCTCCCATCAATCATGTTGGCATTCTATAAGACTTCTCCCATGTGTTTGTTGCACAGAAAGCACCAACAAGTAGCAATATCATCACCATTAATTGCTCACCCTTCACCCTGTTGTCCCAGTGTGGGTTATAGCAATAGCTCCAGATAAATCCCAAAGTCTACAGCTTTCAATCACAGGAAGTACCTCTCATCAGATGATTGTACAGCTGCTGGAAAAAAAATACAATATCTAAACATAGTGCCAAGGGCATTAAAAATATTCTTCAATAATTTCCTCCCTCTATGAAATCAGTGGAAGTGATACCATTTCTGCAAATCCAGTTTAAGGTTCAGGTAATCAGCTCTGATGGGAGGACAAATTCTCCTCACTATTTTTGGAACATATTGTTCCTTTGCTTGCCAACCCCCACTCCGTTTTACAAGGGAGGTAGTAACTACAGCTTGTTATTATGTTATTTGCTGAATGCTTTCAGTTAAACCTTCTGTGTCTTGAACAGAAGCAATGTTTAAGTCATTTCAGAAACATTTTGCAAAAACCTGGAAAGCAAAAGGATTCTCCGTCACCGATTTACATCATTAATGAATATAGTTGTTTGTTTGCTTGTTTTGTGGTTTTTTTTTGCATCCGCTATGAAATCTTACAAGGTTGATGTGACTTTGGAGAAGGATCCATTTTGAATGGAGCACATAGTATGTGAGGACAGAGTAAAGCACATTGGATCAGCTTGCCTTCCTCTATACCAATATTTTCTCATAGATGTAATTGTGGAAAGAAAGAAGAAACCTCAAGGCTTCTAAAATGAAGTTAAGACCAGGAAGCTCCTGTAATTATGTTCTTAACTATTGAGTAGTCACTTAATTATGTAGCAGCCATTGCATTCAGAGGATTAAATTAAAGAATGATTGACTATTCATTATATAAACCAATTTCCTGTTTATTATATCCATTTTGAAAGTACATAGGTACCTTTGGTTTCACTGTTGCCTACTGCCTTCCATCATCACATGTTGATTACAGCGAAAAAGCCAACTCTGACATATTATCCATGTTTTCCCTTCTTTGATTTTGTACATGTAAACGAAGTTCCTCTTTATTTTACTGACAAAGAACATAAGAGTACTCCCAGGCTATGTGTGGCCCTCACCTGGTTTAGGAAATGAGCTGTTCATTGTGTGCAGAGTGAATCAAGAAAGGGTCTTTCGGCTTTGAGGGGCACTAATAGTGAAGTATCACAGTGCTTGGTAATCGGGCTTCACTCTAATCCAAATATTGGGGCAACGTTGGCTCTGTTGAGTTGTCACATTTCCTCTCGTGGCCCCACTGTAGGGCCTTCAGATGACTCTTGCGTATTGTGCTGGAGGCAGGAGTGCAATTTTCTCTCTCCTTTTATCGTTTTCATCTCTCATTAATTGACGGAGAATGGTTTAAAAAATGCAGGAGAACTTTTCAGCGCTCAACGCATTCTCATGGGTAGGGCGCATGTGTTTTGTTATCATTACTTTCAAAGTGACTGAGAGGGGGTGGGTTTGGGGAGGGGGAGGTATCCTTTCTTTCAGTCTACAAATTGTTTCTTCGGTGGTTTGCGCTCTGTAGCCTCTGCTGGATCAAAATCCCCTATGGAAATGGAAGGAGCTACTACATTTGTCAAAGGGCATTTCTGGATCCAGCACACTTGTTAGTTTTTCTTGGGAATTTTCAAGAGCTCTTTGATACCTCTTGGAGCTACCAAATGGTGTCCTTGCACTTCTTTCTGTATATTGCTCTTTCAACTCTGCATCCCATAGTAAGGATACTATGCCATCATAGCTCACAGCTGTTGTAAGCGTATTGGAAGAATTTCCTGGCAAATTCATTCTGGTGCAACTCTGGTTTAATGTGTTTTTGTTAATAGTGTTTTGTTTTTTTAAAACCCTCTTATATATTATTTTGTTTTAAATGTATTGGGTGCTGTCTTTTTGCAGGCAGCTATGTTACATTTTTATATTTTGCTTTATATCATAGTGGAAAAAAACATGAGATGAATTAATAAGATCCAATTACTGAGCATACTGCTGCTCTAACCAGGAGTGCTATTAAAGTGTCTAATTAATTTTTACTAATAGGCAATCACCAGGAAAGGGAGAGCAAGAATCCACCACTTTTAACATTGCTACTATGAAAGCAGCCAGGCACAGCCCACCACAAATAAAGTTTTAATTTCATAAAGGTTGGAATTATCCCCAAGATGATGTGTAATAAAATTTCCGATATCATGGCTGCACATTGGTGAAATGTTGCAGAAAACTAATGTTTACAGCCACATTTTATTGTGTGTTTTTTTTTAAAAAAACCTTTGGTTAGAAAGGTAACGTTTTATTGAACATTGGCTAAGAAAAGTAGATGCTGTATTTTGAATTGTGAAAGTGATCGGCGCTGCTGTTTTTAATAATGGGTTGCATTTTTGCCGTATGTAGAAGTTGAAATATTATCTAAATCTCTCAGTGGAAAACATGTTCAAGTAGATGTGTTAAGATCTGGTTAGGGAGGCATTAGATTTTGGCATTTGAGAGAGAGAATAACATAGCTGCTCTCTCCACTCCACCAGCCAGTGGTGCCATCAGGACAAGACTTTGGGAGCATAACTCAGGGGGCTCACTCAGCAGAGAGGCATGGGATAGACAACAAAGCAATGTTTAACATAAAAATGGAAGTAGTGACAATGAAGGGACTGTGACTGGATCTACACACATCAAAGAAGCATTTCAGGGAAAACAGGTTGAGAAAAATGGGACTTCCCATCATCATCTGGTGGCACAATGTTATATAGCACATAAAGGGTAAAGGGACCCCTGGCCATTAGGTCCAGTCGTGGCTGACTCTGGGGTTGCGGCGCTCATCTTGCTTTATCGGCCGAGGGAGCTGGCGTACAGCTTCCGGGTCATGTGGCCAGCATGACTAAGCCGCTTCTGGCAAACCAGAGCAGCACGCGGAAACGCCATTTACCTTCCTGCCGGAGCGGTACCTATTTATCTACTTGCACTTGGACGTGCTTTCGAACTGCTAGGTTGGCAGGAGTATATAGCACATACAACACATATAAATAACTTTTTCTTTACCAGTATAGCTGAGTCCTGTGCCAAAGAGAGCCCAGTGATATTCTGTTGCCCAAAGGCCCGCAACAATTTCAAGCCAGTCCTGCACATTGCCAGCAAAATTCCCATGACACTTTGCTTCCTGGTCTGGATGAAGAAATAGAAGACACTTAACAAAAAGAGAAGTTTTAGAAACATGGAACAAATGTGTGTTGTTGTTTTTTTAAAAAAAATCCACATGACAGAACTCACTTCTTTGGCATCAGGCATGAGAGATGAAAACAACTTGATAATAACGTGGCACCATGGAAACAATTACCGTATTTTTCGCTCGATAACACGCACCTGACCATAACACGCACATCGTTTTTAGAGGAGGAAAACAAGGGAAAAAACATTCTGAATGAAACAGTGGATGTATCATTTTTGTGCTTCATGCTGTGGCCACAGACATGTGATCTGATGGTGAATTTGGGGTGACCCAATGCAAAAATCCTGAGAATCCCTGTGGATCCATGCTTTGTAACCACGTTTTTGCACCATTGCAGCCCCAGGCAACAGTGGGTGTGTGATTTTGGGGGGGGGCAGGCTGTAGCCATGGACATGCTGTGTGCTCTGATGGTGAATTTGGGGTGACCCAATGCAAAGATCCTGAGGATCCATGTTTTGTAACCACGTTTTTGCACCATTGCAGCCCCAGGCAACAGTGGGTGCGTGATTTGGGGGGGGGCAGGCTGTAGCCATGGACATGCTATGTGATCTGATGGTGAATTTGGGGTGACCCAATGCAAAGATCCTGAGGATCCATGTGGATCCATGCTTTTTAACCACATTTTTGCACCATTGCAGCCCCAGGCAACAGTGCGTGTGTGGTTTTTGGGGGGCAGGCTGTAGCCATGGACATGCTATGTGATCTGATGGTGAATTTGGGGTGACCCAATGCAAAGATCCTGAGGATCCATGTGGATCCATGCTTTTTAACCACATTTTAAGTGGGGAAGGAAGGAAAAATACAGAATGGACAAGGAGCACGAGAGGGGTGTGCAGAGAAGCAGCTGGCTAAGAATGCAGGAGAGGGGTATAACGGGAGGGAGGAAAGGAAGGCAAAAGTTTTCCCTCACCTACCCACCCAAGCCAGCCAGCGCTCTCTCTCTCTCTCTCTCTCTCTCTCTCTCTCTCTCTCTCTCTCTCTCTCTCTCTCTCTCCCTCCTGCATGTTTTCAGCAGCACCGGAGCACAGAGACGACACTCTGCTTTCCCCTCTGCTTGCCTGGAGGGGAGGGGCTTTCCCTGCTCTTTGTTCCGTTTGAGCAAACACAGCAAGGAAACAGAGGAGGGTGGGCAGTAAGACCCTGAGGCAGAATGCAGGAAAGCAGCCACTTCCTCTTTTCAGGTTTCCCTTCTCCGAGACGCGCGATTTGATTTTTGCCTGATTTTTTTTGCCATTTGGCTCCAGGGACCACACATTCGCTCAATAACACGCACAGACATTTCCCCTTCCTTTTTAGGAGAAAAAATCTGCGTGTTATAGAGGGAAAAATACGGTAGCCTGGGGAAATCCATAAAAGAGGACTGGATAATTAAGGGCATCATGAAATTTTCTAGAGATATTATACAGTTGGAATAATTTGCACCAATAGTGTGGGTGTGTATGCACATGCACATTTGTGATGAAACCCAGACCCTGAGTATGTCAGTCAGGAGCATAGCTGTCAACTTTTCCTTTTTCTTGCGAGGAATCCTATTCGGAATAAGGGAATTTCCCTTAAAAAAAGGAAAGCATTGACAGGTATGGTCAGGAGCCCCCTGAGCTGGAGTTCCTCAAACACAGATGTCCAGAAATATTATTCCCTAAGGAACTTTCCCCCTTTACCCAAGGACTTCATGCTCCCTGGTGTCTGCCTACTAGGGCAGGCAGTGTACAAGGTGGGAGCTAACTGAGAGGTGATGGAGGGGTATCTTTGGCTGCAAGCATTATCCCTTTAAGATTTCTCTTCAGGAAGCAGGCAGTGTGTGGGAGGGGTAGTCTGGACAAAAGGGATAAAAAGCCTCAGTTGAGCTCCAGACCTAATTGGAAACTTATGCTTGGAACTGTCCAAAGTCCTGAATTCCTGCCTGACCCTACCTATCTGAGTAAGCAATACTCTGGCAATACCCTCTGGGGTACCCCCTGTACTCAGTACAGAACTTTGTTCAAAAGCAACTTGCAGCCCAAGGGACTCCATGGGACTCCATACATTCAAACTCACATTGTATTTTCTGATAGCATTCATAGCAACGTAACTAAGGCTTAACTTCGGCAAATCAGGTGTGTTTTTGAAAAACTGATGGGTTTCATTTTCCTATACTGTAGTTTTTTTCTTTCTGAGCAGAATGAGATAATGTAGGAAATATAGGGTGCTGACTGAAATTAAGAATGCAATTTGGCACCGCTTTAATTTTACTTTAGAAAACTCTGTTTTGTTGTTGACTGCAAGGAAAGTGAATAGCACTGTAAATAAATTGGGGGAAACACAATGGAATCATATTGCCATGATTGCTGCCACTCTTATGTTTCTAGGAGAGAGTCTCAGGCCAAAGGGGCAGACAGAACTAATGCGAGCAAGAGAACTGCAGGCAATTTGGGATGCTGATATCATGATAAAATGATTATTTTCTTTTTTTAAAAAAAAAGGCTGCTGTATGTGTTGTAACGAAGTCTTGTGTCATCATCAACATCATGTTGAATAACTAATCAAAATCTAAAGGGATTTTTTATTTAAAAAAGAAAACTTTTTTCATAAGAAGATGGAAAATTCATTGTGATTTAAATCATTTCAGATAATTTAATTCAGAATGGATTGAAGTTCACATTCTCACAAAGAAAGTGACATCATGAAATTAATTTAAGCATTGAATGGTTGGCTGTTGTTGAGGTGGGTTTTTTTTTGTTATCCTTAATTATAGAAACATTAAAACATTAAATTGCAGTTGCAACTGCAATCCAACAGAGCTTATCAGGCTCTTAACAGGCAATCATAAGATGTTTACCAGATGGGTTTTATTGTAATTTAACAAAAAGTACAAATACAATCCTTCTCTTGAAGTTGACACATGCTTTTTCAGGAGCCCTTCAAATATTCATAATGAGTACTCAACTATTGACCTTGTTATTCCTCGCCAATTTCAAGTTATTTCATCAAAAGGTCTTTTAGTAGATTTTCATTTAGACAACTATTGAATTCAATGGGACTTAGTTCTAAATAGACATGGTATTTATTATTATTATTTATTAAATTTGTATACCGCCCATCATCCAAAGATCTCAGGGTGATTCAAATAATAAAATACAGAATAAAACCACAAAGTACATAACAAAAATAAAAACAAAACAAACCAACAGCACACACACCCTCAGGAAGAAATAAAGATTTAAGGACACAAACAATGGTTGAAGGGGAATGTTTTCTCCTGGTGCCTAAAGATGTATAATGAAGGTGCCAGATGAACTTCCCTTGGGAGAGCATTCTATGTATAAGTTTGTGCTGTGAGGAATACAAAAAAAGGGACTCAAAATCTGTTAGGGGCTCCCACCTTTCTCTTTAGGCCCTGAACAAAAATGCAGCTCTGTGTAGTTAAGGGATGCAAGCATAAGACAGCTGAGGGAAAACACCAACAACATGGAATTTCAAAGTGAAAAGCGAATAATTTATTAAACGTGTTATATCAAAATTATGCCAGGACTAAGCAACCTATAAATCCTTTTAATGAAGGTATAATAATTGCAAATGCATTTAAATATGCACTGAAAAGAAAGAAAAAACATTCCCAGAGTTACTGCATAGAAAATAAACTTTGGTGATAGTAGGGTTGCCATATTTCAAAAAGTAAAAACCAGGACACCCTGAAAGTTGTTGAACAAACCCCAAAGTTGTTAAGATTGCTTGCTTGCTTGCTTGCTTATTTATTTATTTATTTATTTATTTATTTATTTATTTACAAGCACAACATAGGTGATGGGATAAAAAACCCCTGTTATCTATAAGAGCTCAAAGACTAGAAAAAGTATACATAAACTAAGTTGTTCAATTCTAACCATGAACTGGATGTAAGATTCACGTTGAGGGGCTCCTTCCAATGCAGCTGTTGTAATATTTTGTATGGTATCAGCCTCTCATTCATTGGATCTGCCTTGTTTGCAGTGCAGTCCAGTGCATGCTTACTCAGTAGTAAGTCACATTGAGTTCAATAAGACTTACTCTCAGTTACGTAAATGTATAAGATTGCAGCCTAAAAGCTGTCATTTATCCACCTCTTCGTAAGATTATTTTCTTATTCATCTTCCTATTGTAGTAAGTGACACACACCCTAAAGAATTTTAGCTGTCTTCCCTAGATTCTTTGGTCTTCCTTTGAAATTGCTCTGTTCGTTTACCTGAGGGAATTCCCTCAAGCTGTACATTAAATTTCAGAGGCAACTTCATCGTGCAGCTGAGGCAAGCTGAAGGTGTTGGGTTCATCTTACCCAGGCACCTGCAACCTATGGCCCTCCAGATGTTTTGGCCTACAATTCCCATGGTCCCTAGCTAACAGGACCAGTGGTCAGGGATGATGGGAATTGTAGTCCAAAACATCTGGAGGGCTGAAGGTTGGGGATGCCTGATCTTACCCTACTGTTTGGACTGCATTCATGGTGGGGCTTAGCCCTTTTCACAGCTTAACCCCCGTGTGTGTGTGTGTGTGTGTGTGTGTATATATATATATATATATATATATATATATATATATATATATGGAGAAGACCCACAACTGTATTTGATAGCCCCATGTATGGTAGCTCAATCTGGTGCAGATTGCTGATGTGGGCAGCATGTGACACTTGTGCTAAAACATCTACCTATATATGTGCTATCAGTCTGGTATAAGGCTCTTTGTGTTGATATACAAAGCCCTGAACATCTTGGGTCCTATGTGATTACTAAGATAATCTGGAGCAGACCTGTTAGTGTCCCCCTGTGTTACAGAGACCTGTCTGTCCTCAGTCAGAAGTTGACGCCAGTCTCCTCCTGTGGAGCATCATTCTTCCAGCAGAGATTCAGTAGGCATCCTCACTTTCGACTTTTAGGCATTTCTTGAAGACTTTTTTTAAAAAATAATGCCAAGAGGCCTGCATACTTATTATTTAAAAACACCGGTGTTTTTAATGATTGTTCTGCATTGCTTTTAAATGTGGCGTTTTTTATGTTGGTATACCCCACTTTGATGTTTTGTGAGAGAGCGGCACAGAAATACTTCTATAAATAAATAAAATGACAAATAACAGTGTAAATAAAATATATACCAGCTGAGGAGGAAGACTTGAGTCTACCCTGATGAAATCTAGGGCCACTTATCATCCAATAGAGATTTTCCCCGCCACCACATAAAATTTTCTATCCAGAGGCATTTCCTGCCATAAAGGGTCATTGAGACAGGGAGTAGAGATTAAAATTAAAACTGACAGAATACTTTAGGTCTTAAACTGGCTGTTGACCAGAAGGATTTAGGAATATAGGCCCTTCTGGGAAGCTAATACAATTACCATCCCCTAATAGGAATTTCTCTCCTTAAACCAGGTATCAAAAGCTCCAAGAAATGATGACTAGGAACATTAATGTCTCGAGTCGTCGTGATCTGATTTTTTCTTTATAATGCAAGGTGGCTGTCCAGTAGCTCCTCCTCAGATTGGAAATCAAGCTCAGGTAGTGAATTATTTTTCTTGAAGAGAACAAAGAGTATAGTGGACGCTCGGGTTGCGAACGTGATCCGTGCAGGATGCACGTCCGCAACCCGCAGCGGCACATCTGCGCATGCGCGGGTTGCGATTCGGCGCTTCTGCACATGCATAAAGCGTGATTTAGTGCTTCTGCACATACGCAACCGCCGGAAACCGGAAGTAACCCGTTCCGGTACTTCCGGGTTTTGGCGGTCTGCAGCCTGAAAAAACACAACCTGAAGCATCTGTAACCCAAGGTATGGCTGTATTGTAGCATATTTGTGTATGACTTGTAACTTTTTGCACCTTAAGCTTGGACTGCAGAGGAAACCACGGTTATCAGCTGGCCACCCACAGCCATTAGGCAAGGTTCCATGCATGATATGGGACCATGGGAGCTCATCTGTGTATGGTAATCATAAGCAATTTTAGAACTCTAAGGAACAAGGAAAGGGTTTTCCCTGAACATCATGAGTGGAAAACATTGAGCTAGTTGATTGGGAATTTGACATGGGTATGTAAATCCCCATTATAACTGCAATGTTGCTCAGACCGAACGTATAGCCACTCCCGACATCCAGAGGGGGGGGGTTGCGGGCTCACGCCCCATTCACACCCTCGCGGGGCTGACTGCAGCCCCGCGGGATCTAGGGAATCCCGGGATTCATTAGGATTCATCATTCACCGCACCAGCCAATCGGCTGGCAGCGGGGGCGGTATTTGTAGGGGGCATTTAAGGTCGGGGCAGCCCACGCTCACCCCTTTCTTTCCTTTCAGCAGCTGCGTCTGTGAATCATTGGCCACAGCATTGTCCACTGGGCAAGAGTGCGTGTGGTTACCAGGGGCTGGTGCGACTTGCAGCTTCCAAACAATGTTGAAGTTTCCTGGATTGCGCGTCGTGGAATGCGTTGGGAAGAATTCTTCCCAGCAGTTACAAAAAGAATTGCTGCTGAAGGCCCACCGGAGGCGGTGGTCATCCAGCTGGGCGAGAACGACCTAGCTTACAGAAAGGGGGTGGACTTAATGCGGCATATTCTCAATGACCTGGGGGAGTTGCGGGCCTCCTATCCGAATCTAACAATTATCTGGTCATCGTTGCTTGAGAGGCGCGTGTGGAGGGATTCCAAAAACCCCGTGGCTGTGAATAGAGCCAGGAGGATCCTTGAGTGCTCGGTGGCACGTAGAGTGGCCGCGATGGGTGGGCGGGTCATTGAGCACCCAGGCATCCATTTTAGCGAGGAGGCCCTCTACCGCGGGGATGGCGTGCATCTCTCTGATGCTGGTAACGATATTTGGCTTGCTGACATTTTCCAGGGGATCAGGGATTGGTTACAGGTCTGAGCGTATTGGCGGCGAGCCTGGCTCGTGTGGCGGTTAGGGATTGGCAGGGGTATTATTATGCAAATGAGTTGGGGGGGAGGAACGCCATCACCTCCCCCAAATGTTGAAGGGTAGTTCGTTAAAGGACTCCGGGGGGCGTCACCTTGTCCGAAACCTACGGAGGCTAGGGCCTAAAGCGCGCTCCCAAGCGGTAACCCCTCGGGGAGTGCCTAGGGATGTGCATCTCGGGGGCTCCCCCTGTTGGTGCTTAACCCTTCCCGGTTATACCGGTTAGTCTGATAGGGCCAATGCCTAAAGCTAATACCCCTCTTACCTGTAATCAATAAAGTTGTGGCCATTTTTCGCCCATTAACCTAAATTCTGGCATCCTGTGTCTTTATTTATTCCATCTGTGGGAGGGGGCGGGAATCGCCACGCAGCTTGTAAGTAGGTTGAGTAACTAGCATTGCACTTCCATTTTGAAAAATTGTCACACAACATCTCAAGTTTTTCTATGCATTCCACACCTGCAGCAGCAATAAATAAAACAATCAAATACCCAGCTCTTGCTGGTAAACATGTTCTGAAGCACCTGAGAAGCAAATGGCATACCGTATTTACTCAAATGTAATGTGCATCTTTTTGGGCCAAATTATGTCGCAAAAATTAGGGTGCGTGTTAGATTTGATGGTGCATTAGATTCAACTACAAGCTTGAAAAACACTTCTGACATAGCAGATACTTTTTTTGGTTTCGAGGTTTTGAAAATTGAGGTGCAGATTAGATTCGAAGGTGCATTAGATTCATGTAAATATGGTAAGATGTTTTGCTGAATAAGCAGTGTAGAGCCATTCTAGTAGTTTTAGTACTTTCTCTTGGAAGGTACCCTTAATAGATTTTACTTAATACCTGCCGGCATCCCAATTAAATGAATCGCCATACCAATTAAGCAGCAGTTCTTCTGATGAGTGTCATTAGGTTTATTACAGTTCCCTGAGAAATGCCCTCGTTAAGACAGTTCTCCCATTTACCAGTGTATTTGTTAAGGAGCACAGGAAGTGGTCACTACTAAGCTGGTATGAGTGACATTGAATTAAAGAGATCTTTCTGAGGAATTACATTGGCTAGTGGGTTGCTTTTAAAAATAAATAAAATAAAATGTTGATTAACATTTTCAAATACAAACCTAAACAAAAAAAGAAACAAAAATTGCAACACAAAACAGAACAAGTACAGATAGTGCATTCTATATTCAATCTGTAGATTCAAGGCCTTTATTTTCAATGCGCTCCAGAGCATCACCCCCTTCTCTGTGCATCTTTGCAAAGTGAATCATGCACAGCCAAGGGTTTAGAACCAGATAACTCTAAAAGATATAAGCGGAAATCACGTAGCTTCAAAGGCTTCATGTTTTACTTAAACCCTTTGATGATCGGCTATTATGTGTTAATTTTTCAGCGAGTGCAGTTTGAGAACATGTAGTGTCTGACAGAAAGGGAAAGATGAAACACGGTGGTTGTTATCTGGAAGAATGTAAAGTACTTTACTGAGTAGACCATAAGTCATATCATGCACCATTTCTTCCCACCAACACAAGGTCATTTCACCCATCCCTTTTGTAGTGGATAGTGTTACAATATCTGACACGAACCCACATGCGTGCCCAAGCACACACCCACACCCACACACCAATGAGAGGTTTGGGATCTTTTGCTTGTTATGAATATGTGCTTACCCTTAACCTTAACAAGAAGTTCTCACACCAAAGAAACAACGAAAGGTTGGTTTATTATATGAAAGGGAAGTGACAGTATATATATGTAAGTGCTGCTTCAGACAGCAAAATTACAATTTAAGCAGGCAGCGACTCACACAATATACAGTGGCACCTCAGGTTAAGAACTTAATTCGTTCTGGAGGTCCGTTCTTAACCTGAAACTGTTCTTAACTTGAGGTACCACTTTAGCTAATGGGGCCTCCTGCTGCTGCCGCATGATTTCTGTTCTCATCCTGAAGCAAAGTTCTTAACCTGAAGCATTATTTCTGGGTTAGCAGAGTCTGTAACCTTAAGCGTCTGTAACCCAAGGTACCACTGTACATGCACATCTTAATCTAAAGAGTAACAGAAATATCAAACTGTTTTCAAAAATCCTGTAGAATAGTGAGCTTGGCAATTTTGCCACAGAAACCCAGACTAAATAGCAAGGCGGAAATGGAAATGGAAATGGAAGAATATACTTTCTGGTCCTTGAGTGTGCTGGACATGTTCTGTTGAAGCTAGTAGATCCAACAGCCTGGTCCTTATCTGACGAAGTGTGCATGCACACGAAAGCTCATACCAAGAACTAACTTAGTTGGTCTTTAAGGTGCTACTGGAAAGAAAAAAAATTTTTTTTTTGTTTTGACTATGGCAGACCAACACGGCTACCTATCTGTAACTGGTCCTTGAGTGTGCTGGACATGTTCTGTTGAAGCTAGTAGATCCAACAGCCTCCTAGCAGAGCCAGATGCCTTCTAGGAATCTGGATTTTTAAATAACATATTTAGCCAATACCTCCTAGGAGGGAAGGGAGGGGCTTTGAAATGAACTAGTTTCTGTCTCTTTGTCATCTTGCCCATCCTCTTTGCTTAACAAAATGGTAAAAATCTGTGATAATGAGCCAATTCAACCTGGCTATCTCTTCAGAAGTTTGAACAGACTTTGCTAGCAACTTGATTTACGAGGTGTGGGGAACTCAGGATGTCTTCCCTGAATGCCTTCAGGATATGTTTTGAGACGAAGCTCTCATGTCATATTTAAGTTATGTCAACCCTTACTTATGCTATGACCTACAGAGATAAACCATAGAAATAAGTTCAAATTCACACACTCCTGTTCACAATAGACATGTATTTGTGAATGATGGAGCATGAGTTCAGATAAATGGCTAATTCATATTTCAATGTCTTGGCTTTTGAATACTTTAAAACTGGATTTGGTCTGCGATTTGAATACCAGAGGAAGCTATCGCTTCATCCCAAGAGTTTCTCATTTTAAACAGCTCTATATCAAATATTATCCACTTTTGAATTTGGGTTAGAAACTAGATGTGTGAAATTTCCTTCCAAAAACCACTTAGATTCTGAAATATCCACCTCTTCTCAGTCTTGCTGGGCACCATTGATTTGCCATGTTGCTGCTCTTTCTTAGCTTAGTCAAATTGGTTATCCCACTCCATTGGAAATTATGTAATGGTTGGAATTACATCATGATGTCACTTAGCCAGTCAGATCTGGCTGTTACTATGAGCACGTGAGGACAGTTGAAAACAAGAGCAGTTGAGGACAAGTTAAGTAAGCAACCAAATATTTTTGTAAGGAATGTTGAATATTGAAAGGCAAATTTAAAATTCCTAAAACTGATTGCGAAAACCAACTGCTACTAGTTTTGGCAAAGCCCTACTTATAAACAAATCAGCCACCTCCATCAAATCATATTACAGCTGTCAAGTGTGGCTGTCAAGAGTTTTATTTCCCCTTCTTCATTTTTTTAGCACATTGGCTATTTTCCCCAAGATCAGTCTGGATCTTCAAACTGAAAAAGGGACTATAATGCTAAAAGCTCTTTTGCAGCACATTTTTGACACTTCAAGCTTGACGTTTTGTGAACAAATAGATCAATACATGTATTGTATTTTTTTAAAAAATCACACTTTCAAGAGTGAGTATAGCTCTTCTTGAGCAGTCCTTCCAAGGCTGTGCTCTGGTGTGTTGCTGCAACTTACATAAATGATGCCAAATGTTATATAAGAAATGAAGTACTTGGCACTGCCAAAAACACATTGTTCAGTACATGAGTATGAGTAGTACTAGTAAAACAAAATGTGAAAAGGCTCCCTGAAAGAACTAGATAGATCTTAGGGCAGCTAAACAGTCATCATTTTCCAACAGTTATGACCAAGGGTGGGAGGAAGTGTTCAAAATGTTTTAAAGTGAAATACTGAAGCCTGGGCCTCACTGAGAAATAAATAAAATAAAACATCGAAGGAGAAAGGAAAAGTAACCCATAAAAACCTAAAACCTATTTAAAGCTACATTTAGGCCAATGGCCAGGAAAAGCTAGCTCTGTGTAACAAATCACAATAAACAGTTTTGATAAGGGACAAGTAAAAATCACCCCAAACAAGTATGATTAATAAGGGCCGTACAAAAAGTACGTGGACAACTCAACACAGAAATCCCAACCCAACTTTTACAAGCAACAAGAATGAAATCTAAAAATTGTGGATTAATGGGTATTCAAACAGAAGAAGTCCGCTATTTCTCAGAGACTAAACTGGTCAAAAATTGGGAAAAAGAAGAAGGGAAAAGATGAAAAATAAGTCAATGGAGATTTAAGAGGCAAATAAAGAAGGATTATTACATTGTGTTATGTACTGAGTTGAATAGGATCCAAACTGCAGCAGTCTGATTGGTCCTAGAACAATAGGCTCCAAAATGCAGCAGTCTGATTGGTCCTAGAACAATGCAGCAGTATGATTGGTTGGCAGGAGCCACCCAATCCAGCTCCAGATAGAAGTGAACCTGATTGGCCTACAGGAGAATTCCGGAATTAGCCAATCACGTGCAGCCCATTGTGTAAATAATGTATATAAAGCTGTTACTTTGAGGGGACTTTCATTCCCTCCTCACCACTATGAGCTGAATAAAGAGCATGAAATCCACTCTCGACTCTGAGTATATTTCACATTACTAGATTGGATGGAACCCCTAATCATAAGGACCTGGGAAAAGTATACAAGGGCCAGTGGCAGATGATGGTATGGTTAGAAACAGGCTGGGGGTCAGGCTCCAGAAAAGTAAGTCCAGGAAGATTGGGCTGAGCTGGGTTGCTCAATGAAACAGATTGCTTCGAGTAGCTGAATTGGCTAAGGCTCCACTGACAATTCAGTGCAGAACTACAGAATGGAGGACACCTTGATTTGCCTTTTCAGTTGAGAGACCTGAGCACTGGTAGAGCAGGAAGTAAGGCACTGGAGACTTGTGGGGGGCAGAGACCCTGGTTCAAGTCTCTCTCTCTCTCTCTCTCTCTCTCTCTCTCTCTCTCTCGACCTTTCGACTTCTTTACAAAGCCAAGACCATCTGCACTGCTCTGGAAATTGCAGGGAAGGATTCTGTTTCAAATGTGTCAGTCAGCTTGTATGTGTCAGTCAGCTACAGCCAGTATGCTGCACGCACCATATATGAGCTTCTTCTAACCCAAAGTTTAAAGATCTTTTAGCAAAAAAAAAAAAAAAAAAAAAAAGGAAGAAGCATACCAGTCAACACTGATTTTGCTCCAAAGTTGCTTATTTCCTAGGAGTTCATCTTCCCTGTGAGATACCAATGGCCGTTAGGGAAGCTGTCTGCAGGCTTTGCGTGCAATGGCTGCAACCTAAATGAAAACCAAAGCAATTAAAATTCTGTATTAGTTTGAAATCTGTCAGTACGGTCCTTTTCAGTAGCAGAAGACATGTAGAACAAAGCTAACTCTGTCTATTATGAACATATTTTTACTGGGGAAAGCATAATCAAGGGAAATATGCCTAGGAGTGATCCTTGCAACACAGTGCCATTCAATCAAGTGAAAATTGGCAAAGCTTCAGAATCCTTGAAGTAACATGAAACGTGACCCATATGGCAGTTGGCATCAGATTTGGGAGGTCTGTGTTTACATACTTGTTCAGCATTAGATTTCCTGGGTTGATTTAGGTATATTACAAGCTCTCACAGTTAGTTCCAACACAATCCTTGGCTCACACATGAACATATTTCATAGCTCATGCGTGTAGTGCTAAGCCATAGTTTACTGTATCTATCTTGTAAGCAACTTGAATGGATGGCTTCCTTTCCCATGTGGTATTTGATGAAGAATCCATTTGAAGGATGCAACACTTTATGTCTCTTGCCAGCAACCAGTCACATAGTACGATCCTCAGAAGCGAATCCAACTGTTCTCCCCTTGTATGTTTTTAAAGGATTGGAGCCTTCAGTTCCCATTGGTAAAAATGGAAGAAACTGAACAGTGCTTCTTTGTTTGTTTGTTTGTTTGTTTGTACAAAAGCAAATAAGAAAATGATAAAGCACCCCGTAGACAAAAAAACTATGAAATGCAATTATCTGCATGTCCAGTTGGGCAAGAATTCCTATTTTGAGAATATAAGAATTGTGGCTTGTGGGATTCCTATAGGCATCTGGTTGACCCCTGTTGTGGGACAATGTGGCCCTTTGGTCTGATCCAACAGCCAGGTTCTTACGTTCTTATCGAACCCACAATAAGAAGTTAATACATTAAAATACTGAATGCATTTCTTACCGCTTCATTCGTCGCAATATATATATTTTTAATGCCAACTCCTATGTCAACTTCATCTCTGACTTACGGCATGCTGACACTGAAGCCCGTTTACCTGGTTATCTCTAGTTATCACCTGGTATTCACCAAAACAAAAAAGAAGTGAGAAGTAAATGACCTGGCTTAGAGATGAAGAAAAATGTTGGTCTCAAGCTACTGAGGCGCACACTGATGAGAAGCTGCCATGAGTCCAGTTGACGTATTCTGTCTGAGGAACAACATGTGCAGATTGAAACAGTCTGCTTTCAAGGCTGGGCTAGATTATGGCATGCAGAGTTCTGCCTATACCATTGTCCCCTTGCACAACTGTCTCTGCTTGTGGTAACAGTGGTGAGCATCGGCTTTTTATGAGTTGTACAGCTGTGTCTTATAGCAGGGGTATGTAATGTGGTACTCTCCAGGTGTTGTTGGACTTAACAGCTTCCTCATCCCTGATTACTGCCCTTGATGAAGGCCTAGCAACATCTGGAGCAGTGTTTCCCAAACCTGGGTCTCCAGCTGTTTTTGAACTACAATTGCCATCGTCCCCAACCACTGGTCCTGCTAGTGGGGATGATGGGAGCTATAGTCCAAAAACAGCTGGAGACACAACTTTGGGAAACCATGATGCAGAGCGCATCATATTAGCTACTTTTGTTTTAGAGGGACCTTCTAAAGTAAACCATTCCTGGTGAAATGTGTTGATATTCTAGTTCTTAAGTGTTCGTTTGTACCTGTTTATTCTACTGTTTTTGACATCTCTTGACACCTGTTGTTACTATTTGCTATTACTAGATCATGGTTGAAGTTATCTTACAAGGGATGCATAATAAGGATGAGGAATGTAGTTAAAATTAATGCACTGTTCAGTTTGTGTATAGTACTTTTTTATGGAACTTGGATTTTTGGGCTAAGAGTTATGAAGCAACTTTTTTTTTGTCAGACTGGTTGTGGCACTGTTTATGTATCCTTTTCTTTGCTTATATAGCAGTTTCCACTCTACAGAAGATACCTTCTTAGTATCAGTTGGTTCTTCTAATTGTCTCCCTCTGGGGTTTTCCTTTTGCTGGCAGAGGAGGACTTTAAAGTGAGGGGGAAAATATTGCTTCCTCTGCAAGACCAAAACAACAATATTTTAAATGTGTTTTTGTGCCTTGCTGAATGCATATTTCAACATTAGGAACAGAAGTACTGTCTCCAGAGCAGAGCAAATTGAAAAAATAATGCTAATTATTAGAAGTTGGATTGATTTTAAGAAGCTGCCTAGATAGATCTATGAAATGTTAACAGTAGCATACAGGAAACAAAGATGCCGTCTCTGCAATTTAAAACCCAGCCATATATGTACTCAGCTTTTGTACAGATTGGCTAATGTACCAGGCCAGTTGCTCCCTTTTCCCAAGGCAGTTCTGGCCATTGTCACACATTTCTTGGTTGCATCGGCTTCCAGCAAAAATATAAAAACACAATAAAACATTGAAAACCTCTCTATACAGGGCTGCCTTCAGATGTCTTCTAAAAGTCATATAGTTGTTTCTCTGTTTTGACATCTGATGGGAGGCTGTTCTACAGAGTGGGTGCTACTACTGAGAAGGCCCTCTGCCTGGTTCCCTGTAAATTCACTTTTGAAGTGAGGGAACCACCAGAAGGCCCTCGGAGCTGGACCTCATTGTCTGGGATGAACAATGGGGGTGGAGGCTCTCCTTCAGGTATACTGGGCTGAGGCTGTTTAGGGCTTCAAAGGTCAGCAGCATAACTGCAAAGTATTCCCCCTCCCTCCGATATTTGGGAGGCGGGGGGAGGACTGGCAGAATAAATGCATTGCTAAATTACCTAGTATTCAAACTAAAGAAAGGAGGCAGCCTGCTGTCTTACATTTGCTTAAGGGTTGAGCAATGAACTCATAATACCCAGCTTTGAGGCCCTCTGCTGATTACCAGTAATAGAATCACTGCTGATGGTAGTGTTTGATCTGCTTTGCTTTCTACAGCTGCAGCACATCCGCTACATCCCAGTGTCCTCCTACAGCACAAATCAGGGGGTTAGGATTGCACAAGGTATGTAATAAATGAAGGCTACTCTCTTGTCTGTCGGAAGAAGTACTTTGGCACACATTCCTTTTAGGTGTTTTGGGGTTTTATTTTTTAACCCCACACTTCTGACAAGAAAGGACGTCTCACAACATAAAATATATAAAACAGAATAGAATAGGAAAAAATGCACAATGAAAGTTGCTTGAAATCAAAGACACTTCAAACACAAGTCAGCATCAATAAATAATCAGCACGTTCTGCTCTAGAATCAACACCAACTTATTTTAAGGTAAAACTCTGCATGCATCAATTGCCACAAAACACTTTTCATGGAGTTGTTTGTAGGGAGGTATTTAAAACTAAACACACCTGTAAATAAAAGAACATTGGGCTTTCCCAAGAAGCTACTTTGAAAGGTCAGGGGTCACTTTGGAACAGCATACAATGCAGTGGGAGGCAAGTGGAAATTCTTTCACTGCCCAATTGCTGGCATCCGTTCTGTTTTGAGAGACAATGGAGTGAGCCTCCGGAGGTGAAGTCAAACAGCTGCAATCACAGTCACTTCCCTGGGGTACAAGCCTGAGCACTGTATACAGAGTTCCCAGGCTGCCCAGATGACAATCCCTCCATCTTGGCCTCGCTGATGTGGTCCAAAGGAAAGCAGAGCAATATGTTTTGCACTAGCTTGGCTGCAGGAGTTGCCAGAAGGAGGCGTACAAGGCACCATCCAACCATCTTAGGGACTCCACTGCGGATTTGGGTAGGATTTACTCCTTAGCCTTTTCTTTCCCCAAAGATATCCTTCAAGGCAGCAGCAGAGGTTAAGGATCAGACTTTCCCTTTTCCTTGATGGACTGTCTGAAATGTGCTACTTGAATAAACAGAGTTGTGACTGCGAATCAGTATGAGTTTAAATGTTAATATAAATCTAAAGTTGAATCAGTTGGATAGAACTTAAATTTCATGGTGTTTCATATAGTGCTTTTCAAGACATTAGTTAACTGGTACATGTAGCCAGGGAATACAAATCACCAGAAAATTAGAGGAAAATGTTACTGCAAACCACAAGTGCCTGGCATTAACAATAATAAGGAAATGGCTCCTTTGGTCTATGTCTGTGGGGAAAGTAAGATACCAGCAGATTCTTTTATCTTCTTGTTCTAAAACAGCATTGGCATTGCCTGATTATGGTAACAGTTAAAAAGTAATTAAAAACTTATATTTCAAATAATGTGAAATAAACTCATAGACAGCCGGTATGATTTTATTGGTTCGCTTCACCATCGTGAATAGAAGTTGAAATTGTTTACTGTACTGTATTGCCTGAAATACTGCCAGTAATTATCACAGCACATATCATTAAAGGAACATTATAAGCCAATTATTACAGAAATCTAAAATGCAACATCCAGAATTTAAAATAACATTAAGAACGTTTGGTATCTCATGTTACAGACAAACGAGACTTGCTAAGAGTGCAGTTAGTGATGTTAAATTCTTGAAAATAATCTTTTGGAGAATATTCTCGAGAATACAGTATTCTCAGTTAATGAGAATATTAGAGAATTTTCATTTAAAATAGAACATTTTAATGATATAATGATATGATTTTAATGCATTGAAAATTATATTAGTTAATATACATGTTTATTCATGGGTAAACTTGTTCAGATGGCAACCAAAAACTGTACAGATACTTTTATCCCCCCCCTTTTTGAATATTTTATTAATTGAATAT
This sequence comes from Podarcis filfolensis, assembly GCF_964270895.1. Lineage (NCBI taxonomy): Eukaryota > Metazoa > Chordata > Lepidosauria > Squamata > Lacertidae > Podarcis > Podarcis filfolensis. The sequence goes on along the minus strand of NC_139607.1, from coordinate 25,382,032 downwards.
AATATTGAGTGGGGTAATGCAGTGAATCCATATTCTTTGATTTTTTGTACCAAATTTCAAATTGAAAATTCAACGTGAATGACTCACGTTAATCACTAAGCTTGCCACCAACTGTATATTTACCATCAACTTTGAATTCTAATTATGTTGTATATGTATGAAATGTAGCTTTTAAAGTAAAAGGAATATAAAAAAAACCCTCAGGTCTGCTACATGAGTATGTTCTTTAATAAGTATATTTACATGGTACAGTATTTTCAGTGCAACACTAATAAAATACACTGTATGGCCAAGGGTTATAGAATTGCTAAGAATTAGGTCACACCAAAATAGGAAAAAGGCAATTACATAGAGTTGAAATATATACAAATTCAAATGTTGATCAAATTAAATGAATAGCATTTTTAAAAAATAAAATAAAATGTTTTCTGTAGCTCACATTTCAGAATTGCCAATGGTGAATGACACAATCCCCAGTAATGTAACAGAATAAAAAAAACCTACATCATTATTCATTACTTACACTGGCAATATCACAGCTTGACTTATTATTTACTAGATTTTTTAAACATGGGTTGTAAAACTGGTTCTTGCATTAGAATTTATAGTTTGCGGAGAATTTTCTAGCAGAGAATATTCTCACCTCACCTCACCTGACGAAGTGCAGTACATCAGCAAATTATCTGAGATTTCAAATTATTGTAGAACTTATTTTCCATGTGAAAAATGTTTTTCTCTCCCTATGATTGAATATGTATATTAACAACTTTAACATCATCATTTAATTTTTCCAGACATATGGAAACCCATGTCAGAAGTATTGAGATTTTGCAAAAAAGATTTTGCCAAGAAAAGCCCAAATATGGAAATATGGCAACCCTAATTGATAAAATGAATGGGGTAATATTAAGTATCAAGTTAATCTCAGTTCACAAATGTGAATTTGACTTCTTGGAAAAATGTGAAACGATATCCTGGAAATATGCCTTGATGCCAAAATTGTTTTCCTGAGTAAAAAAACCCAAACCAAACCATATTTATTGAGTTGCTGCAATGTTATTATCCCGAAACAAAAGCTGAAGTAGGTTAATTTTTATTATTATTGAAGAAATGACTTTTGGAATCAATGCTGAAATAACATTGTGTCTAGCAAATGGATGCTAGTGCTGTTTCACGCTATGTTGGACTGGAGTTTTGCACCCACTGGGTTTTATTACATCAGGTTAGACAGCTAAACAGTCAGCTGTGAGTTACAGTCAATTCAATTAATGCCAGTTAATTTTATCTGCTGGGACATTAGGTGGCAATTGAAGTAACACAGTTTGAATTACCCCCTCTTTTCTCATCTTTATTAGAGCTATGCAGAGATCTCAAAGTGATTGAGTATATAGAATAAAGACTGTGAAACAGGGACATAACTTTGTTCTCCATCTCTCCGAAAAAAGGATTGGGGAGTCTTTGTGCAGGATCATAGGAAATTTCCGTGAAACTAGCCCATTTCACATAACACTGACAGACCATGGATAACTGTGTCTGGGTGAGCATGCAGACATTCAGAGGGAAAATTACAATGCTTTGCGCCTCCCTCAGTGCTGCTGCTGGAATATTACCTGGAGCTAACCCACAGTTTTTATATGCCTGTTGTCTTTGTCCATGGAGTTTTCTTGGCAGGGATACTGGAGTGGCTTGCCGGTTCCTGCTCCAGGTGGATCACGTTTGGTCAAAACTCTCCACTATGACCTGTCCATCTTGGGTGCCCTGCTCAGCATAGTTCATAGCTTCTCTGAGTTATTTAAGCCCCTTCGCCACGGCAAGGCGATGATCCATGAAGAGGTAGACAACATCTTAAAAAGCAGAGACATCACCTTTCCAACAAAGGTCCGTATAGTTAAAGCTATGGTTTTCCCAGTAGTGATGTATGGAAGTGAGAGCTGGACCATAAAGAAGGCTGATCGCCAATGAATTGATGCTTTTGAATTATGGTGTTGGAGGAGACTCTTGAGAGTCCCATGGACTGCACGAAGATCAAACCTATCCATTCTGAAGGAAATCAGCCCTGAGTGCTCACTGGAAGGACAGATCCTGAAGCTGAGGCTCCAATACTTTGGCCACCTCATGAGAAGAGAAGACCCCTGGAAAAGACCCTGATGTTGGGAAAGATGGAGGGCACAAGGAGAAGGGGACAACAGAGGACGAGATGGTTGGACAGTATTCTCGAAGCTACCAGCATGAGTTTGACCAAACTGCGGGAAGCAGTGGAGGACAGGAGTGCCTAGGGTGCTCTGGTCCATGGGGTCACGAAGAGTCGGACACGACTAAACAACTAAACAACAACGACAACAAACCCACGGTTTGGCATAGCTTTACATGCAAACCTGGGTTGATCAAGCTTGTTTCACTCCAGTAAAACCACACGCAGTATGATGAAACTTTGACTACAGCTTGCGGTTTGTGTGGAGCAGATTTTCCCAAACTTGGGTCTCCTGCTGTTTTTGGACTTCAGTTCCCATCATCCTTGACCACTGGTCCTGCTAGCCAGGGATGGTGGGAGCTGTAGTCCAAAAACAGCTAGAGACCCAAGTTTGGGAAACACTGGTTTGGAGCAAGACAAAGATGCAGCACTAAGGCAAACCATGTCTTTTATGCTGCCTTGGCAATTTTGTATTGAAATGTGGGGGTCAAACTATATTAATTAAAGAAACAAAATAACACTGATGTAATTAAAACTTTAAGAATCCAGCAAGTGACCACATTTATGTGTGTGCAACAGTGAGGTTGCCCCCCCCCAAAGCAGCAGCCCCTTCACACACATTCCTAAATAGCCATAAAAATTCTCCAAATATGACATGGTACAGGTGAGTTTATGGTTCAGGAGAAACCCATTTCCCCCACTATGTGTTTCTTAACACACATTTGCATTTATGTACTTTTACACATGCCTCTGCTTTTATTGTCCCCTCACCCCCGTTGAAACGTGGATTGTAAGATCCTCAGCACAGGGACTAATTTTTTTCTTCCTCAGTTATTCTGTAAAATGTTTAGAGTAATAATGAAATTAATAATGATGCTCTCCCAGATTTAGTCATAATATGGTAAAAGAGTTCGGAAGTTCAGACAGGACCCTACCAAATGATTTTGCTTTATATAAAGCTTGGCTTTTTGATGTATAACCAGTAAGTGTGTTTTAGGAAACCGATGATTTACCTGCCTAGTGAAACCAGGTCATGTTAATTGGAGATAGCTTCTTTCCATTAGCAACCAAACCCCAGCCTACTAATCTCCAGTAATGTCCCCACATTATCTTGGGAAATTGCAGAAAATAACTCTAGCCATCTCTTTAGAAGATAATTGGGCTCCAGTGTTGCTGAGTGAGTAATGATGGGAGTGCCTTTCAAACTAACACTACTACCCTGTCCAAAATTAGGAGGAGAAAGACGTAGATCTCCAGGCACAATTATTTAGCCATTTCACAGATTTAAGGAAAGATGATGGTGTTGGCTCTTAGGTGAATGCCCTCTGCATATGTGAACTCAGTAGGTCACAATGAAATTATTTGTGTGGATTTCCAGCAACTTCTGTTTTACGCACTCCCACCTAAATGCTTCAGGTTTTTTTGCATGATTGGTAACTTTGGCCTCTGGAGAGATGCAATGTGTGAAAGAGGAATTTTGTTTGAGACTCCTTACCAGTGAAGGTGGGTGAAACACAGACCTGGTGGGAGTCGAGGTCACGTGGGTGCTGCCCCATACCTTGTGAGTAATTTTGTTGTAATATTAAGTCAACTGTTTGGTGGCTTGTCTCCCTGTTCACTTAAGGGTGGAACCCTTGGTGCCAGAGGCAGCAATTCCCCTTTTGCCTTGTGGCAAAATAGGATGAGCTGGCCCTGGTTTCAATGTGCTTCACTCTGTTTTGCACTGTGGTCCAAATCTGTTTCACAGCAGCGAATTAAGCAGAGAAGTCGGCACATACATTCATTCATTTGATCCCTGATGGAGAGTGATGCATTGCACTACTAATTCTACTTTTAAATATGTTAGGATGTCTTACTTAACTGCTGCTATTTTTAATTTCACATAACTAGCATGTCTGGGTTTATATTTAGAATAAGTTATGACTGTCTTATATTCTAGTAGCTGCTGGTGGTTATAATAATATCAGATGTTTATTTTTATGGATTGTAATTTTACAAATAGGAATTTGTTGGGGCCCCCCCTTGGGGAGGGTCAGCCCCTGACAGCATGCAAGAGCTGAAATATATTTAAGTAAATGAATTTCTACAAGCAGTTCTGTATTAAAAAAAAAAACAGTATTTGCCACTGGCTTGTTCAGAAGTAGCTCTGCCCAAAATAATTGCTGATCCTGATTGAAAATGGGTAGAAGTAAAGTGGGCTTGATTGCTTAGCATTTATATAATTTGCATTTGCTTCTGAAAACCATGCCTTGATTTGCCTGAGCTGAACATAGGCTATTCACCAATTTTATGAGTGGCAACAACATTTGGTTCCTTGTGCTATTTGGTATAGAACGATTCTAGCATAGAACAGTGGATAAATTAGAAATATATCCTTTCTGCTCCTTCCATACCTGTTTTGATTGTAAGGGCTGAGCCAGATGCATGTATCATGTGCAACCAATCTCCTTCCTAATGACCACCTCTGAGTGTTCCTGTGTGGAGATAGTACTATGTGAAGTATATCAGCTTACTTTGAATTAGAACAATGCCTATACTCTCTGAAGTAGCTATAGGACTCCTCAAGATTGCAGGAAGAGCTGCAGTCCCAAACACAGATGTATGCATCCATTCATGCAGAATATCTCCATATAGGACCAAGAATGAAAACAGAAGAAATCTACAGCATATTGGAGCCAGGCACAGGTTGTGGATAATCTGAATGTCATGAGCCTTTATGCATGCATGTGAGTGTTATGGAATATGAGTATAACTGAAACAGCCAATTGACTTGTTATTTTACTACCTGTAGACATAGTTAACAATCTGAAGAGGGAATGAAGCCAGGGTGCCATTTGTTTGCAGCAATCACCTTCAAATACTATTTGATGTACATTAAAGACTGTGGGATGTTTTCTGCTCACCATGCTATCATTTGCTTGATCCAAGAATTTGCTCTGGGCATAATTCAACAAGATATAAGCATTTTTGACATGTTGATTTCACATTAACCATGTGTTTAAGGGGCTTAAAAATGTTTAATTTCGTATTATGCCCATAATTTAGAAGAAAACGCACTCATATAATTCTTAGCTGGGGTGTGTATGATATATTACAATACCATAGTTGAGGTCACTTTATTTAAATGGACAAAGAAGAATAGTAATACCAATTGATAGCACTCCAATAATGTGTTATTAGTATATCTGGTAGTATAGCCGAGTTAATTAATTTTGCCATGTAATTGTATATGACTTTAAGTAGCTCTTAAATTCCTTCATGAATTCCTTTTATGAAACATAAGAGTCTAACCTGTTGGCAAAAGTCTTTGGACTTCAATCTGGTAAAAAGCAAAACTGGAACTGAAAAAGATTTACCTCTCCGTCTGTGTGTGTCCTACACACACACACACACAAGCTTGAAATGGTTGCCTTATTAAATAGTAATTTGAACCACTGTTCAAAGAACCTTTCCATTGATTCCAGATACCTTTTTTGAATTGCCACTCAACTGTCTTGACTGAGAAGCAAGATGGAAAGATACTAATCCATTTTTATGCATAGTTATACATTTTAGTTTTGTACAAGCGTATTGAACAGGTCTACAGTGGAAATGGCTGTTGGTTTATTTACTTTGCCATTAACGTGGCATGATTTATCATGATGATCACTTGTTTTTCTTGTACCTCGGGGCTGGTTCATGCACTCCCTATACACACAGTGCATGGAGTGTGAAGGCTTGTGCAACCCTACTACAAGCCAAGATTTAGGGGAAATGGGGAGAAAACAGGCAATTGTTTGGGAGTTTACAAGCATCATAGAATTGTAGAGTTGGAAGGTACCATGAGGGTCATCTAGTCCAACCCTCCTGCAATGCAGGAATGATTTGCCCAATGTGGGGCTCAAACCCACGTCCCTGAGATTGAGTTTCATCTCTACTGACTGAGCTGTCCCAGAAGATACATACACATTCCCATTGGGGAATGGCATTCTGAATTTAGAGCAGGCTTAGGCAACATGTGGACACGTAGATGTGGCTGGACTACAGTTAATTGTCCTGAACCTCTGATCATTCTGGGAATTGGAATCCAGTAACGTTTGAAGGGCCACAGATCCGCACTTCTGATTTAGAGAACATAACGGTCCATCTTATTAGGAATGAATTCCTTGGTCCTGATCCCAAGTAAGATAAAATTCAGGCATGCTTCACTTTTCATACAATTTGTAGACTAGGCTGTATCTCTACAATGGTTGTATGAATCTGGATTTAATACAAAAGCAACTCAAGATTTGTGATACAGGAAAATAATAATTTGAGCAAAATATCATAGTGTATACACACAATTGGGTAACACTGCAAGTGGAGTTAAGTACTGTGGTACCTCGAGTGAAGAACTTAATTCGTTCTGGAGGTCCGTTCTTAACCTGAAACTGTTCTTAACCTGAGATACCACTTTAGCTAATGGGGCCATCCACTGCCGCCGTGCCGGCACGATTTCTGTTCTCATCCTGAAGCAAAGTTCATAACCCGAGGTACTATTTCTGGATTAGTGGAGTCTGTAACCTGAAGCGTCTGTAACCCGAGGTTGTTGTTGTTGTTTAGTCGTTTAGTCGTGTCCGACTCTTTGTGACTCCATGGACCAGAGCACGCCAGGCACTTCTGTCTTCCACTGCCTCCCGCAGTTTGGTCAAACTCATACTGGTAGCTTCAAGAACACTATCCAACCATCTCATCCTCTGTCGTCCCCTTCTCTTTGTGCCCTCCATCTTTCCCAACATCAGGGTCTTTTCCAGGGAGTCTTCTCTTCTCATGAGGTGGCCAAAGTATTGGAGCCTCAGCTTCAGGATCTGTCCTTCCAGTGAGCACTCAGGGCTGATTTCCTTAAGAATGGATGCGTTTGATCTTCTTGCAGTCCATGGGACTCTCAAGAGTCTCCTCCAGCACCACAGTTCAAAAGCATTAATTCTTCGGCAATCAGCCTTCTTTATGGTCCAGCTCTCACTTCCATACATCACTACTGGGAAAACCATAGCTTTTACTATATGGACCTTTGTTGGCAAGGTGATGTTTCTACTTTTTAAGATGCTGTCTAGGTTTGTCACTGCTTTTCTCCCAAGGTAACCCGAGGTACCACTGTATGATCCTGTCTCTCAAACACCTTAAGCAGATTGCATGGCAGGAGTTATGACCTCTACTCTCAGTTGTCTTGTCATTACGTTTTCCTTCCCTCTGGTGATCTCTCTCCTTTGTAGTCTGAGGTGCTTTTTGAAGTTTTAAGTTGTGAAGGAAAGCATTATTATAACGAGCTTGTTAGATCAAAGTGGCACCCACAGTTCAGCAGCAAAGCATTTGATCCAGAGTGCCACAAATTCACAGAAATGTTGGACTAAGGTGGTTTCCAGAGAGCACAGCAGTCTTAGGGCTGCAGTCCTGTATATACCAGGGGATAAGTCCTGTTGAATTGAGTGCAGGGTTGCCTTGTTGACTCTGGGCACATGGGCCTTCTCTGTCACTTCATCGCTCACCCATGTTAGCTGCAGTTCCTTCGTTAACTTTTCCCCATCAGGAATGCCAATGATAGCAGGGAGTGGAAAGCAGGGAATGGAACATAGGAATGGTCTCCCTCAGGAGGTTGTGGACTCTCCTTCCTTGGAGGTTTTTAAGCAGAGGTTGGATGGTCATCTGACATGGATGCTTTAGCTGAGATTGCATTGCAGGGGGATTGGACTAGATGACCCTTGGGGTCCCTTCCAGCTCTGCAATTATATGATTCTATGAAGCTGCCCTATGAAGCTGCCTTATGCAGTGTGAGACCGTTAGACCATCTCACTCAGTATAGCCAACCTGGACTGGTAGTGTTTCTCCAGGGTTTCAGGGACAGGTCTCCCCCAACCCTACATGGTGATCCCAGGGATTGAACCTGTAACCTTTTGCATGCAAAGAATGTGCTCAGCCACTGAGCTACGGCCTTTTCCCATAAAATGCAAGACTTACGGGCTTGAACAAAGATTAAATAATCCGGTATTCTCATTTGACAGCTCAGTTGTGAAGGTGGGCTTGCAGCACCATTGAAGTACAAGGTGCATCCATTATGTCTACAACATTCCCAACTCATCATCATTGAAAAACAAAGCGTGAACTCTTCTTTTATGTCAGTTTCCACAACATGTCCTACTCATTTGCCCTCCTCTCTTCTTTACTCTGCCCAAGCCATTTCTCTCTTCCACATTTCCCTTTCTGCACATGCCTTTTTTTTAGAGAGTGGGATGTCCCTAAAATATGGTTTTGTGAACTGAGATCATTTACTGCACAGTAGGATCAGAGCCTCTTTTCACACTTAACCATCATGGTCAAAGTTTTAATCACTAATCTGGTTACTTGTGGTGTAATTTATGTAGACCATTAGCCGCATCGTAAATAAAGTTCTTTTAGAGCCCTTCAAATATTTAAACCCTTCATTAGCACGAGTGTTTTATTGCTTAGTATTCATTAGACCAGAGCGTAATTTGTTTAATTTCCAGGTATAAAAGAAACGCAGTACTGAGTGTTGCAAGGAGATTAAGGCTTTGAAAGATGAGGAGAGAAATGTGTTTGGAACATCATAATCCTTCCTTTTTGAAATAAGCATAATTCAGTAAATAATGGCATATGCATTGTCTGTTGCAATTTATACTTCAATAGCAGGATATAGAGTTGTTTAAATCACAGGTCCTCCATTTTTCTACAAGCCTTTATGCGCAAGAGAATGGATATATTTCAGTTCTTCAAACAAAGTAGAATTAGCACTGCTGAATTTGAAAATAGTTTGTGATTGTCAGCAGATTCTTTTATGTATTGAGCATGTTACATTTCTGGCAGCATGAAAAAGGCTCTGTATGAATATAAAGGGTTTCTTGAATTAAGTGCTGAAGACTCTGTCTAAAATTACACTATCCAGGCAGCATTACACTTTCCTGAATTCATCTTCCCACTCTGTCCATGGGTGTGGCTCTCCTGCCTCCGACACCCCGGGGTGTTGATATTGTAGATCTCTATTGCTGATTTTCAAGCTGTTTTCTGTGGGTTAGTATCCTTTAGGTAAGTTCACGGCCACTTCTGAGTCCTGAGGCACTAAAGGCAAGAATTCAAGTCTCATGGAATTGATGCCCAAGCCCATGCTTCGCTAGGAACATTCTGTTTAATAACCAAATCAACTGTTAATCATCCCTCTTTGTTCAAACACTCCATCACCTTTTCAAGTACTGAGTTCAGCCAGATTGCAGGTTTCTTTCCAATGAAATGTTAATAGGAATCAATAGTGAGGGCTTGTGTTGCAGTATTACTGTGGGTTTTCTCTAAGGTTCAGTTCAGATTTTCTCACTTTTCTGGGTGTCCTCAGTTAAGGGTGGAATGAGAGGGCATTTCAGGTAAAAAAAAATGTTGCCCAACATAAAAAGGTATTGATCAAATTCTGTGATTCTGATCTTTAAAATGAACTTGCACTGGCAAGCCCTTGAAATAGAAGACTTCTATGGTGGTCTTTCAAATAGGGAATAGTCATCTGTAAAGTAAAGTGGGTCGCCTTACCACTTTAAATGTGGCTTGCATGCTGTTGCCATTTCCTGTTTGCCTTGGAGTGATTTCACCAAGTTCCCACCAGTCCACTGATTCTTACACGTAGGGTCATACTACACAACTGTATTCATAAGCTTCAGTATGCACTTAACCAGCAGAGCAGATGGTGCATGCTGTGCTGGGGGGAAGGTCCAGAAGGTAAAGGAAGTCTAAGTGTTAACATTGCCTTATGCATTACAGTGGTACCTTGGGTTACAGACACTTCAGGTTACAGACGCTTCAGGTCACAGACTCCGCTAACCCAGAAATAGTACCTCGGGTTAAGAACTTCGCTTCAGGATAAGAACAGAAATCGCCCAGCGGCTGTGCGACGGCAGTGGGAGGCCCCAATAGCTAAAGTGGTGCTTTAGGTTAGGAACAGTTTCAGGTTAAGAACAGACCTCCGGAACGAATTAAGTTCTTAACCCGAGGTACCACTGTATACAGGAGGATTGTTTCAGTAGGATTCTTGTATCTTACTGGTCAGGCTGTTATGTATTGTTGCACAAAAGCTATCAGACGAAACCCTTATATACAAAGGTCTATCAGAAATTACTAGAAAAAGTGAATTTTCTTTTGCATTAGCAAAAGCCCAGATTACTTTCCCCATGTGTCCTCCTTTCCTTTGTGCCTGATGAACAGCTGTTTAACTCACCAAATAGAGGTTGACTTGATGACAGAGATAATGTTGCCTATAGTCATGGGCATAGCCAGGACTTTTGTGGGGGGGAAGGCTTTTGTTGGGGGTGGGGCGCAGATCCTTAGATTTGTATTGATTTTTATTGGGGGGCAGCTTCCCCCCTGCCCCTCTTGTATACACCCATGCATATTGTTGTTGTTGTTTAGTTGTGTCCGACTCTTCATGACCCCATGGACCAGAGCACGCCAGGCACTTCTGTCTTCCACTGCCTCCCGCAGTTTGGTCAAATTCATGCTGGTAGCTTCGAGAACACTATCCAACCATCTCATCCTCTGTCGTCCCCTTCTCCTTCTGCCCTCCATCTTTCCCAATATCAGGGTCTTTTCCAGGGAGTCTTCTCTTCTCATGAGGTGGCCAAAGTATTGGAGCCTCAGCTTCAGGATCTGTCCTTCCAGTGAGCACTCAGGGCTGATTTCCTTCAGAATGGATAGGTTTGATCTTCTTGCAGTCCATGGGACTCTCAAGAGTCTCCTCCAGCACCATAATTCAAAAGCATCAATTCTTCAGCGATCAGCCTTCTTTATGGTCCAGCTCTCACTTCCATACATCACTACTGGTAAAACCATAGCTTTAACGGTACAGACCTTTGTTGGCAACATTCATATAGTCTTATATTACTGAATCTTGTGATGCTTTGTATAGCAGCGGTGAAGTAAATCAAATGCTAACAGAATCATTTTTCTTCCTTGGTTATTTAAATGTCATCTAATAAACTGGGGAAGTTGCAGTTTTATATCTCAGACAGGCTGGTGCTATTGATGATCTGGTGGTTGCATTTGTATGCCTTTTCTTGTTTCCTGTGATAATGAGAAGAGTTCAGATTCACACTTAAAGAAAAAAAACAAACAAACAGGCTTGCAACAAACAGGCTTGCAGTTCCAAAGCTAGTTGGGAAGAAAAAATTATTTGCTAAGTACTTGGTGTCTTGGAAGAGCAAAGGCTGTTTAAATGGGACCATTTCCCCCTCCCCATGATTGGTTTCTTGGTGTAATATGGATTTTGCTGTAATTATAACACGAGTTGGTTTTTAATGCATAATTAGTCTCATTAATCACTGTATTGAACCTGGTAGGAAATTTTGCGAGTTAAAACAAAAATTAATCACTTCATGCATGAATAACTGAGCTTTGAGCCTTAATGGGATCATGCAGCAGCAATCCCAAAAGCACTAATACATTCAGGGCTCAAAAGGCAGACAAAGCAGGTGGAACAAGAGAGTTGATTTTCCTGGATCTGCGTATTTAAGAGAGTAGGCTAAAAGCCTTATCATCCAAACTTGCTCACCAAGTTAACGTTGTTTCCCCTCCCCCAAATCATCACTTAATTGTCTCCACAGAACTAATATGTGTGTGAGTGGAATGGTTGCAACATTTTGAGCTTTTTTAGGGAAAAAATAGGTGATGTTATAAGAAGTGTGTAAACCATAGGAGGAGGAAGTAGCTACAGAAGACATTTTTCTCCTTTTCTCGTACTGGAACCTGGGTCATCAAATGAACCTGAATTGTGGGATAGTCAGGACAGACAAAAGGAAAAACTTGTTCACGCAGTGCATAGTTAAACTATGGAATTTGCTAGCACCAGATGTGGTGTGTGGCTGCCAACTTTGCTTTAAAGGGGGATTAAGCAAATTCATGAAGTTTGAGGCTATTACTGCCTACTGTTCATGAGAGTTGCATGGTGCCTGGAGGGACAAAGCTGGCATGCTGAAGAACAACAGTGAGAGACGGCTACTGTTGCCTGCCTGCTTTTGAGCTTCCCATAGGTATGCGGTTGGCAGACAGGATGCTGGAACACGTATGCCATTGGTTGTGTCCTGTTGTTGTGTCCTGTTATCTGGAACCAAGCTTTAATTTTCATGAACATTATAGCCAATACAGGCTATGTAGTTTATAATTCAGAACATTCTACTGGTGTCTGAAAATGATGTCTTATGCACCTGGGATCAATCCATTGATGGCAAAGATCATAAATTCAGGGAAAAGGGAGACAAGCAGGGAAATTTAGTTGGAAGCAGCCCTGTGTTGGAATGGGCAAATCTTGGTTTCTCCTTTTTCCATTCTCAAGTTCAGTTCCCCACATTTTCACATCAGTTTGCATTTTTTTCTCATGCAAATTCATCAGCATTTTAGTGCAAATGTTGCTTAATATGCAAATTTTTTACAGACCAATTTTCCCTAATATGCATTTCTGCATGCTATTTCACTGATATCAGTGATAATTTACAAAATGAACCAGGTCCAAATAGTTACAAAATCATCAAAAAAAGACTCAGAATTGCACTGGAATGCATTAACATTTTCTTTTTAAAAGAGTGTGAAATTTGCATGGTGGCTTTGTAACTTTTTCAATACTATAAGTGGTGCAGTCTATAAGTAAGGCTGCAATACTTTCTTGGGAGTAAGTGCCAAGGACATTTCCATAGGATTTTCTTCTGGGTAGACATGGTTAGGCTTGCACCATAATATAGTAAATTAAAGTGTTGCACTGAGGGTGCATATGAGCATTTAGAACAGCCTTCATGGTTATACTGGTAGCCGTGAGATGAGATGCAATATAAACTTAAGAGAAAACAAAAGGCATGTAGCCAGAGCTGGCACTAGAAAAGTAGCAAGTCAAAATCATTAATTGGACCTCTAGCATTGCTGGGTACATAAATCTTTTAACAGTTTCCTCTGTTAAACTGTTTATACAGTTTCCTCTCACGACCCTTCAGCATACCTGATCCTAAATGCTGCAGATGAAACATGCTAAGCAAATCTACATCCACTTAACTCCCTCCTGCACACCGCCTGAATTTTTAAATGCTTCGCTCACTGAAGCATTGCTGAATGCCTCTATGCACTTAAAAAAGTTAGATGTGGTTAAATGTGGATGCTAAGGAGTTCAGAACTATAATGGTCTCACAAAATTAAAGTGTTTCAACCTAACAGCACTTGAAAAGGTTACAGATCCTTAAAAGAGTTGTTTTTTAAAAGAACAATTCAGCTCTCAAAATAAACTTGAGTTGAGGCCAATCAGTAGTGTGGTTCCAGAATGATTCTGCCAAAACCAGAATCCATTTGTCCTGAGTTTTCCCCCCAAAGGTAAACATGAGACAGGCATAGCACTCCAAACCCTGTTATGTATGGATTTAGGTGGAGGTATCCCTCCCAGCTGAGCTTTCCTCCTATCAGCCAGTGTTGATGAATGATGCAAAGTGTCATTCAATTGGCACCAGCCTCCTCCTGCATGTGAGAGAGGGCTGCCAGGGAACACAGCATATTCTGGGGGGCACAGAGGGAACGGGGCTGAGCCAGCCTGGAAACTGCTGGAGCCTGAGCTGGTCTCACTGCTGCCACTTGATGTCATCTGACCCAATCTGGGTGCAGTTGCTGTGCCAATCAGGAAGCAGTTGTGGCCTCGTTGCTCCGCAAAGCCCCGTCAGTGGGGTAATAGTTTGGCTTGCACCTTAGATCCAATAGTCAGCTGTAATACTTCTTAAGGCCTTAAAAATGAGCTAATAAGTTACAGCATGGAAGCATGCACGTCCATGGTTACATAGATGCATGTGAAGTTCCATTGAAGGATCAAAATCAAACAAGATAAAAGAGAGAGCTTCCGGAAGGAGGGAGCTTTTAGGTTATTTTGTTCTGGCCAGAGTTGGAGCAACCATGGAGGGATGATTCCCTCATTCACCAGTCACAGTTGAGGTCTCCACCTGTCCCGTTTATCCTGACATGTGGTTCTGGGAGCATCTAACTTGGTCCCTAGGGACACGGGTGGCGCTGTGGGTTAAACCACAGAGCCTAGGACTTGCCGATCAGAAGGTCGGTGGGTCGAATCCCCGCAACGGGGTGAGCTCCCGTTGTTTGGTCCTGCTCCTGCCAACCTAGCAGTTCAAAAGCACCTCAAAGTGCAAGTAGATAAATAGGTACCGCTCTGGCGGGAAGTTAAATGGCATTTCCGTGTGCTGCTCTGGTTTGCCAGAAGCGGCTTAGTCATGCTGGCCACATGACCCGGAAGCTGTACGCCGGCTCCCTCGGCCAATAAAGCGAGATGAGCGCCGCAACCCCAGAGTCGGTCACGACTGGACCTAATGGTCAGGGGTCCCTTTACCCTTTACCTTTTTAACTTGGTCCCTGTCCTTTTGAAGCTCCCAGCATCTGGGTATGTTGCTTGATTGGCACATGGTCTTTGAACTTCCGGTCATATGTGCCACCTTCTCAGTATGTGAGATCATTTGTGACATGCCTTAGAATTGTTATGTTCTAAGAACCAATCAGCATCAAGGAAGAGCAGTCTCAACCCCCTTATTGATGCAGCTGCCATCACACGAGAGACTATCGCACAAGGCCAATCTCAGCATGTTCCGCTTTGTTCCTTCCTCTGTGTAACTGATATACTGCGGAGTTTCATCTGTGTATCTGTCTATTTTACCTATTTTAAAGTTTTATTCTGCAACCTGCCCTGTGATTTTTGTATAAAGAGAAGTATATAAGGTGAATTAATTATCGAAAATAACCCTCAAGTATCACTGGTTCCTTTCTGGAGGGACACACTTACTTGACTGCTGATATACATCAGGAATGGGGATCCGTGGCCTTTTTGGGGTTGCTGGACTGCGTCTTCATTCAGTCCCAGCCAGTATTCTCACTGATCAGGAATGATAGGAAATGCAAGATGCTTTTTGTGAAATGGCTATAGGGGGAAAAGAGACAGCTTTTTATGTACGTTTATTTTTTTATTGATAAATATACGTTGTTTATTGTAATAATGAAGCAGCTCAGTAAAAACTGAATATAAAAAGAAACATCTTCTTTAAGTGTTTAAGTGCAGGTTCTTCCATCAAACAATAGCTAACATATTCTAGTCTTTAAAGTGTACAGTTATCTTTAAAAAGAAGCATTTCAGTCTATTTGCAGTGGTGTGCTTTTTAAAAAGAATTGTTGGGAAAGATCTTCTACGCAAAACCATTTTTCTTTCTGTCATGTTTGACAGTGCTTCTGCCATGTGCCATTTTTAACCAAATAATAAATTCAAGGAAGTGGCTTAATTATCACTAAAGTTTGTGTGCTCATATATTGTAAAAGTGACATACAGGAATTGGGACACTGAAACAATAGGAAGAAGGAGAAGTGAGGCAGAGAGGGGTTAATGTTCTAGAATTTGCTTGGTTACATTTTTTCTGTGTGTATTTTCTGTAACTATAAATTTATTCAGTATGAAAACTATGGGTGGTATTCAAGTAAACTTGATTCATAGTAGACCCATTGAAATTAATTAACTTAATTTAGTTAGGTCCATTAATTTCAATAGGTCTACTCTGAGGAAAACTTAGTTGACGACTTTCCCTATAGTCCCTATCTAGCAAAGGTTAATTGTAGCTAAGGCCAGGCTTTTTTTCATTCAGAACTTTCCGGAACAGTGTTCCGGCACCTCTTAGATGGGTGCCATTGCCATTATAAGAGAACAAGGGAAGCATTCATGGTGAGTTCTGGCACCTCTTTTTCTAGAAAAATAGGACTGGCTAAGGCAGCAATGCTGTACACATTTAGTTGGGAGTAAGTCTCTTGTGAGTTAAACCACAGAGCCTAGGACTTGCCGATCAGAAGGTCAGCGGTTCGAATCCCCGCGATGGGGTGAGCTCCTGTTGCTTGGTCTCTGCTCCTGCCAACCTCGCAGTTCGAAAGCACGTCAAAGTGCAAGTAGATAAATAGGTACCACTCCAGCAGGAAGGTAAAAGCCGTTTCCGTGTGCTGCTCTGGTTCGCCAGAAGCGGCTTAGTCATGCTGGTCACATGACCCAGAAGCTGTACACCAGTAAAGTAAAGCGAGATGAGTGCCACAACCCTAGAGTCGGCCACCACTGGACCGAATGGTCAGGGAACCCTTTACCTTTACCTTTACCTCTCTTGTGAGCTTATTGAGACTTTATTCTAAGTAAAAGCACATTTTTTTGGGGGGGGAAATATCCCACTCTTCCACTGTAAAGCAATGTGTAGGGTGGCTTACATCATTAAAAACAACAAATCACACACAGAAACAACAAGAACAACAACTGAGGCAACAGCAGCAGGTAATTACCAACTAAAATATGAGAGGAATACATTAAAAAATAGCCAGGAGTCATAAAAAATAGAAGGAGGGTCTGCAGAATCAGGCCAATGGCCCATTTAGTCCAGCATTCTGGTGTCATAGTGACCAGCCAGATGCTGTGGTTTCCAAATAAAAATACAACAAATAAAACATCAACAGATGATCAGCTGATTAAAAAATGAAAGAAATTTTGAGGGTTGTAAGATTTGACTGCTGCCCATGTCAGCCACTACTTTAGACCAGGGCCAGACTCGCCCGCCAATGAGGCAATATGAGGCAGTTGCCTCAGGTGGCAGATCTGGCTTCTTGTTCTGCCACTTGCCGCTTCCTATTCCATGCCTGTCTGCTGCTGTGGCTGCCTCCTCCATGCTCATCGACAGCAAGCGGCAGCAGAGGTGGCTGGAGCCGGGGAGTAGAAGCATTTTCTATTTTGCCTGAAGTGGCAAAATGTCCTGGTCTGGCCCTCCTTTAGGCATAAATGTTTATAGGAGAAAACACAGGATGAACAGAATACTAATATACCTAAGTTTGAACTTCCAGGGTCATTGCCCATTCATTCAGCTTCTAGCCTTCCTATTGCCCAAGGGCTGGAGATGGGTAAAAATAATTTAAGAAGGGGAGGCAGAAACACAGAACAGAATACTTGCTTAATGGAGAATCAGAAGAATCTTTATTTGCATCAGCCACTAGCCATAGCAATAAAATAAAATGTACTGAAGATAGAGGTAAAAACTTGGCTGTAGAAAATACATTTTGGGGCTTTACACCAATAATCAAATAATAGATCTTATTCTAATTGCCCCCGCTAAAAACCTTGCAGTTTTTGCTGTCAACTGATCATCTTGATCTGCTAAAAGAAAGGACACAGTAGCGATGGTTGAGCGACTTGTCATGGACAAAGCAGAGGGGTAATAATGGAGGAATTCTAAAATTAGATTCCTTGTTGATTAGCTCTGGTCCCCCACCCCCAATAATCTATCTTAAAGAGAAAGTCTTATAAAACTTTGAAAAGAGGAAGTCTTATAAAACTTTCAGATGGTACCCAGGCTTCCAGGTTGATGAACTTCTAGAGGAAAGGGGTTTCCACAATTGTGGGATGCCCACCAAAAATGCCTTGAATATCCCCTTGCTGTTTGGAATTTGATGTATGTATTCTCAAGATGTCACTTGTGGCTAATCTTGAAGATTGTGATGGAGCACAGGAGAGCACAGGAGACTTTACTATGGGAGACCCAAGACTGGTCTTGTCAGTGTACACTACGTTTTGAATTAGGTAGGGGGGGAATTCAAAAGGGACATGAGCACAGTGAAAGGAAACCCTTAAATATCTTTGAAATGCTTTAGAAAGTCTTCTCTAGAAATAATATAATTTGTTGTATATAGTTCTACTTTTTAAATCCTTGGTGTGTTTTTTTTTTTTTTAAAAGAGAGATGGCGATATGTTACAGCTACAGTCTTGTTCCCATAGTGTCATACTGTGTTCAGTGGGATTTCTTCAAAGTAAGTGGGTTGAGTATTTTAATGCCCAAGTTATAAAGCACAGAGAGCTGAGATTTTTTTTTAAAAAAATTCCTCAGATCCAAACAGGAAGTGGGTAGCAGAGGAGGGCATAAGACCCCCTGCCTTGTACAGAATCCATGCTGCTGCAGTTACCCTGTTATCACAGACAAACAGTCCCTCTATTTAAATATTAAGATGTATTGTCTTGCTTCTGTTTACATTTTATCTTCAAGGCAAAATAAAGTGATATGACTCATGTAGACTTTGTTCTACTTAAAAAGTTAGCCTCAGATTCCTTTGACTAGTAAGCAGAGTATGAAGCCTACATGGCTGTCTTGCAACTTTTATAACAGGTGCATCAGGTGTTGCTTTCTCTTTTTATATTGTGCATAACTAAAACTTGAAGAATGGAGTTATAAAGGGAACTAGGAGAAACAGGAGGAGCTGACAACACAGACCAGGTGTATGATAATGAGGGGTCTCGGTTATAAGATGCAATAAGGACAAACAGGTGATGATGTCCTCTCAAGGATTGGCTGAAAGAATAAGTTTAAGAATATCTTAGGTGGGGATAAGATAAAAAGGTAAAATGGTAAGTTGGAAAAAGACGGCAGAATGGGATTATCTGCTCTCTAGGGAGTGGATCAAAGAATTCTAGAATATCTCCACGTCTTATCTTAAAGGATCCCTGACCATTAGGTCCAGTTGTGACCGACTCTGGGGTTGTGGCGCTCATCTCGCTTTATTGGCCGAGGGAGCCGGCGTACAGCTTCCGGGTCACGTGGCCAGCATGATTAAGCCACTTCTGGCGAACCAGAGCAGCGCACAGAAACGCCGTTTACCTTCCCACCGGAGTGGTACCTATTTATCTACTTGCACTTTGACATGCTTTTGAACTGCTAGGTTGGCAGGAGCAGGGACCGAGCAATGGGAGCTCACCCCGTCGCAGGGATTCGAACCGCTGACCTTCTGATTGGCAAGTCCTAGGCTTTGTGGTTTAACCCACAGCGCCACCTGTGTCTTATCTTAGGTGAAGGCAATTTTATAATCTTAGCACCTGTCTGAGTACTGCAGCAGTAAGCTCTCGTAAGGCCACCACACATAACACTTTATAGGTGTACACTTAAGTGCCATGAAAAATGTGATGTTTGAATGTGACAAATACATTTGCACAACAGTAATTGCACTCATTGGGATGCAGCTCCTCCTTGCATGTATGGCTTGGTGGCGAACCAGGCTTTGCCTCTGTGTAATGTGTGAAATGTCGTTGAGGAATCCCCAGGAAGTGCTCAGTGCTATTCTGCTTCTGGCCATTAAAAAATATAGCAGACGCTTCCTTAACAAACAAAAAGTTGACTTAATTATTCCCCCCCCTGCCTTTCGTCAGGAAAGGCAGCATTGTAGAACTATGGATCTGAACAGAAATCAGTTCCCCAGTCATGGTCCCAGCTGTGAAATAGCGTAACAGAAATATGGAGAGATTCTACAAAGCTGTCTTTTTGTCGCTCGCCTCTTTTTCTTTTTCTTTTTCGGCCTGTTAGGAAAATCAAGGTCTTTTCATTCTCCAACACAATGTTCCAGAATAGGAAGCCCACCCGTCAGTTTTTATCATCACACATTCACCCGCTATGTAACAATGTTTCCGGTTTGAAAAGGAGAGATTTTATTTCAATTCGGTGAGAATTATAGGACTACAAAGGCAAGCAGAGCAGAGGTCTTATTTCATTGACAGCTGTGGGAGAATTTTAGAGCAACCATCTCTCCCCCGCCCCCCCCCCCCCGCCCTCTCCTTCCAACAAAAACTTATCATCGCTCAGGACTCTGTTGTGAATTGGCCTGCAAATGTCACTACTAGTCAGCTGTTCTTTTAGACTGTAAATCGTTTAAGATTGCCTGATGATAGAAAGCCAAGGCACAAATGGAGCTGTCTTGCTGTATGCTGAGGTTTCCATTAAAAGCTACTGTAGTGCAGTGTATAAAATACTGAACTTCGTCCAAGTTAGAATAAGTCATCTTTAAATCTGTAGTGGGAAACAATTTCATATCATGGTAACACCCCCCCCCCAATAAACGTGTGTGTGAGCGCGTGCGTACACACCCACCGTTTGGTTTATGTTCCCTTCAGTTTGCATGGTTAGCTTAGGATTCCAAAAATTCCTACAATGATACCTTGGTTCTCAAACTTAATCCTTTCCAGAAGTCCATTCCAAAACCAAAGCATTCCAAAACCATAGAGAGTAATGCAAAATGGATTAATCCGTTCCAGACTTTTAAAAACAACCCATAAAACAGCAATTTAACATGAACTTTACTATCTAATGAGACCATTGATCCATAAAATGAAAGCAATAAACAATGTACTGCAGTCACACAATCAATCAATAATCAATCAATCAGTATCTGAACTGGGTTCCACACAGTCACACACAAAAAGAGCCACAAAAACAAAAATGCAAAATAAATAGCAAGAACAGACAGACCTCAGTGTAACACTCAAAACGGTAGTGTGGCACTCAAAACAGAAGCGTAACACTCAAATCGGAAGCGTAACACTCAAAACAGAACACTTTCCAAAAAAGGTTCGCAAACCGGAACACTTACTTCCGGGTTTACAGTGTTTGGGTTCCAAGTTGTTTGAGTACCAAGGCGTTGAGAACCAAGGTCCCACTGTATTTAGATTCTCTCACCCACCCACCCTTTAGGGAAGGAGTGGCAAACCTGCAATCATCCAGAAATTGTAGCATCTCTAACTCCCATCAATCCTTGCCAGCATGGTCGGGGGGTGGGGTGATGAGAGCTGAAACCCAGCAACATCTGGGGATCCAAGGTCCAAAAGCACTTTTGGAGTCCTGCAACATCTGGAAGGCCACAGCTTCTTCGGCCTTGGTTTAGAAAATCTTGGCTAGAATTTTTAACCCGACAACAAACTTAACTGTACTTCTCTGAGAGCATTCACAATGCATTTATTTCTATAGTCCTGAATCATTAAAAGGTAAAGGTAAAGGGACCCCTGACCATTAGGTCCAGCTGTAGCCGACTCTGGGGTTGCGGTGCTCATCTCCCTTTATTGGCTGAGGGAGCCGGCGTACAGATTCTGGGTCATGTGGCCAGCATGACTAAGCCACTTCTGGCGAACCAGAGCAGCGCATGGAAACGCCGTTTACCTTCCCGCTGGAGCGGTACCTATTTATCTACTTTCACTCTGACGTGCTTTCCAACTGCTAGGTTGGCAGGAGCAGGGACTGAGCAATGGGAGCTCACTCCGTCACGGGGATTCGAACTGCCGACCTTCTGATCGGCAAGTCCTTGGCTCTGTGGTTTAACCCACAGCGCCACCCGCATCATTAGTTATCGTCAAAATGCTCAATGTAGTAAAACCTGAGTTGGGACAGTTTGAGAACTGTGCAGTTCAAGCCATTCATATTGGAATTATTTCTAAAACTTAAACCACCATACGTCCTGAACACTGCAAGGTGACATATAAAATAGATGAATGTTTCTGTTGCACACTACAGGTTTCTCCACAGCATTGGCTATGCATAAAGACACCAGAAAGCTGTTGCAGGACCTATCCACTAAGGACTGAAAACCTCAACACTCTGTTTTGATGTTTGTGGTGCGAGATGAAAACAAAACTAGTTTATTTCTCTGTTTAACCAACACAAATATAGAATTCTACCATTAGACGTAAGAACTGAGTCATAAACTGAGGGCACGACTCCTAAATCACAGGCTGGCCTCATGCACAACCAAGCTGCTCTTTCCCTCAAAATATATTGCAATCACTGGTGGTATAATAGTATGCAGACATAAACCAGTGTTTGGAACTTATTCGTCTTGAAAGCCATGGTGCTTAGAAAGAAAATCTTGAGTAAATTAGAAAGGGGTTTCACTTGGCAGTGTGATTTTCGCCCCCCCCCCCGAAGACAATTTGATCCTGGCCAGAGAGGAGGAAAAGATGGTAGAGAAGGCCAATCCTTAAGACAAGGATTCTGCCAGTAGCAGATAAAACAAAACAGAAGCCTTTCCACTCCTGATGGTGGCTTATCCTGCGTTGTTTTCTGCTTCTTTTTCTTGTAGATGCCTCTCGACGGCCTCCCTGGTAGTGTTGGTGAGTATTCTCATTCAATTCCAACAATCCTGATAACCACTGAATACATATCAGAGCAACTCGTACTATTCAGTTATGTTATGAAGTTTCTTTTTTTAACAAGCCCTCATCATAGTCCTTTTGATTTTGACACCACAACCTGCCTGAAAGGAGAGGACCCACCAGCACCCACATATTCCATCCTTCTCATTCTTTTATGGCCAGAAGACGGAGTGGGCAAAGGTGTACTTCTTGACTTACCTTAATCACATTAAGGTAAGTCATGGTGGTAGGCCATCTTGCTATCTTAACCAAGTAGATGATATAGATATAGATTACACACTTCGTATTTCAATAAACAGAAAGGCTGTCAAGTCTGAGTAATACAAATGAAAATATTACGAAAGCAGGTGCTTTTAGGTTTGCAGACTAAATCAAGGAGGTGATGGTGGTAGAAGTTGCTCCGTTCATTAGTACTGAGTTGAAACTCTGTGTTTGTATATATATATATGTGTGTGTGTGTGTACACACACACACACACACACACACAAACACACACACATGTTGTGAACATTTTCACCCCCTTTTTGGTGGCACCTTTTGGCGATTTCCCCCCTCCCCAACCCCTTTTTTTTTAAAAAAAAAACTGCATGCAAGGGGCAAGGTATCAGGAGGCAAGGGTGACTGGCTTCCACTGTCAAAACACCTAGGCCACAGTTCCTTCTCCAACCCAGACAGGGCAGGATGGAGATGTGCTTCCTAAGGCAAACCCCACTGAAAGTAACACAATTAGGATGTGGATGCCAGCCTTCTCTGTGTACACATTCTGCCCTACCTGATCATGCACATGACTACCTGACTAAAGTTGGATCAAAGGTGACAGTCTTGTAGGTCTGTTTGCCTTCTAAGGCAGGCAGTTTTGTGGACCACTCTAAGTGAACAAGTGAATGGCAGACTGAATCGTCCGCCTGCCGTATATTGGCCAATGGCAGCAGGTAGTTGTGGGCGTTCCCTTGGGCGTGGGACCAACTGCCCAATGGGACACTTGGCCCTATGCCGGGGGACAGGATAAATTGTGGCCTGCCAGGCCACTTGGCCTCTTGCAGGAGAGCAATAAAATTGCCCTCGCATTGTGGCAAGACAGGGAGCATTAATATGGTTCTCTGTGATGTCATCATGTAGTCAGATCATATTAACTATGTGGTATCGCAACATCAACACATTCACTCTGTGATCAAGGCTGGGTGGGATCACATAGCGACAGTCTTTCATGTTAAAAAGTGATGCTGACGCATCAGAAACGGTGACTTTTGCATCAGAAATATAGCAAAGCAAAATTTCAGCACCCCACTAGTATTAATGTGCATTGGAGAAGTGCTAATGTATTCCATACAGATTAATATTGACATGACCAATCTTGTCATTCCTGTGGGGCCAGTTCTTTCTAAAGTCTTCTGTTATAAGTATAAAGCAAAATCTCAGAGTGTTTCATGAATCTCACTCATTTCCTACCCCCTTTTCTCCTTGATACTGTATTTATAATTTTTCTTATCACAACGTCCTATTAATTCCTTTGCAGTTCTTTGTCCAAAGTTATACATAGCAACTTGGGAGAAATGGTTTGCTGCTGTGTCTGTTGGGAGAGGAACTGAGTGTTTACCTTTTTGGGTTACTATTTTTACCTAGCCCAGGGAGAAACAAGTTAGTGCTAGCTTAATATTTTCCTTTGGGGGCAATTATTACATTCTTATCTTCTTGATTTCTTTTCTTTTAACATTCAAGATAAGTACCTTTAAAAATACTGCTTTGGTACGTACTTCAATGAAATCTGAATACAAGATTGAGACTAAAATTTCTCAAATATCCAAATATGTTCCTCAATATGTATCAGTGAGAGATTAATAGGGGAAAGCTAAGAAACATGAGAGAACACTGTATTGCTCTGAGCTACTCTAACCTCATGTTATGCAAAGCTGCTTCTAGGTTTTGGTGTCACACTATCATTGCATTTTGGAAACCCGCGTAGAGTGGCTTCAATTTTACATCTCATTAAAGCAAGCAGCATCAAGGTAGTTTTTACAACCACCCAGCATGACCCCCACTACAGAAAACAAGCTTGTTTGCTTTCACTTTTACCTATACAAAGAATTCATACATGAACTTTCAGGAGAGAGGATAAGAATAAGTGATGCAGAGGGTGAACTGAGTAAAGAAATTATGACCTCAGAATGAGATGTTACTGGTCATGAAAAGATAGTGGAACTGCTGAAATTGACAGAAGGATTACTAGACCTGTACAGTAATGTCAATGCTTCAGTCCCAACTATTTGGTCAGTGCAGATCTCACAACAGTTAAGAACTCTGGGGAGGTCCTCATTGTGGAATGGTAATTGGTTAAAGACCAGGAAGCAGAGAATTGGAATAAATAGGCAGTTTTCATAACCACAGAATCATAGAGGGGACCATGAGGGTCATCTAATCCAACCCCATGCAAAAAAGGAATCCTTTGCCCAATGTGGGGCTTGAACCTATGACCCGAAGATTATAATGGAGCACATGTTCCTGCAGAGGCCTTCCCTGGTGCCTACAGGACCCCATTCCCCTTCCTCCTGAAATTAGACTTCAAAAAAGCCCTTGTTTAGCCAACAGAAGGCTTTTTTCCAAGCCTATACTCACAACTTGGGTCAATTTTGGGGGTGGGGGCTACTCCTCGGAAGGGGTGAGTTGTAGCATGCATGTGGTGCCCAAAACAGTTTCTCTGGTTTGTAGATATGGCCCCAGTTCCAAAATGTTGGCCAGTCCTACAACAGAAGGATGTAAGAAGTGCATTCTCCCAAGGACCAGTGCCTTTTAAATGAACTAGAGTTAGGGGTGAACAGCGAGGTGGTAGTTTGCTGGTGACACCAAATTGTTCAGGACAGTCTTATGGGAGCAAATGGGTACCTGATGGACTCAGGTTCCAAAGCAAACTCCCTGAACTACCAAGGAGCAGACCGTGCAGCAGATTTCAGAATCCAGTTCTGCAGGTCCTGCCCCTCACTTCTCTCTACAGCATGTGCAGAAACCACCTTCTTCACCGTTGGACCCACTATTAGTCCCGTCTGTTCAATCCTGTCTTCACATGCAGGGGAATTCCCTAACTCGTCAATGGTTTGAGACCCATCAGCTACCCTCACCTGGTTTTGCTGGCCAGTCAAAGCCATTTCATGGGGTGTGGCCGCTGTCGCATGCTGACAGCTTCTAGGAGCCACAGGTGAGAGCTGAGTGCAGAGTGCGGGCCAAAGGTGGACAAACTGCCCCAGGAGAAGCACAATGTGTCCCTCACCAGAGGTCCCCTTCTAATGTAGGTACAAGGAGTTTGTGTTGGATGGGGATAAATGCCTTTCTGATGATGTGTTTTAGTTGTTTTTATCATTCATAATCTTATAAACAGAGCAACCTAACTTCAATAGAATATTCATAAAACTGTTGAATTTATAGCTTAATTGATATTCATTTTAGAGTGCAGTAATCAACAGCACTATGTGCTAATATACTTTTCAATTATAGGATATCATGTAAGAGGAGAAAAGCACAGTATAATAGGATTGATGCATTGTCATAGATATGTACATAGCTGCTGAGCTACAGGTGAATTTACCTGAGGTAGGTTGTCCATAACTCTTGGCGTGAGGTCCAGGATTCTTGCTCATAGTGTGGTGTGTGACTTTACAAGCCGCAGCTGAATTATTATTGAGATGTGGTTTTGGCTTTAAAACAAATAGAGACCAACAAAAGACCATATGGCTTTTTATCTGGTTTTTTGTTTTCCGCTCAGGATTCATATAACCCAGGTAAATATTAGCAAGATTTGAAGTGATATGAATACATTGTTTAGAGTATGGTAACTTGTCATAATGAAAGATGAAAAGGCTTTAAAAAAATCATCAAGAAAATAAGAACTAATTCGGAGCTGAAAATTTGCTAAATCTAATGGGATTTCACCTATGAAACCAATTAACTCTAATCTCAATAGCAGCGACACTTTCTAACAGGGCCCAGCCATTTTCAGATAGGTGCTAATGTACATCATGTATTTACATGTAACACAGTTCCACAATCTGCCTTTGTATTTCTGTATTCCATTTTCATTCTTATTCCTCTTTGCATAGCAATAGGTAGACGGATGGGCACGTACACCCACCCTCACACACAATTTGATTTGAAACTTGTAATTTATCAAGGGGGAAGGACCCATAGGTTAATTGCAGAGCGCTTCTAAGTATGGAATAAATTTTCATGAAAATCCCTATGTTGAGTTTTAGCCACACTGATTTTTCTCATCCCTGTCTTACTCCTTGAGCTTGATTTCCACCCCGCCTTGGTTCCACTAAAAATAAGAACAATTCTTGCATACTTTATGAATTATATGGGGTATATTATGTTGCTCAGGAGGATATACCATATTTTTCGCTCCATAGGGTGCGCCTGACCATAGGGTGCACCTAGTTTTCAGAGGGGGAAATCAAGGAAAAAAATATGATTTCCCTGCCCCCCCCAGCTCTGGGAACAGCGGACAGGCTGCACGCAGCCTGTGCGCTTCTCCCAGACCTTCTCCCTGCTTTTACGGGAAGTGGGGAAATTCCCCCATCTCCCGCAAAAGCCCACAGGAGCCACGCACCCTTTAAGGAGCACACGGCTCCTGCGGGCTTTTCGACCAGGAGGGAGAAGGGACTGACACGGCCAGTCAGTCCCTTCTCCCTCCTCGGGGAAAAGCCTCAAAGAGGTCGGGGAGCAGCGCAAAGGCAGCGCGCTGCCTTCCCGCTGCCCCCCGAGCTTGTGGGGCTGGTGGGGGGGGGAAGCGCTGCATTCCCCCCACCGCCAGCCTCAAAGACCAGACTCTCCTGGCTTCAGCGAAAGCAATGCGAAGCCTCCGGAGAGCAGAGGGAGCAGTCCCTCTGCGCTTCGGAGGCTTCGTGTTGCTATCGCTGAAGCCAAAGAGCCTGCATTCGCTCCAATGGACGCGCACACATTTCCCCTTAATTTTTGGAGGGGGGAAAGTGCGTCCTGTAGAGCGAAAAATATGGTAGTTTTATACCCCACCTCCCGTAGGTTAGGGCCTGCACTGGTATAGAACTGGGTCTCTGCCATGTGAGGAGTGGGAAGGGAGTATTTGAGGATTCAGTGTGGGGCATGACCCCATTAGTGTCGCAGAGATGTGTAGAGTCTGTTATTATTGTATGCTTGGCAGTGATTCTTAGTAAGAATGATGCAAATGTTTGGTAAGTGTATGTGGGTTTATAGCATTCAGTGTGAGCTGTTTTGGTGTGCGTGGTTGGCAGAGATACCGTATGAGAATGGCTGTAGTGAATGATACTGTGTATTTATGTTTTTGGATTTTTCTTGACATAAATTTTCTGAAATAGTGCTTATTGTATATCTATGTGTTTGGATTGTATGTTCTGATTTTCTTCATTGTTAGCCTCCCGGAGATCTGTGGAAAGTAAGGCGCCTGTAAATGGATTAAATAAATAATATACACATTATTATACAACCGTACCTTGGTTCTCGAACAGAATCCATTCTGGAAGTCTGTTCGACTTCTGAAAACATTTGGAAACCAAGGCACGGTTTCTGATTGGCTGCACTCAGCTTCCTGCACTCAATCACAAGCTGCGGAAGCCACGCCAGATGTTCTGCTTCCAAAAAATGTCCGCAAACCAGAACACTCACTTCCAGGTTTGGGGCGTTCGGGTGCAAAAACGTACGAGTCACAAGGCATTTGAGAACCAAGGCACAACTGCATGTACTATTATGTGTGGTTGCCCGGAGGCTGAAATTAGTGCAGAATCACAATCTGGAGCCTTATTCACACATTACTTGTTTGTAGGGCAGTGGACCTGGGAGTTGGGGGCATGTTTCTACCAGGAGTTTGTATGCTGTGAGTTTTCCTTGCAGACAACCATCCAAAACGCTGCCAAGGTGCAGCAGCCAGTGCCCTTTTAAGAAACTATCAATAAGAAGCCTTTTTAAGAAACTGCTGGCCACTGTGATACATTGCTGTTTGATCATTATTAGTCATTTCGTTTTTATACAGCTTCGTATTTTTAAGGAAAAAAACCGGCCAAGCAGTTTGCAGTGCATTAAAACATCAAATAATACAATCCAGAATAAAACAGAAGCAAGTCAGATACAAAGTATATATTCAAAGCAACACAATTAACAGAAAACTAAAACATCATCTTAAAGATTTTTTCAAAATAAAACATTACAAAGGTCAACTACAGAATGTGCATTTAACACAGCAAAATTAACCAACCCCCCAACCCTTAAATATTTCAAAAGCAAGCTTTACTAAATGAAGTCAAATATGACATGCACTTTTTAAACAGCATAATTAATAAGAGAATAAAATGATGTCGTCTCCCTTCTCCCCAAGAAACAGCTGGAAAATAAGTTATCTGCAGGCTTCCAAAGAGACAGCTGAAAGGAAAACAGGATCATTTTCCCAGGCAAAGGAAAGCAGGAGGAAAGCACAGCTTAGACTGCAAGGATCTAAGAGTTGGAAGGGACCACAGGAGTCAGGTCCAGTGTTTCTCAACCTTTCCCCCGACCGTGGCCCCTTCCGACCTTGTTTCCTTCCTGTAGCCCCACCCCTGCCCTACTGGTAGAAAGGTAGCTATTTTGTTTGTAAATAGAGCATGTTTTATTTATTATTTTTATAATTATATAAATTATATAATTTTACTTGTGGCCCCCTTGGAATATCCTGGGGGGGGGGTGTCCCAGGAGGCCATATGCCCCCCCAGTTGAGAAACACTGGTCTAATCCAACCCCCTGCCATGTTTCCCCAACACGGGGCTTTAACCCACGACCCTGAGATTAAGAGTCTTCATTAAGAGTATTCTCTACTTACTGAGCTATCCTAGGTTCAAAAAGAGTGCTAGAAAAGTGTTATGTACCGAGTTGAATAGGACCCAGAATGCAGCAGTCTGATTGGTCCACAGGAGCCACCCAATCCAGCTCCAGGTGTAAGTGAATCCGCAACCTGATTGGCCTACAGGATAATCCCGGAATTAGCCAATCACGTGGGGCCCATGGTGTAAATAATGTATATAAAGCAGACATTCTGGGGGAACTTCCATTCCTCCTCACCACTATGAGCTGAATAAAGAGCATGAAATCCACTCTTAAATGCGAGTATATTTCAAGAGGCTTACATATAGGAGGAGGTGGGCGGAGCCAGTGGGCACCCCCCCCCCCAAGTTTTTAAAATAGAACAAAATAAAACACAACCAATAAGTAGTTGGGTCAAGGAAGAGGGAGAGAGATTAAGGAGATGCTGTAATCTGACTCAGACAGTTCTGAGATTCTGAGGTTCAGGAAGGAGGAGGTTATTTTTCTAGATAGGCTTGAGTTATTCTATTCCACCATGCCCATTAGAAGGGAAAATCAAGGACAGAACTTGTGAAAGAAATGAAAGGGAGGTCCAGGAAGTCCTGATTAACAAGTCCTTTTGCCCCATCAGAAATAATCCGGCTCTACCAATTTGATTCACTCAGTTGGTGAGGAAGGAGAGAATCGCATCAGTGTTAATTACTATGGATAAACTCGAACCTCCCACAAGCTTCTAATCACATCTAACTTTAAACTAGATAGCATGACCTGGGCAATTACAGCACATCGGGCAATCAAGCTGTTGGAAACACACGAGACTATATCTTAACTGTAAGGGTTGTTTGTTTAGGGTACAGTAGCAGAAAATAAAACAGATGTTTTGCTTTCTGAGAATAGCTTTGGCAAAACAGGCAAAAAGCTTGCACCCACTCTGAAGCAGTGCGAAGGAATCCCTAGTTGAGCAGATGCATTGCCGTACAAAGATGCAGAATATAGGCTTCCCCATGCACAGATTGTAGTGGGGGCGATGACTGCTCTCTCAAGGTGGATTATCTAAGGAAATGGAGAAGAGGGACAGGAATTAATGGTGGGGGTGGAAAGACAAATTCAGTTTGATTCGCACTTTAATGCAAACATACCTGATTTGCTCTCCTTGAAAAGATAACACAAACCAAAATGCAGCTACCTTTGAAGTTCCAAATTTTGTGATGTAGTTATGCAGCCCCCCCCCCAAAAAAGTGCATATTGGTGGGGGGAGTATACACAAAACATATTTATATTATGAAAATAACATGTAGAATGTCAGGGGAAATTGCTTGCAAAAACATGCTCTAAAATACTGGTGAATTTTCACGATAACTTTTTTCCAATGATGTCTGAAAGATACGTTTGAACATTTGGAGAACTATTTGGACATATGTGGATTTGTCATATAAACAGGTGCATGTTTAAGTCAGAATAGATGGATTGTTGTTATTGATGGTGTTTCTTTTTTCTTTTTGTTATATTCACAAACTCTATAGATATAGATACAGATACAGATACAGATACAGATACAGATACAGATACAGATACAGATACAGATACAGATACAGATACAGATACAGATACGGATACAGTGGTACCTTGGTTTACAACCATAATCCGTTCCGGAGGTCCGTTCGTAAACCAAAACAGGTTGTAACTCAAGGTGTGCTTTCACCTTGTAATCCCCCCCCCAAAGGGGGGATTGTAATCCAAAAAAGTTCACAAACCAGGACACGCACTTCCGGTTTGACAAGTTTATAATCCAAAATGTATGCAAACCAGACTGTTCGCAAACCGAAGTACCGCTGTACTGAAAACTAAAGCAGAAATGTGATGAGCTGAAGAATGGGAAAATGAGAAATTTAGAAATCTCAAAGATTTGTCTATCCATAAAAGGTATCACTGTCCCCCTGGAACAAAGACATTTTCCAGGATGGAAAGGATGGAGTTAATTTACCTAAGTTTGCTATACTTTTCCACTTTATGTACAACCCACCTTTCTTCCATGTATCGTAGCCCATGATAGCAATCTTGGCTTCAGCATGCAGCATGACAAGTTGGTTATTGAATTGTCACTGGTTTCAATCCTGTTGATGAAATAAAACCACAGGAACACTCATTTATTATTAATCACAATACAGTGGTACCTCGGGTTACAGACGCTTCAGGTTACAGACTCCGCTAACCCAGAAATAGTACCTCGGGTTAAGAACTTTGCTTCAGGATGAGAACAGAAATCGTGCAGCGGCGGCAACAGGAGGCCCCATTAGCTAAAGTGGTCCTTCAGGTTAAGAACAGTTTCAGGTTAAGAACGGGCCTCCAGAACGAATTAAGTTCTTAACCCAAGGTACCACTGTACTGAATTGGTTAGTGCACAAGAAAAGGTTTGTGCTTAAAGTAGTAACTGTGTGTCTTTGCATTTCCCCAGTAAACATGTTTTCCCTGAACGTCCAAGGATGATAACAATTTAATCTTTAGGTTGCTGCTTTCAATGGAACACCTAGCAGATTAGAAGCATTTCCATTGACAATAGGATTTAAACGTTTAATCCACCACAGCTCCCACACCACCATGGGAAGCTGCCAACTGCGTCCAAATTCGCAGGTCTATAAATTATCAGTTTCTGGATTTGTGTCAGACCACTGGATTGCTCATTAATCCATGTGGAAAACAAATCTCTTTCCACCCCCACCCCCCACATTGGGCTGCTTTCATGCTAGCAGTGTGCATGCATGGAACTTAATAATTAAAGATGCGATAAGAGCTTAACAATATAGCTTGTATTTCATAGGGATACAGAGAATATTTTCCATGATTTCAAGTAGCACATTTGAGGCCGCCAAGTAATTTGCCAAAATAGATTCATCATACACCTTGCTTTGATGCTGTGCTTCTTCCGGTGCCATTTTCATGTTCCTTTTTTTGCCTTCAACTGTCCTCAGCATCAGGACCAAACTGCACAATATGTTAATCATGTGGTTTGGCCTTAAATGCATGATACTTCTTTCAGAAATAGCATGGGCTCCCTGATCGAGACCAGACCCGTAGCATGGGGCTAGAGCGCTTTAACCCAGACAGAACCAGACAGAGGGCCTTCTCGGTAGTGGCGCCTGCCCTGTGGAACACCCTCCCTTCAGATGTGAAGGAAATAAGCATCTATCTTCTCTTTAAGAGACATCTGAAGGCAGCCCTGTTTAGGGAAGTTTTTAATATTTAATGCTGTATTGTTTTTAACACTTGATTGGAAGCCGCCCAGAGTGGCTGGGGAAACTCAGCCAGATGGGCGGGGTATAAATAATAAATTATTGTTATTATTATTAACCCATTACCACATTCTGTGCTGTGTTAGAAACTCAGATATATAAGCTAGGCTCCAAATGGCTCCATAAACCAGGGTTATAGTCACCAAAAAAGAATGCCTCGTTGCCATTTTTGGGCCTTCTCTTTTTGGTTCCTGAAATTCATTCTGTTTGTGTAGATAAAATATAATGGATGTGTTGCTAGTGTGTGAAAACAGTCCAGATCCAAGGATCCCCAGGCATGCACCTCCAGATGGTACAGACATCAGGTGCTATCCTGGTGCCTGAGCATCTTCACATGGTTGCAAGTGGCCGATAGGTAAAGGTAAAGGGACCCCTGACCATTAGGTCCAGTCGTGGCCGACTCTGGGGTTGCAGCGCTCATCTCACTTTATTGGCCGAGGGAGCTGGCATATAGCTTCCGGGTCATGTGGCCAGCATGACTAAGCCGCTTCTGGCGAACCAGAGCAGCGCACGGAAACGCCGTTTACCTTCCCGCCGGAGCGGTACCTATTTATCTACTTGCACTTTGATGTGCTTTCGAACTGCGAGGTTGGCAGGAGCAGAGACCGAGCAATGGGAGCTCACCCTGTTGCGGGGATTCGAACCACCGACCTTCTGATTGGCAAGTGAATTTAGAAGACTGATTTTGTGGTCTTGATCCAGATCAGGGGCCCTGCACCTTCTCTTTACATAGGTCTCTCTCTCTCTCTCTCTCTCTCTCTCTCTCTCTCTCTCTCTCTCTCTCTCTCCCCCCCTCTCTCTCTCTCTCTCTCTCTCTCTCTCTCTGTGTGTGTGTGTGTGTGTAAGCTACCATTCACACCAATCCATGAGTGTCTGTGACATCATCAACAACATCCAGATTTCCTTGGACTAAGCCACAGTGTTCAACAACTGAAGCTGGAGAAGACAGTATGGACAAGGGAGTGGGGTGGGGATGGCATATCAAACAACATAATTGTGAATCTGATTGCAGTGAGTGCTGAAAGTGAAAAATTGCTTCAAATGGAATTTGTAACGACAAAAAGTTTGAGAGGGTGTATTGTACCCCTGCGCCTTGGATGTGCAGAAATCAGCAGATGAAGCGTTTTGTGTCATGGAGCTAAGCATTATCAGTCACAAATAGCCATAGTTTAAATTGCCATTAAAGAAAGAGCCACAGGGATTCATTCACAATTTTAGAATCCTTCTTTGGGAGGGCTTGGGGGCTGCTCAGGTAATGATTGCTGAAAGGAAGGAACAGTCTTATTATTTCATGTGTTATATGGCTCAGCCTTAGTTTTTTAAACGATGGGCAGGATTCTGGCTTAGTCATGCTTACAGTAGACCCATTTTTTCCCCATTGGGTCTCCTGTTCTAAGTCAGAATGCTAAGTCCTGTACATAGTTGGCACTATCTGTGATTTCCCCCCAGGTCGCTAAGGCTGAAATCCCAACAATATCTACTCAGAAATACTGGCACATCCAACTGAATTAAATGGGGTTTACTCACAGGTTAATTGAGTAAGGATTGTGGCCTAAATTCTCAACAAAGAAATAAAAGAAGAGAGTGTACTTCAACTAGCTTAAAAGGAAATCCTAGAGTACTTTCACTAGGAAGAGTTAAACTTCACATATTTTTAACTTGATTAGAGGCTTAGGAGGTGTTAATTAGAATGAACTAGGTAATTAAACATAATTACTTTTTTAAGGTTTTAAAAGAACATTTTGACAAGAGTATGCCATTCTGTTTATAAAAGAAAGAAGTAATAAAAAACTTCTGAACATTTAGAAAGCAACTATGTAATCTCCTAATCCAAAAGGTATTAGCAGAGTAGTTTGGTAATGCATTTTTCTCATTTACATATTACCATGAATGAGCATGCACAGTTTTGGGTCTGGAGATTGTTGTCTTGAACTAGGGGGATTCTGCTAGATTCATTAACAGCTTGCAACTAAGTGCTGTTAAGTAACCATAAATTTTGTCCCTTATACATTGACATAAACTTCAATTGTATATGTCAAGGGTGATCAGATTCATAGACTAGCAATGTATTTCTACCTATAAGTACATGCAGTTTATCACATAGGGATTAGAAAAAACCACATTTCTTGAGATACAGCATAAGTGTTCTGCATGGTATTATACTCTCTCTTGTGGGGGGTCATATTGGCAGTTTGCGGGTACACCTAGAATTGTATTGGACTTGGACTTTCAGATTTCTACTACTTCTGCTTGCTTTAACTTGTTCAAACGCTTTCATTATACAGACATTTGTAATTTTCTGGCTCTGTTATCGGAATGTGGTCTTGTGGGGATGCCCTGGAAGACTGTTCAGAAGCTGTAGCTGGTCCAGGTTTGCTTGCTTTGCCTTTGGAGCAGTATTAATGCCAAAACAACTCAACTGGTTACTAGTAAGGTTCCAGTCAAAATTTCAGGCTATCACACAGATGCCTATCGCACACCAGAGGTGGTATCCAACTAAACAGTTCTGCTGGTGCAAGGACTTCTAGCTGCACGGTGGAACTTCTCCACCTTCTCCTCTCTTTGTGCACCATTGCATGGCCCCTAAATCTGTTCTAGGCTTCTCTCCAACTCTCTGTAGCAGATCCTGGGTTTGCACAGGGAGCAGAGAAGGCAAGGAAGTTCCACTGCATAGCTAAAAGTCCTCCTGCTAGCAGAGCTGTTTAGTAGAATATTGCCCATGCTCAGTGGCGTAGCGTGGGGGGTGCAGGGGGGGCCGGCCGCACCGGGCGCAACATCTGGGGCTTAGGGTTAGGGGGCGCAAATCCACAGGTTAGGGGGTGCAAATCCACGGGTTAGGGGGCGCAAATTACTTGCCTTGCCCCGGGTGCTGACAACCCACGCTACGCCACTGCCCATGCTTCCATTCTTATAGTGTTTGAGATCAGTTCTTCACCAGACTTTCAGTAGCTGTTTTCCCTATGTTGTTGCACTATTTCCCCTATTCTTTAAAGCTGCATGCATGGGTCTCTTGATGTTGTAGGATACTCTTGGTGCTGAAAATCCTGGCTTATAAATTGAAACCCAAAGCCACATGCATCATTACAGCATTCCCAGCCATTAATGCAGTTTTGTGCATAAGCCACAGCAGAGGAGTCAATGGGAGTACTTGGTAAAAATATTCCAGTTGGCCTTCATCTTAGGCGGGGTTCATTTCTAAAGGCAATGCAACAGTTGTGTATACCCAAAGCCATGTTACCCTTGGAGCCACCCTGTGGCTAGCCAGCTGCTGTTGGTGGTGGTGGTGGGCAGAGGGCATCCCTACCAGTCCCAGAGTTGGCATTCTGAGTAGGCCTTACCTGTGAAGCACAGCTGACAAAAGGTATTTTTTGCACCAGGTCCACTTGGGGTTACCTGGCACACAAGTAACTGTTAAGCTCTCAACCTTGCTTCTTGGGCAAGGCCATTTCAGCACACCAGCTCTGGGAGTGTTATGGATGCTCTTTGGAGATTTTATAGGAGAATCCAATTTCCTGAAAGATCTCACGAGAGCATCCCATGTATGGTTGAAATAGCACAGGGAAACATGCGTAAGATGCAGGCACACTCTGTTTCTCTTGATACATGCAGACCTCTGTTTGGAGAACTGCTTATTAGTTGCATCCTAGATCATAGACAGCCTGGGGCACAATTTTTCAAGACAGTCTAGCTCCCACTTGAAGTCAGTAGGACTGAAATTGGTTTAAATCTTGGCACTTCGCAGTTGCGGCTTGTAAACAAAATCTCTCTAATCTGGCAGCAACAAATGATCTCTCTAATGATATGTTTGTTATCGTTACTGCCGGGGAGGATGCTTTTATACTATATTTAGTAAAGCAAATATTTTTCCTAAACTTTTCTGCACATAAACACTGATTGGCAGCAATTTGCAAGTAGTGCAGCTTTTGTATATCCAGTGCCACGGGTTAGATTAAATGCTTCTACAGGCAAGCAACCTTATTAAAATGTGTGTTCTGTCTCATTAACTATTGTTCTCACCAGACTCTGTCTGGGCTTGCTACATGCTTAATGCGTGCAAATCTCAAAAGACCAAATACTGATAAATGAGGATCTAGAAGGGGAAAAAACAGAAATAAGGACATCCAGTGACACACCATAACATAACCCATAGAGCAGGTTCAGGTGCACTGAAAGACCATGTTGGGTTCTCCACTGATTTCAATGAGAAAATTTGTGTAATTAGTGAATGAATCCTTTATTCAATACTAACTTAACATTAGCTAGCCAGGTTCTCAAGCTGGAGAACTCCAAATTACCTGCATGATGATTGTGGGCTGAACATTTAGGACAGGGTAAGTTTGCTATCCTCTAATATGAACTTTGTTTTCACCATAATACAATACAGACATCCACCCACACATGAAGCTATCTTCCATTCACTTTAAAGCGATGACAACAAATTAGCAAACACAAAGCTGACATTGAAGTACCGCACCCTCTGCTGCTGTGTGCTGACCCAGCAGCAAAGAAAGCAGTAGAGTTTTAATCTCAGTTACCCAGAGTTCCTGCATAAAATACTTCCTTAAGCAAATGTATTTGGGGACAAAGTTAAGTAAAGCACGCAAGATGTATCTGCCTATTTCTGTGCCCCTTTCCCATGTTTTCAGTCATAGGTCCATTATACTCCCCCAAACCCCCTTTTGGGTCTTTTGTATTTTAATTAGCACAACAAACTTGTATGTAAACTGTATACTTCCTAAACATATTTTATATGCATTCTTTTCCTATAGCATGCATTTCTACATGCTTTCAATAATAAAAGAATGGTCATGTTTCCCCTCTAAAATGCACATTTTTGAACTAAAATCACATAGCAAGATTTGGAGAAATGCACAATCGGATTGAAAGCTGCACTCCCAAGAGACCTGCCCATATCTATATATCCAGTTTACAAAACATACCTTTTCTTCATGCAAAGCTTCCAAGAAAAATAATGGAAACTAAAGAACATGCAGACTACTGTCACAAACGCACAAAAGTAGCAGGAAGAAAACCAGAAAGATTTCAGATCAAAAAATAACATTGTTTCCCATAACATGGGGCTGAAATCCTGGTTATCACATTGAAATCTTCCTTAGGCTTTGAATGGTAAATTGCTGTGATACCTATGTATTCTACTACTTTCTGTTAAGGTAAATGAGAGAAAAGTTTGATACTAATTGCTGGATCACATTTCACAGCTTGCCACAATTTTAAGAGGTACGTGGTTACATATTCCCTGCTCAGCTTTAAAAACCAAAGTGGGGTGTGATCGTCTATCACATCATGTTGATTTTTAATCTTAAGAGAACCAACATATGAACTACAATACTGCTTTCGAAAGCAACCACCATGAAGTTTGATCCCCTGTCATTCACCAATGACAACCCACTGAATGAATAGAATATAAGTGGTAGAGTTGCTAAATTCCCAACTCCCTTAGAAAATGACTCAGGACAACATACCATTTTATAAGACAAAAGAAACACTAATTCATCAGATGTGTAATTTTTTTTTATGATAACTGCATAAATGAAGAAGAAACCTTTTTCTAGCAAAAATAAAATTAAATAGTATAACCTCAAAAAGAAGAAGAAGAATACAATTTACACCAAGAAACTTTAACAATTCAGTCTCTGTCGTATGTTTCTAGATTTTCCATTTTCAAATTTTCACGTTTTGAAAACTGGTACAGTATTCCCTCTGTCATGTCTCCAAGAGAATTTGGCCTTCTCTGGGACTTCCAGAGCCAGTGCTGGCAGAGAGACACTTTCCATGTTGGGAAGCTCCAAGTCTTCCTCTTCATGTGGAACTTCCTCTTCTGCAATTTCCTCCCAGTCACCATAAGACTTGGCTATTTGAGCCGCTGCTCAGGATGTTTCCTGCAGAACAGCTGCTTCATCCTCTTGATCAGTACTTTCCTGTTTCACTTCTTCTTGCCATTTCCCCATAAGGCCTGAACTTTTTGGCACCTGCAAGGCTTTCCCTGTACTTCTTCATCACTTTGTTTTCCTCCAGAATTTTCTTTTTGGCTTTCATAGTTGGTTTTTCTTCCCACTTTCCCAGCATCTGATTCAGCTTCCTTTGAATCCAATCCTTGACCGTCTTCAGAACGGTTTTCAGTGCAACTCTCCTTTGAAGGAGACACGAAATTATCAGGGTGCTTTCAGATTGATACTCCTGTTTCTGTATTGTAGTACAGTGGTACCTCAGGTATCATACGCTTCAGGTTACAGACTCTGCTAACCCAGAAATAGTACCTCGGGTTAAGAACTTTGCTTCAGAATGAGAACAGAAATCATGCAGCAGTGGCGTGGTAGCAGCGGGAGGCCTCATTAGCTAAAGTGGTGCTTCAGGTTAAGAGCAGTTTCAGGTTAAGAACAGACCTCCAGAATGAATTAAGTTCTTAACCCGATGTACCACTGTAATAGGTGTGACCATCTTCACTTGTTCCTCCCATCCACTGTACTGTCTTTTGGAGTTCCTGAAGGTTGTCTTGAAATCATTCAGGTTTCTTCCACAGTTGTTGTCCAGATATAGTGTTGCAGTAATACACATAGCCTTCTGGGGGGAAAAAATCCTCACATCCATTTCTTTGTTTCATCTGTTGATGTTTTTGTGCGCTCTCTCTTGCTCTTTGTCATCCTTTCCTTTATTTTCTTCCTGCTTTTTTGGTGCTGAGCTTTTAATTAAAATGAAATGTAACAAAAGATAGATCGCCATTGTGTTTCTCTGGGTTAAGGAGGAAGAAAATGTGTAAAAGGAAGTTGTCATCACTCATTCGTTGCCACCCAGGGCAGCATCCTGCCTCACTTTCCTTCAGAAGCCACATGAAGTTTTTCTTCATTGTTAGTGGTATGTAGTGACATCTATTAAAAATCTATTGCCCTGTTTTCCATACAGATGCATGAATAAATAAGTAAATAGTTTTCATAATGGGTGCATTACTTTGTTAAATATATTGGCCCTTTTGCACATTACGGATGTCATTTTTCATTTAGCGTTTCTCCTATTTTATGAGAGTCCTCCCTACTGTGTTTTAGTGTTGCCTTAACTTTCTGTTTTAACTAGATTTTGTATCATTCATGCATCAATGATACAAATGCACTTTTGGAAGTAGACGGTAAACTGTGGGAATAAAAGATAATGAGAAGCAGAGCAGTAGGGAAGTAGAAGAATGGTTTTGAAGTACCCTTCTTAACATCCGTGAAGCCTTGCAGAATTCTCCCTGGTTCTTGTTACCACACATCTGCATTTACAGAATGTTTCTGATGTTTATTTTTCCCTCCATCTCACTGAGTAGATTCAGTGAACTATTGTTTGGGTCCAGACCAAGTTTGTTCTCCACTACAGTTTCCATGGAAATCAGTGGTACTCAAGTTAGTAGTGGCTAACTTTTTACATTGATTCGAATGGGACCCTAACGGTAACATACTTGGGCTGGCTTTAACTCAGTAAAATGCAACATGGCCCACAAGTTCTTCCTTTCTCATTCAACATTTGGCCTGAACTATCACGTGGGTGGCGCTGTGGGTTAAACCACAGAGCCTAGGACTTGCCGATCAGAAGGTTGGCGGTTCGAATCCCCATGACGGGGTGAGCTCCCGTTGCTCGGTCCCTGCTCCTGCCAACCTAGCAGTTCGAAAGCACGTCAAAGTGCAAGTAGATAAATAGGTACCACTCCAGCAGGAAGATAAACGGCATTTCCGTGTGATGCTCTGGTTCGCCACAAGCGGCTTAGTCATGCTGGCCACATGACCCGGAAGCTGTACGCCGGCTCCCTCGGCCAATAAAGCAAGATGAGCGCCGCAACCCTAGAGTCGGTCACGACTGGTCAGGGGTCCCTTTACCTTTACCTGTCAATGGACTTGTGAACTGAATTCAATATTTGCTTGTAATTGGTTCTTCAATGGAGAACACGCAGACGGGCTAGCATGCCTTGGTAATATGTTGTCAGCTTAATTTGTATTTAATGTAGTTTATTTACATTAGAAGTGTTAAAGGAAGGGCTTGCACCTACATGTGCTTCATTTCTCACTGATGATGCTAACGGCAAGTAGGTGTTAATTGCTTGAAAAACAGGGACATCAAGAATAATCTGTGCTAGCATCACCCACATGGCTGACTCTCCTGTGCTGTAAAGAACACTGACCCAAAACAACAACAACAAAGCAAAAAGAAAATTTGCTTTGTTTCTTACATGGCAATTTTTGTTGATATATAGTATATGACTAAAACACTGTTCGCTCAAAAGAGTTTGGGGAAAATACAACCTCTCACATACGTTAATATGTTTGTTTATTTATTGCTTCAAGTTAAGGTAATAAAAGGGAGGCGCTGTGGGTTAAACCACAGAGCCTAGGACTTGCCGATCAGAAGGCCGACAGTTCGAATCCCCGGAATGGGGTGAGCTCCTGTTGCTTGGTTCCTGCTCCTGCTCCTAGCAGTTCGAAAGCACGTCAAAGTGCAAGTAGATAAATAGGTACTGCTCCGGCGGGAAGGTAAACGGCGTTTCCATGCGCTGCTCTGGTTTGCCAGAAGTGGCTTAGTCATGCTGGCCACATGACCCGGAAGCTGTACGCCAGCTCCCTCGGCCAATAAAGCGAGATGAGCGCTACAACCCCAGAGTCGGTCACGGCTGGACCTAATGGGCAGGGGTCCCTTTACCTTTAAGGTAATAAAATTTGCAATTGCAGGCACCATTCTCTAGTCCAGGGATCAGCAAACATTTTCAGCAGGGGGCCAGTCCACTGTTCCTCAGACCTTGTGGGGGGCCGGACAATATTTTTTTTGGGGGGGGAGGGGAGAAATGAACGAATTCCTATGCCCCATAATTAACCCAGAGATGCTTTTTATATAAAAGGACACATTCTACTCATGTAAAAAAACGCTGATTCCTGGACTGTCCATGGGCCGGATTGAGAAGGCGATTGGGCTGGATCCGGCCCCCGGGCCTTAGTTTGCCTACCCATGCTCTAGTCCTTGTGTTTCTAAAAACTCTCAATCAGTGCAAATTTCCATCCCTTTTCAAAGAATGTGAAGGGTCTAGAGGCACTCCTCTCAAAAACAAAAGTATTTAATGCTAATGCATAGTTTTCTGAAATATTCATGTTTAGAGCGTTAGCTTTATATACTGCTGGAGATTTATATGATTTTTGGCACAATCCTGCACTTGAAGGTTTGTATGATTTTTTTTTTTAATGCTGGTTTGCAGTGATGTGAGGAAGTAGCTACAACAGGCTCAGCCTCTGATCTAGGTGGATTATGTGCAAAGTCCAGAAGTAGAGATATACTTGTATTTAAAGTAAGGGTTCTGGAAGATATGACTGATTAAAGCCCTTGAGTTGGAGAACAACTCTTTCTAAATCACAAATATCATTTCAGTCCACTGCTGGTGGTTTTGAAAATTTGCGTATATATTTTTTTACTCGTGATTCAGAATTGTAAGTTTGTTTTATGCTCTTACTCATTTAGTCTTGTCATAATTTTATTTTGCCTTTTGCGGCTGTCTTTGAAGATGGTTTGGCAACTCCAGCTGGTGCATAATTCACTGACTAGGATCAGACGGTATGAAAAGATAGCATTGACCCTGACCTACAGTGGTCTCCACTGCCAACTTACTTACTTATTAAATTTATACTCTTATCTCGCTTCCCAAAGGAGTGCAGGGTGGAAATTGGTTTCCAGGCTTAATTCAGAGTGATGGTTTGACCTAAAATACCTTATGTGGCCTGAATGCCTCAGGGGCTGTTGCTCACCTTGGGAAAATCACCTGGACCCTTCAATTATCACCAGAGGTCCTTCCCTAACTTCCAAGAAATGTACATAAGGTGACAGTGTAAGAATGGGCTTTTTTTAGTGACTGTTCCCTGTTTGTAGGATGCTCTCCCCATGGAAATATGCTTAGAGCCTTCACTGTTTCAAATGCCAAGCTAGGATTTTCATTGATTAATTGGGATCATACTGTAATATGAATTCTGGCCTATAGGTGGTAGTCAGTTTTTGGTAGGGTGGTCTTATGGTTGGCTAAGCCTTTTCAGATAAAAATCTGCCTTTACTTTTCTTGATGCATTTCTTTTAAAGCGTTTAGAAGCTTTGATGTATTTGATGGATATGTAAGTTGCTTTGAGACATTTGTCGTGGAACGAAATGAATAGATGAAAATAATGTTAGCAGTAATATGATATGAAAATTATTTTCATTCTAATATTTTATTTCAATATATGCTATGAGGGACTTTAAAAAACGAAACAAATGGAGCATGTGATTTTCCCATTACATTTGGCATTTTAAGTTTACAATATAGTTTTATTTTTGCCTGGGTTAAGTTTTATTTTTTTGTTTATTAATAGTTCTTTTTAATTGAATTTTTCAAAAAGAAACAATCTCAGCCAAACAATACAAAATAAACATAAATAAATGAAATTATGAAACTTATTATTTATTTTTTGCCAATTAATTTTTATTAAGTAATAAATCAAAACAATGTGTACATTTAAGGGAGACGGGGAAATGCTACGATCCTCCCCCCCATGGGTTAATGACTAAGATACAAATAAAGGAATCTGAATCTGTTAGGAGCTATTGCCGCTGTAGTTTGCATTTATTCTGGAGGAGCTTTGGTCCACTGCACAACAGCAACAACAACAACAACAACAACAACAACAGTTCCAGGCTGCAAAGGGCCTGACATTCAGGTTGAGAATTTTGCAGTATGTCTGACTGATCAAGCACATTAGTACAAAACCTCAATCCATCCTCTTCAGTGAGAAGGAACTGCTCACACATTATACAAACTCATAAGCACAGGTGCCAAGTAGCCCAGCGACCTGCTATATTGCCACTCACCCTGATTTGCCCCACTACCTGGCATTCATGAGTATAGCTAAGAGCTAACAGAAGTGTCAAAATGAAAGAAACGAAGGTGAGTCAAATAGTTGAAGAGAAAGAAGATTAGGGAGAAGGAGGAGGAGAAAAGGAAGAGAGAGGGGGAAGGTATCTTATTTTGGTTGAAAAGCTGTAACCAAAGATGCACCACAGGGTTATGGACCTGCATGCATTCTGCTTAAATGTTGTGTAGTTTATTTGTTGATTTTTAACAGTTCAGAATAGCAGTATATCAGACTGGTTTTTGTAATTGTAGCATCAAACCTTTTTCACAAAGCAGGACATATCTGAGAGTGACCGGTCTTTCTTTCAAGTTTAGCTTGCACTGTGTGTGAACAAACTCCACACTTTATATGTGTGTCTTGAAACGACTGGCAAACAAACCTTAATACCCTGTTATCTGTTACTGTTGGCCTAGTCAGTATGATGGGATTATAACCAGTATTAGACGGCCAGAGACCTGTGGTTTGCAATGATCAACTCCTTTGACTTTACAGTGCACAGAAAAACTGAATTTTTAGGGGCGTGGCAGGAGATTCTATCTAATACTCACTTAATTTCAAATGTTCCTCTAAAAAGTGACAGTTTTGTGGCTGAGTCTCTTCACAAAAATGATAT
This sequence comes from Podarcis filfolensis, assembly GCF_964270895.1. Classification (NCBI taxonomy): domain Eukaryota; kingdom Metazoa; phylum Chordata; class Lepidosauria; order Squamata; family Lacertidae; genus Podarcis; species Podarcis filfolensis. Next base: position 25,338,216 of record NC_139607.1, on the reverse strand, counting down.
GCTACTATGTTATAAAACAAGGTTATAGAATGCATATGCTTATCTCTAGAACAACAACATACTTAAAGCTTTATTAGTTGGTTACTTACAAATTTGTAAGATACAAATAAAAAATGAAGAGCAAATGAAACAATGCCTTTTACTAGGCCAACAACAAATGTTGCATATTCTGGTCGTGAACTTTTAGGTCATACAAAAATCTTCAGGTATAAGTATTATGAACATAGCTCTTAAAAATGTGTAACGAGATAGCAATCCTGCTGTTTACAAAGCTTTTAGACTCCGTATGTTGAGGGAACCTCATCCACATTGATTTGTCTGCTGAGGAGCTCCTGTTTGCCTGCCAAGAAATCCTTGGGGTGCAAACTCACTTCTCATCTGGCATCTTCACGTTAGATTTAGGTGCCAAGTTAAGACCTTTGTTCTGCATGCCATTCAGCCTTAGCTCCTTGTTTATTTAGGTTTGAACACTTGCTTTGGCTTTTACATAACCTTTTTATGTTTTTGTTTTATGGCATCGACAGGCTTTTTAGTTGCTTGCAATTTTGAATAAATCTGTACTAGTGTATCTTATTTCCTGCTGTCATTTGTTGCTATTCCATTCTCTGTGTGCTAATTTTTAATGGTTCTGGTTGTTGCACAATCCCGTGAGCAATGGATTTCTGAAGGGCAGTACAGAACGTTAAAAATTATGATCCCATGCAGTGCAGCTACATGAAGACCCATGTGGAAAAGAGTGAAGAAGACTATCACAGTGACTAAGAAGACCATGCATGGTTCCCATATCCCAACCCAAGTTTCCATCTCTGTACCATAGGTAAAGGTAAAGGGACCCCTGCCCATTAGGTCCAGTCATGACCGACTCTGGGGTTGCAGTGCTCATCTCGCTTTATTGGCCGAGGGAGCCAGCGTACAGCTTCCGGGTCATGTGGCCAGCATGACTAAGCCACTTCTGGCAAACCAGAGCAGCGCACGGAAACGCCGTTTACCTTCCCGACGGAGTGGTACCTATTTATCTACTTGCACTTTGACGTGCTTTTGAACTGCTAGGTGGGCAGGAGCAGGGACCGAGCAACAGGAGCTCACCCCGTTGCAGGGATTCGAACCGCCGACCTTCTGATCGGCAAGTCCTAGGCTCTGTGGTTTAACCCACAGCGCCACCCACGTAACTTTCTCTGTACCATAATGGATAGGCAATGCAGTATAACAAAAAGAGCATCAGAATAGAACCGAGGAGGCCCAAGTTCAAACTTCCATCCAGCCATAAAGTTTACTGGGTGCCCTTGGATCAGTATTTCTAAACTTTACTCATAAGATTGTAGTGAGGCTGAAAAAGGAGGAGGAAACATACCCTGGGATTGAATTGCATAAACCTCATTTTCCCTACAAAGGATCTTCTTGTTCCTTGTGTGGATACTTGCACACTTCTCTTGGTGGAGTGTGTTGGGGGAAATGGAGCTCCATTGAGAATTAGCTGTGTGTTACATGGTGTTTTCTTTTGACAGAGTCAGGTCCAAAATAACCAAAAGAAATAAACTCAGGCTCCTATGGAGCCCCGGCTAAATGTGACAGTGTTTCTCATACCCTGTTAATGTATGGAATGGTGTTAAGGAGATGACTGCCTTTCAGAGGCAGCTGTTTGTCACTCAGAAATGGGCCGCAACTTTGATTTGAACGTCTATAATATGGGGCCAGTAAAGTTTATTGAAAGTAAACAAAGGCCTTTCCCATAAAATATTGATGGCAGTTGTTCCACAGAGAAGGAAAAAACCCCCAGAAGGAAATCAATTTCTCTTCATTTGAAGAGTTACCTAGAGACATGCCACTAGAAATTATTGCCTCTCTTCTCTTACCTGATTCTGTCTAACAGATTTACGGATGGCAGTTGTCAGAACTGCTCAAATGCCTCCTTTCTTCTTTAGTTCACTTGAGGCAGTCTGAGAAGTGGGAGAAATCTTTCCCCGCTTGATTTCATCCACTGTCATTTTGGGCATTTGGATTTTGGCTACCGAAAGCTGGCCCTTGTTGTTGGGTAGCATAACCATAAACCTCATTTTTCAGTCCCAATTCAAACTGGTGCTACTACCTGCCATTCAAAATGGTACCGTCTGAGCAAGAAGTGCATCACATGACTATTCTCATCATGCATTTCATCTCTGCCGCACACTAAATGTGAAAATTGTATTTTCTTCGTGTTAGAGACATTTTTTTTATAGATGTGAAAAATTTTAAAAAATACTAGGCCAGTGTTGAAGAAACATGATATCTCTCTTAAGAGATTAAAGAGATTGGAAGCAGGTCATGGAATCATATGCAATTCCCCACCATTGCCTTTTTCCTCCTGGTTTGAGAATCCCTCTAGTCATCTGCAGGGAGGAGGTGTGCTCAGTCCTCCCTTGATCTCTCTTAATCGGAGTTAAGAGATTGTACCTTAACAGCTGCACCAGCACACTGTACCTATTATTACAGCTGCTTCATATACTGTACATCCCACAGCTGTTCCCACTTGCATGGCTGTTCCATCAAATCAAATGTGAAGATCCATGACACCCAGGGATGTAGGTGAACCTCATAATTTCCTGGTTTGGAATACAAACCTCAGCTATTTGTACTTCTTACCTCCAATATGAGATTATTGCAATCCCCAGATTTCTTCTCTGTCTCATATGTCAATCAAAGCTGGAGACTTGCCCATCAACTTACCTGCACATTCACCCTTACCTGGTGGCCTGAATACTGCAGCAACCCAAGTGCCGTGAAGGAAAAAAGGGACTTCTGCTTTTTTCTCCTTTTCTGTTGCTAATTCTTCACTGTAACCTTTTGGGGGCTTTCCATATAAAACGAAACAGAAGTCTCAGATTTTCTTCTAGACTCATACCATAGTCTGCAATGCTACAATATCTTGGGTTCTGAAAGATTAGGAAAATGTGTTCCAAGACAAGACCTCATGATTTGATCTAATACTTCAGAAGCTAACCTCCCTTGTCAGTTTCTATTAATGGTAGATCTAATTTTCCTGTCAATATAACTATTCCCTTGATTGCTTTTATAAACATGTTACATATTGATTGACGATAGCAGGAGTCATCTCTGAAAATCCTGACATTTTCTTTTAACAAGGCACCTCTCTATGTATTTGGCTTGTTCTTTTATTTTCTGTGTTTGTAACAGCGCTAGTATTATACCTATTAGAACAGTATTTTTGGGGGTGGGGAGGGGAATAGAAGCAATCCAATAATTATGTTCACAAAAACATAAGACACACAATATTCTCTTCCAAAGTCACCCCTGTCTAAACTAGTAAAATGTTATTTCACACCCCCCCCCAAACATACTGTAGTGGCATAGAAAGTTGTGGCTTTTTCTTATTCCCTTTTTTGCAGTGCTGCAAACAATATTCAAATGGGTATCCAAAGCAAGCACCTACTGCTAAACAGCTGTGATCTGGCACCATGTGCTGTCAGAAGCCTCACCTGAATTGATAATTATGTTTGTAATAATAATACCAGTTTCAGAAGACGGTGCTTTCTCTGAAATTGTGTGGATCCTGTCTGTGTGGTGTCCAAGAGAGCCACCTTTAATCTCGAAACACTGGCTTCAATTGAAGAAGACAGCAGAAGACAAACACGCCAGGAAACCAAATCAGCCTGGGCTGACACTGGCCCATTAAAGGTGTTAAAAGATAAGTCATGTCCCATTCTGACGGACCGAGTGCTGCTGGATAACAAAAGGAGGCAGGGCTCAGCTTTGGCATTTGGAGAAAAAGGCTTGACAAGATGCTGTCACCTCTCCATATACCTTTCCATATACAGTGGTACCTCGGGTTACATACGCTTCAGGTTACAGACTCCGCTAACCCAGAAATAGTACCTCAGATTAATAACTTTGCTTCAGGATGAGAACAGAAATTGTGTTCTGGCGGTGCGGTGGCAGCGGGAGGCCCCATTAGCTAAAGTGGTGCTTCAGGTTAAGAACGGACCCCCGGAACGAATTAAGTACTTAACCCGAGGTACCACTTTACCTCCACTTTTTTTTGAAGCAGAGAAGCACCTTGTATGTTTAAGGCAGGGGGTGGGGAGGCAGAAGTAATCCCTCTTTTGTTTTCTGGGGATTCAGCAGCTCAGAATCTCAGGTCTGAATGCTTTTAGGTATTTACTTCTAGGCACCAGTGGCTCACGAAGGGGAGGGGGGGTGCAGTGGCATCTTCCTGGTGGCAGCTGCACTCTGCTTGCCAGGAGAGGGATGTGGTGAGGCAACGCCAAGGTTGGGGAAGGTCTAATGCAGCCCTGCAGGTGTGGCGTCTCCACCACTGCCAACCTTGAGCTTCCTTGACTTCGCCACCTTGCAAACGTTTCCTTATTTCTGGGTCTGTGATATTAGGGAAACACAACCCAAGCTTACCTTTCTCCCTGGAATCAATGGGACTTGAACATGCTTGTCTTTGGCTAGATTGTGTTTATTATTATTTTGCTAGCTATTAATAAAGGAAGCCCCCTCCCCCTTCTGCAATAAGAACAGCCAAACTGTTCATTGCACTCTTCACTTAACCCTGGTTACTTCCTCTGCCCTTCGGCAATTTATTTATTGCACTCACAGACTGCCTTTTGTCGCATTGCGACCCCAATGTGGTTTCCGATACTCAAGCAGCGTATTAAAATTCATAAAGCACAATTAAAAGTATCACAATTTCAGTTGGAGTGACGGTAATGGCACTGCAACATGGAATGGTGGGTCTCATCTGTTACCTATACTTTGCGTTCCCAAGATGTAGAGCCTATTGTTGCTTCTGTGCTCAACGGAGAGGTCATGCTTTACTCCTGCTCTTAAAAAAGAGCCGAATATCTCTCCTTTGACTTCAGTGTGACTTCTGCATGGGAACATTGTCCTGGATAAGATCTTTCATCTGAAACCTTTTCCTCTGCCTTTTGTTCTCTGCGATATTTCTTCACTTCAAATCTCACTTTAATGCTTACCTTAGCCTATGCTAGACTGTGAAACTCCGCTTTTAATTTTGATATTGGAGTTGCAAGAGAAAATGCCGTGATAGATTTTTTTTTTTAAGCTGCACAGTTGGAAAAGAACATAAGCCAACCATACGTCAAGGATATTGGTGCAAAAGCTCAACATTTTTTTTAAAAGAGTCTATTCTAAATATACAGTCTAAAATATGTGCAGGCGGTGACAAATTTAGGCACGTCAAATTTACATGTAATCCACCATGCATGGGTCCTTTTGGACCCGGAAAAAGTCAGAATGCAGGCGAGACACACTGATAACATGCGGGAGCTGGGAATGGAAACCACCCCCCTCCTGCAAAAGTGTCACCACCTTGAGAAGAGGAAAAAGGGATACAAATTATCATTTCACGAGTTCATGCTTTTAGAACTGAAACAGAACCAAAGGCAGAAACACAGTACCATTGTTAAGTTGTGGGTGAACATATCAGATGACACATCGATTCTTCAAACAGCTCTTGTTTATTCACAGGCCAGAACAGAACTGAACTGAAGGGTTCGGTCAGCTTGCTTAAATAGAGCTCCAGTACAATGTAACTGTAACAATTTTCTAAAACTATCCAATCACTGAACGTCACTTTCGATCCCTTATTTGCATAACTATCTACAGTATCCCCCTGCTGGCCCAGGGTGAGAACTTCAGTACTTAACACCCATAATGCCCCTAATGTTGGCTATCCTGCACTATGGATATAGTTTCAAAAGATAACACAGGAAAGCTCAGAGGTCATTTCTTCTCTGGTCACTGCTGTGGATGCACAGCCTGTCTGCCTTCAGGCTCTGTGGTTGTCTACAAGGAATTCCCACACAGCAGGGTAAATGTTGCCAGCCTTCATGTCACATTTTGCAGACATCTTTATAACACAGAGTTGGTCTGCCAACAGGCCAGGTGTCTGAAGCCAGCTCCCCATAAAGCACATCCTTGGGGATTCTGTCACCTTCCATTCTATGTACATGACCAAGCCAGTGTAGATGTCGCTGAGACAGAAGTGCAAGCATGCTGAGAACTTGGGCGCATCTTTGTCTGAGACTCTGTCGTGCCATGGGATGTCCACAGTCTTCCACCTTCCCGACTGTTGGGCACACTATTGGTCTCATCCCCTCAATCCACTGGAGGGAGTAACAAGTCCCTATCTCACCGATAGTTTAAGACCCATCAGCTACCCTAACCTGGTTTAACTGGCCAGTTGAAGCCATTTCATGGGGTGTGGCTGCTGTCACATGAAAGTTTCTAGGAGCTATGGGTGAGACCCGAGTACAGAGTGGGGACCAAAGGTGGACAACTACCCTAGAAGGAGCCCTCTCCTTCCATGCCCCATACAGCCCTGTTCCTTCACTAGAAGGATCAATTTGAATAGGTCTCAGAAGGTAGAAAGTTTAAAAATCATTGCTCTGCTCTGTTTGCAGCAGGTGATGGAAAAGCTCTGCTGCTAGGAGTATTTGTGGGATCAATATGAAGTCTCGTTGACTTTGAAACTATTTCCCAGATTTGGGTACTTCCATGCACTTCTATGTGTGTAATATAAATATGCCCTTGCTTTTCATTTGCAGAGCACATTTCGTACTCTACATCTACCCTCAAGGTTGTGCTTCTGCAGCAGGGACACAATGCCACAATATTTTATTCTTTCCCTGGATAGCACATTCATTGCTATTAGAATCTAAATGTCTCCAGTTACTGCAGTTTCTGTTACTCTGTGATGGTCTGACCTCAAAATTCTCCTATTGTATGGCAGGACGTTTGACAGTATCTCTAGAGTCTCTCTTTCCCTCTCTCTCCCCTTAACTACCACTTCCAGAAATATTGCACTGTTGGAAAAGAAGCCTCCAGATTCACTCTTATCCACATTTTGGCACCAAGGAACCCATTTGTCTTTATTTTGTCAAAGGCGTACTATTTTTACACTGTGAAACGACATTTCCCTTGTTGTCACAAATTAGTGACTGAATATTTTGACGGTGTGTCACTTCTCAAGGTGTTTCGAGCTTTAAGAAACTTGAGCACTTCAAAAGCACTTGAGGCTCTGATGGAAGTGCCTGCAAGCAAGTTGAAAAAATGCAGTAATGAAGCATTCCCCCTTAAATCTAGATGTAAATCATTAGCTTTTATCAAAGGGACACACTAATGGAATTGGCCAGGGCCTTGCAATATCCTCCTAGCAGACATAGTTCAAGCTTCTGTCAATTCCTCTACTGATGTGACTAATTTATGACTTTTTTTGCCTGAGAAACGAGATAGATGCCTATCCCTTCCTTCCCCGCTGCTTTTGTCATTGTGCTGCTGCACTTGGGGTGCTCCCATCTTCCTAGAGAAGCCCATCCTTTGGGGATCACTTCACTCCATATATGCCCGCTTGGCCATTTTGTTAGCACTGCTACAGGTGTCACATTATTCCACACTTGTACGAACTTAACCCTTTGGTGTGGCAGCACCTATGCTATGGAATTCTTACATATTGACATCAGGTAGACACTATACTCAAAGCTGAAAATATTTTATTTAGGCAAGCCTTCCCAGATATGTAGAAGATTCAGGTAGGTAGCCGTGTTCGTCTGACGCAGTCGATATATATTGTCCAGTAGTACTTTAAAAGGTAAAGGTACCCCTGCCCGTACGGGCCAGTCTTGACAGACTCTAGGGTTGTGCACTCATCTCACTCTATAGGCCGGGAGCCAGCGCTGTCCGCAGACACTTCCGGGTCACGTGACAAGCTGCATCTGGCGAGCCAGCACAGCACACGGAACGCCGTTCACCTTCCCGCTGGTAAGCGGTCCCTATTTATCTACTTGCACCCGGAGGTGCTTTCGAACTGCTAGGTTGGCAGGCGCTGGGACCGAACGACGGGAGCGCACCCCGCCGCGGGGATTCGAACCACCGACCATGCGATCGGCAAGTCCTAGGCACTGAGGTTTTACCCACAGCGCCACCCGCGTCCCTTTAGAGTACTTTAGAGACCAACAAAGTTTGTTCTTGGCATAAGCTTTCATGGAAGAAGTGTGCATGCACACGAAAGCTTATACCAAGAACAAACTTAGTTGGTCTCTAAGGTGCTACTGGACAATTATTATTATTTTTTTATACATTCAGATATGTAGAAGTTCTATGTGTTTTATCTCTCTGACTGTTATTGATCTCAATTTATCTCATGAATCCTTCTATATACCTCCTTTTCATGTTTTACCTTTATTTTTTGTAAACTGCTTAAAGGTGTGGTTTTTTAAAAACAACAACCACCACCGGTATATAAAGTTTGTGAAACAAAATGAATAAGCCCTTTTCTAAATTTCATCCAAAGTACCACTTTTCCCTGACATAGAATGACCCATTAACATTATAGTAGCTTGAACAGGAGATTTACTGATGTGGGGGCTCTTCCCCCATTCCTTTGGAAGAAGAGTTTTCTCTCTCTCTTTTTCCTTTTTACAGAGCATACATGGTTAAACAAGATCACGCTCCATTACTTTTTAACCTTGCACCAGTGTCCAGGGATTCCACCAGCACTCTGTACTTTTCTAGCATTTGTTCGTCATAGCAACACCTGTAGTTTCTGTAGTAGCATAAATACAGTAGCAATAGGATTAACATGCATTTAATGCTTCAGAGTTCACATATTATCTCATCCATCTGAGCCATCATACAGCCTTTGAACTAAAGCCCAGCAAACTGCACCTGGCTTCAACCCCTCTACCCTTGGGCATTCCTAGGGGAAAGAGAATGAGAAGGAGCACACATCTAGGCTGTGGAAGATCAACCATCATAGCTCAGCAGCTCAATGAAGGGCCATCTGCTGCTCCCAGCTGGTCCTTCTCTTCTCTTCTCTTGGGCAGTCCTGGGAGGAGCAGAGGCTATACCAAAGCAATGCCATGTGTTGGGAATAACCCAATTGTTACGGAATCATATTATTTTATAGAGTGGCTGGGACAGCCCAGCATGATGGGCAGGGTATAAATAATAAAATTATCATTATTATTATTGCATGCAAACTGCGTTGGGGGCCACTCTGTATTGGGATAGAAAGCAGATATAGGGTTAATCAGTTGCTCATGCCATTTGTGCTTTTCTGCTGGAACCAAAAACTCCTATTGCACATTTGCCTTCCCTTTCTACTTCATAATACTTGGTCAAGAGAAAGTGAGAGTGGCTGGGTTTCCCCCCTGAACTGTGCTACAGTGACCGTGTGAGGCATACTGTGGAATTTAGTTCTCTACATGGCAATCAGGTTGACTCTGAGAGGTAAACAAACAGACAGTGGAACCTGGCGCAGACAAAAAACGGAAACTGCAAGCTATTGTTTCCTCCAGTCACTCAATAAGAGCGCCTGTAAAATAAGAGGCAGGGTTGAGGCCAGCAGTATGGACAAATTGTTTTGAACAGTGATTCATTCACAAGGCCATTTTGAATGTATGTGTAAGCTTCCGCATGAAAATCCATCGGTCATAAGTGCAACTGCTTAAGTGACGCTAAATTCAAATGTAAGCATTTTAAAACTTTGTTCGCTTTCCCCCTACTGTTTCCTGGAGAGGGAAGGTGGCAGGCAGAAGACATTTGACTTTCCGCCTACACCTCCTTAAAGCAAAGGATTCTCTTTCATGGGGCAATATACGCTGGTGATAAGTCTTCAGCCGTTGAAAGCAGCTCGCCCATGCTGACGTGTCAGCTCATTATTACGATTTCTGTAAGTCTCTTTATCCCATTCTCTGTCTCTAGTGAGTCATCTTCTACATGGCTATTACAAGTTCAATGCATCTCAGTCAGTTACTGCTTTGTACTTTATGCACTCTCCAATCATAGTGCATGACAAACTTGTGAAGATGCGCCATTTCTTTTCATAGATACTTGCTGATAGCAGTTTTCCTAGAAGCAACGGAGAATTTTAGAGGAAATACTATAGAGATACTGAGTGATATTTAATGCTATTCATACTCAGAATATTATAGACCCATTGACTACACTTGAGTCCATTGATTTCAATGGGTTTACTCTTATGTATGACTTAATTGGATATTACTCACTGGATTCCTTATTTGCAAATTTGACTTCTTTTCTACCCTTTTCTTCCATGGTACCAAAAGATGCCACGATTTAATAAGTTTCTGCTGTCATGGTTCTGTGTAGGTTATCACTCAGTGGTTATTCATTTTAAATGAAAACCTTTTATGAAAAGAAAACCGATAGTGCTCTTTTAAACTGTTGTCTTCTTTGACAAAACTATTATTCCTTATCAGAGCTTCCTTTCCTTCATTCATTCTTTCTGAGGCACTCACTCACACTAAGTATTTACAAGACATCACTGTCTGTATTCAGTTTGTTCATGAAAAAAGGGGCATTGGTGACCTTACTTTACAAAGCATGAACCTTGCACATATATATATATGCAAAATGTTGTAGTCTTCTGAAGATCAATATCTTTGTGTCTGTAGGAACATTCAGTATCCGTCATACTGAGGCTGCAATCTGAAACATTAGGGGTTTTCACCCATTTTGGACCAGGGGGTACATTTTGGATTTTAACATAGCGCATACCATCCAACATTTCTCTGTTGAAAATAGGGAAGTCCCATTCCATAATGATAATTTTGCTATTTATACCCCACACATTTTACTGGGTTGCCCCAGCCACTCCGGGCAGCTTTCAACATATATAAAAACATAATAAAACATTAAACATATAAAAAACCCCAAACACCTTACCTGTACAGGATTGCCTTCAGACGGCTCGGGGGTTGGATAACTCCATACCCTCCAACATTTCTCCAATGAAAATAGGGACATCCTAAAGAAAAGTGGGACATTCTAGGATCAAATCAGAAACCGGGACAGCTTTTCTAAATTAGGGATGTCCCTGGAAAATAGGGACACTTGGAGGGTCTGCATAGCGCCAAAGGTGACAGTCACAAAATGACTGCCATGGGAGGCATGGCATAACACAAAAGTAGAGAGGGTACAGTCATTGCTGCCACTCACACTCATATCCAGCTGGTCCTGATTGTGAAGATACAGCTGTTAAAGACACAAGATCCTTGTATTCCCCAATGCCAGTTCTAAACCAAAACCTAAGCAACCGTCCCCGTACCCACTTACCAGGGAGTAAGTACCATTAAAAACATTAAAAGTGTAGTTGCATTTCAGATTTGGGGCATAGGAGGAAACCCACAGCCCAAGCCACAGCCCAGGCTAACTCTTGTTAAGGAACTAGTCCTCAAAATGTCTGCACCAGCCTCAAGTCTTCACTCTGCCACACAAATCAACCCAAAGATAACTGAGATGACGGTATATTTAACTTTTTAAACCTTTTAACCCAATGACTTTGTACAAAACTGCGGAGAGTTCTGAATAAACAATAATAAAACAATTGGCTGCCACATGTAATCTTTTTCTGCTTAAGATGTTTTCTGTCCCTTTATAATAAAGCTCACAAGCCTGGGTAACAAAAGGGGGAAAAAAGATTTAATACGTTGAGTGCAATCAACCATCACAAAAGTAATATGCTTCAGAAATCTTCAAGTGAGATCTTCCCACAAAAATACAAAACTTTCATTATAAAACTGGAAACGCTCTTGTGTTTGCTAGGTCTGCCACATTATTAAATGCTTGTGATTGTTTGTGACAAAGGTTATCACCAGGAACTCCAATGCAGATTTGCAGTGGAATTAACCATATCTGACAACAACTTACCAACATGGGAGGAACCAGGCCCATGCAGAGGTAGGGAAGCTTGGGTACACTTGCCAGAGGCCTCAGAAGGCTAAACTGGCCAGCCCCCCGCCCCCCGCCAAGGACCGGCTGGTTTTTGTTTGAGTTTGTACCTTCATTCTAACAAGACTCCCATCCCAACTCCCGAACATCAGACAAGCTGTGGACAGGCCTGTTAATCATCTTTTAGAGGATCTGTGGTATGATGATGATGATGTACTCACAGAATGAACCTTGATGTGTTGGGATTGGGCCGGGAGTCTGCATATCTTACCTTCTAGACAAAAGATGTAGACCTATGTTTGGGAAGCCCTGCTCTAGCCATAAAAAAAAAGAGTCAAAAGCTTTTTAAATATATCTCAAGATCTTTGGAACTCACTTTTCGTGCCAAATGTCAGATTTGTGCTCAATAATATCAGCTGCTATAAACAGGAAATAAACACAGGTGACTAACTGAATTAGTACCAAAAAAATAAAATAATAAATCACCCCACTGCTTTATCACGCTGATATACTGCTTTCCAAAGTAGAGACAGAACATATTTAGCACGTTGGCTCCATTGTACGCAGGCTTAAGACTGCAAGAATTCTGGCATATCTGACTGCTTAGAAAGCGGCTTGATAGATTGTCTCAAAGTGGCTTTGCATGTTGACACTGAGCGAGACTCTGTGGCTGCATTTCCAAAATTACCGGACCTGGCAGATACTCAAACCAATTTAGTTCAGGATGGCGTAGCAATTCCTTTTCTTTCAGATCCATGATTGCTATTCTTTGAAACAATTGGAACCAAAAATACAGGCTACAAAGTCCAGCATGCGTTGGACACTGCACATATTATTTGGAAACAAAAGTCATTAGGTGGCTGCCAGTTGCTCGTTGAATGTAAACAATGCAAAATAAAAGCCAAAGCAGTAGAAGCTAAAAAGAGCTACTTTTTCAATCTTTCACCAAAAATGTAAAGTGTCACTCCAAACTGTGGTCCAGCAGCTGGAAGATTTTGCTCTAATCTTATTTTCCTATTTGAAGTGCACACTTTTGCAAATACATTCTTTAATCATATTCATTATAAATGTGAAAGCTGCACTTGACATTTCCACTTCACTAAGCCAATGCTTAGTGCCAATGCAGACAAATTGAAAAGCTTCGTTACATCCCCCTTGTCTCAAGAGGGCTGTCGCGGGAACAGCAAACACAATTTGATTCACAGGAATGCTAATTGTGAAAATAACAGTTGTTGGGCTTTTGGTTGTTGTTGTTTTAAACAAAACCCAACACCACCAGCATTTAAACGCAATGAATAAAATTTTCATCTTGTACATTATTCTACAGAAACCCCACAAATTTTCAAGTTTTGCATCAGGCAACCTACTCACATCAAGAAGCAAAATATCCATGTATATAACTCTGGAAGATTCTGGCATGATTTCATAAACTGCTAATATTTCCTATTCTACCCCCAGACCAGGGTCTTAGCAAAGGAAGGTTTCAGGGCTGGTGTCAGGATCAGGTCAGCAAAAACTGACATGGGGTCAGGGAAGTTAACTATTTTTATTCAAAGAAACAAAACAGCTCAGGAGGCCAGGCCTAGTGAACACAGCAACTCTTCCTGATAGATCTTACCCCAATGAAGCAGTTGCAAGGGCTGAAGCTCTCCGCCTTCCCACAGCTGCCTAAGTCTCCTCCTCACCAAGCAATCTGAGGCTCCTTCGTTTTGCCTTTCTTTGCTCCACCCTCTTCATACCTCTTCGGGTTCTGGGAGATGGAGGGGAAGAGAGCTGCCCATCACAGGAGGGAGAAGCAGCCTGACTCATCACTTGCTCTTGGCACCCATCCTCACCCACCTCCACTTCTGCCTCTGATTATGGATTGCTCTCTGCTATCGCTTCTTCCCGCTGACTAAACCCCGCTGCCTCTTCCAGTGCCAACACCTCCTCCCAGTCTGCTCCCTCTGACCACTCATCACCGTCCCATCACCAATCTTCTGGCTAAGAGCCTTCTTCCTTTGGCTGGCACCTCCCACCACTGCTTTGCATTTTAAAAAATTAAAAAGTAAGCTGTGGGGTTGCGAAACTAGCAAGGGACACAGAGTTGTGTGTTGTAGTTGTTGTTGTTGCAATCAGGCTGTCCTGAGAGACATTGGAGTGTGCCTTCGAGAACGGGGAGTCAAACCACTGTGTTAGCAGCATAGGCATGATCTCCCTGGGATCCTGAGCTGCTCAGACAACAGATGTGGTTGGCCTCACAGATGTGGTTCAAAGGAAAGCAGAACTATACATTTAGCTCCAGCTTGGCTACAGGAGTCGTGAGGACGTGTACAATGTACCATCCAACTGTCTTAGGGACTCCACTCTGGATTTGTTTAGGGTTTACTCTTAAGCCTTTTATTTTCCTGAAGATACAAGGCAGCAGAGGTTTAGGATCACAATTTTTCCTTCTCCTAGATGACGAACCCCATCTGCTCCTCACTTATCCCCTCCCTCCCTCTTTCTCTATAATCTGAGCTAACAGGGAGAAAGCAAGTGGTCAGATGATATGTTAATATAATGAAAGTAATTTACAGTTTCCATGTTCCACCAAATAAAAAAAGGTCCCAGGAACCATCAAAGCAATTACTGTTGTTGGGTTTCTTGGCCACACATTTAATGGTATTTGTTTGTTTGGATGTCACTACAAGCATCTACCATGTATTGCATAGAACTATGCAATGCATAGTAGATATTTCCGGCTGTCAACCTAAAAATCAACATTTCCCTTTGCGCTCATACTGGAGCTGATTACAGGTTATATAAATGCAAGTTTTATCATGACAGCAGAGCAGAACTGATGCTGCATACTAATTTATTCATTAAAGTGTAAATGAGTAAATTATGATTGGGAGTGGGCGCACGGTTTGCTCCCACTATTGCTGTAAGCGACACATGTACAACCCAGGCTTGATGTCTCCTGAAAGGGTGGACCCTTTAGTGCAGTTTGACTTGCCTTCACTGGAGCACTGAAAAAGCATCAGAAGCATCGGAGGGTTTGTTAGAAACGAGCCTGCTAAGTGAATAAGCCAGTGGGGCACCCTTCTCTGATTTGCATGGACTGTGATTCTTATAGGAATAGAATGTACCATATAGGAAATGTAGAATGTCAAACAGACTTTTGGGGTATTTCATAGAGGGTTTTGCTGATGTTGTTATTAACCCAATTGTCTGAGATGTTTTAAATTGTTTTCAGTTGTTTTTGACTTGTGTGATATATATTTTTTTAATTCAGGAGTTTTGTTTCTGCATTGAAAGATACAGGATGTGCCTTGGAAGAGAGGAGCTGGGGAAGAACAGGGAACCTTCCCAATTGCAGTGGTTGAGGGTAGGGGAAGGCATGGGAGGTAGGGCACATAGCATAGACAGTTAGTGACTTTGCTAGTTCCTCCTCCCACCTGGGGAATTGTGGTTGTCCTGTCAGCCAGCCCTTGGGTCTACAGCTGCTATTGCTGAATGCCATGTTGGCTGTGAATAGGACCTCCCTCATCCATGATCTGATTATGGATCAGGAGGCTGATCTGGTCTATATCAATGAGACCTGGGTGGGTGAGCAGACTGGAGTTCCCAGTAGTGATGTATGGAAGTGAGAGCTGGACCATAAAGAAGGCTGATCGTCGAAGAATAGATGCTTTTGAATTATGGTGCTGGAGGAGACTCTTGAGAGTCCCATGGACTGCAAGAAGATCAAACCTATCCATTCTTAAGGAAATCAGCCCTGAGTGCTCACTGGAAGGACAGATCCTGAAGCTGAGGCTCCAATACTTAGGCCACCTCACGAGAAGAGAAGACTCCCTGGAAAAGACCCTGATGTTGGGAAAGATGGAGGGCACAAGGAGAAGGGGACGACAGAGGACGAGATGGTTGGACAGTGTTCTCAAAGCTACCAGCATGAGTTTGACCAAACTGCAGGAGGCAGTGGAAGACAGGAATGCCTGGCGTACTCTGGTCCATGGGGTCACGAAGAGTCAGATATGACTAAATGACTAAACAAGAACAAGTCTTCTCCTTATGAGGAGATGCATTTGAACTTTGCATATGTAGCAACCTAGCCAATATATGCACTGCAGCCCATCTGTAGAATAACCACAGTGGGTAATATGGGCATGCCACAGGCTGGGTTCTTTTAAACAATTCATTTGTGCAAAGGTCAAATTATATCTCCGTTTTCAAATAAAAAAATATTTTAATATCAGAAAGGTACTTTACATGAAAATCAAATGTCAGGTAATGCTTTATAATTTTCAAGCATCAAAAGCTAATTTCTAAACATATTTTCAGGTGAGGTGATGAAAGATTGCTGGGTATCTTAATTGAAGTCAGAGCACTATCAGGTTGAGACATTTCCAAGTCCTTTAAATCAATTTCCCATTGTAAGTGCTAAATGTTGATGTATCAAAGGTAGTGAGACTGAACAGGAAGGCTGTGATCCTGGGAAGAGCCTACTGATATTTATATGTAAGCCTCATTGATTTCAGCTGAACTTATGTGTGATTCATTGTGTGTAGGATCACTGGCTGCTGCTTCTGGAGGGCATGTTTTGAAGGAACTATGCTTGCTTGACCCATTTTCTTCAGAACAGCATGCAGCAGGAAATTATTTTTGATATAGTGTATTGCAAGCAAAGAGAACTGGGAATTTAGTGATCTTATAGACAGAACTGAGTAGCAACTAGATTTTATGCTTATGTTGTTTTTAATGGAAAACAGCAGACCCTCTGCAAGTTTTCCTATTTTCCAAGGACAGTCCTGGATTTACAGAAGCCATCCCAGTTTCAGATTTGATCCTGGAATGTCCCTCTTTTCCTTAGGATGTCCCTATTTGCATTGGAGAAATGTTGGAGGGTATGGAGTTATGCAACCCCCAAGGCAGCCCTGAATAGGGAATTTTTTTAAAAAAAAGTTTAATGTTTTATTATGCTTTTATATATGTTGGAAACCACCCAGAGTGTCTGGGGCAACCCAGTCAGGTGGGTGGGGTATAAATAATAAAATTATTGTTATTAGGGAATAGGAGGTTCCCATTTTCATCAGAGAAATGTTGGAGAGTATGAGTTTGTGCTGTCCATGTATTTTTATTGGCCAGCAGGGTCAGACAAACTGAGCATAGTTGACTGGGTGGTGACTGGGGGTTAGAGGACAGGGTTGTTTGGGTCGCAGGGCCTGCCTTAGATCCTAAGCTAGCCCACTGCCGGCCAGTAAGGTAGAGGGTACTGCCTTATTGCCAGTTTTGAAGTAAGATTCATCTGCCAATCTGGTCATCTGATATACATGGAATGTGGTGGTGCATAGGCAGTATCTTGTGCTTTGCCTCAGGCAGCAAAATGTATTGAGCTCACTCTGTTTGCCTGGAAGAAGTAGTGGTGCTTGGGGCCAGAATCCAGTTTGCATTAAGTGCCAAATTAAGTTGGCTGGCCTTGTCTACTATGCACCTTGGATTGGGGAGGGGCCACCATCTGCTGCTTTGCCCAGGCAACAAAATGTCTTGGGCAGGTCTGAACTGTAGAGTTTGCAGCATCACATCATGCTTTCTTTTCTGACACCAGACACCCCATTTTGCTCAACCTCCCGTCTGGAGAATTTGCAAGTTTGTTCACAACTTTGCGACATATTGGTTGGTCTTAATCAAAAAGCATCACCCTATTGTGGACTTCTGTATCTCTCCACCCCACGAACCAATACGAGTACCTTCACTTTTGCTGCTTAATGCAGCAACAGGGCACTTGGCACCCACCCACACACAGGAAGCACTCAAGTTCCATGGTTGCAGAATTTTATTGAACCACTGAGCCTCTTGGGCTTGTCAATCAGAAGGTTGACGGTTCGAATCCGCACAACGGGGTGAGCTCCTGTTGCTCTGTCCCAGCTCCTGCCTACCTAGCAGTTCGAAAGCACACCGGTGCAAGTAGATAAATAGGTACCACTGTGGCGGGAAGGTAAACAGCATTTCCGTGTGCTCTGGTTTCCATCACGGTGTCCCATTGCACCAGAAGCGGTTTAGTCATGCTGGCCATATGACACGGAAGGCTGTCTGTGGACAAATGCCGGCTCCCTCGGCCTGAAAGCGAGATGTGCACTTCCACCCCATAGTTGCCTTTGACTGGACTAAACTATTCAGGGGTCCTTTACCTTTTTTTTACCTTAATTATCTTTCATATAGCTTCCGTGTAGTAACTATCTTTCAGCCTACATCAGTGAACTAGGACAGCTACATATGACATGCATGCTGTATAGGGGGGGAGTATAAAGTGAATTTGCTTGTTCTGGAAAGAACAGAGTGGGAAGCTCTAATAATTATTAGAATACTGCGTGAATGTTTGCATTTAAAAGTATGCATTCTGTTCAATTAAGGTAGAGAATTTTAACTAGACGACTGGAATTATGAAAAGTGCTTTCCCTCTTTTCATCAAAAGCAGATAAAGGTACATTCCTTGAAAATGACCTTCTTTTCATTGGCAATGCAAACATTCTGCAGCAAACATCTGCAGTGCAGTTGAGAAACCCCTACTATTGATCCTGACCTTGGCATAGAAGGACCTCTTTTTCCGCAGCTGAAAGGCAATTTGAGTATTTGCGCTTACTTACTTTAGAGCTTTCCCCCAGGGAAGCTCTAGTCTATCAATAGGATCTGCAGCTTTCTACATTGTGGAACAGGGTCAGCAGTGGCAAAATTTAGCTCTGTCTCTAGCTGGCTGGATTGTTATAGAAACAGTGAAGTTGGCCACAAATACTCAAGCACACAACCAAATTGTGAGGATTTGATTTGTGCCAGGGTTAAAGCAAAATAATACCCAAAGCAGTCGCAGTGCAGTCCTAACCAGGTCCACTCAGAAGTAAGTCCTACTGAATTCATTGTGGCTTGCTCCCAGGTGACTGGGTTTAGGATTGCTCCCTAAGTTATGTAAAATTTTGGACCAAGCCTGGAAGCGGCTTCTATCCATCTACATATAGAATAAATAGCTCTTCTATCATCTTATTGGGCAGTTCCATTTATCTAGACTATGCTGTATGAAGGCTGCAATCCTTAGCATTCTTGCCTGGAAGTAAGCCCAATTGAACATAGAGAGCATGCTGTACTGTAAATCAATTAACATGAATTGGTTTTCTGTAGGTTATGTGAATAGATTTATGTAAACAGTATTACTAGATATTTATAATGAAATATTAGTTTGTATGCAAACAAGTCCTGGGCCAAAAGGATACAGTTTTTGGTGCGGAGAGGTGGGGTGTGTTTTTTTTGGGGGGGAGGGGGAGGATTTGAAGTGTATCTGTGATATAGGACAGCGGTACCTCCAGTTACAAACTTAATTCGTTCTGGAGGTCCGTTCTTAACCTGAAACTGTTCTTAACTAGAGGCTTGCTTTCACAAATGGGGCCTCTTGCTGCCTCTTGCTGCTGCTGCGCCGCCAGCACACGATTTCCGTTCTCATCCTGGGGCAGAGTTCTCAACTCGAGGTAACTCTTCCAGGTTAGTGGAGTTTGTAACCTGACGTGTTTGTAACCTGAGGCGTTTGTAACTCGAGGTACCACCGTAATAATTTTTGAAGTCTACAAGCTTCAGAAAGTTACTTTAATCTAATGTGCTCTTGGTATATTACATTAGAAACAATATAAATAGCCAATGTGTTCCTTTACACTTCTAAAGTATTATCCATATATGGTGAAATCCAAGAATAAAATTAACCTATTCGTTCAGAGGATGATGGGGTTACTATTCATTTTGATCCATTAATATATACCAGTAATCTACTGTTATTTAATTTCATACATAGTTGTTGCAGCAATAGTATGCTATGTGAGGCATTAGAGATAATTGTCTGTCCTGTCATCAGCTAAATGGGGAAACCGGAGTGGTGCTATATTAAAACGGATAAGCTACATCAGAGTTTTTTAAAAAAAGGAAGTGAAAGATGTAATAACTTCTTAACTTTATCCAAATGTGATACTTTATTTATTTGCCACCAAAAGAAAGGCTGCAGTTCTATTTATGTGATAAAAAACATTTAACTTTTTTTTTTTTTTTTTTGCAATGATATCACTATCTTTAACAGATATATAACCATGAAATGGAAGCAGAGGTAAATTCAAGAAGAAAAGGTCAGATTGATGAGATGTTCAATTGTAACAAAATCTAGGTAGATAAGAGGGAGAAGTGAGGATGTGTAAGAAAACTGTAAAGGAAGACAACTCTAGTGAACAGACAAGGGCAGTATCAAAAAAAGAAGCAGCAGCCAGTTGAGAAAAAGATGTATAAATCAATGTCTAAATGAAGACCTGTTGCTATTAAAACATATGTGTCTGGAAGAGCCTCTGGTTAGTCATGGCCTCTGTGTTTGATATTCTGTGCAGTGAATTTTGATTACAGTTCCCCTCTAGAGTTACTAAAAAGATGGGTGAGGTCAAGGAGTTGTTCTCTCTAAGGAGAGAATTATTACTGGGGCTTAGAGGGAAGTTTTAAATCTGCCAGGATTTTTTCTTTTCTTTTCTTTCAGACACTTTGCTATAAATTGGTCTTAAACCAACTCTGTATTCCTTGTGTGTTTGACTTCTGCCAGGTCTCTTAGCGGCAGCTGCAGTCTTCCCAGAATCGGTATATTATGAAGAAACAGATGACCTACACAGTGTATAACGTATAAGCTTTAAACCAAGACATTCTTCCCACCTTGTATTTTCCTCCCATTTCCCATTGCTCTGTCAACAGCAGCCTTGGGGTTTCTAAGAAAATGCCCTAAATCCCAAAGTCTAATAAAATGTCCTAAATCTTATTAATGCTAAGTGGTCTTCAGTGTTCTTGTCACCAGCTCTGAGCCTTCTCTCCTTCATTCCCCCCATTCTTGCCCAAATGGGACATCTTACATCTCACCACTCTGCATTCTCATTTCAGGAGTAGCCAACGCTCATCTATAGGTCATGATTCCTTCCTACACACACTTTTATCCTGTGGCGACTGGCCCTCTTTCAGGCTAGTAGAGCAGAAGCAGGAAGACCAAGAGAGGGAAGAGCTAATGTCAAGCAGAGCAGACAAATCCTGGTTTGGTCCCCATCCTCCCTTCCTGCTGAGTTCTACAAGGGACAATGCTGAGACTAAGGTGGAGGAATGCGTGTTAGCAGAAGGGGTGGAATGGGTGTTAATAGAAAGCAAGCAGTTGGGAGCTAGCTGAAGGTGGAGTGTGGTTGGTACCATTTACCCTAAGAGACCAGCCTCCACTACCTCCCTCCCTCTTTCTCTGCCCTTCCCAGAAATTAAAAGAGAAGCCAAGGGAGGAAAGTATTAACAGCACCAGACAGGGATAAAGAGGATAAGTAGTACCTTTGCAGCATTGCCATTGTGGATGTTGTGTAAAAAGGTCCTACTGTTCCCAGGCTTCCCCAGCATTTTCATGCTCCTGTATCCTTTTCTGTTTTTAATGTTGCAACCATTTTGTGTTGCCCCCCCCCCACAGCCATTGTGTTGTGTTATGCCCATAGCTGTCAACTTAAAGATTTGAAAATAAGGGACCAGCAGCCTCGAAAATAAGGGATCAGCAGCCAAAATAAGGGATTTAAGTCAACCAGCAGCCAAACGAAGCCTCAAGTGGTGGTTCCCACAGCACAGCAACCTGGCAAAGGTGATGCAGCAAGGAAAACCACCGTCACCTCTCCGCTGGGAAGCGCTGAGCAAAGGCGAGTGAGTCCCCAGGCAATGCGGCCGATTTGATCGGCACAAGGCATGCAAGCTCCACCCCCCAGTCGTTCTTAGACTCCTTATTGGGTGAGCAATGCAGCCAAGCAACACAGTTGGAACCTCCCTCCTCCCTGGCTGGCAGGGAGGGAGGGAGAGAGAGGAGCTGCTTCCTTTGAAACCTGGGAAATTTAAGGGACATAATCAATAAGGGACAGCAGCGGGACACGGCGCTGGGATAAGGGAGTTTCCCGCCAAATAAGGGACGGTTGACAGCTATGGTTATGCCACACACCCCACAACAGCCATTTTGTGACTGGCACCCCTGGGACTTTCTCAAATCCCCAGATGTGCCCACTGGCCCAAATATGGTTATAGTGTTCCTGATTACAGCATATTTGAATGTGTCATTTATAGGGGTTTAAGCATTCCATTGTAATTGCCTTAGTAATGTAGCTGAACTGCAGGATATAAACCCAAACAGTAAAAAAAAAAAAAAGTGTTATTGCTATTCTAACTGGAAAGGTGGTGATCTTCCTCTCTGAGTTTTTTCCCTCTGTGTGTAATCTATGGATCATCAATATTTGGGTCAGTGCTTTAGAGTGCACGGGCTCTACCATGCACCGTCACTGTCAATTGTATAAACTACTGTCACCTTTTCATCGATTGCTACACACTCTGAAATGTTTGCTGCTACTAGCAACTATTGGACAAAATAAAATGGGAGAAATTAACCTACCATGGCGGCTGAGTTGAGAATTGAGGGGAAAGTTGCCCCCTGTATTCAGTTACTTCAGTCTGGCCCTAGATGGGGGGCGGGGGGAGAGAGAGAGAGAGAGCAGCAAACAACTTTGCTTTTCATTCAGTTTCATTCTTCCTTTTTTGTTGTGGGCATAAATGAGGCCAGCGTATGAGCTGAGAGAGGTTTGTCACCATGTAGCAGAAAGCTGTAAGAGGAAGTAATTTTATTGCAGCTGGAATAGAAATAAAGGTTATTGCCCTGCAGTACTGGGTGCTACTAATACCCATTTGTCTTGTTAGAGCTTTTATGTAGCTTTCTGACTTGCTGAATTCTGCGCTGTGCTTTGCAACTGTAAACTGCCTTTATTGAATTTATATACATAGGGAGAAGGATCAAATGTTGTGGCTCTTTGCTAACCTTCCTCTTGTATCATTTGTCATGATGGAAGGTGACGGATAAATCCCAGGTGGATACAGTCTCTAGCTCCTCCTGCAACATTGATTTGCAATTTATGGGTCCTGAGTGATCCAGCCATAGCTGTGGGCATTATTTGACATTCCCTGTAAAGCATCAGCATAGGAAGAAATTAGAAGAAAAATGTAAACTGCGGTCTAAAGCAAACAAACAAAAAACCCTTAACAGATCTTCTGAAATTCTGAAGTGAATATAGCTCCTTCGTCCCAAGCAAAATAAGTAAATTTTAAAAGAATCCGAATACAGTTGTACCTTGGTTGTCAAACGGAATCCGTTCAGTTTCCGGAAACATTCAACAACCAAGGCGAGGCTTCCGATTGGCTGCAGGAGCTTCCTGCACGCAATTGAAAGCAGCGTCGGACGTTCAGATTCCAAAGAACGTTTGCAAACCAGAACACTCACTTCCGGGCTTGTGATGTTCGGGAACCAAAACGTTTGAGTCGCAAGGCATTTTGGGATCCAAGGTATGACTGTACTAAAACTTAGCATCCTATTTTGAAGGCAGGATGGCAAAGTTATTTAAAGGAAGATACAGTAGATGCTCAGGTTGTGAACGTGATCTGTGCAGGAAGCACGTTCGCAACCCGCAGCTCCGCATCTGCGCATGTGCTGGTTGAGATTCGGCGCTTGTGCACATGTGCAAAGCATGATTTAGCACTTCTGCGCATGCGCAACCACCAAAACCCGGAAGTAACCCATTCCGGTACTTCTGGGTTCCAGCGGGTCCGTAACCCAAAGAAACGCAAACTGAAGCATCTGTAACCCGAGGTATGACTGTAATGACTTAACCATTTTGTAATTTTTCCTCTGCTGTGGTGTGTTTTGCTATTGTAATACTTCTATAGCCTGTGGTCACATGTATTTTTTCCACATTAAGCCTCAAGTTTGCAACTGTCAACCTCCCAAAAGGAAATGTTGCAAAGGGCATTCTCTTCTTCTGAAGAGCATGTGTCAGAAACTCTTCACATGCATAGATATAATCTGTGCTTAACTTGGGAGATAGTCTACTGCAAGATGTGATGATGGCTGTTCCTTGAAAAGGGAACAGAGAAATTCATGGCAGATCCTAAAAGTGGCTATTCACTCTGGTAGCTAAATGAAACCTCCATGTACAGAGGCACTGTATAGCCTAACACTAAGTTCTGGGGGCAGGCTACAATGGGAAAACTAGCAAATTTATGCCTGGCTTTAATGAGTCTCCGGGGGTTTCTGGTCACTGTTGGCACTGAACTAGATGAACCTTTCTCTTAACCAATAAGGCAAACTGATCACACTTAGTTTTCTGGATTTTGATATACATGAACAAGAGTTCATGAAATTGAAATGGAACTTATAGTGCCAAGAGAATGCCTTTGTTTTTCTCATCCTCAGAGTAAACCTGTTACCTACTTTTATAGGTTACCTAATTTAGAAGTTTCCATGCACTATCTTCCTTTATATACATAAAAATGTAAGGCTGTCATCACACAGTCCCCGTTGGAGAGTTTGTAGTGCCACATCATAATCCTGAATTTTTATGAGGGGGCTGGCAGGAGAGAGGCTCACTTGCGTACTTATTTTAGCAAATGGGACTGAGTCCAGGAGTTCATACAGTGTTTCCACTGACCAGCACACCTACTCAACATTCCTTCTTCAGCACTGGTATGGTGCTCTTTTGTTCAGCAGAGGCAGCACTGCTATGGCCAGAGGGATGCACTTTGTTTTTACTAGAACTCCAAGATAAAGCAATCAGAGCCAGGTGCAAAATAGTGGTTTGTAGAGGCACCAGCCTCTGAGGATGAAGGAACGTGGTGTCTTTGATCACAGGCTCAATACAACCATTGGTTTTCCAAGCTAGAACTGATGTCACAGAGCTGATACACTCCCCCCTCCCAAAAAAAAGCTTGCACAATTTCATCAACATGATTTAGCAAGGGCGGGGGGACCCTTTGTTGTTGCTCTTGTTCAACAATTAATAATAATAATAATAATAATAATAATAATAATAATAATAATTTTTATTTATACCCCGCCCTCCCCAGCCAAGGCTGGGCTCAGAGCGGCTTACAAGCAATAATAAAAACAAGTTAAATGATTACAACTTAAAAACAAAATTAAAAAATACAACATTAAAATATTGAAACATTAAAATATTAAAATGTAGCCTCATCGCAGAAGGAGAAGGAAAAGAAAAAATAAAGAGGGGGAGGGAATCAAATTGGCTCCAAGCCAAAGGCCAGGCGGAACAACTCTGTCTTACAGGCCCTGCGGAAAGAAATCAGATCCTGCAGGGCCCTGGTCTCGTGAGGCAGAGCGTTCCACCAGACCGGAGCCAGAGTTGAAAAGGCCCTGGCTCTGGTTGAAGCTAATCTAACTTCCTTAGGGCCCGGGACCACAAGGGTGTTGCTATTTATGGACCTTGAGGCTCTCCGTGGGGCATACCAGGAGAGGCGGTCCCATAGGTACGAGGGTCCTAGGCCGTGAAGGGCTTTAAAGGTCAAAAGCAGCACCTTAAATCTGATCCTGTACTCCACCGGGAGCCAGTGCAGCTTGAAAAGCACTGGGTGAATATGCTCCCATGGCAGAGACCCCGTGAGGAGTCTCGCTGCAGCATTCTGCACCCGCTGGAGTTTCTGGGACTGCTTCAAGGGCAGCCCCGCGTAGAGCGAATTACAGTAGTCAAGCCTGGAGATGACCATCGCATGGATCACTGTGGCCAGATCAGGGCGGGAAAGGTAAGGGACCAACTGCTTGATGCGGCGAAGGTGGAAAAATGTCGCCTTGGCTGTTGCTGTAACTTGCGCCTCCATGGAAAGGGAGGCATCAAGGATTACACCCAAACTCTTAACAGAAGGCAATGGCACTAATTGGGCCCCCGCAAGAGAAGGGAGTTGGTCCCTCATCCCCATGCCATCCCGACCCAGCCATAGGACCTCTGTCTTCGAAGGATTTAGTTTCAATCGGCTCCCACGAAACCATCCAGCCACAGCTTCCAAGCATCTGGTCAGTGTGTTCGGGGCCGAGTCAGTGTGGCCATCCATCAGTAGATAGAGCTGAGTGTCATCAGCATATTGGTGACAGCCCAGCCCAAAGCTCCGGATAATCTGGGCAAGGGGGCGCATAAAGATGTTAAAAAGCATTGGGGAGAGGATTGTGTCCTGCAGCACTCCACACACCAAGGAGTGGTGCGACGACATTTCCCTCCCTAGTGCCGCCCTCTGTCCCCGACCAGAGATAAAAGAGCACAGCCAGTTACGGGCTATGCCCTGTATCCCCACGTCTGCGAGGCGGTGGTCCAGAAGATCATGATCAACCATGTCAAAGGCTGCTGACAAATCTAAAAGGATCACCAGTCCTGACCCGCCTCGATCCAGCTGTCTACGGAGATCGTCTGTTAGGGCAGCCAGAGCCGTCTTGGTCCCAAAACCAGGACGGAAACTGGACTGAAATGTATCTAAAGCCGATGTTTCCTCCAGAAACCTACCAAGCTGTTCAGCAACCGCTCTCTCAATTACCTTACCCAGATATGGAAGATTTGAAACTGGGCGGTAATTGGATAGGTCTAAGGGATCTAATGAAGTTTTCTTTAAGAGTGGACATACCACTGCTTCCTTCAGTTCACCTGGGAATGTCCCCGTGTCAAGGGACAAATTGATAATTTCAACCAGGGGGGTCCGCGCAACATCTGGACACTCCCTAATCAGTCAAGACGGGCACGGATCAAGGAGGCAGGTGGTGGGCCTACTAACTTGGAGGAATCTATCCACATCAGCAGGGAGTATTCGATCGAAATGGTCCAACACTGGACCTGAAGTCAGTCGAGGGGCCTCCAGTTCAGTCACTGTATCTAAATTGGCAGGGAGGTCACGGCGGAGCAACAGGACTTTCTCCGCAAAAAAGCTCGTGAATGCCTCACAGCTGTGGGTCGAATTTGTGCTTAAATTTGGTTGTCCTCCTAAGGACGTTATTGATCTAATTATTCTAAAAAGTTGTGCCGGGCGAGAGCTAGCGGATGCAATGGAAGCTGCAAAGTAAGATTTCTTAGCAGGTTTCATAGCCATCTCATAGGCTTTCATAAGCGTCCTATAAGATGTTCTTGAGGCTCCGTCACGAGTCCGTCGCCATACTCGCTCTAGCCGTCTGAGATCCCGCTTCATTTTCCGGAGCTCCTCAGTAAACCAAGGGGCCCGGTTTCGACGGGGTTGCAGAGGGCGCTTAGGCGCAATTTCATCAATGGCTGCCAAGAGCCGGTTATTCCAGTCCTCAACAGGGTCATCTAATGAGTCGGCAGGAGGAGCAGGGTCCCGCAAGGCTTGTCGGAATCTATCAGGATCCATCAGTTTTCGCGGACGAGCCCAAATAGGTTCGCCACGTGAGCAGAATTGACGTCAGAATACTTCAGATCCCTCAGAAATCTACCAGTAGATCCCATTCTATCGCCTGCCTACCCACCCTTGCTATATAGAAAGCAATGTAATCTCTTTTTAGGAGGCTTACACGCTCTACATTCGATCTCTCTTATGCATATCAGCTGGTGTTTCTGATGAAATGGCATTCATTGTGAAGAGCAGCAATTCCAATCATAAATGGTTAAAAGGAAAGTACTATATGGGGAATTAAAGGGAAAGAATGGAAAAGGGAATTAGTAATATATCCTTTCAGCTCTATTACTCACAGGCAGTCTGGAACTATTACCATTTATGCCTTAGTTCTGTCTCCTGAATCATTACAATGAGTGGCAGTGCCAATATTTGTATTCTAGTGAGACACGCCAATGGCCTCCAGCAATGCATTGGGCCTTTCTTCATAATGCCATAGCTGTGAGGGATGCCATCTGCCACAGCAGGGGAAAGAGATGCCCTCTGGCCATAAATATATTTTTTTTCTCCTGCTGCTGTGTAGAATTTGCCTCCCCAAAAAGCTGACGTATTTTGATTCTCTGTTTGTCTATCTTCAGATAATGTAGTCATCTTTCTGTGACTGTAAAGAGTAATGATCCAGTCCTGCAAGTTGTGTGAATTTGGGGTTACACCAGGACTACAACTTCCATCATCCCTGACCATTAGCTATGCTGGCTGGGGCTGATGAGAGCTGGGGTCCTATAACGTTTGGAGAACCACAGGTTTCCCACCCCTGCCCTGTGTCGTCTTCTTCTTCTTCTTCTTCTTCTTCTGATGTCTTATTAAAATCAGATAGGAACTGCAGCAATGTATCTCTACTTTCCAACTTCTCCCACTCCCCCAAGTAGCATTCCTAGTCTTCCACATGAATTCAAGTGTTGGAAAAAAACACTCCATTCCGTTTTTCCTCTCCTGAAATTAGGTACCAGGTTTTCCACCTATCTCCCCTCAAACCAGTTTCCATTGCTTCTGCCACGTTTTGAGCATGATAATCACGCCATGACAAAGAAAATATTGGGAACTGGTGTTTATATTGTTAGAGTGCAACATTTCTAATATCTAAAATAAATAGCAGCCTCCTGACAAATGGGAGGCCCCATTTTATAGATTGGGAGCTGATGAAGAACACGTACCCACTTCACTCAAAACACAAAGCAACAGGGAAGCCATTTGATACCGAATCTGCAAGCTGTTCAAGAGAAATGGCAGACTGCCAAGAATCATAATGTTTTGCGGTGACACAAAGAAATCCACGTAAAGAACCACTAGACACAAATTGTTCCATTGTGGAGAAAACAGGTTCATTTCATGCAGTCTCCACACTGCTTGCTGTTCCTGTTAAGCAGACTCCTTGAATCCACAGCAAAGGGAGATCTTGAGCCAACATTTCCTAAAGTCCCAGGTCAGCTCTCTGTCCACCAAACCAAAGCCTCTCTAGTGATCGTGTGCTTCTAAACCCAGGCCCAAAGATGATGAAACACACTGCAGCAAATACTCCTAAGCAAAACTACTATGCATGGCATTTTTTTAAAAAAAAAGTAAAATGAGGCAATTTAATATATATATTTTAAATTTTATTCCTCCATGTTTTAAAATTGCCTTAATTAGTGTATTTTGTTTGCTGCTTATAAGTTGTGCATAGCATAACCCTTTGTTTATAGAATCAAAGCCCACACTGTAGCTTAAAAGAAAAGGACTATGGTTGCAGGCTCATTCTGTGGACTAAGAGAAAGAAAAGCAGATGGTACAAAGGAGTAAGATCTTTCAAGAAGTCTCTTCATGTGCTTGGGAGAATTGTGTTAGCATAAATCTTAATTCCCCCCCCCCCCTCTTGTTTCAGGCATTATATCTGTCTGTCTCTGCCACAGGTTTTGAATTCAGAGCTGCCTCCTGTTCAAATTGAAAGATGCAGTTCAGCAGTTTGTATACAAATTTCCCCGTAATTATTCCAAGACCAAATACATTCTAGAATGGCAGTGTTACCATAGATACAAATAACCCCAGTGCTTTAAAGTAGAAAGAGCAGGAATCACCCAGCTAGAAGAAGGCACTCCCCAAAAGGATTTGTTTTAATATTTCTCAGAGCATGTGAAAGTCATATTTGCCCTTGGTTTCATCAGCCATTATCATTCATATTACATTAAATAATTGGGTTGTGTCTGCCTCCTTCCCATTGCCTTTGCAGACATCTGATTAATCTCTCACTACACATACATGGCTGACCTTCTCTATGCCTTGATCTTTTAGCAAGGAGCAAATGCAATGCTTGTTCCTCCCTCCCTCCCAATAAACACTTTGCCATATTCAGTCTGGTCACATGCAGGTATATTCCATTCATTTTTTTAAAGCCCTCAAGCAACTCTCATGGCAGACTTGAGCACCATAACAGTGCCACATGCACCCCTGCTTCCCCAAACAGTGAGGCGTTCCAGGACAGTGCTGCGCTGTCCAGTTTCCTTTGGATAAGAGAGCACAGGGGAATGATGGTGTCATTGCTTCATTTTTACTAACACACAAGTGGAGCCTAAGGGAAGGCAAGCAAGCTCTTCTACAAGGCAACAGACTGAGCACCCTGCATCAGATCCCTAGAAAAAGAGGGAGACATCCTGGACCCCAAGGTGCTTCAGCTTCCTCCAACATATATCCAGTAGTGGTCAGCAAGAGTGGGGTGGTGGCACTCAGCTGACCTCCAGTCGCCTGTGTTGCTGCTGCATACTGGGTTGGAGAAGCAAGGTGGCATGAGGTCAGTACAGTGCAAATGCACCTGCAGGAGTGCCAGACTGACTCTGCCAGCGTGCTTGCACTGCACCAACCTTGCTGCCACCTCCCCCTCTCTGTCCTGCTATGCAACAGCAACCAGAGATCAGGTAGAGCCATATTGTCACCCAACTGCCCACTTCAATTCTTTCTCTCTGCCTTCTAAAATCCCAGTCATTGTTTCTCCCACACAATCCTGAGGAGATTGCCTATTTAAGGAACACCCGCAGCTATTAAAACATTAAAGTTTGTATGTTTCGCACACCTAAGTCCTACCCAGAATTCCTTTTTTGCAACCACAGCATGACAAGATCATTCACAGCAATCAGATAACGAACTCAAAACCTTCGTGAGAACCTGTGAACCCATAATTCCTGATTATTGGTCATTCTGGCTAGGGCTGATGGGAGTTGGGAGTCCAACAACTTCTGAAAGGCCACCGGTTCTTCACCGCTGTCATATATATCCAGAAATACAACCAGATTCTTAAAATTGAGGGGTGGCAATGTCTTCCCTTTATTTTCATTGTGGATGCTCTGACAAACTATTAGATTGGGAGCAGCCAGGAAGGGAGATTGTTTGAAAGTCTACCCCTCAGTACTCAGCTCAAATTCCTCTGTACTTGGAGAATCTTCTCAGTAACAGTAGTCCACCTCTGCCACAACTACAAAGGTGAGAGGGAGAGCTAAATGTGTCAGAATGTACATCCATGGACTCATTATGACATGCTTAAGATTTCAGATGGTAGTATAGCGGTAACTAATTTATAACAGCTACACCTCGGATTGCAGCTGAGGTCTTATTCAACAGCTATGGTACATTTCTTAAGGCTGGAGGAAGGGTGGCTGTTTTCCCAGCCCATAATAGAAAAAAACCTGTTACTGCTATTGGCAAGTCAAATTCAGAACATCATCCTACGATAGCTGTTACCTCGAGTTGTAAATGTTTATAACAACATCTTTAAACGAGCTTGAAAGTTTACAATATAGAATTTTGCAGAAGTTATCATAGCTTATAACTGTGCTAGCAGTCTATTCAAATGGATCTGTTTGTGTTTCTCTGTTACTGTATTTCTCATCTTCATGACAACATAAATCAAGTAAGCAATATGTGGAATAGAGGGAGGGAACAGGAAGGTTGAATAGAACAGAAGTAAGGAGGTCGTGGGTGGTTACAGAAAGTGAGAAGTTGCAGATTACTATAATAATAATAATAATAATAATAATAATAATAATAATAATAATAATTTTATTATTTATTTATTTATTTTTATCTCCTCCCCTCCCTCTCCCTCACATACCAAAGGTTCCTTTTTTTTTTTTTTTTGCAAATCTTGCTGTTGGTTTTACGTCTCTGTTTTCTCAGATGTGTGGCTTTGGCACACCCCTTCTGGCTTGCACAACTCTCAGAACAGCTCTGAGACCCTCTAGGGCACAACTGTCCTGGTGTGTCCTGGCCCTCCCCTGCCAAGGGAGGTACACATCTGATAGTTAAGACTTTATCAACAAGAAAAGCTCTTTAACAGCAGCTTCCAGGGTGCTCTGGATACACAAGCACACAGGCTTCTAGCCTCTAGGTAGCTGTCCATAGCTCTAGGTGCTGAAGAGCAAGTTGCAGCAACAGGGAGACTCCTTTCTGTGTAGTAGGATGGATTGCATGCTCACAACCTGAGATTTTTCCTGCATGGAAGTTGCTGGTGCTCTTCCCTCCTGGTCTAGGAGACAGTGGAGTGGAGGAAGCTAAGGATGCTACTGACCCATATGCCAGTTGAGCAGCCTCTTCTTCTGCCACATCTGGTATGCCTTTCTCTTTCTTGGACTGCCCTGACTCTCCCCTCCCCCCACTCCTGGCTCCTGCCTTGCAGGCAGCCTCAAACCCCATAAATCACTGGTCCCCTCTCCTGGGTCACTCTCCTGGTCACCTGCCTCTGCCACACACTATTCGGAGTCCTGCCACTTTCTACATTGTAGCTTCTGACAACCTCCATATGAGGGAGGGAGATATTGTGCATATGTGGCATATACAGCTAGGTATTTATGTCAAAACATGTGCATGCCAGTGGTGGTGTTGGTCTGATTATGTTGCATATTGTGTATTGAGCAAGCACAGGTTCCTTTTCCTGGTAGTGGTGGGGACGTGTAATAGGCCGTAGGACAAGAGAAAATGTAAGTTTTGTTTTTAATATACATATATACATAGTGTGGAATAGAAGGTATTATCTTTAAGGAGAAGGACCTCAGGTTTGGTTTTAGTACTTTAATTTCTAGAACAATTCCCAACAGTTCTTGGATAACTTAAAAGACGCACGACAAAATTAAATATGGGTTTATGATATGAAGTGACATGAGGCTGCCACTTTATAAAACTGGGTCTAGGTCTGGTCAGGACTTGGGATCAATATATATACTTCCTTGGGCTGTGTGATGGAAGAAAGGCAAGATATGGCTGTGGATGAATGAATGTTGCACTTAAATTTTGGGACGGTGAGGAACATATACCAGTTAGTAAAATAATTTTGACTGTAGCAGTATTATATAGTAGTAGCAGTAGTAATAGTAGCAGCAGTGGTAGTAGTAGTAGTAGCATATCCACGGAATATACATTTTTGTATTATATTTATGCTGATTTCTGTATTTATGACATCTTTCAAGTGATAATATAACTGGTTGCATGCCAAGTAGCAATTTATTCCTACCTATATCCATAATGTCAATATTTCACAGTGGTTCTCAAACTTTTTTCTCTGAGGGCCACACTTTCAGAATAAAAATTAGCCTGCACCACACTGAATTTTTTATATTGTTAAGAAATACATTGGATTGGATTGTCCTCAGTATCACTTGATGCTCTTCCTCTCATTTTGAAAATATATCTATCCTGATTCTGCAAATAAATAATACTTTTGATACTATACTACATCACACTGAAATGTTACTGTTTCTCTCTGATTGTCCTTGAAACTTCCCACCACTTTTCCTGCCACGCTACAACCTTTGAGAATCACCGCACTGGCAAGAAAGCAGATTAGCCAAAATAGGCACATTTACTCTTGAACATTTACTTAGTAAAATTACCCTGGGGTAGATGGGTTGCTGAAAGTTGCAAGCAGACCATTCAGTGTAATGCAGCAGATGCCTGAGTAAATCTCCTTGCAATTTTTTCCAAAATCAGTCAACAGAAAGTGTGTGTTGGGGTTGTGGTGCTGGGATACAGAGGGGTGTCTAACTGTTTCCCCCCACAATCCAGATCACACACCCCTGCTGTTAGCTGCACTACAGTAAATATACATGCTGGCATTTAGAGAGCTGTGTTCGCTGGATTGGGGTAAACAGGGGAATTGCAAGTCACAGCTCTGGCATTCTTGCAATTTAAAACTATTTCAATGAGTTACAGAATTGGAAGTAACTAACAGCACTCTACTCTTAGTGCGCATGTGTGTGTGTGAACTGAATTCTTTAAAGTATGTTTAAAGATGGCAAAAAGTGTCATGTTGCACATTGTGTTTCATCAAATCAGGATCAAGCTGTTCTGCTGGCCTTTCGGTGTTACCTTTTCTGACTTATTTTTCCTGCTAATACATGGCATTTGTCAATGGATTCGCCTTGCTCACTGGGGTATAGGCAAAATGCAGTTGCTTCTTCTGAAGGAAAACTGCACTGCATATAGGAATGCTTAAAAAAAAATCAAGAGGGAAACCTCTAAACTACCATTTTTTTTTTACATTTTGAATTTCCTTCCTATTGTTAGTGTCAGGTTAAAGTTAGTAAGAAAATTATTTTCTTTGCCACATTATTATACTGTATACAACACGGTGCTAACTGCTTTGCTTCTTTGAATATAATCCCTGGTTTCTAAAGAACCAGGGGAAAACATGCAAGCTGAGCTTTTAGAGTCAAGAATCATCTTGTGTAAATAAACATGTGTACCTAAGCTGACTGAACCTCTTGTGCCTTGTGATCTGTGAAAAGAGAATTTGGAAGACAGTGCTAAGGAACAGTGCCAGCCTCTTAGCAACTGGTTGCCATTCTTTTTCACAAGCTCTGGAGTGAGTGCCTGCTTCTACCTAAGAGAAAACTCAGTGATATCCTTTGGTCCTTTCTGTTCCTGTACCTATACTTTGATCATGCCCTCTGCTTCCTCGTTCCAGTTTGCAACTGCTTGCAAGATTTACAGCTGCAGGCATGTTAGCAGAAACAGTAAAGTCCTCCAATCCCACCTGGTTTTCATTCCCTAAAGGCCTAACCACACATTACATTAATGAAATGATTAGCAATTATATTATCATAAATGCCAGACATGGAGGTTTAAGCCTTCCGTAGCCTAATGGCAATCTTAGTCACAATTCTCCACCAACCCTTGACATGGCAATTAGCAGCAGTAAACAACAACACACCTCTCTTCGGTGCCAACGTCATACGGTGCAATTTTTGCCCAGAACATGTCTGAGGAGGGAAGGCTGAAAAACATGTGTGTTTGTTTGTTGCATTTCTACCATACTTTTTCCTCTAAGGAGTTAGAATCATAGAATCATAGAATCATAGAGTTGGAAGAGACCACAAGGGCCATCGAGTCCAACCCCCTGCCAAGCAGGAAACACCATCAGAGCACTCCTGACATATGGTTGTCAAGCCTCTGCTTAAAGACCTCCAAAGAAGGAGACTCCACCACACTCCTTGGCAGCAAATTCCACTGTCGAACAGCTCTTACTGTCAGGAAGTTCTTCCTAATGTTTAGGTGGAATCTTCTTTCTTGTAGTTTGGATCCATTGCTCCGTGTCCGCTTCTCTGGAGCAGCAGAAAACAACCTTTCTCCCTCCTCTATGTGACATCCTTTTATATATTTGAACATGGCTATCATATCACCCCTTAACCTCCTCTTCTCCAGGCTAAACATGCCCAGCTCCCTTAGCCGTTCCTCATAAGGCATCGTTTCCAGGCCTTTGACCATTTTGGTTGCCCTCCTCTGGACACGTTCCAGTTTGTCAGTGTCCTTCTTGAACTGTGGTGCCCAGAACTGGACACAGTACTCCAGGTGAGGTCTGACCAGAGCAGAATACAGTGGCACTATTACTTCCCTTGATCTAGATGCTATACTCCTATTGATGCAGCCCAGAATTGCATTGGCT
The DNA here is from genome assembly GCF_964270895.1 of Podarcis filfolensis. Taxonomy (NCBI): domain Eukaryota; kingdom Metazoa; phylum Chordata; class Lepidosauria; order Squamata; family Lacertidae; genus Podarcis; species Podarcis filfolensis. Next base: position 25,303,346 of record NC_139607.1, on the reverse strand, counting down.
TTTTTAGCTGCCGCGTCACACTGTTGGCTCATGTCAAGTTTGTGGTCAACCAAGACTCCTAGATCCTTTTCACATGTACTGCTCTCAAGCCAGGTGTCACCCATCTTGTATTTCATTCATTTAATTCATTTAGTTCATTTAATCCCTACAACAATCTTGTGAGGTAGGTTAGGCTGAGAGTGTGTGACTGGCCCAAGGTGAGCTTCATTGAAGAGGGGAGATTTGTACCCTGGTCTCCCAGGTCCTAGTGCAACACTCTAACCAGCACACCACACCAAAAGATGGTGTAACTGCCAATCATGTCATTAATGCAACATGCAACTCATATTCCACTCTGGGGTGGGGTGTTCTGAGCGAAACCTTCAACTTCAGTATAGTACGGCTGTCACTTCATTGCAAATTTCATTACTTGAGTGTGTCAAGTAATATTTGAGTACATAATAAACTAAGGGACCATATTTAATGTGCTCAAGTAAATACAAATTGAATGTTTCAGAGTGATTAGCACATGATTAACTAAGCTTGTGCTATTCAGCCTTTGTCCTTATCAAGAGCTTTCTGAACTTTCTGAAGGATGTGCTAAAGACCAATTAAACAAATTCTGAAAAAGCCACCTTGTGTGAATCTTGATAGCTCAGAAAGGGGGTATAAGAACTCACTGCAATTCAAGTAAAATATTAACCCATTTGCTTCATGTTTCATAAAGGACTATGTTATGCTTTTTAAGCAAACTGGAGAGGAATAGCTTGCTATTAGAAAAAAGAAAGGATGGCCTCCCCCACACCAACATTTCTGGTTGAACAGATGTTTTCAAGGATGGCAAAATACCCCTCTGCTCTTAGCACCTTTTAGTTTGCATTTTTAACCTCCTGGTCTGCTGCTTCACTGCCAATTGCCACATCTTAGGGCTTCTTCCTCAGCTACTCTGTGATCTCAGCTACAATCCCTCACACTAACCTCACTCACAATGGGGTGGCTAGAACGAATGCACCCCTTTTGCCAAAGCAAATAAACCAACACTCTCTGTACTGTTGTGCTACATGGACAGGTCCATTCCTTGGGCTGATTGCTCTGCTCTGGTAGTGAAATAGGTGTGTGCACCAGCTGCTAGAAACTCAAAGTGCTGGTGAGCAAATGAGGAACATTTTCCTTTCCCAGATGCAGGCCCTGAGATTTTAATTTTTGCAGTGCCAGAGCAGCAGTGACAGCTCATCTGGCGGCCTCTAGTAAAAAGGAAGCGAGAGAGAGAGAGAGAGAGATCCCACAGTGGCCACCTCATCTCATTGTAAGTATCCTGCCCTGCTCCGCCACTAGCCAGAGGGAATCAACTATTATTCTGAATTCAGTTTGGTGTGGAGAGGGTAATACTGTGCTTTTGAGAGGAGTCCTATTGTGATGATTGAACTGAATGGGGATAATAGGGGAATAGATATAGGCCATCTTGGCTTTGGGTCCTTGCAGGCCTTGCAGGCCTTTTCCCACCTGGCCTGGGAGGGTGGGGCCCTGACTGACTCCAGCTACAAAAGCTGAGGCTGCTGAACAGACTCTTGGGTTGGGGTATTGCTTAGTAGGATTTGTTGCAGGAGCCCGGGGTTGTTGCTGTTATTGATATTAATTTTTTTCATCTTTATTTTGTATCTTTATTATGATTTATGTGGAAATTGTTTGATTTAGTTGTGTACTTTTTGATGTTTTATTTATTGCTCATTGCTACCTTTGTTGTGTTTTGAATTTTGTGTTTTTTCATAGTTCATGAATTTTGTGTTTTTTCATGGTAGTTCATGAATTTTGTGTTTTTTCATGGTTTTCATTGAGCATGGTTTTAAATAAGGAAAGGCAGCATACAAATAAAATTACATATGTACAGGTAGCCCTCCCCCAGTTTACTTGCATTCAATATGCACATGACCGTGTAATACGTGTATCACACCGAACCTGGACGTGACCTGGAAACATCATAAAGACTAATCTGAAATATCACTAAAAGTCTAGGGTGGGGGCGGAACAGGGTGTTTGCTAGCTTTTTCAGTGGGTTTTAGTTATATGTGGCATGTGTGGTGCCCCAGAATGTAACCCCATCTAAATGGGGTAGCTTCCTGTATTTGAGCAAGGTAGATTATCTGAGTTGTAAATTAATGGAATTTAGATTCTCTGGAGTGGGTGAATATTAAAGAATTGTGTGGGGGGGGGAATTTTATTTCTAGCAATTATTTTTAAATTTACATGCAGAATTGTAAATTAGCATATGCAGATTAGTGCCCTGTTTTGTCCTCTTTCGGTGGCAACATGAAAGTGGCCATTCTATATCTAATTCTGGGCAGCAGTCCTTGGACCAAAAGTCCATTTTTATCCCAAACACAAATTCATAAAAGGAAATGGCACTGCACATTTTTCATGACATCTTGACCTTTATATTTCATTTTTGAACGACAGGCCTAGAAAGGATGCTCTGTGAAATCATTGATGGCTTGTTGTTGTTTTTAAAAGAAGCGCAAAGTAGAACTTGGTGATGGGTTTACGTGTATCACTAAAAACAGTCTGGCAAGCTGAACCATTTGAAGTTGTTTTATGCTCCTTAAAAGTGTCACTGTGAACTCAGTGGTACTTCAAAAGCATCCTGCTCTTTTTTGCTGAAAATATATTTTGCTCTTTCATCTTCAAGTATGATTTTAGTTAGCACAGCACCATTACGGTTTTATGTTTTGAAATATAGGGCATGAGCTGCTAGATCAAGCTTCATCAAGTCGCAGCATTTTCAATGGAAGTGTTAAGGAATACTTATAAACATTTATCATTTTAACCAATCAGTTTTGGCACCAAATGTTTGTGTGTGTATATAAGTGTGTGTGTGTGTGTGTGTGTGTGTGTGTGTGTGTGCGCGCGCGTGCGTGTACACATGCTTGAAAGAGCGTATATATGCGGTATGGAAGGGGCAAAGTGGTGAGCTTTTCCACACATTAAATTTCTGAAAGGAAGAATATCAACTGTGGGACTGAGCTATCTGTTGAGGGGTCTGTTGCTTCCTCTCATGCCACTTAGGTGCTGCCTGTGAAAAGCAGACATTAAACTGCCTAACCTGATGGGTTGGGTGCGTAATTATCAAGACCATGATAATGATGACAGCATTGCTGAAAATTTATCACCAGCTTCTCATTCAACATGTACACACACACACACACACACACACACACACACACACAGAACAATTAATTTCTATTTTAGTTTGTTCTCATCTGGTGTGCTCCCCCCCCTCCAGGTTCCTATTGTGCAAAGCTTTAGCTTTCCTTTACCAAAGTTGCTAGTTCTCGAGGTCAATTTAATGTTTTAAAACAGAAAAAAACATATTAAAATGTGACAGCAAGTCATCCACACTTCCTGTGATGTTACACTGTGGACCAAACATCATGTGATGAGAAATGCATGTATTTTAAAAGACATTTTTTTAAAATAACAACAACAACAATCCAGCCATTTCCTGAACAATCCCTTCCCTCAGCCTGCCTTATGTGGAAAGAACAGACATGCTTTTCCTCCTTGGGCAAATTGCAGCCTGTTGAGGGGATGAGGTCATTAGGGAAAATGATTGAGAATGACTCCAGACCAGACAGGAGTTCAGATCTATGGGGCTTCTTTTCCTTTCCTTTTTTAGTCCAAAATTCAAAATCACATGCTTATTTCTCTTCTTATATAGTTTAGCTGACATACATTCCACAGCATTATTCCCATGGCTGTGGTCTCAGCAGATGCTGTGTTGGAAAGATGAGATTTCATGGTCAGAAATACTCAAAAGAGATGGGAGCCCAAGACAGATGGGAGTTTCTTAAAGGTGAAATACTGAAGGCCAACCTCCTTCATTGGCGGTTTTCAAGCAGAGGTTGGATGGTCATCTGTCGTGGATGCCTTAATTGAGATTCTTTCATTGTAGGGGGGAAAGACTAGATGACCCTTGGAGTCCCTTCCAACTCTACAATTCTGTGATTTTGTTGTTAACAGCCCAATACTATATATATCTGCTCAGAAGTAAGACCCACCATGGCCTAAGGCTGTCAGGTGTTGATCATTTCACGCAGCAGTGTGATAATATTGCGAGCCATCTTTAAGTTACAAAATAGTTTCATTTATTGTGCATCGACTAAATTAGAATGGAAAACACTTCATTAAAGCTCTTGGTACATCTGTCTTGCATGCACCATCTAGTTAATGAGAACAGTTTGGTTATGAATGGATGGTAAGTGCATGAAAAAGCTTGTGAAACAAAACCACACACTCACTGAGTAGAGTGCAAATTATGTTCTTGAAATCAACTTCTCTCCTGTTTCCTGGTCATCGCAGAACCCCTCACATATGTACATTAATGGCAAAAATGATAATGACATAGCACAGTATGAGTGGAAGAGAAAATCATATGCCAAGAGAGTAACCGAAGAATATATTACTGTGGATAAATAGATTGACTGGCACTGATGACATAATTAGAACTATGCAGAAATGCACTGGGCAAGGAAGGTATAAAATATTTAGACTGCAGGCTTATGCTCACCTACATATTCTTATTCACATCTTCACATCCCCAATAAAGTGAAGAGTGGTCACACTCCCCATTCAGAAGAGCCTCCTCATTCCTTTCGAACAAGATGGCAGATCTATGCACTGAGCCATCAATTCCACTGAAAAGAAGAGCTCTTCAATGTGTGCACACTCAGTCTCACCAACTGGCCAGAAATTCCACCACAACTAGTGGTAAAATGGGGGCGAGGGGGGTGAGAAAGAGCATATTGATATAAGAATTAGAGACCCCAGGTATATTTTTTAATTATTATTTTAATAATGTTTCAATGTTTTGCTTTAATTGCATTTGACCTTTTAGAATACAGTGGTACCTCGGGTTAAGTACTTAATTCGTTCCGGAGGTCCGTTCTTAACTTGAAACTGTTCTTAACCTGAAGCACCACTTTAGCTAATGGGGCCTCCTGCTACCGCCGCGCCACCGGAGCATGATTTCTGTTCTTATCCTGAAGCAAAGTTCTTAACCTGAAGCACTATTTCTGGGTTAGTGGAGTCTGTAACCTGAAGCGTATGTAACCCGAGGTACCACTGTACGTTAGGCTTGATTTTTGTGTGTTCCGCATTTGCGAGTCTTCCCCTCCTATGCTTCATTCCATCTCTCCTTATCTGCCCCTGAAAGCTGTACAAATGGCAGGATGTTTTAGCACCAGAGTGTAAATCAACTATCCTTGAAGCAATCTGAGACCCAGGAAGAGGATTTTATAATGCTCTTCCCTCACTGAAGGCTAGGTTGCCAAGGTAATGCTGGACAACTGAGGCCTCATTTGGTCTCGGCACATCAGAGCCACTCCAAGGTGACTGCGGGGGTGAAGATACCAGTATGGAGCCATGTATGCTTGACTTCTCATGACCTGTAACCTTTCCTGACATATGTGAAGATGTTTTAGGACTCTTTGTTTGCTGTGTTTGAACTACTATATAAGCTGCCTCGGGGCAGACCTTTCCAACTGGCACGTTGAGCTGAGTGAGAGCTCTTTTCCTATTGCAATAGCTATAATAAACGCTGGGTCCCTAAATCTGGATAGAGGACTTGGAAATAGTTTCCTTGGTTCGGTGGTTTAATTCAAAAGGTGGTTGTTCCTGGGTAACAAACAAGGTGGTGTAGAAGTGTATTCTTACCACAATATGAAGCAGACAAATGGGATGGTGCTAATCAATGTAAATATTGGATTCCAGGGCTAGATTTGTAATGAATTGAGTGTCTCTCCAAGTATCTGCCAGCCAAGCCATTGGGGTATTTGGAGGGGATATTGGGTGAGGCTTGGGGTTTGTTACCTAGGCAAGAGTCTCCTCCACTGTGATTCCCTTCCTGTAGAATTCTGAGTTGCATCAGGCATCATCAGTATCTAAGTTTTGCTATTTGCTGAAGACGCACCTAGACTTTGGGGACACCGTAATGTTGCTGTTATGTAGCTTTTGAACTTTGAGGCACTGAGCCAGTAGGCTGGTGGTAGGACCCATGAGTACGTATTATCATGCTGCTGCTGCTGCTTTGGAGTTGTGAAATAGCTTTGGCAATTTTAGCCATTATTTTGCTTTCCATTGCAGTTCCTCCTTCCACATTGTCCTCATGAAATTCTCTGTAATCTTGTACGAAGAGCAGTATGTATATGGACATAATTAAACAAATAGTTCATAGGGCGATGTTTTGCAGGAGTGCAGAGGAAATGCACACCTTACACTCCAAGTTGCTCCAACCTCTTCCACCCTGCAGCCTCATTTTGCTTTGCTCTCTGTTTAGAGTAGTCTCAAATAACTTTGTGAGGACTAAGGAGGAAAGTCACCAGATTAGGGCAAGCAGCTTGTTGAGCTTCCAGGACCCATCTCAGAAGAGCTGTGATGGCTCCATGAGCCATCTTATCTTCTTGCTTAAGGGCTGCTTTAGGAAATGGATCATCTGTGTGTAGAGCCCCTACTTTACATGCAGGGAGGCCTTGGATCATTCCCTGGCATCTCCAGGTAAAAGGATTAGGTAGGGTAGCAGCTGATGGGCAAGACCTCTGCTTGAGACCCTGGAGAGACAGGCTGTCAGTCAGAGTAGCCAATACTGGGGGCCATCTGGAAAAATATCCTGACCTGATGATACAAGGCAGCTTTCTTGGAGAGCTCTGAGCCTATTCAAAAAGCAATTGTGAAGTGTAAGACAGAATCGCTTTATATATGGAGGCAGCCATCACCCCAAACCTGTGTATATTGGTTTCAACACCTAAAACAACCCCATTTTCCACACTTAAAACAGGCTCACATTCAGCGTTTCTTTTCTCTGGAAGTCAACTCCAGACTGCATATTTAATGCAGCAAATTTAGCAAAAACAAGTACAATAAACTTAAACATTTGAAAAGAAACCATTGCTAAAGGAAGTCCAATATAAAATGCACATTTAAAGCAACACAGTTAACAAGAATCTTAAAATACTTTCATAATCATAGAAGTGCCCAAATGTTCCCTATGTTTGTTCTGAACAGTGCAAATTAGAAAAATCTGCCTCTCTCCCTATGACTTGGGCATAGGGGAATATGTGTGGGTGTCTGTGTTTCTAGCAAGCACAGACAATGCCTGGATACAATGCCAAGGTAATATTTCTGGACTCAGCCACATAAGGACATAGGAAGGCCCTTTGTGGGGGAAAACAACAGCAGGACAGGACTTCCCTGTCATTTAGATGCATTAGGGCTTTGCCTGTTTATTGCAATGCATTTGTGATTTATGACACATACAAATTTCCTACCACAAAATCTTCTCTGTAGTGCATGTTTGGAATCTCAAAGTACATTGCAAAGCTCAGTCTTCCTCTGGTTACTTCCTTTCCTTTGGTGAGATTCCCCCCTCCCTCTTCCAACATGTCATGTTTTGGAAATCACAAGTTGCTAACGCTTTACGTTTGAGCACATGTTAATCTCAAAGATTATAACTGAACTGCTTTTAATTTGCCAGTGCCTGTACACATTATGCAGGCCATGGGGAAGCACTTTTGCCTGACAGCTGAAGTTAAATTATTCAGGCACACTTGCTTGTGTGATTGAAAGACCCTGCAATTGCTGGAGTGCTTATGTATGGTTGTTGTTGTTGTTGCATCCTGTTGACAACCAGCACATCGCTAAGTGCACCTTTCTGTGTCCATTGTTGGTTGCTTTGACTGCCTGCTGTTAAAAGACACATGCTGTTCTTTGCCCGTGGTTATGTTTTTAGCTTCCTGTAAACACTCCTCTCATTTACTCAGCGATACATTTGGTTTATATCCCTCTAATCCCCCATCGAACGCATTTACCAACATGATATGGTAATGCCTGCGTAAATTCTAATATAATCAATTTGTTTTTCCAAAAAAAGCTTCATTCCACCAACACTTCTCTATCTATCTATCTATCTAATCTGCTATGCACTTGGATACAAAATTTTGCATGATGGTTCTTGAGATCAAGGAGCAGCCTTTCGTATTCTGATACAGTTGGATGCCATTTGAATCAAAATGTCAGTTTTAAACTTTCAAAACTGTGCTGATTTTGCAACACTCTGCACAAGACTGCTCATTCTAAGTAGCTTTTTATCTGTTTTGTCTTGTTTATGCTGCCTTTCCTAGGAGGGTTTTCTTTGTATTCTCTATACACATAGCAATTTAAAAAAAAAATTATTGCAGAATTACTGGGATAACCAAATATTGAGATAATAATAAAAAAAAGAATTGCAGAATTATTGGGATAACCAAAATAAGCACATACCGTATTTTTCCATGTATAAGACTAGGGTTTTTTTTTACCAAAAAAATTGGTTTAAAATTGGGGCTCGTCTTACACACGAGTAGTGCTGAGGGATGTTTTCTTAATTTGGAGTCCCCCAAAATAGGGGGCATCTTATACATGGGGTGTCTTATACATGGAAAAATATGGTAATTGTTGGGCCACTTTACATGTATTTAGCTTACTTTAACTGGCTGGTGTGTAGTGTAGCCAGGGCGGTGTAGTGGTTAGAGTGTTAGACTAGAGGACCAGGGAGATGAGGGTTCAAATCTCTGCTCAGCTAAGAAGCTCGCTGGGTAACCTTGGGCCAGTCTCTTGCTTTCAGCCTAACCTACCTCACAGGGCTGCAAGGATAACATGAGGGAGGGTGATTGTAGATTAGTCATGCCTTAACAGTGGTGGCTGGTGCGCATTGAGACTGGTAGGGCTGGAGGCAGGGAGGAACCAGAGCCAATGTCAACTAATTCTAGCTTTGTTCCTGTTCTCTTCCCTGTTGAGTTCTATAGAGACCAACAGGCACACCAACTCTAAGGGGATGACGTGCTTCTAGCCTGCTCTTATCTATGATGGAAAGGGGCTGGGCCAGTGTGGTGTAGTGGCTAAGAGCGGTGGACTCATAATCTGGTGAACCGGGTTCGCACCCCTGCTCCCCCACATGCCGCTGCTGGGTGACCTTGGGCTAGTCACATTTCTCTGAAGTCTCTCAGCCCCACTCACCTCACAGAGCGTTTGTTGTGGGGGAGGAAGGGAAAGGAGATTGTTAGCTGCTTTGAGACTCCTTAGGGAAGTGATAAAGTGGGATATCAAATCCAAACTCTTCTTTTTCTCTTTTTCTCAATGTTGAGGTGTGTGTTGTGCGCATGCAACATCACATATGTCGCAGCTTCAGTGGCCAGCTCCTCCAGAGCACTCGGCCTTCTCCAGACTTTGTGACATCGTGCACAGGTCGCTTGTGTGATGTCATACACCTGCAACACGTGTGATGTCACACACATGTGAATATAGGGGGCAACTTGGTATCTCAGGAGGAGGAGGAAGCTGACAGCTAGTACCATCCCCTGGACCTATTTATAAGCAAGAAGGCAGACAGGTGGGGGGGGGGGGAGGTGACTGAAAGCATACTGGTGTTGGTGGGTCAGTGCGCCATTTGCCCTAATGGAATAGCCTCCATTGTGTTTTCAGGGCTCATTATCTGTCAATCATCATGTTTTGGCATAATCATTAGCAGTGAACATGGCGCCGTTGAAAGCTGAAGTTGGATTCTTTTGCTCATCTAGAGAGAAGAAACAAGATTGTTCGTTTTCATCCTTGTACGCACAAGGATGGATACATGCTGATAGGTTCCATGTGCTCAAGTACTGCACCAGGAATTGGCAACATGTGCAATGCTTGATTTGATTTTTACATTTTCATAATGGCAGAAACAAATTAATCTAGTTTGAATTAATTGGAAACTCCCATAGTTTTACAGGCAGAGCTGTCAGGCAGCTGGTACTGATTAAGCTGTAGAGAAAATCTCATTCTATGAAATGCGGAGGAAATCCTGCTTATTAATTTTAGTAGCTTATTAACATTATGATGGCAATATGAACTGTCGTAGGTACTCATCATTTGCCTGGAGGGAATACTACTTCTATTTCTTGGGCTGCAAGTAGAGATGGGGGAGAAACCTGATTCAGTTTGCATTAAAAGGCAAATCTGCATAATTCACTCTTTCCAAAATGATGTCCGAACTGAAACACAACCATATTTCAAATTTTCCACTTGGCAGAATTTTGCAGTGCAATCCTCCTGCCAGGGAATGTGTACAAAAATGCACATACAAAGGTACAGTATTCATGAAGATGCATTTATTTTATTTTCATGAAGACTTTCTTTTTAATCAATTCCAGTGTCGAGAACTGAACTTAAGATTGGAAAAAGGAAAAAAAACCTGAGAGATTGACTGCTGCTTAGCTGCAAGCCTATGCACACTTAGCATTGAACTCAATGAGACATAGTTTTCTGAATATACGTTTATGGGATTGCACAGTTAGTATATTACTCAAACTAGCCGCATCAAGTGAGTATTTGATGCCCAGGTAGCAAAAGGGACAGTGTTAGTGTTATTGTAGGGGATGGCTGTGCTTTCCATCTTTGAAATCTGCTTGATTCCATCTGCTTGATTCCACCTGGCCCAGGGGGCGGGGCCCAGACTGACTCACCACCGCCACAGCTTAAGAGGCCTCATGAGGCACTGGGACACCGCTGCGGCTGCTGCACCGTGGGGGTTGAGGAAGGCTGCTCCCTCCTGTAGGCCCATTCCACCAGGCCTAGGGGGCGGGGCCCACACTCGCCACCGCTACAGTTTTAAGGACACTGGTGTTGCTGCAGCAAATGTTAAAAATGTTTTTATATATTTTAAAGTGTTTTAAAGGGGGTTTTACTTTTTACTTTGTTGTACCACCGTGAACGGTGGTCTGTATACATGTATTTTTTATTTTGTTCCGTTTTATGTTGGTTTGGGGTTGGATAGTGAGTGGGGTGGGGATTTGTTTTGTTGGTACAATTGTTTTTGGTTTGATTTGTTTTTTATTTTGTAAATGGAGGTTGGTTTGAGGCTTGGGATTGCTACCGTAGTGGGGCGAGGGAGGTATGGCGGTGGGGGCAGATGTCATAGGCGAAGGGGATCGAGATACGGATATGCTCGTACCCCTTCCAATCTGCGCCCCATCCCGAGGGACGAAGGTAGGGTGAGCAAGGATTACTTACCTCCGTCACTGGTGTTGTGCAATGCCAGGTCTATAGGCAACAAAACCGCCACCCTGCGAGACTTCTTCACCTCGCAGGGGGTTGACCTGGCTTGTGTGATGGAGACCTGGGTGCGCGAAGGGGAAACTGTTACCTTACGACATATGGCGCCCCCGCGTTTCTCCGTCCTCCACCAGTCGCGGACTGTGGGCCGGGGGGGAGGGGTGGCATTATTAATCCAGGAAGATTGTTCTTTCAGGGCTCTACCATCACCATCGATTCCCGGCATTGAATGTGTTGGCCTAGTATGGGGCTCTGAGGTGAGCTTGGCAGTCTGGCTGGTGTACCGGCCACCTAGCGCACCAGCAGCCACCCTGTCAGGCCTGCTGGAGGCGGTGGCCGGCTGGGCCTTGGAGTTCCCTAACCTATTGGTATTGGGGGACTTCAACATCGATGCTGATGCCATTCCCTCCTCACAGGCTCTGGACCTGGTGTCTTCCATGGCGACACTAGGGCTCTCCCAGTTTGTTTCGGGCCCCACACATCAAGCAGGCCACACGCTGGATTTGATCTTTGGCGCCGGTATAGATGTGATCATGTCTCCTTCAATGAAGGTGCCATGGTCTGATCACTACGCTCTGAAAGCCAGGATTGATTTTCCACCCCCACCCTGCTTAGGTGGCGAGCCAATTTGGGCTCGCCCGCAGAGGCTGATGGACCCTGATAGATTCTGTCAGGCCTTGCGGGATCTTGCTCCCTCTGGCGACTCATTGACTGAGCTTGTTGAGGGCTGGAATATCTAGCTCCTAGCAGCCATCGATGAGATCGCACCTAGGCGCCCTCTGCGACCCCGCAGAAACCGGGCTCCCTGGTTTACCGAGGAGCTTCGGAAAATGAAGCGGGACCTCAGACGGCTAGAGCGAGTATGGCGGGGTGCCCGTGACGGAGCCTCAAGAACATCTTATAGGGTTTTTATGAAAACCTACGAGATGGCAGTGAAGGCCGCTAAGAAGTCCTACTTCTCGGCCTCCATTGCCTCCGCTAGCTCTCGCCCGGCGCAATTATTTAGTATAATTAGGTCTTTAACGTCCCTTGAAGGACAGCCAAATTTAAATAACAATTTGACACACAGCTGTGAGGCATTTGCGAGCTTTTCTGCGGAGAAGGTCCTGTTGCTCCGCCATGACCTCCCTGCCAATTTGGATACAATAAAGGAACTGGAGGCCCCTCGACTGTCCTCGGGTCCAGTATTGGACCCCTTTGACTGGATATCCCCAGCCGATGTGGACAGACTCCTCCGAGCTGGAAAGCCCACCACCTGTCCTCTTGACCCGTGCCCGTCTTGGCTGATTAGAGCATGTCCAGACGAGGTGCGGGCCCCCCTGGGTGATATCATCAATTTGTCCCTTGGCACCGGGATATTCCCAGGGGAACTGAAGGAGGCAGTGGTGCGTCCGCTCTTAAAGAAAACATCATTAGATCCCTTAGATCTATCCAATTACCGCCCGGTTTCGAATCTTCCATTCCTGGGTAAGGTGATTGAGAGAGCGGTTGCTGAACAGCTTGGTAGGTTTCTGGATGAAACATCGGCTCTCGATCCATTCCAGTCCGGCTTCCGCGCTGGTCATGGGACCGAGACGGCTCTGGTCACCCTAACAGATGATCTCCGCAGGGAGCTGGATCGAGGCGGGTCGGGGCTGCTGATTCTTCTAGACCTGTCAGCAGCCTTCGACATGGTCGATCACGAACTCCTAGACCACCGCCTTGCCGACGTGGGGATCCAGGGCACAGTCCTCCAATGGCTGCGCTCGTTTCTCTCTGGTCGGGGACAGAGGGTGGCGCTTGGGGGGGAATTTTCATCACGCCACTCCTTGGTGTGTGGAGTGCCTCAGGGTGCGATTCTCTCCCCGATGCTTTTTAACATCTTTATGCGCCCCCTCGCCCAGCTTGTCCGGAGTTTTGGGCTGGGTTGCCATCAGTATGCCGATGACACCCAACTCTATCTGTTGATGGATGGCCATCCTGACTCGGCCCCGGACACACTGACCAGATGTCTGGAAGCTGTGGCTGGATGGTTACGTGGGAGCCGGTTGAAGTTAAATCCTTCGAAGACAGAGGTCCTCTGGCTGGGACGGAGCGATATGGGATTGAGGGGGCAACTCCCATCTCTTGCAGGGGTGCAATTAGTGCCAGCATCGTCCGTTAAGAGTTTGGGTGTAATCTTCGATACCTCCCTCTCTATGGAGGCGCAGATTACAGCTATAACAAAGGCGGCATTTTTTCATCTCCGCCAAGCTAAGCAGTTGGCTCCTTATCTCTCTCGCCCTGACCTAGCCACTGTGATCCACGCGACGGTCACCTCCAGACTGGATTGTAACTCGCTCTACGTGGGGCTGCCCTTGAGACTGACCCAGAAACTCCAGCGGGTGCAGAATGCCGCAGCGAGACTCCTTATGGGGTCTTCGCTGCGAGATCATATTCATCCAGTACTATACCAGCTGCACTGGCTCCCGGTGGAGTACAGGATCAGGTTTAAGGTGCTGGTTTTAACCTTTAAAGCCCCATACGGCCTAGGACCCTCGTATCTACGGGACCGCCTCTCCTGGTATGTCCCACAGAGAAATTTACGGTCTCCAAATAAAAACATCCTGAAGATCCCAGGCCACAGAGAGGTTAGGCTGGCCTCAACTAGAGCCAGGGCTTTCTCGGCCGCGGCTCCAATCTGGTGGAACGCTCTGTCACAAGAGACTAGGGCCCTGCGGGACCTGACATCTTTCCACAGGGCCTGCAAGACAGAGCTGTTCCACCAGGCCTTTGGTCAGGGCGCAGCCTGACCCCCTCCTCTGGCAATCTGCACAGAATTTTGCTTAATGGTTGCCATCAATTTGATTTTAATTTGATTTTAATTAATTTTATAATGAATGTTTTTAGAATGTTGGATTATTTTGATTGTTGTTAGCCGCCCTGAGCCCAGTTTCGGCTGGGGAGGGCGGGATATAAATAAAATTTATTATTATTATTATTATTTCTGGTGATAGCTCTTTTTCTGTGTATATTATATGAAGTGTGCACATCTAAGACAGTATGTTGTAGTGGTTTGAGATTATTGTATTCACCATCACTGTAAGCTCCTTTGGCTCAGGCTCATTGAGCTAGAAGCACTTGTCCCAGGATCTGAACTACACTAAACATGGCAGCCCTAGCAGGTTGTTAAAAGTCTGAGAGCATTCCAGGAGAGCCCAAATGGAAGATTATGTGTGCAGCTTTGGAAAGGAACAGAGTTCACCTAGACGGAATGTATGAGAGTTTTATGGGACCTGCTATAATTTGCTTACCAGATGGCTCCCTTTTATCTTTAATTATTAAAGCCTGGGTTTTCAGGTGGGGTGGGGCGCTCTTGCTAAAAAAGATGTAATACATTCAGAAATTATAGGTTTGAGTAAGGTAGGATCCCCTATTTGAAATTCCATATTGCGCTTTATGCCAGAGAGGTCAGATGAGATTTGCCCCTTTTGACTTTAATATCTGTGAATTATATCCACTGCAATCTGGAAATCGTTCCCTCTTTTCAGCCTATTAGATTACCTTTATAGGTTTTGAGACAATTGGTTCAGAAAGTAAGTACGGATGCAGACTTAACTATGCCTGAGGCAGACAACTGCTAGTCCAGGTTCAGGTCAGTGGGTTCATTTCTCTCCACTGGAGTCTGGGAGGCTTTTAAGGCCTGTGATTAGGTGGCATACTTTCTTCAGCAGAGACTGAAAGCTTTTAGCCTGCTCCGTCAAAAACATTGTAAGTCCCATGAATGAATCTTAGTGGTTACAATAATGGGTGTTCCCCCTGTGAAGAAAAAGAAGCTGAGAGAAAATTTGTGTTTAGAGCAGATTATTTAAGATTCCTTTCAGAATTCCAATGTATCTCCTAGTGTCAGGAAAAATTTATACATTATCTAGCACTGTGGTTTCTACCCAGAGGGCAACAGCTTATTGGAAGAAAAGTAAAGTATGTCACTCAGAGCTGCCATTTAGGTGATTGCCCCTTTGGACCTCTGATGCTGGGAGGTGTAAAAGGTAAAGAACCCCTGGATGGTTAAGTCCAGTCAAAGGCGACTATGGTGTTGCGGCACTCGTCTCACTTTCAGGCTGAGGGAGCCGGCGTTTATCCACAGACAGCTTTCTGGGTTATGCGGCCAGCATGACTAAACCACTTCTGGCGCAATGTGTTGAAAACCAGAGTGCACAGAAAGACCGTTTACCTTTCTGCTGCAGTAGTACCTATTTATCTACTTGCACTGGCATGCTTTTGAACTGCTAGGTTAGCAGGAGCTGGGTGACGTAACGGTCACTGAGCCTCATTTCCCCTTGTACCAGAGGTTCCTGAAATAAACAGGGCCCTTCTTTCTCTCCTCCTTAACCATGATCTGTTGTGCTATGGTTACACATTTTTCTTAAGGAGGGAGAGATCATAACCCTGATCCCAGTTTGGAAAAATTGCTGAGCCAGAAGTTGGCTTAGGTGCCGTCTGGCTCTTTCCTAAAAAGTCTGTGGAGGATCAAAGCTGGTGTGCACTCCTCTCTGAGAGCAGCGTATTTTCATAGTCATGGTAAGACATACTCTGGCTTTCCAGGAGGTATGAACCAGGCCTGTATGGCTTTTGGGGACTGGATTATTAATCATGCTAAAAGCAAAAAGCCTGGGGTGAGGGGAGAGTAATACTGCCCCACAGCACTATATTGAAGAACAATGTCAATCAATATCTGATGATCTCCTTCTACCAGTCAACAATAGAAAGTGTCCTTTCATACTGCATCATGATGTGTTATGCTCATTTGACATCATCTGATAGGAAGTGCCTACAGAGGGTGGTGAATACAGTACAAGATATTATGGGCTGTCCCGTGAATCCACTGGATGAAATAATGGAAGAACGTTGCCTCAGGAGAGTGAGGAAAATTCTCAGGGATGATTCACACCCTGGCCAGCACTTTCTTGATCTCCTGCCCTCAGGCAGAAGATATAGAAGCATGATTAGTCGCACCAACAGGGTAAAGAACAGCTTCTATCCGTGGGCTGTTAGACTGCTGAATGAAAAGATAACAACAGGGCAACTGACTTTCGGGTTTGGTGTGTATGTGTCAGTAAACGAGGGGAATTAAGACTAAGAGAGCTGAGTGGGGGGTGCTCATGTAATCTCACTGTATACAAGTTGTACAAGTGACAATAAAGTATTTCAATTTCAATTCAATTTCAATTCATTGCTGCATTAGCATAGAGATCTCAAGAGGAGAAAGAGTTTGTGCACCCTCTTTCCTTCCAGGAAAAAAGTGTGAAAAGCTTATTGGGCTTTTCATAGATGAGCAATAGTTCTCAGAGTGTGAGGCAAGCACTTTGTGTGCCACAAACAGGTGCAGTGTGTGCTTTGTTTGGGTCAGGAGAGAACACCCATGGACTTCAAGCCTAGGTTTCTCCTTCAACCGCACAAGAGGAACATGATTTCTGCCAGCTTCTTTTCCATCTGCAGCCACCATACCATATCTGAAGGGCCCCACAAAGCCCCAGGAGCAGATTTTTGATGGGCATAGGGGGCTGCAGAGGGAAAGGGGAGGCAGGAAATCTGTGCCTTGTATATTCCATTCCATTCACAGAAAATAACTTTGGGTCCAAGTCCTTGTCCTGTGTATGTCACCATCATCATCATCATTTGTAAGTGCATTGGTATTTTTTAAAAACTCTTTATTACTTTTTAAATTTTCAATTTCCCAAGATATTGCCCTCAGGAGCTTTAAAGCAGGCCTGTTCCAATACAGTGGTACTTCGGGTTACATATGCTTCAGGTTACATACGCTTCAGGTTACAGACTCCGCTAACCCAGAAATAGTACCTTGAGTTAAGAACTTTGCTTCAGGATGAGAACAGAAATTGTGCTCTGGCGGTGCGGCGGCAGTGGGAGGCCCCATTAACTAAAGTGGTGCTTCAGTTTAAGAACAGTTTCAGGTTAAGAATGGACCTCCGGAACGAATTAAGTACCTAACCCGAGGTATCAATGTACAGAGCAAACCCAGGTCTTCTTTTTCCCATAGTTGTCTTCTGTAAGAGATGTTATGGTCCAGTAGCTGATAGAGGAAAGTGATCCTGGAAGAGGTTTCACCTTTTCCATGGATACGTGTGGCTTTGGGCCTCAGTTTGCCATTTGTAGATTGGGAATAGCTTTCGCAATGCTAATGCAAGGGTTGTAATGGCTGTGATACATCACAGTAATACCTGTCCTTGGTACACTGGAGCAGGAGAGTTTGACCTGTTTCCCTTACACAGGGAAAGCTCATTGTGATAAAGTTTGTGAACTCCTAAGTCTAGGAAATCTGGTCTCCACTTTTGTGACCTCACAGCAAAACAAAAAACAAAACACTAAACTAAAAAAAAAAGAAGTGAAGCTATTTCTGTGGACCCTTTTTTTAAAAGTGCAAAGACACCTCTAACACTACTGCAGCCTAAAATAGCATATTATTTTCTTGCTCACTTGCAATGGTAGAGACAAAAATAATAAAGGTGATAATTTGGCAGGATTAGCAATATTTTTTCCACAGCCACATACGAGGCTATTAGAGCAAGGACAAGGCTGCCTATAATGGGCAAAAAAAGTAATGTGGTTACCTTATCTGCCCCATGCAAGAAATTAACTTGATGTATAACATATGCTCTGTCTCAATAAATTAGCTTGCAATAAATCTGGCTATTGGGAAATCTTTCCTGAAAATCCTTCATGGCTCAAGTATAAATAGATGGGCAGGCTGATGGAAAGGTTCAGTTAGAAGGAAATGAAGTTTGCTAACACCAGCCAACAAACGTAGCCTGCAGAGTCCCAGAGAACCCAGGCAGATGAGCACAGTGGAAATTTTCAGAAATGGTAGAACAGTCTAACATGCATGGGATACTTTGTCACACCTATGTTTTCTTACCTGAATTAATTCATACCCAGCAAAAACATGCATTTGAATATGTTAGTTGTATTGAAGTGCAATAGGTAAGTTACTTGGACTGTTCCATAGTGCTAGCAAAAATTATTCAGGCAGACATTTTGCAACTCACTTCTTCTGTCCCAGCCATTTCCTCACTACACCTCTTCTGCTTTTATCATTCCTCTGTTCCAAAAGACTTATTTTTAAATTCTTAAACCTGATTACACACCAGGTTTCTGTTCTTTTCTTCACAATACTCCACACTGAGACCTTTTCAAGGGTTTCCCCCACCTTTTCAGATTTCACAGTTTCAGACTGAAATAATAAATAATAATAATAAATTTTATTTATATTTATATAAAGGAAGATGCTTCCTGATTACTGTGACCATACATCTCTCTTTACAGAGGCCAGTTCTTTATTTGCAGGGCTGCCTGGTCCAGATCTAGCTTAAAGGTTAAGAACCATAAGAAGAGAGACCAGGGTCCTTGAAGTTGCCCATCAACAGTTGGTCTACTCATTGTAGACCCATGAGCATGACTTACTTAGGCCCAACAATTTCAGTGGGTCTAAGCTGGGTTGAATACATTTGTTTCTAAATTAGCATCTGTGCATAAAAATCAGGATATACACATTTTATTCAAATCTGTGTCTTCATTTGATTGCCTTTTTTTTGGCCATGCTTTTTGTGTTGGTACACTGGTGCAGGAGAGTTTGACCTGGTTCCCTTACATCAGCGGCCACTCTACATCAGACATTGGAAAAATGGCATGAGATTTAATGATAAGGCCACAATAACCAAAGTAAGGAACAGCCCAGCCACCAGAGAAGGGAGACATGTATGTATTGTTGATAGAGTACAATGCTCAAAGCTCTGAAAATATGGTACATAGGGATAAGAAGAGACAATTTATTATAAAATGAAACAGTAATAATTTGACTACAGCTACATAATACAGCCTAACAAACCATACTACTACTTCCTTGTAATTAACAAGGCAGCTTAAGCAGTCTTTCCCTCTGTCCCATAGTGTAAAATAGCATGCACAACTACTCTGTTCAACATACTCAGGTTACATTTTGCCAAGTAGTGGAAATACGTGCATGGCTTCCCAACTACCTGAAGAGAGAATAGCTGCCATATTCTGTTTCAATAGGCTCTGAGCTGGGAAGGAGAAGCACACAATTATACTACCACAAAAAGCCTAACTAGTTGAGATCACACCCCAACCTACAAAATTATTGTAGCAATGCTTAATCCTGTTCTTCAAAGCATTTTCTGATCTTCTGGCAATGTCTTCTTGTCCCTCTCTAGCAAGCAGGTGGTTTTGATTGTAGTGCAGTCTCTTTAGGAGCAGAAACGAGCTAAATCCACTTTGCTTGTGATAGTAACAAAGAAACGTTAAACTGAAGCACCACTGAGTCCCATTATACAGCTCCTATTTGTTTTCATTAAGCTATAAAATAATCCTAATAAGAATCTATTCACTGCAATATGGGGACTAGTTTATGAACCACAGCACTTAACAAACAAACAAACCCGGTTCCTGTGGTACCTTGGGTTAAGAACGTAATTCATTTTGGAGGTCCGTTCTTAACCTGAAAGTGTTCTTAACCCAAGGTACCACTTTAGCTAATGGGGCCTCCCGCTGGCACTGCATGATTTCTGTTCTCATCCTGAAGCAAAGTTCTTAACCCGAGGTACTATTTCTGGGTTAGCGGAGTCTGTAACCTGAAGTGTCTGTAACCTGAAGCGTCTGTAAGCCGAGGTACCACTGTAGTGTATTATGAAAGAAAGCAAGTTTTGTTCTAGGGGTTGCCCCAGCAGTAAGCTGTTCTGCCATTCAAATAACCTCAAGGCTATATATAAATACATTATGAAGCATAAAATGAAACAATTTTACTGAATTCAGAATTTATATAGAACATCTGTTTCTCCACTCAGTCAAAAAGCTGCACAGAACTTCTGAATGTGTAGGAAGGAAGAGTGTATTCAAAATTATAGAAGCTGTGAGTTTAAGCATTCAGGTTATCTGATTTGAACTGATTGGCTAAGTGCTTTATTAAGTCATTTTTTGCAAATTTACATGTTTCACTAGTGTAGCTTGAACTCAGCTTGAGGCAACTATGTAATTGCACATTTGACCCTTACTAATAGGAAGCGAATGTAAAATTGCATTATTTATAACTGAAGCAGCACTGTAGATGGAAAGAAAATCAGCATTAACACTTTTACATGGAAGGTGTTTCGTTGTCCTAAGCTATTAGTGGCTAATGTTGGAAGCTCAAGTTTTCTCAGCAATCAAAAATTTATGAAAAGCTTATTACCCAAGCTGGATTTATCTGGTGACGTTGGCTGTGTCCGTGATAACAATTTCAATGTTGTTGTTGTTTAGTCATTTAGTCGTATTCGACTCTTCGTGACCCCATGGACCAGAGCACGCCAGGCACTCCTGTCTTCCACTGCCTCCCGCAGTTTGGTCAAATTCATGCTGGTAGCTTCGAGAACACTGTCCAACCATCTCGTCCTCTGTCGTCCCCTTCTCCTTCTGCCCTCCATCTTTCCCAACATCAGGGTCTTTTCCAGGGAGTCTTCTCTTCTCATGAGGTGGTCAAAGTATAGGAGCCTCAGCTTCACGATCTGTCCTTCCAGTGAGCACCCAGGGCTGATTTTCTTAAGAATGGATAGGTTTGATCTTCTTGCAGTTCATGGGACTCTCAAGAGTCTCCTCCAGACCATAATTCAAAAGCATCAATTCTTTGGCGATCAGCCTTCTTTATGGTCCAGCTCTCACTTTCATACATCACTACTGGGAAAACAATAGCTTTAACTATACGGACCTTTAACCTGAACAGTGGTGGTGGAGAGGAAGGAAGTATGCCCTGTACTGCCATATCAGCAGAGAAACACCCTCTTAACTTTACCATCTATGACCCAAGTGAGCACTTTGGGGGTCTGCAAAGAGGCATTCTTACTGGCCGAAGCTCAGCTGTTGATTATTTATTCCCTGCCTGGAGCCTTATTAGCACCTAGGTGTCATGACTCTGGAGCAATGACTTAGCTGGAGACTACAGTGTTAAACTGCCTAAGGAGCCAGACTTGGCTTGTGACTCTGAGCCTGATGATCAAGAGACAGTTGAACCAGGGTGCCTACTGAACCAGCTTCCACAGCACTAGAGCAAAAACCCTCATGGGCAACTTCCTCTGAGTTTGGAGAAACAAGTGCTTCCCTCAGTACCTTGCAAATCCTCCAGTAAAGGGGCCACACCACACAAAAGGCCACAGAATGGAAGAGTTGATGGTTTTCCAGAATGGACAAGCTCATTCCTGACAAATCAAAGCATTTATTGCCCCACTGACCAATCTAGCACACAAAAAAACCAACAGAATTTTGTGTACAGAACATTCAAATAGTGTGACCGGAATCAGTTCTGTAAAGTAGACGAAACGGTTTTAAAAGGCAGAGGAAACTGTTTTTTACATGGCTTGCTGACTACGAAACGTAGTTGGCAAGCTGGATATAAACTACTTCATATTTTCCACATTCTGTAATTTACCACGTTGTCTTAAAAAGGTAAAGGTAAAGGGACCCCTGACCATTAGGTCCAGTCGTGACCGACTCTGGGGTTGCGGTGCTCATCTCACTTTATTGGCCGAGGGAGCCGGCGTACAGCTTCCGGGTCATGTGGCCAGCATGACTAAGCCGCTTCTGGCGAACCAGAGCAGCGCAAGGAAACTCCATTTACCTTTCCACCGGAGCGGTATCTATTTATCTACTTGCACATTGTTGTGCTTTCAAACTGCTAGGTTGGCAGGAGCAGGGACCGAGCAACAGGAGCTCACCCCGTCGTGGGGATTCGAACCGCTGACCTCCTGATCGGCAAGTCCTAGGCTCTGTGGTTTAACCCACAGCGCCACCCGCGTCCCTTAAGGACAGTTGTCTTAAGGATGGTTTAATTGGTACATGAGGGTATAGGTAGAATTTGCTTGCTACTAAGGTGTTGGTGAGCATGCAAAGGAAGTTGCATAGTTCTAACCATTATCAGTTGCAGTCCTGAGACAAACCTTTCACTGATGCAATTCTAATAAGGAACCCCAGGAATTAATTTGGCATGGTAGCTTTAAAGGAAGTACCTGTTTGTATGCTTAAGCAGGATAGAAGGTAGCTGCGTGATTTATCACTGACCTTGGTGCATTAGGCTTAGTCCTGCAGCGTAGGAGAAAGAGCAAGTGGTTTTCCTTGGTGTGTTATTGTTGTGGAAAGGAAGGGGGCTTTCATTGTTGATTCCAGCCATGCTTGTGACCACGGTTGCTCCAGGACACTAGAGAAAAACACTTCTTGGGGGAAACAAAGGTATTTATGGAAGCAACAGGGAAATTAGATAGATAATCTTTTAATCCATCCATTTAAGTGCTCACAGTTTCCTTTCAAGGAAGGCGGTGCTAAACCCAGAAAATGGATCATATTAAATGAACCCCAGGATCACATTAAATGACTAGGAGATTGAAAATGGGGCAAGCTCTTCAGCACCTGCCAACTCTTCTGAAGAGATTACAGTGCTGAAATTTAAAACAAAAGGAGGCTCATAGAGCAGCTCAATATTTTCTAGTGACGTGTGTGTGTTCTGCTGCTCTGTGGTGCAGGGAAATGAAGATTAATATTTCAGATCCTTAGAACCAGGGAACGGCAGTATATGTCATAAATAAGAGAGTAGCTCTTCTCTAGGCATTATGAAGTTCCTTTCAAGAATGTAGCAGCTCCTTTCCTGAAGTACCTTTTGAGCAGCTGAGAGATGATCAGTATTTGCCTTTGCATTCTCATAGAGAATATGAGAATAGATTCATTCCGCACATGTTATCCTTTGCCAGGTGAAGCATTTGTTAGGACTCCACAAAAAAAAAATCAAAAATCAAATCTTCATTTTCAATTCCTTCCTTCCTTAACTGAATTCAAAATACATTCATTAGGGCAGCCTTTTCCAGTTTGGTACCTGCCAGGTGTTTGGAATACAAATCCCATCAGCTCCAGACAGCATGGCTAAAAGTCAAAGATGACTGGAATTGTATTCCCAACGAAACCTGAAGCATACCAGGCTAGGGAAAGCTGCATTGGGAAGACACAGAATGCAAACGTCGCATCCAAAGCTTTGAAACTCAAATCTGAACTGAAAGAAGATTGAAATCAGTGAGAGTCGATTGCTATGGAAGTGATAAATAAAGAGAATCCATGGAAGTCTGGAGTTGCCAGGGCACAAATTTGAAGAATGTACAGAAAAATGGAGATTCCCCAGGAATTTATTGATATTTTCAACTGCTGCTCATCCAAACTTCAGATCAGAGTTGATCCATTTACTACAGACTGTTTAGGTCCTTTGAAACACTGAACAAATCAATGTTTATAATAACAAAAACACAGAGATTTAGGAGGTTGCAAACTTGCCCACTTTCAAAGTGCCGTATTTATACTGGAGCTGAGTGTAGCTGGAGAGGAGAGGCATTTATGAAAGTGGAAGACAGTGATGAGAGAAGCCAAACAGGAGTCTGGAGCCACAGCACTATTACAGTTTCAAACAACTGAGTGAATTATTGCATATTGTCTAGGTAATTTGGAAACTGCCCAGAGAGTTAGCTAAACTGAGAAAGGCAGTTGCAATATCAAATGAATAAATGGCAGATAAGCAGCTCAACCTTCACAGTACATTTTGGAAAACCTAGCTGTAATGATGCACCTCATATGTACATCAACCCAGAAAGATGTTATAATGAACCTAATGGTGTTTTTTTTTTTAAAGCACTAACGTTTTCCCTATTCGAATTGGTGTAAGAACATAGTTGTTCAAAATGCTGTTCAAAGTTACAAGGCACCCACACCAGTCCCGATTCTAATATAGGGTACACTGTTTTCTTGACCAGAAGGAGGGACTGGGGTGGGTTATTGGAAGAAAAGAACTACAAGCAAACCAACCTGACTGCCTAAATTAAAGGCACCAAAAAGCCGTCTTTTTGTTGTTCGCATGCCAGCTATTTTGGTTTCAACCACTAATCTATGCTCTCCTCACCTGTTAATCAGAAAAAGCACTCAGCAGGCAAACCAACCCATGCATTGAGATGTCCTACAGAGCCATTGATATCACAAGATGCCCTGTGCAACAAACTATTAATCATACTTGATTGCTTGCACCCATGTTCTCCTACAAGTACTGTTATCAACCAGGAAAGAGAATGCAGGGGATCAGCAGGTTTGACTGAAATTATTCTGCTGCCCCTGATAAGGGGGATGTTTTTGGAGCGCTTGTTAGGCCTGACTTAAAACCATGTTTTTTTTTTTTCACAGAATACAATTATAGGATCCCCTAAGGAAAAGGGACGTGGATGTCAGACTGTGCTTTGTTTCCAAGATAAAACTACTGAGCTCACATTTCTACATTCACAATAGAGAAAATATTCCCCTTAGTCTGAAATCAAGACTGAATATTTGCTCCAGACTTTCTTTCTACATCTGCATTCTCTTTGCATATCTGGAATGAGCTACAAATCTGCACAATAATCTATTCCTTGGCATTTTTATGATAAGCTCGTCCCCTCCAGGATTCATAGCACATATTCTACCTAGACAAATCTTGTAAAAGACCAGTCTTCTAATTTTGGGTGTCTATAAACTCTTTGTTGCCGCTGCTATTAACCTCACGATTAGATTACCAAAATGTGCTGTACGTTGAGCTACCTTTGCACTTAGCTTGAAAATTAGTACAGTGGTACCTCGGGTTAACTACTTAATTCGTTCCGGGGGTCCGTACTTAACCTGAAACTGTTCTTAACCTGAAGCACCACTTTAGCTAATGGGGCCTCCTGCTGCTGCCGCGCCGCCGGAGCACGATTTCTGTTCTCATCCTGAAGCAAAGTTCTTAACCTGAAGCACTATTTCTGGGTTAGCGGAGTCTGTAACCTGAAGTGTATGTAACCTGAGGTACCACTGTACAAAATGCAGCTGCTAGGGTGCTTATTGTGGGACACAAAGCTAGGAATATAATGGTTTGGGTGAGATATTCATTTTTTTATAATATATTTATTAAAGTTTAGGAATTTATATAAAACAGAATAAACAGAACAATAAAAACAAAAACAATAACAATACATACAATCCAAATAAGAAAAAACACACATACAAAACAGGTATAGTTTCCATCCCTTATATTCATAAAACTTACTTTCCCGACCTCCTCATACCTCCCCTTTCTGTATTCCATTCTCTAATTAAGTCAATTCAGCAAATCCTTTCCCTAATTTCTATGTACTTTTTAACCTTTCTTTTGGTTTGGGTGAGATATTCAGTTCAGTTTGCATTTAAAGATGAACCGACCTAACTTGAGAGAATATGTGAACCAAAAACACAGCCATCCTGTGAAATTTGCTATTTTCCAAATAAGAAATGCCGTTCCCCAGTCAAGTAATATGTATGAGAACTGATTTGCTAGGTTGAGGTATGCATTTAAAATGCTTATACCAACTTCAACTGGTGGCCCAGCTGTGCCCCTGTCTGCACAGGGACAACTTAACTGGTAATCTCTAGCTTAGATTACTGCAACACATTATACACAGGGCTGCCTCTGAAGACAGTTTGGAAACTTCAGCTAATGCAGAATTCGGCAGCCAGGTAGCTCACAAGGGCAAGATGGTTTGAGCATATTACAGGAATCCTGGCCCAACTGCACTGGCTGCCAATTAGTTTCTGGGCCAATTCAAAGTGCTGGTTTTGACCTGTTGTTGTTTAGTCGTGTCTAACTCTTCGTGACCCCATGCACCAGAGCATGCCTGGCACTCCTGTCTTCCACTGCCTCCCGCAGTTTGGTCAAACTCACGTTGGTAGCTTCGAGAACACTATCCAACCATCTCGTCCTCTGTCGTCCCCTTCTCCTTGTGCCCTCCATCTTTCCCAACATCAGGGTCTTTTCCAGGGAGTCTTCTCTTCTCATGAGGTGGCCAAAGTATTGGAGCGTCAGCTTCACGATCTGTCCTTCCAGTGAGCACTCAGGGCTGATTTCCTTCAGAATAGACCATGAGATCATTCTCTGAGACCCTTCTTGGTGTGCCTCCTTCACATGAGGTCTGGAGGGCAGGAACATGAGAGAGGGCCTTTTCTGCAGTGGCTCCCTGTTTGTGGAATGCTCTTCCCAAGGAGGTTTGGCTGAAACCTTCATTATACACCTTTAGGTGCAAGGCAAAAACGTTTTTAGTCCAACCTCCTTCCAGATATGCAACCTTCCCACCGGGAGTGCGTGTGTGTGTGTGTGTGTGTGGAAAGCATTTAAACATACTGTCAAATGTCCCATCCAGGAAAGACTGTACCATATGCCATTTCCAAATATTTTCTGCATTCCACGGATCCATATCTGCTGTCTTCATTTGTAAAACAAAATAGCTTCCCCACCTCCTCTAGCGGGATTCTCCTTCAGGCAAAAAAAGAAAGCAGGGCACATTACTAGCTTAAAATGCAGCCAGGCTGTTTCTCAATTCAGAAAGAAGCTTCTTTGGGGAAGAATATGCCAAAATGCGGTTTTTGATGAGAAAAAACTAGATCGATATGGGATAAATATGGAATGTGGCTGATATCATGTATATGGTGCTTTTTCTATATAGTCCACACGTAATCTATATCTAGTGTATTCCCCCTTACAAAAAAATGCTTCTTGAGAAACTATCTTCATTCCAAAATAAAGGCTCATTGAAGATTGATTCTGCATTACCCCCACAGTGTTTCAATTTGAAAATGACGAACGCAGATGTAGGCGGCCGTGGCAAAGAGAGGTGCACCCACACGGACTCAGTGTCGTTGTGGGTGGACGTATACAATCATTTCATCCTTTTTCATTCACTTGGGGCATGTGCAGAGGGAGAAAGGTGTGGATAACCTAATCAAGCGGAGGGATTTCAACACATATCAAGTAACCACACCCATGGGATCTAGAATCAATCTAGATTGAAAGCAACATGTTGAGGATGAACGTAAACAATTCAGGATTAAGGAAATCTGCTTTTTTGTTCTGCGTACAGGTTAGTGTGTACACAGCCAAAGACAGTAAAATTATTGCCCTCAGGGTTTGTTTTTTCTTCCGGTCCTAATTAATGATCTGATAAGCAGCCCATGTATTCTTTTAGGCTGCTTGTTTTACATAATTTGGACCAATCGTTTCCTATTATTTTAGTTTACAGATTGCTGCCATTCAGTTGTGACAGGCAGCTGAGTTAAACATAAATGGATGAATCTCCCAGGGTGGGGAATGGATGTGTGCAGTCATCACATCTAATTGATATTCATACTTCCTTTATCTCATCCTTTATAAGAAGTGGAAAAAGAGCAGAAGTATGAATCAACATTCTCAACACATTTGTCAAGACATTAGATGTTATACTGATGTATTTTAAAAGGGGAAAGGCGTTGCTTGATTCAGCCCTTAAAAGTAACAGCATATGCATTGCGGTTGTTTCACCATTGGTTGGTACAAAGGAATCAGTGCAGTTACTTCGGGTTTGGAGCCAAATGTGCCCTTCCGCATGTAGAACTGTTTTACACTTTGCGCTAGAGCAGGCTTTCTCAGATATTACTGATCCACTTTTACCTATCACTAGCACTGCTGCCTGTTCCGAGACTAAACTAAGCTTCTTGTTCACAAAGAGCTCATTTTGCACTTGTCAACCTTGGCTTGTTTGGAGATAGTGCGTTTCTGGAGGAGCTGTGGCAGATTCTTAGAGAGGAGATGGTATGATAAGATCTGGCTATCAGTGCTAGCTGAAAAGTTGACCCAGCAATGTAGAAAAGTGGGAGGCGGAGGATTAAAAAAGATTTATTTATCTTTTACACATGTCCTCCATTTCTTGCCTTGGCTAGAAGCAATGTTCAGCCTCCAATTAACCAGAACACAATTTGGAGAGACTTACTTCCTTGGGTATGGTGGCTATTCTCTCCCCCACCTTCCTATCTCCTTGTTTGCTGCAAGATAGTGAGCCAGTAAGGAAGATGTTGTCCAAGTAATGATACATGAATTTCGTATCCTTCGTGTTATCGTTTGAAAAAACTTCAATATTTTTTATAAAATGAAATTAAATCCAAAGATCTTCCATTTGCCCAAGAGCTTGTATTGTATAACTGTTGTATAAGCAGAAACAATGAAAATTGCTGTATAATGTACCTATTATTACAGAATTGATCAAACTCTTGTAGAACCATTTGTAGAAGGAAGTAATGACACTGTTCTTTCCATTCATGGTTCTTTGTATCTCTTAATCCTTACATTTCAAACAAATGCTGTTCTATTTCTGGATGGGTGAGTGGGGGGCAACTGGAACAAATGTGCATAGAATAACTATTCAGTGCAGGATTATTATTATAATTGGGTTTAAATTTAGGCACGTATGACCACGTTGGCAAAGTTGCCAGTCTTATTACTTCATTTTTAAAAAATGTACACAAAGCCTACAAGGGGTATGTAAATGCATCTGTGCAGCAGTTGCGTAAAGGAAGTCTGCCACTATTAGTGACCCATGCAAACAGTGCAAGGGAGTGGCTATTTGTAAGTACTCTTCCCCTGTTGTGTTGGCCTCCTCTCCAAACCACAGCTGCAAACAAGCCTTATTTAAGAGAAGATGGGGGAAACTCAATTCTAGGCCCATCTGCACCCCCCCAAGGCCAGAGAGCAAGCAGAGTGGCAATCAAGCCACAAATTCACCACCACTGCATTACCGCCATTGGCTTCAGTGAAACTTGCTCCCAGGTGAGATTGTAGCTAGCAGGGTGCTGCTTTTGCCTGACATTCTCTTGCCCTTTAACCAATGATTTACATAAACCATTGATTTGCATAATTCCTTTTGTCTTGGTTACTTTTTTCTTTAAGTGTCTGGCTCTCTCTTGCAGAACTGGAGGGTTAATAAATCAGATTACAGTGCTGAACGGACACCATGCAATTGTTGAAACACAGAGCGGTCAAAATGAAATGTAGTTAAAGAACCAAACTCTTACCTTATTGAAGTTTATAGAAAAGCTAAAGATACCCTGCCCAACTTTTTAAAAAATGTAGAAAAGGAATCAGTGGGAATTAATGGAGGTTTAATGATTTATTTGAAAAGGTTAATTAGTGTACTCAGGGGACAAATGAAGGTAACTGGATCCAAAACATCCCTCAACCTGGCATCTGGTAGATCCTTCTTTCCTTCATGCATGTTGAGTTTTCAATCAGGATAGCTTGATACTAGCACACTGCCCCCCCCCCCAGTCATTGGTGCCGTGTAGCGGGAAATTTTCATTTTGCATGCATTTGAATGAGTAAATCCATGCAAACAATAGTGTACACATTTATCTCTGAGAATTAGTTTCCCTAGCCTCTTCCCTAGCCCCATTTCTGCCACAGAGATGATTTCCTTCCTCCAACCCTTCCAGAATGACTGACTGCCCAGCTCCGCTAGACATATAGGCAAGCAAACAATTCCAAAGCACGCATCGTGAACTTTTAGCATTTGTTTTGCAAGCTTCTTTCACAAACAGAATCCTGAAGGATGAACAAAGCCCCTGTTAATATTCACTTGGCAACAGGCTTCACAGAGCACCGACATTAGAGCCTGCTATATTGACAGATAACGTTGCGAAGAACTCTGGGGTTAAACAGCTGTTCTTTCGTGGAAGCCAACATGGGACTTTCTCCTTGACAGTCGTTTTGCAGTGTCAAGGAAAGGCCTGTAGATGTTCGTTTAAAGGTTTATAATGTTTAATATAAAAGATGTAGAAAGGGTAACCTGAGTATTCCACATAATATTGTATCAACAATATGCATGCAAGTTTTTGATGGTACTTGGGATTCTGCTCCCCGTCAGTCTTACTGTCAATGTTTCCCCAGCACGTTAGCCCATTTTGGTGTGTGTGTCTTAGCTTTGACTGTCCTCCCCCCCCCTACTAAACCTGACAAGGTCCAAAACAATTCTTATTAGAAGTGCTACTTTTCTAGAAAAAGAGGCCCCAAAGTTCACCATGAACTCCTCCCTTGTTCTCTTAGAATGGCAGTGGCTCCCACCTGAGAGGTGCCAGTGCTCAGCTCCTGTGAGCTCCAGCTGAATAAAAACCATGCTTATTAGGCTTTTTGTATGAACCATATAGTAAAGGTAAAGGGACCCCTGACCATTAGGTCCACTTGTGGCCGACTCTGGGGTTGCGACGCTCATCTCACTTTATTAGCCGAGGGAGCCAGCGTACAGCTTCTGGGTCATGTGGCCAGCATGACTAAGCCGCTTCTGGCGAACCTTAGCAGTGCACGGAAATGCCATTTACCTTCCCACCGGAGTGGTACCTATTTATCTACTTGCACTTTGACGTGCTTTTGAACTGCTAGGTTGGCAGGAGCTGGGACCGGGCAACGGGAGCTCACCCTGTCGCAGGGGATTCGAACCGCCGACCTTCTGATTGGCAAGCCCTAGGCTCTGTGGTTTAATCCACAGTGCCACCCACGTCCCATGAACCATATACCTCCCATGAAAAGGGTTGCTGATTCAGAACGACATCCAAACAGGGTTGCCACTTTGCCTCACATGCACTGCCGCAACTCTCTTTAAGCGTTGGTCAACAAAACCCATCTCCTCCCTTGTCAAGGGAAGGCAAGATTAGAGATTGGGCTCCACAGATGGTTGCAATTTTCTTCTTGAAGAGGAAACTGCTTTCAGAAAAGAAAACGACAACATGAGAAGGGCTGTGGGTCAGTAGTAGATGGCAGGTTTGGGCCCTGGCATCTCTAAGTGAGGCTGGGAGAGATTCCTGTCTGGAATCTCTTGAGATCAACAGCATGCCAGTGTAGTCCAGTGGCTCCCAAAGTGGATAGTTCCTTCCCCCTTGGGGGGGCAGTGGGATTACATAGGGGGTGCTAAGAGGCAAGAAAGGGGGCAGGGGGTGGTGAAGGTATAAATGACAATCAGACTTTGAAAGGCTGGTTCACGGGATCAAGTTACAGTGGTACCTCGAGTTAAGTACTTAATTTGTTCCGGAGGTCCGTACTTAACCTGAAACTGTTCTTAACCTGAAGCACCACTTTAGCTTATGGGGCCTCCTGCTGCCACCGCGCCACCGGAGCATGATTTCTGTTCTCATCCTGAAGCAAAGTTCTTAACCTGAAGCACTATTTCTGAGTTATTGGAGTGTGTAACCTGAAACATATGTAACCTGAAGCGTATGTAACCCAAGGTACCACTGTAATCAGTTTTGTTGAGTTAAATAGTTTTCACTGGATTTTGAATACATGTGCAATTGATTATTACTCATTGAAATTTTATTATAATATTTTCTTCCTTAGCAGGTCATGTGAACTGCTATTCTGAATAAAGCTTTTTATGAGGTAGGGGGCACTGAGGGTGTCTTTATAGAACCAAGGAGGTTGTGGCCCAAAAATGTTTGGGAACCACTGGTGTATAGTTACTAGCCAGCTAGATGAACTGATGGTGCGACTAACTATAAGGCAGCTTGAAATGCTCCCACAAGAAACCCCATCTTATCCTCTCCCTCTCTTGGCCACCTCAGTAAAGTTCCACCACAACCCACTTTTTCTGATCCATGACACAAGCATAAGACTCTACTCCTCCCTGGTGTGGACAGCAACAGAAGCCCTGCAGACATTTTCTCTTTACCTCCTGACTCCAACTTAAGAATCAAGACAGAGGCATGTGAGAGCGACCCACTGATGTGTGAAGGTGAGAATTCTGCCACATTTCTGTTGCTGCTCACATTGAAGAAACCCCCCCTTTTGCCTGTGGGTTGTCTCTTGTGGGAGTGAACCTGTGGATGGACCCAAAATTGCCAGTCCTTCAGCCTTTCCTCGGTTAAGGACATGTCCCCTCTCAAAAAAATAAATAGCTGTGACCAGGGAAGCAATACTAGCAGACGTTGTATTAGTATTGCTAATGAACAGCAGTTCTAACACTTGACGGTTTTTTTGGTAAAGATCCCCCAAGGAATAAAAGTCTTAGAATTCTTTCCATTCAAGCAATACCACCAGGAAGTACTGCTTTATGCATCAAATATTCATTAGGAAGAAAACGAAAGGAGAAAGAGGGAGGTGGTGAGTGAGCTTTCTTACTGTGTATTAACATTCATATGAGCTGATCATTAGGAATTATCATGTCACCTAGCTAGTTCCCAGCCTAGACAACAGGGATTTTACCTGTCAATCACCCATCCCTGTAAGTGCCCAAAATAGTAGCATTTCAGAGTCGTTCTCTAGATTAGCTGAGTTTGAAGGAATTTGGAACCTGAGTGGGAAATAAAACACTGAATCTCAACATGGTATTTCCCAGGTCTGTGCACACCTAGCGAGAACAATTTCCTAAGTAGGTGCATAGGAGTTTACCATAATCAAAATCATTATTGGAAAAGGCGAGATAAGGGCTGCAAGAAAGCTGATCTTGAAAGAAAACACACTTGACTTTTTGCTTTCTCCTCCCCGCCTACGATCGTAGCATGTGGTTTCTGCGGATATAGCTGACAGCTTATTGCTGTGCTGAGTATCACAGGCCTGTTAGCACCACATCTATCATGCGGCTTTGATGCTTATAGAGATGGCATCTTCAATCCTTTAAAAACACAAAAACAGTCCAAAATAGTTACCACCACAAGGAGAAGCAGCTCAGAGTTAAAAACAAACACAAATAGACCAACCACGGCAGCAAAGAATAAACAGCGAACTAGGATTCAGTTGCCAGATCAAAGTGGGGCTGTGCATATTGCACAGCACTTAATACCGCCTAAAGCTGCAAGATTTCTTTTGTGGAGGAAAATCACACAAATAGTATAACAAGACCCATAAAGGTGGAAAGTGATATTAGATATGAGTGCTTTATATAGACCTGTGGAAGAACATTCTTTGTTTAAATCAACCTCGCTAATAGTTAATAGCTATTTCTTCATAACTCTTTTATTGTTTGGTCTTCTTAAGGTAGTAATATTGTGCTTGCTTAGCAAGGTGGCAGTCCCATTGACTCAGCAATTGATGAGTGACTCATTTCCTAAGACAGATTTTCAGGAAGGAGAAATTACCGTATTTTTCGCTCTATAAGACGCACCAGACCACAAGACGCACCTAGTTTTTGGAGGAGGAAAACAAGGAAAAAAAATATTCTGAATCTCAGAAGCCAGAACAGCAAGAGGGATCGCTGTGCAGTGAAAGCAGCAATCCCTCTTGCTGTTCTGGCTTCTGTGATAGCTGCGCAGCCTGCATTCGCTCCATAAGACGCACACACATTTCCCCTTACTTTTTAGGAGGGAAAAAGTGAGTCTTATAGAGGAAAAAATACGGTACTTTCCATGTGTTCTTTCCTTGTTCTGTGTCCAGTGAAGAGCTTTGGTTTCCAGCAGTACATCATTTCCAACGGGAGCCAAAACAATTCAAACCTGTTCACATTCTTGCAGACCTGAAAGTGTTTCCTGCACTTGATGAGATTGTTCTAATTTTGATACACAGTAGGCAGATGCAAAATGATTTGGCTCTCTTCATGAGCTAGCTGATGCACAAGCCTCTTTAAATGGTTACATTCCTGGACTGGGAATCTGCTGCATGTCCACAAACTTCCACTTCTCCTTTCTCCTTACCGCATGTGCCCTACTTAACACAAGACTTAATAATCTGTCAAATCAGTTTGCTGCGATGTCCTAACCAAGAAGCTTATTTGAGCCCTTCAAGCCAAAATTGCAAATACAAATAAAACCGTGGTTTTCAATCGTGGTTTGTTGGGCTCATTCAAACCACAGTTCAGCAATTTGAATGGCACATAAAAACTGTGATCTAAGAATCAAAGAAAATTTATATTCACTCAGTGGAGGTTGTGGTATATTTTTTATTTGACAAGGAATGTGCTGATTAAACCAGGGTGTAGCATCTCCTGACAATACTTCCTTATCCTGTGTATCTTTACCCTGGTTACTTTTTTAGAATGTAAAGTGTGGGCAGAGAATTAATGACTTACCCAAGGTAATCTAGATGCATCCATGTTCTTTGATTGGAGAGTCCCATATGTAACATATAAAATGAAATTCAGCAGTGCAATGATTTTAGAAATTCATGAAACTTTCATGTGCAGAGGCAACATGGCTCTGGTATAACTCAACTTAGTTATGCAAGGGGGTACAGTTTGGCTTTCCCCATCATTAAAAAAAATCCTGATAGGTAATGTTATTTTATCATTCTTCCTGGTTATTCCTTTTTATTCACCCTGCACTTTCTGTCTTACTGCTCTGAACTCACCCGTAGCAATGTCATTCCTACTAAGAATTCTGTCTACCTGTAGTATCTAGCTATGGTTTAACTCTGCATTCACACGTGTGGAATCCACTTTTGTCACCTTCTGGGAGGAGAAACTGGTCTTTCCTTGCCACAGTTTCAATTGTGATAAAACTTGCAAATTTACTTTGAGCAGACTGCTGCAGGAAAGGGAAAGACGAACAAGTGATGATAGCTCTAGCATCCCTGAGAATGTTGTGTCTGCACACAGCGTATGTGAAAGCCAAAGACAGGCAATAGCATGTTGGTATATTATTATTATTATTATTATTATTATTATTATTATTATTATTATTACTACTACTACTACTACTACTACTACTACTGCCTTTTCATTAAAATGGTCCAAGGGGTTGTTCAAAACCTACCCAGCAAGAACAACTATAGACCCTTGAAGAAAGGCCAGATTTAACAGCACACACAAAACTACCATTTCAAATATCTATAAAACAATTTGAGACAGTAAAAATCAATTACTGTCCAAGGCTTAGGCAAAGAAATGTATCGTGTTTATCAAATATTATATGCTTATCTGCCATATCATAGCTTGGCTTGATAAGAGTCATTGCGCGAAGACAACTGCTTTATCAATCAATAACTTCATGTATTGTTTGAATAATATAATCTGTGGTGTTGCCTTCAGCCTTGAAAACAAATTGTCAAGATTGGGCTTGTAAGCCCCTTCCATAATGAAGACCTGGATGATGTCTGAAATTTTTCATCCTATTCTTATGCAGACGATATTTCACATTTAAATCATATAATCTTTGAAAGCAGCATACCAGCTGAATAGTTGATTCTGCACTTCATAGTAAGATGCAGTCCACTGATACAATAACAGGTGTGTGATGCCAGCATCAAGCTTCCATAGAATATGAAACAGATATAACATGCAGGCAGTTAACTTTTACCATTAGGACTTGTTCAGTGTAGATACTTTTTTAGTCTTTTGATGAATCCTGACTAGTTACCATGCTATTCCAGTAAAGAGCATATGAATAACTGAATCATATGGAACGAGGGAAAGTTCCTAGGGTATCTCTGTGTCATGGAAATATCCTGTGGCTTTGGCTAGCCAGGAAGTGACATGTGATATGGCATTCTCAGTAGCAGCCCCTATTAGGGAGCTTCCTCCTGATTCCTGCTCAGTTGTCCCTCACTCTGGCTATTCTTAGGCACACCATAGAAACTTGTTTATTCTGCCTGTAATTTG
The DNA here is from genome assembly GCF_964270895.1 of Podarcis filfolensis. Taxonomy (NCBI): domain Eukaryota; kingdom Metazoa; phylum Chordata; class Lepidosauria; order Squamata; family Lacertidae; genus Podarcis; species Podarcis filfolensis. The sequence continues at coordinate 25,267,842 of NC_139607.1, read as the reverse complement.
CAGTTCCACAAAGAATTCCATTGTCCAAAACAACAGAATGCACCTTTGTAAAAAAATATTATTTGGATTAAGAATGTGCTTCCTGACTAAATCTAATGCTTCAAGTTCATGCTTTCCATTTGATGTTCTTGGTCTGTATGCAGAAAGTGAATTCGTGTTTGATAGAGTCAGAATTCATTTAATATAAGAAAGAGAAGTTAATACTAGTTGTCTCTGGAGAGTCCTTGGAAAATGAATTCTTAGTAGAAGAGTCTCACATGCTCTTGATAAAAATAAAAGGTGCTTCAAATTGGGGGAAAGAGAGTTGTGAAAGGCTGTTTTTACTGCATCTATATTTTACCAGTTTTTAACTGACATTATTATCATCAATATTTCACTGCCTGACATTTAAAACATGGTTTAATCTTCAGTTTTCTTCAGAACCACTTTGCTCATATTTATTTTGGATATTTCCACTATCTTAGACTGTCAGAATCATTTCAGATATTAATCAAAGGTGTGTTTGGATGCTACTTTGTCTCCTGTTTGCATACAGCTCCCATCCTATGGTGGCTGTATTGGCTTCTGGGCTCAAATTGAAGTAGTTTTAGCTTAATTCAGCTTAGGATCATGTAATTTTCCCAGACTTTTTGGTTCCATATAGGTTTAGTTTGGAAAGTGATACAAACTTCAGTGGCCCTGGTCTTGGATTCCTCTCACAACTTTGTGAGTACAAGAGACAGGGCCTTTTCTGTGGTCGTCAACACATCTCTACAATGCTCTCCCAGAAATCCGGCAGGCTCCCTCTTTGTGTCTGTTCCACCAATTATTGAATACATTATTCTTACTTAGATTGGCTTTTAATGTGCAACACTCAGGTCTATAGTACTGTACCCACCTGCCCAGAGTTGGGGCCCATTTAGCTTAATGGTACTTACCGGTAACTTCTGAATAAACATGTATAGGATTGTACTGTTAGCTTTATTGCTTTAATCGTTTAACCTTGCTACTATAAGGTCGCGTGTGTGTATATAAGAGAGAGTGAGTGAGTTGTGTTGTATGTTTTTTTATTATTTTTAGAAATCATAGAATCAGAATTGTAGAGTAGGAAGGGACCTTGAAGATCATCTTCAATGCAGGAATTGAAACTGCAACCTTGGCATTATCAGCACCACGCTCTAACCAACTGAGCTTGTTAGTTGTATTTGCATGTATTTATTTCCTGCTATGGAATTGCACCTGCAGAAAGATAGGAAATTGTGCCCACTGCCCACCATCCTCTTCCTAGATGGGTATTGAATGCTGTGTGGAAGAAATTCTGGCTTAGAAGTTCTACTTACAAATTAGGACGTGACATTTTTACAGAATGACATAAGCATGAAGGATATATTGCGATGTACAAACTAGACAACTCGACTTCTCCCCCTCTCCCACCATTCTGTCCCATGCTTTACAACTACAACAGCTTCTACTTTCCTGATACAGAACATTGGGGCTAGGGGAATAAAATATTATTGGAGGAAACTGGTTATGTGGACATTTTGGTCTGGGTTCATCTCTTCAGGGAGAGAGACAGAGGAAGTTTAGTCTTGTTAATCATGCTGGATCTCTCAGTGGTTTTTTATTCTGGTGAACACAGCATGCCCTTGGATTCTGTCTGTGGACTGAGGGTCAGAGGCACTGGATTATAGTAGTTCAACTGCTACCTGTGTCCTGGGCAACCCCAGGACATCCCTGATAAGTTAATTCTTTATTTGACAAAAGAACACACTTACAGCAACTCCTGTGGTACTCCAGATACACACACACACACACACACACACACACACACACACACTTCCAGCCTCAAGGCAGCTGTCCCCAGGTCTGTGTCCTGCAGAGCAGTTGCAGCAACAGTGGGACACCCCCCGCCTTCTTTATGTACTCTTGCTACACAGAAACCATCATTGCTCTTTCCTCTTCACTCCAAATCTAATGACTGCTTCCAGCATGTACATTAAACATATACATTAAACATATGCTGCTATGCAGCACCTTACGGTTAACTGCCAGGGGGCTGAGGCACAGTCACTCAACGCCACTCGAAGGAACCGTCTCTGCAGGTTGACAGGGGCTGGCAGGGCTCTGACAAGTGTGTGGTGGAGGCAGGGGGGCCATGAAATTGGCCCAGAAGAGGGGACCAGAAGTTTATGGGGGTTGGTGCCACCCATGAGACGGGTCAGGGGGAGGAGGAAGGCTCAGAGCAGGGGGAGGCAGATGAAGGTGTGCAGGATGTGTTGGGAGCAGAAGAAGAGACTGTTCAGGTGAGGGACAAGCCAGTCAAATCCCTCTTATCCCCTGCTGCACTGACTCCTAGTATGTCTGCCTGTTCTGGATGCCCTTGGAGCAGGTACACAGTCTGAGAGTATTGTTTGATCTCTCTTTCTCAATAGAAGTCAATTGACCTCTGCGGCATGGAGTGCTCACAACCAGTTTTTTACATCACTGTTAGATTACTGTAATGAGTTCTATGGGCTTAGTTGGGACTCTACAGCTAGCGTAGGCTGATGCGGCAGAGTACTGAGTGGTATATCTGGCCCTACACATTTATGCTGGTGCTTAAGGACCTGCACTGGCTGCTTGTTTGCTACCAAGCCAAGTTCAAGGTTTCATTCTTGAGATATAAAGGCCTAAAGCGCTTGGGACTAGCATACCCAGCAGACCACTTTCCCTGCTATGGGATAAGCTATCATAATAAAGGCTAATAAACGTTAGATGTGATGCCTAGTTGTGGCATCTTGCTTTAGTCAATTGCAGCTCTGTTTACTTATTTTGTTTGCTAACCATCACATTAAGATGCACAATGAAGTGTCATATTGTACCCTAAGGGCAGATTTCACTATCTATGCATTCAGTAAACAGGCAGCAAGATAAGTGCTGGGTTGTGAACAAGTGGTAATACTTGTGACAGGCAGATACTAATATCTTTGTGTGCTTGGTGACTTTCCACAACGAAAAACCAATCTTCATGGTAATCAACAGTGATGGCAATTTCACTGGCACTCTGTTTAGAAACGCTGGTGCAAAAGTATTCTTCTATTAAATTTTAGCAAAAAGCTATATACTGATGAGGTAAAGCTAAGTTAGGGCAATACAGTTGTGATTTACTAGTCTACTTTCTCTACCCTACTTTTAACTGATAAAATACAATCTGCTGATGTGTTTTGTTATAGTAGCTTATAAATTAACTGGTGGAAATATTTATAATCTAGAAGAAATAATTTATATGCTGTAAAACTAAACAATTCTCCTGTAATATTAAGCATTTGTGTACCTAACAAATAATAGCCTATCATAAAACTCAGGAAGCTCTCAATGGAAGCCCTGCAGACAATATGCATTCCTTGTAATAGCTTGATTTAATTTGGCAGATAGGATTTAATGCAATAAATTCTTCAGATTTTACCACAACTGAGTTTAATCTTACTTGGGGGGGAAATGACAGTGGAAAAGCACAGATGCAATCTGTATTTGTCCATTTTTTGTCTTTTCTAAATTCAAGTTACTGTAGCTGTTCTGATAGATGACACTTTGGTATTTTTCTCATGTATCTTTTTAGATACATACAAACCAGAATGAAGGCTATAGAACAGCTCAGAAAAGGAAAGGCACAGACCTTTTCATTCACAATATTTGATTTTTTTTAAAATAAACTTTACATGGGAAGGAAAGTAGATTCAAAAAGAAAACCTTAGAACCAAATTGCAGAATCAGGTATGACCCAATTGAAATCAATATAACGGAACCATCAAATGGTATCAAAGTACCACTGATATCAGAGGGCTTCAGATGCACATAATGTTGTATGAAATGTGTATATAAGCACTGTGTCAGAGAACACATAGTAACAAGAGGTACATGGTGTGCAAATGTCAAGTGTACAGGGAATGAAGTATCATATCCAGCTACTTTGTCAGGTATATGTTCTGCCATACAGAAGTGGTGTGTGTGTGTGTGTGTATAGAAGAAAGCTATTGTAGTCATATTTTGCTTGTGGGTTTCCCATAGCCATCTGATTAGCCACTGTGGAGGCTAGAAAGGGCTTTAATGTGATCCATCAAGGTTCTTCTTCTGCTTAGTAAAGGTAAAGGGACCCCTGACCATTACGTCCAGTTGTGGCCGAGTCTGGGGTTGCGGCGCTCATCTCGCTTTATTGGCCAAGGAAGCCAGCATACAGCTTCCGGGTCATATGGAAGTCATATGAACCTAGGGCTTGCTGATCGGAAGGTCGGCGGTTCGAATCCCCGCGACAGGGTGAGCTCCTGTTGCTTGGTCCCAGCTCCTGCCAACCTAGCAGTTTGAAAGCACATCAAAGTGCAAGTAGATAAATAGATACTGCTCCGGCGGGAAGGTAAACGGCGTTTCTGTGCGCTGCTCTGGTTTCGCCAGAAGCGGCTTAGTCATGCTGGCCACATGACCCGAAAAAACTGTCCTCGGACAAACGTCAGCTGCCTCAGCCAGTAAAGTGAGATGAGCGCCACAACCCCAGAGTTGTTCACGACTGGACTTAACTGTCAGGGGTCCTTTACTTTTACCTTTTAAATAATGGAAATTTATATACAGATGCAAATTTAGGAAGCACTATAGTTAAAATAGCAAGGCAATACATCTCACCATTGTTGTGAAGACCATGACCAGGTTGTCTGTGTGCCTGTTCAGTCTCTGTCCAGCTCCTAACTGTTGAAGCGACCCTGCTGTCCCTTCTTGGTTATCTTTGAAACTGACTTGGACCAGGTAGCCCTTCAAAGAGAGGACTCATTCAAGCAGAATGCTGTCCTCTGAGAGAACTTCAGAAAAAGGACTGTCCTATGCAAAGTAGGAGTTACAGCCAACCTATGCAGATCCCACTTGCTAGTTCATTTGTCACTTGGTACCTGATTACTGAAACTGAAATTGACCAATTCTATGAAGACTTACAACACCTTATAGAAGCGACACCAAAGAAGGATGTTCTTCTCATTATAGGGGATTGGAATGCTAAAGTAGGGAATCAAGAGATAAAAGGAACAACGGGCAAGTTTGGCCTTGGAGAGCAAAATGAAGCAGGGCAAAGGCTAATAGAGTTCTGTCAAGAGAACAAGCTGGTCATCACAAACACGCTTTTCCAACAACACAAGAGACGACTCTACACGTGGACATCACCAGATGGGCAGCATCGAAATCAGATTGATTATATTCTCTGCAGCCAAAGATGGAGAAGCTCAATACAGTCAGCAAAAACAAGACCTGGAGCTGACTGTGGCTCGGATCATCAGCTTCTTATAGCAAAATTCAAGCTTAAACTGAAGAAAGTAGGAAAAACCACTGGGCCGGTAAGATACAATCTAAATCAAATCCCTTATGAATACACAGTGGAAGTGAGGAACAGGTTTAAGGATTTAGATTTGCTAGACAGAGTGCCTGAAGAACTATGGATGGAGGCTCGCAACATTATACAGGAGGCAGCAACGAAAACCATCCCAATGAAAAGGAAATGCAAGAAAGCAAAGTGGCTGTCCAATGAGGCCTTACAAATAGCAGGGGAGAGAAGGCAAGCAAAATGCGAGGGAGATAGAGAAAGATACAGGAAATTGAATGCAGATTTCCAAAAAATAGCAAGGAGAGATAAGAAGGCCTTCTTAAACGAGCAATGCAAAGAAATAGAGGAAAACAACAGAATGGGAAGAACCAGAGATCTGTTCAAGAAAATTGGAGATATGAAAGGAACATTTCGTTCAAAGATTGCCATAATAAAGGACAAAAGTGGTAAGGACCTAACAGAAGCAGAAGACATCAAGAAGAGGTGGCAAGAATACACAGAGGAATTATACCAGAAAGAAATGGATGCCTCGTACACCCCAGGTAGTGGGGTTGCTGACCTTGAGCCAGACATCCTGGAGAGTGAAGTCAAATGGGCCTTAGAAAGCACTGCAAATAACAAGGCCAGTGGAAGTGATGGTATTCCAGCTGAGCTATTTAAAATTTTAAAAGATGATGCTGTTAAGGTGCTACACTCAATATGCCAGCAAGTTTGGAAAACTCAGCAGTGGCCAGAGGATTGGAGAAGATCAGTCTACATCCCAATCCCAAAGAAGGGCAGTGCTAAAGAATGCTCCAACTACCGCACAATTGCACTCATTTCACACGCTAGCAAGGTTATGCTTAAAATTCTACAAGGAAGGCTCAAGCAGTATGTGGACCGAGAACTCCCAGAAGTGCAAGCTGGATTTAGAAGAGGCAGAGGAACCAGAGACCAAATTGCAAACATGCGCTGGATTATGGAGAAAGCCAGAGAGTTCCAGAAAGACATCTACTTCTGCTTCATTGACTATGCAAAAGCCTTTGACTGTGTCGACCACAGCAAACTATGGCAAGTTCTTAAAGAAATGGGAGTGCCTGATCACCTCATCTGTCTCCTGAGAAATCTCTATGTGGGACAAGAAGCTACAGTTAGAACTGGATATGGAACAACTGATTGGTTCAAAATTGGGAAAGGAGTACGACAAGGCTGTATATTGTCTCCCTGGTTATTTAACTTATATGCAGAATTCATCATGCGAAAGGCTGGGCTGGATGAATCCCTAGCCGGAATTAAGATTGCTGGAAGAAATATCAACAACCTCAGATATGCAGATGACACAACCTTGATGGCAGAAAGTGAGGAGGAATTAAAGAACCTTTTATTGAGGGTAAAAGAGGAGAGCGCAAAATATGGTCTGAAGCTCAACATCAAAAAAACGAAGATCATGGCCACTGGTCCCATCACCTCCTGGCAAATAGAAGGAGAAGAAATGGAGGCAGTGAGAGATTTTACTTTCTTGGGCTCCATGATCACTGCAGATGGTGACAGCAGCCACGAAATTAAGAGACGCCTGCTTCTTGGGAGGAAAGCAATGACCAACCTAGACAGCATCTTAAAAAGTAGAGACATCACCTTGCCAACAAAGGTCCGTATAGTAAAAGCTATGGTTTTCCCAGTAGTGATGTATGGAAGTGAGAGCTGGACCATAAAGAAGGCTGATCGTCGAAGAATTGATGCTTTTGAATTATGGTGCTGGAGGAGACTCTTGAGAGTCCCATGGACTGCAAGAAGATCAAACCTCTCCATTCTGAAGGAAATCAGCCCTGAGTGCTCACTGGAAGGACAGATCGTGAAGCTGAGGCTCCAATACTTTGGCCACCTCATGAGAAGAGAAGACTCCCTGGAAAAGACCCTGATGTTGGGAAAGATGGAGGGCACAAGGAGAAGGGGACGACAGAGGACGAGATGGTTGGATAGTGTCTTCGAAGCTACAAACATGAGTCTGACCAAACTGCGGGAGGCAGTGGTAGACAGAAGTGCCTGGCGTGCTCTGGTCCATGGGGTCACGAAGAGTCGGACACGACTAAACGACTAAACAACAACAACAACCACCTGATTACTAATGATTCACGGAATGTCACAGCTTTAATCACATGTGTGTTCCCCCATTCCCCGCCAAAATGTGCGGTGGTTACCTAGTCTCATATCTCAGTATGCAGCTTATATATCTTGCTCTTGTTTAAGAACCCAATTTTATTTTTTTATATAATAAAAAACACCTGTCATGTTTCTCTGCTCTGGAATCCATAGAAAATTGATTTTTCCACCACTTCCACAGCTTCCCTTGGTTTTCGTGCAGCATAAGCCAAGACCTATGTTTTATTGAATCGAACCCTTAGACAGTACATCATATTTTGGAGAGGCAACAATTCTGCACTTGAGACCTACACTCAGTGTGAATTCTCCAGAGGACTCTTTCTACCCCAGCAGTTTGACATACTGTCCCTTTTACCGCTTTGCCGTGTTTAACAGTTAGAAGTAGAGAGGAAGGGCATGTAAAAGCAGGAGAAAATGAAAAGGAGACTGAACAAGAGGGGGAAAGGGTCTGAGTCTTTGTATTTGGAATGTGGGTAAATGATCCTTTGTACATTCAGGTAGTTTGATGCACAGTCAACATTCTAGGTTGCCATGTTTGCGTACTTCAAAGGGCAGTTAGAAAGAATAACACGACGACACACTGTGAAAACAACACAATCAAGAAACATGTATTAATAGTAACCTAAGGGTTATTGTTCCTCACATTCTCTGGGATGCTTGCAACAATGTACATTACATACATCCTGATTATACTTGCATTGTTTATGTAGTTTCCAGTTCCAGCTGGCCTTATTTAATCAGAGTTGACATTATTGCAATGTAGATCTACAGCTGAACATGAGAAATGAAGAGTGACATAATAAGGACTATTTCCTTGGTTTCTCATAAAGAAGCTTTCAGTTGAGTCTTAGTGATAACACAAGGATTACTCAGTGTTGCTGGCTACCTTCTTTCAGGAGAGAAAATGATGTCTCCCGGCACAATGTATTCAGAAAACAGTACTTTGTTTCGATGCAGAATTTGCAACTTATGAACCATTTGTGACAGATTGATATTGATTTTGCAGGCTTTGTATCCCCTCACCCTACCAGGGTAAAATATAGGCCTCCCTGCCATTGAGTGGTTTCCCTCTCTCCTCTAACACCTACAAAACATTTTGAAACATGAACAGTGACTTAGCTTTTATTTCTTCCCAAAGCAACTTTGTGAAACAACATCATATTAGCTCGGAACAGTCTTCTTTTAAAAAGCATGTTTATTTCTTTATTGAAAGTTAAAAAGCACATAATTATATGTGCACTAAACATGGTGAGACGTAAATAAAAGAGAGAAAAAGAAAACGAGAACAGCAGCCATGTAGAAGGGAAAGTAAAAAAAAAAGGGGGGGGGGAGAGATCCCAAAACTGTATACTTTACAAAGTTGTTATTATACTTCACCAGATCTTAACCTATTACATTCGTAGCTTGGAAGTTGAATGGAATCCGTTCCGTAAGTCTGTTCAACTTCCAAAATGTTCGGAAACCAAAGCTTGCCTTCTGGTTGGCTGCAGGAAGCTCCTCCAGCCAATCGGAAGCCACAGAAGCCCTGTTAGACGTTTGGCTTCCAAAGGAACATTCAGAAAATGGAACACTCACTTTCAGGTTTGCGGCGTTTAAGAGCCAAACTGTTCAACTTGCAAGGCGTTTGGGATCCAAGGTACGACTGCACAGTATTTGTAAGAATGGATTCCAAATATCGTTGAATTAGTCCATGTCTAGTCCATGTCTAATTAGTCCATGTTCATATGTTGCGAGTTTGTATAAGTCTTCAATCCAATCGTAGAAGGGAGCTGCATTTTTATTTTTCCAATTCATCAGTATCGGTCCTCTTGCTGTGGTAAGGGCCCAGTCTTGACCCAGTTTTCCTTTGGCAGACATGTCAATTTTTCAGAAGCTTTGAAACCATGAGGGCAATATTGAATATTGAAATACTGAGGAAACTTAAATAGGTGTGGTTCTTACTTCCTTATCATACCTAGGTAAAGGTAAAGGGACCCCTGACCATTAGGTCCAGTCGTGACTGGCTCTGGGGTTGCAGTGGTCATCTCGCTTTATTGGCCGAGGGAGCTGGCATACAGCTTCCGGGTCATGTGGCCAGCATGACTAAGCCGCTTCTGGCAAACCAGAGCAGCGCACGGAAACGCCGTTTACCTTCCTGCCAGAGCAGTACCTATTTATCTACTTGCACTTTGACGTGCTTTTGAACTGCTAGGTTGGCAGGAGCAGGGACCGAGCAACAGGAGCTCACCCCGTCGCGGGGATTCGAACCGCCAACCTTCTGATCACCAAGTCCTAGGCTCTGTGGTTTAACCCACAGTGCCACCCGCGTCCCTATCATACCTAAACTTTAGTAAAAGAACATAAAGTATAATGTGCATAAGGCAGCTAACAACATATTAAAATAGCCAACAAAGCAGCCAGCCGGGTGGGACCAGATTGCTTAGTTGGTTTTTCCAATAAGGAAAGAAGACCAAGACTATTCTCTGGTTTCCCCCCCTGGTTACCAGCAGTGGCCACCATGTTGGAAAGCAAAGTAAGTAACACAGGCCCACCTTGCCAGCTACTACAGCAAGGCCAGTTACATGCCTGAGAAACATGCACAGTGGCTGGTTGATATGCATATTAACTGCTCAACTTATGTCCCCCTTAACATTTACATGAGTGTTGTGTGCTGTGCAGCTTGCATTTCCCCATGGCAACTATTTCTTAAAACAGTCTTTAGAAGCTGGAGAATTATAAATTCTAGCATTTAGGACTTTCTTGGGACTCTCAAAAGCTACAGTATGGTTCTGCTGTCATTCAGATAACTCATACCAGTACTGTATATGTCTACTCTGAAGTAAACCCCACTGAGCTCAATGGGAACTACTCCCAGGTAAGTGTCTGTAAAGGGACTTGGGTGGCGCTGTGGTCTAAACCACAGAGCCTAGGGTTTGCCGATCAGAAGGTTGGCGGTTTGAATCCCCGCGACAGGCATGGAGAATGTGCATAATTGCCCCATGAGAAGGAAACTGTGCATATTTGCTGGCTATAATATCTCAAGCAGGCCTTTGGTTATTGACTGCACTGTAGTTTACCCCTCACAGAACTACAGTTCCCAGCAACCCTTAACTGAGGGAAAGAACATGCTTTGAACGTGCCTTAAAGGTACAGTGTGTACACAGCCAAAATACCAACTTTGACACTGTACCAAAGCTAGATTTTTCATCGATAATTACTGCATTTTGCAAAGGATATATGCATGCCTTTATTTTATTTTCCTGTGTTTTCATTTTGCATTTTTAGTATCGCTAGGAGCCTTAGAAGCTGGAAGTGGCCTAGGTCTCCCTGGGCCTCTGAAAGTGCCTACAAATACCTGAAGATGTTCAATATTCTGGAACCTTTTAAATCACTTTTCCAACACCAGGTTCTAAGAGTATGACTAAAGAAATAGTCCTGGAGTATGCTATTATTTACCAGTGATAAATTATTTACCAAGATGGAGCAGCATATTAATCAAACAAATAAACAACACTGGCTGTGTATGGTAATGAAACAATATTGAAGCCTCCGAGCTTATTATAAAGTGTAATTGAATATCCAACATTTACGCTACTCCTTCATTACATCAGCGTTTATTTTCTATGCATACCCCCCAATATAAAATATGAGTTTGTATGTGCGCAGTAATATGCACACATTGTTTCTAAGCCCAGATAACACCATCTTCATTTGGTTTACTATAATGTTTTTATGGTATCTATTTTCAACTCTTTCCTTTCTGGAGGTCCCAAATTGCAAAAGCTAAGCTATTCACAAGAAGGGCAGGGTAGACAGCTATTGGGTGCAGCTGTGCTTTGGTTAATATTGGCTGCAACAGCTTGTGGTTGCAACACGGGTTGTGCATATTCACTTTCTATTCATAAACAGAAACTTGTGTTGCTTATTTTGATGTAACTGGCCTTGCTGTAGTAGCTGGCAAGGTGGGCCTGTGTTACTTACTTTGCTTTCCAACATGGTGGCCACTGCTGGTAACCAGGGGGGGAAACCAGAGAATAGTCTTGGTCTTCTTTCCTTATTGGAAAAACCAACTAAGCAATCTGGTCCCACCCGGCTGGCTGCTTTGTTGGCTATTTTAATATGTCGTTAGCTGTCTTATGTTATGCACATTATACTTTATGTTCTTTTACTAAAGTTTAGGTATGATAGGGACGCGGGTGGCGCTGTGGGTTAAACCACAGAGCCTAGGACTTGCTGATCAGAAGGTTGGCGGTTTGAATCCCCGCGACGGGGTGAGCTCCTGTTGCTCAGTTCCTGCACCTGCCAACCTAGCAGTTCAAAAGCACAACAAAGAGCAAATAGATAAATAGGTACCGCTCCGGCAGGAAGGTAAACGGCGTTTCCGTGCGCTGCTCTGGTTTGCCAGAAGCGGCTTAGTCATGCTGGCCACATGACCCGGAAGCTGTACGCCGGCTCCCTCAGCCACTAAACCAAGATGAGCGCCGCAACCCCAGAGTCATCTGCAACTGGACCTAATGGTCAGGGGTCCCTTTACCTTTAAGTGTCTGTAGGGCTGCAGCCTCATCAATCTCATTAGATTCTCATAGGGTCTCCCATCTGCTATCATCTCCCATCCTATAGAACATTACATGGGGTTGGCCTAGGATGCAGTCTTTCTTATGGCTGAATCAAATATTTCTGATGATTCTGGTAGAGTCCTCATGTGTCACACTTCAGGATTCAAGTAAAGAGCCATTTGTTTAAAAGCCATCATGTATTTAGATTGTTGTCACATCAGCTGTAATTGTGTGGGTTTTTGTTTTCTCTCTAATGTGGAAGGTGTTCTAATTTTATTTATTTATTTATTTTTTTGGTAACAGCCTGAATGTTAATGATTTCTCTTTTCGGTTCATTTCTGTTTTGATAATGGTGTATGCTTATTGGATATTTTGATTCATTTTATAATAATGTGTAACAAAACATCAAATTAGAAAAAGAAAGCTTCCTCATATGAAATGTGTGCCGATAGCTGTAGATTTAGGAAACTTCTGTCTCCTGTGTTAAGAGGTGTGGGAGGGGACTGGATTATTGATTTGAAATGGGAGCTCTGAAAGCTCATAACTTTGGGAATATACTTTGGATTTTCCCTAGGCCAGTGAAAGGCATGTAACGTGAAATATCTGTGATTTTCACATACTCATAACTTGCAAAGTTGTTTTAAAAACTGTACCTGTAGGTGGATGTAAAAATAATTGCAAACAGTGGGAGCTCTGCACCTTGAACAAAATATTTGCAACAGGTATAACTTAGCCATTTTCCATTAGATATTTCTGAAATTCGAACAGAATCATACTTCTCCCTGGGCCAATTCAACATGCCAATTTTTATACCGATAGGACAAATTGTCTTTATTTTATAATGAATCATTTTCCAGTCTTCCTCTCCTCTCAGCTATAAACGGTAGAACATTGAAAATGCCAGCTGCAGTGTAATATCTTGGGATCACCCAAGAAAGATGTTTAGCAGGAGGTTCTGGGCCAACAAAAGAGTTTAACTTACAGTATTTGTATGTTTTCCAGTAACAAGGTTTTCTGGGTGCCTTGCCTAGGTAAAGATAAAGGGACCCCTGACCATTAGGTCCAGTCGTGGCCGACTCTGAGTATGCGGCACTCATCTCACTGTATTGGCCGAGGGAGCCGGCATAAAGCTTCCGGGTCATGTGGCCAGCATGACTAAGCCGCTTCTGGCAAACCAGAGCAGCGCATAGAAACGCCGTTTACCTTCCTGCCGGAGCGGTACCTATTTATCTACTTGCACTTTGACGTGCTTTCAAACTACTAGGTTGGCAGGAGCAGGGACTGAGCAACGGGAGCTCACCCCGTCGCAGGGATTCGAACCACCGACCTTCTGATCGGCAAGTCCTAGGCTCTGTGGTTTAACCCACAGCGCCACCCACGTCCCTTGGGTGCCTTGCCTGATCACTATTAAATAGTGATCAGGTTTTTTTAAAAAAGCAGCATTAAAAATGTCAGTGGCAGCAAGTAAAAAACTAGAAAGATGCACAACAATGCTAAATGTACACAGCAGATCTGGAATCCAGTGTATTAAGATCACATGAATCTAAGGTGCTTGAAAACATACTGAAAATAGTATTGACAAAAAGACACTAGGTACAGTAAGCTTCTCTGGGAAGGGCATTCTCAAATGGTTTGCCACCAATGAAAAGGCACTCCAGATCTCAGGATCTGGGTAGTTTCGCCTCCCACACTCCAATGCACAATAAATTTATGGGACACATTGCCCCAAGATGAGGTCATGGCTGCTAGCCTACGGCCATGTGGATTATGCGTTTGTCTTATAGGATGTATAAAATTATGCATGGGCATAGAGAAGTTTTTATTCCTCTCTTGTAATATTAGAACTTGGAGACATCCAAATGAGCTGAATGTTGGAATATTCAGGACAGACAAAAGAAACTACGTCATCAGAAAGTGCATAGTTAAATGATGAAATCTGAGCCCAAGTAGTAGTGTTGACCACCAATTTGGATGGCACTAATAGAGGATTAGACAAATTTATGGGATATAAGGCTGTCAACACTTTTAGCCATGACGGCTATGTGATACCTCCATGTCAGAGGCAGTATGTCTCTGATTGCTGGTTGTTGGAAATCACAACCTGTTGTGCTTTTGGGTTTTCCATAGGCATCTGGTTGGCCACTGTGAGATGAAGAAGCTGGACTAGTTGGGTCACTGGCCTTAGTGAGCAGACTGTTGCATTCTTATGAGCACTATGTAAAGTTTAGAACACTATTGCCTATTCTGATGGGCAGATATTCTGGGTTTTGGCAAATATTCTGGGACCACTGGCATGCAACCGATGTGCTTCGCCATTCAGCCAAGGCACCTCTCCCAAAACATCTGTAAAGCTTAGATAGCATGGGAAAAGGATGGTAGCTCTATCAGCCCTGATAGATAAACAGACGCCTCCAGGTTTATGGGACAATATGCCTCTGACTAGCAGATGATGGGTTTGGAGGGAGAGTTGTTGTTTTCGGGCCCTGCTTCTTTGCTTTCCAGAAAGGTGGTCAGTGTGGGAAATGGATGGTCTAACCCAGAATAGTGTTCCTGTTGTTCTTAGGCTGATGCCATCACCAGTGTATGGTGCACTGAGAAAATCCACTTAGCTGCCTCAAAATATGCCACCTCTGCTCACAATGTATCAAAGTGTGGAGGAGAATACTCTTCACTAAGATGTCTCAGTAGCAGAAGCATAGCAGGTCCTCTACTGCTAGTTGGAAGGTAGCAATTGACTTGTAGAGTGGGTGGTTTCACCTCTCCCGTTATCAGCAATGCCTAGCTGCTCTTAGGTAACTCCTTGAGAATCAGCAAACCCCTTTCATTTGCTACTGTGGAGTCGGATTTTTACAGCAATAATTTATTCAATATTTGTATTTTTCCCAACAGGAGATGCATAAGAGATAAGATCAGCCAAGGCACTGAAAGCACAAGGGTTATTAGTTTCATAGCTAGCTGTTTCGAAAGCCAGTACAATTTTTAAAAAGCTCTTATCCAAACAAAACAAAAGTTTCACCTTGATTTTTTTAGCCTGTAAATAACATGTTTAAGCTAACAACAACATGGGAGCTCTCCTTAAGCAATTGATATTGCATTTGTAATGGGAATATCTTTCCCTGCAAGGTACAATGACAAAAATCCAACTGCAAGTGGTAATCATAAACCACAGATTAGCAATAGATGTTTTTTTCTTTTCTTAGCTGGTCACCTAGCAACTTTGCCACTACCTGCTGCCATTGCAAATAAGCTGAATATAACAGCTTTGTGGGTAATTACAGAAATTAAACTTTTACTGACACAAATTAAAACCAGAACAGATAAAATGAAATGGGTTTAAATTGAACCAAGTTCTCTAGGAAATTATCCCTTTTCAAGCTCCCAGCTGTTGAATTTGCAGTTCCCTCCTCCCTTAAGTTCTCATTGTGCTTTTTGTGAAGGCTAGGTACAGAGAGGAAAAAGGAGAAACAATCAGTTAGTCTATACTGCTTTTTACAATTGCCAGTGGAAGAAATGTACTTACTAATCCTCTCAGAAATGCTTAAATGACCATCATCCAACAGTTTAGATAAGAATAATAATATTAAGAAATTGTATGAGGCAGTTATTTTTCTGGGATTCATTTATTTAAATGAGCATTCTGCCCTCTTCTAAGGGCTCTGGGCAGGTGAGATGTTTAAAGAAACAGATTAAAAACATCTAAAAATAAACACCCCCCCCCCAGTAAACAAAATATACCTTCTATTGGCTTCATCCCCAGTTTTTTTTTAAGTGTATTGTTTATATTTTAAAAAAATTACCTCCCACTTTTTAAATATACATATAAACTCAAAGCAGCTTATGACATTAAGGTTCATATGTATAAACAAATCAAAGCTACAAATGAAAATCTCAGCCCCGTCATAAGAAAGATCTTCTGGGATATTGTTTAAGATTTTGTAAAAGAAGCCCTTGTAATGCCAATGTGTTTCCTGAGGTAATCTGGGGGTTCTCTAACTCCAGAAGAAGCTCAGGGTGCAGTTCATCTGTGGACTTCTTGGGTTGGTAGATTTCTTCATAGTACACACAGCATTTGCTTATCTGCCAAGGGAGAGAGGTCTTGCATGTAGACTTGCCAACAAGTATGCTGGGGTTCGCTGGGCTGGAACTTAGTTGGCAGGAACAGAGCCCTGCAAACTGAGGTGGAGGACCGTAGATCACGGGCAGATCCTGGCAACAGAATATGGTGAATAGCGAGTGGAGCAAGATCCCAACTCAGAAAGCCAGAAAGAGAGCGTTGGGATGGAATCTGGCGAGTTGGTGTGATAGTCTGGTGAAATACGACTGGTCGTGGATACATTTACAGTTGTGAGCAGCTACTGAGAATGACTGTTGACATGCCTCTGCTGTTCAAATATGGATGGTGAACTTTAGTGAAAGTGCTCATTGGTAGTGCTATTTTTTTGGGGGGGCGTGTCCCGGAACTCACCACGAATGCCTTCCTTGTATGGCAATGGCGTTCACCTGAAAGGTGAACTAGAAATTGAACCCCCGGTCATAGGATTAAATGAAAGGAGATGTTCTCAAATGTGTATAAAGCCCAACCTATTCATGAAAGCATATATGAAGATTAACTGGTACAGGTAGAAAAGTATTACGTCTAAGCATGTTATTTAAAAAGTAGATCAATATGCTCTTGAACTACACTGCCAGAAATATTTGGGGTGGAGGGCTCACTGTTATGAAATCCAAATTAATTGTCCTTCCAGTTGTTTCTACGTATGTCCTTTCATCCCGAGAGTTTAGATGTTTAAGTGATAAAAAAAATGGAAATAGTAAATTTATATAGCATGACACCTAAGTGATCAAAGGAACCCTGTAGCACATTGCTTTTAGCTGCTATACCTGGGTTTTGATCTTTAGTTGCAGGGAACCAGCACCACCTTCTGTGAATATTTGTGATTGACTTTACATGGTGAAACTGCAGCAGGCAAACTGATTGGCGTATCATTTCTGGAAGCTCTTTCTTGTATTTTGTTTCCATTGTTCAAGTATATAACTTTGCCAAACTGATTTGCATTCACTCTGCTAAGGGGACTATTCAATGGACCAAAATCCTGTACATGCAGACAGAAATCACTTTAAAATCTGGGCCTGGCAGCCGGCAACAAGGTAGCTGAAGAGGAAGCAGGTTTCGCCTCTTCCTCCAGGTGTTGCTGCTGTTTGGAAATGGCTCTTAACTCTCCAGTGCATTCATTTCCCAGATAAGCTCCACCAGCCATACCACAGTTCCAGTGCATTTTGGCATATTAAATCTGAATTAAGCGCATGAGCTCACATTTTCTGCTCCCCGATCCCATTCTGGATCTGGGATCTTTGGGCCCGATGAGAGAGAGCCAGGGGCCATCTCTCCCTGCCCAATACCACAGCTGCTCCCTTCACTTCCCCATGCAAGTGCAATGGAGTCCTTCATCTCACTGATGTGCTCAGCTCCTCATCTCTCTACCGTCTTGCATTCTGGGGTCCTGGAATATCTCATTGGGAGTCCCATGCCTTGCATATTAATGTGAGGTTAGAACTTTAGATAAGCGGGAGTTAATACAGCGTGCTGAGGAAGTCCTGGCAGAGATTCCAAGTGCTTTCCTTTTTTAAAAATGGAGAAGACTAGCTGAGATTGCAATATTAAAGCCTCATCTGGAAGCACCCAGCAGCTTAGATTCAATGCTAGTCCTACTCAGAATAAACCTACTGAAATTAATGAGCCTAAATTAAGTCATATTCCTTAACTTCAGTGGGACTACTCTGAGTAGGACTGGCACTGAATGCCACGCAGAGAGTAAGGTTTGGGCCCTATGGGCATTGTAGGGTGCTATCTCCCTGAAGGACCTATGCGGGAGCAGTGGACTTAGTTTGGTTGTCTTGCTGAGGCACAATAACAAAGTGAAGCCAATTCTCCAAACAGGTCTTCTTTCCACCTGCATGGGAAAGGGAAGCAGGTGATCCTGAGCCTTAGTTGTTGTTGCAGCTTGCTTGTCCACATAAAGCTAAAGCCTGTTTTAGTATTACATGCAAACCCGGCATGTATTTCATGGAATTAATGGGACAATGATTCGATAAAGAAATAGAAAGCATTTCAGAAAATCATTTTCTGGAACTGGAAGGAAAGTAATGCAATTTACCTGAGTGAGAGTCTCTTAGAATTGTGTGCTGTGCAATGTATACATAGTTAATCCTGGCGATGTTGCTTTGGCTCATCTGTATGTCTGATTCTTTTCTTTCTCTCTCCCCCCCCCCCACCTCTTCCTTAGACTGTCTACAAAGCCTGGCTCTGTTCCCAGTATTTTGAAGTCACACAGTCTCACTGCAACAACACAATTCCTTGCAAGCAATACTGTTTGGAGGTTCAGACAAGGTGTCCATTTATATTACCAGACAACGATGATGTCATCTATGGAGGATTATCCAGTTTCATCTGTACAGGTAGGACAGATTTCAGCAGTCGTTATTTGGCGTCTCTCTCTGAACACACCACAGTAGGATAGGGCAAAGTATAGTCATTCCCAAAGGCTTTCAAAGGTTGTAAAGCAAAGGTGTCCAAAGGAAGCTTGAGAACAACATGCCCATGGGTGGGTATGGCTGGGGATCACTACACAACGTGCCCTTGTCTGTGCTTCTGCTTCCCCATCACTCTGCTATTCCATTGCTATCAGGTGGTACAGAAATTCCTCCTTTCTACCCAAGAGCCCTTCCCCAAAACCGCAGCCCAGTCCAGAGCCCTATGTCTGAACAGCTACCACTTCCCACCCACCCCTCTCTCTCTGTTGACTTACAGTTCTCAGATACAAGTGCATGCCAGGCTAATATTATTTGTTCTCTTTCTATTGGGTATAATTTATTTTAATGCTCCTGTGCACCTCCAGCTCATGTTGCCTGCTCAAAAGCCACAGTTGCTCTTTCAGGGCCTGTGTGGAGAGAGCTTCTCATGCTGCTGGTTGAGCTCTTGGGTTCCTTCTCCCTCCTAATTTCCCCCCCCCCATGAACTGCATAACCCAATGCCACTTCCTGCCACTGTAGCTTGGCAGTTCCAGTCTATGCGCCCTTGCTCACATTGGTAAGTGATGGTGATTACTGGGTGATTGTTGGGCTAATATTGCCAATAATGCACTATGACCTCACCGTAGGTACTTATTATTTTATTTTTTTACAAAGGACCACATTTCTTTGCGTTCTGCACGTCAGGCTGGCCATTCATGCAGCCTGTCAGCTGAAAAAATGGCGAAATGGTTCACCTGTCTAAGACCTGTTTAGCTCCCAACTTCACTGTTGTGAGTAATCAATAGCTATTCCCCCTTATGACTATGTTCTGTTTCTGAATACCAGTTGCTAGAAAAAGAAACAGGGAAGAGTGCCCTCATGGTCCTGCATCATCATCATGTTATTATTTATATCCCACCCATCTGGAAGGGTTGTCCCAGCCACTCTGAGCAGCTTCCAACACATATAAAAGCAATAAAACATCAAACATTAAAAACTGCTACAGGGCTGCCTTCAGATGCCTTCTAAATGCTGTGTAGCTCTTTATCTCTTTGACATCTGATGGAAGGGCACCACTGCCAAGAAGGCCCTCTGCCTGGTTCCCTGTAACTTCATTGCTTGCAGTGAGGGAACTGCCAGAAGGCCTTCGGCGCTGGACCTCAGTGTCCGGGCTGAACGATGGGGGTGGAGACGCTCCTTCAGGTATACAGAGCCAAGGCTGTTTAGGGCTTTAAAGGTCAGCACCAACACTTTGAACAATGCTCAGAAATGTACCTCGGGTTACAGATGCTTCAGGTTACAGACTCTGCTAACCCAGAAATAGTACCTTGCGTTAAGAACTTTGCTTCAGGATGAGAACAGAAATCGCGTGGCGGCAGCAGGAGGCCCCATTAGCTAAAGTGGTACCTCAGGTTAAGAACTGTTTCAGGTTAAGAATGGACCTCCAGAATGAATTAAGTTCTTAACCCGAGGTACCACTGTACTGGGAGCCAGTGTAGATCCTTTAGGCCAGGCACAGGCAAACTCTGGCCCTCCAGATGTTTGGGACTACAATTCCCATCATCCCTGACCACTGGTCCTGTTAGCTAGGGGTGATGGGAATTATACTGCAGCCCTTCTGTGTGTAGAACACATACACTGAGCTCAGCATACTTTCTATAACTCACTAAGCTACCACATCAAATTCCTGATGGAAAAAAAGGGACTTTGGTCACATCTTCTCCTTAACATAATTAAAGGAGGAGAAATTCTAGGTTTTGCAATACTGCAGGGAGAATAATTAATTATTGAACAGGAACCTTTTATCATGCTTGCTTTTGACACTGCTATTAACTGTAACATATGCATACAATATCATGGCTAATTAATTCTGTTGAACATGCAGGGCAGAATAAGTTATTCTTCACTTTTAGACATTCACAGCTAATACATATATATACTAGGGAGTCTTATATGCCCATACCAAGCCCAGAGAAATCTGCAAAGTCTGACATAGCAGAAGGACCTGGAGTCAGCACAAATGCCACAGCCAAAATACCAGCCTAGCCCTGGTATGTACAAGGACTACCTATCCCAAAGTGGTAGGAGGAAGACCCACACAGAGATCTGCTATCCCAGGTGGTTACTATTATTTACCTTGATGCTCCTTTGCTCTGTCTGCAAAGAAGGCTGAGGTGCCTGAGATATCATAGTAAAAATACAGCCATACAATTGTTAAAAATCTAAAAGCTACAAGAAGAAAACATCAGCATAGCACAACAAGAACAATAATTACACTGTTAGATTCAATGAAATTTTACCTCCTGAAAGACCAGTGAACAGGCATGTCTTCAATTGACATGTTTAAAAATTAATGGCAACTGCTCTTTCCCAAGATGTGCATTTGGTCTTGGCCCAGTATACCTGAAGGAGCGTCTCCACCCCCATCGTTCAGCCCGGACACTGAGGTCCAGCTCCAAGGGCCTTCTGGCAGTTCCCTCACTGTGAGAAGTGAGGTTACAGGGAACCAGGCAGAGGGCCTTCTCAGTAGCCCACCCTGTGGAATGCCCTGCCATCAGATGTCAAGGAAATAAACAACTATCTGACTTTTAGAAGACATCTGAAGGCAACCTTGTTTAGGGAAGTTTTTAATGCTTGATGCTTTATTGTGTTTTTAATATTCTGTTGGGAGCTGCCCAGAGTGGTTGGGGAAACCCAGCCAGATGGGTGGGGTATAAATAAGAAATTATTATTATTCCACAGCTGAGGTGCCACAGCTGAGGTGCCACCACAGAAGAAGCCCTGTCTCAAGTCACCATACCACAGACCATGCTGGTCAGGAGGGCCTCTCCTGCCAGCCTCAAAGCAAGGGGGCATTAGGTATTAGGAGAGACACTTGGGCCCTAAGCCTTTTAAGCTTTTTGTATGCCAGCACTAACACCCTCAGTAACTCATGGCAGGCTGTATTGTGCTTTTAAAGACCTATGATCCCATCTAGCCTGATAGCTACCAGTTGCAAGGTGGTCTTCAAAAACAGCCTCAGGTAGAGAGCAAGATATAAGGCACCAGGAATAGCACTCTCCCCACACTTGGTTTTTCAGACCATGTGTGTCTGTACATCAGCAGCATTTATAATTCTGACCAAATCACTAGTTCTGTGCACCGAGTAAATTGTCCCATGAACATTTATGGATGTGCTTTTCTTCCATTTTCAAACATGGATTCTACAGAGAAGTTCCCACTCCATAAGCAGTGAGGTGAGCAGAAATGGCCTTACATAGACAGCATGTGCTCCCAACCTTGTGATCTCTCTTATTTACGTGTTATCAACAGGAGCAGCAAATCACCATTCAATAATAAGAGTTTCTCTGAAAATAGTACCAGAGGGCTCATGCCATAAACACATAACAATACACATATTGCAGTTGACCCCTCGTATTTTTCAGTCGTCGCGCTCTCCACAGGTGGCAATGTTTTGCACTTCTTATGCATGAAAGAGTCTGAAGTGGCAGCCTGCAGTTCTGGTTGGCTGGTCTTCAGCTGCTTTCTCCTCTTCTTGCCTGCAGGTCTGAAACAGGAGGGGGGGAAAATGTAGGGCTTATTTAACAGGCCTCTGATCACTCTGGTTCCTGGGAGAGAAGAAATCTCTCCGTTTTTGAAGTAAAGAGGAGGCTGTTTTTGGAACTGCATCTTTCTCCCCCTTCTCTGCTTAACAGGGCAACTCTGTTTAAGTGTCATGAGTTAGCCTGCTCTCCCTTCAAGTATTTTGTTGGTGCCTTGAACTATGGGGGGGGGATACGCATGTAGAGTGACCACTTAGACATCACTTTTTTATTTTAAAAAAGGAGATATGTGCTTTCCCTTCAAATTCCTTAATGGCCCCCATTCAGGAGTTGAATGGACTGTACTTGGCAACTACGGTAAATTTGCATGTGTTGACCCTTATCCAAGGTATGGAGAACTCTCGGGGTATGCCTGAATGTCTTTCAGGAGACAAGGCTGGGATCAGGCTTGTACCAAGGTCAAGCAAGGTTCATTATGAAGAATCTCATGTCAACCTGAGGTCCAGTGCCTTAGAGTGCCGAGGGTCTTCTGGCGGTTCCCTCACTGTGAGAAGCAAAGTTACAGGGAACCAGGCAGAGGGCCTTCTCGGTAGTGGTACCTGCCCTGTGGAACGCCCTCCCACCAGATGTCAAAGAGAAGAACAACTACCAGACTTTTAGAAGATATCTGAAGGCAGCCCTGTTTAGGGAAGCTTATAATGTTTAATAGACTATTGTATTTTAATATTCTGTTGAAAGCCGCCCAGAGTGGTTGGAGAAACCCAGCCAGATGGGCGGGGTATAAATAATTTATTATTATTATTAACCTTCTTACTTATGCCATAAACCATAGAAGAGGTTTAGACTGACACACCTATTCACAGAAATGTCTACAGGACTCCTATGAAGGATATATAAATTATGCTAGAATACAAATGCCAACAATCTCAGGCCTGGTGTGTTATAATTCTTATCCAAAGAGCAATGAGAGGCTCGTAAAATAGCCTAGGCCTAAAAGTAGCAAGAGGCACTGTGAAGTTGCAACAATTCGGGCATTGAAATCCCTGCAAAGAAGTATAAATGCTGTGGAGAATTTATGGCTGATCTGCCCCAGTAGGGATGCTAAATCTGACCAAATCTTGGTGGTCAGTGACCGTAGGGGGAAGGTAGTTGCTTATACACTAAAACAGGGTTCCTAATTCAGTTTTTATTTGTGCTGGCAAACCGTAATTATTTTGAATTCCAAAATCTGCTATCAAAAAATCTCCTGCCGAATCAAATAATATAAAGGTATCCAAGCTCCCACTTCTTAGGCCCTTTATTTAGATTTTATTAAGATAGGTGACAAAGACAGGAGCTATGGCTCAAGAACTTCTTCCTCCTTCCTTTCAAGTTGCCTTTTCCAGACTGCAGTTCCCTTTTCTAATAATTACATGGAACCGATATCTAACTTGCAATGGGGGTGGGGCTGTTATTTGAACAACATTTTAATTCGATTAACAGCTCTCCAACCAGCAATCATGAATTAGAGACCAAAATTTATCCCATACATATGGCTCCCGAAAGGTTACTTCAATACTGCCTCTCTAATCACAATTAGACAGATATTTGCAATGTAAACCATTTCCTACATTCAGGGAAGTCCCTACTAAGAAGGCTTGAATTCCTGCTTGCAGTTCAGATTCTGTTTGCATTATTCTGGTGGGTTTCTTCACTGGCCACCTTTGAAGGACCACCGGTAGAACATCTGGGAACCTCTTTCTAAAAGAATTTGGTCCATCTCCTGAGTTCATATTGGTGTAAAAACAGGTCTCTGGGTTTAATTCAAATCCTGATAGGGACTTGAACAATTAAATGACATCTATCAGATTCAGTAGCTAGAGACTTATCCCCATCTTGATATACCTTCAAACCTTTCGCAACTTCAGCTTGGTAGGTCCTGTTTGTGGGGCTACAGTCAGAATTCCTGTCTCCACTAACACAACCTGTGTACCAATTATGGCATTCAAACCAGACACTTCCTTTTCCAAAGCATCAATTCTGCTAAAGATTCCCTCTGCTGATTGTTTTGCCAAGAGACATTGGTCCACATAAAAGTTCCCATAGAAGAAGCTGAAGTTGCCTGGGAGTTTATGCACCATCTCCCTAAAAGTGCAGTTCAATTGACCAGTTAGCTAAGCTTTCAAGAGGAATATGTAGCAAAATCTCTTACTTGGGTAAAGGCATCTCCAGCCTCATTTCTTGCACACTTGCCATGTAAGGAACCAGGGCTGTCTACATAAGATAAATTAATTGCAACCTGCCTCAAACACTTTGCAGTTACCTCTGCCTCGCTTGCTCCCTTTGGTATTTACACTTTGATACAACATATATTCATAAACATTTATCTGAGTATTTATTGTTATTTTAATTTTATGTAACTGTTGAATGTCATATGCTCTAATATAAAACAAAGATATGTCTCAGTGCAATCATTAAACTCAGCTCCTGAAATTTGAGCCAATAGATTGCAGAGTGCCAGTCTCAAAGTTTTTTTTACAGCCAGTGAGCAAGACACTGCACAAATGCTGTAGCAAAGTGCTATTGATATTTAATTGTTGTGTTTCAAATTCTGTGAACTATGCATGGCTTACCACTGCTATATTTTTTTGTAATGTTTGATAGGTAACTGGGGACACCTAGTGGAGACCAATAAACATTTCAAACCATATTCAATAGATACTGTGAAATATTCAGAGGGTACAAGCTACACTAACGACTTAACTGGTTTAATAGTCATTTTTCTCTCCAGGAAACTTTGAAAACTATAGGGGCTCTTTGGGGGGGTGGTAGGGGGCCTACAACTCTTAGCATTATTTGGGAGGAAAGCCATGAGGTTATATAAAAGCAATATGACAGCTTTATGATAAATTGGAAACTATTTATTGAATATTTCCTTTTTAAAAAATTGCTTCTCCAGTCAACTATCAAGGCGAGAGCTGACTGCAGCAAGTTAAATTACATCGAATGAATTGCAACTCTGCAAACTGAACGACTTCCTGTTTTTTGTTATATGGAATGGGGTAATAAGCAATAGGGATGCGGGTGGCACTGTGGTCTAAACTACTGAGCCTTGGGCTTGCTGATCGGAAAGTCGGTGGTTTGAATCCCCACGACGGGGTGAGCTCCCGTTGCTTGGTCCCAGCTCCTGCCAACCTAGCAGTTCAAAAGCACATCAAAGTGCGAGTACAGTGGTACCTCAGGTTAAGAACTTAATTCGTTCTGGAGGTCTGTTCTTAACCTGAAACTGTTCTTAACCTGAAGCACCACTTTAGCAAATGGGGTCTCCTGCTGCCACCACACAATTTCTTTTCTCACCCTGAAGCAAAGTTCTTAACCCGAGGTACTATTTCTGGGTTAGTGGAGTCTGTAACCTGAAGTGTCTGTAACCTGAAGCGTCTAACCCGAGGTACCACTGTAACAGCAATGGCATCCACCTGAGAGGTGTTGGAACTGAGTTCTGGCTGAAAAAAACAACCATGACTGTAGGAAAATCATTTTTCTTTTTTCTAAGTGCTAAGGTAGCTGCTGAGCGAGGCAGCAAACAGACGTTTCTGTCAGCTTATGGAGAATTAACCCCCTTTTTTCACTTTCCTTAACATCCTAAAAGATATAGCGGCTTCATGGAAGGGGAGTGGAACCACCATAAGTCCAAATTCAATACTTTGTAGGAGGCCGGGGCACTCTTCAGACTTGTTACATTTAATAAGAGCCCCAGTATCTCCTAACTAGTGTCAGGTGCCAAAGACATCTGGTTAGAATTATATATCAGTGTACAGTGGTACCTCGGGTTAAGTACTTAATTCATTCCGGAGGTCCGTTCTTAACCTGAAACTGTTCTTAACCTGAAGCACCACTTTAGCTAATGGGGCCTCTGCTGCTGCCGTGCCGCCGGAGCACTATTTCTGTTCTTAACCTGAAGCACTATTTCTGGGTTAGCGGAGTCTGTAACCTGAGGCGTATGTAACCTGAGGTACCACTGTACTTCATACCACATTTTGAGTCTAGGAATTTGCTCTTGGTACAAGAAGTGAATAGACCTTACAATGATATAAGCTGACTATAAAGTAATGTCTGCACAATGTAATGTCCTAACCACTGGGAATCAGAAACTTTTGCTGATCCACTGCAAATTACCCAGAAATTTTCCAGTAGATCCTGCTTGGCCTGATTGCCTACTCCAGCTCTAAATTATGTAACAGTAATTAAAACAAATAAATAGAAGGTAGCTTTAAATAAATGTTTGGACTCTTCCCCCCAGCTTATTGTTGCCTATCTGCAGGAAGTAAAGGTAAGTGGAATGAACAAGAAAAGGAACTTTTAGTAACTTATAAACAGATGGTGACAACTACGCGGCCCTAAGGCTAACATTCTGGCGCTTCAGCTGTTTTCGTTCACTGGAGTGAATTAAGTGTAACAGTGTACTTCCTCAAGCGGCTTTTGAGCAATAAGTACACCTAAATCCTCAGCACGTTTGCTTGAAAATCAGCCCCATTTATTTCATTAAAACCTCTTCCTCCATGCTGGTATGCTCAGAATCATACATAACGTAAAGTGGTATAGAAGGTTCAACTGTGAATAGTTCCGACTGAATCAGTAACTTATTAGCAGCTTCTTAATACTCCTAGAGGGATGCGGGTGGTGCTGTGGGTTAAACCACAGAGCCTAGGACTTGCAATCAGAAGGTTGGCAATTCGAATCCCCGCGATGGGGTGAGCTCCCATTGCTCGGTCCCTGCTCCTGCCAACCTAGCAGTTTGAAAGCACGCCAGTGCAGGTAGATAAATAGGTACCACTCCAGCGGGAAGGTAAACAGCGTTTCTGTGCGCTGCTCTGGTTTGCCAGAAGTGGCTTAGTCATGCTGGCTACATGACCCAGAAGCTGTACGCCGGCTCCCTCGGCCAATAAAGCGAGATGAGCGCCACAACCCCAGAGTCAGCCACGACTGGACCTAATGGTCAGGGGTCCCTTTACCTTAATACTTCCCAGGCGTGGGGTGAATCGTCTGCGAACTTGTTTACTCATAAAAGAACATATTGTGAATTGGAAGCTACATCACCAGTGGGTTCAAACTGCCAAAAAGAAGTGGTGGTCTTGCATGAAAGCGAGGGTATTTTGGGAAATGATACATGATGAGATAAAAAAGTATGTTCAGAATGAGTATACCAAAAAAAAGGGGGGGGGAGAAAAAAGCCTGAAGTATTTCTGTTAGGGTAGAAAACCCAAAGAAATTGTTAAAGCTGTTTATATATGTAACAACAGCAGCTAGGATTCTTTATGCAGAGAAATGGAAGGAAGAAGTTGTTCCCACCAAAGAAGAATGGATAAGTAAGATAATGGACTATGCAGAACTGGCAAAATTAACAGAACCTAATAATGAGTGTCTTATGGAATAATTTATGCATTTTCGGATTAATTAAAGAAATATTATGGTATGATGAACTCGTGAGCAGGATTGGAGCAACGGAAGCAATTAGATTACAATATCGTGGTTATGGTTCAATAGATAGAAGATAGGGTGCAACCAAAGGGGGAAAACAACTCCATGGAAAATGGGGTGGGAAGTCAACAAAAATAAGACAGAAGATGAAACTGGGTTTTGATTGTATATGTTAACAATGTTGAAGCCGAATAAAATATAATGGGGGTGGGGAGGAACTGCCAAAATCGAGAAGGAAAAAAAAGGCTTAAGGCTCATCCACACTTCCCCCTGTCCTCTGATTTCTTCTGTTTGTCCCCGGATTTCTAGGGGTTTTTGTTTTCTCCTGCAGCTTTCCCCAGAAAAACGCATGGTTTGTTGCTGAATCAGAACAAATGCCACTACTCAGAAAACCTGGTTGATGTTTGTTTCAATTCAGCAGTAAACTGCACCTTTTCCTGCAAAAGGGGCAGAGCGTAAGAAAAAATTACCAGGCCCGTGTCTAGAAATCATGGGAGAAAGAGGAGCATGAATGAGCCCTAAGACTACACAGAAAAGTTCCTAATGGAACACTATAATTCTGTGATTCTGTCTTTGGTTTCTGCAATATCTATCATCTATCTATATCATCTGCCACCATGAAGGCTCTTACAATCAGCCATGAAGCCTCCTTTAAGGCAGTTAGGAAAATAAGATGTGCATCAGTCCCAAGCCTATTTTAAAAACTCACATGCACAAATTTGTCGGTACATGCAACACTTTTCTATGTAGCTATCTATACCTGACAAAAGTAATCATGAGTGGATAGGTGTGGCAGGTGAAGTGATCTTCTGAATAATATCAAGACCAAAACTTATTTCATTTTCCTCTTGGAAATAGAAAGCAAACGTAAAAGCAACAGTGATCCAAGCATTCGAACACAAATTATGCAGCAAAAAGCATAAATACAAGGAGCAGCACTAATAATAGTCAGTACATGAAGCAGCTACAGAATCAAAAGTTTAAGGAGGATGGAGCGGGTGGAATCTATTGTTTTATTTTTATTTTTATTCCTACTAACTTTACCTTGTCTGGCGCTTTTCCACATAGACTGTGTCATGAACCATTTGATTATAAAGAAAATTATAGCATGGTTTGCAGCACCAGAAAAGCAATGCAACACAATAATAGCTATACAATAATACATATCAAGTAACACTACAATAAGCCTTCTAGTTGAATATATGCATTCAGAAGACTGCTTTATCGTGTGAAATAGTCACCAGAATTCACTTACTGTTTTTCCCCTTCCTGCAGGGCTCTATGACAACTATCCAACCAATGCAGAACCAGAATGCTGTGATGTCAGATGGGGACTATTATCAGATAACCAATCCAAAGGGACTATAAAAACAAGTGACTCGATGTGTCACCGGACATCACTCACAGTTTCATCAGCATCAAGACTGTGTAACAGCAGACTTAAACTGTGTGTTCTCGTACTAATTCTCTTACATACAGTACTAACAGTCTCAGCAGCACAGAACTCAACCGAACTGGGCTTTGGCGGCATAACAACTTTGGAAGATAATTCAACCAATGAGGAATAAAAGATCCAATTCATCTTCTCCTATGGGCCTACAGCAGGCCCACATGTACTGCAGTCAAACACAAGAGACTGGGTCCTTTTGCCCTCCATTCAATCCTCCAAAGGCCTTCTGGGTAAAACTCAGCGGAAGGGCCACAATCCAAACAAGGACACATCAAATACAGCTTTTTATTGACTAAAAGGCTGTCTGGTGACTTAAATTTCTCACACCATTTTATACACTGTGTTTTAATGTTTGGAGTTTCTTTCTTTTGTTTTTGCACTTGTTAATACAGGATTTTATTTTTTGGACAGTTTCTCAGAGCTAAACTAAGTCTTTTCACTGTCTTATCTATTTCTAGTCATTGTGTGTGTTCATCCAATAGTTCTGTCTTTTATGTCTTGTCAGTTTCTATTAGAGGAAAGAACTGCTGTGGTTCCATGGCATAACTAACTAATGGATTAATTTTTATTTTTAGAAAAAACAACAACAATAACCTTGCCCCCTAAACGGCCCTACTCCACCACAAAAAAAAAATGGTTCTCCTTCTCCTCTCCAGTGCCCCAAAGCCGAAAATGCCCGCTTGCTTTTCTGTCTGTGTAATCACAATGAATGGGCACACGATTCAGATGAGCCTCTGCCCATGTTGCACAAGTCACCTGACTGGAACCCAAAGTGAGGAGATGGGGAGGCAAAAGAGAAGTGCTCTCCTTCTGAGGTGGAATCGGACAGTGAAATTGTAACGTAACAAAACCTATAACAAACTGTTGCTCCAATTCCCATTTTCAAAGAAGTCCGGTCCTTTCTCACTGGTCAGTTGAACAGGAGCAGCCTGGGACGGAAGACAGTGCATGCGAAACCATGTTTAGAGCTCAGCAAAGATGACTAGATGAGAGAGGCCTTCACAGTGGCGGTAGAAGTTTGGCATTCATTGTGAATTACGGTTTTACTAATTCCGCCGCAGTCATGCGAGCAGCACGTGTCAGTATAATCTATAGGAGCAAAGAGGTTCAGCAAAAAAACAAAGATTTTCCTTTTCCCCTTTACCAGTTTCTGATTATCTCTCCACAAATCCCCCCAGAAAACACATAATGTGTGGACATCACACATGAGTGCACACCCAACCTAGTTTAAATAGCAACATTTCTTGGAAATCTCTGACCCCCAATCAGGGTTCCCAGATGCCTGTATACTGGTGTTTAAAGATGCAGTTGTGTTTCGCCAACATCACACATTTGTTGTGGGAACATTGGTATAAGGTGTGTGTTTCCTGCAGCAATCCAGTGTATGAAACTGCAGTCTATTAAATATGACATGTTAATGAAATTCCCCTTAAAACTAAAGGCAGACGAGGACATTGGGGGGGCGAAGGCAGAACTAAACGTTAGCACAGCTGAAAAAGAAAACATAATGGTTTTGTTTTTTTTAAAAATCATCATAATAGATAAACCATTTCCATGAGTGTGCAATAAAATTTAACACGTTGGGCTGAGTAGTCAAAGCGGGGCAGGGAGATAGAATAATCCAGTTGTCTTTCCCCCCCATTTCTTTCTTTGTAGAATCATATCACCTGCTGAGTGTATGAGAACTTGCTTTTTAAAAAGGCTTTTTAGAGTTTACACTAGAATAAATGGAAGGAAAAGTTAATAAGGGCTGTTTTAAAAAAAACTTTTCATTCCTTCCTGTTCTCTAACTACACTTGGAAAGTGCACTTTAGAGCTGTTTGCTGTGTAGCTGAGAGATGAAGGAAAAAAAGATAGGAAATATTCTCTTAGCAAACCAATTATCTACTTTCTAGCTATGAAAAACCCCATCCTTCCCTGGCCCTTTCAAGAAAACGTTTCTGTTCATCACTGCGGTGTTGATAATGCATTTTTATTCATGTTTTATGGTTTGTGAAGTTCTGCAAAAAATATATATAGATATATACAAAAAAAAAAAAATACAAAAAAAAATCCCTACTGCTTTAGCAGGTTAAAATAATGCATTTGTTTAAGATGTATAAGCTCAACTATTTTGCAAGACTTCTTGTTTTGATAGTGTTTTGCTATGAACTGAGAATGAGGATCTTAAAATGACCTGTGCAAATACAAAAAAAGCACGTAAAATGCAGAATTATTCAGCTTCAGTTTCTTTCCTTACCCTTCTCCCCTCCCTTACTGCACATGTGCACACACAGGTATTCTACTTGGCATTTAAAAATGGTGCTTTTATTTTCCCACCCCCACCCTGGAAGAGCACATCTCATATGAATTATACTCATAACTCTACTGTGGAAATACTTTGAAAATTTAGGGGTGGGGTGGGGGTGGGGGGAGAGAAAGCTTTAACCGATAGTAGAATGTAGATTTCAAAGAGCATTTTGGTCTGTTGCGGGAAAAAAGTAATGCAGCAATAAGGGGACTGGGCTGCAGTACTTTAGGGAGTTTGCTAGAGCCGCGCGACTAAGAAAGCACATAGGTGAGCTCTTGTTCAACTGACCTCTTCTCTTGATCTTAAACGTAAATGGTCAGTAAACAGTTTGTTATAAACCTTGATCTACCTCTGCTGTGCAAAGGCCATTCAACAACATCCATTTCTGTGACATTCATTGCATTATCATTTTGGTTCACCCATGGACTAAGACACTCATTCGTTCTATTTTTATTTTTTATTTTTTTTTGCACTGCCCCAATACAGTAGCGAGTTCTCTTCGTCCCACATTTAAAGTGGCATTTAATGAAGAAGTGCTGGTTCTTCTCAATGGGACCCTATTCTGCCTCCTGCTGACCTAACTGCAGAGAATACCAGAAAGGAACATTTCTTCTTCTTTCTTGCCTTCCCTTTCCTTCTCTTCCTTCTTTTTTCCTTTTCCCTTTTTAAAATGTGCTTTCAAGGGGAGAGGAAAAACACAGCTCTAACACTCCCTGGCTTCAAGCGATGACACCAGGAGGGAGAGAAATAGAGAGAGCTGAAGAAAAACAGTGGCAATGTTATTCACATGCTTAAAAAAAAAGAGAGACCTAAACAATGAATAAAATGAAAAAGGAAGCACAAACCATTTTAATTAAAGACGTAATGAAACACTCCAAATAGGTGCCTGCAGTCAACATGGTCTGTGAATTCTCTATCACTATTCCCCCCCCCACACTTTTCAGTCTATTTCCTTCATTTTTTATTTTTATTTTTAAGGAATATCACGTTCCCGGGTACACTGCTGCTGTGATGTTACGTTATCATTTGAGCCAGGGTATTTCTGCTCCAGCAGTGTGGTCTGTATCATTTCTTAGTGGCAGCTAGGAAATCACACATAGATTTCCTAATGGAAGTTCAGAGAACCGTTAATCATGTATGATGCAAAAAGCTCATCCCATCCATTCCTCATCCGTAAACAGTTTTCTTGGCACAAACCTGAGCATGCTTGATATTGTGCACCTATTACTTTTGCCCGAATAAATTTGCATCTTGCCACTGTAACCGCCATCTTGTTCCATTTCTCCTTGTGCTGTATGACTTGGACATACATGATGAAGAACCGGCTTCAGGATAAATGATGTTCATGTGTTTTTAAAAGCAGAAAAAGAGAGGTATCTATTTCAGAGTCATATAGACCAGACTTCCCTGCCCTCCCCCCTCCACCGCAATGTGTTCTATCATTTTATTTTTTTTCTGAAACAGGGAAAATTCCAGAGTTTGTGCAATATATGAATACTGCAAAGCCAAATGTCATAGATCACAACCAGAGCTATATGTTAATTCCTTATTGCATTTACATTTGAGAATACATTATATTGACTTTTCCTTTCATTAAAGAGATAGAATACTTTTTTTTTGCAAATAATAGCTATTGAAGGCTGTCCTTCCGCACACCAATGAAAAGTGGAATAAAGGTTGAGACCCACAAGTGGTACAAGAGCACCGTCAACATCAAAAGACTCTGCGGGATAATGGCGTTGGGCTGAAAAGTTTCCAAAAAAGTATTGTCATGCATAGTTTCCTAAAAGCATAGAACCACTGAAAGGTAACAGGAGCTGTCCAGTACAACAACACAGAGGAGATAGCAAGTATAACTGGTTATATTGTGTGATATAGTCCAATGCAGTAGTTTGAGAATAGCAAGACGACAAAACAGAGTCCTTTCTGGCTCCTGGCACTGTTTGCTTTTCACTACATCCAGTCAAGAGAGTGAAATGAGGGCAGGGGGAACACAATCAGAATTAGGGGCTCTCGACATCACTTTCCATGGGATGGAATAAAAGTAGAGAAAGACAGTGGGGGCAAAACCCACTGAAGTTCTTTGCCTATTTCAAAGGTTGCCAAGAACTTTTGAGATAACAACACCTGGATCCTTGATTGTGTAAAGCACGTAGGGTAAGCTACTGAGTCTGACCACTGGCCCATCTAGTTCAGTTCTGTTGACACTGACTGGCAGAAGCAGCTCTCCAGCCTTTCAGGCAAGGGACATTCCCAGCCATCCCTTGAGATGCTGAGAATGGAAACTGGGGCCTTCTTGCATGCAAAGCAGTTAGCAGTGAGCTACAGCCCCCAGTATATGCCCTAGTATACATCGGTCTCAATACCCTGCATATACATTAAAGTGCCAGACAGTTCCATGAAAGCGGAACATGTCTTCAAGGATTTCACAGAAATCACAGAGTTGGGAAGGGACCCTGAGGATCGAGTAGTTCAACCGGCTGCAATGCAGAAAGATGCAGCTTTCACATGCAGGAATCGAATCTGCAACCATGGTGTTATCAGCACCACTCTCTAACCAACTGTGCTACCCAGGCAATGCTGCAATTGCAGGCCACCACCCAAAGTTCCTTGAACCAAAGAGGTCTTTGAACAGGAACACACAACTGGCATGTTTCAAACAGATGGGGCTTTCAGATGCAATCTGTGATACGGGAGAACATTAAAAATGCAAGGCCTACTGGCTGGGTTATAGTTTAAAATGTATTTTTAAAATAAAATGTTGCAAAGCTGAGTTGTCTTAGGCCATTAGTGGCCTCTCCATGAGTTGATGAAATGAATTTCCTTGTCTGGGCTTCTCTTCATTCTTCTGCTCAGGGCACACAGGGTTTCCCTTGGCTACTGGCAAGGGCTGACCCAACAGTTCTCCCAAGCCATCAATGGCCTCCACACAAATTCTCTCGCCTAGGCTACATTTATGCCTTTTCCCTCAGAGCACACAGGCCTTTAAAAACCAAATTCAAAAAATAAAATATTAACAAATAATTAAATTTGGAGTAGGCTGAAGATTTCCTTCTTTCCTGAGTTGCAGACCTACCAAGGAGGCTACAGGTCCAGTTCTGACTCTCTCCCTGAGGTAAAATTTCAATCAAGCTGTGATAACCACTCCTTGCAGTTGCTCCAGATAATTATGCCTCTTTATTTACTGTAGCTATTTATATGCCTCTTAGTCACTAAAGCTTCTGAGCAGGTTCTAAGCAGTTACACATTCATGCTTATACGTCATCCAGGCCTGCAGTGGAGGTAGCTAATGGTCTTCGATTTGGTTGCAAGCATTCTAAATCTAGGAGGATGTGATTATCAAAAGTGTGCACTGACCACAGGATACAGTTCAGACACTGATTCAGTCAGCGTCTTGTAAAAATAGCCTTCAATTTGACTAGGACCTCTTCAGAGGTTTCCCAGTTCACTTCAGTTCCAAACTGATTCGGATGTTTTCCATGCCATTCCCTATCATGGGGAAAAATCAACAAATAACTGTAACTTTCATTTTCAATAGAATCTGCAGTCATGGTAGCCCCTGCTGAGTTGGTAAAACCTGTCAAAACCTGAAGACAAACAGGAAATGGAATATATATATATATATATATATATATATATATATATATGGGATCTGTTTTTAACAGTGGTTCCCAGTTAGGAGTCCGGGGAACCCTGGGGGTCTGGGAAATGCACCCAGGGGGTCTGCAGCCCCATCCCTTGCTTGCCCCCTACTATATTGTTGCCATTTTTGCATGGCAATATCACAAATTTTATGGCCTGTTTTGGCACTGATTTTTCCATATATTGGCCAAAATCAGTTTTGAAATCACACCGCAATAATGATTTTGACCCGGCACGCTGAGGGAGACCAGGGCAGCTGATTTCCCTCAGTGGCACTGAGGCAGAGCAGTTTTTCTCAGCAGAAAAGCAGCAGCAGCTACAGTGTACGTTCATCTTCGTTGGCTTCCACCACTCTCGGCGCTTTATGCACACACCCTGTCCCCATCCCCACCCTCTCAAACCACGTGGTGGAAATGACTCCACTTCCTCTCTCCACCCGCCCAATCTTTGTGACTGCTCCTTCCCTTATCCCCACTAGGCCTGGCTGACCATGAGGATGGCTTCACTCTGCAGTATATCATGGGTGAAACTGCCACCTCCCGAGTCTCTCTGCTAACAGCGCCCAGTGCGCTGAGTGAAAGACGAGCTGCGGCCGGGCGCTGGAGGCAAAGGAACTCGGGAGCGGTGACAATTTCACCAACGATATACCACTGAGTGAAACCGCCATCGTGCTCTGCCCTCATGCCGCTGCAGAGGGAGAAACAAGCGAGATCCCTTGTGTTAAGTTGTCGGTGAACATATCAGACGACACAGCGATTCTTCAAACAGCTCTTATTTATTCACAGGCCAGAACAGAACTGAACTGAAGGGTTCAGCCAGCCTGCTTATATAGAGCTCCACTAGAACGCAACAGTAACCATTTTCTGTAACTATCCAATCACTGAACGTCACTTTCAATCCCTTATTTGCATATGTGGACCTGAGTGAAAACTATCTACAGTATCCCCTTGCTGGCCCAGGGTGAGAACTTCAGTACATAACACCTTGCTTCTTTACAAAGCTTGGCTGAGGAGCGCACCACTGCCCTTGTCTCAGCCAAGCAGTTCTACAGAGCCCCCAACCTGCCACTGGCTCACATGAGCCAGGGGCAGGGTGGGGGCTCCATTAAAGTGCTCCCGTCCCCAGCATGCGAGGAGTGGGATCACAGCTGCTCAGCTGGGGAGGTGCAGGCTCTGCCACACTTTTCCATTGAGGGGTGTACAGTTCTGCCCCCCTTGTTGGAGAAGTCTAAAGGGGCCCCCACCTCACCTCCAGGGACATTGGGGCTTGCTCAGCTGGGGGCGCGGGAGCCTTCCCACCCCCCAGCTGAGCAGTGGACCGGGGCCAGATGCATTGGCCCCAGCCTGCGAGGCACTGGGGTGAAAGCACCTCAGCTGCTGTGGTGAGAGCTGAGGCAGTTTCACTTGGTGCCTGATGCAGCTTGTTTCAACATCATGGTTTATCACCAAACTGCAATATTCGGCTGGTGATACACCACAATGTTAAAAACCTGACACCGCCCAGCCCTAACCCCACGCCTGATCTGCACGCACCCCACCCGATCTATGTAGCTGCTCCTTCCCTCATCCCCACGCCTGATCTCCTGTTTCAGACATTGTCATATATTGGAATATCACAATGTTTAGCTGTTGATATATCACGACGTTGAAAATCAGATATCGCTCTGCCCTAGTCTGTTTTTTACTATACCTAAAATCCTTTGCTTATTAGGGGCTACCCCACATTTTGTTCAAAAAATTGCTTTGAAGAGGTAATGTCAAGCTTCAGGAATTCTGCTTCCTCCACCCCCAGCCCCCTTTGGCAGTAGATAAGCAGAACAAAGTGAAAGGAGTCTCTTACCAGTTTGAAAATTTAATGAGCACAGTGAGAGAACAAAGAATCCATTCCTAGGAATGAAGGTGCTCCCAATTAAGGGTTCCACCCACTTCCTCCCTAGTCACCCACATCACGACCGCATCTTGTAACCTGATCTCACAAACACTGTGTTTTCTTTGCTGCCACCTTATCTGCTCTTATTGACCTTCAGCTGAATAGATGAACACTTTCAAGCAACAGTGAGTCTGTTAACTCTCTCCCCCAGTTCTTCTCCTAGCTGTTCCCCATCCAGTACTTCCCAGCTTCTGCCTTTTGAACTATGCCTCTCTGCCTACCACTGTTCCAAATCTATACTGTCCCACCGCTCCTGGAAAGATTCAGGATACTGATCA
Organism: Podarcis filfolensis; assembly: GCF_964270895.1. Taxonomy (NCBI): domain Eukaryota; kingdom Metazoa; phylum Chordata; class Lepidosauria; order Squamata; family Lacertidae; genus Podarcis; species Podarcis filfolensis. Next base: position 25,230,753 of record NC_139607.1, on the reverse strand, counting down.
GGACCTGAGGGAGGGGGAGACTCCCACCATTCCTCCTCAGTGCAGCCCTCCTTAACACGGTCCCTGATACCATACAGCTATCAAATTTTTTAAAGCAGGGGCGTCCATGGATTGGCTTTTGAAGAATAGGGGGTCCTCAGTAATTAGTTAACTGGGAACCACTGGTTTATAACATTTTTAATCTGGTGGTACAACTGGATAAAAATTTACAGGCATGAAAGCCCTTCCTGAAGCAATGAATATTGTGAAATTTTAGAAAGATATGTGAAGGGGTTTTCGTGCAAGGGCAACTTTTACAGTGTTGGGGTAGTTACCCACCCTATTGTTTCGTTCAAAAATCTGTATGTATGAAAATGGCATACAGTGGTACCTCGGGTTAAGTACTTAATTTGTTACGGAGGTCCATTCTTAACCTGAAACTCTTCTTAATCTGAGGTACCACTTTAGCTAATGGGGCCTCCCGCTGCCGCTGCGCAATTTCTGTTCTCATCCAGAAGCAAAGTTCCTAACCCGAGGTACTATTTCTAGGGTAGCGGAGTCTGTAACCTGAAGCGTCTGTAACCTGGAGCGTATGTAACCTGAGGTACCACTGTAAACCATAGAGGTGTCCCCAGGTCATAAGCCTGGAAAATTTCAGAAAGGGAGTTTTCTGCTAGGTCTCCTTAAAGCTGATTAGAGAGAGAACTAAAGGGGATTCGCTCCCCTCCCTGTTGCCTTGTGGACAACATTCAGTATGAAAATGGTATAGGGGTATCTAGGGGTTGAGATTGAGTGAATGAGACCAATAGAGGGTCCAATGGTTAAGAAAGTGGTTTCTACATGTGCTGCAGACAGAAGTAAGGGGCAGATGGGGCTCGTCCACCTGGGAAGGGAGGAGATCCTAAACTTCCACTGCCTTGTGGGCTATATTTGGGAGAAGAAACAGCTAAGGAGTAAACCCTACACAAATCCAGGGTGGAGTCCCTAAGGTGGTTGGATGGCGTCTTGTATGCCTCCTTCCGGCAACTCCTGCAGCCAAGCTGGTGCCAAACATATTGCTCTGCTTTCCTTTAGACCACATCAGCAAGGCCAAGAGTCTTATCATCTGGGCAGCCCAAGACCTCCATACACATGGTCCAGGGATCAGATAAGGAAACCGGAAACTGGATCAGATAAGGAAACCAGAGTCAATGTAAGTAAGACTCTGTAGCAAAGGAGAAATGCTGGCAAAACAAGAAACAGAGAGACAAACTAAACAGGAAGCAGAATTCTCATAATGGTTAAGAGATTGGAGGAAGCTAAGAAAGAAACCAACTGGGAGGGAGAGAATTACTGTAATGAAACTAGGCAATGATGGGGTAATGCTACTGCAGCAGAGGGTACCGCAGAATAGCATAAAATGGCGGCGTCATTTCATTTCTACACACAGCCAGTCTGAATCAGAATCAAAGGTGAGTCAAGATGTTCGAAATACAGAGAGTAGTGAAAAAGAAGAGGTGCAGGTGACTGTGTGGAGGTTAAAAGAATGAACAATGGGACTAAGAGAAAGAACAATGAGAGAAAAGGGGTCCCAAGACCCTTGGGAAACTACAGCTGAACAGGGGGGAGGATAACGATATAGGAAATGAACTCTCAAAGAGCTAAGAAAAAGGCCCCAAAGGCACATGCCCACCAAAACCTAAAGACTATGAAAGGAGAGAATGATCAATTGTATCAAAAACTGAAGATGCATCAATTAGAAGAACAGAGGACGGAACATGTGAAAAACAGCAGGTTTATAGCAAGAAGAGTAGATACGCAGAAGTGAGTGAGAGGTGAAAAAAATTAAAAAGGAGCAAGAAAACAGATGGGTGAAGTCACAAAGGATAACTCTCATCCAATGGAAATTCTAGTGCCTACATACAACACGTAGTGTAAAAACTTACTAGGGCATTCTCCGGAAGCTTAAAATCCATAGCACTAACTCCTTCCTTTTTTGTTTCTCTCCTTCCCTGCATCTATGCATTCAAAACATCTCTTTGACTGAGGCAAAGTGCCTTCACAAATACATCCTTTACCCATCCCATTTGGGTTCATGGGATTTGCATCCATCTCTCACTTGCTCATATACGTACACCTCCGCTAATCATTGCTGACTGGCCTCTGCGATGCTCTTTGAATCTATAATCAGGGATGTGTATGTTTCATGATGTATCTAGCACCACAGCAATCATGTTGTTCTTTTTCAAAAACAGTGCATGTGACTACATCACCACTTATTGCTGCAGATACAGGGGAAGAAGGGCCTTTCCTTCACTACTCAACCTTGATGCATCTGCTTTCAAGGAACAATAACGGAAGAAAGAATTCTGAAGGCCTTAAGACTGAAATTACAGAGAGTGGGAGAAAGGACTTTGCTGCAGGCAACTGATCTCCTAATCGAAGGATGCAAAGGACAGACCTACCATCAGCTGATAAAGCAATGATGTCCATTCAGGCAGCAGCAACACTGTTATGGCCCAGTGGATAGAAAATAACAGTGGCAGAAAGACAATGATGTGAAATAATCTAGGCACTCACACAACAGGTGGATTACATAGATGTAAACTGGAGGAAAATTGTGTGTGTGTGTGTGTGTGTGTGTGTGTGTGTGTGTGTGAGAGAGAGAGAGAGAGAGAGAGAGAGAGAGAGAGAGAGAGAATTGGTATTAAATAAAGAAGGCAATATTAGATGAGGAAGGGGCAGTGGGGATTTAGTATTCTGAAAGATGCTGTAGGATGAATGGAACCACAAGGAGACTCAGTACATCTGGAGCAAGATCTTCTTCTTCTTCTCTCTCTCTTTTTGCCACAGTCTTACAAATGACTGGGGGTGCGTAAACCAATATCTATAGTAAAAGATTCACAGAACTGTAGAGTTGGAAAGGGCGACAAGGGTCATCTAGTCCAACCCCCTGCAATGCAGGAATCTTTCACCCAACATGGGGTTCAAACCCACAACCCTGGAGTTAAGAGTCTCATGCTCTGCTGACTGAGCTATCCAGCCTCACCCACTAATTTATGTTTAATGTAGTATGTCCAAGTCCCTAAAGATGGTCTTGAATATATCTCATTGGCACTGAGTATCCATGTGCATGTCTCTGCATTCCCTTTTTTTCTTGTGCTGCCCTTTCACCCAGGAATGCATCACAATACAAAAAGGTGGCAATAAACTCACATGTGTTCACATTCTACAACTCCTATGAGCCAGGGAAATGGAAGTGCTGTTTCCGTATTTAGTTCAAGTTCAAAGGCAAGTTCATACAGCCTAATGTTGGATTTGAAACATAAATATATGAAGCTGTGATAATATGACTGTCCTCCACCAGTCCAACGAAGTTTAATTTTCATTTCCTTTTGATCTGTTCTTATTTTGGAAAACAGAATTTGGAAACTTGGCATTGTCAATATAGGGCATTCGCAATAACCATTTAAATCTTGCTCTCTATTAAGTTGTCTACTTGCTTGAGCAAGTCCTACTGAGCTCCTAATGTTCAGCACTGACAACTTTGAAAAATGGCCAAATTCCTGCTGCTTTTATTATTATGGCTGCAACATTATAGCTGCAATCTTATACGCACTTACTTGGGATGAAGCCTCATTGAACTCGCATCTTAGTTTGATGTGTATAGGACTGTGCTGTTAGTCAATTAATCAGTAGATGAAATGATTAAAAAAAACCTTTGCTCAACTAAAAACATGCCCTGATTAGTGTAGCAGCTTTTAAAAATATATACAGCTGAATACCAATGTTTGGGAAAAGCTGTGTATGGGAAGAAACATTTTAAAAGAGGCATTATTTCTTCAGAAGAGGCATTTGCCTGTTGTGACTCATACGTTATGACTCATAAAAACCCCCAAAAGCAAATGAAGTCTGCTTCATGTTTTACACACATGCAAATCTCTGCTAATTGAATCAATAGCCTGACTCTAACTAATCATATCAACTTTTTACAAATTGGGTGGCAGCCATTTTTAAAATTATATGTATCCTGCCTTTCAACCACTTGATCCTCAAGGAAGCTTTAAGCTATTATTTCTTCTCCTCCTCCTCCTCCTCCTCCTCCTCCTCCTCCTCCTCCTCCTCCTCCTCCTCCTCCTTCTTCTTCTTCTTCTTCTTCTTCTTCTTCTTCTTCTTCTCTTCAGGTTTCTGTACTTGAATTATTTCACTCAGCTACATCAGGCTCTCATTTTTGGTGGCCACCAGAGAAACTTCTTGACAGCGTACAAGAGGACCACTGCGCTTATGCAGAGTGCCCCTGATGAGAGGGAAAGGTGACCATGTAGGGCCTTAAGCAATGTGCCTATGGATGCAGTGGTGCTTTTTGGAGCATGTAGGAAGTGTTTCTTCGATCAAGCAAAATTGTCACTGCAGCCTAGCTGCAAACTCATCTGGGTACTCTGAAGTGATTGGTATCGGCGTGAGCTTCCCCCAGTTTGAGCATCTGGATAAAGCTTTATTAGTGATCACTGATCTGCAACAGTAGGCTTATAGGTGCCAGGAAGGAAATAATGCAATTAATAGGTGTCAATAGAAATTTATTGCTATTGCTTGGAGCCACCAATGTGTTCTGTGGATAGACAGAAGCTTCCTGGCAGACAGATATCCCTTTATCAGGCTGGAGCGCTGCTGCACACATTGTGGGATGGTAGCTGTGAGACCATCACTATTTACAGTCCCTGCTTCGTTTCCTGTAACAGCCGCAGGAACCAAACTGGACCAACAGGACATGCTGAAATGTTTTGCCAGTCTATGCTACCTGGACTAGAAACATAGCAACAGCAATCTTTGCAGGTAGGACCATTTGGAATTTCTGGGGGTAGCTTTCCTCTGCAGCTACGCTAGGTTGGGATTCCAATAGTAAGTCCTGCGTCGTTTGGTAAACACAAAACAAGTGAAGAGGCCACAATATAGGGAATGAAACAAAATGAGGTGCGGCGATAGAAAACATACAAGTGTGCAAAAACAAACGACCAGAAGCCAACTAAGTCTTAATCGGTGTTGAATATGCAAACATTCACTACTCGTGAGAAGGTAAGCTCACTAATTTACTTCCCTCAGTGTTGAAGATCTTTCCTTGGGGATATAAGCCTTTTCAAAATGACACGAGAGAGGGAATGAATGGGTGGAGAACAGGGGTGCCCACTTGAATAAAATATTGTTGGGCAGGGCAGGTAATCCCCACCCTGTATAATGGATCACAAGATGCATTTGAATGACAAGGTCCATCAACTTTGGGGCAGCCCTCAAATATTTTATTTGGGGGGGGCAAAAGGACCTCAGCCACTAATAGTTAGCTCCTATGGTGGAGGAGGTCACAGGTGAGAAGGCAGGAATGAGCCTGTTGCCTACACCGCCCCCCCCATGCATTCATCTGAACCTAGGCCAGGACCAGCTAATGTACTCTCTATATGATGTTGGACTACAATTCCCAGCTGTCCACAACATCTGGAGGGCACCATGTTGGTCCAGGCATGTACAATTTGACCACCATGCCTGGTCCAGGTATGTACAATTTGTATGCATGAAGACATTGTACTCAGGTTCAGATGAATGCACAGAGGTCAGTGCGTGTGATTATCCCTGCCGCAGCCACATGCACACATTCTCCAAGCATTGGTTCTTCTTCAGTTTTTACCTGAAAGGGGTTATAAGTGTTGAGATGGCAAGCAGTGCTGACAAGAAGGGTTGCCAATTCAAGGGTTACCCATAGATGCCGCTGTGCCCATCCAATGCCACCTGCAAGAATGTCTCAGTAAATACGCCCTCAGAAATTTGCCCTTCCTGCTCAGTTCCTGTTTGCACTGGCCTCTCCTACATTGAGTGTGTCCTCTTAAACATGCCGGCCTAAGGTAAAGTAAAGGACCCCTGGACGGTTAAGTCCAGTCAAAGGCGACTATGCGGTTGTGGCGCTCATCTCGCTTTCAGGCCAAGGGAGCTGGTGCTTGTCCACAGACAGGTTTCCGGGTCATGTGGCCAGCATGACTAAACTGCTTCTGGCACAACAGAACACCGTGACGGAAGTCAGAGCGCACGGAAACACCGTTTACCTTCCCGCCACAGCGGTACCTATTTATCTACTTGCACTGGCGTGCTTTCGAACTGCTAGGTTGGCAGGAGCTGGGACAGAGCAACGGGAGCTCACCCCATTGAGCAGATTTGAACCTTCTGATCGGCAAGCCCAAGAGGCTCAGTGGTTTAGACCACAGCGCCACCCATGTCCCCTGTGGCCTACCAGTACTTGACACCCAATCCCCTCTCTCCTGCTTTCTTGCATTTCAGTCCTTGGGAAAAGGAAGGCAGAAAATAGCAAGGGAGCAGCCACCATCGCCAGCTGTGCAAACTATCAGGAATCCTATACCGGTTTCACATCATTGCGCAAAGTATAATTAAAAAAATAAAAATCTGTTCAGCATCCCTCCTCGAGGAGGTAGGGGGAAATACATAACACAACCTTTCAATACTGACAATTGTTGCAAAATCAAATGTTCGGTACACAAACGTTTTGAATAGAAGGTTAAGTGGGAGCTTGCAAAGCATACAAGCACAGAAACTCCACCACATCCCTTGAATTTAACAAGGGCCAAAACAGGCAACTGCCAAGGGAAGCAGCGCGATTGGGATATGACCCAAAATGTATATATATAAAATTGGCAGAAGGCGAATTCTGAGATTGACCACTAGATGGCAGTGCTGCTCTACCTTTTCAATAGAAAATATTTCCCTAGAATGGTTTTAAAGTTCAGACACACTCTTTGAAGTTTCCAAGTGGCTCAGATTAGGGACAGTGGCAGCAGCTGCCCAGAGGACTCCCAAGCAGAGGGGAGAGGAGGCTGAAGGAACGCTCCGCAAGGGAGGGTGTTTGAAAAGGGAAGAGGGGCTGCTGGCTCTGCAGGCAAGGGGTGACATAACTGAGTGTCTGAGGCTCGTAGTGCTTTTTCCCACAGGGGAGCCGCAGAAGGAATGCCAAGGGAGTCACTTCCTCTGCTCTAAGTTATCTCTCCCATACTAATCTCCCCCTTTTCCCATTGTAATCACCTGCCTGGCGAAGAATCTCTAGACCACAGCCAGTTCAGCAGTGGGGGGATCAGCCACAATGACTCTTTGTACCAGCAGCCCTTGGTGCAACCTAAAATCTGAGCACCTCCTTCCGCATTCCATCTTAAGAGTATAACAACTTCAGACTTTGTGGCTTTCATCCCATGCCAGCACTTCCTCCCCTTCTTCCCTCCCACCCCCCCCATTTTGTTTCACAGCCTGCCTGAAGAAGAGCTCCGAAGAACTCAGGAGCTTGATCACTGTTTCATGACATTTTGGTTGTTTCTTACCAAGGTACTGCCCCTTGGCAGATTTAGTATTACTCTAGGTGCTAATCTCCGCAGCAGTAGTGTTTCATTATCTTAAAAAAGGTGGAAGGGTGAACTTCTTCTAATGGATGAGACAACTAAGGCAAGTGTTTTATGCCTGTGACTTTGCTCGTCTCGGGAGAATTGCTTTATATCCCTGTTCTAAATCCAAGGTAACGTTCTCTGAAGAATAACATTATGGGCTCTTGGGATCTCTATTTTGCCAAGGCCATAATCTTCCCGAAGCAAAACTTGCAGGAAGAATACAGGCAACAAGTAAGTGGAATCTGAGAGAATGAAAACAGTGCTAGTGTCTAGACATGAACACATATGCAGGGCAGCAGAAATCACACATCTCACGTGTTCAATATTCACATCTTCACCATGTTTGGAGCACAACCATCAAATAATAGGCATTTATCCATCTTCCTCACTGTTAGGTCATATTAAGGCTGGATCTACACAGATATGAAAAGCACCATGAAGAAAAACCGCAATTAAAAAAAAAGAAAATGGCTCCCAATGCAATTTAACATTGACTTGCAGCTCTATAGCACCATCTAGTGTCACATCTTTATAACACTCTCATAACGTTAGAATTGTAGCTGAGTCCCAAGAGCCCAACTACATGTTACACTCCTTTTAAAAGTGCCTCTTTAATTTTGAAGGACCAGGAAGGAAGGTGTCTGTTTCCGCTTCTACAAGGTAAGGCCTATTGACTAGAAACATGCCATATTGATTCCAAGGGCCTTGCTGCCACTTTCTGTGTTTGCAATAGGTCCTTAAAACTCCAAAGAGCTGGTTCAATGAATACTTTGCAAAAAGTATGTCAGGAACTTCTGGTTTCCAGAAATAAATGTGTGAAGTGCAACAGGCATACCTCAGCCCCAGTGATGCCCAATTCATCTGTTCTAAGTGTTGCATAGGAACCAGATTCCTTGGTGTGTCTCTGTAAGGTAAGTGTGTGTGTGTGTTTTATGTGGTTATTGCACCATTTTGCATCACTTTAAACTCGCTTCACTGAATTGCATTTGTCATTTTAACCCCCTTTTTAGGTGTCTTTGATGTGACCTTGTTACAGCAGAAAGTGATGTTTTAATGAATAAGCTGATAAACAATTGGTGGTACTTACCTTTTCCTCAAAAAGCTGCCTAACTTCCTTGTTACCTCGACAGTTTGTCACTGACGCTGGGATGCTTTGACAGCTCTTGCTTCTAGGATTGCTGATTCTATGAAAATATGAAATTAGAACATTTGGTAACATCACCAGAAATGCCCAAAGCTTCTACTTAAAACATTTTATTTGTGAGGAATCTGAAGAGTGAGGCACTCGTTCTTTTCCCCAGCTGTTTAAAATAACATGTGAACCAGCTTTCAGATTGCAATTCAAAATTTCACCTTTAAAGTAGCAAGCATAGATGTTTATTTCTCCAAGGCAGGCTTAGCCTTTTCCCTAGCATATTAACAAACACTATTTGCCAAGCTGCCCATCTTTCTTCAAGTTCCATCACATTTCATTCTAGTTTAATCCCTTGTTGTTAGGAGAAGCGGAAAATGCAATTAAATGCACTTTGAAAACTCTTTCCCCAGAGTGCTATTTACCATATTGCCTATGCTAAGCAACCCTGGTAACATTTTGCATCTCCTGAAACCCTCACCCCCACTTATGTGCTAGCTATGTGGAAGTACGGGAGAAGGAAGCGGGGAGACAATGTACAATAGCAAAGGCTACACAGCTGCAATGCCTAGGATAGATAAAGGCGCCATTTGCACTATGCATTTAAAGCTGCATTATACCACTTTAAACAGTCACAGCTTCCCCTCAAAGAATTCTGGGAGCTGTAGTTTGCTAAGGGTGCTGAGAGCTGTTAAAAGCAACAAAAAGCAACAATTCCCAGGGTGGTATACAAGCCAATCCCCCTTCGCAGGGAACTCTGGAAATTAGTTTCAAGAAATGCCTCTTGTCACATCGAACGCAGACCTTGCCAATGTTCTCAGAAACTTTTCTGCAGGGGCAGAATGCTGTCACCAGACTCATGACTGGGGCCCAGATTTCGCAGAGCAGTTTGTTTGATCTTTATTGCCTCTTGGTCTGCTTCCACATTAAAAGTGCTGGTGGCAGTCATCTTTGGAGAGTCTGAACAGCTGGGGGCAAGAGTCCCAGATGTTCTAATGGTGAGGTATAGTGGAAGAGGCACTGGTCCTTGTCCTATCAACATTTGTGATAGTGAGCATTAAGACAGGACCTTCTCAGATGATTAATGAGTCTATAAGACAGGGCCTTCTCAGTTGTGGCTCTAAGACTGTGGAGCTCGCTACCAGTCATCTGATCCCTGCACTGTTGAGGTTTTTGGTGTCTAAGCCACTTCAGCTGGCCTTAAGGACCATTGTTCTTTCCCCATGTTAAATTGCTTGTGTGCTGCTGTTATTGAAATGTGGGTTTTTGGTTTTGCTTTTCGCTTCTCAACTGCTTTCTATTGGAATGTTGACTATTGCTATTTTGTTTTAAATGCTTATAAGCTGTACTAGGGGGAAGAAGAATGGAGAATGCATTTCAACAGGAACCCACAAACCCACAATCTCACAGGGTGCTAGACATGCAGCTCAATATGTGAAGTGACTCAAGCGAAAAGCATTTGTGTGGGTGAAATGTCTATATGTCTTATGCCTATAATGGCTGCTCACAAATGCACACTGAGCACTTCTAACATGAGAAGCAAAAAGTGATGCACTTGCGGGCATGAAGCCATCTAATGCTGAACATCTGTGTCCAGAGCAACAATCCTTTTTTAAAAGTTTTGATAAAAATCTAAGGGAGTCCCATCATGCGATGTAGGAGAGAGCATCTGTCATGGTGTAAATATCCTCCAACTGAGTGGTGTTGTCTTTGTTGCAAATCCAGAGATGTCCATTATATTGGTCCAGCCAGAAAGTGTGTATTACTATGTTTTTGCCGTTTTGTAGTTCCTCAAATAAAAGCTTGAATTAAAGCACTTGCTTTCCACATTTAAATAAGATTAAGCTGTAATCTTCCAGGGTCTTCTAGAAAATCTCATGGCAATTCAGAGTAGCCACTTTTCATTTCTTATTCTAATCTCTGAATATTGCTGTTCAGCCTGCCATCCACAAGCCATCTGCTCTCACGTAGCCTTGGCTTTTCTCTGTAAGGTTGCCAAGCAACTCATATACAGCCTGCCCACCTGATCAACTTAGTTTTGATTCAGGGCTATGCTTTAATCCATTGCTGTTTAGACGATTTAGGGAACCATATTCAATTCCGAAACCCTCTTACTTCTTAGAATTTTTGGGACAGGATGGGTTGAGAGGAATAGAGTGATACTATAGAGTCAATAGAAAAATTGTTAGATATAGTATTGGTCTTTTTATGATGGCTTGAGGTGGATTGCTGGCAGAGCCTATGGGCCATTAATTGTTTCCTCCTCATTTGTTTAGGGAAGCTTTTAATGTTTAATGCTGTATTGTGTTTTTAATATTTGGTTGGGAGCCGCCCATAGTGGCTGGGGAATAAATAAATAAATAATAATAATATTTTATTATCATCATTATCATTATCATTATCATATTGCACATAATGATAAACCACTGTTGAGCTGCAGCAAACCTTGGGCTTGTGTGCACCCACTCTGCAAAGACAGTGAGGAAGGTTATGGAAGCTTTTGCTCCCATTTTAACAAACCATAGTTATTTTTATTTAAGAGTTCAGGGTTCAAACCTGACACTAAATTGAAGTAATCTAAAACTGAAGAGAAAACTTCCAGTCTCCCATGCCCTCCAACATTCCTACAACGAAATGACTAGGTTGCCTCAGCCACTCTGGGCGGCTTACAACACATATAAAAACATAATAAAACATAAAACTTTTTTTTAAAAAAAACTTTCCTATACAAGGCTGCCATCGCATGTCTTCTAAAGGTTGTATATATTTACTTATCTCCTTGGCTCGGGAGTTGCATAATGCCATACCCTCCAACATTTCTCCAATGAAAATAGGGACGTCCTAAGGAAAAGCGGGACTTTCTGGGATCAAATCTGAAACCGGGACAGCTTCTGTAAACTCACGACTGTCCCTGGAAAATAGGGACACTTGCCTCATGGCAATACTAAACAATGGGGAACACGTGAACCCAAGATTTGATGCATCTCACGTTTGTGATAAATGAATGCAGTTGAATGTTAATTTCCCCAACATACAAGTCATTCCAAAGCGTTTTAGTCATGAACTAAGGCTATGATATCAATCTAACCTTTAATAATTTTACTAAAATGCTAACAATTTAAATAAATATATTGCTTTGAATAACATCAAAAGTAAGCTGATTTCTTACAAGTAGAGGTTTATCAGATAAAGGAGACTGGCTAAGTTCCAAGTGCCGAAAGCATATATTACAGAATTGGAAATAGAGAGACAAACCATAAATTACTGCACATGTTAAAATTGTGAGTTCTAAAAGTTGGCTTGAATTTATAAATAACACCGAGGTTTGTGATTGAGACTCATAGATCAAATCCCATTATTTATTTTATTTAAACAATTTGCATGCTCCTTATCACCTTAAGTTTCTAAGCAGTGCAAAATAATACTACAAAAAGCATATGGTGGATAAAACGAGTTAAAATTAATCACAAAACCGGAAAGCTTACTAATAATACCTGCAATAGAAGGATCTTCATCAAATGCCCAGATTTCAACAGAGGAATAACCTAACTGATCTCACAGCAGAGAGAATGAGGCCCACATGCAAAGGGATGCAAGACTCTTGATGTATATGAGCTTCACACCTGAGCTATAGTAGTTTTGTGGCATCATCCGATGTAAGAGGTGGTTCCCGTCCTGCTTTCTGAAGACCCAGCATTTGTATTTGCCTTCAGTTTTTCATTTGTTGTTTTATTTGTTGTATCTGCATTTGTTGTTTACTAAGCTTTGAAGGGATGCGGGTGGCACTGTAGGTTAAACCACAGAGCCTAGGACTTGCCGATCAGAAGGTCAGCGGTTTGAATCCCCGCGACGGGGTGAGCGCCCGTTGCTCGGTCCCAGCTCCTGCCAACTTAGCAGTTTGAAAGCACAAAGTGCAAGTAGATAAATAGGTACCGCTCTGGCGGGAAGGTAAACGGCATTTCCGTGCGCTGCTCTGGTTCGCCAGAAGCGGCTTAGTCATGCTGGCCACATGACCCGGAAGCTGTACGCCGGCTCCCGGAAGCTGTACGCCAGTAAAGCGAGATGAACGCCGCAACATCAGAGTCGGCCACGACTGGACCTAATGGTCAGGGGTCCCTTTACCTTTACCTTTACGCTTTGAAGATGATCTGGTGTGGAAGGTTAACTATATCGGAAACAGATGTAGCTCCAAGATTTGAAAAGGGTCTTCCTATTAAGAACTAACTAATATTTTGGTTATTGCAACTGTGGGATTGTGTCGAAAATCAATATTTGGAGGGAAAAGGAAATGAAAGCTTAGTTGGGTCAAACACCCTTTCAGTTGACCTGCAAAGAAAATCTTGCACTGTTCTGCTGCTACATCTTCCAGTTGTTCTTGTTTATCGTTCTTCCTCACGCAAGACAACAACATGCAGCCAATCTGCTCGAAGGCTTCCAGTCAATACCGTTAGGAATTCTTTGCTGTTTCTCCACAATTATCTCTGGCAGGAAAAAGATTCGGAAGCGGGCTTCTCAGAAGTCAGGGGGTGTTTCCAGCAGGGAAGAGTAAGGCTTGCAGTCATACTAGATTTGATTGCATTGGGACTGGCTGTCGGCCTTTTGATTACAACTTTTCACTTGCCCATTGTCACAAAATGAAAAATGGTGATTGAAGGCTTTCCTCCCCTTCATTTTTGCTCAATAACCTGTCTTTATATTTGATAGAGCCACAGCCTGTTAAAACCACCACCACCAACAACCAGGCTGGCATTAGTTATAATGAACCAAACCAGAGTGCTTGTTCACAGAAGATTCCTGAGGTGACACCAGTTCCTTGCCTCCAAGTCTTTTGTCCCCATGCAATTTTTAAAATATAGCTCCAAACCCATGGGTTTCACAGTGTCTTTTTCACATCAAGCACAGAACATACCGTTCGTTTCTTTGTTTGTTTATTCATCATAATATCTCAGGGCAGTTCACAGAATAAAATTCAGGATAAAAACAAGGGGATGGAATATGAACTTCTAGGCCCACATCCTGAAGATAGGGTGGCCTTCTGCCCCACTTTACAGAGGGTAGCTCTCTGTTTGAAGGACTCCTCTATTTAAAGGGCTGATTAGTTGAAGTTTGGCTTTCTGCTAACAATATAAAGAACCATAAAAAGAAGAGTCAGAGGGACTCTGAAGTTGCCCGTGGCCAGTTAACACCTCAGTGGCAGACTGAGCAGGCCCAGACATCACCTGGTCATCGTTTTCCCCACTAAGGGGAAATGTATCATATTTCTATTCAAATTACAGCAATTGTTTCTAAATTTGCCTCTGTACACACAAGTTAGTTTATGCCAATGAGCCCTGCTTTTCTCACCGATGTTTTTCTTATTTATCAGTGATGCATAAGGTGCAACCCTACTTTTGAGGGAACTCTGCCATGTGTCTAAAGCTATGTTGGCAGACAAACATGGCCGTTCTCCCCTGAAGAATCCAGATGGTGGAAAAGCAACTGGCCGGATTCCAGGGGTGGAGAATGGGGGCAAAACAGGGTTATGTCTGGCGGTCAAGATAGGAAGCTGCTCAGGACATTGCCTTTCATAGGCCCCAAAATTCATCTTAAAGAGGACTGCGCAAGCCAACAGTGGCTGTTTCCAAGGACAACAGACTAGTGTGCAGATGTAAAAACAAAGAGTTGCCCCGAGGTTTTGCTTGTTTGAATAACGATAAATCAAGCAAGATCTTCTTGATAACTTTGCCAGGAGACAAATAAATCTAAAAGTGACTCACAAATATCCTTCCCCTACTTCTGATATGGGCTACAGAGTCTGCTTTACTTGCCAGCAAACATTCTAATGACTGACACGCTTGTTACAGATTATTCTCAGTTCAGCTCCATATGATATTCATATACATACCTCCAGAAGTATATGGGGTGACAAACGTGCTAAATGCCGATGGTGTACATGCAAGTATAAGAGGCCAAAGACCTGTTGATGTTTGTAAAAGCCCCCCCCCCCCCGCAATCATAGCTGGCAAACTTCCCTTTTTTGTGGGAAATTCCCTTATTCCAGCGCCATTTCCTGCTGCTTCCCGCTGCTATCCCGGATTGTTAGATATCCCGTAGACTGTCCCCGGGACAGGTGAGGCTGCTGATCCCTTATTTTCAAATCTGAAAGTTGACAGCTATGCCCCTAATTATGAGCCACTGGGTATAAAAAATGAAGCTAAATGCATTGCTAAAATGCATCGTTTTGCAGGTCCATTGCTAACAGTTTATTTTTTATATACCGGTATAACATTTAACATATTTGTTTGAGTATCATATAGCTGTTAATTTGTTACTGAGCATAAATTATATACAAAAACATATACTATTATTTTAAAGGGTGCTTTAATTTCTTAAAGAAAGTATGTGTGGGAGGGTGGGGGGAGGGAGGGAGGAAAAATGGGGGGGGGGAATAAGGATGATATGTTTCTGGATAATATGTTTTGTTTTAATTTTGAATTTAAAAAAAGTTTAAAAAACCCATTTCCCATCAGTCCCAAGCAGCCTAAGCAATGGTCAGGGATGATGGGACTTACAGCTCACTATTAGCCAGAGAGCACCACATTAACAACCCCTGTTCTAAATGCTCAAGACAATACACAACCAACTGTGATGTCCTGAAACTTCTGTACGCTCCCTGAATAGTTCGGCAGCTATTTTACTGAAAAATGCTTATCTGTCACTAACAGCCCATGGATCTCTTGGCTTTAATGGGTATGTTATTATGTAACCAAGACAGAAATCCTGAAAACACTGACTTACTAGGCAGTAATCACCAACGAATTCCATAGGTCTCGTTTTTCTGAGTAAGCACACTTAGAATTGCACTGTTATGGCAGAGCTGCACGGTTTGTGACCCTCCAAGCCAAAACACTCACAAGGCTGCCAAACCATGTATGGTGGGCCCACCGGGGGCTCAATTAATCTTCTTGCTTTCCCTGCCTGCCTGGTATTATCAAGCCCCTGGCAGGGTGCAATATGCATGGCTGGTGGGCTGTTTTTTTACTCGGTGGGTTACAAATTGTGCTGGCATGATCTACAGATTACAGCCTCCTCTATCAAAACCAGGGTTTCTATTCTGTCTTTCCTTGCTCGCTCATTCACATGTCTCAAATCTTTCCTTCTGATTGCAATGTGAGTCCTTTATTTTCTCGCCCTCTGTCTGCTCTGTCCTTCCTTGTTCTGTCTCCCCCCAACTCCACCTTTCCTTATGTATCTCATTATTTCATCTGCAGTAGGCTGCTGGTGTTACTCCTGAGAGGGCCTGGCGTGGCTGTGTTTTTCAGTGACCCTGACCACAGCACCTACTAGCAAAAAATGCAGAGATTATTATTCTCACAGACATATTTATAAAAGCAGGATTTCTGGCTCTCTTTGGTGTGTTATTTTCTCAGCTGGTTCATCATGCATTTTCCAGAAGAGGTGAGGGAAATACTCTTATCTAGGGAGGGATTACTCAGGGGGTAACAGTATATTATTTTAAGGATAGACAGTTAATTTGCACTACCAATGTGAATCAAATCTTACAAAGAGTTCAGAAGCGACATTCGGTCCCCAGGTGTTTTGCCAATAACTTACTGGTGGTGCTGGTCTTGGGGCTGTTTGTCTAAGTAGTGAGCCAACACTCCCCCCCCCCTTTTAAAATAAACTTTTGTTGCAAATCACACAGATTACATAGGTCTGTTGGTTGCACCCCTTCAGAATGCGGCTGCTAAAAAAGAGAAAGCAAAACATACTTTGAGTCCCTGGCTGTGTTTGAATTAGCCCAGAACAGGAAAGCAACCAAAGTGGGAGCTGTACCGTGAATCCTGATTAGTTGGCAACCTACCAAGCAGAATTCATGGGCAAATCCTCGGTTTATTTGTGTTTTTCATGCTTCCCTTGCCCACTGTAGGAACAACGGGCCAAACTTTCCACTTGATGATATGCAGGGTCCCTGCCACCAGCTTGCATGCACACACACACACAGAGTGAGAGAAGTGCATGTATTTACAGAATCTGGAAAGCAAGGCGCTGGGGGAAAGATTAATTGAGCATTAGTAGGACTTGCTGCAAGCATCATTGGCAAAGCTGAGAAGACCGCTCTCCAACATTTTCAGAACTTCACAAGCGGTGTTTATCAAGAGTGTGATTCTGCGGGAGGAGTCAGCACATCAGACTGATTGCCCCAAAGCATCAGACTCTTGTAGAGGCTGAGTGCCCCTGCCTCTAGAGGGTGCTGTTTCATGAAATACTAAGCAACAAGAGGGGCTCTCTGCAACAAACTTGCTGTATGGAACACCTCAGGCTCTCAACTATTCCATTCCACCCCCTATTCTTTTGGTTTTTCCTTCACCCTCTCCTAGGAGTCGGTCAGCATCCCACTGATACTGAGCACATTCACCCTCACTATTTTTTTAGGTTTGTCAGGGATTTTCCCTAATGCTTTTGGATACTTCAGCAAACCTCGGGGTTTCCAAACCTCCTCCTTGTGTGTGGGTGATGCTGTTTTGACTCCATCAGCAATGGCGCTCACATCCTGAATATTAGAAATAGAGGGAACGATAGGGCACAAACCCAGGCATCTTCCTCCTCTGTCATGTCCCCAAAGGAGCTAAACCTTGCTGCCCCTTTAATCCCCTTAAATAAAAGCATGCATTTATTTGTAATGTTTGCACTGGGCACAAGAATATCAAAATATGGTCGTGAACTCTTGCAGCTATAGTGCAGATGCAAAGCAAACTTGGGTTGGATGAAGACACTCTTTGCATTACTATGGCCTATGCTGGGATAAATAAAGATATTTATTTATTTGAATGGGCCTTTTGCCTGTGCATCTCCTTTGCTGCTGCCTTCACAGCATAAGCAATCAAACCAGGAATCTTCTAATTAACTGTGTTTTCCATTTCATCCAGACTGGGAAACTATGGTAACTTGCTTTGGAACAAGTCAGAACATTAAACTATAGTTTGAAAGAAATGGGAAACTATGGTTAACTAGAAACTTCTAGCTTTATTGTCTTCACTGTGATGAGATGAGAAAAAGGGCTGCGTGTGTAAGAAAAATGCTAGCTCGTATCTCAACTTATTAAGCCAATACAGGTATATGATCATTCATACCAGGCTGTTATTTTCTAATGGTCAGCCATGGAAACCATTTTAGTTATTTAAAAAACTAGCCAAATTTAGACAAGTGGTTAGGTGGTCTGACTAGGGTTGTCATATTTCGAACACTGAAAATCCGGACAGAAAAGTTGTTCAGCTTTTCATAGTTTTGCCCAAAGTTTTTGAGCTTTATGGGGGCAAAATTGCCACTGTCAACATGCCAAATTTCCCCATTTTCACCGATTGCCGACTGCACTATTTTGTATATGTCCGGGAAAATCTAGAGGTATGGCAACCCTAGCCACGTGGCATTTCTATTTTCTCATCTCTGAAGCTGAAAATTCTACCACTTGTTCAGCCATCCTCTTATCTCTTTTCCTCCAGAGAATGCAGTAAATTCTGCCATTTATTATGGCAGTATTTCTAAGACACGGCAAGTTCGTCATTTCGTTTACCTGCAAGTGATCATTCAGAGGACGGAACACCAGAAATATGGTAAGGTTTGTTGTAAAAAAAATGGTGTTCAAGAGCAGAGCATAAATCATCTTTTAGGGCTGGAAAATGCTCTGTGGTGAATCTAAACAGTTTATATTCTGAGAGAGAGGGCTTTCCTCCCTTCGAAAACCACAACTTGATGTGTCCACACAAAATATTTCACTATCAAACACTTTAGAGAGCTTCTTGGAAAAGAAAAGAAAAATCTGTGGTCCAGAATCATGCCTGTCACATGCAACCCCGCTAAGCTTTGTGTTTAAGTTGGACTTTAAATGGATTAACTCAGTTGAAAGATTATGATGTGTGCAGTGCGATGTCCTACTAGTATGTCAAAGGGGAAAATGACACATTACATGCTGATGCATGTGCTATAATATCTCAGTGGACTTTTTTGTGGACAGAAAAGCATTCCATTTAGAATGGAGGTCAGCATTTGTGACAAAGATCCTAGATTCTTTCAAGGTTCTTTTCCTGGCTTAATTGCATTGCCAATTTGACATACCTGCCCAATGGTGTCAGGTTACAGGGTTACGTAAAAATTATTCCAAACATTATTTCAGAAAGCCTAATTACTGTCACGGACTGCCCTGCATTATAATGACTTCAACGTTACAGATGCAGCAGATATATCAGACCCAGGCTTATAGAATATAACATTGGCTCAAGTTATTTTCTTTTCTCTAAACCTAGAAAGACTATTGTTTTTCTGACAAAAGTTTTCCTAGAACAGTTCCTACAGCCTCACTTCCTACATTCCAGCTGTGCATGGTGCCTTGGTGCACAATACATTTATGAAATATGTATTTCAACCATGGCAAGTTGCATGGAATGAACACTCGAGGAATTCGCAGTTGGGAATGATTTTTTATTTACTTCCTCACATCCCCGGAAGTGAAGAGTTCAGGGTTTTTTTAGGCGCGTCTTTCAAAACGTTGCCAGTTCAGCCCACCCTGCCACCCATTTTAGTACTAACAGTCATACCACAGGTATCAATTTTTAAAAACAAAGATCTGACATTTTTAGAAAGGGCCGAAGAGCCATTTCCACTTGCTAGTTTCTGAACACTGAATGTAATTAAGGAAACATACAGCAAAAGATAGCTGTGATCTGGCAAGTTCTTGTGGGGTTTTAAAATATCTCCTCAATCGTCTCTGGCCAGATTTACAAGAGGGCTTACCCCTCCCCCCCCCCCAAAAAACTTCTGTCACTTCTAAAGTTTTCTCTACAAGAACATAGGACTACATAATGTAATGAGAGAAATATAAAGAGGCTTTTAAAACTGAGAGGCTAGTTTGCAAAATGGCTAATAAATCCTTTTGCTAAATAAGTTAATCATTAGAACCATAGCTCAATTTTTGAAAAGCTGACATGGGGTAAATTGCCAAACCTGCCTCCTTCGCTAATTTTGGAATGATATATGTTTTAACCCCTAATTTTGAATAAGCACATGATGTTTTCAAGAAATGTCATTTGCAGTACATCCGACAATCGATTGCATCTCCACAGTGTATTGATAACAGGCGTTTCAAAGCCTGTTGAAACCATCTCTGCATTAATTAAAGGTGTGTTTTGCATGTCCCCATGGAGCATTCCACTTTGTTTAAAAAACAAAACCAAACTAATTGCATAGCTATATTCTCACCCTGCATCTGCAGTTTATGTCGAGAGGATACAATATCATTTTGACAAACACCCAGTAGCACCACCTTATTACAATAAACGTCCCCCTATGGGGAATTGCTCTTAGAGGTTATTATACCGCCGTTTGTTATTTCCCTGCATTTGGAAGTGCCGTAACAGAGGCAGGCGTGTTTTGCATGTTTATAGATATTAAGGCCTTCTTGTTAAATCCTACAGACCTGCTTCCTGATCAGTGCTAGACCCACACCTACTAATTAGATTGATTCATCTGCCAACCTTAGCAAGGCGCTGCCAGTTGGGAGAGGCTTCGCTCTCCAGTTGGGAGAACAACAGAAGTGAATTATTTCCTTGCAATTCTGTGGAGCTTCAAGTAGCTCAAGTACTTCTAAACTTTGCATCTCTGTGGAGCTTTGGGCTCCCTGAATGCCCGGGGTCTGAATGAGCTCAGTCTTTTGTTCCTCCTTTATTGTGATTCACTCACAAGGATGAAGGGGTCTCTCTCAATGAAGTGGGTTTTTCAGTGCCGAGGTTTTAGTTGAGATAACCCACCCATTGGAGGGCATGCCCTTTGGAGAAGCCCTTCAGATTGTTTAACGAAGCAAAGAACTGGAAAAGGACTTTGTTCTTCTTATCCACATCTCAGATCCATAGCATTTAGCAGCACACTAATGAATCTGGTGTGATGGGTGGGAAATATTCTTGATGTAGCCACTGCTGCCAAGTAGTGGCAACTTTTGAATTTTTTAGTTTTTGCTGCGGATTATATATATATATATATATATATATATATATATATATATATATGGAAGGACCAATATGATCTAGCATTTGATTAACAGATTCATTCAGGTATCTGAAGAAGTGTGCATGCACACGAAAGCTCATACCAAGAACTAACTTAGTTGGTCTTTAAGGTGCTACTGGAAGGAAAAAAAATTTTTTGTTTTGACTATGGCAGACCAACACGGCTACCTATCTGTAACTAGATTCATTCTTGTTACTTATTCTGATGGGTTTTTCCTTGGCAAGAATAAAATCCCATAATATTGTACAGTGGTACCTCGGGTTACATACGCTTCAGGTTACAGACTCCGCTAACCCAGAAATAGTGCTTCAGGTTAAGAACTTTGCTTCAGGATGAGAACAGAAATCGTGCTCTGGCAGCAGCAGGAGGCCCCATTAGCTAAAGTGGTACCTCAGGTTAAGAACAGTTTCAGGTTGAGAACGGACCTCCGGAACGAATTAAGTACTTAACCTGAGGTACCACTGTATCTGAAAACAATTTGTGTCCATTCTGAGCTGCTTAAAATGTCATCATACCTACATACATCCAGTGTACTTTCTTTACAGAAGACTTTATTGTCCAGGTCAGAGAGCTGTGCACACACAAGACTCCTACATGTGTGGTCTACCCCTGTTTTAAACAGAAGGCCCAACTCCAAGCATGCAAAGTTTCCTTGGCATGTGGAGGTCTTTCTGTCCCAGTCAACTAATTAAATGGAAGAAGCCCTAGCATGCCAGAAGCCCCAAATACACATGAGAGACCACATGCCTTCTGGGTCAGGGTGACTAGTGTGAACTGCAGCCCAATTCGCACCCCCAAGCAGCACCCTGATGGCCACTTGGAATGAAACTACACGGAGGCAGCTATATTCAGCAACTTGCCTGAGTTCATCCCTGCCTCCTGCTTGTGTTTACCATATAAATCAGCAAACCTGAATGATAAGCTATGGCATACAAATGCCTTGATAGGTGTTAGGAGAGAACCAAGCACACTGGTACTTCTGGTTGTGGATGGGATCCATTCTGGAGGTCCGGTCGGATCCCGAGGTTTCCACAACCTGAGGACCGCTTCTGCACATGCGCGCGCGGGGGGGGGGGGGGGAGGGGAGAAACCCAGTAAAATACACACATCCCGAAGTTTGCATAACCAGAGGGTTACGCAAATGGAGGTACGACTGTAGTTGTCACAGCTATGGTTCATGTTAAAATTAGAAGTTTAATGTTTGCATTAATGCAATGTTTGTATGCATTGAAGTTAAAATGTATGTAAATGTTTGCATTTGCAAGGCAGAGAAGTTTACATTGAGCAGGAGGTTCTACTCTAGGTGAAAGCAGAAGGCGAGTGTTTTCCCTTTCCATAGGTTTAAGCTGCCGGATGACTCACTGCTGGAAACCCTGGAAACATGGGCTGCAGATCTCGCACAGCAGGAGTGATGGCTAGCAGTAGCAGCAACAGATGAAATTAAGCGCTGCAGTGAGCTTAGGATCTCTCTGTCTCTGGGAGCAGAAAGAGGAAAGTTTACTGGACTTAAAGGACTGAACTACAGCCAGTATGGTGAAGTGGTTAAGAGCGATAGACTCGTAATCTGGAGAACCGGGTTCACGTCTCCGCTCCTCCAAATGCAGCTGCTGGGTGACCTTGGGCTAGTCACACTTCTTTGAAGTGTCTCAGCCCCACTCACTTCACAGAGTGTTTGTTGTGGGGGAGGAAAGGAAAGGAGAATGTCAGCCGCTTTGAGACTCTTTCTGGTAGTAATAAAGTGGGATAGCAAATCCAAACTCTTCTTCTTCTACTACTACTTTGAGTGTGCTGTGTTTGTTTCTTTGTAACATTTATGTTTGTAACTGATATTTAAGACTGTTCTTCAGTAAAGCTCTGAAACTCATTCTTGGGGTGGAAAGCTCATTTATTTCTACACAAGGTCCATATCGGAGATTCCACTGAACAACTCTACCAGTTCATACATACATATGCATCATCTGATGACTGTCACATGTACTTGTGAATGCTATGACAGATATAATGTCACATATGATCCACATAACCTCAAACACAATTCATGCATTCGGGGCAAATGGCTTCTACGTGGGAAGGAGCATTCAGCATGAAGGTTTGTAGGGAGGCTCTAACCACATGTTTCTGAATGCGTTTGGAAGCCTCCTTGCAATAGAGAACCCTGCGTTGTCGGGATTTCTGATGTAGAGAGGATTGTAAGCAAGGCCGCATAAACACACTTAGAATCCTCCTTCAGACCTTTGCACTGAATCTGGGAGTGAATGTGTGGGAATGCTTGAGGCAGGGCTTGTGTGAACACCACCAAAATCCTGGGAACTGTAGTTCACCCCTCACAGAGCTACAATTCTGAGCACCCTTAACACACTACAGTTCATTTTTCAGGGAGAGTGGTGTGCTTTAAATGTGTGCACCCAGTCTAAATAAAAGGAGAAGAGGAAGGATGAAATGGCAATGCCCCTCATTCCAGTGTAACACTGGAAAGTGTAGCCTGGTGGGGTAAACTATAGTTCCTGGCATTGTTTGCGGGAAGTCATGTGTTTTAAATGGTGTATATGCAGGGTCAATGGCCAGCTCTCCTGATACAGTTTCTCCACCACTCTGTTTCTTTGTGAGTGTGTCTATCTGTCTGTTCACCACAGAAGAAACACAGTTTTCTCCTAAGCACCATCTTGGGCAGGGAGAAGGAACAGAAGGGGTGTCCACCCAGTTTTCCCCTGCCTACTTGTGCAGATGAACCAAGCAGGATGTTCACTATTTATTCTTTAAAAAGCGCTACATCTCTGGGAATATGGAAAGTCAATTATAATTCTACTTTCAGCAGAAGAGCAATGAGAGGTGACACCATCCACAATTTGTAGAGGACATTGAAGTGTAGGTGGGTTGCCACAAGGCAAGATGAAGTGATAACAGCAGACATCCTACTGGTTTATTCTAGAAGTGGAATGTTCTGTGCTGCTTTCTTCTTTCTCATTCTTTCCTGCTGTTCTGAGAACATTAGTGTTCATGGTTAAAAATGGGGGATTTCACCTACCTGAATGTTGCATAAGAGCACATGAAAGTCAGAGCTCTTGACTCTGCCCTGGAAAAGGTTCGTTTTGCTGCTTCGACAAATGCCTTCCCTTTTTTCATGTGGTTAAGAAGCCGTCAAATAAAGTATGATGAGGTTTTGGCTTGTAACAATGACTTTGACCTATGTGTAATAAATCTCAGAGAGCAAGCCTGTTTCGGAAAGGCTGCTGCTGCAGCTAAAATGATGCTGAAACACAGTGCCCTGAATCAGTGATAATGTAATCAGTAGCAGGGTGTGAAAAGAAGAAGAAAAAGATTTGCTTCATTTAAACAAATAGCAGTTACGAACACAGAGGAAATGGTATATTAAGATATCTAAGCACAAATGATAAGGAACGCAGAGGAAAATATAAGAAATGGAAACGAGAAGGCAGCTGAAGCTCATGAGATACAAAGCAGAATTGATTGTATATTGTGACTTAGCCGCAAGCTCAGCAAAGCTAAGTTTCGGTGCTTGGAAATCCCTGATTCAGCTCTTGCTATTGCAAATGCAACCATGGAGAGGGAAGAGGTTGGCTCCAGTTCTGCCAACTTAAGTCTGCACTGCTAAGTCGGTAGAAGCAGGGAGAGGATGGATTGATCAGCACAGAAACCCACATCAGCAGAAATCTGCAGTTACACAAATAGTGGCAGCCCTACCCTATGAAAGTTAACTCACAAGTAAATGCTTACTTGCTAAGTTTGATAAGATGTGTGCTTACTTGAAAGAGAATCCTGCTGTGATCAATAGGGTTTCCTTCTGAGGAAGTGTGTTTAGGATTGCAATCCTACCTTCCAAGTTAATATGCATGTCCACAGTAGTGATGTATGGAAGTGAGAGCTGGACCATAAAGAAGGCTAATCGCTGAAGAATTGATGCTTTTGAATCATGGTGCTGAAGGAGACTCTTGAGAGTCCCATGGACTGCAAGAAGATCAAACCTCTCCATTCTTAAGGAAATCAGCCCTGAGTGCTCACTGGAAGGACAGATCCTGAAGCTGAGGCTCCAATACTTTGGCCACCTCATGAGAAGAGAAGACTCCCTGGAAAAGACCCTGATGTTGGGAAAGATGGAGGGCACAAGGAGAAGGGGACGACAGAGGATGAGATGGTTGGATAGTGTTCTCAAAGCTACCAGCATGACTTTGACCAAACTGCGGGAGGCAGTGGAAGACAGGAGTGCCTGGCGTGCTCTGGTCCATGGGGTCCCGAAGAGTCGGACACGACTAAACGACTAAACAACAAGAACAAAATGCATGTCCACTGCCATACTGAATTCATAATAATAAGGTGGACACTGTTTGGATAATTAAGGTGCTTCTAGGAACAGTGCCATGATCAGAAAAGATCTCATGTGCAATAACTTCCCAAGTAACAAAACCAATATGGTTCAGTGCACTGTTTCCAGAAGGCATAAGATCCAGCTTAATTTAAGGATTATAACAATGAGGCTACACAAGAGAAGGTGGCATGGTATGGCTGGCTGGACTAGTCTCTCTCTCTTTAATAGGACTGATATTTGCATACAGTGGTGCAAGACACCACTTGCGTTACTGCAGTTTCCGCAAATCTGTAGGATCTGATTTTAAACTGGAATGGAAGCAAAAACAGATAACAGAGTTCCTAGGCATTAAAAAAAAAAAGCTGAAAAGTTTTAAGTCAAAAAGATCCTTCTAATGTTGCATACTGTTAAATTATAAAACAACCTCTAATCCATATACGCTATGCCAGAAGTATTACTAATCAGATTATGCTTGGTTTCTAATACATTATAGTTTAAGCAAGTAAGCAACATGAAAGAAATAGGATTTTGATTTCCAGGCTCTGTGGCATGAAAGATTGTGGTATGTGCTCACTTTTTCAAGATTTCCTTTTGCTGTTCAAGGGAAGGGAGCTCAACACAGAAGGAATTGTTCCTGCCTCCTGCATATAAAGTTGCATTTGAGACCGCTTCAGTCATTGCTCATATGAAGAGGGCAAGTGAGTACAGATGGAGCTATGAGTCAGTATTCAGCTGTAACTTCTGTAGTAGCAGTTTTCTGCTCATTGAGGAGCCTTGTGTGATACTGAATCCTCCAATCAGGAACCTCAATAGGGTGGGAAGTCTACAGCAGGGTCCCTGGCTGCAGAAGTTCAACCTCAACATGAGAAGGGTTGCAACCTCAACATGAGAAGGCTATTGGGAGCATGACAGAGTGTTAGGGTCCATGAACACACCCCAATTTGCAACCGGAATTATGTGAAGGGCTAAGTCAGTGGTGGCCAAACTTGGCCCTCCAGCTGTTTTTGGACTACAATTCTCATCATCACTGGCCAAGGGTCCTGTTAGGTAGGAATGATGGGAGTTGTAGTCCAAAAACAGCTGGAGGGCCAAGTTTGGCCACCACTGGGCTGAGTGTATCTTCCAGGTCCTAGTGTATCTTCAAGATCCACCAGTGCCAAGCTTAGTTTGGACCCTAAGTCAGCCCAGCCAGGGATGTTGAGTATGAATTCTCTTGGGACTATAGATTCCTTCAAGATAAAGTGCAGATGATTGTCTACTGAGAAAAAGTAGTGAATCACACTTTCCCATCTGATCAGAAATCCAGGGAAGCAGGAGAGCCACATGATTCTCCTCTCAGCCTGAAGGCAAGGCAAGAGAGCCTATAGCAGCCAACCAAGCAATTCGATGAACACTGCAATAAGTTAGCGATTAGCAAACCATCATCATCTCTATCAACTCGTTCTGATAAATGAGGGAGAGAAATCAATACCCTCCAAATGACAAAAATGGCACAGGAATGCGAAAACGGCACCTTTTGCTCGTTACAGCCTACTCCTAATATACAAAAGCACACAAGCACAGCAAGTATTTTTTTTAAAAAACTGCCAGGAAGGAAGCAGAAGTCAAGGAGCAAGCAGATCCAACCAAAGATTCCAGCCTCCAGATTAAGCGCTCGCATTTTGGAGTTGCACTGTGTGTATGTAACTTGCACTTTCTAGTGCATTTTTACTTATGGGTATGCATCAACACTTGGACACCACAATATAAATTTTGGATTAGTTCCCTACCCCAACCCCTGGTCATGCTATTGGTTTAGGTCCCCATCCACCACTCCACCCCAGCCAGGTTCAAAGGATTGCTTATCCTCTTATTTTGCTAGTACCTTCCTTTTAAAACTTGCAGTTGTCATTGCACATACAGCTACACAGATCTAAAGTGATAATTCGCTTTTGTCTATAGGCAACCCCAGTCCCTTTGATAACAGCTGCTGGTGTGGCTCCATCTCCCTGGATGCACTTTCTTCCCTTATCAACCACTACATGAGTCTGCGCTTGAGGAGTTAATCAATAACTAAGGGCTCACTAAACAAATATCCCCTTGTCTTGAGCTATGACTGGCCAAGAATGATTACTCATTTACGAGTATCATAACTTGGTTGCTAAGCAGAATGAACAATGGGAATTCCGGTACATGGTTTCAAATCAGCATGCCTTGCTGCAAGCTCAGGTTGTGGCCGTTACTATTTATGTTTTCTGAATGTTTTATATTTTTCACATTTCAGACCCTCTACATTTCCATAAGCAGTGCACAAGGAAGATAGAAGACTTTGACAAATAGAATGTTGTCCCCAGCGAGGTCTGCCTGGCGAAACGTTAATTTCAGAGCCAGGTAAATATGTATCTCTTCTCCCAGGCATTTGACAGATTGTCATGATTTCACTGCTTACTGATTATATGTTTGTGCGGCTGTTTTGTTGGGTCTGTTTTTATTGCGGCTGGCAGAGCAGGACTGGGGAGCATTGCTCATCTGGCTTCCCAACGGGGAGGTTGCTGCCAGCAACTGAGAGGGAGAAGGGAGAAGGGAGAAGGGAGAGGCAGGGGGCAGGGGGAGGTCACTGCAATGTGGGCACAGCAGCATGAGAGTTGGCTTGGCTCTGCTGTTGCACCTGCACCACACCTGCAGCAACCTCCATGTTAGGAAGCCAAGTAAGCAGTGCTTTTCCACCCTGCTGCTGGTCAGTTTGATGGGATATTCTGGGGGTTTTTTAGGGTAATGTATTATTCTTTTTTATTTAAACATAGAATTGTTGAGTTGGAAGGGACCCTGAGGATCATCTAGTCCAACCCCCTGCAAAGCAGGAATACGCAGTTGTCCCAAACAGGGATCGAACCTGCAACCATGGCATTATTAGCATAACACACTCTAACCAACAGAGCTTTCCAGGCTGAAGGTTAAAAAATAAAAATAACTTAGCAGAGGATGGTTAATGCTTTAAAATTTTTGTAGGTCGCTGGGAGATTCCTTACGTGCCAAGCGATTAGCAATTATAATGATCATCAAAAAGGGAGTAGCGGTGAGACTTAACACATCTGTACATTTCAGAAAATACAGCACAGCATTCCTGCAGGCGTTTAATGCTTTCTCACAACAGAGCTGATGAACTGCACAGATACAGGGAACAAGTATGTTGGACTGGATTTCAGTAAATGGGGTAGGATTCAGCTTCACCCTCTTCCAGTTGTTCCATCTGTGCTAGCATTCCAGCTCGCCAGAAATAACAATACACCACGTCCTTCCTCATGTGCTGTTCTGGGAGGAATTATCCCAACCCCCTGACTCAATTGCAGGGGGAGGAGCCAGAAAGCCCTGCTGTGGAAGTGGAAGTCCTTCCACAGAGCTTTCACTGATGGGGTTTGTTGGGTGAGACCCACACATGGGATGGTATTCAATTAAGTTTGACTTAGAGGAGACCCATGAAAATTACTGGGCCTTAGTCATGCTCCTTCATTTCAATGTGTCAGCTCTGCATAAAACATAAATATCACCTATGGATTCTAAATTGGATAGCCAAGTACACTTTTTTCAAACATCAAAGATTCATGTCCCATAGCACAGCCCATCGCAGCTGAGGGCAATGACTTTCAAACTTGCACCAAGTCACTGGACTTCACAGATGATTGGCTCAACCTGCCAACAGGTGCCAACTATTTGAGATAAGGCCAAACAGCAATGTATGGGCAAACAATGGAAAAGGGTGGCTACAAGACTAAATTAATGTTTGCATTTTGACCCGAAGCTGGTCACAGCTGGGCAAGTTTACAGTATTTTTCTCCCAGGTACAGCCCAATCTATTTATATTTATATAATGCCTTCTCTGTTCCATCTTAAAAGTTACAAGATGCACATTTGAGGTTTTCCATCAGGCCCAGTGCAACACCTTTTCCTTCTCTCCCCCCCCCTCACCTTCCAGCTTTCAGGTTTCTGAGTCTGGTGGACTCAGAAACTGGCACATCTTTTAACTGATGCCAATAAAATAAGCTACGTTCATCAGGCAATGGCTTTTCTATCCTGCTTTGCCACACCCTCCAGCCCCAAAACCCTTTCCAGACCACGACTTCAAGAACAGCAGAAGCAACTAGGAAGAGAGATGTTCAGGGATTATTATTTTTTAATTAATTTAATAAGTTGGTTGCTCTTGTTTCTCAGTTTGATCATTTGACATAGTTTTGTAAGTTTTGTGGTATTTTATGCATTGTGAGTTGCTGTTATTTTTATTGATTATAGATTAGTAATTCTTTATTGTAACTGATAAGTATAAACTGTTTAATTATTATTTGCTGATGTTTATTTTTACTGTTTACCATTTATGTAGATTCTAATGGATCATTGAATATTACTTTATTTGATGTAAGTTGTTTATTTTTAAGTTATTGTGACTTTTTCTATTGGATCAGAATGTTACTATTCATGTTTGATGCTTTTATGTGTGTTGGAGGCCACCCAGAGTGGCTGGGGCAACCCAGCCAGATGGGCAGTATATAAATAAATTGTTGTCATTGTTTAGATCGTCCAGTTTGTAATCACAGCAAGGTCCCTACCAGTGAAGAAGTGAGCAGTGTGCAATTTTATCCCTGGGTGGAGCTATCGAATGACGCTGTTTCATTACAAGATGCCTCATTCCAAGGAGTTTGTGGGTTTATATACCTTATTAATTTTTTAAAACTGTATCCAAGGTAGGAAGATTCTCATCATCCATATAAATATTTCAGTTCTTTCTTATTTGCATGTCACAGAGCTTATGGTTTCACAGATATTTGAGGGAGGGGTGACTGTAGAAGTGGAGGAAAGGCTGAGAAATGGGCTGGACCAATTGGTTGCTGCAAAGGGAAAGTAATTACAACTTGGCTCTGCTGTTGCACCTGCACCTGTACTTACAAATTTCCTACTCTACCACCCACTGGAGACATACAACTGTAAATTGTCCAACAATCTGAGGTAATAATAACCTAAACTTTTTTTTTTTGGCCAGTGTTGATTTAATACTGAAACGTAAGTCCAATTCTGGTATTCAAACACATGTGAGAAGAAGAAGAGGAGTTTGGATTTGATATCCCGCTTTATCACTACCCGAAGGAGTCTCAAAGTGGCTAACCTTCTCCTTTCCCTTTCTCCCCCACAACAAACACTCTGTGAGGTGAGTGGGGCTGAGAGATTTCAGAGAAGTGTGACTGGCCCAAGGTCACCCAGCAGCTGCATGTGGAGGAGCGGAGACGCGCACCCAGTTCATCAGATTACTAGTCTACTGCTCTTAACCACTACACCGCACTGGTGAGGAGAGTGTGGGGTGGCAGAGATGGGGCACATCAACCCTGTCCCCAGTGTCTCCATCCATTGTGCACCACCCTGACCTTCTGGTATTAAGTGGGAAGTCCTGAGGGGGGCATCTATTGCACATTCAGGTGACCATATTTTAAAGCCCCCAGGCAATCTGGAACCCAGATAACTCAAGGTTCCTGATCATGTGGAGCATCAAGCTGGACATGGTTCAAAGGCCCCCTCAGATGTTCCCATTTGACATGAAAAGGTCTTGATGAGGTTGGGGTTGTATGCGCCATAGCCGCCATCCTGTATCACACATTTACTTTGAAAACCTGAAGAGGGCTTTTGTTATAGAAGTTTCTGCTTCTCAGCATGTTCTCACTGACATGAGCTACAGCAAGCATAAAACAGGATAATCTTGGGGTTGCCACTGTGGTGCCTGCAGGTGCCAGTGTGCCTCCGGAGGCATGCCGTGGTACCAGACAACAAATTTGATCCATTCCGCATCAGATTACCCCCTTGCCCCAAATCAGATCAAAATGGCCTCCTGGCTGCTCCTTGGGCTGCCTGGAGTTCCTTGCAAGGCCTTTGCTGCGCTCATCCCCTTCCATTCTTTCTGGACAGCAGCAGCCCTTTGGATTACATGGAAGGAAGAGAGAAGGCCACTGGTGCATAAGCTGTGTCCAATGCCACCTCCTCTCTCCTTCCATGTGTGTCCACCCCACCCAACAGCTGACTGATGCAGCTGAATGACAAAGCTGCACCCAGCAGCTACACCCATTGAAATATACTCGGAGTCGAGAGTGTATTTCATGCCCCTTGTTCAGCTCATAGTGGTGAGGAGGAATGAATGTTCCCCCAAAATGTCTGCTTTATATACATTATTTACACAATGCGCCCCATGTGATTGGCTAATTCTGGGATTCTCCTGTAGGCCATTCAGGTTGCAGATTCACTTCCACCTGGAGCTGGATTGGGTGGCTCCTGTGGAGCAATCAGACTGCTGCATTCTGGGTCCTATTGTTCTAGGACCAGTCAGACTGCTGCATTCTGAAGCCTATTCAACTCAGTACATAACACCCATGCATTGCTGGATAAAGGTCTGTGCATTTAACATCTGCTGCAAATAATGATATTATTACAAGTGTGTCAGAAAAGTAATCATAAAAACACAGTGGTAAGAATGAGATACAGTGGTACCTCAGATTACATACGCTTCAGGTTACAGACTCCGCTAACCCAGAAATAGTACCTCGAGTTAAGAACTTTGCTTCAGGATGAGAACAGAAATCGTGCTCTGGCGGCGCAGTGGTAGCAGGAGGCCCCAATAGCTAAAGTGATGTTTCAGGTTAAGAACAGTTTCAGGTTAAGAACGGACCTCCGGAACGAATTAAGTACTTAACCCGAGGTACCACTGTACTTGCTTCTGCCCTAAGGACTTGGTAGAATAAAAACCCTTTAACCATAACAGTTACTCTGAATCTGGAGGGCCTATCTTAGGGCACAACTCCACACTCGTGAAAAAGCCCTGCTCCACTGTGGCTATCAGTCTAACCTCTTCCAAAGGAGCACCAGGAAGTGAAGAACCTATGGCTGCAGTGTAGTAGTGCCACATGAGGGCGAGTGATCGATTCAGTTGCTTGGTCAGATCTCCTGACATCCAGGACAGGCAATTTGAGGGATCTGCCTTCTTCCAGCAGCCAAGCTAAATGCCAGAAGTGGATCAGTCCTTGCACTTACCTGAAAGGTAAGAACAAGGACCAACTGTTCTGCATAAGGCCATAAACACTTCTCATTTGATGAAGATACTAAGTCGAGAAGCTTATGCCAGGAAAGGCATGCTGTAAGATTATTATAAAACCCAGGCAATTAAATCTGTAAGACTGCTATCCTACATACACAGACCGGGGAGTATCTGTCCTTGAAGTAAGAGAGCCTTAGTTCAAAGTAAATATATCCATGTTTGAGCTGCACAGCTGTGATCCAACACACACTTACTTGAGGGTAGGCTCATTTGATTTATGGGACTTGCAGCTGAGTAACCAAGTTTAGGAATTGTCAGCACCAGCCACCACTGTCTAGAATCTAAGTGGTAAGTTTAAGCAGCATGATTGTAATATTTTTCCCTGTGGCTTACCCAGCCACTTATAACTACATATCAGAGTATCTGTGTTGGAAATAATACAAATATTTGTACTAGAAATTTTCTCAAAACTATCTACAGTCTGATCCAGGATCATAACTTTTTCAATATTTTAAAAGCAATTGCATTTATATGCATTTAAAATGTTTGTTTTATTTTTGCAGAATGCAATAGTATTCTTTGATTGGGTAGGGAAAATGTAACTTTATCAGTCAATGCTGGAACTTTTGGCTTTAGTAGAAAGAGATTATTTGTCTGTTCAAAGCTCGGTTTATAGGTATCTACCTAGTACTAGATTCTGATGGTTTGGGGGCAGAAAATAAGTTGTAATTACTTTCCCTTTGCAGAATATGCCAGCCCAAAATATCTATCCTTTGTAGAAATGAGGTTTTCATTATTCATGTCTCTTTCTGTATATAATGCATATCCTAGATTGCATACATGCATAATTCATTTTCCAATCCAGATAGTAATTGCTCTAAATTTTGTTTTATTTCAGTTTTGAAAATGAAGTAGTCAAATTTCCAACTTGGAAAGGGAAAAATCAAGAGTAATTGAAAAAGCTGTTCAAATAAGCAGGGAATTCTAGGTATGATCCAGACAAATCCCACTGATTTCAATGGGAGTAAAAAAACAGACTTAAAAGTTATCCTACGGAAATCACCAAGATTTAAAAATTGTTCACTTTGGCTAAATTAGGTTCTTTGATTGATAAAAACCACGTTTTCAAAATCAACTTATTTTACTTCTCTCATGCTTTAGAAAAATCTTGTCACAAACGTAGCATTTGATAATGATACAAAAATGCAGTTTTCAAGTTTTAAAACACCCCAAAAACTTAAAATCCACAAGCCCAGAAGAACCACCATCTGCCCAGCATGGTCATAAAAAACACAGTATAAAGAGAATAAAAGAGCACCATCATGTCAGCACCCTACTTAAAATTGCTCTTTAAAAGTGACAGAGCACAGATGGAGAAAAGATGATTTGTTGACCAATCTTGCCGACCAGGTTTCCCCTCACACTTTTCTTGGTATACACAGGGTTAAGCACTCAGTGTTTCCAGCACTGCAGCAGTCACAGGGAATTCCGCCCCCCTTCCCAAAGTTAGTGGACATAACTTAGAGAAACTGTCCCACTAAGGTCAGTGCTGGTAGTGGCTTTCACGAGCAGCACATAATCCAGTCAGATCTCTTTGAAATAGTTCTCTTCAGAGGAATAGGCTGGAAAGTCATTTTTAAAATATAGCATCATTGAGAATGCTTTATTATTCAAATACCTCTTGCCCAATGCTTTATTTTCTCTACCTTTGCCACATCATTTTTCAAAAAAAGACACCCAATCATTCACCCCTGTAGCACTTCTGTCAATTTTCACAGCTATTTTATGCAATGAGCTAACTTTTAATTGCATTAGATGCCTGCAATATCCAAAATATTTTAGAGTGCCATTTGATGGCAAAATAAAAAAGAGTAATGTCCTTCAGAGGAAATGTTTTCAATTTTTAGTGACATGTTTAGTGTTATCCTCTTAGTATCATTTCATACAATTAATTTTTAAAAATAAATCCCATTTTCAATACTTTCCCCCTCAGCAGAAAATAAATGTTTAATAAACCTGAATAAAGTTAAGTCTGACGAGAGCACCTCCAACCATAAATTCTCAGCAACCAGCCTATTGGAAAATGTAATGCTGCCGTGTCATTAAAGGGGAGAAAAACATTCAGAGTTCTCAATTTTTCATACTGTTTCCCAATATTAGCGTGAACCGATAGCATCTAAAATATGTGTTTTGACAAAAGTAATTAAAGGGCGGACATTTTGAGTTATTCTCAGATTTGAAATGAAAGCTTGTCTCCGTTATTATATCTCATCCATCAATTGTTTCCCACTTGGCGTGACCTTAAAGCTACTCTAGCATAGCGTCGTCACCTTGAAGGCAAATTCTAAAACTCATTAGAAGTCACTTCTTTATTTCCCCAGCAACTCTGTTGGCTAGAACAGCAGCAGGTAAACGGACTCGGCGGATTTTAAAGGGAAAGGGTGGAAGCTTCTGGAAGAGAGTAGGACGTCTAAGCAAAGTCAGTGCCCCTCAGGCACATAATATAAGTAAACTCGGCAGCAGATTCATATCTACCTACCTATCTATCTACCTATCTATCTATCTATCTCTATCTATCCATCTATCTTTAACTACAAGGAAGTCTGGGGGGACTTAGAAGCAAAGCATTTGGGGACATAGCCACAATGGCTTTGCATAGCCTCCAACATCTCTCATATGAAAATAGGGACGTCCTAAATAAATAAATAATACCCTGCCCATCTGACTGGGTGGCCCCAGCCACTCTGGGTTGCTTCCAACGTATATAAAAATATATTAAAAAATTAAACATTAAAAAAACCCTTCCCTATCAGCCTTTAGGTGTCTTCTAGAGGTTGCATGGTCACTTATCTCCTTGGCTCGGGGGTTGCATAACTCTATACCCTCCAATGAAAATAGGGACGTCCTAAGGAAAAGTGGGACATTCCAGGATCAAATCAGAAACCAGGAGAGTTTCTGTAAATCCCAGACTGTCCCTGGAAAATAGGTAAACTTGGAGGGCCTGGCATTGTTCTACCACCGCTGTCAGTATACATCTGAAAACCAGTTGCTAGAAATTGTGGGGAGTGGGGCAGAGTGCTGTTGCTTTCAGGTTTTGCTTGTGGGGTTCCCACGGGCATCTAGGTGGCCACTGTGGGAACAAAATGCTGGGTTAGAGGAATCTAACAGAGCAGGGGCTCCTCTTAATGTTCATAGTTAGCTCGCCATCAAAATGGAAACAGTGCAATCAACCTGAAAGGTCAGATGGGGGAGGTGTTTGACAAACGTGGAATGGCAAAAAGTCAGCTCCCATCAGGAACAGAGGGCCAAGCATGGGGCTAAAATGAGAGCCAGTGTGGTGTAGTGATTAAGAGCGGTAGTCTCCTAATCTGGGGAACCGGGTTCGATTCCCCGCTCCTCCACATGCAGCTGCTGGGTGACCTTGGGCCAGTCACACTTCTTTGAAGTCTCTCAGCCCCACTCACCTCACAGAGTGTTTGTTGTGGGGGAGGAAGGGAAAGGAGAATGTTAGCCGCTTTGAGACTCCTTAAAGGGAGTGAAAGGCGGGATATCAAATCCAAACTCTTCTTCTTCTTCTTCTAAAATAGAAACTAAGGAAATGATGGCCACAATGCAGGCTTTATGCGATTGCATGGGGAAGGTTGAAGGGAAGGTCATAGGAAGTGAGGTGCACAACATGGTGGCTTAGACTGCCACAGCCACTGAGAGGACACCACTGCCACAAACTGCCATTGCCACTTTTCCAGATGGTTAGGACGACTCAACTGGGCTTAGATGTCAAGGCGGACACCTCCAAGTTCCCCAAAGGAAGCCATGTGACTATATGAAGTTGCCTTATGGAGTCAAGAAACCAAGCCCAACATTGGCCTATCTAGTCTAGTCTTGCCCATCTTTTTGGATCATGGTTTTCCAAGGTCTCCTGCTCTTTCCTGGTCTACTACTGGGACATACCATATGAAGTCTACCATCAGGTTATTGTCTCTTCCGTGAGTGTAGCCAAGAGGGGGGCAGGGAGGGGCAGCTGCCCCCCAATCAATAAAAAGCAATAAAAATACAGAGCAAACTGAGGTTCTGCCTGCCCCTAACAAAAGGCCTGACCCCCCCCCAAAAATCCTGGCTACACCATGGTCTCTTCCCAACCTGGGTGCTCGCTCAACTCAGAGATATGGAGGAGGAGGAAGACAAGAAAAAGCTCAGTGCATGGTAGTGATTTTTACCCAGCTTTTTATATTTGGCTTATGAAACTATATACGTTCAAGCAATCTGGCAGTTTGAAGCAAAACTTTATTTAATAAATAGATCCTTGACTGCATGCTAAAAACATTAAATGAAATGAAAGGACAAGGTGAACACCCGCTTTGTAACCCCAACGTATTTAGAAGCTAATGAAATGAACCTTTGTGTAGGCATCGAGGATGAAGAAAAGCTGTCTGCAGCCAAAATATTATTCACCCACCCATATGGATTTCTGTAAATGCACATTATTCTGCAAGCTTTTGGGAAACCAAGATAAAGCACATTTATGTTGTTGAAAAGGATTGCATACTGTGAACCACTGTTCTCATGTTGGGCTGGGTGGGGGGAATTACGTCCCAATTGCTTGCAGAAATTCAGGTCGTATGGTCAGCACATGAATTAATTATCTCGTTGTGACTGATTGGGGTTAGAGCAAATAATGGCTTGTTAGCATTCAGCACCCTCAGCAAACTGTAGTTGGCATGCCAGGGCATGGTCCTGCCCTTTCCCATTTAACTCTTTCTCCTTTTTTTTTTTAGTCATGCTGCACTATTTGATATCACTAGGAAAGAAAATATCACTAGTTCAGAAAATAGTAGCTGCCATTACTCTGCATAAAAAACACACATTCCTCTCATCTACTGGATTGCTCGGTTTCGGGAATAGCCTTCCTGGTTCATATTGTATCTAAAGTTTACTTACAGACATGAAAGGTCAAAGGCAAAACTACACATTACATGGGAGGGAAGTTACACATCACCCCACCCCAAGTGGAAGTGCATCACCCCATAAGATGACGAAGATCCAGATTTGCAAAAGATTTATGTATGCTAATCCTAATATGTATGGGTGCAAATCGAGAAAGAATTCAATTAAAACAATGCAAGTATTATAAGCACTATAATTTAAATAAAAACACATTACATCTCACCATAGTGGAGAGGACTGTGATTGGATAAGCTGTGTTCCTGCTCAGTTTGCTGTCCAGATGGTAACTTTAAGCCCTGCTCTCTCTTTTCATGGTTCTTCATCTTTCAACTCAACTTGGACCCTTCAGATAGAGGACTGTTCTTTGATAGCTCTTCAAACAGAGCATTGTCCTTTTGTAAAATAGAACAGGTTGTTATCCTGCTGACATCATCAGGCACAAAATCAGGAGCAATGCGCACACCTGGTGTCACCCACTGAGCTGAGCAATGCAGTATAGGCTAATGAGTGTTGGTGGAAACACCTGAG
This sequence comes from Podarcis filfolensis, assembly GCF_964270895.1. Taxonomy (NCBI): domain Eukaryota; kingdom Metazoa; phylum Chordata; class Lepidosauria; order Squamata; family Lacertidae; genus Podarcis; species Podarcis filfolensis. Next base: position 25,193,353 of record NC_139607.1, on the reverse strand, counting down.
ATTCTTATCTGCTTTGTAAACCAAATGCTTTGCCATGTGATTCTTCTGATTACATAGTTTGGTTCCTTTACATTCAAAGTACCACTGAGTTAAGTGTGATTTATTCTCAAGTATGTCTAGGACTGTAGCCTTAGTGATGGTCATGGTCCCTAACTCTTTATACAATATTATTGTAAGATATAATAATTATATATAAATATGAGCAGGGAGGAAATTTATTCCTCTTGTATTCATAGCCTCTAGAAGTAGTGGAAGCCTAGCAGCTGCAGAATGACAGTGGGTGGCCACATTGGAGAGAAGTCATCCTATAGTAGAGTTCCCCAAACTTGGGCCTCCAGCTGTTTTTGGACCACAATTCCCATCATCCCTGACCACTGGTCCTACTAGCTAGGGATGATGGGAGTTGTAGTCCCAAAACAGCTAGAGACCTGAGTTTGGGAAACCCTGTCCTATGGCTTCTTGTCCACTACATGGGAAGATAATGAGTTGTGCAGGAATTGCCCTTCTCAATTCACATGCAGCAATAGTTCAAGAAAAGAGGAGATGCAAGTGTGATGGGTTTAGAGTGAGTGAAAATAGAAAGATGTGTGGCCACAGGAAATTTGGAGGACAAGTATTAAGAGGTTCACCCTTTTGCATAGAGCTTCATTTCAGCACCAATCTGGACCCCAAGATCTCCTGAACAGACTTCCACTCAGAGAAAGGGTCTCCCAGGGCTTGCTGACAGAAGGGAAGAGGCAGTTTTCAATAATTACGCCAGTAGCACCTGAACATTGCAAACCCCATCTGTTCCAGAAGGTTTGAAGGCCTTCTGGAAAGTGTGGAAGGAACTGCGAGGGACTACCAGTGGAGGACGAATCAGCAACCATCTCATTCCACTTCCTCCACACCCCTCTCAGAGACAGAAGAATGTCTTCTGTTCACAAAAGGGCACCTTCATTGGCACTTATAGAGTGCTTTGGAGTTCTCAGGGAATTTCACATACGTTAGCTCAGTAACTTGTAAAGCAACAAATTACTCAATAATTTGTAAAGGCTAAAGCATGTGCTTAACTTTTGCTGAAATCAATGGGATTTAAGTACTTAATTTTGGCTGGCTTGTGTCCAGTATAATTAAATATATTGTAGTACTAGAAGATGCTTGATCTCTGCTGTAAGCTACATTTTTACTCCAGGTCAGGTCTTTCGCATTATTTGATGTTTATCATTCCAGATTTTCTTAATAATTTCTGAAGGAAGCGGATGAGGTCAGCATTGTTAAGAGAAGTGTCACATATAACACACTTATGTCATATGCCATGTAAAGGAATTTGGGTCTTATTATCAACATCAAATGGACAATTTTGGGGGGGGGGTTAAAAGATGCCAAAGAAATCCATTATTAAGCCTTGAGGCATCTTTGGAGAGAGACAGTAATAAATCAGATTGATAGACTAAACAGTCAATGATTCTCTGTATTAACCAAATAAGATCAGAACCAGGCCATTATTCCTAATGAAAAGCAAAATTTAATTAGCTAATCTTCCAGTGTCATTTAGTGAATCAAAAGCTTTTGAGGGGTCAATGAATCTTGCCCTCATCAGCTCATTATCTTCCATCACTAACAAGATATCATTAAGCAACTTCACAGGAGCTGTTAATGTCTGAGAGTGCTGGCTGCTATGGCCATCATTAAAAAAGAAGCTAGTATTTATTTGCAATTAGAAGCTTTTAAAAGTATTACATTAAAAGGTACATAAATGTTTATAAAATTATCTTTGAGGTAACGTTCTCTGCACTTTCACATGTGTTCATTTTTATGCTCACCTTTAGTCCTCTAAGTCAACAGGGTCTCATCACATGAACAGATGACAACAATGTTAAGTACTCCATAGGCATTATATAGACCTCTGCACCTTATTTCCATCCTTTTTTCATTTTATCCTGCTTAATTTATGGAGGTCTATAACCCAATAATCCCTAAGAAGAATATCAGGGAAATGGTCGTCTCAGCGTTCTGCTCTGCATTGCTTTCTAGAGAAGATAGGAAACAGTTTCTGCATGATCCAGGTGGAAGGAGATAGCTAGGCCACCAGTCAAATGGTGATTGTCACATAAGAATGCCCTGCACGGTTCTTCTGCCGGCTAAATCCACATTAAGAAAAAGTACATGGAAAGGTCTTCCTCCTACTACTTCAGATTGCAGGTAGAGGATTGCATAGTTCTTACTCACTCCCCCAAATCAACCAATCCTCTGGGAGGCCAGTGATGGACACCAACTTAGATGGCTTTAAAAGAGAGGAAGTTCATGATGGAGAATGATATTTATGGCTACCAGCCATGATGACTATGCTCTGCCTAAACAGTTGGAGGCAATACTGCTTCTGAATACCAGTTGCTGGAAGCCACAGCAGTGGAGAGGGCTGTTGTGCTTGGGACATAATAGCAGGTTTACCACAGGCATTTGGTTAACCACTAAGAGAACAGGAGGCTGGACTAGACAGGCCATTGGCCTGGTTGAGCAGGTGCTTCTTATGTTTTTGAATTCTGGCCACAGAAATTTGCATACCAAACAGAAGAATTATTTTGTCCATATATTTAATGATGAGAAACCATGGGCTGCATCCAGCCTTCTCCATTCATTAGCACAAGGCCTCTTGAGCTAGCAGGTGGGTGAGTTTTTAACGATGTGCAACAGCTGCACTAGCAGAAACGTGCTGCAACAGATTTCAGAATCTAGTATTACTAGCAACTAGATTGTGCATTCTCTTGCACACTGTTAGTGCCGACAATGTTGTTGTTTATTCTTAAAAGTGAGGATAGCTCCCCAACTTCATTCCCCCTCTCCATGAATGCACATAAGCTTCAGGATGGAAGCAGATAGTTTCTCAAGACAGAGTGTTCTGTGTTCTGGGGTGCAATATGCACATTGGCCACACACACATCTCTGTAGCAAACGATGGAAATCCTTCTGCATCTTCCAATACTTTGAGCTCCACCAAAGAGCTGTGAACTACGGTAATTTTTCCATTTAATCATGAACATAACAGGTGTGGTTCTTTTCCCGCCCATTACAATATGCCGCCTTACAAAAGGAGAATGCGTGTGCAGATGGTCCATTTTGCCCTTTTATTTGTACTGAGAGTGGCAGAATAAGAGGAAGCATCTCAAGCAATTCAGCAGAGATAACTTAAACATTAAGAAGTAAAATGATAATGAAGCACGGGATTACTGTGAAATTATGAGCAATAATGACATGTCTTTATATACATTCCCACCTATAAAAAGACTACCAATCATCTACAAGTTAATGATGGCTGAGCACATTCTGTTATGACAGCCAAGTGTATTCTAGTGTGACAGCCCAAAAGAGTCCCAGAGGAAGTTTAATGATCAATTGTGGCAACAATCCACAAATTAAAGATCCTCCGTAGCACGCAGTGCCAGTATGAGCTGTTAGGGCTCTGGAAAAACCTTTTTCATTCTCTCATGCCAAATGATCCATGGCTTAGGGGCTCACATTTGTGTAACATTGTAATGGGTCTAAGGGAGCCATCCCCATTCTTCACGTCAATGATCCATGAATAATAGGAGTTGTCTGACGAGTGTCTGAGTCCATGCCAGACTGCTTTGGGGAGAGACTGGAGTGTGCTAAGGCTGAGCAAGCATTAATGTTCCTCAGTGAATACCTTAAACCTTCCTATTTACACTTTTATTTTTTTAAAAAGAAAAGACTCTAGAACATGTATGTGACAGCAACTAAACAGGTGAAAAAATCAATTTTTAAAGGCATGGGTATTTTTCCCTTTCAATCTGAGACATACAGGTTGGGTCCATATATGCCAGTGCTTGGCAAAAGCTAGAAGTCCATTGGCAGGCGCTGGAGATGACCAACTTCATTTCAGGATGGGAAATGGGTTGGGTAGATCTAATCTAGGACCAGCTCTGCCCATAAGACACAGAATATGGGATCCATAATTTCGCCCTATCTCAGAGTCTCCAAAACATGTAGAGATGGTCCAAAAGCCTCAGAAGCCTCGAGTCAGGGCTTCCCCCCCCCCAGCCAGAACTCACTGGAACTCAATTCCGGCACCTCTCATTATAAGAGAACAAGGGAGGTGTTCATGTTGTGCGACTTCTTTTTGTAGAAAAATAGCACTGCCTCTAGTGATGTCATCAAAAGCCTGCAGTGGGCCTAGAGACTTCTCTGCAGCCTGAACCATTGCTCACCTGGCTTCTCAACATGGAGCATGTGGTTATTGAGAGGGAGGGCAAGGCAGAGGAAGCTCAGTGTGGTGCGGCTGCAGTGGTGGAGCCAATCTAATGTTCCCACTGCTGCACCCACCACATTGCCCCTCTTCCTCTCTGTAACCATCAGCGATGTTCATTGTTGGGAAGGGGGTGAGCAATGCTGCCCTCCCGATCACTACTGGCTACAGATTAGCCACTGTTACTGTAAAGGTAAACCTGAGAACATTTAGTGGCCGCTTGGCGTGGGGAAGGGGTGTTATTGGCAAACTGGCACATCCAAGAGATTCATATGTGGCTTCTGGTTTTTGAAAGCACAGCTTAAGCACAGCTCTCTCTCTCTCCCCCCCCCCCGGACTCTCCACCTATATGAAGCTCCTTGCCTCACCCGTTCCTTGGTGTTGCTTCAACAGTACCTCATGAACCTTCCTTTTCCAACATCAAGCTTTGTAAAACTTTCCAAAGGTTCTCGACTTTGAAATTTGAATGAACTGTGAAATGAACTGTTGCCAGAAACTTTCTTTTTGTCTCAGTTCATTCCAGCTAGAGAAATTTAATGTTCTTGATGCAGAATGGAGAGTTTTTACTGAAACAGTTTGCTGTTCCCTTGAGATAAATATACTTGCAGTTTATATCCAGGGAGCACACCCCACAATTCCATAACAAGGTCATTAAAATAACTCTTTTCAGTTATCCAATAAATTGTCAGAATACACACACACACACAGTATATATACTCATTTATGTACCACCGAATGCCAAAATAGACTTCTAAGCAATCTACAAAGCATATAAACCGATTAAAAAGGCATTAAAATGTAAAAACCCATGATTAAAACACACAAGAAACAATCCTTTTGAAGCAACACATCAGTTAAAACTGGAGAGACAGAGATAGATTCAGATAGGAACTGGAATGCCTTTGAAGAATTTGCTGTACTGTGTACTGTACATTAGTGGCCAAACCTTAACTTAAGTAAGGTTACCATATTCTCCGTCCTAGAGCTTCAGTATGCTGATGACAACATAGTGTGTGCACACTCAGAGGATGACCTCCAAACCATCCTAAATATCTTCATAGGAGCTTGCGGAAAGCTTGGTCTATCACTCAGTATCCAAGAAAACCAAAGTGCTGCACCAACAAGCCATCAAATCTCAGAAATACGTATTTTCCAAAAGCTTTTACAAAATTTTGACCACTAGCATATGTAGATACTGTGTGAGCTTCAAACAGAATTCAGTTCCATTTGTCACTGCTTTGTCTGGCATTTCGTAAAAAAATGAAAGGTTAACCCATAACAAAAGAATTCCAGTTCACTGCATGGAAAAATGAGTGAGTATAGTTTCTTCATGATCTAATAATAGGAAAACATTAACTCACTGCAATAGCTCAGTCAGCTTTCAAAGTGTACCTTATTGTACGATATCAAGTTGGAAAAATACATGTGGATTATGCACTTTGAAAAGGCAAGGGAACTGAGCCATTTCCTGCTTGAATACAACCGTCAGTATTTCAGGTGTTCTTAAACAATGTAGTGAAATGATCCTTTCTTTTCATTTCAACAGCTAGGGCTCAGCTTGGACAATCCAGTTCACCAGAACGATCCTTTCTCAAATATCTAATTCCCCTATCACATACAATTATAGAAGAATGGAAGGGAGGAAACCCACGTTTGACTGATGAATGCTATTAGCCATTGCTAGGCGTGCTGAGTATGATTCATCAGCAGCACTATGTGCAGTCATAAGGCCATATTTTTACCATTGGTGGGACGCATAGGCTTAGAGTTGACTCACTGAAATCAATGAACTTAAGGTAGGGCTTGTCCACACACTTCCGCTTGTTCCGTGCTTTCTAGGCACAGCTAAATGTGGCATTGTCCAAATAAGGTATTTAGCTGTGCTGTACCAATCAGCAAGAGGCGAGTATTGAAGTGAAATAAAAAAAGGATTCCATACAGTTAGTATAAAATATGGAAGTTGCAGATGCTGGAGGAGTGAAGTTCAGGGGCTCATAAAGTCTCCCTCAAAATCTGAACCAGAGAAGAATGCCCAGTTCCCCTTCCCCATCTTTGCTGCCTTGCTCTATCCTCCAAAGCCACCTCTTAAAGGTAAAGGTAAAGGGACCCCTGACCATTAGGTCCAGTCGTGGCCGACTCTGGGGTTGCAGCGCTCATCTCGCTTTATTGGCCAAGGAAGCCGGCATACAGCTTCTGGGTCATGTGGCCAGCATGACTAAGCCGCTTCTGGCGAACCAGAGCAGCGCACAGAAACGCTGTTTACCTTTCCGTCAGAGCGGTACCTATTTATCTACTTGCACTTTGACGTGCTTTCAAACTGCTAGGTTGGCAGGAGCAGGGACTGAGCAACGGGAGCTCACCCCATCGTGGGGATTCGAACCGCCAACCTTCTGATTGGCAAGTCCTAGGCTCTGTGGTTTAACCCACAGCGCCACCTGCATCCCAAGCCACCTCTTACTGAACCCTAAATACACTGCCACCTCTCCTTTGTTTCCTTTGGAGTTCAACAGCAGCAAAGGGGGCATGCAGGGAGAAGAGTGGAGAGGGTTCCCTCCCCCTTTCTTCCCTCCTTGCTATTGCTCTCTCAGGCTGGCTGACCATATGCAGGGGCAGAGGAAGGGGGTGTGGTCTGCCCCGGGTATCACCACTAAGGGGGCTGTTCGTGGGCGTGCCGCCCCAGGCGCCTGAGCGGCTTCCTCCACCGCTGACCATATGCTGGTGTGCAAGAGCTTCTGGGAAGTGTAGTTCTTTTCTAAGCACTTCCCCAGCAGTCAAAAACACCTTTAAGTGATTATCTTTGGCTGGGCTGTGAACAGACTTGCCATAAATTTCATTGAGGCAAACCCTCCCTAAGCAAAGTAAGCTTTGTTTGTTTGCTTTTAAAATTGCTCAGTTTAAGCCTTATTTTGCAGCCAATGAGCCAAAAGTATTAACTGGGTAGCTTATCATCAGGGCTGTGTCTCTAGGAACTAGTTGTCCTTCTGAAAGAGTTAGATAAATAAACCATTTGCTGATTCTATTAGCCAACTTTAAACATCCTCTTCTCAATTACCTCTGGGCAAATCAAACTGATTTCTCTCTCTCAAATAAAATCTGTTAGTAATTTCATTTGTTCAGGAAGTAAAGATTACCAACCTGTAAATCACCATTATGCATGCAAATTCATTAGCTCCCTTTGGACAAATAATTATATGAGTCATTATTTCAAAGGCAAAAGCTAAGGAGCTACTCATTCCAGCAAAGAGAGACTGAGAACTGTTTCAGGGTATCCCCTTAAAGCAGTGATGGCCAAACTTGGCTCTCCAGCTGCTTTGGGACTACAACTCCAATCATCCCTAGCTAACAGGACCAGTGGTCAGGAATGATGGGAATTGTAGTCCCAAAACAGCTGGAGGGCCATCACTGCCTTAAAGGGATTTGAGGGTGTGTGCTTTGTCTAGATGCCCAAACAGGGACTGATGGGTCACAGCACCCACATCTTATGGGGTCGCCAAAATTTGATGTACCGGTATGTCAAAGGGTGATCCTTAACCTTGATTACTCCTGCAAAATCAACCATCATTCAGATTGGTTGATTCAGGATACACACCCAACGTCTCTGCCAAAACTTGCTGACATCTGTAATCAATAAAGCTGTGGCCTGTTTAAATTCCAGTTGTTTCTCCTGTATTTGTTGCAACTATATCTTGCTCTTGCCCGACCCCACCTCCTGAGGCTCCAAAGTGCCTGAGCTTGAAAAGCAATCTACAACAGATTTACATACCCTCCATAACTTCTCTGATGAAAACAGGGACATCCTATTCCGTAACGATATCGATGATGATAATAATAATAATGATGATGGTGTTATTATTTATTTCCCCACCCATCTGACTGGGTTGCCCCAGCCACTCTGGGTGGTTTCCAACACACACACAAAATAATAAAACATTAAACGTTAAAAAAAAACTTCCCTATACAGGGCTGCCTTCAGATGTCTTCTAAAGGTTGTATAGTCGCTTATCGCATAACTCCATACCCGCCAACATTTCTCCAATGAAAATAGGGACATCCTAAGGAAAAGTGAGACACTCCAGGATCAAATCAGAAACTGGGATGGCTTCTGTAAACCCGGGACTGTCTCTGGAAAATAGGGACTCTTGGATTATAGTGGTAAAATTGGGATGAGAACAGATTTAAAGTACCAGCCAACATGCATCACAAAACTCTCACCAAAGGCTAAATATGAATGCCAAGTCCTAGTAAAATGAACATTCAATTCTGCCATCAACATCTAGTATTTATTTTTATGGGACAGGATAGATCAGATAGCTACAGCATGTGTTTTTTAAAAAGGGAAACTGCTTTTTTTGGAGGGTGGAGGATAAAATATCCTATATTATGCAGTTTTATGCTTGTTAAGTGACTAGATATCGTAGCCTGGGAGCAAGTTCTGCTGAATTTAATGGGGCTCACGACTAAGTAGACATGCATAGGACTGCACTTTTAGTAAAATTTTAGTAAAATCGCTTCAAGGGCTAGTTGGTGCGCAATGACTTCCATGTGGGATTTGCTTTAAATTGCTCCTTGTGGCAGCTTGCCTTCACAAGGCCAGCTGTTCATGCACAGATGCTTGCGCAGCTCCTTCATGTGCAGATTACCATGCCTATATTGGGCCATTTTCTCCATGTCACTGCAAACCAAGTGTCTGTTTCATAGGCGCTGTTCTTCCAGAGGGACCTCGGAAGCAGATTTGCCTGCTCACATCTACAGGAACTTCATTACCTGAAACATGCAAGGTATGTAATTTTATCTCCCAAGGGCATCTTTCCAGGATCCAAACAGGGATGAGGCATAAAGAAGAATGCAATGCTCCTATAGTTTTCAAGTGTCTGGTTGAAGGAGCTTCACAAGTGAATTGTTTGATGCATTTTTCAAATCTGAACTCTCAGTGACTTTTCATGAGCCAGCTCAGCTTCCTATGAAGGAGAGCGGGCAAATTGCACTTAAACAAGGATGCTCAGCACGTACCCTGTTCAATAGTTCTTAGCAATGGAGCACAAATGCTATTTTTTTTTGTTTCAGATAAAAAAAAGATATATATTTCTGTTTGGATTAGTAAGATGATGCCCATTCTTCCCTTGAAGCCTGCTAGGGCACAGATACCTGCCCAGTTCTGTTTCTGGGCCACCTGACTTGTTTACACGTCTGATTCCTTTTTGCCTTACATATTTGCACACCACCACACTTAGCGTTGATCATATTGTTTAGCAACCACAGCCATTATTATCCATTCCCATATCTAGTTTCCTACTTAATTTGGAACTTTATCCTGCTCAGATAATGTTTTAAAGAATGCAGTTTCAATATCTGTGGGATCTGAAAATAATATTTGCTTTAGATTAGCTTGGGGGAAGGGTTATAGCTCAGTGGTACAGCATCTGTTTCATATACAAAAGGTCTGATTCAGAGGAAGGCACCTTCTAATGTATGTATTGTTATAAGTTTGTGGCTGCTAGAATTTAATTAAGGCTTGGGGTGCTAAAACTGGGTGCCAGACCTGTGTGCATTAACCCTAGACTTATGACTAATATCTTACTATACAATAAAAACGTAAGCGTGTCATCATGCTGCAGTTTGCTTGGTTACAGACACTTGGCAGTGAATGGGTGGCCCAGGAAAGCCACAGGTTGCAGCAGCCTCCCAGAAACTACTCTGCTCCTCCAGTTCCTTCAGCTGCCAGCCCAGATACCCAAGTGGGCTGGCACAAGTTGGGTGTCTGCTGCTTCTGGCACCACCGGATAAAGAGTTGACCTGACAGAAGGAGCAGCACAGGAAGAAATAATGAGAGCCCAGGTAGATGGCTTGCTAATAATCTGCTACTGCTGCTCCTACCACTTAGTATGAAGAGTCAGCCCAAATATGTCAGTCCTGCCAAACTGACTCTTCACCCTTCTTCACTGTAGCAGCATGAGGTGGAAAGGAAAGCACTAAGGCGTTAGTGGGGGTCAGCAAGATCCAGGGGTAGTGGGGTTGGTGGAGTGTGGGGCTTTTGGACAAGACGGTGAAGGGGGTAGTGGGGAGAGTGGAGTCTAAGGGTGAGGGTTTGTGGGGAGTTGGTGAGGGACTGGGAGGAGTTGGAAGTGGGAGTGAAGAATAAAGTAAGCAGGCAAATAGGTTGGATGGGTGGATTTTGTGGTTACTTCCGACAAAATGCCATGCCACACTTCTCTGTCATTATCTGAGTACAGTGGTACCTCGGGTTAAGTACTTAATGCGTTCCGGAGGTCCGTACTTAACCTGAAACTGTTCTTAACCTGAAGCACCACTTTAGCTAATGGGGCCTCCTGCTGCTGCCGCGCCACCGGAGCACAATTTCTGTTCTCATCCTGAAGCAAAGTTCTTAACCTGAAGCAATATTTCTGGGTTAGCGGAGTCTGTAACCTGAAGCGTATGTAACCTGAAGCATATGTAACCCGAGGTACTACTGTAGTGGCTAAAGCAAACTAAGTACAGTCATATCTTGGAAGTCAAACGGAATCCGTTCCGAAAGTCTGTTCGACTTCCAAAGCGTTCGAAAACCAAAGCATGGCTTCTGATTGGCTGCATGAAGCTCCTGCAGCCAACTGGAAGCCGCAGAAGCCCTGCCAGACATTCGGCTTCCAAAAATAGTTTGCAAACCGGAACACAAACTTCTGGGTTTGCGGCATTCGAGAGCCAAAACGTTTGAGAACTAAGCTGTTCGAAAACCAAGGTACGACTGTATTCCTTTGCAGATCTGGTAAGAGTTTGTTGGAAATTCCAACTCATTCTAATGAAAGAAAAAGGACAATTGAGCAAACATTATAGCAGACCAAATGAGGAAGTACTGATGTGTCTGGTGGGGTGAGGGATGGGAAAATGTGGATCTGCAATACTAATATATTCACCATATTCTTCAATTTTTTGTCAGAGTTCATAGGTTTTATAAGAATTGCATGCAAATATTCTCCAGCAGCTTTTGATAGATATAAAAATAGATATATTGTAGGAATGTTTTCAGTTTGTGACACTTCCAAATATAAAATATAGTAATATAATACCATAAGTAATATTGTCCTGCTTTCTTATTTTATCTGCAGCTATCCGGGATATGTACGGCACATTTCATAACATATTTCCACTTTTTTTATATATATAAATAAGCATCCGGAATAAGAATTGCAATAAGGCACTGAGTTGGGGGGGGGGCTTACTCTATGATCACAGCATTTGATTTCGCAGAAGGTAAATTCTATCCATCATTTTGTCCTTTGCTGTCAGGAAAACAGCTTCAAGTTTAATTCTATAAGGCAGGTAATAATAAAATGGGCACAGAGTCAAAGCAGATCAATTAAATTAACAGCCAAAGAAGAAATATATCAGTTGTGGATTTCTCACATTTTTAAAAAAATAAATCCACGTGGAAGTCATATTAGATATGTGGTACTCTTGGTTTGAAATATATATTTATATTCAGGAAGTATATATTTAAATACAGGGTAGATGTGGGTGAAATTAAAAGATCAACTCTGCTATTTGTCATTGTGTACCCATTCATGCTGGCTGCACAGGGTGCATTTGTCACAATCAGTCAAGCACTGCTGCTGTGCGCTAGCCATTCATTTGAACAAGACTTGCACAGACAGTCCTGGAAGCTCCATTGACATGTATAGAGGCAGCCATGCCTGGAGGGCTGCATCATTAGACCAGCAAACAGCCCTGTCCTAGAGTGAGGATGAAGGTATTGTTACACTCAGCCTAATTTTCTGAGCAGGGAGAAGTTCCGCAAAAAGCACCGCTCACTCAGGTTTTGTTCCTGTTGAAGGAGATCACAGGTATTGACATTTTGTGGTGTAACAAATACAGAGTTGAACCTAGGTTAGAGGCACAGCTTAGATGCTCCAACACAGAGACAAATCCCTGTGCCACCTCACTGAGTTTCCAGACAGAGGCGATTAGCACCCCAAAATGTTGTTAGCTTGCTGAGCCGCAAATTCAGCTCTCTATGGGCACTTGCAGATGGTTGTTCTTCTGGGATGGGATTGAATCACCTACTGACCAACTCAGGTTGTTGCACGGTTAAGCCACTTCCGAACTGGAGAGGAGGTGGAGTTGCGGGCTTCACGCCCCCTCCACGTGCGCGGGGGCTGGCTCTCAGCCTCTGCGCGATTGAGGGAATCCCCGGCCGTGTCATTCCCTGGCCAGCCAATCGGCTGGCCTATGGGGAGTGGCCTGAGCTATTTAGTTCCAGCGCGGCTGGGGATCTCCCTCTTTTGCCGCTGTGGCAGCATTGGGGGGCGGTGGCGGTGGCGGCCATTGACCACCCTAATATCCAGTTCAACAAGGTGGCCTTCTACCGAGAGGATGGCATGCATCTTTCCGATGCGGCAAATGTTGTCTGGTTGGCTGACATATCTCTGGGATTAGGGACTGGTTGCAGGTCTGAGGGTATTGGTGGCGAGCTTTTGCTTGGGTGGGCGTTAGGCACTGGTATGGGTATTGTTATGTAGATGAAGGGGGGAGGAAGCACCATCACCTCCCCTGCATACTGAAGGGTAGTCCGATAAAGGATTCCGGGGGGCGTGCCCCGGCCGAAGCCTATGGAGGTGAGGGCCTAAGGCACGCCCCCGAGCGGTGACCCCGGGGGAGTTCCTAGTTGATGTCCATCAGCAGGACTCCCTCTACTGGTGGTTAACTCTTTCCGGACTTCAAGCAATCAGGCTGAAGCCGGATAGTCGATTAGGACCAATGCCTAAGCCAATACCGCTCATCACCTGTAACCAAGAAAGTTGTGGCCATTTTTTTTTTGCCCATTAACCTAAATAATTGTGTCATATGTCGTTATTTCCACTGGGGGGAGGCAGGAACTCGCCACGCAAAGAATCCCGCTCCTCCACAATAAAGAGAAATGCAATGAAGAAAGTGACAGGAAAATACAGCGGGAAGTGTGGGATAACACTCGCTTGACACAGCATGGCATAACTCCAACAGACATAGTTAATGCTCAATAAATAGCTGAGTGTCCAACCTCCCTGCGGGCGTCATGCAAACAACTCAGGATGGATGCTGAAAAGATGGGTGAACTGAAAGGAAGTGAGCCAAGTCATAGAATCATGGAATTGTAGAATTGGAAAGGACCACAAGCATTATCCAGTCCAACCTTCTGCAGTGCAGGAATCTTTTTGCCCAGTGTGGGGCCCAAACCCACAGCCCTAGGATTAGGATTAAGCTACAACATTTTTTGGTATTGTTCTCTTCTTTCTTAGACACAAAAAATTGCTATTAATGCATACTTAAAATTATGTTTGGTAGAACTTCTGAGGGATTTGTTCGATTCCATTCTGTTTGCATTTTAAAAGCACACACGAGGCATGCCAGTCCTTCAAAATACAATGGTCTGGTTCACACGCCATGCTAAGCCAAACCATGGATTAGCATGAACATACAAGTGTGGAGGCTCCTGGGGAAGAGATCCCAGTTCCTTCACTTATCACTGGTTGTTTTTCCTGCTGTGCCACATTGAGCTAAGATGTCTTTTAGCTTAATGTGTCGTCCAAATATGGGCTCGTACTTTAGGTCTCTGGTACAAACTATGAGCTGTAAACCATAGGACAAACCTTGGTTTCAGCTCATGGAGAATGCTACTAGTAGTAAATAAAACAGAATTTTTAGAAATAAAAAAATGTATCCTACTGGGCATGATCACATGCACAACCACCATTCTGGAGCAAGCTGTCAGGCAACTGTTTCTGAGCATATTTGTGAATATGTTCGTAACAGAGAAATAAGTAACTTTGTATAGTCAAGGGCGGTGAAGTGAAAATCCCTGTGCAATGGTTTGGTGGGTCATACTAAGCAATGCTCTTTTTCAAGATCAGATTGAATACTGGCAGAGAAATATCTTAGTACTATCCAATTCATCATTTGTTCAGGCAGCTTAAATGTCACAGATATGTGAAGGACTAATAGCAATATGTGGGTTTGTGAATGTGTGTGTGTTAAAACCCTTACAGAAGATGTTATATATTTCCTGGTTGCTTAATTATTAAATTGCAAGTGGAACTGACGAGTGAAAAAACAACAACTGATTGCTGACCATCTCCTAACGAGAAAAAGAACTTGTTTTCCCCCTCATGTGCTCATACAGTTGCACACACTCACAGTCAAGGTTGATGCGGCATCTGTCTTTCAGGCAAGACCTGAAGCTGTGCCACATCAAGGCTTTGAAAACATGAGGTCAAGCACTTCATGTCAGGTCACATAGCCAGTGAATTCCAGAGTTTATTTTCAATCTACCCTGGCACTTTGCAGGATCCCTGCTGTTGTTGCTGGAATACAGCACCTCTCCCTTGACTAATTCCTGAGCAATGGACTCTCCCAAATAAAAGCAGGGAATGTTTTATGAATCAAACAGAAGGAACTCAGCAAATCTCTCTCTCTCTCTCTCTCTCTCTCTCTCTCTCTCTCTCTCTGTGTGTGTGTGTGTGTGTGAGCTGAAATAATAGACTATATATTAATTAAATGAAACATTGCAAGAGTAGTATAATCAGAACCACACCAGTAGGCAGGGCCACAGGGGCGATTGCCCTGGGCACAATATTCTTAGGGATGCAAAATTTCAAAGAAAAAAAGGAAAGATAGTAGTAATTTAAAAAAAAAAGAAACAGCGCCACCATCCCACACACTCAGGAAATCTCCCAATGTTCACATGGACAGAATGAGGAGTCGATTTGGGTGATGGCTATTGCTAGGGTGCCATCTGCACAAGCTTTAGAAAGATACCCACTCCCAACAGCCACAGCTGCCACTAGGGTAGGTCGCCATGCTATTGCCCCTTCATTCTAACCTATTGGTGTGTGGTGCCAAGGTTACTTGCCTTGCCCAGGGCGCTGGCCACCCATGCTATGCCACGGGAACCACACCCAATGTTGTTTGGCTGTCATATTCTTAAAACTGTTTTATAACATAGTTTGTTTTCTGAACGGCTCAGTAGAACCAGAAGCGGGTGGCACTGTGGTCTAAACCACTGAGCCTTTTGAGTTTGCTGATCAGAAGGTTGGCGGTTCAAATCTGCACAACGGGGTGAGCTCCTGTTGCTCGTCCCAGCTCCTGCCTATCTAGCAGTTCGAAAGCACACCAGTGCAAGTAGATAAATAGGTACCGCTGTGGTGGGAAGGTAAATGGCATTTCCATGCACTCTGGTTTCCATCACAGTGTTCTGTTGCACCAGAAACAGTTTGGTCATGCTGGCCACATGACCCAGAAAGCTGTCTGTGGATGAACGCTGGCTCCCTCTGCCTGAAAGTGGGATGAGCGCCGCAACCCCATAGTCGTCTTTGACTGGATTTAACCAACCAGGGGTCCTTTACCTTTTATCTAGTAGAACAAGAGTGGAGTGGTGGTTAGAGTGCTGGGGAACCAGGGTTCAAATGTCCACTCAACCATGAAACCCACTGGGTGACTTTGGGCCAGTCACTGTCTTTCAGGCTAACCTACTTCAGAAGGCTGTTGTGAGGATAACACAGAGAGTGGGGTAAAGTGTGTATGGCACCTTGAGCTCTTTAGAGAAAAGGTGGGACATAAATGTAAAAGGTAAAGGTACCCCTGACCGTTAGGTCCAGTCATGGACGACTCTGGGGTTGCATGCTCATCTCACTCTATAGGCCGAGGAAGCCGGCATTTGTCTGCAGACAGCTTCCGGGTCATGTGGCCAGCATGACTAAGCTGCTTCTGGCGAACCAGAGCAGTGCACGGAAACACCGTTTACCTTCCCGCCGGAGTGGTACCTATTTATCTACTTGCACTTTGACGTGGTTTCGAACTGCTAGGTGGGCAGGAGCTGGGACTGAACAACAGGAGCTCACTCCGTTGCAGGGATTCGAACCACTGACCTTCTGATCAGCAAACCCAAGAGGCTCAGTGGTTTAGACCACAGCGCCACCCACGTCCCAGATGATAGATAGATTTCTACAGACACACATACATTACATATGCATTATACTTTATAATGTCAGCACTTGTTATTTTGCAAATTCAGGATACACCTGCTGGTCAAGATATTCAAGAAGTGTTTCCACACTCTCCCTTTGCCCAGTTTTAAACCAAAAAGAGAGAAGAAATGCATAATATAGATTATTTTCAGGGGGAAACAGGAACCTCTAAAATGGGGTGACAAACCTGATCTGGCTGGCATGTCAGATTCTTGTCTCTCCTACCCATCATGGACCAAATTTGACAGGCAAGTGAGGTCACCCACCTGTTAGTCACCTGACACCACAGTGGCATCATCTGCACTTCAAAGCACCATGCTGAGTTTGCAAGGAGCCCTGCCTGGTGCTTTGAAGTGCAGATGATCAACCGGCTCAAAGTCATCGCTGATCAGCTGATGGGCAGTGGCTTCAGGCTGTTTTCTGCAGGGATCAGCTGTGCAATCTGATTCCCCGTGGAATAAATGGAATCCCATAAATTAATATTTCACAAAGCCACCTCTGGGATTCTGTGTGACCCTGAGATAAAAGCTCTGAAGCATTTAATGGCAATGGTAAAGCAATGGAATTATGCACAGAATAAACCATTTTTAAATGCAGCTTACTTGTGAAGGCACTATTCTTGTACCCATTCATATTTCAGAGAAAGCTTAAATTTGAGCTTTTATGGCTCCAGTATTTGCACTGCTTTGTCTGTAGGCAGAATCAGCAGAAATGCAGTGATGTCCCCCTCCTTTTTTCTTTTCTTTCCCTGTTGTGAGTGATAAAGTGAATTCCAGTATCATGCAGCACTTGGATTGGACTGAGGAGCTCTCGGAGGCTGAATTTTTCTTGAGAATTCTTGACTGCTGCTGTTTGGCAAAGGTCAGCCTGAAGGAAGAAAGACTGGCTGCTGAGCATATTCTGTGGCTAAGATTCCATTGCCGCCTTTCCAACAATCCTTGCTTGAGAAATGTAAGGTGGTGTATGAGACTTCATGAGTTCCCTGTGTAGCAATGGAAAACACAAGGTCTTTTCAGGTATAGAAGCAAAAGTTATTGGGTTTAGTGGTAGCAGGGAGAGTATGCATGTCCTGTTCTGCACTGTTCCTGAACCCTATCTGATAGGCAGCCTGCTATTGGAAAAGACATGGATTTTCAAACTTGAGCTACAAAGTGTGAAAGATCCATGACATCTCTGCTTAGGATAGCCAAGGCTTAATCTTGGAAGTTTCCAGCAGTTCCATTCCATTACCACTTTGCTTATGAGATCTGACAAGGCCACTGCTTGAGGTGGTTTTGCTATATAATCTGAAGAACCATAATTCAGTCTATTCTGAAATCCTATATTTGCTGCGCAATGAAGACTAGTACTGTTTCATGTTTAGCACATGCTCAAAAAAGTCTAGTTCATATAGCAGTGATTTAAGTGATATATGGTTTTTTGGGGGGTTTTTAAGAACAAAAACCTGGGCACAAATGTTGCTTGTCTGAAAGCAATGCTAAGTTGAGGCATGAGTAAATCTCATGACATTCACTTCTCCTAGTGTGGTGTAGCATAACCTGGCACACCAATTACTGCTCTATAACATGCATCTAGAAGTAGGGAAGAAATTTGGTTCAGTTTGCATTTTAATGTGAAACTCGCCAAGTCATACTTCCTGAAATGATACACACACCAAAACACTACTATACAGTGGTACCTGAAGTTACAAATGCTTCAGGTTACAAACGCTTCAGGGTTACAAACTCCGCTAACCTGGAAGAGTTCCCTCGAGTTGAGAACTTTGCCCCAGGATGAGAATGGAAATCGTGTGCTGGTGGCGCAGCGGCAGCAAGAGGCCCCATTAGCGAAAGCACGCCTCTAGTTAAGAACAGTTTCAGGTTAAGAACGGACTTCCGGAACGAATTCAGTTCGTAACTAGAGGTACCACTGTACTTAGAAATGTGTACTTCTCCAAACCGATTCAGTACTCCAGCCAAAAGATGTGTACAAGATGTGTACAAAAACCCACATATTGGGTGTAAAGGAGAACAAAAATATAGTAGCAAAAATAATGTACAAAATTCATTATATCAGAGCAGCCTTTCTCAAACATGGGTGCCCTCATCCTTAGCAAGCAGGACCAGTGGTCAGGGATGATGGGAGTTGTAGTTCAATGTCACCTGGGGACCTGAGGTTAAGAAAGGCTGTATTAGAGAAAATGGTTTTCAAAAGTGTGTAAGGCATAATTGAATACAGAAATGCATATAGTAGGAGACATGGGCACTAAAGTGCTGGCAAATTTTCATGAAGACTTTAAAAAAATTCCAACTGATCCAGAAATGCGGAGAGTTGCACTTAAGACTGGAAAACTGAGAAATTGAAACTGAAAGGTACATGCATCCAGGCATTATAATCTGTGCTTCTGGCAACCGAAAACCAGAGCAGGACCGGTAAAAATGATTTGGAAATGATCAAGATGTGTAGGTTGAGAGAAGAGGGACAATTCACTACCAGCAGCGTCACAAATCCAACTCAGTGGTGTAATGTTGGAAAATGTTGATCACTTCTCCTACCTAGGCAGTTATCTTTCCACAAGGGTCAACACTGATGCCAAAATCCAGCATCACCTGAGCTCTGCGAGTGTGGCTTTCTCCCAATTGAAGTGCAGAGTGTTTGAAGACCAGGACATTTGCAGGGAAACCAAAATGCTTGTTTACTACCAGATACAAGAAACAGGAGATAGTTGTCCCTGCCTTGAAGGATAAGATTTCTTGAGAAATTTGACAGGCCACTGTTGGAGATCAGGTGATGCAGTTTATGGACTGCTGGTCTCCGAACTAACCTAGCTGGTCTTCAGCAGTCATTTCCTAACATGTTGAAATATGTGCTTTTGAAGAAATGCAAAACATCGTTACACAAACCATAATGAGTAACAGTAATCCAACACATCCAATATCCTGATGTCATTCTTCTTCCACAGCTTTGATGCAAAATGTGAACCTCTCCCATCTTTTCCTCTAATGATACTTCACATAACATTACTAATACAGCTCTAAAGTATTAGTCATGCACACACAGAGAGAGAGAGAGAGAGAGAGAATTGTGTTTACTGCAATTGCTGGGTTATGGTCATAAATGTTTATCCATGGGTGTGTTCTGTAAAGATAGCGGCACTCAAAACATATGTTTTTTTCCAGCTCAGTTGCTCCAGAATAAGTGCAGTTCAAGGATGGAAAACAAATTATCACAAATAACAGGTATTTTGCCTCATTGTGCGAAAGATCTACTTCACAAGTGGTCATTCCAACTGTCTGTTCATCCAAGTGTAGGGAATTTTCTGCACCTGTTCAGAAATCTGGAGAAGCAGCTTAAATTCTCCACATACTTGGCAGGACATAACATATGACTGGTATATCAAGTGACTTGGTAGAGTGGTCCAGGACTGGCTCTCCCATGAAGCAAGGTGAGGTGACCGCCTCAGACGGCAGGATCCATAGGGACAGTGGATCCCAATGTAGATTTTTATTCCCCCTTTGTTCCTAGTGTCAAACTTTACTCCCCTCTTCTTCCCTGGTGGGAAGATCGGTGCCATTTTGTGGTTCGCCTCAGATGCCAAAAAGTCTTGGGCCAACCCTGGAAGGGTCATCTGTATTCACCTTCCAAGTGTGTTTACTAGAGAAACAACCACCACCTCCCAAACATTCCCAAGGAGGTCATGGGATGCTCTTTATGCTTAATCCTAGCAGCATAGCTCAGCTGGTTAGAGCTTTGACCCTCCAGATGTTTTGGCCTACAACTCCCATGATCCCTAGCTAACAGGATCAGTGGTCAGGGATGATGGGAATTGTAGTCCAAAACATATCTGGAGGGCCGAAGGTTGGGGATCCCTGGGTTAGAGTGTGGTACTGATAATGCCAATTTTGCAGGTTCGATCCCCACAGAAGGTCGGCAGTTCAAATCCCCACAATGGGGTGAGCTCCCATTGCTTGGTCCCTACTCCTGCCAACCTAGCAGTTCAAAAGCATGTCAAAGTGTAAGTAGATAAATAGGTACTGCTCAGGCGGGAAGGTAAACGGTGTTTCCGTGCACTGCTCTGGCTTAGTCATGCTGGCCACATGACCCAGAAGCTGTATGCCGGCTCCCTCGGCCAATAAGCGAGATGAGCACCGCAACCCTAGAGTCATCCGCAACTGGACCTCAGTCAGGGGTTCCTTTACCTTTAGATGATCCTCAGGGTCGTAGAATCATGTTGGAAGGGACGGTTCCAACTCTATGATTCTATGATTAATGTTTGAAAGCCATTTGCCATGTAGGTAGGGCTAGTTAGATGACCCACTTACTTGCCGTCCAGATGGAAAGGAGGGCAAAAACCACATGGGAAGGACCACTCTGTTAGCCCCACCTACACGGTGATAGGCTGTCAGCATTATATAGAAGTGGTTTGTCGAGGGAAGAAAATACGTGCTAATTTTAGGCATCTTTGAGCAACTGGGAAGTCACTGATCAAATCAGCTGAACTTGCTAAGCTCAAACACAGATAGCCTCAGACCCATACATTTTCATGATACAGTGGTGCCTCGCAAGACGAAATTAATTCGTTCCGCAAGTTTTTTCTTCTTGCGAGTTTTTCGTCTTGCGAAGCACGGTTTCCCATAGGAATGCATTGAAAATCAATTAATGCGTTCCTATGGAGACCGCCTTCAGACCAGGTCCGGAGACAGTCTGTCCCCGGACCTCTTCTGAAGGCTGGCGGGGGGAGAAGGACTTTTCTCCCCACCGCCAGCCTTCAGAACAGCCTTCTGAAGGCTGGCGGTGGGAAGTAATGCACTTCTCCCGCCGCCAGCCTTCAGAAGAGTTCCCCCAGGGCTGCCTAGGCTGCGGATAGCAGCCTGCTGCCCCGCGCGAGGGGCGCTCTTAAGCAGAGCGCCCCTCGCGCGGGGCAGACATTCGCAGCTTGGGGAGCCCTGCAGGAGTTCCCTGCAGGGCTCTCCAAGCTGCGGATAGCAGCCTGCTGCCCCGCGCGAGGGGCGCTCTGCTTCAGAGCGCCCCTCGCGCGGGGCAGACATTTGCAGCTTGGGGAGCCCTGCAGGAGTTCCCTGCAGGGCTCTCCAAGCTGCGGATAGCAGCCTGCTGCCCCGCGCGAGGGGCGCTCTGCTTCAGAGCGCCCCTCGCGCGGGGCAGCAGGCTGCTATCCGCAGCCTAGGCAGCCCTGGGGGAACTCTTCTGAAGGCTGGCGGCGGGAGAAGGGCTTTTCTTCCCACCGCCAGCCTTCAGAACAGCCTTCTGAATGTTGGCGGTGGGGAGGAAAACCTTCCTCCCACCGCAAGTCTTCAAGACAGGTCGGGAACAGAGGAGAAGCGCTGCGCGCCTTCTCCTCTGTTCCCGGACCTGTCCTGAAGGCTTGCGGTAGGAGGAGGGCTTTCCTCCCCACCACCAACGTTCAGAATGCTGTTCTGAATGTTGGCGGTGGGGAGGAAAAACCCTCCTCCCACCGCAAGCCTCGGGAACAGAGGAGAAGCGCTGCGCACCTTCTCCTCTGTTCCCGGACCTCCCACCGCAAGCCTTCAGGACAGGTCCGGGAACAGAGGAGAAGGCGCGCTGCGCTTCCCCGCTGTCCCCGGAGATTTCCCTGTGGGCTTTCGTCTTGCGAAGCAAGCCCATAGGGAAATTCGTCTTGCGAAGCCGCTAAAAAATCGGAAAACCCTTTCGTCTTGCGGGTTTTTCGTTTAGCGAGGCATTCGTCATGCGGGGCACCACTGTAGATTTTTTAAACTAGAATAATCTGAAGAATGATAATCTGGGTTTCATATCCTCAATCAATTTACAGGCAATTTCACCATAAATTTTATTTCAACAAGACTTAGTTTAAGTATAATTAGTTATGCCCATTCATTAACATTAGCAATTTAAAAAACAAGTATTTTGCCAACAACTCCCATCTGCTACACTTTTATTGGAAACGTATCTACACTGGGAAACTATTACTATTAAAAAAAAAAAGTTAAAGGAATCTTGCCACACAACTGAGTCACAAGCCTGAGTTGAACCTGCCTTTAAGAAATGGTTTTCATCTCATTAAAGGCATGTCAAACATACACCTGTCACCAGGATGTGGCTTTTGAATGTGTCCATTTCCAATGCTGCTGCTTACTAAGTTAATAAAATCAGATTTTTCATGAAATCTTGAGAAGGTTCTCTGGGGAGGGGAGGGGAGGAGGGATAGATTATGGAAAGACATGAAGAGTGACAAAAAAGAAAAGCGAAAAGGAAGCCAGTTTGCTGAGAAAAGCTATTTCCCGATGTGACATTTGTCTTCTCACTATAACTTTCTTAAGGAAAACATTTACCATCACAGCTATCTTGTGGACCTTCCGAACGCAATCAAAACTCTGGCAGAGCTGTACACATCTGTGAAGGAATGCTGCCAAAGATGTAAAGAGCATCTTACTTCAGTCAGATGTGTGAATACTCCTTACAAGGAGATGGGTATATATTCTACATCTTCTCATACTGTGTATCAGCTGTCAACAGCCTTCCACCACTTTTTAAAAATTCTTCACCAATTCTGGAAAAGCTTAAATTGCCTTTTAGAATGCAAGTATAGCTGGGGAACCTGTTTTGCTGGTGATGTGTGAGACTGATTCTGGATTACCTATAACCATCTGATTTGGTGACCGGATAAAACTTTGGTGAAACCTCTCCAGCATAGGTCGGATGTGGGTCAGGCAAGGCTGCTCTTTTCACTGCTAGGCTTGAGCCAGGCTGCTGTAAATTTAAGCTCTGTGCAGGACCCTGCTCTCCAAATCACTCCGAGAAGAAATAAAGCTGAGTAATAGGAGAGAGGTTCAAAGAGCTCAGCGTGGAAGGGGCGCAACTTTCAAGCTGTGCTTTGGAAGTTTCGTTTCAAGTGTAGCCTCCGTGCATCTTTGGGGGACGGCATATGGCATGTGCTACAGATGGATAGATAATGATACATGTACAGCTGGATGTCTCTGGCATAGGTGGGCCAGCTTGCCTCGTGCCAGCTGGCGAGCAGCAGCTAGGTCTGTAGGATGATTTGATTACCCACAGCTGTTGCACAAAGTCAACATAAAGCAGTGGGAGAGGGGAGGTGGGAGACGCTGTGGCAGAGGAGGCCAGAAGGGGATCGTGCACTAATCCTTACCTTGAGGAGGGGGCGGATTTTAATCAAGCGACAATGCCTCTCCCCCAGACAGGACTTTCTTAATATGCCAAGGTCTCGTTTGAATGATGCCTTTAAGATGAAGGTTAAGACTGGCTAAGTTTGAGCAACTTTGCGGAAGAATTCGCGTCAGCCAGTCCTGAATAATGCATGAATGGCATTCACAGCCCCCCTCCCCGAAACCCCAACCCTCTGTGTGGTACTCAGAGCACAGCTGGCGTTTGCTTTGTGCTGTATACCATCCCTAACCGAAAGAAAGCCTAACTGCATTTATTACTGGCATTCATCCTTTGTACCCATGCATCTCCCATACCACTAGTCTCTCTGCTGATATGCTACATATATGTATTATACATGCTATTATAATCTAATGTATTACATGCCCCATATTACCTGCATCACCTAGCCTACCTACATTTAGGTTAAATGACCCTTAGAAGAGGCATCCATGTTTGTTTACGTTGCGATGTAAGTGCAAAAATCAGGGGTGGGGGACTTCAGGCTGAATGTGGCCCTATAGGTTTTTTACATGGCCCCTAAGCCTCCCCCCGCAGGTAATATTTCTTCCTCAGTCACATCCCTTCTTCCCAGGCAACCCCCACCTCTCACCGGGCCTGCTCCAAATCCCATACCCTCCAACATTTCTCCGATGAAAATAGGGACGTCCCATTTCATAATGCTAATTTTACTATTTATACCCCACACATCTTACTGGGTTGCCCCAGCCACTCAGGGCAGCTTCCAACATATATAAAAAGATAATAAAACATTAAACTTTTTTTTTTAAAAAAAACCTTTCCCTATACAGGATTGACTTCAGATGGCTCGGGAGTCAGATAACTCCATACCCCTCAACATTTCTCTGATGAAAGTAGGGACATCCTAAGGAAAAGTGGGACATTCTGGGATCAAATCAGAAACTGGGATGGCTTCTCTAAATCAGGGACATCCCAGACTTGGACAGTCTGATATCTGCCTTGAAGGTTTTACCTGTTGGTGTCTCTTGCTTTCCTGGGTGGAAGAGGGGGGCGTGTGAGAGTGCATGGAAACTAGACGACTGTACAAAGGTAACATTTGCATTCATGGCTTTAATCTCATAGTGCACTGGGTCAGTTTGCATGGCTGTTAACCAAAAGGTTGGTGGCTTGAGCTCACCCAGGATGCCTGCACGACAACGGATCAAAATAATATTGATTTGACCTTGAAAGAAAATTACAATCAAGTTTTCTTACTTCAGTGCTATCCCACTAGAGCACGCACACGAGAAATCTCTAGAGATGAAGCATTCTGTGAGTTAGTGTGTCGCACGTTCCCGCCAGCTCCAGATAATTTGTGAAGGGCACCCCCATGATTTTGACTGCCTAGGGGTCTCAACAGGGTTCAATCTGGCACTGGTATTCCTGCACTGCAGAGCCTTGGACTAGATTGTCCTCAGGGTCCCTTTTGACTCTACGATTCTACAAAATCACTTTTGCCTCTGGGCCAGCCCACCACTGGTATGTGCCCCCCCCAGAAGCTAGCCCAGAAAGGTTTGGTATTTACACCCTCCTTTTGGGTGGGTGAAGGGCTTCACAACGTGGCAATGCAGTCTTAGGCTGAAAAGGCTTGCTTGCCTCTGCACTGCTAGGCCACCAGCACCACTCTGGAGCTTACCCCTAGATGTCTGGCACCTTGGAGGTTGCAAGGATAAGGGGCAGAGACAGCCTGCCAGTTGGTCATGTCTACCATGGACCTTCTTTGTTAGCCTATTAGTAAAAAGCAAAAGGAAGGCCATCTGACCTATTGTTGGGAAACTACCTTCTAAGAAGTCAGGTCATGTGTCTAAATCGGTCTCCAGCAGTTTTTGGACTACCATCATCCCTAGCTAGCAGGACCAGTGGTCAGGGATGATGGGGACTGTAGTCCAAGTTTGGGAAACCCTGCAATATAGCATTACCTCCACTGATAGGGATCTTCCCAGCATTACCTGGGGATACTGGGGATTGAACCTGAGACCTTTGCTTGCGAAGCATGAATTCTACCACAGAGACCCAGCCCTTTCCTATCAGCTGTGTAGGCATTTAACACATTTAGATTCAGGGTTTGGGAAGCTTCCCAGATGCTCTGGCCACTCCAACGAACCTGTTCCAGACTTCTCATTAGATTTTATTCCTTCAGCAAGATAAAAGGTTTTCTAATGAAAGCAACAAAGCTGTAAACTCCAAAATGAATTCACTGACGGCTTGGCCACCAGGGCAAAAGCTTTTGCTGCACTAACATGGTGCTGACCTAGCTAGCTGGCACAGAAGTGTCATTCTGAAAATCCATTTAAGAAGGAGCTGGAGGACATGAACTCAGGTTGACATGAAAGCTGCATGTGTTTCATTTAAAAGCGTGTTTATTCAATTAATGCATTTGTTAGGGAGAACACATTTGTGTTAACACATTTGTGTTAATTAAGGGAGTTTGTTGCCTACCCTTCATATATTTCAGCCAAACAATTATGATCTCCTTGCCATTACCTATGGGCATTTGTCAACATACAGAATGGTAGCATGCATGCATAATAACAAAAAGGTGAAATGCAAAACTTTGCGAGTCCTTAAGGTGAAAGCAAAGTGCTGCTGAGGAAAACATTAACTCCCTTGCATGCAAAGAGTGATGTCAAGAGGCTGGCAGAGTTGATTTTGATCCTGCTCTTCAGTCAGCACTAATTTAATTTGAAGGTCCTGGCAGCAGGAATAATCTTTGGTCACAATGAAATTAAGTGTGTACTGGCACTGCTTCAGATATGAGGCTGATGTTTTATAGAATAATAATACAGTATAAGATGGACAGATCCTGGCCCCATACTCCTTCTCACACTGAACGGCAGAAACAAATGATAAAGACTGCAGTCCTACGCACAAATCCAATTGAACTCACTGGAAATTACTTCTGAGTGCATTTGCATAGGTTTGCACTGCAATACATGCCCCCAGAGTTTTGAACCTATAATAATCAAGGCAGTCTTGCCTAAACTAGGGGTAACCAATATAGTGACCTTCAGATGTTGCTGGATCACAATTCCCATCATCCTCAATCACGTGGCTGATGGGAGTTGGAGTCCAATGTCTGAAAGACTCCATTTTCTCTACCTCTGCTCCAAACAATTGCTCTTACACTAGTAGGTGGCCCACAACCAGGTTGCCCGCTGAGGAAAACCCGGTCACACCACCGCCATGTTGTAGAGGTTATTGTTGAAGCGCTTTTAAGAGAAGGGGCGTGTGAGAGAGAGAAAGAGCCAGAAGAATAAAGACCGAGAAAAGCAGAAACAAAGGTAAAAATAGGGTTACATGAAATTAGATCTAACCCCAGAACATTTTGTCCTTGTGGGAATTTTATTGTACGCTGCAACAATTTTATTAGCTGCAAAATGGCTTTCATCCAAGATACCTACAGTAAATGAATGGCTGGAGAGAAAAAAGTATGGTATGTGGCATTGAAGCAAATCTTACCGAATTAGTTCAAATGAGGGAGAGGAGATGGAAAAGAGAGTACTGTGAGAAAACCTGGTCTTCTTTCATGGAAATTTAAAATAGAATTGCCATTGCTTTCCCACTACTGAGATAAAAGCTAATGGAATATATAGATGAGATCTGCAGTAATGAATGCTTCTGGATTCTTTTATTTTCTGTGTATATGTGTATAACATGTGCGTGTATCGCTATTAGAAATTAGATGTGCTGATAAATTATATAAGATGACTAGCCAGAAAATAAGACATATGATATTTTTATATGTGCAATTATTTGTTGTTATTAAAAAAAAAAAGTCATGAGGAAAAATTATCCAATCAAGCTTGGAAATAAGTGTGGCAAAAGGAAGACCTTCTCTTGAAATCTATGAAGACAGCTTGGCTTATTCTGAGCCCCAAACAAACCCTGCAACACTCTTGATCATGCCATTAGTAGTTCAACAGGGTCTGATCCCTCCCTCTGCTCTCTGTGAATCTGCAAGCCTCCCCTCTACTCCCTGCAGACCAGCTTCAAACAGGGGGAGGTGTGGGAGAGATCACTTTTCATTCTCATATTGCTACTACAGCAACCAGTCAGAAGAGTGGGAGAGTTTCAGTTCCTCTTTGGCTCAATTTTTTAATCCAAGCCAGAGGAGGAGTTTCAAAGCTAAAACATTCGTCTTGTGTTGTGGAGATAACCAGGAGCCTGAAAATGTGGTTGGTTTCAGGTTTGGAGTGGGTTAAAACATTAGGGCTTGAAAGGTTTAATACCAGGGCTATTTTTTTTTATGGGGAAACTCACCAAAACTCTGTTCTGGCACCTCTCAAATGGGCGCCCTTGTCCAGACCCTCCAAGTGTCCCCATTTTCCAGGGACATCCCTGATTTAGAGAAATTGTCCCAGTTTCTGATTTGATGTCCCACTTTTCCTCAGGACTTCCCTACTTTCATTGGAGAAATGTTGGAGTCATCTGAAGGCAATCCAGTATACAGAAGGTTTTTTAAATGTTTAATGTTTTATTATGTTTTTATATACAGTGGTACCTCGGGTTACATACGCTTCAGGTTACATACACTTCAGGTTACAGACTCTGCTAACCCAGAAATAGTGCTTCATGTTAAAAACTTTGCTTCAGGAAGAGAACAGAAATCGTGCTCCAGCCGCACGGCAGCAGCAGGGGGTCCCATTAGCTAAAGTGGTGCTTCAGGTTAAGAACAGTTTCAGGTTAAGAACGGACCTCCGGAACGAATTAAGTACTTAACCCAAGGTACCACTGTATGTTGAAAGCCCCTCAGAGTGTCTGGGGCAACCCAGTAAGATGTGTGGGGTACAAATAGTAAAATTATCATCATGGAATGGGACGTCCCTATTCTCATCGGAGAATTTTGGAGGGTATGCATTGGTTGGTCACTGAGTTCCAACACCAATTTTTCTAGAAAAACAGCACTACTATTCAGGTGTATTTCCTACAGAGTAGTGGAGTGGGGAGAGGTGAGGCTGCAGTGAGGTCAGTGCAGTGCAAATGCACCAGCACAGCCAATCCAGTGCCCCTGCCCATGTGATGAAAACACTTCCTTCCTTCCCCTCATGATGAAGACCAGAACCCTATCTGTAGGTAGGAAGGTCAAGTAAGCATTTCCACCCCACCATGTTGTCTCTTGCTGTACCTACAGAAATCAACTACAGTATGTGTCCTTCTTCCCTCTTCATTGCTAATAAACAACAACAAGAAATACACTTTATCTCCACCCCATCCTTACCAGTCACTATAATTGAGTGTCTAGGTGTATAAATATCTGAACACAAGAGTCAAGGGGAAACACTTTTTAAAGTTCTTTTCTTTGTGGGAATCTGCCTCAAGAAATTTAGAAATTAAAGCATGTCATTCCTTACATAAGTGTTTGTCTCTTGTAGGCCTGGTTTTTTTGTTTTCTGTTTTAAAAAAGATGGAAGAGAAGATTAAGCACATATCGTGTGTTTTTGGAAGAGGGGCTGCTTCTGAGTTACAACTTGCTTTATTTATAGAGACCTCAGTCTGAAAACTGTTAAAAGTAATAAACCCTGTCTTTTTGAAGAATACAACTCCATAATTTAATCATGCCTACAGGGAAAGGCACAGGCAAATAATTGTGTTCATGTCATTCAAGTGTGAAATCACCAGCATGGCTTGAAATCTAATTTGAGCAAAACTCTAATGCTTGGGCCGGTTTTGGATAACCGCAATTTCATTTTTCACTCCCCTACAAACAGAGTTTAATGAAGTGTCCCAGATTCAGAAAGCCAGTGTGTTTCCATGTTGCTATCCTTCATGTTGTCTGTCTTTCTACCCAAATCACACGTGGTGTATTAATATTCCAGCAATCCTACAAGGCATGCATTCTTATAATTATGTTGTATTAATGCCTTAAGCAGGTATGTTATTTAACACTGCAGCTGAAGACATAACAGCATGTCCAAAGCTACTGCTGTTAGACAGCCATTAAAAAAAAATTGAGCGGGGGGACAGGGGATGGGGCCACACAACTGTTTTAGCAAACTTTTTATACCTGGTTCCCATGGCATTCTACATCGGTGGAAGTTACGAACAATTGCAGACCCCTTTATGTCTTTATTCAACAATATTCTGCTCAGAAAGAACATGTTGTACAAACAAAATACCTGCTGTCCGACTTCTCTGATTTTCTTCTGCCCTCAACAGGAGTTTTGATATGCCGGTATGTGATACAGCTATAATGTCAGTAAGAATCTGTGGTCGTGCCACCGTGTGAGTTACTCCCCTCACTGAAGTTCCGTACACAGTTTCGACTCTACAATTTTAGAGCAGTTTATTAATCGATCCCTCTTCCCAGGAGTCTCTGTGAATTGTAGTTCTGTGAGAGGAATAAGTGTCTCCTAACAGTCCTCACCACCCTTAAATTACAGTTCCCAGGATTCCTTGGGGGAAGCTGTGACCGCTGAAGATTTCTGTAAAGCTACGGTGAGGACGTAGGACATGCTTCTGAGAAAGCTAGCATCTTACCTCAATTCTACCAACCCTGAAAACATGCTCAATTGTTTCATACCAAATGCATTATGCACATTGTCAATGGCGGGGGGAGGGGGAGAGGCAATCAAATACCTCTTGATTCATGAGTTCCATTTATTGATAGCCCTGGTCCACAGAAACAAAAACCAAAAGGCCAGGGTGGAATCTAGACACATATAAAAAATGTTTTTGTTTTTAAAAAAGTCTTGAAAAATATACAGTGGTGCCTTGGGTTACAGACGCTTTAGGTTACAGACTCCGCTAACCCAGAAATATTACCTCAGGTTAAGAACTTTGCTTCAGAATGAGAACAGAAATCACGTGGCGGCAGCAGGAGGCCCCATTAACTAAAGTGGTACCTCAGGTTAAGAACAGTTTCAGGTTATGAACGGACCTCTGGAACGAATTAAGTTCTTAAACCAAGGTAGCACTGTATTGAATTTGCCATGAGCTCACCATCACCATCTAGTGTCACATTTGTATAATGCACTTGAAACATTCCATTTGCAGCTGTGTAGGTGAATCCCAGGATTCCTTTAGCTTGGAACATGTGACACTTCTGTCTTCTCAGTATTCAGCTCCAGGTTCACATCCAGCCCATCACTGCCTCTAAACACCTGTCTAGCACTTCAGCAGCCTCTCAATAGCCCATCTCTCCCTCCCCACTTTCATATGCAGAATCTGCCTGGAATGGCAGCTGAACGTTATTTTAACCCTGGTGATAGGACAGCATCATTTGGCATCCTATGGAGACAGGCTAACTTGAAAGGTTATAAGGCTAGCTTAGGCAGTGTCAAGACACACCCAGCTCTCTCCTCCAAAGCCAGCTGCCACTCTCAGCCCCTCGGCAGCTGCTGTTTGAGACAGCTACTTTGTACTTCCTAAAGGCTTGTGGTCTCTGGACACTCATCAAAGCAAGGCAAATACAATTTCCAGAAGCTGTGTAAGACATTTTTTTTTAAAAAAATCAAGCTTGCTTTTGGAGCCTAAAGGATTGAGTAGAAGAATTGCTTACATTTTGCTGTTACATGTCCCAGGCCCTTGGGACAGATTGGATTTATAACTCCAATTAATCGATCAAAGAAAGAAAGAGGCTGCAATCACTTATTTGAAAGAAGGTTCAACTGAGATCAATGTGTTGTTCTTCCATAGAGATGTGTGGAGAATCCACTGTTTGTATTCATCACTGTTTGGCTGAGTTCATCACGGCAGCACAATAAAGGAATTCAGAAGGAGATTCTACATTGACTGGCAATGTGAACTCTGAATGATCACTGCTTAGCAATGTTTGGATGAACATGATTGCAAGGGTTAGAGATGGATAAAGGCAGAAATTATCCTGTTCTGAGAACTCATAGACTGAGGAAATTTAATTCCTCCCCCCTCCTGACACACATACACAGAGCAGTGACATAATCCAGGGAGATGTAAAAAGTATATAAAATATACTTTTTTTACAGGAGCAGGTTAAATAAAGTGAACAGAGTTCTTAATGGAAGATAAACGACTGCTTGTATGGGTCTCCCCCCTAACCTCCTTGTCAGATTAATCTCAAAAAACATCTCTAAAACTGAACTCTAAAAGGCTGTTTAAGGGCAGCTTCACCTCTCTCCAAAACTAATAGCCACAGTTTACCACCTATGCCCTACACATGTGAAATGTTTAAAATATTTGGCAGGAAATTTTCTTCCCACATTTGGTTAGGTTTACTCAGTGAACCCAATGTGAGATAATCCAAAAAAATGTAGGTTCAGCAAAGGTTGGGGAAATATTGTAGCAAAACATAAAGCTCTATTGGAAAGCTTCTTTGATCTTCAGATTATCAAATGCAGCTTCTAATTTGACAAATTTTTAGTGGCAAAGCATAATATCTAAACATTCCTCTTTTGTCATAACAGTTTAATCCCTTAAGAATGTGATTTAAACACACGGGGGAGCAAAGGTTACCACAAGATTTGCAGGAAATAGGAAACCTGCCTCAGACACCCAGCTTTTTTGAAAAAGAAAAAATAGCAAGGCCATTAAATTGTATAACTATATTCTCTATATGGATTGGCACTGCCCGGTCATACTCACTTCAGGTTATATCAAATATACATTGACTTCAAAGACAATTGTGTGGTAGGTGGAATATAAAAGCAGCAATGTTCCATCCTTCAAAACTTTCCACTTGCATTTCAAATCACTCAAGATCAATAATATCTATAGTGAAAGGATGGTTTTATTGTAATTGAAGCCTATTCCATTCACATTAGCCAACAAATGCCTTTGAAAAGTATTTACCTAAAAGATTGCAAAGGGAAATTACAGCAGAGTTAGAATGACAAAAATAAAAGCAGTATCATTCCACTCTATCTATAGGTGCAAGACAAAATGAACCCAAGACCTCTATCACATACTCTAGTGACAGTGACTGACAATAGGAACCAAAACATTATTCAACTTATTATATAAAGGGAAGTAGTTTGGGGATGCTTGATGAGTGGGGAGGAGGCATTGCTGTGGTCTGTTATGACTTTTTGCATTGCTGCCCTGCATTTGACTCCTGAGATAGTATGGGGATTCTGTTGATATAGACCCCCACCCTGCTCCCACAACAGTGACTTTAAGTGAGCTGGTAGAGGTGGTCTTGGAGATGTTGTTGGAAAGCCCTGGAAGATGTGGGTATCTATGCCAAGATCTTCTTGTCTATAGGTTTTCATGGACTGTGACAACCATGGGAGTAGGCTTCACTGTTTTGAGAATGGACCAACCCCAGTTTATCTCACAGGGAGTCATGTTGATACTGTGGTCTTTCACTAGAATTTGGATACAACTTATAGCATACAAAACTGCTCTAAGAGGTCTTCTCTGAACCAAGAAGGCAGTTAGCTCCTTCACTTAAGAAAGAATTAGAGGCAATGAAACAGGTTGGGCAATAGTTTGAATGAATGACAGTACAGTTGTACCTCCACTTACTTATCCCCCCAGTTATGTAAACTTTGGGATACGTAAGCGGCAAACCTGGAAGTATATTTCCAGGTTTTTGCCACCTGTGCATGTGCAGAAGTGCTCTACTGCCACGTCTATGTGTGCAGAAGCTGTCTCTTCAGTTGCAAAAACCTCAGAATCCGGCTGGACCTCCGGAATGGATCCCGTCCGCAACTGGAGGTCCCAGGCAAAGTCATGACAACGCCAGCTGAAATGCACAACCTGGGCTGTGCATTTAAATATGTGGTTCTGGTTGTAGTTGTGGCTTTCTCTTCTGATACAAGAGGAATCTTATAAGTACAGATTCCCATCCAGAATCTTGACTAGAAAGATGAAAATGAGGGAAATCTCCTGTATACAAGCTGTGTAGCCTGATTCTATGTTTACTTGAAACAAAGCCCCACTGAGTTCAATACAGATTACTCACAAGTAAGGCCCACTGAGGTTTAATTCAAAATAAACTTGCATAGGATCAGGCTGTACCTGCATGAAATCAACCAAAGTCTCCCTCCCGTTTTCTCTTCAAACTCTATGTCTAAGTGTATTATTCTAAAGTGTCTTTGAAAATATAATGGAGTTCAGAATTTTGACCACAAAATGGCTCACAAAGCCTTCTCAGGGTGAATTTATACAAACATTAAACCTATAAGCACGTAATCTCCTTTAGAATCAAGGAGTTAGTCGAAGGGAGGGAATGGACAGGATCAACATGGCTCAGAAAGAATGTTTAAGCGAAGGTAAGCTAAGCAAACACACACACACACACACACACACACACACACACACACAAACACAGCGACTTAACCCAAAAGCATTCCAACCGGTGCCAACACAGCTGCTTTTGCAGCCAGCCAAACAAGCACCCTCTGCTGCCAAAGAGAACATTAGGGGAAGCAGTTTAGTCTTTGGGTGCCGCAATTACTCAGCCACAGTTCCAGATCTATTGTTTCCATTTTTTCAGCTATTCTTCCTGGAACAGATGTTTTGTTTCGGAGTTATCAGCATGGTACTGTCCCTGGAATATTAATGACTGCCAACAGCAAAAAGCAAACTCCCTTCGCCAGATGCAGTGCCAGCTTTGGCCATCCTAGGTTCCATTCCAATGGAGGCTTCGCTCCCAGAAATGCACAGTTCTCTCCTGACATACCTGTGTTTCTTGAGTGGGTCACATACAGGCACGCCGTGATCACACCGAGATGAGGAAGGAGGAAGGGAAAGATCCTCTGCACGTGGAGGAAAATGCAACCCTGCTCGCCCCTGCAACCTGTTGCAGCAGGCAGTATAAAGGCTTGAGCCTTGGGCTGGGAGGCAGAAGGTGAACTTTATTGGCCTAGAGAAGGGAGGACAACTCACTTCCCTCAGTCAACCCAAGGAAGTTGCAGGTAGGGGTGGGTGGGAAATTTGATTTTGCCCCCGTTTAATGGAGAACCTACCTAATCCACAATATGCAACAGAGCCCACAACAACATGTAACAGAGCCATTCTGTGAAATTTGTACTTCTCCAAATTTTGCAGTGCAGTTCTCCATATCGGTGTTGTTTACAAACACACAAAAACAAACATGCATTGCAGGAAGTTGGGCTAGAGCTAGATGATCTTCAGGGTCCTTTCCAATTCTACGATTCTATGTAAAAGTGTGCATAAAAAGGCACGTGGCACGTAACGTACATTTCCAAATAAAGGTGTCATATTTGGAGAAATGTCTTTTGCAAAAAATGTTTATGTTGGAGTAATTTGCAATAAAATGCTCGTGAATTTTTCTGAAGACTTTAAAAAGAAATGATAACTGATATGGAAATGTGGACAACTGAACGAAAGGGTGATGAATGGAGGGGAACCCAAATGGACAGATTTGCTCATCTCTCAGTTCAGGTGTAAAAGGATTCTGAGCTGTCCTCACCCTGTAAAATCACTGCAGGGAGAAATGGGAAATTGGAGCGCAGGGATATGCTGCCCTGGAGTGCAACACTCGCCCCTTCCAATGACTGCTTTGGAAAAATCATGGCTGTTGCTGGGAGGAGGAGAGGCTTCGCCTGCAAATTTCGCATGTTCCACAAATGGCATTTTCAAATAGTGTTCCCCAACGTTTCATGAAAACGTCCAACTGGAAAAAAGCCCTTTCCCTGAGTTTGGGACTCACTCACCTTGTGGCATGAAAGCCTTCCCCGCTCCTCCCCAGTCCACTCCTGCCGGAAATGCCAAGAGATAGATTAAAAACTAAACAGATGTAGTTCCCTTTTGTCTTGGGAGAATAAATGCAGGAGCTGAATCTGTTCCAGCACTTTTGTATTTCTGTAAGCAAGCAATCTAATTATAAAGAAAGTTAATGCCAACATTAGTCTAGTTACCAAGAGCCTGAGCTGCACCAAATGCCAGCAAGTGTTAGCTTTCAAATAAAAGCAGTTTGCGTGTTTATTTAAATGTCGAGCCAGTCCATTTCGAATGCTCCTTGTGGGTTATTACAAATTTAAATACAAAAATCTGCATGAAGTAGCCATTTTAAAAATCAGGGTGAAATAGGAAAACATGGCTTGATAAGCCCTGAGAGCATCTACTAAAAGCTAGATCGTAGTAGAGTTTGGATTTGATATCCCGCTTTATCACTACCCGAAGGAGTCTCAAAGCGACTAAAATTCTCCTTTCCCTTGCTCCCCCACAACAAACACTCTGAGGTGAGTGGGGCTGAGAGACTTCAAAGAAGTGTGACTAGCCCAAGGTCACCCAGCAGCTGCATGTGGAGGAGCGGAGATGTGAACCCAGTTCCCCGGATTACGAGTCTATCGCTCTTAACCACTACGCCACACTGGCTTTTGCCGATAAACCAACCTTCAGAAAAAGGGGTAGAGAAAAAGGACTGTGTTCGTTGGGAATTACTGAAAATCTGCCCTCAAAGTCCCAGTCACCAGAGAAGTGGACTTTTCCAGTAAAACCTGCGTATATTGTAAAAGAACACATTGGAGGAAGTAGCTGCTCTGAAAATATAGGCACTATAGAGTAACAGTGGCTTAACTCTTTGGTTTGTAGCCAATGTAGCGCTGTGTCAGGGTCTCATCAGTGCAATGATTGCTGCTAGCACAAAAGGACTTTCCCCTTCTCCTCCTCCCACATGCCTCCTTGATCTGTTCTAGCGGTTCCCTCAATTTTCCAGAGAAGTTTTAAGGAGGGTGTGGGGCACACTCGGGGGGGGGGGAGAGTCCCATTGCACCAGCTGTAATCCTTGTGCTGAGGGGATGAGTTAGTAGAATCCTTTCTTTCCTTGGAATTGTAATTCAATGATCTCCAGTGGAGAAGTCTGTAGAACAGGAATAGAATCTTCTTTATAAACGTAGGCATCTTTGAGAACTGATGAAGAACAGGAAGAAGAGTTTGGATTTGATATCCCGCCTTTCACTCCCTTTAAGGAGTCTCAAAGCGGCTAACACTCTCCTTTCCCTTCCTCCCCCACAACAGACACTCTGTGAGGTGAGTGGGGCTGAGAGACTTCAAAGAAGTGTGACTAGCCCAAGGTCACCCCGCAGCTGCATGTGGAGGAGCGGAGACGCGAACCTGGTTCCCCAGATTAAGAGACTACCACTCTTAACCACTACACCACACTGATGAATAGCGATCCGTCCATTAGGATCTTTTTAGGCCATTGACTATGTGCTCTTTTCTTGACAGAGGCCTAGTGCTTTAAATAGCTCCATGACAGAGAAAAGTCCAACAGATGCAGCTTTCCATAATACATCCCAGGGGAAAGTTTCGGACAGCTTTTTGGGCTACTACTCCTAGCATCCCTGACTGTAAGCATCCCTGCTTGGGGAGCAGGGAACTTATGGGTGTTATGGGCCAAAACATCTAGAGGGAACCAGGTTGAGGAAATCTGGTTTCGGTGAACATCTGCCTGCCTTGCAGCTGCTGAAAAACCAGGATCCTTGCTATAACCTCCAACATGATGTGGCCCAGATTCAGGGCACTAACTTCTGGGTCTGACATCCCACACAAGTCATGTCACCTGTGCAAGATCGCAGACTCAGAAAGGGGCTTTTGGGGGTCATGGAGCCCAAAAATGCAGACCTGAAAAACTCTTTTCATCATGAGATCTCGGCCCAAAATCGTCTGAGAGCAAGGCACCCCAAATGGCCACCATGCTCATGGGGAAAAACCAGAATGTACCAGCTTTTCTGTGGCAGTTGATGGATATGTCTTGCCAGGAAGAATTAGCTCCACCAGTACTGGAAAAGAAAGCTTTGTCAGCGCTGCAACCCTCTCCTGGCATCAGACCTAAGGTCCCTTTCAGAAAATGAACTGTAGGTGCTTGTATGAAAGTACTGGTGTTTTATATGATTTTTAATGGCATAATGTATTTATGTTTAGGTTTAACATGTAAGTTGCTCGGTGTCCTTTAAGAAGTCTTAATAGTAATAAATAATAATACATTCTTTACAGCAAAAGAAAGTATTGTGCAGCAGGAGAACCAGCTGGAGTGGTCCTTCTGCAGCTTAAAACAACCTGTTTGTTGTCATTCTGCAAGGATACGCTGCGTATTCTTCCTCACATTAACATAAACTCAGCCCCACAGCCAGCAGGAGCAGACGAATCATGGCTCACACTGCTGGACAAGTGAAGCTTTTAACAGCACCCTCCTACCTTCCCTCTCTTTCATCAGCAGGAAGTGGCTGGAAAGCAGGCAGGGCTATAACAGAAGAGTTCGAAACCTTTTCCTCAAGCCAGATTAAGCCTCTTGGTATTGGAAGGAGGAGGTCTCCATATGTTCAGTGATGCACACCCTGTTTTTTGAGTGTTTCCGTGGAAGAGAAATGTGTGCAATGCAGCCTGACGTTTGACCACACATCGACATCTTGGCTGCTTGTATCTTCCTGTCAAGTAGTGAGCAGGATTTCACAAGGGGCTGGACGCAGATGTGTCTAATGTGGTCGTTAGGAAAGATTAGCAACATGATTTGTGCGCAGCCCAAACCCAAGAAATGGTTAATCAAAAGTACATCCCATGAGTCTCTGATTACTAGAAAAGTTGGAGGGAGAAAAGTTTGTGAGCCTCTCCCTAGGAATGACGAGAGAGAAGGGAGATATAGGCACCCTCAAATGATTAAGGCAATCTTAGGCCACCCAGAAAGCTAAAATCTGGTGTGCATACAGCATGGGGGAAGTTGATTACTTTGAAAGTCCTGGAAATGAGAATGTTTTTTACACATGTGGGACATGCCAGGGGAAAGCTTCTTGTGCAGAGCAGTCCTAAGGGATAGATAGCATGTGACTCTTTGATCTCAGAATTGTGGGTTTGAGCCCCACATGGACCCAAAGATTGCTGCATTGCAGGGGG
The DNA here is from genome assembly GCF_964270895.1 of Podarcis filfolensis. NCBI lineage: Eukaryota > Metazoa > Chordata > Lepidosauria > Squamata > Lacertidae > Podarcis > Podarcis filfolensis. Next base: position 25,155,181 of record NC_139607.1, on the reverse strand, counting down.
TTGAACTAGATGGCCTTTGTGCTTCCTTCCAACTCTACAATTCTATGATTCTATGTTTCTAAGCTGTGGGAATCCTGTGGCATCTTCAGACTTAGATACGGTGGAGGTGTTTCCAGCGAGTGCGAGAAAAATCTGCTTGCAGAATGTATGCCTTGTTTATTTGTATGGTGGGGAGCAGCTAATTGGGATGGGGGAGAACTTTGTCATGCAAACCCATCAGATTTGAACCTCTAAGAATAATATATATGAACCCAAATCCCAGTGTCCTCCAAAATCCACACTTTTCTGAGTCCCCCCCCCACTGCCCGTAAACTGGTGAAAATAATGTACAAAGATGAATTATATTAAGGAAAATTGCATACAAAAATGTGCATCTTATGAGAAATGTACGCTAAAACATGAATTTTTGTGATGGCTTTGAAAATAAAATAAAATAGCAATCCGACACCCTGCAGACCTGGCTGGGGGGGGGGGGGCTGGTGTTGGATTAGGTGTAGGTTTCCCTCTGACCAACTTGCCCAGATCAGCTGGACTCCTCGCTCTGTAAGCTCCCATTCCACCTGCAAACTTTCAGGAGGGTGTGTGTGTGTGTGTGTGTGTGTGTGTGTGTGTGTGTGGAAGGGTCCTGTGGTGATATACCTGCTGGAGGAGGCCAGTGGAAAGTCCCCAAATAGGGGACTGGATCCACAGCTGGTCCCACTGTCATCGTGTGACAGCACAGATTGTCCTACTCACCCACCTATGTCCCTTTCCACCAGAGCTACTATCTTGCTGCTCCACAAAGCCCTGCTGGAAGAGAAGGGAATAGTTTGGACTGTGCCCATAATTGCAAACTGATGTGTAAAGGTGAAGGACTGGATTTAAGATTAAGACATTGAAACGGACAGATTTGTCCATTCTTTCTAGCTAAGTTTTGACATACTTCTCAAAGGCAAGTTGTCCGTTGTTTTTTTCCAGGGAACTAACGACAACGCACACATTGATTATGTTTCAGGTGCAATGAGCATCTGGCAACCAGCACAATGCTATTATCTAATAATTCTGCATTTGGTCACTCAGTAAAGGTGCCTCCAACAAGCTTGTTGGCATAAAAACAAATTCTGTCATGTTGCCATCTGCTCCTCATGGAACCAAGTTGTTTTAGATCTTGATAAATCCTCATGGTATATCTTTTTCAACTCCTTGCCAATGCCCAAACTATCATTGTGTTTAGGCCTATCACATTATTATTGTGCTTGTTGCTGGGGGGGGGGAATCCCTTTGTTTTAATTGTCTGATAAATAAACCACAAGCAGTAGAAGAAGCGCCTCCATCTCTGGAGACTTTCAAGGACAGGTTAGGTGAGCATTTGCTCTATACTTGTCTGCCCATGTGCTTCTTGGTAGTGGACTTCCTTCAGGCTATTAAATCTACAGGCACTCTCCAAACTCAAGTTTCTACTTTCCCATTTCAAGCAAAAGAAGAAAAGGCAACAGGTACGTATGGGTGTCTTCCACCTGCTCTATTTTACATCTCTTCTTCCTAGCACTATTGCCACCACCTCTGTTGTGGCACCTTGAGACAATATTGTTGGCAGCTTAACAAAAGATGGCCAGCTGCCAATTTTCTACCTTCACAGCCCATGTATGAGATACTAATTTTGATGAATACTGGAGGGAAGACGCAACATGGGTACAATGGAGTTTGGGGTTTAGCCTTGCCCCTCAAGTCATACAACTCTCCCTGTCCCTCTCATGATGAATATGAACTTCTGCAGCAGCCAAAATACCCTGAGCCAGCCCTGATTTTAAGTACTAAAACTTAGGGCAATCTCCAATGCTAACTTCACTGCCAGCATGGGAGCGTTTTCCAAGTGCTTGTCTGTTAATCAGAGCCATGACTCATGAATCTCACATATGACGCATTCCTGCATCTGCAAAAAAAAAAAAAAAGGAGCGCTAGCATCTAAATTATCTCCAACAGCGTACCTATATGAGAAATTTGTCTCAATAAATTCAGTACCTTTCTGGAAGATGACTGGAGAGATTGCTTGATTAGGCCTTTATAATTGCTACATTATTTCATTGCAGATTAATCAATGTTCATGCAAAAATTCAACACCCTGTAGGGCATGATCACAAATGGATGTAAGATTTACAAACAAAGCTGGATTAGAGATGCACAACTTTGTTTGTTAGAGAGCCGAAGATGTTTTGAAAGAGGGAAGTATATGTCCATTCTGCCTTCACCTCTGCGAAGATTTCACAGATCTTTTTGTTGTGTTTCAAAAGCTTGCACTATCTGAGCTGGGGCAAGTGTGAGGTGTGTGCGCATGGGTATATAATATATGCTATATACACTTCAAGTTCAAAGTTTTTCTTACTTTTGAGCTCTTTTAGAAGCTACCATCTGTCTCCAGCTGTCCTTTGCAATCATCACTTTTTATATCTGCATCTTAGGTCACTTGAAGACAACCTGTTTACTGAGCATTCATTCTGGAGTGGTAATAGTCATACTCTATTCTGCCTTGGCCAGACCACATCTGGAATACTATGTCCAGTTCTGGACACCACAATTTAAGAACGATGTTGACAAGCTGAAACGTGTGCAGAGGAGGGCAACCAAGATGATCAAGGGCCGGGAAACCAAGCCTGATGACAAAAGGTTGAAGGAGATGGGTATGTTTAGCCTGGAAAAGAGGAGACTGAGAGGAGATAGGATAGCCATCTTCAGATATCTCAAGGGCTGCCACATGGAAGATGGAGCAAGCTTGTTTTCTCCTGCTCTGACTTGAACCAATGGATTCAAGTTACAAGAACGGAGATTCTGACTAAACATCAGGAATAGCTTTCTGACAGTAAGAGCTGTTTGACAGTGGAACATTCTCCCTTGGGTGGTTGTGGACTTACCTTCCTTGGAGATTTTTAAGCAGAGGTTGGCCATCTGTCATGGATTCTTTAGCTGAGATTCCTGCAATGCAGGGGATTGGACCAGATGACCCTTGGGGTCCCTTCCAACTCTACAACTCCACAGTGCCTGGCTTAAAACTGTCCACCAAAAACTCCACTCTTGGGGCCTATCCCCACAACACATACTCACTATGGGCCTTACCAAAGCATACAGTCTAATTTGCCAGTGTCTAAAAGATATCGAGCATCAGAACAACCTGGCCACTACAGTGGTACCTCGGTACAGTGATACGCTTCAGGTTACAGACTCAGCTAACCCAGAAATAGTACCTCGGGTTAAGAACTTTGCTTCAGGATGAGAACAGAAATCGTGCTCCGGCGGTGTGGTGGTAACAGGAGGCCCCATTAGCTAAAGTGGTGCTTCAGGTTAAGAATGGACCTCCGGAATGAATTAAGTACGTAACCAGAGGTACCACTGTATAAGGAAATTCTGCCCCTGGTATGTTCATTTTCCACCTCTCCATTTTGATTCTCTGGCCCCATATCTGCACAAACTTAGTATCCCAAAATATAGACATGTTTTTACACTTGCAAGACTGGATGTTTTGCCATCTGTGGTACTTGAGGGTCGATTCCAAAAGATCCCGTCTGAGAAATGCCTTAGTCCCTGTGGAGATGGTAGCACCGAAACAGCGGCACACGTCGTCCTCTCTTGTACTCTCTACAAAGACCTGAGGAACGAGATCATCACTCCACTCAGTGACCATCCCAGGACACACAACCACTGCCACAGTGTCCTTTCTCCTGTCAGACCAAACGGAGCAGATAACAGCAAAGGCTGCTAGGTTCATAGCAGGGGCAATCAGAATAAGGGCCACTGACTGACTGCTGATTCAGGACTTTAAATTGTGCTCTTATATCAAATTTCCTTTTCTGCGTATACTGCAATCTTTTACTGTTGCTATGGCCATTGCCAATAAAGTTTTATCTATCTATAACTCTATGATTTGTTTCCACAAAGTTTGTGGGGAGGATAGCTGATTTGCCTATGGGAAAGTTCTATGATATCACTTCAAGCCATTCTTACTGCACGTGTCCCAGTGCATTTTCCTGATTCCTTATTGCAGGAAGTCCAAGCTTTTTGGAAGGGGATTTGTGGCACAGTAGCGCCCAGACCCCTTTAATTCTGCAAACTGAATTTGTCAGTGTGCAATTGAATCCCATGGGACGTGGGTGGCGCATGGACGCGGGTGGCGCTGTGGGTAAAACCTCAGTGCCTAGGACTTGCTGATTGTAAGGTTGGCGGTTCGAATCCCCATGGCGGGGTGAGCTCCCGTCGTTTGGTCCCAGCTCCTGCCCACCTAGCAGTTCGAAAGCACCCTTAAATGCAAGTAGATGAATAGGTACTGCTTTATAGCGGGAAGGTAAATGGCGTTTCCGTGTGCGGCGCTGGTGCTGGCTCGCCAGCTGCAGCTTCGTCACGCTGGCCAGGTGACCCGGAAGTGTCTTCGGACGGTGCCGGCTCCCGGCCTCTTGAGCGAGATGAGCGCGCAACCCTAGAGTCGGTCATGACTGGCCCGTACGGGCAGGGGTACCTTTACCTTTACCTTAATTGAATCCCACCTCGGGGGGGGGGGGCGAAATAGAGGTGGTCTGGAAGCAACCTGGCTCTAACTTGTGCATCTTTATCCAGCCTTTCAGCAGTTAGGAGAATAATATTTAGTGGGGTTTCAGTATTGAGGAAATAGTTAACTGAGAAGTTAGTAGCAGCTGCATAAGACCGCCAGTCTCATCTGTATAGCCTGTTATACACTCACGTATCGCAAAAATGCCTAATTTATAAGGGGAAACAACTTTTTCTAATATGCATATTATTTATACAGTCAGCTTTAATCATACCACCTCCAGAAGCACAATTAGACACGAACCTGCATGTCTAAACCCCTTCTCGCTAATAACACATATCCAAATCAGGAACAAGTGATTTTGAACCAGCATGTGCCTTCATCTCCCCCCACCCACCTCTATTATTTTTCTATAATCAAGTATATTTTGGTAATGCTTTTTCTCCCCTTGTTACTTTTTTATTTTCTCACCTCTATACTTTCAGGTTCTACCCAGTGTCGAAATTAGAGAGATGAGAAATCATGCTTTTTATTCTTCTTGTGCTATATTTACAGCGGAGACAGCTTGCAATGTGACTAAAATGCAGAAGATCATGGACGCTGTTTGAAGTTTGGTACCAAGATGTAAAAATAAACCGGTAGCGCACTCCTAGGCATGTCTTGTCACAATTAAATCCCATTCAGTTCAGTGGGGCTTACTCTCAGGGAAGTGTGCAAAGGATTGCAGCCTGAATGCCATTCTTCTGTTTTGTTCCATTCTTCTGTGAGTCATTCCTTGCCTTGCCTTGTCCTTTCCTACTGTGCTTTGCAGAAGGTCTAGCTATAGTGGAGGTTCTCACTAATGGGGAAACTATTAGTTGCAACTAGAGCAGGATGCAATGACAAACCTAGACAGACAGACAGAAATCTTAAAATGCAGAGACATAACCTTGCCAACAAAGGTCTGTATAGTTAAAGCTATGGTTTTCCCAGTAGTGATGTATGGAAGTGAGAGCTGGACGATAAAGAAGGCTGATCGCCAAAGAATGCTTTTGAATTATGATGTCGGAGGAGACTCTTGAGAGTCCCATGGACGGCAAGAAGAACAAACGTATCCATTCTGAAGGAAATCAGCCCTGATTGCTCACTGGAAGGACAGATCCTGAAGCTGAGGCTCCAATACTTTGGCCACCTCATGAGAAGTGAAGACTCCCTGGAAAAGACCCTGATGTTGGGAAAGATGGAGGGCACAAGGAGAAGGGGACGAAAGGACGACATGGTTGAAGCTACCAGCATGAGTTTGACCAAACTGCGGGAGGCAGTGGAAGACAGGAGTGCCTGGCGTGCTCTGGTCCATGGGGTCACGAAGAGTCGGACACGACTAAACGACTAAACAACAACAACAGAGCAGGATGATATATTGGTAAATTGTCTGAAACCGGTATGGTGTTCAGGTTGCCATACCGGTTTCAGACATTTTTAGCAGGCAGTACATCATGGTGGCTGGGAAGCCGCAATGTATTTCCATCTCAAATTGCCTGCAGATAGCAATGGCACAGGCAGGAGGATTTCCACCCCCATCCCCCAGCTGAGCAGTTTAAGGAAGCCCCCTCAGCCCTCCAGCTTGCGCTAGCTAGAGTGGTATGAGGGCTTGCTCAGTAGAGCTGGGTGATGTATCTCAGCTTCTTCCTCCCCTAAGGTGGGCAGGAAGAAGCAGCCAAGATACATCCTGGACATTGCTGCATTTAAAAGTGAACCTACCTAATTTGCAGTCCCCAAAAGAGTAAGTGAACTGAACTACAGTCACCTTTCAACATCCACACTGCTCTGAATCTTGCAGTGTAGTTCTCCAGCCATGTAATATTCACAAAAATGCATATATTGGGGTAAATTGTGTATCTAAATGCATATATTCATGAAAATGACATGGAAAATGCAATCCAGCATGCTGGATGAGTTATAAATAAAACAACAACAACAATAACAACTACTACAACAATAATGAAAATTGCTTAGCAACATGTGGACATTAGGCAACCTTTACATTGTGCCGATTATCTTAGGTTCTACAAATGCTAGAAACTTAAAATAATTAAAGGAATAATAATAAAGAAAGGTAGGAATCTGAGGGTTATAGTTCATTGGAGGGGCGATCGCTTGCCTACCCCCCACCCATAGCAATCACAATGGTTTTAGGGGAGTTCTAGAAAGATAAGGCACTGAGGGAGCTGCCTCTTGGCAGGTTTATTTTAAAAATATGATATTTCTTGTAGCAATTCCTAGGAGGAAAGGGAATCCATCCAGGTTATTGTTTGTTGGGTGAGTAATCTTCTCTAAGATGAATCTTTTTCTCTTGGCGTCTCCCAGCAGAGACAGAAGCACATCCATTTTAACAGCTATCAGGCAAGCACAAAATGAGGCTTTTCCTTTGAAAATCACAACAATAAAAGGTTAAAGAAATCCCATTGTGCCCTGGTCAAACATATTTCCTTCACCTAGCAAGCCTCATTAATTCCATTTGCAGTAACTCTGCGGCACTTTCCCTTGACACAATCTCCAGTGCTGGATTACCAGATAGGCAGACTGAGCACGTGCACCAGCAGAGCATGTGCAGAGCACAAAAAATGAGATATTTTTTTAAAAAAAAAAGAATTTGAGATTTATTTATTTAAAAAAACAAAAAAATAGTCAAGGTTAAAAATCAGGATTTTCTTAGACTTACACTCCACTACACCCAATTCCGCCATTTTCCTGCATTTCCTGCATTTATCCCAGGGTTTCCCAACCTTTGGTCTGCAGCTGTTTTTGGACTACAACTCCCATCATCCCTAGCTAGCAGGTCCAGTGGTCAGGGATGATGGGAATTGTAGTCCAAAACCAGCTGGAGACCCACGTTTGGGAAACCTTGATTCACCAAAGCCACTTTTAAGCAGAATCCTTAGCAGTTTCAAGAGTTGAGTCACCACTTTTGGCTACGGCAAGGGTCATGTTTTTTTACCTGTTGCCTGGTAGGCCGACATGTAAAAAATAATGGTGAAGATTTATTGGGTCAGATAAAGTCAGCAGTTAAATTTCTGCCGTTAAAAGTGGAGCAACTTTGAATATAGTTTGGAAGAAGAAGTTGGCAACTCAACTCTGCCAGTGGAGGCCAAAACAAACTCTCCCAGTTGACACCAAGCAGGCTCCACTGTTTCAGATGCTGACTAAAAAATACTTCTGTTTGACAAGCCTACTGACACGTGTAAGTTTATTATGCATACTTGTTTTTTTTTTAATGTAAACTGCTTAGAGGGTTATCTTTTTTGATTGAGCAGACTTTAAATTGTGCTAAATAAAAAAAAAAACATTTTATAAATTCTGCATTGGTGAAGAAGCTGTAGTTGCAGCTCTTGTTCCCTTTCTCTCTTGCTCCCTTTTAAAAAAGCTCTCCCTTTAGTCTTTAATAGGCTACCTTTTCCTCATTGTCATGGCTGTGCCTTGTTTCATAGCTGCATGTGTTTTAGAGAGGCAGCGGTTATCTTCTTCTCCTTATCCAGTTTCCCATTTGACCTGGAGGGGAGGGAGAGATGGGTCTGCCTTGCCCTTGTGGGGAATCTGTTTCTTTTTGTGTGTTGTTGAAATGCAACTCCTATCATGCCTGACTATGGGCCATGCTGGCTGCGGTTGAGTTGGGGTAGGAGGGGACATAGGTTCCTAACATCTGGTCTTCAGATGACGCCCCCCCCAAGAATTCACCAAAAACATGGATATATGGAGTGAAACCATGGTTCCTGGCTACACCCCTGAAATCAGCATGCCTGATGGCCATACACACAATGTTCAGGATTTTAGTTAGGGTTGCCATATTTCAAAAAGTAAAATCCATGCCATACACCTGGGTTTGCCTGGACATTTTATCTGATTTCCCTAAATTCCACCTGGACGCCATTTTCAACGGATGAATGCTGGTTATGTCCAGGGAATTCCGTACATATGGCTGCCCTATTTTAGCTGAGAGTCCCATGGACTGCAAGAAGATCAAACCTATCCATTCTGAAGGAAATCAGTCCTGAGTGCTCACTGGAAGGACAGATCCTGAAGCTGAGGCTCTAATACTTTGGCCACCTCATGAGAAAAGACTCCCTGGAAAAGACCCTGGTGTTGAGAAAGATTGGGGGCACAAGGAGAGGGGGACGACAGAGGACGAGATGGTTGGACAGTGTTCTTGAAGCCACTAACATGAGTTTGACCAAACTGCGGGAGGCAGTGGAAGACAGGGGGGCCTGGAGTGCTCTGGTCCATGGGGTCACGAAGAGTCGGACATGACTAAACAACTAAACAACAACAAACAACAATTTTAGCTGAACATGTTTTTTGTTTTTTTAAAAGCCGTATTTATATAGTTTGAGCATCCTAGCATTGTGTCTGCTGCTATGCCAACACTGGTGTCCTTTTTGGCCTTGCCCCCAAAGACCAAGTATGTCAGTGAGATGGCAGCCATACAAAATGCTTCCAGGGGCAAGTGCTCTACTCCTGGTCAGCACCGCATAGCATTCAGTCCTGTTTTGATGTAAGGGAAGTGCTTTGAGCCCTTGAAAAGTGCCAAGTATGATTATTATTTATGCTATTAAGCACTTTGCTGGCCCAGAGCCAGGAGAAGCCCTGGGAAGATAAAAAAAAGAAAAAAATAAAACAGCCAGGCAGGGGGATAGAAGAATTGTCAGCAGAAGATTATGGTCATTATCATGTATGACTGTTTCCTCTCCCAGTGAGTTCTGCAGTTTTATTTCCAGTGTGCCAAGAGCTGGTGTTGAATATGCGGCATGCAGTAGAGGTTTTCTGAAATTAAGGTAATTTGTCAACTCTTCTAAATCCTTTTTTAATCAGACTTTCCCCCTCCTTTCATATGGCAAGGGAAGCTGTGATAAATATAATGCCTTGACAGCATTTTACCAATTTGTTTCTGTGCTGTGGCCTTGAAGAAGCAGCACATTCTCATCCGAAGCTGGGAAATCAACGCAGTAAACAGATGCAAGGAGGGCAGGGACGACTCCAAACACAGATAAGGGCAAGATTTTCCCAGGGGTTACGTGGGAGAGCTTAGAAAGGGTGCAGACAGGACCGGACCACTGTCTGAGCTACAGTGGGTACCAGGAAGGAAGTCTCCCCATGGTGAGTTTACCGTGCCTCTTAAGCAGTCACATTACAAAGCAGACAGGAGAGGGCTGGTCCCTCCCAGGCCCTACAAGAATCAATCGGAGGAAGCCTGATGCTATAGAGCCATTTCCTGCCGACTGTGTGGGAAAACTAGCCTGAGTGCAAAGTACAGCCAACAATTGGACAATAAATGTTGATAAACAGGAAAAATAGCATTTAGCTCCTGAAATCAATGGCTGGAGCTCCCGAAGCATTCACAGCACTGACAAGTGAAGAGGAATTGAAACAAAAAAGCATTGGATTTGGGAAAGAATGGGGGAGCCTTATCTGCCTGGAAAAGTTCCTTTTCAGCATGAAATTAATGTTGCAAGTGATGATGCACAAACTCCAAAAGTAAAGGAGGGGGAGGGAAAGAGGGAGACTCCAAAGGAAGATTTTTCTAGGCCGATGGATAAAGTTACATCCAGCCTAGTTTGCAAAAGAGGACAGCCTAGCTTAGCAGGTAAAAAGAACTTAGATTTTAATCAGCTACCCAGGTTATAAGGTCTTCCAGCAGAGTAAGAAAGTGAGAGTGAATGGGAGGCAGGCAGTTGCTACACCACAGTTCTGCAGCATAGGTATTTACTGAAAAAGATCACTAGAGATCCTGTGTGCACAGGGAACTGGGTGCATGCTCTCCTTCCATCCACTTGTCACCTGATCCTTTCCATCTTCTGCTCCACCTCATTACCAGAATAACCCTAACAAAAAATTGTTTACAAGAAGTGGGGCGGGAAATCCACAGTGCATGGGTTCTATAACTTATAACTCATCATAAGAATTTGAATTACCTGAGGTATTATGTACTGCCAATGCAAGAGAGCTAACTTGCATTAATGCTAGAACTGTATTTGGTTTGCATGAGTTTAGCCCTACTCAGGTGCTATTCTGGGTTTATGTTGTGAACCGCCCTGTGATCTTCAGATGAAGGGAAGTATTCAAATTATTATTATTCTTTTTATCAGTGTTATTTTTCCAGGGGAAAAAGGTGCCAGAACTCACCATGAGCACCTCCATTGTTCTCGTCCAATGGCAATGGCACCCACCCGAGAGGTGCCGGAACTGAATTCTGGTGAGTTCTGGATGAAAAGGGCCCTGATTAACAACAACAACAACAAACAACAACAACTCAACTCATGCTGAGTTAACATACACTGCTTGCTCCATTCCCAACCTTCCTGCACTGATTGGGAAGGTCTGCAGGAGATTTCTAAACATGGGGTTCGAAGCCACCACACAACTAAAAGCATGCACACAACACACACAAATTGTTTGGACAGTTCGATGAACGCCTGAATGGGACTCTCATGGCGCTGGAGATAAACAAATTCCCAAATTCCCTAGAATGGCAAGGAAATCCTCCAGATAAGATGAGTTTTAATGAATATCAGTAGTTCATTACATGATGTACTGTAGAGAATTTCTTGGGCTTGAAGTACGCCATTGTAAAGGAGCCATGAATGATCCCCTTCTCTTCAGTGTGCTTCTGAATGCCATTAGCAAAGTGCTCTTACAGCAGGTCTTGCTTGTAAGTTTCCCATGGGCATCTGATTTGCCACTGTGAGAACAGAATGCTGGACAAGATGGGCCATTGACCTCTTCCAGGCAGCTCTTCTTATGCTCTTTGTAGCTGTGCTTTTCTCCATGCAATAAATCACCGGTTTACAAATGTAAACGAAAAGCTGGCTTGAAGGAATATGACATTTTATGAACACCTGGTTGCAATGGACTGCCCGTTGCAGCATGGACTGAATAATCCAACCCCAAGGCCAATGGCAGGACAGTTTACAGACCCCAGGCTGTCCCCGCCCCCAGAAGAGACTTGTTGACACCTTCCATTGATGCAAGCACTTCATGAAATTCAGCAGGGTTGACAGCGAGCGGTAAAATCAATGAGCACCTATTGTGCTCAGCACTTTGTAAGAATTGCATTGCGGTCGCTCAGGGCTGGCAGATACTCAAAGAGTGGCTACCCCTGTTGCCTCGAGGGCTTCTCTGTTCCTGTGTAATGCTCCCTGCCAGGCAGAGTAGCATGTGCGCAAGTACATAGCCAATCTGATTTTTACCAAGGTGGTTTCAGTTCATAAGCACCAGCAGAAAGGGGAAAAGGGGGAGGGGAGCAGTTGCACTTTGCTCCTGTCTACATGGGTGTAAAGAAAAGAGAAGTGTGGCATCATGTTTTGTTCAGAGGCCTTTCCTCGTGATTGGGGGGGGGGGGCACTATTCAGTGAGAAAAGGAAGCCCAAAATCTGAATGACTTGTGAAGTGGCAGTCAGTGCTTGTTAACAATTATGGGCTCCTTTGTATCCTCCTTATTTCAGCAACTGTATTTGAAGAAAATGTTGTATTCAGAGTTGCTTTAGATCTAGAAAAAGAAGTAATGTAAGAGGAGACTAAGTAGCCTGAACTTCCTGTCTCTGGACTGTCGGATTTCATCTGAAGAGGGGAAATGTGTCTTTCCTAAGGATGAACAAATCTGTTTTTGATAGACTCTGCATTGGTATTACACAAAAATGAACTCCCCCTCACCCACCCAATGTACTCAATATGCATGTCTTTGTATGCCATTCTGCCTATTTTTGCAATCAGTTTCCTCTGACATAATGAAAATGTTTATGTTATCTTCACCAACGCATGCATTCTGGTGCACACTTTCCCCTAAGATACACATTTTTTTGGAAGTGCACATTTTGAAGAATAAGCTGGTTGGGCTTTGTTTGCTTTTTGGGTGGGGGGAGGGAGCTTCGATTCATAAGTTTGCACCAGAATGCAAACTAAGGTGGATTTCTCTCCCATCCCCTAGTATTTCCGTGGGAGAGAAGTGTGCATCTTTTTAGGTGAGCATCTCTCAAACCTTTTGGATGGGACTTCACCTGAAAGTGTGAGCAGAAGAAGCGTAAGTGACTTGTGCTTCATCTCTAACACCTCTTCTTTGAAATAACAAAAGTTGGTCCCTGAATTTTCAATGTATTCCTTTGCAGCATTGACCTCATATTAAGGGGGAAGGGGAGTTCCACACAGATCAATTTGAAAGTACAGTGGTACCCTTGGGTTAAGTACTTAATTCGTTCCGGAGGTCCGTTCTTAACCTGAAACTGTTCTTAACCTGAAGCACCACTTTAGCTAATGGGGCCTCCTGCTGCTGCTGCACCGCCGGAGCACGATTTCTGTTCTCATCCTGAAGCAAAGTTCTTAATCTGAAGCACTATTTCTGGGTTAGCGGAGTCTGTAACCTGAAGCGTATGTAACCTGAGTTACCACTGTAAAAAAATTAAATTCAAAAGGGATCCCAACAGCACTGAAAAGGTGCAGTTCAACAATATTATAGAATGATTAATAAACAAAAACAAAACCCTAGCAGCTCTCTGGTCAAGGCTTGGCTTCTTAACATATGAACACAAAAAGAGCTGCTGGATCAGGCCAGTGGTCCACCTAGTTCAGCATCCTGTTCCCACAAAGGCCAAACAGATGTCGGAAGTCCACAAGCAGGACCTGAGTGTAACAGCACTCTCTCCTTCTATGGTTTCCAGAAACTGGTATTCAGAGGCACACTGCCTCCGAGAGAGGACAGCTCTTGCTTCTCAACTCTCTCTCCCTTCACTCATTTCAGCTCCTCATCCCACACCATAGGCTGCCAAGGGACAGCAAGCAAGACTAGACAAGAGCAGACACTTTTACTGATAATCTCGGAAAGGGGCAAACATAGGGAGAGGGGGAAGAGCTACCCCACTCCAGTTCACCCCTCTTCCAGGCTTTCTAATTTGCAAGGAAAGTGAAGTACTTTGCTCCATCAAAATGAAATTAGTCCTCTTGCACTCGAGGGAATCATGCTGGCTTCCACTAATGCAGCAATTTAGTTGCGTATAGCCCAATATATTTTAAAGATCTGCAAGTGCTTCTAATTTAAGCCGTTAGATAAGAACTTTGTCACTCAGCTTCTGTACAGCAGGCAGCACACGACTGGTACTAAATAGATGCTTAATAATAAACATTGCTACTGCTGTGCAAGTATGCACAGCATCCTCTATTGTAATACCATATTTTCAGTATATATTATGCTGCTGTCTTCAATATATTTGCAGGGCCTTTCATTATTTAATTAGGTGCAAATGATTTCAGATGTTAAAGCACAGCAGAGTATTGGCGTTTCAAAGGCAAGTGCTTGTCAGAAGAGGGCAGCAAACACCAGCACACTGCGGAATGAACTCTGGGCATCCCCCCAGAGTTTTTTGTTCATCCCCTGCCTGCAATGAAAACCTTTAAGGCAGGGGGAGGGAATCTTGGCTTCTGAAGTGCAGCCTTTGGGTTCCCACTGTTTTAAGATGGTTTCCGACATTTTGCAAAACCCACAGCGAAAGGTGTTAGCCGACACTTGCAATGTGCAAAGAAATAAGGACAGGCCCAACAAAATATTTTTACCAGATACGGTAGACTTGTTAGGTGGATTTAATTCCCATCCTCTGGAAATGTTAGACAGATTCTTCTGGCCAGAAAGAAGCCTCCACTCTTTCCTAAACTTGGCTGTGTACATGAAATAGGAGGCTGTCCTACCTGCTCACTGTCAAAGGGTCTTGTGTACATCCCTCATTATTAAACTCCCTCTTGCCTCGCAATTCTTTCCTCCTCTGCTGCAGTGGGAATAGAACGGGATTCCCTTCCTTCTCTCCCTTAACCCATCTCAGCCTTCTGTCTCCAGGAGTCTGAAAATCCAGCGCACGAAGCACAGTGCTACAGAATAAAAATTCTCACTCCTCGCCAGCTGAAACTGTGCTAGTTCTGTTTTCATCTTAGCTTTGCTCCTTTTATTCCAGTTTCTCTTTGCCTGTAGAGAGAATATGAGAGCCGAGGTGGAACGCTGCCTGCTGAGGTGGCCGTTTCCTTTCTTGATTTCAGTTCCTCAGGAGTCTAGCTGCTGTTTTAGTCCATCTTGAGCACAGACAGGAGTTCTTAGTCCCTGAAACAATCTGTGCTTCGGATCTCTCGCCCATTGTTCTTCCCCCTTCTTCTCCATCGGCCTTGGTTTGTTATTCCCCTTATTTATCCAATTTGTGTAACCATCTCTGCTCTAAACATTGTATGAATGTTTTTAGAGGGTTAGGATGTAACAAAAATTCAGTTCTAGTTTTATGCAGAGTGCATGGGAATTTCTCCCACATTCATAGTTTCAATAAATTGGACAGAGTTCCTTAACTAAAGGGGACCAAAGGGGCATAGTGCATTTATTCTGTTCTGTTTCTGAACTGTGTGTGTGTGTGTGTTTTATAATGGAATTGTGCTTATCTCTTAAGCACACAATATTAAGCATACTGTGAACATGTGTAGCCTTGCTTCTTACCTTTTCTCATTTGATGAAACTCTTTTGAAAGAGGGAGGGGGGTCATTATTTGTAATTGTAGTTTTACCAAGTTGTGTGTTTAAACTTGATTTGATCGTTATTATCTTGCAAATCACACTTTTGGCCTTCCCTTCTTCAGTCAGCCTCACATTATAAATACTGAGTGGAGACTGTCATGTGATGTGTAAACAAACATATCCTTCTAGCCATGTCTTCTCAAACTTTTTATTTTATTTTATCAAAATTGCTTTATTTGTCTGAAGCAGGAATCTCCAAACAAAACTTGGCATGCCTCTCCCACAAGGAATTCCATGAGCTTTATTGAATCTCTTTTTGCTTCTCTCAAACTTTGCTAAAAGTTTAACCTAAGAAGGAACCTCACTGCTTGTGTTGAATTTTTGCTTTTGGCAAAATTCTGTGGCTACACTTTTTTTTCCTTGCAAAGTGCTTTTTCATTATTGATAATTGTTATAAAAACAACTCTTTCAAGATAAAACTGATTTGGAAGGAATTTGATATGTTATTTACTGAGAATGTGTGGCATAGTTAGGGGAGAGGGTTTTTATTTTATTTTTAAACCCCTCTTCTGTCACAGAACTTTTCTTTCTTTTTTGTAGGGGTTAGTGGAAAGAAAGAAAAAGGTCCTTGTTTTTCCTAATAAACTGTAATCAAACAGGGGAACCGCAAAGCATCTCTTCCCACTTTTTGCCATACTGAGCAGATACATGTAAACAAGCCTTCAGGAAATAAAAAAAGACAATAGAAATACCTCAATCTCTAGTTACTATAAATGGATGACTTTTGCCATAGTTGTCTAATATAAGGCACACCGGGTTAGATAACTGTTGAAGGATAGAGCAGCAGGAAGAAAACAGCTCTTCCTCATTTGCAAGCATTAATAGGCACAAATCATTAATATTTAAAGGTGCCCATTGTCCAGGCTTCAGGCACCAGTTTCGTGTTTTTTTTTAAAAAAAAAGCTAGGCTGATTGGCAAAAAGCAGGTCAGATGGCAACCCTAATTGGAGTGGAGGATATGAATCGTGCCTATAGACTCAATTCACCCCATTGCCTTTGTTTTACGCCTAGCAAGGTCCCGTTTCATTCCAGCAGATTTGCAACCTGAACACTCCCCCGTGCTTGACAAAAGAGGGGACCTAATTAATTTGCACCGAAATCTGCAGAGAACTACCAAACGTATTAATTCCATTTTCAACACAGTGGGCGATAGCCACTGTTAGTTGTATTCGGGGGAGACCCATTGAAACCATGGGTATTAACGATGGGGCTGTGCTGAATATAACTTACTGTGGATATCACCCATCTTTCCTGCCCCAGCATTGAGAGATGTATGGGAATGTGAAATCAACATTTTTCATTCTGTGGAAGAAAAGCATGTTGTGCTTTGCTGAGGCCTGGATTTACAGAGACTCATCTCCACTGCAAGAACGTGGTTTGGACGTGCTTCTCACACAGCCCTTGTTTTTAAAGCTTTGCCATTCCTTTGCTGGAGTCGCAAAGCCACATCCATTTCTATCTGCCTGTAATCTCCAAATCTAGGCATTCTAGATTCCTGCAGGAGTTAACTAAATACAGGATATTCTGCACAAGGAGGAATATCTTGGGGTTGTGCTTTTGTGTATTTCAGGAAATGTCAAGGATCTGCTTATTGAATGAAATGCGTATCTTTGGACAAATCTCTGCACACTACCGCGTAGAAAGCTTTTGAAACTCAGTGGTGGAAATGCTATGCGAGTGAAACTCTTGAAGACCTGGATATGGAAGTACCCAATCAGTTTTTATTTATGTTTTTAATCCAACACTTTCCCCATATTAATTTTTATCTATGAATTGCTCCATAAAACCCAATCTTACACTGATTCAGCGGTCCAACATAAGCATGTCTAAATGAACTATATTAAAATTTTATTTATTCACCTCATTTTGTTTATGACCTACTTTCCATAAAACATACCCAAGGGATTAGCAATTTTTTGTATTAAAGAAAAAACACCATTAAAACAATTTCTACTTCCTTTTTCAAAGCATAAATCTATATATTATTATTTCTTCATTTTAAAGATAATTATTAGGTCTTGTAAAGATTATATCTAAATTCTTTCCTGGAGCTGGGAAAACTTGCATTTCTTCAGTTTCTGTAGTACTTCTGTTACCAAGAATTCTGTCTTCCAGGGCAAATTGTGGGTTGGTGTTTGTTGGAGTTTGGTTTGTTTTCCTTTTATAAATAAATATTTTACTTTAATGAATATAGGCATTACACATGCCATACAAATGCTAAGTGATTATACACAAATTAGTAAGAATATCATATTATCACCGTTTGTTTTCAGTGCTCCAAGAGGCAACCAGTGAAATGTTTCTGAATTGTACACTGTTGCACAATTTGAGACATCAGTGCTTACCTTCCATCTCCTGCATGCCCCGTGCATGTTTATTAAAAGATGCCTCACAAAAGCAATTATCACTCAGAGACTTTACGATGTCGAATTACAACAAGAAGTCGCCCTACTCCCGGAGATGTATAGATGCTTAAAAGCTTGGCCTAATTTTGCAGCTGCCCCTTACTTAACTAACATCACTAACAAAGCTTATAGATGGGCTTTCTCTAGAGCCCGCTTTGAGACAATGCCCTCAGCAGTGCTGTACGGCAAATTCACGCGGGTACCAATGCATGCGCGTCTCTGCCCCTGTATGTCTAATAAGGTAGAATCTGTCACACACATCCTTCTATTTTGCGAATTTTATAGTGAAGAACGAGTTCAACTTATTTTGCCGCTTTTATCAAAATTTATACCCCTACAACATTATTTGGAATCCTCCCCCGAAATTCTACGAAAATACCTTCTGGAAGATTCCTCAAGCTCAATATCATATGAGGTGGCCAAATTTTGCACTTTAGTAATCAGGAAGCGTAAATCTCTTCTGTTGAATGGCACACTGCGAAGTTCCCTTGTGTAATCTTTTTTTTCTTATCTGATGTTGTTGTTGATTTCTTTTTGTTTGATCTTGTGGTGTTTAGTGTTACTGGCTTTTGCCGCAATAAAACTTGAACTTGAAAAGATGCCTTATCTTTATACCTTATTTACTACAGGGAAAGAAGTGCAAGGAAGGAGACCCACTCAGCTCAAGCAGCAATGTGCTACTAGCTATCTATGCTAAGAGGAAAGAAGCTGCCCTTGCAAATCATCTGAATCATACAAAGTTCTTCAAAGCAGAGATGGAGTATTGCTAAGGTGCAGAGAGCAAGCGGGAGACTAAAGCTAAATCTACACAGCACGTAGTCTACAAGCCAAGAGTGTCGATCCCCAGGGAACTACCAGTGACACTGGAGCCACAGGGTCTCACAGCAATAAATTGTACACAATAAGAAGGGGGGGGGGAAAGAGTGCAATCATAGCCGATAGTCAGAGGCCACCAGAACATTCAGAATAACAGACAAGTGCTGCAAATAACCAAGTCAGCCCAGGGCAAGGCAAAACAGCCCATTTCCTCCTACTAAATCCACAGCAAATATCTGCATCTCTTTGGTTTTCCAAGCAGAAGGAAAATTATAGGGGAAAATGTGGTATTTGTCGTTTTTAACTTCTATAAATAGGTTTACAAGAATGGAGCTCACCGTCACTTGCAAATTAGAGCAGCTGGAAAGGCCTTTTACAAGATACAGAGTTGGAAGGAGGGGCCGTGCGGAGAAATTTGATTAAGTTTGCTTTTAAATAAAACTGAATTTTCTGAAACAATCTGTGAATTTGAAACCAAGCCATTCTTTGAAATTTCCACTTCACTGAATTTTGCAGCGCTGAATTACCCAGCCAAGCAATGTGCTCAAAAATGCATATACTAAAGCATGCATTAAAATGCACTTATTCACTAAAACAACATACCAAAAATGCATTAGATAAGGAAAATTGCTCAGAGGAAAAATGTACATAAGGCAAAGTAGCAAACAAAACTATGTTCAGTAAGAGAAAGTCACACTAAAATACTGATGTTTCATTAGGATTTTTAAAAATCATATATTGCTGCAGAAATGTGGAGAGCTGAATTTAAGAGTGGAAAAATAAAAAAAAACTGAAAACTGAAATTGACAACGCTCCATGCATGCTTGCAGTTCACTGAAATTGACCATATCCATCTACCTAAGGTTGGGAAATGCTGCTGTAGGGCATGGTCTGCATATGTATTGTGGGTACAGAACTAACTGAGATTTTTTATTTTTAAGGGGGGGTGGGAATGGGGAAATGGCTATTATGCTTCTTTGTCCCATTGACCCTGAATGCATCCTGCTATTTGTTTGGTACCAAGTCTGATTCTAATCCACTTATATCTGCATAATGTCTCCTGCTTTCTATTTTAGGACTGATTTGGGGGCAATAGCATCAAGCCTTGCTTTTGTCTATTCCCTAAGTTTGTTCAACATCCAGCCCGATGAGTGAAAATAGATTCTTCAGTTTCACTCCATTGAATGCGCTCCAGTCAGCTAGTGATGGTAGCAGGGTCAGACCAACAACAGAACAAATTCAAAACATTTATTTAACTCTAAGCAGAGACATGATGAAAAGATACAGATTTGGCAATAGCTGAAATATCAGAATAAAAAGAATATATGAATGAAATATAAGAAGCCAATGTATAAATGGGAAACGATATTCGATTAGCAAATACATATAATTAACCAAACAGCTACCAATAGAGCATGCATATTACGAAACATCTTCCTAGAAGTTTCACCAGTCCAAACTAGTTAAAAGCTTAGTAAATCTCCAGGCTTATATTTGTTTAACCTAAAGATTAAAGAGGGAGAAATCATAGCTTCTAGTGCAAGTGGTGATCAAGGAACTGACCTCTGTGGACTTGGGAGGAAAGTTGAGAAAGCTGAAACCAGGATCCAGTGTATAGGATCCAGAATGGTCCGAACAGAAAATATGTTTGGGGGTGGGGTGGGGATAGAAGGGCGAAGTCTGAGCACCACAAGGGAATAAACAGAAGGCAACATCAAAATAAAAAAGAGATTTTAGGGAGAATAGAGCCCTATAAAAACTCCATCTCTTCCAAACTGTGCATGAGCCAAATATCCAGACCCCCAAAGGCTGGCTTGGGCTAAACAGCCAAGAACAGCTTCGAAAACGTGCTCCAAACAAGAAATCCTTCTGTCAGGGAGAAAGGAAAGAAAAACCAAGCTGGGCTCCAAAGGCCCCAAAATAAACAAAACTCCATTAGCAAAACTTGGAGCCAAGCATAAATAAAAATAAGCAAAGAAATATGGAGGAGGAAGATATGGCACTGAATGTAGACACTTTTTGATCCTGCTCCCCTTCCAGAAGTTTGTCTTTTGGTTTGCCCTTTCCCCCCCTCACATTTTCTCTATAAAATCCAGTTCTGCATTGGCAAATGATGTCTGGAGTGCACACCAGCAAGAACGTGCATCTTATTTTTACTTAATATTCCCCAGCTTTATCGGAGTGCAAGGAATTTCCAAAAGGTCATCCAGAGCTGCTAGCATGTATCTTCTGTGCCTTGGGACATGATCTCAACTCTGCCTTTCTGCTCTTATGTCTCAGCATGGCGTCCAGGCAGACACACAACCCTGCCCTTAAAATATTCAGGCCGTCTTAAATCATTAGTGTTTTCTTGACCAAAGTTTGCTTCCACTCCATATTGTTTGAGATGATCCCCTTCACCATAGAGTTGCCCCCCAAACTGGGCTGAATAAGAATGAAGAGTTTGGGAGAACTCAAAAGCTTACTCGCAGCACTGTGATATTCTGAGTTTGTCCCAATAGAAGTACCGGTATTTCCATCTTGTGGCTTTGGGATTGCATCCCCCAGGAGGCTCTGCAAAACTGAAAGCCTGCTTCTGTATTCAGCCCATCCACCAGATTGGCAGGCATTTTATTACCAATAATAACCGGTCCAACACCTTCCCATCGAACAAACTCCTCATTTTAGGCTCAGCTCTGCCAAGTTTGGGTGGGGGCCAAATTGAGAAACCAATTTCACCTCCTCTGCAGCAAATTGCACAAGTTTGACGCACGGTTCTGATTTTCCACCACATTGGGGTCTGGCTAAATAATGAATGGCAGCGTTCACAGAACTATTTCTACCACAAAGCTATTCTATCACATGTCAGAAATGTGTATTATATATGCACAAAGTGAAATGTACATTCTTTTTCAAGATGAGAGGCGCTTTCAATATTTGCAAAAAAAATTAAAGTGTGCTTTTTGATTCTCCACCACCGAAGCCAATGGAATGGTTGCTGTTAACATGAATGGGATCTAAATTAGGCATCACATCAGCTTCTGTCAATCATATTAAATAAACATATTATAACTGAGACTCACATGAATGATATAAATGGGCCTTGGCAGTTCTATTAGGATGTGACAAGCTATGCTGGAAATATTGTATAAAATATTGATTGACAGTTGGGTACACGTCTTTCAGATTTATGGATCCACAATTAAGACACTCATCATTGCCTATTTCCAGAAGCATTCAAGTCACACAGTTTTCATTTAATTTAGATCAACTTTTACATGTGAATATTCAGCTGCTGAACCAGGCCTATAGAAAAACTCAGACATTGTATATAACCAAAGTGCATCCCCATCTCATGGATATCCACACAGCAGTAAGATCCATTGAGTTCAGTACTCTACAATCTCTGAGGATACACTGTTAATCAGTATCTCAGGCCTCAGAATGTGAACTGAATCATATCCAAGGAACACTTACCAGAGAGCTGAATCATACATACAGACAGTCCAGACGTCAGGGAATCCAGATGATCCTAGAGCCAATGTTCCAGGTGGAGAACAGAAAGCAACAAGTCAGGGCCAGGAACTACAGGCATTGTTTCCAGCATCTGACTTCTGCTGAGAGCTCCATTTAAGAAGGCCAGAGCCAGCTGGTTCTCATCAGAAGCTTCTCCTCCTGTCCTTGAAGACTGCTCA
The DNA here is from genome assembly GCF_964270895.1 of Podarcis filfolensis. Taxonomy (NCBI): domain Eukaryota; kingdom Metazoa; phylum Chordata; class Lepidosauria; order Squamata; family Lacertidae; genus Podarcis; species Podarcis filfolensis. Next base: position 25,133,207 of record NC_139607.1, on the reverse strand, counting down.
GCTGTGGGTGGAGTCATTCCACTTTCTCCCCCTTCAGGCTGCTGTTCAGCAGGTGAAGCTGATTCCTGGCCCATGACACTCTCAGATCCTCTTCTGCAGGGTGACTTGAACTCCATAGCAAAGGAAATTTCAGGGTTGTGGGTTCAAGCGCTACGCTAGGCTAAAGGTTCCATTTCAAGGGGTTGGGCTAGATTACCCATATAATCCCTTCCAACTCTACAACTTCATGCTCCTATGCCTCTATAAATAAAATAATAAAAACCCACAAATTGTCTCTCATAAATTACCCACAAACAAGCACATTATTTGGAAAGGATTTGTTCAGAAAATTGCAATAGTCATGTGAGCGGGTGTATAGTGGACAAAAAACATTTCTCCTTCTCACAAAATGTGGGGGGAGGCAACAGATGACGGCATGGTCATCATGAAATAGAAAGAAATAGAAAGCAGAGTCCAGAAATTGAAGAAACATGAGGCTCTGTCATTCAAATGACCCACTTTCAACCTAAGGTTTTAAAGCACAAACACAAACACAGCTCCATTTTACCACTGGGCATGAGGGCCATGAAAACATTGCTTGAGCACATGGAAAATGGTGCAGGCTTTCAATATTAAGCCATTTGCCCCGTGCTGGTAAAGCCACATTTGTTTATCTTGGAAAGTGTTTAGTGTTACGCACGCACGCACGCACGCACACACACACACAAAACAGCCAGTTTATTTCTAATAGCACTTAGAAAGTAACACAGGGAAACAGTTACCAAGAAGATGTGTTTAAAATCCACTGAATCAACGGGGTTGTATCAGGAGGTCACATGGCCTGCTCTTTAATTTTATCTTTGCAAATCCCTACACAGTCCCTTCTGACTGTCTCCATGTGTAAAGAAATATGAGGTGCCTGCCATTACACAGATGCATTTCGCAGCAGTTCTGTTCTGTGATTGCAGAACTGGTCTAAACAGTCCAGTCTTGATTTAGAAAATTACAGCTGGGTGTTATTCATTTGCAAATTACATTCTCCACATGATCCTGATTCTGGACCTGGAGATGGCTGGGAAAGGCATTTAACGGAGATAGAGAAATCACCCAGTATATTTGTACTTAAGGTTTCTTAGTTCTGTTAAGCTAATGTGAGTGTACTGGCATAAGCAGAATTGTATCCATTACATTTCCTCTAGCGAGCATATATTTTAGCCATTTTCTCTCTCACAGCAACCCTTCAAGTTAGGGAAAACTGAGCAGTATTGGCAAAGGCACTGAGAGAACTCACTGGGTAAGCCTGGTTCTCACCAGTAAGCACTCTACCCCACCGTAGCACAACAGTCCTCCTGCATATCGTTTTCACTGGTGGTGCCCATTGTATGCCTCACTCTTCCCAGCCCTGCTCTCTTTTGGCCTGTATTTTGGAGCTTTATAATTTAGGAAGACTTTGGAAGAACTGGCTGACAAGTCTTATCAGTTGCTGCCGTATGAGCAGATTTTATGTGCTGCTATTCTGTGCTTCTGGTGCACCAGGGTCTACACCAGCGTAATAGAGTTGGCCAGGATGCCAGAAGGGATACAATTTAGGAGCTTTCTCCATTATCTGCACAGCAGGGGGTGTTCAGTCAACAGTGCAAAGGCTGAGCTGAAGCATTCCCTGCTGGTTACCGGCTTTCAGCAATAGGCGTCGCTGTTTGGTTAGCTGTCAGATTCTAGAGCCCCCTATTGGGGGCTCTTATGTAATTCACAAAATACAGAGTCCATTCATAAAACACAGTGTTCATTCATAAAGCAGTAACATAAATCTCCATTGCAGCATATTGGGTGCATATTTCAACGGTTGAACGTACAATCTTATGGCCATGCTGTGGTGTAGTGCTTATGCGACTGTGAATAAAAGGTGGCTGGGCTCATTGTCCCATGGTTTGGGGGGGGGGAGAGGTGACAAAACTGATTTCCAATAAGTGCCCTCCTTATTTCCATAACAAGTCCTTGAGTCTGTACTCTGAATGGTGACACCAGGGACCTAGAAGGTGCATGGCTTGTCAGTCCAACCCCTGCACAGTTTCATCAGGGCTGACCTTAAGGCAATTAGAGCAACTGGGCCAAATTGGACCCCAAGGGCCACTTCTAAGGGGGCCCCTGCACCAGGCAATCTAGATGGATTTTATTTATATCTATAAGACTTTGGCTGTGAACTGGGGCCCTACAAAAAAATAAATAAATTCAAGTTGCGCCCCACTGCTTCAAATTGGGCCCCACTGGCTAGACCTGAGTCTCATAGTTGCTGGGCCTGAGTTGCCCTGCCCTTGCATGAAGTCTTGGGTTTGCAATTCTGGGAGAGGGGAGACAACGGCACTGGGGAGAGGGCAGGCTGGTGAGGCCCCCTAGACTTAGAGGCCCGAGTTGTCCTGCCCTTGCATTAAGTCTTGGGGTTGCAATTTTGGGAGAGGGGAGACTGCCCGCTGGGGAGTGGGAGGGCTGGTGAGGCCCCCTAGATTTAGAGGCCCTAGGCTTCAGCCTACTTAGCCTATACATAAATCCAGCTCTGGTCTTAGGCATCGCCTTATTATGTACTTAAAGGAATGTGCATCTACTGCCTTTGCTTCTCTTTCAAGCAAAGTGGACAATAACTGCCCCTTCTAATATTCTAGCTCATTGTATTCCACCCCCACCCCCCACTGCAAACACTTGCAAAGTGGCTCAGAAAGCAACTGGTCACCATTATCAGTATTCTAGAGGTGTGCATTCCCTTGCAGAGGTATTTCTCGGTGAGAACATTTTAATTGGAAATGTCAGGCAATTTGCTTGGTTCTTTTTCCCCTGCTCAGTCAGAATCAGAATTCTGTTGGTTTCAGAGTTCTTAATCTTTAAATAAAAGAAGTTGTTCAATTAAAAAATATTTGAATAAAAGTTATCATTTTATATCTTTTGTTGGTGAAACAAGTTCATTTAATAAGTTTGTTGCTAGAGATGAATCAAAAACTTTCTTCCGTTTCATCTGTATGAGAAATAACTGTGGGGCCTTCCAGGATTTTTTTTGCAAAACCTAATTGTTCTCTTGCAGTATAATCTTGTGCATATTTACTCTTAATCCCAATGTCTTCAGTGTGACCTGTTCACAAGTGACTATGCATAAGATTGCAGCTTTCAATATGATTTAAGACAAGTTGAGATGAAATGGGCTCCTTTCTGAATTTTGAATCTCTTACTAGATGGATATGCTCTGAATATTTTATGTTCTGCATTGGCATTTGACACCCAAAGATTATACGGCAGCAAATATCTGACTGCATCTGTTACATACCAGCCAAAATCTGAAAGTATGGCAAGCAGCAGCAGTCAGTATTTTAATAGTATCTGACATACAGTAGTCAATGTCTGATGATATTTGGTAGTCATTCATAGTTGACAATATTCAAAATTCAGCAACCTTCACTGGAAAGTATAGGACAGCTGATCAATGATTTCTCATGTGTTATTAAATATACGAATTTGTTTCATTCAACCAATCAATTAACACATTCAGCATTCAAACTGTCAGGACAAACACAAAAAGAAATTCAAATGCAACAGTAAAAATGGCCACTGAAGATCACATATTCATATAACTACCATCCATAATAACTATGTTCTCCCTCCACTGTTGGAGTGGTGTGCTTCTGAAAGCCAGTGACTGAGGAGCGTGGAAAGAGTTTGGCTGAAGCCTATTATATGAAACTTTAAAATTGCATGAAGTTGAGTTTTCATATGTAGCAGAGTGGCATGTGAATGAGACAGCAGAATATGGAGATAGAAGAAATAAACTGTATCACTACTGCATGTGGGGGGTCCCACTTCTAAAATATCTCCTTCAGAAAAACTCCCTGCAAGTAGAAAACTAGTGCATCAGAATTCTTTTTTTTTTTTTTTTGCTTATTCTGCTGCCTTTCTATTTGCAGGGAGTTTTCAATCATAAGGCAGATTTCAGATTCTAGCCCCCACCTGCATTTTGTAGTATGTGCCGTCCTTTCTATTATTTTAGCATTTATCACTTCAGAGTTCCTCATAAATGAGAACAAGCCAACACACGCTAATCTGAACACATCTTGAAGTCACTTGAATATGTCTACAAGTTAGCAGAATGTTATTAAGGAACCTTACTTCCCAAGGAAAATTAATGTGCAAGCAAAATCCTGCAGCAGTGCATGACCAGAATGTTTGCTGTCCCCCCCCCCCCATCTGAAGCATGAACAAATAGGGGACCCGTGTACAGGAAAGACTAGCTGGTACGCAAACTACAAAGAGAACTGGGTGAGTTGACAGAGCATGTCCAATACAGTTCAATAAAATTTCATGCAGGTGCAAAGCAGGCAAACTTTGCTAGGACTTACTGAGTGCAAGGGCAAAGGGAGGGCATTGGCAACGGGAAGGCATAAGTTTCAAACAAGGTGGTTAATGAGCAGAAAACGTATGGGTGCATGAGTGGGGGAACTCGGGAGAAAAGGCTGAAGGGAATTTTGAGGGCACAGTAAGGGAGTACGGCTCTAATTTGGGGGCACTGCAACTGCTAAGACAGAGGCTGGAGGTGCATGTTATGAGCAACTCAATTATGCTTCTAAAGAACAAAGCCATGTCAAGTTCCCTGCTGCTGTAAAAAGCAGTAACCCTTGGTCATCATGTAATCACAGCGAGCATTTAGCCATCCCGTTTCCACTTGATCGCTTTCTGTTGCTGAGGTGGGCAAATGTAGAACCTGACGAATTTGTGACGTGCATGTGTGTTACTACACACTGCAGAAAACTCAGCACAGGGATGCTGATTTTGACAACATCCCTGAGTTGCTCCTACCATCTCATTCTCCCCTTAAGATTTGGAATCCACGGGGCAGAATGATGTTTTCTAGGGCAGTACGTAAGCTACGAGACCAGTCGTAGATCCAAAGGTCAAGAAGGCAATTTCTGCACATGCTGCAGAGAGAAATGAGGAGCAGGTGGAGGCTGTCAACCTGGGAAGGTAACCCATCTAGCAGAAGGAAAAATCCTTAATCTCCGCTGCCTTGTGGAAGAAGAAATGGCTAAGGAGTAAGCCCTGCACAAATCTGGAGTGAAATCCCTAAGACGGTTGGATGGTGCCTTGTATGTCTCCTTCTGGCAACTCCTGCAGCCCAGGATGTGATCGACTCCCACCACAAAGCAGCGACAGTCTAGGAGTGCCCTCAGTCACAGAATTCAAAAGCTCACAGCCTAAAACTGACGTTCATTTTAAGCCCCATTCCCGGTATTGTTGCATGTTTTTACCCTGCGCAGCAAGGCAAGAAGGCATAACAGTTTGTGTTGAAGGAGTCTGTCAAAACCCTCCTCAGTGACCCTGTGCAAGGAGTGCCGTTTACCAGCTCAGGTGTATATCAAATCTGTTGCTATTGTTTTGTTGTCCCGATCCCTATGACTTAAGTTCTGAAGAATCTGAGCCGGCCTGGAGGACAGGAGTTCCAGCACGTCAGTGCGACAACAATCTTTTCCCGAGGAATAATAAAATGGCGGGATGAAAATGCCAGTCATGTCTGCTGCTGAGTGAAGCCACATTTGTGCCAAGGAGTGGGAGAAAACCCTGACAATTCATTATTCTGAGGCCCTGTAAAATGGCCAACGGAATTGTGGGAGGGGAGGAGGGGGAAAACCCTTTGGATTTCCTTGAACAGACTGCTCCGAAAACCTAACAGTTGGGACTTTGCAGCAGCTCTTACATTTACAGAAAGCCATCGATCTAGTTCAATTCATCTGCCACAGTGGGCATTTCTGTTTTGCGGTACTCACCCAAGTAATACCCCCACCTCCCCCGTTACTGACTCTTTTAAGGATTTGAATAGCCCCCTGAGCAATACCAAAGTTTAATATTGACACAGAACATGTGTGCAGGCAACTCAGCCATAAATGAATACTGTAGCCAGGCTGAGCAGAACAGGCACTGCCCCAAAATTCCCTTCCGTATATAAGGACAAGAGAAGTATTTGGGTTGTTTTATACACACACACACACACACACACACACACACATGCCCACCATTGTAATAGTCTGACTAATAAAGGAGACGCCATGTTTAAGTGGAATGTGGCTTCTCGGCTATATCTGTAATTGCATTAGGAGCGTCACAGTGCTCCACATGAGTTACTCATATCCCATCTCCATCAGCTCCTTTGACATATTTTGCTTACTGAACACTTCAGTAGCTTGGCTTGATGCTGCTGCAGAAAATTGAAAGCTGTGACTCTTCCCTCTTCTGTGAGACTCAATATCGAATCAAAGGCAAGAGCCCCCGACATGAACAAAAATTCAAGAAAGGTAGAAGGTTTGACAGAACAGTAGGTGACCAGCCTAATTTAAATAAACAAAGTCTATGTTCAGATTCGGAATCAGTGTCTCGAGGATAACGAGCCCGCCTGAGATTTTTTTTGTTTTAGATGTATTTTCCCACAAGGGAGTGTGATGCTGAATAAGATCTAACGTATGTTTTCAATTAAATGCTTATAGTCGACATATTTTACATAACAATGGTAATGTAGGAAGCAAATATTACAAAGTTCTTTGGTCTCGGGGCTAAAACTTTATCCTTTTATAAATTATTAAACTTTTGTGGAACAGAATTGGAAAAAAGAAATACATATGCATTTGATGACAATTATTCCATGGGAATGTGGTCATAGTAATTATGGTACTTGGAATGTACCACCCTCAGAATACACATGGATGACATGTTGATTTTTAATATAAACCACTGTGTTAACCAAACACAGTGGGATGAATTATTTTTGCACCTCTGTCTCCAGTATAATCAAATGTAGATGGGGGCAGGGGGGGGGGAGATGTGGAGGTCGTTCCCTTTATTAAAACTATCATAAGTTCTCCAGAGGACACTTTCCTGAAACAGGTAGAAAACTATTATTAAACTATACATTACTCTACATATTAGTTAAACAAACATATAAGAAGGGAAAAAATAGGTTCATCATCTCACTTAAGTTGTTGGGGGAATTACCGTATTTTTTGCTCTATAAGACTCACTTTTTCCCTCCTAAAAAGTAAGGGGAAATGTGTGTGCGTCTTATGGAGCGAATGCAGGCTGCACAGCTATCCCAGAAGCCAGAACAGCAAGAGGGATTGCTGCTTTCACTGCGCAGTGATCCCTCTTGCTGTTCTGGCTTCTGAGATTCAGAATATTTTTTTTCTTGTTTTCCTCCTCCAAAAACTAGGTGCGTCTTGTGGTCTGGTGCGTCTTATAGAGCGAAAAATACGGTACCTCCTAAAGTTTTGTTTTATTTTCCAGTTCTATTAATGAAAAGGATAGAATTCGTGGGTTGGTGGGTGTGTTTGTGGGTGTGTTGAGAGAGAAAACACATACATTGCAAAGCTTTGTGTGTTGCATAGGAATTCTAGGGCAGTGGGAGAGGATTCCGTATTTCTAAAACCAGGGATAAATTCCAATTTGCCCACATCAACCAAAACGACAATCCAGCCATGAAAATGCACATTGCTCATTAGTCATACAGAGCTCTCATGAGCTAATGTTTTGGCCTTTTGTGGATTTTTCAGATAAGGGGAGCTTTTCACGCTTGGACACATTTTTGAGCCAAAAAACAAACACAAAATCTCATTCGAGCAAGACAAATATCCCCTGGTTTGTATAATGCATTGCTAGCTGTCTGGGCCTGCCCTGGTGGGTGATATCACTGAAACAAGCTATTTGGTCTTGTCCCCATAAATGATGGTGTGCTATAGAGCTAGATAAATGCAAGGATGGAAAGAGGGGCATAACTGAAATGCCAAAGAGAAAAGTCCCATGACCTGAAAGAAAAGTGAATGTTTTAAAAGCACGTATGCAACCTTCACAGGTAGAATGTATGCAGTATAACCCAAAAGAGGGGTCTACAATAGTTAGCTTTGGGCTGGTTCCAAGCCCAAATAACCTTGGCATTCCATAGGATTGTGCATTAGTTTTAGCTGATTAATTGAGTACACTCCACAGGCATGCAAATCTGCTCTCACCTCTACTCAGGGGCATGCCTGTAGGCTTTATAGGGCTTGACTGTGTCTATATACCATCTCTTTGGCCTTTTTTTTTTTCGCACTTGCCAAGCGCACCCTTAGTTCCAGTATAGGATTCCCAGTCACTTCAGGGCTGAGTAGAATTTTTTTTTTTTGCCTGCCCACAAATTGGTTGAGCTGGACAGATTTCTTTGCCTGCTTTGCACAGAGGTCTAGGGGTGGGTGCAGTTTAATAATAATAATAATAATAATAATAATAATAATAATAATAATTTATTACTTATACCCTGCCCATCTGGCCGGGTCTCCCCAGCCACTCTGGGCGGCTTCTAACAGAATATTAAAAACATGATAAAACATCAAACATTAAAAACTTCCCTAAACAGGGCTGCCTTCAGATGTTTTCTGAAGATGTCAGGTAGTTGTTTGTTTCCTTGACATCTTATGGGAGGGCGTTCCACAGGGTGGGCACCACTACCGAGAAGGCCCTCTTAAGCAGTGAGGGAACTGCCAGAAGGCCCTCAGAGCTGGACCTTAATGTCCAGGCTGGACAGTGGGGGTGGAGATGCTCCTTCAGGCATACTGGGCTGAGGCCATTTATAAACGTCACTTTGGTTCCAAGATTGGTTTGGTCACATTGTTGGCAGGAAACTGTTGGGGAAGGTTAATGTTAGATAAGAGAACAGGTGAACACCTTTGACGGTGAAGGATTTTTCCAGAGGCCACCTGCTCTGGACTATCCCTCAGTCTGGATATGGAATGTGATTGTTGCTTACCTGCCCAGAGTTGTGGGGCCCTGAGAATAGGTAGGGCAGGAAGGTCTCCTACTCACCATAAATGCCATCCATGAGCACTGGCTATGTTACCTGGGGGTAGCAGGAGTTGCAGGTTCAGCCACATCTAGAGCACCATAAATTCCCCACTCCTGATTTAAAATCATGAGTGACTTGGCTTGTCTCCTTTTCCATTAGCAGATGCATCTAGTAAGCCTTCCACGAACAGAAGGGTGCAAATGGAACCAACTTTTTATTTTGCTTTTAAATTTTAGGGTCTTTGGGATTGCATAGAAGAGAAATTAATATGTGTTCTCTGCCTTGTAATCTGACAAGGACAGGGTATAATCCAACCAGAGGGAAGCATCATCAGTCTTAATGATATAGGTTTTGATTGTGTGCTTATTTCTCCCACTGAAATTAGCGTGAGTCTCAAAAGTGTTAACTTTGGCTGGATCTTGCCCCAAACAAACAGTACAAGCAACATGTTTATTTTCCTATCTCATTATTTGTAAGTCCTGAACAGAGCCTTGCCCTGTTTAAACAAACCATCAGAATGATTGGCTATTTATTTACTGATTTTGGGGTGGGTGGGAGGAAGGAAGAGCATGCTTGAGAGAGGCAGCATTGGGGTGGGGGTGGGGGGGGTCTCATTCTAATTTACCATTCCAGGTCTCTTGCTACAGAATGGTGTCATAAATTAAACGATGCACACTGATCCGTCATGGATGACCATCTATTTTCCAAGGCCCTAGAGATGTTATACAGAATAAGCTTAAACTGACAAATCAGCTAAGCCCCACACAGCTCACATACTTTGAAACTTCAAGAAGGGCTGGAGGGAGGGGGACACACACAACAGCCTACGCTTTTAGCAGATCTCGATTGAGACATTTACGTTATATGTGCTAGCCTAGGCTAAAGTAAGCTTGACTGCAGCAGAAAATTGCCGGAATTGTGGGTGAGCAGACCAGCAGCTATTCTGTGTTTCGAGGTGAAAGACTGGAATGTGCCTTTTGCCTGGTGGAAAGAATGTGCTTTGTGCTTGGTACAAAGATAAAGGACTTGCCACTATGTACTACCCCACCGAAAATGTTCTAAGAACACAGTGAAACTTTTGTTTTGGTTTACACTTGGCTAACACTGGGAGCGCTAAAGAAATACGAGGAGCGCAGGTGGTAAACATCAATCATTCAATACAATCAAGGGCTATGAAATATTGGAGGAGTCGTGCTTGAGATTTTGCATTTGTCATTGCTAGCAAGCTATGCGCGTCAAGAATACCATTGAGAGGGATTGCCACACTTGGTTAGCCATGGTGAGAACAAGATGCTGGCCGACATGGGCCATTGTCATGGTCCGGCAGGTTCTTCTTATGTTCCTCTGTTCCCATGGAAGACCCAAAGGGCTTTAACGGACATTGCAATCATCGCAAACTGATTCATTGATTAAACAAACCCGGCCACTCAAAAGTGTAAGATGTAGTAGCCATGTGCCTTCTCACAACTCTACCTTAAAAATCATGTCTTTCTCTCACAATCTCAGTCTCTCTCTCACATGTACTATACATTTTGGAAATTTGTTTCCCTGCTTGCTATGCATCGTAAGATATCATAACCGAATTTTATATGATGGCTCTTAAAATCAAGAGCGGGATTTTGCCAGTGTTTGTATACAATTACAGGCTGTTTGCAATCAAGATGGCACACTGAACCATTCAAAACTGGACAGATTGTAACCACTGATTTCAAAACTGCACCCATTTTCTCTCTCTCTTAGAACTCCCAAGACCCACTGAAGTCTGTGAACCTGACTAACTTAGGTTCATTAATTTCAATGGGGCTACTCTGAGTTGAACATAGTTGGCTACAACCCAATATGTTAAGACTTTAGACAGTGGTGGAGCTTCATGCTCCGGTACTGGGGGGCGGAGAGCAGGTGGGGTCGGGGTTGGCGCACGTCCCGGGGTGGGGCGCGCCACCCGCAGGGGCATGGCATACGTCCTGGGGGTGTGGCACACCGCTTGCGGGGGCGTGGTGCCCAGCGCGGGCGGGGAGGCAGCTGTGATGGCGCCCCACTGGGATTGCGCTGCTGGGGTGTGTGTGCTCCCCCCGCACTCCTCTTCCTCTGCCAGTGAGTTTAGAAACTCGCCAGAAAGATAAACACCCTGTAATAATTAGACTAGCTCTGGAATCCCATTCATTGCTGAGACACACCATGCCTGGCTTCTTTCCTGGAAACTTTGCTTCTGCCCAAAGGTTGTTGATTGCATGTAGTACAATGTGATGGTGAGATGGAAGGATCTTATCACTTAGGCGATTGTCCTTGCACGAACACCAAAATTCTACCAGTTAGAATAGGACAGATAGGGCATTCTTCCTACTTCAAAAACCGATATAATTCAACTCTAATAACTAACTGCCCACATCTCCACAAGACAAAAAAAGAAGGAGAAAGAAATGGTGAAAGAGACTATCTAGGAGTGGGGGGTGGGGTGGGATCACAATAGTGCATTTCAGAAGCCAAGAGTGGAATTTATTCTTCTCTTCATGGGGAGTACAGAGGAAGGGGGAAATGATGGCTCCCCGCCCCCCAGAGTAATCCAAAATGCAATGGAGTTCTCCCAAAGGGTAGATTGGACACACAGACAAAAGACCAAAGATAAGTATCAACCATTCAAAAGCAGCTATTTGAATGCTGGCATAACTTCGTGTAAAAAAGGGGGGGGAGGAAAAATGACCCACAGATATTTATTTGATTTGCAATAAAATAGGCTTATTTTAAATATAATAAAATAGAGTAGCGTGTGGCTCACTAGAAGGTAAAGATAACAACATATTTTCCCCCAACTAATTGTGGGGATTGACAGAGGGAACTATATCCTTGAATTACAGGTTGTTATATTCTTGCCTTGGCATTAAAAGGAGGATTGTTAATATATATATGTATGTACAGAGCTATCTTTATGAACCTCTTTCTTCTCTTCTTTGTTGTATGGGCTAAAACAAAACCAGTTTGCTCCGTTTTCAGCATCACATAGTTCGGGATCCATGTGCTATTTCACCATCACCAGGTGGTATAAGCCACAGTAAGCATGTCAATACATCATAAAAAGTGTTGATATCTTGATGTGACTCAGTGCCGCTATGTAGCTACCTGTGATGCAAAGCCACCTCAGCTTCCAAATACTTGTGGCAGGTCTGCAGCTGCTGAGTTGGCTGGTAAACAACTTCCTATAACTCAGACCAGAAGCCAGGATTAGTATTAGAAAAGCTTGGTTACTTCTTGAGCCACTGAAGGAGTGACTTGCCGTATGCGTCTGCTGTCTAAAGCAGGGGGCAGGAATGGTTTGTTTTTTTCCAGCTCAAGGGCCGCATTGCCTTCTGGGAAACCTTTTGGGGGCCACATGCCAGTAGTGGGTGGGGCCAGAGGCAAGTGGGGGCAGAGTGACAAATGAGAATATTACCTTTGTACAATAGGGTACATTTTACACACACTCTCACACCTTCCTCTATCCTCCATCCAGGTTCGCTGGATGAATTTTCTTAGTTCAAGGGCACATTCCAGCCAAAGAAGGTGTGGCTGGGCTGTGTGTGGCCTGGGGAGAGTTGTAAGGGCCACATGGAAAGGTTTGGAGGGCCACATTTGGCCCCTGGTCTAAAGGAAAATGGTGTCAGAAATAATAAGCTTTTAAAAAACAGGATGTCTCAGTGGTTTTTCCTTTTAGAGCCCCAGTGGATAGAGTTCCTGAATACTGATCTCCTCCTTCTTTCACCCATTGAAAGTATTTTATTTTATTGAAAATTCCTCACAAGTAAGGGTGATCCCTTGCTTGTGAGGAATTTTCAAAAAACAAAACATCCTGCCATGGTGCTGCAAGGTGAGGAATGTCCAGAGTGAGGAATTAACTCCATCTTGTCAAAAGTATACCTACAAGTTAGCAAAAGGCACATCCACCATTCCCATATCTCTCAGCCACTCCAATGAGGCAGTTGCTGCAACAGAGACCTTATGTATCTCCCCCACCAGAGCTACATGCAAGCAGGTGAAGACTCCACCTGCGTATAACCTTCTGCTTCTCCCGCTTCACTCCTCTTCTGGTCCTGGGAGACAGTGGAGCAGGAAAGGTGGGAGCAGGAGGAGGAGGAGATGTGGAAGACCTTGTCGCTACACCAGCCTGATGTCCCCCTCATTCCTATTGCACCTGTTCTCTCTCCAACCTTCAGCTTCCCCTGCCTTTGACTCTCATTTCCTGGCTGTTACTGGCTCCCCTAGATTGCTGATCCCTTCTTTCAAGTCAGTCTCCAACCCCACTTCTCCTGGTGCCCACCTATGAGTATCCAGCCACCACTCCTCAGTGTTCAACCAATGTCCTACCTGATGATCAGGTAGACTGTAGCTGGAACATCCATTATGACCAGGATAAAGCAGACACATATTTTCAAGATAAATAAGAATTAATAAGCTCACTCACTAAGATAGAGCACATAAGAACATGTAAGCAGGATATAACTTGCCTTAGGAACCCCAGGAATCTAGGCTTTCTCTTTCATTGCAATGAGTTTTATCTCAATGAAAAGTGGCCAAATCAATTACTTTATATTAGTTACTAAGGGACAGATCGTTGTCTAATGAGGAGGAATGGTGATAACACGGAAGACCAGGCTGCCCTTCAAGGGGACTGAAAAACAGTACCATTGTGTGTGTGTTGGGGTGGGGGTGTAATTTGATATACTTGTGTGAATCCACTCTGGGTGACTGATGTCCTTCTGCTAATTAACCGGCAATACATTTACGCTTTCCAGCCAAAAAAGGCTTTATCACTTTGCTGCTTCCCAGACTCTTGAAAGCTGATCTTTCCTCAATGCAGATTCATAAATTCACTGGGGTCCACCTGGGCAAAACCGAGCCTCTGATGTTCATCATTTGCCGTAGGAGGGGCAAAAAGATTGATAGAAGGAGTAGTTCTAGCCCATAGCAAGCTACTTTGGAGGGGCAGGATCTAAGGCAGGGGTGGCTGTGGCCTTCCAAGTGGCCACAACCAGCAAATCCCATGGTGAGAGATAATGGGTGATGTAGTCCTGCGCTGTGGGTTAAACCACAGAGCCTAGGACTTGCGGATCAGAAGGTCGGTGGTTCGGATCCCCGTGATGGGGTAAGCTCCCGTTGCTCGGTCCCAGCTCCTGCCAACCTAGTAGTTCAAAAGCACATCAAAGTGCAAGTAGATAAATAGGTACCGCTCCGGCGGGAAGGTAAATGGCGTTTCTGTGCACTGCTCTGGTTCTCCAGAAGCAGCTTAGTCATGCTGGCCACATGACCCAGAAGTTGTATGCCAGCTCCCTCGGCCAATAAAGTGAGATGAGCGCTGCAACCCCAGAGTCAGCCACAACTGGACCTAATGGTCAGGGGTCCCTTTACCTTTAGTCCGGCAATATCTGGAGGGCCCTTCACCTGATCTGGGGAATAAGCTTTCCAACTGTGGCTTTCCAACCTGACAAATTGGCCATAATTGTTGCATTTCAAAAAGAGATTGTGACTCCTGCCAATATATGCAGTCCTGTAAAATAATAAACACTTGGTGCCAGTTCTGCAAGCAAATGTAGATTTATCCCCACTAAATTTGCCCATCTATTTTGCACCTCACACATGTTCTAACATTTTGAATCTCAGCCATGTCGAACAAGCATATGGCCAGAGAATCTGCTTCTTTCAAACCTACTCACTCAACACAGAACTGAAAATACCATGCCAGTCTCCTAAATACCACTCACTTAAAAGAGTCTCAACAAAATGCAAATCCCCGTATATATCAGATAAAAGTTGTTACCATTTGACAATTCTAGATTTTCCCCTTCACCTTGCTCATCCAAAAATGGGGTTTGTTTTGTGTGCTAGACAAAAACATTGTCCTTAGGCATACGGATGAAAGCTGTTGCCTCCAGGGGTTAAATAATATCGCTTCCTCAGTCAAAAATTGATTGGGAGGCTGGAGGCATTAAACCTGATTTGTTAACCCAAACCTGCCTGGTCTAATTGAATTCTTGTCACTTTCAAAGACGGTTTGTCCAACACACTTAAGTGTTTAATTTATAGCCACATGAAGATTGACTGGGCATCTCTTTTGTTCCCTAATCACTGTTTGTTTTAACCTTCACGAAGCATTAATGTAATTACTCCTAAGGACAGAAAAATGTCTGTGCTGGCCTTTAGTTCATCTTCAGTTACTGGGTAATAGACTTGCCTCCAACTCCAACAAAGCGATTCTGATTGCATATTGCATGGTATTTTTAATCATTTGAATGCTTGCTTTGTTTCTCTCGGTAACCATCAGGGCCCTGTTTGCTGTGTTTAACCCCTTCTCAAGCTCCGTCTCTTTTCAGGCATTATTGAAGCTGACCGGATAGTTTTTGTAGTTACAGTTAAGTCAGCATTCATGCATTCAGAACTTTGTTGACTCAGTTGCGGTAATACAGATTTTCCCACACTGTCTCCTCGACACTTGCAAGTCCAGTTTGTACCAACTTCCATTGTATTAAGCAAACAGCCATAGTGCACGAAAATTCCACTCATTGTTCGCCCTAAAGCTACAGGATTTTCTCCAGTTCACAGACAGCAAAACCCATTGTTATCCCCAAACTCTCTTAAGGTGGAATCTGAAAAGAAATCATATGACCCTGAACTGGATTAGTTTTCAGGAAGTCTATGGGTTTTGGCGTTTTGTGGAAACATCCCCAGGCGGATGGGGGGGGGGGGAATCAAGTCTATATTTCAGAACTAGGGTCCATTTTAAAACACATTTGTGTGGCATATCTGCAGCCAACACTTCACAAAAGGAAACTGGACATAACCTATGTGGACAAAATTTGATTTCGGAATTGCCAAAGAAATGGATGGAACCAGTCTTTTGTAAATGCCTCAAAACCCAAATAGATTGATATACACATGCATTCTGATTCTTCAGCATCAAGAATACACCCTGAATCACCTGTCACTAAAGAAAATATTCACAGATGCAGCCTGAAATACATCCTTTCTCCATTAGGAAACACCATCTGTTATACAAACCATATGAGGTTTCTCAGTTAGAAAGCACTAATATTTTAAGAGTTAGCCCCTGCCTTAGAAGAAAATGATAAGTGACACAAGAATCACCAATCTAAAAATCATTATTACAAACAAATGAGTTTTGTTTGTCATAGAATGATAGAATTATAGAGCTGGGAGAGACTCTGAGGTACACCTAGTCCAGGGGTCACCAAACAAAGGCCCGCGGGCTGGATAAGGCCCGAGGGACTCGTTTATCTGGCCCGTGGAACCCCCGCCATCCACTCTTACCAGTACTGCACGGCTGCCCACTTCCGGGTCGGAGGAGCACCGGAAATATCTTGTGCGCATGCATAAGCGTTATTTGCGCATGTGCAAGCATTATTTCCGGTGCACACCCGGGTCGGAGGAGGCCCGTACACATGTGCACAAGCTATTTCCGGTGCACCTCTGACCCGGAAGTGTGCCAGAAATAGCATGTGCGCACGCATATGGGCACGTGCTCCCCCCGCCCTCCGGCCCGCCGCGCGATCGGCACTGGAGACACCAGCCCGAGGCATGGTAAGTTTGCTGACCCCTGACCTAGTCCAACCTCCTGCAATGCAAGAATCTTGCCTAAATTATGTGTTACAGATGACCATCCAAACTGGATGTGAATCATCCCCACTGCAATGTTCAGCTGGACCCTGGATGGCCCTTGGCTGGTTTATGACATGGCTGGGGATGTTCACCTTGGGCCACCAGTTGCTCTGTACAACTTGGTGCATAACCAGAACTGTATTTGGACTGGGAAAAGTTTCAGATCCCTGTCCAGATATAAAACACATTTAGTGGCCTTTGGCAAGCCATTCTCTCTCTCTCTCTCTCTCTCTCTCTCTCTCTCTCTCTCTCTCTCTCTCTCTCTCTCTCTCTTTCTCCTCTCTCTTTCTCTCTGCAAGTCCTACATCATAGGATTGTTGTGTGGCTAAAATAAGATAAGCCCCATGTGATAGAAGTTCTTCCATGTGGGGGTCTGACAGGCACTTTTCCCTTGTAGGCATTTGCTGGAAGGCACCCAGAGTGGCTGCGGTAACCTAGTCAGATGGACACAACAACAACAACATTAACAAGGTATTTGGCTTAATGGGTTTCTGTTTCCTTCCCATTTTTATCCTGCTCCCTTTACAGTTCTGTTCTACCATATGGTTGTAATTTGATAGTTATTATGAGCCCAAGTTTTGTAAGTCACAGTGAGCACACCTGGTAAAAAAATTAAGTGAGGCACAGTATTGTTGCGTTTTATAAACAAACGCCTTTACGCAAACAGGTTGCCAGTTGTTTCATTGAAACAACACGGCTGCTGTTCCATCTTGGATCAAGAGAGAAGGCAGTTTCTATGCAGAGCAGTGAGAGATGGGGGTCCCTCCTTTTCCCCCTGGCCTGCTGAAGACTTCTTAGTACCAGGGAGAATGTCATGCCACGAGGGATGTGAGGCACCCCATAGGAGTTACAGCACTTAGAACATTTGCAAACCTGGTGGTTGCCTACAAAAGGTTGCTAATCCCTGGAAGGCAATTCTTTTCTCATGCCCCCAAAATTAATAGTGGAAGGGAAACCAAGTGGTAGGGTCACCACAAACTTTCAGCAATATTATTTCATTCTTTCGTTTGTTGCCGTGTGGAACCCTTCCAGTAAAGCTGGAAAACAATTCAAAAGACTTTTTCCTCTTTCTCATTAAGGCTGGCATTTCCCTCTTCTTCTTCCCTGCTTTGGCTGCAAGGCTCAGTGGAGCACATCAGACCCTTTTAACCTTAGCGTTCATCACCATATGGAGTGGGACATCACTTCTGTTTTGAAAGCATAAGGTCACTCTGGAATAATTTGCTATTTGAGTGCACTATAAACCTGTAAACCCATCTAAGGATGGATCTGTATGTGCCTCTTAACATGCCAAAGTGGACTGTTTTTGCCACTGGTTTTTGAGGTCCCACAGGTAAATTGGGCCCTCTCTAATATGTGAAGGTTGGGAGGAAAAAATCCCTCCCTCCCTCAAGCCAGCAGCAATGTTGCCTGCAACTCCTTCATCTCCTCACCACCCAGACTGTGCAATGAGGAAGAGTGGCTGCAACTACCCCTGCCACTAACCACATTGACCTCCTTGATGTCATCCAACAGTGGCTTCACAAGTTGATCTTCTAGCTAGTAGGTGCAAGTGGGTAAAGGAGCTATTGGATGGACAATGGGTGTGCAAAGACAACAGCAAGAGGAGGTTGGGTGTGGGTGTGCAAGGACTGTGGCGCATTTGCTCTGTCATTACCCACCCACCAACACAGGGCCCAACTCCCAAGCAGGGCCCACAGATAATGTCTACTCTGGGGTCTGCAAAAAAAAAAAAAGTGTTTTCCCTGATGGACTATGGGGCTCAGTATAGGGACACGGGTGGTGCTGTGGTCTAAACCACTGAGCCTCTTGGGCTTGCCAATCAGAAGGTTGGTGGTTCGAATCCGCACAACGGGGTGAGCTCCCGTTGCTCTGTCCCAGCCCCTGCCTACCTAGCAGTTCAAAAGCACACCAGTGCAAGTAGATAAATAGGTACCGCTGCAGCAGGAAGGTAAACGGCATTTCTGTGTGCTTTGATTTCCGTCACGGAGTTCCGTTGCACCAGAAGCAGTTGAGTCATGCTGGCCACATGACCCGGAACGCTGTCTGTGGACAAACGCCGGCTCCCTCAGCCTGAAAGCGAGATGAGTGCCGCAACCCCATAGTCGCCTTTGACTGGACCTAACCATCCAGGGGTCCTTTACCTTTTACCTTTTATGGGGCTCAGTCTAGCTGTCATTTAAATTTCCCACAGTGTACCAGAATGACACTATAGCTCATGGAGGAAAGGACCCATCAAACAGAATTTACCCCCCCCCCCCAAATAATCTGAAGCCAGCAATGGCAAGCAAGAGAAACAAAATGCAGCGCAAGTGATTTTGAGGCTCTTCACTTAAACCAATTGAAATCCTTTTCCATAGTATATAGTATTTCCATTAAGAATATGTAGCATAGCTAGCAGTGGCATATCCATTAAAATTTGGATCCGGCAATAATTTTAAAGTCGCCTATGCAATAGTTCTTACATTGATCTGTATGTAAATATTTATCAGTTGCTTTATTACAATCGGTGTGCTTGTGCGATGTGCAATCACAAAACATCTGACGCTACACACCAGGGTGGGGTGGGGAATTATTTAAAACATTTAAACAAAAAAGCAATAACTCAAAAACCCAGATGGACAGCAGCAGCAATCTAGCAAAGATCGCTTGATTGCTGGAAATAGCTTCCATTTCAAAGCATGGGGCTTGAGGTGATATGAACGTTCTAGCTATAGTGTCACATCTGGGCTAACACATCTGCACATGCAAATCGTCACCTTTTGCTGAAGCCGCCAAGCGATGAACATGCTTGTGTGAATCTGCTCTGTGACACCTGTAGCAGAAAGGGAACATGGGGATCTGAAAAAGTTCCTGCAGTTTTGTTGAAAACAACTGAGGCAAAAAATAAAAATACAGTTCACATTCATTTGCCATGTATCTATAGCCTGGTTTTCTTCTGTGATAGAACTCAAGGTGGCAGAGATTGGGGTGGAGAAGATAATTCCCATGCAGTCCCCCATCACCAACAAAGCTTGCCGCATCATCTGGCTCCAGACCATGCCCTGGGACCAAAGCACATAAGCTCTCATTCTCTCTCCCACTTGCATATTTTCCTTCTGATGGCCCAAACAGCCAGCATGGTATTAAAAGAACAATTTGGCATATTGCCGAGAGAGCTCTGTGGAGTTCAAATGGCCTTTGCCCTTCCTTTTGCCACAAACATTGGTCCAGAAAAAGTTACCAGCTTAATTGGAACAAGGGACTTTTGAAAGACCCTGAAGTTATGAGTAACTAAATTATTCACCACATCTGCTTCAGTTGGCTTAATATCCTGTTGGAAGCATTATTTATTTTCCTAAATCACAGTCCTAGGAGCTTCAAAATGCCCATTCAAGTAGCACTGGTGTTTTCAATGGCCCATGAAAGCAAGAGAAACAAGTTATGAACATTAATACTGCAGTAATCATTCTTTCAGCGCGGACAGATAAGTAAGGCTGAAGGTACAATCCTGAATTTTTTTCCGCAAGGAAATAAATATGACGTACTCCCATTGTTTCGTAGACTCTTATTTAAACTGTAGAAGTAAGCCCAATGTTTGGCACTGGCATTTAGGCAAAACGTTAGACCATTGTGTGGTGGAAAAAAGGAAACTCATACCCAGCATTCAGGACTACAAATATGGCAATATATATATAGAATGCCTGGATCACACATACACTCAGAACTACCAACAGCTGCTCTTAACAATTCTCGATTTGGGGCAGTGTGGGTGATTCCCGCACCCAAAGCACTGAGCCAAGGAGGCACAAAATCTTCTTCATCATAATCATCATCATTGCATGGGTAAACTGTACCCCCCCCCCAAATATTGTCAAAGTAAGAAATATTAGGAGGGTGCCAAATTTTGTGCTCGCTCAGGACGCCCTATTACCAAAGTCCACCTCTGCCAAAGTCCACAACCCACTCTTTCCTCAGCCTTTGCATACCTATATGCAATATGGGGATAATAGTGTATTTCACAAGATTGGTGTAACAATTACTGAGATAGTGATCCAATCTAATTACTGAGATAGTGATCCAATCTGGATGTCACACAAGAGCACCATAGCTGCAAGGAGAGGTTCAGAACCTGTTGCTTCCAATTCTGTTCGATCACGGTTTGTGTTGCCTGAACCCAGCAAACCACAGTTTGTTTGTTTGAAAGAAGACAATATCAAACCATAGGTTATGAAGCTGCCTTATTTAAACAGTCCATAGCTAATATTTATGGTTTGGACAGCAGTGCTAAACTTTGATTAACTGAAACTTGGAAGCGAAAGTTATCAATCTTGCAGGCATACTAAGGAAGGAGATCGGAGAGTGCAAGAGTGCAAGGCTTGTGACAACTTGTTATTACCATGTTAAACTAGAGTTTAGTGTAACCTCCCAGCCTGCTCCCTTAGAGGTTTGGGGGTTTTGTAGTTGTTGTTCCAGTTACTGTTTAATGGTTTGGCCTTCAAACCTTGGGGTTTTGCCAAGTTGGCTGATACTTCTCTTGTGTGTGTCATGCCATTTTGGTTACATGAGCCACATCACTTGCAGCCTGGCCATTAAAAATGGGGGAAATGATGTGCCATCCACATGGGGCAAAAATCTTGCTGCATGTTCAAAATTAGCACAGCAGAAAGAAAACTATCCTAGAAAGCTGTTCTTCCTGGTGTCCTACATTGATATGTTCTGGGAGGTTTCTAGCAGTAAGATATGCAGCCCATGAGAAGAAGAAGAAGAAGAAGAAGAGTTTGGATTTGATATCCTGCTTTCTCACTACCCGAAGGAGTCTCAAAGCAGCTAACATTCTCCTTTCCCTTCCTCCCCCACAACAAACAGACTGTGAGGTGAGTGGGGCTGAGAGACTTCAGAGAAGTGTGACTAGCCCAAGGTCACCCAGCAGCTGCATGTGGAGGAGCAGAGACGCGAACCCGGTTCACCAGATTACGAGTCTACAGCTCTTAACCACTATACCATGCTGGCTCTCATGAGGACTATATCGCATGTGCTTCCTGAATCTTTCAATGGGCTGCCACTTTTGCTACTATGTACTATGTACCCTGGCTACATTATCTCAACAGCATGGGAAGGAACACGGGGCAACATTTATTTGAAATGCACTCTGCACACTTCTGGTTTATGAATGCATGGGCTGAGGGACTGTTGCTAAACAACTGCCAGGAAATTGCTCTCCATATCTTGCTGGAAGAAAATGGCTGCCAGATCGTCATGTGACAGGGTCGTGAATAATATGTATCCAGAACCCCAAAATTATCTTTCACAACCTTTGTAGGGGAGGATGCGATATCCACCGCTCATTTAGTTTTGTCTGCAGGTTGAGCTTCCCTCACCCTGCCGTTCCCCACATCAGCAGTTTATCTTGATGTGGTTATATATTTAGACAGATTGTTTAATTTAGAAGAGGAAACAATGTCCATTGGGTGAAGCCTGAGCAGACACCTCTGAGCTGAAACAAAACTGATTGGGGATTACGCTTTGTACTATTTTGTCTGATGAAAAGAGGAGATAATAGGAGACATCAGGATAAATGTAATGAAGAGAAACAAAACAGAGCTTCAGAGGGGTTAATCCAAGCCCACTAGTGAATACAACGAGGTTAATCTGGCCAAAAGAAGCTTTGCTTAAAAAGCCTAGGACAAAACTTGTTACTTTATGATCCAGTTGAACCTAATGAAAGACTCTGTTTGGAAAGGAGATTTGGGATTTGGGACCCAGTGGGGCAGAAGACACCTCCGTGACTTTTCTCTTGTTTTACATATATCGGGCGAGCCTTGTTTTAGCCCAGTAAGTGATTTGCAAATATCTTCATTGTCTCTTGCTGTCTTTAAAAGATCACAGCCAATGTTACTATATTATATTGTATTGAGAAGTAAATGCAGCTTTGAGTTACATGGGGAAGTTTTTATCTAGAAAATTTTATACTCGAAAGTGCAAGCAAGTTTTTGGTTTAAGCCTAGTAGAGTCCATAACTTTCCATAAAATGATTAACATTCACTGGGATGGCATCTCAACAGTTTCACTTTCTTACTCCTGAAGACTATCCCATTAAACAAATACATTAGATGACATAGTGTTTCAGGTGCAGCAGTGACTAAACTATGCAATTAGATACTGCAAATGTTTGATATAAACCACACTTTCCCTGAAATGGTGTAACAATTTGAACTTTGGCCACAGTACAAAGGAAACTATGAACTAAATGGTAGGTTTTATGGGAGTTCACCATATCTTTATCAACTGGGTCTGGGAGGGGGGGGGAGGAAATGCTTCGACAATATTTCATAAGCCAGGCTGTGCATGTATATTGTGGGAGTTTGCATTTTCTTTCCAAATTCAGCATTCCACAGAGAGCAATAAAGTAAACAGAACAGAACATTGTAAAAAACGGTTATAAGAACACGAGGTCATGAAAACTAATATTCCAGTCAGATCAATGACGTAGTGACTCCGTATTTAGAAAATGGCTAAGACTATCAATGCTGCATCATTTATTTATTTATTTTGCAAACAAAACAAAACAAAGGTGAAAGGTGGGGTTCGGAGAGGCATTTTTTGGAAGCTGCCCAAAGATGCTTTGCTAGTGAGAGACTAAAAAATAAAATAAAAATTTAAATCTTAAAAAAAAAGCCAAACCTCATTGCCCCTACCTACATGGTTTTTTCAGAGTGATTTAGTCTGTTTACAGCCCTGTTATCCTTCATAATGTGAATTCTTAAACATATGGAAACCTCAATGGAAGCAAAAGGAACCCCCACTTCAGACTGTTGCCTATCATAACTTAGAAAGTGATTATTATGTTTTTTAAAGGTGATGAATATGGGGACAGAGGAGCCCGGCTAGCATGCCCATCCTTTGTGTGTTTACTGGATGGCTTCTGCATTAACATAAGGGGAAGGCTAGATAGTGTTATTGTGAAGCTATGGACCAAATTATATCCAATGATTCTTACCCATCATTCTGTGCAAATATTTGACCTGAATCCATGCAGGTCAGCTTACCTGTTGGAGCTGTGTCAAGAGTCTCCTGGCAGCAATGTTGCTGCTGTTTACCAGTAGGTTTGTGGCAAGGTGCATGGATGAGCCAGCTTTTCCCATTCCAATTTTAGTGGGAAATCTGCATACGATGGACTCATACTTTGCTCACACTGTTCTATTATTGGCTTGACTTTTTTTTTCGTTTTCGCAATATGTTTCCGCCCCCCTGTTAAGAATACGCACCAGTGTTTCTGCTTCTTTCCTCAGCAGTCTTTTTATGGCTTGCTTTTTGTTGCCTAAGCAATCGTATGGAGAAAAGCGGACCCTTAGGACGTCTACATGACCTAATGTCCTTACATATGTCTTGAGCACATCTGTTTGTAAGCAAGAGTCATCTATGTGGATCAAAAGTACTTCAAAGAAGTGTGCTTAGCCTAAGGAGCTATACGCCCACAATGGATGGGGCCAAGTACTTTATTCCAGACCAAATATTCACAAATAATGAGGTCATTCAGAGGCTCAGCAGCAGAGTGACCACACACCTAACCTGTGATACCATTTAGGTAGACAGGGGAGAAGGTAGCACCATTTTTTCTGGCCAACTCACTGATCGTACAACTGTTCTATTTAGGCCTATAGACAAGGTGCATACGCCAAATGTACAAAT
Organism: Podarcis filfolensis; assembly: GCF_964270895.1. Taxonomy (NCBI): domain Eukaryota; kingdom Metazoa; phylum Chordata; class Lepidosauria; order Squamata; family Lacertidae; genus Podarcis; species Podarcis filfolensis. The sequence goes on along the minus strand of NC_139607.1, from coordinate 25,109,077 downwards.
TCATTTGCCTTTTTTATTATTTGTTTGGCCTGTGCTGATAACATCACGATGATTATAATGCACTGTGTGTGCATGTATGTTAGTGTAGTAACCACAGTTTTTTGTATGCTTGTTTTGAACTTGAGCAGGCTTTTGAACCTTTCTGCAAAACCCACCCAACTATGGAAGTGTCTCCCATTTCCCACTAAAATCTAAAATGCATACCATCCAACATTTCTCCAAGTAAAATAGGGATATCCTAAGGAGAAGCAGGATATTCCAGGATCAAATCAGAAACCGGGATGGTTTATGTAAATCTGGGACTGTCCCTGGAAAACAGGGACATTTGGAGGGACTGTGGAATGGCATCCGTATGCCCATGCAAAATCAGAGCTCATGGCATAGCTTCTTCACAGTTCTTCATGGCAAAGACCCCTGGAGGGGGGACTTCAATGATGCCTGCACTTAAATCATCAGCTGACGCTCTTCCCTTGTCAAAAGCAAAATGGGTAAAAACTGCAAGAGTCATAGCCCCCATCTAGTAAATGCCCTCCCTGGGGAGATTTGCTTGGTACAAACATTCCTTTTGAAAAACTTTTATTCTCTTGGGCTTTCAAGTTTGGGGCATTTTAAATCTTGTCAGTGGCTCTTTCTTCTGTTCTAGTGTAGCATTAATTTGTAGCATGCTTGTCCTGGTATTGTACAGGTCTAAGCCACCCTGGAACCAAGCATGGTATTTTGTTGTTTAGTCATTTAGTCGTGTCTGACTTCGTGACCCCATGGACCAGAGCACGCCAGGCACTCCTGTCTTCCACTGCCTCTTGCAGCTTGATCAAACTCATGCTGGTAGCTCCGAGAACACTGTCCAACCATCTTGTCCTCTGTCGTCCGCTTCTCCTTGTGCCCTCCATCTTTCCCAGCATCAGGGTCTTTTCCAGGGAGTCTTCTCTTCTCATGAGGTGGCCAAAGTATTGGAGCCTCAGCTTCACGATCTGTCCTTCCAGTGAGCACTCAGAGCTGATTTCCTTAAGAATGGATAGGTTTGATCTTCTTGCAGTCCATGGGACTCTCAAGAGTCTTCTCCAGCACCATTATTCAAAAGCATCAATTCTTCGGTGATCAGCCTTCTTTATGGTCCAGCTCTCACTTCCATGCATCACTACTGGGAAAACCATAGCTTTAACTATACGGGCCTTTGTTGGCAAGGTGATGTCTCTGCCTCTTAAGATGCTGTCTAGGTTTGTCATTGCTTTTTTCCCAAGAAGCATGGTATAGAAATATTTAAACAAGATAAAGCAAGCAAACAAAGACAGAAAGATACTGCATCAGTGCCAAAGAAAACCAGCACCCTGTGATGTGCTAATGATCACCCCTTAATTTTCTGAAGTTGTGTAATTGGAACAGGAATTCAATCCTGCTTCTGAAAACCTACTTTCACAACTGCAGATGAGTGAAAGATGATCGTTGGATATGCATGCAAGCTGGTCTAGTCAAACACCTTTTGACTTCCAAGCAACTTCTATACATTCAGTGGGGATCATTTCCCCTTTAGCTAATATAACTGAAAGTAGTTTTCTGAAAGGTTCTGGTGGGCTAAGAATTTTCCAAGGAACCACCTCCACCCCTGCCTGCCAAACAGCTCATCACACCAGCATATAGGGCTGCATCCTGCTTTCTATGCATCGAGAAAATGGCCTGCGTGCCCGGAGAAAACTGCAGCAAAGTGCTGGGTGCTGCAGCAGCAATGCAATCTCCTTACGCACCATTTAGCACGTGAGGGTTCTCTCTCTCTTCCCCCCCCCCCCACCGCTGCCCCCCATTTTAAAACAACGGATGAATGAGCAAACAAAAAGCCGAGATGGGCAGATAAAAGTCAAAAGGCGGGGAAAGGACTGCAATGTTAAGATGAGTTAAAAGCTCTCCCTGACCCTCTCCACTAACACCATCTCCCTCCCGCTGCTTCCCCTGTGAACTTTTTGTGTTGCGTTCAGCTTGCTAAAGGGAAGGACGGAGGGGGCCAGGCAGAGAACACATCCCGCTTCATTGGGTAACGCGAGTGTGAAAGAGAGTGCGATGGCTTAGAAGTAATAAAAGTGACATTTTGAAGGCAAAGTTAGTCAGGCTCTCCGAGAGGGAGGGTGGCTGAGGAAAAGGGGTCCCCAGCTGCTCTTCCTTCTCCTTTGCATGTACACTTCTCTTTGCCTCCCTTCTGGTCAGAAGGCCTACCTGGAGAAAGCAGAAGAAGTTTCTGTGCTTGGCAGAGCAAGTGAGAAAAGCAGACCCTCCAAGTATCCCTATTTTCCCAGATTTACAGAACCCATTCCGGTTTCTGATTTGATCCTGGAATGTCCTGCATTCCCTTAGGACATCCCTATTTTCATCAGAGAAATGTTGGAGGGTATGGAGTTAGGCGACCCCCCCCCCAAGCCAAGTAGGAGATAAATTAACTCTACAACCTTTAGAAGACTTCTGAACGCAGCCCCTGTATAGGGAAGTGTAATGCTTTATTATGTTTTTATTTATGTTGGCAGCTGCCCAGAGTGGCTGGGGCAGCCCAGTCAGGTGGGCAGGGTATAAATAATAAAATTATGTGTGATTAAGAAGATGACAATGATGGAATAGGATGTCCGAATTTTCATCAGAAAAATGTTGGAGGGCATGGAAAAGTCTCATTAAGGCAAAGGACTAGCTCTGGTCAAAACTCCCTAGACCACTGGTCTTCTAAAAGTGGGTCGCAGCAGCAACACTACCGCCATACAAGTACCGTATTTTTTGCTCTATAAGACTCACTTTTTCCCTCCTAAAAAGTAAGGGGAAATGTGTGTGCGTCTTATGGAGCGAATGCAGGCTGCGCAGCTATCCCAGAAGCCAGAACAGCAAGAGGGATTACTGCTTTCACTGCGCAGCAATCCCTCTTGCTGTTCTGGCTTCTGAGATTCAGAATATTTTTTTTCTTGTTTTCCTCCTCCAAAAACTAGGTGCGTCTTGTGGTCTGGTGCGTCTTATAGAGCGAAAAATACGGTATATAGTATAGATATGTTTTAAACTGTTTCTGTTTTATCTGTAAACCACCTTGAGTCCCTGTCAGGATATAGGCAGGGTATAAATAAATATTTCATTACAGTAATAATAATGTGGTGTAAAATTAAAAGTGGATTCCCCCAATGCATATTTGGGCTTTAGCCTTTATCCTGAAAAGGTTGAGGAGTATTGTCCTAGAGCAGGGTTTCCATCTGTTTTGGACTACAACTCCCATCATCCCTAGCTAGCAGGACCAGTGATCAGGGATGATGGGAACTGTAGTCCAAAAAACCAGCTGGAGACCCAAGTTTAGGAAACCCTGGACTAGAGGAAGAAATTGGTAGATACAACATGGGCATAAAGGGCAATTCCTTCTCAATTTACAAAGTCTGTTGTTTTAAAAGCCTTTTATTTTATAAAAAATTGTTCTGCTTCCAAGCCACTAACCGTTTCTGAGCCACTAATCCACAGATGATTTCCCCCTCGCACCAGTACAGTGCTACCTCGGGTTACAAACACTTTGGGTTATAGACTCCGCTAACCCGGAAGTAGTACCTTGGGTTGAGAACTTCACCTCAGGATGAGAACAGAAATCATGCGGCATGGCAGCAGCGTGAGCCCCATTAGCTAAAGTGGTACCTCAGGTTAAGAACGGTTTCAGGACCTCTGGAACGAAATAAGTTTGTAACCAGAGGTACCACTGTACTTCCTTGTCAAGGATCTTTCCCCCATCTCTGCTGTTGCAACACACTGTAATACCATGAATATCACGAGGCAATAGAGAAATACTGTATCTGGAATTTAGCTTAGGACATCAGCTCAGCTGAAGCACACTTCTATTTCATTCTCATCATTCTTTTTCTCTTCCAAGTCTTCAATTACTAATCCCTCTAAAAGAGAGGGAAGGTGAGGGAACTGAGTTGTGCCAAATGTATTGATTTCCCAAACGTATCCATCCTTCACCCCAAGGTGTCAGGGTGGAAATTAAAACCAAAACTTACGCAATAATATTAGACTTAGCCAGACTCAGAGTCGTACAGCTGCTGGGTTCAATGGGGCCTCGCTGGACCCACTGCAGCTCCTGCCACCCTGACCTCCACCGCCCTAGTTGGAGCATCACTCTCACACTCTCCACGTGGTAAGTCCATGATAGCAGTTTCAGGGAGCCTTGCCATTTTCCCACATCTCTTCCAAAGAACGGCAGTCAACATTATCAGATTCATTGAAGGCTCCCAAACCTGTTCCTTTCCTTTCCCCCAGCTTCCCTCCCCCACTTTTTTTTAATCATTGAGACACGATCTGATGAACATGAAACACTTTGTAAAGTGTATGTGATATCAATGAGGTAAATTTAATTTTGTGCCTGTGTTCTCCCATTGACATAAATGGGACTAAAAATGCTATTTGTTTATTTAAAATAAAAATAAAAAGTGCTTCATTGTTACTGAGTGAAGGTCTGCATTTTTGAATCTTCCACCTCAATTTTAGATCTATCCTTGACATGCTGTGGATGTGTGGTTTGTAGTAAAGGGACACTGTGGGAGGTTAAAGGAAATGACATTGTATTGATGTGGACGGGAAATAAAAGGAAAAAATAAACTGCAACTGGGTAGACTATATAAGGGGGAACACGCAAGGACTCTGATGTAGAAGTGAACCCCTCTCTTGTTCAGACGGACATCGAATGTCATCTGGACTAACTTGATAATCCAAAGCCCTCCGAACCTTCAAGAAAGAAAGGAGCAAAATTAGGATGTGGGCATTCTACAACAGGATTCAATCATGCAAGAAGCTTTCAAATTGAAGTTTTTTTGGGGTTTTTTTTAATGCAATCAACAGCTAGCAACCAGTGAACCCGAGGATCTCTCCTTTCTCCCTTTCATGTCCTCCACAGTGTTTCTGCAAACAAAATAATAAGGGCTCTCAGGTCCTCCAAACAAAGTGAAATGCAATCCCTTCATGGAGAGTGCATCAATAAATGAGTGAAGCGCCTTGCTCTCTTTGGAAGGGCAATAGTAGATCTACTTGGGGATCTTAATAATAACCCTTATTAAGAGCAAGCCCGGTGGAGGGATTTGCTTTTCCTGCAACACCTGAAGCAACAAATGTCTAGAGAGAAAAGGAAAAACAGTTTTCCTTAGGTTGGTCTTTGAAATTTGTTTTCTCTTTTCTGCAGGGGGTTGCCAGTCAAATTCCTTCAGAAGGAAAGGGGGTAATGGTTATGAGGGGAAAGCTGGAGGGAAATGGAGGGTGTGTGTTGTGTGTGTGAAGTATGTTTTATGCAGAAATTAGCATGGCATTAAAAGCTGCCTCAGGGATATTTATTAGTTCCAAGGTGCATCTTTTTATTGTGGGAATGACATCAGTCCTTTCAATGCATTTCCAACACCTTTGATTCAAATCAAAGCAGCGTTTGCACAGATTCTGGGACAGTGAGCTGACGGGCTGCCATATGAATGTGGCCCTCAAAACAATTGTGTGAGACCCTCCGATTGTTAATGTGGCCATTCAGATCTTTTACCAAAGTGTGGTTTTTAAAAAAGTGCCCCCTTTCATTCATCAGAAGACATGCTATATGCTCACTAGCATGAGTGAAGAAGAATCATGACTAATCAATATATCCTCTCCTACCTTCCTAAACATCCCTACACTCTCATGCAAAGATAGTACGATGGTGTGAACAAACCCAAAGATTTGGGCACTTGTGAGCCTGCCTGCATCTTATTTATTACATTTTTAAAATCCCATACAGAGCTTAGCATGGAATCAATGGGGATCGTCACAACAATAGTGGGGAGGAGGTTAGTCTAGAAGAAGTGAACAGCCAAGGTCACCCAATAAATTCCATACTGGAGTTGGGATTAGGAACATAAGAGTGTCCCTTATAACAACTAGTCTGATCATTTGTTTCTCTAGCTCCAGTACTGTCTACACTGACTGGCAAAAACTCTTCAGTGTCGGCTTTGCCAGTGCACTCGCATGGCACCAGTAAGTGGCGTCCATTTTGCTTCCCTGGAGGCCAGGTGTGTGGCAGTGCCCCACTTTACGGGCCTCTCCTATGCTCTACCACTGGCAAGTTAAGCCAGAATGGAATCAAGCTCTTCTGTTCTGTGTGTCTGGTGATTTTCATTATGCCATACTGGCTCCCAATGTTAAGAAACCTTTCTAAGCATCCTAGCACTTCTGCCCTCTGTATGATAACGACACTATGATTTTGGAGACCAGAGTTCAAATCCTCACTCATCCATGAAGTTGAGAGCTATGAAGGCGAAAGCCAGGAAGCATTGCCGCTTGGTTTCTCCATATGGGACAGGGTAGCCGAGCCACAATACCATGCGCTGGGATGTGCAGAAGCAATGGGGCAGGCAGAGCGCTGCTTCTTGCACTTTTGATACCTGAGAGGGGCACTTTGCCCCACTTCATGGGCAGGTAGACCCTGCCTAGTTCAATAGATCAAATTGCCAACGTGTCAATCACGTGATCGCAGGCTCATTTTGTGGCCCTGAAACCATGAGCAGGAGTACAAAGATAAAAGGAGTCGTGAGCTCTCATGTTGACTTTTTTTAGCTTGCATCCAAAACATTTAGCCATATGTAACCAACAAGCAAGCCTGAGGCAGAACGATCAGCTCTTGCGATGGAAGTTTCAAAAGCTGATTGCTGGCAATAAAAGTGCTTTCTAGTTGGACAGCAAGAATAAAAGCTGGCCTTCATTCACGCAAGGCCCATCTATATACTGCCGTTCTTTTAAACATAATTGCAGCATCTGCTTCTCTCAAAGCTCTTTGAAACCAACATGAGATTCGGGGTGAATTGCAAGTCATGCAGAGTGCCAGATGAAATGGACTTGAGGACAACTGCACTGCAACAGACTAAAAAGTTCAGAAAGTGAAGGCAGAAACAGCTGCTGTTTTCGAGAGATTCTTCTAATGGTATATTATTAATTTTTATTATTTATTATTTTGTATGCTGGCCTTCTTAGAATCATAAAATTGTCATCTAGTCCAACCCCATGCAATGCAGGAATCTCAGTATCCATGACAGATGGCCATCCAACCTCTGAGAGTCCACAATCCCCCCGAGGGAGACTGTTTCATCTGAAGATGACAGGGCGATTCCCAACATAAAACTACAAAATGAGAACACAAAATACATAATGAAAAACCAAAAACAAACCAATAGCCCCCTTCCCACAAACACATTTGAAAGGCCATAGAATGTTAATCGGCCAGAGACCTGGTTATAGAGAAACATTTTTGCTTGGTGCATAAGGATGTGTAATGAAAGCACCAGGTGAACCTCCCTGGAGAGCCAGTGTGGTGTAGTGGTTAAGACCGATAGAGTCGTAATCTGGGGAACCGGGTTCGCTTCCCCGCTCCTCCACATGCAGCTGCTGGGTGACCTTGGGCCAGTAACACTTCTTTGATGTATCTCAGCCCCACTCACCTCACAGAGTGTTTGTTGTGGGGGAGGAAGGGAAAGGAGAATGTTAGCCACTTTGAGACTCCTTCGGGTAGTGATAAAGCGGGATATCAAATCCAAACTCTTCTACTTCTTCTTCTTCTTCTTCCACAAATGGGGAGCCACCTCAGAGAAAGCCTGTTCTCATGTTGCCACCCTATGAACCTCTTGTAGAGGAGGCACATGAAAAAGGGCCTCAGAGGATGATTGCAGGGTCTAGGTCAGTTCATATGGGGGAGGTGGTCCTTGAGGTATTTGCCTACAAGCCCCAAGCATTGCCTGTTGCTAGTGCTGAAGGATCCCACCTTCATCAAATTGTGGGAACCTCACTTTTTCAGAACAAATGGAATGACCTGACTATGAAGTGTCAATCAAAATAATTACAGGGACAGCTTTTTTTTTTAAGGGGGACATTAATTATATTGTATTTTCTGTGATCATTCTAATCTGTGTGGCTCGGTTTACAATATTCTATTACTATATTCAGGTCATTGAAATTCTCAGTCAGGCAAAGCATGTGATTATCGTCCCCTTGTTGTACATCATAGTAACAGTGGCAGCCGTCTCAGATCTTAGGTGTCGATTTACTGTATTCTCTGGCAAGTATGCACTTACTAGACAATATTAGGAGCTGTGAGAAGGCTTTCTTTTCTTCCTAAAGCCTGGTACTCACCAGTCGGAGCAGAACAAAATAGTCTGCTTCTATAGCACCGGCACACTCATTAAACTCCTGGAAAGGAAAGGGGTGGAAAAGGGGGAACGAGAATAATGTCTGCATATTCGGCTGTTCTCTCTTGTAGTCCTCAAAATGTGACATGAGAAAAACATGGAGAATAGAAGCACTATTACTCTGGAGATCCATCTGCGCTTATCTCTCTAAAAGGGTCTCTATGTGAAGTCTTTTGCCATGTGGCACAAAGGGAGGCCCGGGTTTTTAACCTAGCCTATTTCACATTTCACTGGTTCCATGAATGAACTGTGAAAATTGTTTCCTGTTTTTTCTTCTTCTAAACCACTGAGATGCTAGTTTGCAAAGTATGCGGGGGCAGGGGGAGAGTTAGAGATAGAAGGAGAGCCCTCCTCAGTTTCAAGAAATAACATTCCTTCTTGGGAGTTAATTTCAAAGTTAATTTGGTTGAGGGAAGAGTTCCATCCTTGGTACGTTTGAAGTAATCCATCTTCCTTAGAACCAGCATCATTACACAGCCACCGCCTGTTTACAACATCCAATTTATAGGAAGGGGGGGGTGGCGGGAAAATAGCAACAGGAAAATCAGCCCCTCAGCTCTTTCGGATAACTTAGAATTATAGAATTGTAGTGTTGGAAGGGACCTCAATGGCCATCTAGTCCAACCCCATGAAGTACACAAATATTTCTCCCATTGTGAAGCTCAAACCCACAACCCTGAGGTTAGTTCAGAAAAGCTTGTACTGTACTGGAGAAGAAGTCAGCAAATTGGGGAAAATTTCAACAAGGATACTTATTTTAGCTAGAAGCCCCATTTTCTTGAGATGAAACTTTTTTTTTTAAATGTAGGATAATGTTGAGAATCTGGTTTGTTTGAAAATCCCTGCATTAACATGAGCAGAGCCAAATATCCAAAACAGTCAAAATATCTAGATGTGCATGCAGTCAAGTCACAGCCAGAATGTTGAGGTCTGGAATGCTTATTATCGCAGGCAGTTAATGTATGGTTGGTTTTTTACCATAGGCCTATCCTGGAGGCCAATTTAAAATCTACATTTCAATCAGAAGGGATGCTCCTTCCATGCAAAGAAAAAGAAGAGGAGAAGCGTGTGGCGATCACACAGGGTCCCTGGACATTTTACCGTCTATTGATCCCTGTGCCACCACTTTATTTCTCGCTGCCACCACCCAGGCCCTACCTGGTACAATACTGAGTCCAGTCAGGGTTAAATTGGAACATAAACTTCTGTTTATTTATTGCAGTTTAACAAGCGTGTGGTTTCATAAACGGTATCGGTCCATTACAATGATGGGTTGCCTATCCAGACCTATAACTTCCACTACCTGCTCTCACTCACTAAACCACCTCTCAGATATTTACTTGTCTTCCTAGTTCCTAAATGTTCCCGACTCAGCTTATTTCGCTACACTAACTCAACCTACCCACAGACTCTATCCCAATTCACTCCCACTCCTCCCAACAAACTCTTCCCTTTGCCCCTCCCAGAGCTGGTTTTATAGTCCCTCTGACTCCACCCCCTGGGTTCTGATTGGGTAACCTGTTTAACTATTTCACCTCCAGCACTCTCATATGTTAACATCACAAAGGGCAATCACATGCACTTATGGAAATATTGGGGTGGGGTGAACATGTGTAAATTGACAAGGACGGGTGGCACCCTGGGTAAATCTGTAACTGTGAGATGTAGGCAAAAGGATCTCCCCCAGAGCTTCTTTATGAAACCTGCTGGAAGTCAAATGGCCCAGCGTACCTTCAAATGTCAAAGCTCACAGAATGAGAACTTTTGAATACTGCCTTTGAACACCAAGCTCTTGTGGTGATGACACTAGTTTCCAGGCTTCCTGTTAATTAATGTAAAGATAAAAATAACATTCCTCATATCTGGTGCTGCCAGTATCCTATCACGAATCTAATAGCATGACCCAGTCACTGGTAGTTAACTCAAAAGATTAGCATTTAAATCAGCCTGGTAAAAGCTTGATAGGCAAAAGGTAGAGAGGGCTTCCTAGACCTTCTTCTGTGGCAATGAGGTGAAAGCTTTTGAAGTACTCTGGATCATAGCTGTCAACTTTTCCCTTTTCTTGCGAGGAATCCTATTCGGAATAAGGGAATTCCCATTTTAAAAAGGGAAACGTTGACAGCTTTGCTCTGGATTCAGCTCCAAGGATACTCCAAGGATGACAAAGTAAACCATCTCTTGAAGTCTGCTACTCCATTCAGCTTATGTCGGTTGAGCAGCATTATAACCTCAGTCTAGCATGTCCCAAAAGGTTAGATCATCGTGAAATAATATTGCAGAATCTTGACTGGAAGCCTGGCATTCTTTTTTGGAAGGGAAATTATATTTAATAAGATAGCATCAGGAGTTGCAGTTGACAAGATGAAAAGGAGAGGCGAGGGCAGGGGGGTAGTAAAGCAGCTGTTGGGTGCTTCTGTGGGAAAGGAAAAACTAAATCAGCACATGGAAGAAATCAAGTGTGATTGAAAACAAGGACTGGGGTCACAGGTATGCAATAACACACCTGGAATTACACATCCCCATAGAACTATAGATTCACAGCTACTGAAAAGTGCTTTTTTTTAATGTAATGCTTTGCTCTGTCATCCTAATGTGCAGTTGATCAGATTTTCTTTAATTTTATTTTTTGCTTTGAAGAGAAGCTTTCAAACCTGGGCATACCGAGCTTATTACTATGATGTGGTGTGTCCCATTCTTTTCAGAGACATGACGGTGGAATGATTGAGGAAGAGCTTTAATCACATGAGCTTTTGTAGCCAAGTCACGACTGGTGTGTGCTGAATGTAGCCCATGCAGAGAAAAGATATTAGGACTCTACGACAAGAGGTAATAAAGAAGAGATATGATTGAAATGTACAAAACCATGAGTGAGTAAAAACCACAGTTTACCATTTGACTGAATGCTAGGGCAACTGGGAGACTTGATGGCGGCTAATGAAACTAACAGGCAGCAAGGTTTGGCTTTTTTAAAAAAAATAGACTGACATTGTGCAAATGCAATCTAAGGGGTTCTCTGCCACAAGGTGCCGTATAAGTATATAACTCCTAACTCCCCCAGTAGCATGTGGCTTGGCTTACTTGCCTGAGTCATCTATACCTATTGCTTAATATAATATATCTATTACCTGTGTATCACACATTGGTATTTGATATGTATCACCTATTAGTCTTATGACAGAGTAAGCTTGATGGCGTTTAAATTTCTTCCATTTCTGCAGTAAATTGCATTCCAATCAAGACTAGACACCTTTTCAGGACCACCAACAGCTCCTAGGGATTGTGGTTATTCCATCAGTCCTAGTGACTCCCCCCCCTAAGTCCCTTAAAGGTAATGGGACCCCTGACCATTAGGTCCAGTCGTGACTGACTCTGGGGTTGCGGCGCTCATCTCGCTTTATTGGCCGAGGGAGCCGGCATACAGCTTCTGGGTAATGTGGCATGACTAAGCCTCTTCTGGCGAACCAGAGCAGCGCACGGAAACGCTGTTTACCTTCCTGCTGGAGCGGTACCTATTTATCTACTAGCACTTTGACATGCTTTCGAACTGCTAGGTTGGCAGGAGTCCCTTAGTGGAGCATATTTAAAAAGCCTGCCTTGGAAGAATCATGCTGAGAAAAGGCTACTGGCTGTAGGGTCAGCTGAGTAAATTTTGTTACTATCCTCTTTCAATCTTACCATAACCTACTTTTTAAATGATATAATTTTGACTATAAAAGTATACAATAAAAAGTTTTTTAAAAAAAAATTTTTTAAAAGAAACTTCTTCCAATCCAGTGGGGAAACATACAAAATTTAAGATTATCAATGTATAACCAATTACCTGGGAAACAATAAGTGAAAATTATTCTAGTGGTTGATATATATAAACTCTTGCTTCTCAAATGAGCATCCTTCTTAAAATCTTTTGTAATATGTAAGACAATGACCTAAACACTCTCAAATGAATTAAGATTAAAGGTAAACTTGGAGATTTCCAAAATGACGATGCCGAACTTGTCTAATTTCCACCAGTAATTAACTTTGCATCTTCCCCCAAAATAATATCTTTGAAGCATCCAAGAAGTGCAGCCTTAGGAGCAAAGGGAATATCACAGCCAGTAATGTCTTTTGTTGCCAGTAACATTTCCTGCCAGTGGCCTGAAACGCAGTAGGATCAACGTTTCCTTCCTTTGGCAACCACTAGAGGGAAGCTATGAATGTTGTAGCTGCCCTTATGGTGCTTCAAGAGTGAGGGATGCTTATTCTGCAAAACTGATTTCCCCCCCTTAATCCTTCAACTACAAGTATAGGATGGATAGAAACAGAAGTACATACAGTGGGACCTCGGATTACAGACGCTTCAGGATAGAGACGCTTCAGGTAACAGACTCCGCTTAAACAGAAATAGTACCTCGGGTTAAGAACTTTGCTTCAGGATGAGAACAGAAATTGTGCGGTAGCAGCTCGCCGGCAGCGGGAGGCCCCATTAGCTAAAGTGGTACCTCAGGTTAAGAACAGTTTCAGGTTAAGAACAGACCTCCAGAACAAATTAAGTTCTTAACCCGAGGTACCACTGTAATGCTTGGAGTGTTTATAATACCCCAAACTACTGGGAAACTGGGAGAATATGGGCTGTAATAACATAAGGAGATCCAATGGCCCAGCATCCTTTTCTCACAGTGGCCAACCAGATTATGCCTATGGGGAACCCCCAAGCAGGACTTGGGCACAACATCATTCTCCCCTCCTATAGTTTCAGGCAACTGATATTCAGAAGCAGCACTGTCTCTGCCCAGAGCCACTGTGACATGTAGCCACTGCTTGTCTTAACCTTCATGAAATCATCTAATCCTTTCTTAAAAGGCATCCAGTTTAGTGGCCATTGCTGCCTCCCATGGGAATGGGTTATGTAATTATTTTGTGCTGTGGGCCATACATTTGCATCTTTCTTTTCCATCCAGGAGCTCAAGGTTGTATACATTAACACCCCCCCTTTAATATTTTCAACAGTGCTGTGAGGTAGGCTAGGCAAAGTTAGCATACGTTCAACAGTGCTGTGAGGTAGGCTAGGCAAAGTTAGCATATAAACAGCAGTTCTTGATGGTAGATTGTGGAGAGGGAGGGCAGGATGAGGACCCACCAATTCACACACTGTGATGGCCTGGGACTCGGGCTCGGACTCGGAACCAGAGGAGTCTCAGTCCGCACTGGATCCTTTGCCTGAGGCAGCATCTGAACCAAGTCTGGGGCCTGATTCTGAAGAGCCCCAGTCTGCACAGATTCCCCTGCAACAAGCACCAGCTGGGCCGAGTCAGGGGCCTGAGCCTGCTCTGGCTCCAGATGCAGGGAGTACCTCGTTGCCCTCTGCTGGGCAATCGCTTACAGCTGCTCCACTACCAGTTGGGTCAGGAGAGGCTGAGGCGGCCTCTGGGTCCAGTAACCCACCAACATCGAGCTGCAGAGATTAAGGTCTGAGAGAAGAAGAGACCTGAGTACTCGCAGGAGGAGTGCTTGCCTTCGGGCGAGACAGGGAGGTGAGTCACCAGGGGATCAGGACCGGCCGTTACCCCGACACAGATAAAAGACTGTCGGACCTCGACCCAGGTTTTGGGAGCAACATTGCTGTTTGCTAGAACCTGCCTGAGACCCTGTGCCTGAACTTGCCTGGTTTCTTGCCTCGTGTCCAGCCTTGGCCTTGTCAGACTGACTCCTCACGGAACCCTTGGATTCGGGACCGGACCTGGACTGCGTTGCTCGGTTTACCCCCGGGCCCAGTACACATACAATGTACTGGGCCCAATAAATCAACTCCAGGTTGGTGGTGATGCTCACTGCCAGACCAGGCTTTAGACTTCCTCTTCTGCTTGTCACAGGCCTGTGTTTAGAGCCCTGTCAAGGACCTTTATATAACCCTGTTCTATTAACCTGCTACAATATCAGAACCTATACAGATCTTGAATAAGTAACTGAGGTTTAGCAGGCAACGTAAGGATCTGCAGAGCTGAAGGGACACAAAGTTCACATGTTGATGTGAAATGATTGACAAAACGTTTGGCTGCAGACCTCTCTTTTCAGCTAACACATGGATGTAAATAAAACTGCCCTGATCCTTGACTGATCTAGCAGCCAAAAATATTCTATTGTACATTTGAGCATCTGTTTATTTGCTACACAGGACTTCTTTCCCCCATCCAATCCTTTGATTTCTTCCTCTCTCTATATACATATTGCTTACATGGCTTTTCATAATCCATCTATGAACAGGCCCTCAGTTTTGTCAGTCTTCAGGTAACAGCTTGGGGTAGGCTGGAACGGGTCCATAAAAATACAATGTGTAATCTTGAGGACTTCCTGCACAGGAAGGCATAAGTTCAGACCAAACGGCACCAAGCAAACAATGTGACCTGCGATGACTTAGTGAGAATAAACACACAGGTGAAGAGTTAACTTTCTGCTGGGGGTTTTCTCAGCAGTTCTGAAAGGATTAATACTTAGGTCTGTGGAATGTAAAATTGCAATTTGTTTCCACCAGTACTAAATAAACCTGTTCACTGGGTTGTTAAGGAGAGTGTTGGATTTCCCTCGCTACGTTTCAGAAACACCGCAATCATTTCCCATTGCTTTGTTGTTTTTTTTATCAGAGTATTGCTATCAGCTTTGCTAAAACAATGACCGTGTTTCCAGCTTCTCTAAGCTCCATAATCTCATTCTTTATGTTAAATGTAAGTGGTTTGCACACCTGGGTTTTATTTAGCCAGGTATTTAAAGTCTGCTGTACTTTTTTATTTTATATTCCTTCGCTTGGAATTATGGGCGTAGCCAGGATTTTTGTTTGGGGGCAGGGGCAGCCAAACTTGTTGACCTCATTTTAGGAAAACAAAGTTGCTGGGCTTTTTAAAGGAAATTAAAATTGTTGAGCTTTTCTTGGGAAGTCATGGGTAAAAATACCCTGTAAATAGGACTTTGCGGGGAGCAGGCTTCTGCGGGGGGGGGGGGGCAGAACCTCAGATAATTGAGCACTTTCAATGTTTTTCAATAATACTTATGGATCTGGGGGGCAGGCCCCTGCTCCCCCCAGGCTACGCCCATGCTTAGAATCATGAACTTGTGGGGAAAGCCATGCTGCCATTCCCTCACCCCACCCTACTTCCAGTCCCACTGTTCATTGCTCTCTGGATTTCCACCAGTACATGACTTGCAGCCTCTATGATCCCAACAGCAATGCCATACTGTGTTTCATTTAAGAAACAGCTACTCATCATCAGTCCAAAGATCTCTCTGCTTTGTATCCAGCCTCAGAGAATGACCAGATCCAGATATATAAATACATACATACATTTATATGCTGCCTTTCCACAGTTCAAACTATGCTCAAGGTGGCACAGGGGGAAAAATACATCACAGCAACATAACAAAAGTACTCATAAATAAAACATGAAAACATACACAACCAAACTGAACAATTTCCACATAAATCACAACATTAAAAATGCAGCAGCTACAGCAGCAGCCCAGCAGGGGAATCTGTTCATCAGCCTCAGATTTTGTAGCTGGAGTCAGTCTGGACCCCACCCTTCCAGGCCACATGGGAAAAGGCCTGCAAGGCAATGAGCAGACCTTCCAGGACTCACATATGCTAAGCAATGCTCTGCCTTCCCCAATATATGTCCCTCCAGATATTCTCGGGGTCTAACTCCTATTAGCACCAGCCAATATACGTAGCTAATGTCCAGGACTGACAGCAGTTGTATTCCAGCAACATCTGTACGGCAATAGGTATGGGGAAGCTGCTTTAAGTGCATAGAGTATTGGGTTGTATCTAAGTTCTACCCCGTGTAGTAGACCCATAGAAATGAATGGACTTACATTAGTCACGTCCATTAATTTCAATGAGTTTACTCTGAATATGCCTAACATTGGATCGGTGGCATAGCGTGGGGGCAGCCAGGGAAGCCATTGCCGTGGGCACAAAATTCTGTGTGGGGTGCAACCAGGTGCCCCCATGCAGGCGTTGGCTTCCATGGAGATCCCTACCCTACCCTAGCAAAGGCAGCAGAGCAGCTCAGGTCCACATTGAGTCGCTGTGGAGGGAGGGAGGTGGGTAATTTGCGGGACGCTCCGGAGTCACCAGCAACTTCCCTGCCCCGAGTGCCAGCAACCCATACTACACCACCGCATTGGATACAACTCGTTGATTCCACCTCTTACTGGGGTTGTATCCAAGGTAGTGCTAAGTCACTTACGGGCATACTTGTTCTGATGCTGAAATGTTTTGGGTCAGCAGAATGCTGTTGCACCAGAGAATGCATCAGCACATTGCTAGCAACTTTGTTGCACAATCTGTTACACGATGAGTTTCCCCTAGTGCAACTGTTGCAATGGATTCCTCTGTTAAAGGTAAAGATACCCCTGACTGTTAGGTCCAGTTGCAGACAACTCTGGGGTTGCGCGCTCATCTTGCTCTATAAGCCGAGGGACCCAGCGTTTGTCCGCAGACAGCTTCCAGGTCATGTGGCCAGCATGACTAAGCCACTTCTGGCGAACCAGAGCAGCACACGGAAACGCCGTTTACCTTCCCGCCGGAGCGGTACCTATTTATCTACTTGCACTTTGATGTGCTTTCAAACTGCTAGGTGGGCAGGAGCTGGGACCGAACAACGGGAGCTCACCCCGTCACAAGGATTTGAACCACCGACTTTCTGATCGGCAAGCCCTAGGCTCTGTGGTTTAGACCACAGCGCCACCCGCATCTCTTTAGGATTCCTCTGTTACACAACATTAAAAAATCACCTGTCTGCAGCTTCCCCCCCTCTGATCTGCAGGCACTTAGGGAAGGCTGCCTTCATGAGCGCTTGATGTCTCGTGACTACTGCTTCTTTAAAAAATCCACACTAAGTCACACACCAGGGAAACATGAGATCTTCCCTGAAAATGTGAACACTGAGCTGCTCCGAGGCAAATGATTCTCCATGGTCGAAGGCACACCTGACTCCTTTTTATTATTATTGTTTTCACCTGTGTGTTTTCAATCACTTTAAAGGTTTCAGACCACTCTATGGGGCTGTTTTACATGCTACCCTGAAGTGGGGATGAAACAAGAGAACTCAATACATTTTGAAGCCTGACACAAAAACCCCAAAGGGTAAAAATACAATACTAAACTAAATAATTTTATGATTTGCTGCCCTTTTAATGGTTTCCCAAAAGCTGATATGTGGGGCAAGGTGCCTCACCTTGCCTATTGGTGAGGCTTGTTCTGGTATAAAAGGTTTGTTCCCTTTCTAGAAGTGCAAACTTTGCTAGCCAGGATTCTGAACAGATATATTGTGCCCTCACTACCTCTCCTTTGCCTGACCTCTCCTAGTTCATTATCAGAGCTTTGCACAGCTCCCCATTTTATTTTATTTTTTGCAAAGTGTTTGGTTTTCCCCAAATCTAACCGTCTGAGCACTGAACATATTTTATGAGTGCTAGTTTGATACCCGCCCAGTATCAAACCTCAGTTGCTCTTAAACATTCATACACACATTTCAATAAACATTCTATACAATAAATATTCCATATACCGGTAACTTTATAGAATGTAAGGAATACAACATGGGTCTTGTGTCGTCAGGGATATTCCAGAAATTCCTTTAAAAAATGAAGTCTAACCTTTTCATTTGTGGGGCCAAATGGAAAAGGATACAGGCAATATCCTTGTCCAGTAAGTAGTCAAATTTGCTCCCACCTTCCAGTTTTTGTGTTTGGTTTGGTTTGCCATTGAGTGAAAAGGCATTGATATAACTGAGAAGCATGAAGTGCTTGTTTTTTCAATTTCTTTCTTTTTAAAAAACTTTTATTAGCATGCAATGCAAATGAGACTGCAATCTTATACACACTTATCTGGGAGTAAGTCTTATTGAACTTTTTTTCTGAGTAGCCATATATGGAATTGCATTGTAAGACATTTTAAATGCATTTCTATCCTGGCTATTTTGCAATTATTTCTTTACCAACACAATCACCCTGATATATTTCCATGGAAAGGGTAAAGGTAAAGGATCCCTAGAAGGTTAAGTCCGGTCAAATTTTACTATGGAGTGCGGCACTCATCTCTGCTTTCAGCCAAGGGAGCCGACGTTTGTCTGCAGACAGCTTTCTGGGTCATGACTAAACCGCTTCTAATGCAATGGAACACCATGACAGATGCCAGAGCACAGGGAAATGGCATTTACCTTCCCGCCGCAGTGGTACCTATTTATCTACTTGCACTGATATGCTTTTGAACTGGCAGATTGGCAGAAGATGGGACAGAGCAACGGGCGCTCACCCCATCACGTGGATTGGAACTGCCAACCTTACAAGCTCAAGAGCCTCAGTAGCTTAGACCACAGCACCACCCATGTCCCAGCTACAGGCCTGCTTGCAACTGAGGAGAAAGTTCAATAAACAATTCAGAAGTCTCACTTAGGAAAATGAGACATGCTGTACTTCTTAGAGACAGTAAACTCTCTCAGTCCCCACCCCCATTCTACCTAATTTGTTTAGAGAGAGATGTCTTCCCAATTGGACCTTAAGTTGCATTCACACAGTAGCATTGACATGGAAATTCTGCATCCCAGGCAGAAGATGGTGATGAGCAGCATTGCATGTTGCAGCAGCAGCAGCAATAGCATGGAAATGCCATACATAAGCAGCTCTTTCTTGCCTCCTGTGTGCAAAATGCAAATAGTATTATCAAGGTGGGGAAAAGTATGCAGAACAGCATTTGCTCACATTCATCATCTGTTAGCCTCGGCTTTCCTTTTCCTACCACCAACCTATCCCCCTGGCTCATCTTTCAAATTTTAGTCTGTGAGCTCCTTGGAGCAGAGACCTGCTTTCGTTCTTTTCTGATTATGGTGTTAAAAGAAAATAAAGACTGATAGCACTTTATAAATGATAAGCAAGAAGAATCAGAGGGCTGCATCCAGCAGTTCTGTTAAGTGCCAGTACTTTTGGCTGTGCAATGAAACCCCTCCCTTCTCCACATACCCCTGCCCCCCACCCTCCATCCACTCTTGAGGGTTGGGGAAAACCCACGGGGGAAAGGGCAGGGAGAGAAACTTCTGCTGCACTCTCAAAAGTGCTTTTGGAACTGTTTTGTTGGATCCCACCCAGAATGTGGACCTCGGGATGATAAGGAGGGGAGCTGATGACATCCATTCATAAGAGAACTTAATGGGCTGCAGCCCAGAATTTGCCTTCGGTGGACGGTAAAGGCTCTTTTGTTCATGAAAGCCTTGTGATCCAGCAAAAGGATCCCACTGGCAAGAGACACAACCTTTGCTGATTTCTGCCCTCCCTCTTAATTATTTTTTTTAAAGAAATATTTATTAAAGTTTTACAAAAACATAAATACAAAAACATATAATAAAAGAAAAAAGAAAAATAAAGATAAAAGCACAGAAAAAATAAGAAAAATTAAAAACAATTCCATTTTTCATAACTTAAAACTCATTTGCTTGTTTCTTTGACCTCCTCACACCTCCCCTTCTTGTATTCCCATTTGAATAATCAAATCAGCAAATCCTTACCCTCTTTCATTTATCTTAGCTCTATATCTTAACATTTTATAACTCTGTATTTTCATCCATTATCAATTCATTTTTGCATATTCTTATTAACTTTGTTGCTAATACCACTTATTTCCAATCCAGCATCATTTTAACATTCATTAATTTTACAGTGTTTCTGCAAATAATCTTTAAATTTCTTCCAATCTTCTTCCACCAACTCTTCTCCCAGGTCTCGGATTCTGCCAGTCATTTCCGCCAATTCCATAAAGTCCATCACTTTCATTTGCCACTCTTCCAGGGTGGGTAGATCTTGTGTCTTCCAATACTGCCCTCCCTCTTAAAGTCCCCAGTGCTACCTCCTTCAACAGCATGAGAGGTAGCACTGGGGGCTGCAAAATAAAAGGAGAATCAGCAAAAGTAGCCTCCCTCCACCAGTGGGAATGGTCTCTGAGTGAAACTGGTCCAGAAAACTTGGCTCAGTTGAATAAAGTGTGGTGCTGATAACGCCAAGGTTGCAGGTTCGATCCCCAGGTGGGATATCTGCCTATTCCTGCCCTGCAGGGAGTTGGGACTAGATCAGTGTTTCCCAAACTTGGGTCGCTAGCTGTTTTCGGACTACAACTCCCATAATCCCTAACTAGCAAGGTGAGTGGTCAAGGATGATGTGAATTGTAGTCCATAAACAGCTGGAGGCCCAATTTGGGAAACACTGGACTAGATCAGGGTCCCTTCCAACTCTAGAATTCTATTATTCTATGAAGTGAAATCTAGACCCACACAACACATATTTTATTAAACTGAAGCAACCATTTGTATGAATTTGGCCATCATTTCAGAAAGTGCTTTTATCTGCCGGGTATAAGATGGAGTTCTTGGAGATTAAAAGAAGTCACACACACCCCTTCAGAGTAGGTCACGTGGCGTTTGAACTCTTTTCCACACCCTGATAATAAATATCTTGACATTTCCTCCCCTTGCACATACTTCACTTTTGCTTTGACTCCTGGTCACCAGGTGCTCAGCACCTCCTCGTAAGAAATGATAAGCTCTCAGCATCCTGTCAAACAAGGCCCGGCTTAAGTAAACACAGTGGATTTGAATTATATCTGCGTCTT
Source organism: Podarcis filfolensis (assembly GCF_964270895.1). Classification (NCBI taxonomy): domain Eukaryota; kingdom Metazoa; phylum Chordata; class Lepidosauria; order Squamata; family Lacertidae; genus Podarcis; species Podarcis filfolensis. The sequence goes on along the minus strand of NC_139607.1, from coordinate 25,088,254 downwards.
TGAACACCAGGATGAGGTGCTTAGCTAAATGTGACTAAAAAGAAAGGGAAGATGCAGTCCGAAAGCCTCTCAATTAATATTTTGAAGGGCCTCATTCCAGAAAGAGACAGAAGTTCATATTAAAAGAATACCATCTTGTGGACAGCAGCTAACTAAACCTAAAATAGGATCTTCCTTCTCTCCTTTGAACTGGCTTCAAAGCAGAACAAGATAAGCAGCACTTCTTTAAAAGAGATATTTGTGACAAAAGGCCTGGTTTTTTAAGAAGGGGGAAGGGCAAGTTTTGCTCAGGCATAGCCCCTTTCCTTCAGAAGACAAGGGCGCCTTTTAATTTATCCCACCGTTAGGATAAACAAACTTTTCACTTTCTCGAGGATCTTTCTAAAAGGGAACTCAAGAGTCTGTGCCCTTCTGTGTGCACCACACCACCACCAATGAATCACAAATTCTTCAGGGATTTCTTTCTTTCCAAAAATTAGTTGGGAATTAGTGCCTTAATGGCCTTCAGATATGCTTTGTTTTCAAAGTGGAAGCAGCATAAGGGTGACTATTTAGCTGCCAATAGGGAAGTGGACATCGGCATTGATTTTATTATTCAATTAGCGCTGAAAATAAACAGCACATGTGCATTGCGGGGAGAGTGGTACAGGAAAATCAGGATTATCTAGCTACAGCAGGAAATGGATGCTAATTATTCAAACATAAACACTGGGGATATTAATAAAGGTTTACCAAAAAAACAAAACACTATTACACAAGGCCTTCTATAATGAGGTAGTTCTGGTTTGCGCCATGCCTTTTAACAGAATGCATTTTCTGCTCGCCAGAAGGCTGTCCTAACCTTACAGTAACCCTATGAACTAATAGTAAACTCAGCTGAGTGTGGAGAAGGGTTCAAAGCCCAAGGGGACAGTGTCTGCATGCAGAATGGAGGCACCATGTCCCAAATACACCCAGAACAAAGAGGATGAGTGACTGGATTTCTAGTTCTTTATTGGCAAAGCGCTCAGTTACATCAGCTCCTAACATGCAAGTGAATGCAACAACACTCCCAGCTAACTAGCTATCTAGGCACCTACGACTACGGACAGTTGGAGCAACAGTGTGGCCCTGCCTTTTTAAACTCTCTTGCCCAAAGTGGTGTGCTCTTCCTCAATGGCAGCTCTAGTTGCTTCCAGTGCTTCCAGTCCTTCCTTGAGAGTGGAGACAATGGGGCAGGGCAGTGGCGTAGCGTGGGTTGTCAGCACCCGGGGCAAGGCAAGTAATTTGCGCCCCCTAACCCGTGGATTTGCGCCCCCTAACCCTAACCCCCAGATGTTGCGCCCGGTGCGGCCCCCCCTGCACCCCCCACGCTACGCCACTGGGGCAGGGGACCCAGGGGTTTCCAAAGCCATGGCTGCCTCTGGAAGCACCTCAGTTTCTCCAGCATCCGAGACCTCCTGCATCTCTTCTCCTGTCTCTTTCTCCCCTGTGTGAAGGACAGCACTATTCTATGCAATTCTGTTGTGTTGCTGTTTTAAATACTGTTTTTTCCCCACCCCTCACTTATTCTATAGAAACTGCTTTCATTGCATAGGATTATTGTCTAGTACGGAATTGAGCTCTGCACCCACATATTACACCCACACCAAACAACAACAACAACAACTCTGCACAGATTGCAGCCACACTTTATTCATAAAATGAAGTTTCCTTCTTGCCCAGATTAAACTGGTGAAGTTTAAACCTTGCTCTGGGGCTGGCAGGATGCTCTGTAGCCTTAAAACAGTTCGCCCTTAACTTGTGTCTATTTTAGAGCGTCCAAAGTATTCTCTGTGATTATTTGGTGACGGCAGTTTCTGAGAAAGTACTTTCTAACAGATGAAAACACTATGCAGGCTTGGACAGAGTGCTTTCCTCCCATGCAAATACAGCCAGAAGTTTAAAGGCACTACAAAAAAGGGGGCTACGGGCTTAATAAGTCAATTTCCGATGCTACAAAGAGGCATGAAAACAGGAAGTGTGAGTCACTCACGTTTCCGTGCCCTCTACACAGGTTCACAAACATGTGGAACTGCTCTGATACTTCAAACCCAGACACATTATTCATATTCTAGATGGTGGGAGAATAGATCTCAGTCTTTGTGCAACATGGAAAGGGTGCCAACTAAATGCAGGGTAATACAAAGGGCACAGGAGTACCAGAACTTCTCCTTGCCTAGAAAGCTTCCAGCCTAACTATGTTCCACATGCCAGCTTTAAAGAAGACTGTCCCATATTTGAAGGGCTCTCAGAGGAAAGTCCTCTTTTTGGAGGAGTCCTCTGTTTGAAAGGTTATCCACTCCAAGCTGATCTAAAGGGATAAAGCCAAAAGAAGGGAGAGCAGGGGTCTGGAAGTTGCCCATCAACAGCTGGATGGACAGCAAACTGAGCCAACATACAGGTCTTAGAATCATAGGATTGTAGAGTTGGAAGGGACCCTGAGGATCATCTAGTCCAACCCCCTGCAGTAAAAAAAGGCAAAGGTACAGTACCCCTGGACGGTTAAGTCCAGTCAAATTTGACTATGGGGTGTGGCACTCATCTCCACTTTCAGGCCTAGGGAGCCAGCGTTTGCCCACAGACAGCTTTCCGGGTCATGTGGCCAGCAGGACAAAACCACTTCTCTCTTTTTTTAAAAAAAAAGATATTTATTGAAGTTTTCAAAAAATAGAGAAGAAACAAAAGAGAAATTAAAAAAAAACACACACATAGAATTTACATTCCTTACTTTCAATAACATATTTCCCTGACTTCCCCACACCTCCCCTTCTTGTATTCCAGTTCAAATTTTTAGTTCAGCAAGTTCTTATCCCCAAATTTTACCTTATTATATTTAATTCATTTTAGTTAACCAATTTTAACATAAACCTCAGTCTTTATACATCAGTACTTATTCTTAAAATCTTTTTCTAAGGTCGACCCCAATTCCCTTCCACGAATTCCCCATTTTTATATAAGTAGCAAAACAGAATAAAAAGAAACAAAGTATAATTGTACACCCTTTGGATTCCCAAAGCCCCACTCCCCGCCTTTCCCGGTTTCGAACCCCAACAAATGTCCATCAGTCTATCTGCTGTCAGCCTGCTGACCTCATGTCCGAGGCTCTTAATTCTCTCTCAATTCCTCTCTGCCGGTTTTTTTGATAGTCCTTTGTATTGGACACCAAATCTCGGAGAAGCTCTGTCCCAATAAGGTCCATGTTTCTTCCAGCCAGACCTCCATATTTAAAAGTGTAGCCCAAATCTTGTTTCTTACTTCTTTTAAGTCCAAATGTCCCAAAAACTCCAGCTTCCACTTTAGTCAGGTTTGTAATCCATAGGTCTTCAGATCTCCACATGAGGAGATCTCTCCATTCTTCATTCTTCAATTCAAACCAGATTTTCATCATCCCGTTCTTATTTTCCTTTATATCCATCTTAACAGGCCTCTGGCTCTCCTTAGTCATCTGCGGCATTGTAGCTCCTCCTTCCTTTCCCTCCAAATCATCATATATCTCATATATCTCTTTCCCCACTTTCTCAAATTTCTCAGATTTCTTTTCTTGTTCAGCTGCAGAGATTTTTAGTTCAGCTACAAAAACTTTTTGTTCAAATGCAAAGACTTGAGTCAAGTCCCTTCCAGATTCAGTAAGTTTATTTACTGTTTCATTCAATGTTGTGACATTTGACGCCAAAACATTACTTTGTTCTTGTAACTTTCCCAAGAGAAAGAAAACCCTCTCCAGTTCAGTCAGTATTTTTCCACTTGCAGCCATTCTTGTAATGTCCCAGAACCCCCTCTAGAGGAGTTCTGGTTACTTAGTATTCCTTCCAGTTCCAACCCAAAAGCCAAATTAGCTTTTTCTTCTTTGTTTTCAACAATTTATTACCAGATTGTAACAAATATAACCAGCAAAGACAACAAAAACAAAGTTCTCTTTTTTTCCCCCCAGCTTTGACAGCTAGTTTGACAGCTGTCAAAATCTTCTATGTCTCTTCAACAGGCTCTCTCACGGATCGCTCCCGGGTCCTGGGGGGGGTGACAGTTCCGCTCTCAAAGTTAACTCTTATCCTCCAGCAAAATCGCTTATACTGCCAAAACGTGAAATTAATTACTTTTATCCACTAAAGAAGAAGGTGTTCTCTCAACCTTAGTTATCTAGTCCTTGCTTTAAGATGTTTACAAGGCGGGGAGACGGACTTCCTCTTTGCGCCTTCCCCGATCGTGCCTAATCCAAGAGAAAAATTTTCCCTCTTATAAGTCCAATTTCCGTATTACTCACGGGTTGTTACTTTTAGTCCAAATGTTCAAAGGAAGAAGTCAGCGCTCTCCGACCATGGCATGCGGCTTCACTCCGTAGGGGAAGCAGTCGACTCTCAGCACCGCGCCGCTCCCCGTCCCCCGTTCCGAAGCCTTTAAAAAGGCTCCTTCGCGGGTTGGGGGGCGCAAATGGTGCCTGCTGAGTCACCAGGTCCACAGGCTTCAGCGCCTGTGGTTTCTGAGGGTCCCCGCGTCGCCGCCGCGGCAGGACCCGTCCCCTACTGAGCCGATTCCCTCCGGAACTCGGAGGGAATCCGCCATTAGGCGATGGCGCTAACCCGGAAGTCCAGGACAAAACCACTTCTCAAGCAACTGGACACCGTGATGGAAGCCAGAGCATATGAAAATGCCGTTTACCTTCCTGCCACAGCGGAACCTATGTATCTACTTGCACTGGTGTGCTTTTGAACTGCTAGGTTGGCAGCAGCTGGGACTGAGCAACGGGAGCTCACCCCGTTGCGAGGATTTGAACCGCCAACCTTCCGATTGGCAAGCCCAAGAGGCTCAGTGGTTTAGACCGCAGTGACACTTGTGTCCCTACTTAAACCCCCTGCAATGCAGAAATATGCAGCAGTCCCATACAGGGATTGAACCTGCAACCTTGGCATTATCAGCACCACACTCTAACCAACTGAGCTATCAGCTAGTCACAATATTCCCCACTATGGTATGGCTACTTCACTCAAGTAATTATTCTACATTTACATCAGTAAACATGAATCGCATATGCAAGCTTTATTGAAATCTGTGGTGTTGCTTGCCCTCTTATTATTATATTTTATAATTAGGCTTATTTAGGCTGCCCTATCTGTAGGGCTGAGGTCCTCACCACTTAGGATCCAATATACAGCAAGTTTTAAATAATTAAAGGATTGATCTGGTCTATGGAATTAAATCTTGCGAGACTTGCTTGCAAATAGATGCATCTCAGGACCACATGGTCAGGTGTGTTAAACTGCCTAATTCCTCCAAATTTCACCACTGTTTGTTGTGTAAGGGATATTTAGATTTGTGAGTCTAGCAAGCGGGAGACTGGAAAAGTGACAGCTGGCTGTGATAGACTTGACAGCCCTGGGAAATTAGCATTACCTGAACCAAATTAGTCAAATGAAATAGGAGGTTGAAATTGCATAAATGTTTTTCCCTCCCCAAAGCCTGCAACCCCATCTCTTCTTTCGGTATGTAGTGGGGGGTCAATTGAGTGTGAGTGATGATTTTGCATGTTAAAGAGCCCCATTATTCTCTTGCTGATTTTTCTTTTTTGTCTCTGGATACTGCTCTCTTGTTTTTGATCTGTGCTCTATTGTGGAGGAAAAGAGTGTAGGACTTGCAGGCAAGGGCTGCAACCCAGATGTTCCAAGCCACCCACAGATCCTGGTCAATGGGCCATAAATCAACGAGGAAGAGAAAGATTTGCAAAAGAATCAAGAGGCAACCACCAGGGGAGGCTTGGATAAATGGGAGACTGCTAGGGGCATGGTACCAGTAGATGGACAGGCTAAGAATTGCTATTTTTTCCTAGGGTAAGGCTGTGTTCCCTAATGGTCCTGAATTTAAACGACACACATCAAGAAGGATTGCTTTGTATGCTTAGACTCCTCATCAAATTGTCATATAACAACATCGTGCAATAAACGTCACTGAGCGACTGAATGCTAAATGCTGGCTGTACCCAACAATTGTATAAATACTTAGTGGGACTTTTCCAGTAAAAGGGGGGGGGTTGTTTGGCGGCAGCGGTGGTGGAGGAAATATACCTCTTTTTATAATGCTGTTAAAACTGTTGGTTGGGAATTGGGGCAAATGGTAGTGATGGCAGAGCAAACTTCATTTTCTATTGTCTTCTGAAAGACTGGCTGGCTGGCTGGCCAACTGGGAAGGGACGAAGAGAGGAAGAGGTAAGGTAAAATTCCCTGCAAACAGGGTTCTAACTGTTCTGCTTAGACACCCCAGGTATAGCACCAGCATTTGTGGCATTGGGTTGCATAACCAGCCCCCCTGCAATAATGCAATGATTGATCATTGCCATGCATCACAATCAGCAGCACTGGTGATATGCCAGCAGTCTTGTGCACAGGAGACCAGAGTTTGGTCTGCCTATTATTCTCTGTTTACATTATCAAATATTTACAGATGCAGGTGTGATGAGCAATAGTTCAGCTATGTTTTTAAACTCTGAGATGTCCCATGACCCAGTGCACTGTGGGACTCAGGTCTGGCTTCAATAAAAATAATAATTTTGGTTTAGAAGTAATAAGCACTTTGCCTTTTTCCCACTGAAAACTACATATATGCAACAGAGTAATGTCTGTAACATTCCATTCCGTTTGCAACACATTTGCACATACGGGTTTTAGGAACTATTCTAGATAAAAAGCTTTTAGCTCATTTGTAAGGTTTAGAGTGTGTACAGATAAGTTCTAACAATATATGCATGTTGGACTGCCTTGTGATGTTCTTAACTGGAAAATGAAATCTTGGGTGACCTTGTTCCATTTAATCGCCCTGATGAGATACCCCTTGATTTTAAATCACATGTCACTTAGAGTTATTTATAGGGCAATGGTGGAAGTGAAGCCACTCACTGAGAGTTAGCAGATATTAGATTTTACATCATACATTTTCACTAATGGGTTTAAGTTAACAAGTATAGAAATCCTCCAGTGATTCGAGCTATTTGAAAATTATCCATTCATAACTTTTACCAAACATATGTCTGAAACTTGCATTAAAACTCTGTATTTTCTCTCCTAATGGAAGTCTATTTGGTGACAATATCATTCTGAAAACATCAGACTTCTGATGCATCACTAAGTACTGATGGCTCCAAGTTTAATTGCCTGTGTCAGAATCTCTCCCCCCCCCCCCAAAAAAAATCAGGCACTAAAATCCATCAATATGCTACAACACTTCAACTACTAACGTTAGAGTCTCTTAAAAACTCATTGCCATCTGCCCTGTCATAGTAATAAATGAAGCACTGAGATTTCCATGGGACAGTCTTTCAAATTAGTGAAAGTTTGGGGAGAGAGTTATGCGCTTCAGAGCCAGATGGAGATCTCACAGCAGGAATGGAAGTCAACAAAGTGGGTAGCAAGGGGATTCCATAAATTCACAGGATCCCTGGGCAGAGCTAAATGGATCAAGTGACAAGGAGACTAAACATTAAACACCATTGCTTTATATGACATTGTCTTTGTGTAATGTAAATGCAGGGCCGGTGCGTTTCTTTATTAGAGGGGAAAGGCTTATTGTTGATGGTTTCTGCAGGAATCTTGTCTGTAATGTGTGCAATCTCTGGTTTTCTTTGTTTCTTTTTCTCAGCAATATGTCAGAATTTACCCTTAGACGAAACAAGAACATTCTAGTGAATGTTCCACAGGCACAGTGTATAATTCTGCTGCTGAAGTTAAGCAGACCTGACCTTATAACTTGCCTGGATAGAAGTGGCTGGGATGGAACTGCGTTTGATTGAATATCTGTAGCTTTTCCAGCAGCAGCAAAGTTAAGCTCAGAGATGCTCACATCAATAACAAAGGAAGTGTGCTGCTCTGAGGATTTTTTTTTGGGGGGGGGAGAGCAGGTTAATAGGAATAATTGATTAATCAATGAATGGCTGGATGCGGAGTCTGTAGTAAAGCTGCTCCCTTTGCTTGTGTTCGTGTTTGCAATTAACTAAAATGTCATTTTGAAACCCTCTCGCTACGGTTTCTTGCAGCAATGGACAATTTGCAATGTATATAGCATGGCATTTGTGAGCTGTAATGTGTCCAAGGTGCAATGAGGACATCATCATGTGGCCAATTACCCCTCAGCATATCCAGGTACGGCTGGGAGAAACCCCTCTTTGAAATCCTGCAGAGCCACAGCCAGACACTGCAGACAGTTCTGGACTAGAACTGGACAGTTCTGGACTAGACAGGGAAGAGAAGGGCAGGCTTTCCCAGCTGCCAGCAGTGGGCGAGGGAAGTATTGTTTTTGCTGCTTTTTCGTATAATAAATCGGGTCCTCCCTTAAAGAGGGCATGTGTTGCAGTGCGACCTGACAACCAAACCCTGTGTTGTGGGTGGGTGCAATTGGATAGCCACAACACCCTATTGGTAGGTCCCTCGATGCTGGGTTTAATCAGGCCAATGGGACACTAGCCAAACGGATCGAGGGACCTATATATGCCCATGCACGTGACCCTGAGCTTCCTATTTGGGCCAGTGCATTGGAACACCCGCCCACCTCTCCCTACTTTTAGGGTTTGTGCACTTGACCTTGCTATGCCGTCGTGTGTCATCTGTCGTTGGGACAGGGGCACAGCAGGAATTTCCCCACTTGGCTGATTGGCTGTTACCATTTGGGTTTCACCTGCCGCGTAGCAAATTGTCACATTTTTGTATCTTATTGTTAGTGGTCAGGAGTCCCTTTACCTTTACCTTTAAGTCCAGTTGTGGACGACTCTGGGGTTGCGGTGCTCATCTCATTTTACTGGCCGAGGGAGCCGGCGTACAGCGTCCGGGTCATGTGAACCAGAGCAGCACACGGAAATGCCGTTTACCTTCCCGCCGGAGCGGTACCTATTTATCTACTTGCACTTTGACGTGCTTTCGAACTGCTAGGTTGGCAGGAGTAGGGACCGAGCAACAGGAGCTCACCCCGTCGCGGGGATTCGAACCGCGACCTTCTGATTGGCAAGCCCAAGGCTCTGTGGTTTAACCCACAGCGCCACCTGCGCCCCATATCTTATTGTTAGGAAGCATTTATTAACGTGAAACATCTGTTTTACCTACTAATATTACTATGACTTTTTGTGGCTGCTGATTTATTTTTGGACCTGCAAAAGAGGACATAAATTTGCGGATGATACAAAACACATGCAAATTTTATGCGAGTGGGTTGGAAGGCTCAATCCATATCCAGCGCCCTGGGTTCAGAAAATCCTTTTGCTCCCCTTGAACCATGTGTGGAAATTACTCTTGTTTATCATCTTAGTATTACGGCAACAATTCCTACATAAGATATCAGGATATGTTGGTGGTTCAATACTTGGCTTCGCTGCTCCCAGCTCCATCACTTGTGATCCATTGATTGCAATTAAAGTGAACTTCATATAAAGCCTTGCTGCTAATGGGAGCTTTTGTATTTCCCCTCCCCAACCCCTGCCTTTAGCCTTGCTTCACATAAGACCCATTATCCTACATCTAAACAACATTTAACACACAGAGGGGGATATTAAAGCAGATAGATGAAATCTGCCAACTTAGTAAATTTTCCTTTTGCATCCCTGCTATAAGGATAAAAACAGATACATTGATCCTTATCAAATTGAATGTAACACACTGGTCTGAAGCAGTTTTGCTTGGGAATAAGTCCTATTTTGTTCAACGGAAATTAATACAAAGTCAGTGGAGTTAGGGTTACACACATACCCATGCATACGCATGTACGTACATATCATAATTCCTCCTTAAGCCTATTCCCATAGTCAAGTTTAACAATCCAGGGGTCCTTTAGCTTTTAAAAAAAATAAATTAAAAAAATCCTAGTCTGATGGTTGTTGGTCCTCCATCAACCCCTCAACCAATCAACTGCCCTGTTCAGCAGTGTCTTTCCCTGCCTCTCTTCACAGTCCAGAAACAGGTTTTTGTTGCTTCTATCTATTTGTGTCTCAGACCAACTCCAGTAGTCTCTTTCTTAGCTTTATCTTGCTTTTTGCCAGACTTCCCTCTACTTTGGATTTTGCATCTGTTCTTACTTCATCTACAGATGGAGACATTTCCACCACCCCCCATCCAACAGAATTGCAGGTAGTACTATTAAAGAGGCATTCTTGCCTTTAGTGAATACTCTCAGCCCACTGCCATCTCCTCTTAGCAGGTTTTGCAGACTCTTGTACAGTGGTTCCTTGGGTTACAGACGCTTCAGGTCACATACGCTTCAGGTTACAGACTCTGCTAACCCAGAAATAGTACCTTGGGTTAAGAACTTTGCTTCAGGATGAGAACAGAAATCGTGCTCTGGCTGCGCGGCCCCATTAGCTAAAGTGGTACCTCAGGTTAAGAACAGTTTCAGGTTAAGAATGGACCTCCAGAATGATTTAAGTTCTTAACCCGAGGTACCACTGTAATGCTTTTTTAAAAAAAAAATCTGAAGTAGAGAACAGCGGTGTAAAAACACTATTGACACGTCAGAGTACAGGCAACTCCCAATTTAAGCGGGGGATTGCATTCCAAGGCACCGCGAATTCAAGTGAAATCACGTATATTTGAAACACCATTGGGAAAAACCCTGCAAACACCCCATTCTGCCCCTGCCTTTTGTGATGTTTTCAGGTCACCACAATACTACTTTAAACAGTCATGGCTTCCCCCAAAGCATTCTGGGAACCTCAGAATGTAAAGTACACTGAGAGCTGCTGGGAGACCCTTATTTTCCTCTTAGAGCTACAATTCTCAGAGTTCCCTGTGAAGAGCAGTTGTAAAACCACTCTTGAGAATTGTAGGTCTATGAGGGACAGAAGGGCTTCCCAACAGCTCTTGGCATCCTTAACAAACTACAGCTCCCAGGATTCTTTGGGGGAAGCCATCACAGTTGAAAGTGGTATTATAGTGCTTTAATTGCTTGGTGTGAATGTGGACAATGATGTGTGCTTCTGCTGATGCACCAGAAAATGCAATGATGATGCACCAGAAAATGCCTAGGACTTAATTTATGTCAGGACTCTCCAAGGCTCTTATTTTCATTGTCTTGGCTCAACTATGGAAGCAATAATAAATTGAAAGTGTTCCTAAGCAGGTGCAAATTTCCTCATCACTGGCAAACTTGAGCAAGTCCCTACAAATCAGAGATGAAGGGTACATGCCTCTGGGTCACAGGGTATTGTTTCCACACAGACCTGAGCCTTCCAATCTGTCTTTCTAGAGAAGGGTGTAGCCAGTGTGGGGGTGATCCAGATACTGTTGAGCTCCCATAAGCCCCAGTCAGCATGGCCCATGGCCAAGGATGATGGAAGATGTAGTTTGGCTCTGGCTCAACCACTCTTGGTTCCGGCAATACCTTTTTTCCCAGGGGGAACTCACAGGAACTCAGTTCCAGCATCTCTCAGGTGGGTTCTGGCACTTCTCCATCACCGTTCTAAGAGAAGGAGGGAGGTGTTCCGGCACCTCTTTTTCTAGAAAAATAGCACTGGTTCTGGCTCTGGTGGTGACTATACTGCATCACCCCCAACCAAATACCTCCAAGGTGATGTGTGACTTGCCATCCTATGTCTGCTGGTTGCCCACACCTGCCAAATAGTGCTAGCCTAGGTTGTCACCTAATGTTGTCTAGCGCTGATAAGACCAGCCCTTCAGCCAGCACATTTTTTTGCCATGAAAGGAGAGTTGATTGGGACACAAAACAGTAGAAATTGCTTCATTCATACCACACTACCCCCCCCCCTTGTGTCTCCTAATCTAGCTTGTTTACAGCTCCTTGGAAATGCAGGGTCTGAACCTTCTGTTCCTGGTATAAGGTCAGAGTAATGCTGCGATTCTAAGCATCCTTATCTGAAAGAACATCTCATTAAAATCAACGGGGCTTACTTTCGGGAAAGTATGGATAGGCTCCGGCTGTGAGAGGAGGTGGTTTTTTTTTGGCTTCAGACTGCAAACACAATCTGTACCTCCATCTCTAGCTGCCTTATCAGTGGCTCACTTAAGTGTTATTTAAAACAAATTTCCAGGCCAATAAAGCCTCTCCCCTCTGCAAACGTAAATTATATTTAATATTCCTGGGAACATGTAAGGCTGCCAAAAGCTGAGGCAAGCCAGCTTGCATGACTTCAGTCCATTCTCAGCCCTTGATTACAATTTGATTTCCTTTGGCATCAAAAAGCAAAACTATTTTCGTGAACAATGTTTTTCCTTTACCAAGCGCGAGATCCCCCCTACATGGCAGAGGGCCCAATCATTTGTAGACAACTTATCCTGCCTCTGAGCAAGAGCTCAGCCCCATCCTTTGATTTTTAAGCAGCACAAAGCAAGGAAAAGGGAACAGAATATCTATTGCTCACTTGAGAAGTGCATTGTTTGAAGGTGCAAGCTATCATTCAGCTTCCCTGCAATCTTTACCACCATCTTGTGCCTCTTTAACATCAAGACATATGGCCACCCCGGGGGAAGCTGACGGTAATTTCACTGATATTGGATAACGTGTGCGCAACTGGTGCTAACCTAAACTTCCTCGCTTATCCAAATATTACACAGCGGGATTTCTAAATGCTAGTTGAAATAAAGATGCCATTCGAAGTATGACAAATGTGCACACTAATCCACAATGAGGGTGTGGTTTTTCTCTCCCTCATAAAATATAAGCTTGTCATTTCATTCAAACAGCACAATTATCCTTAAAAAGGCATGCGGAAGATTGTTCTTCCATTCACAGGGCTTAGCACAAAATGTTCCCATGCTCCTTCCCATGATCAAATCGCTAAAAGGATGGATAATTGTTTGCAAAGCTACATGCTTTCCCCTCAGTTTTTAGTCAAGCCTCAGTAGTCCCTGATGCAGTTACCCCCTCCACACAACACACACAAATGCACTGCTGAACAATGAAGGCCTTCTGCCAGGAGTTGTTTTCCAAACAAAAGCCACATTTCATCGCTTAACATTTCCCTCCCACATATCCCATGTACACTCTACTCTGAGAAAATCTGCTGAACTTGAAGGAAGAGCTGGGGCCATGTAGTAGCTCTTTTGATTCAGCTCTGAAATTTGCTATTCGTGTGGCCCTGAAATTTCCCCAGGCTGTGGCACTGGGAAAAGGGGATGCAAAGAAGGTATAAGGCTCAGCTTGTACTCTCTTCCTCACAACGATTTCACATCGAGCCTAAGTATCTTGTGCCAGGTCTGCTGTTGTCTAGAAGGAGGCAGAAGTGCCTGTACAGTGGTACCTCTTGTTAAGAACTTAAATTCGTTCTGGAGGTCTGTTCTTAACCTGAAACTGTTCTTAACCTGAGGTACCACTTTAGCTAATGGGGCCTCCCGCTGCTGCTGCACCGCCACCGTACAATTTCTGTTCTCATCCTGAAGCAAAGTTCTTAACCCGAGGTACTATTTCTGGGTTAGCTGAGTCTGTAACCTGAAGCGTCTGTAACCTGAGGCATCTGTAACCCGAGATACCACTGTAATACAAGCTTTAGAGACAGCAAGAAAGGTTCCATTTTCAACAGGGCTTGCCTTGCTCCCTTGAACTTCTTGCCCACAGCTGTCTCACTCTCACAACAGAGTTTATCTCATCTGTTGAGAACTAAGGCCAATGGGGCCGGCCCTAGCATTAGGCAGAGTGCTGCAACTGCCTCAGGTGATGGATGCTGGGGGCCAGCACCTGTACTAGCAGCCACCTCCTGTTCCTTCTGAGCTCCTCAGGCCTCCTTCTTCAGGTATGGTGGTGAACAGGACTTTTCTCACTGCCAAGTAAGATTCAGCAGCCATGCCAGTTGGCTTCTGTACAAGGACTAGGTAAGAAGTGAAAGGCAGTGAACATTCTTGAGCTCTGAAGGCTAAAGGTGAATTATGCCCTTATTCATAGCTTTATCCCAATAGCGTTGGGCCTGCCAGCCAAGGGGAGCTGAAGCACTGTTGAACTCCAGCGTCACATCCACTCTGCCAAGGAGATTCAAGTGTAGGCTGTTCTGCAGAGCCCCCTCTCCTCCCCCCTCCTGTTGGCTCCCATTGTGTAAGGAACGTATTGGCCTCCTGAGGATGGATGTCATGCAAGAGGCATGTCAAATGGCAATTTGTTAGTGTTTAATGCACAAATGAAGCAGGCATGACCAGAAACCTGGGGTGCAAAGCAAGGGTGAAGGAGCCAAGTTTGTTCTGGGTATTTAGCTGCAAAACACTACTGAGGATGAATGAAAAATGTTCCTAGTCTCAACTGCCCTGGCCTGTACCCTCCTGGCAGATACGACAGGCAAATTTTCCATTTTACACAGTGTGCTGCTTCAAAGGGACTGAGGAGATAAGGTGTTGGGTCACATCCTGAGTCTTGCCTATGGCCATGTGGGAGCCCTGCTTACCTCTGGAGGCAGGCAGGTAAATTTATAAGAAGGGTGAAAATGGGTTTGCAAGAGGTCTTGCTTCCCATGATATGCACAAACACTTATTTCATCCTGCTGTTTCCCTCTGGTCAAAGAGGCTTTGGAAACAACAGAAACTTTGGGGGGGGGGACCTGTTTACGAGGAAGTTGGATCAGTATACAGACTATGGATAGGTATACACTATAGATTTAAAGCATATGGTTTCCCCAAAGAATCATGGGAACTGCGGTTTGTTAAGGGTGCTGGGAATTGTAGCTCTGTGGGAGGGCAAACTACAGTTCCCAGGATTTTAGGGGGAGGGAGTCATGTGCTTCAGATATATGGTGTGCATTCAGCCTATGACACCAGCGCCCTTTTCAAGCTACTGTACCTGCTACTATCTGGGGGAGAAACTTTCCTCTGTCTTTTGCCTAAGCTTCCCAGAGAAAGAATCAGATGTACCCACTTAATTACAAGACATTACCCACTGTAATTAGTGGCTGTGTATTGCTGTGGATACTTATGCTATTAATTTATTACATTTGTATCTTGTTTTGTTTGGGGATTTTTTTGCCCTGTAAGAGTCTTAAAAGAGAAAGGCTACGGCAGTAATAGTTGAACCACACTGTACGGAAACAGAATCGTTATGTTTGTTACATAAAACTCGGACCCTGGATAGTCCCAGCTTCTCTCATATCCTCTGTCAATGGTCTCTCCCTTCCTTAAAAAAGCCCCCTTAAATAAACTACTGCCAAAACAACCCACTGGCGTCTAAAAGCCATTTGTACAACCTGCAATGCAAAGCCAAATGAATCCAGCATTTTGACTCCATTAAGTTAATGATATTACACCAGGGACGAAAGCATCCCAAGAACGAAATTAAATGAATAACATACATATAAATATATATATAGCAGCAAAATCCGGTAATGAGCTTTCATTAACTTTGTTCACCTAACCACATATTTCACCCCTCTCCATAGCCTTGACTTACTGTCAGTGGGACACAGCTCATCACAAATGCCAGATTAAGTACATTAATTATATAGAACACTCAGCAAGTTGAAGTTTCCTTTTCATCTTGCATCTACCTCTCGGTGGACTGCTTTCAGATCCACTAAGCAAAAAGCAAATATTGCTTTTCCCCAGAAGGGGGAAGTTGCAAAGCAGTATTACCGGCAGCTGCAAAATGCCATTGGGTCTCCTCCTCCTCCTCCTCCTCTTCCTCCAACTGGCTCAAAGCCAGAGGCTGCTTTCCACCACCTCTCAGGCACAAATGATATCCTTATGTTTACTACCAAACACACTACAAACCTTATCTCAAAGTGGTAGCATTGTAAATATTCACTCCATCCTCTGGCTTCCCCACCACCACCATCACCACACCCTGACATGCAAGCCATATTCTCACAAAAGAAGGATTTCGTCTCCTAGTCCTTCAAGGAGTTTCGGCTGCACACAATCACAGAATTGCAGAGTTGGAAGGGACCCCGAGTGTCATCTATCCCAACCCTGTGCAATGCAGGAATCTCAACTACATTGTGCCTATCCCATTTTGCCCTTTCGACAACACTTTGAAATGTGTTAGAAGACGTCCAAGGGCATTCTGGGAGGAATACTCATGAAAAAAATGGAATGAGAGAGAGAGAGAGAGAGAGAGAGAGAGAGAGAGAGAGAGGGGAAGGTGTTTCCCCAAGACATTAATGTGAGGTTTGGGAATGTGTGCAAGAGAGGAACGGTAGGTGGAAGAGACAGGGTGGATCTAGACACACCAAAAAATGCATTTCAGGAAAATGAGTTGTAAAATTCGTAATGGGAAATCACATTGGTGAAAGACGGGACTCCACAGCACCATCTGGTGTCATAGTGCTATAACACACATCGAACGCTTTTTCTTTACTAGTGTAGCTGAGTCCAGAGTTGCTTAACCCTTCCCCACCTGCCAGTTCTTCCTTGCAAATGCTCCAAGACATTTATAATGGGATCCCTCCCCAGCTACGGCACCAAATGAGAAATAAGCCCAGCTGAGGGGGAAATGAACTGGGTACCACCTGCAAGCAGAGCCAGGAGATACGCAAGGGTTAAGTACCTTTTCCTCTTTCCTCCCTGATACTCCACTCTAACTGCCCAGTTGCCCCTGCATTTCTGCTATTTTGACAAATGCTGGTTTGAAAACCTGTGTTTGTGTACTATAATGCAATGTCTAGCTCAGCCTTTAAACCTTGTTTGTGTTGGCTTTTGCAAGTCTTTGTCCCCCGAGTTTTGTTCTACTTCTGAGGTTTGTGGTGCACAGGGGACGGAGCCCACGTCAGTTTGCTTACTTTTGTTTAATGACTTGAGAGACCCTGAGAATCACAGGAGAAGATTTAAGGAACAGATGTGACACTAGAGCTCACTTATATTAGCTGAAGTTAAGTGTTTTCCCAGCATTCGAAATGCAGACTGAGATACTGGCAGATTCAATTTATTATTTGTCCAAAGTTGTGTGCAGATGTGATGATTTGGGTCTGAATGCCCTGGAGGTGCTTCAGCGAAATATTCTGTGTCTGACTAGATGTAATGTGAGAAGAAGTGAGAAGGTTGAGTGAAATGTAACAGCTACTTATTCTGAACATATTTATCACTTTATTTATCTTGGTGCTGCTGGGGGCATGCCAGAGATATCTTGTTGAGGCACACAAACCTACATACGACTATTGCTTCCTAATCCCTTCCCCCTCCATGTTACACCTTCATCAGGAAGAAGTTATCCTGTCTGCTCATCTAATATTATTAAAGAGTGATGCAACTTTGGGCAAAAACATGGGTGCAGAGGAGAAGAGTGGCTGATAAAAAATCCTGGCTCTCTTGAGCAGAAAGCCATGTCCTGAAAGAAACTGCCTTACACCTGCTTCCTCCCCCTCAAAAAGAGAGACAGAGAAACTGAAGATGCTTCCAGGCAGGTGCTTATTGTGGGATAGATGCTTGTCATGTGCGTAAGCCTTTTTGCACCACCCACCAGACATAGCTGGCATCAAAATGACGGTTCGTATTCCCACCCCTGCCCCATTTAATCCAGATTTACCCTTTCTGGGGGAGATCCAATAAGTAAAAACAAACAAACCACCTCTTGCCAATGTCCTGTTTGCAATATCTCAGCAACCCATTTGCAAATTCATCCCTCCCTCCCCATTCTGGAAGCATCTGATACTCCGCCTAGAGAAACCTCCATAGACTGAAACTTATTTGAACAGCAGCGATTTGGAGATCAGTTCTGGCAAGTGTCGCACAGTGTTAATGAAGCAAGTTGGCAAACTGTAGGAATAATGGTGTAATTCCAAACTGTAGGAATACAGTATAATTTACACCAGCGTGATGTATGCCAGCATAGGTTAACCCTTTGCCAAACTCCGTTCAGGAGACTCTGGGAGAGGCTGTTTTTTTAAAATACCTTTTATTTTTAAGTCTTTTGAAGGACAACAGCACTAGTAGATCCCAATACATAACACTAAACAATCTGCAGAAAGAAACGAAGGTACGGGGAATAGAGGCAGAGGGCAAAGCTGAGTGTGGGCCAGAGTTTTGAACATTGGGCTTTAGGTCACATGACTGAGCTGAACAGAGTTGGGAATAGGTGTTCATCTCTCCTTGCCTTCTCACACACTCCCCCAGAATGTCCCTTTGGAGAGTGTACACTGGTCTAAATTACGCTGGCTTAAGTTGCCATTTTCACTAAATACCCTTAAAAAATAATAATTCATTGCTGTGTAATTAAAATATGTTTGTTGGCTATTACTTACATTTTAATTTAAAATGGCTGTATTCCAAACTATCCTGCACCCAACTGTTCACATGTGCATACAAACAAGGAGAACGTTTCGTTGTGTGAAGATTCTTTCCATCTGTCTTAAGGTCACACTAAGTATGCGCTAGTTTTTAGAGTCAAAGAAATGAGGACCCACCATTTTCCAAATCTATTAAGCCGATGTGCTTAAGCACAGGGTATTTTGCGCCGAATCCAAGATTCCCCAATCTTCTTGCCATTCTGATATTCCTCGGCTCTACAGCTCTGGCGAATTCCTTAATAGCAGACTCCCCAACAACACCGTGATCCCTCCCCAGACATTTCTTACTGTGATATTAATGCAGAGTTGATTTGGTAACCCTAACCTCTGCAGCCTAAAGGCCTGGGTGCAATCCAGCTCTCACCGAAGCCAAAAACAAATGGTCCACTGAGGTTGTTTGCAACTTCAAATGCTCGTATTATCGTAACCATAAACTTTGCTTTCAGCAGAGTTCCTTGGACGTGCAAAGAATATGTGAAAGGTTAGCCAGATGTCAATCAGCTGGTTACACAGACCCCTCTTCAGTGCTGGGGGGTGATCACTGAGAAACTCAAGGGAAACTGCCTTCTGGGTGTAGTTTCAAAGGGCGGGGATGGACAGTGCGATAGATTCCTTTTCCCAACGGTTTCTAAATCTGTCCCTATTGTTCTTTACTCTCTGTCTTTTTAACCTGAATACTAAAACTGGATGCAGGCCAGTGAAGGGACAACAACATCTTGAGAGAGAAATCTATGTGTTCAGCATGGAGTCATCTATATTGTCTGACTCCCATGTGCACCGCAGATTACACCAGTGGAAACAAAAGAATTACGCAACAGGAGAGCCTTGCCTTCAAATAAACAAAAGGAACGTGACTTTCTGGGGAAGCTCCTTCCTGCTGATGTTGCAGCAAAGGAATAATAAAAATTTCCACCCCGTCCCTCTTCTCCCACACTTAAAATAATCTTCTTGGGGCTCATTAAGAGCAGCCAAATAAAGTTGCTCTTCCTTAAAAAATCATCATCATCATTTAAACTCTGCATCTTATTGCATGTAAGCATTTCATTTGTTGTAGAGCTCAGTCATCTTGATATTCAGCTTGTCCTAATTTCTGGGCTTAGTTACTAAGGGTTAAACATCTCCTGCACTATTTTAATGTGCTCCTACAGCAACCATGGAATGGCATAGCAAAGTTAGGGAGGAGAGAAAATAATTATTAGTATACACCTCTCAGCTGTATTATCTTCCTAATAAACTACAAGGCAAAGGTGATTTGCTTGTCTTTTTTTATTAGGAAAAGGTGGGGGAGGAGATGTATCATGGTGCCAATATTAGAGGACAGTGATAGAATTACCATGGTATTAGTGATATTGCAGTGCATTCACAAGTGCTATGATCAGACTTTTTGGATGTAACACTGATAATCATATTAGCTGAATAACTCAGCGAGCAAAATGAATTTTCAATAACACTGCTGAGCAATTTTCCAGACAGTTTCATGCCTGGCATAATCTTGTTTCCTTGTTTTTTATGTTTTGTGTGGATTTAGTGGGGCAATTATTGTCTGGCATTTGGAAAGGAAGCAAGTGCGACAGCTTGCCAATCTGCCCCCGTTGGGGTGTTTTAATTAGGCATGCCAGTTTTTATTAGCCCATCAGAATGGAATGCCATATTTTTCATTATTCACTTTATATGTTTGTGTACCATTTGGAATTTGTTTGCAATGGCAGAATTTGAAGAAAGGGCTCCCAATGCACTTGTCAATTAATGCACCCAGATTAATTAACTTAGGACATCTGACAAAGTGCAATGGTGGGTTTTTGTTTTAATTTGCAGAGATAGTGGTTTACTGGCAGGAAGTTCTTGTAGGATTTACTCTTGGTAAATGTGTTATTGAAGATACTACTAAATTTTTGCAATAATTAATTCACCCAGTCATCCTAGCAACAACCCCATGACATAGGGCATCAATTGTCCTTTTGACAGATAGGAAAACAGATGTGGGCAATATGTGATGTGGCCAGAAAGGTTTGTGGCTGATCTGAAGAACATGGGTCTTTGAGGTCCAGACCAAACAGTCTTTCACTGCATCAGTCTGGCCCACACAATAATAAACAACAATGATAAGAATAATTAGGATCCAGAACACCACTTTGGAACCTTGTAGAGGTGGGCAGGGTTTGGGGATCTCCATACAATTGCATACAAACGTGTGTATTAGGAGAAAATTGCGCTAGAATTTTCATGAGGAATTTTTCTATTAAAAAAGTCACAAACTGATGTGGGAATGTGGAGAACTGAATTTAAGATTGGAAAAAGGAGACTCTGTGAGAAAACAAAACAGACAAGAGCCAGACATCCCTACTGGCAGCTGAAAATGACTTCAGCACAGCAGCAGTGTTGACAATACACAGTGCCTGACAAAGGAGAAGCAACTTGCATTCACCACCAGGCACTGAGCAAAAAGTGGTTGGTGCAAAGTTTTCAGGCGGTAAGGTGGTATCCTATTTTACGAAGGTCAATCCTGTACTGTATTTGAAGGGCTGCCTGGTCTAAAGCTAATTTGAGCATTAAGCATCATAAGAAAATAGAGCAGCAGCCTTGAAGTTGCCCATTCACCATTCACAGAAGAATGGGATCACTCAATAAGTATGGTAAGACTATGGTAAGTCACACTATGGTAAGAAAAATTGTATTTGTATTTAAATTATTTCTAAAATTGCATATATACATTAACATAAACAAACTTTATGCAAACCTTGGAGCTTTTCTCCTGCTTTTCCACTGTGCCTCCATATGAGCTGTGCTTGGATTTAATTGTTAAAATATTGAATTGTATAACCCAAGCCTTTGCAATAGCCCACATAGTTACCCTCAGCTGTCCAAAGCTTTTTAGCTCCTTCCTACAGAACCCTCATCACATGACCATTCTGAATGTAAAAGATTGGCCATACTAAGGCTGTAATCATATACAAACTTGCCTATAATTTACAGTACAATTCTATATATGTCTACTAAGTCCTACGGACTTCAGTTAAGCTTACTCCCAGGTAAGTAAGTGTAGGATTGCCACCCATGTCCCATTGAATCCAACAGGGATTACCTCTCAGCATACAGGCATAGAATTGCACTGTTAATTTTTTGTTTCTTTTTTTTAAGTGTGCTGACTGGTTTAGTAGAGAGAAATAATTCCGACTGAAGTTAACTGATTTATGTAATATGTAAAGCATTACAATTGCCATCTCATTGTGTGAATTAATTAATCAGAGCATGAACGAATTACTGTGCTTGTGAGACTTTGATCTGACAGATGGAAGAAATACTGGGAAACTACTGGGTATCAAACTACAGTGTTGGAACTTAAAATGTTTCTCCATGCTAGTCACAAGTTTAATTATTCCTCCCCCCCCTTCCCCTGCTGACAGACCCAAATTAAAATAAATGAGCCACATCAAGACAAATCTCAGATGCACAGTGTGCCTTGGCCCATATTGTTCTTCTAATATTGGAGCCCTATAAACTTTATGAATAAAACCGTTCGGCTTTCATTTCAATTTTGGAGTGTTAAGAGGAAAGTGCTATTTAATGTACCAAACAACTTGCACTGGTCTTTTATTTTATATTAGCTAAGTGCTCATCAGTGTGGCAGGTTGCATTTTCTTTCTTTCTCTTATTCCATCTTGTACATGATACAGTGACAAAACGAGGATGTTTTGTAAACAATGGCTGGGATCCAAAGAGTCCCATTTCCAAGCAGAAAGCAGCTCTTGTCAGTCCATGGGTGGTGGGTGGCTGCAGACCCATTTTCTCTCCTGCTGCCTCCTCAGATTGGATTCTGCTTTTCAGGGGACATGAGAAATTGCAACAGGAAGGAAAGCGGGGAAGTGCTTAGGATCACATTGAGCATTAGCATTGTGTGTGGCCCTTTGACCTATATCCCTTTTAGCACACAGGTAGAGATTCTCTGAGGTGGGACGCGGGTGGTGCTGTGGGTAAAACCTCAGCGCCTAGGACTTGCCGATCGTCAGGTCGGCGGTTCGAATCCCCGCGGCAGGGTGCGCTCCCGTCGTTCGGTCCCAGCGCCTGCCAACCTAGCAGTTTGAAAGCACCTCCCGGTGCAAGTAGATAAATAGGGACTGCTTACCAGCGGGAAGGTAAACGGCGTTCCGTGTGCTGCGCCGGCTCGCCAGATGCAGCTTGTCATGCTGGCCATGTGACCCGGAAGTGTCTGCGGATAGCGCTGGCTCCCGGCCTATAGAGTGAGATGAGCGCACAACCGTAGAGTCTGGCAAGACTGGCCCGAACGGGCAGGGGTACCTTTACCTTTACCTAGAGATTCTCTGAGGTCTACACCCTGGCCTAGCTGACCAAATGATAGCACTCCCTACAGCCTACAGCAGTCACACTCAAATGTATAGAGTTCTATTTAAAGGGGACTTTGACAGATTCACATAAGATGAATCTGTGGTTGTTACCTATGAGGGCTACATGGAACCTCGTTGTGTCCCGAGGCATGCCACTGAACACCAGATCCTGTGGAGAAAGAGAGAGATGCTCACACCACGGGAAGTTCACTATAGCTTCCCCAGGTACTCTTTGAAGCAGTACAGAAATCTGCAAGACCTCATTGGCTGGCTACTATAGCAGGAATGTGTGTATCATTACAATAGTGCTTCTAACTCTATGAAAGTTCTAACTCTGTTTTTTGCAAACAGACTTTTTTTTTTAAGAAAGTTGAGAAATGTTTCATTGCACACCCACATTTCTTCTGCCTGGTGGCTGCCTCCAGAGAAAAGGTTTTGGAGGGTTTTTTTGCATCTTTTTCAATATAGTATTATGTGTTCAGGTTCCAGAGTTTGTGGGTGCAAAGGCATCCAGAAGTCCTAGAGTTAGCAAATATCAGAGATTGCTAAATATTTGGAAGTTGTAAATGCTAGGAGACTTCACCTGGTGTCAGTGTGAGAATTCAAGCAAGTTTTTCCAAACTGGGGCATTTGACTGGAGGACAGGCCTTTAAGAGAAGATAATGGTTGTCTCATTAGCCAAGACTCTGTCCAATGACAGAGTTGGGAGGGAAGAGGTTTCCAGGGTTACAATAAGCAATGGCGTAGGCTGCAGGAAAAACTGTGGCTTTTTGCAAGGGGCCTAAATAGTGGGGGGAAAGGGGCACCAGGTGGAACTCTTGGTGGGCTGGTGCAGACAAACTGGGGCAGAGACACAGAGATGGCATTTTGGCTGCCCTGGACTCCAGTGCTGCACACCTGCAGGAAGCAAGCCCCTCTTGACATGCTGAATGCTCTGAACTCTCTCTGCAGTAGACTCAGTTGAACATAGGTATAAAACAAACCATATACCTTTAAGATACATTCTCTGCTGTGCCTCATTTCTCCAAAGGAAACACAAACCCTGGATAAGTGTCAAGACCCCCTGAAATCTCACAATGCTCAGCAGAGGCCCTTGGCAATAACTTGGTTTATAAGAGGCAAAAGTTGGATGACTGTGCAAACCACAAAGGGTGATTTATCTTCTGAATTGCCACTGAGTTTCTGGTGTGCAGCCTGAGAGCACTTTGCCCGTTAGCTGTTTGAATATATGGGTTGTCAAAAGGCTTCACGGAGCAACAAGTATGTTTGTTTGATTTTGATTCATGTGGCAGAAGCATAAAAATATTGTCAAAGGTTGGCACTGTGGACTCTGTAATAAATGCAGAAGTACACAGCCTCAGGATATCGTAAGATTAAACAGAAATAAAACAAATGCAAATAACACTATCCCCATAAGCCGTCTTTTAGCAATAATATGCCTGAAATCATAAACTGGAGTGCTAAAGACAATGTCGTTTGCCAGTCCCAGCCTATAACTATATCCTTCCTGAGGCCCCGTTTCCCTTCAGACAGCAGGGTTGTTTTTCAGAATCCTGGTTGGAGTTTGAAGACTGTCATTTATTGAGTTCTCATGTCATCAAACTTTGTTTTGCATCCTTGGGTTCCCAGGCCTTTTCTGAAACTTCCTTGCATCTTGTTTGAGTGAAAACGTGGATTTGAGAGGGGAAAACAGGAAGGCTAAAGTTCACTCTGAAATCTTAGCTATGAGATTTTGCTATGTAAGTTATATACAAATAAACTTAATGGTGTGGAATAACTTGGAATGCACAGTTTCCAAACCTTTTTCTGTCTGTAATGTCCCTGGTGCAATCTCATTCTTCTGAATGGTTGGGAAGAGGGCAGGTGGACAAGAGGGACATCTAAAAGAGGAACCAGGAACTTTTGACCCTCCAGATGTTGTTAGCATCAGCCTCAACCAGCTTGGTCAGTGATCAGGGATAATGAACATCTGGAGCAGCATCTGAAGGATCACAGGTTCACCACCAACACTTAATCATAAGATTGGATATATGGTGATTGCTTATGCTTCAAACTTCTAGAATATGCCAGAGGATGAAAGAGGAGAAGGTGGGAGCAAGCCAGAGATTTGTGTGGCTCATGCATATAATGCTAAACCATGATTAAATGTTATGTCCAACATGGACCATTATGGCTCTCACTGCCCAGCAAATAGATGGTTTATGATGCACCTTATCCCAACACCTGAACTCAGTTAGTTTGCCAATTCCATGTTCCTTCATGGGGGAAAAATAGTGGCTCAGTTACAGAAACCTTGGTTTGCATGAACCATAGGTAAGGACCCAAATGATGTTCTTAGCTTCTTATGGAGCAATCTTATGTCCAAGAAGCTGGTATAAAGCAAACCCCTGAAAATTGAACTAGTGTAAAGTTACATCAGATCCCAACCCTGTTCAGCACCAAGGCAGCTGCTGCTGCTCTGTCTACATCTGGCAGAAGGAAAACAAAAATTTAAAATAGTGTTCTATGCTGGGTTGCCAGGTCACATCACTGAGCTGAACAGGTTTTAGGATTCAGCCTAAGTCCTCATGTTCTGATCTTGCCCCTGTTGTGCCCCGATAACACCCCTTTTTGGAGACCTGCACCCACTATGGATGAGCAAATTATGCCAGCATATCTTTAGTTTAGCCTGGGTTTGGGGACTTAATTCTGACTGAGCCCAGTTGATCAAGGAATCAGCCCACTGAGCTTGAGATCTAATTCATGCTAACTGCTCATCCCAGTGGATCTTGCCATAGGATTTCTCTTAAAAAAATAGTTACAGAAGAAACATTTTTGCAAGCCTATCGCATGCCATAGTTTCTTATTCTGGCTCTTGCTTAATCACAAAGTATGTTTAGTCCATTCACTGCAAAACCATAGTTTAAGCTTCCGTAATCATGGTTTGGTGTGGTTAAACAGAACCTCAGTTCAACCATGTTCGTTTACTTTCCTAATTTTCACACAGATTGTGTACATTTGCACAGTGACCTGCATGAGCATCTGTTTGTAAACTATTTATGGGAACTGTTTACTCTATTTATGGTTCAGGGAATAACCAGAGGAAGATAATCCAGGATGTTACTGCCCTTGGCAATGATCCAGGGAAATCCTTCTCCCATAGACTTTCTCCAGGAAAAAGTCAACATAGGAAAGCTATCCCTGCACAAACCAGGAGTCTTTTATCTTTGTCATTGGAATTCATTTTCTTCAGAATTATTTCTCTTATTAAAAATAATAGGATATTTTATTTTAAAGGCCCAGTATGACTATTCTCATTTAATAATCACATTTGCAGAGTGCTTTCAAGAATTCAAAGTACTTCGTGCACATTATTTCAGTTAACCTTGTAACAGCTCCACAAAGTAGGTTAGCATTATTATTTGCATACTGGATATGTGAGAGATTGTCGTCAATATGCTGATAACAACATAGTGTGTGCACACTCAGAGAATGACCTCCAAACCATCCTAAATACCTTCACAGAAGCTTATGGAAAGCTTGGCTATACCAACAAGCACAAATCAACCCCTCCATGGTGCCACAAATCCAACTTAATGGTGTAATGTTGGAAAATGTTGATGATTTTTCCTACCTGGGCAGTTATCTTTCCACAAGGGCCGACACTGATACTGAAATCCAGCATTGTCAGAGCTCTGCGAATGCAGCTTTCTCCTAATTGAAGCACAGGGTGTTTGAGGACTGGGACATTCACAGGGAAAACAAAATGCTTGTTTACTGTACGCTTGTGAAACATGGACCACTTATAAACGCCATCTCCAACTCCTTGCAAGATCAATGGTGTCTCCGAAAAATTTGGGAAGACAGGCAAACTAATGTCAGTGTACTGGAAGAAGCAAAGATCACCAGTGTCAAAGCAATGATTCTTCAACATCAACTTCGTTGGACCTGTCATGTTTTTCAGATGCCTGATTATTGTCTTTCAGAGCTATGACTCTATTCCCAACTTAAGAATGGAAAGTGAAATACAGGTGGACAGAAAAATAGGTTTAAAGACACTCTCAAGGCAAATCTTTAAAAATGCAGTATAAGCATGGAAAATTGGGAAACACTGGCTTGTGAGTGCTCCAATTGGAGAATAGCGTCTACAAAAGGCATCATGGACTTTGAAGAAGCAAACTCAGGATGAGAGGGAGCAACAAGCTGAGAGGAAGGCACATTTGGCAAATCCTCACCATGATCAACTCCTGCCAGGAAACCTATGTCCCCACTGTGGAAGGATGTGTGGATCCAGAATTGCCCTCCACAGTCACTTATGAACACACCGTTATGACTGTGTTCATGGAAGACAATATTACTTGGCCATGAGTGGTTGCCAAAAAAGAAGAAGACTGGATATGTGAGGAGAGGTGGAGCTGCAGCTGAGAAGGTCTGACTTTCCTGAGGTCACCTAGTGAGTTCATGACATAGGTGTGATTTGGACCAGATTCCCAGATCAAACTTGTAGCTACTCCTGAAAACAGTTTCAGTTCTCTGGTGTAATAATAATTTTAAAAACTCTCTTATGCAGGGCTGTTCCTATCCCCAGTCCATGGATCTCATCCTCATTGCAGCCTGATTTGAGAGGGAGGCCAGTTTGAAGTTCCTTATTTGCTCAGCAGTTCACCTTCTCTTCAGGATTTTGCACACACAGAGGTCCTGGGGAACAACCCAGTACTAAGCTGTCTTCCTGATCAATCTCAAGCCTCCTTCCTTGGAAACAAGGTGTGGTTAGGGGCTCCTTTGACATGAAAGCAACTCAGGAGGCTTGCGGTTAGAGCAGGGCTTCTCAAACTTTTCACCCCACAGACCACTTGAAAACTGCTGAGGACTTTGGCAGACCACTTAATTATTTTTATGCCTCCTGTAGCAATTGCAGTTTGCTGCACTGGACGCTGCATGGCTGCTGTAGCGTTCTCCCTGTAATACAGTGACAGAAGGAAAAAATTGAGCAATAAAAATACTGTTAAAAATCATTATGAATATTTAATGGGATGGATGTGGCCATCTTCTAACTCCAACCACAAATCCACAGATACGCTGTGGACCACCTGAGTGAAGGTCATGGCCCACTGCTACTCTGCAGACCACAGTTAGGTAACCCCTGAGTTAGAGAATGATAGATGCTCTTATTCTCAGAGCTGCCCACCAGCACTTGAAGTGCTCAGTCATATAAATCATAGCCCATGTCTGATTTAGAAAAAGGAGGGACTCAACTTCCCCCACTGCCCACAAGAAAATAACTATGCAAGCAAGTTATAGTGCATTTTTATAGAAAGCAGGAAAGACCTTTACATGCACTTATACATATACATACAGATAAACCCTAAAGATAAGACAATGTAGGTTTTTTTAAGGGTTAGGTTCACACAAGAGGTGTGCAGAGGTCCAGGGCCCTGTTTATGGCCTGACATCAAACATAAAGAAAACATCTAGTCCTTTCATGCAGTCAGAATTTCATAGCCCTTTCCTTATAATCTTCAATTATAATGGTAGTTGTCAGGCTCGAAAATGTGGACAATGTGCTTGGATCAGTGAGGGCGAACACTTACTTTCCGGGCCTTTGGCTGGAAAAAACCCAGCAGGAAGGGAATACCTGGCTGGGCTGGAGAGGTGATCAAAGCCTTCTTGCAACAGGTGGTGGTCCCTGCCTGCTTGAAGAGGTAAAGGTAAAGGGACCCCTGACCATTAGGTCCAGTCGTGACCGACTCTGGGGTTGAGGTGCTCATCTCACTTTATTGGCCAAGGGAGCCGGGGTACAGCTTCCAGGTCATGTGGCCAGCATGACTAAGCCGCTTCTGGAGAACCAGAGCAGCGCACGGAAACGCCGTTTACCTTCCCGCTGAAGCGGTACCTATTTATCTACTTGCACTTTTGACATGTTTTCGAACTGCTAGGTGGCAGGAGGAGGGACCGAGCAACGGGAGCTCACCCCGTTGCGGGGATTCGAACCACTGCCCTTCTGATCACCAAGCCCTAGGCTCTGTGGTTTAGACTACAGCACCACCCACGTCCCTTACCTGCTTGAAGAAGGCAGCGGTAAATCCACAACTTGAGAAACTTTCCTTGGATTTGGCGGCCCCAAAGTACAAACTTAAAACACACATTTCAAAACCCGATCATGCCGGAAAAAACACAAAACCCTTTCTAGCTACTCTACACTTTGCTGGAAGAAAAAAAGGAGAGGAATTCAAGGAGCGACCGTGAAGGAAAGCCAACCAGGCCTTCACAAATAGGCGGCTGGGAGAGGGCAGGTGGGAGGCCATGCGCCTTGAAAAGCAACCAACCCTCCAATTTCTCCTCAACAATGTTTGTATTTCCCCCCCTACCGGGATGGCTGGAGGTACAGCTGCCCTTCCATTTGTGTCCCTGTGCCCAGCTTTGGGTGAGGCTGCCCCCTGACAAATAACATGGGAAGCAAGTGATACACTGAGTGCTTTCAAAAATAAAATAAAAAAACACACACAAAAAAAACAACGCACACAAATTGTATAGGGGCTAAATGGAACAATAATCTCTCCTAATGCAGTGTGCTCCAGCCGACCATTGTCCGCCTGGGAACGCCACAGCTGCAGAGCAGAAAGCCGCCCTCCCTCCTCAGTGTGAGGTAAATTCCAGCAGCTGTGCCAGCCTCGAACTGGGGCTGAGGGAAATGGAGACGGAGCCCTCACAATGAGAGAGATCGGCGCTGCGATGCACTGCATTTGCATGAGAAAAGAGGGTGCCAAACTTGGAGTATATCTTCTTTTGACACAGCGGCGATAAAGTCGCTGAAGAATTTCATTTGTCAAGTGGAGTGGAATCGAGGCAGCAGCATGTTTCCTTACACAAATATTGACTGGAGCCCTCCGGTTTATTTGAGGTTCTCCTGATGCAATATGGTAATAGCTGCCCCCCCTCCCTCCGCCACCCACATTTCACACATTTGTTCTGACTGTTGGCACCAGGAAGTGCTTATTGTTTTCATCAATGCCGCGGGAGTGATGACATGTCCTTCCCAACCCGCCACCCCCCACTCGTATCAATTGTCATGGTGTACTTCCTTGCTTAAAAGTTCTCATGAAAAGGTCTTTATGTCTGCAGAATTCTGGGACTTCCTCGCCCCAGTTCATTGTTGTCTATTGTGTTACTTCAAGGCCTGATCCTTCTCCTTTAGAAACACGACCAAGTCTTGCACATTGCAGACACGGAGGCAGCGCCCGCCTGAGACATTTTGCTGCCTGAGTCCCACCCCGTTGCCCAAACCCCACTCCCAATCATAGCTGTCAACGTTTCCCTTTTTTAAAGGGAAATTCCCTTATTCCGAATAGGATTCCTCGCAAGAAAAGGGAAAAGTTGACAGCTATGCTCCCAATACTTAAAAAAATTCTTGTTAACACCACACCACCTGAAGCTGCCTGCAATCTTCAAAATACTTACCCCCAGCTGAACATAGTGGGATTTTATTTCACATTCATGAGATTGTGTTTCTGCCTCAGTTCATTAGCACATCTTCTCCAGTCTGGGGCGTGTGGAGGAAGAGTGAGGAAAATAGGGTTGTTTGTTTGTAAACTGCTGGATAGATATTTGGATACTATAATATTAAAGAATGAAGGGATCATTGAGTTGTTTATATGTACAGTGATATACCTTTGGTTACATACTTAGTTTGTTTCGGAGGTCTGTTCTTAACCTGAAACTGTTCTTAACCTGAAGCACCACTTTAGCTAATAGGGCCTCCCACTGCTGCCGCGCCGCCGGAGCACAATTTCTGTTCTTATCCTGAAGCAAAGTTCTTAACCTGAGGTACTATTTCTGGGTTAGCGGAGTCTGTAACTTGAAGCGTATGTAACCCGAGGTACCACTGTATTTGTACAATATTTTAACTGCATTCCCCCCCCTCTGTACATATATGTGAATTAGGATTGCCATCTTTTTAAATAGGTCATGCCCTCACATGTGCTGTGTGGATAAATGTTTTAAACGCACAAGCTGGCGAAGCTGCCTTGCTTCCTTTCACTAGATGGAGCTGAGAATTTAACCTCCTTCATGCTTTAATTGTATACAAGGACTCCTCTTCTGCTTAGAGGGGCAGTGCTTTTGTTCTAAAAAAATGTTTAAGGCCACTCTCCTTTTCCCACTCATATTGAAACACTGCCCCTCAGTGAGGCCAAACTTAGATTCACAAAATGTTTAGGGGTATGCGTACCCCTACATCCCCCCCCGAAAAAAAGCACTGGCTGCACCATTGGATCTGACACCCATGGTTGCATAGCTCACCACCCCAGCGCTTGAGCATTTGAGAAGGAGAAGCCTGTGTGCATAGGCTTCTCACACACAGCTACTTCCATGGTAACCCATCCCTCTGTTCCCAGATGTGAAAGATATTCATTCTTATGATACTGTTAAAGATACTCCGTTTTAGGCACCTGATTTCTGCACCCACTAAGAAAAGGCTTTGCTTACACAAATGACTTCAGCTTTGTAAGATTAGCATTTGGAGCTCCAAAACTTTGCTAGTTTTATTTTTAATTTTTATATTATTTATTCATTTTCACAAACAATTTTATACAGCCAATCACATTTTATCACACATTCACTTTTTTGACTTCCCTCAGTTTCTCTGCCAATCTTCCGTTTACATTTATATTATTAGCGCATTTCTAAACTTATTATTGCCTTTAAATATCACCTCTCCATCTTACTCTCTTTTTTACAACATTCCTTATTTTTTCACAGTCTCTTGAAAACCAACAAGCGTTATCTGTTCATCACTTATACTTTTCAGATAATCTGTAAATCTTCCCCAGTCCTCGATGAACTTTTGGTCCCGCTGATATCGAATCTTCCCTGTTAATTTCTCCAATTCTGCGTACTCAGTCAATTTCAGTCTCCATTCTTCCACCGTTGGAATTTCTTCCTGCTTCCATTTTTGGGCCAGAAGTATTCTCGCTGCAGTTGCTCAAAACTTTGCTAGTTTTAAACAGTCCATTAAGAAGTAGTTCTTGTTACCCACAAGCCTGGAAGGCCAAAACTAGGTGAAATCAAGACATATTTTTTTTTAGTAAGCATCCTTGCCGAAGCCTTATGCTTACCCCGACTTGTGTTGCCATGTAACAGTAGCTTTGCTTTTGAAGTGGAAAACCTGTAAAGCCATTTAAACATGTGCACTGCTTGTGGAATTTACATGATACTCAAGTACAACATAAAAGCAAAGGAATAAAAAAAACAACAACAAGAATATACTTAGTTGTCAAAAGCTGCAATTTCATAATGCATTTGTGGCTTCCTGTTTCATTGGCAAAGGATAATGGTAGAAACCTAAAGACGATAGAGAATGCTTTTAAGAAATAACACTGAGACGTGGAAGTTGTATATAAAAGCTGGAAATGCTGCCGACTCCGGGGACCTTTGAGTTTTTCAGAAGCGTCTTGAGTGTTTTTAGTTTCTTATAGCTATCGCTTTAAGGCACACATTTCCTACACAGAAGTACCTGTTTGTGAAAGGAATTCTACGAATCCCTTACATAGTTTGTTAGGAGTATAAACAACATTAACATTTATTTTACATGACGGTTTTACCATGTGCATGTGAAGTCAATCACAGTTTTATGCTCTGTCTGTATGCGGTGATATAGAGCCTGGTTGTATTGTTGTTGTTTTTAATTTTAAAAAATCTGTACATGATGCATTCTGAATATCCTTGGCCAATTAATCCATATGGCGCATATAGAGATGCATTTCCATGCTGTTGTGCTGGTTTCTGTGATCATCAAACACCACTTTCTCTAGCTGCTGCAAACACAGGAACAGCGCCTAGGTAACTGCAGCTGCACTGAGGGGGGCAGAGAAGATATCTTGTGGTGCAAATTCATCTCTGGGAAGATGTGTGACAATCATGCGTGGGGAAAACAATTTGGGTAAACTGAACCTTAGATGTACAACATGCATTTCTCAATTCCTACTGCTTTTATGATTCATTCAATTTTCTACACAGAGAAGTTACTTGCTTGTAAGACATTCAGTTTGTGGAAAGTGATCCCTTATTGTGCCAACTATTTACACACACACACACACACACACAGAGAGAGAGAGAGAGAGAGAGAGAGAGAGAGAGAGAGAGAGAGTTCTAGTTTGACTTGGATCTGTACATTTGCTGGCCTTAAAACAAACTTTGTATGTGTTCTTCTGCCTCAAAAACCACAGCACTATGAACACTTATGGACACTAATAAACCATCTTCAGGGCTGAAGGAGACCCAGATAAGGCAGAACAGCCCCTGACTTGTCTTGAATTCTTCCCACCCATCACGCACATAATATTTTGACACATTTACTTGTCTTGTATTATTGTCACATCATATTCATGTCCCTGTCGATGGCTGCTGCCCACAAACTTGACATGGAGTTGCCACATTTGATAGCATCCCAATGTCATTATGCCTAGAGTGCTAGGAACATAGGAAGTTGCCTTATACAGATCAGACCATTGGTCCATCTAGCTCAGGATTTTCAGGCTGACTCCTCTCTCAGCCCTACATGGAAATGCCAGGATGAGACCTGGGAAACTGCATGTGAAGCAGATACTCTGACACTGAGCTGTGGCTCCTCCCCTATGGTTGGTGGAATAGTGGTTAGCGTTTGAGATTGAATCCTGACAAGACAGAAGTACTGTTTTGGGGGGACAGAGGGAGAGCAGGTGTGGGGGACTCCCTGGTCTTGAATGGGGTAACTGTGCCCCTAAAAGATCAGGTGCGCAGCCTCAGCCTGGGAGTCATTTTGGACTCACAGCTGCCCATGGAGGTGAAGGTCAATTCTGTGTCCAGGGCAGCTGTCTACCAGCTCCATCTGGTATGCAGGCTGAGACCCTACCTGCCCACAGACTGCCTCACCAGAGTGGTGCATGCTCTAGGTATCTCCGCTTGGATTACTGCAATGTGCTCTACGTGGGCCTGCCTTTGAAGGTGACCCAGGAACTACGACTAATCCAGAATGCGGCAGCCAGACTGGTGACTGGGAGTGGCCACCGGGACCATATAACACTGGTGCTGAAAGACCTACATTGGCTCCCAGTACATTTCTGAGCACAATTCAAAGTGTTGGTGCTGACCTTTAAAGCCCTAAATGGCCTCGGCCCAGTATACCTGAAGGAGCATCTCCACCCCCATCGTTCAGCCCAGACATTGAGATCCAGCACTGAGGACCTTCTGGTGGTTCCCTCACTGTGAGAAGTGAGGTTACAGGGAACCAGGCAGAGGGCCTTCTCGGCAGTGGCGCCTGCCCTGTGGAATGCCCTCCCATCAGATGTCAAGGAAATAAACAACTATCTGACTTTTAGAAGACATCTGAGGCTGCCCTCTTTAGGGAAGTTTTTAATGTTTGAAGTTTTAGTCTGTTTTTAGTGTTCTGTTGGGAGCCACGCAGAGTGGCTGGGGAAACCCAGCCAGATGGGTAGGGTATAAATAATAAAATTTGTTGTTGTTGTTGTTGTTGTTGAACTAGTACTAGGGAAAGACAGGTTCAACTCCCTACTTAGCTATGAAGTTGCTAGTCACAGCCTCTCAGCAAAACCTACTCATGGGGCTGTTGTGAAGACAAAATGCATTGGAAAGGGTTGGACTAAATGATTCTCAGGATCCCTTCCAACTCTTCAATTCTATTATTTTAACTCCGTGGAGAAAGCCTAGGATAATAACATCATAACTAAATAAAACAATAAAAAACAACTGTGCTTTCAGTTACAGGGAACTCCAAATATGAGAATGATGCTTGCCAATAGGAGCAGAATTTTTAGAAGGGATAACTCGGCAAATGCATGTAACATGCATTTTAGTAAGTACGCGTTTTGGGCCAAACTCTGTTCCCAATTATATTAATAGGGAAATTGTTCTTACTTTCAGCTGTGGGTTAGAGATACCTCTGTGCCTATTAAAACTCATTATAGTTTGTCTTTGTGCACTTTGCTCTCCATTATTATTATTTTAAATTTTTTACATTAAAGTTGATTTTTTTGGGGGGGGGTGTAATCAGTATCTCTTACTAACAGTGAACAGTGTGGTCCATGTTTAAATGTCCTGGCTTCTGTTCTCAGCACATGAAGTTAATGAATTAAGGAACAAAAAGAGCAAGGACCTCCTATGACTTTTATCAAAATTCTATTCCAAAGGTTGATATAAAGTTCAAATTGTGAACAGACCATATTATCATTAAGATGAAATATTTAGTGACACTGTATTTTGAGGAGTTATCTTTTGATAGTAGTCCACCGTGACTCACAGGTGACAGGTGCTGGAGAATTCAGTCAATAATTTAAAAGGTACTTCTCGTTTTTCAAGCAAAAAGGTCAAAAAGTGCGAACTTTTATGAGGCTTTGTCTGATTAAGCAAAAGTATAGTGTAATTTAGCATCCTGAACAAATGCTGTAAGAGTTTAATAATTGAGACTGAATCTTTTACAATAAGCTGCTCTTGAAAACTTTAATACGTTACTAGCAAATGATCAACCTTGGTGCCCTACACCAATGAATTAAATGAATCTTTGTCCTGCAGACAACAGAAAATTACCTTTTTTATTTGACTGTAATGTTCTTCAGCAATAATACTGTCACAAATTACTGCTACTAATAATACGTTTCAGTCTTCCCTACAGGATGGTTGCAAGGAGAATGGAAGGTTGAAAAGGAATTATGGGACTTGAAATTGACTCTTGTACTATTTTCAGACTAATATTGAATGTTGAAATGTATGGAAGATCTGGAATATTTGGGGAGTTATTCTAATTCCAAAACCAGCATTCAAGTCCAACAGCATTTATTTATCAAGAAGTTAGAAGACAAATACAAAGTTTGAGGTAGATTTTTAGAGTTGGCTAAGATGTGACCTGGTGAGGGGAAGGTTACAGCATGATGTTTGATTTCTGTTTGATTTCTGAGTCCAAGGCTGTGGCTATGGGATAAATTAGGACCTCTTGGGGTGTTAATGCTGTGAACTCCTCCATCGTATGTTCAGATTGTATATATATGTGTCAATAAACCATATATCATTAAGACACCACATTTCCAAAAGGAAGCCAGAACTCTGGGTAAGTACATGGAACCCCTGAAATCTTGCACCACTCGGATATCAGGTTGGCGTGCAACAATATTGTACTATGCCATACAATCCACTTTTGCCAAGCCTAACACTTTGAAACTTGTCAGCCGTTCAAAATTGTACACCAAGCAGAAACTCACTCAAGGCTTACAAAACCATCAATCTGCCCTTTCGTCAGGTATCATTCCACAAAAGGAGTCTTTGAAGGTTTTGTGAATATATTCATGTTTGCACATTTCTTGGGAAGTATTGTTGATATTTTTAATGTCATTCATTGTGAGTTGTATGAATTTGAAGGATGAATAAAGAATGTCAAAGAGGGAAAGATTAAATAAACAGGACTTTTTAAGAAGCAACATTCATCGGAAGCAGAAATGTCCCAGTACAGCACAGTTGTGTTCGTTTGCCTAGAGATTATTTTCTTTGCTCAGGTAGCCAAAAAGCGGGGAATAATCCAAAAGGTCTGCAAGCAACTCATCTGTCTACTTGCAATTTAGGATGAGACTTTTGTTCATTTGATATAATATGAATGAAAAACCGACATTGGCTGGAACCAACATTTATATCACTTTTTCATTCATTAACAATATTAACAACAATCACATTCATATCAGTCCTGCAAGGGAGACTCAAAGGCAACTTCAGGCTCCTGGGTGAAAAAGGATCCAAACCTCTTTTGAAATTGACCTTTGGTGATCTTCAAATAAGAAACACAATACTTTTAAAAGAGTGATGTTGCCATGGTGAATAAAAACCAGTATGTTTCATTTGCTTAAAAGTCAAAGGCTTGTAATAAACTCTTACTGTTTTACATGCTGTTATTCAGATTTGGCTTAGCAATAGTTTGGCTGTAATAAATACATACAGCTGGATCCTCTTCTGTTGTTGAGGAAATAAAAGAGTACAGTTTCGGTTTGCCCAGTCATTGGGGACAAAGCATTACAATGCCAGACTTTACCCAATTCAGCTGGATTCCACCATAATCTTGTATGTGGTCAACAATTCTTGCACATCTCAAGAATACCCCCACAACATTCTTTCCTTAGCAGCTTCAGAAAAATGAGCAAACATCACCCACTGGAAATTTTAACATTGAAAATCTTTTACCTACTTATCACCTTCTAACTATTTAATACGAAAATGCACTTTCTGAATGTCAGTGCTTCTGCAAATCAGCCACACACCCAGTGATGGATTTACGTATAAGCTAAACAAGCCCCACTCTTAGGGACCCACTCTCTTGGGGCCCCCCAAAAAAATTAACGGGGAAAAACCTGGATGTACATTTCCAAAATATAAGATAAAAAACAAATAAAATAAAACCTACATACAGCAACAGTGCCAAATGGCTTTAGATACCTATTAGGTCCATAAATTACCATATAGCATGTATCCAAAAACAAAAAATAGAGACAATTTGTTGTTGACAAAGGACAGCTGGACATACAAAGGGCCCCGTTGTCAGGAGCTCGTCCTACACTCGAGTAGGACCCTTCAGTAGCTTAGGGCCTCATCAACCCTAAATCCAGCCCTGCACACACCCCTGCAAGACTATGTGATAGGAGGAAAATGTCGATAAGATTATTTGAAAATCAGGACTGGATCTTCTTTATACCGGCAGCTTGAGGTGGAAATGAAGTGATAGAATCCTGATGTCATAAATAGCAGAGTTCAGACTCCCAAGTGGGGTGCCATCTTTTTTATGATCCACAATATGGAAAGAAAGAGAGAATGAAAGAATGAAAGGAAAGAAGGGGGGAAAGAAAACAATCCTTCAGATAGAAAGGTAGCACAGAAGGGGCAAAGCTGAGGTAAAATATTTCCCCTGTTTTGCTCATTTTCTACTTGCAGGGAATTTTTATGTGGGGCAACACAGAAAGCTCTCCTTTTTTACAATCTAAAGTTGTAGACTTTACTTTGCTACCTCGGGTTTGTTACATTGTACATGCACACTTGGCCGAAACTGACATGTTTGAGTGTAAACAGTTGGGAAAAAGCAATACATTTTAACACTTTTCAACATCTGTTTCAAAGCAAAATAAAGCAGCTAAATTGAATTTAATAATCTCTCTTCCTTCCTCTTCTTTTGAACAGATTAGACACTACAGGCAGCCATGTGGTTTCGATCTGGCCTGGTATTTCAAGATGCAGGCGAATTCATTGTCTCTGGCGCATGTTCCGAATAAATCATACTTACTTGTTGTGTAGGAGGGGAGCAGATCTGTCAAAACAGCTCCAGATTGGCATGTATATTGTATGCAATAGCAACAGGAGCATAAAACAGAATAAATATCCGTAATGTAGCATGCATACATGAAAGAGGTGAAAGAGGAGAGCACAAAATATGGTCTGAAGCTCAACGTAAAAAAAACTAAGATCATGGCCACTGGTCCCATCACCTCCTGGCAAATAGAAGGGGAAGAAATGGAGGCAGTGAGAGATTTACTTTCTTGGGCTCCATGGTCACTGCAGATGGTGACAGCAGTCACGAAATTAAAAGACGCCTGCTTCTTGGGAGAAAAGCAATGACAAACCTAGACAGCGTCTTAAAAAGCAGAGACATCACCTTGCCAACAAAGGTCCATATAGTTAAAGCTATGGTTTTCCCAGTAGTGATGTATGGAAGTGAGAGCTGGACCATAAAGAAGGCTGATCGCCGAATAATTGATGCTTTTGAATTATGGTGCTGGAGGAGACTCTTGAGAGTCCCATGGACTGCAAGAAGATCAAACCTATCCATTCTGAAGGAAATCAGCCCTGAGTGCTCACTGGAAAGACAGATCGTGAAGCTGAGGCTCCAATACTTTGGCCACCTCATGAGAAGAGAAGACTCCCTGGAAAAGATCCTGATGCTGGGAAAGACTGAGGGCACAAGGAGAAGGGGACGACAGAGGACGAGATGGTTGGACAGTGTTCTCGAAGCTACCAACATGAGTTTGACCAAACTGCGGGAGGCAGTGGAAGACAGGAGTGCCTGGTGTGCTCTGGTCCATGGGGTCACGAAGAATCGGACACGACTAAATGACTAAACAACAACAACAAGCATACATAAGAAGAGTCCTGTTGGATCTGTGCTTTCAGTTGCCAGATACATGACTATCGAAAGCCCACAAGCAATATAAAGTGCTTCAACAATCTCCCCGATTGTGATTCACAGCATACTACTGCTAACACTGGAGACAGAAAATAGTAGGGGTGTGCTCTGGCTCTGTGTCTAAACTAAATAACAGAGGGAATTGAGGGGATTCTTCAGTCTCCCCTCAGCCCCCCAAAAAGGTCTGATCAGGGCCCCTACAAAGCTTCATGGCAATTCCTTTCTGTACTTTTCTGTCCTGTATTTCTTATATATCTGTATGTTTCTCTGGGTTTGTGGGTTTTGCAAGAAGTGAAGCTGTCCAAAATGTTACCTGAAGACCCTACAAGTGTCCCTATTTTCCAGGGACAGTCCCAGATTTACAGAAGCTGTCCCAGTTTCTGATTTGATCCTGGAATTCCCCCCTTTTCCTTAGAACGTCCCTATATTTGTCAGAGAAATGTTGGAGGGTATGAAGTTATGTGACCCCCCGAGCCAAGGAGATAAGTAACTATACAACCTTTAGAAGACATCTGAAGACAACCCTGTATAGTTTTATTATGTTTTTGTGTATGTTGGAAGCCGCCCAGAGTGGCTGGGGCACACCAGTCAGATGGGCGGAGTAAAATTGTTGTTGTTGTTGTTGTTCCCTATTTTCAGAGAAATGTTGAGGGTATGTGCCTGCGAAGGACTGAAGAGATCTGGGGTGATGGGGTTTTTGTTGTTGCTGCTGCTGAAGCACAACCACATACCTTGCAACATCTTTCTGATGAAAATAGGGACGTCCTGTTCCATAATTATAATAATAACAATCTGGGTGGCTTCCAACATATATAAAACCATAAGTTTCTATCAGTTTTCAAAATTGTATGCATGCATCTATTTTGGCTTTGTGAGAAGTTTGGTAGTGGTCAAAAGGGTTTATATTTTACTTTTACCCACTGTGTATTTAGAGGGAGATTAGTTTTCTAAGTTTATTTAGCCGTATATATTTTTTGGAACAGCAGTGGTTCTTTAAAAGTAGCATTCAGTGACAGAAACAACGGAATGATCAAGAGTTTGTCTGTTCATTCGGTTTTTTAAATGGTCTGCTTTTGCCGTTGCAGCCTGGAGTGCGGTTCTGAAATGGAAAACTCTTTCCTTGGTTGTAATTACTTGTCATGAAAGCTCAATGTCTACTTTTTTTGTTTTTAACTTGACTGTAATTCCAGCAGCCTTAATTTTAAATGATTTAAGTAATTATATTATTTCATGCTTGGCAGTTGCCATTCTATCTTGTGGGAATTAGGCAAACATCACCAGATCCAAGCGTTTAATCATCTTCATGTCTGAAGGCGTTTAAAGGGCAGGTTCAGAAAGTTTGTCAAATGTCTGGCACTACTTCCATGCAGCTCCAGCTTATCAGCCTACATATAGGTAGTTCATGCATACGGCAAAGTGTTAGTAGATAAAGGCAACACACCTATTGTTAATGCTGCTGTTAATTCCCAAATGTCTGGGTTCTTGGCTTTATATCTGCATTGCCAAGATAAGTGTGGCCTTTGTGTCAACCCTTCCCCAAAAGCCAAGAGAAAGAAACAACTTTGTGTCTAGCCAGAACTGTTTACAGGATAAACAAGCAGTTTATAGCTTCCCACATAATGTGGAAGGCACATCAGAGGCTGGTAGTTATACAATAGAGGGAGGAAGTTAATGGAACTGGATCAAGGAAATTACTATAACTCAGCACTTCATAAAAAGTGCAATTTATCACTAATTAAAAAAAATGGAAACTTTTCTGATAAGTTAACAAAAGGAAAATGTAGACCTTGAATTGCCGCATCAGGATAAATCAGTTCTGTCAGGTTAATATAGCTCCGAAAGCCAAACCTTCTAAAATTACAAAAGCTGCAATTGCACTGTGCATTTCTACCTGGAACACAACCAATAAGAGCTCTGTGCTTTAATGGGCCCTGACAAGACAAGCATGACATCACCTCTTAAAGTGACAGCTTTATTCATTTTACCATTGTATGGTATTGATTTCACATGCAAAAAGTAGGCCACTGAGTGCTTTATATGTGCCACACAGAGAAAGTCTTTTCCAAGGATGAAATTATCTTTCCTTTTTCTTTTCCTTTCCTCGCTCCCCTGTCCTGCAGCCCAGTAACAGGGTCTCCAGCACTTTATGATTTTACTTTTCGACATATATAAAAACCATTCACCATTCAGTCTTCCAAAATGCACACTAAGATCAGCCTGTAGGGATATTCATATGGAAAGAGACACATCATAAGATACTCTGAACCCAGATCATTTTGTTCTGGGTTCAGCCATAGTCTACAGAATAACAACTACTGTATGCTCTTACCATAACCTGTTTTCCAGCGACAGTCCCAGAATTACAAAAGCCATCCCAGCTTCTGATTTGATCTTGAAATGTTCCCATTTCCCCTGCTGCTGCTGATGCTGCCAGGCTTGGAGAATTTGCCCTTAGCAACAGCTGTGGCTGCAAGGGAGCATCCATTTGCCTTTCCATGACCCCTCCAGTGTCCCTATCTTCCAGGGACGGTCCTGGATTTGCAGCAGCTGGCCCAGTTTCTGATTTGATCCTGGGATGCCCTGCTTTTCCTTAGGGTGTCTCTATTTTCACTGGAGAAAAGTTGAAGGGTATGGTAGGCTGTCCCTATTTACATTAGAGAAATGTTGGAGTGAACATCTGTATCTTCATCAAAGAAATGTGGGAAGGTAAGGAATAAGGTGTCCCATTTTCACCAGAGAAATGTTGGAGGGTATGCATGACCTCCACTGCCAGCATCCTACCTCAGGCAGCTCGTAGAGGCTGTTGGAGGAGAGGCAAGGTAGAGGAGAGGCTGATACCACTGAGCCCCAGCCCCAGGAAGAAGGTCATGGAACTTTGAAGTGTCAGGCATAGCTCTAATGGC
The DNA here is from genome assembly GCF_964270895.1 of Podarcis filfolensis. Classification (NCBI taxonomy): domain Eukaryota; kingdom Metazoa; phylum Chordata; class Lepidosauria; order Squamata; family Lacertidae; genus Podarcis; species Podarcis filfolensis. The sequence goes on along the minus strand of NC_139607.1, from coordinate 25,046,635 downwards.
TTTAGCCCAAACGTAGCAGAGTTTTCCTGCACAGCGAAGAAGCTAGTTGAGGTGGAAATGACTAGTCAGCTAGACTCAGAATAACTATTTACAGGATTTATTAAAAGGAAAAATAAAACCAGCAGAGTTTCTGCATACAAAACTAAGCAAAATAAATCCTTTCTTTCTCTCTCTCTCTTAACCATGCACAGCACTTCTACTCCTAACACACCCCTAACAGTGCTAGCAATCCCTAGATAACAGAGTTGAGTGCTGGTCGTTAACCAATCAGAGTAAGTAGTTTCTAGGTCAAGCTGACCTTGGCTTTCTGCCAAGAGTAAATTGACACGGCCTTGAGTTAATTGTGTGAAGCCAGAATCTGTAAGTTTCCCATGAGAACCAATTAACAGAAACTGAACACCCCCTCACAGATTCTGCTGGACAATTAACATCAAATACACCTATGTAGGAGATTATTTTTCCAGCAAACCTAAACCCTTGTTCTTTACCTTTGCCAATGGTTTAGTTAACACATCTGCTACATTTTCTTCACTTGATACATAAGTACAGGTGATTACATTGTCTTGTACACAGCAACGCACATTTTGGTATTTTACAGAGATATGTTTGGAACGCGATTTGAAACCCTCTGTTTTACTTAAGGTTATACAAGCTTGATTATCAATGTAAACTTGTACTGGTTCTCCACAATTTACATTTAAATCTGTTAACAAATGCTTGAAATAAATCACCTCGTTGCACAATTCACTCAACGCGGCGTACTCTGATTCCGTTGATGACACACTTACAACGTCTTGCTTGCGTGACCGCCAGCTGATTAAAGCTCCACCGACCATTATGACTAGTCCTGTGACAGATTTTCTATCCGGCAAATTTCCCCAGTCACTATCACAGTAGCAACTCAACATTTCATCCTCTGAAGAATTTAATTGTAACATATAGCCAATTGTCTGTTTGAGGTATCTCAGAACTTGTTTTACCCCTTTCCAGGCATTTAGTGTGGGTTTTGAGACCAATCTACTTAATATGCCTACTGCATAGCTAATATCAGGTCTGGACCACTGTGCTAGATACAATAAACTTCCAATTACAGAATGATATACATCAGGATGTTCAAATTCAGGACTCTCATCTGTATGAAGTGTTTTTATGAAACCTGGATCCATAGGCACCACTGCCCCTTTGCAATCCTGCATCCCGTATGTAGTCAGTAGTTGTTTAACTTTGTTCTGCTGACTAATTAGGCAGCTGCCATCTTGGGCCCAGCACACTTCCAACCCTAGATATGTCCTAACCGGGCCTAAGTCTTTCACTTTGAACTTACTGGACAATTGCTTGGCAAACCTTTTAGTTTGTTTATCTGTTTTGCAAGCATACAATACATCATCTACATAAATCAGACAAAACTCTTGATCACTGCCTGTACCACGTACATAAACACAATTGTCAGCTGTACTCTGCTTGAAACCAAATGACACTAAGGCCTCATGGAAACATTTGTTCCAAGATCTTGCAGCCTGTTTGAGACCATATAGAGCTTTATTTAATTTCAACACTCTATTGGAACCTGTCTCATAACCAGGCGGTTCGGCTAGATACAGGTCTTCTGATATTGATGCATGTAAATATGCAGTCTGGATATCAAAATGGTTTAACAGGAGTTTTCTCTTTGCTCCAAGCGTTAGAATCAGCCTTACACTGTCCCCTTTAGCAGTAGGGGAAAAAGTCTCGTCATAATCTTTTCCAGGCCTCTGAGAGTATCCTTGAGCCACTAAACGAGCTTTGTATTTGTACTCTCCTGTCACCAGAGGTTTAAGTTTGTACACCCACCTGCAGCCTACAATCTTTGCCCCCTCAGGCGCTGCTACTGGTGTAAAAACCTTGTGCTCATTCAGAGAGGACATCTCTTCCTCCATTGCCTGCTTCCAGAGCTCTGCCTCCTCTTTTGGTAACTTTAACACCTCCTGAAAACTCTTGGGCTCTGCAATTACACTAAACACATTTGCAGTATCTGGAGAAAAACGCACCGGAGGCACTCCTTTGTTTTGTCTTTTAGATCTTCTGGGAGAAAATTTTTCTTCTGACCCACTTTCCTCCTCAGAACTACGACCTCTCTTTTGTTGCTTAGCAACTGGTCTCTGGCTAATTCCACTTTCTTGAGAGCTCTTATCTGAACTTTCCTCCCCCTCAGACTCTGATTCTCTATGTTTACCTTCAGAGTCATGAAGCTCCTGGGAAGGTTCAAACCAAACCTCAGTATTGGCATGTAGTCTCTCCCAGCCACTATGTTCACAAAAAGTGGCATTCCTGGAGATCACAATGCCATTTGTCCCTTCAGCAAAGCGGAAACCTTTTCCCAGCTCCTGGTAACCCACAAACACTAACTGTTTGGTCTTAGGATCTCCCTTCTTTCTCATTTGTTTTGGAATTAATACCCAGGCTTTTGATCCAAACACATGCAAATGGTCAATTTTGGGTTTTTTCTGAAACAATTTAAAGTACGGAGTTGTACCTATTGTTTGATGAAAGAGCCTATTTTGGAGATAACACGCGGTGAGCATGCTCTCCCCCCAATAAGACATGGGCAAATCAGCATCATCAAGCATGGCAAACATCATGTCTTGTAAAGATCTGTTTTTTCGCTCTGCAACGCCATTCTCCTCTGGGGAAAAAGCGTTCGTTTTTCTATGCCCAATGCCACGCTTTTGTAACCAATCTCTAAAAGCATTTGACATAAATTCGCCACCTCTGTCCGTCTGAATCCTTTTGAGTTTAATGGACAGAAATCTTTCCACAGATGCCACCCAGCCTTTAAACTTAGTGAACACGTCACCCTTATTCTTCATGGGAAAAACCCAAGAATAACGCGTGGCGTCATCCACAATTGTTAATGAAAAACGCGATCCACCCCTGCTTACAGCAAACGGACCAATTACGTCCATGTGAACCAGCTGTAGCGGTGACTCACTAACTCTGTCACTTCTGGGGTAAGAGACTCTGTGGGTTTTAACCTTTTTACAAACATTACAATCAAGGTACTTGTTACAACTCTTTAAATTACCCCCATCAGCCAATTCAGACATTTTTAGTATACTTTTCCAGCCAGCATGCCCCATTTTCCTATGCAATAAGTGCACACAGTTGTCATGTATAGCTTTGTTATTCACTGCAGGCTGAGATTTACTGACTACTGCTGCAACTTGAGATCCTGCTTTAAGCCAAAACAAGCCTCCCTCTGACTTAGCAGTGCCTAAAATCTCACCAGCCTTCTTAATAATGCAACTGTCTCCTTCAAAATACACTTTAAACCCAGCTTTTAGCAAACAATCTACAGACATCAGATTGCTCCTTAATGAAGGCACATAAAGTACATTTTGCAGGCATTCACGAAGACAAGGAACAAAAACTGCACCCCCCGAAATCACTTCGGAAGTACTTCCGTCTGCTAGAGCCACCTGGCTGCGCTGTGCTGAGTTCTTGGAAACAAACAATTCATCTGAATTTACGATGTGCCGAGACGCTCCCGAATCGACCACCCAGACAGCTTGTTTCTCATCAGCAATCTTGACCTCGGCGGTCACCAGCTGAGCCGACTGTTTTCGTTTGAAGAATTTCCTTTTACGCTGCTGCTGCTGCTGCTGCTGCTGCTGCTGCTGCTGCTGATCTCGTCTCTGCTCCTGCACTGGCAACTGAGACTTGACCAACTCAGGACATTGTCGTTTTAGATGCGCTGAAGACCCACATCGGAAACAACGCCTAACAGCAAACGCAGACTCCTCACCGGCACGCTGCTCTTGCTTCACCCCTGGCACGGCATGAGAACTCCTTCCAAACCGCCCGCCTGTAGAAGCCTCTGCAGCCAACGACCTTTCTTGCCTCTTCTGCCACTCTTCAATCAAACGCCCAGTAACGTAACTGATTGATAAATCACGCTCCTGTATGCCTTCTAGAGACAAAACTAAATTATCCCAGCTTTCCGGGAGAGAACTCAAAATAATAGCCACCTTCTCCTGCTGGTCTAACGCACAGTCTCTTTCCTGTAGCGCAGCAAACTTTAACTGTAAACTGTGTAGGTGTTCCTGCATTGTAACCCCAGGCTGTAACATTGCCTTGTACAATGCCTTGCGAATGAACAGCTTGGAAACCGCTGTCTCACGCACATGGAGTTCTTTAAGTGCTTGCCACACACCTCTAGCTGTCTTGATTCCCCTCACATACGGCAACTGGGAATCTTCCAGCCCCAAGACAATTGTGGCCCTTGCTCTTTGGTCTTTATCGAGGTCTTCATCATCAGGCTTCACAGGAAACTTACTCACCACTTGCCAGAGACGATCCCTCTGCAGCACTGCCTGCATGCGTTCCGACCACAGCAAGTAATTGGAGTCATTCAGACGCTCAAAAGCCATCTGAACTGGTTGTGAGGCCATCTTGAGAGCGATGTCCCTGGAACCCGGAACCAGCTACTCACGACCACCGAGAGAGAAAACAGGAACCACAGCACCCAGCACTCACACGCTGCAGCTGTTGTCCTTGTGTCCACTGCGTCACCAGCTCACCACAGTCAGGAACCAGCCAGTGTCCATCTGCTGCACCAACAGGAACAACAACTTCTGGAACTACTGGAACCAACGCCGTTGATGCTGACACCACCACAACTCAGGCTGGCAGCACAATGCCCATAACCTCATGGAACTTTGAAGTGTCAGGCATAGCTCTAATGGCTTTAGCCCAAACGTAGCAGAGTTTTCCTGCACAGCGAAGAAGCTAGTTGAGGTGGAAATGACTAGTCAGCTAGACTCAGAATAACTATTTACAGGATTTATTAAAAGGAAAAATAAAACCAGCAGAGTTTCTGCATACAAAACTAAGCAAAATAAATCCTTTCTTTCTCTCTCTCTCTTAACCATGCACAGCACTTCTACTCCTAACACACCCCTAACAGTGCTAGCAATCCCTAGATAACAGAGTTGAGTGCTGGTCGTTAACCAATCAGAGTAAGTAGTTTCTAGGTCAAGCTGACCTTGGCTTTCTGCCAAGAGTAAATTGACACGGCCTTGAGTTAATTGTGTGAAGCCAGAATCTGTAAGTTTCCCATGAGAACCAATTAACAGAAACTGAACAGAAGGAAGAGGGAGCAGAGCGGAACACAAAGAGTCTTTTTTTTAATAAAAAAAAATGCTTTGTGCGTCTGCATCTAATCTTGTCCCTTGCTAACATTTATTTATTGATGTGTTTTTCTTTTTGCAAATCTACCAAAGAATAACATAAAATCAGGATTCAGCGGTGGCACTCACCCCCCTTCTGATAGGAAATGCTCTCCGGGGGGGTGTCAAAAATGGGGCATAGAGGAGGGGCAGTTGGGGGGCAGTGAGAAATGCTTGTATTTTCATCTGAGGAATGTTGGCGGGTAAGTTATACTATATGTGCATACCATAGCACTGTATATTTAAATGTGTATATAGAAAAAAAGGAATCACAGTGCAGTAATGCATACATGAGTCTACTGCAAATGACTTAGGCTACAATTCTATATTCACATGGGAACAAGACCCATTGGCCTTAATGAGACTTTCCTCTGAGCGTAGAAATTGCACTATACTATATCACCTGACAACAAGTGGCTTTGAATTTGTTAAATGCACATGCTAAGCCAACTTAGCAACTAAAACGCATTTGCACCAATGCACCCAGAATAATGTTCCATTCCATCATTTCATTCCAGAAAGAATATTCAGATTAATTTCAGTACCCTATGATCCAGGACAAACAGAACATTGAAAGCAAAACAAAACCGTGTAGCTATTTTAGATAATGTTTCACATTCATGAATCCTCTAGGGCAGGGATGGAAAACCTGCAGGCATGGGGCAAAGTTAGACCACAAGGGCTCCCCGAAACCTCCAAAGCAATGGTCCAGTCTTTGCCTTGTCTCCCACAATAATATCAACACATTTCCAGTGAATGAGACGCTTGGGTCCATCTTTTCTGCTTAGCCAGTCATAAAAATCACTAGACTTAGATCACTCCTCTGTCTCCAAGGTGAAGAAACCAGGCATAGAAATAGGGAGGAAGGGAGGCACGATTCCTTTCCTGTTCTCCATGCTTTTTTCTCTCTCAGCACCCATGCTTAAAGCTTAAATTTTAGGTTGAGCTTTAGGAAGTAAGGAGTCGAGTGGCACAGTTCTTGCATAGCTCAAGGGGCAGGGCCACAGAGCAGCTGACTTAGTCAAAATTACTCACACAGGAGAGGAGAGATGGTTATGTTTGATCAAGGGTCCAGGGGAGTCTGGATAACTGTTTACTTAATTTACTTATTTAATGCTGCCTGGATAGCTCTGTTGGTTAGAGCATGGTGATGATAATGCCAGGGTTGCAGGTTTGGTCCCCCGTTGCATATTCCTGCGTTGTGGAGAGTTGGACTAGATGATCATCAGTGTCCCTTCAAACTCCTCTGATTCTACTTTTCACATTGCTATCAGTCACTTTTTATACCTTTATTTATTTACTTATTTACTTATTTATGAATGAATGACCTGGTTGTCCACTGGGGAGAGGGACGGAAGCCTTGATTTGATCTTCATACAACAAGCATCTTTCTTTTTAATGAATGGGACGCATATTTCAATTTTCTTGGCGTATTTTTGAAACCTGACCCTTTAATTTCTAATAGGAGCAAAGGCATGGACGATCAGCTTCTTTCACAATCGGCACTTGGGGCACCTCCAGACTTGTGTTTTATCCAGGTGTTCTTGACACTAGTGCATTAGACTTATCTTGTTTTAGTTTGTTCTGTAATGCTTCCCCCAGGCTACCACACTATTGCCACACACACACACACACACACAAAAACAGGACGAGAAGAAACCAGAACATTTCTGGAATACAAAGTTACAGGATTTAAGCAGGAAGTTGCAGGATATGTACCCTACTGAGGGGGGGGGGGGGCTTAGTGTGACCACTCCAAAACCTTTGTAGGCAGAAATGGTATTGAAAGCTGGACTGCCCCAGTAGCATCATAAGCACAAGAGATCATGGATGTGCAATTCAAATAATGTCTGGAGGGGCCCATAGTTGCAGGCAATCTGAGGAGTTCCTGATCAGGGGCTTAAAATCTCAAAGACACATCAGATTTTGACGATGACAATGAAGAAGAAGGAGGCGGAGGAGGAGGAGGAGGAGAAGAAGAATCAATGAGGAGAAGAGGAAAATTGCAAGGCACGTCCCTCTAGTTATTTCACAGCTTGCTGATAGATTTTGGCCTCGTGGCAGCCAAGTCTAACTTGATTTTATTGTGGGATAATCTCTCCATTCTGTAAAAGTACTATGAAATCAGCCTCAGACGTTTCCCCCACAAACACATAATCTGACAGCATAAACATCACTATGAAAGCCAAAGCTAATGGAGAAAGATTGATTCAGAAACGCAAATAACACAGTCCAGAAGTTGCCAAAAAGCATGCAATTTGCAGGTTTGCAATGCTCCAGACTGTGCTGCTTTACTCCTAATTTAGATTCAACAAGCTAGGAAATGTTTATAGTGCATGCACATCCAAGGTCCTGAACAATTCTGCAAATAAAGTTAGCAAACAAAGAAGAGTTGTATACAAAGTCTATGAATAAAAAATAAAGTGTATGGGACTGCATTAAATTAATAATATCCAAAACACCAATATTATTTTAATTGAAATGTCTGGACCAATTACTGTTACATGCACCAATATGATTCATCTAGAGTTCTGCACAAAGCAGAATGGTGAAAGGTGATGTATCGAGAAATCAGGCTGTAATGATCCATGCTTTGGTAATCTCCTGTTCGGATTTACTGTAAATTTGAAAGGGGCTGCCTTTGAAGATGCTCCACAAACTACAGGTGGTTCAAAATATGGCAGCAGGAGTGTTTAATGGGAGTGGGCATTATGAACACATCATGCTGGTCCATTATTATCTGCATGAGCTTCCAATTCATTTCTGGGGCCAATTCAAGGTGCTAGTTTTGACCTATAAAGTTCCACATGGCTTGGAATCTCAGTACATGTTCCGAACAGAACATCTCCTCCACACACCACTCCCTTCATCTACAGAGGCCCTACTCTGTTCTCCCCCTCAGTCTAAAGCTTGGAAACTAGCCATCACAGGTGGCCTTTTTGGTGGTGGTCCCTCTCCTGTCCCTAAGGAAGCTCTCTGGGTGCCCACATTGTTTTTTCAGTGCCTTTTGTTCTTCCAGATCTTGTTTTAGGTCCCTTTGTTGGGTTTAGTATACATATTTGATGTCCATTTTATGTCTGTGCCATGTACGCTATTTCATGGTGTTGGTTTGGTATTTGCTGTTTGTGCTAGCTTGCTGCTTAAACTTATCATTGCTTTTAATGGCACCGTGACTTTATCGTTATTCTTTTGCTTTTATTTTTTTTATTTTGTACAATGCTTAGAGCATTTATTTTACAAGGCATCCCATAAAGAAGAACAACAGTGACGGAAGTGGTGGATTACACAATTTCCTCTTCCCATTCACCCAGATCAAAAAACAATTAGCGAAACACACTCAGAGTCATCGTTAGTGCAACATAACTCAAATGTTCTACATGCAGTAAGTGCTTCCATGTGAAGTAAGTAAAAATAAAGGAATTATGAGACATCTGAAAGGCTATTTTAGCATCACAGATGACTGAGACATCACTTCATCTCAATTGCTTGGAAAAGCTAAATGGATGAGGCTCGTGAAGAGATATTGGTTACCACAAAGCTGTTACTGTGCATCTTCACATTCTTTACAATACAGCTCTCACAGCAATGAAGACAGCTTCCGAAGAACAATATATCCACCCAGCTGTTAAGTTCTTCCTTCTCTTTCTATATATATATACTCTATTCTGAAAGCCAAAAGATATGTGTTTTCCTTCTCTTTAAATAAGAGATAGAGCAAAGCCATTTTAGTACATCTTGGATTCTGTTTGATGTTCATTTTGAACAAGGCTTTTAAGTTTCCCTTTCTTTACAAATACTTGTGTTGCTATAGTTTTTGACCCTTACTCTCAAGAGAGCAGCTTTCCACCTCCCTTCCAGGATAGAAAGCTTTTGATCCCCTTTGTCTCCCTGCCTACTCATAGCAAACAAACTGCAGACATGATCAAGAAGATGCCCTCTTAAGTGCCTTGCTGAATTGCAGAGACTTGAGGACAAAACTTTCTTTTTCACTTAAGAAGAGAAAGCCATCTATGTGGCCTATGCGTGCTTCTTGCAGAGCACATTTCTTCAATGGGTACAGTCACCAGCCATGTTTCTCTGACCCAACAAACACACTAAGCTGCAGTAAAAATTCTATGCATGGGAACCATTGCAGCCTCAGGGAGCAATTTGGAGGAGACATCTAAACACCAGGCACTAAGCAATAATAATAATAATAATAATAATAATAATAATAATAATAATAATAATAATAATAATTTATTATTTATACCCCGCCCATCTGGCTGGGTTTCCCCAGCCACTCTGGGCGGCTTCCAACTGAATATTAAAAACAATACAGCATCAGACATTAAAAACTTCCCTAAAGAGGGCTGCCTTCAGTTGTCTTTTAAAAGTAAAATAGTTGTTTATTGCCTTGACATCTGCTGGGAGGGCGTTCCACAGGGCAGGCGCCACTACCGAGAAGGCCCTCTGCCTGGTTCCCTGTAACCTTACTTCTCGCAATGAGGGAACCGCCAGAAGGCCCTCGGCGCTGGATCTCAGTGTCCAGGCTGAACAATATGGGTGGAGACGCTCCTTCAGGTATACAGGACCAAGGCTGTTTAGGGCTTTAAAGGTCAGCACCAACACTTTGAATTGTGCTCGGAAATGTACTAAGCAACCAAAGTCTATGAGTTCTGGCAACCACAGTTGCCATGAAAAATGAGGTGCATTCTGTTTCTGAGTTTAACATGAAATCACTTTGCATAAGGAACTACTGCAAGAGCATCTCCACCCCCATCATTCAGCCCAGACACTGAGATCTAGCTCCAAGAGTTTTCTGGCAGTTCCCTCACTGTGACGTTACAGGGAACAAGGCAGAGGGTCTTCTTGGTGATGGAGCCCACCCTGTAGGACACTGTCCCATCAGATGTCAAGGAAATAAACAACTATTTGACTTTTAGAAGACATCTGAAGGCAGCCCTGTATAGGGAAGTTTGATGTTTCATTATGTTCCTGTAAATGCTTGAAGCTGTCCAGAGTAGCTGGGGCAAATAATAAAATACAAAGCAAGGCTCCAGGATCCTGTCAGAGCATTGAGTCTCCTTCCCTAAGCTGAACAAATGCTTCCTGGACTTGGGGAAGGAGGTGTGATGCTCTGATGGGAACTGAGAGGCCTTCTGCGCCAGAAGCAGGTGGTGCTACTGCATACCATTGCATACCACCAGAAAAAGCACTGTATGTGTGTGTGAATGCACACAAACACACACACACATTGCAGTGGCATGCAACCATAAATCATCAGCAAGACTTCTGGTTGAAAGAATTAAAGGTTTATTACTCTTGGCAAACAAAGCTATTCTGAGTATCAGCTTACATGTGACTATCTTGGAGTCGTGAAGTTAACAAAAAGAAGGTCTAACAATAACTGAGGAAGCATGAAGGAAGTAAAGCCTGGGGGGGGGGTTACTCAAGAAGGAATCAGTGAGGAAATAATATGTTGCCTTTCCATTTCCCCCAGGGTCAGAGTACTTACGGTAAGTGTTGTTCCTTTACCCCCAATAGTGCAGACCTGCCCTAAATAAAAGGGGTCAAATCAATGTCAACCAAACAAACACAGAGTGAATGCAGTACTTCCAGACCTCAAAATGGGTATGGTGTACTTTAAAATCCTAAGTCTTAGATTTCTATTAATGCATGAGAATATCCATTTTACAAAAGCCAAAAAAATAAGGAAAACATTTACTTCAAACCACAAGTTCCAAAATCTCGTATATAAGCAACAAGCCAAGCAAACCTAACATTTTTTACCGTCTTTAACAGTTTTATGAATATTCAAACAACCTGGTGATTTACAAAAGCATTTGGTTAAGAATGATGCATTAAGGGGCCAAGGCACCACATCCATCTGTCATTGGTTGCAACGAGCAATGCTCATCCAGCCCTGTTTTGCACAATGAGGGATGGTTGTTAAGAGAGCAAAAAGGTTGCATGTTTGGTTTATAAGGTACACTAGTCTATCTACATCTGAAAATGTTGCAGGCAGAGCTATCGGTTTGTTGATTAACTGTGAAATCCTAGGGACGCACGTCTACACTGAACTTACTCTCGTCTGATTCCACATAGGATAGCAGGCTTAGTATATTAATAATCTGTACAAATGGTCCCCAGTTGAAATTGTATGGGTGAATTCTGGGATTCAGGCTAAGAGGAAGCATGTCACCAGATGACAATACCTCACCCCCATGCCATGATCCTTTAAACTGCATGGGGGGGCAGAATAAAGGGAAGGGTTCAGTAAGAGCATGGGGGAGGCAACACACGTTCGCAGCTCTTGGTATCCACTGCCATGGGGAGATGCTGGAGTTGTTGTTTTTCTGAATTAAGCGGTCCCATTTCATGGGATCCTCTCCTACCTTGACCCAGGGGCGGAGGAAGGGGTGTGTGGTGGGGGGTGGGTCGCCCTGGGTGTCACCACTAAGGGTGTGTGTGACAAAATAGGGCCTGCAGCACACCCAAGCCACGCATCTCTCCTGGGAGTGACACGGTGGCTTGGATGCCCACAGGCTCCGCGCTGTCCAAATGGTCCGCCCGCCGCCTCCCCCTTAGCTGTAGGGCGGCTGAGTGGGAGGAGGCAGGTAGACTCTTCGGAGGCCCCACAGAGCGTCCTACCACCCCAGGCACCCAATCAGCTTGCTCCACCACTGCCTTGACCCGCCCCCACCTCCTGTTTCAGCTGCCAGCACATCTGCACGTCAACAGACACTTCACCCATGCCAAGAATACATTGAATGAGTTGGTGTGTATTTGGAAATCAAGTATTTCCAAATATCACACCAAGGGCAGGATTTCTCCCCCAAACTATTTGCATGCTGACTGGAAATGCTGGTGGAATTATCCAGCCTTTCAATGTTATGTTGGGGGAGGGATGTTTCACCCACAGAAATTGCAAAGGGGATTTATTCCACCCCCTTTCCATTAAAAAAAAAGAGGAAAATGATTTTCCTTTTTCACAGCCTCTCAGCACAGCTGCTACATACCGTATTTTTTGCTCTATAAGCCTCACTTTTCCCCTCCTAAAAAGTAAGGGGAAATGTGTGTGCGTCTTATGGAGCGAATGCAGGCTGCGCAGCTATCCCAGAAGCCAGAACAGCAAAAGGGATCGCTGCTTTCGCTGCAAAGTGGTCCCTCTTGCTGTTCTGGCTTCTGAGATTCAGAATATTTTTTTTTCTTGTTTTTCTCCTCCAAAAACTAAGTGCGTCTTGTGGTCTGGTGCGTCTTATGGAGCAAAAAATACGGTATTTTCTTGCAGAGCTTTTAAAAAGAGGCAACAGCTCTCAGTGAAGACCTGGAGTTTCCCCTATCTCCTCACCACAAATGCTTTAATAATCCTCAGAATTATCAGACACCTTGCTCTGTTTTCTTCCTTGCCTTCCAACCAATGAACTTTTTCTTCCTGTCCCTCCCTCCCTGTTTGCTTTGCCCATTGGTTTCAATAAAACATGTTCCTTTCCAAGCAAGTGCACTTGATTGATTGAGTCTTTAATTTCTATACTGCTTAATATTTTCAATATCACTTAGGATCACATGGCTCTCATTAGGACAAAATCTGAAAAGTCCTGATTTTATTTTATTATTTTGACCAACACACGGGCAAGGTGCAGCGCAGGATGATTAATACAACTTGTCTAAAATGATGCTGTGCCACTCCATAGGTTATTATTTTCTAATTAATTTTTAAGATGCCATCGGAGATTTTCTGTGTGTTTCTGCTGCCAACCTTTCTATTAGCAGATCACTTAGATGAACCGCTTTGTTCAGTGCGTCCCAAAAATGCATAACACTAAGTGCACTCATTTATTACCCCTGGCTCTTTTTGGCAACTGAGACATAATGGAGTTATACTGGAAGTGAATATGAGGTCACTGCAAACTATACTGTTCTTTATAAACTAAAGATGACGGCTCTAGAGGGCACACATCCAAATTTCCCATGACTATGCTTTGGGGAGTTTGAAATTTTAATAACTGGGAAAGGGATATCTTTTATTTATTTACTCTGATGTATTTTGTCCTGGCCTAATTCCACATAAACTCAATTCACATATAACGAAACTATCTGAATGGAAGGTTCCCCTTTTCTTAAAGGTGTGAACAACTACCTGGTAGGTGAATGAATATCCAATTCTGCTGCATGCCCTGCTCTAACCTCATTCAGAGGTAATGCTAGCTTGGTGCCTACCACAGCAGGCGCAGTGGGGAAAGTGCTGTGATGATTGTGGGCAGAGATAATAATAATAATAATTTTATTTTTTTATACGCCGCCCATCTGACTGGGTTGCCCCAGCCACTCTGGGTGGTTCCCAAAAAGAATATTAAAAACACAATACAGCAAACATTAAAATCTTCCCTATACAGTGCTGCTTTCAGATGTCTTCTAAAAATCAGAAACAACAATAATTTTATTATTTATAAATAGGAAACAGATCACCAGAAAGACCTCATAGAGTGCCTGCAAGCATTCATCCACATCTGATTAACCAAAAGGTTAATCCAGGGGTCAGCAAACTTTTTCAGCAGGGGGACAGTCCACTGTCCCTCAGACCTTGTGGTGGGCCGGACTATATTTTGAAAAAAAATAAATGAACAAATCCCTGTGCCCCACAAATAACCGAGAGATGCATTTTAAATAAAAGCACACATTCTACTCATGTAAAAACACCAGGCAGGCCCCACAAATAACCCATAGATGCATTTTAAATAAAAGCACACATTCTACTCATGTAAAAACACCAGGCAGGCCCCACAAATAACCCAGAGATGCATTTTAAATAAAAGGACACATTCTACTCATATAAAAACACGCTGATTCCCGGACTGTCCACGGGCCGGATTTAGAAGGTGATTGGGCTGGATCTGAACCCCAGGTCTTAGTTTGCCCCCCCATGGGTTAATCTGTTTTCCTGTACCTCCTCCCCATATACAAAATTAGTCAGCATTTCTGGGCAACTGAGCGTGGGGTTGTTTTGCTTACTTGCCCCAAGTTTTTCCCTGGCTAAAGTGTGGGGTGTTCTGGGGTTGTTGTTGTTATTTTTGTACTTCTGCAAATCTTGGGGCTTCTCCAAATCTGTTGATTCTCTCTCTCTCTCTCTCTATCTATCTATCTCTATCTCTATCTCTATCTCTATCTCTATCTCTATCTCTATCTCTATCTCTATCTCTATCTCTATCTCTATCTCTCTCTGTGTGTGTGTGTGTCATCCAGAGAATAAGTTCACCATTAAGACAAATAGTGTGTCAACTGATAATGAAGAAGTTTCCAGAGTTGCCTACAAAGATCAGCAAGAAGACTAGGTGGTCATAACATAGGTCTCGTTAGAGGGAGATATTCAAAGTCATATAAATACACATAATTCAGCAAGCACTGTATTAGTTTTCCTGGCAGAAAGAGCTGAGAAAATGTGAACGCAGAGCGTGGGAAAATAGAGAGATGGAGAAGAAGGGTTGAAAGAGTGAAGGATGGAGAAGGGGAAAAGAAGTAGTGAAAAGATTACAAGGAAGGGTGAGAGGGAAGGAACGAGGAAGAGAAAAGGGAGGGGACAGAGAAGGAAACCAGAGGATGCATGGATGGAAGGATGAAAATGAAGAGGTGAAGAATAGAGAGAAAGGCAGTTGGAGGCAACCCCCAAAATAGAGCCCCTCTGACCTGGCCTACCACTGCTGCAGGGCCTGTGAAGGTAACATTATCCTCATTAATATTGCTTTAATGAGTACAAGTAAATCATTGCTGTCAGTGTTGTATAGTGGTTAGGGTGTCGGACTAGGGCCTGGGAGATCAGGTTTCAAAGCCCTACTCATGAAGTCCGTTGAGTGACCCTGGCCCAGTCACTGCCTCGCAGCCTAACCTACCTCACAGGGTTGTTGTGGAGAGTAAATCAGGAGGGGGGAAACCATGTATGCCTCCTTGAACTCCGTGGAGGAAAGGATGAGATATAAATACAGTAAATAAATAAGTAAATGTGCACATAGCGATAAAATCCACACACCCCTGGCTTTTAGACTGGTTTATGGGTCTGTTTGCAACACAGTAATTTTTCTCTATCTGCGAACTGCAACATACATACAAAAAACCCCAAGGTCCCTGAAAGATCTCGCTGTTCTAAACTACTCGTTTTATCTCATCTCTACCAAATTACAGGGTGTGCCAATTTCCTCTCAGACATGCTCTCCGAAGACAGCTCCTTCAGTCTACGATGGGAAGAATTCTCAGCTCCTATGGTGTGAAGAAAAGGATAGAAGTTAAGGGACCGCGAGACGACTGTGTTCTCTCTAGTGACACGCCAATCACGGCTCTGGCTTCATAGGGATAACCATGTATGGTTGTGTGTTGGATTTTGGGGGGCTCGTTACCACATTAGGAAAACGAGTTTGCTGGATTCCACTGCAAACTGCCAATTTCCAGGCTTTGCATGGACCAGAAAGGCACAGATATTTTCTTCAGATTACATCCCTAGAACATTTTGTGATACATCCTCAGCTGGTTTAAATCAACGTGGTTACACTGTTCCCGAACAAAACAACCCTCAACTCACAACAGATATAATCTGGCCTTTCATATTGCTTTGTTTTACGTGCCCAGTGGGCTGCGTACCCAACATTTTCCTCGGTGCTTTCTTCTCAGGAGAACCCCCAAATTGCTACTTAAGCTTCTCCTGAGTTTAAAAGGCAGTTTGGGGGCTCTGGCGTTAGAACTCTAAAAGGAAGAAAGGAAATGTTGCCAACTGTCTCAACATACTACTACGCTTGCCTGCTTCGAATGTTTTTGCTTTGAAGGGAGGCAAGTACAACACAGCATCAACTGAATGAGGAATGCAAGCTTGGATTAATAGGAAGAGTAATTGCACCTAGCATTTATGTAGTGATTCAGAGAGTCTTTAAAGCACTTTAACGAAGGTTTGAATACTCTAATGACACGACCCCCACAAAGTGGAGCTTCTTTGTCAATATAAAACCACATGCTGGCTAAAAAGAGAGCCAGACTAAATATACTGGGCAATATCCAGCTAAACAGATCCGCTAGCAAGGGGTGGAGTAACTTTCCCCCCAGTGGGCCAAGTCTTTGCCCATGCTGTGGGCCAACTTTGGCAAGTGGGTGGGGCCACCCACATGTCAATCATCTGGTGTCATAGCAGCCAGTGATTGATAGGTGGCCAGTCCCACCCAAGTTGGGACAGGAAGAGGTTTGCTTCACCAGTATGTTGCCCACAGGAAACATGCTGTGGAAGTAGCACCTAGCAGGACTGAAGCCGCCACACATCTGCTGGGGAAACCCAGCCAGATGCACAGGGTATAATCCTGCCTCTTTGGCTGTGTGTACCACTTCCCTGTGGGAAACTGGTGAAGGCAGACTATGCAGAAGGAAGACAAACTTTTTTTCATGCTTCAATTTTCACTATATTTAATCCCAAAACTTTCATCTTAATTCTAGCCATGTTAATTTACAGACATTATTATTATTATTATTATTAATTTCATTTCTATATTGCTTTATATTTTTGGGGGGGGGATCTCAAAGCAGTTTACAACCTTAGGGAAGCTTTTAATGTTTAATAGGTTATTGCATTTTAGTGTTTTGTTGGAAGCCGCCCAGAGTGGCTGGGGAAACCCAGCCAGATGGGCGGGGTATAAATAAATTATTATTATTATTATTATTATTATTATTATTATTATTATATACATGAAAACGTCTAATAAAACAATCCAGAGTAAAACATTACTGAAGAAAGTCAAATATAAAGTATACATTTAAAGACATTTAAAGACAATTAGCATTCATTCAAACATAATTAATAGAAAGGACTGGGAGTAGTGGGAAAAGACAATAATAAAATGTTATCCTAAATATTTAAAAAACACTACAGAGGAGGTCAACTGCAGAATGCACATTAAGCAAAGTTAACAAAAAAAATGATCTTAAACATTTTGAAAGGAAGCATTACTAAGTGAAGTCAAATATATATAAAAGGCACATTTGAAACAGCATAACTAGCAAAATAATAAAATATTCCCATAAGCATAGAACACATCTGCTGCTGTAGCTGCAAATCCTGCCAATGGTGGTACATGGCAGCGACTGTGGATGTCCGTGCTCAGTGCGCTGGGTCTGCTCAAAAGGACAACCAAGAGAGTCTCTGGCCTCTGGTATGTGTCCTTAAAACTGCAGCCTTGCTCCCCAGTTCCCCACAGCACAGATTCCTAGAACTTGTTAATATCAACATCTTAAGAGTATCCTGTATAATAACCAGTTTTGCATTTGCTTATTTTTTCCCAAACAGTCTGTGCCCTGAAATAGTGATATTATTGTCTTTTCCAACTACTCCCAGTCCTTTCTGAGTACTGTACACATTAATATCTAAACATCTCGCTACGTGTGTCTATTCAAAACAAAGTACCGCCGAGTTAAATGTGATTTACTACCAAATTTATTTCCATGTATGCACAGGAATGTATCCTAAGGCTGCAGTCTTGACTTGGGAGTTATCCCTTTTTGAACACTTCTGAGTAAATACAAAGGCTGCATAAGAAAAAACAAAAGCACACCTATATGAATTCCCAGCAGTTTCCCTCTCCCTTTAAAAATATATTTTTTTAAACTATCTGACTGGTATGAGTTCTGTGCAAGAGTGTATAATTTTACTACGCCTAGGAATGTAGCTGTCCTTTGGGTCACAAATCTTTTTATTTTTAAACGGGATGCAAAAGGAGGCATCCAAAACCGTGCCCGTTATAAGTTTGCCCGCTTCTCTGAAGCTCCGAAAACCTAAAACTAACCTAAGCTCCAAACTTCATGCCAAAAAAAAAAAAAAAAAAATTGGAATGAAACTCTGAATGCCAAGTCCTTCTTGGGAAGAAACTGTAGGAGCTGTTCGCGCACATGAGGCACTGGGGGGGGGGCGAGATAGAAAAAGGCTCCTAATGGAAACGCTGACAGATTGCTAACCATAAGTGCTGCTCCCCTAAACACAAACACATGCTCAGTCTTTGGGGAGAATGCTGTGCAATCTTTAATATAACAAGCAGAATCCCACAAGGCTTCACCGTACAGTACAGGTCCCTACTTGGGAGCCCAAACCTATATTTGGCTTAACTGCCAAGTTTCCTGTTCCCTAAGAATAGCCAATAAAACTGTTGAAGGAACAGACCCCGCTAGGTCAGAACAAAGGTGGGCACTCTGTGGCCCTCGGCCTAATTTCAAGCATTCCTCCACAAGTTATCAGTTCATATGTCATGTGCAAAAGCGATCTCCTTCTCCTGCCCCAACCACTGCAGTCTGATGAGCAGGGAGGGAGAGGAAGAGGGGATGGGTTGCGAAAACAGATGAAGGGTGATGGAAGAAAAAGAGGGGGAACATGGAGGCCCTGACCCTATCCACTGCCAACATATAGCTCCTGACAGACTAGCCTGGAGGAAATGCAGGCCTTGACAGACTTTTTAAAGTAGTTTCTCACTCCTGTTATAGTGCACCATCATATTGCCAACTGTGGTACCCCAGGTGTTTCCAAAAACCTATGGAGTTAGACGTGATGGCAATTGTCGTCCCTTGTTGTTTGTCCCTTGCACCTAGTATTCAAAGGCCCAAATTCTTGCACACAAAGTTGTCATTTCACTGCCATGGCTAATAGCCATCGAAGAGCCAGTGTGGTGTCGCGAACAGAGTGGCAGACTAAGGGAAGATCCACACCATGCATTTAAAGTGCTGGTTAATTTTGGTTAAAGGGAAAAAATATGGTATAATAAAAGGCAACCAAGCCTTATGAGGAACGGTTGAAGGAGCTGGGTATGATTGGCCTGGAAAAGAGGAGACTGAGAGGAGATATGTTGTTGTTGTTGTTTAGTCATTTAGTCGTGTCCGGCTCTTCATGACCCCATGGACCAGAGCACGCCAGGCACTCCTGTCTTCCACTGCCTCCCGCAGTTTGGTCAAACTCATGCTGGTAGCTTCGAGAACACTATCGAACCATCTCGTCCTCTGACGTCCCCTTCTCCTTCTGCCCTCCATCTTTCCCAACATCAGGTTCTTTTCCAGGGAGTCTTCTCTTCTCATGAGGTGGCCAAAGTGTTGGAGTCTCAGCTTCAGGATCTGTCCTTCCAGTGAGCACTCAGGGCTGATTTCCTTCATGGATCACTGACTTGCTGTGGCAAAGGGGCTTAAATAACTCAGAGAAGTTATGAACTATGCCGAGCAGGGCACCCAAGGTGGATAGTGGAGAGTTTTGACCAAACGTGATCCTCCTGGAGCAGGAAATGGCAAGCCACTCCAGTATCCCTGCCAAGAAAACTTCATGGAGATATGATAGCCATCTTCAAATATCTCAAGGGCTGCCACATGGAACATGGAGCAAGCTTCTTTCCTCCTGCTCTGGAGGGTAGGACTTCCTTGGAAGTTTTTAAGCAGAGGTTGGATGGTCATCTGTCATGGATGCTTTAGCTGAGATTCCTGCATTGCAGGGGCTTGGACTAGATGACAATTGGGTCCCTTCCAACTCTATGATTCTGTGATTCTATGAAATGCAACAAACTATTTGTCCATGAGAATCATAAAGCACGAATGAAGGTGTATTCTATAAGGTGTACACAAACCATCATTGTCCCCGCCCCCAAGCAACACTTAATGGTTTCTGTGTGCATTTCTTAAAAATCCATTTAAAACCCATGTTTCCCAATAAGTCAGCTTGGCTGAAAACACCACAGCTCTAACTTATTTTCTCTCTCTTTTCCGCACTTATTTAAAAATGAACTGTCTCTTTCCCCAGTGCTGAAACATAATGACATCCTAAAAGTTTCTGTCTGATAAGGATGCAGCAAGAAACAGAAATGTACCCACTGGACCTGGTTTCCATTAGAACTTGGCAAAACATAGTCCTCTTATATTGAGAGATTAATCAAGGCTCTCATACAGTAGCAGGCCAAAGCCAAGAGGAAATTCGTAGTTATGAAGATGTGGCTTTTTTAAAAAAGAGAGAATCAGGGGAAGGCCATACTGTTCATAAAAGTCTCCTGCCCTGTCTGACCCGTTGAAAATGTGCCTGTGTTATATCATGTTCCTCCTTTTCTAGGAGTGGTTTCTAAAACATTAATCTCCACCAATGAGACCAAATCATGTTCCTTTCGGGAATATTTTACAAAATCAAATCCAGCTGTTGCAGCCACCATTTGGTTCTGAAAAGAAGTGAACCGCACTCAGGCAAAAGTGGACATGCTTTCAAATTTATAATTAGGGCTGTCAAACAATTAAATATTTTTATCTTGAGATGTGCATGCGCAAACATACATACTGTATACATACTGTATACATACACTGTGTGTGTCTACATATATACACACACTACTATTACTACTACTACTACTACTACTAATAACAATAATTTTTTATTTATACCCCGCCCTCCCCAGCCAAGGCCGGGCTCAGAGTGGCTTACAAGCAATAATAAAAACAAGATGAATGATTACAACTTAAAAACAAAAATAAAATACATTAAAATAATGGAACATTAAAATATTAAAATGTAGCCTCATCGCAGGAGGAGAAGGAAAAGAAAAAAGAAAGAGAGGGAGGGAGGGACTCAAATTGGTTCCAAGCCAAAGGCCAGGAGGAACAACTCTGTCTTACAGGCGCTGCGGAAAGAAATCAGATCCTGCAGGGCCCTGGTCTCATGAGGCAGAGCGTTCCACCAGGCCGGAGCCAGAGTTGAAAAGGCCCTGGCTCTGGTTGAAGCCAATCTAACTTCCTTAGGGCTTGGGACCACTAGGGTGTTGTTATTTATGGACCTTGAGGCTCTCCGTGGGGCATACCAGGAGAGTCGGTCCCGTAGGTACGAGGGTCCTAGGCCATGAAGGGCTTTAAAGGTCAAAAGCAGCACCTTAAATCTGACCCTGTACTCCACCGGGAGCCAGTGCAGCTTGAAAAGCACTGGGTGAATATGCTCCCATGGCAGAGACCCCGTGAGGAGCCTCGCTGTAGCATTCTGTACCCGCTGGAGTTTCTGGGACAGCTTCAAGGGCAGCCCCGAGTAGAGCGAATTACAGTAGTCAAGCCTGGAGATGACCGTCGCATGGATCACTGTGGCCAGGTCGGGGCGGGAAAGGTAAGGGACCAACTGCTTGATGCGGCAAAGGTGGAAAAATGTTGCCTTGGCTGTTGCTGTAACTTGCGCCTCCATGGAAAGGGAGGCATCAAGGATTACACCCAAACTCTTAACGGAAGGCAATGGCACTAATTGGGCCCCCGCAAGAGAAGGGAGTTGGTCCCTCATCCCCATGCCATCCCGACCTAGCCATAGGACCTCTGTCTTTGAAGGATTTAGTTTCAATCGGCTCCCACGAAACCATCCAGCCACAGCTTCCACGCATCTGGTCAGTGTATTTGGGGCTGAGTCGGTGTGCCCATCCATCAGCAGATAGAGCTGAGTGTCATCAGCATATTGGTGACAGCGCAGCCCAAAGCTCCAGATAATCTGGGCAAGGGGGCGCATGAAGATGTTAAAAAGCATCGGGGAGAGAATTGCGCCCTGCGGCACTCCACACACCAAGGAGTGGGGCGATGACATTTCCCTCCCTAGTGCCACCCTCTGTCCCCGACCAGAGATAAAAGAGCACAACCAGTTACGGGCTATGCCCTGTATCCCCACGTCTGCGAGGCGGTGGTCCAGAAGATCATGATCGACGCTGCTGACAAATCTAAAAGGATCAGCAGTCCTGACCCGCCTCGATCCAGTTGTCTACGGAGATCATTTGTTAGGGCAACCAGAGCCGTCTCCGTCCCAAAACCAGGACGGAAACCGGACTGAAATGGATCTAATGCCGATGTTTCCTCCAGAAACCTACCAAGCTGTTCAGCAACCGCTCTCTCAATTACCTTAACCAGATATGGAAGATTTGAAACTGGGCGGTAATTGGATAGGTCTATGGGATCTAATGAAGTTTTCTTTAAGAGTGGACGCACTACTGCTTCCTTCAGTTCCCCTGGGAATGTCCCCGTGTCAAGGGACAAATTGATAATTTCAACCAGGGGGGTCCGCGCAACATCTGGACACTCCCTAATCAGCCAAGACGGGCACGGATCAAGGAGGCAGGTGGTGGGCCTACCAATTTGGAGGAATCTATCCACATCAGTAGGGAGTATCCGATCGAAATGGTCCAACACTGGACCTGAAGTCAATCGAGGGGCCTCCAGTTCAGTCACTGTATCTAAATTGGCAGGGAGGTCACGGCGGAGCAACAGGACTTTCTCCGCAAAAAAGCTCACGAATGCCTCACAGCTGTGGGTCGAATTTGTGCTACACACTACACACACACACAAATAGTGTGTATTTTATATTATAGTACGTTTAGCGAAGTTATGCACAGTATAGTATCACCACTCACTCACTTATGAAAGCAGTTGTATTTAGCAAAGAGTTTATTAGATTAGATCTCAGTTGTTTCATTTTCACTTCTCAGTAATCTGCCTCCTTGACAGTAACACTAGGATTGTCATTTGCTTGTGTGTTGGGTGCATTTTCAGGTTGCACAGTGCAACGTCCAAAGTTTTTACTGAAGTGACTTTCCCCCTGACCTTTTAATGAAGCATTTCCTTCTTTCCAAATGAGCCTTTCAGTAGTTTAATGCCTCGTGAGTATTTCCCAACAAGTTCTAAGAGATAAAATGATTACTTCTTATATTACCACCTGCTCTGTATGTCTGCTGAAATTTTTTTAGACAGATGTTTCTCCTGATCTCACAGATGTCAGGCTTCTCTTGTGCCTGCAGAGAAGTCAATCAATATCTTCATCGCCCTAAACGCAAAGCAACTGTGAGAAAATACAACATGCCCTAAACAACCGTTCTGAAATTAGAAAATAACAATATATTAGGAATGTAATTAACATAGTCATATATGCAGCTGGTTCGTATGCATGCATGAAGTCTCACTGTAGGGAATTGCTGATTTAACCTAAACATACCCAATGCACCATGTTTAATTAGAACATTTCTTATATGGCAATCAGTTAGCTAACATTATTATTTTAAATAAATATCAAAAATAAAACAATTTATGTGATTAATTAGTTGCTTGCTACACAGTCTCTAAGCAGCTTATAAAGGTTCAAGAGCACAAAGCACAACATAAATTTTGGAGAGGGGGATACATTACCAATAAAAACCATCCATAGAACAGACTGACTAAAATAGCAGCAAAAAGGATCATCAGCAAAGAGCAAAATCTTCATAATCTGTCAAATGTCTGGGAGTTTTTGCTTGAAACCAAGGTGTTAATAACGGCACCAGGCAGCCCTCATTGGGGAAAGCATTCCACAGATGGAGAGCCATAACTGAAAATGTGCTCTCCCTTGCTGCCATCCTCTTAACCAGCCATAATGTTTTAACATATATTTATATGGTGGCAGTGATGTAGTCGAGAGCAGGCTCTGACCCGGGAGGGGTCTCTTGCCGCACGAATTGAAGACTAGTGTAATAAGCTGAAACCAGAGCTTTTGTAGTCAGTAGTGAATGAGATTTCAGAAGCTGCAGCTGACTTTTACCTCCGATTTTTATTTTTGGGCCATTCCATATACAGTGAACCAACTTTTTTTTACCTCATGCCATCCGTTTTTCTTAATATTTTGAGCACTTGATGGATGATCAAAATTAAGTTTAAATCTAAATTCTTATATTTTTATCTTATCCTGTTTTTGAGTTACGAGGGTTTGAAATTTTAAAAAACTGACAGTTTAGGCCTTGCCGGACTACACAAAAACCTTAAAAGCTCAGCCCAGGATTGAGTTACGTCAAAACTAAAAACACCAATCTCATCAGAACTTCATGGGCTGTAGTATGACATGTCACATGATGGACTTACGCTAAATTTGAAATTTAAGTTACAAATTTTCAAATTTTTAAAAGTGATTAAAAAAATTAATACAATTAACAATTTCCCCCCAAAATGTATTGTTTATTTAATATTTCTAAGAGCCACCTGCAAATTTCATCTTGGGATCTCAATGGGATCACATTTTTTAAAAATATTTTGTACATAACATGTCTGCCTTATTGGGTTCTGTTTAGGATAAAGGGGTATTCTTGGAGTAAAATATAACAGAATAAACAATACCTCAACTATAACATTAGTTGCTTCAGACATTTCTTTAGAAAGTTATTCAGTTAAAAGGTGTCAGGCTTTTCTTTTAAAAAATGTGTTCCAAAGCAGTGATAGCTTCCTATTGCACGATAGAATTAACGCTTTAAAAGAAGGTGGACCTGGAGTTGTTTAAAAATGACAAACCTTTAGCAATTTTTATTTTATTGACTTCGTAAAAATTATACACCTCATTGATTGTAAAAACCAAACAAACAAACCACCTCAAAAGCAGTTTGCAGTTTTTTTGCATCACATGCAATAACCTATCACTGCACTCATTGTGTGTGTGTATCAGTGTATCAGTTGTATCAGTGCAATGGGCACCCAAGGAGGAGCACACAAGGGCCAGGAAAATGGCATTTTTAAAATAAAACAAAATAAAATAAAATAATATTATTTTATTTTATATAATATATATTATAAAATATAAAAGTAAAATAAAAATTTATATTATATAAAAAATACATTATATATTTATATATATCATAAATATATACTATATTATACAATCCATTTTTTAAAAAATAAAATATTTTATTTATTGTATATTTTATATTATATAAAAATATTAAAATAAAATAAATATTTAAGATGCCTGCCACTTCCACAATTTCCCAGGCGGCCCGAGCTCCGCCCATTCGCCCTTTCCCTGGTTCCAAGCCACGCCCAAACCAACGCAGCTCCGTTCTTCCAACGCTTCGCGCCGCGCTCGGCAATTTCCGTCACCGCGCGCGCCGCTCCTAACGTCACCGCTCCGCTCGCCGTTTAAGCAGGCGCTCCTTCGTGAAAACTCGCCGCAGCTTCTTCGGCTATTTCCGGAGAGAACTGCGGCGCTTTCTCTACCTCCCACCCTCCGCTTTCCCTCTCCAAGGCGCGACGCCGCGGTGCATTGTGGGCGCGCGCGCAGCGCATTGTGGGCCAGGAGGAAGGAGGAGAATTCCTCTTCCCTCCCTCCCCCCTCCGTGTGACTCGGAGCTGAGGTGGCCGCCATCTTGTCCACCAGCCAAACCATCCGCCGCCGCCGCTGCCGGGCTTTTGAGGCCTTGCGGGGAGAAAGCTCCGAAGCGGCCTCCTCCTCCCGCCTCCCCGCGTAGGGGCAGAGTGGATGCCGGGTCCTTCCCCGGGTCCGTGCTGCTGAAGACCTCGGAGCCGGGCTCCTCGGGGATGGGCCGCTCCCGCTCGCGGAGCTCGTCGCACTCGAAGCGCGTCAAGAGCTCCAAGCACAACAAGAAGAACCGGAGCCGCTCCCGGTCCCGCTCCCGGGAGAAAGAGAGGGCGAGGAAGCGCTCCAAGTCCCGGGAGAGCAAGCGGAGCCGGCGGAGGGAGTCCCGCTCCAGGTCCCGCTCCAACACCGCGCCGTCCAGGAGGGACCGCGAGAGGGAGAGGGAGCGGGAGAGGGCCTCCTCCCCGCCCGACCGCATCGACATCTTCGGCCGGACCGTCAGCAAGCGCAGCAGCCTGGACGAGAAGCAGAAGCGCGAGGAGGAGGAGAAGAAGGCCGAGTTCGAGAGGCAGAGGAAAATGTGAGCCTTTGGGGTATAAGGGAGGGGGAGCGACGCCAATAAAGCCGCCCCCCATGGTCTCTGGCTAGTGAGGTGGTTTTCCTGGAAAGAGGAGCTGCTGGTGGGCGGGCGGCGAAGGGGCGGGCTTCGCAGCAGACGCTGCTCTTGGCAGAGGCGCGTGGGGGCGTATCTGATTTGAAAAGAGAAAGCGGGTGGGAGGGTTTGGGGGGCGTGTAGGGGATCCTCCGAAAAAGAGTAGGATGGAACTGTCATGGATGCTGGGGACAGGTCCTTCGTAGCACGTGTGTTGAAGATCCTGCTGCTGACAGGTCACCTGGCTGCACGCCCACGTGCCATCTGAAGGAGGAGGACAGCCCCCTTTTGTGTTTTTTTTTTTCCCTCCCCTGTTTCTCAGTTGCAAGGAAGGCCTTTCTTCCTCCTCCTCTGGCTTCTTTGGACTTGGCCTGCCTGCTGCTTGTCAAGAAGGTTCTGGCCTCTCTTCTTCCCTGTCACCTTTTCAAGGCTCCAAGCATGCAGTTGCATTTTCATTTATTGCATTTATTCCAGTATGTAGAACCATGGAAAATTGTAGAGTTGGAAAGGGTCATCTAGTCCAACTCCCTGCAATGCAGGAATCCGTAGGCAGCTTTATTTGCTGAATTTACTTGACGGCTATCGGGCTGGGGAGGAAAACCTGGGAAGGTTTGCTTGATGGAAAGTTATACTAAAGGGGCACTTTTCTGGGGTGATTTCTTTACCTTGCTCATGTCGTTGTAATATACTCTGCAGATGCAGTCGACTTACACCGCTTTATACAAAGTTGGACCATGGGTCCGTC
This sequence comes from Podarcis filfolensis, assembly GCF_964270895.1. NCBI lineage: Eukaryota > Metazoa > Chordata > Lepidosauria > Squamata > Lacertidae > Podarcis > Podarcis filfolensis. The sequence continues at coordinate 25,019,954 of NC_139607.1, read as the reverse complement.
TAACAGGATAACGACTGTGAGCTGCTCTCTGGGGTTTCCGACTGGAAGTCTTTCCCAGCCATTTGTGCAGATACCAATGATTAAATATGGTGTCTTCTGCATGCGAGGCAGGTGCTCTTCCATTAAGCTGCAATCCTTCCCTTTAGAGGGAAGGTTTATACATTTTGAACCAAGTCCTTTTCCTAGAATGTACTGTCCGTAGTGGTGTAGCAATACTTAGGATGTGCACGTAGACATAGAACAGTTCTCACTGCAGCTCTTTGGTGTTACTACATTGCAGCCCAAGCTCTCACTGCAAGGGAGGTTTTCTGTACATCATGTTGAAGCACTCCCTCCCCCTCTCATTCCTCCCTTAACGTGCAGGCTGAACTAAGCAGAAGGAAGAATAGTGCTGCATATAGAGACTTGGTGAAGTGTGTGGGTTGCTAAAAGCTTCAGAATGAGGCACATTGAAGTGTTCTGGCTGCAATGTTGCACACAGAACAGTTGCAGTCTTATAGGAGAGAGCTATCTAGATCTGTAATACATCTCTGATAATTATTCTTGAATTTCACACACACACACAGCCCTGGTTGATGCCACATGTATCTTGGTAAGTGGGAAAAACAATTCAATAGATTTAGTTAGAAATGCTAGTGGAGTACTACTGGAGGATTGGAGCCTTCAAAAACTGTTCTTTGTTCACTTGATGAACAAACTGATTTATTCTAATGCTATCAGAATCCTTATACCAGTATAGTACACACACAAATACTGTTCTTTTTATAAGCAATGTAAGCTTATTAGCATTTTATCTGTGCTCCACATTTTGAACAGTAACTGGGTTATGAACAGTGTCCAGTGCCTTATTCATGCAGATCACCTTGTGTGCAAATGTGACATTTGTGGGCCGTGTAACATAGGATAAGGCTGCTCATCCCTGCTTGAAGTAGGGATTTTGTTACCCCCAGTACTCCCTGTTCAGGGAAGGTGCTGCTGTGTTCCATGAATACATTACATTGTTCAGAGAAGTTGGCCACTCTGTGGAGCAGCTATTTGCATGAAAAAGCCAACAGATATAGTGTCTGAACTGGCACTGAGCCACTGTAATTAAAGAAACCTTTCTGATCTTTTATTCAGCTTAGAGAGGGAGTAGTCTATCCAGTGTAAATTAGTTATAGTGCATTGTCTTCTGGGATTTAAAAAAAAATACTTATTTGTACATTTGAAAAACTAGTTCTTCAGATTAATTTTATTTAGTTCACATTCTTTTTTGATGGGTTCTGTAGACACATGCTTCTGAGTGTTTGACAGAAGGCCTGCTTCAGTCTTATGACTTGTGAATGGTATTGCTACATGAAATGCATTCTTGCACCGAAAGGTCAGCAGGGATCATGTCCTAATGAGAAGTAAAGTTTGATCCTTGACTCAAACTGAAAAGCAGAGTTGAAGGTGTTTGTGTTGATCTGTTCCTGCTAAGTAATTAAAATCTTGACTTACAGAACTGTAGTTCTGAAACTGTAAGAATCCATAGTTTGTGGGAAAAGCTAACTAGCATTTTGTTATTGTACAAATCAGTATATTTTGGAAATTGTAGAATCCTTGGATTCTGGAGTAGGTGGGTTAATACTGAGTTGAACCTCAAAATAGTAAGAGCAGAAGTGCTTGATGTAAAGAAGGTAGAATTGTCAAAGTTCATTGGTAGAACATGGGCTTACCTTTCTGGATAAATATAAAATCACATATACTTTATAAAAATCAATGAGGTCCCTGCTTAACCCTGACACATCATAATTTAAAAGGTGATTTGGTGGTAGGCTAAAGCCATTAAATACCTTGGAGAGCTACTGTAAGCCAGAGTTAAGTGAGCTGCTCCAGTGGTCTTTAAGCATAAGGCCGTTCATCCTAACATGCAGAAGGAAGCAACATAATGCATTATTTTCTTATTAAAAGTTTTTGTACAGTATCCTGGAAAGAACTATCTGTGGGGGGTTGGGGGGGCAACCCTACGTATTATGTACCCTCATTAGCTTACATGATGTATGCAGCATAGCGCACAGCAACGTTTTAAAAGTCCCATCTCCATAATGTATACAACACTTCATGTAGTCTTGTTCTATTTCCAGTCTACACAACAGATTCTTACACATGTGGACTGTCACAAGTACTGCAGCACACAGAACCTCACTTTTTACCACATACTGTTTTAATTTTTTTAGTGTCAAAGGGTTCAACTGGCAGCATGAGGAGTCCTTGTGTGTTGTGCTCTCAGAATCCTAACAGCTTAACTGATACCATTCAGCAAAAAATATATACCATCACATTTAATGGGCAGGAGCTAAGGGTATGCTTCTCTTACAGGAAAACCAGTGGGATTTATAAGAATGTCACTATGGCCCCACGGTTGCAGGAAAAAGTTTGAAATTGTGATGAGACAATTTTTTTGCCCTATGTCCCCCCAAACATCCCACCCCAAATACATTAATAAAAAGTAATATTTGGCTGTCATGATTTTCAGCACTGCATTATGATAAAATGTTGCCTTGTTTTCATATAGCTAATAATCAAGGAGATGATTATGTGACACTGTTTTAAAAAAGGCAGATTTTGCCCCTGTGGCTTGTTCTTCATGTTCACTGTAGCATAAAGCTTTGGCATTTCTGACATTAAATTGTATGGTTATTTAAGGTGATAGCTAATTGGTCCTGCCCATCAGCAGAACAGACTTCCGAAACAGGACTACTTCTCTTCCCTGCAGCAACCATTCCCCTCAGGAGGGCTGTGGGATTCTCCAGAGCAGATTGGGTGGGCACAGAGGGAGGTGCTGCAGAGAAGAGCAAGGAGAAGCTTTTTTTTAAGCCTAGGTCGGCTTGTGTAACATTGTGGCTTTTTTTCTTTTTTCTCCCAGTGGCATACCTGAAAACTGTTACAATACAAAATAAACAACTAAAATACAAAACTTAATCACATTAAAGCAAAGAAATGAAAGCAAGTGCAGATGCGTCTTTAAACTTTCATATCAGAGCTCCTGAAAAGGCAGGGAGAATAAAAATACCTTTGCCTGACGACAAAAAGTATATAGTAGGCACCGGGCAAGCCTGTCTAGAAAGGGCAATTGCACTGCTGGGGTGCTGTCTCTGAAAGGGCCAGGCTGTCTCCATTGTAGCAGCCTGCCAGATCTTACTTGGCAGTGGTACTTGAAGAAAGGCCTCTGGTGATGACCTTGTGGGTCAAATACATACAGTTCAATTATATTTTACATAGAAATAGATACTTTTTTAATTATAGCATGCTTAGCATTGCTGCACAGGTGCATGTCCAATTGACATGTGGGTCCTTTTGGATCTGGAAGGCAAAAGGGGGGGGGCTTATACGTGCTCTGCTGATGTGTGCAGGGGCCAGGAAAGCACACACCCACACCCTGTGCAAAATGATCTCTGCCTGTATTTAGGGACTTATGAAACTGTGGGCGTGGCGGGTGGCAGAAAGCAATACTTCCTGTTGAATCCTATAGTTCCACTTGTGTGCATATGCAGTGCCTGCTATGCAGATAAACACATCTGTGCAAAACTTAATACATGATGTATCACGTTGGAGGTGACAAAAAATCATTGATTTGCTATTTCTGTCCTTGCAGCCGGCAGCAAGAAATAGAAGAGAAGCTTATTGAGGAAGAGACGGCTCGAAGAGTGGAGGAACTTGTAGCAAAGCGGGTAGAAGAAGAACTGGAGAAACGGAAAGATGAGATTGAGCGGGAAGTTCTGCGCAGGGTGGAGGAGGCTAAGCGCATCATGGAAAAACAGTTGCTCGAAGAACTCGAGCGACAGCGACAAGCTGAACTTGCAGCACAAAAGGCTAGAGAGGTAACGCTCGGTCGTTTGGAAAGTAGAGACAGTCCATGGCAAAACTTTCAGTGTCGGGTTGTGCCTCCTGTTGCGTTCAGAAGGAGATGGAATACAGCAAATCTAATTCCCTTCTTGTGTAAACTTGCATTGCTGCGAAACTTAATTTCTAACTTATTCAGAGGAGCTCACTGATACCTAAAACAGTTACTCTCCTATAAAAACCTGTGCAAAGGATACTTGAATTTTAATGGAACTGACCTACATATTTGAGAATGGTTTGAAACTTTTGCCATGGCTGCAGGATATATCCACAGTCCTTTCTTATGGGGGCAATGGGTTAAACAATCTGTGACTATGTATCCCTCGTTTGTTTTGTTTTACCTAGACTGTAAGAGGCTTTATGCCTTCAGTCAGGGGGCGGGAAATAAAAAGCAGGGTGCAATGCTGAGCTGCACTACCTTTCTTTAAACAAATAGATTTTCTTATTCTCCCTTTAAGGCAATCACACATTCTTCTTCAAAACACAGTGGAATAATTCTGGAACTCTGGTCCCATTCACTTCCTTCACAAAAGGCTTACGCCAAACTCACGAGATCCATTTTTTCAGTGACTACTAACAACTTCTTTTCCTCTAGACTAGAGAGTTGTAAAAGAGCAGGTTGTCCTTGTCTGAAGTTGAGCTAAACATGTGACTTCTTCTGTCAGCAGCTGGAGCAGAAGCTGAAAATGTCTTTCTGTGAGGCAGTCAGTAATTTGCTACTGGAGGTTTTGATGCTTGCCAGCACTAATCACTCCAGGATCCCAAAACTTCAAGTTAAACTCATTTTCACTCTACAGAAAGCCGTGCTGAGTGTCAGACAACTCATGCCAATTCCCCCCCCACCCTAATTCGTGATTTGACCAAGTTGATTTAGTTCCTTAGTTGTCAGTAGGAGAGAAGCTTCAATAAGATGATTGCCCCCCCCCCTCATGATTTTTGGTTTGATGCAGGATGTTTAAAATACAGAATAACTGCATGTGCTATAAATTCAGTTTGATTTTTACAAATCTAAACTTTGGCTATAAGTAACCGCCGAATTGTTTTTAAGATTTCAGTTTGAAAAACAAAACTTTGTATGGTGGATTTTGGCTGGAGTAATGGTGCCTTCTCAAAGAGCAGATAATTGAACAGCAGGGAATAAGCATGATATGGCTGTTCCCATCAGGACACTTTTATCACACATCATAACCTTGAATTCCTGGAGTGAAGGGTGCCAACCTGTAGCTGGTTACTAGACATAGCAAGAAATATTTTCTTCACATACTTGCTTTGTTTCCTATTTACTATATTTTTGTGCAGACCTCAGGCTGATTTAGCAAAACCTCCACATATTTAAATAATTTGAATATTTATGATGATAACTGAAATTATTCTTGAACCTTCTTGCAATATTTTTGCTTATGGTTTGCATAACAAAGTTTCTTTAAAATTTATGAAGGGAACTCTAGTTTCAGATGCGATTTCAATCTCATACTTTCCCTGGATTCCCGGACTCCAGTTTAAATTGCAGAAGGGACAGTTTGATACTGTCTCTTAAGCTTGTCACACCATAGGATGTTCAGTCCATTCACCCACGAAGGAAGCCCATAGTTCCTACGGAGTATGGATTGCCATTTGTACTTTTCGCTAACAGTAAATGTATTTTTTTTCTTATTAATTGTTTGCCTTAGGAATGTTTTACATATTTTTGTTCCTTCTTACCGTAAACATCTGCATTCCTCAGCTCAGCCTTCCTTGTATGTTGTTTCTTTATAAATGGTTGAGCTGCTGATGCAGGCATTGCCAAGCTAACAGTACAAATCATTTTAAAGAGGAAGCTGGCGCGTATGGCAGCCGAGGAGCACACTCTGCAGGACACTGGACAAGACAGTAAATATTCAACTTTTAATGCTGATTAAAGGAGTATAGGTAAAGAATACGTAGGTATACATGATTGGTGAGACAAACTATTCACTTTATTTATATTTTATATATTACTCTTTTAATTTGGTAAATACTATCCAGTTTTTGTAGTTGTCCTTGTTGATTTGTGTGATATTAAAATACTAGTAATAACTGGCTAGGGTTCTCTTGACTAGGGAGGGTTTAGTTGATTGCTGTTTGGACTGGGAGGGATGATTTAAATTTAGAGCTAGAGACCAAGTTTAGTGGCTGCACAGTTTGCTGTTTGAAAGACAAAAGACGGTGGCTATAAAAGCTGCCCCTTTAAGACAGTTCACAGAAGAAATTCCTAGGAAGACTAGTGCAGATGGGTGAGTGAGTATTTTACTTTTCTAACATCTTAACCTGTCCTCCCCTTTAGGAGGAAGAGCGTGCAAAGCGTGAGGAGCTAGAACGAATACTAGAAGAGAATAATCGAAAAATTGCAGAAGCACAAGCTAAATTGGTAAGTAGAAGAAAAGTTTTGATGTGCAGCTAGAATAGTGTACAACCTGGCAATGTTAAGAACACTTCAGTCAATTTAAATAATTGAATTTGAGAACATTTAACTCTGTGCAGAATTGTAGCTAAAGGTCAATGATCTCTCCTTCCTAGTTCCCTGAAAATTGATTCCAAAAGGTTGGGGGACCTTCCTAAACATCTTTGCGAAGGGTGAAAGAGAGACATAGAGATCAGCATGACCCCAACAAGAATTAGAATACAGTCTGGTGCTGTTCTGCAAATGCTTGCATAAGTGTTAGTGGATGAGTTTGCACAGGGTCAGAATAGCTGTGTTCTGTAGCAGTTTTCATGCCTGTGCAACAGTTTTTACAAATGGAAGAAATAATTCAGTTTCACTTGTTTTTGTATAATAATCTCATGCAATGAGTGGAACAGGTCTTTTCACATGTAGCAACTGCTGCATCAAGCCCATATTTCAGATTTCTGAGATCTTGCCTATTCTTGTTGAAGCTGATGGTGAAACCTTGGTCTCCAGCTATATATAACCACGAGAGAATTTGAAGGGGGGGACTTACTGATTTTACTTTGCACTGCCTTTATTGCACTTTTGGAGCATGCTGTCTTGTGAAAGTGTTTTCAGCTTTTTTTAAAAAAAGAAAATAGCTTGTGATAGGTAAGGGTCATGAAAATGACTTGCTTTGTTTCCTTAGAATAATGAGAGTATAGAGAGGTATATAAAAGTAGGTTCAATAGCTGGAGAGCAATGAAAATGTATGCTCAGCCATTTTGTTTGTATAACCCTAAATAATTTAATGGTGTAGGATTTGGGTGTTTTTGGCAAATGTCTTCTGCAGTATAGGATTGGTGCAGTATAGGATTGTTGGAGCAGCAAATAGCGTGTGAGGATTGCAGGATATCTAAATTCTACTGTTTTCATGTTATAGGCTGAAGAACAATTGAAAATTGTTGAAGAACAAAGAAAAATTCATGAGGAGAGGATGAAACTAGAACAAGAGAGGCAACGTCAGCAAAAGGAAGAGCAAAAAATGATCCTAGGCAAGGGAAAGTCTAGGCCGAAACTGTCATTCTCACTAAAGAGTCAGGATTAAATTTCAGCTCTGAACTCTAATGGAAAATGAAACAAAACTTTGTATAGTAGCTTCATGTTGAAGTGTTTTTTTATTTTATTTTCTTTCGTGATTTTTTCTTTTCTTTTTGGACATCTGAAAAGTTAGCTTGTTCTAATAGGGGCTGTGCTCTACATCTCTCTTATTTTAATGTCTATTGAGTTAAATCCTTATCAGATCATTGTCTTCTTAAAGAATAAATCTGTTTTGATTCTATGATAAAATGACTTGATGCAGGTCAGGTCATTTTATGAATTATGGTATGGTCTGATAAGGTTTTTACTGACCCACTGATCTCAGAGTTATACTCTGATGTTAATTTTTAATGCTGGTTTGCTGACTTCTTAAAAAAAGTTTGGCAAAAGTATTGGTAAATTCCCACAGTGTACTGGATCCTCAGTGGTTTGTTATATCGGTGTCTTATGATACTATCCCACTATTGTGCTTGATGTTCCTGATACAGGTAAGGAAAAAGTTGGTCAGTGTTGGCTGGAGATGTGTAAAGGGAGTTCAGTATTGTCTCTGCTAGAATTGTTTTTATTCCAGTGGTAAAATTCAACCAGCATTCCCAATTGTGTAAATAAACCAATTTGCCGAATAAAGTGAAGTCTTAAATTCATACGTTTTAAGTAAATTTTTTTAGTGCATGTATCTTTTATGTTAATGAACAGAAACTTGTTTTCCCATAACCAAAAGCACACTAGTATTAAGGTCACTAATATTTTTCATGCTCTCTATGCCGAGCTTGCACATACAATTTGAAACTATCACAGCTGTGCGGTTTAGTGGCTATTGCTGGCTTAGAGGTAGATTTTGTTTTGACGAGATCCTCATTTCATCTGCTGCATCTTTCTTTGTCCAGCGTTCAGAGAGTTAATGAGGCTTCTGTGTGCCTAGTGGAATTGTTTACTTTTGAAACTTCCCTCCGTTTCAAAAGCAGTTTGCCATCCAGCATTACAGGGTTATACTTGGGAACAAGTCAAAATACCCTTGTGTTCATGAAACTAATTTTTCCTACTGTTTGCATTCTTCCTCTTTAACTTCATCCCACCCCAGCATAATGGACAGATATAAATTGCCACATGCATATTTATTTTTTTTTAATTCTTGTGGCTACTGAAAGTATTTGCTGGCATGTCCACCAGCCATTAATAGTTATGGTTTGTGATATTAGACTGGTGTAACAGTCTATGTATGCCATTTGAAGCACTTATTTTTTGGCATAGGAAGTTTTGCAATTGGATCACTAGAATAATTTTGTAAAAGCTTTTTGTGTTATTGTAATGGTAAACACGAATGAAGGTTAACATGCTAGTCCTTTTCTTCAGGCACAGAGCGTTTGGATCCTGCACGTCTTTGTCAGTCCCAAAATATTTTTGGCACCAAGATAGACGGATTAGTTTTCAAACGTAACTGTTCTAGTGGAATTTTTTTCCCCTCCCCGGTTGTCATGTACAATGTTTCTACTAAAACTGCAGTATCCATAGTTTGTTCATAACGTTCTTACTTGAATAGTTGAATCAAAAAGGAACAAAAGAGTGATGGTGCCTTTTTTTAGTTTTGCAAGCAATGTAACATCTTTTGCGTTGGGTATGTGACCCAGATCTGGAAGAGTCTCATGTTCTGTTTGCCCAGATTACAGGATGAAAAGATGATGATGAAATACACAACAGCTGAACAGTCAATATCTTTGAGAATGTTTTTAATAAATTAATACCGCTGTAATCATTGTGCTGTTCTTACTTCTACTTGCGTTTATCTAAAGCCTAGCAAAATACCCAAGGAAACCCAAGTTCTTTCAAGTCTCAATAGTTTGCTTTAAACTATATGGTAACTAAACTAATGCAATAGCTAAAAGCAAATGTATTGGGAAGGGTATTTTTAAAAACTCAGTGCCGTCCAAGTATAGTTATTTTTTTATTTTAAAAAATGCATGGACTTAAAACATCCCAAGTCCTCAATACATTTGATATATTTTACTAGTGTTTGTTTTTTATGTACAAGATACCAAAAAGAAGGGGGGAAACCACTAGTTTAAGCTGTGAAATAGGATATCTGAAGGGTCCTGGCATCACCTAATAATAGTGAATGCATATAACCAGAAGACATATTTATGTAATATGAACACCTATGGTCGCAAGTGGTCTTTACGTCTGGGCCTGTTATAAAGATATAGCTCTAAATTTACTCTACATTTTTAATGAGGCTTGTTTTTCAGTTGCCTAATAAAATCATGCTTTTCCCCCCATATAATATGGTAAGTTTGATCAAGTGACTGATAGGCATTCCTTCCACAACAAAGTGTCTTGCAGCACCTTTAAAGACTAACCAATTTGTTCCGGCATTTACTGTAATAAATTTCTTCGTCTTTGTGATGCTACAATGCTGCTGTTTTCACTTTCCTTATGTTGAGAACTCTAGAGCAAAAGTTGATTTTAAAGACAAAATCCTGCCTTTTTTGTTTGTTTTTTTAACAACAACAGTAGTTTGAGGCTGCTGTGGTTTGCAGAGGTGGAGATGGTTAGGGTCTGGTCCTATTCAAACTCCCTGCAGATCCGGTGCAACATGATGTGTGCTCTACAGATAAATTCTAAGGAAGCTTTCTTCTTTTAATATTAAAACATAGTTATTTCACTCATTGTTATGTTAGGATCCAATAGCGCATACCTTTCTAATGCTGCTCAGTGTGTGACAGCATGTCTTTTTCTCTTTTTGGCACACTGTACTGTATCTTGGAAGTCATTCTGACAGCTGACCTGTCCATTTCAGTTTAAACTGGCAAGGTGGACTACCCCTCCCCATATTCATTAGCAAACCTCCTTTCCTGTTCTCTTTTTACTCCACTTCCTGCATGGCCAATTAAAAGAAAAAGGCCGAGAAACTTGCTGACAACTGCCAATTTTTCTTTCTCGTAAATGTATCCAAAGAACCTCTGTTACAGGCGATCATACATTGTGGAAGTACTGTAACTTCTTAGGGAAGAACACAGTTGCTGCCTTCTGCTTCAATGTGTCTTCCTGGAAGAAAGATGACCAGCCTGTGATGCATTGGGTTCCACTGGCTTGAGGAAGGCAGAATGGGAAGGAAATCATGGTTTTGGCAAGTTCACGAGAAATGAGGAATCGTTGAGTCAAGTGTGACCTTGAAGTGGTGGTGTTTAGGGGAAAAAACACATGCTTTTTAAAAAGTCCTTTCCTGACTTCCTAAACGATGCTGGGGTGCAGGGTCTTGCACCCCAGAACTGAAGCCAATAGGCTGGATTTTTATTTTTAGTTAGGGCTGTATCAAACCAATGGAAACCCTTTGTAGCTGTGGAACCTAAGGGCCCAACCTTGTTTGGAAAGAACTGATCTCGCCGCAGTGTCTCCCGTGAGTCTCTTGTTAGTATCAAAGGTAGAGACTTCCTTACCTTGGAAAAGGCCAGTGGTGGCGAGCAGGAGTGCCTGGAAGCTGGATCCTGAGAGGGAGTTAACTTTGCAAGTACATCCTAATGATTTCAGGGTCCCTCAGCCCTAACAAATGTGCTTAGGTAAGGCTGCAGGCGAGAGACTTTAATGGACAGCGAGCAGACGCAGCTTGGGTTGACTGTTCCCGGATGGCCACTAGTTTTTCCAAAACCTAGTAGAAAAGTGGAGATCACTAAAGAAGAAAGCCTTTTCTTTCTCCCTCAAACCACCCCCTTGATCTTACTATTGGGAAGTTTTTGTGTTTTATTGTGTTTTTACTTCTTTGTTGTCATCGTGAGCTGCCCAGAGTGGCTGGGGCAACCCAGTCAGATGGGCGGCATACAAATAAATTATTATTATTATTATTATTATTATTATTATTATTATTATTATTATTATTATTAAATTATTACCAATTTAAATGTGGCAGACCCAAATCCTCTTACAATTACACTGTAAGGCCCAGCTTCCCAGGAATTCATTCGCGGTTTTCAAAGAATAAATACCCTATTTATTTATTTTTAATCAGAATGAATAAAATTTAGCTAAAGGCCGCCATGCCTAAGAGCGCACATTGGCCCTGCAATAACTTCCGTCCAGTTTGGCGGGACTCGCTTCCGAGTTGAAGCTGGCAAATGAGAAAACCCATTTAGGGAGCAATTTCGTGAAAGCAAAAGCCACCGCCTTCCTCCGTCGGAGCTGAGCGAGACTTTCCGGCTTGCGCCCCCTCCTAGCTCCGCGCGGTCTGCTCGGCCTTAGGGGGCCCGATCCCCTCGCTAGGCGCAGGAGAAACGATTGTTTGGGGTGGGCAGCTCCGCATCTTGGGAGTGAAGCTGCGCTGCCGGCGGAGCCCAGAACCTGATTGTTCCCCCGCGTTGCTGTTGAGTTTTAGTCCCGGGAAGAGAGACATAACTTGGGTTTAAGTAAACGGGCTGTGCAGATCGCAGTTAAAATCTCCTTTTTCTGCCTCCAGTAACACTCATTTGAAACAATAATTCGGGGCAAAACCATATTTAGCCTCCCGTTTTATTTCCTAACGGGCTGACCAATGTTTTTGAGGCTGTTTGTGTCCTTCTCGAGGAAGCAATAGGATTTTTATTTTACTTTTGCGGGGAGGGGGTGGTGTAGAAGCGCTGGAAGAATTGCTGTCCCGGTTGAAGGGGAAAAAAACCTCTCCTGTTTCCTGGGAAAGTGGATTCAGATCTGTCCTGAGATAGTCAACCCACCCTGCCCCCCCCAAAAAAAAGATTATTAAGGGGATATGCGTGCAATCCCGAACGAGCAACCCGAAGTTTGTGATTCTGCGCTCGCTCGCAACGGTGGCGCAACCCGGTTTCCATGGAAAGGAGGATTTGGGTTCGGGATGTTGTAAGTCGCTTGATGGAAACCCTACCGGTCCTTTTGGCTGGATTTTCCACGGGGCTGCAGTCCGGATCCTCCGCAAACCGTTTCGACGGTCGCGGGTCGGAGGAGGGACTTATTGTATCCCAAAGCAGAAGGGCGACTTTATCGCTCGCCACTTTGCGCACCAGCCTCGAGCGCGCAGAAGCAGCTGCCCAAATTTTCGCCAGGAGCAGCGCTTACTTGGGAACCGCACCGGCGCAGTGTCCACTGAACTTTGGTGGAAGCCTCTTCAGGGTTGAGGAGAGCCAGATCAGACCGGTTTCTTAAAATAAATACTTTTATTTATTTATTTTTTTAAAAAGTTTTAAAACAAGCCCGCAGTTCTCCACCTCCTTACCTGGACGTAAATTCCAGTAAACACAATGGGGCTTCCTGCTGAGTAGATACACACATATATGATTGAATTGTCGAGAGAATTTACACGTGTAACCTTCAGAGCTTCCCTGAATCGCTACAGAGTTTGCTTTTAAAAGGGCAATCGGATTGTTCCTCTGTAAGAAAATGTTGCTTGTTTGTTTTTCTTAACTTTTTCTTTTTTAAAAAAAATGGTATTCCGCTCTCAGACATGCCTATTTACAGCTGCCCTTTCTTGCAGCCAAATCCCTTTTGTGACGTCCCGTATTTTTAGCTCCTTGGGGCTATTTTTAGGCTTTCCAGATGTGCCTCTTTCTTCGAAAGGAGACCCCCCTCCTTCTTTGACAAGGTTAACCCTGATTCCGGAGCCTGGAAGAGGAAAAGGGACACGAGGCACCCTCCCTGCCCCCCCCCCAAGCCCGAGGCTGGCACTAATTTTGGACAGGCTTTTCTTCGCCGGGCTAGCCTGTTTTTCAGCCTATTTTCGTTTTCACCGGACGCTCAGCATCACGGAGGATGCAATCAGAAGCCGTTTCCATATATACTTTATATGGAAACGGCTTCTCGTGTGTGTGTGTGTGTCCCAAAACACACATGCACACCCTCCTTACTTTAACAGCAACTCAACCGACGCGTTTCTAAACAAACAACCCCCCGTATCTCCAAAGTTCACGTAACTTTATCTTGGGTCCTTGCAAATATCCGTTGACGGGCTTCCTGGCTCTTGTGAAAGAACCACCTTATCTATGCAAAAGTATCTTTACCTTTGCAAAAGTTTGAACAGAGAATCGCTCCAAGTGAGCAAACGGTGTGTAAATGACGCCTTTTCGGGTCCCCCTCCCCACCTTTCACCTTCAGATATCTGAGTCACCTTTCCAGCGATTGTCTCCTGGGTGAGAATCCGGATTTCCTCCTCCTCCTCCCCCCCCCTCCTCCTCTCTGGTCGGCGTCGGGTCTCCCCCGACAAAGGACACCGAATTCACAGTTGGCTCAGCCCCGCTTGGCACTTTTGCGAGAGAGAAACCGACTGGGAGGGAGGCGAGAGACCCCAGCGCGCCTCGGACGCGCGTCTGTCGGGCAATTGGCGAAGGCAAGCTCGGGACGGAGTGCTAATTCGGACCAAACGGTGCCAGGAAAGCAGAGTCGCACGGCTTTGGGAAAGGGGAGTTTCGCCCACGGCTTCTTCCAAAAGGAATCAAGACTCTTTAACATAAATAATAATCCAACAAAACTCATATACACCCCCCCCAGAGAATTGTCTTAAAAAGAAAAAGGGGTTTCTTCATCCCAAAATATTAAGATATTTGGGTTGTTTTAATCAAATGAGAAGAAACAGATGATTTTGAAAGCGGGGGGCGGGCGGGCAGGAGACAGGAATATGCACAGATTTAAGATAACTTTTTTACTGTCTTGGTTTTTGATGTTCCAAACTTGGGAGAAAGTTTCCAGCTTCTAAATTCTGACAGAGCAGTTTGTGGCCTCGCTCGCTGCATCTCTCCAAATGTTTATAAGAGAGCAATCCAAAAATGATCGGATCGTGCCAGATTAGAGACCGCATCTCATTCGAAACATTGCAGGGAAATTGCTTGATTGTTCTATCCATTGCAATTCGTCTCATTCCACGTAATGTCGGGTCGCTAACTGCCCCGCTACGCAAAGTTCTAATCCGGAACATATGGGAAAGTGGGATTTTCCCTTGCGCGCTCCTCGGTTTTGGCCAGCATCCCGCGATGCGGAGGTGATCGAAAGCAGGACATTTCAACAACAAATCCCCAAACCTCCCCTTTTAATTTAAAAAAATCAAGATGAAGGCTCCCCATTCAGCTCCAGCGCAAAGCGGCGCTCAGGATCGCGCCGTCTAAGCGCCCGAGCGCGGCTGCAATCGGCTGCGGTTACCGTCGCGGCCGCTAGTGGGCGCTGTGGCTCCACGGAATTGTGCAGGGAGGCCGGTTCAGCTTAGCAGCGCAGACCCGGCGGCGGCCGGGTTTGCGGAGCCGGGGAACCTGCCGCGCTGCCGGGTCGGGCCTCCCTCTCCGCAGGCTGCTGCCCGGCTTTCCCTCTCGTGGAGGGAGGGGCTTCCATTTTTCAGCCGGGCTCCACTCTTTCCAAGCCGCGCCACCCAAAGACCCCCCCCTTCCTGAGCGCCCTCAGACCCCCGGGGGCCGTGTGGGGTTTTTTTTGGGGGGGGGGGTGATATGCGGGTGGATGAGCCAGAACCGAAGGGAGAAGGGGGAAGCCTCGTTTGCAGCCTCCCGAGGTGGGAACGAGGCGCCCCTCCCTCAGCAAAAGGAACCCCCGCGTTTCAATTGGGAACCAGCGGCGCTCAGGTGTCTCCGAGTTTCGGCGGGGTTGCCCGCTCGCCTCAGCAGTTTCTGTCACGGCCTCCTCTAGTGCGTGTGAGGGGTTGTGGTGCGCGCTGCGGCTCATGAGGGGAGTTAAGTCTTCGAGCTTCTCAAGCCAGTAGTCCTCAAGGGACTTTCGCGAGGGTTATGGCGCTGTGGAATTGCGGCCCGGCCCGGCCCGGCGAGCGCTGCGCACCAGCCGCCTGAGGAGCGCCGGTCCGTCCGTCCCTCAAAGTTTGGGAGCCCAAAGAAGCCTCCCTCCGCTCCCCGCTTCCCCAACGCCTTTAAAACAAAGGTTTTTATTTTATTTCAAAAGGAACAAAAATCTAAGTGCGCTTTTATTTTCAACATAAAAATACTCGGCTGGGAAAGAGCGTTTGCGACCTATAACGATCCCCACCCTATGAGGTGACTGACTGGAGCTACTGGATTACCTGTCGCCGCCCTTCCCTCCCTCCCGCCACCCTCTCCCCCCCCCCACTCCCCGCGCGCAGGTCCCGCCCCTTTCGGAATGCGGGGCCTGAGCCTGGGCGCGAGCTTGGCGTAAGTGACAGCGGCGTCGCCCAACCAGCGCCGCCGTTGCCGGGGAAGGGGGGTGGCCGCGTTTATAGAGAGGAGCGAGGACGCGGCGCTCGGAGCCTCACTCTCGCCTCTGGAGCCAACGAGGAGTCCGCGGCGGGGAAGTCCGTCAGCCCGCGGCG
The DNA here is from genome assembly GCF_964270895.1 of Podarcis filfolensis. Lineage (NCBI taxonomy): Eukaryota > Metazoa > Chordata > Lepidosauria > Squamata > Lacertidae > Podarcis > Podarcis filfolensis. The sequence continues at coordinate 25,004,334 of NC_139607.1, read as the reverse complement.
AGGAGCGCTTGTAGCCGCGCGGGGAGAAGGAGGAGGAGGAGGAAGCGGACCACAGCGCGGGGACGAGGGGAAGTTGAGGGGGAAAGGAAAGCGGGAAAGCAAAGAGAAAAAGGGCTGCTGCTGCTGCGGCGGCGAGCGAGAGCGCGCCTTCCTCGGTGCGCCTTCGCCAGCATTCAGCGCGTCGCCTCGCCTCGCCTGGTCGTCGTAGTCTTCGGCGCGGGCGCTGGGAGCCCGCCGGAGCCTTCTCGCTTGCCTCGGACGCCGGGAGGAAGGCTGCCTATTTTTGCGGGTTGGTTTTGCCCTCGTCCCGGGCCAAGGAGAGGATGAAGCCCCGTGGATGCGCCGGGCGGGACCTGCTGCGTCTCCTTCTCCAGGTGGATTTATAGAGGCGGACGAGGACGCGCCGACGGGGGACTTGGGCGTTCCGGCGCTTTTCTCCCGTGCTCTTGCCGGCCTTCGCTCCGGTCCTTGGGGCGGCGGCGGCGGCAGCGGGCGTCTCTCTCCTTGGCGGGCGCTTCCAGTTGGGGATTGCGGCTCCTCCTCCTCCATGCCGGCGCCCGGGCGCCCGACGCACTGAGCCGGCAGGGCGAGCTCCTTCCCTGCCCGGGATCTGGTTGTGGCTCCTTCTTCTTGGCGGAGGAATTGTGGACGCCGCCTTCGCTTGCCTGGTCGTCGTCCTCCTCGTCGTCGTCGTCTTCCTCCGCGGAGTTGGCGAGCCTTTGGGACAGGACCCGGCGGCGGCGGCAGCGCCCCCGACCATGGTAGCGCGCCGGGGGGGATCCCCGTTCGGGAGGTGCTGCTGGGGGATCTGGGTGCTTTTGTGCCGGACGGTGCTGGCCAGCTCGCTGGTGCTCGAGCCCATCTACTGGAACTCCTCCAACTCCAAGTAAGTGCGCGGGGAGCCCGGATCTCTCCCCGGACCGGGGTTTGGGGACGGGGGGCGGTGCGCAAGGACAGGCAGGTGGGTGGGCACGTCTGGCATCCCTCGCGCGCCCAAGGCCCTTTCGCCAGGCCGCAGGATCTGGTCTGGGTGCGCTTGGGGATCGGTTCTGCTCTCGGAGCAAATGGAGGAAAAGTCTTGGCCCTTCTAGGTGGCCCGATCCTGCATCTTCTACAGGGCGCACAGTGCGGAGCTCTGGCCCTTGGTTAGCGGGTGGCGAGGCTCTCTCTCTCTGGTACCCGTGCGTGCGTAAAGGAGGAAGGTTCAGCTATTTTTGCTACGTGCGCGCGCGCACACATCACCGATCCTAAACGCACCGGATTCCCCCGATCCACAAGCGAAGGTTGGAGCCAGAGCCTACCCTCTGGGTCCTACTCTCGGGTTTTTCGTGCGAATGAATGGAGCGCGGCGGAAGACACTTGTGTGTTTATTCTGCCGCTGGTTTTGCGGGAAGGAAAGCTAACCAGAAAACAACCCCGTTGGACCCGGTTGTGCGGCGCCCAGGAAGCTGGCAGAAGTTTAGACAGTTTTGACAATGGGTCTACTTGAGGGCAGTGCTGCAGTGGTGTGGAGTGAGGAGCCAGCATGAGAAAGTAGGGAAGGGTGCCAGAATAAACCAGCTGTTCCCTCTCCTCTGCTACATAAACTCCCAGTTAGCTTGACCATTAGGTGAAGTGAAGTCTCTTAGATCCTTGGGAACAGGGCTGATGAGTCATGATGAGCCCAGCTTTTTCACTTCTGGCCTTCCATTACTAAACCATGCAGAACAAAGATTATGGAGGTGGCCCCAGCAGGGTCAGAGCATGTCTCTACGCATAACTGTTGGAGTGGATTGAGATCGTTTCTCCAGAAAACCATTGATGCAGTAAGGCAAAAGGTGGGAGTTTGAGAGGAGTTTCCACCTTGATTCCAGTGGATTTAAGATCATATCTCTATGTGCCACCTATCAAAACCTCTGGGTAAAAAGACTAGGAGAAGGCATGGCCTGTTTGTAGTTCAGGAGCATGTGAATCCATGAAATGCATGCAGCGGTGGACGGCAAATAGTGAACTTTAGGTATACTTGGAATAAAGTGAGGCTTCTGGGAAGAGAGATTTCTCTTGCTTTGGAAGATGTTTTACTATAGATAAAACTGACTATTCAAACTTTGAGAAGCCTCTTTAGGGTCAGGTTTCTTCATTCGTTAGTGTGTGTGAGAGAGAAAGATGTACAAGTGAAAGTCTGGCTGGTGTCCTCATCGGGAGAATTAATTTTCAAGAAGACGTGATAACGGTGCCTTGTTTAATGATGTCTTAGGAAGTAGTTTATTCAAAATGAGCAGAGCACAACATGCCTATAAAACCTGAGCAAGCTTACTGGATGCGAACAGAAGACAGGCTCTCCTATAAAACACGGTCAAACGGCTGTTTAAATACCTTTAAATGAGCAACGCGTTGAGGAAATGGTCCGGTTCACAAGTGTGAAATAGCTCTTCAGTTGGGCGCCGTGTGTGTTGCTTGCAAGGCTCCATGTGAAATGACTGCAAGTTTGGATTTAGACCTAGAAAGCCAAAGGAGTTTATTCGGGAAATCACATTCTGACTCCATTTTTCTTCTGCTCCCTTTTAGATTTCTCTTCCTGTCCTTTTCCAAGATTTATGAGCAGGCTTCTGGACCTTGATAACATGCAGGGCTTTTTTTTTAATGTGGAAAAGCAAAGAGGGGCCATTTGTTTTCATTATAATGCAGGAGCCTTGGTCCATCTTTAGCGGGGTGCGTGTTCTGCCCAGCGGTGCTTTCTTCCCTTCCCTAGGCAGACATACAAAGAAATTGCTTCTCTCTCTCTCCCTCCTTCTCTCTCTGTCTGTGTGTGCAGAAAACGGTCCTTACTTGCAGTTGACACTATGGATTTGAGCTTGTTGTTCCAGTTCTCTCTCAAACCTGGAAAATGTCAGATAGGACATTTGTGTTTAAGCAAGGAAGGTGCCTGTTCTCAAGGGGAAGATGCATTTCTTGAAATTATTGGGTGTGTGTGTATTCGTTGGGAGTGGGGAAACCCACATAGCTGATAGCATTAAGTTTAGCCTTAGAGGAGAATGGCATATTCTCCCGCCTGCTGCTGCAGTCTAGTGATCGCTTTATTCCTACAGAGGTCACTCTTCCAATACATATCGGTATTCTGCTGTACTGTGGTCATTATTCTTCTGGCTGCTTTCAGGCCTAACCTGCCTTCGCGGCGCAACCCCCCCTCCCACTTTTTACAGAAAGCTTTCCTTTTCAGTCTCAAATGGCCTGAGTCGCTATTTACAGTACATGGCCTCGCCCTCAAAGCAGTAATTCTATCTAACATCTTCCCCTTGTTGCGTAAACTCATAAAAGGTCGAACGTTTATCAAGACTACAGTCGAATTACTTGTGCTTTTATTCCCAACTTAAAATACAGCACTTGTTTGTCCGCTGATGTGATTTTAAATTTTGTTTACCCAAATAGATTAGTCTTACTCAGTGCACTGGCAGAAGCATGCTAGAAGTGACCTGAGGTTTGTGCTCTCTCGCTCTCTCTCTCTTTAAAAATGGCTGTGGCCTGTGATTTTTATAGGCCTTGTGGAGGCCTGCACTTAAGGAAAATTTTCAAATGCAGTACATTATTTGTATTGCTCTAAGCGGTAGCAGGATCTTCACTTTTCAGAGAGCGTATTTCAGTTTAGAATTCATCACTGTTGTCTGCCTGAAGAAGAATAGCTAATGTTTCCTTATTAAATCGGAAATAAAATGCAGTTGTCTTCTGGAGAGCTTCCCTCCCACCTCAGTAACTTCTCAGGAGAATGTTAAGAACCATTCCAAAGATAACTGCCCCGGAATTAAGTGTTTAATTCATTTAATGAAGTTAAATACGAACCGTTTACGATTCATATATCTATCATACAGGGAAGCAATAAAAGAAAGAATTTTAGCCAGGCTCATAGTGGATATGTGATAAGACTGTAGAAGAAAGTAATCCAAATTCCTTCATGGCCTCCTAAACTGCGATTGCTCTGCGAGTTGCTTTAGTGACCAGAATTTTTAGCAGGTGGTGTGGAAGGGATGACAAGAAGACACCCAGATTGTATTTTCAATTGTATTCTGCTGTAACCTAATAGCTCCTTCATTTAAATAGTCCATGTTTTTGTGAGTGAAGGATACATTGCCTATATTGCTTTGCCTAAAAGGTGTGAGCATGTAGGTAGGAGGAAAGGAATATTTTGCTTGGATGCCACTTTTGATGTTGTAAGGCTTCAGACAATGAGAAACCCAGATTCTAGGAAAGCATAGCAAAATAGACTTTTAGGTCACTACAGGGACACTTCTCAACATAGGATATTTCCCTTCTTCCACTCTCATTTCCTCAGTGGAGCTAACATGACCACAGCTGTCCAACTTAATAGTACAAACCACAAACTGCAGTTTATTCAGTACCTTTTAGTTTGAAGTGGATGGAGCTTTCCTTATCAATAACATTGGCTAAATTGATGTTGCCTTACCCCTTAAATGGAGTAGTTCTGTCAGCTAATCATTTTTCTTTATCCGCCAACCCTGGGACTATTTTCCTTAGCAAGATGTAATTTGACCAAGGGAAGGCAAACAAATAGCTAAATAATATCTCTGATAACCTATTACACGTGAAAATCCGCCACAGTTAGCCTGAGTAAACACTAACCTGTCAAGGACTGATAAAACGGCCTACAATTGATGGCCCAATTTAAGCCATCTTTTCAGTGGCAAAAACCAGCCTGCTTCTCATTGTTTGTTTGTGAAATTCTTATTTTTTTTTGTAGGCAAACAAATGCACATTCACTGCTGACTGAATAGCCCCTTGAACTGTGCTCTGCAATTTGTGTTTGGGTTAATCCTGTCGGTTTTAATATAGAGAAGTGGGGGGCGGGGAGGGGACAAAGTGCCAAGGATAGAATGAATTATTAGTGCTTCCACATCCCCATTCCTTGCATTTTGTCAGGATGATAAACTGTAAGTAATGGACAGTCTTGCTTCACAAGAAAACTCGGCCTACTGGAGCAGAAAGAGCTTGCTGAAATGCTATCTTGCCGCGCGTTTGGAAGCACTCCTACTTGACAAGGATTTATTTGGGAATCCTGGAGCTTTGCTTCTTAATCCTAACCATTATAGAGTTACATTGGAGAAACGCAATATATTATATATGAAGATGCTTGGAGCTGGCTCGCACACTGGATTATGTATCAAATGGTTGGGTACTTCCTTCTGAGCTAGCAAATCTGAAAATGGAACACTTGCACGCCTCTTCTTTGATAGGGCAGGCAAGTAGCATACCTCAAAACCTTTTAGGTATTTTTTTGCATTAACTAGGCTGCCAAAGCTCACAAAAAATTGCCTGGCAGCGGCCTAGTACTTCCAGCGCTGAGCGAGCCAAGACTGTTCCTTTTAACAGCTATTTCTTGTGTGCTTTGTACCAGTCAAGCTGAACTTACCAAACCAAAACACTTTGTTTTTTCAGATTTCATCTAAAACATAGGGTTGGATCCCAGACATGTCATGCGTAGGGTAGACCCACTGAAATCAATGGCAGTGAAGTTAGCCATGCCTTCAAAGGATCTATTCTAAACATGGTTACCTCCGTATCCAAGCCACAATTTAGCCACTTACTGCTCAAAGGCAAAGTCCCAGGCAGCACAAAACTTATTTTATTTACTATGCTTGTAATCCTGTGTCTTTCCTCCAAGGAGCTCCTTCCAACTCTATGATTCTCACTCGAAGCTCAGGTCAGTGTGCATGGTTCTCACCCACCATCTTATCTTCACAACAACCCTTTGAGGTTAGACTGAGAGGTCTGGGACAGGCAAAGATCACCACTGAGCTTTGTAGCTGTAGGGATTGTAACATGAGTCTCCCAGGTGCTGTTCTGAGAACACTAACCTCTATGCTGCTACGCTACACTGGATTTAGGTATGTTTAATCAATTCAGTGTGGTTTACTCCCAGGTAAAATGTCTATAGGATGGCAGCCTTTAAATGCTGTATGTTCCTTACAGTGTTTGCAAGACGTTAACATCTTACGTTGGGTGACACTCTTAAACATCTGCATGAAACTTAGAAAATTTATTGACTGTCATTTTTCTACGGTCAGTTAGAACACACGATCGGTCGCAATCAAAATTGCTGTAATTACAGCAGTCATCTCAAAGCCTGTATTCCTTCTAAAGTAAAGTTGCATGCACATGCTTCTTACCTGGGAGTAAGTCCAATTAAACTCAGTGCGCCTACTTTTGATTAGACATGTCTAGAGTCACATTGCCAGTTCAGTTAAATTGGTAAAGGTAAATTGCTACCATATAAACTTGAAAGTGAAGTCATAATAGGAAAGGGCGCTCCCCACCCTTTGTCCTATTTTAAGGGCCACAGAACAACTTTCTGCTCAGGAAACATTTCTTGAGTAGGAAATTGGTAGAAAGTTTACCTCAGGATAAGTCTCTGTGAGATGTTGCACCTTTAGGAAGTCTGTTAAAGATGCTACAATTATGTGGGTTTTTGTGGTAGATGGGTACAGATCTAGTCTTGAACAAGCTTGGCTACTTACAACTTTACTGATGCAAGCAAAAGACATGATATTCAGGGAAAGAAAAGTGTTCAGAACTCCATTTTGTTTCCAATTCATTTATGGCCTTTATGTAAACTTGCCATTAGCATGATGTTAGGAAGGCTTGAGTGGTTAAACATTTTGATTAAAGCACGGGAACTTAATAACTTTAAATGTTATTGGAACTTAAAATGTTTTCATATTTTCAAGTTATAGATCTCCCCCCCCAATTTGTATCTGGCAAATGTAAAGTAGACTGCCGGGGGGGGGGGGGCGGTGTGATGGCCCAAGACAGTGTAAGAACTGCTTGGAAAGAAATTTCCCGTGGCTCCATTGTTTCTCTGCAAAGCTGGTGCACACAAAGACATAACGCTATTCATCCCTTCACCCATGATGGAAAATGTAAACCGTTGACACGGTCCCTCTTGTTTAACTTGTTTAATTCTCATTTTAAATTCAGTAGTATAGCGGCCGTGTGAACTCTGGAGATTTCTTTGGTAATCCATTTTGTAGTTCCGAATCAAAAACAAAGTGAAAAGGTCTGACACAATTTGCTTTTATTTTTAGGCAAATCAACCCTGCTCCTAGTTAATAAGGGGATTACAACCCAGACTAGGCCTTTACAGATGTAATGTAAATCAAGGGCAGGGTATAAAGAAAGTGATCCCCTTTGATTGAAGTATGGTAAAAAGGCATAGAGAAACTAGCAGCGGTAATCTGATTGTATGGCAATAAAACCACCATTTTCTGTCTTTCAGATAAAAATAATGTGGTAAATCCATGCAGCTCATAAGATGTAAAGGCAGATAAAGGGGGATGCCATGGCAACATATAGATTAGCTTGATGTTAGAAATGACACGTCTATGAAAGGAGAAACTAAGGGTCTTGCTTCGGGGCTGCAAGGTATTATGTGAGAATTGCAAAAAAAAACTTGGGGGCTGGGATTAGGAAGTATGAAAGGCCTACTTGTAGCCTGGCTGGTTGAAGCAGTAAAGAAAAGCTGCTCAGTTCTTGCTCATTGGTAGCGTATAATATGGTAAAGGTAGATTTCATTTACTGCCTTTTTTTATTGCTCGAGATTTGGGCTGATTAAAACTTGGGATCACTGCAATTGTTCTGGCGTAGAAGTTTTTCCTTTTTAACTCCTGGCCCAGCAGCGACGGTCATTCTGTAGGATTAGCTGCACTTGGGAGTTTGTTTCCTTAATCTATTTGGGATATTCAGGCAGGGACATGCTGGCAAGGAACAGAGAGCAGAGGGGATAGGTGGCGTTGAGGTTATCTGAAAAGAAAAGAGAGGAGGCTTTTGATTCTAGCCATCTTTCAGACAGGGCCCTTGCAGCTCGCACACCACAGGAGAAGCTAAAATAAACATTCCACATTGTCCTTTCCCCTTGGCCAGATGATCCTTCTGGATATTTTTTTTAAAAAAATTGTTTCTTATTTCGCAACCCCTGAGAAGAGAAAAGAAGTGGAGAAATCCTTCTTTACATTTTTCCAGACACCCCAAATAAACTTGAAGCGCTTAATCCAGGTGGCATTTATTTCTGAAGGGCTGAAGCCTGAAGCTCGAATTCCACGGTGGACCTACTTCACTTTAGAAACAGTTGGATCAAACTCTGTTGCATTAATTTCAATGGAATTAGGCCAGCATAAAGGAAGTTTACCCCTGCTGACTGCCATATATCCTTAGGGCTTGTAGTAGCTGTAAAAGTAAGAAAAGAAATGGTTCGCTGCTGCACGCATTCTTCAGTACATCTGCTTTTAACTGCCCTTTATAAAATAACTTAAGACTCCTGTCTTGCTAGAGCCCTCACAGTTAGTAAAAAGAAGCCAAAAGCTACTCAACTTATGACATAATGAGCCACCATATTACAGACGAGAAGCTCCTTCTTTTATCACTTGTCTGTGTGATAGAAAAAGCCAAATAAATTGTAAGGCTACACGTAGAAAAACAAAAGGCAATTGGTGTAAAGTAGATCATGGAGTAAGTCTGGCAAAAACCCACATGTCAGCACTTCCTTGCTAGCTGTAATATGTTGTTTTTGTGGGTTACTGCGCTTTAGAGTTTTGGCATGTTGAGAGAAAGCCAACTGATTTCACCCCCCCTCCAAACCTGCAGCATTTTTCTTTCCTTTTGCAGAACCTCTTTGAAACATTCTTTTGACCCATAACCGTTTTTCCAAACCCAAAATTGACATGCTGCTCAAAGTTAATATGGTTTAATAAATGCATTGGTGAGGGTTGAGTGTATTTGTGTAATGTCTAAAGTCTCATGCACAGCGATGTTCTCCAGTGTCCCAGCTTAACCTTCAGAAATCTATAGCAAAAGATCCATTTCTGCTGCAGATACTATGCAAAGCTCAGGGGCAATGCCCTCTACTTTACAGGCTGGTCACATCCAAGCACCTTGCATTCTGCATTTGACAATGATTGCTAATGGGCTATTCAACTAAAGTATTTGCTTGTTCACAGGGAACAGGGCATGATAAATGTCCAGCAAGCTTGCGGCCTCCTTCAGCTTTTCAAATGCAGACTGGTGCATATTTATGGAAGGCAAATCACAAAAGAAGCAGCTGAATTACTCTGGCCTTCCCCTTTCTGTTGGAACAAGGGTTAAAGTGATTAAAGAAATAATGCAAGAACCAATGTCATTTGTTTGCTAACCATTATCCAACATTTAGCTTTCGAACCTACCTGTCATGTCACATTTCAGAAACCTCACAGATAAAACTGTGCACATTTAATACTGCATAGGAGAAGAGGAAATTGTTTATGAAGTGCTTCCTGTGCAGTAGCCGTCAAGCAGGCTTCTTTATGTCATCCCCTCTTGAAAGCAAGTGTGGATGCAAATCTTAACATTGTACTTACCTGTATACACGTCTTCAAGTGCAGTACATGAAATTTTGCAGCTGGGAGATAGTTCTTTCTGTTGCAAAGCATATTCACAACACACAAAGGAAGCCATTAGCGCTTGATCTGTTGCTGTAACTAATTTTTCTCTTAAAAGCAGCAAACTTTTGTGCCTCTCGTTTGTCCATTCCCTTCTTTTAAAACAAACAATCCCATAAATTGAGACTGTTTTACATTAAGGGAATAACTTCTGCACGCTGGACATGCCATCATTTTAATGATACCGAATTATGTTACCATTGCATTCCTCTGAGGTCAGTGGAAATCTGGGTCTAACTCAGTTTTGGAGACAGTATGTTGTAGCAGTCAATTTACCTTTTGCTTTGCAATCCAAATGTTTTGTCCGTTTCAGAAGGAATGGTTTGACTCCAATTATAGAAATATTTATAAAATGTAAGTGTTTACACATGTGTGTTGTGTGTTGTGTGAAAGGCCACAATTCAGGCCTTTTGGATTATGGTTTTTCCCCCTGTAGTACATGCCCCTCTGAACTATTGAGTACCCGAGTCATACAGCAGTCTAATAAATGCATTTCCATACTTGCGTTGAAATTAATGTGAAGCTTGGATCCAAGTGACTCTGGTCATGATGCTGCTGAAAGATTAAGGGTCTGCAGCATGCGATGGGTGATGCAATGAAGCATTGCTATGCTTAAATGTACCCTCCAGCCCATCCACCTTGGGTCTTCACTGCATCAGATGCTTAGACCCGGATTGCACAGGTTGCTTTCGTCCAATCTCTGAGAGCACGTTGTGTTATCCAATCCATTAAAAGAAACATTATCATTAACATATTGTTACAACATTTTTCAAAAGACATGCGTAATTAAGTCTTCAAGTCAGCTCCCATTAGAATAATTGGAAATACATTAGGAGTTGGGTTAAAAACAAAAAAGAGAAGAAAAGCTGGATCAGCTCCTAAAAAGTTTACAGTATTTAAGGAGTTGAAATTCAGTTTCCTGCTGATTCGCAGCTGTTGCAATTTACTTTACAGGAGTTATAACATAGCTAATATGTAGTACAAAGTAGCCAGTTTAACTAAAAAAAGAACTTGAGTGGATTTGATAAATGGTGCATTATCCATGTCCTGTATAGCATGTCTACACTAAGATTACAGCAGAGGAAACATTGTGAACATTGCTGCAGATTCTTCCTTTGCTTGCTTTCCGTAAAAGTTCAACACAACACCTGGACATCTTTGACCTGTATCTAGTGGTAACAGTTAGAAAGTAGCAGGGTGAGTGGAGCAGTGGAAGTTTGTTTTTATTTCTAGTCAAGTGTACCTGCGTGGTTGCCTCATTTTGGTGGACCTTTACATTGTAACGTGTAAACAAAACATACACATAGCAGACTTGACTACTTAATGTTAATAATAATAATAATAATAAATAATTTATTTATACCCCGCCCATCTGGCTGGGCTTCCCCAGCCACTCTGGGTAGCTTCCAACAAAATATTAAAATACAGTAGTGCATCAAACATTAAAAGCTTCCCTAAACAGGACTGCCTTCAGATGTCTTCTAAAAGTCTGGTAGTTTTTCTCTTTGACATCTGGTGGGAGGGCATTCCACAGGGTGGGTGCCACTACCGAGAAGGCCCTCTGCCTGGTTCCCTGTAACTTGGCTTTAACCTGGAAGCAGCAAAAAGCCATATTTTAAAGTTTGAAAAAGTTGCCTTCATATAGCTGCTTCTTGCCCAGAATGAACTATATATAAAGGCTTGATGGGTTTATTTCTCCTCATTGTGCCCAAAGAGTTTAAGCAACACTTGCGAAACTGCAGAGCTATTAAGAGGAATAGACAAGAATAAACCCCAGGGTCACATCCTCTAGGATCTTCCAGCTATCAGTGTCAGGTTTGTGCTGCATTATTAATCCTTGGTTAATAAATCGCATCGGACTGATGACCCTTCTTCTGAAGCTGTGGGGGAAAGTTACGGATAACAGCCAGCTTGACTTCTATTAAAAACTTGTGTGTGCCCTTTTAGAATTAGAATTAGAGAATTAGAATTAGAGAATTGGAGAACACACCATTCTATTCTGGATATAGAAACTCCTGCCAGTTGTGTGAGCAGAACATCCAGATGTGTCCGGAACGTTTTGTATTCAGCAAAATCCAATGCCTCAAAATGAGACTTAAGTCCATGCTGGTAGTTGTCTACAGTAATCCAATAATAAATTGGGATGTACGTATTCTTATTTTTATATAGCATTATTGATGGGGTTAGCCAACGTGGTGCCCATGAGGCCTTCAACTGGCACCTGCATAGTGTCTTAGCACCCTCTCCACTAATGAAAAGTGTGCAGTTAAAGGTGGAAATTGGAAGAGTGTTCTCTTCCACGTCTTTCTAGGCACATTTTCATCATACCAGATCAAGCTTTAACCCAGATCTCATGGGAAAGTAAAGCATGTGTACATGCAGTTTCTCTTTTTCTTTCTGTTGTTGTTGGTGGGGTGATCTGGAGGTATAAGGGCAAAGGGACCCCTGACCATTAGGTCCAGTCGTGACCGACTCTGGGGTTGTGGTGCTCATCTCGCTTTATTGGCCGAGGGAGCCGGTGTACAGCTTCTGGGTCATGTGGCCAGCATGACTAAGCCGCTCCTGGTGAACCAGAGCAGCACACGGAAACACCGTTTACCTTCCCGCTGGAGCGGTACCTATTTATCTACTTGCACTTTGACGTGCTTTCAAACTGCTAGGTTGGCAGGAGTAGGGACTGAGCAATGGGAGCTCACCCCATCGTGGGGATTCGAACCGCCGACCTTCTGATCGGCAAGTCCTAGGCTACCCGTGTCCGATCTGGAGGTATACAGGGAGAGAATTCACCAGTGGGGGTGTTGCCCACAGGACTCAAATCAAATTTTGCAAGGCATGCTTATACAGTATATTTAAAAGATTTATATATTTAAAACATTTTTACCCCCTTTCGCCACTGCTTGAGGCAGCTTGAATTGAGAACTGATGTTACTGGGCAGCCTGTGTATAACTAAAATAAACAGCATTGTGAAATGTTGCAACATAAGCAAGAAAAGTCAGTTCCCTACCTGCGGTGCTTCCCATCTAAATTTGGCACAGGGCTGGAGGGGAGGAATATTTTTTATCGAGGCAGGCCAGACTGTTGTCTTTCCAACCCTTCATGGCCAAGATTGACAAGTGGGAGGAGCTCCTTTTGGATCTTGAAGTATGGGTTCCCCCAACAAAATTTAAAAATTTGGCTTTGTAATTTGGAATTTATGTGATGTGATTTAATTTGATGTGATTGGCCAGTTAATAAAAATTATTTAAAAAAAAAAAAAGACAAGTGGGAGGAGCTGCCCACCCGTCAAATCACCCAACATCGCAATAGTACCAGGCAGCAGTTTTTGCCCACAGGTGTCCTCATAAGCTTGTTCAAAGCGCAGGGCAAGGTTGCACTTTGAGAGAAACTTCTGAAGGCTTCGTCAGAAGCCCCTCTCAAAGCACAACTCATATTGATTAATTTTTTTATGTATATATTTCAACAATCCCAAAACAAACAAACAAAAAAAATTTTTTTCCTTCCAGTAGCACCTTAAAGACCAACTAAGTTAGTTCTTGGTATGAGCTTTCGTGTGCATGCACACTTCTTCAGATACACAGTGTGTATCTGAAGAAGTGTGCATGCACACGAAAGCTCATATCAAGAACTAACTTAGTTGGTCTTTAAGGTGCTACTGGAAGGAAAATTTTTTTTTTTTGTTTTGACTATGGCAGACCAACACGGCTACCTATCTGTAACTGGAACAATCCCAAAGTTTGAGAGTGAGGAGCATAGATGTAAAGGTGGAGTGTCATGGTTAAGTTGGCTGTTCTGCTGAAGAGCGCTTAAATTCTTTATGCACATTGTCTCTAGAAAATGACATTGCAAGGAAGCTCTCAGAGGATGAAATTGTAGGTGCGCAGCTTGCTAGAAAAACCAGAAAAAAGAGTATTTTTGCAAACGTGCTTCATGTTATATGAGATAATTCAGTAGAGCAAGTTCAATCAAGATTGGAGATATAGTAGTTATATTTTAAAAAATGTGGTGATCTGTTGTGGAACAATCCCACTGAACCGTGGTTACCCAGACCTTGATGCTGATTGCGAAGGAGCCCCCGTAACAATTCAGGGCCCCCAAAATGTAGGTCCACCGCTGAAGTTAGGTAGGACTGACTTAGCAAAATGGCATAATGGGCCAAATGGGGAGACTACTATATAGGCAATGGATGTGCACAAATGCAGTGAATATGTACTTGGGCATGGACGTTTCCTTTGGTGCAGAATTCCATGCTGACCGAAATGTTTTGTCCATGCTACCTTTGATGAGTCTTAACCATGCTGGGGCGAAGGCAGAAACCACCAAGAGCCCCCTCCCCATTTCCTATTGTGCAGAGTGATTCTCTTCACAACAAGCCCACTGCTCTTACCAGAGGTCTCAGAGGCAGGAGAAAGGTCTCCTCTTGCTTCTGTAAATTCCAACATACTGAAATGTCTTTTGGTTTCAAGTTACTTATTTCACAGACAACTCTTGAGAGAAGGGTTTTTTGTGTGTGCATCCTTCATGGCACTGGAAGCGACTGGGTTTGTGAACCCTAGGATGAGTTGTGTCCATTTCTCGATTACCCAGCCGTGGGCCACGGGGAGGTTAGTGCCACGCCATTTTGCCAGTGGGAGTTCTTGCTTCTTTAGCAGGACAGTCGTTCTGCAGAGCGCCAGCTCACAATGCCAGCATTATGTCACCAGCTGTGATGTGCTGCTGCAGGAGCTATTGGGCCTCGCCCTGAACACACATTTGGCATGGAAAAGGGCAAGCAAACAAATCGACTTCGTTTTCCAACAAGCTAGCACAGTTCACTCCCGAACATCAAAACCTTCATTAAAGCTTACCTGCTTTGGCAAGTGGGGTTCAAGGAGTCTGGGCAGTCCTGTACATAAATCTGCACATTGCTTTACTGCTGGCTCTCATTGAGTGAGGTATCTTCACTACAGGTCTACTTTGGCTGGTGCTTACCATCTGTTTAACTGGTGCCCAAGCAGGGTTGATTTGTATGCCTCAGTGGGCAAAATTGCCATTTGGCATTAGCATCACCTTGACTCCTGCGAGGGGCTCTGCCGTCCTTTTGCGTCTTCTGTCCACACTCCAGTTGTTTTCTTCACATTTAATTAATTTTCAGTTTTATTTCAGGAGCAGTCTGGTTTAGTCATTCTACAGAGCTTAACCTTTATCTCTCTCCCCCTCCCTTTTCTTTTCTCAAGGTAATTCTAGATTTTATTAGTGAGCTGAGCAGAGAAAATCATGTTGGCTGGCAAGGCAGCCAAGCTGTGTGAGAGAAGGGTTTTTGTTTTTGTTTTAGCAGCACAATCCTATGCACCATCTACCTGGAAGTTAGTTCCATTGAGTTCACACCATGAGCAGTTCATTGCAAGCAGCAACAGTTGCCTGATTGTTGACATTTGTCAACTGCATGGGCAAAAACATGTCACCTGGTCATAGCTGTCAACTTTTCCCTTTTCTTGCGAGGAATCCTATTCGGAATAAAGAAATTTCCCTTTAAAAATGGGAAACGTCGACAGTTATGTGCCTGGTGCCATTATTATTATTGTTATTATTATTATTAATTAAATCTGTATACAGTTGTACCTCAGCTCCCGAATGATCAAAAACGGGAAGTGAGTGTTCCGGTTTTTGAACATTCTTTCAGAAGCCGAATGTCTGGTGGGGCTTCTGCGGCTTCCAGTTTGGAAGTTGCATGTTTTGGAAGTTGAATGGACTTCCAGAACGGATTCTGTTCGACTTCTGAGGTATGACTGCACAGCCCTTCCTCTGAAGATCACTGGGCGGTTCACAATACACAATATAAACATGTCCCATTCTGCCCCCCAAAGGGCCTGTGTATCATTTGGACCCACTTAAAATGGTTGCCACCTGTATAAAAATATAAAATGAGAACACCAAATAAAATAACCCCCTTCCCACAAACACATTCAAAAGGCCATAGAATGTTAATCAGCCAAAGGCCTTGGTATAGAGAAAACCTCATTGTGATCTGAGGAGATTGAAATGTGGGTGACCCCATGGGCATAGCCAATTAAAGCAATAGAAATACTTAACTAACTGACCAATCAACTGCCCCCCTAACAAAAGTTCTGCCCCCCCATAAGATTCTGGCTACACCCATGGGTGACCCCTTCCTTTCAAACTTAGCTCACAAAGACTGGGTAGGTGGGTGGAATAGGTTAGGCCTATTGGCCAAATTCTGTCCTTACACTGACCATAGGCTTTTATCACCCAGATGCAAAGCACCACACACCTGCGTCCAGATGCACAACTCCTGTGCCTGAGTCACTGCCTAATTTGCCTCACACCCTTGGGAGAGATGGTTCCAGATAAACACTTGGCAAGACAGGAGGAGTAAAAAATAGGCTCAGCAGAAGGTTTTTCCGGTGGACCCAATTCTGTTCTCCCTCACCCACACACAGGAATTGTGACACAAAGCCATTGTTTTCATTAGGCCTGGCCTGTGTGCAATAATGAACTGACTTTGTCCTTTTTGAGCCACTATAATTGGGCATCACAAGGATTCCATATTGGACAAGTCTTCAGTGAGAGTATACGTACTCCAATGGCCTCAAATGTTTTTGTCGTTCATTTTTGGCTTCTAGCAGTCTACAGTGTTAAATATATTCTGGGTGCATCTATGGGCGTGTTCTTTGTGTTTTTAGATGTACACTTCTGCTGTTTTACATGTACAGTGGTACTTCGGTTTTAAAACAGTCCGGTTAAGAACGATTTGGTTTACAAACTCTGCAAAACCCGAAGCAGTGTATTGGTTTGAGAACTTTACCTCAGTCTAAGAATGGAATCTGAACGGTGGAAGGGCAGTGTGGCAGGAGGCCTCATCAGGGAAAGCGCGCCTCGGTTTGAGAACAGTTTTGGTTTAAGAACGGACTTCCGGAACGGATTAAGTTCCTAAACCGAGATACCACTGTACACCTAAAAATGGTTTCTTGTCAAAGTACTTGGGAAAACGCACACGGAAAAGCAAACGGAGGTTTGTGTTTTTCCTGTGTGTGAAGCACCAATCTTGGGTCCCACCAAACTATGCAGCCCAAACTGTGATGTACTTGCTTGTATATTAGGTGTCTGTCAGTGCCTAACACAGCACCACGGGATACAAGGTGAATTGTGGTGCTGGTGTGTTCCATGGTTGTATAGATGCCGGGCGATAATAAACACCATGTTCTTTATTTATTTTCACTTTTACAGAAAACCTTTTAGTTCCATCTTGCAATCCTTTTCACATTTCTTCTGCCAAAGTTGTAGTAAATTCCCTGACTAGGAAACTGGATTAGATCAAGATTACACATGAGGGATTTAGTTTTGGTTTTCTTTTGGCTCTTTCCTAACAAATCTTCCCTACAGTGTTTTTTGGTGTGTGTGTTTTTTTTTAAAGTTGACGATGGATAAACAGTTTGAATGGGAATACTTTGACACAAAGATGTTTGGGAACTCTACATGTAAATTCTAAAATTTACCTGAAATGGATTTGAGGTTGATTCATTCACTTTATATATGCACATTCTCAATTACCTCAGGAGATCTGCATGATGAGTACCCTTCTTCGGGTAAAAAGAAGCTTGATTTCTGTACTGGCTGAACCCTGCAATTTTAATTTTTTTGAGGCTTGTGACAGTGTGTATCTTTTGGGCCTAGTATTCACAAGTGTGGTATTACGAGGCGACTGCAATAATCAGCTTGCATAGGGACAGGGGAAAGTAAGTTTTGGTGTGAACTGGCCACAACTGCTGACACTGCCATTGTTAGAAATGACTGGTGCTACACATCCCAGCTTGAAAACAAGTGTGCTTTAAGGAAGCTTGTGGTTTCTTCAACTAGGCAAAAACCACATGCTCTCTTTCTCTCAAGGAACAGCAAAACCAGTATCTCTTCTGACACATAGTCAGTGCTTGAACATTCCAGCCAAAGGACAAGGGAGTCTCCACCCTCTTTTGTTCTTGCTGTGTGACTCAGAACAAGACTGCACAGGTGCTGACAAATTGTAATTAAGAGGAAGGAGTCTCAAAACTTTTAAGGGTTGCCTCCTTACACTCTTACGTCTTGAAAAGGGGATTTCTGAATCAGGGGCGCTGAGCTTCTGCTAGACTGCCACGGTCTTGTTGCATTGTCTCTACCAGCTTGGGCTTGTGATTTATGGTGCCCTTTAAAAAGTGCACTCTGGCAGATACCAGCTGGTCTCTCTGCAAGCCTGGAAAGAGCTGAGATTCAGAACTTTTGAAAAGAGGTGCTTCCTAGGCTCACTCTCCACTCTCTCTTCTTACACACTTAATAAATCTTTACATCTTTGCAAGGAAAGGGCGTTTCCTGCTTCCCAGATTGCAGAGCTCCCACAAGAATTCTCTTGAGTCAAGAGATATATATATATATCTTTGCAGCAAGCTATGGTGCAGAGTATTTTTATTTTATTTTAGGCACTGTTTTGGCAAATTTGCTGCCATTATTTAGACAGAATAGCCATAAAACGATCTGTGCAGTATATTTTGAATAGTGTGCATGCGAAAACACATGCTGCGCTTTGAAGCAGCATCAAGCTCTTCCTGTATGCTGTGGCTACAAAACAGAACGTCAGTCTTTATATCGAAAGGGAGTCTGCTTTCATCGCAGTGCAGGTTCGGTTGCACAGTGCTGTAGGCAGTGAAATTTAATATTATTGTGACTTCTTTAGTAATTTTAGGGTGACAGAAGGAAATGGATTAAAGTTTAAATATAAAGGCACACATGGCTTTTGTCAAATGGAATCCGAGGTTACTTACGGAGGGAGTGCCTTCTTTCCCATTGTCAGTATGAATTAGTAGTTTTCAAATAATCAGCCACTAGGCAATGAATTGTGTCTTGTCGTCAAAAAAAGGAGGTTTACAGAGGCATGGTCACACATACAGACCTGACAGTGAAGTTACAGTTCAGAGCTGTTGAACTGGTTTGGTGCTGTAGGCTTTCAGAATTTGGGTTTCTCATTGATTGTGCACTTGCATAAAAATATTTTTTTGTTTTGTTTGCCACTATATAAAGACCTGGCTGGGGGGGGGGAGAGAAATAGCTATATGCATTTAATACTCTACCCTTCAGACTCTGCAAATGCAGCCTTGTGACCTCCCAGCACATTGCCTCCTTGCTATACCTTTCTTTCCGTAACTATAACAAACCAGCCTCTACTGTTTTGCCTTGGAAATGTCCAAAAGTAGGTTTGCCTGAAATAACAGGAAAGACCCCCAAGTGTGGATGTGCCTATACAAAGGCAGGTGATTTCTGTTTAACCCCCTAGTCACTGACTTGTTCTGTAGCTGCTTGAAATGAATTGACTCACCATCCCTACGGTTTGCATCTTTGGCAATTACTATAATGCTTCAAAACACAGTGTTTGACAGCCTATTCCTGTGTGAACCTACAGCTCTGTTGCCCTCTTGTTATCTTGCTGGTATTTAGAACAGTGCATTCATGCTCAAACCTGTTCTAATGTTACAAGTGCAAAAGGGGGCAGTAAAGTGCTATCCAGAAAATGCTATCTTTTTGAAGAGTGGGGATCTGCTTTTTTTTATTGCAGATACTCATTTTACTCTCAATTTGTTATCTCAGTTATTCATTGGTTAGTTATTTTAGGGGACACTTTTCTGCATTTAGTGGTTTTTAAGTGTAGTGGATGTGTGTTTGCAAAAGACTTACCAATTTTAACAATAAATGCACTGGTGGGGAATGGTACTTCAGCTCCTGTCTGAAGTTGCTTTGCCCTTTTATTTTTTCCCCTCTTTTTGCAAATGGCCAGAACTCTTCCGTACATACACATGTCTGACAAAGTGCTTTTGCAAAGAGCTTCAATCAGTTAACAGTTTCTCTTATGTGTGCTGTACTTCCAGCACTGTATTCCTATGGAAACTATGTCCCCCCCCTCCACAAAAGAGGGGAAGAACGTTGAGAGTTGGGGCTGACATGAGATGTGGAGAAGTAAAATGTGGAGTGGGGTCAAGGAGTCAAGTGTTGGGCTCTTGGCCAGAGGTGCATGCATGATTCATCAAGAAGTGGTAGGAATGAGCATCTAATTGCCCTCCATTTACCAATTACTTTTTCCATCTGCTCATTCTGTGGGGCCATTTCATCTCTATAAGGATATGCCCATGATTTTACTAAAGGTGTACAGTGGTACCTCGGGTTACATACGCTTCAGGTTACAGACTCTGCTAACCCAGAAATAGTACCTTGGGTTAAGAACTTTGCTTCAGGATGAGAATAGAAATCGTGCTCCGGCGGTGCGGCAGCAGCGGGAGGCCCCATTAGCTAAAGTGGTGCTTCAGGTTAAGAACAGTTTCAGGTTAAGAACAGACATCCGGAATGAATTAAGTACTTAACCCGAGGTACCACTGTACTATGTATGTACAGTGGTGCCCCGCAAGACAAATGCCTCGCAAGACGGAAAACTCGCTAGACGAAAGGGTTTTCCGTTTTTTGAGCTGCTTCGCAAGACGAATTTCCCTATGGGCTTGCTTCGCAAGACGAAAACGTCTTGCAAGTTTGTTTCCTTTTTCTTAACACCGTTAATACAGTTGCGACTTGACTTCGAGGAGCAACTCATAGAACGCAGTGTACATCGTAGCCTTTTTTGAGGTTTTTAAAGACTTTGGTGATTTTTGAAGCTTTTCCAAAACTTCTTTTGCAGCCATTTGGTAAGTTAAGCTTTTAAAACTTTTTTTGGGGGGTTTGGATTTTGGGTTGGGGTGTTTGGAATTCAAGGACTTGGTGTTGGGGAGGGGTTTGCAAGAATCTGGAAGCTTGTGTGTGTGTTTTTCTGCATTTTTATGAATTTCTGTGACCATTGGGGCACTCTGCTGTTTTTTTTAAAAAAATCTGGATTTGAATTTCTGTGTGCTGGGTGGGTGGGGGAACAGTTGGGGAGGGGTTTGCAAGAATCTGGAAGCTTGTGGTTTTTTTCTGCATTTTTATGATTTTCTGTGACCATTGGGCCACTCTGCTGTTTTTTTAAAAAAAAATCTGGATTTGAATTTCTGTGTGCTAGGTGGCTGGGGGAACAGTTGGGGAGGGGTTTGCAAGAATCTGGAAGCTTGTGTGTTTTTTTCTGCATTTTTATGATTTTCTGTGACCATTGGGCCACTCTACTGTTTTTTTAAAAAATTTCTGGGTTTGAATTTTGAAATGCTCTTTACAGTATGTGTGACTTTAAAGAGCACTTAATAAACTCTTGTTGTACCAAATTTGGCTTTGTTTGGACTTTTTTTGACCATAGGAACGCATTAATTGATTTTCAATGCATTCCTATGGGATTTCGTGCTTCGCAAGATGAAAAATTCGCTAGACGAAAAAATTCGCAGAACGAATTAATTTCGTCTTGCGAGGCACCACTGTATATGTATACATATCTGTGCATGTAAGGGGAAAAAAGTATACTGTATGCATATGTAGGTATGATTCCCTATTCCCACCTGCAGAGCAGGCAAATACAATATTATAGTGTGATGTTCAGCAGTGAATTCTGGGGAATGCAGCTTCCTCCTGGTGGTTTTCTGATGGTGGCATGAGTCCACTGCAGTTGACAAGATTCATGTGGCTAAAAAAAAAGTTACCAGAGTGATAATGCAATTCTAAAATAGAATATTCATCATATCCATAAAGCATTTTTTTCCCATTTAGTAGACCAAAAAAAAAGGGGGGGGTGGAAAGACACTGCCGCGCATTAGCTGGTTCTTTGTGGGAGCTGAAATTGATTTAGAAAATGGAACAAAGCTCTCTAGTGTGACAAGTACTTACAGCATTCCAGTAATTGCTCAGCACAATATTTCAAAAATAATAAATAATAAAATGAAAATAGTTGTGATGTTACTATGTAAGGAGGTCATTTGTAAAAGTACCATTTATAACTCGTCATTTCCAGCTAAAACAGGCTGTCCCTGCCCCCCCAATAAACGATGTGTGAACTGCATACCTCCCAATTCACATTCTTTTAAATCTTGGATACCCAACGTAAAACAGTCTTGGCTATATGAGAGTAGTGCAGGCGGGACAAGATTCTGTATATAGTTTTTCATTTGGGAAAAGCTTTCAGCAAATGATACTGTTGCAATGGGAAGATTATTAAGCGTGCTGCATTGCTGCCAGTCTCTAGGCTCAAATTCATGTGTTAAAAGTATTGCATGAAGCTTTAGCCTCTCCTCATGTTTTTACAATAAATACATTGTCCTGCAATGTGCATTTAAAGAAATGTATTTCCTTTCTTACATTTAGCAAGTAAACAAGAGGTGGTTTACTAAACACTATCAGTTGTAACCTCTTGGATGTAAACTATTAGGCCCAGTTCATTTCAGTGTCTTGATGGTGGAAGACTCTGCATACTGTCAGTTCGGTTGTCAATATCTACCTAGGAGAGTGACATGGTAATACTTTTCACATATGATGATAAAAGTATCCTCGAGCTCTGCTGGCCTCGCTTGTATACCCACGCGAATGTGTTCATGTGGGATCAAGAAGGCATCTTGAAATAGGATGTGCATTTGTAGCCAGTATAAAGACTGCTCTGTATTCTCAAGTAAAAACACCCTTCTAGTCCCGTGTGTGAAAATACTCTCAGAGTGAAATAGGCTGGTGATTGAGGTTGGGCGGTAGTTTTGTAGCTGATTCAGGGTCCACCTGGCTTATTGTGGGGGTGTGGGGGCAGGCACTGTGTGTGGCAATAATGCAACAAAACAACAACACCACAAATAACTAGAATAGAGATAGACTTGTAACCATTCAAGCAACAAACATACTAAGGTGCCATGTGCAAAACAAAGCCTGGACATACTGTAAACATGGAGTGGATAAATGTACAACTGTATCTTAACAAGTTACATGTGCAATAAACGTTTATTCTAGTTATTATTCTAGTAAATTTGGTTTTATACTTATAAGCCAGTTTGTGGTGTTGTTGTTTTGTTGCACATTTGTCACCACATTTGATACTTTGTGTATATACTGTGTGTGGCAAAGCACCCCAGGCATTTGAAGGAGCCTGCTGAATCATTGTTAATCTGGCTAGTTTTAGCTTTGTCTGTTTTATTTTGTATTAATGCTTATTTTATATTTATTTTAATGTAACCTGCTCTGGGATTAGGGCTGGGTGATATATCGTCCAAAACAGATTTGAAGTCCAAATCATGATATTTTGTTTGTGTGTGTGTTATGGGAAAAAAAATCACAATGCAGGAAAAACCGTGAAGCCAGCCAGTGCCTCTCCATACCTCCATCCTTATTTCAGACATTGTGACATACCAGTGTATCGTGATGTTTAGCTGGCGATATATCACAATGCTGAAAACCAGATATCGCCCAGCCCTATCTATCTGGGATTGCCTTGGCAATGAAGTATTTCATAAAAATGCATAAAGAAGGAAGTTCAGTAACCATGGGAACTAGAAAACACTGGGAGAGGCAGAGTACACCTAAACTGTTGGGGATTTTTTTAAAAAAGTCATTTGGGAAGAGAGATTACAGAAGAGTTGAGGCATGTACAGATGCAGCAACTGTAGTGTCTTGGAAGTCTTCATACTCCTGTAGCAAATGATACACATGAGTTGTTTCCTGCTATTTCATGTTTGTCATAATATGTATATTACTTGGCATCCTGACACGGTAGAGGAACAGCCTTCCCACACTCTTTTACCACACAGGTAATACAGTGGTACCTCAGGTTACAAACACTTCAGGTTACAGACTCCGCTAACCCAGAAATAGTACCTTGGGTTAAGAACGTTGCTTCAGGATGAGAACAAAAATCGTGCTCTGGCGGCGCGGCGGCAGCAGGAGGCCCCATTAGCTAAAGTGGTGCTTCAGGTTAAGAACAGTTTCAGGTTAAGAACGGACCTCCGGAACGAATTAAGTACTTAACCCACGGTACCACTGTATAGCATATGAAATGGATCCCACATGGACTTCCTATTTCATACATTATGTCATCTGTGTGACTGAGGTGCCCGGTGTTCTTCCACCAGATGAAACTCCCAAGCAATGGATTCCCGCGTTAAATAATTTCTGGCAAACAGGTTTTTCAGGTTTTCTAACATTTTCTTACATTAAACACCTCTTCCCCTGAAGAACAGCTTTTGCACGTTTGAAATGCATTTGGAATCGTGGACTGAATATATTTTGTACACATGCATAGGAGCCTGTTGTCCTCTTTTCATATTCTAAGCATCACTGCATTTCATTTATAATGAGCGAGCATCTTATGTTTGAAATGTCACCATTCAGACTCACATTTGGGGAGTAAAAAACAACAACAAGGAGGCTTTTCTTTTTTTAAAAAAAGGAATGAAAACAACTTGACATCTGTTTCTGAAGCTTGTGTATTTCATGTTCAAATCGCTTGCCCAAGTGCTTCAGTATAGAAGCTGGCTACCCATTGGCAAAGGGTGCCATCAGTCTGTACCTCTTGGCTGCTGGAATGGTTCCTAGCAGCCATATGCAACTCCATATTTTCTGTTGCAGGAGCCACGAGAAGGGCAAATAAGGCAGACAAAGGGAGATTAAAACCAATTTTGTTCATCAGCTCCATCTGGTTCTGTACGCCAGCCCTAAAAGTAATATGTTCTCTGTCTCCCCTTATCTTGCATCTACGTACATGTGATTAACAGTGCACCATTTGCTTGTTTGTGCCCTGTTCAATTTCAACGGGGTTCTTGTTTGAATGTAAATCTGTGGTGAAAATGAACAGTGAAACGGCTGGAGGTTTTGCATTAGAGCTCTAGGTTTTGCATTTTGGATTTGGTGCTTTGCATCGCATACCTTTGCTCTGGAAGATAACCCGACAGCTGCAGACATAATGAACCTACCCTTACTGTGCAGCTTTCAGCTGAACTCTTTAGAGGACGTGGCCTTGCCATCATTGGTTTGGCACCAGGTGTGGGTTTGGGGAGACTTTTGCTCTTGTGTATTAGTTACAGTTCTGTTTGAACCAAAGTTTTTTAAGTTACCGTATTTTTTGCTCTGTAAGACTCACTTTTTCCCTCCTAAAAAGTAAGGGGAAATGTGTGTGCATCTTATGGAGTGAATGCAGGCTGCGCAGCTATCCCAGAAGCCAGAACAGCAAGAGGGATTGCTGCTTTCACTGCATAGTGATCCCTCTTGCTGTTCTGCCTTCTGAGATTCAGAATATTTTTTTGTTTTCCACCTCCAAAAACTAGGTGGGTCTTGTGGTCTGGTGCGTCTTATAGAGCGAAAAATACAGTAGCTAAAGCACTACTACCTTCACCTTTTTCAAAGTGTCGTCAGGGAATCTGACTGGATTGTGGATATATAAAATCTCTAAAGACTGTATGTCCCACACAGATGGTGGCACAAGTACACCAGCAGCCTCTGCTTCATGAATGCAAAATGTCACAGAGTACTTAATGCCACAGTCCATAAATCAATTAAGCCTTTCTTTAAGGTGAATCAGAAGTTGTGGTCATTCCAGTTAAGATAGTAAAATCATTTAAAATATTTACTGATGGCCTATTGTAAAACGCTTACACTCTGCCTTTCTGAAACAGCTCAAGGCTACCTAAAAAGCAAGAGAGAGAAAAGGAATACTAAAGATAAGTGAATGAATGGGACAGATCAATTAAAAATACAATACATTTGAGGTCTTGTGGGAGCAAAACTCAGAAAGATACATCCATAAGACCCAATGTAAAAGCCTGTCAACAAAAAAATCACTAACAGCCAAGCCTTTCTACCTTCACAAAGTTCCTAAACTGCCCTATTAAATTGGAGTTTACATATTTCTAAGCTTCCTCATAAATATCTGGACAACCTCTTTTTGCCTCTATAATCCTGTGCCTTGATGTAGTTTTTGAGGTGAAATGGCTGCAGAGCAAGTGACTTAAGGAAACAATAAACACCCACACATTTTTCTTCATGTATCTTTTAAAGAATACATTTACAATATATATATTGACTATCTGGTTGTGTTCTTTTTGAATGACTTTTTGGATGACTCTGCCATTCCATTGGCAATTGTAAGCCCTCTTACCTGAGAGCAAGCCCCTTTTGATCTTTTAAGTTAAAGACGACATAAAAAAGCTGGAAGAAGGAAGGAGGGAAGTCCGCTCGGGAGAGCAAGAACAAATGTGAAACATAATGTATGTGTATGTATAGTATGTAACTAAAAATTCAATAAAGATCATCTGAAAAGAGAGAGAGAGCAAGCCCCTTTTAATTTGGTGGGACTTAATTCCAAGGAAGCATGCACAGGATTGCACAGACAGATTGTTTTTGGGTGAAGATGCAAAAATAAAATAAAACAGTGATCTCTGCAACCATTTAACAGTTTTTAGGCAAGCGGAGATCCATTTCTAGCTCACAAACTCACAATTAAGAGTCTCTGAACCACCGTCACCATCTTCTATGCATGCACCTTTTTATGTGCATGCTAAGGCAAAGTCCAAGTGTCCCTATTTTCCAGGGACAGTCCCGGATTTACAGAAGCCATCCTGGTTTCTGATTTGATCCAGGAATGTCCCGCTTTTCCTTAGGACATACTTGCTTTCATCAGAGAAATGTTGGGAGGGTATGCTAAGGCAGTCTTTCCCAACCTGGTGCCATCCATATATTGTAGGCCACAACTCCCATCGGCGAGCATGGGAGGGTCAGGGAAGGCTGGGGCAAGTTGTTGGTAGGCATATTTAATCAAGTGCAAGATAACAGGAACCTCTGGTTTAATTATTAAGGTTTCATAATGGAGCAAGCACAAATGTTTGTATGTTTGTGTATATGAGGGAGAAAGATTGCTCTGCATTTTAATGGTCGCTGTTGGATAGGGCC
This sequence comes from Podarcis filfolensis, assembly GCF_964270895.1. Taxonomy (NCBI): domain Eukaryota; kingdom Metazoa; phylum Chordata; class Lepidosauria; order Squamata; family Lacertidae; genus Podarcis; species Podarcis filfolensis. Next base: position 24,978,057 of record NC_139607.1, on the reverse strand, counting down.
ATTCCTTAGGAAGCCATTGCTTTCAGTCTTCAGAGACATTTTCTATTAAGGAAGATCTCTGCAGCAATATGGCTGACAGGGAAGATTTAGGAAGAGGGAAAGGAGGCTTTCAGCTGTAGGTATTAGGGGGATATTGTATCCATAGCTCTAAAGAGCAGCTTCCAGGCATTAATTGGAACACATGCATCCAGGCGTGGGGGTGGGGGAGAAAGATTGCAGTGGCCTTTGTTGCTTACGAGAGCGTGTCTTCATTTTGCGGTTGAATCAATATTACAAGCAATTATTTTAATTTTGAAACATTTATTTTGTTTAAGGCACCACATTAAAATGAAGCCGGTTACTTGACTGATGAGTAGCCAACTCGATAAGGAATCTGAAATATTTCAGATAACCATTTGATACCAGACAGTGCACACTTTAATGGTTTACGTAGACCTGCCCTAGTTTTAAGGGAAGGCAAAGCTTTCCTTTCCTTTTTTTTTTTAATGAAAGGAATGAGGGAAGGAGATGAGTTGGAAGCCTTCTAAAGGATCAGCAAGCAGAGGGAGGTATTGTGGACAAAAGGAGGTCAGATGTGTATCCATTGCCTGGAAGCTGAAGCAACTGTTGGTTCACCGCCTGTCCATATGGTAGGCTAGGAAGGGGCCAGCCAATGCCTCTGTTACAGTTGAAATTGCTCTGTGTAACATTTAATTATCTAGCACATTTATCACATACCTTCCTTAAATCATGCAGCTCATGAATGGCTTCCCAGGCAGTCTCCCATCCAGGCACTCACCAGACCCAGACCTGCTTAGCTTCAGCAGCAGCATCTGCCCTAGACAGTGCCTGTGATATCACTGAAAAGCAACATAAACCCCACCTACACCATTTTGAGGGTTACGTCACATTGGAGAAATGTAACTTTAACAAGCTTTCTAGGGTGATTGCTTCCATGAGCAAGGCTAACATCATGGAATTGTAGAGGTGTAAGGGACTGCGAGGGTCCTCTAGCCCAAACCCCTGCAATGCAAGGAATCTCAACTAAACCATGCAACTTATGCTTTAAAGCTTCTTTGAAGGAGAGTCCACTGTCTCTCGTGGGAGTCCGTTCCACTGTCCAACAGCTCTTGCTGTCAGGAAGTTCTTCCTGATGTTTAGGTGGAATCTCCTTTCTCATAACTTGAATCCATTGGTTCGGGTCCTAGCCTCCAGTGCAGAAGCAAAAAAGCTTGCTCCATCCCCCATGTAAAGCATGTCTCCCCTTTACCAGGTTAAACATACCCAATTCCCTCAACCATTCCTCATAAGACTTGGTTTCCAGGCCTTTGATCATCTTGGTCACTGTGCTCTGCACACGTTCCAGCTTCTCAACATCCTTGTGGTGCCTAGAACTGGACACTGGACTCCAGGTGCAGTCTGATCAAGGCAGAATAGAGTGGGACTATTACTTCCCTTGATCTGGATACTATACTCCTGTTGAAGCTGGGATTTTTTGGTTTTTTGTTTTGCTGCTGCTGCATTACACTGTTGACTCATGCTAAACTTGTGGTGTACTAGTGGTGAAAAGACCCCTAGATCCTTTTCGCTTGTACTACTGGCAATCCAGGTATCAGACCACAGGATGCTTAATATCTGCCAACTGAAGTTTCCTGCTTCAAAGAACATTTCCTTCTCATTTCAAAGGATGTTTGCTTTTTACCTCTTTTATTTTAATTTAGGCTGTGTACCCATCACTATTTACTCTGGCTCCAGTGGACTCCCACTGCTGGTTTTGAAGCCATATGCACATAATGTTAGCCACAAGCCATGTCTACCCTGTGGTTTCTTCAGAAATGCTGCTGTTTGATGCGTTTCCCCTCAACGAGCTTCCTTCCTAGTTGAAAACATAAGGCGCATTCACTTTGCAACTACGCTGAGGTGTGCACGTTTGGGACAGCTGTTGTGTGTGCACAGATAAGAGATAGTGCAGATGACAGCGTCATGAACAGGAGTTCATGGGAGGGGGTGTTGCAGGGCAGGGCCAACTAATCAGGAAATGTACATGGTGAAGACATTTGTGGTGTGCACAGCAATGTGCAAATGCAACTTGAAATGCAGTAGGGGGAAATTTAAGCCGCTAAGGTGTGCACAGCCTTAAAAAGTGGGGTTTGTGTGTGAAATAGAGGTCTTGTGGCCTGTAGCTCCTGTCCCATTCATTTCCTTTAGCAACTTAGATGTGGGTTTCCCCCCCAGTTTTCAAGCTGTATTTTGTTCCCTTTTTTGCCCCCCTTTCAAAATATGTTTCCAAGTGTCTTGACATTTTCTCTTTCCCCCCGATTCTTTTTAGATTCCATCCTGGACAAGGACTGGTACTATACCCAAAGATCGGAGACAAACTGGATATTATATGCCCGAAGGTGGACTCTAAAACTAGTGGCCAGTATGAATACTATAAGGTCTATATGGTTGATAAAGACCAAGCAGATAGTTGCACTATTAAAAAGGACAACACACCTCTGCTCAACTGTGCCAAGCCTGATCAAGATGTTAAGTTTACCATCAAGTTTCAAGAATTCAGCCCTAACCTCTGGGGACTGGAATTTCAGAGAAACAAAGATTATTACATCATATGTAAGTGAACAATGACTTTTGTTTCCTTTTCCTTCTGTCTTGCTGCTTCTTAATTTATTCATTGTATTCAATCAAGTAAGAAGCTTAAAGGATTTATATTGTTTTCTTTAAAGTATTTTCATGGCAGCTTATTATTAACCAACTCCCTGCTGCTTTAGAGCACTTTTTTTCTTTTTTAAAAAAAGTTCCAGGTTTTCATAGATGTGAGCTGTGTAATTGTGGTAGCGATGCTCATAATGCAATTTATGGAAAACACGGGCATCTTAATCTGGTTCCAACCAATGTATAGAGGGGTAAGGCACTGCCAGAAACAGCAGTTCTGCATTTACCCAAAGCCTTGAGTACACATTATGCATGTATGCTATTATTTTTTAATGGTACAGTATCGCCCCTCTGAAATATGGTATGTCAATCACTGCGCATTGAATGGTGAACAGCAATAATTATACATAATATACTACAGTTAATTTTAAGCAAACAGGAGAAGGGGGAAGTAGGAGAAATAGCTCAAGATGTGAAGTAATCTTTCTGGGTAGGAAAAAAAAAAGAAATTCCTAAAACATCACCTTGGTAGATAATTCACAAATTGATCATTTACATCAAAAAGTGGGTTTGGTTTCTATTTGCATAATCTTAAGTGTTCCGTCTCTAAAGCTTCAGAGAAACTGGAGACTTACAGCCATCTTTTTCTTTGTAAGTCCTATGAAGCTGCCTTACCTTTTCTTTTTTAAAAAGCGAATATTCATTTAAGATGCAGTTGGAAATAGCTAAAAATTGAAATGTACACTTACTTGAAGGTTAATTCACTGATATCAGTAGGATATTACCAGATAGGTGGGCACTGAATTACAGCACCAACGTGCTCTCATTTCCCCTCTCTGTTGTTTTGCTTACAGGACCCATAGTGAAAGTTAAACAAAGCTCCAAATTATGGCCTCATCTTTGAGTGCAGTCTTAACAGTCCTTCTCTGCTGATGTCTCGGAGGGTTAGAATCAGTGCCGGATTTACATATAAGCTAAACAAGCTATATCTTAGGGCCCCACTCTCTTGGGGGGCCCCCCCAAAAATTAAAGGAAAAAAATAAGATAAAAAGCAAATAAAATAAAGCCTGCATACAGCAACAGTGTTTTGTGTTGTGTAGGCTCCTATGATGTAAGTAATGGACCCCGCCTGCTAGCCTGCTCCCTAAGATATCACTGGTTTGCTCATTTATTTATATAGGATGCCTACATTCTGCATGGACTGGTTGCATGGAAACATGTAGCATGCAGCTGCACACTGCAGTGCAGCACAGTTGAATGTAGGTCAAGCTGTTGTACCTGTTATCTAATATTAAATTATTTCACTATTACTATACTTCTTCTTAATTGTATTTCACTATTAATAGACTTCTTCTTAATTGTATTTCAGTTCAACAAGTACTTTGATAAAATACATATTTTGTTATGTGCAAATGGCTTTAGATACCTATTAGGTCTATAAATTACCATATAGCATATATTCAACACAAAAAGCAGCGACAATTTGTTGTTGACAAAGGACAGCTGGACATCTAAAGGGCCCCATTACCTCCAGCAGCTTAGGGCAGGGGTCAGCAAACTTTTTCAGCAGGGGCCGGTCCACTGTCCCTCAGACCTTGTGGGGGGCCGGACTATATTTTGAAAAAATTATAATGAACGAATTCCTATGCTCCACAAATAACCCAGAGATGCATTTTAAATAAAAGTACACATTCTACTCATCTAAAAACACCAGGCAGGCCCCACAAATAACCCAGATATGCATTTTAAATAAAAGGACAGATTCTACTCATGTAAAAACACGCTGATTCCTGGACAATCCACGGGCTGGATTTAGAAGGCGATTGGGCCAGATCTGGGCCCTGGGCCTTAGTTTGCCTACCCATGGTTTAGGGCCTCATCAAACCTAATTTCGGCCCATAGCTGCCTCTCTGCCAGCCTTTGCCCGGGGAAAACAGCATGGCAAATAACTGCCATAGTGAAACCCCTGAGGTTGGTCTGGTGGGCAGGTAGCTACTGCCAGCATTCCAGAGCAGAGGTTGAGCTTAGAGGCTGTGGATCCTACAAATCTGAACACTTCAAATATTCATAATAACTGAAAAATAGAGAAAATTGGGCATGGGGAATAGCAATGAAAGTAAGTAGCTACCGGTATTTCAAAGTTACATTCATTCTCCTTGTTTCTAGTAGATTCATTTATAAATAAGAAACAGGAAAATAGTCGCAGCAACTTTAGTGTAATTAAAACCTGCAGCAATCAGAGAGTTGATGAAATAACGATTGTGGAATATTTAAAAATGCAATTTGCTGGGTTGTAAGATTATGTTGTAAAAATGCGCTGCGCTGTCTTGGTGGGTAGAAATGCAGAAGTACTCCCTGCTGTTGCCTGTGACTTTTTGCAGAAACGCGGAAGGGAATTTCTATTTTGCTTGAGCAAGAAGTGCAGCGCCGAAAGCAGAGACAGTTGCCAGTAGGCCTGATGAAAAAGTGCAACATAAAAACGTCTGTCTGTGCTCAAATAGCTGGTTCTGAGGATGAAATATTTCAGTTATCTAATGCTAGGGGGATTAATTCTCCACAGTAGGCCAACTGTGACATAAATGGCACCATTTTAATTATGACTTGAGAGTTATGGACACAAACGGAACTTCATGGTAGACTGTCAGCTTTGTCGTATCTGTGTCAGTAATCCCTCAGAGTAAATCCATAAGTAGGACTCATTTTCTTCATTTTTGTATAATTATTTCATTATGGCAATAAGGTATAATAGACATTACATTTCCGGGAGGATTAGGACATTCTTTAGGGGTTACAGAATTCACTGTCCCTTCAGCCTGGTGCCTTGGATATGGTATGAGATTTATCATAATGCCTCAGGAAGACATATTACTTGAAATAGGAACGTCTTGACAGGACGCTATGTATGATTGCCTTAAAGGTCTGGTTTCAGATCACCTGTGACCAAAGCTGGAACTTAGCGAGGCATATATTTTCTTCACAAAAACAGGACACCAACATGGTAGAAGTTCCCTCCATTTCTCAACTCCTCCAGATGTCCAGTTATGATCCTGTATTAGAATAGGACTTTTAATATTTGGATTGTCAGCCATAATTGTTCTTGCCATGAAGGGTATGTGACTGGGGAACAGCAGGTACTGCTTCCCCTTAGGAGGCTGTCTTGCACAGAGTCAAATCATTGGTTCATCTAGACACTGGGACTTTCCTCATGTGGTGCTCACGCTCTGTCACTGAACTTCAGCCCTTTTCCCTTGAGGAAAGAAAAGCCCCAAACCTATTATGAACTGTGCTCAGACAAAAGCAACAACTTTTTTTGTATTTTTAATGAATACATTTTTCAACCAGAGAATTAGTATGCAAAAGCTTTCTTTATCCGACAAATACATGAAGTAATTGTTTGTAGGCGTCAGATACAAACATGTGGCTGAAGCGAAGTAATGCTGGGAGCTTCTGAGGGAAATGTGGCTTCCCCACCACTTGTTCATTCTTTGGAGAAAAAGGATGTGGACACTAGATGAGAAGAAAGACAGGAATGAGGATGAGTAATGGAATTGGTGTGTTGTTCCATCCTCTGCACATTTATTTTGTAGGAGTGACTACTTAACTTGCTCAGATGTTCACAGAACCTGTTCAGACTAATTTACCTTAATTCAGTCTGTTTCCAAGCCCATTCTGTGGCTTGACGCCTCTGCTCCGCCTGTGGTGTAATTCAGGTGCGAGAAAAACCCCACAAACATGGGATAAAAGACCATATCTAAACATAAATAGCTGTTGAAAGCATATCTGAGTTGCTTGTGCATGGAATCAACCTTTCATCATCATCATCATCATCATCATCATTTTCTTAAATCAGTACAGAATTAGTCTTTACTTTAGGATAGATTATCTCTTTAATTATTGTTTTCATGGGGGCCCTTTCTCTTGTTGTGATGCCTGTCCCCCCCCCAATGGAAGAGAACCTGGGAACAGGAAGCACAGAATTCCTCTGGGACCTTGAGCTAATCAGGACCCAAGGAAGAAAGAAGCAGAGGTCATTTCCTGCTCAACTTTCCACCAGCCTGAAAACTGGGCAGCTCTTCCATCACAATACAAATTGCAGTCGAGGTGGAGGGTTATTTTGAAATCTGCTTTTTTTTTTTAATTGTCCAATTCTTTATCCAAAAAACCCCTCAGAATAGTCAAGATGATCATAAGTGACAGTCCTTGCCATCACGCTTAGACTCTAAAAGACACAACACGTAAGAAAAATGGGATGGGAGGCGGAGAGGAAGTGGGGGAGCTTAAGGATCAATTCATAAAGTTACAGTTCTTATGTCGCCTAGCTGGGATAGAAACTGGGATAGAACTGCCAACACTAGTTCACAACTGGGGAGAGCCAAAATCTTTCAGCCGAGTAGTTCTGATTCCCTATTCTTGTTCCCTTTTACTTAAATTAATGACTCACTACTTACATACCATTTTTCTGGCAGAGATTAAAATAGTCATTTGTCTAGTCCAGCCTTTAGTCCAGGCATCCCCAACCTGTGGCCCTCCAGATGTTTTGGCCTACAACTCCCATGATCCCTAGCTAACAGGACCAGTGGTCAGGGATGATGGGAACTGTAGTCCAAACATCTGGGGACCCCAAGGTTGCAAAAGGCTGATCTAGCATATCATAAATGCCTTTACTGATTTATGCCACATTTGATGCAAACAATTGTGGAAAGACATCATCATCATCATCATCATCATCATAATACAGAAAAGTGTAGAGAGTTTTCTGTGTGGATAAATCAGTATCAACTATTTGTATAATGTGGCTGGGATTATGAGTGTCCAATTCAATGCTTTAAGAAAAATCTTGCTGGTCTTAGTACCTCAACAGAAGAATTTACAGGGTTACTTAACACATGTCATACCCTTTAACACAGAGCCTTCCACTTAGTCACACAGCCAGGAATGAATATTACTAAATGAATTGCCTTGCAAAAATGAATTGAAGGCCAGGTTGATTATCTTAATTTGTAGGTCCTCCAGATGTTGTTGTACTCCAACTCCCATTGGCTCCAGCCAACATGGCCCAGTGGTCACGGGTGATGAGAGTTGCAGTCAAGCAACATCTGGGGGGCCACAGGTACTCCAACCCCATTGTGAAGTAATAGATACAAATCAATTTGGGCTTGTGAGAAAACACAGTTTGTTTGGGATATTGTCAAGCAGTGGGATTATTGACAGGTTGCTAGAACAGAAGTTGTTCCTTGGATTTTCCTGTTCAGTTTCTCAGATAGTTTGACAAAACCACATCTCTAGACCAGGCTCCAGTTTGCTTAGTTATTAAAATTATGTTCCACCCTTCCACACAAAGGACCCATGGGCAGCTGATTATGGGTCTTAATTAGCTCTCTCATTTGCTCTCTCATTACTATGTTGATCTAGTCCAAACCATAATAAATGAACCTTTCTTGGGTTGGAGACATAATTTCATGTGGGTTCCATAGTATGTAAGAGCAGTGATAACAGTCACTCAAGAATATATATTTACTTCTGATACGGCATTTGAAAGAGGGACCTAGTGCTTCATCACCATGGTTTAACATCTGGAGCTGCCATCTGCATACTCTTAAGATAACCATTGGCTTTGCTAGCCAAATAGAATATATATGGCTTTCCTTCTTCTTTTTTGCCAACTTTTTCAAGTGACCCATTTTTGTAACTGCCTTCTGACTAAGATTAACAGAAAGAAAAACAAAGGTTATGCACAATGCAGAACTTGCAGCAACAGCAGAAAATCCTCCTGGATGGAATAAATTCTTATGTCTGCTGGTCCCACTAAACTCTGAGCAACTTCCGATAAAACATGCCTAGGATCAAGCCGACGGGTGTAATCAACGTGGCCTGTATTAAAAAAGAGTGTTTTGTGTCTCTTGTTAAAGTCAAGTTATTTAATGGATGGAATTTTCAACTGGCCATAAAGTTGTTTTGTTTCCTAGCGGACAGTCTTCGGTTCACTGCTTGATGTCTCCACCCCCATACGACACATATATTGTTATTTGGTCAGTTCCTAAATTACATTTGTGCAATAGAAAACACGCTTTTGCAAAACAAAGCTAACAGACAACATTTTATTCATATGCCGCTTGTGTTTGCTAAGCATCTGAACAGCCACACATCAGGAAAGCAGGCCAGTTAAAAAACAAAAAAAACTGGGAAAGGCTTGTGGCAAAAATAGAAGCAGCCAAGCTCAGAGCAAAACACAGTCACTTGGTCATTTTGTTCACTATATCAGGGGATCTACTGTGGTCGAAGGAGGTGTGCACTATGTCAAATGATAAAGCTTCTGCATGCTCTCAGTTTTCTTTTCTTTTTAAAATTTATCTGAAAAAATGAGTTTTCTTTTGAGACAATCTTAGGAATGGTGGTTCATCCTGTCCCTGAGTTTTATTTATAAAAATATGTATATACCTCCCTTTCAGGTCTGGGTGGCGTAAAGTAATATAAACACATAAAGACACATTTTTGGATTGAGGCATAACAAAGAAACTACAGTTCCGCTTCTTTTTGCAATATATAAAGAACAATCTCTCTCTCTCTCTCTCTCTCTCTCTCTCTCTCTCTCTCTCTGTGTGTGTGTATATATATATATATGAATAAAAGTTATTACTGGTTTCTGAAGATAGAACAGTTGCTCAACAACACCCTCTCTCAGTAAGCCTTGTTTTGTTTTAATAGACTGAGCTGATTTGTTTTTTTCACAGCTGCATTATTATCATCCTTATTTTTAAAAGAATAAAGTTGTGTTTACCTTCAGAAACGGAACATTTGTGGCTATAGCCTGCCCTCCATGCAGTAGAGAAACTCTTATCTTGAAAGCCACCTTTGGTTGGCAAATTGCATTCCTTGCTCTCTTTCTCCTACCTACGTCTTCCAAAAGAATAAACAAATTACCTTCAGCCCCTCTTAACTGTAAGATGATATAAGGTGGTCAGTTATTATGAGCCTTTTAAAGGGACTCTTGTTCAGCTGTGGTGGAATTAAATATAATTTTCACAAATAAAATTACTAGGTACCCCCCCCCAACATTTGCAGAGATTCAGATTCCTGTACAAAGCTGGTGAGGCTAATGGAGGTTCAGTCTGCTGGGTCTGCCTTCCCAAACCACATAGGTCCTATAAACTGAACGGAGCTGCTGTAGATTGCCTTTGTTCATATTAAGGTGCCATTATCTAGGCAGAGTGCTGGCTGCTCATCTCATTTAAAACTAGCTGGAATGGTAGTACAGCAGGAATATGTAAGTACCCCTTGCTTCATTCCCAAGTGTGGCAAATAAGAGGACAGGATGGCTTTGCTTCTTAATAGGTGGGAACCACTGAGCGAAAAATGAACCCCCCTTCTCCAAACTCGCTAATGTGTACTAGATATGAAAGGAGACAGGAAACAAGGAGTGACTGCTTAGAAAGGAAGAATTATTATTTAGGAATTGCTCAGACTTGAAAGGGTTTTTAATATTTTATCATATGTAGTTGAATATTTCCAGCTTCTGTTTATTTATAGCATTCCCCCACCCACACGCTCTGCTTTGTAAATGATTTAACAATGCCAAGGATAAAATGATGCCACAAAGGAGAAAGCCATTTCTCTGCTTAAGGAGCTTTTATATATTCATTATGTAGATTAGCATTAAATGAACTAAAATGCTTTAAACAAAATAAATAACTTAAGCCACTGTGTTACAAAGGCTTACACACACAGAGGTTTAATTTTATGTATATAAAGCATCTCTGTGACTTAAGTAGGACTACTCCCATGTGTAAAGTTAACTACTGGTGTAAAACTCTGCAAAATGAGTGCCCTAAGGCCCTTTCCCTCTTGCTATGGGATTTGAAGAACTCTCATTAAATCAAAGGGAGTCATTTGCATCCTGCTAAAGAGTAGGCCCATTAAAGAAGAGCAAGAATAAATTTAAATGAGCAACATAATACGTTTTGGAAATGTGCTTAATGTTTCTTTACATAGATATGGGCAAGCAGAAGTTTTATATGTGTGTGTGTGTACATATGGGATGATATGGTGCTATTATGAATATTGGTATCGGAGCAAGCCCCACATACAGCAAAACCCATTTATAGATTTCCACCTGCAAGTTTTAGATATAATTTTTGCCTTGATGTATTTCATTTATGTTTAATTTAACAGAGATTGGAATCTTGTGCCAAAAATAATGAGTATTATTCTTATTCCAAAATGAGCACCGATGTATTCTCCCCCCCCCCTTATTTCTGCACCATGGTAGAAATGACTGAAAAAAATGAGTGAAGTGCCATTTTTTATAAAAATGTTATTTTGTAGGAACCTTTTAAAGGCTTCAATAGTTGCCAACTCAAAATATCAAGGGACACAACTTGCAGCAGTGTACTGAATCATTTTCTGCATAAAAACGATGCATCGATTATATTTTGTTAAAGTGTAATTAGGCCTGGGCGATATAACGATATATCGCCCCGGACTGATATGAGGGGCAGTCTGTGATGACTGCTTCACTCAGCGGTATATCGCTGGTGAAATCGACACCGCTGCAGAGTCCCTCTGCTACTTGCCAGTGGCAGGATGGAGGCTCCGTTAAAGTGCTCCCCCCACCCCCATCTGAAGGAGCCCCGATCCTTCTCCTGCTTGTGTGCAAACCAGAGAAACATGGGCGCTCCCCCAGTTGGAGAGCGGCAGGCTTCACGCTCCCCAGCTGAGCAGCGCCGATCTTTTTCCTGCTTGTGTTCAAAGAAGTCCCCGTCTCTTGCACTTCACTGCTCCGTCCCCAGTGCAGGGGGCAGGCGAGCTGCCTCTTTCTTGGGGAATGAGGGGCGAGTGAGCTGTCTCTTTCTCCTGGGAGAAAGAGGTAGCTCTCCTATACTCCCCTCCCCACCGGCGAAGGCAGAGGGAGTCCTGTAAACAGAAACTGTCACATAGCACCTTTCTGGGTGCTGCTTCCAATGTGTGGAAGATGGTGCCCGCTTGCATGTTGCCCTTGTTGCTTTTGAGGGCTGAAGTTTTATCGCTTTTTTCTGCAAACTCAAAAAGTGTTTTGTGTGCGTTTTCAGCATTTGATTATGTAGCAGGAAGCCAAATTTATTACCGGGGCAGTGATTTCTGCCTAAAATATTTAAGGATATGACAGTATAGAGCATACTGATAAAACTTTGCTTATCTGCTTGATAGGCAATATACATAGGTTGCATTGTTCATAGCCAATTCTACTAAATTTCAGAAGATTATGAACTAGTGGGTTGTCATGAAGGTTTAGATGCTTGGCAGGGTAAGCTTTGCTGCTCAGTGTTGCCTTTTGTATGCAAGAAACTTGATTTTTGTTAATTGTTCATTTTCCTATGAAGACTTAATAATAAAGGCAAAAGTATTGATGCATATTCAGTAATCCATGTACCAGTTTATAAGCCTGTTTTAATATTATTCTCTGAAGCAAACTGGGGGTAGAGTTTTTGCTCTACTTGAGTGGGGAAGTGAGGTCAAAATTCAAAATACCACTGAATTCTGATTCCTTTGAAATCAGTCTTAATCAAAATATGTTTCTAACTCTGGGCATAAACCTCTTCAGTACATACCCGTAAAACCACAGCTGTTCTAAACTTCTCTCTTTTACTTGTTTATTGCTTTTCGAAATTTCATTTACAAAGCATGAAAACAATAAGCAACCTCCTTGTAATATTTAAATAATAATATGTTTATATTATTTAATATTACAAGGAGGTTGCTTATTGTTAAGCAAGGAAAAATAACTGTGTTATCTTTCTTGATAGGCTCCGTAACTGACCTGGAGACTTAAAATGCCAAATCATTTTTGTGTGTGTGATAGACAATGGCCAGAGGATCTAAATAGCTTTTTGTGTTCTGCAATAAAGCTTGCTTCTGTTTTTGCTAGAAGTAAAAGCGGGAGATGAAGGTATTCTTTTATTGAAGCAAACATGTGGAAAATTGCACTAGATTGTTATAGTAGAGAATATCTCCCCTGAAAGGAATGAGGTTCATCTGTAGGGCAAACCCTTACTGTGTCACTGCATTGGGGTTACTGCTGGACTCTCTTGCGGTCACTGCAAATAACGTCATGTCCATCTAAGCCATTAGAGCCGTGCGAGTGGCACATTTTCTCATCTGTAGTGTTATATTCTAAAATGTCACTAGGCATTAACTCTGTCAATGGTGATGTCCTACCACCTAGAGATGAACCCTGCCTCAAGATGATGTTTTCCACTCCAGTGCCACTCTTACAGCAATTACTGGGTCATTAATATCATTGCATGCAATTAGTGACAGTAGACTGCACACAAGGAGTTTGCGATATTTTTTTCCACACACCCCCTCCCCACAGGAACTTTTTATTCTAACCTTTTTATTAAGAGGGGGAAAGGAGGGGAGAGCTTTAGCAAAAAACTGTAGAAGATTTAAGGGGATGCAGATGGAAATCATTGAGGGCAAATCTGTGGACAGATAATATCTTCCCAGGCTCCCTTAAGGCAGCCATTTTCCCATGGGCAAACCCATGCATCATTTAGAACAATTGGTGTAACTCAAATACGAATTTGTTTTATCCATTTTTTGCTCAGCTGAAGGTTTAAGAAAATATCATAGGGTTAGGAAGTATTTCTTGGACTCTTTCCAAGCTTGAGGTATATAAATATATAAAGAGAGAACTCTCTCTAGTATGAAGAAACGGCATGTAGAAATGGCAGGTTTTTCCATTGGTTTGTTTATAGAAAACATATATAGCGGATTTCAGCGCATAAACTGTGGTATTGGTCCTACAGAGAGAGAGGGGGGGAGAGAGAAAGAGAAAGAGAAAGAGAAAGAAAGAAAGAAAGAGAAAGAAAGAAAGAAAGAAAGAAAGAAAGAAAGAAAGAAAGAAACAGAAGCTTGATGATTCCTTTTTATTGTGTCAGTGTGACTCAAATATATTCAAAGGCAGTGTTTGTTGCACAGAAAACTTAAGTCAGGTATAAGATGTTCAGAACAGATATATTGTGGGAGCAGGTTGATAATGCCGTTTTGATAAATGCCACCCTTTCCTGTATGGCTTTGGCTTAACCTTTGCATCGTCAGCCCGAGCTGCAACCAACATCTTTGCCCATCTTATTCTCTATTTCCTGTCCTGTGTTGTTTCTACGCTGTCTATTTTAGACACCAGCCCTTGATGGTGATATCAGGGAACAATGGTGCGTAGCATCCTCTATGGGTGGTGGTTTGGGTGGTGCCTCCACCAGGGTACCTTAGCTGTACCTGATAGGGTGGTAAGCTCCCACTGTGGCAGGAGGCAACAAGAGTCCTGGAAAAGAGGTGTTTCAGGTCATAGTGCTCGCAGCATTGAGTTTTCTTGATCCAAAGCCCTGCAGATCCCCTGTGAACCTTGAGGCCCTTCAGCTGTACTCAGCTTGGCTAAAATGAGCAGTAAGCTTCGGATAAGGAGGTGTATCTGCTGGGTTTGGATGTCTCTACCCAAAAGTAAATGCTTCATTGTGCCAATAAAGGCCTTTCCAGGTGAGAAACATACAAGTTTAGGGGAAATCCAGATTCCTTTCCCCTTAAGCCTAGTGCCTTCCCTCCATTCCTTTTTCATTGTTTTTTCCCTGGATAATGTATCTTTTCCAGCATTTAAAAGAAAGGAAATTCCTTTGGGGAAATGTGATTCTCCTTTCCCCTCTTCTTAGTCGTGCTTGCATTTGTGAAAGCAGTATGAGCAGAGTCTGCATGAGTATTTGCAGATTGCTAGGGCCTGTGATACTTATTGGTGAGCAGTGACATACTCGCTGTCCTATATCTGCAAAAAAGGGGGGGGATATGGGCATCAATACCAAGTTGTGCGCAGTGGTGAGACAGTACGGGAGAAAAGGTAGATTGACAGAGATTTGGTCAGGTTTTAAAAGTAAATTAATTATTTTTTTTAAATGCTTTGAATTTACAAAGACGAAAGAGTACATTTCCACTGGAATCGGCGGAACATTCTGCTTTTATTCTGCTGCTCCACTTCTGCTGCTCCACTTCTAAAAAGGGGATTGACCTTCTTTTCAGCAAAGCTACTTGCTTCCACGTGCATTGTGGGATCAGAGAACTTTGGTGTTGACTCTCGTGGGAGTTTTGCAGCACTATCTCTTGTTATGAGCACAATTCTGGTTTTTCTTCCCATCTCAAAAGGCTGTGAAAACATTCCCAGGAGCAATTCCTGATAGAACACACTAACCGAAACAACAAGAAAACTCTTAGCTGCAATGGAACATTTGGATTGTGCAAATTATCACTCTTCATAAAGTAGACTTCCAATTATTATTATTATTTAAAAAATTTTTTAAATTGTGTGTGTATGTGTGGCATTTAGGGGACCATATGGAGGGCAAGAAAAAGGCTGCACAATAGATTAAGCTAACAGGTGTCATTGCTGTGCAGGCTTTGCTAACATTTGTGGAAGCTGGTTATTGTGTAGAGCAGAAAACAAATACAGTAGCACTTCAGCTTACGTTACGTTACGTTACCCTTGGGTAACGTAAACTTTGGGTTGTGAAAGTGGCAAGCCTGGAAGTGTTTCGCCGCATGTGCAGAAGTGGTCTACCGCCGTGCGCATGCGCAGAAGCAGTCTACCGCCATGCGTGCATGTGCAGAAGCGGTCTACCGCTTCTCCTCCGGTTGCAAAAACCTCAGGATCTGGCTGGACTTCCGGAACGGATCCCATTCACAACCAGAGGTACCACTGTACAGCCCTTTTCCTGGGGTGAGTCTCCATAAAAAAACAACAACAAGGTTTGGCTGTAAAAAAACACACAAAAAACTAGTGAGACCATTGTGGACCTGGGGGTATGAGCTGTGGAGCTCTAACTTGAATTAGTGACACCCTATACAAATAGTTGCACCCAAGACACCCAGAAGAAATAAGCTACCATGTTCTGGTCTCCCTGCCTGGCCTCGTGCCACTGAATGAGCATCTTGAGATTCAAGGGGAGAAAACTGTTAGCTGAGAGACGTCCTGTGCTTGCAACCGTAACCCTTTTCCAATGAACACTGCATGCATTTCTTCATGTAATGGAGGGCCAGGATGGTTCTGCTTGACTAAAATGGGCTCCCCCTGTCGTGTGGAGGATCCCGGCATGGACTGCAATGTACACATGGAAACCCAGTTCTCAGAGTGAAGGTGGGTGGGAGGGGGCTATTCAGGAGAAGAGGGCTCATGATCACTGGTCTTGTCATGTTTACAGTCTTAAGAAAACATGTGACACACATGACAAAGGGCATGGAGAAGTAGGTGATTGTTGGGTGGGCTTGTAGGTGGTGGTAGGGCATCAGCTGGAGGGGGTCCCTGGCACGGGCATCCCTTGTACTGATGGTCTCAGAAGTATGGAAATATGTGAATTGTCTGGACCTTCTGCATGGAAGGAATGAGTCCTCTGGTCCTCAGCTCCCTGGTTGCATGTGCATAATGTTAAATCAGCAGTAGAAATGTCTTCTTTATGAGCAGCAAGACCTGTGTTGCTTACCTCGTGATACCATTAGAAAGCACTTTGAATTCAGGATTCAGTATAATTTAAAATGGCGTGTTGCTTATTTTTGTTAGTTAAACAAACAAGGAAAAGCGCTCCTTCCCCAGCGTAAATTTGACATGGATCAACAAGCACAGCAATGGAGCAACTCAATGTGCTTAAAATGAGTTTCTTCTGCATCTTCCAGGCTCTCGAAGCTCTGGGATCAGAGGATTGGTGTAAGAAAAAAAGCAACTTTAATACCATTTAATTAAAAAAACACTGTGCTCAGATCACCACAGCTGGTTTATGTGCAGTTTCTAGTTGTTCCAGAAACAAGCACCTTGATTTGTAGTTTTTCAGTCTGTGTGGTTCTGGGTATTTTTAAATCTGTCTTGTAAAATTAGATAACACATGTGTAAGAAGAAGTAATTACTTGATGCTTTACCAAGGAAAGCATTTAATGAAGGTAAAAGCAACTGGCAGCAGCTACGTTATAGACATGCAATCCCATGGCAAGCACACACACTTCTATTTTTTGTTAAGACCATGTACTCAGTAATCCTGTGAATTCACATTAGATCAAGCACAGCTTTGCATCAAGAATAGTTCTTTTTGCTATAACTGTATCTAAAGCTTTGGTGATCCCCCCCCTTAGGATTCCTGCCCCCTTTTTTTACTGATCTGTCTTTTAAGGATAGCATTTGCTGAAATTTGGATAATAGCCCACATTTGCAGGTTGCCTTAGCTTTTAAGAACCTTAATTTTTAAGAACCTAAATTCTTGAAAATAGGGCTTTAACTATCTAGAGGAGCCTTGACAGTTCTTTGGATGACATGCCGCTCGGTTGTAATGATGCGGAAGACAGTAAGA
Organism: Podarcis filfolensis; assembly: GCF_964270895.1. Lineage (NCBI taxonomy): Eukaryota > Metazoa > Chordata > Lepidosauria > Squamata > Lacertidae > Podarcis > Podarcis filfolensis. The sequence goes on along the minus strand of NC_139607.1, from coordinate 24,961,072 downwards.
TGAGGTGGGTTGAGGATAACAGCTAGAGTTGGCTCTCCCAGGAGAAGACTTTGTTGACCTTGCAGCAGGTTCCTTGGCATGGTAACTTTTGTCCTAGCTGCTCTTACTCACATATGTACTAAGCTCAGAGAAGCTATACCTCTGTGTAAACAGTTTCCAAAAACCTGATTGATCTGATAAAGAGGACTATAGGAGGAGACAGCACCATTCAAAGCACTGCCAGCTCTCTTAAAAACAGTGGCGTAGCGTGGGTTGTCAGCACCCGGGGCAAGGCAAGTAATTTGCGCCCCCTAACCCGTGGATTTGCCCTAACCCCCAGATGTTGCGCCCGGTGCGGCCGGCCCCCCTGCACCCCCCACGCTACGCCACTGCTTAAAAACCTTAGTTCTTAGGCCAAGACACATTACCACCACCACCCTGTGTGTGTGTGTGTGTGTGTTTAGGGTAGTAGGTGGTTAAAGTTTTAAGCTTTGTTATCCCACCACTGCCAATAATAGGTTTATATCCTCACAACAATTATCGAGAAGCAGCTTGTGGAACTAAACCAACCAAATATATAGATAAAGTACCATGAATGCTTTTGGATGGTATTTGAAATCCAACAGCTCTGATAAAAGTGGGACATTCCATTGTTTGTTTGTTTCGCACAGTGAGCATTTTTGGGTGCCGCAATCTCTTCCTGGGAAAAAAAGCACCTTTCAAGGCTATGATCTTGTGCGTGTCATGTGACTCGTGTAGGAGTGTGGACCTGGAAAACCACGTCCCATTTACTCATCTGGGAGTGTGTGATATCTAGAGTGCAGTAGTTATAGTATTGGACAAGGACTTGGGTTCATATCCTCACTCAGCTATGGAACTCAGTGGGTGATGGGTCAACTTAAGCTCTCTCACAAGGCTGAAAATAAAATGGAGGGGAAGAGGGGCATGCACACAGAGACCAGTACAAAATTTAAAGCAATTAAATTGCATTTCAAGGCATCAGTATTTTTTCTTATTCAGTTGTACATAGTGGTTTTACAGGGCTGCTTTTATAGGGTAGTGCAAATAAATAGATCCTCCATTTTTTTTAACATCGAATCTTAACTGATTGCTTGAGTTATGCTAGCTTAGCCCAAAACATTTAATATTAAATTTTAAAAGGGGGAGGGATTGTGGTTGAAGTGGACACCATCACCCAGTGCTTAAAAATACAATCGGCAGCTGATGCCTAGGACCTGTGGTTTCACTGCAGTACATTCCTCTTGCTTTTAAAAAGCAATTTTGCATTCTGTTTGGAAGAGGGGCATGTGTCTTGATTTTGTGTGTGTCTTTGCTTTATTTCTAATCTCTTAGTGAATGAAAGGCTGTATCCAGGCACAAATCCAGCAGCTTAATTCTCCATCTGATTAGAGCAATGTTACTAACTTGATGGGTTGAAAACAGCCAAGATCCAGGCAGTGGCTTAGCCTCCCGGGAGGCAGAGTAATAACAATCAAATGAAGATGTATTAAAATGTAATATTACTTGCGCTCCATGGGGACTGTATGGAAATCATAACCCAGAAACTTTCTTGTCTGTCTGTCTCACTGATTTCTTTTCCTCTGCATTTAGAGTGAGCCCACTTCATTCTATAAGCAGGGGTGGCATAGTTTTTGAAGCGTATAAATATGACGAATCAAAACTTGGTTTATAGGATTTTCAGTGCTTTTAATGTAAGATTACCCTTTGAAGGCCAGACTTTTTCAGCCAAGTAAAATGTTCCTTGAGCTTGAAACCATGTTTAGAATAGTATTTTAGAATTGCTCTGCATTGCCCTCAGATTTTTAATTGTGTTTTTTAATTGTGTATTTTAAAAAAAACAAAAACAAGGAATAATCATGCACGCCCTGCTTTCTTTATAGAAATATAATTCCTGTAAGTTCAGTGTATACTATACAAGTTGGAATATTGAGATAAAATAACATAACAGTGACAAAAACATGTTACACTAGTTTATTCATGACATTGATGTTTTGTCTCTATCTCTGGGCGATTTACAGAAATAAAAAAGCAAGCACAAAATTTAAATGATAAAAATACCAAAACCAATTTTAAATCAAGACAGCCAAGGTCACAACACAAGCACTGCAACTAAAACCAACATAAAAGCAGCAGGGGGAATATCTCAGCCTGCAGAAATCCGAACTCACCAAGCAAAATGCAGCCTAGTGAGTACATATGTGGCCAGTTTTGCTAACTTACATGGCCAGCAAAAGCAGCAGGTTCGTAAAGTCCTCAGTGGACTGGTATTTATTTATTTAAAATTTATATCCCAGCTATCTGCCTGAAAACGAAGCACTCCAGGCCGGCACAACTGTATCCAACTATCTAGAATACAAACAGTATAAAAAAGAAACTTCAGATCATGTTCCGAGAGCAGAAACCGTATCAGTCACAGTGATATGAGACTGGCCTTGGCAGAGTCAGTCACAAACAAATTGTGTAGGAGACAATAATGGGAAAACAACCTTTTTTGTCTTCAGCTTTATTATTATTCTGAATTATTTATTTTCTTTAGTGTTCATTATTCACTGATTCAAATGGGCTTCCAGTTGTGGTTTTCTGCGTAACAAGTTTGTTGAGTAAACAATATTGAGATTGAGGTAAGAGATATGGATGGATAGGTCAGTTGGTTGGAGCGTGGTGCTGATAATGCCAAGGTTGCAGGTTCAATCCCCATAAGGGACAGTTGCACATTATTGCATTTCCGAGGGTTGGACTAGATGATCCTTAGGATCCCTTCCAACTTTATGATTTATATATATATATATAGAGAGAGAGAGAGAGAGAGATTTAAACATGGAGAGATGTATTTGTTTTTATGTCAGTGAAAACCTTACTGTTTCCTTACATGGACTAGAAATGGCTCCAATTTCATAGAAAGGCAAGCTAGACCTTTTCATCCATGTTGGGAGCCTGAGTTCAGCTTCTTTAGTTTGCTGGGTGATACCAGCAAAAGGAGGACAAACCACTGTTCTGTTCCTAAGTAACTGCAATTTGAGAGGGGGAGGGGAATTCATTTGACAAGTTACTGTGATAGTTCGGTTTTTATTATGGTGTCAACATTAGACCGTGTGATGACTGTCAGCTGCCCTGTGGTGAAGTAATGGTTTCATTTATACGGATGTGGTTAGTGGTCCTAGCTTGGGCCATTGGGTGGCGCTGGACTTAGTTTTAGCTCAGTGGAGTCAAGAGCTCCTTGTTGCTGTTCTGTTCTTCTTTCAGAGACATTTAATGCCCTTGTTGATATGTCCTTTAAGCCTTCATTGGAGAATGGCCTCTCAGCTGCGTTAGGGCTATGTTGGAGTCACTTAAACAAAAAAAATCTATATATTTAGCTGAAAGGAATTAATGTTTCAGAATATGACAGTTATATTTTAATAAGGTCAAACTATCTTGGCGTTTTCTCTTGTTGTTTATAAACTCCTTTTTCACCAGCTATCAGGAGCTCCAAACAACACACAAGAGTTTCATCCCAGGCAAATGCTGTCCAAGACAAGTTGATGACTGGGGGAAAAATCCAAATGCCTCCCTTGCCTGGTGGTTTTTTGACGCTGCAGTGCATGCCAAAACGGCACTACCATAAAAAGCAGGCAAATGAGGAATGCAGGAGGTATAGGTGCCTGGTTTTTATTTCAAGCCAAATTATCAATATCTCGATTACCCAGAGAAAACTTAACTCCGAAAGGGAGCTATTGGCTGCAGCAACAAGAGATTTTCTGTTGCTTAATAGTCAGCACAAAGCCTTTTCACTGCATCCTCATTTGCCAACAAATGTTCAACAGTCCTCATGAACCTAGTGTTCCTCAGGGCCATCAGGGACTTAGGCGAAATCAGCATTGCAACTTTGATTCTAAAGAAGTAAGGCATGCAGGGATCCTTTAGGAGCGCAGCGGTATAACAACTCCCATATTCCTTTTGTTACACTAGTTTTGAGATTTCGTCTTCTGCAGCGTTCTTTGCTGTGTCATACAGAGGTTAAGCTGTGAATTGTTTAGGTTGCATTGCCATTGCCTAGATCATGGGTTAAACAAGATGGTCTCTCTCTTTTTTTTACAGTGTAGAAAGACACCGACTGCAGTCTGACTCTATTATGTTTTAATCTGCAAAAGGCAGCTAAAGGCAGTTTAGCTGAATTCCTGAAGCTTAGTATTAAGAGCAAGATGGTCACTGTTTATTTGCTATTTTCTCTACCGAAGCTCTATTTCAGTATTTCTGTATGCTGTTGGCCAGTGTACAGATTACAAGGACAGAAACAAAGAGGTCATAAAAAAAAAACCACACAGCAAAAGATGCATTTGATTTATGTCCCAAACTGGTTCTTAGTATTGATTTTTCTTTTCTCTGAGGGGGATAAAAAGATCTCAACAAAACAAAGCTATACATCTCCATTATTTTCCGAGCTTGGCCCCGCAGATGTGCACAATTTTCCCAAGCCAAATTTCTCACTTTAAAAATGCACATGCAAGGAGTCAGAAAACGGAGAGGTGAAATTTGGCCAGCTAACATTTGTGTGAGATGGAAAGCCAGAATTAGCCCAGGATGCCTGGGCAAGCTCAGCTACAAGGATAATATGAGAGGGAGCTGCGAGAAGGAAGTTCATGTAGTGAGGAATTATGTTACACCCACAAGGAGGGCGAAATAGAACAAAAGCAGGAACTAGATCAAAGGGAAGGAAAAGATTCATAGTTTTTGCAGCTAGTGAGAAGATTAGAGAAAGAAAAATATCAACATGGGGCTGGGAAGATACTTAGTGAAAGGGGGTCCGGGAGTATGAAGGAACTCAGGAATGTATATAAGGTACATCTTTCTAAGAAAAAGAAAGAGTTATGGGGCCATATCTAAATTAGATGAAAAGGAGATTCTTCTTAGTACCAGAAGTGCCGCTTAATTGCTTTTTCTTCATGGAAACCCCCTGCAAGGACTTTCATGGCCTTTCCCTTTCCTTTAATATTTTAGTAAGTTACCAGATGTTGTTGCAAATGTGCCTTGGAAAGGCTATAGAGCACTAGGGTAGGAGAAAGTACTGGGGGGAAACCCCCAATAATGTTGATACCAGATTTATTAGGGCTATAATCAGTTAGTAATATTAAAAGTTGTCATGGCGTTATTCATCAAGATAGATAGTCTGTGCAGCTATTTCTGCTCAGTGCATGAAATATTGTTTGCCACTTCAAAATCCTTGCGATAGATAAATAATGTCCGTTCTCGAAGTCCCATGAATTAAAATGGGGAACTGCAGGTTCCATTCAGCCCATTCCTGCCTTCAGAGTATCCCTGCCTTGCAACTTGATAATTAAAATACCAAGAGCTAACCCAGCCCCCCCCCCAGTCAAATCCCACTCTTCTTGCAGCTTTCTTGAGCAATTTGCCAGTGACATCTTCCCCTCCCTTTTGGCTCTCAGCTGATCAGCAACTTCCCCTAGAATTTGGGAGTGTGCATTGGTCTCTGGGAAGAGAATTTGCTGCAGTGGGATTTTTGCCAAATTCTATTTGCCCTTAAGGGGAGATGGATAGGTAGAATATCTCCCTGATGAGTTAGGCAAGCTAAGGAAGCAGAAATGAAAATCTGCCTTTGAGTCTTCATTTTGTCTGTTTTTGCTTGAGTTTGTGCATCAGTTTGTTGAAAACGTAGTCTTGGGAGTTCATAAAGCAACCTGGGCCAGTTTCCCTGCCCTTCAGGTGAAGGCAGAAATGGAAATACAGTTGTACCTCGGGTTACATACGCTTCAGGTTACATACGCTTCAGGTTACAGACTCCGCTAACCCAGAAATAGTACCTTGGGTTAAGAACATTACTTCAGGATGAGAACAGAAATCGTGCTACGGCGGCACGGTGGCAGCGGGAGGCCCCATTAGCTAAAGTGGTGCTTCAGGTTAAGAACAGTTTCAGGTTAAGAACGGACCTCCAGGACAAATTAAGTACTTAACCCGAGGCACCACTGTAGATGCAGATGGGTTTAGTCCAAGTGATATACGCGTACAGGTACTGAAGTACACAAATGAGCAACTGCAAATTCTGAGTTGTGTTTTTTTCCAATCGGTAGGACTCTCTGGCTTGAGAGGAATGCAAGTTACTTGCTCTGCTGAGGCTGGCAGCACTCTCTTTTCTTTCCAGCCAACTCCCAGTTTTTCAGGGCAGTGTAGGTGTAGGTGTGGAGAACTGTCTACTCTTTCAACCAGTGGCATAATAACAAGACAGCCAATTGTTCATGAAAGAAAAGTGCCTGGATAAGTTAGAAACCCGATAATGCGTTCCAGCTTTAGGTATACAACACAGCCTGCTCTGTTTGCCTGGCTGTCAAGCGTTTCACAACTTTTTCTGGGTAAACCTGAACAGCAGGAGTGAATTTGAACAGATAACATCTATTTTCAGGTACTCTTGCTTTGTGTAACTTCACCTGGTGGCATCCTGAAATTTTTCACTCTTGTGTTTTTGTTTTTTTCAATCAGCAACATCTAATGGATCACTGGAAGGCCTGGATAACCAGGAGGGAGGGGTGTGTCAGACAAAAGCCATGAAGATCCTAATGAAAGTTGGACAAGGTAAAGACCATCTGTGTTTTTCATCAAACAACTTTGATCAGCCCCTGGGCCCCATTGAGTGTCTCAGCTTCTGCTAATAAGGTGAAGCAGCATGAAACAGCGGAGTCTATATTAGTCTGCCTTTCTTTGGATTCTGAAGGCAAAGCCTATTTTCTGCACCTAAGTTACTGACAGATTGTACAGGAAGAGAGTTAATGCAATAAGATCTCTTCATTGGAGAGCTCTCCTTGGAAAGAAAGGTCACCCATGAACAACATGTGCTGCAGTTATTCTTGCTTGCGTTCTGAACATTAAAGCACAGTTTCAGAGCTCAGAATTATTTAAAACAAATGAAAAGGAAAGGGGGCTAATGCTCCCTTCATTTGCTTGTGGCAAATCCTCCCTAAAGAAGAGAGGGTTTTGTTCATTGTCCTTTTCTCATATACAGATAACCTATTGTGCAGAAAAAAACCTATTCTTTCTAATTAGAGGTTGGTTTAGTAGTCAATCAACTTGCCTGCTATGCTGAAATGTCATCTGCAAAGGTTTTCCTGCCAATTTCAGGAATCCCCTTCATTTTCTGCCACTAGCTTCACAATCTAAATCTCTGAAATAACTCTATAGCTTTTTCTCTCTTGCTTGCTTTAAAGGAGAAAATTACATTCTCATATCTTCTTGTATTCCTGCATAAAGGATCTTCTGTTCAAAGCCATTCATGCCTCGTGAAAATTGATAACCAGCTTATAAAGCACATTATTGTTAGTTTGTAGTGAATCATTTGTGTTGTTTCAGTTCCCAATTCTGGTGGGTCCCCAAATAATGCTGATCCAACTAAACGCCCGGAACAGGAAGCTGGTACCAACGGGAAAAGCTCTACAACAAGTCCCTTTGTAAAGGATCATGCAGGTAAACAGGAGAGCTTTTAGATTTTGAAGGAGGTGATTTTTAAAGGCTATTTCTTATACATTTTATCTCCCATCGTTAAGGGTTTATTAAATAATAAGAAACAATAAAAGCAAGCATTTGCATAGGGAGGAGGAAGCATGCGTACCAGTGTGTGAGAGGTCAAAGATCATGACTTCTGCAGAAGTAAGCCTCTTCATTTGCATTTCATAGAAATGGAATGGTTCCATCTGGAAATACTGCTGACTTCAAAAAGAAGGGGAGAGAGAGAGAGGCAGGAATCGAAGTAGTTATAACAAGCTTACCAGAAGAGATGAGTTGGTGGTCATTGGTTGCAATCCAGTTCATGGTTAAGCACACTTGACTCAAGCCTAATTGAAGTCAACTAAAGGATCCTTAACTGAGCACTAGATTGTAGCCATTGCCTTCTGGCAGTATTTATGAAGAGTTTATCATTAGCACTTATCAGGCTTGCTTTAAAACATGTATAATTACTGCTGTCATCCTCTGGCGGATCACATTGGCACCCTGAATAACTCATCTAAGCAATATATAATGACTGAGCTGATTCTTGGATGAGTATAAGACGAGTATTTATCTTAAATGTCAGAATGACAAAAATAGCAGTAGCAGCCATTGAGGTGGTTCACGGGGTGAAATGTATCCAGCAGCAGCACATCTATGGAGGGGGAGCAACCTTTCTGCTCTTACTTCTCTGAAGGTGGCAGTAGAGGTATGGGATATTGCATAAACGTTGTGCAAGGGGTATGGCCATCACGATGACATCAGCCACCCCCACCTATGGCTGGGCAAACATCTCAAGACAGCCATGGGATTGCATAGTTCTGTCTGTGTCATCCCATGTCTGCCTTGCATTGGTAGGAAGTCCCCTTGTCCGCTATTGCCATCTCTTTCGCCTCGCAAACCACCGCATGGGCCACCACTGTAAGACCAGTTTCTTATCTTTATTTCACTTGAATGAGGAAGAATAGTGAGGGGAAGTCAGTGAGGAGAAGAATCTCAGACTACACTGACTCACAGTCAATTGGCTTCAGTGCCATCGTTGGTTTTTGTTTTTTTTAATAACTCCTTAACCTGCTCACCATTATTTGCCATCATGCCATTAAATCTTTTGCTCGTCAGTTACTTGAGCAGGCATCAGCAATTTTGTGCTAAGGGAGGATTTTTCTACCCAAATTTAGCCTCCACAGCAATATTTTCTCTTGAAAATAGGCATCAAGTTGCAAGAAAACCTATTAAATGTTTTCTCAGCGACAAAGCACCAAATTTGATTTAATTTAAAACATGCTTGCTGTGTGAGCTCCAGATCAGTTTGCATCCTTGTTACCGCTATTCTAGCTGCAGGTACGTGGGAATCTTGTTCCCAGCAAAGCCCCCTTGCTACCAGCTATGACCAGCACTCATCCCTGCTGGCCTCTGTAGATCTAGTGGGCTAAACTGCTCCACTGGATTCTACACAGAAGGGCAGGGCAGGTGCCCATCTCTGCCCTAGTAGATCTGTGTGAGCTGATTGACCCAGGATGAGGCTAGACCCTCTGAGGCATCCGTCTGAGGCTGTTCCCACCTGCCCTGTTTTAACTAAACCGTAGTTTAAAAAAACACAGACAACAAAATGAAGCAATATCTATTGGGGTCTCTTAGCATTTCAACCTGCTTTCCACCTGGCAACACAGATGCATCTGCAGACAGAGGTTAAGCGCACAATGGCAAAGTTTAGTCCAAATTAGTGTTTGAAAAAGAAAGTGGCAGGGGAACAGTGAGTCTTGAGAATTTCCTCCCCCACCCCCGTTTTTATCCCTATTAGCTGCTTTGAGCTGACCAACATCTGTTAAGACATGGTGTGCATCAAAGGCTGCCTTGTCAGTGCCAGTCCTTGCTGCTGATGGGTGATGATAGATGAAAAGAACACAGTGTGGTTTGGGAGCAACATAAAAGTGAGAGAAACAGACACAAGCGTCTTGCCGAATGTGAATGGCTGACTTGTGGCTGGTTGTTCCTAGATGTCTTGCGGGGTAATTGGTTTGTCAAAAGTTCAGTCAACAGTCAAGTCTTTCAGTGCTGCAAACTGGTGATGGGACAATGATCGTTTTGAACTTAGCTCTCTCTCGCTCTGTCTCTCCCCTCTGCCCCTTCCTTCCAACTTTATCCCTAGGTCCCAACTCAGATGGAAGCAAGGCTGGACATTCCAGTATCCTTGGTTCAGAGGTGGCCTTATTCGCAGGGATAGCTTCAGGGTCCATCATATTCCTCATCATCATCATAACTCTGGTGGTTCTATTGTTGAAGTATCGGCGGAGACACAGGAAGCATTCTCCCCAGCACACGACGACACTGTCACTTAGTACATTAGCCACCCCCAAACGCAGTGGGAACAACAATGGGTCTGAACCCAGTGACATTATCATTCCTCTGAGGACTGCAGATAGTGTCTTTTGCCCACACTATGAAAAAGTCAGCGGCGACTATGGACACCCAGTGTACATCGTTCAAGAAATGCCCCCTCAGAGCCCAGCAAACATTTATTACAAGGTCTGATGAACACTCAGCGCGGTACCTTTTTTGAAGCTCTCTCTCTCTGGTCAAAATGCTATCCGTGACGCGGGGGGGTGGGGTGGGGTGGGGGGTTGTGATGAGCCCCTGCGCTGGTTACTGGACCAGGCGCAGCGGAGGGAACGGCAAGCCCCACCCTGTGACAAGAGAGCCACGTTGAGATGGACAGCTTCCCTAGTCTGTAGAATTCCTGCCTTGGTGAACAAGCATTTACTTGGAAGCTGGAAGGATTTGCATAGAAGATACCTGCCCCCATTGCTGTACGTTCATCACCTCCGAAGCCATGTGCTGCTGGCATCCAGACACGTACGAAAAGCCCAGGGAAGATGGAGCAACTCACGGATGCTAATGGTTTTTAGGCGTTTGGGGAGGGAGTCGGAAGTCATCAAGCTTGAAACGCAGCCCTGTGACTTTGTGTGTACTCTTAAGAGCTTGCGGATTTGTCATACAGACCTGCTTTTAAGTAAGACTTTTTAATCATCCTTCTTGCTTTTATTCAGTCCCTGATGCATTTAACTTCAGTCGGGTAGCATTCTCCACACAAGCATTCATTCACACTCCTCAACCTACATCACTACTGGAAAGCATACAATTATTATTCTTTTATTTTTGCCATTCCATACACCATCCGTTTGTGGTAGCAGCCTCACTTGAATGATTAGTGCTTTTGGGATGGGTGGGGAGGGGAGGGTAGAACCGGGCTTGCTTAATAAAGGAATCTTCCGTCCCGAAGCTAGCTTGTCAGCAGAGCCAAGAATATGAGGAGGAAGGGCTGATCAACTGTCGTTGCCTCTGGAATATCAACTGGGCCAAGCCAGACAATTTAGGCAGCACAGCACTTTTGATATCTGGAGTTCTAGGAAGCAAGTTGGAACACACAGCAACACAAGCAGCTGAATGGGGTCTGCATTTGAAGGATGCCAAGGTTGTTCTCCAATAGCAATGTGCGGGAGAGAATAGTTCTCTCCCTTTAAAGTAGGACAAAGAGTGTAAGTAAATGGACGTGCCTGGGAGACAAGACAATAGTGATATATGAGGGCAGGACTGCTGGGGTACTTACTGTGCCAGCAATAAGATGTACAGCTTTGAACTAGCTGTAGCAAAATCTCGGTCTGCTTCAAATGACATTTCTTTTTCTTTCTTTCCTTCCTTCCTTTCTTTTTGTTGAAAAAATAAAAAAGCAGACTCCGCTGCTATGCTTATCACATTTTAATTAATCGCAGGACAGGGGAAATTTTGTTTAAGAAAACAGCAACATCTGACATAGAAAAATCACATGCTTAACAGTCAAGAGGGCTATAATTCCATCACTTAAAAAAAAAAAAGCATTCACATCTCTGAATATTAATCAGGATTTTATTTTTCCTCCAATCAAGCCTTGTTTCTGGCAGTGCATTTGCAAGGGAGTCCTGTACGCCCGACACTGCTGCTATCTGGGGTATTCTCTTTCAGAGTTAAAGCACATATGGTAAACTGCTTACAGTCCGTAAAGATGCAATACATTTAGACACACGAGAGGGAGATGTAAGGTATGACTTATTTATAGTAGGTGTATAGAACCCAAGGAATATAAAGTAGCAGATTTTGTTATGATTACTAATATATATATCTATATATATATATATCTAGAGAGAGATTGCACAGACTCTACACCAGAAGATGTGAAGTTCATCTGTGGCAATGCATCCAATCTTAAATTGTCAGCGCTAAAGCAAAATGACTGGGCAAGCCTTCTTGGGGGAGGGGGGGGGCGGAAATAGCTTCACTCCAAAAAAGAACAATACTGAGAAAATAACAAAGCCCTCTAAGCTGTCTTGCATAACTCGTAGACTAGGAGAGACAAGCCCCAAAATACCACAGAATTGGCGTAACTGCATCATGTATTTAACAACCTGATGTTCTGATGTGGGTTTTCTTTTTCTTTCTTTTTTCTGTGTTATGTCCCTGTTTTGTTCCCGCCCCTTTGCCTTACAAGATGGAGTCCATTCAGCTGGTCACAAAATACGGAGAGTTTCAGTTTAGAGTTTCTGCTTGAAGCATGGTTGCTTGTCCTCCTTCCCACCTCTTATACCCTGGGGGAGGGTGGAGGAGATCTACTTTTTTATGTGCTATGCAAAATAGATGTCTTTTCACATAGTCCTGTTACCATAGCAACGATTCACTTTCTGGACTGGAAAGAACATGTAACTACAGCATTTTAAGGTTCTCAAACCTCCACTGAGCACGTGCAAAAAAAAAAAAAAAGTACTGTCATAGAAATGATTACTCTCTGTATTTCCTGAACCTGAAAATGATGTTGGTCCAAGGAGAAGCAAAGAGGAAGGGAGGGTGGAAGAGAATCATGGTTCTGTGGGAGGTTACCATGGTAACCAGCTACAATACAGATGTAGTTCTTTCCTAAAGCCTTCCTTTCTGTGAATCCATCCATGAAAGATTTTTTCTTGTAAGTCATTAAGATTTGATTTGGGGGGGGAGGAGAGTTAATAGATGGGCCTGTTTTTTTTTGGTTTTTGTTTTAATCGAGAGTATGTTTAGTTGGTTACATTCTGATCATGTACTAAACTTTTCGAGGGGGAAATATTGGATGAATCAGTGGAGAAGGAGAAGAAGAAGCAACAACCTGCAACCAGTTTTAGGGGGGTGAGGAACAAAGAAAAGAAGAGCCCTGTGTATCTGTGTTGTGTCTTGTGCAGAATAATGACAATCTTACCAACTGTTCCTTTTAGTTGGTGTTTGGTTCAGCTTTGAAAAGTTACTGTAAATGCCTTGCTTGTGTTACCCCTTGAATCACCTAACTTTTTGAAATTTACACCATCATGTCTAAAGAGTGAAGATGCTGTAAATAAGTTCAAGATTTACTGTATATGGATTTGGGGTGTTACAGTAGCCTTATTCACCTTTTTAAATAAATATAAAATAAAAATACACATGGAAACGAGAATAAACATCTTTTCTTAACCAGATTGTGTATATAGAGCAACATTGGTTTTTTAATAAAGTCTAAGCGAGATGTTTTGTATAAAATCTGACTTTTGCTATGTATTTAGCTACAGCTTGTTTAAAGGCCGTATCATTCCCCCTTTGCACAGTATCCAGAAAAAAAAGATAAGGTATAAAAAAGGTTGCCAAATTGCTGCATATTTGTGCTGTAATTGTGTACCATGAATATTTATTTAAGAATTCCTTTGTCCAGTTTGTAAGTAACACAGTATTATGCTTGAGTTATAAATAATTTTTTTCTCTCTTTTTTTAAAAAACCTAGAGTGTCATAGATTTGAAATCTGCTTTTGTTCTACATTGCAGTTAGCCCCTTTCCAGAAAATGAAATCTATGAAAATTCACATTCCACATCTGTTTCAAACTGAATTTGTTCTTTAAAAAATAAAATATTTTTTTCCTATGGAAACAATGCCTTCTACGGATCTTATTTGGTTCCCCCCCTTCACCCACTTCAGTTTGGGCCATATCCACTGGGGAGTTTGGAGACACCCAGTTCCACACCCCAGCCAGGAGGAAGGAACCTTTGCCAGCAAGAGTGTTACATTCCATTGTGATCAAATTTACAAGTTCTGCATGCAAGCACAGCCTGGCCTGTGGGTGTCCTGAGCAGGGCGATGGATTTTATATTCCTTTTTGTACAGTACACTGCATTCTAGCTGTGCAAAAGTCAGGTGCTACACCCAACCAAGCCACAGGCTTTATCATAGTTCAGGGACACATTCCAACCAGGCAAGAGCAGTCAAGGTTGATACAGAGCAGGGCCAATGAGAACTCTGGTAGGGTGTGCCTGGGCTGGAAAATGAGGCTCAGGAAAGCTATATTTGGCTCCATGACCTGAGATTCCCTGCTGCTGTATTTGGTTGATGGTTACTTATGGCATCCTATTGATTCCATCATTGTAATCAAGTTTGCAACATCTCTCATGGTGGCAACCACCTTATGATGGCATGCCTTTTAAGCCATATTTATAAAGCAAGCAGTCTTGCACCATGTAGGTGCTTTGGTTATTCCTTTAGAAGTATATCACCAAGAACACATTTTTTAAAATCTGAAACCATAGGAATGAACTCCTTGTTTTCCTTTTTTTTTTTATTCTCACTGATCTGGATCTAGTGTGTGCACAAAGCAACCCAGAGGGCACAGTCTTACACTTTGGAGATATGCTGCTCTTTCTGTTGGTAGACGTTTTCATAGCTGTGGTTTACCAGTGCTCCCAGCTGCCAGTCCACTTGTGTGCGATAGTCATACAAGTAGATCTCAAGGAATCCTTGACTTCTCTGTTGTGCAGCTTGACAAAGAATCTTGACTCCAGGTTCAGCCACTTCATCCTGTATTGATTCACCAATGCTTATCTTCTCATTCTTGGGAATAATGAGAATATTATTAGAATTTTGCAGCAACCATTCTAGAAATCTTTAGAATTGTTATTGCATCCTATTCAGAAGTTGGTCCCATTGACCCTTGTCTCTAGGTTGGCTGGTTTCTAGTCACAAAGGAGCAGACAATGGTACTTGAAGAAAATGTGGTGGACAGTATCTTCTGCTTGATTGATGCTTAATGTCTTCCCCTGTTAATGAATGGTATCCAGATTTGTCCCACTAAACACTTATGGAGTAGAATGTATCTAATGCAGACTTAGTCCTAATTTCAGCCACTGCTGAAGGCTCAGTCCTTGTTAGGGAATCTTCGAACCAAACAGAACTTAAGTAAGTTCATACTTGAGGAAATTGGTGATGTCTCATTTTCTTTGAATCCCAAGCACAGAATGGAAGCACCCACATGAATTCAGCTGATTGCCTTTTGGAGATAGATGAACATTTTCATTTCATTATGATACCTCAGACACACTGAAGCTATCCAGAATCATATAAATTTCTGGCAATCATCACGCAGAGTTTGATTTTGGTGGAATCAGGCTATGCTAATTCCATGCTAATACCTATAATTCCATTTATATGTATTTTCACCGTCCACTTAGGCACTTGTTTGCCTCTATAGCATTTGCATATCCTGCATATTTTAGCTTCTGCTACACACTGCACTGTTTAAAACTCATTAAGTCTATGACTGAACTGAAATTTGAATCCTGGTCTCCCAATGCCTCAGTGTATGGCTGTTCACTAGACTACATGGGCCTTGCAGTACGTTCAAGTCCCTTGCATCTCCATGTACACGCTGTGTGATTTCAAAGATCACACAATCCTTTCATTCAGCAAAACATGCTTAGAGATGTGAAAGTTTTCAGCATGGAGCTGGTTGAACTGTATCAGGGAATGTGGCTTAAATTATGCATTTGCAGACATGACAGGATTATTGGCTAGAATAATGAGAATCTGAGCCCACTGATAAGATGGCTACAATATTGTTTGGATTCTGGACTGTGAAACTCAACAGGACTGTAATTCAGTGGTAAACCACATACTTTGCATGTAGAGGTCATTAGTTCAATGGCATCTCCGGGTAGGGTTGAGAAAGAAAGACCTGGATAACCACGGCCAGTCTTTGTGGGCAACCCTCAGCTACACTGACTTTGTAGTTCGAAGAGACCGCGAGGGTCATCTCATCCAACCAATGCAGGAATCCTTTTGCCCAATGTGGGGCTTGAACTCGCAACCTTAAGATTAAGAGTCTCATGCTCTGCCAGCTGGGCTACCCCACAGTCTCCCCATATTCCCAAGCCAAGTATTCTCAAGTAACTGCAACCAGCACTCTGCAGAAGCTATTCACCTTTCAGAAAACATACCCAGCATAAAGCTGGCTAACTTACAACCCATGTTTTATAACTTGAAGGGAAAGATGTACTTGCATTTTAAACTGCTGCTGACATGGCACTATTAATTATCAAATGAGAACAAAAGCAGAATTTACTACCTCATTATGAAGCTTGTTTCTCTAGCATGAGCCTGGGCTGAATCAATAGGCTCTAAGTGGAAAATAAAATGATAATGCACAGTTGTGATCTACCCTGAAAGGAGCAAGAATCTATTAAAGGAAGGAACAAGCAGCTCACAGATTGTGCAGAAGATGTGCAACCTGGTATGTTAAAAAGAAAATTAAGGGAAACATGGTGTTGCCTCAATATAAATGATTTTCCCCCTCCCCCCAGTGAGCACCCTGAATGCCTGGTTGCTATAGCTCTTGAACCTTTCTTTCTATGCTGTAGTGTTTTTTGGTGGAAAGGCTTATCGATTTGGGGCCTAGCCATGGAACGTGTACTAAAGAAGACCGGGAACTATAACTTAAATACAGACATATCTCCTTAGCCAAATGACATATGACTGGCGAACAATGAATCGAGAGGTCTGCACTAATAAAGTCAAACAGTGCATCCATCAGGGATTCTCTTTGTTTTCCAACATACACCAATGACATTTTTATTGCTTCAGTCCAAGGCACAAGCTAGCATAAGCAACGCGCACCGTGTGAGATGGACTAGCAAACCAAAGCTGCGGGAGCTGGTGTGATTGGGGTTCTTGGTTGTCCCTGACCCAAACCACAGCATATGAAACTGAGTACGCTCCTGTAAGCACAGAGGGGAAGACTTAAAACTATTTCTCACGAACTGGATATTGCTAGTTTGACTTTGGACCTAGGAAAGACATTAGTAACTCTAGTGGTTCCTGACCTAGGGATCTAGCCTCTTGTCATTCAAGCCCTAAGAACCTCTGAGCTTGATTACAACAATGTGCCTTGTGTTGGGCCAGTGCCGGATTTATGTAGAAGCTAAACAAGCTGTAGCTTAGGGCCCTGCTCTCTTGGGGCTCCCCAAAAAATTTAAAGGGAAAAAAAACCCTGGATGTACATTTCCAAAATATAAGATAAAAAAACAAAATGGCTTTAGATACCTATTAGGTCCATAAATTACCATATAGCATATATTCAACATAAAAAACAGTGACAATTTGTTGTTGACAAAGGACAGCTGGACATATAAAGGGCCCCATTGCCTTCAGTACATTAGGGCCTCATCAAACCTAAATCCGGCCCTCTACTCTTGAGAGCTGTTCAAACACTTTGGCTGGCAATGTGATGTTTTACTAGAGGAAGCTGCAGGGAGCACTCAGTTTCACTAGTGCTGACTTAAAGTCTTAAGTAGTGTCTGAACCCCAGTTATATTCTCTTCCTCCCTGCCCCAAATTTCTCTTTGTGGTAGTGCCTTTCTAATATACCTCCTGGGAAGGCTCAAGTTCTTGGAGGACTTTTAGAAGATTGGTGAAAAACCTTCTGTTCCATGAGGTCTTTGGGATTGCAGACTGAGCTAAATATACAATGTCCTGCTGCTGACTTTCTGTGTTGTTTTTATCGCATTTCACACCATCATGTTTTTTTTTAAAATAAAAATTAAGGGTGATTATGACAGTCACCTTCATCATTTGCCAACTTGTTTCTGGACTCAGTTCAAGGTTCTGGCTTTGACTTTTAAAATGCTAAATCAGGAGCTACTTCTGAGGCCCTTCTCTCTATGTCTCTGGTGACAGGTGTATGGTAGCTGAGTATGAGAAACAAAGGCTTTTCGGTAGTCACAACCTCCTCTCAGACTCCATCAGTTTCCTTCTTTTCTTGAAACACTCTCCTGCCTTTTCACCACCCAAACCCTCAGCTTTCTTCTTTTGGGATAGAAGACTCCGACGATCACATGGGACATGACTTGTGAAACATATTCTATTGTGAAGGGTTATTATAAACTTGCGTTCGAACCTTTCTTAATTTCTGGAGTTCTCTGTGAACAGATTTTGTAAGTGCCAATATCTCCTGCTGTTGATAATGCTTGTTAGATGGTTTCCTAAATATTTGGTCGTATAGCCTGAAATTTGGCTATCTTTCCAGCAGAGTTTTTTTAGGCTGCATATTTTCTACTTAAGCAGATTGCGAATAAAGGTGGCATTTTATTTTTAGTATTTTCCTGAGGAAGAACAAGTAGCTCAAAACTTCTATATATTAGGCATCTTATAATAAATATCTCTGCATGTTGTACAACCGTGGGTATTTATATTCTTCTTTCTCCCCTTGTGCATCAAAAGAAATCTGCACTTTAAAAAGATTGATCGGGATATGTTTCCCAAACAGCTTTCAAGTCTTTACATTTGCAGAGATCTAGATAGAGATTGAGATATAGATCAGACTGGATCATCTTGCAAAGTGGTCCGGAGAATTTTTACTGCACTACAGCTACCTGATAAGAAATCTGAAGAAGCAACAGTAAGAATCTCTTATCTCCTAACAGAAGGCTACAGACCGCTTGCCAAATGATTACACACACACACTGCTTTGTTTCCACGTAGGGTTCATCCAGACTTTCACTTGTCCCACCGCTTTCCCTAGGGAAAATCTGATCTTTACCTCAACATGGGCGTAGCCAGGATTTATGTTGGGGGGGGGCGGCGGCAACAGGACCCCCACCTGTCATCATCCTGTCTGCCTCTGTCCATCGCTCAGTCAGGTCGCCAGTCGCTTCGCTATAATGTGCCACATCACCCAAGTGACCTCAGTGAGCATTTTCAAATATTCTGATGATTTCTACTTTTATTTATTTACTTGATTTAGGGGGTGGCAGCTGCCCCCCCCCGCCTACCATACCCTCAAATATTTAGCACACCCACCCACACATCATGATTCAGGATATATTGCCAGGTTGAAAATTATGAGACTGATACCACTATATGGACTTCAAAATAGTTTGGAAGGCAATACTGTATATCGTCCAGCCCTACTTTTTCCTACCCCCATTTTTTGTCCTGGGCAGTGTGAGCTTTAGCAATACTGCTTCATCCTGCCTGGCTGGGCTTAGGATTGCTCTGTAAATGTGTACCCCAAAAGTCTGAGCCATTTCTTATGAGGGAACAGTCTCTAGGCAGGACAGGGAATAATAATTAATTTGTTTCAAATAAATAATAATAATAATGTTTATTTATTTATACCCCGTCCTCCCCAGCCGAAGCCGGCTCAGAGCAGCTACCAACAGTAAAATATGTTTTGTTATTTATTATGACTTTGAAATACAGACTGAATTGAAAAGAGGCACACGCCAAAGCCTGTTTTCCCCAGGCGAGTCAGCTCACTTTCGTGCTTTGCATGATAGTCATAGAATCAGTTGCTGCGAATCTCTAGTCTGTTGCTTCAGACCTGGAACCCTGCAGCCCTTCAACTAACATGAGCCCCAACCAGCAGGGGAAATTATCAGGGATGATGAGAGTTTCCCATCCCTGTCTGAAAGCATCTTATCTACCTTTATATATTTATTTGTTTGGAGTCTGCCTTCTTAACAACATCTTTTAAAGTACAGTGGTACTCTGGTTCCTGAACGGCTTAGTTGTCAAACAAATTGGCTCCCAAATGCCCCAAGTCTTCCAGTTTGCGAACTTTTTTGGAAGCCGAACGTCCGGCATGACTTCCATGGCTTCCGATTGAGTGCAGGAAGCTCCTGCAACCAATCGTAAGTCATGCCTTGGTTTTCGAATGGTTTTGGGAGTCAAACGAACTCCCGGAACGGATTCAGTTCGAGAACCAAGGCACCACTGTATAAAACTGCGCTGAAGAGCAGTGAGGAGTTTTCTTTGTGACATCACGAAATGGCAGCCGAATCAGCCCTGTGCGCAGCCAAGATTTCTTCTGGAAATGTGTGGAGACTTTTTGTTTTAGCTCTAGAGCTTTAACCTGGAAGAGAAAGATTCATTTGGACTGAATGCACTGAAGGTGCTTTAAAACTAGGCTTAAAGTTCAAATAAAGCTTAATCTTGATTCACCCTGGACAGATCCACACCATGAAAACACATTTATTCCTGCATTGCAGGGTTTGGGACTACATGACCCTTCCAACTTTACAATTCTATGAAAGCTCGACTTCCCACAAAGAATCCTGGGAACTGGAGTTTGTTGAAGATGCTGGGAATGGTTGCTCTATGAGATCCCAGGGTTCTTTGGGGGAAGTCATGTGCTTTAAACGATTGGTGTGGATCTGCACGCCAACTTTGGTAGAAATCAAAAAGTGAGCGCAGATGAGATTAGAACCTGTGGTGCTCTTAGTGTGTTGGGCATTTGTCAAGTAGGCACCAGTTATGGGATTACTTTGGAACAGTGTGCCACGTTAACAATAAAATCCAAGTGTGCTTCTACAGAACGCCAGCCAGTTCAGTTTGTGTTATTACGTGACTACATTTATACCAACGCAGTGTCTGTTCTTTCAACTTAAATGCCTCTCCCCTTTCTCCCCATGTTGTCATCCTGCTTTACAGCAGTAGGTTATTTTATTTAGTCAATCCCCCCTTAGTGTAAATATTTTTAGGATAAAGCAGCAAGGGGCCTGTATGCCAAAAATGTACTAACACAAGCATTTTTCTCCATTTCTCCATTGCATCTGGTAAAAACATGATGTTTACGCCATGCTCCTTCAACACAGAGACAAAACATAAAATTTAAAAGGTGGCTTAAATTCAGCCGTTCCACTTTGCAGCCTTGGAAGGTCTTATATGCCTGTGGTGTTCTCACGACAGGCTTGCAATTTTCAGCAACAAAAATTTAAAATCGGGCATGTTTTGAATATTTATACCTCTTAATGTTTTGCTAAATTCCATCCTCCAGTATCTTAAAAAGTGTTCTTCCCCTGCGAAAGGACTTTCTATTTTTTCTGCCTTATTCTTGTCATGGCAAGGTGGCTGTTATACTTTCCTGCAAAAAGTTATCTAGCACTCTGAAAACAGTGCTAGTGCTGAACTGTGGACCTAGCAGTCTTTCAAATGACCACACAGAGAGCAGGAAACAGCCGGGGATTAGAGTCAAACAGGCCCAAGTGAGCACCAGGATTGGCCTACATGTCAGGGCTCCCAATGGAACATCCTTCATTCTTCTTATATCTTTTTTTAAAATCATAGTCTGGGCATATACTGCTGTCAAAAGTGGCAGCGACATGGGCATTACATTCCTCACTCTCAGTATGGGGGCCTTTCTCAGAGTGAGAGATTGTGAGCAAGCATGGGGCGCGGGTGGCACTGTGGGTTAAACCACAGAGCCTAGGACTTGCCAATCAGAAGGTCGGCGGTTTGAATCCCCGTGACAGGGTGAGCTCCCATTGCTCGGTCCCTGCTCCTGCCAACCTAGCAGTTTGAAAGCACATCAAAGGGCAAGTAGATAAATAGGTACCACTCCGGCGGGAAGGTAAACGGCGTTTCCGTGCGCTGCTCTGGTTCGCCAGAAGCGGCTTAGTCATGCTGGCCACATGACCCGGAAGCTGTACGCTGGCTCCCTCGGCCAATAAAGCAAGATGAGCGCCGCAACCCCAGAGTCGGTCACGACTGGACCTAATGGTCAGGGGTCCCTTTACCTTTATTGTTTTACTTTACTATCTGCCGAAAATTCATAGGCCACACTTTCAAAAGAACACTGCAAGATGAAATAACAGCCTACCAAATTACAATAAGGTTAATAAAACTATCAGGGCAAATGCCAGTAAATACTGGTTGGTAAAAAGAAATTTGTGCAACACTGTCAAATTACAATACACTTTAAACATCAAAAGAAATGCACATGGGGCCATTTCCCTGTTTCAGAATGAATCATTTTCAGGTAGGTTAGATGCTATAAGCAAAGTTGCTGGAAATGGAGACTCCTTGTTTTCAACAAGGAAAAAAACAACCCCACAGAGGTATAATGCTCAAAGCAAAACTAATGTGACATTATCTGGACACTTTTAATTACTGTTTTGCTTTTGCATTTTTCTACTGGAAAGAACCAGTTTGGCTAGATTAGCAAGTAGGGTAGCTCTCTAGCAATTAGCACAAGTTTCAGAAAAGCCTCCATGTGATACAGCACTCAGTGGAGGGGAAAATAGTACTGTAGGAATTGAGAAGTGGTTTTGCTCTGGGAAAAGCATTCTTTGGAAAAGATACCCTAGCAACTATAAGAAACAAGAAGCAGTTTTGCTCTGTGGTAATCAAATGTGTTTTGCGGGAAAAGTACCTTAGTACTGTAGGAATTGTGAAGTGGTTTTGCTTCGGGAAATTATTCTGCGGGAAAAGTACCCTAGCAATATAAGAAATGAGAAGTAGTTTTGCTCTGAGGAAATTCAACGTGTTTTGTGGGGAAAGTACCTTAGTACTGTAGGAACTGAGAAGTGGTTGTGCTCTGTGAAAATGAAATATATTCTGCTGAAGTCTCAGCAGATTTAAAGAAACTTCCCTTCAGTTCTAATGATTGTCAGCTAGATAAGGAGGCAGAGGTGGAATGTTCTCCCATCATCTGTGGACTTAAGAAGATCAGGGAACAAAGTTTTTCATGCTAGCCTTGCAACTCCATTCAATCCTACTAGTAATAATGGAGCAGTAGTTTGTACCTTTTTGCTTGTGGAAAAGCAATTCCTCTGGAATAACCATTTCTGTTCTTTTAAAAAGCCATTTCTTTTATTTCAATTCAAAACAAAACACCCTGTGCTTTAAACTCAAAGCGTTAGAAAACTTAACGCAAACTGTCAGAAACTTTGAAAAACCTCATGGCAAAAATCAATAAATGCCTTTGAATGTTTTATGCCCTGTGCGCTTCTTGTTTTTGTTTTTTGTTTACAGGAAGAAAAGTGTAAATTGCAAGTGGCTGAAACTTGAGGATGCTGTTTGTTACTGTGCAGGCGACAACATCCTCCAGCTGCCTGGATCCTTATCTCTCCTATTTCATGGGCCAAGATTGATAGGTGAGCAGGGCTGCCAATCAGGTCACCCACTTTTGGCTGTGTGGTTTGAAATCAATCTCCTCAGGCAAAGGAAGGAGTCTTGCAAATGAATGAATGAATGAATGAATGAATGAATGAATGAAACTTTATTTGCAGTAGCCATCGGCCATAGCAACAAAAGAACATTGCGATGTACACAGAACAAAATAAAAAGTCGATTATATAAAACACAGCTTAGGGTCCTGAATCAGCAATCAAATAGTGGACCTTATTCTAATTGCCCCAGCTCTAATTGCCTCACCTTGCAACCTTTGCAGTCATCTGCTCCTCTTGATCTGCCAGGAAAAAAGACACTGTGGCAGTGGTTGGGCTACCCGGAATAGACAATAAAAGATGGGTGATAATCTCATTCCTCAGGTCTTTGTAAAAAGTGCAAGCCAGGAGGACATGCGCCACTGATTCGGTGCTGCCATCTCTGCAGGGACATAAGCATTTTTTTGTGTGGAATCTGTTGGAATTGTCCCTCAAGTATAGCCGAGGGCAGTACATTCAGTCTTGTGAGGGTAAAGGCACATCTATACAGTGGTACCTTGAGTTACAAATGCCTCAGGTTACAAACGCTTCAGGTTACAAACTCTGCTAACCTGGAAGAGTTACCTTGAGTTGAGAACTTTGCCCCAGGATGAGAACGGAAATCGTGTGCCGGCGGCGCAGCGGTAGCAAGAGGCCCCATTAGTGAAAGCACGCCTCTAGTTAAGAACAGTTTCAGGTTAAGAACAGACCTCCCGAACGAATTAAGTTCGTAACTAGAGGTACCACTATATTTTGGAATTGCTAGATTATACAGATAGGGTGCCAGAGAATTAAAGTGGGAGGGTGGAAAATGGGCAAAATTTTCTTATTGTGGCCATGTTGTTCTGATGTTTGATATCATTTAGGTGTTGGCAAATTAGACTGTTTGCTTTACTATAACCCACGGCGAGTAGCTGTTGTGGGCATAAACCACAAGAGTGAGGTTTTTGATTGACAATTTTAAGGGGTCTTGCAAACTTGACAGTGATTGCCAGAGCTTGCAAAGCCCTGTTCATCAGGCCTGGTGGGGTCTGCAATCCTCTTTTTGGCCCAGTCGTGCCTTAACATGTCCCACACCTGAGCATGGCTTGCCTGGTAGGCTTAAACAGGCCTCCAAGAGAGGGGTTTGCCAAGGAAGCTGAGGGAAAGGGTTGCCTTGAAAGGAGACTAGGAAGAAAAAGGCAGCTTCTGGGCAGGCAGAATGAACAGAGACTAGAACTGCAATGGTGAAGGCTGTTGGTTTGAATGAACCTATCAAACTGTACACCTCTAGTTATACAGTGGTACCTTGGGTTACATACGCTTCAGGTTACATACGCTTCAGGTTACAGACTCCGCTAACCCAGAAATAGTGCTTCAGGTTACGAACTTTGCTTCAGGATGAGAACAGAAATTGTGCTCTGGCGGTGCGGCGGCAGCAGGAGGCCCCATTAGCTAAAGTGGTGCTCTAGGTTAAGAACAGTTTCAGGTTAAGAACGGACCTCTGGAACGAATTAGGTACTTAACCCGAGGTACCATTGTAATGCAGGACTCTCCTTTCCTCACAGTTGTGTCAGAGATGTGTGTATATTTCTGTGCGTGTTTTATTCCCACGAAGTGAACTGAACACCATAAAGGAACTTGGAAAAGGAAGGATTTATTCTGGAGCTCTCTGAAGGCAAGAGATGGCAGCTATGGCCCATTAGA
Organism: Podarcis filfolensis; assembly: GCF_964270895.1. Classification (NCBI taxonomy): domain Eukaryota; kingdom Metazoa; phylum Chordata; class Lepidosauria; order Squamata; family Lacertidae; genus Podarcis; species Podarcis filfolensis. Next base: position 24,936,642 of record NC_139607.1, on the reverse strand, counting down.
AAACTGAAGGATCAGGCTGGAACCAATTAATAAGTTATAACAGGACAAAGGCATTGCAGGACTAAGCGGGGCTTTGGTCATGGGTTAGGTATCCAGCACTGAGGTGCTTTGCCTGGATGTCAGTCGACTTAGATGATTTAAGGCTTCCTGCAAGAAGGACAATTGTGGTTTATAAAGGCCACCCGGCTGGAAGGAGGGAAGCAGCACGTGATTAATGGCTCTGCCACCAGGGAGACAGAGGGTGGCACAATAAAAAGTATCGCCTTACCCACTTGCATCTCTCACACAAGGGGGACAGGAATTGTTCTCTGTGAGGACTTTGAGGACTACTCCTCAGATGCCAGAAATGATAGCAGCAGTCTTGCACAAACCGCTTCTGCAGTCTCAAGGCTGTTGTTTTCCTTTCGCCTTGTCTGACACCTATGCAAAGGAGTGAAGCAATGACCCACAGTAATACAGCTGGGGCTTTCCTGGCTAGGCATTTCCCACACCCTGTTTTCAGGGGTGCTTGCTTGTTTATCGGCCCTGCTAATCTGCCTCTAGCTGCAGCCTGAACACACTCACCCGCAAACGGTGGCTGAGTCTGGCTTGCAGATAAAGTGATGCAAGGAGCTTCATCAGGCTACTGTTAAAAGTGTCAGCCCAACTTAAAAAAAATATTGACAGCCATGCCTTGCATGTGGGTGTCTCATGGTCCCTACACATACTCTGAGACGAGGAAAATCAGGGCGGAGAGGGAGGACACTTTCTCCTCCTCTGAATAATATCCATATTAAGTAATCAGGTAGATAAGTCCACTTCGAAGTCTGTCTGTGCCACAATACTTGTGTAGGTATATATTTTGCTGTCCTAGACAGGCCTAGACACCTATTTTTCCCACCCAATCTGTGCACAGCTTGCATTCTAATTCAAGCTGACATTTTCTAACACATTCCAGTATTTCACTTGGAAGAATCATAAAGTGTCAAGCATACCATCCTCTGCGTATTTTTTCCTCTTATCCCCACAGGCATTCATTCATGCTTCTAAACAGTCCCCCTCCATGCACTTAGAGGAGTGGGGGGCGGGTGGGGGGATAGCACAAATCAAAAGCTGCCTTGGTTTTCTTTTCCTTCATATTTTAATCTCCAGCAAATGAATTCCTGGACACTTTCCCTCCTCTCTTCCATTAACCGAGGTGACAATTTTCGGTTGTTCAAATCAATGTTAACAATTTTATTAAAGACGAGGACATGACAGATTCTTGACAAATGATAGACTTCTCTAGGTTTAAAGCAAACCTGAATGCAAAAATGTAGTGTGTGTGTTTGCGTGATATAGATGCTAAGACAATACACGGGTACGTGGTTTTTTTAAAAAATAAAAAAATTCAATCATTGGGGGACTGAATGAATTAAATGACTGATATTTATACAACGGTCTTTTTCCAGCTGCTGATGTTTGTATGGGCTTCTAGGTGGCCTCGCATCTAAGCACAGCTCAGAGCCTATGGTCTTAAAATCAGAAGCTGAACTCTGTCACCTGCCTTCGGCCCATTCACAGCGCCATGGAGCAAACCAAAGAACATAAGATGTGTGCTGGATCAGGCCAACATCCTGTCTTCACAGTGGTCAACCAGATTCCCATGGGAAACCTGCGAGACAGACACGAGCACAAGACACATCCTCTCCAAGTGTCCCTATTTTCCAGGCGCAGTCTTGGAATTACAAAAGCCATCCCAGCTTCTGATTCGATCCCGGAATGTCCCTGTTTCCTCTGCCGGTGCCACCACCGCTGAGCTTGGGGAGGAGGATGTGCTGGCACTTGTTCTGAGTGATGGTGGCTGCATTGGTGGCTGTGAGGAGCATCCTGTTGCCTCTCCATGGCTGTTGTCGCTGGCTTCCTTCCTTGGGCAGCTTGTAGTGTCTGCTGGAGAAGTGGGGACACCCCATTCCATAATGACAGTTTTATTATTTATACCCCACACATCTTACTGGGCTGCCCCAGCACTCAGGGCAGCTTCCAACATATCTTAAAAAGATAGTAAAACATTGAACATTTTTTAATAAACCACCTTCCCTATACAGTGGTACCTCTGGTTAAGAACTTAATTCGTTCTGGAGGTCTGTTCTTAACCTGAAACTGTTCTTAACCTGAGGTACCACTTTAGCTAATGGGGCCTCCCACTGCTGCTGCGCCGCTGCCATGCAATTTCTGTTCTCATTCTGAAGCAAAGTTCTTAACCCGAGGTACTTCTGGGTTAGAGGAGTCTGTAACCTGAAGCGTCTGTAACCTGAAGCGTCTGTAACCCGAGGTACCACTGTATAGGATTGCCTTCAGATGGCTCAGGGGTTGGATAACTCCATACCCACCAACATTTCTTCTGTGAAAATAGAGACATCCTAAGGAAAAGCGGGACATTCTGGGATCAAATCAGAAACTGGGATGGCTTCTCTCAATCAGGGATGTCCCTGGAAAATAGGGACACTTGGAGGGTCTGAGACAATGACCTGGGTTCAAATCTCCACTCAGGAAGAAAGCTCACTGGGTGACCTTGGGCCAGTCACCATCTCTTAACCTAAGCTACCTAACCGGTAGGTTGTTGTGAGGATGAAATGGGAAGGAGAAGAACCATGTTCACCACCTTGAGATCCTTGGAATATAAAAGTGATACATAAATATAATAAATAAAAATAATAAATGGAAGAATATTCTTTTGCTGACATGGTGCCCTCCAGGTGTATTGAACCACAACTTCCAGCGAGCCCAATTGTGTTGGATGGATCTGATGGGGATTGTAGTCCAAAAAATCTGGAGGGCACCAGGTTGGCAAAGGCCACTCTGTTGACATACAGGTAAAAAATGGAGATAGCTCATTCAGTAGAGCATGAGACTCTTAATCTCCAGTTCATGGGTTCGAGTCCCATGCTGGGCAAAAGATTCCTGCATTGCAGGGGGTTGGACTAGATGACCCTCGTGGTCCCTTCCAGCGCCACAATTCTGTGATTCTATTCTATGACATGTGGTAAAAAGAAGCAATGAAGGGGGAGGGTGGACGATGCCTGCAGCCACCATCCCCACAAGAGATAAGTCTGATAACTGTTGCACTAATTTAGCTTGCATTATATTTCCCGCCGTACAATAGCATAATGAGATCAATTTACCGCTGAGTACAGATGCTATTAACAGGGTGCTTCAGTTTATTCTGTCTTAGGGCAAGGAAAGTGGACTAGAACGATGAAGCACTAATGATGATATCCAGTTCACCCATTCCATAACCGAAGCAGCCAGCTTCTTTCTTTCATCTTTCCAGCTCTGAGAAGATAACGTCTGATTTCTCCAGGCTCCCCCAGTGGCACCTTTCAGTGCAGAAATTCTTCGGCCTGACAACCCAGAGACGTGAGATATAGGGTTATCCTCTGTGATGGCCTTAACATGGGACAGTTTCATCAACTGATAAAGGAATTTGATCTGTCAAGAGGCGCGGAGTGACTTTGCTACTGTGCGGAGTTAAGAAGCAGAAACCAGGGGATGAACAAGACAACATGCTCTCGAAAGCTACTGTGCCTCTCTAAGGTTCAAGGACGGTTGCCGATGCTTCCCTTTGTTTTTCTGGAAGGACTGCAGTACCTTAAACAGCTCTTGGAGAACAAGCATTTGACAAGAGAAGCATTTCCTGGCATTGAGATGAGATGATTGGGGGATGAGATGATTGACTTTGCTTGTTAATGCAGACACTATGCCAGGAAAAAGTTGGCTGAAGAGAAATTATTATTTTTTTAGAAACAAACAGTGGGTTGGTTGGATGCAAATTTATAGAGCAACCCTAAGTAAAGTAAATCAGCAAAATTTACGCCAACCGCTCAGGACCGCAATACCTCAAGGCCTGCCTCTCCCTTTATAGACTGACCCAGACTCTGTGTTCATCGTCTGAGACCCTTCTTTTCGTGCCTCTTCCAGAAGAGGTCCAGAGGGTGGCAACACAAAAACAGGGCCTTTCCTGCAGTGGCCCTTGTTTGTGGAACGCTTTCCCCAGGGAGGTTTGTCTGGTGCCTTCATTATATATTTTAGGCACCAGGCAAAAATGTTCCTCTTCAACCAGGACTTTGGCTGATTAATATTCTACAGTCTTTAAAATGTGCCTGTGGAAAGAGGGGTGTGTGTGTGATTCTTTTGCTGTGTTGTTGTTTTTAATTCTTTGCTTCTTTTTATCCTGTATTTTATTTTGTGAACCACCCTGAGATCTTATGAAGAAGAGTGGTATAGAAATCAAACACATACATACAGACATACATACATCCTCAACCCAAGCTTATCTTTGTTGCAAACTCCATTCAGGAGTGGGGCTACTGCCAGCTGAGCTGAGCTGAAAACAAGCCTGCACAATAGAGTTTGACTGATACCACCCTTCCTGCCAGCTAAAGTTCTGCTGGGTTGCCAGGGCACATGGCTGAGCTGAGAGAGTTTTGGTAAAGGCGCGGGTCTCTCCTTGCCCTACCCTGGCAGTGGACTTCAGTCTTGCTCATTTCAGTGGCACCCTGCGCAAGGCCAACATTTGGTGCCCCCCGTCTCTCACTTTCCGTTCTGCGCATGCACTAGTCATCGGTTGTGACGCCCTGCAGCACCCCCTAGGCTCCGTGCCCAGGCGGAACCAGTTGTGCTGCCCTAAATCCACCTCTGCCTGTCACAACTCTGCCACAGCCCTGAAATGCCCTTTCTTTTGGGACTTCTGCTTCTGTATGTTCCATTGGTTTAACTTCCACTGGCTTAGCTTCGACTGGTCTGGCATAGCCTCAACTCAGCTGGGTTGAGGGAGAGACACTGGTCTCTCCCCAGCTGAGCTGGGATCAGGGAGGTATGCTGGTGTAGCTAGGGAATCCCAAGATCTTGAAACTAAGCAAGGGGAAGCTGACAGGCAGTGCCCCCCCCCAACTGGTTGTGGTGCATGCTCTAGTTATCTCTCACTTGGATTACTGCAATGCGCTCTATGTGGGGCTACCTTTGAAAGTGACCCAGAAACTACGACTAGTCCAGAATGCAGTAGCTAGACTGGTGACTGGGAGTGGCCGCCGAGACCACATAACACTGGTCATGAAAGATCTGCATTGGCTCCCAGTACATTTCCGAGCACAATTCAAAGTGTTGGTGCTGACCTTTAAAGCCCTAAATGGCCTCAGTCCAGTATACCTGAAGGAGCGTCTCCACCCCCATCGTTCAACCTGGACACTGAGATTCAGCGCCGAGGGCCTTCTGCCGGTTGCCTCACTGTGAGAAGCCAGGTTACAGGGAACCAGGCAGAGGGCCTTCTCGGTAGTGGCACACGCCCTGTGGAACACCCTCCCACCAGATGTCAAAGAGAAGAACAACTACCAGACTTTTAGAAGACATCTGAAGGCAGCCCTGTTTAGGGAAGCTTTTAATATTTAACAGACCACTGTATTTTAATACTTTATTGGAAGCCGCCCACAGTGGCGGGGTATATATAATAAATTATAATATTATTATTATTATAAGAAAGAAGGCAGGCAGATGGGGGCTGGCTGAGGGCCCCATCTCAGTGTGCTTGGTTGTGTGGGGTGTCTCATTAACTATGGTGGACCAGACTCCACTTAGCTGTATGCACCCCTTGAGCCACCACTTGCAATAAATGACTAGTGTCTCTCCCCTCCTGGAAGAAGACAATACAATGGGATCTCGGAAGTCGAACGGAATCTGTTTCAGAAGTCCATTCGACTTCCAAAATGTTCGGAAACCAAGGCGCAGCTTCTGATTGGCTGTAGGAAGCCAATCAGAAGCTGCAAAAGTCACTTGGGACATTCGGGTACCAAAGAACATTCGCAAACTGGAACACTCACTTATGGGTTTGTGGCGTTCAAGTCGCAAGGTGTTCAGGATCCAAGGTACAACTGTATATTAATTGTGGTCTTGTCGTTCTCAGGATCTAACTACACATTTTATGCTAATGTCTATTACTGAGTTCCAGTGCCATTTAAAATGGGGAACCACCAGGGGAAGGAGGAGGCACTTAAGCTTGCCTCTTCCCATTTTCCTGCTATTTTTTTTTATTCACATGATTAATTCAAAATAGATACACATCTATTTTATTTTAAACAGTACTCACAATCTCCCATGCGCTTTCAAATCTCTCTCTCTCTCTCTCTCTCTCTCTCTCTCTCTCTCTCTCTCTCTCAACTGAATCAAAATACAGAATGCCTTCGTTTAAAAGAATAAGCTTGTACAATTTGGCATTAATTGTTAAAAACTAAGTCAAAACCTATCCAGTCCATTCCTTTTCAACACTCCTTGTCCCTTGAGGCAAAATTATTAGATGGTCTGTTGTACTGAACTGTTTCTTTCTCCTTTTTTTTTATTAAAAAGAAAGTCTGCTGTTCTTGTTTGTTTTAACAAGATGCCTAGGATAAATGCAATCTCTCTCCCCCCCCCCGCCCCACACATATTTGGCTGTTCATCTGCCTCTGACTTAACTCCCCGAGTGCTCACGCCAGTTTATACATAGGCCAGTTGTTCAAGGTAAAGCACTAATTGAGTGAGGTCATTGCTGCCTAAGGTTATCAGTTGATTTGAAAGAATGGCTGGCCTTTTTTTTTTTTTTTAACAGACAAAATCATCAGTTAAAGCTTCCATCTCCTCAGAGGATAAGAATATGAGCATTTTGGCTCATCCGATTGAGGGCAAGGGCAAGAAATATCAGCCGGTTGAATTGCTGGGGCTTAACAGCCTGCCAAGGGCCAATGCAATGTTTAGACTCCAGTATATCCATGTCAGATTCAATTCAGATAATCACAGGTCACTTTAACCCCTATAATTTATCTCCTGCAAAGCTGCACATGCACGAGACCTTACTCAAGAAGTTAAAATGGAGGAAGAAAGGAGGAGGGGGACAGAGGTTCCTGGATTGCTTCATAATTGCGACGCCTTGTTTGACTTCTGAAAGGAGCGTTTACAAAAGAGCGCTCAAAGGGGCAGCCCCAAGGTAGCCTAACCCCATGCGGTGGAGGTGTCAGGCAGTCAGAAGGCCAGGGCAGAGAGGTTAGAAGAGATAATGGAATCGAACACACACACAAAAGAGGGAGGGGGGAAACACCACATAGATGTTGCATGACTCACTATAGGGAGAGGGGAAAAGCCTGGTCTTTTTCTTTTTCTCTTTAGGGTGCGGGGAGTATTGTGCCACAGCACTGAAATTCTAGATTTCCTCCTTCCCTTCCGAATGGGACTCTAATTTATTGATGATCTCTTCTTATAATATGGAAAGATATTAAGCAGGTGATCAATGATTCATATAAATTAAATAAAAAAGCAGAAACAAAGAGATGAGCCCCGCACAACCGAAATACACAGAATATTGAAAGTTGTCATTGTGAAAGTTACTTGGCTTGCCAGTGGGCTGAAGTGACAAGTGAATTATTGATGCGATATATATGAATGTAGCTCCGAAACACTCTCTTTCTGTCCCCCTAGAATCACTCTGGGTACATCCCTCCTTTCCTATCTGACTCTCCCAGGCAACCATGTTCTGGGCTCTGTTGTGGTTAGACGGAACATTATTGTTCTGTTGGTTCATCAGCCTGACTCCTAACTCTGAGGAAAGGCTTGCTGAGGCCTGAAGTTTCCTTGGCAGCTACTGTATGTCCTTGGAAAGCACCTAGAAATCAGAGCATTATAACTGATGAAGAGCTTGACAGAAGTAAATCTTGCAGCCCATCCATGAGCGTAGCCAGAATTTTTGTTGGGGGTGGGTGGGCCTTTTGTGTTTTTTTTGGGGGGGGAGAACCTCAGTTAGCTATGTATTTTTATTGATTTTGGGGGGTCAGCTGCCCCTCCCTGCCCCCCCAGCTAAGCCCATAAGCCCATCTTGTTGACTCGGATGCATTATCCTCTACTCAAGTTTCTTCAGGGTGGTTTTGAATACCTGTGACCGTAAGGCCTCACAGGGGATGTGCATCGCTGGTAATGCTCTGTTTTGATGTCACTGCAGACAGCAATCTCCCATCATCCAAATCAGAAACCAGGATGACTTCTGTAAATCCGGACTGGCCCTGGAAAACAGGGACACTTATTTGAATGTGTTCCCATTCTTCCTCCATTTGTGTTCAGATGAATGTCTGAACAGGATGTACAACAGGGACTTTTTAGTTTAGAGAAAAGATGAGTAGGGAGGCAACATGATAGAAGTCTATAAAATCATCCATGGCATGGAGAAAATGGATAAAGAAAAGTTTTTTCCTTCCTCTCTCATAACACTAGAACTACAGTGGTACCTCCAGTTGTGGACAGGATCCATTCTGGAGGTCCAGTCGGATCCCGAGGTTTCTGCAACCTGAGGACCGCTTCTGCGCATGCATGCATGACGAAACCCAGTCAAATACATCCAGGTTAGCCACTTTCGTATGCTGAAGTTTACATAATCAGAGGGTTACATAACTGGAGAAGAAATGTATCTGAAGAAGTGTGCATGCACACGAAAGCTCATACCAATAACTAACGTAGTTGGTCTCTAAAGTGCTACTGGAAGGAATTTTTTTATTTTGTTTCGACTACGGCAGACCAACACGGCTACCTACCTGTAACAGAGGTACTATTGTAGTGGACATTCAATGAAGCAAAATGTTGGAAGTTTTAGGACATTACAGATCCATATTAAGGTCCGATGTTTGTAATAAGCACCTATATTTTGAGGCCACTGGCTTACCTTATAGGATCTTTGTAAAGACAACTAACATTTTGCAATGTATGCAAAATATTGTTCACAATAATAATGCCAGGCTGGCACAATTTATGAAGGAACCACCATATGTTAAAAGAACATAGGTCTGCCACCATAAATTGTGCATGGAGTTTCCCTATATTAACATTTCCTTGATCTTAACCCGTAGCTTTGCACCATTATGATACATGTCTTTTCCTTCTGCTGGCATTGGCCTGTGGTGAAGTGGAAAATGGCAGTTCTTTGTGACGTGTGAAAGTTTAGCATTAGGTGGAGACTCATTGTGTTTTTCTTCTCTGCAGACCAAAGGCAAACTCTTAAACTAAAGGAAAGCTCAAATCAACAGTCCCTTTTCTATGATATTGTATCCTCCCCGATCACAAGCGCACATTATTTCCCTCAGTAACACAGTTTTCTTCTCAGCTTAGTTCCAGTTGTCGGAAAATTCAAATCCGTTAGAGTGTCACAAAAGGAACAATCATATCTTCACCTCCACATCCTGCCTGACTAATACTTGATTGACAGGAAAAGAAGAATGTGGCATTTCTTTCAATTTCCAGGTACGGGTATTGAATGCTTTTTCTCAAAGATCCTCTCCCCTCCACCCACCACATCGCTATGCAAGTTTACGCGCCATGGATAATCCTTTTGCCTGATATATCTGTCTTCTTGGCAATAAGTTTGCCTTTGCCACCTCTCCCAAACCATAAAAACTGCAGCCATCCGTTTGCATCGGCTTAATTCATTTTGGTGTTCACAAGTTTTCCAGTTATTTCGAAATGGATGCTTCGACTTTGGGTGGTGAAACTGACAGAACAGCCAAAAACAAAATCACAAATCCTGTACAGCTTTACTTAAAACTGTCCGGTTTGCAATACAGAATGATCTAGAATTTAACGCACATTCACATCATGGGTGGTATTCATCTATGTTTTACTTAGAGTAGAACCCCTGAAATGGAAAAAAAATGTATGATGACATTAGGTCTACTAAAGTCTGTGAGTAAAATTTGCTGAAAAGCACCCCATGCTTTTAAATCACGCTTATACCACTTTAGTAGTCATGGCTTCCTGCAAAGAATCCTGGGAACTGTAGTTTGTTGAGGTTCCCCAAACAACTCTCAGCGCCCTTAACAAAGTAAAGTGGTATAAGACTGTTTTAAGTATGTGGTTGTCCTTGCTCATCCACAAACTCTGAAAAACCATCTCATGAAACCAAACTGAAAACAAACTCTGAAAAATCATCTCATCCTTTCATTCCCTGTCCGTACAGTGCTGATTAAAAGTCAGCATTTTGGGGAGAGTGGGGGGGTGGCATGATCTGAAAACTATCTATCAGAAACTCAAAGTCTATAAAGAGAAAAGAAGAAAATATCAGGAACCACCCCAGACAGAATGGAAAAAGCAATTTCAGAGAGGAAAAAGGTCACTAATATGAGAGAGCAAAGCAAATATGGCATGAGAAGCTGTAAAGAACATTTATTTGTTACCCTTTGCAATTTTTTTGTCTTTGCAAAAGACCAAAAATATCAGCTAATAAGTTACTCAAAAGAGTACATTTAATATTTGGCAACTCTACCTTTCTCTTTCAGTCTTTGACAAGAAATATCCTGTTTCATGTGTGTCTTGACATTTTTGTCCAATTTTCTTTATTCCATTGGCCCGTTTCTGGAATTGCCAAACGTGCTGCTTAATATCTGGCACACAGCTGACTTTGAAATATAATTTGTTCTTTTGTAACACTTCCTTCCTGTCTAGCGCCTATGCACACGATTACCTGGTGATTGCCTCTCATATTGTCTTGTTTCTCTTGTGCTTTATCTTCTCTGCGGTCCTTTTTTTGCGTGTACTCATGGAAGGCCTCTTCTATCATCTCCTTCTCCCTGAACAGCAACCAGCCATGTGTGTCATTTATCTGTATTTTAGTATGTGGTGGTAAGATTGAGCTGATTCCTCAGTACTTTTGCAGAAAGAGTCAGCTCTGTGTCAAACAGCAATTTGCATTAATGGGTGCCAATTAAATCACACATGCAACCCTTTAGAGGTTCAAATATTCCAAATCTAGTGATTCATGGAGGTGCACTTACGGAATAGGTGTGACTTTTATAACACCATCATTACTTGCCCCCTAAATATTGAAAAAAAATATAAATCAGCATTTATGCCAATAACTTGAGACATAGATAGAGCAACCCTGTCAATTGATTGCAGCAAAGTAGGGAACACGCAACACAGGAAATACAGTCGTATCTTGGTTTTCAAACGGCTTAGTTCTCGAACGTTTGGGCTCCCGAACGCCTCTAGCCCGGAAGTGAGTGATCTGGTTTGTGAACTATTTTTGGAAGCTGAACGTCCGACAGGGCTTCCACGGCTTCTGATCGGCTGCAGGAGCTTTTGTGGTGTAGTTTTCCAAGCCAGTATTGCTTACAGTCTCTCTCAAAATTGTGATGACGTGTGGTCATCGCTGGGGAAAGTTAAGGCTGGGAATCTGACTTGTCCAAGGTTATCTGCTGCATAACTCAGCACTGCATGCATCAGACATATGAATTTTCTCTCTGTGAAGATAGGAAAGTTGGTTTGCCTCTCCTGCTATGCCCCACGGGTAGCAGGGCCTGCAAAATCAAATTTCTGTATGGTCATTTCTTTCTTGCTGTCAGTTCTAACTAAGAGTGGGAAAGCACTTTATTTTCCTTCTCTCCCTTGTACAAAGCCCAAGAGGTAGCAGGGCAACCCCAGAGCTATAAATTTATCTGTTCAGCACCTATAAAAATCCTATTAAAATACAGAGTGGAAAAGTAACAGATACCCAGAGGAAAGCAAGGGTTATTGTAACAGCCTGTATTGTATTTAAAAAAGCAGACATTTCTTTAAACTCTGTTCCACTCATGTTAAACAATGAGATGCTGCTGAGTGTGATAGGATTTTTGTGAAACAGGACTCGGGATCAGCTGCGGACAGGATTTGTCTTTACATTTTTGCTAAGAGTAATTAATTTCACTTTGTCTGTATTAGCCGGGGAAAGTTCTTTCCATGAGGCATTTGAGGAATGAATGCGTTCTGTGATGCTTCTTCTAATTAATTAAAGCGGTTTCCCATTGGGGTTCATTCATTTCTTTTCATATCCTACATTTTATTCCATTAGCATTTATTTGGAGTGTTGCAGATGGATTAATTGTCATGGGGGAAATAACCATGCACAGATTCACATAAGCATATAGGAACATGGTAGCTGTTAGCTGAGAAACACGGTGATGGTTCCTTCCAAACAACTTGTTTTATTGAGCATTCATCCTGATTTGTTTGCACAAAAATTGCGGGGTGGTTAGATTATGTGGGCAATTTACTGAGCATTTATTCTGATTAGTTTGTAGGGTGTTCATACAAGCAAGCAATGCATCAAGTAAGCATTATCCTACACTTCCCAGTGTTTTTCTTGCAAAAAGTCCAATATTGGGGGGTGGGGGGGTTGTTGAGCAAGAGCATCCAATCAACTTTTGCACAACCTGAATTTGCCAGAATGTGATGGAATCCAACCTGAAATTTTTCACGTTTAATGTATAATGTGGAACTGTGCACATACCCAAAGCCATGCCTTACAGTTGCAGGTACTGTTCTCTGGAGGTTGTTTTTTGTGTGTGTGTTTTTAAAATATTATTAAGATTTTGTTGGGTTGCAAAAGTACATACATTGTTTCTCTTTTCAGATCATAAAGTCCCTTCTACAGATCAGTCATATTCAATGTGAGACTTTGATGTTGTATACAGTACAGTGGTACCTCGGTTTACAAACTTAATCCGTTCCGGAAGTCCGTTCTTAAACCAAAGCGTTCTTAAACCAAGGCGTGCTTTCCCATAGAAAGTAATGGAAAATGGATTAATCTGTTCCAGACGATGAAAAACAACCCCTAAAACAGCAATTTAACATGAATTTTACTATGTAACAAGACCATTGATTCATAAGATGAAGGCAATAATCAGTGCACTGAACTATAAAATAAGACAGTATTGTAGATGATAAAAATAAAAATAATATTTTTTTCTTATGTGCACTGATGATAGTCATTGTTTGGATGGGGGGCTTTTATCCATTTCTGCAGTCACACAATCAACCAGTAGCTGAACTGGGTTCCCACCATATGTCAAAGAGAACAACAACTACCAGACTTTTAGAAGACATCTGAAGGCAGCCCTGTTTAGGGAAGCTTTTAATGTTTGATGTATTACAGTATTTTAATATTTTGCTGGAAGCCGCCCAGAGTGGCTGGGGAAGCCCAGCTAGATGGGCGGGGTATAAATAAATTATTATTATTATTGTTGTTGTTGTTGTTATTATTCCACACAGTCACAAAAACAAGTCACAAAAATGAAGTAACAAGTCAAAAAAATGAAAAAGCCACACAAACAAAAATGCAAAATAATAGCAAAAACAAACGCTCCAAATATCACCTCTGTATTGTATGGGTGCTCGGGACTGAACAGTCAACAGACTCAACAGGAACCCTCTGATTAGCAGCGGGGGACTCAATTTACAAATGGAATGCACTCACAAACCAAAACACCTCCTTCCGGGTTTTCAGTGTTCTGTTTCCAAGTTGTTCATAAACTAAGCTGTTCTTAAACCAAGGTAGCACTGTATAAAGTTTGGGGAGGAAAAGAGCTGGGGGGGGAGAGAAGGAGGGTAGTAAACTTTCATTCTTTTACATAGTGTATGTGTGGTTTTTGTGCCAGCATCATGTGGGTAGGTTCTCTTCTTATTCATTTATTAGTTTCCACTGGCATTGAGGCATGGTTGGTTGCCTTGAGTTGACTGCAGTGAAGTTTGTTTGCTTGTGTGAGGGGCAGCGGTTGTTGGGAAAAGTTAGCCATATCGATTCATGTGCTGCCGGTGGGTTCTTGTTGTTGTCTTGTGGGGCCGTGTGTGTAATAAAGGGGAGCCACACTGGAGATGAAGGTGTCCTCTTATTTGTCCCCGTGTTAGTTTCAGTTTGTTGGTTAGCTTTTCTAGTTGTCTCTATCAGCACAGTTTCTTTCCCCACTCCTGGGCTGAGCAATATATGGTAACCTTTCCATGGTGCAGCATCAGGGCTTTTTTCAGCCGGAACTCACCGGAACTCAATTCTGGCCCCTCTCAGGTGGGCGCCATTGCCATTACAGTGGTACCTTGGTTCTCAAACTTAATCCATTCCGGGAGGCTGTTTGACTCCCGAAACCATTTGAAAACCAAGGTGTGGCTTCCGATTGGCTGCAGGAGCTTCAGAAAAACATTTGCAAACCGGAACACTTACTTCTGGGTTTGCGGTGTTTGGGAGCCGATTTGTTCAGGAGCTAAGCCGTTTGAGTACCAAGGTACCACTGTATAAAAGAACAAGGGAGGCGTTCATGGTGAGTTCTGGCACCTCTTTTTCTAGAAAAGTACCACTGTGTAGCACAGGGGTCAGCAACCTTTTTCAGCTGTGGGCCGGTCCACTGTCCCTCAGACTATGTGGGGGGGGGGGCAGACTATATTTTGGGGAAAAAATAAAAATGAATGAATTTCTATGTCCCACAAATAACCCAGAGATGCATTTTAAATAAAAGGGCACCTTCTACTCATGTATAAACACCAGGCAGGCCCCACAAATAACCCAGAGATGCATTTTAAATAAAAGGGCACATTCTACTCATGTAAAAACATGCTGATTCCCAGACTGGCTGGATTGAGAAAGCGATTGGGCCGCATCCAGCCCCTGGTGTAGCAGGACCATATCTCTCCTGCACAACATCCCCCACACCAGTGTAAATAAAATTTGGCATTGGTCTGCCCATGCTTTTAAAATACAGTGTCATTTTTGGGTTGTTTTTCCACACACCCCAAACTGTATTTGTATTTTTCCTCTTTATCAGCTTTCCTGAACCTTTGAAGAGAGACAGAATGTGAATGTTTTAAACAATAAGAAGTTGCTTGTTCCCTCCGCCCTGCTAACTTTTAGCCACCCTGTCTGCTGCTTCACATTCAGGTCCTCTGAAAAGTCAATGGTGTTTTCACCATGGTTGCTTTTGCAATTTTGTCTTGGTTTGTTTCTTTCAAAGTTGCTCTGTATGAATAAAATTTTAAGACTTGAATTGTCATAGGCAACATCTTCCTCTTTCCTCCAGGCAAAATTAGGTAGAATTGGAGCGGGCTGTGGTAGAATTAAGGTATTGAAGGAACCTCATGTGAAAATTCACCCTTGTGGTGAATTACCTGTCTAGGAAAGCTTCTCTTCATGTGAGGCGAATGATTCCCTCACATGTTTTCTCGCTTTTTTTTTTGTTGAAACTGCAGGATTTCCTGAGGAAAAGCAGTTGACTAAGATTTTAACCTCTCATCCCCATTTCTTGTTTTCTTTGGCTACTTGTACAGCAGAATTCTTTTTTAAAAATAAAATGAAATAATTAGAGCCAATTATGTGACTGACTGTGTGCATCTGACAGGCCATCAAATTGTAATTGCTACACAAATCTTTTGATAAAAAAAATGTAACTTAGAGCTACTCATCAGGCCCTCTATTTGTGAACAATACATGATAAAATATAATTGGAGGGCAAAGTACAAATAAGCACGAAGCAGAATATGAATGTATGCAACAGGATTTAAAATGTATGAACAAATCTCCACTCTGCAGATTTCACTGCTGGAATACGTACGTTGGAGTTTTTAGGCTGCATATTCATGATCACTACTAACAATCCTTTTAAACAGAACAAAGGGCTCGCTCACTTAATACTCTGATTTATTATAGCATTCCATCATTATCCTATGAGCAGAAATGGGGGCTTCCATTCTGTATCTCATAAGTATTCCATGGGCACTCAGAACCAATTTGCAGAACTCCACAGCGCATTGGAATACACTTTAAATCAGACTATCTAGCTCCTTCCAGCCTATGACAAGTCAGTTGTTGTTGTTGATACAGTATTTATATTCCCACCTTCCTCTCACAAAGCACAGGGCAGCATACAGCATAATAAAATGCAATGCAGCAATAATAATGGAAAGCCAAAAATCATAACAACCAAACTCAAAGCAACACAGCAGAATATAAATAATAACGAAGTCTCAACAGTAAGGTCCTGGTCTTCCATTGTCTACCCCAAGCCTTGAATAGGCATGTCTATAATTGTCACCTAAAACTTAACAGTGTGAGAGTTAGCTATGTTTTCCCAGGGAGGGAATTCTACAGATGAGGTGCCACCACGGAGAAGGCCCTGTCTCCTGTTACCTCCTTCTGGGCCATATGTTTATGACAAAGGCAGCCAATCATAATACTGTGCTATATAGTTTTATGAAGGAAAAGACAGCTTGCTGTTCCTGGCAGTGAGGTGTCACAGCCATTAACCTCTGTGATCAAAGATATAGCCAAGGGTCAGGTCAAGCAGCTGCTGTCCACCATAGAATGGCCATGAGAATCATTCCATGATAGAAAAATGCACCTTTAGGGCACAGAAGCTGACTGGTTATACTGCCCAGAAGGTTACTGAGTTCATTTCTCAACGAAGCTGGAACTATGATGATGATGATTTCTTGAATTTGTATACCACCCTATACCCGCAGGTCTCAAAAACCACAAAATGCATAATCAAAATAAAAACAGCAACAATCCAATACTCCCCCCCTCAAAAAAAACCACCCCACATTTTTAAAGGGCATAGGATGTCAATCAAATCAACCAAAGACCTGATAAAAAAGGAATGTTTTTGCTTGGCGCCTAAAGGTGTATAATGAAGGTACCAGACAAACTTCCCTGGGGAAAGCATTCCACAGATGGGGAGCCACCACAGAAAAGGCCCGTTCTCGTGCTGCCACGGCGCACACCAAGAGGGGACTCAAAAGATGATCTCAGGGTCCAGGTAGGTTCATATGGAAAGAGGCCGTCCTTGAAGTATTGTGGTCCTGAGCCATTTAAAGCTTTATAGGTCAAAACCAGCATTTTGAATTGGGCACAGAAACTAATTGGTAGCCAGTGCAGTCGGACCAGGATCAGTGTAATATGCTCAAACTGTCTTGCTCTAGTGAGCAACTTGGCCGCTAAATTCTGCACTAATAATAATAATAATAATAATAATAATAATAATAATAAAATTTATTTATATCCCGCCCTCCTTAGCCGAAGCCGGGCTCAGGGCGGCTAACAACAATCAAATAATCAAACAATCAAATAATCCAACATTCTAAAAATATTTCATTATAAAAATTAATTAAAATCAAGTTGATGGCAACCATTAAGCAAACTTCTGCGCAGGTTGCCAGAGGAGGGAGTCAGGCTGTGCCCTGACCAAAGGCCTGGTGGAACAACTCTGTCTTGCAGGCCCTGCGGAAAGATGTCAGGTCCCGCAGGGCCCTAGTCTCTTGTGACAGAGCGTTTCACCAGATTGGAGCCGCAGCCGAGAAAGCCCTGGCTCTAGTTGAGGCCAGCCTAACCTCTCTGAGGCCTGGGACCTTCAGGATGTTTTTATTTGCAGACCGTAGGTTTCTCTGTGGGGCATACCAGGAGAGGCGGTCCCGTAGGTACGAGGGTCCTAGGTGAAGTTTCAGAACCATCTTCAAAGGCAGCCCTATGTGTAACACATTGCATGTGTAACCTTGAGGTTACCAGAGCACAGACAACAGTAGTTAGGCTTTTCTGGTCCAGATCAGGGTGTAGCTGGGCCACCAGCCAAAGCTGATGGAAGGCACTCGGGGCCACTGAGGCCACCTTGGCCTCAAGCGAAAGCAAAGAATCCAGGAACTAGATGTAACAAGAGTCAAGTGGCTTGCTGCTGAAAACCACAGCTCCATGTCTCATTGTCTGGTAATGTCTAGTCAGTCAAGACATGTGACAAGATACCCATGCTTCAGGTTTTCCCCAGGGGCCAAAGAAACTCAAAGGATGGTGGTGTCACACATCCTGTTTTGAGATTACTAAAAGGCGTGGAGAAAAGCAGATGGAGAAATCAGCTGCTACGTGTAGTGTCAGGCTTCGAGGCTGTCTCAACCTATGTCTAGAGGGTTTTGAGTATAATCTGAGACTGGAGAGGCAAAGGGGGTGGCTTTAATAATACAGGGGGTGTTGTTGGGTGCCCATGTGCTCAGAGGAGATTCCTTGAGTGCCTGTAGGATCCCTGCTGAAATTAGGCTTGAAAGAACTACGTACTCTCTTGTAGCCGACAGACCAGCTAGGAGTGTGTGCTTAACTGCAGTGTGTCATAATAATAATTTAATAATAATTTATTATTTATACCCACCCCCAATCTGGCTGGGCTTCCCCAGCCACTCTGGGCGGCTTCCAAAAAAATATTAAAATACTGTAATACATCAAACATTAAAAGCTTCCCTAAACAGGGCTGCCTTCATACCCTCCAACACGAGGCTGGGAAAACTGGGGTGCCATTTCCTGGGGCCAAACTCCTGTCTGAGTCACGTGACCCATGCAAGATTGTGGCCAAGATAAGTCACAGCACATTTTGGGGTACCACCCATAATCACAGCCTCAAAAAGGCATGGGGGGGCAAAATTGTGTCCCAAAATTGCATGAGAGCACGGCGGCCATTTCTCGTGAGGAAAAACAGGATGTTCTGGTTTCTCTGGGCAGTAGCAGGTTAGTGTGTGTGTGTGTGTGTGGTCTCCATGGCAGTTTTTCTGGTTTTCACATGTCCCTGTGGGTCCCAAAGGTTGGAGACTTCTGTAATAATGGTTACATCACTTACTTGTATATTAAGAGCACCACGGCTTATTTGTGTTTCATAAGTTCAGTGGAAAAGGGTTTCTAGGTAACTTACAGTGCGATCCTGTACATGTTTCCTCAGATGTAAACCCAGCTGAGTTCAACTGAATTTATTCCCAGTTAAACATGTATAGAACAGCAGCCTTAGAAATTTGAAGTTTTGCCTGTCGTCCTCTATCAACATTTTTCTCAGCACAATCGAATTAGAAGAGTACTGCGGGGATCAGCCAAGAGAAACAAACTGAAATGTAAACATGAAAGCGTTTAGACATAAGGATACTTTCCGGCTTTTCAGCTGATAAAATAATTAATCCTGGAAAGCAGATTGAAACGGGTTTAAGAACATAAACAAAACCCCTCCACCCAAGTTTGAATGGAAACCCGGAGCTTTAACAGGACTTGTCTAATTTTTATTTATTTATTTATTTTAAAAAGGGCATTCACCATCACAGCATTTTGACTGCTAAGCGTTGCCTACAGAGGAATTGTGACAGCTCTTGATCTTTATTACTAAACACAACTAAGCATCTTCATTAGGGTTTTTTTTTTTAATGCTTGATGCATTTGCCAGGATCCAAGAACATTACAGCCAGGTCTGTCTGCTCAAGGGAGATCCAATAGATCTCAGAACCAGAACTTGTCCCAGAAACAAAAACAGTAGATTTGACAAATTCATGGAGGGCTATCAATAGCTACTAACCATGATGGCTATGTTCTACCTCCACAGCTGAAGGCAGTAACACTCCCAAATACCTGTTGCTGGAAACCATGGGAGAGGAGAGTGCCCATGTTTGAGGGGCTACTGTGAGAACAGGATGCTGGACTAAATGGGCCATTGGCTCGATCCAGTAAGCTATTCTTATATATCACACCAGAAGTGGTGTTCCTACCTCTCAAGCCTCAAACACAGGCAGATGGAGACTTAGCTCTTCAATCATGTTGCAATCCATAGTGTCATCTTGGGCAGGTAGAGGACACATGGTGCTTACTCATGAGAGCCAGTGTGGTGTAGTGGTTAAGAGTGGTAGACTCGTAATATGGTGAACCGGGTTCACATCTCTGCTCCTCCACCTGCAGCTGCTGGGTGACCTTGGGCCAGTCACACTTCTCTGAAGTCTCTCGGCCCCACTCACCTCACAGAGGGTTTGTTGTGGGGGGACGAAGGGAAAGGAGAATGTTAGCCACTTTGAGACTCCTTCGGTTAGTGATAAAGTGGGATATCAAGTCCAAACTCTTCTTCTCTTCTACATATTGGGGGGCTGACCTGTAATAGCTATACATCTGTTCAGAAGAATCTTCTGGACAGATTAGTTGTTTGCAATTTGACTTATGCTTTATTTTGAATCAGCCTTTGTCCTTGCCTACTGATTCACCCTCAGCATTGTGATATGACATACATCTACATCCATAGATTTGTCACTGAGAGTATCATCCAGGGCCATATTGAGGTGCATAGCTGTCAACTTTCAGATTTGAAAATAAGGGATCAGCAGCCTCACCTGTCCCAGGGACAGTCTACGGGATATCTAACAACCCAGGATAGCAGCGGGAAGCAGTGGGAAATGGTGCTGGAATAAGGGAATTTCCCGCATAAAAAGGGAAGGTTGACAGCTATGTTGAGGTGTGGTTTTTGTTTGTTTGTTTGTTTGTTTACCAACTTGCTAATGCTCCAAAATGTCTTTTAATTTACACACATAGTACATGCAACTACAACACACCTGTGCTTCAAACTCCACACTTGTTCTTGCATCAGCGCTAAAGCTGGTTTATGCATTCCACAGTTATAATAAGAGAATATCCATCT
Source organism: Podarcis filfolensis (assembly GCF_964270895.1). Lineage (NCBI taxonomy): Eukaryota > Metazoa > Chordata > Lepidosauria > Squamata > Lacertidae > Podarcis > Podarcis filfolensis. The sequence continues at coordinate 24,916,411 of NC_139607.1, read as the reverse complement.
CATGGTCACCTCTGCTTTTGAATAAGGATGGGAAATGTTTAAAAGCCTTTATGGAGTTTCGTTTTTTGATGCTCAAGACAGTACCCATTTCATCCTCTTCCCTGCCAAAAGGTTGGAATCTTATGCTCCGCCCTGGGGGTCAAGTAGGGGACATGTCCCCCTGGGGACATGTGGGCAGCTCCACCTACCTCTCAATTACCTGACATTTCAACGAGGTACTCCCATCATTCCTAGCAAGCATGACCAGTGGTCAGGGAATGCTGGGAATTGTAGTCCCAAAACAGCTGGAGACCCAAGTTTGTCAACACTCGGTCCTTTTAATTGGGCATTTTAATAACCATTTTCACCTTTTTTTGTAGTTCTGTTCAAAAACATTTGTAAATTAAGTTACTAGAGAAGCAACAGGTCCCATAATGGGACAGGTCCACAGGGGCCACACTCTAGTTATAGACCCAGAATGATCCCACACTTCTGTGTATAGTATGTAGATGAAAGTCCTTCTTCACACTGTGCATAGTTAAACTATGGAACTCGCTGCCATAGGATACAGGGATGGCCACTAACCTAGATGGCTTTAAAAGAGGATTAGGGAAATTCATGGAGGAGAGGGCTATTGGTAGCTACTAGCTATGATGGATTTCTCTGCCTCCACAGTTTGAGACAGAAATTCTTCCAAATGCCAGTTTATGGAAAGCACAGGAAGAACTGTGCTCAAATGCTACTTGCAGATTTCCCATAGGCATCAGTTCAGCCACTGTGAGAACAGGATTTTGGACTAGATAGGCCACTGACATGAGTCAGCAGGTGCATCTTATGTCCTTATATAGCCCACGCAAGAGGGGGAATCCTAGCATTAGATGGGAGCCTCTCCTATCTGGAGAATGAATTGCAGGATTTACTGGATAATACTAGGGACGTGGGTGGCACTGTGGTTTAAACCACTGAACCTCTTGGGCTTGCTGATCAGAAGGTCAGCAGTTCAAATCCCTGTGATGGAATGAGCTCCTGTTGCTCTGTCCCAGCTCCTGTCAACCTAGCAGTTCAAAAGCGCACCAGTGCCAGTAGATAAATAGGTACCACTGTGGTGGGAAGGTAAACAGTGTTTCCATGCGCTTGGGTTTCCATCACGGTGTCCCGTTGCTCCAGAAGCGGTTTGGTCATGCTGGCCACATGACCCAGAAAGCTGCCTACGGACAAACGCCGGCTCCCTTGGCCTGAAAGTGAGATGAGCGCCGCAACCCCATAGTTGCCTTTGATTGCACTTAACTGTCCAGTAGTCCTTTACCTTTACCTTTACTAGATAATGTGAAGTGTTAACACATCCAAGAGACTTTGGTGATGTAGAGAAAAGGTCCAGGTGATAATCAGTGCAGTGATTTTCCACGTCTTCCAGTCAGGGACATTGTTGGTTAACAGGATTTCCCCAAGCCTTATCTAGCCTGGTGGCTGCAAAATTATGAGCGACCTGTGCTGTATCATTTAGCAGTTATTAGCCTATATAAAAAAAGTTGTATGAGATATGCATTTACACAGCAGCAACCTATTCCTTGCCCTGTTGGCTGTACCTTTGCATACTTGAATAACCTAATTTGCGGTATAGTTCGTGTAATGAATTTATGGTAACCATTTAATTCTTTACAGTTCAGAGAATAACTCATGAGGAGACACAGGACTAAAATTAAACTCTTTCCAAGTGTTACTAGAGGAGAGGATGTATTCGCCGATGCAAACTAGGGAGAAAATAATTGCAGGGATGCATCCTCCTCACCCCCTTTGAAATAGCACAGAGCAAAAAAATAAAAATAAAAAAATGGCTGAAACCTAGAGAGAATCCAGACTCAGGTTCACAGCTAAACTTAGGAAGGAATTGAAAAACCCACCCATCCAGCTGACGCCTGTTAAAAACCTAGCTTGATTTTAAACTGCAGTGGGGAACTTGTGACACACCCAAGATGGCACTGAAGTTGGTGAAGATTTCAAAGCTGGTGTTGCGGGTGGGGGGTGGGGAGGAAACAGAGCGATTTATTTACTTATTAAATTTCTATACCGCCTTTCATCAGAGGATCACAGGATGGTTTACAATACAAAAACACAAAAATATTTGATGAAAGGTAAAGGTAAAGAGACCCCTGACCATTAGGTCCAGTCATGGCCGACTCTGGGGTTGCAGCGCTCATCTCACTTTATTGGCCAAGAAGCCGGCGTACAGCTTCCGGGTCATGTGATCAGCATGACTAAGCCGCTTCCGGCGAACCACAGCAGCGCACAGAAGCGCCATTTACCTTCTGCCAGAGCGGTACCTATTTATCTACTTGCACTTTGACATGCTTTTGAACTCCTAGGTTGGCAGGAGCAGGGACCGAGCAACGGGAACTCACCCCGTTGTGGGGATTCAAACTGCTGACCTTCTGATCGACAAGTCCTAGGCTCTGTGGTTTAACCCACAGTGCCACCTGCGTCCCGAATATATAACGTAGTAACAAACAAAAACAATAACACACACACACTCCGCCCAGTTTAAAAGGCCACAGATTGTTCAATTAGCCAAAGGCCAGGGAGAAGAGGAACTTTTTTGGCTGGTGCCTTGAAATATACTCAGAGTCGAGAGTGGATTTCATGCTCTTTATTCAGCTCATAGTGGTGAGGAGGAATGAATGAAAGTCCCCTCAAAGTATCTGCTTTATATACATTATTTACACAATGGGCTGCACGTGATTGGCTAATTCCGGGATTCTCCTGTAGGCCAATCAGGTTGTGGATTCACTTCTATCTGGAGCTGGATTGGGTGGCTCCTGCCGACCAATCATAGTGCTGCATTGTTCTAGGACCAATCAGACTGCTGCATTCTGAATCCTATTGTTCTAGGACCAATCAGACTGCTGCATTTTGGATCCTATTGTTCTATGACCAATCAGACTGCTGCAGTTTGGATCCTATTCAACTCAGTACATAACATGCCTAAAGATATTTAATGAATGCACCAGACCAGCCTCCCTGTGGAGAGCATTCCAGAAGTGGCGAGTCACCGCAAAATAGGCCCCTTCTCATGTTGGCACCCTCTGGACCACTCATGGAGGAGGCACACCAAGAAGCCCCTCAAAGGATGATCTCAGGGTCTGGGTCAGTTCATATGGTGAATTCACTTCTATACCACATTTCTGTAGAAATGGTGTGTTTGGTGTTGTTAATTTCTAATTGCATTTAGGCCAAACCATTGATTTAGTATAATCAAGTCCAATGGAGTTTGGTGGAGAAAAACACAAATAAGGGTACATATATTTAGGCTGGGGTGTAGAATAAATTTGAGGAGGGGGTGAAGGAATCTTGTAAATCAGAAAACTTATCCTACTTGTGGAGTTCAGATTTCCTTCCTACTATTTCACAATTGATTATGTAGGAAAGTTGATCCTTATTGAACTATACATATTCAGAACCCCGTTTTCCCAAGAAATAAAGGGCCAGAGGTATATTTGACACATCTTTGTTGACCCCACTGCCACACAGGCAGCTTAATTCACAAGCAGTTATAATGTAGAGTTAAACCTCATTCACTTCAATACCAATATTTATTTACTATGGTTTTAATTGCCAGCCAGAATTATTATTATTTTTCAAGCCATATGGAGCGAGTGTCCCATTAGACACGCATCATCTCGTCTTTTTTACACAATAGGTCAAAAACATTTAATAACTCTGCTTTAAAAGATTACTTTCCATTTTGTATCCTGAAGAAAGTATGACATCAGATTTCATGGTTTTATCCTATTCTACTACGTGTTCTCTGGTTGCCTTAGAAACATAGTTGCTATGGATTACACAGTGGGAGTTGTAAGGGTCAGCAAAGATCAGAGACCTGTCATTCTTCATTCAAAGGCAATTGTCCCTGAAAAATGTAACTTACTTCAATATTTAAGAGCCAGGCACTGATATTAAGCCAAAATGAAACTTCTGTTAAAAACCCATAATTAACCTTGTCTTCAACTCTAGGTCACACATTAATAGCAATTTCATAAAGTGGACATTCCTCTGTCTTTCATTCTGGAAGCCCCAGATAGGCTTTAAATAACATGTCTCTTGGAAAAATACATGGGTAATCGTTGCAATTTATTTTATGTCATTATCTAAGCCCTTGAGACCTCACATTCCCAGCTCCTCTCCCTGAGGTAATTGCATACATCTTGGGAATGTGTGAAATGGTGTTAATATGCAGTGCACCGGGCCTTTTCAAAGGACCCGACAGCCCACAATGGTGCTCTGTGCTGATGGATTTTCGCAAGACTTTTGTTTTTGCTTGAGCACCAACTGCTGAAGAGGCAACTTTTTCACAGGGGCTGCAACAGATGACGGGTTCTAGGATGTTTAATGCTCTCTTGGTTTCATTTCGGCCACAAGTGAAACGACCTTATTTTAAAAACATGTAGTTTGTAGAATGCAAATATAATCAATGTGCAAATGGGACGTTGCTTTCCACTAGCATATCTAGGGTCTTTGCTATACAATTTTTATCGTAAGTTTGAGGCACAAGAAGGAGGCAGAAACAAGTTTCATTGGTTTTTTTTTTAATCCAAGTCTTCTTCTGTGCTGTTTTTGCACTTTGTGTTAGGCTATGTGGAGTGAATGTACATAATGCTCTAGCACACAAGGAAATTAAATAACAAAGAACTTTTCTGAGTTTAATTACATTGTACTACATACATTGCCCGTAAAAATTAATCTAGCTAAGCTAAACCAAGTCTTTGCCTTTATTGCTACAGTATTTCATTTTTAAACCAAATGTTACCGAAAGGTTCAGATCAAGTCAACTAAAACTGCTGAACGCAATTCTTTTCCCTCTGAAATAACATTTATCTTTGTTCTTTGCTAGGAAGCCTAAAAAAACAATACACTATCTTTGTATTAAATCGTAGCGGCACACAATAACTGACAGAAAGATTGCCAAATCTGGGAAAGTAAAAATACTTTTTAGAGCTCTATAAAGAATGAGCATCTATTCACAAAGTTAAGTGGTGCTAATGTAAATCTTTTATGCTCAATGGAGCTACAACTGTGCTCTGGAATAAGAAATGTCCATTGTATCTTAAGGAGATTTGAGCATCTGGAATAAGGGATGGGTTTTTTTGTTTTTTTGTTTAAAGAGTCTGCTTTTTACTATACATTTGCATAAACTTTGCCTCTTGCCATAAACTGAGGAAAGGAACAAAATAAAAAAAAATCCCTTCCTGTAGCACCTTAGAGACCAACTAAGTTTGTTATTGGTATGAGCTTTCGTGTGCATACACACTTCTTCAGATACACTGAAACAGAAGTCATCAAACCCTTATATATAGTGAGAGGGTGGGGAGGGGTATTACTCAGAAGGGTGGTGGGAATGGGTGATTGGCTGATAGGTGAGGTAAACCTGTTGACGACTGTTAATGACCGCAAACCTATAACTTGCAAGCATTTTAAAGAGAAAGGCCACACCTTTTGCAAAGTATGCCCCATGCCCTTCATATTAAACATGTTGAGGTCAGGCAAATAAGCCTTCTGGGTCTCACATCTCAGAGTCGCCACCTTCAATTCCATCCAATGACTGTCACTGCTGCTACATTCTTCTTGCTTCATAGCCAATGTGGAGCATCCTCTAAGGAGACCAGCAAGTAAAATATATGGATTATCTAGAAGTCCACCTCTCTCCTTCACTGTGAATATCTGCATAAGTCAATACCTTTCAATAGAGCAATGCACGGTGTGTTGTCATCTGATTCTACCAGTGGAAAGGAGTACCACATCTTTTACAGTAGTTCTAATGGTTTAGAATGACCTTCATGAGACGATAAGGCCCCATGAAGCCATTCCATCACACCAATTTATCCAATTTATTTATATAGTATATTTAAAAGCAGGTATAGGCAAACTCGGCCCTCCGGGTGTTTTTGGCTTACAACTCCCATGATCCCTAGCTAGCAGGACCAGTGGTCAGGGATGATGGGAATTGTAGTCCCAAAACATCTGGAGGGCCGAGTTTAAAAGCATTTATACATTTTACAAAGGCTCCAAGTAGTATAAAAAAACACAACACCAAAGCAATAAAAACAGATGCAACCTAAGAACTAGCAAAACAGTCTTATGAAAACAGATAAAAAACAGAAATTCAGTAATTCTGGGAAAGCTTGGGCAAAATGATCTGTCTTTCTAAGACGTTTGGGTGATGTTTCACGTGTGACAGAGGGATGGACATTACAAAGTGCAAGGCAATGGCAGAAAAAACCCAATTTTTAGTGTCACCACTCCATATTATTCTGCAGGCTGTGGTGCCATGAACAATATTTCCCCAGGTGAACTAAGTGATCTTATAGGTCTATGCCAGGTCAGGTGGTCTTTCTGGTAACCCGGTTCGGAAACCTCAGCTAGTGCAGAATTCAGCGGCCTAGTTGCTCACCAGAGCAAGACAGTGTGAACATATTACACCGATCCTGGTCCAACTGCATTGGCTGCCAATTAGTTTCCTAAACCAGTTCAAAGTGCTGGTTTTGACCTATAAAATCTTAAATGGCTCAGGACTGCAATACCTCAAGAACAGCCTCTTTCCATATGAACCTGCCTGGACCCTGAGATCATCTTCTGAGGCCCTTCTTTGTGTGCCTCCTCCACAAGAGATCCATAGGGTGGCAACACAAGAACAGGGCCTTCTCTGCAGTGGCTCCCCGTCTGTGGAATGCTCTCCCTAGGGAAATTTGCCTGTCACCTTCATTATATGCCTTTAGGCACCAGGCAAAAACGTTCCTTTTTAACCAGACCTTTGGGTGATTTGCTTGAAATCCTTTGCCCTTTTAAAATGTGCTGTGTTTTTTGAGGGGGAGGAAAATTGGATTGTTGCAGTTTTTATTTTGATTATGCATTTTGTGGTTTTATATTTTGATTTTATCCTGTGAACTTCCCTGAGACCTGTGGGTATAGGGCGGTATAATAATAATAATAATAATAATAATAATAATAATAATAACCTGACCCTGAGTTGTCCAGTGCTTTGTGTGTTCATAACAAGATCTTGAATATGATAATGTGGAGGTAGAAAAATCCACACTGACTCCTCTTTCTTTTTCAGAAAAAGAAAACCCTCCCTTGGTGTAGGGATATGGTGTAGGGATGGCAGCCCAAGAAGAAAATAGCTGGGTTCTTTAGGGTGAGGACACCTGTGAGGAGGGGTGAGCAGAATAATGGAGTTTCCCTCCCTCCCTCCCTCCTTCTTCTGAGTAGATGGGAGAAGAGCAGAAAGGCCAGCAGACATCATGGACCACAGAAGTTAGTACGCATGTGTTATTCAACACATCACATTCCTAGAGAAACAATGACTGAAGAGGGCTGTCCAGTCAGCAGTGAAACAGAAACACAGAACTGGAGATTGTGGCTGGCTTCAACTAGAGACATAATGTAGACATATGTGTTAATACACCCTATCATGGATATTGCCACACGACAAGCACATAGGCTTCAGGAATCTTCTGTGGCTGCTCAGCAGCTGCCAGCAGCCCAGTTTGGGGTTTCCACTGAACAGCAGTATTATATCAGAGAAACAGAGCAACTATTAAGAAGCATTACTTTTCAATTAATCTCCTGATGAGTTCCTCTTCATTATTTCATAGAAGGATAAAGAAGTCTATCTCGGAACAGTGGAGACCGCCTTCGGATAATTTTGCTTTGCAGATGGTCTAAAATAATGAGGGGTAATATTTACTTCATAAAAATCTGAAAGATTCTTAAAAACACAGTCGTAATAGATTGGTGTCTCCAATAATGAAATATACTTAATCATATTTATATTGAAGCGTTTACTTATATGAAGATGTTTTTTTAAGCAATGCTTTGTGCAATTTCCTCTCCCTCTTATATTAGTGTTTATCCACCAAAATTTAGAAATGATTAAAATGTTTAAACTCAGAGAATTACCAGCAATCTATATTACTTCAACAGCAGTAAGCTGCGTATTGCTTCATATTAAGGTTAGGCACTCTGTGGTCCTCAGTCCTAACATTTATGCAGTCTTCAGCCCAAGTTCAAAAGCCCTTTGCAAGTGACCTATTTAGACTTCTGGGCCAACCAATGGCACCTCCAGATTGGGTTGGGGAAATTTCCCCTCTGAAAACCCTTGGAAGTCATTGGTCATCAATGCCAAACCCTCCAACATTTCTCCGATGAAAATAGGGATGTCCCACGCCATAATGATAATTCCATAATGATACTATTTATAACCCCACACATCTTACTGGGATGCTCCAGACACTCTGGGCAGCTTCCAACATATATAAAAACATAAGAAAACATTAAACATTTAAATAACCCTTCCCCATACAGGATTGGGGGACCCGGGTGGTGCTGTGGGTTAAACCACAGAGCCTAGGACTTGCCAATCAGAAGGTCGGTGGTTCAAATCCCCACGATGGGGTGAGTGCCCGTTGCTTGGTCCCTGCGCCTGCCAGCCTAGCAGTTCAAAAGCACATCAAAGTGCAAGTAGATAAATAGGCGGGAAGTTAAATGGCATTTCCGTGCGCTGCTCTGGTTCGCCAGAAGCAGCTTAGTCATGCTGGCCACATGACCCGGAAGCTGTACGCCGGCTCCCTCGGCCAATAAAGCAAGATGAGCGCCACAACTCCAGAGTCAGTCACGACTGGACCTAATGGTCAGGGATCCCTTTACCTTTATACAGGATTGTCTTCAGACGGCTCGGGGGTCGGATAACCATAATGTATCCAATGAAAATATAGATATCCTAATGAGAAGTGGGACATTCTGGGATCAAACCAGAAACTGGGATGGCTTCTCTAAATTGGGGACAGCCCTGGAAAATAGGGACACTTGGAGGGTCTGCAATGCAGGCAGCAGTGAGCTAGATGGAGCAATGATCTGAGAGGAAAGCTAAGGCGGTTTGGCACGTTCCAAATTTATTCAGCTGTGTATCCCTCTTAATGAACATTGATTGGAGGTGGGTATCTCTCAACAGCAGTCCCCTTTTAAGAGTCTGCAATTGTGCCACTTTCATGATAACCTGGAGGCCAAAAATTGAGCAGGGGAAACAAACCATCACACACACACGGATAGAGATTTTTGTGTATGAAATGAGGTGAGCAGAAGTACAGTCTCTCTACTGTAGTGAATTATTTTGCCAACCAAGCAAGGAGCTGCCGTCTCACAAAAGTTCCTGAATCTGCTATTTTATTTTATTTTTTAAAAAAATCACCGTCCTTGAGGGGAGCTATCAGCGCAATGCCCTGCATTGTATATGTATATACCTCCTGAAACCAGCAGGAATCCTCATGACGGAAGCTGATCTTTAAGAGGAACAAGCACCAGGAAAACCAATATAGGACTTGGTGTACAAAGTGTCAAAAAGCAGTGCTTTTGAAGCACCCTCATGCGTGCCTGTGTTTCAAGCAAGCTGTGCTCTTTTTTCAATTGAAACCAAAGTTCCTGAATGCCATCTCCCTCCTCTTTTTCAGAGGGTGATGGGATGGTATTTCCTGAATGACAATAGGCACCTAAAAAGCACATCTTAACAAAGAGATCAAGAGGCTGCAACTACAAGAAAAGGTTGTGCGGTGGGATTTATTTATTTATTTTCTTAAAAAAGAGGGGGATAGACTCCCTACTTGTGCATTCTCATTCTCTCTCTCTCTCTCTCTCTCTCTCTCTCTCTCTCTCTCACACACACACACACACACACACACACACTTCCCCCCAACATCTCCCAACCAATAGGCTTTAAAACCAGTTAGGCCACAAAACAGGCATGCTATTTATTGCTTTCATAAACAAAGCCTGGGCTCTTGTCCTCTGCCAGCTCGCTGCTGAGCGAGATAAGCAGACCTCCTGCTGCTGAATTATGATCTTGCTTTCAGGCATATGCCCCCAGGATCTATGGCAATCCCTCCAACAGCTTGAAAAATTGAAGTGCTTTAAAAGAAGAAGAGCTTGCCGGAGCTGTGACTGACAGGCAATGAACCTTTCCTGTTGCTTAGATTTGGGGGGAACAGGACTTTCCGTTTGGATTTCAGCAGGTCCCTTTTACTAAATGGTTTCGCAAGCAGCTACTGAGAGACCAGGGATAGCGGTTTATTCATTGCCCAGTTTAATTACAGGGAAAGTCCTCTCCACCCCTCTCCTTTGCACAGGAGGAACTATTTTTTATTAAGAAAGAACCTGGGACCAAGTTACATTTTAATCCATAGCAGCAAAGTTACAAAGATGTTGGGATTCCTAACGTGGCCTCTTTTAAACAGTCGTTTTCTGCTGAAATGTTCAGAGGATACAAAATACGGCAGAGAAATATGTAAATGCCCTTGCCTACCAACAATCCGGCTGAGACCTCCACTATACTTACTTGGAAATAAGGTTCATTGACACTAACGTTCTCGTAAACTTACATGTTTGGAATTAGGAGACTCTCTGAAATTCTTAATCTAATTATTCCCGAGTAATCTTACCAAAAACAATCTTTATATTATCATTCTTACTAATATCAGATTGCCTGGTTTGAGGATTCCAGCCACAGAAGTACTTAACCTCAGTTAAGAGGAAATGCAGCTGTTAAACTATATTTGAGACAATATAGATCATCTCACCAATAATGACAAACACTCTTGCACCTTCCACCATCTCTTGATCAATATGATTAAGATGTACATTTTCTGAATACATGAATGAATATTCAGAGAATTTTGTAGCCTTTCATTTGGGTCAGCCAGTGCCAATTTCTTCTTTGATCCACAAAAAGGCAATCAAATGCCAATGGAAAACTTTGGTCAATAGGGGTCTGAGTACAAATATCCCACAGATAGTCTACTTTAAAAGTACTCAGCCAGATAATCTGACTGAAGCTCCCAAGGGAGGGCCGAGGTAGAAAAGTATCCCAGTAATTTTGTTCCTTATTATTCTTTTAACTTGCTACTACAATAGCTTATCTGTTTTGCAGCCCAGTAAATATTTATAAGGAACACCGTCTATCCAAAAGGATTTAACAGCTGTCTGTTTCAGCAATACCCCTGGCGAGTTGTTCTCCTACTGTACTCCTGCTCCAGTCAATCACGCCAACCCGTTGAGTCAGCAAAAGTCCTCACAAGCCTTCATTCATGCAGAAGAGGATATGGAACAACCTGTTGCACATTTTATTCACAGCACCAAAATGTCATGGAAGGGCAGAGGGGGAAATTCTATGAAGATATTTGGAAAAAAAAATGTAACAACAGACCATTGATGGGAATGAAAACAGGTGTAGGGACTGCATATTCAAATTAGGTGCTATAACTCTAAGAGGGACCATTCAGACAGTTGAATCTGGGTGGACAGAGAGCAACCATGGGTGGTTAGATTAAATTGTGGTCCAAATAGGACCACTTGCTAGCCAAATAGAACCACTTGTAGTTCCATACAAGAACTCAAGCAAAATTTAATTCTCTGGGTGGTTTGGCATACATCCAGTTTGATTACACCCTGTGGATCTATATTTATTCTAATTAATATTTATTTCATGGAAGTTATGCCACAGCTTTTATTCATTGAACTGGTACGTTTCAAACATTGTAGTCCCATATGGCTGCTTATGTATTTGCCATGGTTTTCTGCACATCTTATTTAAACTAAGTTTGTTGACGATCGCTTCCTACTCCCAAGATACCTCTTACATTTGCGACAAGCTCAAGAGTTTAAGTTTACATAGTGTGAAGTTTAGGTTACAACTATGCCTTTTCATGGACTGGAAACAGCAGCAATGGGGGGGGAGAAAACATCCACCGGGTGTTGGAATCCTAGAAGCCAAGACTCAAGTTTAGGGCATGTACTCTTTCATGAGAGAATCCCAGCACAGATTTAACATCACAAAACATATAGCAAAGAAAAACAGGCTGTAAAATCTTTAAAATGTGCCCTTCCAGTAAGTCCACCCAAGTCCGCCCTTTAAAGGCTATTTCCAAGCTACCTCACTTCTGTAGAATAGAGATAGGCCACATTTTGGTAAGTCATAAAATGGTTTACTTGCAAAACTCTTCAAAGGTCAGGTTCATGTGCTTTTGCACACAGCAGTCAGAAAAAGTACACAGGCAGTCAAAATGTTTGGTTACAAAAGGGAAGTTTTTAATGTTTTGCTGGAAGCTGCCCAGAGTGGTGGTGTATAAATATTATTATTATTATTATTATTATTATTATTACTACTACTACTACTACCACTACTACATAAAAGTTTATAAAATATTGGTCGAGAAAATGCTAGATTCAAACTCCATTCTGGTCTGAAACAAAAGATGCTGGTTAAAACTGTATTTACACCAAGCACCAACATTGGAGGCATAATGGCCACAACTTTTATTTAGTACAACTTCACAGAGGCAAATGGCTTGCCATAACAGCAGAGGAGCCTGCCAGATAGCCTGTGCTTGTGCCTCAATGCCTCTCAAGGGACGCTCTCCTGTGTGAGAGAGTAGGAAGCCTATCCCCAACACCCTTACATGTCAAAGTTGTCACACACACACAACCCCCCCAACTGGGGTATCAAGAGCACACACCACATACAATTTACTAAGGGAAGACAAAAACCCTGAGACCAGTTTAGCAAAATCTGGGCCCTAAGGAAAATTCTTTCTTAGCTCCATCAATTGGCTACTTATACTAGGTCCAGAGCACTGGATTACTTCCATTTCTGGTAAACAGAAGTAAACAAAATGTATGCCAAACCAAGAAGAAAATAGCAGGTGTTCTTGGGGAGCGGTGACCAGAAGAATGTGGTTCCTTCCCAGGTCTGCCCAGGTGTCTTCTACTCTCTCCTGACTGGCTTGGGTGTGGGTGGAGGTGGGGCAGAAAGCTCAGCTGACACCATAGGCTGTACATGCAACATTCTCTTCACGAGGAGCACAAACCGGCTTCACATAAACACATGGAATTTTTCAAGAGCACCAGAGATACAGATCTTCCGTAGAAAATATTATGTGAAAGGTGAGCTTCAGTTATGGTTTCTGTTTCTAAATCTCCTCCAAAACATTTTGGACCGTTCAGTTCTTTGTTAATCTTACAATTACATATTTCACCAAGTGCTTATAAATAAATATATGGAGCCATAGGATGGAAACAGTTGCCTGGGGCAATGCCGAGAAAACACCTCAAACTAATACAGATGTAGACAATGCTATTTTTCTTTGGCCTTAAGAAATCAAGTGTAGAGAGTTTTGTGTGTGTGTGTGTGTGTGTGTGCCTTTTTTTTTTTTAAGTATGTCTTTCAGTAGCATCCCCTGATCCAATAAACTTAAAATAGATTAATCTCTAGGGAGAGTCAGCTTCCCAGACATGGCAATTACCGTGAAGGATAGCCAGGCAAAGACATCCATTTAACGGAAACCTGCAGACCAGTACAGCTAACTGCATAATTCTAGCTTTTGTCCTGTCTACACTGCAACCCTCATTAGATGCTGCCAGAGCTTTCAATACCAATACCTCTGCTCCATGTTTAAAAAGGACAAAAAGAGAACATTCGGTTTTTACAGGCTCGATCCATAAAAACCAAACATCCCCGGTGATTTAAACGGAAAGCAGTGAAGGAGTGTCAGCTGCTGTGGGTCTGGAATTAGAAATCCTGTGAATCAGAAACAGGTCTCTTACTCCCTGTGCTGGGGCTTTAGGTTAGAAGAGAGAAGAGCAGACAGATCTAGTTGGGTATGTTGCACAACAGCTCAGCATCCTTCTGGCCTAAGTAATTGGATGGTACCTTGTGCCAGTATCTGCTATAAGGCTCCCAATTCTGCTGTTCTCCTTCAGTTTAGGCAATGTGCCTAAGAGAGGTTTATTCCTCTACTCTCCCACCAGTGGAGGCAGTGAGACACTGCTCCACCAACCTCAGCCAACCCTCCCACCTGCCTTCTTTCTTACCACCAGCCCACAGGTTAACCCTTTCTAGTCTCTGTATTGCCCCTTGTAGAACTCAAAAACAGAAGAGATGAAGAACAAAAGTGGAATTAGTTGGCTCCACCTGTCTGGCTTCACCTACTGCTGCAAACCTCCAGCATTCCACTGATGAAAATTGGGACACATATCAGTACATAACAGTTTGACTCTCCTCACCTTGGTCCCCACCTTGGCCTTGGCCAGCTCTGCTCCTGAACCACAAGTGGTGGCGGTGGCTTCTGCTGCTTCCACTGAGGTGTGGTGGCAGCTCCCAGCCCTGGCTGGTCTCTGGCTCAGAGGTGGTGAAGGGTACGACCAGGAGCAGCAGAGGAAATAGCCAGAGCCATGTGGGGACCACTATTCCCAGCATCGGACCTGACACAGACTCTCCTGCAAGTGGGAAGGAACATGGCAGTGGCCATGTCAAGAGCAAAAGGTGTGATGGAAGCTTTAGAGGCACCCCAACCCATTGCTCCTGATCCACTTCTATGATTTGAAAACAGGGAGGTGTGACTTGCGAGAGTGTGCTAGACTAAAAAACGGAAAATTCTGGGATTCAATCAGAAGCCAGGATGGCTTCTATAATTCCAGGATGTCCCGGTCAAATTGGGATGGTTGGGCAGTATGTTGTCGGCCTCTTTGCCTGTGGTGTAGTGGTTAAGAGCGGTACACTCGTAATCTGGGGAACCGGGTTCGCGTCTCTGCTCCTCCACATGCAGCTGCTGGGTGACCTTGGGCTAGTCACACTTCTTTGAAGTCTCTCAGCCCCACTCACCTCACAGAGTGTTTGTTGTGGGGGAGGAAGAGAAAGGAGATTGTTAGCCGCTTTGAGACTCCTTAGGCTAGTGATAAAGCGGGATATCAAATCCAAACTCTTCTTCTTCTGCCTCACCAGTCCTAATGGGCATCATCCACCACTGCTTTAATCCAACCTACAACTTTGGACTCTCTTTGAAATATCCGTTTATATTTATTTTTTGCTATATACATGTACGTACCATCTCCCTTCTCATTTTCTCTCTGTGCTGTGTTTTGTCTCTTCTCCCTTCCTCTCCCATGTTCTTTAATAAGAATGAGATTTAAAGAGAAGCTGGTGGCAGCTCTCCTTGAGGCTCTTCCTAAGTCAGGACATGAATGAGCTGCAGGCCACGACCCATCAGCTGAAGGCCAACACTGCAGAATGAAGCAGTTCCAAACTGGGAGTTTAGTGTGGAGGCGTGTATTGATATGCAAAGTGTGTCCTCATTTTCGCAGCCTTTAAGCAGTGGGGTTAATTGGAAACAACACAAGAAAGCTCCAGATATAAGCAATTTCAGGGGAATATATGTAATGCTATAAAAACAATGTTTAGCCCAACCATTTTATATAGCACATGGAAACTAAGCAGGGCTTGACTACACTATTTCCTAGAAACTTCGCAAGAAGATGAGCATTGATGTCATATCCTGCAGTAAATGCTACCCTTGTTTTCATGACTGCTAACCCAACAAGTTAGCCTTGTGAGGTTATAGATCCTGGATCAACCCAACACGAAGTCATTAATAACATTTAACATTTGTATCACTTATGGCTTATCAATTTGCTTTTTAAGCTTGAGTCTGCTTCTTGTTTAACTAGAGTCTTGCTGGTATCTAGAGCTAAATGTGCAGAAAGGCAAGGGTGCCCAAAGGGTCCTAGGGTATGGTCTGCACATGGGGCCAGAGAGCTAAGCAGGACTGGATCTGGGCAGTGCCTGGATGGGAGATTTCATCTTCCATCATGGAACTCAAGGTGTGGGACACATGATTCTCAGGGAGATGATAGGATAGATAGATGACAGCTGATAGATAAATTCCCTTTCTCTCTCAGGGTTTGAAGGAGGAGGAGGAGTTTTGATTTGATATCCCGCTTTATCACTACCCGAAGGAGTCTCAAAGCGGCTAACATTCTCCTTTCCCTTCCTCCCCCACAACAAACACTCTGTGAGGTGAGTGGGGCTGAGAGACTTCAAAGAAGTGTGACTAGCCCATGGTCACCCAGCAGCTACATGTGGAGGAGCGGGGAAGCGAACCCGGTTCACCAGATTACGAGTCCACCGCTCTTAACCACTACACCACACTGAAGGGATGAAGAAAGTGAGAAACCTGGGACTCAGCTACACCTATCTTTATTACTACATTTCTATATACAATTGAACCATTTATGGACATCTCAATAGTATACCTTAACTACCTAAACAGAATTGCATACATAGAAGCCAACTCCTAGGGGCAGAGGTCCCTTCAGCACCCCCCATACAATATTTGAACCGCCTCCCCCAAGTTAATGGGCATTGCCATTCAAATGGTGTGCATGCACCACCTCTTGTGATTGATTATGCGGGATGGGGCTTACCTGCCTCCCCCCCAAATATATGGTTGCATATCAATATATGGACCCATGGATGGAAGAAGTGTATATATATATATATATATATATATATATATATATATATATATATATATCATTTGAAAAATCCTTCCTTCCTGTCACAGTCTTCAAAGCCTGAGATCCAACAAACAAATGACAGATGATCAAATGTACAACCCAGGCTGGAATATTTTCATCTCTGTCTGGCTCTTCCTCTTCTTTAAGCCATTTGTTTAATGGCATATTTATAATGCTGCATCACACACTCCGTTGTGCATTTTATATTTAAACATATTTCTTTCCTTCAGAGCCACTTAATATCATTTTCTAAATCCGTCCAACCTATTTTCTTCCCCTGCTTGTATCTTATCAATCTTTGATCCGTAATAGTTTTCTCACACCTCTGTTGTTTAATCAGAACCTGTCTGGCTGAGGCAGTAGTATTGCTTCAGAGCTCTTTAATCATTGTATTGAATTAATGCAATTACACAGCTGATGCATTAGAATCCTCACCTCTGGTCTCTATATTTACAGCTCCTTTTGAGTCTTTTGTAGCCTTTTTATTCCACCATCCCAGAGGCTGGATTTCCAAACTCCAAATGCTTATCTGTTTGTAAGGTATTGCTGAACAGGACAGCAACCACAAATATGTTTGCAAAAGAATGATAAATAGCCGAAAAGCAAATGAAGTAACTGGTGCCTTATTTTCTTAACTCAGCAGAACAGGTTTCATTAAAATTAAATCAGGTTATATATTTAGGGCAAAACATTTACTCTGTTACATATTTAGGATAAAACATGTACTCTGTTTATTCTGCTAGCTCTGACTTTCGCTTTTATTATTATTATTATCAAACCCAGCTATATTGTTATGGTTAGAGCAGGCGCAGGGAACGTTTGACCTTCCAGATGTTGCTGAACCTCCTCTCCCATCAGCCCCAGCAAGGAAAGCCAATGGCCAGGAATGATGGCAGGTGTAGTTTAGCAACATCTGGAAGGCCAAATGTTCCTCACACCTGAAGTAGTGAAATGGACTGGAGGTCAGATTAATGCATTTACCAAGAAGTGTCTGAAGGCTGAACAATGTGAACATGGGCTGGTTCAGCTTCTGATGGTTCCCATTCCATTATTTGGGATAAGAAAAGTGAGCAGAACCCCACACACTGTGCTTTGTCTTAGTATCCTCTGGTGCATCACTTTATTTTTTTCTTATGTAACTGAATGGCTGCCATTCACTCCCATGGGAAAATAAAGAAATCACTACCCATGCGGACATTGCACCTCTCCTAATATACAGTGGTACCTCGGGTTACATACGCTTCAGGTTACATACGCTTCAGGTTACAGACTCTGCTAACTGGCGGGAAGGTAAATGGCGTTTCCATGTGCTACTCTGGTTCGCCAGAAGCGGCTTAGTCATGCTGGCCACATGACGCAGAAGCTCTACACCGGCTCCCTCGGCCAATAAGGCGAGATGAGCGCCGCAACCCCAGAGTCGGCCATGACTGGACCTAATGGTCAGGGGTCCCTTTACCTTTACCTTTTAACCCAGAAATAGTACCTCGGGTTAAGAACTTTGCTTCAGGATGAGAACAGAAATCGTGCAGCAGCGGCGCAGCAGCGGCAGGAGGTCCCATTAGCTAAAGTGGTGCTTCAGGTTAAGAACAGTTTCAGGTTAAGAACGGACCTCCAGAACAAATTAAGTACTTAACCTGAGGTACCACTGTAATCATTTTAATCCCCGTCAATAGTTGCTTCTTTAGCTTCTTTAACCATCAATATTGCAGAAAATGAAAGGAAGTGAGTTAATGTAATGGAACTTTTTTTTTTTTAAGTCATTCAACATGCAACTGATAAGAAATGCTACAATGAACTGAAATGTTTTCCTCTGCAAGCACCGTTAAAAAAGGAATGGGACCAGAGCTGGAACATGGTTATACTCTCATGCTGTTCCCATACATTTCAGTGAGATGTGTACAGGTGTACTGTTAGATTGTGTCTTCCAGATAATGGGATCTCATGTGGGGAGAGGGTCTCAGCTCAGCAGGAGAACATCTGCTTTGTTCCATGTTCTGTTCCTGACATCTGAAATTCTGGAGAGTCGCTACTGGTCAGTGTGGACAAATACTGAGCTCAATGGATCAAGGGTCTAAAGCTGTATAAGGCAGCTTCCTATGTTAGCAGCAAAGCTAAAGTGTTCTATTCAAAGGCTCCCTTACTCTGGCAGGAGGCATGATCTCCAATGAAAAAAGTTCTTCCATCAGCAGCAGGTGTCCACCCATCAGAAGAAGACTTCATCCATCAGAGGAAGCCTTTGCTATCAGTAGTGTCACTGGCAACTTGTACCATTTCCGTTGCTATTGGGATTTGAATCAGATTTCATACTTTTTGTAAAAATTGTAAAGCTCTAACAGCTTCAGTATTTGGGTGATATTATTTTTGGTAATTAATTTGGTAATTTGGAATTAAAAAGGGAAGCAGCCATCCTTGCCCGTGGTGGTGTGTACCCTTATTTTATACATTTCCTCTGCCACTGATAAGTCTGGTCAAGCAGGTTTGGTATGTTTTTGTTGTTCTTCTAAAATCTGCAGAACCTCTTTGACCAGAGACTACGGGGGTACACAAGAAATGAGCATATGTACACGAACAACAATGGCCCTATGATGCCATTTGTCACTGGTGTGTCACTGGAGCACCAACCTTTTTTGAGCACAGTTGTAAAGTCTAGCAGGGGTGTGAAGTTGAATAAAATACAGTGGTACCTCGGGTTAAGTACTTAATTCGTTCCGGAGGTCCGTTCTTAACCTGAAACTGTTCTTAACCTAAAGCACCACTTTAGCTAATGGGGCCTCCTGCTGCTGCCGCGCTGCGGGAGCATGATTTCTGTTCTCATCCTGAAGCAAAGTTCTTAACCTGAAGCACTATTTCTGGGTTAGCGGATACTGTAACCTGAAGCGTATGTAACCTGAGGGGCCACTGTATTGGCGGGGGCAGGTAAGCGCCTCCCCAGATAATCAATCACATGACACAGTGCACACACACCATTTGAATGGCAATGCCCATCAACTTGGGAGGGGGGGACAGCCCCCTCAAATATTTTATTGGGGGACCCCTCGGCCCCTAGGTGTTGGCTCCTGTGCAGTCTAGTTTTATAAACGGGTTCTATGATTGTACAATTCTACGAGTAGGGTGCTTACGTCTGGTTTTGCAAATGGGTTGTTAAGCATAAACGACTCCTCCTTTCTGGTTCCCGGAAAGGTTTTTCAAACACAATTTGTGGCATTCCTTTCTGATGGTTTACATATGGTAGCATGCCAGATCTGCAACACTATTTACGGTATTGAGTCCCGTAGACTTTGGTGCAATTGGATTGCCTTATGCTCAGCAGGACGTCATATGGTGTTGCTTGTTCCCCACTGCCCTGTAATCCTTCACTGTGTTATGGTATGTTGTCCCATGGATGCCACCCACCCACCCCTCCCTTCCTCCCTCCCCCCTAACTCCCTCCTTGAACTGGCAAGATGCAGGCAAAGGTCAAAACTGCAACTTACTATTAAAAATTCACTGTGGGAACCAAGAGTGGCAGGTGAACTGTGTCAGCTAACAAAGGCTGTGCTGTGCTGGTGCTCCCCTTCGACTCTCCCAAAGGGCCCTGGATATTCCCATTTATTTTTTAAAAAGAGAGGACTCCTTGCCCTTATATTAATAAAGGATTCCTCCTTTTTACAGACTCTTCTGTGAAATAGATTGTGAGTGTTTGCCTTGGGGAAAAAAGTTTTTATTGATCTTTATTTTGTTCCAGGTTTTTAAAAAATCAACAACTGGAGCAGTTGATAACAATGCAATATTTAAGCCTCTTTAAAGATACTAGTCTCCTGCCCGAGTGTCAAAATCTTTTACAGATGTGTGTGTATGTGTATATATAGACCCTCTTTCCTGAAACGGTTCTCCTTTGGACAACAACCAGAAAATCCAGATAACGGTGTTTTTCAAGTGGGGCATGGAAAAAGAACACTTGGTCCTATCAGCCGGGGCTGCCTGCATTCACAGCTTTGAGCCTGGCTGGTGGGTCAAGCATCCATCTGCTGTGCCTTCTGCAGAAATGGAAATGGTGTCCCTCTCCCTTCCTTGCTAAAACGTAGGAGAAAGGGCTTCCAAAAAGGATTGCCACTCAGCAATGAGATTTGGTTTGGAGGAAGGGCAATAGCTGAGTGGTTGAGCATCTGCTTTGCATGCAGAATGTCTCAGATTCGGACTTCCGGGTTGGCGCCATCGCCGAATGGCGGACTCCCTCCGAGCTCCGGAGGGAGCCGGCTCGGCAGGGGCTGGGTTTTACCGCACCGGCGATGCGGGGACCCTTAGAAACCACGGCCACGGGGGCCGTGGACTTGGAGACTCGGCTAGCACCGCTAGCGCCCTCCCGACTCGTGAAGGAGCCTTTTTAAAGGCTACGGATCGGGTGCCGGGGAGAAGCGTGGTGCTTTGAGTCCTCTGCCACCCCTGCCGAGCGAAGCCGCATGCCATCCGGCGGAGAGCGCTGACTTCTTCCATTGAGAATTTGGACTTTTAACAACAACCCGTGAGTAAATTGGAAATCGGGTTTAAAAGAAGAAAAATTTTTTGGATTTGAGACGAGCGGGGGGGGATCTAAAAAGGAAGTCAGTCCCCCTCCCTATTGTAGACATTTTAAAACAAGGATTGGGAAGCCAAGGCCCAAAAAGAACGGTATCTTTGCTAAAATCAAGAATTCCATGATGGGAAAGTACAAGAATTGTGCTGGAGGAAGAATTGAAGGAGAAGGAAAATGCACCCCCCTCCCTGGGAACCGGGGCGATTGAGGAGTGAGCCTGGTGAAAAGAGCCGGTGATTTTGACAGCTGTCAAAGTAGCTGTCAAAGTCGGAATTTTAAAGAGGATTTTATTACAAGGACCTTGCTGGTCAAATTTGTTACAACTTGATATAATTTGTTAAGACTTGAATACAAAATGGCGAAAATACGGAGAACAATCGGATTTTTGGAAACAAAGTTACAACAACCCCCCTAGAGGAGCTTCGGGACATTACAAAGATGGGCGTAAGCCGGGAAAAATACAACACTTCGGAATTTCACAGAACTGGTTATCTCCTGGGAAAGCTGCAAAACTGAAACTGAATCTCGTCTACAGGGTGTTTAGACTAAAAGGAGACAACAGAATACTTTACTGAAGAAGGAAGGGACTGAACGCAAGTTTTTGTTCCTGAATAACAACAACCCATGTAGAGTTACTAAACTTCTGAATAAGAAAGTTTTAGCAGCGGAACAAGAGGAAGCTGGACTATAACCTTGAAAGAACAATGGGGGGAATTTTATAATTTGACATTTTTAAAGATTTAGGAATTAATTTTTAAAAAGTAATCCTAAAAATGGGAAATAATTCTGCAAGGAGTTGGGGGAAAAATGGGATTGATGGACTTAAGACTTCCAGGCTGGAAACATAGATTGGAGGATAAGGGAAATTAAACCGGGGAAGGGGAGGGAGAATTAGAATCCAAAGGCTTGCAACTATTTTCTGAATTGGTTTTCTTTTTTCTAATATATTTCTTATTTTTTTTATACTTTTATTCTGTGTGCTTTTACTTTAATGGGAAAAAAGGGGGACATTGTGGAAAGAAAAGGGGGCGGGCTATGGGGAGAGATCTTTTGCTTTTTTTTATCAAGGGTGTTGCATAAGGTTTGTATAAATTTAAATTTGAACAATGGGGTATATAAATTGTGCTTTAAATCAGAAACAGAACTTGTGGAAACAACAATATGAAAGGGGAATACGGTAGGGGTGGGGGAAGGGGGGAGTCCCAGAAAGTGGATGTTTGAAAATAAGGTTCTGAATGTATCTTCATAATTTCTTTTCTTCTCTTTCTGTATTTTGGAAACTTCAATAAATATTATTTAAAAAAAAAAAAAAACAGAATGTCTCAGATTCAACCCCCAGTACAGTGGTACCTCGGGTTAAGTACTTAATTCGTTCCGGAGGTCCATTCTTAACCTGAAACTGTTCTTAACCTGAAGCACCACTTTAGCTAATGGGGCCTCCTGCTGCTGCTGCGCTGCCGGAACACAATTTCTGTTCTCATCCTGAAGCAAAGTTCTTAACCTTAAGCACTATTTCTGGGTTAGCAGAGCCTGTAACCTGAAGCGTATGTAACCCGAGGTACCACTGTATCTCCAGGAAGGGCTTGGAGAGAACCCGTTCTGAAATCTGGTCTAGGTGGACCAGCAGTCTAACTCAGTATAAGACATGTTCCTTTCAAACAGAGGACTATCCTCTGAAAAATAAGGCACTTGGTCACCCTATGCCATACACAAAGAGCCAGTTTCTGTTTTCTGTCTGTCACCTTGGCAACCAAAAAACCTGCTTTTCTGGAATTCCCACTTTAAATGTTAATCAGCCTTGTTGCCAGGTGAAAGAGTGTCAAGTAGGAGTGCTGTCTTCCTTGGTAATTCACATCAACCCTTGATTAGCAGGAGGAATGGAAACCTCTATGATATGAGGCTTCCTGATTAGTTTTTCACAAATCCTTCATTTCGCCATCTTGTAAATTATTGATTGGTCCAGGTTATAGGAGATGGCTGGACACCTCTTCGCCCAATCCTGGTGTTTTGATTTTAAGAGAGAGGAAGGAATGGGAATGTCTCTTGCCTTCTTCATTCTTCTGGAAACCTACACACACACAGAAAAAAACCTACATGGTGGATATGAAGTTGTTTCAGTGTTTTGGGAATATGTGCTCATTGTTATCATGGGCATTTTGAAATGACCTGAACATACAATTGCACACAAGAGAGGAGAGTAGAGTAGAGTAGAGTAGAGTAGAGTAGAGTAGAGTAGAGTTTGGATTTGATATCCCGCTTTATCACTACCCGAAGGAGTCTCAAAGCAGCTAACATTCTCCTTTCCCTTCGTCCCCCACAACAAACACTCTGTGAGGTGAGTGGGGCTGAGAGACTTCAAAGAAGTGTGACTAGCCCATGGTCACCCAGCAGCTACATGTGGAGGAGCAGAGATGCGAAGCCGGTTCCCCAGATTACGAGACTACTGCTCTTAACCCCTACACCACACTGGCAACTTGTCATGGTATAAAATTTGCATTTTAACCAGATTCCTCTTTTTTAGTTCTATGTGATTCCCATGCTGTTTAACATCTACATGAAACTGCTGAGTTTTGGAGTACATTGTCAGCAATATGTTGACACACAACTCTATACATCTGCAGGTGTAGCAGTGGATGTGCTGGACCATTGACTTGCCCCGGTAAAGGGCTGGATGAGAGCAAATCCAGATAAAACCGAGACACTGTTAGTGGGTGGTTCCCAAAAGGAACTAATTCCAGTTCACGTTCACCCCTTTTCAAATTGAGCTAGTCTGGTTCACGTCCAGTTCACAGCTGTTCAAATTCATGCAATTGATCCTTGGAAATCTACACACACACACACACACACACAAAACTTACAACCCCACTGTTGGTGAGATAACAAATAACTGGTTGGTGAACCATATTAGAATAGATTTTGAACTTCATGGGAGCCTCTTATGGAGCCTTATTTAGAAGTGTATTACTTCACAACAGTACATTTTAAACGGTGCAGCCTTACTGAAATATATACTTAATCTAGCTTTACAACTTTTTAAAGCGACAGTTTAACCACACTAAACCCTGTCTGTCCTTGGTTGTCCATCTCCCTGCCCCTTCCACCACAAAGTGGGCTCTTGGAATATTATACTGCCATTAATGAAGGCATTTTAAATGTGTGGGTTTTTTGTGTGTGTTTTTTATCTACAGGCCTCTCTCTGTATGCCATTCTATTCCTTTGAATTGCATCGCACTAAAGCAAAAGATAGCAGAGACTTGGCTTCTGAATAGAAATACAAAGGTGCTTTTCAACAAACATTAAAAAGCCAGCCTAGCTGGGAAAACCCTGAGGATTTCAAGCTTCTGGAAACTTTCGGTGTTTCAAGCAGATAAACACATTTGCTAAACAATAGCCATGTAATGACTCTCAATAACACATGATTGTCTTTTATGTAGAGAACGATTTACAGTCATTAAATATAGGGGATTGAGAGAGAGAGGAAATGAAGAACCTCTGCTGGTTTGAATTAAATGACTTTGGTACAGAGCACCTCTGCTGTTCTGGTTTGGTATGCAGGACTTGCCATCTTCAATGAGACAGGGGTGCTGTTTTTCACGTTATAGGATTGACATTTAATGACTTAGCAGGTTGCTTTTTTTTTTTGGAATTCATCAAGTGTTCATTTGTCAACTGCTTGATATAAATGACAGATGTTTCAATGAAATGGAGCAGTGGAACAAATCTTGTTGAGCAAGGGTATGAGCCAGATGTTTGGAAGACTGGATTGGTGTTGTGTGGAGAGAAACACACACACACATTCACACACACTATTAACTTTGCTTGTGTCTCGTAAGCAAAAGGGAAATATGTTTATCGCAGGAACTTACAATTTCAGGACTTATCTTTTCAGCAGTGACATAAAAATGATGAACTAGCAAGTATTTAAACAGCACTCACACTTTTGCAAACACGTGTGGGTCTACACTGCGACAATCCTGACAGCCCTTTACTGTCATCATTTCTGATTAAATCTATAGGTTAAGTTTTATTTTAATTTTTTTTTTGGGGGGAGCTGTAATTGCATGTAGCATCCATGGCTATTTTTCATCAGTCACAAATTAAATTAGAAGTCTTTTTGGGGAAAGGGAGTATGAAGAATTTAATAGTTTGGGTTAAAAAACTATTCAGATCTACTTCAACCTTAATGAATTTCCTGTGCTGCTGAAATATCAAATGTTTGCATATCTCTTTTATTTGTGGGAGTACTTTTTTTACTGAAAGTTTGAAATAAAAGTTTGGAAACTCCAGCTTTACCAAGTGGGGATTTGCCTCCAGAATTTACAAAAAAGAATAATAAATTAAACTGCTTTTTCAAATGATGCATTGCTGCACACACAACACTAACCATTGGTGAGACAAGTTAGTAAAGTCCCATTGAGTTTAACAAGGGCAGCTAATGTAGGCTGTATACTTGGAAATAAGTCTCTTTGAATTCAGTGCAGCTTACTTCTGAGTAGTTATGCATAGGATTTCATGGCAAAGTTGCATTTCTTTAATTGGTATTCATGGGGTAAGAAGTGGTTTCTCCCTGCATATTTATCAAAACATATAAACAGGACACATGAAAATATTTGCCCTTTCCAATTTATAGATCTTTATTAACAGTTCCCCACACTCAAGATATCCATTTGGCTCCATTCCAGGTTCATTGACTTGTGACACTGAAAATCTGCATCCCACCCCCCAAACTAATGCACAGAACTAGCACAAAACTTTGGCATCAGTTTTTGGGGGGATCCTGAATTTTGGGGTCACAGGTTAATGAAGCCCTATATTCCTGGGCAAGCAGGCTTCCCCCAGTATCTGACCCAACTAATTGTTAGGTTTTTTCCTCCATGAATTTTGCACTGATGCTTTCTTTACATATCTATATTTCTTTTTGTTAACAGTTTGATATTTTCTGTATGCTTAAGCAGTATATAAATTTGTACGAGTAAATAAAAAAAATATGAATATCCTTTGGCGTTTTCAGGACTTCAACGTAACTGAAAAAACAGCGCTGCACATCCTCTCTCTTTTTATATAAGTTAAACACACCCTACTAAAGACAATGAACAGTAGCCTGATGCTCTTCTACAATGATGAGAGAATATCAGTAATGCAGTACTTAAAGAGTACACAATGCCATTTCCTTTGCAGAGTGGAGGAAATCTAAAAAAAGAAGCAGAAATGCAGTACGGCCCAAAAATCAATCGAAATACTTTTTCTTTTTTTAAAGAGGTCACAGACTTGAAGACTTCCTGTGGGAGAAACAATAAGCAGGATACATAAGGGGCCCAATTCAGCTTCAGTCTTGTTATACTGGATTTGACTATCAACCCTAGAGGCAACTGCATATTCCCATCCACCTCAGACACAACCATTAAGTTCAGTGTGACCTGGGTGTGCACCACAATGTTTACATCAGTTGCAGATGCAGAGCAACCTTGTTGCATTACAGCAGGAATTTGGGAGCATGGATTCTCTCCCCCCACCTTAATGTTGTTGGACTCTGTCAGCATGGTCAATGGTCAAGGATGATTGGGGGAATGGAGTTCAGCAACATCTGGAAGGTCACAGCTTCCTCACCCCTGGATCAGAGTGCTTGTGTCTTCATTTGTAAATAGCACTTTTGCCATCACCAGCCCACAGAGATTCCAAGCAGAGTTGAAAGTTAGGTATTTGTAGCTTATTTTATTAGCTTTATGCCAAACCACAAAACAGATAAAGCCATTTTATGGTTTACATCTGGGGGAAATAGTAAAACATATGGCTACGGAGCAAAAGCATGTGCAGCTGTGATATTCTGTAAATACACCAACCCTAGATAGCTGCAGAGATAAAGAACTTGTGGCATGTGCTCTGGGTTTATCCTGCTATCCGTCACTACTCTGAATATTTATGATATCCCGACATTTGTGGCATATGTGTTAATTAACCACTTTTTAAGGAGAAATCTTCGGGGCTTTTTTCTTCTGTGTAGAAGGATAATTCCATGACAGATCTGCACAATGGTTCACAAGCTGGGGATCTCTCAACGTAGTGGCATTTTCCTTCTCTCCCCCTTCCTTACAGATGCATTTAGCAATGTCGGCTATGGGGTGTTTTATCCCACTGATGTCCTCTGAACTCCTTCCTTCTGCGGATTCTGCAGTATCCCCCAAGCTGCACCCACATCAATCTTTTGAAGTTGAAGAAACCCACTCTTCTCTCTCTCTCTGCTGTTCCTTTACCCACACCAATCCTCCAGTGCATTGCCACCTTGCCTGAAGAAAGTTTGAGTGATATAATAACACTGGAGGAGAGGATGATGTAGCTGCATGGAAAGCAGGAGAGCCTGATATCTGTGTCTCTTCTTCTTCCTCCACATCTGTTGACAAAGACAAGGAGACCAGTGTGGTGGGGAGAAGGAAGAGGGACAGCCAAACTGCATACAGTGGTACCTCGGGTTAAGAACTTAATTCGTTCCGGAGGTCCATTCTTAACCTGAAACTATTCTTAACCTGAAGTACCACTTTAGCTAATGGGGTCTCCTGCTGCCGCTGCGCCGCTGCTGCATGATTTCTGTTCTCATCCTGAAGCAAAGTTCTTAACTCGAGGTACTATTTCTGGGTTAGCGGAGTCTGTAACCTGAAGCGGCTGTAACCTGAAGTGTCTGTAACCTGAGGTACCACTGTACTTGTTGGCTTTGCAAAGTATGAAGACGCAACTAAGGCCACACCCACACCAAACATTTAAAGCACTATGATTCCATTTTAACCAGGTGCAGCTTCCCCAGTGAATACTGGGAGCTGCAGTTTGTGAAGGGTGCTGAGAACTGTTAGGAGACTATGACTCTCCTCCCAGAGCTTCAATTCTTGGAGTAGCTTAACCACCAATTCCTCTTCACGGGTAAACAAAGATATTGCTACCTTGGTGTCTCTTGTGCTTTCACTGTATCCTTGTCTCTGTCCCAAATTCCTCCCTTGCTCCAGTACAATTTGCAGTTCCATCAGTTGTATTTCTCTCTTTGATGTTTGCATTCTCTGTTGTCTGCCCTTGGCAGGATTTTTTTTTGGGGGTGTTGTGGTCTCCGGTGTAATTGCCTTTAGTGGTTGATTGTGTGACTGGAGTTTTTCTGCCACGGGTTCACTAGCTCATTTGAGCAAACCATTTATCAATCTTAGTATATCAAATTTGTAAAACAGGTAAATGCTGTCTAGAATATTTCCTGCAGGCTGAATGCCCAGACTGCAACGTGTTCATATGCCACATGACCTGTGGTTTGTCTCCCTTCTTTTTTGCACTGCATGGAGGTTGTGTCCTGGTTTCTGATTTGGCACCCCATTGCGGTATGGATTGTTCTGTGATCTTCTGATAGTCAACAAAAGGATCTTACATAGTCTCGTATATGACAGCCCTCAGGGATGGAAGAGCGACGGAATGTTTTTATCTTGCCTTGGGTGACGAAATACCTTGAACCACCTCTGTAGGTGAAAGATGTAATTTTAGAGTCATGCTCTCGATAGGTACTTACATGTGGGTTATGCAATGTACCCCAAGGCTCCTCTTGTTGGGAATGTGTTCGTGCATATGCTGGTGGGCTGTGTTGTTGCACAGAGCCATCTCTGTAAATCAGGCTTCTCAGAAGATGGGAAACAGTGTTGGTTTCCCAAAGGCATAATGAAAGAGCAGAAGTTACCGTACTCAAAGGACCAGCTGTCTACTACTAAGGGCATTACCAATTCCCACAAAAGGTCCCATTTGGGGCTTATGCTTCATATCCTGTTGCTGAGGTTGTTACTCCTACTTTAAGTTAGGTTTGCACCACTGTGACATTGCAGTTTCTTGCAAACTGCCCCTATCCTTCACACTTTCCACTTGGAATCATCCAAATCAGAAAAATTAGGACTTCACTTTAGGAATAGTCAATTTAAAATGCTGGACTCCTAGTTACTCAAAAGTAAAATGTGCAGAGGACTGAGCCTTCTGACATGCTTAGAAATCCAACTGTGCAATATTTTGCATGTCTACTCAAAAATACTTTCAGAGACATGTCTACAGAATTGCAGCTTGTGTCTGGAGGGGTTGCCTATCTAGTTCCTTCCCAGTAACTGCTACAGAGGCAGTTTTCCCTCTGTGGATCTAAATATTCTGCTACTTGCTCCATTCAGAACTTAACTAGGACCCATGCAGCATATATTGCAAGAGAGTACAAGTCTAGGGGGTGTTAGTTGTGCTCTGTGGGTCTCTGTGCCTTTGAATTAGCTCAGTGTTTGACTTGTGTCTGGTAGCACAGATCAATTAGTCTTTGTTCACCAAGACAACGTAACAGGTTTGCTTCTGACACATTTCATAGTCACTGGGTCAAAAGAGCCATTTTGTGCAATGGTTTCACCATGAAAACTACCTTCTGCAAATGTACGTGCGAGTCAGACCTGCAACTCTTGCTGTTTTGTGGCTGAGAACAACCAAGAGGCTTAACGTGGAAGTATGCTTTCAAAAGTTCTCAGAGTAGTTTTAGTCTTATTTATATGCAATAACTGAGATCCAAAGAGCTACTTTTGGAGCACCCAAGGGTTTGTGTTAGCCCAGTGGGGTTTAATCTTCTTGCTGCATCACAAACTTCTTTTGAAACACCTATCAGCTTCAAAAGCGACTTGCATGAGTATTTGATGTTCAAGAAATACAAGACCAAAATCTCCCTGGAACACATGGAACTAATTCCGCACTGTTTTTCAATCCTGATTAGGGAAGAGTCTGTGGCAGAGCACCTGCTTTCAATGCAGAAGGTCTTGACAAATACTCAGCATCTCCAGGTAGCATCTGAAGCCCTGGAGAACCATTATCAGTCAGCGGGGAATATTGAGTTAGACACTCCAATGGTCTGACTTAGTGTAAAGATGGCTGCCTATTACCCCATGTTTCCTTTTGATAAAGGCTTCACCAGCTCTGTTTTTGAAGCCAAGGTTCTGTGCATGCTAGGAGACACAAACGGAAATTCTGCACTGAGGATTTCCATATTCAGCAAGCTATATAAATGATGCAAATGAAACAAAATTGCATATTCCCCAATTTTGCTGAATGCCTTAAAAAACTTACACTTCTGGCTCCTGAGGTTTCACCAACCTCCAAATGCTTTTGTATGCACCTACATGAATGTGAGATTTATTATTATTATTATTATTATTATTATTAAACAAATAAACGTTCAGATTCTGCATTGCAGAGGGGTTGGACTAGATCACTCTCAGGACCCCTTCCAACTCTACAATTATATGTTTCTGAGTGAGCAAAATGTTGGGTCCAGGTCCTTTTATTTCCTGTATTTACAGTGACTCCTGGATTAATTTTTTATTTTAAGCTGTAAACCACCTTGTGATATTCAGATGAAAGGTGGCATAGGGGCCAAAGTCCCTTCGGCCCTCCAAATAAATTGAGGGGGCTTCCCCCCTAAAGTTGATGAGTAGTGCCATTCAAATGGTGTACTGCATCATGCGATTGACTATGTGGGATGGGGCTCACCTGCCCCCCTCCAATATTTTAGTCAAGTTGGCACCCCTGAAGGGTGGGATATGAATGTAATTAACAATAATAACAATTCAGGGCCTTTTTTCAGCCGGAGCTCAGTTCTGGCACCTCTCAGGTGGGCACCATGGCCATTATAAGAGAACAAGGGAGGCATTCATGGTGAGTTCCAACACCTCTTTTCTAATAATAATAATACATCCTATATACCCTTTTAAAACGTGGCTTTTTTAGGGTGTGTGTGTGTGTGTTATTGGGTTGTTTTCATTCTGATTATATAAGTTGTGATCTTTTCTGTGAACCGCCCTGAGACCTCTGGGTATAGGGTGGTAAAGGTAAAGGTAAAGGGACCCTGATCCTTAGGTCCAGTCGTCACCAACTCTGGGGTTGCGGCGCTCATCTCGCTTTACTGGCCGAGGGAGCCGGCGTACAGCTTCCGGGTCATGTGGCCAGCATGACTAAGCCACTTCTGGCGAACCAGAGCAGCGCACGGAAACGCCGTTTACCTTCCCGCCAGAGCGGTACTTATTTATCTACTTGCACTTTGACGTGCTTTTGAACTGCTAGGTTGGCAGGAGCAGAGACTGAGCAACGGGAGCTCACCCCATCACGGGGATTCGAACCACCGACCTTCTGATCGGCAAGTCCTAGGCTCTGTGGTTTAACCCACAGCGCCACCCGTATCCCATAGGGTGGTATATAAACCTAATTAATAATAATAATAATAATAATAATAATAATGGTTTTAAATCCAAAGAAACGAATGCATTTAAAACGAGCAACATGCTCTTGAGCAGATGCAAACCATGACGTTTTCTTTTTGCTCAATACACCTCCACCCCGACCTTCCTCCAAGTTGCTCAGAATGACTTGCAGATGCATCTTGAGAAAGGAAAGGTGGAGGCCAGCAAATGGTATTCCCTTTTAGGGAAGTCCGAGTTCCTCCAAGCCCGAGGTGGCTGGATTGTGACAGAGAGAGAGAGAGATAGAGAGAGAGCAAGCAAGCAAGCAAGCCCCAAGGCTGCGAGTTACGAAAGGGAAGCCAGCCTCTCCGCCCTGCAACGAGCTTGGGGGGAAGAAAGCCCCTTTGACTCAGCCGGGAGTGGCGGAGCATCTTCCTCAGCCACTCCCGATAAAGAAGCGGCGTTCGCAGGCACGTCTTGCGGGAGATGCAGGCGATTTGCTCTGTGAGGAGGAGAGGCGGGCCGG
This sequence comes from Podarcis filfolensis, assembly GCF_964270895.1. NCBI lineage: Eukaryota > Metazoa > Chordata > Lepidosauria > Squamata > Lacertidae > Podarcis > Podarcis filfolensis. The sequence goes on along the minus strand of NC_139607.1, from coordinate 24,884,757 downwards.
GCCGCGGTGGATGCGGGAGAAGACACGTCCGCCTTCGGGGCTCGCCCAGCCTGAGGCAGCCTCTTCTGTTCAGGAGGAGCCGCGAGGCAACAGCCGGAATGCAGGGCTCCTTGATCCATATCTGAGAGGGAGAAGTGCAGCCGCCCACGGGGCCCGTGGCTTCTGGGGGAACGAAGGGCGGCTGGGCGGTGACTCAGCCTCCGAACCGGCTGACCTCTTCGACGCTTGCACGGCTTTATTTAATACCCTCCAACATCTCTCCAACGAAAATAGGGGCGTCCTATTCCATAACAGCAAAAGCAGCAGCAGCAATTTTATTACTTATAGCCCACCCATCTGATGGTTGCCCCAGCTTCCAACACATATAAAACATAATAAAACATTAAAAACATTTTTTTAAAAACCTCCCCTATACAGTGCTGCCTTCAGGTGGCTAGAGGGTCTTACGGTTACCATATGTCTGGACACTGCTTCCCCTCCCTAAAAAAATGTTTTAGGGGTACTCCCATTTTCCTACTCCTAAGGAAATCAGCCCTGAGTGCTCACTGGAAGGACAGATCCTGAAGCTGAGACTCCAATACTTTGGCCACCTCATGAGAAGAGAAGACTCCCTGAAAAAGACCCTGATGTTGGGAAAGATTGAGGGCACAAGGAGAAGGGGACAACAGAGGAGGAGATGGTTGGATAGTGTTCTCGAAGCTACCAGAATGAGTTTGACCAAACTGCGGGAGGCAGTGGAAGACAGGAGTGCCTGGTGTGCTCTGGTCCATGGGGTCACAAAGAGTCAGACATGACTAAATGACTAAACAACAACAAAAATTGAAATAGTGCCCCTCAATGAAGCCAAACTTAGATTCACAAAATTTTTAGGGGTATGTGTATTCCTGTGTCCCCTCAGAAAAAGCACTGTGTCTAGAATTTCCCGGGCACAGCCAGTATTCGGGCATCATAAGCAGTATTGGGGAGGAAATTGCTTAAATTTCCGGGAAAATCCATCCATATGGCAGCCCATGTCGGTAGTGTAGATTCTGGTGAATGTTATTTGAAATTGCTCAAAAACTTTTTTTTTGAGATTTTGTAAAAAAAAACCTTTGGCTAAAACATTAAAAAACTGAAAAAACTTTGGCAAGAATACAAAAAACAGCTCAACAACTTTGCCAAAGAAGCTCAACAACTTTTTGAAATATGGCAACTCTAGGATAACTCCATACCCTCAATCATTTTTCTGATGAAAATAGGGGCATTCTGCCCTATCCTTCAATATTTCCCCTAAGGAAAAGTGGGACATTCTAGGATCAAACCAGAAACTGGGACGGCTCCTGTAAATCTGTGACTGTCAGTGGAAAATAGGGACACCCGAAGGGTCTGTTATTTATTTATATGCTGCTGACGAACTAAAGAAAGAAAACGCCCCCTGAGCAGTTGCATAAATCAATATGATATGAAATGATCCGCAAGGAGTTGCTGATGAAACCGGCGAACGGCAGACATAAGGACATTATTAAAAGAGAGATAAAAATCAGCCCTTTGGAAAATGGAACGTGCGCGATAAATGTACATGTCTGGGTTGGCGTGCCTAAACAAAGAAAGTGGTGAGCAGGTGTCAAAAACAAGAGAGCTGCCCAAATATTACTGAAAAGCACTGAAAGTACTCAAAGTACATTTTTTCCTAAAAAAAAAAAAGTCAACAATTTTGGCTGTCCCCTGACCCTAACAAAAATTTTGGCTATGCCTATGCTACTTTTTATTTTTAATACTGTTCTTTTGTGTGACTGCACAGAAATGCAAGGGCGGCCCGAGCATGGTGGGGAACTGCCAGTTCCACAGATGGAAGTGGTTCAATAGGCTTGTGAGAAGTAAATATTAAAAAAATGCTGACCTGCAACATATCTAGTTCTTACACAAAAAAATACTTCACACCTGCCACCAGATAACCTCTTTGAACCATAGAGTCCAACCCCCTGCATACAGGAATCTTTTTGCTCAATGTGGGGGCTCGAAACCATGGAGAACCATATATTCTGCATTGAATTCCTTGAGGGAAAGGCACTATTGAGTAACACTATGATTCATGTGTTTGCGAACATATCTATATCTTTCAGTGTGCATTGATAAGGGGACACTTAAAATTTAAGGTAGGTACACACACACACACACACACACACACACACACACACACTATGCCTGGAACACCCCAAAGTTTCATGCAGAAAGCAAAATTTTGGTGTGAAAACTGCAGGAATAGATTTCATGTTTAACTCTGGATACTGGGGATAAAACGAAACAGGGGCCTTGGGATTCTGATGGTGCAGTGAGAGAAACAAATACAATCGCATCAAAATGGCCAAGGGATATCCTTTTCTAAAGAAGGCAAGCCAAAAGCAGAACCCGAGAAGTTTTCAAAGAGGCATGTCATTAAAGTGATGTCAAGCAGAGCACAAGCCCATGATCAGTTCCAGGAAAGCCTTGCCCACTTTCCCCTGTTTTATGGTCTCTAGCAAGGTGCTTTAATCTGTGCCTTCATGTTTGAAGCACAGATTTACTTTTAAACAGCAGAGCAAAGAGCCTGGCTGTAGATTCTAGAGTGAAGTTGAGGAGGGGGGAGGGAATTATCTTTTATGAGTCCTCGCAGTAATTCTCAGTAGGATTACATCTTGGCAAGCAGCAAAGCTAAGTGCCCAAAGTGATCCTACTGTGTGTTAATCACATGGCTAATTTGTTAAATTTGCATTTCATTTGTTTCTCAGGCTTTGAAGAGAAAGATTATTGATAAAGACACCCCCTCCCCTTTTCTGTTCCTTATGAACTTTCCAAGAGATCTGCCTTCGATCAATCGGGCTTCTGTCCGTGACTCTCTCATGATTAGTGCTGCTGAACAGGAAGAGTTAATGATGGGGCAAAGCCTTTTGTGTCTCCCTGTGCTGCTGTGTAACTGTAATCATCCTTGGTAAATCGCTTGATGTGATTTTCTTTGGCTTTAGACTTGTTTTCTTGAGAATTTGCTTTGAGATAAAACTTCATCCCCCCCCCCCAACAACACCATCGTTGAGTTGCTTATTTAATTGTTCTACTCTATTAAATCCCATCTGTTTGATTTGTTAACCCTCTTTTCCGGCATAAGAATGGCATGAAGTGGATACGGACCTGCAATAATTTTTTATGTGTTTTGGAGGAAGGACTGTCCTGTCCCCAACATCACCATGGTTCCTCAACCCTACACTGCTGAGGAGATCTGCATACTAAAATGGGAACCGTGGACATAAGTTAGATGCATCTCCCAATGCCCATCTGAACATGTATTCCACTGAAAACACCCCCCAGAATGTGGGTGATATCTGTGCTCAGATTTCTATTCAATTTGTACCCTGGTTCCTGATATAAGTTGAGTTTGAAACATAGGAAGCTGCCTTCAATCAAGTCAAACCCATTGGTCCATCTAGTATTCACTAGCCTTTTCCAATCTGGTTCTATCTAGATTTCTTGGACTACAACTTCTATCAGCCCTGGCTGGCATGTCCAAGTTATGCATCATGGGAGATGTACTTCCAAGTATCTGGATAGTACCAACTTGGAAAAGACTGCTGAGAGACAAGTTTGACTTCTATTTCCCTGAAGTGTAAAGTTATAGAAAAGCGTGTGTTTTTTGGTAGAAGATTCATGTAATGCACAAAATGACTCTTTAAATGTCCACTGTCTTGGACTTCAGATACCTGAATGTTCACAATGGCAGAAAGAAGGTCCCCATATTAATATGAAGACAGTCTTGCTTTTGCCATCTTTCAACAAGGTTGAACGTTTTGATCTCTGACTTATGAGTCCAGCATGAACATACTGATGAGGCTGGAGCCCTACCAGAGGTATAGGGCTATATCAGTAATTATCAAGCTATTAATCCATATTGTGAAATGGAAACTGGAAATGAAAAGAAACAGCTTGCCTGGTTAGAGAGGAGAGTTTCTCTGTGCATTTACAGAGCACTTCTTTCATTTGTCTTTGGTCTGTTTGAGCCAGCTCTCACCCTTTTGTGGGTTGAGGTCAGGGGTATCTCAGAGTTTCTCTTCCTACACAACATTTCCCCACACAGATGAAATCTGCCTACAGACTGGGGAAGAGTTGGAATTCACCATGCAACATGTCTGTTTTACAGCCTTATACGTGATGGAAAGCCACACTGAATCATCATAATGTAGATTTTGGGCTGGGTGTTGTCTAGGGGAAGGCATGTTGTGGTTTTTTGTATCGTTATTTCAGATCGTGTGATTTCTGTAGAAATTGTTCAGTTTGGTTGTGTATTTTTAAATGTTTTATTTATTGCTTATGACTACTTTTGCCATGTTGTCATTGTATATTTTTTTCCATATTGTAAGCTACCTTGAACATGGTTCGAACTGTGGAAAGGCGACACGCAAATAAAATTATGTATGTATATATGTAGATGCAATTTATCCCTCAAGATAAAACTGATGACATCTGAAGAGTCATTGTTTCTCCGGTCCATTTCCAGGTTTTATTTATTCACAGCATTTATTTCGCTACATTTTTCTCCAAGGAGCTTGAGGTGGTGTACATGGTCCTCTCCTTCCTCAATTAATCCTCACAACAACTCAGCAAAGAAGGTTAGATTAGATGCACTAACTGGCCCAAGGTCACGCAGTGACCTTCATAGCTGAGTGTGGAATTCAACCCTGGTCTTCTAGGCCCTAGTCGGACATTCTAACCACTAAACCAGAGTTTTTCAACCTTTTTGAGTCCACAGCTCTCTTGACCAACTACATTCTTTCTGCAGCACCCCTGTGGGGCTCAGGAGCCCAGTTATGTCACCCCTTGCCTGCAGAATTGGCAGCCTGTCCTCCTTTTTCAAACACTCTTTTTTGTTTGTTTGTTTGTTTGTTTGTTTGTTGGGAAACCCTTTTATTTACATGAGACACAACTCTTCCCAAATCCCCTTACTTCAGAGGAATGAACTGAGAGGAGCAGGTGGCCCCGATTCCAGGTTGGCTGTGCTTAACGGGCTTGTAAGTGATGGAGAACTCTCCCAAATAGTGGCCAATCATTTCAGTCTTGATTTCCACCTGGTTGAAGGTCTTCCCATTGTACACGCCGACCATGCTGCCCACCATTTCTGGAAGGATAATCATGTCTCACAAGTGGGTCTTGACCACCTCAGGCTTCTCCATGGGCAGGGCCTCTTTCTTGGCCTTGCGAAGCTGCTTGAGGAGGGAGTGCTGCTTGCGCTGGCGGGCACTGTACAGCTGGATCAGCTGCTCGTAGGACATGTCGAGAAGCTGGTCCAGGTCAACACCCCGATAGGTGAACTTCCGGAAAGTACTCTTCTTCTTCTACTCCACTTCCGCCATCTTGGCCGCAGTCTCCTCCAGGAAAAGGCCGAGATCCCGCGTGGTTTGTCTTTTTCAAACACTCTTGTGGAGTGTTCCCTCAACCTCCTCTCTCCTTGGCAATCCTCTGGGCAGCTGCCACCCCTGGTCTCTGAGCTCCTCCTCCTGCCGCTAAGAGAGGTGCCTCCTCACATTGCCTCACAGGGGTCTGGGAAGCACTCCCTGGCCAGCCCCAGAGGCACCATTTACCTGGGGAGCTTGTAGCCAGGGCTGCTGCAACAGACAGCTGTGCAAGCCCTGGGAAGGCAGAGATACAAGAGGGCATCAGAGGAGGAGGGAAGGAAATAGGGACAGAGGCCAGTGCTGCCCGTAGCACCCCTGACCATCAGTTAAGACACCCCAGGGTGCCATGGCACACTGGCTGAAAACCATTGTACAGCCTCTGGTGAGCATGCTTAGAATTGCAGAATCGGGCATTACATTCGAAGGATGAATATAAACTGGAAGCCACACTATTCTCCAGTGCTATGGGAAGAGTGACAACTTATTTTCAGAAAAGCCTACCTAGTGGCAGACTCTGGGCTCTTGTATTTCAGTGGCGCCCCATGCAATGCTAAAATTTGGTGAGCCACCTCTTGTGCTCCATTCTACAGCATTGTTGTGATACCGCCAGCAAAATGGCACCCAATGTGGCTGAACCAGTTGCACCACCCTAAAACCACCTCTGGCCAACCACAACAGGAAGAACTTAACAACAGGGCAGCCATCTTGTGAAATCCAGCAACCATTCACCACCGTGAGCACAGGAAACAGGAGACAGAGGCAGTAAATTCTTCAGGAATTGGAAAGGAAAGAAACTGCCTAGGTAGGCGAAACTTTTTGGCATGTTTAGCTGCTATCAGTAGGATGCTGTAAGCATTTTTATTACAATATCAAAGGACAGAAATTAGATGAATACATGTAGCGGTTGGAATCTAATTTCAGATGGCTTACTGCAGCTTGCAAAATTAAAACATATTGTAATAATATATGATTTCAGCACTGCACTCCCTCTTATTCTTCAGTTTCTGACAACCTTGGAATGTAAACACACATTTGGCATCATGACTGAGATTTCTCCCACCTGGTGTCTACCTTTTATGTTTATCGGCGCTCCAATAGGAATTGTACATAGACTGACTTGTTGCCAAATTATAGCATAGTTTACTTTGCCCAGTTCACTCCCAGGTGCAGGCCTGTCTAGTGTCTATTATTTAGAAGATAATATACAGTACCAAGAAATGACATGCAATCTCTACCAGACCAGGAAGTAATTACTTTTTGACTATGGCCTAATTGAACTGTTCAGTTCTTCTCTGCTTTATTTGATCTGATTTGACCTTCTTACTCTGTGACCATAGAAACAATTCAGGATGTGTGAGGCATCAGCCCATAAAGATTCTCTCTCCTCTCTCTGATTCCTGCAGCAGCTGTCTTGATATGAGATGATTGGATTTTATCCCTTAAAGTTTGTGATCCAGATTTGATTTTGACTTTTCTCCAGTGTCATGCTTTGAACGCTTCCTTTCAAGATGGTGGGCAGTTTGTTCAACACACTGCTGCTGTAACAGTAGTCTGTCTTGGAGACAAACACCTGTTTAAACGTCCATTTAGCTGAGTTTATTTATCAGTTTCACCCATTATCCAACTGGGTGCTAATCTGACCTCTTCTATACATATCTCTCTCAGGTAAAAACACCAGAAGAGCTTCAATCAAATATAAGTGACAAAGGAGCCTGTTTGACAAACCAAAAGGGCTTCCTTGATTATAAGTAACACAACATTTAACTCATTTATTGTTCTATTATTTTTGCATATTATTATTTCCTGCCGTGTGAAAATCCCTTGCAGATGACCACAGTGCCTGGAGACAGGCAGTCAGGTCGTGAATCCACAGCAGTGATCAGAGGAGGAAAGATTGCTGGGATGAGTGCAGAAAGGGGTGGAGCACTTTAGAAAGATGAAAATAGGGACGTCTTATTTAATAATAGGATGCGGGTGGCACTGTGGTCTAAACCACAGAGCCTAGGGCTTGCTGGTTGGCTGCTCGGCGATTCAAATCCCCGTGATGGGGTGAGCTCCCATTATTCAGGCCCAGCTCCTGCCCACCTAGCAGTTCGAAAGCACTTCAAAGTGCAAATAGATCAATAGGTACCTTCCTCCAGCAGGAAGGTAAATGGTGTTTCTGTGCGCTGCTGTGGTTTGCCAGAAGTGGCTTAGTCATGCTGGCCACATGACCCAGAAAAAATGTCTGTGGACAAACGTTGGCTCCCTTGGCCAGTAAAGCAAGATGAGCGCCGCAACCCCAGAGTCGTCTGTGACTGGACCTAATGGTCAGGGGTACCTTTACCTTTATTTAATAATAGTCCCATGGACTGCAAGAAGATCAAACCTATCCATTCTTAAGGAAATCAGCCCTGAAAAGACAGATCCTGAAGCTGAGACTCCAATACTTTGGCCACCTCATGAGAAGAGAAGACTCCCTGGAAAAGACCCTCATGTTGGGAAAGATTGAGGGCACAAGGAGAAGGGGACAACAGAGGACGAGATGGTTGGACAGTGTTCTTGAAGGTACTAACATGAGTTTGACCAAACTGCGGGAGGCAGTGGAAGACAGCAGTGCCTGGCGTGCTCTGGTCCATGGGGTCACGAAGAGTCGGATGTGACTAAACAACAACAACAATTTAATAATAATAATAATAATAATAATAATAATAATAATAATAATACCCCACCCATCTGACTGGGTTGCCCCAGCCATTCTGGGCAGCTTCAAACATATATAGCAACATAATAAAACGTTTAAAAACTTGACTATACAGGGCTGCCTTCAGATGCTTAGGGGGGTCAGATAAGTCCATACCCTCCAACATTTCTCTGTTAAAATAGGGGCATCCTACCGTAACTGCCAACATTTTTCTAATGAAAATAGGGGATGTCCTAAGGAAAAGCAGGAGATTCTGGGACCAAATCAGAAACTGTGATGGCTTATGTAAATTTGGGACTGTCCCTGGGAAATAGGGACACTTGGAGGGCCTGTTCTGATATGTGGAGCCAGGGCATTTGTCCCAAAGCCTTGCCCTGATGGCACCACTGAACCCCCACCCCACCCACAAAATGGTTAACTTCCATCCATCCCTGCAGTAGGGTACATCCCTAAGCATCCTCTAAGCATCCTCTAGGGTACATCCTCTAAGCATATCATCTCTGCTCTCAGGCTTTCCCTGTCCATCCTGTCAGGTGGTATATTGCACTGTGGCACAGGATAAGGATTAGTGCAGAAAGTCATACTAAGGGAGAAATCCAGTTCAAATATCTGGAGCAGCACCCAGCCACTGGGTACGGATGGCACTCACTCTGAAAATTGAATTTTAATTTACTGTTTTTAACCATGACATGCATATTGATTTATATTTATAATGAAATTTCACGACGCATTCCATGAAACACCAGGCTCCACAAAGACAAGATGTTAATCTATATTTAATACATTTATTGTAAGGTTAAATATGGCATGAAAGACAATAGATATTACCATTGTTCTCCAGTTCAGTGCTTTTAAGAGTGAGAACAGTAGCGTAGATCTAATTTTACAAGGAAATTGCTAAAAGAATGGATGTATTAGAATTGATATAATAAAACAAGGTATTTAAAATTGCATGCTCAGGTGGGTAATAAGTGCTTAAAAATTACGGCTGGCCACTGAAAAAGATGCATATGCTCAAAAACTACCACTGTTCTTTAATAGCTGATAGCCACTGTATTAGGTTTATTGTGTGATTTTGGTTTTTAGTATTAAGGTGACTTTGGTATGAGCATAATCTGATAGAAAATGATCTGAAAGGATTTTTTTTTTAGATAGCAAAGTCAATGCATTCTTCTTGGTTTGGTGGGAGATACATAATCCCAGGCAAAGCTATATAACTATTATAAACCTCAGTTGGTGGTAACTCATGTCATAAATACTTGCATCAGAGAGTCATGCTTTAAAATAGTTCTTTCCCCCCCTTTGTGCTTGAATATTATCAAACCCACAGCCAAAGATTTGGCAGGTTGTTCCGAATTGAAATGTGAAATTCAACTGACTGTTTCAGAACTTCAGGACAACAAGAAGGGTCATAATCAGATTATCTCCAGCAAAGTTTAAGGGCAGGGGAGGCCTTAATCAATAGGGATAGGCAGGAAATTTGGTTCAGTCCACATTTTAATCAGAATGTACCTAACTTGAATTTCCTGAAATGATATGTGAACCAAAACACCAAATTTTGTGATGCATTTCACTAATGAAGAGTATTATACAAAACTGTATATTAAGGGAAAGTTTGCAAAAAAAAGGCCTGTTAGTGAAAATAACATAAATGCAGGGAACGTTGCTTGCAAAAATGTGTATATCTGCCAAAACTGCATGTTAAACTGTGTATATTAGGGGGAAATTGCACTGAAATGCTGAATTTTTTTGTGAAGAGATAAAAAATATAAATTGCAAATAGTTGTGGAAAAGTGGAGAACTGAACTTATAGACAGGAAAAACAAGAAACTGTGGAAAGCCAAAATGGGCAGATTTGTCTATCACTACTGATCAACCGTAGGGACACGGGAGTGCTGTGGGTTAAACTACAGAGCCTAGGACTTGCCGATCAGAAGGTCGGCGGTTTGAATCCCCACGAGGGGGTGAGCTCCCGTTGCTCGGTCCTTGCTCCTGCCAACCTAGCAGTTCGAAAGCACGTCAAAGTGTAAGTAGATAAATAAGTACCGCTCTGGCGGGAAGGTAAATGGCATTTCCGTGTGCTGCTCTGGTTCGCCAGAAGCGGCTTAGTCATGCTGACCCGGAAGCTGTCTGCGGACAAACGCCGGCTCCCTCCCTATAGAGCGAGATGAGCGCGCAACCCCAGAGTCGGTCACAACTGGACCTAATGGTCAGGGGTCCCTTTATCTTTAGCTTTTTACTGATCAACGGACAATATCAACCGGGATTCCAAAAGGGCCACACAGAAGAATGCTTCACGCTTGATCAAGCTATTGACAAATATACCACAATAGGAGAGTCATTGGCTCAAAACAAACAAACAAACAAAAATGTGAGATTTAGCCAAGAGCAAAATATTTCCTTTTTTGGAATTCCAGGGCATAACACTTGCTAAGCAGGATTACAGAAAAGTTGTTAGCGTTAAGAAGAAATCTGGATTCAATTCGTTCAGCTAAACTTATCTACGAAAGCCACATTATGCCACCCAGTAGTTCTATTGGTTTAGATGTATTGTGCTTTTATGTGCTGTGATCCACTCTGAAAATTTCTCGTGAAGGACGAGTAAAAAAACAACTAGTGTATTTAAACGGCAATACTTCAGTGTGTTCCCAGCAAATGTATTCAGCTCTTTCGAAGCCCACTTTTTATCAGCTCACCAATTTATACCAGCCTTCCTTAATGTGGTGCCCTCTAGATACTGTTGGATTACAACTCAGAATAGGCAATACTCTCACGCATCTATAGCTTGACCTGATATAAGGCAGCTACATACTTACATGTGGAAATGGGACCAGAGATGGCTCCCACCTACCATCCCCAATGGTCTGCTGTTGGAATTGTTATGATGCACACCCACATACATTCCTATTGATGTCCAAATGAGCTGGCAGTGGAAGGTTTATGCTGTCTTCCATAGTTTGAGATGTGAATTCTTGAGAGTGCATTCTCAGCTTTCCCAGAAAGATGCTGTTTCCAAAATTCAGCACAATGGATGTTCTGAGACTTTGGAGAATTGCTGTATATGCCTGACACACTTGGTGTTGTGTGTGTGTGTAAAACTTTCCCATGAATCAAAGAGAACTATGCAGGGGGCTGCTGTTTCCAGGATGCATGTGTTGAAAATATAACAAAAATAACAGTCTCACTTGTCAGCTAAACTGGAAGTATTGTTTATGGAGGAAATAGAAGCTGGGTTTTTTTCATGGATTGTGTGTGGAAGTATGCTGGAGGAGAACTTTGGTGGGGTGCATTTACAGTAGACTAAATAAATGTGATGGTTTTGTGCAGTGTATGTGCATGTGTGCATGTTGACCCATAAGTGATGTCAAGGCATATTGATACTGTTATGAGTTTTGGATTCCTCTGTGTTATGCATTTCTGGGTGCCAGGCACTGAACCCCTGGATTCAGCAAATGTTAAAATATAAGCCAGGTCAGTTTGCTGATGAGTTAATCGTCTGGGAGATGAGCCATTAGGAGAACAAAAGGTGGGTGATGAGCCATTAGGAAAGCCAAAGAGAAGGGGATCTGTGCCAGAGGCAAATGGGAGGGGCCCTTCTCTCAGCTCAGATTCAGTAAGAAAACAAAGTCAGAGTTTGAAGTAGAGTTTCCCCCCTCTGCACATGGTAAAGGCAGCTAGTGGAAGAGTGGGTCAGAGAATGATGGTTGATTTCCATTTGATTCCAAGGCAGTCAGCCTAGACCCTCTTGGGGTAGTAATGCTGTGAACTCCTCCATCATACACTGAGGTTGTATATATGGGTAAATAAACCATATATCATACAGATACCACAGTCTCCACTATGCCTCCTTTCCTAAAGGAAACATGAACCCTGGGTAAATGACTGGTGTTTCCTGGAATCTTGCGCCACTCAGAGATTGGGCTGGTGTGCAACACTACATTCTTCATTTCATAAGTGTGGCTTGCTGAATCTGTTCACTCAAAAACATGCCATGGCCATTATAAAACTATGCAAATAGTTTTCATTAAAATGTGTGCTCCTTAAAAAGTCATCTTGTTTGTGGATGTCCTTAAAATATCTTATTTTTGAAATACTCATTTATCAAATTTGAGGTTGACAGACCGTGATCACAAAATACAAATTCAAAAAGTGAGCATCTGTTGTCAGGGAGTTTCTCTAATTTTAAAATCTAAAATATCAAATAATACTACAGCTTTCTCCAAGGGGAAAAAAATCCTGTATATATTTGCGTTTAAGAGTGTGATGACTGGTAAATCTTCTTTGAAGCAAGGGCTTTAACTTGTCACTTCCTAAGCTGTAATATGCACGGATTGTGGAAAAGAAGATTGCAGTTGTAGCCCCTGTGAATTCCCTATGGTAAATAGGGGAAAGAAAAAAAACCCTACCCTGAAATGGAACAAACTAAACAATGCTTTTGAGGTAGGGGGAGAGATAATCAGAGGGCGAATCAAGCCCATTTTGAGCATCAGATGAGTTTTTGGTTTCCAGAATATAGTCAGTTTGCTTAGTGCAGGGCAGCCTTAAAATAACGAGAAAAGTCTGCTGGGAAATGAGGAAAACCAAGCCATGCATCTGATCCATGGAGAACGTGAAGGGCATCAAGTTTGAACAGTCAAAATAGCTGCCCTTATTCATGTGAATACTTGTGTTCTTGCATGCCAAACCATGTGGTAGGACCAGCTCTACCATTAGACATGGTCATGCAGTTGCTTCATGTGTCAGATTTTGCTAAGCCGTATACAGTGTGTGTGTGTGTGTGTGTGTGTGTGTGTGTGTGTACATATATTAAGAAAATTTCAGTTATAGAAAATAAAGTGAAAACAGAGAGGGAGACAGAGGGGAGGGGGAAATGCAATTTGTTTTCAAATCACAACCTGTAAACATCTGCCTCAGGTGCCAATATGTTTGAGGACATTCCTGTGATATTGACATGTGTGGGGAGCTTTGCTTAGGGCTTTCCATTCTCTCACATGATTAGAAGCACATGAAGAAGACTGTGCAGGCTAAGCCATCACCCTCTGTTGTATTGCTGTGCCTGGTCCTTGCTGCCCTCCAAGCACCATGAGGGCATCCCTGATTTCCCTCCTGTGATTCTAATTACATGGGGGAACTGGATGCCCAAACAAGGCTCACATGGGGATGCCGAAATGTATCGGCCTCTCTAGGACTCTCCAATGGCCTAGTGAAAGGGACTTGCAAAGGAGCAATATAAAAATTGCTTCAGGCTTTTGTTCGGCTTGTGTGCTGTAGCTTGACTGAACTCCACCACGATCTTGCCAAAAATATCAGCAGGGAAACATCTGGGCTGTGTGTGACACTTGCTTGCATCTCTTTCATCAGACGAATTAGTAGCATTGTTACGCCATGCCTGTGCAAAAATAATAATAATAAAAAATGATGATGTAGAGCACAATGACTCCATATCACTTCCCATTCAAGGCTGAGCAGCCATTAAAGATGTGAATACCAAGCATGATTGGCAAGGGAAAAGCGCTAGAAGTCAAGAGCACAATGTAAGGAAGCAAGTGCATTGAAACTTAAGGTGGGGAATGAGGAATGAGTGTGTGCATAGATTACAACCTATTGATCGCGAGCGCCTTTTATTCCACTCATGACTCACCAGCCAAAGAGAAGAAAAAACTCATTTAACATGAGATTCTTCTTCTCTGTTGACAGCTAGACCAAAAGGAGTTCCTGTAGTTATATATGAACCAAAAACGAGAGCCAATCTATCTGTTTCACTGCATACATTGTGTTGGACAAGGGTTTCTATCCAGTGATGCTCAAGAAGTTGCTGAATTGCATGGATTAATGATCCCACAACATATTGAGAGCGACAGTGCTCCACCCTGGTGCAGGGCAAACCCATGTACAAATAAGGAGCATATATTCAACAGGAATCTGTAGCCAATCACATCTCCCCAATAAGTACACACAACTGCAAGCACATCTTCATTGCAACCACATGTTTCAATGTTAGGTGTACACTTAAAGCATCTTGGGTGTACGTCACAAAGAATAATGTGTGATGTGGCTTGCTATCTGCAGTTATTTGGAGCAGGCTCTCACTAGCCAGCAAACACAGAAAGCTGGGCTACACAAAGTTTATTTAAACATTTAACAACCCACTTTTCCATTTCATTAATGTCTACAGCAAATTTAAAAACCAGTGCAAGTCAAAAGTCAAATGAAAACATTTCCGATTCCAATATCAATGAAAAAGCAGCAGCAGCAGATATAAAAATGAAAACTTTCGATAAATAAAAGCTCTTCATTGGCTCTGCTGAAAGACCAGCTCCATCAGGTTCCTCCATCAACTCTTATCTGCAGCAACCATTCCATCAGACGGTGCAGGATGGAGAGAGATGGTACCAGAGGGCCTTTTCATCAGCTGTGCTGAAAGACTAGAAACTCTTGGTTTCTCTCCAAACTCTTCCTGTCCTGCTGTTCACTCCCGTTCTCCATAACAAAGAATTACTGCTGGAGCCTGCTTTTCCCCTATTCCCTCCCAATCCCTTTTCCTTTTCTGTCTCCTCTTTTAGATTGCAAGTCTGAAGAAAGGGACTGTCTTCTCTCTGACATTTGTAAGCTGCTCTGGAGACTTCTCCATCTGAATATGAAACAAAATGCAAACTACAATGACTTATTAAAGGGTCTGATAAATGAAACAATACCTGATACTTAAAAGATGTTAAAGAAGATGCTAGGCAAATTTGTGTGTGGTCATGACACAACTGGGGTGCTATGACAATGTAGGCTTTGTCTCTGGTGGGTGTCCACAGATGGGCCTTGGTTGATGGTGTTAACTTACAGGCAGTTTCATACTACAGAATCTGGCCCAAAGTGTGTTTGTGAGAAGTTGCGGAAGATTCCTGCTCTCCTGGGCCCTCTCCCCTTTCTCTGTTGGAGATAAGGTAAAGGTAAAGGACCCCTGGATGGTTAAGTCCAGTCAAAGGCAACTATTGGGTTTCAGGCCTAGGGAGCCAGCATTTGTCCACAGACAGCTTTCCGGGTCATGTGGCCAGCATGACTAAACTACTTCAGGCGCAATGGGACACCGTGATGGAAACCTTCATCTACTTGCACTGGTGTGCTTTCGAAATCCTAGGTTGGCAGGAGCTGGAACAGAGCAATGGGAGCTCTGTTGGAGAATCCAGCCCTTAACATACACAGGTCAGAGACCTAGGGCTTTATTGGTCAAAAACAATTGCACCTAGTGTTGCACCCAAAAACAAACTGGAAGCGGCGAGCCATTTCAGCCTTGTGAGATATAATTAACCTGGCTAGTATTTGCTTAATTGCTTTCAGTTTCGGAATGCTTTCAGCAGACAAGCCCATGTACAATAATCTAACCTGAACATACCGATGTATGGATAATAAAGCATAAGAACATAAGAAGAGCTCTGTTGGATCCGGCATCCTGTTCTCACAATGATTAACCAGATACCTGTGGGAAACTGTGATGGCCTGGGATTCAGGCTCGGACTCGGAGCCAGAGGAGTCTCAGTCCTTTGCCTCAGGCAGCAGCTGAACCTTGTCTGGGGCCTGATTCTGAAGAGCCCCAGTTTGCACAGGTTGCCCTGCAACAAGCACCAGCTGGGCCGAGTCAGGGGCCTGAGCCTGCCCTGGCTCCAGATGCGGGGATTACCTCGTTGCCCTCTGCTGGGCAATCACTTACAGCTGCTCCACTACCAGTTGGGTCAGGAGAGGCTAGGGCGGCCTCTGGGTCCAGTAACCCACTGACATGTCCTGAGCTGCAGAGACAGGTCTGAGAGAAGGAGAGACCTGAGTACTTGCAGGAGGAGTGCTCGCCTTCGGGCGAGACAGGGAGGTGAGTCACCGGGGGATCAGGACCGACCGTTACCCCAACAGAGGTAAAAGGCTGCTGGACCCTGCCCCAGGTTGCGGAAGCAACATTGCTGTTTGCTAGAACCTGCCTGAGACTCCGTGCCTGACCTTGCCTGGTTTCCTGCCTCGTGTCCTGCCTTGGCCCTGTCGGACTGACTCCTTGTGGAACCCTTGGATTCGGGACCGGACCTGGACCGCGTTGCTTGGGTTACCCCCGGGCCCAGCACAGAAACCTACAAGCAGGACCCAAACACATGAGCACTCTTGCGTCCTGTGGTTTCTAGCAACTGGTATTCAGAAGAATTATTGCCTCCAACTGTGGAGGCAGAACAGCCATCAGGACAAGTAGCCATCCATAGCTTCCTCCTCCTTGCATTTGTCTAATCTTCTTTTAAAGCAATCCAAGTTGGGTTCCTCAGTACCTCCTGTGAGAGCAAGTTCTACAGATTAACTGTGCAGTATATGAAGAAGTATGTTCTTTCTTCTGTCCCAAATCTTACAAAACCTTTTCTCTATTCATTTTCTCCATGCTGCGCATGTCCTTCAAGCTGTCATGTCTAGTTGCACCCCAGGAAAATGTTTGGTCACATTTTCATAACCACCCAATATCCCATCCCTTTTTGTGGATCTTTGGGTCCTCATTTGTTTTTCTTTAAAAGAGAGACAGTGTGAAGTAGAGTATAGAATGTTGGAACTGAGCTTGGAAGAGCCTGGGTTATATTTTTGGGGGGTGCAAGTTAGACCTTTAGCTCACACTGTTTTCTGATGAAGTTTACTGCCCCCAGCCCCATTTCTGTTTAGGGGGGAAACTTAGACAATGTATAGGATCAAACAGATGAAACAGGATCATTCTAAGCATAGCACCATGACTATCTTAAAGGGAGCACAGGATAAGAAAGGCTAATGTGATAAATACCATCTATGGCACTATGATATGTTGGCATTTGCAAAATACTATGTAGATCAAAAGTTTAAAAGGGAGTTAATCCTAAAAAAACACAACCCAATATTGGGAAATGTATTTGGTAATATGGGCAAGGCAAGGCTAGAGACATTGAGACAGTGCAAAACCTTTCTTTTTCTTTTTAATCAAACTTCACAACAGAGTTATCTGAGCTGGGGAAATGTTACATAATAGAATTTATGAATCTTAGTACAACATCTGCATGGCTCATCAGTTAATCATTTGAGCTCACACACTCTTTGGTTTCCCCGTAATGAATTGGGATATGACTGTTTTGTGTGAATACCTATATTTGCATGTGAACTAGGGTATTCATGCATGAACAACAGCACCCACCCACCCACCCACCCTTCTTCTTAAAGGGACCACTTCATTAATTTGTCAGAGAGTCAAACACGATCCCAGGTAAAACCACACTGCATTGTGCAGCCTTTCTGTATCTCTGTTTGTGGCATGATGTGACAAAATATGTGTGGGCATTTGGAAGGGAAGACATGGCAGGAGGGTGGGAGGGCTGGAGACTTGCTTTGCTTGGAGTTTGTTGTCCACAGTCCTTCACTCCTGGTTATTTTATCCTCCTGCCCCGCCCACTTTTACTCCAACCAGACATGTTCTGAGACTGATAATAAAGCTGACAAGGGAACAGTATCTGGACGAATGGGCTGTGCGAAGAATTAATGGGCATGGAAAAAATGTAATCACAGTGTGGATTGTATTCTGCTTGTGTGATGGATCTTCCCTTTCTTCTCCATTCCCCTGTAGCCCTCCACACAACCTAACAATTTGCGCCAGAGGGTGGGAGAACCTCCAGAGCAGTTGGGGGGGCATGTGTGAGAAGAGAAAAAGGGGGAAGCTCAGCTACATAAGCCGAACTCCATTTGCACAGAGTTTGGGGTACACCCCCTGTATTTTCTGCCCGCTGATGTCCCTCACAAATGTTCACTCTTGAGGTACCATAAACTAATCCGGAAGATGGTAACTTGGTTTTTCAAGGCTTTGGGCCAAATTTCCCCTTACTTTTTGCACCTGGATGAAGCAGACAAAAATGTGAGACGCTTGCACGTGCATTTTAGACCTTGTGCACATTTAAAATACATGTGTCTGGTGACTGTGCAAGAATCGGGACTCTACTCGCAGGCCTTCTGAAGGGGCAAACACCAACTGTGCACTTCACACTTCGATACAGCCTGTGTTGACACAGCACAGCACTTGGATCAGGCGGTGTTGACCTGTTCCCTATATTCAATATTTCAGCTGTCGCTTCTGACTTCTGACTTTCCCTCCTGGAGGCTTCTACTAGTCTAGGCATGTGGCCGGGAGAGACAGATAACTTCATGACTCCAGTCGTCTTGTGGATTTATCCTGCAGGCCTGACATGGGGAAGGAGGGAGAGGCGGGTGTCACACAGAGGAGTGAGCATGTTAAGAAAATATGAGCAAATGAGACAGGGAACCTTTTGCTGGGAAATGAGCTCATGTGACGTGGCAACCAATTGAGGCTACAATTAGGCAGTGAATCCAGCCAGGTTCCTGCCTTGCTATCTGTCCCACAGTTACTGGCCCAAATCCCCAGGCATACAATGGTGTTTCAGGTGGCCATGTGTACCTTCCTATGCTTATGTTGTAATGCGTGATTTGGGGCGCATGTGTGCATGCCCAGTTTCTGCATTCCTGGCTCAAAGCTGTTCGTTGTGGAGCCAGAGGACCTTTGTCAAAGCCTCACTCCCACTGGAGGCTGGTCCATTTGGGCCAATGGGGCACTGCTATGCCTGCCTGTCTTCTTACTTATCAATCCATCAGGGTAAGCTTTGCCTGTCATTGGCTCTGGGTTCACCTATTGTTGGGCTCCCTGCCTGCCACCCGGCTAATGAGCAACAGCCACCGTTGCTCACTCACTCAACACTAAATAGCATCTGTAAGCTGCTTTCCTGAGGCCTTTCTCCCTACTTTCTCCCTGTTCTCTCACTCATGCCAGGGATATTGTTGTTATTGTTTAGTCATTTAGTCGTGTCCAACTCTTCGTGACCCCATGGACCAGAGCATGCCAGGCACTCCTGTCTTCCACTGCCTCCCGCAGTTTGGTCAAACTCATGCTGGTAGCTTCGAGAACACTATCCAACCATCTCGTCCTCTATCGTCCCCTTCTCCTTGTGCCCTCCATCTTTCCCAACATCAGGGTCTTTTCCAGGGAGTCTTCTCTTCTCATGAGGTGGCCAAAGTATTGGAGCCTCAGCTTCAGGATCTGTCCTTCCAGTGAGCACTCAGGGCTGATTTCCTTCAGATAAGGAATAAGTTTGATCTTCTTGCAGTCCATGGGACTCTCAAGAGTCTCCTCCAGCACCATAATTCAAAAGCATCAATTCTTTGGCGATCAGCCTTCTTTCTGGTCCAGCTCTCACTTCCATACATCACTGCTGGGAAAACCATAGCTTTAACTATACAGACCCAGGGATATACCAACATGCATAGAATGAAGGTTGGAAGTTGTGCCCAGCAGATACCAAGCAAGGGTTGCATCAGAACCTATTTCACACTTTTTGTCTCTGTGATGAAAGCTATGAATATTGGTAGAGCATGAGGCTCTTAATCTCAGGAGTGTGGGTTTGAACCCCACGTTGGGCAAAATACACTTGCACTTCAGGGGGTTGGACTAGTCTATGATTCCACGGGTGACACTTTGGAAAACACACAGAATGTACAGCCCAGTAGCTACTTAGAAAGCAATTAAGATAATTTAAGTGTTGTATATGAAAACGACCTCATTCTGCTTTCTGGGTCATTGTAAACATACAGAAAAACCAACTTTGGGGCATATTGCGTTCCAGCTTCACAAGGAAACAGCAAGTAAATGAGAAACCTAAATAAAAGCATTTTTATATTATCTCTCTCTCTTTTTTGTTGGAAAAAATTAAGATAACAAAAATCCCTAAGCACTAAAGTAATTAAAATCTCCAGGCAGTTTAAAATCAAATAACTCTCACTTAGGCAGGATATTACAAGACTAATTCCTTAGATAGGCAACAACTCCCCATCTCTTCAAGCTATTAATTCTGTATTTTGAGGACTGCATGAACACCATTGATAAAAGTCACTGACTTTGATCCTGCTCCTAAATTCAGGTAAGGGGCTAGGACTTGGCTGGTCAGCCATGGCATGGATGGCACAGGTCCACTGCATTCCTACATGTGTCTTCTGCCTTCTCTGCTTTAATAGACCTGGAGCAGAACCCCAACAAGGTAGAATAGGCTGTGTGCCCACTGTAGTACTCACCAGTGAAACTTGCTTGGTGCTAAAACAAGCATTTAGGTTTTTTTTGGATGGGGTAAATACTTTCCTCTCCTCTCAGACATCTGATAGTCAGCCTTATTTCATGCATGTAGCAAGTCACAGTTGAAAGACTATCCTTGAGTGGAAAGCCAGGGCTGGAAGAAATGGGGCTAGCCCACTGGCATCATATATAGGTCTGGATCTGACCTTTAAAGGATCACCCAAAGTGGGCGCCAGTGTGACTTAATCTGGAGGCATTGTATCAGGGCTAAACTGATACAACTGATACTGATACACCCTCCAGATATTCCTGGTCTACAGTTCCCACCATCTGCTGCCAGTGAGAGTTGGGTTCAAACAATATTGGGAGGGGAACAGGTTTCGCATGTGTGGTGTACCCACACTGTGTTGATCAGAGGACAAGCAATGGTGTGTGCTCATTGCCATGCAGTGCAGATGACACCCTGTAGTATCTTGGGTGCGTTGCTCTTTTGTCTGGAAAATCAATTTTTTAAAAAAATGTCTGTACTTATTTTTTCATATATTAAAAAAACAGCTTCTTTTTCTTCTTTTCTAAGTATACAGTCTTCCCAGAAGATGCCCATTCTTCTTTTCACTGTCACTGGGGAACGATTTTGGAATCTCCGGCCACTCCCTCAATCAATCATTTTGGCTTCCTGTGCAAACACAGACATTTTTGCCATTATGCTAAAAATAGGCCATCTTGAGACTGGAAAATCAGTCTGTCTTGCTTTGTCATCGTTATCCCCCCCCCCCCTTTAAAAATATGCTGTTTTTACTTCTGGTAGGCAATAACAGGATACACTCACCATTCCTCAGCGCAATAATCCAGCCTCTTATTTGATGATATAAATGGCTCACCCCTCCAGCCTTGTAGGGAAGATTTGTTTTTTGAGTAGCAGTTTGCTTCTTTAGCTGTTATCAGCTCAGTCTTCAACATCTTATGCCGACTCCCAAATTTCTCTGTCTTTCCATTTTAACAGCACCAGAACAGTCTGTGTGGACGCAATCTGGGGCTGATTCAACCCAATCTGGCTGGATCCTGGGTCAACATGGATCACCCAATTCAGTTCAGAATCCAGGATCGGGCTGGATCCAGTACACAGCCCTACTAAGCAGCCTGTTTCCTGCAACTGACTCCAAAGCAGTGATGCCAATACTACTCAAAGGATTAGAATTATAAAGGGACAACTAGGGCTAGGTGTTTAGTGAGTGCGCTCAGCTACCCAGAAGTTTTTGACGTGATAAATACTCTTGCTTGTTATCATCTTTGCACTTTGTCAACTAAGCTCGACAAAGAAGTCCTCATATGTACGATTTCAAAGCTTGCAAAATTTCAAAGCTAAAATCGGTCTAATAAAAACACCCTCCTCCTCATTTTTGCGTGTCGGCACATTTTAATAATTTCAGGCAAAATGCTTCAAAATGTTTCTTAATCGAATCAATGAAATTGGTTTCCCCGCTGATGCTGACTTTACAATCTTCCATTAAATTGATCGATGCATTACACCAGGTTGTTGTTCTTGCATTATCGAAAAGTTAATCATGCATGCACCTCTTTCCAAAACTAAATTTAATGAAAAGGGGGGAAAACAAACACGTGATTCTTTTTTGTAAACCCTGAGTCTGAAGTAACAAGGTACGATGGAAGCCACAATGACTCCATCACTTAACACTTGTAAATCCTAAGCCTTATCATCCATCGGTAGGACCTCTGGAGAGGTTAGGCCTTACTGTTTAAAGTCCATTGGTTTATACTACTGTCTAGTTTATGGTTTGTCATCTTGCATCGTCCATCTGAAGTTAGGAAGGTGGTGACCGGAGGTGGCTTTCTTGGTCACCCCATATATGAAATCCCCTCTTGGACTACCTCCAGCCTTGAATGGTCACTTGGTATAGTGCAGCTGACAACCCCCACCTTATGCTGATGACTGGACCCTTCTCGAGCCACTGCCAGAATATGATATTGGATTACATTAAAGCCCATGGGCGCATCTGAGGATGGGGAATGAGCAGGGCCGGATTTAGGTTTGATGAGGCCCTAAGTTACTGAAGGTAATGGGGCCCTTTATATGTCCAGCTGTTCTTCGTCAACAACAAATTGTCACTGTTTTTTGTGTTGAATATATGCTAAAGCCATTTGCCACTGTTTGCCACTGTTGTTGTATGCAGGTCTTATTTTATTTGTTTTTTAATCTTATATTTTGGAAAGGTACATCCAGTTTTTTCCCTTTATTTTTTTGGGGGGCCCTCTAGAGAGTGGGGCCCTAAGCTGTAGCTTCTTCGCAATCCAGCGCTGGAAATGTGTAACAGCATCTCATTTATTGCAAAATAAAATGGCAGGCTGAGGAAGCCCTCACAGTCAAGCTGTAGAGCTCAATGGCAGTTGGTATATATAGGCTAAGCCTGGAAATACTGTAGTGGAAGACTGCCAGATAAAACTTTAGGCTGCCAGCCAACTGGAATAAATTCTGGCTTCCAGCTGGGATTGCATTCCCTGCTGGACCAATGTGTCTCATGCCCTGGTTGCACTCTCAGGCCTGATGCAGCTTCCTATATCTTTTCCTGATATGCACATATAGGTTTCTTCCATGCACAGACCTACCCCTGATATCATGCACTCGAGTAGTCAGGCTTCTCTGTATCTCCTGCACTAAATTATTCACCCTTACTGAAAGTTGTTTCTTTTTTAAACTACTGCTAAATTAGTATCACAGAAACATTCAGCCTCCTCTGCTCTCTGATCCTCTTTACCATTTTACTGCTTGCGTGGAGGCCAAATTAAGGACACAAAGATCATATTTGCAGGTGTGATTTAAAAGGGACAAAACTGTTGCTTTTGTACAAAAATAAAATCTTGTACAAATAAATTGCAATACCCCTGAGGGAAAGCAAAGGAATACATGACGATGGAGCATAATTAACAGTTGTGGAACTGCAAATAGTGAAATCCATTGCACAAGGAGCTCTCGCCATGCTACCCAGAGAATCAAAGTCAATCATGACATTTTCACAAAATGCGAGAGCAGATCAGGCTGACCTGTGTTTCTCAAGCTGCGGACCAAAATGAACTGAGTTTATGCAAGGACACCGGGAGAAAAAACAAACAGACAAACAGTCCATGACTGCGACCCCCATCCCTCCTGATGCGTATACCTGGGCAGTGGTGGTCCCCCAGTGCTCTGAGCAGCAGGTTCTAGCTACCATTTAAATTCCACACAAGGTCCTGGAGCAAGGCTATGCCAGGGGCATTGAGGGAAATTGTGACTGTAAGCACACACACAACACTGCTCAGGGCAGCAGGTTTTTAAAAACAACAAGAAGAAGGAAAGGCCAAGTGAGATGTCACTGATGCATCCCAAGTTGCCAGTGTTGAAGGCAGAATGTCTCTAAATGACAACAACAACAACAACAACAATTTATTACTTATACTCCACAACTACAACAACAACAATTTATTAGCCACTCTAGGCAGCTCCCAACAGAATATTAAAAACAGGATAAAACATCAAACATTAAAAAACTCCCTAAACAGGGCTGCCTTCAGATGTCTTCTAAAAGTCAGCTAGTTGTTTATTTCGTTGACATCTGATGGGAGGGTGTTCCACAGGATGAGTGCCACTACCAAGAAGGCCCTCTGTTTGGTTCCCTTGTAACCTCACTTCTCGCAGTGAGGGAACTGCCAGAAGGCCCTCAGAGCTGGACCTCAGTGACTGGGCAGAACGATGGGAGTGGAGACACTCCTTCAGGTATACTGGGCTGAGGCCGTTTAGGGCTTTAAAGGTCAGCAAAGGAATCACAAGTGGGGAGACTTCTATTGCACTCAAGTCCTCCTTGCAGGCTCCCCTGCAATTATCTGGTTGGCCACTGTGAGAACAGGATGCTTCACTAAATGGGACTTTGCTCTAATTCAGTAGGGCTCTTCCTGTGTTACTCAGGAAGTTTGGGGCTCCAGTAGCT
Source organism: Podarcis filfolensis (assembly GCF_964270895.1). Lineage (NCBI taxonomy): Eukaryota > Metazoa > Chordata > Lepidosauria > Squamata > Lacertidae > Podarcis > Podarcis filfolensis. The sequence goes on along the minus strand of NC_139607.1, from coordinate 24,860,595 downwards.
GTGCCCTAAGAAAATAACATGAGATCTGGTGGATCAGACACTGGCCCTGGGAAGACCTATTGATGCTGGAGGCTCCTGGAGCTGCAGAGAGAAAAATCTAAAAGAACTTAGTAGCAACTCTCAAAGAAGTCATTATGAAGTCTCCCTTCTTATTATCTTGATTGATATGTAGAAATGGCACAGCAACAGCTGGAGAGTATCCAAGATTTCATATTGTCCCTGGTGACAGGGAAGGCAGCCAGCAAAATTAGACTACATTTTACAGTGAGATGATATATTAAAGTGTTCTGACCAGTTGAATTTCCAGGCCTTGTGCCTTTTATAACTATCAAGGCATTGGAGCACAGGTGCCCTGTATGTCAAATCATTTAGGGTCATGGGGTATCAGGATAAGCCCTCTCCCCAAGTAAAGGTTTGTTGCTTGGCCCTCACTTAAAAATAAGAACGGAAGTTGTGTGGCTAATTCTGCATGCATGAATCCCACAGAAATCAATAAAATATCCACATGTGCAACTAATAGGATGGTTATCGCATTCTGCAATATATCAGCACTATGAGGGAGTTTATAATGAGCATGTGTCTTGTACCATGAAGGATGTCAGTCTCTGAGATAAAAATAGATCTCTATCTAATAGATAGATCTCTATCTAATAGATCTCTAACCACCGAACCCAGCAATAGCTCAGCTGATCTTCAGCTTTCCTCTCTCAAGGCTCCCCTACAGTGTTCCAAAAGCCACTTTTAGAACCCTCTGTGGATTGGCTTTCTCACAATGTGTCATCCTGCAACGATATTGATGATAGGCTGGTTTGCATTATCTGTTTTCTGCTGACTTCACCAGAGTCCCTGCTGACCCACTGTTCTCGAGTGGGATGCTCAGAGGAGAAGGGTCAGATGTCAGTTGCAATTTCAGAAAGGAGCTGTGGTTGCCACTTCATCTTGTGGCCGGCATATTTTACTTCTAAGATGTGAAAATATGTGCAAGAGTTGATTATTCATTAGTGGAAATATGTTACAATGCTTCATATGTTTTTATCCATTTTAGGCGAAGCTTATTTTATCACAAAGACGAAAAGAAACACCCTTAGTTTCAAGTAATGCATCTTTTTTTCTCTTCAAAAAACGAATCAGGTCCAAAAAGATTAAATAAAATATACTTATAAAACTGAAGTTCAAAGCATCTTAATAGGAGGAAATCTCTTGTGTGAAACATTTAGGTAATGACTATCATAAAACAGAAATCTTTTGAGTGCAATTATGTCTTCTAAGTGAATTTCCTTTTCACATCTGAACTGGGAAGAGAAATTTTATTATGCCTGATAGTATATTTATCCCATATAATAGGTTATAATTGCTATTTATCTCTCTACCACATTTTTTGGTTGAAACCTGAGAAACACATAAAGGGGGATCTACAAACCGGTACTTTAACTCCCAGGAAACCTGAGAACTTGTTCAGTACCACAGTTGTCTAAGGCGTCTTTTACCTAGCAGACCAAGGATTCCAGATTCCAGGAAAGCCTTTGCAGATACAACCATCACAGTGCTTGCTCCTTCTGAAATCTAGCTATCTAATAAGAACAGTCTTTGTCACAGAGAGAGAGAGAGAGAGAGAGAGAGAGAGAGCGAGAAGATGCTCTGTATCCTGCTTGCTTTCTTAAGTGAAGGAGCAGGTGGCGCTGTGGGTTAAACCACAGAGCCTAGGACTTGCCGATCAGAAAGTCAGCGGTTCGAATCCCTGTGACGGGGTGAGCTCCCATTGCTCTGTCCCTGCTCCTGCCAACCTAGCAGTTTGAAAGCACGTCAAAGTGCAAGTAGATAAATAGGTACCACTCCGGCGGGAAGATAAACGGTGTTTCTGTGCGCTGCTCTGGTTCACCAGAAGCGGCTTAGTCATGCTGGCCACATGACCTGGAAGCTGTACGCCGTCTCCCTCGGCCTATAAAGCGAGATGAGTGCCACAACCCCAGAGTCGGTCACAACTGGACCTAATGGTCAGGGGTCCCTTTACCTTTATCTTGTTCACAGGAACAGTTCCTCAGCTGAGCCCCCTTAAGTGGGGCGTCGAATAGATTAGTCTGGTGGAAAAAATAAGTAGGGTCTTGGAGAACAGCTGTACTCAGCATGAGAACAAATGTTCTGCTTGCAGAAGGTCCTTGGTTCAATCCCTGCCATCCCTACTGCCAGCCAGCCTTGACAGCAGGGACCAATGGTGTGAGGCAGCTTCCTAAGCCCTACAGAAACTGGTGCGTTCTCAAAATACGAGTGAATCTTCCCCTCTCATCAGATTCTCAGAAAGCACATCCGAGAACCTCCTGACCCACAGCAGAGTACAATGAAACAGAGGCAAGCGAGCGGACTGTATCACTATGCTAATATTTATCTCCTGGCGGCCTGAGCACTGCAATATTTTTTTTTACACCCCTTATCGGCATTTACAGTCTGATTCCTCACTTACTATAATACCACTGCAGGGAGCCATTAATCAGATGCTAATTCCCAGTGCAGGTATTACTCATTCCAGGATTCAAATGTGAATACAAGCATCGGCACTAACCTTAGATAGATCCAGCTCCCAAAATGCCATCTTTCTTCTTCTATTGCTGCAGAACTGGTACACTCCAAAGGTACTTTCCACCCAGGCTGTACTCAGGGGCTGGCCTGTTTAGTTTCAGCCAAACTGTGTCGTGTACATGATCCTGAGTTAGACAGTAGCAGCAGACCAGTTCAGCTATGAAGCTACACCTGTAGGATTGTGTAAGGAGTATAGATGTTGCTGCCAGAATTTGCATTATGTGATACCATTTACAGGAAGCTGCCTTGTGCTGAGTCAGACCCTCCAATGAAAATAGGGACTAATAATAATAATAATAATAATTTTATGATGTATGCCCCATATCCATCTGACTGGGTTTCTGAGGCCACTCTGAGCAACTTCCAACATATATAAAAACATAATAAAATATTAAACATTAAAAAAAACTTCCCTATACAGAGCCGCCTGTATAGGTTGTGAAGTTACTTATCTCCTTGCGTTTTTTGGGGGGGGTCACATAACTCCATACCCTCCAACATTTCTCTGATGAAAATATGGACATCCCAAGGAAAAGTGGGACATTCTCAGAAACAGGACGGCTTCTGTAAATCCGGGACTGTCCCTGGAAAATAGGGACACTTGGAGGGTCTGCATACTCCTCGTTTTTAATGCAGCTGGTTGAGAAGGATGCAAGCATGAATAAATCACCACTTTCCTCTTCAAAGCAACAACACAGTAGCAGGAGCCTGAGCCTTTCCAGGTCACCACTTGCATGCTGTTGTTTGTTAAGATGGGAACGGTTTGGTGTCAGCGTTGCTTGTGCTGTTCACTTGTGTTCCTTTGGTGGTGAGAGAGGTTGGGGTTGGCCTAAGGTGTGGTTGTTTGTGATTGGCTGTGGTGACCTTTGTTTTCGTGTGTGAGTGGGGTGGGTGGGTGTTTTGGATCAGGTTAGCCATATTGATTTGTATGCTGTTGGTGGATTATTGTCATTGTCTTGTTGGGCTGTGTATGTGATAAAGGGGAGCCATACCGGGGTAAAGGCGTCCTTTTTTCTTCTTTTTTTCCTCCCCCTAATGTCTCAACAAATGAAATGGATTTGTAAAAATGTTACATGGAAAAAATATGAGAGACATTACACTTACTTCTGTAAAACAAGAAAAGCTTTAATAAAAATAAAAAATAAAAAATAAAAGATGGGAACGGTGGCAATTTACACATTGAGAGTTAATGCAGTGTCTGTGTCTTGCTGTCCCTGTATCTCCATACCCGAGGATCGATTTTAAGGTGAGAAACTTCCCTTTTCTCATGTAGTGGTAACAGGTCATTGGTATAACTTCATCTCACCTTTTATGTGAGCCGGGTGGCTCCCATGCGGCAGGCACTGTGTTTCCCAATGGTTCCCCTCTTTTAAGGCTTGGCCGATGTTTGAGCTGGCACTTGTTTGGAATCCACATTTTCTCCATTTCAACTTGACCTCATTAGTCCACACATGCACACGCACATTTGCAGATGCTTACCCCATCCCTACCAGCAGGCATTCCCTTTTCTCTTTGTCCACACCTTCCAGTTTGTTTGGTGGAATGTGTTAATTTTGCACAAATGGGTTATGTGCACAGGAATCAGCTGAGCAGTGTGTGCACATTAAAAAAAGGGAAAAAGTCTGGAATTGCAGTTGCAGACTTCTGGGAATTCCCAATCCAATGCAAGCTTTAGATGCCCACACTTTATATTCATCTCTAAAAGGACAGGCATTTCCCTTTCCAAGACAGGAAGATGGCTGTGGGAGAAAGCAATACAGTTATAAATAGTAAAATAAATAGAAAAAAATGACGTATGAAGATCTGGATAAATCATGGTGTTCTGCTGTTACACAAAGCTGGTTGATTTTTTAAATTAAAATAAAACACATGGCTGTGAAACTGACTAGAAATAGGTGCTACCTCTGCTGGAACAGAATTGGTGTTGGGTCTGAGACCCCAGAAAGAAAGAAAGAAAGAAAGAAAGAAAGAAAGAAAGAAAGAAAGAAAGAAGGCAGGCAGGCAATGTGCTCATGGTCTTGAACAGAGTAGTTTGAGGTCCCATTTTTCAAAACCTACCAGATTAACCCTCAATCTGTTGTTGTTGGCAGCTGTCTGTCTTGCGAGGCAATGGAGTGCACGTCTGGGGTTGAAGTCAGAAAGTTGCATTAGCAGCACTGAAATGACCTCCTGGGAGTGCAAGCCTACAGAGGTAAGAGCAAACCGCTGTGTTTGCAGCACTGAAGTAACATCCCCGGGACACAAGCCTGTATGGAGGTCCTGGGCTGACCAGACGACCAGATATGCTGATGTGGTCCAAAGGAAAGCAGAGCAAGACGTTTGGCACCAGCTTGGCTGCAGGAGTTGCTGAAAGGAGGCGTACAAGACGCCATCCAACTGAAATAAGGGAGATACAAATTTGCATGGGGGGAAATCAGCAGATTAGGAGTTGTTTGAGGATGATGAAATTAAATGAGAACACAAAGAGTTTCAAATACACATGGAACTCAGGTGTGGACAAACCCTTATAATAATTTGTAAACTTGCTAAGAATATACAGTGACATTTCTTATGCTCTATAACGGAAGGGATTAAAGCAAACCAAAATGGCTCCCCCTTCTTCAGAACCATTGCCAGTTAAAAGCAGGCCTCTTCATCTGTCTTTATCGACCTCTCAGCCTACACCCCACTTCTCTGACTATGTTTGCTGTTCCTCTCATTTTCTCTTGCACCGTGCACTGAAATACGGCTTCTCTACAAGACCTATTAGCAGTAGCAACTGCTAAGGTAGTTATCTCAAGTGCCAACTGAAAACAGGCCTCTCTCATTGTACTGGTTGATAATAACAAACAGTACCCAAGGATTGGTGAAGACTCATCAGGGCTGGGAGAAGGAAAGACCTAATTACAGGCAAGCTGGGTAAACAATCACAAGACGGTTCTCAGCTTTCTGTTCATCCTACCTCATTTTGTATGTGCTTGTTTTTAACTTGCCATCATTAAGGACAGTGCTTTTATTTCCTTTGGTAAAAAATGAGGTCCCGGTACTCATATATTGATGAAACATACTTGATCATAAGAAATATGAAGTCAGTGTAATTCTCTGATTCCTAGGCTATAAGGGAAATAGATGCTATTGTCAATGTAAGGAATCAGGAGATTTTTAACATTGGCTAAATTGTAGGGTATCCTCCCCCCCTTCTTGTTCTACTGGATGTTGATAATCACCCATGGAAGGATTATCAGTGAATATCAATATTTCCCATTTTGGGACACCAAAGCATCACATATGTGATTAAACAGTATAGGTAGAGCTGTGTGAATTTCTTGCATGAAGGATTTGGTATCGGGTGCAAAATTAATTCAGAATCTTCAAACATCTCGGTTTTTGTTAAAAAATAAATATGAGGAAAGCTTAAACTTAAAAGCAAATCCCACTGAGTTAAAGGGTGCTTACTCCCAGGTAACTGAGTACAGAATGGCAGCTTAAATCCCATTTAAATTAATGGGGCCTTAAAACTGCAGAACTGGAGCTGGATCTTGTCCCATGTTTCTAGCCTTCATCTCTCCCATTTTAGCCCTCCAGGCAATCCTACACGGCGCCCACATCACACTGTCGTTATGGGATTATGTGGACATTTGGCAGTAAGACCCGAAGAGAGAGCACTGGCTTCTAAATACAGTGTGGTGCTGGCCCAAGGCGTGTTTGCTGCTTCTTTTTTGCTATCAAAATTTTGCGAAAGGCAAAAAAGCAGATGTAGATCAAAGCTGCGTATTATGAATGCAATGGAACTGAAGGGAAACAATTCTAGACAGCATGTTTCTTCTGTACCCAAATGCTAGATAACACTTAGCATTTTGGTTTGCAAAAAGACATCAGAACATATGCCTGAGGTTTCCTTGGGACTAAGGAGCAGGCAGCCAATTTTAAAATGGCCAGCAGGTCACACCAACAGTGGTGGCACCAGAAAAAAATAAATCAGAGGAGGGGGAAACAGAAGGGGCAAAGTATATTTCTAGGTGAGCGAGTTGTATCCCACATGATAAGAACTCTGAAATAAAAGTAACAGCGTATGTTAATGACAGGAGTCCAACAACTGTTGGGGTGGATGAGTAGGGGGGGGCAGGCTCCTCGTAGAGAGGGGGGCACCTGCCCCTCCCTGCCCCCCTGGCACTACTGATACATACCAAAGAAGAATGCCTGCTCTTTCACAGACCCTCCAAGTGTCCCCATTTTCCAAGGACGGCCCCAAATTTATAGAAGCCTCCCGGTTTCTGATTTGATCCTGGAATGTCCCTCTTTTCCTTATTTTCATCAGAGAAATGTTGAAGGGTATGGAGTTATGTGACCCCCCAAGCAAAGGAGATAAGTAACTATACGACATCTGAAGGCAGCCCTATATAATGTTGCTGCTTAATGTTTAGTGTTTTATTATGTTTTTGTATATGTTGGAAGCCACCCAGAGTGGCTGGGACAACGCAGTCAGATGGATGGGGCATTAATAATAATAATAATAATAATAATAATAATAATAATAATTTAGTAGTAATAGTAGTTGAATAAGGTAAAAGTAAAGGGACCCCTGACCATTAGGTCCAGTCGTGGCCGACTCGGGGGTTGCGGCGCTCATCTCGTTTTATCGGCCAAGGGAGCCAGCATACAGCTTCTGGGTCATGTGGCCAGCATGACTAAGCCACTTCTGGCAAACCAGAGCAGCACATGGAAACACCATTTACCTTCCCGTCGGAGCGGTACCTATTTATCTACTTGCACTTTGACGTGCTTTTGAACTGCTAGGTTGGCAGGAGCAGGGACCAAGCAACGGGAGCTCACCCCGTTGCGGGGATTCGAACCGCCAACCTTCTGATCGGCAAGTCCTAGGCTCTGTGGTTTAACTCACAGCGCCACCCGCGTCCCTGTTGTTGAATAGGATGTCCCTATTTTCATTGGAGAAATGTTGGAGGGTGTGCTTTGACATGTAAGTTTGATTGCTGCATGCGTTATATTTGTAGCATATGCTATATACCCATAATGTCTCTGCTAGAAGCAAATAAGCAGTCTTTATAAAGAGCGCATTTCAAATGGTACAAAGAGTACATGTCAGAGTGAGCTTCTGCTTGAGTATTGCTCCCAGCTGCATTTCCCCATAACGGACGGAAGACTCACAGCTCCTCTGGTTATTCTGTGAACATAGGAGCCAATTCTAGGGGGCCAAGGGTGCCTGGGCACCCACAAAGTCATTGAGAAAAGCCAGCAGGCAGCAACTGTGCTGCCTCCAAGAGAGAAGCGGTTCAGCTATGTCCTCCACAGCCAGCCAGCGAGGCATCCTTTTCTGGGGTGTGGTTCAGACATGGCGGCAATGCAGGCGTGATATCGCACATCCATGTTGCGGTGGCAGGCACCCACAATCTTGAGGATGAGATGTCACCCTTGTCTGTGAAGCTGCTGTCATGCACACATCTTAGGTTGCAAACTTAACCCCCACCCTTATCTGGGAGTAAGTCTTAAATTCAGTAGGACTTACTTCTGAACAGACATGGTTAGGATTGCACCATTAGCCCTTTTAAATGTTGGAGAGACAAAAATACTCAGAGAGGGATTGGGGTCACTCTTACCCACTGATTGGCTGTTCTCTTCAGGGTAACCCCAGTCAAATCCTTGACCACTTAACCTTCCGTTATCTAAGACGAATGATGCAGCCCTGAAAAGCTGCAAGATTGGCAGAAGCTCACAAGGTGAAATTTCCTCTCGTCGCTTCATTTCCATGTTTAAAAATCTGCATCTACTGACTTTTATTTGCAAATCATGCAGCTGCTTGCTTGTTATATAAATATAGTATGCATATATCGTTTCACCCATCCCAAGGCATCCCAAGCAATTTTACAATAATAAAAATACAAAGTACAAAATAGTTAAGAAAATCCATAAAATAAAATAAATAAAGAATACAAAGTGTTCATCCAAGAGCAGCTGGGGGGGGGGGGCAGGAATCAGACACAGAGCATAGAGATGCATGAAAGAGAATTTTGGCAGGCAAAACTTTCCCTTAGTTGCTTTTTAAATTTTCCTGGCCAGATTCTTGTGCCTTTAGCAGCTTCATAGCAATTATCATTTTGTATTTATTTATTAGCTATGTTATTTCTGTTCTGCCTTTTAGGGCCAATCCTTCCCCAAATTCAGCAGGTGCAGGATTTTGGGTCTCATAGGCTTACTATTCACCCTGCCTCTACGGCATTATTACAGGAGACAAAGCAGGTACTAGAGGTTTTCATGTGATTATTGCTGGCATAAAAATCCCATCTGTTACTAAATCTGGTAGCTGTGCCTAAACACAGTGTATTGCATGGTTACCAACTGACTGGAAGAAAACTAGCCTAGTGGACTCTGGTGCCTTTAACAAAAGCTCAAAATACAGAACAAACAGGTGATAATGTTTGGCTCCATGCTTCACTACAAGCTGCTGCTACAGATACAACTACTTGGGCCAGATCATGTCCCTATTTTCATTGGAGAAATGTTGAACCTTATGGAGTTAGGCCAAGGAGGTAAGTAACTATACAACCTTTAGAAGATATCTGAAGGCAGTCCTGTACAGTGGTACTTCGGGTTAAGTACTTAATTCATTCCAGATGTCCGTTCTTAACCTGAACATACGCTTCAGGTTACATACACTTCAGGTTACAGACTCCGCTAACCCAGAAATAGTGCTTCAGGTTAAGAACTTTGCTTCAGGATGAGAACAGAAATCGTGCTCCGGCAGGGCAGCGGCAGCGGGAGGCCCCATTAGCTAAAGTGGTGCTTCAGGTTAAGAACAGTTTCAGGTTAAGTACGGACCTCCGGAATGAATTAAGTACTTAACCTAAGGTACCACTGTATTATGATTATGGAATGGGACATCATTATTTCCATCAGAGAAATGTTGGAGGGTAGTGCAGCAGACAGCCTCTTCCTTCTAAAAAGGAGTTGGAAAGCACGACTACAGCTCACCTGTAGCTCAGGAGGGTGCGACGTGATCTTTTGAGGCCCCTGAGAACTTATTGGAGGAAGCTGTTTTCTGATAATCTACTGCTTGTGATGCATTGTGAAATCTAATGGAAGCAAACCGAGTGGTGCACACACCTTGCTTAACAAGTAAGAGATGACAAAAGGAGGATCAGCTTTTCCTTCAGGTTATGCAGAGTTCATTTTGCCGTGTATCCTATCGGAGCGCAGCTTCTTCCTCTCTCTCGGGTTTTGAGATGATCTGTGGTCAGGATGACTTAATAATTGCATCGCAGCTGTTTTGCAACCGGGCCCTGACTCAAGTCGAGGTGTTGTGTGGGAACAGCTTTGTGGCTGATTAAGGCAGACCTTGAGGGCTGTGGCTCCATATTCTCTGCCTCTCTCTCTTCCCCCTTTCCCCCCTGCCTGTGAAGCACCGAATTCCTTCCTTGTGCCCCATCAGCAAGCTCAGCTACACCCGTTTTCAGAGGAGTGTCTCTAGTCATTAGATGGCTGGGTAACTCTTCTGGTGGTTTGAGCATGGAAGGTGTTTTTTTTTTTTTTTTGCTGGAAAGGAAAGGTGGTGAGTGAAGTTTTATGAGTGTTTTCACAGAGTGTTATTGTTCCCACCCCTGTGAATATTTGGCATGGCAGGTGAAGCACACTGTGGGGTTGGTATCTTGGCTTGCCACATGCTCTCAGGCTCTGCAGGGAGTGACAGGCCATCGGCAGTGGCGTTTGGGGCAAAGCTGTGAAAACAATCCCTCCTAGATTATCTGGGCTGCTGACCAGGCATGTTATTTATTGCGAGCCACTTTGTGGGCCTATCCATCTCAAACAAACAATGGCTCTTTTCCATTCTCTTATTTGCGCAGGAGCTTATCCATGAAAACAGGGTCTGGGAAGGGGTGGGGAATGTGGCTTTGGCGTTCTGTTCCAGCAGGGTGACTCACTTAAACTGGCCTCCTTGCACACTGCAACATCATCACAGTGCTCCCTTTGTTTCTGAAACGACAAAGGAAGCACACCAAATAAGAGCACAAATCCTCTCCCTCACCCAAAGTCTGAGCAATTTGCATATCCAAAGTGCCTAGGTGCTCGTGCTCACCTGCTGCAATAAAGTTGTGTGGCAATCTTTTTTTAAAACAAACAAACAAAAGTGAAGCAAATGAATTTAGGTGGTGTTCACGTTATGGAATTGTGTGTCTTAGAACTATGGTTCAGACAAGGCTGGCGTCTCCAGGGGTTGTGTGGTTTATATAGTTACAGTGGTACCTCGGGTTACAGACGCTTTAGGTTACAGACACTTCAGGTTAGACTCCGCTAACCCAGAAATAGTACCTTGGGTTAAAAACTTTGCTTCAAGATGAGAACAGAAATCATGTGGCGCCGGCGCAGCGGCAGCGGGAGGCCCCATCAGCTAAAGTGGTACCTCAGGTTAAGAACAGTTTCAGGTTAAGAACCGACCTCCAGAATGAATTAAATTCTTAACCCGAGGTACCACTGTATTAAGGAGCTCAAGATGGCATACATAGCTCTCATCCCTCCCTTCCAAAAACGGGGCAGGTTAGGCTGAGAGATGGCGATTGGCCCCAAGTCACCCAGTGAGCTTCATGGTTGAGTGGAAATTTGAACCCTGGCATCCCAGCTCATAATCCAACTCTCTAACCACTACACCACACTGGTTTGAGCACCTGCTGAGAGGAGCAATGGTGGCAATAATTTATTTATATGCTGCCCATCTGGCTGGGCTGCCCCAGCCACTCTGGGCAGCTTCCAACAAATTAAACACAGTAAAACATCAAACATGAAAACACCAGGGCTGCCTTCAGAAATTCAGGTAGTTGTTTATTTCCTTCACATCTGAAGGGAGGGTTCCACAGAGGGCCACTACCAAGAAGGCCCTCTGCCTGGTTCCCTGTAACCTCACTTCTCGCAATGAGGGAACCGCCAGAAGGCCCTCAGTGTCTGGGCTGAAGGATGAATTAAGAACCGCCTGGCTCTGCTTCTTTTCGCTATTATAATCTGTTTGCTCACCTCTTTTTTGAGGGGTGGGGAAGAACAAGTGAGTGACGATGGGGAAAAGGAGGACCAACATCTGCTGTGAGCAGCTTCTAGCTTACTGGTTATGTCCCTGGCAAACAAGAACATGGTAGTAATGATGAAAAGAGATGGCAATGGTGGCGTAAATATCCCTCTACCCCCCCCCCCAAATCCTGATAAGATGCTGGGTTCAGCACTAGCACTGGTGGACCTTGGGGTCTCAAATTTCAGCAACCAAATCCAGCCTCACCCCCTGCCTCTCATGCTCCATTTGAGAGCTTACTTGCAGTGTCTCCTGCTGCACCCCCAAGTTTCGCACTCAGTGCAACTGAACCAGTCGCACTCCCCTAAATACTTTTCTGGCACTAGAAGCATAATGAGAAGGCTTGGGCTCAAGTTATGGTGCATTCACCTGGTCCCCTTGGTTGAAGCCTTATCTTTCTGTATCAGTTCCCCGTCTGTGAAATGGCAATAATGACGACATTCATGAGGATGGCTGACATGCAAAAGGTTATGCATGAGACACATTTTTCTCTCAAGCAAGTCGCATGGTACGTGATAATGGGCTGTCAGTTTTGTTCTCCACAGCTAGCCTGTTTTCAACTTATGGGTATTTCTTTCAAACACCCGGCAAGTCCCAATCTGGTAGCTCTCAGACTGCAGCATTATGCTTTCACACAAGAAGTGTTCACCCCTGAATGGATATCTGTGTAGGAGAGGAGGGGAGGGAAATTGGCTGAGAGACACATTCAGATTTATTTCACAGCATGAGGTGGGAATTTGTCGCCGAGGTGACAGCCGTGTAGGAAAAGAGGTCAAGTGATCTTTATTGTTAACATGTTTATTTTTGCAGAACAAGAAGGGACAAATGTCAACAGCCAAAAATTGTACAAAGCAAGGGGAGAGAGTCTCTTATCCAAAGCAATCCCATAAAAACCTCATTAACTGATACATATCAAATGTGTTTACATGTTCTAAATGTTTTTAGATGGTTTTACAGTAGTACCTCGGGTTAAGTACTTAATTCGTTCCAGAGGTCTGTTCTTAACCTGAAACTGTTCTTAACCTGAAGCACCACTTTAGCTAATGGGGCCTCTGCTGCCACCGGAGCACAATTTCTGTTCTCATCCTGAAGCAAAGTTCTTAACCCGAGGTAATATTTCTGGGTTAGCAGAGTCTGTAACCTGAAGCATATGTAACCTGAAGCGTATGCAACCTGAGGTACCACTGTATACTGGTTTTTGAAATGTTATGAAATTCTTTTAAAGTGTTTTAATATTTTTTAAAAAAATATTTTAAATTGCGCTGCTTTAATATTTTGATCATTGCTGTCCTGGGTTCCTTTGCGAGGAAGGATGGGACACAAATTCAATAAACAAACTTATCATTATTAACAAATGGATGTAAATAAAGAAATCCATCCTCCATAAACATTGATTCTTTATAGCCTCATGTCAAGCTAGCATTACTCCTAAGAAGTGGTGGCAATCCTAATGTTATGGCTGAAATACGTTGACAGTTTGAGACCGATTACCAAACATGTTTTCACATTTTACTTTTATAATGTTGGCTCACCCATTGCTATAGATTTCTAGCTGTTTTAATACATTTTAAATGTTTGTTTAAGCAGAGTTTTTTTATATATAAAAAAGATGCTACAAATGTCACAAGCATTTTTAGAATATTCCTGTTGGCGAAGTGTTGGCTTAGGTTGGCGGGTGAAGTTTTGCCAATCACTTTTTATCTGTGCCAGGAAAAGCTTCACGGCAACACATACATCAGCCAGGGAGCTATTAAAGGTCCAGGAACACTGATGGAAACATGTTGACACTGTAGCCCTGTATTTAGCACAGATGCTAAGAAATGGGCTTTGAAATTCACATGTCGGAGCCTAAGGGACTGCACTTTGTTCCTTGATATTGGATTTAGCATTAAGTTTCCAGCGTAGTGCAGCAGAAAAATAAAATAAAATAAAACATGGGCTTGCTTTGCTTTGAATAAGCTGAGGCTGTCAAGTATCTAACGCTATGGAAATCTGTATACTTGACAAATGTATTCTGCTTTTGTTTCTCCGAGCCTTTTACACTGTGCTTCTGTATTGTCCAAAGGTGATAGTACTCTTTAGAGTTATTTTGGGTGGGTAGGTGGGTGGGAGGCGCAGAAGTATGATGATGGCATCATTTCTCTTGGGGGAACGTTAAATTCTCAATAAGAGAGCCCAATTTGTTCTGAGCAACTTGCAGTGTACAATAGTGTCAATTTCTGACAATGCCTGACCCAAGATGAATAATTTACATCTCATCCGAATGACTGATTTTTGAGCTTGCTAGGCAAAGGAGGAGAAAGCTAAATCCTTTCACATAAATCTCCCACACTGCACATGATGGGATATATGTCTGTTCTGCCCGGAGAGCAAAGCATGACAAATTGCCGAAAGATCTTCCCCTAGCGATGGGCATCATACAGATCCATTTCCCTTTCCAAAGCAGTGCTTCTAATCTCTGGGACCAAATTTGCAAACTGGAAAGAGATTACTATAGGAACAAAGTGGCTGTAAGTGTATTTTCTAATTTGTTTTGAGCCTGAAAATGCTACTGGTATCATTAAGAAATCTGCCATTCCTTTACAATGGTCCAGCTTGCATACTGACAGCACTATACAAGTAGTAACACAGGATGCTGCCTTAGACCCGATCAGGATATTGATCCATCCAGCTCAGTATAGGCTTTCTGAACCAGGGGAAACCAACAGGGTGATGTCCAGATGATGAAGGATTCTTGCTCTGCATCAGGACTCCTTGGTTCAGAGGTTGCATAACTCCATACCCACCAAGATTTCTCTGATGAAAATAGAAACGTCCTAAGGAAAAGTGGGACATTGTGGGATCACAATTAAGGCAGCCCTGTTTAGGGAAGCTTTTAATGTTTGATGCATTACTATATTTTAATATTTTGTTGGAAGCTGCCCAGAGTGGCTGGGGAAGCCCAGCCAGATGGGCGGGGTATAAATAATAATAATAATAATAATAATAATTATTATTATTATTATTATTATTATTAATTATAATATCAGAAATCAGGATAGGTTCTGTAAATCTGGGACTGTCCCTGGAAAATGAGGACACTTGGAGGGTCTCAGGACATACAGAGTACAGGCTCTACTTTCTAAGTCTTATGTTTTCCCCTTGTGGCTAGATATACCCCTCTGCAGATAGCCCTGAACATTTAGGCTGTGTTGCCTCCAAGGCAATCTGGAGATTTCTTAGCTGTAGTAGAGACAAAGTCTTCAGGTTTTCTGGGATCTGCTGCTCCTTTCAACCACATCCTTATCACAACAATCCATAGGTAGTTCATGCTTGTAAGCTGCTTCAAGTCACCCAAAACTGTGCAAATATGTCAGTCAAGGCCACAATGGCGATACCCAAGGCTTGTTTGGAATTAATGTGAAACTGTGATATGTATCGCTAAGGGAGGGAGATGAACAATTTAGTATGCAGTCATCAAGCGCCTTCGTGCACATGCCAAGAAAAACTGGCAATTGTGAGCATTTAGTCCAGCTATGCATCATATCTGCCCCCAATCAAAGCGATTAAAATCCAGTCAAGCATTGCTTTCATACATCAAACCTCAACCTATACTTGATTGCAGCTCCACATTCCAGGTATGTAGCCTAGGGTGTTAGCCAATAACAATATGCCATTGTCTAGGAATTTTAATCCCTGCACCCTTTTTTATAAATGTCATAAATCTGATTGCAAAAGATTAGTTATCAAAATGTTGGCTGCGTTCACCCATTCCATCTATAGAGCTGCATAAGGTTTGGGATTTGGAACAAAACAAACTCTCCGCTCTGATAAGATGTCAAAAGTGTTTGTCCAAGGCTGGATCTAAAAGGGACAGTTTCCGTGTATAGGCAGCAATGAAAATATTATCTCACTTTCAAACTTTTTACTTGGGAGTCGGGGAGTTTATTTCTTTGCAGAGGATTGAAATAATGCAGAACCATTCTTGTACAATTCCCAGTATTAATATTTGTGGTGCCCGTTAGGGAAACAATAATTATTTAACACATTGACAGAATGACAACCGGACTCCAGAATTCCTTTCCAATAATACAGTTGTGGAAAATTCACTGTGGCTTTGAAAGCTTCCCCCACCCCCATTTTCAAATAACGTATAGTAAGTGACAACTTTAGAATTTATGACTTCCGGTTTTAGATGATGCAGTAATTTGGAAATCATCAGCTTGGGTTGTGAACAGCAGTCAGATCCTATGAAGGTTTACTCAGGAGAAAGTCCTACTCAGTACCATTACTATGATTGTGTGTGGTTTGTAATGTGGAATAAGGCACTATTTCTGTACATGATGTTGAAAGAATAGGACCCTGCTTACAGAAGCTGGCTGTCTACATTCTGAAATATGGGGGAGAGAGAACAGAAGAAGGGGAGGAAGGTGAAGACAGGGTTAAGAAGGGCAAGAACATGTGATTACTAGAAATACATCTGCATAGGCTTGGCTAATGTTTATGTAGATTGATCTTATTAGCAAGTTGCTCTCTCAAACTAAAGCAAAAGAACACCCCTAGATTTCTCCCTCCCCGCTCTTTCCCCCAATTGTATATTTCTCCACTCATTAGTCTGTTTGGTAGCACATGAAAATCTTTAATTAAAAACAAGAACGAAGTAAAAACTAGGATTGCCAACCTTTTTTTTTCCTGGCAGTGCTCCAAGACTTAAAATTTACCTGTCAGGCAGACATTTAGCTGATGAAGCTTCTCCTGATATGGACGTGAGTTGATAGAAGAAGAAGAGTTTGGATTTGATATCCCACTTTATCACTACCCGAAGGAGTCTCAAAGCAGCTAACATTCTCCTTTCCCTTCCTCCCTCACAACAAATACTCTGTGAGGTGAGTGAGGCTGAGAGACTTCAGAGAAGTGTGACTGGCCCAAGGTCACCCAGCAGCTGCATGTGGAGGAGCGGAGACGCGAACCCGGTTCACCAGATTACGAGTTCACCGCTCTTAACTACTACACCATACTGGCTCCCTGCTAGATGTTTTCCCTGCTAAATATTTGGTTTGAAGACAAGGTGAGTAAGTGCTAACATGACAGAGACGTATAAAATTATACAAGGTAAAGGGAAAGGGGATAGAGAAAAGTTTTCCTTCCCCTATCCTAACACTGTAACTTGGGGATGTCCAATGAAGCTGAATGTTGGAAGATTCGGGACAGAGAAAAGCAAGTACTTCACACGGCACACAGTTAAACTGCCACAGGATGTAGTGATAGCCATCAGTGTGGAAACCTTTAAAAGAGGATTAGACAAATTCATGCAGGACAAGGTTCTCAATGGCTAGTCATCATTATGGCTATGCTGTGCCTCTACGGTTGAGACAGCAGGTCCCTGAATGCCAAATTCTAGAAATGGGAGAAGCATGGAGCACATGCAGGTTTCCTATTGGCATCTAGTGGGCCACTGTGGGAAGAGGATGCTGGACTAGAGGGGCCACTGGCCTGATCCTGTAGACTCTTTTTTATGTTCTCAAAAGCCTTCCTGCCAGAAAAATAGCTGGCGGATCTACAGGGAAAAAGAAGCACTTAAAAAAAAATTTTTTTTTTGGATACAACCATATTCAGAATGTGGGAAGTGAGCTTTTGAGCAAAAATAGCAAATAGAAGATAACAGGGGCATGTTCAGGCTGGCTTTGACCTGGTAAAGCTAAGTGTAGCTTTAAAGCAACAAGAGAGAAAATGCTAAAGCAAGAATTGTGAATTCTTAATTGGATTAAAATTGTCAGATGGCTTTGGTAGGGGGATCATCTACCTACGTACGTACTCAGATGAGATGGGTTTGAAACCTTTCAACAATATGTGCACAGATATATCCAGGGCAGTGGTCATGTTCACAGATTATGACAAGGCAAGACAAGGCACAGTTTCTGGCTTATCGGAGGCTGCTAGACAGTTGCTGTTGTTGCGGGGGGCGGAGGCGGGGGAGGGAATTCAGTCACATACTGGCAAATTCAGGTTGCACAGTTAAAGAGGATTTGTTCAACTGACACGCCTTTAAAAAAAAATCTGGGTTTTTCTGTGGCAAGGAAAGTGACAGAAAAATGCTTTGGAAAGTGTGGGATAACAATGGCTTGGCGTGATGTCATACAGAGGCGCCATCTTCTGAAGAACATGGAGGGGGCCCAGCGTAACATTCTGACATCGTGTGATGTCCTGATGTCACTCTGTGCCTGGCTCCATGTTGGGCCTCAACAACGGGGGTCCCCCAGCCCCCTCAAAAAACAACAACCGTTGGGGGGGGGGTCTAAAGAGCCTCAGCTCCCAAAAACCAGTGCCTATGATGTAATATAACCTTCCCCACAAACAAATCTGGATGAATGCACCATAAGGAGAGTTTACTGTAAACATGCTACGTACATGGAACCTGATTTATCCTGCTTCCTTCCTCCTCTGCCGGGCACAGGAGGCACAGGAGAAAGAAACCAGGAAGCCATAACACAACCTGGCTTCCTAGGTTGTGCACTGTGGTTTGCTGTTCCCAGATGAGCCCCAGTCACTAGCCAGCCGCAAACTGTAGGCCTTCTTGGTGAATTTCTTCTGCTTGCATGAAAGGGACAGTAAAGTGAGAACAACAAGACAGCATGCACCATAACAGTGTTGGCCCACAGTAGACCATGGTAAGATAGAAAACATCTTGATGGGTGAACATGACCCCAGAAAGAAATAATATAAACTGGACTCCATTTGGGCTGGAACGGTGTCCTGTTCCCCAGTGGACACCTAGAAATTGGGAGCAAACAGTAAGAGGGCTGCATAGGCGCCATACATTCAAAGGACAAAGCATCTCATAGCATCCTTAACAAACCTCAGCTCCCAGGACTCTCTGGGGCATTTCAGGTGCTTTACATATATAATACATAGCCTTAGTCCATGGGTATCTGATTGATTCATACTGCTTCCCCAGAGGATCCTTCCCCCAGAGAGTAGCAGTGCAATACTAACCAGCAGTGGTGTAGCATGGGTTGCTGGCACCCGGGGCTGACGCTACCAAAGCAGCCAAGTGGGGCCATGCTGTGCCACCTGTCCATCTGTGTAGGGGGGAGCCCGGCTGGCAGAGGGGAGTGCTGTGCTGGGCCGTGGTCGGGTTGCCCCTTGCCTGCCTCCCTTGGTCTGCACTCTGGGCTTCTCTGCCACCTTCACTAAGGTGGGGACCCCCACAGAAGCTGGCGTCTGCATGGGGATGCCTAGTTATACCCCCTCAGAATTTTGTGCCCAAGGCCATGGCTCCCCTGCCCTCCCATGATATGCCACTGCTTCCCAGACCGCATTTCTACAACACCACAAGTCAGGTGGTGTAGAAGGAATGTTAGTAACTGGGATAGAAGCAACAACATTATATTCAGGGAAGCTATACCCCCACATCTCAATGCACCCTTAGACCTGGGTGCATTCCAATATCAAACAGGTACTCAGGCCCCAGCTAAGCATGGTGTGTTAGTTCATATATCTTGGCATCCAAATAATGGGATCATGTCTGGAAAGTATCTTAAAATTTTCAGAAGTTTCTTCAAAAAATGCCCTGTGGTAAAGTGCATGCTTCAGCATTTTTTCCACTGTTCACACATACGCACCAATGAACTCAAACCAAAAATAACACGAGGAATAGAGCTAAACAGGTTTTTTTTTTTTTACTTCCACATCTTTATATAACGTGCGCTTGAATTTCTTCAGAAGTAAAATGCACTTATTGCTTCTTGATTTCTAACTGAATTGCAACCCTTGCTTTATTCCTCACCCTCAATAAAATGTCAAGTGGGTGTTGCATGGAACTGAGTAAGAAATGTTCTCCAGAGAGCACCCATCTTCAATAAGTGGAACTGTGGATTGCAGAAAGCTGCAGGCATAAAAGCTGCTGCAAAAGCGATTTCAATCTGAAAATTTAATCATTTTCCCTAGAAAAATGAACATGAAAGTTAAAGTGACGATATAACCGAAGTCATCAGGCTTTTATAAAACGTACTTTATTTTTTAATGGTGCTGTATTTACACTCAAATTAAATCTGTGTCACTGCGTTCACTTTTTATTTATTTATTTATTTATTTTTAAAAAAGCTTTCTAAGACTTTCCCCCAAAACTTTGGCATATTACCGGGTATATACATTTATCAAACTGGTGCTCTCTTTGGTTGTGTGGTTATGTTTTTTGTTTTTTTGTTTTTTTACTTTGAGTAGGCTTAACAAGATAAATTGAAATATTCCAGGGAATTCAAGACTGAAGGTTTGTTTTATGTATTTGGTAAGTGATCTGCATGTGAGTGTTTCCTGTGGTCTAACTGTTAAGACCAGAACACCTGCAAACTGTGGGTGATACAACTAAGATGATCTAGAAATGGTTTGCTGTAGTAGCAGTAGCAGCAGTAGTAGTAATAATAATAATAATAATTAATAATAATTTATTACTTATACACTGCCCATCTGGCTGGGTTTTCCGAGGCACTCTGGGCGGCTCCCAACAGAATATGAAAAACACGTTAAAACATCAAAAACTTCCCTAAACAGGACTGCCTTCAGATGTCTTCTAAAAGTCTGATAGGTCTACATACATGCATCTTGCAAATTGCAGCCAGATTCCCTGAAAAGGTAGCTCAACTGGGAGAGTTATTAAGACTAACATTCTTATTCAATCCTGGGTTTGGGCAAAGTAGCTGAGGCCTGCTGCTTCAGGATTCAGCTGGCTTCTTTATGTAGGATGCCCTTGGATTGTCCATGCTGATCCTATGCTTGTGGGATTCCTGGGACATCTGACTAGCCACTATCATATACAGGATGCAGAACCAATGTCTTGGCAATTAAATTTCTGGAGACTTCTAGTCATGCTCCCGCGAATGAATGCTTGGAGAGCACTCCAGAGTCATCTCCAGATTTTTGTGGGCCATGGGCATCCATAGGCCCTACTGAGTGAGACTTCTTACATTGATTCCACTAGTACTGGAGGCTGAACATCTCCTCTTCCCACTAGTAGCAACCTAAAGTAACAAACCCTGGCAACTCTTCCAACAGGAAATGGGAGATGGCCCCAGCACCATTTTTCAGCGCGAGGGGTGCCCAGCAGAAGGAACATTGCTTTATTCCATGCTGCAGGGTCCTTCTCCCATTGGAAATGGAAGACCGTCTGGCTCAGGGATGGGGGAATTGGTAGCCTCCCAGCCATTGTTAGTTTACAACTCCCATCAGCCCAAGCAAGCATGGTCACTGGGCAGAGGTGACAGGAACTGTGCTGAGGAGCCACTGGTGTCCCATCGCCAGATCATTATGGACTCTCTTCCAGACTGTGTGCCTCAACCAGTGCCCAGTCATGTGAACCACTGAGGCTGGAAGCACCCAGCACTGTTGAAGAGAAGTGTATTCTGTATGGAGCTGATATGTGAATAGGAGACTACCAGGAACCCCAAAAAGCAACAGGTTTGCTTACCATGTTTCTAGTTCTAGTACAAAGTCCTATTTTGATAAATTTTGGGCAGCAGGTAATGGAGACAATCAACACAACTGTAAGGAACAATCTTACATTTGCCTAGGAAAATATCCTTTTGAATTATGTACCCGACACATGGAATCTAACAAAGGGACAATATGAATGTACTCTCTGCACCCTTTCTATGGCAAAAAGACAGGTATCGATGAACAGGAAAAGTAAAAATGGGGCTCCCTTCAATGAATGGATAGAACATATGTACAAACTCACTATGCATGAACAAGTTCTGTACAAACGTAGACTTGCCATGGGCAAATTTAACAATACAGTGGTACCTTGGTTCTTGAATGTAATCTGTTCGACTTCCGAAACATTTGAAAACCAAGGTGTGGTTTCCGGAAACAATAGCCGACAACCGCATCGGACATACAGCTTCCAAAAAACGTTTGAAAACTGGAGCACTTACTTCCGGGTTTTTGGCATTCGGGAGCTGAAATGTTCGAGTACCAAGGCGTTCGAGAAACAAGGTTCCACTGGAATTCATTTTTATAAATGTTGTATTAGGTTAAGGTCTGGCTAACTACAATAACATTTTTTATTTTTGGTAATGCATTCAAATTCTTTTTCTTTTTTCTGTGTGGGTAGTATTTCTTTCTTCTTTGTGTCTTATCTTACTCCGTGCACTTGTAATTATGTACTTTTAATTTTTTAAAATAGAGAATATATATATATATATATATATATATATATATATATATATATATATATATACTATGTTTCTAGTTTGCAACTCAACTTGTATTTACTGAATTGTTGTTAGTGCTGCTTTTTTCAGGCTTCCTAATTGTGCAGAGAGCCCTAGACACTCACATGAGCTCATCTAACAACTGTGAAACTGGTGTAACATCCACTAAACCAGGCTTCTTCAACCTCGGCCCTCCAGATGTTTTTGGCCTACAACTCCCATGATCCCTAGCTAGCAGGACCAGTGGTCGGGGTGATGGGAATTGTAGTCTCAAAACATCTGGAGGGCCGAGGTTGAGGAAGCCTGTGCTAAACCCTACAGTCATCCAAGCAGTCTTGTGCTTTGTATTCTGACATGCCCGTATGGTGACTCTTGCTGTTGAACTGAGACACAAATGTGGGATGAGAACGCTACTTCCACCAACCTTTAGCATCTGTGCTAAATTTAGACTTCACACCACCTCTCACACGGCTCTTAACTTAAAGCTTCTCTATAAACGACACAACTGATCGCGCAGCATCGCTTGCTTCCTGTCATCTGGGGTACATGACTTTTATTGTTCTTGGTGATTGCTTTTGCTGTCTGGTTTGAAATAGAGTTCTTGTAATTGTGCCGTTTACTTCATCGGGAGCCATCAGGGTCTGTTTTTCGGTTCCCTTTGAAATACAGTGCTTCCCCCCCCCCATGGAAGATGAGGGCCTGCATAGAAAATACCTGTTTGTAAGTTGAATTCCACCAGCATAGCTCCCTGCTGGCTTTAGGCATAAGTGGAGTTCGGTGCACAGTTATAAGAATCTAGTTAGGAAACGGAGGCAAGGAAACACCTCCTTATTTTTGATCAATACTATAATCCACTTTAAATTTTGGTTTGAGACTCATACCCAAAAAGGTGAAATGAGTTATAATACTGAGAGAAACTTTTTTTGTTTGCTCAAATGACCTGAGGTAATAGGATAGAGGGACTAACTAAATTCCCTTCAGGCTTTGCATTATTCAGCTTCTTCATATTTTACTGTTATACTCTCTCACTTCTGCAGCCTCTCTCTCTCTCTCTCTCTCTCTCTCTCTCTCTCTCATTGGCCCTGTTCTTGTGTCTTACCCATCATGGAGTGCAACTTGTGGAGAAAGCAAGTTGAACTTCAGGCTGTAGATAGCAAACCATATATATGATCCAAGGATGCAGGAAGCATAATTGGCTGAATGATTTGGAGAATAGTATTATTATTATTATTATCAACAACAACTCATCTTCCTTAGCTCAGTTGGTTAGAGCATGGTGCTGGTAATGTTGGTTCATGTTGTGAAAACGTGTGCTGGGCTGAGGGGTTTTTTTGGGTCAGACTCTAAGACCCTTTCTTTCTCTCTCTGCCAGTCCATGGTGCCATCCAAGTTTTGTGGTTGCTTTTCTAAACATGGCTTTGCACAAGGGCATTTCTCAAATTGTAGGCATGTACCTCTCCCTGGGGTGTCCCCTGGGGTCGGACCAGATGATCCTCAAGGTCCCTTGCAACTCTACAATTCTATGATAAAAGGCTGCTAGGGTTTTTTGCAACAGAAATAATGTGGCTTTTGGATATGCTGCAAGGGAGCTTCTACATAGGATTTTATTGTGGATGTCAGCTCTGCTTATGCTTGCCTAGTCTTGGATTTGATATCCCGCTTTATCACTACCTGAAGGAGTGTCAAAGCAGCTAACATTCTCCTTTCCCTTCCTCACCCACAACAAACACTCTGTGAGGTGAGTGGGGCTGAGAGACTTCAGAGAAGTGTGACTAGCCCAAGGTCACCAGCAGCTGCATGTGGAGGAGCGGGGACACGAACCCAGTTCACCAGATTACAAGTCTATCACTCTTAACCACTACACCACACTGGCTTCTTTTGCAATGTTTCCTCAAAACACCATCCCAACCCCACTTTATCATTTCCACAAGGGTTTTTGTTTTTGCTTACTGGACTTCCCACAGAAATGGTAAATCGATTGGCGAACATGATAGGATGGTGTTTTGATGAGGATGACACCATACAACTGGCTCTGCAAAACTTGCATGTCAGAGCAGCACCCAGTCCCCAGTAAACTGTCCTTTAGAAGTGTCTTGGTGTCATGTATTTGCATGGACAAAAGAAAGAAAGAAAAAGGAACTGTACTGTTGTCTAAAATGCAGTCTAAGTTCCAGGACTTGCACACCTTAGGGGTTATTTGAAAGAGTCCTTAATGTTTCTGTGCCCTTTAGGAAGCATTACCTCGAGAGTGATATTTCTGTTGTAGCAGCTGATCTTTCGTATTTAGCTGTGTCAGCCAAGCTAGTATTTAAGACTGGGGCTCTGACCGAAGGTGGCTTGGAATGGTTTGCAGTGTATTGCCGAGTAACTTTCCTCTTTTTCTTTTAATGCTTCCTGTGAAAGGTGGGTTCACCTGTACAGCACTGCACAATATAAACTTTAAAATAGGGATGAGGAAACGGTTGGACTCGGGGGTCCCCTCAGCCTCACTCAAGCACAGCCAATTATTGGACATGATGGGAGTTGGAGTCAACATCATTTGAAGGGCAGAGGTTCCCCAACCCTGGATTTTTGCTTTTTAAAAGACTGCTTGTTGAAAAAACTACTGGCATGGCAGCTGGTATGTTGCTTTTCAACTTAACCTACTGTCAGCCTAAGCAAGTATTGTGATCTATTCTGTTTATGCCGCTCCAATCCAGATTATAAAATATTGAAAGAAATACAATTTTACTTACAACAGATGCATGGATTGGCAGACATAAATAATAATAAAGGCAATCCGACCAAGATATTATGTACATTTGTTTAAAAAACTGTTGATCTATATTTTGATCATTTTATTATCTTTACTACTTTCAAAGCCTGTTTTTATCACTATCTTTAAAATGAATATTTTATGTAAACCACAGGGTTTGTTTTTTTTTTAAAAAAATTAAGTGTTCTATAAATTTAGTTGAATTAAAATGACTACAAAAGACTTTGGGACAATAGATGATCTGTACTTATGGACAACTGAAGGTCTTTGTAATCTATTTGGATCAAATGAAATCATATATGACTGTGTGCCAGGAAATATTAGATATTGTATAATACCTTGAATTATATTTCTTATTTTCTGGTGAGAGTAACTGGACAATTTTTGTTCTGATGTAAATAGAAAAAAACCCCAATTAAATATAAGGAGACGCAAAAGCACGGTGCTCTAGAAAGTCCTAATTTGCTTCCTTTTCAACCTAGACATACATTCTTTTAAATAGAGAAAACACAAAACTAGCATAAGCAAATTTCTTGTAGGAACCTTGGCTTTAGGACTCCCAAGGTTACAATATGAAAACCAAAGTTTACCTTAAGGAACTGTGTACTCCTCATTCCCTTCCCTTCCCTGGGCTGAGTCCTCAATTCCCTCCTCACTTGCCCACTGGACTTTAATATTCCACATAGCAAGTACCGTATTTTTCGCTCTATAAGATGCACCAGACCATAAGAGGCACCTAGTTTTTGGAGGAGGAAAACAAGAAAAAAAATATTCTGAATCTCAGAAGCCAGAACAACAAGAGGGATCGCTGCGCAGCGAAAGCAGTGATCCCTCTTGCTGTTCTGGCTTCTGGGATAGCTGCACAGCCTGCATTCACTCCATAAGACGCACACACATTTCCCCTTACCTTTTAGGAGGGCAAAAGTGAGTCTTATAGAGCAAAAAATACGGTAGGTGGCAAGGCAGTAAGTGGAGGGAAGTAACAGACAGGAAGCATGATGGCTGCAACATTTCCTGCCATGTTCTCAATATTAACAATGCAAAATGTTGCTCTCCAGCTTCCAACCTGGCTCGGCCTAGCTATGTCTGAATACCTCAAAGGAGCAGCAATTTTTGCATTGCAGCAGATTAAACCTTGGGTTGCCTTCATCTTCAGCCCTGGAGTCTGAAATTGGGAAGCTCTGGTGGTTTTTCACTCTTTTATTAATGCCACATGGTCTCCAGCTTACGATGCTTCCCACCAGGTGTGGCTGATTCTGTGAGCAGAGATTACTTGGGTTGTAATGTTGAGCATTAATGGGGCATTTCGCCCTGGCTGAGCATATCTTCGTTGGTTATGTGAGTGGTATTGCATTATGGAAGTGCCTAACCTTCCATCTGGCATGTTACAGCCACCCCACGTTATTTGATTAACTCTACAAATCACTTAAAGGTGGCTGTCCTTATTTTGGCCCTTCTAAGATGAGAGTGATTGGAATCTTTCCAGGAGCAGCTAACTGTTGTCAGATAACTCTCTGGCTGTTTTCCACTTGGTCACGGGTGTGGGGGAAGGGTAAACATACACACAGAGGAGACAACAAAACACTCAAGGCTTAGTTGAGGGCATTAGTATGTCCTAAACTGGGTTTAAGTACTCAAGGCAGAAAGCCTGCATTGTTTTCTTACAGTATTTTAAGTAGGAAACTGTCTTAATGTCACAGGCTGGTTTCTAAGTCTGTTTAATAACATCTGGGAAGCTTCTGCTTATGAGGTCAATGAATGCTTTATTGGTTTTAAAACTGTATATCAGAAATAATCAATAGATGTTAAAGACAAAATAAAAATAAACAATCATTCATTCCTTAATTGATACTTGTTTTGTACATCTTTCCGTAATTAAATTTAATATGACCTCCGATCTTCCCATTATTTTTCTGAATTGGATTCCTTGAATACGCACTTAACTTTATTTTCTCCATGTTATTTAACTTACTTTAAATTTTATAAGGTTATCCTATTTACACACAGAAACTCAATCAAAACCTGCCAACGGATTGATATTTTGTTCTTTTACATAGACTCTGTATATGTCCCACTCTCTGGTAAATTTTTCATCTGTAACGTCTCGTAACCTTGCTGATACCCTCTCTAGTTCAACGTACTCTCTTAATTTATTTTGCCAGTCTGATTTGGACGGGATAACCTCTCCCTCCCAACCTTTTGCAATTAAAATTCTGGCAGCTGCTGTAAAGACACTCCTGAACTTTTTTGGAATTTCATTGCCCATAATTCCTAGTCAGGAAGGCTTCAGGCTTTTTAGGGAAAGAGCATTTAAACATTTTCTTAAGTTCGTTGTAAATCATTTCCCAAAACTGTCTGATCTTTTTACAGTTCCACCACATGTGGATCCATGTGTTTGCTTATGAGGTCAAAGGGAAACATAATTCAGGTTTAACAAAAATTCTTCTTGTGAGATGGAGGAAAGCACCATTTCATTCTATTGTGACCAGTGGCGTAGCGTGGGGGGTGCAGGGGGGGCCGGCCGCACCGGGCGCAACATCTGGGGTTAGGGCAAATCCATGGGTTAGGGGCGCAAATCCATGGGTTAGGGGGCGCAAATCCACGGGTTAGGGGGTGCAAATTACTTGCCTTGCCCCGGGTGCTGACAACCCACGCTACACCACTGATTGTGACAGCAAGCCTGTGGAAGAAGAAGGTGGTCATGTGCCCTCCTTTAAAGAGGAAAGCCCTGTATTTTAAGGGCTGTCCAATCAAAGGCCAGTTTGAAAATAATGGACAGCAGGGGCCTTATAGTGGCACACTCGCGCTTGGTACCTGGTCAGCAGGCTGAGCAGGTACACATGGCAGCATGTGCTGTACTTCTGTTTAAATTATAGTAATTGGTTCTAGTGAAAATAACATGCAGAAACACATTATACTGGGGAAGATTTGCATAGCAAAAATGTGTGTGTTGGGAAAACGTCACACTAAAATGCTGATGAATTTTCATGAGTTCTTTTGTTAGAAATCACAAGCTGACGTGGAGAACGGCATTGAAGATTGGGAAATGGAGAAGGTGACAAATTTGCCCATCACTCACTCCCAAGTCTGGATTCAGAAATGGCGGCCACAAAGCTCCAGCTTGGTCATGGTGGACACTAAGCATTTTGGCTTTCTAGACGGTGTCAGGCCTACCTGCCGTATTCCCTTGAAGTGCCACATCATTCCTGGCTTTTTCATAGAAGATCAGCAGTGCTCTGGAGCTCGGCCAACTCTTGGAGAAGTGGGAGAAGAAGTACTTGGAAATCTGCCTAGCGCTAATAGACATACTCTCTACTCAAGAAATACACTGTCATTTTACAACTGCCAATTGCTTCTTCCACCCCTATGCTCTTGGAGAGAGAGAGAGAGAGAGAACGCCTTTTTCTGGGGCAGAGGAGCCAAGAATTCAGTCTGTCTCTCTGTATTCACAAGAAGTATAGATATTTTTATGTTTTATATTTATTCCAGATGAGTTTTTTTAAGGGCATTTGTTGCAATTGCTTTATGTTTGATTGCTCGCTTGTGTAATAATATTACCAAGCTGTTTCCCCCTTCCTTAAAAAAAACAACAACCCCAAAGCAAAGTGATTTTGGCATTGGCATGTATATGCCAAATACATGACACTACTTGACCTGACCAGAGAGAAGGAGAGACGAAGAGAGAAAAGTGCTGGTAGTGGTCTGCAGCCTCTTTGTGCAGTACTGAGGGAAAGGTCCTCCCTGAGTAAAAGCATGATATCAATAAGCATCCCAGTTCAGATCAGGCCCTTACAGAGCCTCATGTTGCTGTTATTCTTGTCCTTTTCTGTCCCTTTTAGTTCAGTGTTTTGCTTTATCTCTGTTTCTTTAGATTCAGAGGCTTTGCAAGACGCGAGGCTGTTCAAAATGATGCCCAAAGAGCACTGGATGTTTGCTGTTAAAGCACAGAAGCAGAGGGTTCTTTTAAAAATGAAAGCTTAATTAAGCTCCCCCCACCTTTTAAAAGAACCCTCTGTTGCTCTTCTTTTAACCAGAAACACTCCAAAGCCTTTCAGAACTCCACAGGCAACATTCTAGAGGCCTGAAGAGGACACAAACAAGCACCAGAGAGGCTGGTATGAAACTGCAAAGCCCTTAAAAAAAAAAAAAGAACAAGCAAGAATACCCACTGCTCAGTCACCTCTTCACTTATTTATGGTGAAAAAAAGCGAGAGAGAAATCCTCACACTACCCTCAAAATATGAAACTAAAATGGCTAGGTGGTTTTTTTTTTTTTATGGAGCACACTATACTTTAAAGCACATTCTTCCCTTGAAAATAATTCTGGATGTTGTATTTTGTTAATGGTTGCTTTAAATGTATAGCCTGTATGCATATGCTTTAAAGATATCATGTGTATGGACTTGTCGTTGTCTTAATAAACGTATTGCCCTAATATGGATTATAGAAGAAAGTTTTGGATTTTTTTTGTTATATTAAACACACACCCCCAGACCTATTTGTTTGTAATTTGGAAGATTCCCCCCCCCCTTTTATCTGATGGCCTACAAAACACTAGCATAAGGTTAAGCAATTCCTAGCATTTTAACTGCCACATGTTGTAGAGGAAAACATCACTGAAGATGCCCTTCTAAATTTAGTAGACTTTATACCTCCAGAAGGGAGATTGTATGCAATTTATGGATAACTGCAAATTTAATCCATGCTGGAAGGTTCTCCTGCGCTTGCAAATTTCATACACTTTGGCAAAAGGGGAAAAATATATAGCTGTTTTTAGGTTCCTTATTGCAGTTGAATAGAGAACACTGCCTTTTATAGATCCCTTATGGCTCAGAACCTGAGTTACAGAATGAAGTGGAAATATGTAAGGTGAATCTTGGGGCCAGTGCACCCCCCGGTAAATACATGTGATCTCAAACATTGACCAGAGGTAAATATTGTCTCCCCACTCTTCCAGAGAACTCCCCTCCTGGTCTTGGACCACTTATGAACATGAGGAGATGCTACCAATTCAATACTGATAAAAGAAAAAGTCCTCCAGCTGTTGATTGCATGGTTCCCATAGACTTCTGAATGCACCTCTCATCTGCTTAAGTAGATGCTTTATTGCAAGATTGGTTAGATTGATTTAAATAACTTTGGTTAACTGAAAAGGCATTTCAATCGCAGCAGATTATGATTATGTCCACCCTCTTAGAGGTTTCTCCCTTCTCTCGTGCACATAACAGAATGCAACACAACACACAACAAACACACAAAGTAAATGTGCCTTTTGCTTCAGATGTGCCTTTTGAAGATTTAACTGGCTAAAAAGTATATGACTAATTGGTTTAAGATTTCTTTGTTTGAATGTCAGCCCTTGCCCAAGGTGAATGCTGTCTCTAAACATTGTATAACCAACAGTTAGTTTTCCTGTCCATGATATGCAGTCTTACCACTTGCTCAGAGTGCTAGTGCTTTTGCCAACAGATATAAGAGTTGAGAGATTAAGAGCTATATATTTTAGAGCAAGTGGGTGGGTTTTGAATGGTAATGGTATCACCCAACAGCCAGGTCTTAATGTATGTTTATCTCCAAGTATGGTCCACTGGATTTATTTGAGCTTGAATGCACTTGCTGGAAACAGATTCCACAAAAATAAAAATTAAATCTTGAGTAAACATGTTTAAGATGTTCGTGTCAGGTTTGTGCTCAGCCTGCATGGTTACTACCCCCTTTCAAATTATTTCTTTGCAGTAGAGCTGTATTTGGAATTCCCACAAGTATAGCAAAGCATTCCCCCCCCCCTAGGCCAATAAACTAAATTGTATTTTGCACTCTTGGCTTCTGGCTCATTAGCTGTAATTGTGCCATGCTATCTGTTCTTCTACGATATGGATAGCGCTTGCCCTCAGGTTGGGATCACTATTGATAAGAAGCTTCATCACTGCCTACTGCCTTGCAAGCAACATTCAGTGCTAGCCTCCTTCACCTACATACCCTTGTCTCCGGGGAAGGGAAACTTTTACATTTGGAAAACTTAAAGACGAAAGACCTTCCTTCCTTGGCAAATGCGAAAAAGGACCTAAGTGGTACTCTTAAAAAGAGAGCTGTGTAATACAGCACCTAAATGCAGCTTCTAGTCCCAGGGCTGCTTTAGTATGCAAGTGGAATACGTGAACCATTTGCTCTTGACTTGTACCTTGTCTGTAATGATGTTATACATAATGCAGCAAAAGGAGTTCTTGGTTTCTTAAGCAGGGAACAGAAGCGCTCCTTACAACTCGGCTCTTTATAGATCAAAGCAAACCTGAAGCTTGCCTTATCATGTAAGTGGGGTTTGTGTCCTTGAAAGCTTGGTTACAACAGCACAGATCACCCAGCATTCTTTCTTCCGTGTTTGGGATAACTTAAATTGCAGAATTATGTTGTGTAGGAGAGGGAGAAGGAGCACAATTTCAGACCCTCCAAGTGTTCCTATTTTCCAGGGACAGCCCTGGATTTACAGAAGCCATCCTGGTTTCTGATTTGATCCCAGAATGTCCTGCTTTGCCTTAGGACGTCTCGGTTTTCATCGGAGAAATGTTGGAGGGGATGCAATTTACCAGGCACCACCATGGTCCATATTTAGTCCACTTATAGCCCTCCTGCTATCCACATATATAATCCATATATACAGTAATCACAATGTCAAACACATAGGGTAGGATCAGGGCTGGTCCAAGACATTTTGACGCCTGAGGCAAACTGCAAAATTGAGTCTCCCTCCTTGACAGGGAAGAGCAGATGGATAAAGATCTAGGGGACAAGGCAGCGGGGATAAATATCTGCATTGGGCTCTGCTGCCCCTGTGGATCCTGCTGTCTGAGTCAGTCGCCTCACCTGGTTTAATGACTGGGCTGGCCGTGGGAGGAAGTCACGTAAGTAGCTGCATCATCAAAAGCTCCGTACAAGGACTTCTGTTTATTTCTCAGTAAAAGGCTTTATCCCCTTAATTTTGCTTCCCTTGAACCTATTATCAGACTAGAAGCACCTTTGGATAGGGACCTGTCAACCATGTTCTTTGTAAGGAACTGCATAATAATATAGCAATATAACATCAATGTTTCCATAAGGTCCTATTGGATTCCTCTTGGTGGAGAGTGAACCACTTTGGATTCGTGGGGGACTCTCTGCAAAGAGCTTCCGCCTCCAAGTACTGTACATTACTGTGTTTTCTAAGTACTGTACATTACTGTGTTTTCTAAGAATAAATGACAGCCGTTAACTGATATGGAAAAAAGTAAAAGCTGCACATTCAGGATTATCATTGCAGTAGCATGCTAGCTATGTCCCTATTGGGAGCAGCAAGTGTCTCATTAATCACTCAGTTAACTTAGTCCATAGGACTGAATGGGAGCCATTGCTAGCTCACATTTTGATAGTAGCCCTGCCCTCTTTCTTGGTCAAATTAGAACTTGCAGTGCTAACTGATGCCCATCTGCTCAGAGGTAAACCTCATTTTGGTCTGTGCAGCATACTTTTTGGAGTGGATGCATAGGATCGAAGCCTTAGGCTCAGAGAGAGATGTAATCATCCTGAACTAAAGCTGAATATTCTTACCCCCACCCCCCAAAAAGGATGGCGAACTGACTTTAGCCATAGTTTGCTTAAGACGCCATCTCCCATGCAGACCTTGCTAAAATAAATAACAGACAGTTACAAGAGTGCACTGCTTGACGTATCCAAAGTAGATGCCTCTTTGTTCTGCCAAATCTTTGTTTTGTTTTGGAAGATGTCTTATTTATTGCATTCGCACAGTATAAAATAAAAATTCAAACATAGCGAAATAGCTTTGAGGTAAATACTGAAGTTTGGCAAAAGATGAATCCATAACATGGCCCATGTCATTAAAATGCATGAGGCATTATTGTTTATTAGAAGCACATTTTTTATTGGGTTGGGGTAAGATGCTTTAAAAGTGAGCAAAGGGCAAGACTATAAGCACAATAGGATTGCTGCCAGATTAAAACTTCCAAAGGACATGGGATTTGTCATGCTTGTGCTTCTGAGTCGTGGCGTTCTGGACTAAGGATAACTCTTCTGGAAAGAAGGAACATCTGGTGATAACCCTCTTTGCCACCCATTACCATCAATCAAGAGAAATGGGAATGAAGGCATTTGAAGTGAGTTGTCTTAAAACTCGTTCGCTACTTGCTAGCTATCTGGTATGTTTGCCAACAATCTACGCAAAGAATAAAATCATATATAGAAGTTATTGATATGAAGGGTGGTATTTGGCCACAATTATATCAATATTTTCAAAGAAGAGAGGCAGTATTACATTTGTAAAGGAAATAGTGCTGTAAGAGAGGGCACTGAATTCAAAACTTTGCAAACATTTAATTGTAATAAATGTATCATTACTAAGATATATTCTAAAATTTTGATATTCGTAAGAAAATGAGCAAGAGAGCAGTAAGAGTTAACTTTGGAAGAATGGAGATGATTTGTATCTGGATACTTAAAGCAATATCCTTGATAAGATCTAATATAAATGGCGATTAACCCCATACAGATTTGCAAAAATATATAGAACTGCACAGGATAAATGTTGGAAATATAGCAACTGCTTGACAGAGAGTTTATATATATTTTGGACTTCCTCGGTAATTCAAAATTACTCAACCACTATCCAGAAATGCATTTCTATGATGACTGGTTGACCCCAAAGTGTTGTTACTGAATTATTTGAAATATATAGTATTGAACAGACTTGGAGACCATAATAGCTAATTTGGTAGCTGTTAACAAGTTTATTACTAAAATTTCGAAGAAGAAAACAGCACCACCAATTCTGGATGGGTCTGGAAAAATCGAACATTCTTACACCACTGAAACTCACATATTATAGCAGAGAAGAAAATGGACAAATAAACAGACTTATAGAATGATGGCCAATTTTTATTTGTTTGTGGTTTTTTTCTTTGAATGACAAATATTAAGAGAATATTTATCCTTGTAATTCATGTGCATTGTTGTTATTTATATTCTGTATATATTCTTGCTTCCTTTCGTTTTATTCTTTTCACCACTAAGTGGTAATTGTTTTCTTAAATGTTATATTTCCAGTTGTAACTATCAGCTATTCTATGTCCTTTCAAATGTGCTCTTGAAGAAGCCAACAGCCAGTGGGCGAGTTATGTTGGGATCTCTTCCACCAAAATTAACAAGGATTAACAGGCTATTCCAGTGAATGTTTTATGCAGAAATAACTCCCATTGAGTGGGGCTTACTCCCGAAGGAGGCACAATAGTATATTTCTAGATGGGCATGTTGCGTTCCACGTGTTATGATAATATGCATAGGAATGAATTGTAGATGTCTGTAACTTTGACTGAGTTGTGTCTGAAAATGAGGTTCAGGGGTTGGGAAGAGATTGGTGACAAAACAGGTCCTGAGAAGCTAAAACATGTTTGCAAAGAGTGAAATCCCAGGAATAGGCCTGCTATGTCTTTGATGCATGCTGCTTGAGATCTACCTGATGTGCGGGGTACAGGATGCAGGAAAATACAAACAGAAAATTAGTCCAGGTAAAAATGAAAGAAAAAAATGTTTAAATATAAAATAGTGAAGCTTGAATCTCATCTGGGAACGAAACAATCAGAGCTGTACAAAAATAAATATGGAAAACTCAGCACAGAAAAACGCAACCCAGTGTAAAATTATTTTAAGAAGTAAGAATTTAAAAGCAAAGTTTTCTTCTCTCTTCATGTGTGTGTCACAGAAAGGAGAAGTCGTAGCACAAAAATACATTAGAATAGACACCCCCAACCTGCAGCCCTCCAGATGTTTTGGCCTACAACTCCCATGATCCCTAGGACCAGTGGTCAGGGATGATGGGAATTGTAGTCCAAAACATCTGGAGGG
The DNA here is from genome assembly GCF_964270895.1 of Podarcis filfolensis. Classification (NCBI taxonomy): domain Eukaryota; kingdom Metazoa; phylum Chordata; class Lepidosauria; order Squamata; family Lacertidae; genus Podarcis; species Podarcis filfolensis. Next base: position 24,826,145 of record NC_139607.1, on the reverse strand, counting down.
TTGAAGGTTGGGGATGCCTGCATTAGAAAAAGCTGCTTGTGTGACATAGAGATAAATATATAAGAAGAAACTGCCTTTCTCTCTGTTCCTCAATGTCCCAGAAACATTTTTCCTGCTCACTGATTGGTTCCTTTAATTCCCCCTACAGTCACAACTATTTTCTGTATTGGTAAACAACAGGTCATATGGTAAACACCCTAGAAACAGGTTTCTATTGTTAGAGGGCTGACGTGATCTCCAGCTTTATTGGAGTATACAAGGTCTTATGAGGGTCATTCCAAGCTGCTAATGAGCCTTGTATCTTTGTCACTCTGGTACATGATCTCAGCTTGACTAAAGCATTGCCAAGTCTTCTGTTTCTCACCATTCCAGCAGGGTCCATGCTGACAGAAACAATTCTGCCCTTAAGACAAATATTCAGACCTGCTTCAGCCATTAGCCAGAGACTCCTTGACCAAAGTTTGCTTCCATTTCAGTCTGCAGCTTCTGGGACGATCACCTTGACCATGTGTACAGATTCTCCTCCAAAACCTAACCAAACAACAATGTCTTAACATATGATTTGTCTTAAACTGTGAAGTTGGCAGTAACCCAAGGCGTTGGCGTATGGTATGTTGAGCCCTAGAGTCCAAGTGGATGTTTCTTCACTGACATGTACACCTGAGGCAGGAGGGAACAATTACATAAATTGCTTCCCTCCTGCCTTTGTGTCCACAGCAACCCAGATGATTCCCTCTTGTTCCTCAATGGCGGTATTTACGACAATGGATGTTTTTACAGTTGTCTTCATAGGGCTAAGACTGAACTTTATATCACTGTTGGTTTCCCAGGGCTGCAACTGCAAGGCAGTGTAATGTGTCTCGAACTCATCAAGTGCACATGTGCTGAAGGACTGCAAATACCAGAGCCTTGAAGCATCTTAGGATATGGCTTTCAAGAGAGTTGCTGAACTCAATTTATCACACAGAGTCTTGCAGGGCAGTCCTTGTGTATGAAATGTGCCGTGCTAATTTTCCTGGCAGGACTGTCGTCTTTAAGCATTCACGAGCAACCAAGTCTATTTTTGTAGTTGGGAATGTGGGGAGGGAGGAGGAAACGCATGCATTTGCTCCCTCCACACACAAAAAAATCTGGGCTAAAGTCTTCTGCAACTTTTCTAGATGCGTTGCAGTTGCACAAGGCAAATCTTGTATGTGTATTTGAAGAGGGCTTTAAACCTCCAAGACAGGCTTCCTCAACCTTGGCCCTCCAGATGTTTTGAGACTACAATTCCCATCATCCCTGACCACTGGTCCTGCTAGCTAGGGATCATGGAAGTTGTAGGCCAAGAACATCTGGAGGGCCAAGGTTGAGGAACCCTGCTTCAAGACAACTGAGTCGATTTGACTTCCTTAATCTGATTATCCTCTGAATTCTTTCGACTTCAGCCCCCACCAGGGTAATGGGAGTTGCAGTCCAAACCATCTGGAGGGCACCAGGTTGGGAAACATTGTATTAAGGCATAGAACTGAATTTCATGCATGTGTGGTCTGTTCTAAAACAGGAATGAACCTGTTTCAGTCTTAGGTAGTATGATGACTGTGCTTCTTTTTTTAACTAGAATATGTGGGGTTCACTGATGTGTGTTTGAAATATGCAAAGCAAGGGTTGTATTTCACATAGTGCTAACTAAGTAGTCCTACAAGTGCAATGATTTATTCAGGGCTTTCTTCAGCTGGAATATGCCAGAACTCAGTTCTGGTACTTTTCAGATAGGTTTATTATTGTGCAATGGAACTCCCACCACTTCACCTCATGCCATACTAAATTTGTTCTAGGTGTTCCCCCAATCCTCTGAAAAGGATTGCGGGTGCATGAGGACAGTGCAGGGGAAGGAAGTCCCATCGTTCTAGCAGTAATCCTTGCACTGATGGGATGAAAGTACCAACCCTATACATGTAAAAGCCTAGCAAATAAAGTTTGTCGTTATCTGTGCTGAATGATCCTGAGTGTGCATTTCCTGGCATAATAATAATAACAACAACAACAACAATAATAATAATAATAATAATAATAATAATAATAATCTGCAGCCCATCTGACTGGGTTGCCCCAGCCACTCTGGGCAGCTCCCAGCAAAATATGAAAACACAATACAGCATCAAACATTAAAAACTCCCCTATACAGGGCTGCCTTCAGATGTCTTCTAAAAGTCAGAGAGATGTTTATTTCCTTGATATCTGATGGAAGGACATTCCACAGGGTGGGCACAACTGTCGAGAAGGGCCTCTGTCCAGTTCCCTATAACTTCACTTCTTGTAGTGAGGGAACTGCCAGAAGGCCCTCGGAGCTGGATCTCAGGGTCTGGGCTGAACACTGGGAGTGGACATGCTCCTTACTATAAACACCTTGATTGCAGACCATGGTCCACCTTGCCTGGTGTTCTTTATAAGAATGGCAGCAAGTGGAAGGCGCTAGTTCACAGAGATGGAGAATCTTTGGCCCTCTGGATAATGCTGTATTACAACTCCCCATCTTTCCTATGGATCGGCCATACTGGCCAGGACTGAAGGGAATTGGAGTCCATCAACCTCTGTATGCTTTTTTATTGCTGCACTAGATTCACCAGAAAATTCTCTGTGTTACAGGTCAGTCTTCTGCTTTTCCCAGTCCTGAAAAGTTGGCAATATTTCACAGAGGGTTGCATTTCCCCCCCTTTCTTGCTGAGAATCAATTATAACGGGAATCAGATGTGCCATTTGCATGGCAGCTGTTCATCCCATTATGTCGTCTTTCTCCACTTTTTCAAATTGCATTTCCCCTAACGTAACGAACTGGCTGCATGCGCTTCTGTTACTGATTAAGCTGTTTCTGAGGTGAAAGTTGCCGAGATCCCAAGAAGCTCGATCCCATGGCAGTCAATGGGAATGTGCAGACATTCTACAAAAGCAAGCGCAACCTCCTAATCTCACTTGATGAGCTGATTGCAGAGTTTCAGTGGATGAGCGGAGAGCATTAGGTGTCAGTTCATCCAAACTAATGAACAGATGGACCAAGATTTGTTTCTGCTGATTTTTTTTTAAGGAAGAAAAGGCTGCAAAGTGCAATCATCTTCTGCGTTGCTTTAGTAACATTTTAAAGCATTTTACAGCTGCACTGATTGTCCCCCTCCCTTTCAGTTAAATCTCTCCATGTGCTTAAAGGTAGTTATTTAAATGTTGGACCCCATATGAATATTGGGAGGCATGCAAACTCCTCACTCTCCTGTTTTTGGCCTGTGTGTATGTGGCCTCCCAGCAATGCCGTCTTCCCCTACAATTCTCTCTTCTGTCTCAATTGTAGCCTCATTATGTTTTCTTTGGATCCATCTGCACTGTGCATTTAAAGCAGCGCTATACTATTTTAAACAATCATGGTTTCTCCCAAAGAATATTAGGAACCCTAGTCTGCTAAGGGTGCCGACAAGAAACCCTTCTTCCCACTCCCCACAGCTACAATTCCTAGAGTGGCTTAACAATCAGTCCTGTTAAGTTGTAGGCGAACATATCAGACGACACAGCGATTCTTCCAAAGCAGCTCTGTATTTGTAATCTGGAACAGAACTGAACTGAGGAGCTCAGTCAGCCTGCTTATATAGAGCTCCAGAACAATGTAACTGTTGCCATTTTCTAAAACTATCCAATCACTGAACGTCACTTTCGATCCTTCATTTGCATACAAACTATCCAATCACTGAACGTCACTTTCGATCCTTCATTTGCATACAAACTATCCAATCACTGAACGTCACTTTCGATCCTTCATTTGCATAACTATCTACAGTATCCCCCTGCTGGCCCAGGGTGAGAACTTCAGTACATAACAAGTCCCACTCCCAAGGGAACAAGCTTCTGAATACTACTAATTTATGTGTCTGAAGGATGAACAGCTTTCTGCAGCAACCATCTCTATCAGAAGAGGAAGGGCAGGTACACAGACCAGATGTGGGGAACTTTTGGCTCTCCAGATGCCATTGTAATTCAACTCCCATCAAACCCAGTTAGCGTGACCAGTGGCCAGGGATGTTGGGAGTTGTTGATCAGCAACATCTGGAGGGCCAAAGATTCCCCACACCTGACATAGACCATACGTTGACAAGGCAACGTTGAATTTACTTCCAAGAGTGTGTATTGTTCCTTGAAGAGCTGGGCTGCATGCAGATGATCATGTATGAAGGACCTTCTCTCTGAGAGGGAATTTCTTTTTCACACACAATGATTTGAGATATTATCCGATAAGCATTTTGGTTCTGTTTAGAGGATGAACCGACATGCTCTGTATAGTTTCTGCCTTTAATAATAATAATAATAATAATAATAATAATAATAATACCCCGCCCTCCCCAGCCATGATCAGGATGGTAGTTTTCTGAAACGTAGGGATCCTTTTCTGATTCTACTTTCATGCCTGGGCTCTGAACACTCTCACAGCAAAACAATGATGCTTTTCCTTCTGTAAGAAAAAAATAATAATCTGGTGCTCCCATTTCCAGTGACACATATTTTGTGATAAACTAAACCCCTTGTGGGACCATGTACCAAGCCTACTTTAGAATCCCAGCTTCAGTCTCTATTCTGACTCTCTCAAATTCCAACATTGCCATTACTTCCGTTGATGTGCTTGTGAAAAGTAATCTGTTTCTTTCCCTGAGGAAAGAAACTTATTCACAAGCTCTCGGATGTCAGAAATAACACTGACAGTAAATTAGACCTGCACTTGGCGAGAATCTGCATCCAGCTGCCCTGTGGCATAGGTAATAATTCCCAAAATGTTTATACTTGGTATTAACATGGCAGTTCCCCCTTACCTTAAAGTGCTCTCTTGGGACTGGTAATATAAAATAGATAATTTTTTAAAAAGCTTCTTGGAACAGCTTATTACGGTTTTTAAACTCTGACTTAACACAAATCATTAACAGCTCAACTTCTGCACTGTTCGAAATGGTTTTTCTGCTTCTGAATGGGCTGGAATGGGCAATTAACATAAGAATACTCCCTCTTTGGCAATCTTGCATAATGTTAAAATCACAGCATTTTCTTAAAGGGGGAAAGGCCTGCACTTCTATAGTTTGTTAAAAAAAACACCCACCCAAACCACCCCCATTTGCACAGCCACTGCAGTCTGAATTCATCCATCCATCAAAGCATGTTTCAGCAGCAGAAGAAAAGGATATGGGGGAGTTCTTTGTTCTTTTAAAGACAGAAGTGAAGTCATTGCTGTACATGGAAATATTATAATGGGATGGGATGAATTCTAGAGGTCCAGGTCCAGAAATTTAATTCACTAGCATGGTAAACTCATGGGTTGGGGAAAACAAATCAAAGTCTAATGTGCAACAAACCAGTTACGTGCATGTTTCATGTGCTGACCACATGAAGGGGGCATGTGTTTCTTGCTGTGTGGGGGTGTGCACCAGCTTGGAAGATAACAAAAATTGGATTCATCCAATTATGACTTCCAATGTCTGGAAGTCTCTAAATTTGAGTAGAAGTTGGAGGTTTGTTGTTTAGTCGTTTAGTCGTGTCCGACTCTTTGTGACCCCATGGACCAGAGCACGCCAGGCACTCCTGTCTTCCACTGCCTCCCGCAGTTTGGTCAAACTCATGCTGGTAGCTTTGAGAACACTATCCAACCATCTTGTCCTTTGTCGTCCCCTTCTCCTTGTGCCCTCCATCTTTCCCAACATCAGGGTCTTTTCCAGGGAGTCTTCTCTTCTCATGAGGTGGTATTGGAGCCTCAGCTTCACAATCTGTCCTTCCAGTGAGCACTCAGGGCTGATTTCCTTCAGAATGGATAGGTTTGATCTTCTTGCAGTCCATGGAACTCTCAAGAGTCTCCTCCAGCACCACAATTCAAAAGCATCAGATTTCTTTATGGTCCAGCTCTCACTTCCATACATCTTTACACACACACACACACACACACACACACACACACGTTTACTGCCAGGGCATTATATAAAAGTGTGAACAAAAGCTTAATCACATCGAAATATATAAATACATTTATTTGCTGGTTTTAAATGGCAGCAAAATATGGGAGAAAAGTAATAAAAACCCGGGCAGCTGAAGAGCAAAGTCGAGCTCTTAAAAAATGTTTTAGGAATTCTAGAATGTTCAAAATGCTGAAGAATGCACAGGTATGTTAAGGCACTTTGAGGTGCACAGCCTTCCACTGCCATGCCCTGCAGGTGCTGAGAGACATTTCTCAATGATTGATGGCAGAAAGAAGGTAATTGTCAGAAAGCGGGATCCTTGTTATGAAAACAGGGGTGTTGCAATTTCACAAGTCTCTCTTTTCGACAGTGAAATGTTGGAGGGTATGCCGAAGCCTGGAGCAATGCAGTCTAGGAAATTGTGTTACTGTTTGATGATGATGATGCAAGTATAAGTGAGCTAAATGGGCTCCTGTTTACTGTCTCAGACATGTACTCAAAAAGTCTGGTTGATCTTGGCGAAGAATCTTTATTGGGTAATGTAGCCTTCTCTAACCAGATGCCCTCCAGACGTGGTTCCCATCAACTCAGGGCCACTAGCCATGCTGGATGGGGGGTTAATGGGAGCTGGAGTTGAACATATGCAGATTGGGAAAGGCTGGTGCAACACAAGCTTTACAAACATTGCTCTTTAAGCTAAGGGCTGTAGGCATTCTCTTGTCTTGTCTTCTCTGTCCCTATAAAAATCCATGCAGTTAAAAGATCATCTTTTACCTTGGATCCCAAGATGTTTTCAGTGTGTGTGTTTATTCTAACCGTCGTCACTTTCTTTCTCCTTTTAAGTTTCTGTATAAAATTTACTCCCTGAATCAGAGGGGACCCAGGAAGGGCAGTTCCACGCTGAAGGCAATGCTTTTAATAAACATGATAAATGCATCCAGGGACTCCAACGGGGAGGGACTGCGGGTGAAGGAAGCAAGGAACAGGCTATATCTGGAAGAGCAGAGGAGAAATTTTCTTCCGTCCTCTAACGCAAACGGTGACATTGTGGAGCTGCTCTGTTTCCAATGCCCTTTGTTTTGGGAGCAGCGAAATCAAGGATGCGACCTTACAGATTCAGAGTGTGGAGAAACCAAAATCCCAGGTGGTTTTTCTTTTAATAATAAAAAAACCGAGGTTGCAATCTGCATATAATAGCATGAATCATATTGCCCTGGGTACCTTTTATTGTCATCAAGAAATAGAGAGGAGATGTAAAACACACACACACACATACACACAAAAGCAGGCCTGCATCCTAATAGCAACAAGGAAAACGATCCCCATTATCTAGGCTTACTTATATCATTTTGTATGTGTTCCGAACAGCATTGTGTAACATATCTCATTCAGTCACGGTGTGTTTTGATGAACGGTTTCACTTATTACAGGCCCTGTGTTTGGTGCTTACCAAGAAATCTGCTTTATAGGAGAGAATTTGATAGGACTTCTCTCCTGCTTTCTGCTCTTGGTAACAAGCATATGGAACGAGTTACTAGATGAAAAACTGAATGAGGCAAAGGAGAAATGATCTCAAGCAGCCTCGGCACGTTGAGGAATAACGATGGAAACAGCTGGGAGATGGAGGTCTTGCTGGCTTTCCATTAATCCAAAGTGTCCAAACTCTTTTGTGTGCATTTCACATTAGGGACCAACTTCATGATCATAATAATGACTTAACTCTGTCATTTTTATTGCCATGGCTTTGTTCAAAATCCACGGGCATTTTGGAAAGAACCGCGGTGACGTGACTGAACTGTCTGACAAATGGCCTCCGGTCTTAGTGCTAGTTATGATGGAGCAAGAGCAAACTTGTTTCACAGTAGTCATATTTCCTAGTCCTGTCCCAATTTCACAATGGCATCTTGTTGTTTTTGCTGCAGCAGACTGGACTTGCTTTGCTACAGTGATGGGCAAACTCCGGTTAGTTGAAAAACATTTCTCGGTAGCTTTCTGGAATTAGGAAGCACCAGAAACTTCAAATCCCAGGCTTCCAATACAGAAATGACACTCCTGAGCAGGGCTTTTTTGTGCAGCTGGAACTTAAAAGGTACAGGGACCCCTGACCATTAGGTCCAGTCATGACTGACTCTGGGGTTGCGGTGCTCATCTCGCTTTATTGGCCAAGGGAGCTGGCGTACAGCTTTCGGGTCATGTGGCCAGCATGACTAAGCTGCTTCTGGCGAACCAGAGCAGTGCACGGAAACATCTTTTACCTTCCCGCCGGAGTGGTACCTATTTATCTACTTGCACTTTGACGTGCTTTCGAACTGCTAGGTTGGCAGGAGCAGGGACTGAGCAACGGGAGCTCATCCTGTCGCAAGGATTTGAACCACCAACCTTCTGATTGGCAAGTCCTAGGCTCTCAATTCTGGCACCTCTCAGGTGGCGCCATTGCCATCATAAGAGACCAAGGGAGGTATTCTTGGTGAGTTCTGGCACCTCTTTTTCTAGAAAAATAGCACTGCTTCTGAGCACGTTCAGGATATTCCTTTTCTCCTAAGGAGAAAGGCCTCTTCTATGCTCAGCCCAACATCCCACCCCTTTTCCTCTTCTCAGAGGCAATGGGTGGCAGGTGGAGCTCAGGAAGGGGTAGAGAAAATGGTCAGATAGGACCGTTTTGCACAGAAGTGGGTCACTTCAACTTGTGCTCGTTCAGATATACTGGAGCGCAGGGAGATGTTATTGTTTTTTAAAAATGACAGCTACAGGTAGCTTGAGCCTTATAAAGGATGCACACTCTTAATTCCTGCATTGCAGGAGGGTTGGAATAGATGACCAGATGGGTCCCTTCCAAATCTACAATTCTATGATTTTAGTGGTAAGAACCTAGGGAAGTTGGTTGAACGATGTGACTGGTTTATGGTACAGAAGCCAGTCTTTGAAATGTAATTTTGCAGCTGTGATTTCTAAAGTTCTAACTGCTCTGTTGTCCTCTAACTTTAAACATTGCTGGGCTGTTTAAGTGCAATGTTACCTCTGCAAAACAGCAAAGCATAATATGCTCTCCTCCGCACATTGAAGTACTTCCACATGGACAAATGAGTGTGCCTGGTCTGCTAGTCTCGGGATAGTAATTCACACCTGAACTGTGGTGATTTCCTATCTCAAACTTCCCCTAGGTGTCAATTCATCCCTTCACCATCTAATGAATGTATTGAAGACTTCAGGGCAGGAGGCTAGGGTTAAATCCTGCATTGATTGCACATGTTGGTATTTTCACAATTTATTTTTTTGCAGGGACACCAGTCTCAGATTTGCAGAAACCCCATTCAAAACGCTCCACAAAACGATGCATTGAAAGGGGTTTTGGAAGACCCTTGTGGACAGAAAAGCTCACCTGATGTCAAAAAGCTCACCTGTAAAACCTGTCCTACAGTGGGTGGGGTGACATAACGATCTGGCCCACCCAGTGGCCTGCTCGCTCCCCAGGCTTGAAGGCTTTTATTTCCAGCTCTTAATCAATATAAATCTTATCATCACTTAACTAAATTTATTAATGAGCTGCTTAACTAAATTGACAATGCAACCGACTAATTTCTCCCCTTTCATCTCATTCCTGAATCTTGAAGCAAAAGACAAAAGGAGGGGGGGGGAGAGTTAATTTGGTTGGATTAGCATTCAGTCTGAATGTATGTCTCCCCACAGATCTGTGCTCTCTGCCATCTGAGTCAGGACATGAGAAAATGGGTCTTTAGCTACAAGGTTTCCACAATTAGCTGTGCTTAAATCCAGACCATTGGCCTAATTTTCCAGATTGCCATTGACCTAGGCCGGCCGGCATCAATTTCATCCTGCTCTTAGTAGGAATGGCGCTCTAAACTTGCTTTGCACTTTAAACTTGCAAAAGAGGTCTCTTCTGGCCATAATGAGAAGATGTTTCTTCAAAGCTTTCAAATGTTCGACTCCCCCCCCCCCTTTAATTAAACATGAAGACTGTTGATATTTTGTACAAGAGCTTCACAAAAGAATGCATTATGCTTTTGATTAAATGGCTGGTGGTGGCAATTAGCATATTATAACTTGTAATCTAATTTAATATGGATTGTTTTAATAGTTTGAGAATTAAAAGAAGACAACAGTGTGTTGCAATCCAAATAAGGACTATTAGCATCTCACTTAATGGTTACTGCCATTCTGTGCTTTTATTCAAGAGTTGCAAGTGTACTGTGCCTGGCAGAAATGACATTTTAAAATACCGTTGGTGGCATTTGATTTAAAGGCAAAACAATGCACTGCCTTTAACTTTGCCTGAAATCCTTCCATGGACCTAATTCCTCTTGTTTTAGTGAAGAGGTGAGACTAGGGCAATTTCATTACCTTTTCACTGTCTATTGAAACCATGCACAAACACACATAGGTCCAGTGGGGCATAGAAAACCCAAGCATAACACACACCAAAGCTCTGGCCAGGAATATATTTTTCCAGTTTGAACTGGCTTGCCAGCTACATCTGTCCTCGGAGAATAATGACCTAGCCATAGCAACTCATATACTGTGGTACCTCAGGTTAAGTACTAAATTCGTTCTGGAGGTCCGTTCTTAACCTGAAACTGTTCTTAACCTGAGGTATCACTTTAGCTAATGGGGCCTCCTGCTGCTGCTGCGCCGCTGCTGCATGATTTCTGTTCTCATCCTGAAGCAAAGTTCTTAACCCGAGGTACTATTTCTGGGTTAGCGGAGTCTGTAGCCTGAAGCATATGTAACCTGAGGTACCACTGTACCCTAGTAGCAACTCAACTGGATTTGATACTGTGACATTGTTGCAGTATGTGTCTGCCACTATGTTCTAGGCTGTTAGGAACACATAGTGTCAATTCTGCAGCAATTGCCCTAGTTTGCAATCTGTGTCTGGATCCAGATTCTGTAAATCAAAATGTCGTACAAGAGAAGATCGACTGCTCAAGCCTCTGTATGCAAATTTTTTTTTTGCACTGTGTGGGACACAACTTGTGCTGTTTAGATACGGCATCGGTAATGTATAAATGTTGGATGCTATAGAGCAGGGATGTCCAACAGGTTGATTGGGATCGACTAGTTGATCCCCGGGAGGTTTTGCTAGATTGCTGGCTCCTCCATCCGGCCCTGCCCCTCCCCCTGTCCTGTAGATCACTAGTACAGAAGACGGAGTTTTCACTGTGATGCTGATCTATCGCTGAGCGGCTTTTTTCATTTTTTAGACCTGAAACCCCCCAAAAGCTAGACATTCCTCCCTAAAAAAAGTTAAACAACTTTGACCTGAACCTCCCCCCAAATGAGACATTTCTCCCTAAAGAAAGCTCAACAACTTTGACCTGAACCCCAAGAAAAAAGGGTAGATCACTGCCAGATTTTAATCGTGCGAGTAGATCGCAGTCTCTTGGAAGCTGGACGTCCCTGCTGTAGAGGATTTCCCCGTGGCCCTTACTTAGGTCAGGCTGGAGACATGGCTGAATATTTGTGCATCAGATTTGTATATCTGACTTAATACACAATTTAATACACTCAGTGCCAAAAGCTCACATGAATTTTGTGACTTCAGACCTTTGCAACAAATGACACAAGTATAGGAATTTTCCACTCATTCTCTTGGGAGAGTGAAAGTGGGCTGCTTCATTTCAGAACTGGGAAGGGCTATGGTGGGTGTGGTTCAAATTGGGGTGGAGATTTATGTACCTTGCCAGAGGTTTTCTACATACACCACACAGGTCCCCATCCCCCACCCAGGCAAGAAAGAAGAATTATTGTAGTTCTGTAACAATGAACAGCTATCCAAACTCAGGAGGATCTCCTATGGTTTCTGCTGTTCCCACAGCCTGCTCATTAGATTAAAGCATTGAAAGAGGTTTGTAATGCAAATAAGGTTCTCTGCTGAATAGTGAAACAAGAAATTCAGCAACTGTAGGACACAAAAATCTATTCTTTGAACATAAGGAATAAGGGGATCTTTTTCTTCAGTGCAAAGTTCAAAACCTTTCCTCGCCATCCCTGCACCCCTGCTAGGTAAGAAACAATACATTTATTTCAGCATGTGAAATGAAACTCGCCAACGCTTTCCATATATCATAAGGACGGATAATTCCCATATATCGTCTAGAATTCCAAATAACTATTTTATAACATTGAGTCTCAAAATGTCAGCAACCAAAGGCATCTAGATTTGATCAAACATGTTTCATGTTGGATGGCCCAGTGACTGAAATGACTCCCTTGAGACCTTAACATTCAAACTCCATCTATAGAACAGGTGTGATGTGTGATTTACCACCATATTGTGGCCCACAAAGAAAAAAGAACAAAACTGCAATAAGGCTGCTACATTTCAGATATGAAAAAAGACGTATATGATCCCTGGTCATTGGGTCCTGTGAGTGAACACAGTCAAATCTTAGTTTTTGTCATAAGGAGAAATCGGAATATGACAAAGGTATTTCTGAAGACAGTACTGAATAAAAAGGGTACATAGGACATAGTGGAGCATTCATTTAAGTATCACAGCTACAATATCCATTTATTTAAAGCAGAGGTGGCGAAGATGGCCTGCAAGGCCATTTCTCCCAAACCATGCCCCCAGCCTCACCTGGGAGAAGAGGGCTAAACCCTGCTTTGGTTGCGCATGCCTGTTCCCCACAGAGAACAGGGTCATGTAGACAAAGCAACAGGATTTAACCCCCCTGCTCATTTTAAATCTTGTTCACTTGGACTGAGCACACCTCTCCCCAGCCGTGAAACTGATTGGATTTAACCACTCAAAGTGTGTGTGTGTGGGGGGGTCAAATCCTGCTCAGTATGCCAGGATTTAATGCAAACTCCTTTGTAAATCATTTTGTACAGATGCCTCCATTTTAGCAGTGCGGTGCAAATTGCTTTGAAGTTCCAACAGTATTGTCAGATAGCTGACAATATTCTGGTCTGTGCAGCCAAGAAGGCACTCCCACCCCTGGACTACATTTATATCACACCCTAATAGAAAAAGCTGCTTGAACAGTCTGGTACCTCTGAGGGCCCTGGACAGCAGTAGTTCCTGTATCCCTTCTCGGTGGACCTGATTCTCAACACTTCCACCATATAAATATTAAGTTTGTCTATTATCTATATCTATCTATCTATCATCTATCATCTATCTATCTATATCTATCTATCTATCTATCTATCATCTATCATCTATCATCTATCATCTATCATCTATCATCTATCATCTATCTATCATCTATCTATCATCTATCTATCTATCTATCTATCTATCATCTATCTATCATCTATCATCTATCTATCTATCATCTATCTATCTATCTATCTATATCTATCTATCTATCTATCTATCATCTATCTATCATCATCATCATCTATCTATCCACTCACTCCCAAGGTGGCTCACAAAAGTTAAAATCCAACACACAGCAACATTTTGATCAAAACTCAACAACTACAACAGCCAGGGAGTTGTCACAACAGCCAGAGAATGCTTGCCAACTTTCCTTGCCCCCAAATCCTCAGCTCTGCTATGTTAGCAACTAAAAGCTCTTCTGATTGAAAGGAAATGAGCTGAACAAAGAGGACTATCGATGAAAAAGGAAGTTGTTCAAGGAAGGGGCCCCTGTGGAGAAGGCCTCAGGTGTGGTCTTGCCCACTGAGGACCAGCAAGAGGCCTCAAGATGCTGACAGGTAAAGTCTTCTATGAAGTATTCAGGGCCGGGCCTAGATGTGAAGTATCCCGAACAGGGCTATGGCATCACACCAAATTAAGAATGTGATGCTGACCAATTCTTACAGATTTCATTCTGCTTGGTTGGATATCATGTTGGACAATCAAGCATCTTATCTCAATTGTATATACCTCTAGGATAGGACACAGTAAGGATCCTGTCTCTTATAGTAATGTGTTTTATTGGTTTTTGTTGTTGTGTAGTTAGATGAGTCAAATAGCAATCATTCCTAAGGCCTTCTTGCTGTTCTTTCTGATAAATAATGCTACTCTGCAGCTGGAATTTGAAGATACAGGGAATGCTCTCCTTTTTGGCATTTTTTTCTTCTGTCATCTGACTTGGTGTGTTTTGTATGCAATTTAGTACATGATGATATCATAGTTTGTCTTCTATTTAAGCCAAATTACTTTATGGTCATAAAGAATGATCCACATGAAATATGGCCTTTTTAAGAGTTTTTCCTTTTTCTTTAGTGAACCACAAGTCCAACTTCTTGCCAAACAGTCACTTTTGCCAAGATTCTATGCCAAAATACGCGTTGGTTATGGTAATAAATATGGGTAGTTTATTGCAGATGTTAAAAAGAATAGGAAAGAACACAAAGATATATATCACTTTAAGGAAAGTGGGGTCTTTCATGGAAGAAAAAACACCCTATGTTTTGTTCCCTTCCAAGACCACCTCAATTTATATTTCATTGCCAAATATCTTGACCTGGATCAAGTATATATCTTGTCTTCTCATTGCTTTTTATTTAATGTACAAAATGATGCAGTGTTTGGAATAAGGAAGTGTCTTGACTTATTCAAATATAATAACTGATGAAATGTCTAAATCCTCCAGGATCCTTTTGGGATATTTCAAATCTTCACTTGAGTAAGCATTAAACTTCAATGATTATTGTACGCCGAGAACCATTTGTTCTGTACAGTCTTGTAATGTAATGTTCCTCTGGATAAGGCTCCGTCTTCTTGTTTCTCCACAAAGCTGAGATAGGAGAACATGTGGCCTGCCAGATGTTGCTGGATTACAATACCCATCATGGCTGATCAGAGGCCATGTTAGTTGTGCCTAGTGGGAGTCTGGATGTAATGACAAACCACAGCTGAGAAAATGCAAAGTGATCTCATTGTGACGACACCAAGTAGAATTCAGTCAGGGATGGAGAACCTGTCCAGGTGTTGTCCAACATCAACTCCCATCATCATTGTTCAATGACCATGCTGGCTGGGGCTGATGGGATCTGGAGTCCCAGGAACATCTAGAGGGCCACAGATTCCCTTTCCCTACACTATACAATAGTTTAGAGTTACAACTGAGCACAACCTCTCTCTCATTCGTAGACTGCTTGACACTGGCTCCATCTTCCAAGATAAGATGCTTACTGTTAATGATGAGGTTTCATAGCCAGAAGCACAATATAGTACAACATTCTGCTGAATGTATACAAGATACCTAACCTTTAGGTCAAGGATGGGGAACCTGTGGTCCTTCAGATGTTTACAGACTCCAGCTCCCATCAGCCCCAGCCAATATGGCCAGTGTTTGGTGATCATGGGAGCTGTAGTTCAACAATATCTAGCAGGCCACACGTTCTCCACCCCTCTTCCACTAGGTATTACTAGGTAATAATTCTAATTTTATTTTCAGTAACAAATGTCCTTTTGACTTTCTCAGAGCATATTTCTACCTAGGAAATCAATTGCCCAGCTGGAAAATGGAGGAAGTTTGATGGATGAATTGGGTGTGTTGGTTATGCTGGAAAATATGTAAATAAAGGGCACACCACTTTTTAAAAATCCAATAGCTATGTTCATGTGTAACCACTGAATCATGGCTTGGTCATTGAGACTGTGCTGCAGGTTCCCAGGGCTTCCCTTCATAGCCTACAAATAGTTCCATCATTTACTGCTTGGGGCAAGTTGGAGCACATAAATGGGAGGAGGAGAAGGGAACATAGGAGCCTGAAGCAGAGTCATACTGGTTACTGCATATTGTGAGTCTTTGCATCCCATATAATAGTGTGATCCTGTTAACGCCAAAGGTAGCCATCGTGATTCCCTCCAGATGTTACTGGACCACAGCTTCCATCAGCCTGGCCAGCATGGCCAATAGGTCAGGGATGATGGGAGTTGTAGTCCAACAATAGCTGGAGGGCACCCTGTGTAATCCTGTTGAATTGCTTACTTGTTGTTCTACATCATGGAATTTTTACAATATATTATATGCTGATATTTTGTTTGTATTGCTTTGTTGTATTTTCTGTATTCTGATTTTACAATTTCCGTAAACAACTTAGGGATTTTGCCAAAAATGATAAGCCGTGTGTAAATTGTCTAAATTAACAAATTGCTCTTCAGAGTTGGGATTTTGGCATTCTCAATGAGAATTCTACTTTTTCCTATTTATACATGGTGCTTTCCTTTCCTTTTTATTGCTTTTAATATTTATCCCGGAAGATATCACTATAATACACATTTTTAGTTACGAAAGCTGTACCGATGACAAACTTCTTTGCATGCGATGTTTTGGTTCCAGAGAGTGAGAGTGGGTGTGTAATTTAGGCTTTCAGATTTCTACTTGCCTTGTTGCCTGCTGTGACTAAGATTTCTATCCTGGCAACTGGAGGCAGGATATTTGCAAGAACAAGTTGGAAGTTGGTTGGATCTTTTCTTCTTTCAGGCTAGCCACAAGTGGCTAACATAGGTATGCAGACAAGAAGGCTTGTCACAATCTGTGTGGGCTGGTGATTCATGAAATTAATTGCAAAGTTGATCTTTATCCCCAAATGCCTTCTCTTTATGTTGATTTTTAATACTTCCATCTTGGTCTAGTTCAGGAGTGGCTAACGCATGGTCCTCCAGACAACTCCTCTCAGCACTAGCTGTCATGGTAATGATGGAACATTAATGATGAAATGCAGCAACATCTGGGTGTGTCCATCACATGTTAGCCACGGTCCTTGATCTAGCTCAGGGTTTGCCAAACTTGGGTCTCCAGCTGTTTATGGACTACCATTCCCATCATCCCTGACCACTGGTCCTGCTAGCTAGGGGTGATGGGAGTTGTAGTCCAAAACCAGTTGAAAACTTGAGTTTCGGAAACCCTGATCTAGCTGGTCCCATACTTGTGAGCTTAGAGCCAAAAAGGTTCACCAACCTTGCCCTAGATCAGGTTTTCTCAACCTCGGCCCTCCAGATGTTTTGAGACTACAGTTCCCATCATCCCTCACCACTGGTTCTGCTAGCTAGGGATCATGGGAGTTGTAGGCCAAAAACATCTGGAGGGCCAAGGTTGAGGAAGCCTGCCATAGATGTTCGCAAATACAACACTTTGCTCGTGGGGATGAAAGCTGTTGGCGTCAAACTACCACAAGGGAGGGACTGAATTGTGCACCGTTAAATCTCCAAATTCTTAACTAGTGACAGAACTAATTTATTACCTGCATATAGCACATACCTAACTAGGACCTACCCTATGCTTGGCAAGGACCTAAAAGAATTCTTTTGATATTTGCTTGATGAAGAACAATGGTTGAGGAACACCATGCCCCATGTGTTCTGGCAAAAGTTAATTTTTCTTTATGTTGCTGCACTGACGCAACAGCTAAATGAGGCGTTGTGCCGATGTGCTCTGAACTAAGTTGGGAGACTGTAGCATGTGTTCAGATTCTGTGGTGGTTTTTTATTGAAAAAAATCTACATAACGAGATGTGTGACTTCATAGAGCCCTGTGTTTGTTTACTAAAATGCATAAATAGCTTCATTGTTAACCGTGCATGCTTTGTGGTTGGAATAGTGAAAAGGAACTCTGCAAGCAGGCATAAGTTCTTTGAGACATGACACAGTGCTAGACTTTCTGTGGCATTCCTCAGCTGTTGCCAACCTTGAAAAGAAGACAGGCTGACATAGAAAAATAGTAGGTAGTAGAATAAATGTCAACACCTGTTCTGTTCTTTGCTTTGCAATCCAAAGTTTCATCCAAAACTCTGAATAGAGGAATCATTTTTTTAAATGCCTGATTTGCAAAACTAACAATGTGTAATACAATCATTAGTAATTCCCTCACCCACCAAGAGGAGTTCTAGGTGTCTTAAATATGTGGGGGGGGGGTTGGGGGGGTTGCAGTACCAGTGTCAGGCTGTTTTGTGCCCCATGCAATGCATTTTTGCCCCATGGGCAAGCTATTTTGCACCAACTACTTGCTCCCCCCCGAAAAAGAATGCTAAATTATCAAAAACAGATGTCTTGTAGAAATGATAAAATTCTTCAAAATATAAAATCAAAATATAACCAGAAATTTGTAAGCGATGACAAAAACTAATCTGTATAAAACTGTGCCTCTCAAAGGTCAGTACTGTGCCCCTCTGAGGTTTGTGCCGCTCTGTGGAACCAGACAGAGGGCCTTCTCCGTAGTGGCGCCCGCCCTATGGAACGCCCTCCCATCAGATGTCAAGGAAATAAACAACTATCTGACTTTTAGAAGACATCTGAAGGCAGCCCTGTTTGGGGAAGTGTTTAATGTTTGATGTTTTATCATGTTTTTAATATTCTGTTGTGAGCCGCCCACAGTGGCTGGGGAAACCCAGCCAGGTGGGCGGGATATAAATAAATTATGATGGTGATGATGCCCTGAGCAGCTGCCTCTTTGGCCTAATGACAGAATTGGCCCTAGGGGCCTGTCACTGGTTCAAGCTTTTACCAAGAGTCTTCTCTTGTGTGGGATTACATCTAGGTGAGGGTTGAGGCTTGTATGACTATAGTGCTGCATTTCAGACTACAGGTGAGGATAAGCCTCCATGTTGTTGTTTTTTGTTAAAAAATACCCTGCACACACAGAAAACTAGATTTCAGGGTGAGAAGCTGTAGTGTAACCATCCATGGAGTTTTAGGTAGTTCTATTGAGACATCACAGAGGCAAGTTCCAAACCACAGTCTGGGAAACTGGACTAGCCAAAGGAGGAGGTGTTGCTGCCACTACCCATTGCCCTTACCCTGTGGGCTGGTGTGCTCTTCTCCTCACCCTCCCTCTCATTGTTTGAGATCATTGTAGTTTGCCATGGTGTGCAAATCGAGGAAGCTATGGCTAACCACAGTAGACCTCCAAACTAAGGGCTGAAACCACTGTTTTCATCCACTGCTAACCTTCAGTTAAGCTTGATGCGACCGAACAACTGAAATATGAACAATATGCAAATTGTGAATATTTATGTATTTGTATACCACTTAACTACAATACTCTCCAACATAAATTAAAATGCCTGCTGGAATTCTTTTTTTAAAAAAGGCTTCAGTAGGTGCCAGAAGTTCAGTAGGGACGGGACCTGTCAGACCTCAACTGGGAGGGAGTTCCATAAGATTGGGCCAACAACAGTAAATACACAACTCCTGGTGGATATGAGCTGTGCACCAGAGCTACACTAACGTTGACTCTCCCAGTTGACCTCAGTGATTGGACAGGGATATAGGTATATAACGTTGACCTCAGTGATTGGACAGGGATATAGGTCCTTGGTGTATCCTGGACCAAAATTGTTAAGGGCCTTCTAAATGAATACAAGAACCTTTAAACTAGGTTGGTAGCATGTGGGCAGCCAAGCAAACTTTTGAGCAATAGTCTCTCTCTCTCTCTCTCTCTCTCTCTCTCTCTTTCTCTCTCCATATTTTTAATTTAATTTTCTGTTTTACAATTTAGAATACTCATTTAAACATCCTTAAAATATCAATGACTTCCCTTCTTCTCTTTCCATGGCTCATTTTGCATATCGTAAATCCCAGCATATTTTATATAAACTGAACGATTCAGTATTCCATTATTACATCCATCAAAACTTATTTACACTGTTGCATTTACCTTAATGCTGCCAACGTTTTCAAGTGTACACAATTCCCACCCCCATATTCAATAAATATTTCCCAATCTTCTTTAAACGTGTGTTCTTCTTGTTCTCTTATTCTATATGTTTGCAACTGTGCATATTTCACCAGTTTAAGTTGCCATTCTTCTTTAGTTGGGACCTTGCTCGTTTTCCAATGTGATGACAATAGTCTGTCCCCATCTAGCTGCAGTGTTTTGCACCAGTGGTCCATCTTTGCATCCCACTCTTAAAGTGAACAACCAGATGCCTGTGTGTATAGCCCACTAGCAGGATATGAGTACAGCAGCATTCTCCCTCTCCTGTGGTTTCCAGTAACTGGTATTGATGAATACTTCCTCTAACAGTGAAGGCAAAAGATATCCATCAGGGCTAGTGGTGGTTGATAGCCTTCTCCTCCATGAATGTCTCTAATCCTCTTTTAAGGCTACGTTGGTGGTCATTACTGCCTCCTGCACGAGCAAGTTCCATTGCTTAACTGCGTGCTGCATGAAAATGTTCTTTCTTTCTTTCTTTCTTTCTTTCTTTCTTTCTTTCTTTCTTTCTTTCCCTGCTCTGAAACTTGCAACATTCAGCTTCAGAACAACAAAGAGAGTGTTCATCCATGATTTTGTCTAATTCCATTTTAAAGCCCTTCTGAACCAGTAGCCATCATCACACCTCCGGAATTAAGTTCTTAACCTAAGGTACCACTGTATTTTCATTTGGATCTAACTAACTAGATTGCCCACATTTATCTCTGCAACATGAGGCTTTGCAGACATTTCTCTAAGTGAATCATGCCAAGGATGGCATTAGAAAACCTTCCGAATGTTCAGACTCATTCTCTTGCGGCAAGAGGGACTTCCTATGAAGCAAAACAAATGGTTACTTCAATTGGCTTTTTAAAACGCCTTATTATAATGCTGCACTTGATTGAACATGTTTCAGTTAGCTGTAGTACTGATATGCCCAAATCCTTCCTTCCTTTAGCTTGTAACTTGAATTATATTTGAATAGAATTGAATTTGGACAGGGCTATCCCCATCAAGAAACAGGGAGAAGTTTCAAGTGGCAGTTTGGGGACATCATTAATGAATGGCAAGTTGTCGATTCTGTTGCTATATTTCCTTACTATAATGAGTATGGGTGGGTGTGATGCCAATTGAATTGTCTGCCTCAAACATGGAAATGTCCTGAGTCATTTCTCTAGTCAGCCATAGGCCTGTGTTTCTCCTAAGTCCCTTGCTTTTTGTCCTCCTTTAGCATCACTCTTGGTTTCATAGACCATAAACTTTTACCAGTCATCTCTCACATTAATCTTGAAAATGCCACATGTGTCAGAAGTGCAAGTTTAATATGTCTGCTGTGACATAGTACTGTTTTAGCAAGCAAGATATTCTCTTTATTTCCTA
This sequence comes from Podarcis filfolensis, assembly GCF_964270895.1. Taxonomy (NCBI): domain Eukaryota; kingdom Metazoa; phylum Chordata; class Lepidosauria; order Squamata; family Lacertidae; genus Podarcis; species Podarcis filfolensis. The sequence continues at coordinate 24,805,198 of NC_139607.1, read as the reverse complement.
ATAATACATTTCTTGCTTTGTGGGAAGAAATTAAAGCTGACTTTCACCTTCCTATGAGCCATTTTAACAAAATAAACTCAAGTGAAACAGTAAAAGCTATGTAAACACAGACTATCTAGACTGCAGTTGGCATCATTAATGATTAATGCTAGTAATAATTTTAGTGTCTGTTACATGAGCTTCTAATTAAATGTGCTGTTTCTACCAACTCTCCCTTTCTTAAATGGCTGCTAATAATTTTCAATTTTCTCTTGAAAGGCCACTTTCTACTTTAGTCTTAAATATTGTTAGGGTTGTCAGCCAACTAAAGAAATATATTCTGATTACTCCCGTGAGTGTTAATAGATTGCTGGAATCGGCACCATTGTCATCTGTATAAAATAATACTGTTGAAGATACCCCTCCCTTTTTTGCTTTTAGATTATAGATAACACTTGAGCCACTCAAATACCATGCTCATAAAGAAAAATAGTTCCCCCCTCATTTTTGTGAGTTCCCACCCTGAAAACCTGGGGCAGGGCATTTTGCTCAAGATATTTTGCTGCCTGAGGCGAAGGACAAAACAGAGGTCCCTCCGGCCATAGCTCAGTGGTAGAACATCTGTCTTGCATGCAGAAGGTCCCAAATTCAATCCTCAGCATCTCCAGGTAGGTCTGGGAATATCGGAAACCTTGAAGAACCACTGCCAGACACTGTAGACAGCACTTAGCTTCATAGATGGACCAATGATCTGCCTTGGTGTAAGGCAGCCTCCTATATTCCTAGAAGCTGACTAGACTTGCAGTTGAATCTTATTTCCACACTTGCATTTGGCGAGTTCCCCTCCATCACAACTGAGAGCAGCAGGCTAACCGATGAGCTGCAGGGCTGGGAATGTGGTACATAGCTCTGCCCTCCAACATCTCACCAACCTACTCCCTGCCCATCAACACCTGCTGCCTGAGTTCAGCATGACAATATGCCCAACAGTAGGACTGGCTCTCAACACGAGTATACCAGGGGGGAATACCAGACTTTTTCTTTATCCTCCATAATGCATAGGGGTCCCATAACTATCTTACAAGAGTCCAACAAGGAAAAGACTTCATGAGATTAGGCAGCTAGCTATTGAGAAAACAACCTCATCAATGGGAACACAGTACTAATCCTTAAAAGCTTATGCCATAAGAAATCTTTTAGTCTTTAGGGTTCTGCAAGACACCTTTTTGTTGTGAAAGGCTAACATGGCTACCCCTTTGGAAGATAGTACACTGAAGAACTCAAGTATATGCACATATTTTTGAAAAACTGGTATACACAGTTTTAAGAATACCTTGAGCCACAGTTTAAGATGCCAACTATATGTTCCATTTTTGAAGGAGAGAGGTTCAGTTTGCATGTTACCTGAATGGTGTGTGACCCACTGAGACATGGCCACTTCCCACACTGGTCCAGTAGTTCTGTGGGGAATACAGGAAGGAATTGTGCCAATTGGGATGTTATTGGTACAACAAATGATTTTTGAGGATTTATTTGGAAATTCTTTTTAGAAAACACTAGACCTGCACATCTTGGACTAATGTGCACATAGGAACTTTGCTATTTTCCAGGTTTTGCACTTTTCTGAATGTTGCAATGCAGTTCTTGGCAGTTTAAATGTATCAAATATTGCATTTAAATATGTCATTTGAGAGAAAGCATACTCTAAAGCATGCATTGAAATACCTACTTAAATGTGCATTTTGTGAGGACTTTTAAAAACCATTGATTAATGTGAGAATTATGGGTTAAAAGGTGCAAAAATGACCTGACCCTGAAACAGACTGATTTGCCCATCCCTAGGCACAATTGTCATGAAACCAGAAATATTGAAACAGATGCCTAGCAGGAAAACAGATGGGAGTGCGCGGGCTCATGCAAAAGGGCACTAAGGCTGGCCTGGGATAAAGTCGTGGTGATTACACCACCATTGACAACAGCATTCCAGACTCTCCCCACCAGGGCAGAATTGAGATTGAGTGGACGCTCTTGCATTCCTGCTTCATTTTCTCTTAATGGAAATGATTTAGGTCAGGAGAGATTTAGACCACATCCTAGAGTTTGGGGTCCTGTCAGGGCACCAGAATAACACTGGATCCTTCCTTTTTTGTCCCTTTCAGCGTTAGAGCTCTGATGTCTGTTGAGCCAGGGCATCCGAGGCTTATGCAGAAGCAGGGGACAAGATGGGCAGGCTTATGGTGTTAGATATCATAGTGGGAGACCTGCTACATCCTATGTCCTCTGAGAAGCCCTTTCAAGGAACATAGGATTGCACCCTAAATGTTTTTAATATCATCTTTTTGTATTTGGATGTTAAGAATAGGAGACCAACACATAGAGATCAAAAGTTTGCTTCGGTCTATGAAGTGTATCATTTAGATCTCAGGTGATCATCCTTCTAAGACTTCCACAGAAATAGTACACTTATTTGACATAATTGCTGAGACCCAAAGAAAATTAAGAAACACACAAACCTGGGGCTAATATATTACTTTCCAACGAAAGCTGTCAATTCGTGTTTCAACACGACATACACTACATTGTCTTTTTTTGATTAATTAGAAACAATTTTCGGTCACCTTTTCCTCTCCCCCCCCTCCCTCCTGCAGAGCAAATTCATTTTTAAGTTTTATGAGATGTCAGATTCCCCCAGGCAGTACGAAAAACACCTCTAAGTAAAAGGTTTTGGGCTATGATTGACAAAACGTGGCTGAGCCTGCACCTCCCTGACAAGCAGTAAATTCCGGCTGCATTAAAATATACAGGTGTTTTTGAAGAGAGATTCTGCGAGATAATTTGTGAACAGCAGCCCATATATCAACTGTGTCTGAACATAAATGCCTTTGGCAGTAGATGCCGGGTCATCCTTCCTTGGCGAAAAGTGCTATTTCTTGTCAGAGCTGAGGAAAGAAGGCCAAGCGTTTGCGATGAGGAACTCTATCCAGTGAAAATGGGGATTATGGGTTATGCTTCCGAAAAGTGCAGCCGTCACTCAGATTTTTGACAGGCGCTTCCAATCAAAGCTCCACTTCCCGGCTTGGGCAGATAGGCTTACTGCAGTAAAGATGGAACTGATTTTGGATTAACTGCACCCCAACCCCAAACAAAGTTTTGGTATGTCTATGTTGGATCATGTTCATGCCCTGTCTAGTCCCTGAGGAAGAGTCGTAAAATCTTGCTCCATGGGGACAAGTTTGAAATATAATGGCAAGTACTTTTCCTTCAGAAAAGTCTATAGAATTTGAATGTGTATGGTGCCTTCTCTACCAACCCTGGTTCCAGATCCAGACCATCTGATTAGTAGAGATTATGATTCGGGTGGAGGAGAAAGCCAGTTCAGTTTGCATTTGAAGTTGAACATTTCTAATGTGCCATTCCCAAAACAACATGAGAACTAAAGCCCAGCTATTCTCCATCTGGGGAATGCATGCAATGAATGCATACACCATGGTATAAAAACTGCGTAATTTGTGGACAATACTGTGCAAAAATACATTGTATTAGGAGAAATTGCTTGCAAAAACAAGTACAAAATTGCAAATTTAGGCAAAGTTGCATACGAAACTGTGTGTATCAGCAGAAAATTGCATTTAAATGCTGATGATTTTTCATTAGGGTTTTAAAAGAATAATAATCTGTAGAGACCTGAATTTAAGGTTGAAAAAAATGAGAAACAGATTTCTCCCATCCTTTTATCCCTGTGATAGAAGAGCATCAGTCAACAGCTCTGCTTCTCCACCCTTCTCTCTCCTGTCTCCCATCTCCCTGCAGTGCTGAAGTTTGGGTTGTAGCAGGAGGTTGTTCTTCTTGCTAACTCAGCTTAATGCAAGCACCTTATACACTGGCGGCACTGTGTAAACAAATGCAAAGTATTGTTCTTACTGCTGTTAATCCACGAACGATCCTCGACAAAGCATTTTTGAGGATGGTTGCTCTCAAATTTAATGAAGTCCCTGAGGAAAGTTCTTCATGCCCGTATTGCTTTCCTCCGTCACTAACAAGCAACTGTAGATTTCCCCTCAGTTTTTAACCTGCTTTTGTCATCCTGTTTTCTACTAAAAGAGTTAAAGCTGAATAAAAAGAGTTAAGAGAGACACCCCCTCGCCCTTGCACGATGAATAAATCATTGCATGGAGAACATTGTTTTAAAACATAATGCTTTTCAGTTCTGCGGTTCTTGCCTTCTCTCCCCCCCCCATTTTATCTTCCTCCTTTTGTATAATGAGGAATATTTGCATGAAAACAGTCCCTTTTGAAATCCATGTGATCCTGCTGTTTGCCCCTCCCATAAAATCATAATACCCCTGGTGACGACATAAGATTGCGGCTGCAGCGGCAGCTAATTACAGTTTCTAATGGGGAGGGGAAGAGAAGGAGGCATTGTGCTTTAAATTGCCTGCACCTGAAGGATGCTGAGCCCCGTCGCCTTTGTCAGGACTCAAGCCAGCTAGCAGTTCTCAGCACCAGGAGGACCTGCGCTACCTTCCTTTTGAATCTGGCAACAAAACCCTCATTCATGTCAACAGGAGCAGGGTGGTGCTATGAGTGAAGGAGGAGACAAATACTTGAGAAACAAAGGTTCTGTTCTCATGCAAATTCCCCCATTAATAAGTGCATTAAAGTGAGGAATTGAAACCAGGAGATAGCAGCTGGATAGACAAAAACCAATTGCTTGCTTAAGTAGAAGCTTCCAGATCATCGAGTGGAATGTGAGCCGATCCGCTGATAATCATATAGCAACTTCATGCAAGTTTGTGAGGCACACTTCTATATTATAGAGAAGATTGTGTTTTAAAATGAGTGTACGAATGTCCTGAGTGTCTCCTAGCTAACAGCCAGAAATACTGGAATAAATAAGTATTCATTTGCATGTAAGGATGGCGTGGTGGGAGAAATTCAGTTTGGTTGACATTTCCACGAGGAAATTTGCACTTCCCAAAGCAATATGCAAAGCAATGCACAGCCATCTATGATTCTATGATTCTACAATCTTTCGATATCAACACTCCGCTGAATTTTGTGATGCGGTTATTCAATCAAAACATGCGCAGGTTTGGAGCAAGTGTGTGGAAAAATGTATATAGCTGTGAAAGTAACACACAAAAATCCATTATGTCAACGGAAATGGCTTTGCAAGAGAAATGTGCACCAAAGATGATGACAAATTTTGAGATCTTGGAAAATAAATCCACAAGCTGATGTGGAAATGTGGCAAACTGAACTTAAGACTGGGGGGAAAAGAGAAACCGAGTGACCCCATTTCAATGACCAAATGAAATGAGCAACCCCCAAATTGACAGATTTGTCTAGCCCTACTTACACACTTTTGTGTGTTTAGATACATGTCTGCCCTTCAAATGTACCGTATTTTTCCGTGTATTACACGCCCCCCCCTGTTTTGGGGGACTCCAAACTGAGAAAATGGGGGGAGATTGTATCCATGTATAAGACAACCCACAATTTTGAACACAATTTTAAAATAAATAACCCTAGTCTTATACACGCAAAAGTATGGTATCAGGAAGTTGCAGACACAAATATGTTGCTAGTAAGGCATGGATCGATCCGAATAATGAACTCCTTTGTGAACTGTTTATGGGACTATAACTCTGAATAGTAGGCGCTGGAGACAAGGGAAGGGAAAACTACCATTTCCACGCCCGTCTTGTGAGTTCCTATAGGCAACTGGCAGGATGCTCTTAGAGACTGTGAAGACTGGATGAGAAGGATCTTGGTCTGTTCTAACATTGCAATGTATTATCAGGTTGTAGCTAAGCAGCAGAGGACATGTCTGGCATGTAAACAGACTCAGGTTGAAGCCTTGGCATCTCCAGGTAGGGGCTGGGAAGGATGCCTGCCAGAAATCCTGCACAGGGGTTGTCAGTCTTTTTGGAGACAATACATTGACCAGTTGGTTCAAAGCAGTTTCCTATGTTCCTAAGCCAAAGCTAGGTGTGAAGCAAAGCAACATTGAAAAGCCCTTTGCAAATTCAGGGTGCATTTCCTACTCTAAGCACATCCCTGCTGTCCTGCTTTGGAGATGTCGAAAAATAGGTTGCCTACTGTTGATTCAAGCTGCCCGTCTGTATAAAAACCACTTCAGACAGAACTGGTCATCATCTCCCCCCTCCCCTTTTCATTTCACTAAAGCATAAATATGCAAAGAAATATATTATTCTGACGAGTGTTTTCTTTCTGCCATTAATTTGTTCAGAGCATTTATTAGAGTGTACCTCTTTTTGTTTCCACTTGACCCAGTCAAAGCAGTTTGGAGACATTTACAATGATGAAGAGAGAGCTTCAATTAACCTCCTTGGCTGAGATATTTGATATGCATGAGTTACTATATAACAGCCTAATTATCTATACTTTTTCTGAAGGATTTCTAATAAAGAGTGGAATTGATTTATAAATTATGAGATCATAATCACTTATTTAATTCCTCATCATAATTTTCTGTTAGTGCAATGCATGCTAACTAAATTTCAAAATCTAAGGGACTAGAACTGACATTATGGAAAGTCAATCAAGTTCTTATCTTATCTTCCCCTGTTCTGATATCTTCTACTACAGTTCCGGCTGTCTGAAGCTAATGGTTTGGATGAGACTTCCATGCATACGTGTCTCAAAGGTGTTTAGGAGTTTGGGATATTTTCAATGCAAAAACCTGGGCTCTCCCTTTTACTGCTTCACATTTTTAAAATGTTGTCAGGGCTACCCTAGGTCCCAGCTCACAAAGGACCAACGCTGCTTCGTTGTTAAGTATAAAAGCCTTTATTGAAGTTCAGTTTCACTTCCAGAGCCGCAGCGCGCAGCCCCACGTCTAAAGTGTCAGACCACTGATGCTCCGTCTGAGTCTCCTCCCCCTTGACACCAATTTAAGAGTCTAGCCTTGCTCCACCTTCTCCGCTGCTCCTTCCTCCTCTGGGTCCGCCTGCCCGCCGGGGTTCCGCCCTTTCTAGCCTCTTCTCCCGCTGATTCCCCTGAGCCTTCTCCCTCCCTCCGGCGGGCTTTAGGAGCTGGTTCCCCATCCGGGTCTCCTGCTGTTCCGCGCGCCTGCACATTTGAACTTGGCGCGCGCGCCCAGCCAGCAACTTTCCTCCTGACCGTTCCACTGCTGCTGTCACTGCTTCCCCCATCGGGGGGGCTAGCTGCAACTGACCTCCCCTCCGTTGGAGGCGTGGTCAGCCCTGACTCCCTCTCTGGAGGAGACACTGCTCCTGACACATGTGACTCCTCCCCCCCACTACGCTCTGGTGGGGAAACTGGTCCTGATCCTCCACTGCTGCTTTGGGGTTCCCCTCTGGCTCCTTGTTTCTGGTGCGTCCCCCCTGGGACCCCCCTTGCCCTGACCATCGGCGCCCCCTTCTGGGAATCTTCTGATTCGCTGGAGAAGCTCATGGAATCTCTCGGGCCACTGTCATACTCCCCTACGCTGCCCTCGGATTCTTCCCCTTCGCTCTCCCAATCCTCTCTCCCCAGTGCTCCTGCTCCTGATTCCCTGACAAATGTCCATTCACACAATAATCTGCTGTCACTGCCTTGGTGTCATTTTCAGTGTAGTTGTTGTGACCTAATGTGCCTAAGTGCCTGGCTTTGAAAAAATGGAGATTACTTTTTAAAAGCCTGTTGTGCTGTTTTGATGGGTAAGCACCATTGATTTTTTATTTTTTATTTTTAATTGGAACCTCTCTCCCCTACACACCATAATTGGTAGTTAGTTGTCAAAAATGGGGATACCTTTGGAGGGACATGAAAAACCCCTGACCTGCTAGGGTGCTGCCTCCTTTGGCTCCACCAGAGGTTACAATCAAAAGTTGACAATCCCACTGAGGTTGCATTCGATCCTTGATCTTCACACAAGTGCAGTGCAATATTCATTTATGCAGTAGCTCTAGTCATGAACACAATAATGCAGAAGGCAAATTAACACTGAACATACAAAGTATAGTGGTGCCTCAGGTTACATATGCTTCAGGTTACAGACTCCGCTAACCCAGAAATAGTACCTCAGGTTAAGAACTTTGCTTCAGGATGAGAACAGAAATCGTGCTCCAGCGGTGTGGCGGCAGCAGGAGGCCCCATTAGCTAAAGTGGTGCTTCAGGTTAAGAACAGTTTCAGGCTAAGAACGGACCTCCAGAATGAATTAAGTACTTAACCCGAGGTACCAGTGTACTGTCATGGCATTTTAACAGTTATGGCTTCCCCCAAAGAATCATGGGAACTGTAGTTTGTTAAGGGTGCCAAGAGCTTCTTTGGCAACCCTTTACAGAGCTACAGGCTCCCAGGACCTTCACAGGTGGTTCCCAGGATTCCATGTGATAAACCATGACTGTTAGAATGGCATAAGAACACTTTAAATATACAAACTAGAGCAGGAAGACTTGGAACCTAGTATCTTTGTGGGAATAGGTACATGATAAATAGAGTGGGGAGTCTGAGATATTTCACTTTTGAAAAAGAGATAGAAGTGGAAGAATGTTGTTTTCTAACTTTTGGGAAGAAAATCCTCATTCTGAAGCACTGAATGTTCTCAGTGCTCACACAATACCTGTTTAAAATGAAGGGGCCTTTCAGAAAATGAAATGCATTTCTTTTGCAGATTCTTTTCCTTTTTTAGTCAAACCCATGCCGACTGTAGCCTCCCGAAGCTCACACAATGGCAACACAGTTCCTCTTCTAGTGTAGTTAGACACGCAAAGATGACTTGGCAAATGGCTTACAAGGATATCAAAAGGTCTTTGTTCCGCGATGGAGTTAACTTTTCCTTCAGACAATGTGTTAACAACAGGAATGCAGTTGTGGAAGGAGAAAAGAGCAGTTGAGACATGAAAGTGAAGTCACGACACTCACAGGTATGTGTCTGAGGTGGAGCTACCTGAGGGTCTTTGTGGCTCCAAAAGCTTTTCTTTTGGTCTGTTGCACCTTTTGCATTTTCGGAATCTGTTTTAAATCATTCGTGAATCAGTTAGATTACTGCTGGTGGGCAACAGTGTTAACAATTTGCGTTGAATTCCAGGTTGGGCCTGCGAGATGTGTCATTTCCTGTCGCTCCAGAATAGTTACTGTCCATGGAAGCAGAAAATAACAACTGTCGGTTGGGTCTGTTAAATAATATACACGGAGCAGGCCTTTTTTTGTGACTGTGTGTGGCAGATTTTTATTTTTATTTTTTTTAAAAGGGATATTTAGGGAAAGCTTCAGTGCGATTTTTCTTAACTGTATAATACCTGAGTTTCCTGACTCTACTGCCAAGCCATTTGAAGAATTTGGGCACATGCCTGTTCTCATTCCCTGCTCCGTTTGTTGTTGTTGCACCAAATTATTTTAATAAGATAATCGGTATGAGAAACAAGCCATGTTGTACAAGGACCAGGTTTGTTCCCCAAAGAAATGTCTTCGGCTGACTCGCTTATTGAAAAATCTATAGCACGCGTTAATAGCAGGGCAAGTATAATCATTGAAAGCTTGAGTGTGTCTTATAAGACTAACGTGAGTACAAGCCCACCTTCGAAAGTAGGAACAAAGGAAGCTGCCTCCTCAGACCTTTGGTTTATCTAGCTCAGTAACTGTTTACACGGACTAGCAGTGACTCTCCATGACACCCCAAGACCTACTTGGTGTGGGATGGGTTTTAATGGATAGGAGGGGGTATAATAATTGCAGGTCCCCACTTGTGTGGGTTGAACAGAGTTTTAAAAGCCCACCCTTGGCAGCAAAAACAAAAAGCATAGGAATTAGGTTGTAATAAATAATTAATAATAATAATAATAATAATAATAATAATAATATTTATATCCCGCCCTCCCCAGCCGAAGCCGGGCTCATACCGGCTAACAACAGTAAAAATAACACAGTTTACATAAAATCACAATCAATTAATTAAAATGCACCACCTTGTTTTGAGGAAATCCAGCTATGAAGCGAGCTGGCTTCTCCTTTCTTCCCCTGCTTAATAAAGAATCAGGCAACAACCTGGGATGTAAGTTTAAAAATAAGATTTACTTACTTTATCACCATGCATTGGTTCACAGCAACAGTAGCAGCAAAAGCTATGCAGGCAAAACACTTACGTACATTTACTGTATAACCGGCTTCAGGCATGTGCCTATAGGTGGAGCAAGCAGAGGCATGTCTGCATCCAACTGGTAAAAGGAAGAGAGACAGGAACAGGAAGTGTCAATATAGTCCTTCCTCTCCAGGAGAGGAAGATAAATGACATCACACAGAGCCCACTCTACCAATTGTATTTCTATGGTCTGAGTATCTGCCTATCAGCAATACAGCTCTGTGGTATTAGACGTTCCTCATGCTAACTAGCAAGAATATGAATTTATTAGGTTTGGCTGCTAATCTCCCACACTTGGAGATGTCTGGGATTGAACCGGGGGACTTCTACACACAAAACAGATGCTGTACCACTGAGCTCTGCTCTGTTAAGTAGACTAAGGCTGTATACACACTATATCTTAAAAACACATTCCGAGCACATTCTCCACCCACCTAAAAATAAAATTTTGGGCTTGGTAGTTCACCCCGTAAAGGTGAACTAAAGGGACCCCTGACTGTTAGGTCCAATCGCAGACGACTCTGGGCTTATGGCACTCATCTCGCTTTACTGGCCAAGGGAGCCAGCGTTTGTCCGCAGACAGCTTCCAGGTCATGTGGCCAGCATGACTAAGCCGCTTCTGGCGAACCAGAGCAGTGCACGTAAACACCGTTTACCTTCCTGCTGGAGCAGTACCTATTTATCTACTTTCACTTCATGCTTTCGAATTGCTAGGTTGGCAGGAGCTGGGACCGAGCAACGGGAGCTCACCCCATCACGGGGATTTGAACAACTGATCTTCTGATCGGCAAGCCCTAGGCTCTGGGGTTTAGACCACAGCGCCACCCACGTTACCCCTCACAGACCTACAATTCCCATCAACTCTTAACTACAGAATTATTTGAAGGTGGGCATGTGCTTCCAGGCTGCATTAAATGCATAATGTGCCACATCCTTTTGCAGAGGATGGGGGAGGACAATTTTTTAAAACTATTAACACGCTGGCATATCTATATTGCAATACAATATAGATGAGGATCAATTGATGGACAATGCTTAAGCACCCCCTTCCTGCAAATATGCCCACTCCCTACTCCTGCATAAGCATCACAAGGTACAGATTTGGGAGTTCCACATTTGCTTGTAATATGTAGGTTCCACATAAAGAGAGGGAAGAAAGCTGTGGGAGAGACTGGGCCCAAAGGAAAGAAGGGATGTGTGTGGCCTGAATTTCACGTATTAATCCAAAGTAACCAGCCAAAAAAGGCTTCAGACCCGTAGTGCAGATGTCTAGCTACATGTCCTTCGGGGAACGATTGTGCTATATTAATGTTCATATGGGCCTTGTAATCCTGCAGCACACGAGAGCCAACTTCTGTGCTGCAGACAAGGGGATTTGGTGACAAATTAGTTTAGAGCTCTGTCCCCGCAGAATCTGCTGCTCCTTGCAGATTCGCAGGAGCTGTGACATTTTGTAGTTTGTTTTGCAGGCAATTTGGTTAACCCTTGGCAACAGACGTCGATGCGGAGAGCAGCAGATTCTCCGGGAAAGAGACTGTGTAGGGCAAGGGAGCACCGTTTTAGAGCAGTGCAAAAGTTCAAAATTGCAACTGGCATTGAAACCGACACACATTTCCTTCTCAATGTGACGCGTTTATTCTTGGCACTGACGGTTGCGGCAAATGGCTGGAGCTTTCGGCTAACTGCAAATGCATTAGATGCCTGCACCTAGTGAAACATTAGCCCCTTTCTTTCATTCAAAATGTATGTTGGGCAGGCAGGAACACAATAGGCTGCTCCACCTTCAACCTACATGCATGAATTTTCACTTTAGGGCCAGAATACTGACCTCACTATGTGCCTACAGCTGTCTCTGTATCAGGGGTGGCAAATCCGTTTCAGCCAGAGGGACATAGTCTCTCCTGGCTGTTCTCTAAGGGCTACATGGCAGTGGTGGGCAGGGCCAGAGGTAATAGTAAGCAGGGCAATGTCATAGAATCATAGAATTCTAGAGCTGGAAGGGACCCTGAGGATGATCTAGTCCAGGGATGTCCAACAGGTCAATTGTGATCTACTGGTAGATCCCCGGTAGGTTTTGGTAGATCGCAGTCGATCACTGGGTCCCTTTCCTTACCATAGGTAAAATAGGATCTGAGCCTGCCCCATAGCTCTGCCCTCCATTGTTGCACAACCTGCAGAATGGAAGACGGACTTCCCCTTTCTTCCTCAAAGTTAAGCTTGAATTCTCAAAAATTGGAGCTTTCCTTCTCCTTAAAAAAGCTCAAGAACTTTGACTTGAACCCAAAAAACTGGGGCTTTCCTTCCTTAAAAAGGGGGTAGATCACTGCCAACATCAATTCTGTGAGTAGATCGCAGTCTCTTGGGAGCTGGCCACCTCTGATCTAGTCCAACCCCATGCAATGCAGGAACAGAGAGCTGTCCCATATGGGGAGCAAACCTGCAACCTTGGCGTTGTCAGCACTGTGCTCTAACCAGTTGAGCTATCATGTCAGTCTTTGCCTCTGTGCAATAGGCTAGTTTCTACATGTGCTCAAACATGCCTCTCTTTCATCTATGCAGGCAAGCAAGAGGCATAATTGGAGCCTGAGCAAACCAAGCAAAAATACTTGAGGGTGCAAAGTAGGGACAGTGAGGGATGTGTGGCTTAGGGAAAGTCTTGAGGGCCAGATAGAGAGCCTTGGAGGGCCACATTTGGTTCCCAAACCTGATCTCCCCACCCCTATTGTATGTATTTCCTCCTTAATTACATTTCATTAAGTTTCAACATTTTTTACATATACAGTCACAACACAATTTCAACTATTCACCCCATTTTCCATGGAGTTGTTGCTTCTCTCCTTTTGCTGCACCCAGTCTTAAGCTCAGTTCATCACATTTTGCAATTAAAAAACCCATCACACACATTCTCATGTAAATTTGTCAGCATTTTAATGGAAATCTATCCAGATATACAAACATTTGCATGCAACTGACTAACACGCACATTTTTGCAAAGTAGCTTCCCCTCGTATGGCACATTTTTGTATCTTCCTTTCTCTGATATGTGCATTTTTTAGGCACACTTCAGCCTGTGGTATGCACTTTTGCACACATTTCTTGCCTGGAGAACTGCACTGTAAAATTTGGAGAAGTAAAAATTCTGCACTGTAGAATTTCTGTAAAAATTCAGAGGGTGGCTGAGTTTTGGCTTGCATATTGTTTTGGAAAGTTTAAGTTAGGTAGGTTTGCCTTTAAATGCAAACTGAGTAGAATTTCTTCCCATCTCTACTTGTGGCTATGCAGTGTAAGCAGTACTGCCCCTCCCCCAACGTATATGGATACTCTCATTTTGACTCAAGAAAATCACCATTTTATAGTTCAAATCGGAAAAAATAAATACAGTAAATGGACAAAAGTACAAAGATTCACAAAATGTTTAGGGATATGTGTACCCCGTATACCCCCAGAAAAAAAGCATTGATTGTAGGATAACTATGGTGAACATTCTGAATTTCACGGAAAAGCTTGTCTGTGGCAGATGCTCTAAGCCAGTGTTTTCCAAATTTAAGTCTCCAGCTGTTTTTGGACTACAGTCCCTGTAGTCCTGCTCAGTGGCGTAGCGTGGGTTGTCAGCACCCGGGGCAAGGCAAGTAATTTGCGCCCCCTAACCCGTGGATTTGTGCCCCCTAACCCATGGATTTGCCCTAACCCCAGATGTTGCGCCCGGTGCGGCCGGCCCCCCCTGCACCCCCCACGCTACGCCACTGGTCCTGCTAGCTTGTATTCCAAAACATCTGGAGACCCAAGCTTGGGAAACCCTACTCTAAACCTTTCCGAAGACATCTTTTTGAGGAAATATTGACAGAGAAACATAGTTGGAGAACCATTGCTCAATATAGTATGCTTCACTTAATTATGAATCTAACCTGGCAAATTCCAACAAGCCTTCTAGCCTTGTGTTTCTACCACATGATGTAAGTCAAGAGTAATGTGCCACTGCTTGAACATGAGGCAAGTTTATCAAGATTGCGGCACGTTCTTCTTTTTAAAAAAGCATTTTTATTAAGGTCCCTTCAAGCACTGTTGAAATAGTTGTTTCTGCTCAGCACATCCAAGTCTGTAATCTGGCCTTTGTCCTGTCCTTGTCTGCCAGCCCTCAATGGTAACCGTGTTGGCAAATGTCTAATATTGGCAATACTTTGAATGGTTTTGTAAGATGCCAGTTTAAACAGCTGTTGCACAGAAAAAGCCAGAATAGTGGGTTGAAGCTGCCAGCAGCTCAAGATTTGCCACCAAAACCGGAGGATAATTCAGTGGTGGAATTTTCCTTCCTGTCGTTCCCATGGGACTCTTTAGTAACACTGCTGCTCCCAAATTCTGCCATTTTTGAATGGCGATGGGCAAAAATAAAACAACTGAAAATGGCAGTAGTGAAACAGATTGCACTCTGGTGGTGGAAGTACCAGTAGCAGTGCAACCCAAATTTAATCAAATTTAATCAATGTTAAATATAATGGCTTCCTACTCTACTAATGTGCAGTTCTATTAACTCACAAGTAGGAATTTATTGAAACCCAAAAGCTCATTTTTGGCTACTCACCAGTAAATAACTTAAGCTGCAATTCCCCTGAAATCAATGGAGCTCCCATGCTTAGGCCAGTGTTGCAAATTTGCGTTGGTTTAGCTATTAACTCTGCAAACTCTCCCTGCAAATGCATATGGAAATTTTAACTTGATGGAACATTTATTCAGCCCTCATTAAATTATAGCCACCTGCTTTCATTCCTTAAGTTTTTCTTCTCACACCAGGCTTGTAATAAAGATGAGGCAGGTGGTCAGAAGTGTTGACTGGTTTTAACTTTTACAAGTTCTGCAGAACTCCCCTCCCCAAAGTCTCTCACATGTGCATCCTACTCAGTTAGGTTAGAGTGATCCGTAAGAGGGGAAGAACTGATAAGGCCGGGAAGTAGGGGAAAGAAGATTCTTCCAATTTCAGACTACATGGTAATTTTTCTACCCGTATCAACCTCACACTATCACAGATTCAACAACAGGTCCCTGCAGGAGGAGAGAGAGAGGCTGATTTTGGAGAGGAAGAACCAGCTGAAGATACTGACCTAGGTTGCATGTCACACTAAATCACCGTGTAAATCAAACTGTGGTTAATGTGAATGACCAGCTTGCTGGTATGCACTGCTGAAAAAAACCTTCCACTTTAGGGAAGGGTTGTGGCTCAGTGGTACATTTGCTCTGCATGCAGAAAGCCCTATGTCAGCCTTTCTCAACCTGTGGGTCCCCATATGTTGCAAGATCTAGCAAGGCCAGAGCTCAGGGATGATGGGAGTTGTAGTCCAACAACATCTGGGGACCCACAGGTTGAGAACTGCTGTCCTATGCTCAATCCCCAATATCTGCAGAGCTGGGAGCGTACTCTTATGGAAGCGTTAGTGAGCCACTGCAAATCTGTATAGATAATACTGAGATGGATGGACCAATGGTCTGACTTAGTATAAGGTGCTTCATATGTGTCCCCATTCCTTTCTCCAGCAAATTGTGGTACAAAAAAACCAGAGCTTGGCTTGTTGCATTGTGTGAACCAGGATTCATGGTTTGTCTTCTAACAAGCTACACTGGCAACTCAAGGCTTGTTCTCTATGCATTCTGAAGGACAATCACGTAGCTGCTGCAGGTTAACTGAACGTGGAACACAAAACTGGGGGGACAAGGGACAGGATTTGGTGTGCTAGAATTAAAGAGAGCTCTCTCTAACACAAATCAAATCGTCCTATAATAAGAAGCCATCTCAGAAGTGGTTGCCCAGGTAGACCTTTTCTGTACCCAACTCTTGGGACGGGACTCTTCATTTGAGACACATGGATTCAGTGGCGTAGCGTGGGGGGTGCAGGGGGGGCGGGCCGCACCGGGCGCAACATCTGGGGTTAGGGCAAATCCATGGGTTAGGGGGCGCAAATCCATGGGTTAGGGGGCGCAAATCCACGGGTTAGGGGGCGCAAATTACTTGCCTTGCCCCGGGTGCTGACAATCCACGCTACGCCACTGCATGGATTTCTTTAATAGAGTCCCAAGAGTCACTTTGCAGGCTTCAAAAGGCTGTGTTAAAGGAAGTGCCGGAATCAGTCTGAGAACTTTCCTCAGATAGTTATTTTTAGAACGGTCTATAATGGATCCTGAGTGCTGCTGGCAAATGTCAATTTTTCCCTCCTCTTGAGTTTGCATTGCCAATCTTTTGGTGGCAGTGAGGAAAGAAAGCAGCAAATATGAAATGAATATATGCACTTGGATAAGCTAGAAGTCTTTTCTTCTAACCACAATGTGCGCTTTTGGATGGAAATTCTGGGTAAGAGGGTGGGGTGACTATAGTCCCTCTCTGCTGTTCACTCCTGCTTTATACTCAGTGAGACATTGCAAAGTGGTCTGATTTTTGAACAGTAACATTATGTTTAACATTTGGACATAGCAGGCATGGTTTGGAACTTTTCTCTCTCACTCTTATTTTATTTTGATGCGGCAAAAATCACTTGAGGGGAATTGCCCTTGCCCTTTCACTTCTGGAAACAAAAAATATATCCCATGCCCCCCTTGACCAGCAGGACTTCCTGCTGAAAAAATGTCATTAATTTTAATTATTGTGTATTTAAAGGGATGGGAGATCCAGATACACGTTTGTGTGTGTGTATTACATTCATAGAGTTTTCATTAACAAGATCATACAAGTTTAAAACCAATAGCAAAAAGTGGTCATGACAGCTCCATAGCCAGTATACTGAATCCCCTGATTTCATGTTTTGTTTGTTTTTATATGTTTTTATACTGTTGTTTCATGGGATTTAGGTTGTATCTTTGTTTTAATGATATTGTTTGTTTTTCATATTGTACAGTTTAGAAATTATAAAATATAAGCTGTTTATAAATGTTTTAAAGTAAAGTTTGCAGGCAGCAAAATTTGGGTGTGTATAATCTTTGGTGGTATCCGACTAAGTCATACTCAAAGTAGAATCATTGAAATAAATGGGATTATTAAATTTAAGTCCACTGATTCTCAATCTGAATGTCACTTGGCAATATCTATTAATAGCAAAATATATGGTGGTTGCACGTTATATACTGCATACAAATGTTTTCTTATGTAGTGCCAGCCCTACCATTAGGCAGAGTGAGGCCTGTGCCTCAGGCAACTTTAATTTTGGATGTCATGAATGGCAGAAAATTAAGAGTTATTCCGTGACTTTCTTTTCTTCCATCTCCTCCTCTTCCTTCGTATTTTTTTTTTTTATCACCAGGTTTGGAGAGATGTTCATGTAGGATTTTCTGCCTCATGTATCAAAACAACTTGATTGGTCTTGTGGACTATGCCAATTCACTTCTGGGGAGGGGTTGCTATTTTCTGCTCCACCTCAAACAATTAAATGTTTTTGTCCAGGCTTTTACTCTGTGTTGAAGATAACACAGAAAGCAGCTCTCGGAGGAATAGATCCCTGCCTCCCCCCACCCCAGTTCTCATTTCTTTCCTATGACACCATGCTAGAAGCGCAGGGAGCTGCCTACTTTAATAATGACCTATTAGGCATTTGAAGAATTCCTCCTTGGCAGACTTTTTGAACTTACAACTTTCCTTTAGAAAATGAAGAGGTGAACTACTGGCATCGTTCTGCTTCTCATTGCATCTGTAACTGAAACTGAGGGCATCTGTAATTGAGTTTGTGGGAGAGGTTGTAGCCTCAGAGAAGAAGGGGCAAATTGTCTTGCTCTCCTTGACACTTCTTCACATTTGTCCTCTGCTTAAACATCATCTTTCATACAGAGACAAATGTATGGTGCGGGTATCCTCTTACAAGGAATGAGTAAATATTGCATTGCGGACAAGAGCTGGAGTCTCCAATATACTTGGATCAAAGTCCCTCTGCTAGTTGAGAGGCTGCTTCGTTCCAGAAGAAAATGATTAACTTCCTGGAGAAATGACACACAATTCTCTTTCTTGTAGTTTTAAAGGAGTAAAGGTGAGGATCACCATTGTCTCTCCCCACCAATGCTTGAACTGAGGCAGCATTGTAAAGGAAACCTGAGAACGCCGTCTTCAGATTTGATTTGTGAGAGGCCATGTCAAATGTACGTGTGCTTTTCAGCTTGTTATTTAACTCCTGCGAACCTGTCTGTTTCCAGCACTGCCAATTGACTCTGGGAAACCTGAGAAGCAAACCTGGCTCTGTAACTTCTGGCTTGCTTGTCACAGCCATCACCCCTGAAGGAAACCTGATGGTTAAAAGGCTGAGATGATTTGGGCCTATCTCCATATTGTATGGGTCATTTCCAGTTCTGGTAGATTGGCTTGTAGACAGTCATGCATGGTTTGCGTTGACTTAGCAGAGATGCCATATTGATGTCCAAGGGGAGGGGTGGGTTGTGTCTGAGACACTGATCCATGTTTGTGGGTTAGACCAAATAATCTGTCTCGACTTTTACTAGGAGGTGTTTCTTCTTTGCCTGCTCTCCCTTTCGCAGATTGAGTGTGCCTTAATGTAATTATTTTGGTCAGAAATTGCTGCTAACTCATAGGACAAACCCAGCCGCACCATCCCTAAGGCAACAGGCTGAGGGTTTGTGGTTTTCTAGAGTTGTGCCATAAAAAAAGCAAAGTAGGGGATGGAATCAGTTTTCCTTCTAGTGAAACATTTCTCTCTTCTTCCCTTGCAATTGCTTCTCCCCCCCCCCCCCCGCCCACCAATCATCTCAGTTTATCTACTCCTGCAGATGCATCTCGTATCACTAGGTAAAGGTAAAGGGACCCCTGACCATTAGGTCCAGTCGTGACCGACTCTGGGGTTGCGGTGCTCATCTCGCTTTATTGGCCGAGGGAGCCGGCGTACAGCTTCCGGGTCATGTGGCCAGCATGACTAAGCCGCTTCTGGTGAACCAGAGCAGTGCACGGAAACACCATTTACCTTCCCGCCGGAACGGTACCTATTTACCTACTTGCACTTTGACATGCTTTCGAACTGCTAGGTTGGCAGGAGCAGGGACCGAGCAACAGGAGTTCACCCTGTTGCGGGGATTCGAACCGCTGACCTTCTGATCGGCAAGTTCTAGGCTCTGTGGTTTAACCCACAGCGCCACTCGTGTCACTAGTGCAACCTAAAAAGGAGGGACAGAAAAGCAGGAACCCCTTCAACATCCATGTCATAAAAGGTCACTCTAGTTTCTGAGCTGTTTCATATTATATATTTGCCTTGGCCTGCACTCATGCCTGACGTGCTCTGGTCCATGGGGTTACGAAGAGTCGGACACGACTAAACGACTAAACAGCAACAGCACTCATGCAAGTAGTCTGCTCCTTATGTGATCTGGGGAAAGATGCTTATTCACGAAAGGTGAAGCAGAAACCTCTGTTGGTGGGATTCCTGGTCCCTAGTGGTGTGCTCTGCTGGTACATCTTCAGTGACTCCCCTTCTTGCACTTGAGACTGCTCAGACAAGGAGATGACTTGCACAAGCTGCTCCTTCTGCAATCCAGGGCTGTTTTTCATAATGTATGAGTCGGCTCACTGTGCGTTATGCTCACAAGGCTGGGCTCTCTGCCCTCTGGTCTGTTCCAGAGACTGTGAGGAACTGTACCCTCATGATTAAATCTCATTTTGCCCTTCGAGGTTTATCTATTGCCCAACTGCAGCCAAGAGAAAATTGATATACCTTCAGTAGTTAAACCCCGCTGTCTTCTGTGTCTCTACACAGTTGCAAAGAATGATTGATTACTATGTGTTCTTCATGCCCTTTACCATCAGGAAAAGACACCGAGCAAGGATGTAGACCAGACAGTCACCTTTCTCTCTCATGTACAGGAGACACATGATTATCTGGTCTGTCATCCTGACTTCACCAATGCTTAGCTGATTTTCAGGTTTAGCTGAAATCTACAGTTAAAGTTTCGTTCCCAGCATACCAAACCTTCAGGGGTGCAGTAAAAGGGAGGAATATATAAGCCCATCTAAAACTAGGCTTGGAAGATTGCCTGAATGTTGGTTTACCAGCTGTCTGCACACCAGTGCTTTACAAACACTGTTGCCCTTTCCAGCCAAAGAGAGAGAGAAATCTCAGATTATTATTTTTTAGCTCAAATGATATTGAAGGTAGAAGAAAGAGAGGAGGAGTAGAAAGAGTTGGGGATCAAGCCCAGAGGTTTCTCCAACATTATTAAAATAACATTAAACAATAATTGAAACTGGTTCCATGGATGTTCTGCTTTATTCACGTCCAGAGAGAGTGGGTGGAAGACATTTCACCAAATATTCTCCAGGGACCTCTCAATTTCTCCAGCAGTTTAGAGAGCCAGCAAAAAAAGGTATTCACAGACATACTGAATTCCAGCCCTAAGTGAGATAGGCAGATGGAGAGCACACAGTGCTTTGTCCCTGGGGAAGAAGCTGCTTTCCCCTCACAAATATTTCCTGGCTCTGTGATTGTTTGAACCTGGTCCCCCGTTAAGGAGGATCCCCCACTTTCCTCCTGGCTCAAGGATGCCTAGAGAAATATTTCCAGGAAGACCTGGAAACAAGCTGCCAAATTTTGTACAGGCCCATTTTCTTTTTTATTTAGCAACTATGTTAAACCAAAGGTCACAACAGAAAGCTATGCAAAATTTCTAAACACAAAATTCCTCAAGCAGGGGGTGAGGGAACCTTCATGGCACCCTATTGGATCCGAACCTCGCTGGCCAAATTTGACAGGTGAGTGGTGTTGCTAACTGTCAATTACCTGGTGTCACAATGACATCAGGTGATTGGGCATTCTGATGTTGGGACATCAAAGCCCCACCCAAGGGTTGCAGAGTCCTGCATGGAGCACCTAAGGCTTGGCCTTTGTCACCCACCAGCTGAACATGCCAATGGGCTGCTTTCTGCAGGCACCAGAACCATCTCGCGCTTCTGATCCCATAGACTTGGCTCTGCTGCCCATCGGCTGGTTGGCAGTAGTGCCAAAGCCTGCTTCCCATGCCCATGAACCATTGGGAGCCCATTGTTAGGCTGCCAATTGCGCATTGGCAGCTGCGTCTCTACCTGTCCGACACCTGATAAGACACCAGCATACCTCTCAATGGTCCTGTTTAAAGTGGGACATCCCAAAAGCCACTCCCAGGCTTCTGATTGGCTCCTGGAATGTTCCCTCCCCTTTTTTTGCACCACCCACCAGGATCTTCCCAGAGCACCAGAATGAAAGCCAAGACAAAAAAATGAGCATCTTTTGGTCTTCATTTCCCTCCACTGATCTAAAGCAGAACACAGCAGAACAGATAATAGAACCAATTACATCCAAATGACATTTTCCATATTATCTTAAGCAAGAAGGCTGCATAATTCTAAGTATACGAGTATTGCTGATAAAGTGGAGTATGACCGAAATAGCGTGCAGTTTCTTTGAAACCTGGGTCTGAAGGCAGAATGCCAGGCTCAAGTGTCCGAGGAAGGGTTTAACTCACCTCCCATATATTTAGGGGCTGCTGTTCAGAAAAATCAGAAATGGGCCAGGCCTTTCCTATTTAAAATCCATTGAACTGTGGGGCTAGAGCCTCATTAGAGACTGTCGATTTTATTGAAGTATGGCAGAGTTCAGCTGTCATTTTCAGCTGGCTCTGGTTTCTAGAGTTGTCTGTCACTTTTGTTGTCTTTGGCACAACAAGCAACCAATAAACGATATAAATAAATGGGCCCAATTCATCACAGGCAGCCTCCTTCGAAAGGTTCAGTGGAGGAAAGTCCATAAATTCTCACACTCTTTTGTTGCCGTTTCAACCGTGTTTTTATGGTAAGGGTCACTTCACACATTACATGGGAGCAAACACATTTGTCACTGTGCCTGGATAGAAACTGGAAGCCTATAACTAGCTGATGTTACCTGTATGATGCATATTTTTCCAGACACATGGTTGATGCTCATATGTTGCTTTTTTTTTAATGTTTATCTGAAACATTTTGCACGTAAATCTAAAAATGAACTGCATGGAGCTGCTTAATTCCTTGGAATAGAGATTAATCTTTGGAACATAGAATTGTGGTGGTCATCTGCTTGCCTCCACATGCCCATTTGCACATATATATATATTTAAAAAAATTATTAACAATTTCAACATAACAATATATCAGAACATATCAGCTCCTCTCTCTGATTTCTCAGCACATGCTATTCTCTGTATATTATAAAATTATATCAATCCTTATATTATCTATCTACCATATTATCAAACTATAAATTTGTGTATGTTTATTCGAAACCTGCCAAGGAGTCCAATTCATTTTGTTGTCTTTTTAAATACTTTGTGAAAAGTTCCCATTCTTCTTTAAAGTCACAGTTGTCCTTATCTTGCAGTTTGTATGTCAGTTTAGCCAATTCTGTATAGTTCATCAATTTCTCTTGCCACTGTTCCTTTGTCGGGGCCCATTTGCACATTCAAACTGAATGCCTGAATAAGGCTAAACTAACTTTGTGAAGTGAGTGTTATAACACCAAAAATCAGAATGCTAAATGTGGCCACGGCCATCCTGGAAAACCGCCACACAGTTCACAGATGCTATTCTTTTTGACAATAACAGGATCATGTAACTTAAAGTGCTGCCAGCAGTACTTTAAAGACAATACTCTTTTTGTGTCTCCCCTCCTCTTCAGCTCAGTTCCTCGATGCCAAATCTACACAGAATTGTCCACTTTTTTCTCATGTTTCCTCAAGGTGAAATCTCCCCACTGCATCTTCTCTGTTCTTCTCAGTCTCTCTCCAGAGTGCTCTTGTCTCCCTCCAAATCCGCCACTCCTATCCATGTTCGAAGTGCTCTTCATGCTCTTTGCCGTGCAGAGTCATTAGGAAATAGGTCTCCAGAGGCCTCAGATTGATGGGCTGCAGATGCTCAAGAGAGACCATTAGCAAAGGACAGAAAATAATAACATAATGCCAATATATAAATTAAGGCAGTAATCTCTGTTGGGGGATGCAGTTTTGTCCTTTTAAAAGCTCTCTGGCAGAGATGAGCCCCCCACCCCCTCGGTCCCAGAGGTGGTAATTGTTCATAATTTCTGCAGCACTTGTCATACAAAGTGCTTTGCGGTCCTCTGACAATAGGCGACATTAGCACCATCCTGCAAGGGAAGGCCATTAGCGTTTTCCTTTCCCAGAGTGAAAAGTGAATTTGAAAGATGTCCACTTACCTACGTAGCAGCTTCACCATGAGGATTTGAACCCTACCTCTCATAGTCCTCAGATGAGCTGAAGAAGTTAGAGGAAAGGGCAAAACAAATGATCAAATATAGCGGCCTGAATAGTCACATTGGGATTTTTTGGGGGGTTGGGGGTTGGTAGCAGATCCCTGGTGTGGATGTCTTTCCTTATGCAAACAATGCAAGGTGAATTATGTGTCAAAATATGATTGACCACCTTTGTAAACATTCCTTTGTTCAGTAAGTTAAGAATGACATATATGGTTTCTCTCCCTGCCCGTCCATTTTGTCCTCTGGACAATGCTCTGAGGTACGTGAAGCTGACACTTTGTGGCTGAGTGAAGATTTGAATCCAGTTCTTCTTGGGCAGTTGTTTGACTTCCATCTGCACCATACATTTAAAGCAGCATCATGCCTGAGAATCCAGTGGGACCTGTAGTTCGTTAAAGGTAAAGGTAAAGGGACCCCGTGACCGACTCTGGGGTTGTGGCGCTCATCTCGCTTTACTGGCCGAGGGAGCCAGCGTACAGTTTCCGGGTCATGTGGCCAGCATGACTAAGCCGCTTCTGGCGAACCAGAGCAGCGCACAGAAACGCCATTTACCTTCCCGCCGGAGTGGTACCTATTTATCTACTTGCACTTTGACGTGCTTTCGAACTGCTAGGTTGGCAGGAGCAGGGACCGAGCAATGGGAGCTCACCCTGTCACGGGGATTCGAACCGCCGACCTTCTGATCAGCAAGTCCTAGGGGTGATGCAAATTGTTAGGAGACCCCTATTCTCCTGACAGAGCTACAATTCCCAGGGTTGCCTGGGAAGAGGGATTGATTGTGAAACAAATATGGGACTTGTAGCCTTGTGAGGGGAAGAAGGGCTTCCTGACAACTATTAGCAACCTTAACAGGTCCCAGGATTCTTTGGAGAGAAGCCATTGCTGCTTAAAGTGGTATAATACTGCTTTAAACATACAGAGCAAATAGGGACGTGGGTCGCGCTGTGGTCTAAACCACTGAGCCTCTGGGGCTTGCCGATTGGAAGGTTGGCAGTTTGAATCCCCGCGATGGGGTGAGCTCCTGTTGTTCTGTCCCAGCTCCTGCCAACTTAGCAGTTTGAAACATGCCAGTTCAAGTAGATAAATAGGTACCACTGTGGCGGGAAGGTAAATGGCGTTTTCATGCACTCTGGTTTCTGTCACTGTGTTCCGTTGCACCAGAAGCGGCTTAGTCATGCTGGCCCCATGACCCGGAAAACTGTCTGTGGACAAACGCCAGCTCCCTCGGCCTGAAAGCGAGATGAGCGCCGCACCCCATAGTCATCTTTGACTAGACTTAACCATCCAGGGGTCCTTTACCTTTACCTTTTATGTTTATAGAGCAAATGGGACCTGTATCCACCCTACCACATTAGCTTGCATTTTGAGAGTCAGCTCCTTTCCAGTTTTGCAAAGCAATGCTATTCTTTTCTCTTCCCACCCTCACCCCAAGCAGGTTTCATCCTTAATGCTGCAAAGCATTTTTGTCCTGTGACGAGATCCTTTCTATTCAGCTTAAGAACGTATAAAGTATTTTGCATGCATAATTAGCTAGGATCCCAATTTTTTTTTTTACGATTGGAATTTGTGTAAAATTATTTTATACCCTAAGGAGACTGACAAAAGCGCTGCTGTTTGCGTGCTAAATAATTTAGCTTGTCACATGAGCTGAGGTGGAGTGGGGGGACTTCTTAATTTGAAATAAAACCATTTCTGACAAGGATGTCCTTGAAATAGTTGCAATTTATACCCCCACCCCTCAACACACATACATACTTTAGGTCTCAGAATTTGTCTAGGAAGAGCAGACACTGCAAAATAAATTCTCCTGCAGTAGATGCGTTGTGCCTGAGCATGTTTCCTCAGAAATAAGTCTCATTACATTCAGCGATGCTTACTTACAAGTAAGTGTGCATAGGGTTCCTGCTTTCTGAACACAGGTGGTTTTCCTGCAGCCCATACGTCATTTTATGTGGTCCTCATACAATAGCAATTGGCGGGGCCGTGCTGTTTGCCTGCCTTTCCTGTGCCAGGGTCACTGTCGGTCTCTGCAGGGAGAAATGCTGGGTAGGTCAGCATGGTGTGGCTTCAGCAGCAGGTGTATCAGATTGGCTCGCCTGCTGCACCCACACTGATCTCCCTGCCACCTCATCCCCACCCCACCAACTTCTATGGCCTTGGTACCTCTGGAAGCTGTCCTGTTTCTCCATCTTACAAGAGTTTTTTTCTTCCTCCCCCCTCCCCCCCTGGCCCCTGTTTTTAAAGTGTTCCTGTCTCTAAGTAATCAGAACAATTGGAAGGGGCAGAACACCTTTGTTAACTAGGCCAGTAAAATACTGGCTGATTTATATTGGTGATATTACGGTGCACAAAGAGATCAGTCTCTGAGCAGCTGAATGCATTTGTGCTCTGGGCCCTTCCAGATGACTGTTTTTAGCACAATAAAGAACCAATCCATTATTTTAAAAAGGGCTATTTCTCACCTCATGCTGTTTATGTAAATGCAGAACAGAAATCAGATGATCACGGTGTGTCTGTTCAATACATTTTGTGTTGCAGGCTGATTTTAAGCCAGTGCTGACTTTGATGCTTGTGTGTAGAAACTGGCCCTCAATGAATTGCCGATACAGTACCTAATATTACATAATATTTTGTGGAACAAAAAGATTGATCATCATTTTGATCACTTTCACACTGATCTGTGGCATACATGGTCTATGTTGAATTGCACCTTATACCTAACCCCCCTGGACCTAAAATCCTACGTATAGTGTATATTTCTGCTCTTAGCCAAAAGAGTTTCATATATTTAATTCAGATGTAGCCGCAAACCATGGCTTTTCCATCTGGTCTCAACTTCAAGCTCATGTATGCCTTCCTCTTCTCACATGTCCTGATTGGCTTCTTGGCTCCCTGGTTTGCTGGCAAACCATAGTTTGCTGTCAATTCCAATCTGGGGAAGCAATGTTTTGCAAACCATGGTCTGTCCAGTTTGGATGTGATAGTAAACAAGGAAGTAAGGGGCAGAACTGGAGTGGGGAGGTTAGAGTGTGACACAAGAGTCATGGTTTGGCCAGTCTATCTAAATCATATTTATATACTCTATTGTATACTCGTATTGCATTGTATTGGTTATTTTCCATCTTTCTTTCTTTTCACATTATTTATATTTCTTTTCTTTCATATTATTTATTCACTGAAAACTTTTTAATAAAATATAAATAAATACAGTCTATCCAAACCATGTTATTCCTACATGTTATAGCGATTCTCTCGGTTCCGTAGGTTGGATACCTATGCATTACAAAAAAGAAACAAAGACAGAGATTTGCATAAAATTTTCATCTACACACGCATGCACACACACACACACACACACACGCACACGTGCTTTTAAAAAAAACTTTTCAATAGGAAATGGTCCCTTCAAATAGCAAACTAAAGCACATTTGAAATAAAATTGAAATAAAGTAATCAGGGTGGTGCATGACATTTTGTGCAAATTTCTAGCGCTACTGGAACAAATTACGTAGCCATGTCTTTTATGTAAAAGTTGAATAAAATATTCCTCAAGAACGCCTTCGTGACATTGCATCTTAGGTGGTGGTCTGTGTTTTACATATGCTTATTCTGTTTGGTCTTTGTGAAGGCGTCCTCTGCCACATCACAACTACTAGTAGTACCTGGAATTAGAATAGTACCTAGAGCTGGTAACTGTAATAATTTTTGTGGTATTTAATGGCAGGTAATTATGGACTTCCTCTTAACAGTAATCTAAATGGCAGCTACTTCGAGTTAAAGACTGTGGCCAGATGGCAGGCTTTGATGACTAGACTCTTTAATTGCTATTTTCGGTTCATGCGAAGAAAATGACACTGCCAGCGTTTTGCTAATGTATACAGTGATTGACATGGCCTTTTAAGTATACGATCTGTGTGTTCAGACCTCAAACTTCTCTTCCCAGTCCGCCCCCCTCACTCCAACTGCATTTGCCATGAGCGGCCTAGTCCTTGTAACATCAAGTCAAGCTCAAGCTTCTGACTGTGTAGGTTTCCATGTCAGCCGAGCATAGGACATGGTTTCTATCCAGTGTCTGTTCCTATGAAGGAACCATCTCATCAGTCTGATTCATGTGGACCCCAGTTGCAGTGATGCCTATGGGCTTGAACATATGGAGGTGTTGGGGTATTGTTGGGGGTATATTGGGTCACTTATTTATTCAGTTATTTGTTTGATTTCTTCCCCCTCTTTCATCAACACAGGGTGGGCTATATAATAAATCAAAGCATGCTATACGTAACCATCGTATCACATGAGCAGAATTAAGGGTTGTATCCAATGTAGCACTAAATCAGGATTTCCACTTCCACAATACGACTTTCTTCTGCTGCTGCTTCTGTGTGTATCCTCTAGGGGTTTCTCCAACTCTCCTGAGCATATTTGGGGAGGGCTTAATGCATGTGGGGAGGAGTGGGGGAAAGTCGCATTGCACAAGCAGAAATCCTTGTGCTGATGTGACTCTGACTTCATGCTACATTGGATATAACCCTAAAATTCCCAAGAACACACACGTCTGCTCCTGAAACCAGGAGCCTTGAGTGGGTGGGTGGTATCTAAGGTCTCCTGAGCTGCCATGGATTCTGGAAATATATAGTATAGGTACTCCCAGGAGCAGAAGGGGATTGGGTTGTACTTTGGGCTCTTACATTGGGCAAGAAATGTGGAGGCTCCGACTCGGCAGGTTCTGGTGGGGGTACTGGGAGACTGGTCTTCTGCCTTTGTCTGCTCAACAGAGCACTATTCTGTGTGCTGTGCACCAATTTTAGGTAGGGACAAGCTGGTTAGGCCCACCTGGAAGTGGCAACCCTGTTGCAGAGGCCTCATGCATATTAACCTCCCCCCACCATGAATGTACCCTCTAACATTTCTCTGATGAAAATATGGACATCCATCATCATCATCATCATCATCATCATCATCATCAATGTTATTGTTTAGACTCTGCCCATCTGACTGGGTTGTCCCAGCCATTCTGGGTGTTTTCCAAGAACAAAAACATCATCATCATCATCAACAACAACAACAACAACAATTTCTATTTATACCCCACCCTTCCCGGTTCACAAACTGGGCTCAGGGCAGCTAACAACAAATCTGAAACACTTTAAAACACTTAATTATAAAAGCAGTATAAAATACAGTATAAAAACATGAATAACAATAAAATTCAAAAATCAATCAGATAATCCCCAGGTCTAGCTGGTTGAATTGGTCCTACCTGGGCCAGTGAGGAGACCAGGGGAGAATTAGCTATGGGGTCCCAGAGCGGGTGATCTTCATAAAAGGGGAGGGGGAAGGAAGAGAAGGAAAATAAAAGATCAGGCTGAATTCAAATTAAAGGCCAGGCGGAATAGCTCTGTCTTACAGGCCCGACGGAAGGAGGTTAAATCCTGAAGGGCCCTAGTCTCATCGGATAGAGCATCCCACCAGGTCGGAGCCATCATTGAAAAGGCCCTGGCCCTGGTGGAGAATACTCGGACTTCCTTAGGGCCCGGGACCTCTAAACTATGGTTATTCATGGACCTTAAAACATAATAAAACATCAAACATTAAAAAAAACCTTGCCTATACAGGGCTGCCTTCAGATGTCTTCTAAAGGTTGTAGAGCTACTTATCTCCCTGGCTCAGGGTTTGGATAACTCCATTCCCTCCAACATTTCTCCGATGAAAATAGGGACATCCTGAGGAAAAGCGGGACATTCCGGTATCATATCAGAAACCAGGATGGCTTCTGTAAATCTGGGACTCTCCCTGGAAAATAGGGTCCGGAATGGGTCTGGTTTGCAGGAGAAAGTGCTTTCCCTGGAACACACAGCCTGGGGTTAGGTGGCGGTCAGAAAAATAACTTTATAATGAAATGGCATGTTGGCATAAATCTGTCAGCTGAAGGATACAGCTGGAAGTGCTGTGGTTTCTCCCTTCCATGAGGGAAAACAACAACAACCCAACAGTATCACTAAAAAGTCCCCTGTCGGTGGACCTGGAGCCAATGCTCACGAAATCGGCAGACCTCAGAAGTGTTAGTGTGTGGGAGGGCGCTCTCCTTGCTTTAGGCCTCACACCCGGTTTCCAAGGGAATGTCTCCTCGCAACTCCGACTTGCCATTTCTCTTTGTTCTTTTGCTATTGTTCATTAGACTACTTAGTGTTTGACTTTCCAGTTTCAGCCGCTTAGACATGCTTATTAATCCCGTCCTGAGGTTGAAAATGAGTTGTGCAGAAGTGCTGCATGGTAATTTTAATTAAGTAATGGTGACTAAGGAGAAGGGTATTTCCTGGAGATTAAACGATCAGCTGGGAGAGGCTGATGGCTCTTGATTGTCCCCCAGGCCATAGGCCTAACCTGTCATTAAACCTCAGGAGATTTCCTGCACTAATATTAGTTCACGTATGCAATTAATGTGTAAGAGGTGATGCCATGCAGCTTAATATGGTGGGAGCAGACGCACAGACTTTCTCATGGCCTGTGTTTCACAGTGTTCCTTTCAAAAGTTTGAGACATAGGCTGCATACACACCATAATTTAAAGCTCATTTAAAGCACAGTTTCTCCCCACTGCAAATAATCCTGAGAAATGTAGGGTGCTGGGAATTGCAGCTCTCTGAGGGGTAAACTGCAGGTCCCAGGAATCTTTTTTTGTGGGGGGGAGAGGGACAGGTGCTTTAAGTGTATGGTGCACACCCTTGCCTTATGCATGAACACATAGTTTGGATTTATTTTAGTTTTTTTTACCTTTTATCTCTCTCACTGTACCAAAGGATACTTGTGTACCTACTCCTTCAGCCATGGGAAGTAGATTCCAAGAATTATTAAGGAGATTTTTATTCATAATCTTAATAACATCCAGCACATAATTCTCTCTCTCCTCTCTGCTCATTTTTTCTCCTTCCTCCTATCTCTCTCTTAATGACTGATTAGGACACACTTCATAAAAAACAAGTAAACTCACAGTGAATAGAATACAACAGATACAGTGGTACCTTGGGTTACAGACATTTCAGATTACAGACGCTTCAGGATACAGACTCTGCTAATCAAGAAATAGTACCTCGGGTTAAGAACTTTGCTTCAGGATGAGAACAGAAATCGTGCGGTGGCGGGAGGCTCCATTAGCTAAAGTGGTACCTCAGGTTAAGAACAGTTTCAGGTTAAGAACGGACCTCCGGAACGAATTAAGTTCTTAACCCAAGGTACCACTGTACTAGAAGATCGTAGACTCCCCTCCCCTCTTTAAAGGAGGGAATTTAAAGGAGAATCAGATGCCTACCTATATTCTGGCATTTGTAAGAAAGGAGGGATAAGAGAGTTTCTCAGTAGCATATTTTATGCTATTGTGCCACCAGGATACACATGGTGGGAATAAACATGACAAGAATTCTTTGTCTGTAGGCTCCTGATGCAACAAGCTTGCTCAAGCTAAGCAGGGTGTGGTCAGTGCCTGGGAAACCCAACGAAGTTGCCTTGAATTCCATGTTGGAAGAAAGGCAGCATCATGAAATAAATTCTGGCCTTGCCTGTTTGTTCAGAAACCTTTGGGGGGAAAAGATTAGTCCCTGGGAGAGACTGATCCTCTTTAGCCTCTATGCACGAGTCTTGTCCCTTTTGACATTGCCCAATTTTAAAAGGTCTATAGCAGGGGTCAGCAAACTTTTTCAGCAGGGGGCCGGTCCACTGTCCCTCAGACCTTGTGGGGGGCTGGACTATATTTTTGGTGAGGGAAATGAATGAATTCTTATGCACCACAAATAACTCAGAGATGTTTTTAAAATAAAAGCACATATTCTACTCATGTAAAAACATGCTGATTCCCAAACCATCCGCGGGCCAGATTTAGAAGGTGATTGGGCCGGCCCTGGCCCCCAGACCTTAGTTCGCCTACCCATGGTCTATAGTTTTTTAAAACAGGGGTGGGGAACCTTAGACCTGAAGCCAAATGCTGCCCCCTAAATCTCTCCATTTTGGTCTTAGGACTGTCCTCAGATTGTGGCTCCTTATGGGTAATCATTCATCTCCAAGCCAAACATACAACAAAAGATCAGAGGCATTCTAGAGCCTACACACACACACACACACACACACACACACACACACACACTTACTTTTGATCAAAATAAACAACCGCCCAAAAAAGTTAATTTTGTAAATATTTATATTTATTGTGTTTTCTGGTAGCTTAACAGAAGCAAAAGTTAAATACCCAGATAGGTCAGCCCCATCTTGACTCTCACTGAACTCCACCCCTCCAAAACATGGAGACCAGGGACACAGCAGGTCCAATCTCCCTGCAAAATTGATTGTCCCTGTGTTTTTAGGCCTCTGCATAAGACTACAGATGATCGTTTACCAAATGTTCATTCCCCACAGTATGCAAATGTCTCATTAACCCATAGACCTAATCCCTTCCCTGGCCGCCTCTCAGCAGCCAGCCAGCAAGCTCAGCAGAAGTGAGCCACTAGCCTTTCCCCCTCTCCGTTGCTGGTAGCTGAGGGATCCATCACTGCTGGGTCACACCAAGTCAGCAGTACGGTAAAGCTTGGTTCAGCAATTCTTCCTCTGCACTCTTAGCAGCAGCAGCCACAAAACACACCTTTGCATTTACCTGGCAATGCTATCAAGTAGCAAGAAGAATCTGAATATACTTCTGATACTGATGAGGAATGCAGGGAAGATGAGAAATGGCAGAATCTTCAATAGAACATGCTTCTGGTGTCTGCTTTCACAAAAATAGCTATTTTGGTAAAAGATCCTATGGGTAACATGGTAAAGGATCGCTGCTTTCAGATCAGGAACAGAAATGAGGTCGAGATTTTCCTCATACTTGGCAGAACAGGGTCGATATTTTCCTCATCCTTGGCAGGGCAGTTCAGAAACTTAAACAGAAATTTTCCAATCCATACATAGCATGGTAAGATGATTAACCCACAATCGCCATAGCTGCATTCAGTGCAGGACAAGATGCCCCTTGCTTAGATCTATACCGTTTTTTAAACTCTCATGCCTAAGTTGATGCAAAAAAGAAAGCAATAGAGTAATTTTATATTGGTTCCAAGTAGGGATTTGCAAATCTGTTAATTTTAGCTTCTCTCAGTTTCTCATTTCCAGTTCTCCACATTTTGACATCAGCATGCGAGTAAATAAAAAGGTTCTCTTGAAAATTCACCAGCATTTTAGCGCCAATTTCTCCTGAAATACAAAGCAATTTCCCTTAATGTAATGAATTTTAAGCACTCTTTAGTGTAGTGTGTGTATTTTTGTACCTATTACTTGGCTGGAGAACTGCATTGCAAAATTCAGAGAAGTGAGAATAAAGATGGCTGTGCTTCACTTTGCATATTGTTTCGAAAATTGCAAGTTGGGCATGTTTGCCTTTAAATGTGGACTGAATTGAATTCCTCCCCCATCCTCTATCCCAATATATCCTCTGCTTCGTTGCTCTGTATTTTTTTTTTTTTTTTACTTACTCCTCCATGATTGCAAAAGATAATCAGCCCAGTGGCATAATTTATTACTCCTCAGCCTGGAGGAGGACATTTGTCATTGCTTTAATGAGTTCATGTGAAGTTTTTGTTCCCATGGCCTGGAATAAAACCTACCCTGATGTAACTCCTGCTCGTTTCGTGGACGCTTAACAAGCCGGGAATCAGAAATTGCCACCGTTGCTTAAGAACTCTAATTACGAACTTAAATCCACAGGCTTAACATCAGATATCAATGCGCGGTTCCATTTACTTTTAGTGCGGCATTCATCACATCTGATCCTCATCTAGCGTCTTACGGCTTTTCATATGGAAATCATTTTCTTCATCCTTTTCCGTATGTTCCCCAGATCTCCTGTAGCCCTCATAGAGCTGAAGCGACATGATCATTGAGTTGAACGATACTCAAGTTGTGGGTCATCATCACCATCTAATAAATAATAATAAATTAACGTAATACTTTCCCTTCTAGTTCCCTTGCATTTTGACTGTTAGCTGGCTGTAGAAAGAGACAGTGACACACTGAAATCTTGGGAACCCTGCAGGCTTGGGGGAATGTCAGCCTGGATTGCAGAAGGGGCCTGTCACAGCTTTAGAAGTGTGTCCTGATTATCCTGAAGATCAATTGAATCAGATGTGAATGCCTCCCCAAACTATTGCAGCTGTCTTAGCAGGAATGGAATTTGATGGCTTCAAACCTGTATGAACATACTTCAGGGGTTGTCTGGAGCCTAAAATGCCCATCAGGCTATCGGTTGTAATCTCCTTCCCTCCCCTCCTTTGGTTTAACTCCTTTGATGCCACAGGATGTCCCGAAGCACGCGGCTGATTTTTATCTTCTGACAGAGCTTTGTTTGTTTTTGAGTTTATATCGTTTCAGCTTGACACTTAACGCAGAAATTTACAATCATTTCTATCCTGGACGGGACCCAGCTCTAAGGTTTCCTTTAATGAGGCGGCTGAATTCCAGAAGCTACCGTTGCTAATTTGGGGGGAAATCTGGGTTCGCGATCAGGTAGTTTTTCAACAAAGATACCTTGTTGAAGGGCAGATGGAGGGCAGAGCGGAGATTTTGCATCCATGTAGAATTTAACTGTTAAAACAGTGAGAATAATATACCCAGCATAGCAATCAGTGTCTTTTCCTTTCACATTCCAAACACAGTAAAGGCAATGGGAATATAATGGGTGTTCCATGTTAATCGTACTTAACTCAAATAAATTTAGTAATAATAGCAAGAACAGAAAATTAATTTATTGCCTGTACCCTTACTCCAGCCACTCTAGGCGGCTTCCACAGAATATAAAGTACACACAATACATCAGATATAAAAAACAGGGCTGCCTTCAGATGTCTATGGGAGGTTGTATAATTGTTTATCTATTTGACATCTGATGGGAGGGCGTTCCATAAGGTGGGTGCCACCACCAAGAAGGCCCTCTTCTCAGTTCCCTGTAACCTCACTTCACACAATGAGGGAACCACCAGAAGGCCCTCAGAACTGGACCTCTCCCAGTCCATTAGTTTCAGGAAGTCTACTTTGTGTATGACTTGGTTGGAAATCACCATAGATTTTAAAAGTATTTTCTTATAAAATTATATATGGGGGGGGGAGACAATATACTATTACTTCACCTTTTGAGGGAAGGGTTATTATACCTTATAACTGCAATTTGGCTGCTTCATGACATTCCACATAGATGCATCTGCTGAGTTAGATGCATACTCTAGGTTACACCCCACTGAATCACACCCAGAGTAGACCCATTGAAATCAATGGGCATAGTTAGATATCTTTAGTTGAGGTTATGCTCCATTGGTTGTCAAACATTTCGGAAGCTGAACGGGCTTCTGGAACAGATTATGTTTGACAACCAAGGTTTGACTGTACAGCTAACAATCTCTAGCTGATCCACTGTCAGGATATGAACACATTAGCGTCTTGTGTGAGATCTCTTCTGCTTCATCTCCTATGATTGGACACTTGGCACTATAATCCTCTATTTTGGGGATTTCTTTCCTGCCCTGTGGATAATTTTGGACATTGCACGTGTGTACCCATTTTGTGATTCTGACTGCTAATTTATTTCCGCCAAAGTTGAGCTTGGAAGCATGGAACCTAACTGCTTCACATTCTCATTTCAAAGCCTCCCCCTCCTTTTAGTCGAACATGATCACCTTTATGTCGGGTGGGGTGGGGTGGAATGCAACCAAGCAAGTTCCACTTTCATTAAGGAAAGTAAACAAAATAAAACCCGAGCCTGCAATTTTAGGAGCAGGGAGTTCAAGAAATGTGTGAGGTTTGCTACAGCTAAAAAGCAAAGGAGGTGGGGAATGGTAATTTACCTGATGTGATAAGAAAATCAGTGCATTTTACTCACTCTCTCATTGAGTTGCCTAACATTCCTGTTCCTTTCCTGGTTCCTTGGGTATATGCAGTCATAGGCAGTAGCTACACTTTTCAGAAATCCTCTGTTGCAATGGTGCTTTCAGCTGTTCTGAATGTAAATTGCTTTACGGAACAGCAACAAAGAAGCATTGGACTGGATCCAGATTTTGATCACCAGATTTTTATGCATGTTTTATAGACTTCTCTTTGATTACCCTTAAGAGTCCCTATGGGCAAAGAGTCACATGAGGAGAGTGATATCAATGGATATAATGTTATTGGAAGGGGAGGGCTTAAAATGTGTGCGTGCACACACACGCACAAATTCACACCTGCTCATCTGCTCTAGCCACAAATTATAGGGTACAGTGCAAATATCATAGTTCAGATGACTGCATTCTTACAGCATAGCAAGGGAGTGGGGAAATATTTCTGCACCAGTCTAATAGTTAAGGAGAAGTACCGTATTTTTCTGTGTATAAGACAATATTTTTCCCTTAGTAATAATAGGCACAAATTGTGGGTT
This sequence comes from Podarcis filfolensis, assembly GCF_964270895.1. NCBI lineage: Eukaryota > Metazoa > Chordata > Lepidosauria > Squamata > Lacertidae > Podarcis > Podarcis filfolensis. Next base: position 24,769,437 of record NC_139607.1, on the reverse strand, counting down.
GTCTTATACACAGATAGCAGAGGGGGGATGGCAGCACCCAGCAGGAGACTGGCAGCAGCGACCGGGCGTGTGATTGGTTGCTGCGGCAAGGCCTGCTGATGATTGGCTTTTGCTGCGCCAATTGGGTGGTCGATCTACAGCAGCGGCGAGGCGTGCGTGCAATTGGCTGTGGTTGCGTCGAGTGTGGAGATGGGCTTTTGGCGGTGTACGTGCAGACACAAATAGGGGTCGTCTTATACATGGGGGCGTGTTATAAACAGAAAAATATGGTATGCCCTTCTTGGGAGGAGGAGAAACAAATGGAGACACCGAAAGAGGCCCAAACCACTTCAGTGAGGATATTACTCACAGCGTTCAAATGCAACAAGTTGCCTGCTTTTTGCATTTGGGAGTTAACAGAGTAATAGAACTAAGATTGATTTTGTGAGCAACCGGATTATTTGTTTATCTGGGTAGCTTTTGTGCGTTCAGATTTTTCCATACGGTTATTTCTATACAAAGCTGAGTGAGCTCACTTCCTATTCAGTGTGTGTTGCTATTTTTATGCAAATAGTTACCTAATAATGACTTCCTACTTAAGAAATAATCTCCATTGTTGCCGGATATGCCATCCAATAATTGACTGTGACTTGAGCTCCGTGTCCGTAGCAGGGATTGGAGTCAATTATTGGATGTGTGGAGCCTACAGCAAAGTCGAACAAACAATGGCTTTTAGCAATTTTTTTCTTTTTTTGAAACTCCCCCCGAAACAAGAACTTTGAATATGAAATCTCTCAACAATGAATCTATTTGACATTCATTTTTGTTGTCACCCGTCCAACACGTAATCCGAGGAGAAGCTTTCAGCTTTTAATAAGAAGTGCTGTTCAAATTAGCACTGCCGATGAGCTGCTGAGATTAAATAAGAGGCGCAGTGCTTCTGAAAATGATATTAAGATGATCTGTGAATTAGGAAAACAAATCCTCCTGCTATCTGACACTGCATAACAGCACAAACCTAACCCCATCTCACTTAGAATTCAGTGGGCTTCGCTTCTGGGAAGTAGGGCTAGAATATCAGCCTAAATCATCACTGGGATGAAACTGATTTGAAAGGCATTTTCTTTTATACCAGTTCTCTATTGTTGTTTCCCCACCCACTTGCTGCTCCTATCTCTTACACAGTAGAATTCTCTTCCCAAAAATCTGTGTCGTCTTCTTTTTGGATGAGATGACAATTATTCCTCTCTTTTTTGGGTCTTTTTATATGTGTTGGTATCACTTTCTCTTCTATGGCACGCCCCTGTGTAATCAGTCAGTTACTCTATAATTATCCTGAAAAGACTATGTAAATACTGAATTATTTCCATGCAGATTTCTTGATAATTATACCTCTAGTTACCAAAGACTAATTATGATGTAACTTCCACTTTTTAGATGTTAAGATAAGGCTCTGGAAGGGAGAGAAGAAGGGGGGAAAAAGATAGAGGGAACCAGATAATTACTCTAGAGTTGCATAGCACTTACTTTGTCACTAGTCATGTATTTATCTAGCATTACTCTGTGGTTAATTGTCCCTTTTAATGGAAACTGGCACCAGAGTTCTTGGCTTGCCTGCTTCAAACCAACTTTAAATATTACGTGTTTAGAAAAATTTTCATCTCTTGGGTGCTGCTGGGCTAATTTAACATACAATCCAGTTCCGGGTGCATTAACAATGCCTCCAATAGGCTGGAATTATTATTTTTTACTATTGGGCAGCTAGCAGTAACCAAAAAGAAACGTGTGAAGTCAAATAATAATAATAATAATAATAATAATAATAATAATAATAATAATAATAATAATTTATTATTTACACCCCGCCCATCTGCTGGTTTTCCCCAGCCACTCTGGGCAGCTTCCAACAAAGTATTAAAATACAGTGGTCTGTTAAACATTAAAAGCTTCCCTAAACAGGGCTGCCTTCAGATGTCTTCTAAAAGTTTGATAGTTGTTCTTCTCTTTGATATCTGGTGGGAGGGCGTTCCACAGGGCGGGTGCCACTACCGAGAAGGCCCTCTGCCTGGTTCCCTGTAACTTCACTTCTCGCAGTGAGGGAACCGCCAGAAGGCCCTTGGTGCTGGACCTCAGTGTCTGGGCAGAACAATAGGGGTGGAGACGCTCCTTCAGGTATACTGGAATTTATTTACAGCACGCGCACACGCATGTGCACGCGTGCGCGCGCGCGCACACACACACACACACACAGATGATGCTGTACTGTAAATCCAACCCGCCCCAGCCAGCATGGGCAATGGCATATCCTCCAACATTTCTCCGATGAAAATAGGGATGTCCTATTGCATCATCATCATCATCTTCATCATCATCATAATCATCATACCCCGCCCATCTGAATGGGTTGCCCCAGCCACTCTGGGCAGCTTCCAACATATATAAGAACATAATAAAACATTAAACATTACAAAACATTAAAAAACCATACAGGGCTGCCTTCAGTTATCTTCTAAAGCACGGGTGTCAGACACAAGGCCCGCGGGCCGAATCCGGCCCGCGAGACCTCGTCATGTGGCCCGTGTAGCCTGGTCTATATATATCTGTGAGGGAAGCTTGGGCTGCGGCGCGCGTGCAGGGCGCCTTGGGTCCCTTCTGCGCAGGCGCAGACCTCCCCCTCCTCCAGCTACCTAGCCGAGACTTATTTGACATGGCGAGGGCGGGGTTGGATATGGGAGGCTGCCGCCGCTGCTCTCAACTTCTTTTCGGGCTCGCCGGGGTGAAATAAGTCCCGGCGGGAGCGCAGCGCGCCTGCGTGAGGTGGAACGCGGAAAAGGGCAGAGCCGGCTTCGCGCGCGTTGGAGAGAGGGAGACTGAGAGCGCACTTGTGTTTCAGGAGCGCGCCCTGTGAATACTTGGGGCAGCGTGCTTTTGCTTTGCTTTCCTTTATTTATTTCTTTAGGCGCGTTTCCGCGCTGCCCAATGAACAGCATCCTTTGCCTCTGGGGATTCGCGATTCAAAAGCAAATTCGATACGTAAATAACGTCAGGTGCAGCTTCCGCAGGGTGCGTGTTGCAAAAATTTATATAAGGAAAAAAAGCTGATAAGGAATTGGTTTATATTGGTTTATATAAGGGAAAAACGCTGATAAGGAATTGGTTTATTTCATGCAATTTGTTCCTCAATGTTATTACAGGGTCCGGCCATCAGTTCCCGCCCTCCTCAAAGGTTTAGGGTAGGTAGCAAAGGGGAAAAAATCCAAACAAATGCTCGATTAAAATTTGGGGAATGAGAAAAATTAAAACCTGCACATCTTGTGTAACTTAAACACCAAGCCAAACAGGAAACAATTTTTATATTCATATATGTATTCAAATGAAATCAAGGTGTAGTGTTCCATGAGCCAGAAGCTCTGCATTACTTAATCCAGCTGTTAAAGGTGTCATGGGCTTTGAAGACACTCAAACTCGAACCGGCCCTTTGAGGGTGACCAAACTGCTGATGCGGCCCCCGATGAATTTGAATTTGACACCCCTGTTCTAAAGGTTGTATAATTATTTATTTCCTTGACTTGCATAACCCCATACCCTCCAACATTTATCTGAATAGGGACACTTGGGGGGTCTGCAATGGGTTATAGGCATCTAGAGTCACCACACTGGTATACCCTTGTATCAGAACACAATAGGAGATGTGTGTACATAAGAAACAACTACTAGCTTAGCAGTAGCGCCTATGCTCAGGGACCAAAGAGATGCTTTAGGTATATGCCTATGTCTGGTGCATGCCAGTGAGATTTTTGCCTCCTCTAATTTAAATTTGAGCCAGCATATGTATGCACACACACTATCCTCCATTTATTTCAAAAGTGGTTTATAATGTGGCATTCGAAAAGGAAAACCCAGAATTAAATGCATGTTTCTTCAGCAAATCTGAGCTGAAAGGTTATAGGTTACTTAATAGCAATTCAGTGGCTTTTTAAGGTAACTATGTAGCTAGATTTACTTTAGGTGTAAAATTAGTAACACCATCAATGAAATTGTGTGTGTGTGTTTGTTTAAGTGCATTTTGAACCCATTCACCTCATCATACTACTTTGTTCCCTCACTCTATTGACTTCCCCAATGTCAACATTTGGACTGGAAACTTCCTTTTATTTTACCTTACTCAGCAAAGTGCAAAGTGCATTGACAGTGCTATGCAAATAATGAAAACATCAAAACTACATTTACTTCAGCCTTGCCACTATATAGTTTCCATTCAGCCTCACCACATCAGATCTGTGGATTCATGTACAGTGGTACCTTGGGTTACATATGCTTCAGGTTACATACGCTTCAGGTTACAGACTCTGCTAACCCAGAAATATTACCTCGGGTTAAGAACTTTGCTTCAGGATGAGAACAGAAATCATGCTCCATCAGTGCAGTAGCAGCCAGAGGCCCCATTAGCTAAAGTGGTACCTCAGGTTAAGAACAGTTTCAGGTTAAGAACGGACCTCCGGAACGAATTAAGTACTTAACCCGAGGTACCACTGTATACATTTTAAAACGTGTCTGAACATTCAAGCCCTGCCAGAAAGTATCCTTTGTTTTACAGCAATTCCACGAGAGCATTATTTTATACTTTCAAAATTGGTTTGAGATCCTGGAATGATTGGGTGGAAACCTATTAAAATAGTGTTTTATAAGAAGAAAATAATATTGCACCCGATAAAAGCTTGATATACAGTATGAATTAAAATGCATGTGCACACATCAAATATTATTTTGTCTATGGTAAAATAACACAAGGATTTTAACTGGTAAAATTGATTTCCGTTACGTTGTCGGACAATGTGTATTTGTATAGATATGATTCACTGTGGACTACATATAATTCTAGATAGTAAAAAGTGGTCTCTTTGCTTAATGATGGCGCATCAAAATATGTCCCATACCATTCAGACTATTATTCAAATACCTAGTAAACAGTATAAATGCCCCCTGGTGTTCCAGAGCCTAGTTTAATGGAAGGCTCTCATTATGTAAAATAGTACAACAAGGCTCCATCACCACCATTGGCGAGGGGCTTGATGGGTGAGGACATTATCTGATGTGCTCTTGTGATGCTTCCTCTACATCCAGATCAAAATGCAAAAGTTGATCAGGAGAATGGGGGAAATATCTTATGGAACTGAAGTCTATGTGGCAACGCTATCAAATTCTGTGACTTAAGTTCCACACGCATGCACAATACAGTCGTATCAGCTCCCAAACGCCTCCGTTTTGAAACGTTTCGGTTCCCAAATGCTGAAAACCTGGAAGTAAATGTTCTGGTTTTTGAACGTTTTCTGGAAGCCAAAAGTCTGATGCGGCTTCCTCTTGAGCACAGGAAGCTCTTGCAGCCAATCAGAAGCTGTGCCTCAGTTGTCGAACATTTCGGAAGCCAAACAGGCTTCCGGAACGAATGACGTTTGACAACCGAGGTTTGACTGTACATCCAGCCAACTCTTCTTTGTTTCTCCAGCTATGCAGCAACAGTGAAGAAATTCTAGAAACAGAGATGAATTTTGAGAATAAAAAGACCCATAACCCTGCCTTACAGTTTGAAGTAATGCAACAATATCATCGTTCCTGGAGGTATCTGAAACAGCTGGCCTTTAAAAATAAAATTCAAAGCTGTCTGCTGCCATTTGTTTAATGCTTTTCTTCAGAAAGGGAAAGAAATACAATAGACTATACAGAACTACAGTGGGTAATAATCCCATTTTTACATCGGTGCCATGTTTTCTTAAAGCTTTAAGAACAGTAGTACCCTTTTCTTATCAGCCTGGAAAAGGCTTCCTGCTGAAAGGGTCACAATGCATATAAGCTTTGAATACCCCCCACCAACTCAAGCCCACCTCCCTATATGAACAATAGATGTTTTTGCCTCTTTTCTGCCTACTTTAATTGGAATTTCAGATCTTACACTGTCCAGAATTTTCATTTACTTTCAGAGGAAGGGGGATGGGAATATGTACTACAGTTATTATGGCTTCTTTCTTTCTTTTTGGAATAATAATAATAATATAAATTTACTTACAAGGATTAATTTGAAATGTCACCATGGAACTTGACGGTTCGTGCTGCTTATTTTCATTTCCTTGCCAATTATTCATGCTATTTGCATGAATTGGTCTCGGGCTCTAGCTTTTGTTCTATTGATTGTTGTTCTAAATGAAGTAAATATAGCGACGAATGGACAGTGGGCCCTAGCTAAAGAGCAAATTACTATGCCAGATAAATCTTGGTAAACAATTACTGAAGGAGGAATCAAGTGCTGCCTTATAGGAAGTGGTGGAGCATTTCACTGGTAAACACTTCTCCTTTGCAGGCAACTGAAGCCTTGATTTGCACACTGAATATTGCCAGGCATATGGAAGTAAGCCCCATCCAAAAAATCAGGTTTTTTCCTTCATAGTTGTCCAATATTTCTCTCTGTGCATACCCACGTGCCCTGTTTTTCACATTTCTCATGAGTCTGTCCAATTCAACAGGAAAGCCTTCCAAGTAATCCTATAGGATCAAGGAGACATTATTTATGTTTCTGTGGAAATAAAAGCTGGGTGCAAATAATTAATGAAGCCAATTACATGTGCCCTTAGGCTCCATTCATATCTGCTGCTAGAGGAATGGGAACTACTTGCCTGCAGTGAGATCCCATGTTGCCATCTTGAGTGCTAAACATGTCTCTGCATGAAGAAGTGTTGCGAACCACACTGAGGGAGTCAATAGTAAGGCCACTCACAAAAACTCTCACCCTGGACCAAATGGTTTTTAACAACTACCACCCAGAGATGCCCGAAGGCTTGGGTGTACTGAGTGGGTTTGTGGAGTTTGATCAGCTACCATGCCACCACGCTGGAGCACCAACTATTTTTTGCCAATTCCACCATTTCCCTTACAGTTTATTTACCACAGGATCTTTATCCTGTGAACCACCTGAGACCTGTGAGCACAGGGCAGTGTATAAATTCAATTAATCATCAGCGTCATCTGAAACAGTCTAGCCTCCGAACAGCTCTTCAGCTGTTGTGTCCATCCTCTTCCTACCTCCCACTGTTTTCTTTGCCTCTCCCTTCTCTTCATTCTACAGTGATTCAGCACCAGAAGCAGACTTTTGTTCCTTTGCCTCTTTTTTATGTTTTAAAAATGATAACTTTGTTGGCTGAATGAAATGTAAATAAACTTCCTGAAAACAAGCTACTCTCAGTATGAAGGCAAAAGGCAAACATGATGCCTCTAAATAAATTCTGTAGCTTCTAACCGCACAGTGGTTGTTTCCAAGGCTCATAAATATTTTTATGGTGGTTATATTAAGTACCTTTTTCCTGTTTGTTTATTTGCCCTGCTTTTTAATAGCCCTGATCCCCCATGTTGCAGTTAATAATATGGAGCCTTTTTTGTGTGTGTATGTTAAAAACAGCAACCATGACCTTTTGCAAGGCCTGTCTTATTGCTCGCTCACTCAAAGGACAAATGACACAAACCAAAAACTAGATGGGAAATAACGTATTTACTTACAACCATTGGATTGTATAAGGGACGCGGGTGGCATTGTGGGTTAAACCACTGAGCCTCTTGGGCTTGCCGATCAGAAGGTTGGCAGTTTGAATCCCTGTGGCGGGGTGAGCTCCCGTTGCTCGGTCCCTGCTCCTGCCAACCTAGCAGTTCGAAAGCACGTCAGAGTGCAAGTAGATAAATAGGTACCACTCTGGTGGGAAGGTAAACGGCATTTCCATGCGCTGCTCTGGTTCACCAGAAGTGGCTTAGTCATGCTGGCCACATGACCCGGAAGCTGTATGCCGGCTCCCTCGGCTAATAAAGCGAGATGAGCGCCGCAACCCCAGAGTTGGTCATGACTGGACCTAATGGTCCCTTTACCTTTACCTATTGGGTTGTATCAAACATTGCACACACATTCAGTTTGCACAAATGGACTTCAGATGATTATCGAGGGGTCCGAGTTGGTTCCTATGGAGAGAGGTGGTCCTTGAAGTATTGTGGTCCTGAGCTGTTGTTTCTGGAGGTCACAAAAGTTCCAGTTGACTTATTTCATGAAAATGCCATAGGTAAGTGGTATGCATCCAGTTGAAAGGATACGTGTCGGTTTGGGGTTGCTAAGAACTGCAAAGCTCTAGGGTACAACTACAGCAATATCCTTTTTTTAAAAAGGAAAGAAATACTAAGAAGAAAAAGATATAGACAAGCTCAAGTTACACCAAATACTTGGTTTAGATTGATGTCAGCCATCTGCTTGCATATATTAAAAGAAGCCATAGTGTGTTTTTACCATTACTTAATGCAAACTAAACCTTGCCTTTTCCCTTTTTACCCCTAGCCTTAAAGCAGGAAAGCTTGCTGTATTCATCAAACATTTCCTTACTCAACCCAATGAAACAGGTGGTGTTTTACAAAGTGTAATAATACTAATGGCTCCTCTTCTTTGTTAAGGCTTTGAAAAGTAATTGGGATTTACAGAGGACTATTTCTCTCAATTTGATTAGAATGGAGTCCTGTTCACTTGTCTGTATGGTGGTTGATCAGATGTGGAGTTGGAAAGAATGTTCTTTAGAGGCCAGGTCATTTAATTTCAAGAAAAGAGTGATTTTCCTTTAGCTGAAAAACAGGTCCTTCAGTTTTTCTAATTTCAGTACTGCCTTATTGGCTCTGTTGCAATAGGTATTTGCTTCAAGTCAAAGAGGGCAGTTTATACATAGAGTCAAATGGTAAAGCTTTTCATAGTGTCCTTCTGGTGTTCGGCCTGCACTTCAAGGGTTAAAGTATGCAGAGGGATGGGGGCACATGCATTGGAAAGAGTGCTGGACATCCCCCATTACTATTGTCCTTCACTTGTTGAGCATATTGGCTGACTGTGCATGCTTCTTCATGCTGACAGAAAAGAAACATTGTGGGAAGTGCCCTTAGAAATGAATTTGTTGCTGATTTTCTATGAGATGAATGTGGCCTTGTGGGGGATGCAAGTGGCTTTAAGGACTCTGGCTTTATCAGTGTCTTCCATTTGAGAGCAGCACTTCAGCAACACTTGATTGAACTTCATATTCACTATGTTGACAATTGTTTCAGCAGTATCTGTGCAGGGCTGGCCTTGCCACCACTTATCCCATTCCTCTTCAAATGGAGTCATTTTCTTAGGACCACAAATATTCTGATGTTATAGATGAAGAACTCATAAAAGGAGATGATGACTCGTTTTATAATCCATCAAGATGGGTTTCCATGGACCTTGCTTATGTTATCAGAAGAGATTCGCCTGGCTCGCACGTAACACTAGACCATGGTTTAGTGTTACGAGAACAAGCGTAATTGAGCCTCAGGCTTGCGCTCTGCTCCTTTCGCTTCTTCTGGATAATAATAATAATAATAATAATAATAATAATAATAATGATGTCAGGGACTCAGGAGCAGGAGCACTGGGGAGAGAGGAAATGGAGAGTGAAGGGGAAGAATCCGAGGGCAGCGTAGGGGAGTATGACAGTGGCTCGAGAGATTCCATGAGCTTCTCCAGCGAATCAGAAGATTCCCAGAAGGGGGCGCCGATGGTCATGGCAAGGGGGGTCCCAGGGGGGACGCACCAGAAACAAGGAGCCAGAGGGGAACCCCAAAGCAGCAGTGGGGGATTGGGACCAGTTTCCCCACCAGAGCGTGGTGGGGGGGAAGAGTCACATGTGTCAGGGCCAGCGTCTCCTCCAGCGGGGAGAGAGAGTGAGTCAGGGCTGACCACGCCTCCAACGGAGGGGAGGTCAGTTGCAGCTAGCCCCCCCAGAGGGGGAAGCAGTGACAGCAGCAGCAGTGAAACGGTCAGGAGAAAAGTTACCGGCTGGGCGCGCGCGCCAAGTTCAAATGTACAGGCGCGGGGAACAGCAGGAGACCCGGATGGGGAACCAGTTCCTAAAGCCCGCCGGAGGGAGGGGGAAGGCTCAGGGGACTCAGCGTCAGAAGAGTCTAGAAAGGGCGAGACCCCAACGGCCAGGCGGAACCAGAGGCGGAAGGAACAGAGGAAGAGGTGGAGTAAGGCTAGAGTCTTAAATTGGTGTCAAGGGGGGAGGAGACTCAGACGGAGCATCAGCGGTCTGACAGTTGAGACGTAGAGCTGCGCGCTGCGGCTCTGGAAGTGAAACTGAACTTCAATAAAGACTTTTGTACTTAACAACGAAGCAGTGTTGGTCCTTTGTGAGCTGGGACCTTGGGCAGCTCTGACAAATAATAATAAATTTTTATTTATACCCCGCCCTCCCCAGCCAAGACCGGGCTCAGGGTCTTGAAATATTAGAATATTTTGCAGCTGAACCCAAAAATGTGGTTAAGCTTAGGTGTGGTTAGTGGAGAAAAACCAGCTTCATAAACTATAGACTGAAGTGAACTTATTTATTTGCACTATTTACAAAGCTATTACTATACTGTCTTTCACTCCAGACAAGTAGCAAAGCAATTCACGACGCAACCAACAAGAGCAACATAGGCTTCCCCCAATAACTATAGTGTAGTTAGTCTGTTGCAGTTAGTCTAAAACGGAAACTAAAGCTTGCAAGTGCTTTCTTACAACAGTGCCAGAGAGGGATGGGGTAGCATGCAAAGTTGGGTCAGTGTGACTCATCCTCACAACCTTACGCCGTAATTTAAGCATTGCCTACAGAAGCAGCCATTGAAAATGCATTTTGATTCCCTGTAGTCAATGGGATTTTTGCAACCCAAGGCTGCACTTTAGGCCACGGTTGTACACATTTAGGTCTTATTGATTATTGTGGGGCTTAAATGCCTGCAACTGTGGGCTGGATTGCAGCCAGGGTGTTTAAAGCTGGATTTCCCTGGATTTGTGTATGTTTCAGTCAGACCTTCAACATTACAAAACTACACTTATATTTGTGTGTTACTTGAAATGCCTGCCGTTTTACAAGCTTGATTTGCAGCCTGCAATGGCTGAAAGAGAGAAGGCTTTTAAAATGTTGTCTTCAGTAGATGAGCTTGTGTTTCTTTTTCCTTCTGTTCTTTTACATCCCGGTTTGGCAAAAGTACTATATAAAGTGAGGTCATGAAACTATGGCGCAAGATTTGCCATAAGGGATTTCTAGAAGATGAAAAGACTAGATTTCTGATGTGACCTGATGCAGCTGAGTAACTCCCAAAGTCACCAGTCAGTTTCTAACTATAAAAGAGACATCTGATCAGATTGTCATGCTTTATGTTTAATGAAGTGTTACAAGGACTTTGACACAAGCCATTACCCACTATTTACTTATTCAAGGCAGAAACCTACTGGAAAATTGAGTGAAATTATCCATAGTTTAACAGCTTCAAGCAGATTGCAGTATGATCAAAATTTCTGAAACATGCCCCTTTGAATTCGTCAGTGTTACATGATGCTGAGCTGTGGCGCTGGGCTTTAATAACCGTGTTTTACTCATTTTTAAACTTCAGTATGCTAAATGAAAAAAGCAAAACAAGACCCTACATTTACAACAGTGTCTGATTCTGTTTCAGAAAGAATGCAGCCTCTTATTTGACCTGGCTCAAGGGTTGTGCTTCCAAAACATAATAAAACTTACTACCAAGCTTACTGTTTTTGACTGAAAGGCCGCGACTAGTTCTGTACTTGGAAAGCATTTATTTGTAGGGAAAGTGTGCATATGTTGCATTGCACTGAATGTCTAAAACTGATGAACTGATACTTGACAATCCCAGATGAATTTTGTGAATGTTCCAATATCGAGCTCTTTTCTTCCACTGTGGGCTCATCCACTGTTGAATTGGAGCAAACGTCAATCAGCTTTTCTGCAGATGGACACTTGTTATGATTCAGTGGTAAACAGCAGGTTTTCCTGGGGAAAACTGGAGGACAAAGGGAAAACCTCTTGGACCCATTCCTGGAAGTCATGGACCAAATGGAAGAAATTGCAGGACAAAGGGAAGTGTGGATGAACTCGGTGTCAGCATTCAATAGTATATCGACATTCACAACTTTTATATGGGTTTGTCAGCATATGGGGTTGTCTAGGCCCCAAATTACTTTTAAGGGGGATCTGTTAACATTCACCAGAGCACGTCATGCGTTTCTGGACATTTGCCAATTTTGTCACATGCCCCATTTCAGACATTCACTGTAACATATCTAGGATGAAACAGATACACAACCACGATCACATATGGCCAGTACAAACTGCTATTGTGCCAGCACTGGGACTCAAACGTTGGCAGCACTGTTTTTAAGAGCTGCCTAGGGCAGGATGTATTTGTGAAAACCTTTAGCATCTTTTGTTGAGCATTTAGGCTGGTAGTAATGTCTTTTACATGGCCTAGGACCCAGGATTGCACCTGTCTGGCACCATGCAAATGACAATTCTGAAAATATGTATTTCTAAGCATTTATAAAACAACAATCTCACAGCTACTTATGCAAACATACATGTGATTTTTATAGTGTCTGTGATCCACTTTCCAAAGGTGAAAAGGAAGTTCATGTGTGATGTACAATTATGCAGTTTTGGGCAAATATATTGGAGATCAAGCCCTGCTTCCAGTCTTAGCCACATCAGGCAATACAAATACCTCCATATGGAATACACATTGGCAAACAGTATATATGTACATACATCAATCAGTTGGACTGTAGTGGCATGCACAATATGCATGGATAAGATATGTTCCACAGCTGATAGCCAGACACATTTCAACCAAAAATTACTATATATTGGCAAACCGGGAATTCTAAGCGCCAGTTTGTGTGTGAATCCAGAAGCTACGACCCTACTTAATATGTGCTGTGGTAACAGCACATATTTCTAAATCTTTCAGAATTGAAAATACAAGCCTCTTTGTCATCAATGAGCACCAACACCCCCTCCCCAAAAAGATCACCATCTGGGATTATATCATCACCAGACCAAAAGGACTGAGCCAACCCCAAGAAGATTGCATGAATTTTGCTGAAAGGCTTTGTCTTACTTGCACCAGGTAATAATAATAATAATAATAATAATAATAATAATAATAATAATTATTTATTTATACCCTGCCCATCTGGCTGGGCCTCCCCAGCCACTCTGGGCGGCTTCCATAGAAACCAAAAATACACTAAAATATCACACGTTAAAAACTTCCCTGAACAGGGCTGCCTTAAGATGTCTTCTGAATGTCAGGTAGTTGTTTATCGCTTTGACATCTGCTGGAAGGGCGTTCCACAGGGCGGGCGCCACTACCGAGAAGGCCCTCTGCCTGGTTCCCTGTAGCTTTGCTTCTCGCAATGAGGGAACCACCAGAAGGCCCTCGGCACTGGACCTCAGCGTCTGGGCAGAACGATGGGGGTGGAGACGCTCCTTCAGGTATACTGGACTGAGGCCGTTTAGGGCTTTAAAGGTCAGCACCAACACTTTGAATTGTGCTCAGAAACGTACTGGGAGCCAATGTAGGTCTTTCAAGACCGGTGTTATATGGTCTCGGCGGCCGCCCCCCAGTCACCAGTCTAGCTGCCTCATTCTGGATTAGTTGTAGTTTCCGAGTCATCTTCAAAGGTAGCCCCACGTAGAGCGCATTGCCGTAGTCCAAGCGGGAGATAACCAGAGCATGCACCACTCTGGCGAGACAGTCCGCAGGCAGATAGGGTCTCAGCCTACGTACCAGATGGAGCTGGTAGCTGGTAAACAGCTGCCCTGGACACAGATTTGACCTGTGCCTCCATGGACAGCTGTGAGTCCAAAATGACTCCCAGGCTGCGCACCTGGTCCTTTAGGGGCACAGTTACCCCATTCAGGACCAGGGAATCCTCCGCACCTGCCCGCCTCCTGTCCCCCAAAAACAGTACTTCTGTCTTGTCAGGATTCAACCTCAATCTGTTAGCCGCCATCCATCCTCCAACCGCCTCCAGACACTCACACAGGACCTTCCCCGCCTTTACTGGTTCTGATATAAAAGAGAGGTAGAGCTGGGTATCATCTGCATACTGATGAACACCCAGCCCAAACCTCCTGATGATCTCTCCCAGTGGCTGCATGTAAATGTTGAAAAGCATGGGGGAGAGGACAGAACCCTGAGGCACCCCACAAGTGAGAGCCCAAGGGTCTGAACACTCATCCCCCCCACCACTTTCTGAACACGGCCCAGGAGGAAGGAGCGGAACCACTGTATGACAGTGCCCCCAGCTCCCAGCCCCTCAAGATGGTCCAGAAGGATGTTATGGTCGATGGTATCAAACGCCGCTGAGAGATCCAGCAGAACTAGGAAACAGCTCTCACTTTGTCCCTAGCCCGCCGGAGATCATCAACCAGTGCGACCAAGGCAGTTTCAGTCCCATGGTGAGGCCTGAATCCCGACTGGAAGGGATCCAAATGGCAGAGGAGAGACGAAGGATGAAAAACCCAACTTGCATTCTTAGAGTGTAACTTAATGTGGTCTCAATTGCATCAATGCAATTATCATTAGCAGAGGTTATAGGGAAATCTAAGCACCCTCAGAACTCCAAGGGAAAATGTATTTTTCTTTCTTTCTTTGCCTGGGACCTGAAAAACACACATCAAACCCATCTCTCTGAAACTGCTAGAAATGGAAACTTCCCTTGAAATACAGTTTCGGCACGAGAAGCCATCATGGTCCTGGGGCTGCTTAAGACTTCCCTGCAATGGCTATTTGCGTAATAAAAAGCACACACATTAATGAAATTCACATTGCTAATATCATATCTTCCTTGTCCCTTAGACAAGGGAGTTCCCAAAACTTCCTGAGCTACTTACTGAAATTAAGAAAAAGCTAATGCACACCTCAGTTTTCAAAACCTTGCAATCAAAAGAAATTTCCTGGCACCATCAAATCTAATGCACACCTTAATTTTCGTGACGTAATTTGGCCAAAAAAGGTGCACATTACATTTGAGTAAATATGATATTTAGTGTAAGATACAAACAAACAAACAAATATCTTAGACCTTAAGAGTGAACAACAAGAAATTAACTAACTAACTAACTAACTAACTAACTAATTATAATCTCATTATGAAAGAGTGTGGGTGCAAGTGCTTCAGAGGCAGTCTGAACATCTAATTTTTCATTTATTTCGTCCCCTATATTTTGGAACAATAAACTTGGTAATAACTTGATCTTTGTCTAGTTTTCCACTAGGAAACGTTCTTAAATCTAAAAATGACATCCTACCCAGGCTTGTAATTCCAGGTCACCTCATCAGATAAAGCCTCAGGACAGAGTCAAAGATCAAACTTGTTTTTCATCGTATAATATAGCTGCACTGAGATGAGACCTGTAGGTTAATCATATCAACAGTATCCAAACACGAAGAGGGAGAGGGTCAACTGGGAAACTCTCGGAACATCTGCACTGACATTTGAAGTAATTGGTCAGGCTCAAATGCCAATTTTTAAGGTAAAAGTTACAACTTCCTCCCCTAGCCCTCATCATTAAGGGAGGCAGAAGTATGATTCATATCACACTAGTATCTGCATATGATTCCATGCACACACTTAGCAAGGCACAGAAATGTAACTCGGAAGGTCATTTAGGGTTCAATCCTATACAGACTTACTTGGGAATAAGCATCGTTGATACCTGCATAGGACTGGGCATAGGTGTGGGCTGATAATCCAACATTTTTGCACTTTGCATACTTAAGAACATTTAATGGGATTTTGTCATCATTGCTATAATTAATTGGTGGCGAATTAAATGATGGGAAGCTCAGAAAAGTCATGAGAGCAGAGCAGTGGCGTCAGGAATATGGTTGGCTTTCCACACATTAGTCTTTTTGTTTGCTTTGTGGCTACATTATTCATACACTAGAAATCTGCAACAATTCTTCCAGCGTGGCCATGAGAAGTCAGCAAGCTTTTGATTCTGTTTTGGGTGAACCCAGGGCTTTTTTTCAGACGGAACTCGCCGGAACTCAGTTCCGGCCCCTCTCAGGTGGGCACCATTGCCATTATAAGAGAACAAGAGAGGTGTTCATGCTGAGTTCTGGCCCCTCTTTTTCTAGAAAAACAGCACTGGGTAAACCACAATTATTTGTTATGATAGCCAAATTTAGCCAAACTGACATGTGAATTAACTATGGTTTGGGAAAACAAGCTCTGATGTGCTCTGGTTCAAATGAAACAATCTCCCCCCCCCCCTTTATTGGTTGTAGTACTAAAGTGTTTTGGATAACAAAAAGTTAAATTGCGTTTTTTGGTGGGGAGGAAAACTGCCTGCATCTGGAAGCAAGTGTCCCTCACATTCTCCAAGTTCTGTGTGTTTAGTATTTTTGGTAATGGATGAGAAGGCAGTGGCAGACCTACATTTTTGGAGCCCTGAAGTTTGTACAGTGGTACCTTGGGTTACAGACGCTTCAGGTTACAGACTCCACTAACCCAGAAACAGTGCCTCAGGTTAAGAACTTTGCTTCAGGATGTGAACAGAAATCGTGCAGCAGTGGTGCGGTGGCAGGAGGCCACTCCGCTAACCCAGAAATAGTGCTTCAGGTTAAGAAATTTGCTTCAGGATGAGAACAGAAATCGTGCTCCGGTGGTGCGGCGGCAGCAGGAGGCCCCATTAGCTAAAGCGGTGCTTCAGATTAAGAACAGTTTCAGGTTAAGAATGGACCTCCAGAACGAATGAAGTTCTTAACCCGAGGTACCACTGTACTGCCATGGGGCACGCTTCTCAACCAGCCATGAGGTTTGGATAACCACAGTTACTTTCTTCAGTGGGTTGGTCCATAATAGATCACCGCACCTTTACAACATCCATGCTACTGACTCTCAAACTTTGGGGTTTTTGAAATATATACCATACCCTCCAAAGTGTCCCGATTTTCTAGGGACAATTCCAGAATTACAAAAGCCACCCCTGCTTCTGATTTGATCCCGTGATGTCCCTATTTCCCCTGCCAGTGCCACCATCACTGAGCTTGGGGACGAGGAAGAACTTGTCCCAAGCAGTGGTGGCAGCGGTGGCAGCTGCGAGGCAGCATTGTGTTGCCTCTCCATGGCTTCTCTATGGTGCTGTCCTCCTCCCTTGGGCAGCTCATAGTGGCTGCTGGGCAGGGCCACCTTGGGTGGGAAGAATGGGTGTGTGGAGTACAGGGAGTCTCATTTTTTACAACAATCTTTATTATGGTCCAGAGACCCAACAAATTGTTACAAAGCAATACATAATTCATACAGCCTACCTCCAGGTTAAACAAGCATGTTGTTCAGAATATAGAGATCACTGGTTCTTGCAACCACCGATAAAAACTTTGCCACTGCTAATGTTATAGCATTTGTCCGGTCTTCCAATAGGAACCTGACATAGTGAGCCTCCGATTTTCCCGGGAAAGGTACCAACAAGGGTAGTATCAGTTCAGCCCTGGCTTGCTCATATTTTGCACAGTGCAACAAAATATGTTTTATGGAATCAATGTCTTGAGCACACGAGCAAAGTCTGTCCTGGTAGGGAACACCTCTCAACCTACCATCCAACACTGCAGAAGGAAAGACGTTTAGTCTGGCTTTGGTGAAAAGCCTTCGATAGTTTTTTTTAAAATGCTTTGTGCATCTGTGTCCAATCTTGCCCCTTCCTAAAATTTATTTATCGGTGTGTGTTTTCTTTTTGTAAATCTACCAAAGAATAAACTAAAATAAAAGGGTTTTGTTAAATAGTAATAATAATAATAATAATAATAATAATAATAATAATAATAATAAAAAATTATTTATACCCCGCCCTCCCTGGCCAGAGCCGGGCTCAGGGTGGCTAACACCAGTATAATTACAGTAAAAACATAATAGGGGAAAAAATAAATTTAGAATACAGGTTAGAATACAATCCCATAGATCAAAACCATAAGGGGAGGGAAACATACGGTCAGACTGAGTCCAAACCAAAGGCCAGGTGGAACAGCTCTGTCTTGCAGGCCCTGCGGAAAGATGTCAAGTCCCACAGGGCCCTAGTCTCTTGTGACAGAGCGTTCCACCAAGTCGGGGCCAAACCTGAAAAGGCCCTGACCCTAGTTGAGACTAATCTAACCACCTTTTGGCTTGGGACCTCCAAAATGTTGTCATTTGTGGACCTTAAGGTCCTCTGCAGGGCATACCAGGAGAGGCGGTCCCGTAGGTATGTGGGTCCTAGGCCGCATAGGGCTTTAAAGGTCAAAACCAGCACCTTAAACCTGGCCCTGTACTCCACCAGGAGCCAGTGCAGTTCGTAAAGCACTGGATGAATGTGATCCCACAGCAAGGACCCCGTAAGGAGCCTCACCGTGGCATTCTGCACCCCCTGCATCCTAGGACGGTGGGGGGTATGTTGGCCGGGAAGTGAGAAATATTCTTATTTTCATCTGAGGAATGTTGGAAGGTATTATACACACAAAAAATGATAATCAATTAGAGTCGTGTGGGACAGGGGGAGGGGTCTGAGAGCATTGGATTGTGGCAGCTTTCACAAGCAGGAGCTCATGTAGGCTGAACCTGAAAACAGTAGCAGTAGCATCAGTGTAGCTGCACCACACTCTAATCCAGGCTTCCTCAAGGCTCCTCAGGCTTCCCTTTTGGCCTACAACTCCCATGATCCCTAGCTAGCAGGACCAGTGGTCAGGGATGATGGGACTTGTAGTCTCAAAACATCTGGAGGGTCGAGGTTGAGGAAGCCTGCTCTAATCCCAAACCACTTATTCCAGAGCAGTTGATGTAGGATAAATCAGAAGCAACAATTACATTTAAAAACAATGCATCTCTTGGTTTATGGTTTATGCAGCCACAGCTGGAGCGGTTTTACGTCCAATTGCTCCTCCTTTTCTGGTATTAAAAAAAGACAACAACAACTTTCATAGTTCATCAGTTTCGGGTTTCTGCGTCAGGCTTTAAATTATAATTTTGCTACAAGATGTTCAGCTCACAACGGCAGCCGAAGCCTTCCCGAAGAAATCATTTGGCTCAGCCTAAATTAACTAAGACTAAACAAATATAAAAAGTGCCCAGGACAATTTCTTGTGGTTTTCAGCAAGGAGTGTGGTTGATTAGAGCATATTGGCAGATGTGTGTGTGAAATAAGGGGGAGAACGGCGGGGATGTTACC
This sequence comes from Podarcis filfolensis, assembly GCF_964270895.1. Taxonomy (NCBI): domain Eukaryota; kingdom Metazoa; phylum Chordata; class Lepidosauria; order Squamata; family Lacertidae; genus Podarcis; species Podarcis filfolensis. The sequence goes on along the minus strand of NC_139607.1, from coordinate 24,750,385 downwards.
AACAGAAATAAAGCTCATAATCCATGCAACGTCTTATAACAGAGCCAGACTGGTTGCATTGCTTCCAGAAATTGGTTTGAGACATGTCAAGTAAATGTGTAGCTGTCACCAAGAATATAACTTACATTCCTGCTGTCCTAACCCCAGGCAACAAAAACTCCCTTTAAAATTAATGCTTATTGGCATAACACATCTAACCTCCCCCCCCAAAAAACCCCTAGCACCTAAATTGCTGTCCTAGGAGGAAAGTGTGGAGGGGCGCCGCCGTGGCAATATACCGAAAATATAATTGTTCACTGGAGCAATAAGGCTTGCAGTGTGGAAGGAATGCACTTGCTAAGGTTCTTTCTTTCTTTAACTTTCCAATTAAGTAGTTATTCTTTTCTCCCATGAGAGGTTTGTCTGAAACTAGTTTAACATGTGTTCCTCATCTGTGTGAGCACAAAGGCAATTTGGCAAAACTCCCCCGATGGGGAAGAGATGTAGCAGCAAACACGTGTAATAGTATCTGCGGTAAAAGTGGACTCTTTTGATCTCATTATAGGACACTCACTGGTCAATTCTGCCCAAATACAACATGCTTTGCAAAATACCGGTTCCTTCGTCTGCCTCATTCACCTACAAATCAGGCCAGCTTAGATTTTGCTATTTCAATGAAAAGCAATCGGGGGTGGGGTGGGTTGATATAGAATAGAAGCCTGGACTTGTCTCCTGCCTTATCGTCTCGATTCCCATTGTTTTAAGCAATGCGATCCCTGCCCAGCTCCAATACTAGTGGGGAGACAGAACTGGAGAAAACGTGTGCTGTTTTCACTGTTAAAAGCATTTCCCACAATGGGAAACCGTCTCGGACATAGCTCAGTTGGTTAGAGCACTGTTCTGATAATGCCAACGTTGCTGGTTTGATCCCTGCATGGGACAGCTGCATATTCCTGCATTGCAAAGGGTTGTCCTAGTTCAGGCACAGGCAGCCTTCGGCCCTCCAGATGTGTTGGCCTACAACTCCCATGATCCCTAGCTAACAGGACCAGTTGTCAGGGATGATGGGAATTGTAGTCCAAAACATCTGGAGGGCCGAAGGTTGCCTGTGCCTGTCCTAGTTGATCCTCTGGGTACCTTCCAACTATGATTCATTGATTACACTGGCTGGGGCTGATGGGAGTTGGAGTCCCAAAATGTCTGAAGGTCCACAGATACCCTTTAAAGGTGCAGGAGTCATATTCCCCCCCCACACCTCTGCCCTGTAGCTGGTTTAGGTGACCATCTTTAACTGTGTATTTGAATGCACACCTTGGCATAATGACATTCCTTTATACGTTTGCATTGTTTTAAATTGACCGCAGAGCAACATGGAACAGGCTAGCATATCTAGCTGGGAGTATTATTACTTCTGTGCTTACTGCACTATCCTTTTGGATGTGGGAAATCCCATTTTCAGAGTCATAAACACCCTCCCACAACAGCTGTCATGAAGACAGCTGGAAACAGTAACTTTTCATAAGCTTGAGGAAGTAGATTGCTAAGTCTCTTTATTTGCTTAAGTAATTACTTGCATTGAATCTAGAATAAAACTCCGTCTTTCTGCAACAAGTTCAGCTTAGCCTCCTTTTCTTTATACAGTGGTACCTTGGGTTACATACACTTCAGGTTACAGACACTTCAGGTTACAGACTCCGCTAACCCAGAAATAGTACCTCGGGTTAAGAACTTTGCTTCAGGATGAGAACAGAAATTGTGCGGTGGCAGTGCGGCAGCAGCGGGAGGCCCCATTAGCTAGAAGAGTTTGGATTTGGATTTGATATCCCGCTTTATCACTACCCTAAGGAGTCTCAAAGGGCTAACATTCTCCTTTCCCTTCCTCCCCCACAACAAACACTCTGTGAGGTGAGTGGGGCTGAGAGACTTCAGAGAAGTGTGACTGGCCCACAGTCACCCAGCAGCTGCATGTGGAGGAGCGGAGACGCGAACCTGGTTCACCAGATTACGAGTCTACCGCTCTTAACCACTACACCACACTGGCTCTAAAGTGGTGCTTCAGGTTAAGAACAGTTTCAGGTTAAGAACGGACCTCCGGAATGAATAAAGTACTTAACCCCAGGTACCTCTGTACAGTATCACAGCCAGATAGTTGTGGTGCCTTTAAAGGGGTGGCAGTCAGTTTCCTAATTGTATGGGAGGTTTAAGCAGCCTCACTTCCTATAGTGAAGTCACTGACCACATATGAAGTGCAGGCTCTTACTGACATCAGACTTGGCATAAGGTCCTAATTCCTCCATCCAGACAAGATGTTCTAACATGAAAGAAGCAAGACCCAAAGGCACTAGGTCTGTATGGGTGTGAAGAGCCTTATTTCAAAACCTTGTTTTGTGCAATGAGTGAGCGCTTTGTATTCTCAAAATCCCCACATACGTTTTTGTAAGCCACTTTCCCCAGTATGGGGCTATTTTTTTAAAATGTCATTTTCCTGAAGATAATGCGTTTTACATATACTTTCCCCTAATATGCAGATTTTTATGCACATATTTTGATTTTTTTCCTGCATTGCAAAATTAGGAGAAGTGCACATTTCAAAGGACAGCTTCATTTCGGTTTGCGTATCGTTTCAAGAAGCACAAATTAGGTAGGTTCACACTAAAATGCAAACATAGCCAATCTCCCCATCCCACATCCCAATGGTTTGCAGTTCCCATAGCTAGAACTCTTGTTGTTTTCTCCTCTTTTAAATCTCCCCTTCATTTACTCACTTAGACAAGTCACAGCCGACCTGAAAAACTTTTTTTTAAAGAAAGATGTGAAAAAACTAGCCCAAAGGAAACAGCATTTCTCCACCAAATGATAAAATGCCATGATATTCAGACATGCTATAGCCCATTATGATTTTCCTAACATGTTCTCTATATATGGTAAAGTCTCTTCTGGGAATCGATGGCAAAGAAATGAACTTGCTAAGGAAGAAGATGTGCAATTCTGATGGAAAGTGAGCTAAAAGGTCATCACTGAATTAAGTTTCTTACTTTTTATGACTCTTCTATTCAGGTATGAAAATATGTAGACTGGGAAAAGCTAATAAAATTATTATTGCTTGGAGAGTGCCTTGAAATTAGGACTGCTCACTTGCAGGTATGAAATGACTTTCAAATGGTAGACCAGGGGCCATTTTGTACATTACAGTATTTAGATATACACAGCTAAGAGTGTTAAGTGCACTTGAGGTTGATTTTCCATGTGTCTGCTTTTTAATTGTACCTAATGAAATCCCAAAGTGAGCATTGGTTTTAAGTAATATAGTAAATGGTTCAGAGTTCCTCGTTTTCAACACCACCTTGAACTGTGGACTTGGACAATTAACTTATTTTCATAATAATCCACATAATTATACTGACATTAGGAGAATGCACATTCTGTCATTTCAGATGTGATCAGTTGGCACATCTACTTCCAGATCCTCAACATCTTTCTACTCATCTTCCTCCAAGTTCTCCAGAGGTGCAAAGAAAGGTCACTTCCATTCTTGACAACTGCAGCAGATCTTGCTACCCTTTCAGATTCAGATTCCACTATGTCGGGTTCCAAATGTCATAATAACTTGCCCCACATCAAGCACTTGTGATGACTGTCTCTTCATCATCTCCAGGATGGTGAGAGCTTAGATGAACCAGCTAGGATAGTCATTATGACAGATGCCTGTATGTACAGCTTGGGTGTGTGTGTGTGTGTGTGTGTGTGTGTGTAATTTTAGTTCCAAGGACCCAATGTAGTTTTTAAAAATCAGTTGATAAAAATTAAGACAGCATCACAATATAGGACTCCTGTGGCCTTTAACTAGATGGCCACATGTTCCACTGTGCAGAGTACAGTCCTCTCTAGAAGAAGTCCTATATTTGAAAAGTCATCCAGTCCTTCAAATCATTAGTAGGATTGGAATATCACTTGTAGTGTAATGATGAATTTTGGATACCATGGAGAGATAAAAGATCTGGATTATTATAAAAGATGCAGGAGGAAAATGATTAACAGTAGGACCCACAAAGTGGAGGAGGGAAGTCCAAGAGATTCCTTGGAATCTAGTTTTGATGTTGTATGTTGGATATGTGAATGTAAAATTTCAATCTGAAAAAACAAATAAATAATTTTTTTGGGGGGGGGCACAAAAGTCATTCGGTCCAAGTCTGGTTGAGTGATAAACAACCATAAACAGGGACCCATCAAGAGTTGCCCATCAGGAGTTAGTCCCTGGATAGCAGACTGAGCAGGAATCACTATTTAGATTATTTTATTATTTCTAAATTTCCATTTATGAACACAGATTACCATATGTATGTTTTATGGGAATCTGCCCTTTCTGGGTTTCCTTTTTTTGGTGTATGACATATTTCCTCATTTTGGGCAATGTATGTGGCTTTGAGCAAGCTCCAGTTGCCTTTGGGAAGAAAGACAAACCCACTTTAGACACCTAAGTTGTGGGACTGCATCAAAGTGTCCCCTTTTTAAAAGGCCTTTCCAGTCCATTTTGTAAACACACAGAGACTCACACACTTCATATGAGCCTCATATGAGCCAGCCCTCAGCCCCTCCTTCATGTTCAGCGGACTTTTTGTGTGAGCACTGGTGCTATCCACCTCTCTCTCGCACACCTAGGGTTGGTAGTATGCATCCCAGTTTGGACCTTAGCCAGGTGTGGGGCACATTTGTTAAAGCCAGAATAATGTGGGGCCATCTGGGCGAATCTCACTTATTTTTTACAATCTATTTCTCTCTCTCTTTTTGCACTTGCAGAAGGCCTTTTAATCCAGCAGACACACTTGCAAATGGAAGAGGATGAGAGCTGATTCCCTCCTGCTGATTCTCCTGCCCCTTAAAGAACCAGTCCCCCCCCTCCACTGAAATAATTTCCAGAGAGTTTCAGGACACTTCAGTAAAGCATGGAAGGTGTCACTGGAGGGGTGGGTCTTGCAGGGAGAAATGTTCCCCCTCTTCTTCCATAAGCAGACACACCTGGATGAAAAGCCCTTCCAGGCATGAGAGGGCACCAAGTGGATTCCCCCCTTGAGCTTTTTGTTAACATTTATTTCCTGGTTTTCTACCAAGCCAAGAACTCACCATGGCTTGCAGCAGTCGTGGACTATAGCCGTAGTTCAGATGCAAGGAGTTAAATGCAACCCTTTAGCGTTTGTTAGCATAACTTTCCATCTGTTGATAGCAAAAGCTGGGGAGGCTCTGAACTGCTGATGCAGCAGTTAATGGGCCATTTCATTATTATTTCAGGTCTTTATCTTTTCCTTTTTCTGTAGGAATGTAACACACAAGTTTCTCCTGGAAAGACATTAAAAGAGAGTTTCTCTTGGCTAGCCTTAGGTAGCTCTTTTTCTGTTGTCCCAAATTTCTGTGACTGACGTCAGCGATAAGCTGGTTTTAATGGAAATCAGATCAGCCTCTGCCCTAATGTATCAAAACAAGACAGCAATGTGGGGTGTGATAGGATGACCAAGGTTAGGCTCTGCACCGGCCACATCAAAAGGAAAGAAATGTAAGGGTGATCACCTGTGCCTAGAAAAATATCTGCTGCATCCTTTCCTCTCTCCTTGCCCTCCTGTATGTAGATCCAGCCTCACTCTGCTTTGCACTGGCACGTGGGCCCTGGAATGTTGCACAGGGGGTCATTGAGCTGCAAAATGTTCCAAACCCCTGTTCCACAGTGTCGCATAGGGACCCTTGCCTCACCCCCAATCCATTATAAAAAAGAAAAAAATACCCTTCCAGCTTGCAAGGGACATATTACATGATTGATTCCCTTTTAAGAATACAGTTGTTCCTCAGGTTAAGTACTTAATTCATTCCGGAGGTCCATTCTTAACCTGAAACTGTTCTTAACCTGAAGCACCACTTTAGCTAATGGGGCCTCCTGCTGCCACTGCACTGCCAGAGCACGATTTCTGTTCTCATCCTGAAGCAAAGTTCTTAACCTGAAGCACTATTTCTGGGTTAGCGGAGTCTGTAACCAGAAGCGTATGTAACCTGAAGCGTATGTAACCCGAGGTACCACTGTATGTATCTTCCAGCTACCAAACTCGGTTTTTCCTGCATGCATTGTTTTGGATACTTCGCTGCAAAAATTGGAATATCTTTTTTTTGGGGGGGAGAGGGTTTGCACAAAATTAGCATGATTGACGATTGCATTGTAAATGACAGCATATGCTGGTTTCTGTGCTGCCCACTGCTTGGCTTTAACTCACAATGCACTCACGGGCAGCCAACTCCCCACCTCCACTCCAACCCCAAAGTCTGATTGCGACATGTGTAACCTTGTGTGATCATTTACAAAAAAATAAAAATAAAAAAATGGCTAGAATTTCTGATGATGTGGGAGGATCAGGAAACTGCTGGGTACCCTCCCCCATGAGTCCCTTTGATGCTATAAAATATATCACCTTCCATTGATTCATAAGTGGGGATTTACCAGACTGAACATCTTAACCCAAATATTTGGTGTCAATGGTACTTCCGTATCCCACATAATTACAAGGATGTATGGAGGAAGCCTTCTGAAAGACACCAGACTCATTTAATTACCACTGCTTTGTAATATGAAGTAATGTTGAATGGGTTTCATAACAGTATTCTGAAAGGGCAAGAATCCTTATGTGGAGAACCAATAGAGAAAACAACCAAAACTCATTCTGACAAAATCTCACCCAGGAAATGAGCTCATTGCCCCTCTTAACACGTTCCATCCTTGCTTTTGACTGAACAATGGTGAGGACACTGAGTGACTGCCTGAAGGGCAGCGATGGAAGCGATTCATTAAATATTTTCACAGTGGAGCCAAAAATTACCTTTTAAGTGGAATGAATCAACAAAATTGCCCTCCCTTTTCTGGCTTTCGGTGGAGTTGCTTATATTCTTGTTCTTTATGTAACCAGCTTGCATCAACAACAGCCCCCTTTATGTGGGTATCATATGGACCACAGTATATATTAAATGATAAAGAAAAGAAAAGGAACCATACCACCCCTTCTTGTGTCTTAACCTGCAGAGTGTCATCTGACTATAGCAAGCCTTCTGTGTGGTGGCACAAACCACACTTTTGGAATATTCTCCCTCCCCCCATTATTGGTGATGCATCAATTGTAGCTCTGCTTCTCCTTCACATCTGGAGGCAGTGGATGTGCTAGCCTGTTGTCTTGCCTCAGTAATGAACTGGATGAGAGCCAAGAAACTGAGGCTCAACCCTCATAGGACGGAGGCACTGTGAGTGAGTGGTTCACTAGACCAGATGGATGGAAGGTTGCCTGCTTTTGATGGGGTTACACTCCCTCTGAAGGAGCTGGTATACAGCTTGTGGGTACTTCTGGATCCTTTGTTTTCCTTTGAGCCTCAGGTGGCCTCAGTGTTTTGCAGTGCCTTCCATCAGCTTTGGCTGGTGGCCCAGCTGCACCCCTATCTAGGCAGCGATAACCTAACTTCTGTCGTCTATGCTCTGGCAACCTCTAGGTTAGATTACTGCAACTTCAGCTGGTGCAGAATTCAGCAGGAAGGCAATTTGAGCACATTACACCGATCCTGGTTTGACAGCACTGGCTGCCAGTTAGTTTCCAGGCCCATCTCAAAGTGTTGGTTTTGACCGCCTCTCCCCATATGAAGCAATCCGGACCCTGCAATCAGCATCTGAGGCCCTTCTTTGTGTGCCTCCTCTATGAGAAGTCCGGAGGGTAGTAACACAAGAATGGGCCTTTTCTTCAGTGGCCCCCGTTTGTGGAATGCTCTCCCCAGAGAGGCTCACCTGGTGCCTTCATTATATATATTTACATATTCCCCAGTTGTTTAGGACAGGGGTCAGCAAACTTTTTCAGGAGGGGGCTGGTTCTCTGTCCCTCAGACCTTGTGGGGGGCCGGACTATATTTTGGAAGAAAAAAATATGAACGAATTCCTATCCCCCACAAATAACCCAGAGATGCATTTTAAATAAAAGGACACATTCTACTCATGTAAAAACACACTGATTCCTGGACCGTCCGTGGGCTGGATTTAGAAGGCGATTGGGCCGGATCCGGGCCCCCGGCCTTAGTTTGCCTACCCATAGTTTAGGACAGCATTGGTTCCAGTTGGCCTCTATTTCTCATGGATATATCTTTGATTTTGTATTTTCAAACCATGTCAGGGTTTTTTAATGGTAAGTGGTACGTAAATGTATTTGAAGAAGTGAAATGAAAAATAAAATAAAATTATGCACCTTATTGTCAGGGTTTAGGCTGAAATGCTGTAACACGCACATGGGAGCAAGTCTAATTGAACTCAGTGGGGCTCAATGAGTAGGAAACAGCAGCAGAGCTGATTTAACTGCTGCCGCCATTATCCCATTATTATCCCAGTTAGCACAGTGCCACCTGCCACTGGGAATGTGGGTGTCATTGCTGCTCCACTCCTTTCACATGTGGCTGTTGGCAAGTTTGTATAAGATTACCCCATTCATGTCATTAGCATGTTCAGCAAAAAAGAGAGAGAAAATGTATATGCTGAAATCCAAACTGAAATGCCACATAATTAAGAATGTTTAACAACCATAAGTTGATCCTGACCCAACAAGAAAAACCAAAGCTTGTTGGAGCCAATTCATCTGCAATTTTTAAATAATACAATATGAAGTGTGAATGTGAAAAGCCTTGAAATTACTTGCTGGCCTCTGATTGTGGTGGCAACCTTGGTTTTCTTCATACGTAATGTGTGAAAAAGGCTTTGAAATTGATATTATTACTCAAAACAATGTATCCTTTTAAGCTGCATTTTAAGGCTGAGAATTTTGATTGTTCGTGTTCTGATCCGTAAATCTCAACTGTTCAAGGTTCTTCTTTAAAACTCTCATTTCCTAGAAGAGGTCACTGATGTGTCAGCAAAATTCTGCATGTCATCATTCTGCTTACATTTAAACTTTTTTTTTTAACCCCAGCTTGACATTGAGAAAGGTAGAAAGCACAGGAATTATACTGCTAGCTTGTTGTTATTTATATCCCCATGACAGGAGGCAAATTGTGCTCAACTTATTTCACCTGGCATTGGGCTTATGTATTGCTGAAAAATTAGTTTACTGTATAAATAGATGTGGTTATGTGACTTTGTTTAAAAAAGAAAAGAAAAACCCAACAAGAACCCAAACTATAATGCACCATTATCAGTAGTATTCCAGAGTTTATAAATGAAGCACTAATGTTGTTTTGGTCAAAATGGTTATATTAAGACTCTGCCCAAGAAGCATTTAATGCCATTTCCCCACTATGCCCTGCAAGGTGACTTTGAAGCCTTTTTATTGGCTGAAGACTTTGCATTTTTAGTGCACAAGGCTTACAATCGGGAGATGTATTTCACGTTTTTATGTGAGAACTGAATCCTTAATCTAGCGCTCGCAATTGCAAGTAAATTATTTCTTCCTCTGTACCTGCCAAACTACAGAAATATAAATGCAAAGTGTGTATACACTTTGTTAAACACCTTTTCATTATGGAATGTAAATTGTATTAGATTTTGCCGTTGCTTACACTTCAATATTTAGAGGATGAAGCGTTAGTATGTCTACTTTGTGTGTGTGTGTGTGTGTGTGTGTGTGGATACATTTTCTCAAAGTAGAGCAGTTTCATAACTCAAAGTCCTTAAAGAAAAAAACTCTTCCCCTCTTTTTTTAAATGTCTGTCTCCAGGCGAAATTGGAATGTTACCAAGAGCTGCCACAGTTTACAGCAGAAAAATATGGTAGCAAAGGTAGTTCATGTCGATTAAAATGTGTCATTTTTAACCTGTTTTATTGCAAAATTCCCAGGGGCCTCTTTTCATGTGCCACGCTCTGCCTGGAGAAACTTATGGCAGTGTAATAACATTATTGTGGATGCCTAGAGGAGTTCAGGGGTTTCCCCTTGGTTGATGGGCAATATTAAAGAGTATTGCTCTGGGCAAACGTGTGAGAATTTGATGTGCCTGCAGCTAAAGGACGTTTTCCCAAGGGGCTGCTGACAGCCTGCCAGGGAAAACTCTCCCAAAGCAATCCAAAAGGTCTTGACCAATATCAAAACTGTATTCTCTCTCAATAGTATCAAATAGTAGGCAAAACCAGGCTTGGGAGTGGGGTGGCATTTCCTCAGGAAATACACACAGAGAAATGGAGTAAAGAATGTACTTAAGAAACCATAAAGCATGTTGACATTTCCATTCCACCTTAAGGAACAGGCATGTGGAAATGTTGCATGTCACATGTCTGTTTACATTCCAGCACAGTATGCTGGGAACTTCCGTTTGTGTATAGCTTTTGCTTTTGCTGTTCTCCCTGAGACGACATGAGAGAGATGACATGTTTCTTTGTTCTGATTCATGTTTAATAAATCTGACTTCACAAGCCTCACACTTATTCTGTGTGTGCAGTACACTCTGCTAATACCATGCCCTGGCTTTGGAAGTCTGGGTTGCTCATTTACGTCAGGGCACGGGCCGATGGAAGAAGACGGCACAACTGGGGCCCTCTGCATGTCGACAACATGTGTATCCTCTCTGTTTTATCCTCACAACCACCTTGTGGTAGGCTGAGAGACTGTGATTGGCCCAAGGTCACCCAGTGAGCTTCATGGCTGAGTGGGGATTTGAACCCTGGTCTCTCAGGTCCTCATCCAGCACTGCAACCACAGCACTGCAGTAGGTATATTTAGGAGCTAAGCATATCAAGGGAGACCAGACCGGAGTAATTTAAAGAGGCTTAGGAGAGTGGTGTGTGTTTGTGTCGGCTTGGAGGATTGGAATGGGAGAACTTTGGCCAGTAGTATGTGGTAGTCCTTTCATGGATCACTGCCTTGCCATGGCGAAGGGGCTTGAATAACTCAGAGAAGCTATGAACTGAACTATGCCGAGCAGGGCACCCAAGATGGACAGGTCATAGTGGAGAGTTTTGATCAAACGTGATCCACCTGCAGCAGGAACTGGCAAGCCACTCCACTATCCCTGCCAAGAAAACTCCATGGACAAAGACAATGTGGGAGGCAGTGGAGGACAGGAGTGTCTGGCGTGCTCTGGTCCATGGGGTCACAAAGAGTTGGACACGACTAGACGACTAAACAACAACAACAAATGTGATAGTCGTAGCCTTGAGCTTTTTATTGTGTTCCTTTAGAACAGGGATGGGGAAACTGTGTCACTCCTGATGCGGTTGGACTCCAGTTTCCATCGCCCCCGGTCAACATGGGTAGTAGTCAGGGATGACGAGAGTTCGAGGGCAAGAACATCTGGATAGAGAATGGTTCTCCAAAGCGAGTGAGGAGAAAGGAGAAGACCATTTCACTTCCACATGGCTCACAAGGGGCCATTACCTTCCTGCTCATTTCCTCAACCCAGAAATGTGGGTGCAAGTTAAAGCTGTTTAAAACGACTGTGCAGCATTCTGTAGATGTGCTAGCAAGCCTATGGTATTTTTATAGAGCATCTGCATTGCATTTATCACAGCTCCGAAAGTCATGGAAGGTTACCATCTTGGCGCATATGTGGACAACGGATGAAATCACTCCTGGCTGGGCTTTTCTGGGGGCCGTCAGGTGGTGAGCGTAAGGTAAAGCTGGCTCCCATATATTTTACATCAGCCTCTTACCATGTGTAGAATCGAATAACCATACCGCACGGAAAGGTTGCTAGGGCAACTCTGTGTGGCTGCAGCAACCACCTCCATATTTTTGGCAGTAGCCTCTCTAATAACAATTATTAGTTCCGCTTGTGTCCCGTGGTCAAATCGGCTCTCAAGTCAGCTCACAATGATAAAATCAGTACTAATTTTTTTAAAAAGCCCATTCAATGTAGAAATTCCTATTAAAAATCAATATGAATGACCATAGTGCTAAAAATCTGCAATTAATAAAAGCAGAGAAAGAGAACCAGAACCACCACTGGAAGACTCTACAAACCTCCTGAAAATCAACAGGAAATTTGCCTGGTGATCACGTGGGAGTCTGTACAGCTCATAAGCAATTATACTGATGTATGCAATGATGCCCAGAGACATAGGAGGCCTAAATCAGTATAGTAGCCAACATGGTTAAAACTGCAGTGCTAGGGCCACTTGGAAGACCTACAATGGCTCCCAGTACATTTCTGAGCACAATTCAAAATGTTGGCACTGACCTTTAAAGCCCTAAACAGCTTCGGCTCTGAATACCTGAAGGAGCGTCTCCATCCCTGTTGTTTAGCCTCAACACTGAGGTCCAGCTCCAAGGGCTTTCTGGTGGTTCCCTCACTGCAAGAAGTGAAGTTCCAGGGAACCAAGAACAGGGCCTTCTCAGTAGTAGCGTCCTCCCTGTGGAACGCCTTCCCTTCAGATATCAAGGAGCTAAGGACAACACAACTTTTAGAAGGCATCTGAAGGTAGCCCTGTAGGGGGAGGTTTTTAATGTTTGATCTTTTATTATGTTTTTGTATGTGCTGGAAGCCGCCCAGAGTGGCTGGGGCAATCCAGTTAGATGGGTGGGGTACAAATAATAATAATAATAATAATAAGGCAGAAGATTCCACTGAATACAGCAGTATGTACTTCTAAGCAGGCAAACACAAGACCAGGGTGTAACTTATGAACAAGGAAATCCCGTATGCTAACCTTGGCACTGTCATGAACTCAAAGCTGTAGCTCAGTGGCAGACCACATACAGTGCCTGCAAAAGCTCTCAGGTTCAATCCCTGGTTCAGGCAGAAAGAGACTAATGCCAGAAAGCCTGGAGAGATATTGCCAATCCGTGTTGACAATACGGAGCTAGATGAAGTTGCTATAAGGCGGCTTCCTATGTTCATAACTCAGCAGGTGACCTGAAGAAAGGTTTTACTGCTCAGCTTCAACCCACCACCGCATATGCAAGATAAGAAATGGACCTAGCTCACAGCTTAAGGAGAGAATGAATCTGAAATGCTTTGAAGGTCTGCTGATGATATTACCCCACTTTCTTCAAGAATTGCATGAAGCAGGCACCAACATCCAATTACTAGGAGTGCAGCCTTTTTCTAGGTAAATGGTTCTCAGAGTTTTTCTCTGGGTTCAGGATAAAAATTTGCTTGCGCTGCACCAGATTTTTTTATTGATAAGAAATACAGTGGTACCTCGGTTTAAGAACAGTCCTGTTTAAGAACCAATCAGTTTACAAACTCCGCAAAATTGGAAGTAGTGTCCCGGTTTGAGAACTTTACCTCGATCTAAGAACGGAATCTGAATGGCAGAAGGGCAGGCCTCATTAGGGAAAGCATGCCTCGGTTTAGAAACAGTTTTGGTTTAAGAACGGACTTCTGGAACAGATTAAGTTCATAAACCAAGGTACCACTGTACACTGGAAAACAAAAAGGAACAACTCCTAGTAGTGCTTGATTTATAACACAGAACACAACCGCTTTGTAATATGATCACGGGACATCAAGATAAAACAATGCAGCTACATAAGAACCAGAATCACTCCCTGAATATAATATGGATTGTCCCTGAATCTTCCCACACTTGCCAGTGTGGCATGCCATACCCTTTGAGAACCACAGATAGTTCATGACAATGTTACTGTGAAATCTCTCCACTTCAAGGAATTAAATCTGAAGGAGTGCACAGGGAATATAGTTTGGTGACAATAAGTGGATATTAGTCCCCAATGGGCAATTGGGGAGGAGATGGCTTGACGTAGCCCTAATTTGGTGTTCCCTGCTGGCCATTGCCTCCATTTTGTGAAGCAGCCGAAAACAGCTCTACATCGAGAAATCTCTTTGCAGATTGCAGGGGCACAGGCAGACCTATTATTAAGTAAAAATAATTTAAATTGCCCTCTTTGAAACACTAAGCTAGCTCATTGCAGCAAGTTATTATTTTGATCAGGCTGCTCGCTTCTGAAGTCTCTTGGCAACAGCACTGAAATAGCTTTCCCCTGGGAATAAAGACCAATCTGCACTAACAAATTAAAAATGTGTTAAAAGACAAAATAAACATACGTTTTGGGGGGCTAGACTTTCATCTCTGCAGTGGTGCTGCAAATCATCTTGTAAACCCACTGAATCTGCTAGTCAGGTAAATACAGAGAACAAAACGTGACTAGTCATTCCTTGTTTATTGTCCAGGGGGGCATTGTTGCTTTCCAAGCAGTACAACCAGGTCATTCTTCAGTCTAGTAAGTGAAGAACTGTCACCATGCACAGCCTTCTGCACCACATCCCACACCAGAGATAGTCAACGTGCTGCCCCCAAGATATATACATATATATTTGTCTATAACTTCCAGAGTTTCTGACCTTTGGCCATGCTGGCTGGGACGGAAGTGATCCCCAAAACATTTAGAGAGCTCCAGGTCCCATCTCCATCATACCTCTGAATACAGCCTTAATGGATTCTAGCTAGGCTTTTATATGCCTGTTGTCTTTGTCCATGGAGTTTTCTTGGCAGGGATATTGGAGTGGCTTGCCAGTTCCTCCTCCAGGTGGATCACGTTTGGTCAAAACTCTCTACTATGACCTGGACCATAAAGAAGGCTGATCGCCAAAGAATTGATGTTTTTGAATTATGGTGCTGGAGGAGACTCTTGAGAGTCCCATGGACTGCAAGAAGATCAAACCTTTCCATTCTTAAGGAAATCAGCCCTGAGTGCTCACTGGAAGGACAGATCGTGAAGCTGAGGCTCCAATACTTTGGCCACCTCATGAGAAGTGAAGACTCCCTGGAAAAAAACCCTGATGTTGGGAAAGATGGAGGGCACAAGGAGAAGGGGACCACAGAGGACGAGATGGTTGGATAGTGTTCTTGAAGCTACCAGCATGAGTTTGACCAAACTGCGGGAGGCAGTGGAAGACAGGAGTGCCTGGCGTGCTCTGGTCCATGGGGTCATGAAGAGTCGGACACGACTAAACGACTAAACAACAACAACAACAACAGCTAGGCTTTGGTTAGCTTCTAACCTCTGATTAATCTAGTTCCTGCATAGAACTTAGTCCCTTTTCTTTATTTTATTTGCAAAAGTATTTATAAACTGCCCACTTGTATAAAATAGATCTGGGTGGTGTACTTCAGTGTATACAAATGCAACAACAGAACATAAGAATGGCTGCCTCATGTCAAACCGACAAACAATAGACCTGTTGTCATGAAAAGGTCTTCAGAGATGCCTGAAAGTCAAAAGTGAGGTTCTGTGCCAAATCTCTGCTAGAAAAGAGTTCCACAAAGGAAGGTATCAGCAACACTAAATGCCCAATTTCTAGTGGAGGCTGTAAAATGGGGAACAACTAATGGTGCTCCTCCATTTTTGTGCCTCGTTTTCAGAGCACTTGAGAATTTCAGTCAGTGTGAAGTTTCGAGCTCAGCATATTGTTGTGAAGTGGCTGAAAGTGGTGTGAGTGTTCTCTTTCTTTCTTTCTACTAAACATTTTTCCTGGAGCCCTGCGGCTTTCTGGCTTCCTGTACTTCCTGATCTAAAAAAGCCCCGCGGGTGGAGTTATTTCATGAGGTCTTCCTTTGGGCTTTAACTGAAAAGCAGGGGCTGCAGAGTGCTGGTCGCTGGTGAGATGATTTGCAGAAGGTAAGAAAAGACGCTTGCAAATGCTTCTTGGAGACCTCAAAAGCAAGCCAGGCATGACAACAACCCATGATAATTTCTAGTTTTTAAAATGTTCCCTTTGATAATTAATTGATGGAAAATATGCAGTGCTATAGAAAATTCATAAATAAGTAAGGATGAAAGGTGTCAAATGTTTATGACACCGTTACGTTCTGGGGTGAGGAAAAGAACAGTCCATGACCATGAATGTTGTGGCTTCAGTGGAAGGAAAGTTAAGACCCAAACCAATATCTTTTTTGCCTTGGTTTTATGTTTCTTTTTATATCATTTACGTTTTTACTCGTAAGCTGCCCAGAGCACTTTTTGTTATTGGCGGGTATATAAATACTATAAATAAATGAGTGACAAGAGGTGCCAAGCTTGAATTTGGAACCATTTGCTTGATGCTTCAAGACATGTGTTGTGCCCCTGAGCTACAAGGATTGCTTGTCCAAATCATAGGAACATTGGGAGCTGCTCTACCCTCTCTCAGTGCAGAAGACCCGGAACTTTCCACAGATCTACGAACAGGGCTACCTTTCATCAGGTGACCTAACTTGAAAGGAAATAAGCAAGGCAAATGCTCTTCCACTGAGCTGTGGCCCTCAGATCAGATGAAGACCCATCTAGTGCAATATTCTGTTTCTAACAGAACCCAACCAGATCCCTCTAAACGCTTCTCAAGGTTGTGAAGACAATGAGCTTCCCCTGTTGTTTGTCTCCAGAAACTGGTGTTCAAATGAAGACTGGGTGGCAGCAGGAATCCTCTAACAGAGAGAGACATGGACAGGGACACACACAAAGAAAATGCTATGGGATGTTAATGTAAATAAGTTTATTTATTCTCTGAATTTCATGTTCTTTGTGTTTCAAGCTCTCACTCTAACAATTTCCCTTTCATGTATTCAGTGCCTTTTTTCTAAAAAATAAAAAAAAAATGTTTAGGGGTACTCTCATTTTGACTCAAGAAAATAACCATTTTATAGTTCAAATCGGGAAAAATAAATATAGCAAATGGACAAAAGTACGAAGATTTACAAAATGTTTGGAGGTGTGTGTACCCCTGCATCCCCTCAGGAAAAAAAGAACTGCATGTGTTTAATTAGAAGTCCTTTGACCTCAAATTAAGATATCACGTTATTAACCAGTTCACATAGGCATGGAGATATTCATCTTACTACTGGAACTCCAAACTACTCCTCGCTCAAACAGTGAAGTCCACAATGTAACGGTATATTTCATCCTGCCAAAGCACCACTGTGCTACTGATGCCTGTCTGTGTTCAAGAATGCGAGAATAGTAGTGGGCATGCCTTTGGGATTCCCTTAACACATGGATGATGCCCACTTTTCCACGAATCGTCTCCCCCTCTCTCTTTTTTTATCAGGGAAACAAGTTATCTACATGTCAGACTTCAACCTCTGAGAGAACGTTAATGGTCCCTGCCTGATGAGATCATCCGAGGAACTGACTGCGGCAGCTTTCTCCAACGTGAATGGTGAAACCAAGACGACGTGACTTCAGTTAGTAATATTACGGTGAGGCAGGGTGAGGGAATAACATTCCCCAAGTGGAAAGCTACATTTCAAACATCATTATAGAAATATTGAAAACTTTATAGCCTTGGTGTAATGTTTAGGCCGGAGCTTACAAATCTTCACTCATACTGTCTTCACTTGCGTAGCAAACAACAAAAAATACCCCACAAGGGCCTGTGCTGACCAGAAATGCATTTCCAGACATATTTTTTATTATTATTCAAAGCTGCCTCTTTATAGTAAAGGGGGAATTCTCTGGGGGTCGTCATTGCTGCCAGCTTTGCTGCCTCTTTCTACAACCGCAGCACTGAAAACGAGCTGTTTCATGACAACCGGTCTGGCTCATTGCCTCCTCTTTTTTTTGTTTGGGGCGGTGAAGTGGGGTGAGGGTAAAAAAGACCGCGTGGATCATCTTTCTCCCTGTTCAGAACTGTGGAACATTCCTGTGGTAACTGCTGCATTTCTTACAAGGAAAATAAATGATAGGAGGAAAGCACTTAGTGTGTGCATCCCTTAGGGGTGAACTAATGAAATCTTAACATCAGGAGGGACAGGAAAGAAATGTTTTGTGTGTTCAGTACAGCAATCAGCAACTTTTCTCAAGAGCATTCACGGTCTGTGTCAGGGATATGGATGAACTGATGGGCTGTGAGCATGATCTAACCCCGAAGGATTCTTTTCCTTATCTCACCCACGGTTGCCCTGCCACATGATAAGATGTGGCAGAGTATTTTTCTGCAGTCTTTTTTTTAAAACGGGGGGGGGGGGGGAATCCAGTGTTGCATTTTGGTTTTCATATGCATTGCTCAGCTATGCATAAGCTTACATGTTCCAAAACTTTTGTTGCTGTTGTTCAAAGGCAGCATCATTATTATGGAGCTGGGACACTTGTGAATATGCACCTATCTCTCCCCTGATCTGCTTCTCCTCTGGAGAAAGAAAGAAAATAATAATAATAATAATAATAATAATAATAATAATAATAATAATAGTAATAATAATAATTTATTATTTGTACCCTGCCCATCTGGTTTCCCCAGCCACTCTGGGCGGCTTCCACAGAGACCAAAAATACACTAAAATGTCACACATTAAAAACTTCCCTGAACAGGGCTGCCTTAAGATGTCTTCTGAATGTCAGGTAGTTGTTTAGCACTTTGACATCTGATGGGAGGGCGTTCCACAGGGCGGGCGCCACTACTGAGAAGGCCCTCTGCCTGGTTCCCTGTAGCTTTGCTTCACGCAATGAGGGAACCGCCAGAAGGCCCTCGGCACTGGACCTCAGCGTCTGGGCAGAATGATGGGGGTGGAGGCGCTCCTTCAGGTATACTGGGCCGAGGCCGTTTACCTGAAGGCCGAGGAAACTGCATCCTCGCTTCCTAGGGAACCAACCAGGGGTATGCAGATTAGAAGATTTTTCCATGTGTTCATTCATCAGTCCATTTTGTCCTGCTTGTACAAAGTGCTGTGGATTTTTGAAAAACTGCACAAAAATGTCCACTGCACAATTCTCTTGGGAATTATAGAGACAGAACTACCTAAATTGCATAGAAATGTATTCATGTATGTGACTACAGCGGCAAGAATGTTACTTGCCCAAAAATGGAAAGAAGAAGAAGTTCCAGCAAAGGAAGAATGGATACAAAAACTTATGGAATATGCTTAAATGGCAAAACTTACTGGAAGAGTAAGAAATCAAGATAACAAACTTTTTATAAAAGAATGGAAATGGTATATTGAATATTGACAGATAAATTGTAAACAGATAAAAACACTGGCAGGATTATTGTAATAACCTGCAGCTACAAAAGAGTATATATATGAGAGCATATATATAAGGAAGATAAATAAATGAGTAAGTTAAGTTAGTTTGAATATGCAGAAGATATTAAAAATAAATTTAAGGAACCACAGAAAGAGGGGGAAGGAAGTCAAGTTTTAATATATATATATGTGTGTGTGTGTATATATATATATATATATATATATATATATATATATATAAAATGTCCATTGCTTTATTATACCCATTTTGGCACATTTATTTGAGCCCAGAATTGTATTGCCATGCTGTGCTGGCTAGCTCTATCTGCATTTAGTTTCGCATGAATGTTTGGGGAAGAATTAGTATATGAATGTGGTTTCGCATACAGGTGTCATACAGTACATCTGCATTGTGTCACTTTCTGTGGTACTTCCACCCAAATTTTTCTTCAATAGACTGTACACATTTGAAACACATTTCCCTCCTCAAAGAATTCTGGCCATTGTACTTTGTTAAGGGTGTAAACTACAATTCTTAGGATTCTCTGAGGCTGTTACAAAGGTTTATACAGTGGTGCCTCACAAGACGAAATTAATTCGTTCCGCGAATTTTTTCATCTAGCGAATTTTTCGTCTTGCGAAGCACGAAATCCCATAGGAATGCATTGAAAATCAATTAATGAGTTCCTATGGTCAAAAAAAGTCCAAACAAAGCCAAATTTGGTACAACAAGAGTTTATTAAGTGCTCTTTAAAGTCACACATACTGTAAAGAGCATTTCAAAATTCAAACCCAGAATTTTTTTTAAAAAACAGCAGAGTGGCCCAATGGTCACAGAAAATCATAAAAATGCAGGAAAAAAAACAAGCTTCCAGATTCTTGAAAACCCCTCCCCAACTGTTCCCCCAGCCACCCAGCACACAGAAATTCAAATCCAGAATTTTTTTAAAAAAACAGCAGAGTGGCCCAATGGTCACAGAAAATCATAAAAATGCAGAAAAAAACCCACAAGCTTCCAGATTCTTGCAAACCCCTCCCCAACTGTTCCCCCAGCCACCCAGCACACAGAAATTCAAATCCAGAATTTTTTAAAAAAAACAGCAGAGTGCCCCAATGGTCACAAAAATCATAAAAATGCAGAAAAAAAACACACAAGCTTCCAGATTCTTGCAAACCCCTCCCCAACACCAAGTCCTTGAATTCCAAACACCCCAACCCAAAATCCAACCCCCCCAAAAAAAGTTTTAAAAGCTTAACTTACCAAATGGCTGCAAAAGAAGTTTTGGAAAAGCTTCAAAAATCACCAAAGTCTTTAAAAACCTCAAAAAAGGCTACTATGTACACTGCGTTCTATGAGTTGCTCCTCGAAGTCAAGTCGCAACCGTATTAACGGTGTTAAGAAAAAGGAAACAAACTTGCAAGACGTTTTCGTCTTGCGAAGCAAGCCCATAGGGAAATTCGTCTTGCGAAGCAGCTCAAAAAACGGAAAACCCTTTCGTCTAGCGAGTTTTCCGTCTTGCGAGGCATTCATCTTGCGGGGCACCACTGTAATAGTGATTTAAATGGTCTGGATGCTATCTGGATGACTCACAACTTGAAGGCTTGCAGTATCCCAGAATTCTTTCAGTTTTTCGGATATCTTCAGGGATTCATGGCTTTTTAAGGTGTTGCTTATTCAGAACTTTCTGGACACAGGGATTGGGTGATATGGTATACCAGGTCAGTTTAATCATAAGATTGTCTGTGATATAGGAAATATCTCAATACTTTTATCTATTTCTACAGTTGAGAGCCCCTAAAATTCACTACTGATTTGTGAAATTTGGCCTATCATTTGTGCTAAACTGACTGAAATATAACCACACAGTTCTGTTCCCCTGAGGAAATAACTAAATCTACATTCTTAGAATTTGTCTACTTAAATACACCATCTAGCAAAAGTGAAATAATTGGCTGTGCAATTTTTCTACCAATTATTATGCATTAAAATCTGAACTAAATCCAGTGAGCAACCTAATTACTTAATTGCCCAAGAGAGATTCCAACCTTGTGGGTAAATTATTAACTCCCCCTCACGCCCCATATATTTACAAGGGATGCCATAAAGATTGTGATCTTTGCTGAGTTTTATGTATTATTATTTTTATTTAATAAAGCCACTGCTGGGTTCTTATACATAGCACTGTGCTTCTATAGTTTTTATAATAATGTACCATAAAAAGCACTTCAGGAAAAGATGCATAGTAAACAAACAAATGTAAGAGTGTATATGCTTATGTACATAGTATAACTACTATTCCTCTTGAGCAGGAGACAGATAGTTGTCCTTCTCTCTTTCTAAAAATAATTTCCTAGAAGTTAAAATTCTCCTTTCTCCCCCTTGTTCAGCTTGCTACACTGATCAGGCCTCTGAACAGCTCAGAAATGGAAGTGCCGTTCCCCCAGTGAGTAAGGTGTCAATAGATCAGTCCCATAATAGCCTGGGAGACAACTGCATCTCGATGGGGCAGAGTCATTCATTCTGTTGAGG
The DNA here is from genome assembly GCF_964270895.1 of Podarcis filfolensis. Lineage (NCBI taxonomy): Eukaryota > Metazoa > Chordata > Lepidosauria > Squamata > Lacertidae > Podarcis > Podarcis filfolensis. The sequence continues at coordinate 24,728,990 of NC_139607.1, read as the reverse complement.
TCATGGGAGTAGTATGAAAAGAGGAAATTAAATGTACTCACCAGAAAAGATACATTGAGATAGTTAATAACGTGACAGCTACTAATAATAAGGAAATTCACAGTTCAGGCTGACCTTAAATGTATAGCCCAATAAGGAAGCGGTTAAGGAGACACCCTGTTGTGCCAAGATATTAGAAGTCACCCTTAACTATAAATTTCCTTGTTTTTACTAGCTTAAGTTACAAATGAAGTATTCTTTGAACAGCTCTCCTGTTTTTGCTGAATATTTGAGACTAGGCTTCTTGGGGGAAGAAAATTGGTGAAAATATAAATGCATAGCTGTTAGTTAATAATTATGCCCCATCTTTAAAATGAATTGTTGCTGTTGTTTAGTTGTTTAGTCGTTGTCTGACTCTTTATGAGCCCATGGACCAGAGCACGCCAGGCACTCCTGTCTTCCACTGCCTCCCGCAGTTTGGTCAAACTCATGTTAGTAGCTTCAAGAACACTGTCCAACCATCTCATCCTCTGTCGTCCCCTTCTCCTTGTGCCCTCAGTCTTTCCCAACATCAGGGTCTTTTCCAGGGAGTCTTCTCTTCTCATGAGGTGGCCAAAGTATTGCAGCCTCAGCTTCAGGATCTGTCCTTTCAGTGAGCACTCAGGGCTGATTTTCTTAAGAATGGATGCGTTTGATCTTCTTGCAGTCCATGGGACTCTCAAGAGTCTCCTCCAGCACCACAATTCAAAAGTATCAACTCTCCAGCGATCAGCCTTCTTTGTGGTCCAGCTCTCACTTCCATACATCACTACTGGGAATAGCAGTGCTAAATTGTATATATGCACCCTACATATATGGATGCAATGCTGTGTTTCACCTATTCTAGAGCAGCCAGTTTACACTGGTTGTAATCAAACTGGAATAGTATTCTCCACTTCCTGTTGCCCATTCCATTTTGTTCTGATGGGCCTACTTTTGTTCTGATGGGTGTGTGGGAGAAGGAATGGGAAACTTTTCTTCCTCCCAAGTTAACCTATCTTAGGATTCAAATCAATGGCTTCAGGTTTTTTAAAAATTGTTTTCATTAAATATTTTCTTGACTTACAAAAGTGCATACAGTGTCTCTGCTTTCCGTTCACAGAATCTTTTATACATATCAGTTATATTTGATGTTATACACACCAATGATACACCAATGATATAGACCGTATAAGCTTGGGAAAGAAGAGAGGCAGGGGAAGAGAATAAGGGAGAGAGACCGTTCATTCTTTTACATAGTATATGTGCAAGGTTTTTGTGTCAGTGTCACATGGGTAGGTTCTCTTTCTATTCATTTATTAGTTTTCATTGGTGGTGAGAGAGGTTGGGGGGCACAGAACATGGTTGGTTGACTTCAGTTGGCTGATGTGAATTTTGTGTATGAGGGTGGAGGGGTTGGTGGGTCAAGTTAGCCATATTGATTCGTATGCCATTGGTGGGTTCTTGTAGTAGTACAGTCATACCTCGGGTTAAATATGCTTCAGGTTGAGCGTTTTCAAGTTACGCTCCGCGGCAACCCAGAAGTAACGGAGCGTGTTACTTCTGGGTTTGCCGCTCGCGCATGCGCAGACGCTCAAAATGATGTCACACGCATGCGCAGAAGTAGCAAAACGCGACCCACAGATGCGCAGTTGCATGTTACGTTCTACTCCGGGCTCCGGAACAGATCCCATTCGCATCCAGAGGTACCACTGTAATGATAATAATAATTTTATTATTTATACTCTGCCTATCTGGCTGGGTTTCCCCAGCCACTGTGCGCGGCTTCCAGCACATACAAAAACATACTAAAACGTCAAACATTAAAAACTTCCCAATACAGGGCTGCCTTCAGATGTTTTCTGAAAGTTGTGTAGTTCTTTATCTCCTTGACATTGGATGGGAAGGTGTTGTTGTCATGTTGGGCTGTGTATGTCATGAAGGGGAGTCACAGTGGAGTGAAGGCATCCTTTTTTGTTTGTCCCTGTGCTAGTTAATAATAATAATAATAATAATAATAATAATAATAATAATAATAATAATTTATACCCCGCCCATCTGGGGTTAAAAGCTTCCCTAAATAGGGCTGCCTTCAGATGTCTTCTAAAAGTCTGGTAGTTGTTTTTCTTTTTGACATCTGGTGGGAGGATGTTCCACAGGGTGGGCGCCACTACCGAGAAGGCCCTCTGCCTGGTTCCCTGTAACTTGGCTTCTTGCAGCAAGGGAACCGCCAGAAGGCCCTCGGCACTGGACCTCAGAAGTTTCAGTTTGCTGGTTAGTTTTTCTAGTAGGGCTGTTTTCAATACAGTTTGGTACCAGTGGTCCATGTTCACTCCTGGCATGTCTCTCCAGTGTCTAGTTATGATGCTTCTGGCTGCTGAGAGTAGGTGAGTTATGAGTTCTTTGTCATGTGAGTGTGCGTTATTGTTTTGGAAAATGTTCAATAGGGCTAGTTCTGGGGTGGCTTCTAATACCTGTTTCGTTATTTTGCACATTTCTTGTATCAACGGTTTTCATTAACAAGATTGTGCATGCAGGATAGTCTAAAGTCCTCAATGCAGCACTGCTTCCCCTGAGCCCAGAATGCTTGTATGTGAACACTTGGTCCACGAGTGCATGCAGTCCCTTCAGGAGGAAGGGCAGGATATAAATCCAATCAGTTCAATTTCAGAGGCCATGATTGTTTGTGGGAACTATGTGACACAAAGCTCTAACAATCAATAGGAGTTCATCCAAGTAAATGTGCTTTGGATCCAGATGCCAACCATCTGTGCGAAATATCTTACTATAGAGTGGGGTCAATCAGAGGGATGTGTTTGAATTAGCTTTAAGGCAGCCTTATGGTAATCACCCACTTTCAATCGAAAGTGGAAGTATTGTTTGTTTGCTGAAGCTGTTCTGCAGTTTGGACCACATTCAAGGACAATGTTTTATTTAGCTGATATAGTTTAGGGCTGTAAGACGATCTGAATTTCCAGTTACAACAAAGGCAGGAAAAAATGTACTGAAATCAACTATTTTTAATTGTTCTACGCTAGTTTTTAATAAACTCAGGCACTGTGTTTGAGACACAGTGGACTCAACCATTGGATAGTTGCATGCCAAAATAAGATAAAAAGCGAAAAGCAAAATGGTACTACAATTAATCTATAGCTATGAATAGTCCAGTAAGGCAGACTAGGTATTCTCACTGCATCTCTGCTGTGCCCATTTCTGTAACTTAGATGTGTGGAAACAGATAGATTATTATTATTTATTGATTTTGTCAGTCGCTTTATCTTACCCAAGGCAACTCAGAGTGACTTACAACCAACCAAACAACATCCTCCCAAAGGCATGCAGTATACGGGAGAAACAGGGCTAAGTTTTTCAGTAGAGAAGTTAGGCATTTATTACTATCTTATTTCTATCCTGCCTTTTACCCAGAAAGATATTCAAGACCATAAAAACTGGGCCTTTTCCCATCCCATCCGACATACACCTGCACAACTTGGAAGGGTCTCAGGACCTCTGAAGTGGGATAGTGGTGATGGAATAGGTCTTCTTTTTGTTTTTGTTTATATTAAAAAAACCTCAGCAAAGGCAATACCAGATCACATGATGCATGTTGGCTCCACTGCTGCTGTCTTGAACTACTGTATTTTTCGCTCTATAAGACGCACCAGACCACAAGATGCACCTAGTTTTTGGAAAAGGAAAACAAGAAAAAAAATGTTCTGAATCTCAGAAGCCAGAACAGCAAGAGGGATCGCTGCGCAGTGAAAGCAGCAAATCCCTCTTGCTGTTCTGGCTTCTGGGATAGCTGCGCAGCCTGCATTTGCTCCATAAGATGCACACACATTTCCCCTTACTTTTTAGGAGGGAAAAAGTGAGTCTTATAGAGCAAAAAATACGGTATTTGTTTGAGTGGGCAGCAAGGGGAAACAAGTTTCAGCTACAGAAGTTGAAGAACAGAGCTGCGCCATGCCCTGCCCTGCGCTCCATAAGCGAGCCTCCTGGGCTCAGGTTCACCTGGCTGCTAGTGTGGAAGTCAGATTCCCCTACCAGCACAGTTAGCTTATATATGTGGAATTGGGAAAGGGCACCATCTTGTCCTCTGGGCAGCAAAATATCGTTGTAAAGTGATAATTTGCTTCACCGCGTTAGGAATCATTGCACTCATCTTCCACTGCAGCGTCTTCCTCTGTTCCCAAAGCTGCTTCTCCACACTCTCATGCTGCGTACCAAAACGTAGTGATAGAAACTCTTTTTATGGTTCAAGAATGTCCCCATAAGCATTGCCTGATTTCCATCTTGCTTCTGAATTCTTGGCTTATGTGTGTGCCCACCACTCTGCAAGGCAGGCAACTGAACTGTAAAATACACGCTGTTGCTTATAACAACACCCCCTCTTTTTTAAAAAAGACAACCTGGTGAATTTTAGTGATAGAGGGCACTCGGTATTAGATAGCTGGGTCTTCTCTCTCACAGAGTGTACTTCTGTAGCTATACTCCCATATAGCTAACCTACATTAATAATTTTATAATAATAATTTATTATTTATACCCCGCCTATCTGGCTGGGCTTCCCCAGCCACTCTGGGCGGCTTCCAAAAAAATATTAAAATACTATAATACATCAAACATTAAAAGCTTCCCTAAACAGGGCTACCTTCAGATGTCTTCTAAAAGTCTGGTAGTTGTTGTTCTCTTTGACATCTGGTGGGAGGGCGTTCCACAGGGAGGGCGCCACTACTGAGAAGGCCCTCTGCCTGGTTCCCTGTAACTTGGCTTCTCGCAGTGAGGGAACCGCCAGAAGGCCCTCGGTGCTGGACCTCAGTGTCTGGGCAGAATGATGGGGGTGGAGACGCTCCTTCAGATACACTGCATATACTGGACCGAGGCCGTTTAGGGCACTGAAACGGATAAAAACAGCAATGCTGCATGATTGAATATTATTGTCAAATATGGAGGCAGCCCTCTCCAAGGAGAAGATGGGAAAATCCACCAAAAAATGAGAACATTTTTCACAGTGTGTTTTGGCACACATCAAAAGAAAGAGATCTGTGTAAAACAATTGGCTTTAACCAGTGTTTGCAGACCTATTTGATTTTCACAGTACGAAGAAAGAACGGGGTAAGCCTTAGTATTAATTACCATTTGCTATAAGTGCTGCCGAGCAGGTGGGAAGTGTCGTTCAGCTGAGCCACTACAAATTTGCGACATATTTGAAGCTTATTGCTATAAATCACTCGTTCTGAAGGGTGGGGGTGGGAATAGTTATTGGCTGTAAATTAAGTAGCATAAAGTCACAGCCATGGAATTTTGCACAGTTAGATGGGGCTGAGCTGGAGAAGCAGGTGAGTTTAATGACTCTTAATATATTAAGAAAAATAAAAGTACTTTTGGGAAGAATGCGTTAACCCCCACCTGTACAGCATCTTTCTAATGCCAGACCCATTCATATTAAGTGGGTCTTACATTGCAATGGGATGCGGGGGGGGGGGGGAGGAGAGGTGGCAGTGTTTGGATGCTCTGCGCTTTATAAATTCCGTTTTGCAAGCTGTTCTCTGAAGCCACCCCAGCTCCTGACTGGAATGTCCCATTTTTTTGGTCTGGCACAAGTCAGCAGGCTCGTGCCACCCCCCCGTCCCCCCTTTCCTACACCCCTGATCTGATAACATATTTGTCTATTACAGCCTTGTTGATTTCAGGGTGACAGATTTTCCAAGTATTAAAACCTGAAGTAGGGTTTTAGAAACAGCTAATGAAACATGTGACCACACTAGCCGATAACTCTCCTTCGCCCCCTCTCCATTCTGATTCTCAGGAATATCAACTGCATCTGCTTTCCCACAGATCTATAATTTTTAAGGATTGTTCATATTTTCAGAATCTTTGCCCATAGCAATGTTGAAACTTATTATGGACAATGCTTGCCACATTTTGATGAAGTTAATAGGCTTTGTGCTAATAAAATAGTATTTTGTTTTTTGAAAGCACCCTGAAAACTCTTAAAACACACACACACACAATAAGGCATTTGTGATCTAATACTTATTCCTATTTTTTCTTTTTAAAAGAATATAATTGGTTGAAACTACGTTAGTTGAATTAGTTCCCATTGAAATCAATGTGAAAAGTTAACCACACAACTAAGTCCCACTGATTTCAAAGAGAAACAAATTCAATAAACTGAGCCTGAATCCAACCCATTTTTTTTTTAAACTCTCATACACTAGATCAGGCATCCCCAAACTCAGCCCTCCAGATGTTTTGGGACTACAACTCCCATCATCCCTAGCTAATAGGACCAGTGGTCAGGGATGATGGGAACTGTAGTCCCAAAACATCTGGAGGTCTGAGTTTGGGGATGCCTGCACTAGATATTGTACAATAATTAAATTCAAAAGAACAAACTGAGCCTGCAGGTTTTACAATATAAAAATAACTGAAATTGTGAAATACATTTAACTTATGTAAATAGGCCACTATGATTATATAAATGTTGGTCAAGTGATGGTTGTACTTAAAAATGTTGTACAAAAATCAAAGACAAACTTCCCCAATTTGCAGTCTTATAGTATAAAATTTGTTAGGGAGGAAAGGCAAGGCGAGGCAGTCAACCAGGAAAAGTTGGGATGATTAAAAGTGTCTTGAGGAGGTGTGAAAAAAGAGGATACAATCTGACACCAGGTGGAATAATAGGAGCTGCAAGGGCGAGGGATGCAAGCAGGCAATATAGAAAACAATATTTGGCTGAACTAGAAGGCAGTTAAGAATATGGTCCATGCAGAGGGATGGAGGAGGAACAGCTAGTGAGAGAAAGCAAGATCATGAAAACATTTGAGAGGAAGTACACACAGCTTAGAATGAAGATGAGAAAAGAAAGGAAGGTTGTAAAGGGTGTGGTACAAAGGAGACATATAATCTGAACGATGACCAGAAAATATCATTAGGAACATAGGAACTTGACCTATACCTGGTCAGGTCATTGGTCCATCTGGTTCAGCATTGTCTACACTGGCTAGAAGCAACTATCCGAGATTTCAGAAGGGTTTCTCCCATGGAGATGTTGGGGATTGAACCCAGGATCTTTTGCATATGCTCTGCCACTGAGCCACACTCCATTCCAATGAAGTAGCAGTAGCAGAGAGCCTGAAGAGTAGAAGCAGGAAGACCAGCCAAAATCATCAGTGGGGGCAGGTAATAAGAAAATGAGCTTAAAATGTTGATAGAGTCTATCGCTATCTGTCAATCACTATTTTTTAAATCAATTACAAGACTTGGAAAATTGGAGAAATGGGCAGAAAGTAGTCAGAGAACTCCATAATTCCATGGACCAGAGCATGCTAGGCACTCCTGTCTTCCACTGCCTCCCGCAGTTTGGTCAAACTCATGCTGGTAGCTTCGAGAACACTGTCCAACCATCTCGTCCTCTTCTCCTTGTGCCCTCCATCTTTCCCAACATCAGGGTCTTTTCCAGAGAGTCTTCTCTCCTCATGAGGTGGCCAAAGTATTGGAGCCTCAGCTTCACGATCTGTCCTTCCATGCTTTAAGTAGAACCATTAACAACATTATCCAAAACAAGATAAAGTGATATTGAAAAGGACAGATTGCTTATCCTTTTCCCCACATGTTATGGCTGAAGCATCCATAACAGGCCACCACAGAAGGTGCCAAAGCTGTCTAAGAAGGCAAGATGTTGCCGTCCCTCTCTATGGACACAAAAGAAGGATGCGTGTGCCTAAGGCAAATTTTGAAGGGTCATCTCATCTCATCCTCTTCATTTCTCTTCATCAGAAACAACTGGGGTTCTACACAGTGCGAGCTCTTTGGAAAGGTGAGCTCATAGTCTTCTAGACAAGATCAAGAGTTGGAAGGGAATAGAGACTGAAACAGGAAACTATGCACCAAAGGTCAGGCAGAAGATGAGTAATGGTAAGTGACCTTTTGTTATCGAAACTCCCAAGTTCATTTCCTTAGCCACCGCTCCTTTCCTACCTTCCCATCACGAGATGCAAGGTAACAAAAAAGAAACATTATGTGCATTTGGGCAGTCTTGCCTCACCTCAGTGCAAGAATTAAAAACAACAGCATCCCATTCACATTTTGACATTTGATAAATTGTGGGTTTGGTTTTTAAATATAAAATTGGAAGTCTGCAGCAAAGATCTCTCTGGGTCTCAGCCAGAAGGACTGAAGGTCCCATTTGTTTTTATATGGTTCTTGGCATTGCAGAAAGCTGTGTGTACAGTAGGACACCGCAGGTGGCACGTACAGTTAAAATGCTTTGTTTTACCCTTGACAAATAAGCAGAGATAGATTTAGGAATTCAGCCCAGACAGTAACTTCCTGCATTGGCAAGCTGAAAAACTTTTAATTGCACATGTTTTGTTGTAGAAACCAACTCGGAAAGGAAGTCCAGGCGTGTGACTCTCAACCTAAAAGGAGGGACAGAATGTGTGAACTCATGTGTGAAAAAAGGGAAATGTTACTGCTCTTTGCTGAGAGAGACTCTCCTCCCTGGAAGAGAGGGGAGTGGTTGTGGGCGGGAGACCGAGCTCCGCCCCTGGTAGGGGGCCTTAGCCCCCTCCCCTCCTTACCTGGCTGGTGCCCACGCCCACCGGAGGCAGCCAACCAGGTGCCTCCGGGGGGCGTGTGTAGCAGCTTAATGCTGTGGCACCAGCTCCGCCTCCTCCTCATTCGTCGTCGTCCCTCAGCGAGTCACCCACCCTCCACTCCCATTTAGCTCAGGGTCTAGGTTTTTGGCCTTGCTATGGACCTTAGGTTGGTCGCCCCGGTTGTCTGGGGGGCCTGGTAGGAATTTTTCCATTTGGCATTAGGCTTTTTGGTTTTTTTCGCCTACCTCGTAGCAATCGTCACAACTTTTGTGGTATTGGTGGGTAGGTTAGGCATTGGATTCATGTGTTGTGCTGTGTCAAGGGCTAGGTGTGGCCATCGCCTATGCTATCTACCGTGGGTTATTCCGTTAAAGGAATCTGGCGGTCGTGTATTCCGTCCGATGCCTGCTTGGCGGGAGGCCATGGCACGACCCTCGGTGACATCAGGGGGTGAGCCTATAGTTGGATGAGCATCAACAGGCTCCACCTACTGTTGAATAAACCCACCTCCTATAGTCATCCAATGCCTAAGCCAATACCTTTTCACTGCTGTAATCAATAAAGTTGTGGCCTTTCCTTGCCCATTAACCTTATATCACGTGTCCTTGTGTATTTATTTCACTTAGCGGGGGTCGGGCCCTCGATCCACAAGTAACCAGTAAAGCTCCTTCTGACTCCCACCCAACCTCCACTTTCTTTGTCTCTGCCTATGAATTTGTACAGGCTGCCACGAACACATTAGTGTACTGTAAGCAGTTTTCATCACCAATATTGCTATTTTTTCCTAGAAGGTTTGCCAGGTGTTTGTGTTTGTCTTTACTAAAATGGGTAATGTTGGGAGACAAAATCAACAAACTGATTGTGCTTGATAGCCCTTTATTTAGGTTTACAGTTTTTGATGCCAGTGGTTTTTAAAGTTGACCACTACGTAGAGAGAAGTTTAAAGTTTATACCTATACAGTGGTACCTCAGGTTACATACGCTTCAGGTTACATACGCTTCAGGTTACAGACTCCGCTAACCCAGAAATACTGCTTCAGGTTAAGAACTTTGCTTCAAGATAAGAACAGAAATCGTGCTCTAGTTGCGCGGCGGCAGCAGGAGGCCCCATTAGCTGAAGTGGTGCTTCAGGTTAAGAACAGTTTCAGGTTAAGAACGGACCTCCGGAACGAATTAAGTACTTAACCCGAGATACCACTGAACCTGCTGGAGGAACCATGCATGCTGCAGAAGATGGCTTGACATCTTTTAAGGTACACATTCAGTTCAAATTAATGCTACTGACCTAGTCTATTGCTTCACTCCTGCCCCCAATATTAACTGAGTTCACACCCAACATTAACTGAGTCCACACCCTAAAAAGAATTTCACACACCTTGGTGGCTGCAAATGGTCAGGGGAAGATAGGGGGCTGGGGTGCTTGAGGGACATGTTTTCTTCACAATCTTATGTGAATTGACTTGATCTGCAGGTCTTGGACTAGTGCAATTGGATCAGAATTCAATTAACCATTGGATTTTGCACTTCTCTGAATTTTGTGGACACAGCTGTTGGCTCAAGAAATATATCAGGATGAGTTACAATTGGCATTTGGGATAAAACCTATACAGACAGTGGGTTGTATGCAACTAAACCATTGTGTGTGCGGCATGGCTTCCATGAATGCAACAGAACATTCTGCTTCCCACCCCCAAATCTGCTTTGGAAGTTGCCGCAGAGCAGATTTGGGTGGTGCAGAGTGAAGTGTAGGGAGGCGAAGCTCTGTTGAAGTAGAAGCAAGGAAGGAAGGGATTTAGGAACATGTGTGAAAGTAAGAGAGACCAGAAAGAGAATGTGATCTCCATCTTGAACTTGGGAGTGGGCTTTGGGAAATCTAAACCCTTTAAGAAACACAATTTTGAAACCACACAATTCAGTGGAAGCGCCTGCCAGATGGCAACTTAAATATCAAACACAATACCCTTTCCTTGGCTATTGCTTTCTAGTGCCCAACTTTAAAATGGAGGAGCCAGGGTCTGAGCAGCTGAAAATTCACAAATAGTAGAAATCCTAAGATCTGATATAAAGGATATTGACTGTGGATACTTTAGCAGATCCCGCCCCCCCACCCTATTACCATCTTTTCCATTGTGCTGAGTTCTTCTAAAAGTAAAGGAGAACTGTATGAGGAAAGATACATTCTGGAATGAGAAAATGTTAGAAATCAGCTGGGTGCAAAAAAAATAGTGCATGTCCCCATTAAATTGTATTTTGTTAGAAAATGATGTTGGAACTAGGTTATTTCATACTACTTAAACGTTACCAAAAAAAGAGAGAAAATGCATCGCCCAAAAATAGGAGACTGATTTGCATGAAAGGTGTTTAATGCATGTGTATAGATACAAAATTCAGGGGGAAACGGTTGTATTTAAACAGAAACACAACACATTTCAACATAACAGGGAAGACTGTGACCTGTGACCAGGTGTGCTAATGTCTTCAAATATTGTCCATCAGAAATCCATCCGCTGTGCACCTCATATATATTTACCCTCCCTCAATGCCTGAAACATTTTTTATTCATCTCCTGTGACTATTTCTCCCTGTCTCCTTTCACACCTAACTTCTAACCCTTTGGCCTGTGTGAACTGTACACACTTCAAGGCTAAGGCCTGGTCTGCCAGAATGTCCATGTTTTTCTCGTCTCCTCCTTCACCAAGTCATTTTCTGTTCCTCACAGACCCACATTCTCTTATGCTACCGCCAATTCTCTCTGCCTGTCACTCTCTCTCATGGAATATTCCATTCCACCTTACCCGATTGAATTCAACTTTCACAACAGGATCATACTGAACATCTGCAAAGGATGCTGTTATGAACTCCCAGTGATTATCATTGGCCACAAAAATGCCTTTGAAATGAAAACTGGAAGCATGTTACACAACTCATGAGTAATGGCACCTGCTAGATGTTCTCCTTTACCTAACAAAACAATTTCCCCAAAGAACACAGGAGAATCTTTTCCCCAAAACCACCCCAGCAAAGTTTACGGAAGGAGAATGCACACCATCTGTCAGCTTCTGAAATAATTCAAAAATGTAAAAAAAAATTTGCTCCAAATTCCGTTGAAGCCATCTTCAAATGTTCATCTTCTACACTGCCAAGTTTCAAGTCAGTCAGCTGAACGAAAAGTCAAGAGGAGAACCTGCTATGCTCCAATTTCTTGCTATAACAGTGGAATGCCAACTATGGCCCTATAATTCCCATGGCCTTTAGCAAGTTTTTCTTTAGCAAATTGTCATCTCCACAGTCCTTTCGGGGACCCAGTTGCTTTCATATGTGGGCACTGCCTTAATCTGAGGTGGGCGCTTTCTTCTTCCCATCTCTTCAGTATTGGTCAGTGGGGCAGCGCTGGTTAGGTGAGACACAAGGAGATTAGCATGGTAGCTTTTCCTCCTAGTGTTTTTCCTCTTTGTGTTTTCAGTTTCCTCTTCCATACAACAAAGGCTACGTCCACAAATACATGGCAATACAGGTAGCCCATAGAATAGCAAGCAGCCTTCCTTCAGTATTAGCAGCATAATTAGTTGGGGATTGTTTGCTCATTCTGGATGTACTTTTCAGAGCACAACAGCTTTCCAGCCATTAAGAGGAAGGAAAAGGTACTTGTACTTTGATTTGCCCTCATAAAATGTAAAATCTGCCTGCCTTAGATTCAATTTCAATTACATAAAATCTCAGCCCAAATTAGAAGATGGTAATGAGAGGTGGAAAGTGGTTTGTTTGTATCATAAACCAACTGCCTGGGTTTGAAAAAAGAAAGAGGGTAAGCTGTTAAAAGGAAGGATTATATTTCTGGAAATTGGTTTTGTGTTATGTGCTTCGTCTGCCTTAGCTTCCGTCTACAAAAAAATACCATCCCTATGATACATTGCATTTAACATTGAAATAACAGTGTCTCTGTCATGTATATCACAGGAAGCCATGTTATTTCCCAAAAAGCCTGTGTGCAGAAGCAGATTCCTTACTACTTCCAGAGAAACAATAGAGAGCAGTCGTTCGAGTGCCAGGCTGGGACCAGAGACACTGGCTGCCCCCACATTTGAAGCACTTCCAAGGCATGCCCTCCAAAACAACCCCGTGAACTGTAGTTTGTTATGGGTACTGGGAATTATAGCTCTGTAAGATTTATTGTGAGGATAAGATGACCTGGAAGGGTGGCAGGGGGTGGGGAGCTATGTGCGTGACTTCAGCTTCTTGGAAGACAGCTAAAAATGTAATAAATGAGGTGGAAACTTGATATATCCCTATTTAATGTGTGTGTAGTATCCACATTATATATGTGATGTTAGAAGAAGGCCTGGGTGTCCTGTATCCAAACCAGGGTTGGGGAACCTTTGGCCCACCAGATGTGGCCCCATAAAATGTTATGACATGACTTCTTGACTAATATTTAGTACCTTCCTGATTGGGACCAAGGGGATCTCCCTTGTGCTTGCTATCAGCTTATTATTTACTATGGGATGGAGCACATTTTTCATTATAAGTATATACTATCATTATGGTATGTTCAAATATCACACATTCATCAACTTTCTTGCCGTGTCAACAAAGCATGGTTTGTCTGCTCTGAAATACGGCAATGGCAGAAACCTCCGCTGCAGGAATAATTACATCATTGCACAACATCCGCAACTTATTTCCACTGTTTAAGCTCCCACATGTTGTTCTGATTTCCACTCTTCAGAAGGTATTTGTTCTTTTCATTGCTCCATGCCGTAAGTGGATGAGGTTCAGCTGGTTCGTTGATGTTATATAATATGGAATTCTCATATTAAGGCTTCTAAAATCATATGGGAATATTTTGCACCATGTCTTCGTCGTGATGCAGCATTACCAGGTATCATACAAAATGACTTAACAAGATATTAAATTACTGCTTCCCTTATGTCATTCTCGAAAGCCCTTATTTTTCACCTTTTTCCTCTCTTTTTTTGCATTGCACTATATTTATGAAGTGTGTAAATGTAATCAAGAAAAAAACAACAACTGCGAGAGCTGTTTGTTTTGGGCCTGACCTTTATTTAGCTATATTTAAATCAACATATTTACCTCGAGGCTTTTGGAAACCAACTCTGCATTAACTGACATTTTACAATAAGGATAAGAATAGACTTAATAAAGCCACATAAATCTGAATCTGTAAATCAGGGCATGTTGAAGCAAATAAGGTAAAGCTTGCAGAACTTTAACCTCAAGCTAGTTGCTATTCTCAAACTTGGCCGAGATCCGAGAATAAGTTAATGCTGTATTCAAAAGCACTTGAACCAGCAGCAAGTTGGGGACACAGAGGGAGGTTCTACTCAGAGTAGACCCATTGAAATGAAGGGACCTAACTATGTTATGTCTGTTACAATACGTAACATAACATTTTGTAAGAGTTAATTTTGCGTGCAAGGCGCCGTTGAGAATGACAAACGCTGTCGTTGACTCCTCTGACTAGCTCTGCCATTATGAATGACAAGCGCCGTCGCTGGTGTGGCGCATCTTTGGCAAATGAGTGCACAATGTTGAAAGTCTTTTAGTGAAACAGTAGGTATACATTTTGGTAATACCTGTATTTTGTTTTTCTAGCTTGGTCAGAATTATTTGTTATTTCATAACAGGTAGATAGTTAAGAGCTTAGGTGGCTTCAGTGGCGGGTGCCTGGTGTCCCCCAGAATTTGGTGCCCAGGTGCCCTGCACCCCTTGCACCCCTGGGTAAAGACGGCCCTGGCTCTACCCTCTCCTCTCACTGTTCATTGGTTTGGGGTGTCCCCTAATCCCCAAGTCATTTTAATTTAGGGGGGTGGTATGGGGATTGTACAGATTCTGAAGCTGAGGCTCCAATACTTTGGCCACCTCATGAGAAGAGAAGACTCCCTGGAAAAGATCCTGATGTTGGGAAAGATGGAGGGCACAAGGAGAAGGGGACAACAGAGGACAAGATGGTTGGACGGTGTTCTCGAAGCTACCAGCATGAGTTTGACCAAACTGCGGGAGGCAGTGGAAGACAGGAGTGCCTGGCGTGCTCTGGTCCATGGGGTCACGAAGAGTCAGACACAACTAAACAACAACAACATGGGGATTGTGGGGAGGAAGCCTCATGGTGCTAGTGGAAGTTTTTGTGTTGGCTTCCATTCCTGGGACTCTTTTGTTGAATCCAGCCCTTTGTCTTTCAACGAAACTTCAACGAAGAAACAATGAATTTTAAAGATATTTCTGACATTTTTCTTACTCAAGGTAATTTCTTTTGTGAAATTCTGTACATGCTTTCTCCCAGGTCAGCGTGTACAGGATTGCAGCTTCAGTCTTCTTGTTCGTGCTATTCTAAATAATGGAAATGTATAAAAGACATCATTTTACAAAGGTGTGAGAAAATATAGGATCGGATTTTGCCCTTTAGATGATAAATGATCCAAGATATAGGATCAGATTTTGCCCTTTAAATGATAAAAAGTTATGCATGTTTGCTCAGTGCTAAAGGCAGTGGGACTTGTACTATTCTGCTCTCCATCACAACCACAAAGTTTCATGGGACTTTAGCCTGACTTGAATATTTCAACTTTTTCAAAGTAATTTTCATTGAACTTTTTTTTTTGGGGGGGGGACATAAAACCGGAGATGCTTTATAAGAAGAGAAGAAGAAGAGTTTGGATTTGATATCCCACTTTATCACTACCCGAAGGAGTCTCACAGCGGCTAATATTCTCCTTTCCCTTCCTCGCCCACAACAAACACTCTGTGAGGTGAGTGGGGCTGAGAGACTTCAAAGAAGTGTGACTGGCCCAAGGTCACCCAGCAGCTTCATGTGGAGGAGCGGAGACGCGAACCCGGTTCCCCAGATTACGAGACTACCGCTCTTAACCACTACACCATACTGGCTTTCCTAGCCCTAAAATTCAAAACTATCGTTCCGAGTTTTTCTCTATCCAACATGTCATCTTAATGTTGCATGGCTCCATGGTGCCCTCCCTCTTCTTCAACCTTTCGTTGCGCTGTTGGCAACATATGAGCGCAATTGTTTTGTGATCTAAATATAATGTGCACTTGAATGCACAGCCATGCTGCTTCGGAAAATATATATGCTGTGTCTAAAATTAATAAATCTGCTGAATTATTTATGTGGACGGAACATGCCAAATATTCAATAGCAATCATGGAACTAGACTGAATGGGTGTTTCAGTTTAATTACTGCTGTTTTTGAGTATCCACATTTCCGAAGTCAAATATTTTGTGTGTTTCAAGGCACGCACACGGACACACACACAGAGAGTTAATGAAGTGATAACATTTTAGTGAGAATAGATAATGAATTTTTAGGACAGGAATACACCAGGCCATCATTTTTTAAAAAGGAAATTACAATACATAATGTACTTGAAGCATCACTTCACTCACGGTGCTAGGAAGAAATATGAAGATTATTGAATATTCTGTTACCATATTGGGACAGAATGAGATATTGCAAATCGTCTGTTGCTCCCTTCCTCCTAAACTTTGGCTGGTTGCCCAGCTGCAACCTTAGCTGGAAGGGGGTGGATTAGCTTTGGTTGGGCATGATCTGGTGACTTCCACGCTAAACTACTGCAATGTATTTTATGTGGAGCTGCCTTTGAAGACAGCTCGGAAACCACAGTAAGTGTAAAATGTGGCAGCTTGAGACTTAACTGGAAGAAGAAGACAAGAAAATGTAACATTGGTTCTAGCCTGACTGAACCAATTCCAGGTCTAATTCAAAGTACTTGGGACCCCTGCAGCTAAAGAACCACCTCTCCCCATATGAACCTGCCTGGATTCTGAGATTATAATCTGAGATCCCTCTCTGTAGGAACTTCCAAGGAAGTTCTGGGGATTGGCAGAAAGAGAATCTTTTCTGTAGCAACTCCCTGTCTATGGAATTCTCTCCCTAGGAAGGCCTGCCAAGCCTTCATCGCGGTGCCAGGCAATTCTCCCCTAAGCAGCACCAATGAATGGATATTTTTATTCTGATTATGTATTTTAATACTTTTCTAAAAACATATTTTCTAGTGTATCATCTCTGCCATAATATCTTCCCCTATGCTACTGGTCTAGGTTCAAGGTTATTGTGTTGATAAACAAAGCACTAAATAACTAGGAGCCAGGATACCTTAAGGCCCACCTGAGGCCTTATATCTTAGCTTGATCACGGAGATCATCCAGAGGAGAGCTGTTAGCTTCCATCTGTGTTACAAAGGCCCAACTGCTCTCATCTAGAAGACAGGCATTTAGTGTTTCTAGTCCCATGCTGTGGAACACTTGTCTAGCAAGTATTCATCAGGCATCCTTCACTTTTCAGTATGGTGAGAGCCAATATGTAGTGGTTAGGAGCGGTAGACTCGTAATCTGGTGAACTGGGTTCACGTCCCCGTTCCTCCACATGCAGCTGCTTCTTTAAAGTCTCTCATCCCCACTCACCTCACAGAGGTGATATCACAGCGGGATATCAAATTCAAACTCTTCTCTTCTTCTTCTTCACTTCCAGGAATCCCTTGAAGACCTTTTATTTGTGCTGATGGTCCTTCTCAGTTGCTTAATTTTGATTAGCCATTCACCTTGATGATTATCTGTTTTTTAAAAATAAATAAATAATGTTTTATGTTTTAGCCGTGCACACCACCATGATGACACAGTGGTATAGAAACACTTCTGTAAATTAACAAATAAATTAATGTATTTTATTCTTGCAAATTGCTTTGGGGCTGTGTGCTGTGGAAAGCCATTTAGAAATTCAATCAGCTAACTCGCTAAACTCCTCCCGTCCCCATATTAGTGCTCCATTCCAACTTGGAGATTAAGGAACAACAGCCCTCCCATTGTCTAATCATATTGTGTAAGCCTGCAGGCATGACTGCTTTAAATGTAATTTTTGTATATGACCTGTTTTTTAAAGAGTTGCTCCTGCTGCTGCTATTTAATTAATTTTTATTATCTGTCATTTTCCTGATATTAAATGAACTGTAAGCTAAGTGATTACTTTTTTTTGGCTCCTAGACTACAGTTTTAAGAAAGGAAAGGAAGATCGGGTGCTTTAAATCAAAAGGAGCATCATAGAATTAAGATGCATGGGACATGTAAGGCTGCACGAGTAAGGCAGTTGCTGTGTAATTAGCTTCTCAGGACAGGATAGCAAAGCAGGTTTTGATTACCTAGTTGAACAGAAGAACACCTATTCCCACAGACGGAAAACCTTCCCGTGTCACTGCAAGGAACTGGTTTAACTCATTTACTTGCTGTAAACATCCAGAAGATGTAGCTTGTCTTCAGAACTCCAGCTGGCCTCACTTGTGGTTAGTCAGAATCCAGTGACGTAGTGTGGGTTGCCAGGGCCCAGGGCACCGTGGAACATTAGCATGGGTACCAAGAGGAAGTTTTACAAGGCAAGGCTTGGCGATCCCACATACGGCTGAAATGGAAGTTTGGAAGCTGTAAATAACCCTAAAATCGGAAGTGGACAGAGAAGGAAATACAACTTTCCGTTTGTTTGAAAATGTGTTTGTTTGGGGCGAGTCATTTCTTTTAAAAGAGGCCCTTTCTGAATCCGAGGAGGTGGGAATCACAGCAAGAGAGGGCAGCAGTAAGCTGGTAAGGGCCAGGATTTTCTCTTTGGAAATGAATGCTAACCTTCTGCTAGATTCCACTAGTTTTCTACAAACGGCTCTTACGTTGTGTGAAATATCACATCAAATGTGGGAATTACCAGGTAAGAAAGTGTCAAGAAAACAGAAGTCCTGTCTGAATGTAGCCTGGGTTACTGTAAGCTGTCAGGGTGAGAGACCAGGTGGGAAAAGGAACACAGGAACTTGCATTATACCAGGTCAGAGTATTTGCATCAACTACTACTTAGTGCTTAAAAATTCTTTATGCCATGGACTGAACCCAGGATCTTGTGCGTACCAATGAATAAATAAATAAATAAACAATAATAGTTTGAACCTGAATCAATTTCTCTCTCTCAAACCCATAAAGAGATTTTCCTCCAGGATGGCTGCAGTTATCCTGGGAAATAAACTCCTCCTAGCCAAGAGGAATGTCCTCCCCAAGAATGATTTTCTAAAGCAATCCACCCTACAAAGGGCCAAAGATCATGTCACCCAACTGTTGCAGGGTGTACTGTTCCAGCATATTTGCTGCAGTTGTAGACACTGAACCCTAGAGGAAAGCCATAGGAGTTCAAATGTTTTGTCTCGCATGTCAGAGAAATGAAAAGCCTCGCTGAGCATCTGCTTTCTTCTGTATCCTGGATGCCTATATAGGTGCATTATTCATCGGATCTGTGTCTATGAAGAATGCTGGATTGACAGCCACCGGGACAAAAGGTCTGTGCTTCATGAAAACAGGTAGCACAAATATCTGCATTTCAAGTATTTCTGCTATTCCCATAGAAAACAATTGGTTCACCATATTAAAGTTTAATAGCCATCTCGGCAAAACAAACCACCACTAGGCTGCTGCTGTAGTAGTTTTGATCTAATTAGCTGACAGGAGTGATTGTTGCCAAAGTTCCTAATTACCTGGTTCAGAATATGAATTTGCTCAGCTTCTAATGTTTGATTCCTGATTGACTGGCATTTCCTCCAGAGGTTCTGGCTCCAAAATGAGATTCTGCACATGTGTAGTAGTTAGAGTTCAGCAGACCACAGGCACCCAAAGCCAATTTATTGGAAGCTCCTTGGGCAGAAGTTCTTAAATATTAAGCCTACTTTTACTGTAATGGACGGACTGACGGATGGACGGACTTTTCTCTCCCATATTCTCTCCCAACATTGTGGTTGTTTTAGTAGTGGCTGACTTTTAAATAGCCCTCTATCATGAGTGGGTTAAACCACAGAGCCTAGGACCTGCCTAGGTCAGCAGTTCGAATCCCCGCAACGGGGTGAGCTCCCATTGCTCAGTCCCTGCTCCTGCAAACCTAGCAGTTCAAAAGCACCTCAAAGTGCAAGTAGATAAATAGGTACCGCTTCGGCAGGAAGGTAAACGGTGTTTCCGTGCGCTGCTCTGTTTCACCAGAAGCGGGTTAGTCATGCTGGCCACATGACCCGGAAGCTGTACGCCGGCTCCCTCGGCCAATAAAGCGAGATGAGCGCCGCAACCCCAGAGTCAGCCACAACTGGACCTAATGGTCAGGGGTCCCTTTACCTTATGAGTGGTATTGTTGGTAAGTATAAATCCCAGGGGAGTCCAAATGGTACGGCAATACGATAAAGCTGCATTTCCCAGGATTCCAGGTGCCTGGGATGCTTCCCACAGATGCTTCTAATGCCATCTCTCTGCTGCAGCCAGGTGAGCTGGAAGGGGAAGCATCTCATAGGGAAGAAGGTTGGGAGACTTGCAAGGGAGAGACAGGCAGCAGGGAGGCAGACTGGCTCAGGATATATTTGTATAGCAGATGAGAATCCCTTCACCATGCAGCTGAGCACTGCAAGCATAGTAATTAGGAACTTCTGTGGCATCACCTTGTTTCACAAGTATTTTCAATTAATCATTTAGGATTTATTAGTCAACAGAACGTAAAAATACATTGCTGTTCTAATTAGCTATTTATTTATTAGCAATTTCTTTGCAAGTATGCTATCGGGGACTTGGTTTAGTGGAATATATTGGCTTTCAGACTGTGTGAGCCCTGGGCTTTCTCTGAAACCTGACAGGGATTCAACAATGAGAAGCTCAGTCAGTGGCGTAGCGTGGGGGGTGCAGGGGGGGCCGGCCGCACCGGGCGCAACATCTGGGGTTAGGGCAAATCCACAGGTTAGGGTGCGCAAATCCACTGGTTAGGGGGCGCAAATTACTTGCCTTGCCCCGGGTTCTGACAACCCACGCTACGCCACTGAGCTCAGTAATGGCGGCCGACATGCCCTGTGTGGCAGTTTTCCCAGCGCTACTGGTCTTCCCCTGCAATATATTGGCACAGGGAAGTTTGGGGTATGTTCTAGGGTGCAGAGGGAGTTTGTGTAAAGTGATTTAAGCAGATTAGGCTCCCTCCAGAGAATTCTGGGAACTGTAGTTTCTTAGGAATTTGTTGAGAAGCGTTAGGAGGCCCCTATTCGCCTCACAGGGCTACAATTCCCAGAATGGTTTAATAGCCAATCTCTCTTCCCAGGGAACTCTAGGAATTTTAGCTCTGTGAGGAGGACAAGATATCCTAACAATTATCAGAGCTCTAAACAAACTACAGTTCCCAGGAGACTTCATTGGAAGTCATAACTGTTTACAGTGGTATGATGCTTCTTTGAAAATCTAGTGCCTCAGGTACTTCCACTTTACAATTTGCATGCATAGGAAAGCTCAAGCAAGTCATGTCTGTGATAAAAATTGTAGCACGGGGAAGAAGCATACATCTATAAACTAGTATGTGTACCTAAAGAAAAGCAGGGCACAAAGGCTTTAATAAACAAACAGCTATACAGAGCTGCTCCTGAATTCTAGCCATATCTAAATTTAATCCATGAGGCCACATGGTTATAAATCCTTCTCATGTTGTTATCATACAAATGACAAGCTGGAGTTTTCCCATGAAGCAAAACAAAAAACAAAAAACAAACGCCACGTAATATTGGATGGTGCAAAAATATCATTTCTATTCATAACACAGAAGAGAATGGCTGGCACATTTTCTTTTTTTTTTTTTTTAAGGAATGGGTTTAATATTATTATGCCTGGTCTGGAGATGGCCTTCTGAATCACAAATGGTCACCAGATTCTATACTGATGCAGCCCAGGAGGCGAGGGCAAAACATACATACAAACATGACAAATGGCAGACAACCCCTACAAAAAGTGTTTTCTCTTGTCTTTCTTCGTGGGGAGGCCTCTGTCCTGTTGGAGTGGAATAGACTTTGGTGAGAAGTATTCAGGCGCTGTGGGTTAAACCACAGAGCCTAGGACTTGATGATCAGATGGTCAGCGGTTCAAATCCCCGCGACAGGGTGAGCTCCCTTTGCTTGGTCCCTGCTCCTGCCCACCTAGCAGTTCGAAAGCACCTCAAAGTGCAAGTAGATAAATAGGTACTGCTCCGGCGGGAAGGTAAACGGCGTTTCCGTGCACTGCTCTGGTTCGCCAGAAGCGGCTTAGTCACATGACCCGGAAGCTGTATGCCGGCTCCCTCGGCCAATAAAGCGAGATGAGCGCCACAACCCCAGAGTCAGTCACGACTGGACCTAATGGTCAAGGGTCCCTTTACCTTTATTCAAGTTCTGAGGCAGTCCATGAGTTTTGGTTCTAAGTAGAGCACTCTTCACCATGTGAACAAATGCCCCCCACACTAGCCCCCTGAAAAATGAAATTGAAAAAGCAGAACCATTACACAGAGAGCAACTGGGATAAGTTCTAAGTGTCAATGAAGAAATACAGAAAGGATATGGCACCATATATATTTAATGGAAAACCAGATAAAGAGAGGTGTAATGTAAGTATTGCAAGTGATGAGATCACTTCAAAATCGTTTATGGTGGGTCACGTAATGCTACAAGAGAGCTATTAATATAAGAGATAAACCAATGGACAATGAAACAATCTGGAAAAGTTAGTATTGTCCATACAAATTTTCCCAGTTATTTTTCCATTAGAGCTAAGCTGTAAAGTCTCTAGTACCAAGTTCTGCATTAGTCTTTGTTCCATTATAATGTTACCTCCTATTTTAACTGCAACGACTAGCCAACTAATAATCTCTTTTTCTGCCATTTATTTTCATGCACTGCCTTGCTCTTTGTTTTGTAATACTAAACTGGGCATGAATTAATCAGTCCAGCTTTTCTGTTTCACATTTTTCCAATCTCAAATTCAGTTTACTCCATTTTTGCATCAGTTTGCAGTTTTTCTGGGTGGGGCGGAGTGGAGCACAAAACCTGGTCTGAATTTCTGTGTCTGTTTTTCCTAATAGTTGCATTTTTTGTATGCTATACACACAATTGTGCAATCAGTTCATGTTATTTTCACGAGAATATATGCATTTTGTGTGTGTGTGCACTTTCCGCTAAGATTCTGTGTATGTAAAAGAATTTTTTTTGGGGGGGGGGCTGTTGGAGAACCACATGGCCAAATTCAAAGAAATGTGAATTTCAAATGACAGCTCTGTTTTTTCAGTTCACATATTGCTTCAGAGAATATGGATTATGTAGGCTCACATTAAAATGTGAATGCAACACATTTCTCTCCTACCCCTAGTCAGGGCTGAATTTAGGTTTGATGAAGCCCTAAGCTACTGAAGGTAATGGGGCCCTTTATATGTCCAGCTGTCCTTTGTCAACAACAAATTGTCGCTGTTTTTTGTGTTAAATATATGCTATATGGTAATTTATGGACCTAATAGGTATCTAAAGCCATTTTCACATAACAAAATATGTATTTGCTCAAAGTAATTGTTGAACTGAAATACAATTAAGAAGAAGTATATTAATAGTGAAATATTTTTGAGGCCCCCAAGAAAGTGGGGCCCTAAGCTATAGCTTGTTTAGCTTATACGTAAATCCGGCACTGCCCCTATTCCAGAAGGCCATTCCAACCACTGCCACCAAATCTACCTCTCCTGTTGACATTATCACTTCCTTTTGATAACAGAAGCTGCTGTTACTATAGACTTTTGCCGGATGCAAATATAGATAAATAAATTTACAACTGGGTGCAACATTTCTAATGAAAATGAACATAGGATGTGCACAATAAAACCATGGTCATGGTCACATGCTTCTGCTTCATTACAAAGTTTTTTTAAGGGACTTCAGTTGTCAGCAGGAGATTTTGATGCAGACACTGAGACACTAGTTGGGTCTACTGATGTGTATGCGATGTCTTCCTGCCATGGTCCATATATGGATGCTATTCATATACTGTGACTACTTTGAGAACAACTGCATTAGATTTCCAATTGTGACTTAGATAGAATTCAATGGGAAATTGTTAGCTTTAATTGACATAATCCAGGATGCTTTCAACAGAACTGATTACATTGTACTGGAAAAAAAATGCATAACATATTGGAGGAAATTATACGTAATACAAAAGCAAAAGAAGATTAAAATTATGTTTTAGATAATTTACCATTTCAGTTTCATATCTGACTCAGATAGTGGGGGGGGGGGGGGAATACAAAATGTATTGAACATATTTTTTTTCCCCAGATGCTAATCTTTTTTAAAACAACAACAACCTTGGGACTTTACACATGAAAAGATGTTAGCTATTTGTGCTCCTACAAGGTCAGTCGAACACAGCACAGAGAGGAAATGGTGAACTGTGAAATCCTGACTGGATGCCAGCAAGTTGTTTAATATTCCATTGATTTTACTAAAATCAGTGAATCATGATGTCTTTATAAAGTATTTCCCCCTCACTGCAGTACATCTTTCATGGCGAGAAAAATACAAAGAAACTCTGTTTAAAATTCCACGTTGATGAAATATGATGGGCTGTAAATAATTTTTCTCTGCCAGGTAAACTTGCCCAAGAAGCTTCACTTGCAAGTAATCCTAGAAAAGTCACAAAGCGACTATGGTGGTGGTGGTTGTTGTTTCTCCTAATAGCTATCACCTCCCTTAACAAATGAGGATTCTTTGGGTGAAGCCACGACTATTTAAAGTGGTATGATCCTGCTTTACATATATAGTTCGGATGGGGCCTCAGTTGTAGTCCGGCAGAGCGAACCAGCCCACTCTGGCTATTGAGACTGATCCTACCATTCTGAAGAAACATCATACGAGTGTTCTTTCTTCCTGGAGGGGTTTCTATATGCCTGAGTAATGATCATTTTAGCTACACATCAGAGAGTCCTTATTACCAATACTATCAACTTTGGAATTTTTCTTCCTGGGGTTAGGGATTTCCCTCCCTGTCTCTCCATCGCTTAGATCACATTTTTCTTTTTATTTAGGTTCTTTCTCAGCTTCTTTCTTCGCTTGTATTATATGGAGCGTGATCATCTGCTTCCAAGTTTCAAGCTGTCTAATCAAAATATTTTGAGTTTCCCTATCTCGGACATCTTTACACTTCAGTGCTCATATACAGACAGTCGTCAACCTCTCTCCCTTGCTTGTTTGGGTGGCTCCTGCTTTCCTTTCTCTTCTCATGCGTTCACCTTGATGCTTTGTTCCTGCTTGCTTTGCGAGTTCCTCTCTGTGGCTGTAACTCTTCAGACCACCCACGTGGCTTTGAGCGAGACACCCTGGCACCCACCTCTCATGGGCTGGGCAGTTCGGTGCTTCACTTAAATAGTTTCAAGTGTGCTAACTAACCAATAAGTTAACGCACCAGAAACAATGTAATTATATACATTCCCCCCCCCCACTTGCACAGAAAGCTTTAGCCTTTTTCTCAGTTATCTGAAGTGATTGCCTGAAGCAACTGGCACTTCTGGTCCTCTGCCTAATGAAAGTTTTCTTGCATACCCTTCAATAGTATAATGACCAGGGCTATGCAGTGGTGGAATCTGTGGTATCTTTTAAGGCATCCCATCAGTGCTTGTATGCTATCCCTTCTGACCTTTGACAGAAGCATATACTTCATGACAAAGGTGCCAACTTGTGCTGAAGATTGAGAGGGCTGACACCACACGTGTGACATCACGTATGCGATGTATGATGTCGTGTCACATTTCAGGAGGTGCCAGGGGGCGCAGCCAAACACGGTGGCTCGTCCTCTCTCATGCTCAGCCTCCTTCTATGGCAAGCTTACTCCATCTTCCATGTGACATGTGGCAGGCTAGGATGAAAGATGAGTCCTAAGTCTCAAATGGCTGTAGAAGACTATTGCTTTAGACTGTCTGTGGCATTTGACCTCCTAGGTGTGTGACATCATACTGGGTTCATAAGGAAAGGGTTAACTAATTGTAAAATGACTAACCAATGGGAACCCAAGGGGAGGGGTTAGGAGTTAGAGTTAGAGTTGTTGAGAAGGCAGTCTGGAGTTAGAAGAGACAGAGAGGATAAGACTGTGGGTTGGGCTAGTCTGATGTGAGAGAGTGAGAGAATTTGTTAAGAGGAGTCAGTCAAACAGTTGAGATAATCAGTCAGAAGGTATTAGGAAGGTATAGGCCGGTAAAGAAACTAAAGTTAAGATACTGACAGGAATATTATCTGAGAAACCATAAACTTGTTAATGTTTATAATGTTTATTGGGTTCACTTTTAACAACTGTCTGGACTCAGTGTTTTACCCGAGAGTAACAGGTTGGTGGCAGCGGGGAAGCGAGCACAGTGGTGGCACAGGAATCAATAGACTGTTAAACGTCCGGGGACCCTGTGTAATTGCCACACTGTCCATTGACCATTTGGCCTTTGGGTTGGTGATAATGTCTCAAAACGCTGCTAAGCGAAGTAGGAAGGAAAAAAGAACAAGATTTAATTCAGATCTATTAAATTCAATAGTTTGTTTTGCTGTTTTTTATAAGACAAAAGAGTAACACAGTTTGAAGCGCGATCTATTTTGCTACTGTGGTTCAGAACACATCCCGAAAGCTTCTCTTACAGCAGCCTGGGAGCAAGTAAGAATGTAATTGAGAGAGGTGTGATTACTGAATCAATATCTTTAACACAGCGGTCAGTTCTTTTTTAATACCTGCTGTGTTGTCAGGTGTTTCTTGTATCAATTGGTTTGAAAAAGTCAGCAGGTGGACGAACATCTGCACTCGTCATTAGGAATAATATATGTGGTGTACGAGCAACTGTGGTTCAGAAAGAAGTGCTGCCAATATATTTAAGCATTTGAGGATTTTGAAAAACAAAAAACTAAAACAAAGCCCTAACTTTTAAATAATATTCACCCACTGCTGTCTGGCTGAGAGATGCAGTTTGTGGTGGTGACAGTTTCCACAAATTAGGGACACAGCATTCTGTTCAGACTTCCACTTTGTAAAATGCAGGGAAGACTAGTTCACAGATCCTATCCAAATTCTTCTTCTGAGAAGCATTATGTATGATCACACAAAGGAAAGGAGGTACACTACCTTAAACAAACGACAACTTAAAAAGAACAGAGTTAAAGTAAAACATACAATTAAAAACTGTAAGCATAGATTTTTCATATTCCATAAGATAATTGAGCAATATAAAGGAAGGTAAATATGAGGAAAGCACTCATGATGATGTCAGCAAAAGCAAAGCTAACTGAGAGTAAGAGCAATGTCCAGGAACCACTGTTGTTACTCCGATTTATGTTTCTTTGCTTTCAGGGGTGTTGTCATATAGGCCAGATTGATGAGTTACACAAACACTGTTACAATCAAACTGGTATCTAATATCTGGGTAGACTGGGAAACAAAACTAATTCAGAGTAAGAGCAATGCTTCCTGGATGGAATTTGCTTTGGCTCTGAATTAGCTTTGCCCTCATTGACATCAACATGTAGCCATCACTATTCCTAGAAAGGTGAGATTATTCTTATTTTATTTTTTTGAGAAAGCATAAGCCCACTGAAGCTGTGAACACCACTCTTCAAGAATTTTTTATAGATTGTTTCTATAAAAACCCAAAGACCTTTTTTTTTTTTTTGCATTAAAAAAGCTTACTAGAGAAGATTTTGCTCAGACTTAAGAATCAACACCTAGGCAGAAACAATTTCTGAAGACTCATTTGAGGGGGAAGTCTTGAATTCTGGAGCTCAAGGCAGTATTGGGCACCAATTTCTCTTCCTCTGGCTGAGTGAGGGAGCCAACACAGGTAGCCATTTTGGATGTCACAAAAGGACCAATTGTTTGTTTATTATCATTTGATTTGAACTGCCCAGAATGGGCAACAGGTGATCTGGAGATTTATTTCTGTATTGCCACCAATGCCAAAATAACTTGACTTTTTTATATGCACCTTGCTGGGCAGGGTATGTGTCTGCCTTTTGCTGTCCCACCTGAGACTGGAAGATGTCTTGGTAGGCCTGTGGTCTCTGTCAAATTAGGCTGCAGGATAACTTGGGTATTCTTGGAGCTCTGTTGCAGATCTTCTTCTTTTTTGGTCTGGTAAAGCAGGGGTTGTCAACCTGGTCCCTACCACCCACTAGTGGGCGTTTCAGGATTCTAGGTGGGCAGTAGGGGGTTCTACGGCACAAGCTGAATCCTCCTTCCATTGAGCACTGGTGGGCGGTAAGGAAATTTTACCATCAAGAAAGATGCATTAGTGGGCGGTAGGTATAAAAAGGTTGACTACCCCTGTGGTAAAGAGACCATTATGATGAGTCTTGGATGCAATAAATGCATTTTCTTATTCATCTTTTGTTTTTAATGGTTTATGTCTCCTATCTCCCATTCCTCTACCTTCCCTTGTTCCCTCTCTCCACCTCCTTTCTACTATGAACCTCTACGGATAAAAAGACTCTTGCTGATCTACACCTGTGGAAGACCTTGCATCAGAACCTCTATGCTAACTTGTTAAAATAAAGAAGTTAGTTGTGGCTTAACTGTGGCTGGAATGGGGCCATTAAATGAGCTTCATGGTCTTCTTCATGGGCGATGGTAGCCCGGCCCTTGGCCACACAGCAAGCAAGATGTCACCTCCAATGTGCATCTTAAGAGTGTCATATGCAAATACACAGAGACTTGATATTATTGTCAGAAACCCTGGGATGACTGAAGTGTTCTTTTATCATTGGAATTTTAACAAGATTTGTTTCAAAGGCCTGACCTCTTATCCTTGACCCATGGCTAGTTTATTAATTCTGTCCCTGTACAATTCTCCGCAGAAGACAGCTATACTCGGAGGCACTGCTTGAGGGCAGTTGAATTAATATTGTAACATAATAGCCATAGTAAGCTATCCGCGGCTTCTTCTAGTGTTTTCTTTTTCTTAATTGGTAATTAAAGTTGTTTCCAGTGAGACATAGTTCTTTCAGATGAGATGTATGCATGAAATCTGATTAATATTTTAGTTCAGAGAGTTTCACTTTTTGCAATCATCTTGTTATGAATGCTCCTTTAGAAACATTTCCCCAGCCTGGTTTTGACTTGAGACTACAGTCAATGGGGGGGGGGGGGAAGCATTTTCGTTGCAGTGTGTACTGTGCTTTGGGTATATTTGGTCAGTCCATATGGCCTAGATCCAGACACAAAGTCCCTTTTTCTGGCAATGTAAGAAAGCAAGAAAGAAACCTCTCTCAGGCATGTTCATAAACAAGATCTCTGACTGAATAAACATTGCAAAATGCCTTTGGTTGATGCTTCATGTGGTCAGCTCAACAGGATGAATGAGACACCTGAAGCAAGCCAATGTGACCATCATAAAATGTCTGTCCTTTGTTCTTTGGTAGGGTGACCAAATATCCTATTTTACAGTCTCCTATTGAAGGGATGTCAGAGGACAGTCCAAGTCTGGCCTAAAGAGGAGGGATCATAAGAAGGACCCTTGAACCCAAACATTAACCGTTATAGCAGATGGGGCAGGCACACAGGTCACCATCTTCCCCACCATGGAGAGATGTCTTTCTATTTGAATTATAGCAATTATAATTTCTAAATTTGCACTGACAGATATGAATTAGCCTTCCTTCACAGGGTACATGGTACTTCTAGTCTCCTATGCCTTCCTGACAATTTATTGCATTTGGGGGGGGGCATAGGAAACTGTAAGTCCCATGAACTCTGTGAGGAAAGTCTTCTTCTGAGCTTGAAGGGTTTCAGTGTCCAGATGCAAGGAAGACTGCCTAGTGGCTGCTAACCCATTAGAAGTGCAACCAGAACTTCAGAGATTGTTTGCTTGTGCCCTGTAACGGACTATGGATTTCTTAATTTAGATCATTCACATTCCAAATCCCTAATTAGTTAAATGTGTTACCGTCCCTAATCCCAAGTATGTGTGCCAAGTTTGAAGTTTTCCTCACCAACTCCCAGTCAAATGCTGCTGGCTGTATTTTCAGAAATATCTGAATTTTCTCTGCTACTTGGGGGCTCGTTCATTTCCACACAAAGCATGCAACTGAATAGTTCTTCAAGATCTGCCTAGTAGGTATGTATTTTTAGAACAGCTCACAGTTTCAAATGGACAGTTAGTTTAAAGCAGAAGATTAATAGGTGTTTCAGCATTGTTTGTGTAGTATGAACTTAAGTATATTTCTCAAAGGGTGGAGAAAGCTACCATTAATTTAAAGATAAGCTTTTGTGCCAGGTCAAACTTTAAATAAAAGATTATTTAAACATGTCACATTTATCTTTGATATTTACAGCCTTTTTTTTTGTTTACTCCCATTGAACATTATTTGAGATAACTGTATATAAACAGAAATGTCTCCCATAAATTCTGCCTTGGACTTCACAGTACAATGGCTGCAACCCAACCTATAGTTAGAGGTGCTTAAAACCCATTAAAGCAAATTAGATTAAATTGTGCATAACCCTGGGTGGATTACAGCTAGTGATTAGGATCTGGCTAAGACCCTAACCCCCTTCATGGATCACTGCCTTGCCGTGGCGAAGGGGCTTGAAGAACTCAGAGAAGCTATGAACTACGCCGAGCAGGGCACACAAGATGAACAGGTCATAGTGGAGAGTTTTGACCAAACGTGATCCACCTGGAGGAGGAACCGGCAAGCCACTCCAGTATCCTTGCCAAGAAAACTCCATGGACAAAGACAACAGGCATATAAAAGTTATGACGCTGGAAGATGAGCCCCTCAGGTCGGAAGGCGTCCAACATGCTACTGGGGAAGAGCGGAGGGCAAGTACAAGTAGATCCAGAGCTGATGAAGCGGCTGGGCCAAAGCCGAAAGGACGCTCAGTTGCGGATATGCCTGGAAGCGAAAGGAAAGTCCAATGCTGTAAAGAAAAATATTGCATAGGAACCTGGAATGTAAGAACCATGAACCTAGGTAAGTTGGAGGTGGTCAAAAATGAGATGGCAAGAATAAATATTGACATCCTGGGCATCAGTGAACTAAAATGGACGGGAATGGGCGAATTCAGTTCGGATGACCATCACATCTACTACTGTGGGCAAGAAACCCGTAAAAGAAATGGAGTGGCCCTCATAGTCAACAAAAGAGTGGCGAAAGCTGTACTGGGATGCAATCTCAAAAATGATAGAATGATCTCGATACGAATCCAAGGCAGACCTTTTAACATCACAGTAATCCAAGTTTATGCACCAACCACTGGTGCTGAAGAAACTGAAATAGACCAATTTTATGAAGACTTACAAGACCTTATAGAAGTGACACCAAAGAAGGATGTTCTTCTCATTATAGGGGATTGGAATGCTAAAGTAGGGAATCAAGAGATAAAAGGAACAACTGGCAAGTTTGGCCTTGGAGATCAAAACGAAGCAGGGCAAAGGCTAATAGAGTTCTGTCAAGAGAACAAGCTGGTCATCACAAACACGCTTTTCCAACAACACAAGAGACGTCTCTACACATGGACATCACCAGATGGGCAGTATCGAAATCAGATTGATTATATTCTCTGCAGCCAAAGATGGAGAAGTTCTATACAGTCAGCAAAAACAAGACCTGGAGCTGACTGTGGCTCAGATCATCAGCTTCTTATAGCAAAATTCAAGCTTAAACTGAAGAAAGTAGGAAAAACCACTGGGCCGGTAAGATACAATCTAAGTCAAATCCCTTATGAATACACAGTGGAAGTGAGGAACAGGTTTAAGGATTTAGATTTGCTGGACAGAGTGCCTGAAGAACTATGGATGGAGGCTCGTAACATTGTATAGGAGGCAGCAACGAAAACCATCCCAATGAAAAGGAAATGCAAGAAAGCAAAGTGGCTGTCCAACGAGGCCTTACAAATAGCGGAGGAGAGAAGGCAAGCAAAATGCGAGGGAGATAGTGAAAGATACAGGAAATTGAATGCAGATTTCCAAAGAATAGCAAGGAGAGACAAGAAGGCCTTCTTAAACGAGCAGTGCAAACAAATAGAGGAAAACAACAGAATGGGAAGAACCAGAGATCTGTTCAAGAAAATTGGAGATATGAAAGGAACATTTCGTACAAAGATTACCATAATAAAGGACAAAAGTGGTAAGGACCTAACAGAAGCAGAAGACATCAAGAAGAGGTGGCAAGAATACACAGAGGAATTATACCAGAAAGATATGGATGTCTCGTACACCCCAGGTAGTGTGGTTGCTGACCTTGAGCCAGACATCCTGGAAAGTGAAGTCAAATGGGCCTTAGAAAGCACTGCAAATAACAAGGCCAGTGGAAGTGATGGTATTCCAGCTGAACTATTTAAAATTTTAAAAGATGATGCTGTTAAGGTGCTACACTCAATATGCCAGCAAATTTGGAAAACTCAGCAGTGGCCAGAAGATTGGAGAAGATCAGTCTACATCCCAATCCCAAAGAAGGGCAGTGCCAAAGAATGCTCCAACTACCGCACAATTGCACTCATTTCACACGCTAGCAAGGTTATGCTTAAAATTCTACAAGGAAGGCTCAAACAGTATGTGGATCGAGAACTCCCAGAAGTGCAAGCTGGATTTAGAAGAGGCAGAGGAACCAGAGACCAAATTGCAAACATGCGCTGGATTATGGAGAAAGCTAGAGAGTTCCAGAAAGACATCTACTTCTGCTTCATTGACTATGCAAAAGCCTTTGACTGTGTCGACCACAGCAAACTATGGCAAGTTCTTAAAGAAATGGGAGTGCCTGATCACCTCATCTGTCTCCTGAGAAATCTCTATGTGGGACAAGAAGCTACAGTTAGAACTGGATATGGAACAACTGATTGGTTCAAAATTGGGAAAGGCGTACGACAAGGCTGTATTTTGTCTCCCTGCTTATTTAATTTATACGCAGAATACATCATGCGAAAGGCTGGGCTGGATGAATCCCAAGCTGGAATTAAGATTGCCGGAAGAAATATCAACAACCTCAGATATGCAGATGACACAACCTTGATGGCAGAAAGTGAGGAGGAATTAAAGAACCTTTTAATGAGGGTGAAAGAGGAGAGTGCAAAATATGGTCTGAAGCTCAACATCAAAAAAACGAAGATCATGGCCACTGGTCCCATCACCTCCTGGCAAATAGAAGGGGAAGAAATGGAGGCAGTGAGAGATTTTACTTTCTTGGGCTCCATGATCACTGCAGATGGTGACAGCAGCCACGAAATTAAAAGACGCCTGCTTCTTGGGAGAAGGGCAATGACAGGCCTAGACAGCATCTTGAGAAGTAGAGACGTCACCTTGCCAACAAAGGTCCGTATAGTTAAAGCCATGGTTTTCCCAGTAGTGATGTATGGAAGTGAGAGCTGGACCATAAAGAAGGCTGATCGCCGAAGAATTGATGCTTTTGAATTATGGTCTTGGAGGAGACTCTTGAGAGTCCCATGGACTGCAAGAAGATCAAACCTATCCATTCTTAATGAAATCAGCCCTGAGTGCTCACTGGAAGGACAGATCGTGAAGCTGAGGCTCCAGTACTTTGGCCACCTCATGAGAAGAGAAGACTCCCTGGAGAAGACACTGATGCTGGGAAAGATGGAGGGCACAAGGAGAAGGGGGCGACAGAGGATGAGATGGTTGGATAGTGTTTTCGAGGTTACCAGCATGAGTTTGACTAAACTGCGGGAGGTAGTGGAGGACAGAGGTGCCTGGCGTGCTCTGGTCCATGGGGTCACGAAGAGTCGGACACGACTAAACGACTAAACAACAAGACCCTAACAAGCATGCGAGATGTGTGTGCAAGGGTTTTTGTATTATTGTAAGGCAATTCAGTGGGGAGGACACGGTATG
Source organism: Podarcis filfolensis (assembly GCF_964270895.1). Classification (NCBI taxonomy): domain Eukaryota; kingdom Metazoa; phylum Chordata; class Lepidosauria; order Squamata; family Lacertidae; genus Podarcis; species Podarcis filfolensis. The sequence goes on along the minus strand of NC_139607.1, from coordinate 24,695,701 downwards.
AAAAGTAAGGTGCAAATAAATAAGCAAGCAGGAAATAAATTTAAATAAATAGCACCACACCTACCTGTAGACATCAGTTTCTGGCACCCATGCAAACATGAATTTGGAAACTCTCCGGGTTTGTCTTTTCTGCAGGAAAACACATTTATTGAGTGTCCTTTTCGCAGACAAGAGAGATGTCCTTTACTGGATGGAAAATATGAAAGACATGAGAGGCATTTGTGAAATGAAATGAATATTGTTGCAATACATCTAAGTCTGACACGAAATACCTTGAAGGTGGTGCATGCATGGCAGCTGTCTCCTCTGATCTTAAGTAAAATGTACAGCTCTGTTTGTCCCAAGATGGCTAGTAAGGTGAGAGGCTCCTGTTTTTGTATATGATGGAGCTATGAGGACATACAGAGGTTTCGGTTGAATGCCTTCAAAGAAATAGGTGGAATATATTTATTCATTCATTTTAATAACAGGTTAAGCAATCCTCTGGGAAGGACTTGCTTCATGGGAAATGCTAAACTTTTTAAGAAAAGCAACTACAACCTTTAGAAGACCTCTGAAGGCAGCCCTGTCCAGGGAAGCTTTCAATGTTTAATGTTTCATTATGTTTTTGTATATGCTGGAAGCTGCCCAGAGTAGCTGGGGCAACCCAGACAAATGGGTGGAGTACAAATAATAAAATTATTATCATTATTTATTTGCTGCAGCCAGACTCACAGTTGTGAAGCGGTAGAGAACACTGGGCATTCAAATTTTTGAAGACTGGTATCAACAAGTCTGGGATGTTGCACTAATGGAAAATCTAGCTAAAATATATGAATGACTAGGAAAAAAAGGATAGGATATATTTTTTATGTTACATGGTGCTGTTTTATTACACATGCTAATAAAATAAGAACATGGATATTGACTTCTGAATATATATGGACTTTGGGTGAAAAATCTCCTAAGATGAAATAATTATTAGTTGAAAGTTTATAGAAGTGCTATAATTCAATGCTAATTGTGACTCAGTGGCTGTTAACTCTTGTAATGCCTGTCTGATCTTCTTTACCTTGTTGTTGTTGTTTAGTCGTTTAGTCGTGTCTGACTCTTCGTGACCCCACGGACCAGAGCACGCCAGGCACTCCTGTCTTCCACTGCCTCCCGCGGTTTGGTCAAACTCATGCTGGTAGCTTCGAGAACACTATCCAACCATCTCGTCCTCTGTCGTCCCCTTCTCCTTGTGCCCTCCATCTTTCCCAACATCAGGGTCTTTTCCAGGGAGTCTTCTCTTCTCATGAGGTGGCCTCAGCTTCACGATCTGTCCTTCCAGTGAGCACTCAGGGTTGATTTCCTTAAGAATGGATAGGTTTGATCTTCTTGCAGTCCATGGGACTCTCAAGAGTCTCCTCCAAGACCATAATTCAAAAACACCAATTCTTCAGCGATCAGCCTTCTTTATGGTCCAGCTTTCACTTCCATACATCACTACTGGGAAAACCATAGCTTTTACTATAGGGACCTTTGTTGGCAAGGTGATGTCTCTACTTTTTAAGATGCTGTCTAGGTTTGTCATTGCTTTTCTCCCAAGAAGCAGGCGTCTTTTAATTTCACGGCTGCTGTCACCATCTGCAATGGTCATGGAGCCCAAGAAAGTAAAATCTCTCACTGCCTCCATTTCTTCCCCTTCTATTTGCCAGGCGGTGATGGGACCAGTGGCCATGATCTTTGTTTTTTTGATGTTGAGTTTCAGACCATATTTTGCACTCTCCTCTTTCACCCTCAATAAAAGGTTCTTTAATTCCTCCTCACTTTCTGCCATCAAGGTTCTACCTAGACAACAATAAATGTGCTTGTTTTAAATCAACTTAAATTAATGTTATCAGCCTTTGCCAACCTTGTGTCTTCCAGATGTTTGGGACTACAAGTCTCATCAGCTCCAGCCAGCATGGATGTGGTAGTTAAAGTATCTGGACAGTTCCTGGTTAACAAAGCCTGGTTTATATCTTTTGAAACTGTTTCTTAAATACTACCCTCCATGGGGAATACTTTCAATCAGCTCTTCCTGTTGTGGGTTATACTAGCATACTAAGGATTTGATTGTTGTGCATGTCCAGGAAAGGGGGTGGTGGAAGCAATACAATGCTTTACTTAAGGAGTTCACTTTTATGCATGTTTACTCTAAAGCAGGGATGGAAGGATCCATCAGTTTTCCAATCTTAAATTCAGTTCTCTGCATTTCTACATCAGTTTGAAGAGTCTTCTTTTTTTAAGAAAAAAGATAATAATGATAATAATTCAGGATTTCAGTTCAAATTTCTCCCAATAAGCACATTTTTGGGCATGCCGTTTCGATTAATGCACACATTTTTGTGTGCATTAACACAATGCACTTTTGCACCAATATATTCATTTTATGCATGCTTTCTCCTAATATATGCATTTTTGGTTGAAAACCATTGTTTGGTTGAAAAACTGTTGGATTCGTGCAAATTTCAAAAGGTGCCTGCCTTTTAGTTCTCAAATTGCTTCAGACAGTGTGAATCCAATAGATTTTGGCTTTAAGTGCAAACCGGACCAAATTAATCCCCACCCCCACCTGTACTATAATACATGACAATGTTCAATGGTTTTGGTCTTGTAAGTGTTTTAGGATTACAGCCTTATTAGACTTGTGCATGGAACCTAATGGCAGTGTTAACTATAGCATGCAACTGTGTTAATGGCTTCTTCTTCATAATGATCTATAATGAAATGCTTGCATGATTAATTTACAATCATAGCCCTATGCAACTGGGCTAGCATATACAGTGGTACCTCTGGTTACGTACTTAATTCGTTCAAGAGGTCCGTTCTTAACCTCAAACTGTTCTTAACCTGAGGTACCACTTTAGCTAATGGGGCCTCCTGCTGCCACTGCACCGCCGCCACGCGATTTCTGTTCTCATCCTGAAGCAAAGTTCTTAACCCGAGGTACTATTTCTGGGTTAGCGGAGTCTGTAACCTGAAGCATCTGTAACCTGAAGCGTCTGTAACCCGAGGTACCACTGTATATTGATAGGAAATGGGTAGCATTCATAAATCGTGCATTGACAGGTATGGTTTGCTTGGAACATTGGGCTGAGTTACATTAAAAAGGTGTTTATCTGTTACATAGGTTGGACTTTGTAAAAACTTCAGAAAACAACTTTCTGTGGGCACACATATATTCCAAGTCATATTAAAATGGGAAGATTGAAGAGGTGCCCTTTGTGAAAACCAGCAAGCAGAGTAACGTGCTTATAATCAGATTTTTTAAAAGAAAGATAAAGAGGTCAGTAAAGGTAGTGGAACAAGAATGGATGAGAGGAATTGCACAGCTTTTTTCCATTTGATGTAGTAGAATTTATAGTTCTGGTCTATTTTGAGAGGAATAGAGTGTGAATAAGGATAGCACATGAGAAAATGGATGAAAATCAGCGAATACAAACATGCCAGTAGGAGACAGGGGAACATGCTAGAGATGATGGCAAGCTCTTTTTCAAAGCTTCCTTGCACAGTTTTTCTGTGCAACTTGTTTGGACTAGAAGATGGTGCAGTCTTCTAATCCAATCATAAGTGCCAGCCCTCTTTCTGAGGTAACCTGCCAATACCGAGGGCAAAGTCTGTGTGAGGAAAAAAACGATAAGGATTCCCCATAGCATAGATTTTGAAGAAGCCATGCATATTAGGATATTTCCGTTCCACCTTAAAAGGGAGCAGGCTTTGTGAGTCACAGAGTCTGCGTATTTCCTGTTCACAGGAAGTTTATGTTTTCTATTGCTTTCGTTTCTCTCTCTGTGCCTGAACACGCAAGCAGGCAGTCATGTTTTTTCTTTGTTCTGACCAACGCTGAATACTTGTAAATATGCTCTCCTGCTGTGCATCTTTCGCTGTGTGAATTCTGCTGATAGAGCGTGCATCAGCCCAGGAATGTGGCAATCTATTTCTGGAGCTCGTGTCGCTAATTGATGATACTGCGTGTCTACAGGAGATCGATGGACGTCCGGAGACGACGTGGGGCCATGATGGGCTTTATCTCCCTGGCAGTATCCCAACAATGCAAACAAGGAGATTGTGTCTTTTTCCCATTGGATACAGAATGCAGGGCAGGAAGACAAATCTCTTGAAAGGAGTGGGCATTGTGGCCATGGGACGACGATGAAACTGACAACATCAGCCAATATGGCTGAGCCTGGGACTGACACATGTCTGAAAGCCTAATAAGCCAAGCGTCAGACCAGACTTCACACATTTCATACTTGACTCCATTGCAGTGCCAACACTCTCCAGTTCTGTGAGCAGGGCTGGACTGGGCTTTCACTGAGGGAGAATCCTGCTGCATAGATTCAACACTCCATTTAGTCTAAGGAAATAGGCTCCTTCCCTCGCGAGATTATACTATTCATTCCGCATTGTTTTCCTTGTGTTTCTCCAGCACTTGTGAAACTAATATGCATTTAAGCATAAGTAGACCCTGGTGAATTGCATGCTCCTGCTATGCAGAAATCTTGACTTGACACTTGAGTCCCTACTCACCACTGTACGTTGTGCAAGAAGCTATCTTGACTGAAGCACTATAAAACCTTGGAGGGCCCAGCATGGAAGCTGCACCTGGCTGTTTATTCCACAAGACTCTGCTGTTGAGTATGACAAAAGACAGTGTTCCAGTTGCTCTATCCACAGTTCTCCTTTTGCTTCTCAGTGTGTTTGTGTGTATGTGTGAGAGAGAATACTTGCCTTGTCCCCAAGGTGGTCATGTATACAGACCCAGTCAGCTGAGCCAACTCTCTGTCTACCTTACTTTTGCTTAGGAAGGCCATCCAGTCCCCTAAGACCCATAATGTGTTTGTCTGTGTGTAGCAATTTGACAGCCTCTGATCGCTCTTTGAGTTGCTAGAAGTTCAGTCTGCTGCATTTTTTCTCCCAGAGCTGAAGTTACCTGCCTGGGATTGCCCAGTAGCTGCGGTTGCAGGTTTGCACATGCACCATCCACCAGTCCTACTGGAAGATGTGCCAAAGGTGTGAACTGTATGCTTCTGTTTTGCGTGGGAATTTATTGTGCCTTCTGGTGGCAATTACCAAATTCTGTACAGCTGCCAGGGCTGGTGCCTTGCATTTTCCAGATTTACTGAGCTGAATCTGAGCTTGCATTCAGTACAATTCACTCAGTCAATAAGGATAGACATACATCAGGCCTAAGCAGTTTTTAAACCCACAAAGCCTATACATGAGGACCATTATGGAGTGTGATGGTCAAGGCCTATAATCTTTACAAACTGTCCTCAAGAGAGAGGGACGTGTTGTGATGTGTTGGGTGTTCCCTCTCTAATGACTATTTCTAAAAATAATAAAAAATGGAGGTTAATATCAACACTTTCTAGAAGCCACACCTTTAGATCTGAGACATGTTGGCAGGGCCACACAAGCCATTTTGTTGCCCAGGATGAAGGACCCAGTGGCACACACACACCCCATTCTGGTAGAAGGTGACCTGACTGACAGTTGAATTTTACTTGGTAAGTAAAATCTGGTGATTGAACAGCATCCCTGACTGAACCTGTGGGCAGCAGGCTAGCTTCAAAGGCACACAGCCCTGTTCTTCAACTGAGAGAAATGAAGGAACGGCTTGGGGGGAGGGAATACTGTCATTGCCTATCAACCCCCCCAACATCTTCTGCCTGAGGCAGCCATTGTAGTTTGCCTTATGGTAGGCTCAGCTCTATGTCTAGAGAGAGGAGTGTGTGCACATAAGTTTAATCAATAAGGAAAATGTTCTCTACGCATTTTGTGTGACAGAGTTTAGGAGCTGGAGTAGGAAATATCATTCCTTGTCATCACTGCTTCTATTCCTTAAATCCTGTAAAGGTTTTTACAGACGTAGTTTGTAAAAAAAAGGGTATCAGAAGATAAACAGCAATAAAAATTAATGGTGTACATTTTCAGAATTTCATTACTATCATTATATGATTTGCTGTAGATGCCGGAGGCAAATCTGTTGCTGTACACTTTCATTTCTCCTGAGAGGCAGTATGGTGCTGCAGACAGAGTACAGAGTTTAGTCCAGTGAAGCCTAGGTTAAGATCTGTGTTTGTTCGTAAAGTTCTCAGGGTCAAGTCTTGGATAGGTCAAGATTTTGAAGTTTAACCCACCTGAAAGCTAAGGGTAGGCGATATATTGATATATTGTCCCAAACTGGTTTGAAGTCCATATCATTTCATTTCATAGTTTTTGACTTGGCAATATATTGCGTATTATGATGTGTGTTAGGGCTGGGGATATAACGTGCAAAACCAGTTTCAAATCCATATCATGATATTAGTTTCATATTTTTTGAACTGGTGATATATTGCAAATCATGATGTCTGTGTGCTTTGCAAAAATTACAATGTGGGAAAAACCCTGAAGCCAGCCAATGCCTCTACATATCTCCACCCTTATTTCAGGCATTGTGCTATTTCAGTAGATTACAATATTTAGCTAGTGATATATCATGAAGTTGAAAGCCAGATATCACCCAGCCCTACTGTTCACCTCTACATAGTTCCATCCTTATTTCGTACATCATGCTATATTGGTACCGTATATCATGATGTTTAGCTGGTGATATATTGTGATGTTGAAAACCAGTTATTGCCCAACCCTACTGACAACATACCCCTCAACTAACCCGATTTGAATGGGAGATAACAGAAGCCACCGTAGCTTCTGATTGGATCCTGGAATGTCCTGGTTTTTTATTTGGTCTGGTGCTCTGGCATTAGTCAGCTGACACTCGTTTTTTGATCTTGTGCTCTCATGTGAATCAGCTGTCCCTGCGAGAGCTTAGGACCAAAAAATTAGCATCCCAATTTTGATCAGTGGTTATATGTCAGGGTTGTTACGAGGATACTATAAGAAAGGCCTGTGGGTGTTTCCTTGAGTTTCTTTGAAGGAAGAGTCTGATACAAATGTGATATCTCTCTCTCTCCCATCTATTTCTAAATATGCTTCTTCATTTTTGTACTTGCAGTTTTGTTGTATTACTGTTTTGAGCTTCTCTCCTTCCTCTTGTTCTCCTCTCTTATCCTTGAATTATAAGCTGCTGACATGCTTAGTTATGTTATCACATCACACCACTGGGGAAAATATTCCGACTTAAAGTGACTAATTATTTGTCATGATTACCAGCCTGGTGTTGTTTTAAAAGGGTTTTCCTCCCTCCTCCTCTATCATTTAGTACTGTTAGTATCAGATTGTGCATAAGGTGCCCATCAATTTTGCAGGAGTTGGTTGGTTATGACAACAACTCTAACTAGGTAATTTTTCATAAATTAGAATTCCTTGCAGCAAGTATAAATTTGTTTCAGTAAATTACAATCTGCAGAGTTCCATAATAAACTGCTAATTGTACGTTGGCTTTAAATGTTACATTTTGTATGCAGATTGGCCTGTGGGGAGTTATTATTTAGTATAACGTTGTTAAGAATACTAAGATTACTTTGTAATTTGTTTGAAGTGGTATAGCATTATTACTAATGCACTATGGGCAGTTTACAAAGGAAGCATCGCTTTCCCCAAGGAAGAGAAGAACATTTTGTCAATCAGATTTGCTTAACATTGCTTTGTTCTCCAGAGGAAAAGCAAGGCAAGACCTGAGTTATAAATTTTTAAATGTTTTATTTATTTATTTTCAGGTTACTTGAACTAAGCAGAAGTGCATCATTTTCAGTACACAGAAGGTCCTAATAATTTGTGCCTTTATTTCTAGGTTGATTTATTCTGAAGCGGCAGTCATGTCATCTGTTTACAAGCGAGAGAACCTTAACAATTTTGCCCATGGCCATAGCAGTAGTTCTTCAAAAATGGAGTATAATACAGCTGAAAGTAGATACCTAAGCCAGGCATTCATAGCCAGAGTTGATGATGGAATCATGTCACTGAAGGAAGCCCCTGTATCTCCAAGCCCACAGTGTCATGGACTGGCACTCGGCTCCTCAGAATTGGCACAACAAGGAAGAACACTACTTTCCTGGTTGCTACCAGATGGACCAAGAGACGCGGGTGGCGCTGTAGGTTAAACCATAGAGCCTAGGACTTGCCGATCAGAAGGTCGGCGGTTTGAATCCCCGCGACGGGGTGAGCTCCCATTGTTCGGACCCTGCTCCTGCCCACCTAGCAGTTCAAAAGCATGCCAAGTACAAGTAGATAAATAGGTACCACTCCAGCGGGAAGGTAAACGGCATTTCCATGTGCTGCTCTGGTTTGTCAGAAGTGGCTTAGTCATACTGGCCACATGACCCGGAAGCTGTACGCTGGCTCCCTTGGCCAATAAGGCGAGATGAGCACTGCAACCCCAGAGTCGGTCACAACTGTACCTAATGGTCAGGGGTCCCTTTACCATTTACCAGATGGACCAGTGTAGATTGTGGTACCACCAGAAGGAGTGTCTCCAAAGATCTTAGTGAATGAGGGGGTTCAAATGGAAGGTGTTATTTTTCTTCCCCAAAGTATGGTTTTTACTGTAGATATGATCTCTGTAGAAAGTCTCTTTAAAAAGAAACCAGTAATTGTCAGGACTGTGTGAACATTTCTCCTGAAGTGTGTACTTTTTTTGCCTTTGGTCCACAAAGGTTGCTCAACTCCCTACCATGTCATGTCTTCAAATTAGTTCAGCATGGGAGGCTGTGTTCCCCCGTGCTCTTAATTTATTTTAAATGTTGAAACTCCTTGGGCATATTTCCTGTCATGATAAGCCATAAACTATGGCTCCTTGTGAACAGCGTGCTTGTGCATGCTACTGAATTGCTCCTACTGTACTCCAGGAGCAACAAGACATAAGCCTTGGCTTGGTGTGATGGAAGAACTGGGGATTTTTTTGTTAGATTAGAGAAAAGGTGAATGAAAGGTGACACGATAGAAGTTTATAAAATTATGTGTGACATGAAGAGAGTGGATAGGGGAAGGTTTTTCTCCTAATACTATAATTCATGGACATCTAATGAAGGTGTATGTTGGAAGATTCATTCCAGATAATTACTTCTTCACACAGCACAAACACAAAAGGTGGAAAGTTATTTAAACAAACAAATGTAACTGTAAATAACTTTAGACAGCTGGAGTGGAAGATACAGTCATTCTGTGGGGACCTTCCCCTCTAAGACAACATGGTTGTGACCCTACCTTCTTCCTTGATCTGGCTCTTCTGGGATCTAGTCCAAGAATGAGCACTACCAGAAGAACTTTTTGTTTTATCTTACAGATGATTTGCACTTCTAAGTTCATCATGGGCCAACCAAAGTTTGTGTATGTTCCCAACCCAAGTAGCTCCTAACTCGGCCCTGGTACCCACTGAGTCTTTCCCTGCCTAAGCTGCCTAGAACATTTATAAAACTGGGAAGGTATAAGTGTTTAAAATATAATATATAACCAAGTCTACCTGCCTCATGAGATTACTGTGAAGCTAAAACTGGATGGATTTTATTTGGAGAGTCTTAGAGGAAGAGGGGGATGCAAATGTAATCAGTAACATAAGCAGCGATGTCGATTATAGCTCAGCTGTTGCATGAGCGATGCATCCTATAACTGATGCAAATCTGTCAAGTGACAAACTTGAAAGCTGCTTGCAGCGAGAGATCCAAATTCAAATTCTCATTCAGCTATGAATTGTACTTTGTGGCCATGGACATATCATGGTCTCTCAGTCTAAGCTACTCCACTCACAGAGCTAAGGATAAACTGGGTAACTCCATCGACATTGCAGGTGATGGAAGGAAATAGGGGATATAAATGTGATAAATCAATTCTGCACCAGCTTCTTCCTTTGGCTGCACTTGGTGAGAAAGGGCTGAGATATTTATATTTCTGATTTATGGCAGTTGTGATACAATCTGATATCACTTGATCTATAGCAAAAGATTGCTAATTCAGACTTGCAAAAAATGAACAGAAGTTGCTACCCATAAGATGTTTACCAGTCTACACTACGTACTTACTATAAGAAAGTGGCTAGAATGTTGGACTTGGGCTAGGTTTGAATTCCTCCTTTGAGTCATAGTGTCCTCTGCTTGACTCAGGACTAATCAATTTCACTTAGCCTTAACTATCTCACAGGGTTATTCTGAGGATATAGGAGGATAAGTCCATTCATATATGCCACTTTATAACTTTGGGTGTAATAATAAGCCCATCTACCTATCTTCATCATTTGTGGCCATAGAAAGGAGACAGCCAATTCCTGTGATGCTTCCATGCCTGGTCACCTGAGGACAATTTATACCAGGGTCAGCGCTTCCTCCACACTCCCTCAGACCTTGTTGTGGGCTGGACTATATTTTGAAAAAAAAGATATGAACCAATTCCTATGCCCCACAAATAACCCAGAGATGCATTTTAAATAAAAGCACACATTCTACTCCTGTAAAAACACACTGATTCCTGGACCGTCCGTGGGCCGGATTCAGAAGGCGATTGGGCTGCATCCGGACCCCGGGCCTTAGTTTGCCTACCCATGATTTATACCCACCAAACTGACCAGGAAAATGTCTGTTTACAAGTCTGTGCAAATTACAAATCAGTTTCAAGTTATCTGTAAAAATTGCCTATGTCTTCAATGCTAGAACCTAAGAATCCTTCTGGAGAGCAGAAAAGTCAAGCTTAGCTTTTTGGGGAAGTGAAAGGCAGATCTTCTTGCGCTTGCCTTAGGAAGTAAAAGTAGTCCCATCATGGTGCAGTTGAGATCGTAATGAGTCATACGCTTTCCTGGAAATAGCAAGCATGCTCATAATGTTCTTAGAGCTTCTGTTAAAATTGGTTAAGCGATATAATGGGGAAGTGTGTTGGTGGGAAGCTTGGCAGGGTCACAAAGTCTATATTGAAGTGTTGGGCTGAGAGCCTCTTGTGAAATGACAGGGTCGAGGCTGCCCAATGAAATTGCAAGACCATTTGAGCACTGTTGATTTGAGATGAGTGGGTAATTTTGTTGCACCAATTTTAAACACACACACACAACCTTAACTGAGGATGTTGTTGCTATCATCTGTTAAGGAAGTTAAGTGTCACATAATGTGAATCTTTGTTCTTTTTCTGAGACAAGCAAATTATACAGAATGGCACCATAGTCAAAATAATAAATTAATGTGGTCTGAAATGCAGAAATATCAGTTGATGCATTACAGTATCATAGTTGCTATATCCAGGCTTGGGTGGTGTTATTGGGACTTGAAAACAATGTGGTAGCAAGTTGAAAGATCTCTTTCCAGTAATGGCTGGTCACAGTGAGTTTTTGGAGCTAGAGGTCAACAGTTGACATGATTTCTTCACGGCCTCAGCTGCAGGAGAAATGCCAAGAGCAGAAACACCCCTTGTCATAGACCTGACGAAGGCCTTTGACCTCATATAAGATAGGATGTAAGATACCATCGACCATAACATCCTTCTGGACCATCTAGAGGGTCTGGGAGCTGGGAGCACTGTTATACAGTCGTTCCGCTCCTTCCTCCTGGCCCGTGTTCAGAAAGTGGTGGGGGGGATGAGTGTCAGACCCCTGGGCCCTCACTTGTGGGGTGCCTCAGGGTTCTGTACTCTCTCCCATGCTTTTCAACATCTACATGCAGCCGCAGGGAGAAATCACCAGGTAGTTTGGGCTGGGTGTTCATCAGTATGCGGATGATACCCAGCTCTACCTCTCTTTCAAATCAGAACCAGTGAAGGCAGTGAAGGTCCTGTGTGAGTGTCTGGAGGCAGTTGGAGGATGGATGGCAGCTAACAGATTGAGGTTGAATCCTGTCAAGACAGAAGTACTCTTTTTGGGGAACAGGAGGCAGGCAGGTGTGGACTCCCTGGTCCTGAATGGGGTAACTGTGCCCCTGAAGGACCAGGTGCACAGCATGGGAGTCATTTTGGACTCACAGCTGTCAATGGAGGTGCAGGTCAATTCTGTGTCCAGGGCAGCTGTTTACCAGCTCCATCTGGTACACAGGCTGAGACCCTATCTGCCTGCGGACTGTCTCGCCAGAGTGGTGCACGCTCTAGTTATCTCTCGCTTGGATTACTGCAATGTGCTCTATGTGGGGCTACCTTTGAAGGTGACCCGGAAACTACAACTAATCCAGAATGCGGCAGCTAGACTGGTGACTGGGAGCAGCCGCCAAGACCACATAGCACCGGTCTTGAAAGATCTACGTTGGCTCCCAGTACGTTTCCAAGCACAATTCAAAGTGTTTGTGCTGACCTTTAAAGCCCTAAATGGCCTCTGTCCAGTATACCTGAAGGAGCATCTCCACCCCCATCATTCTGCCTGGACACTGAGGTCCAGTGCTGAGGGCCTCACTGCAAGAAGCCAAGTTACAGGGAACCAAGCAGAGGGCCTTCTCAGTAGTTGCACCCACCCTGTGGAACACTCTCCCACCAGATGTCAAAGAGAAGAACAACTACCAGACTTTTAGAAGACATCTGAAGGCAGCCCTGTTTTGGGAAGCTTTTAATGTCTAACAGACCACTGTATTTTAATATTTTGTTGGAAGCCACCAAGAGTGGCTGGGGAAACCCAGCCAGATGGGCGGGATATGAATAAATTATTATTATTATTATTATTATTATTATTATTATTATTATTATTATTAACATTATTATTATTATTACTGGATGCCCACCAGACGGATGCCAACCAATAGTTGGGGCACAGCTGTGAAGCTGCCCTCCTGATACCAGTATTGCTACAGATTATCTGGACAGGGGCTGGGGTTGTGTGGATGCACCAGTGAGAGTGATAGATTGGCTTCAGGGAATCCACACCCTAAACTTGTAGCCTTCTTGCCCCACCCAAGCTGTTCTACCCCATCCAGGTAGTTTGCTTCTACCCAGTGTCAGGAGGGCAGCTCCATGGCTCTGCTCAAGGCCCTAGTCACTAGTCATTCCTCTGAGTTCCACTAGTCATTCCTCATCCACCAATGTGTCCCTTTTCCTAGCTATGATGTGGTCTGTATACCTTCATATGCCTTATAGCCTTTGCATTCCGAAAGTCTCTGACAGAGACCCTCACGCCTCATTTGCCCTAATTAGACCAGCCTCCACTGCTGGTGCAAGTCAATACACAAACCTTTTAAAATAGTAAATTCTCTTTAAACAAAAATTCATTATTTTTCAGCCTTCAACACAAATAACCAAAAGAGAGTGGGTGTGGTAGACAGAACACACACAGTGGTTCTCAAGTCTGCCCTGTTTCGTACCATAAAAGCTTTAATTGCATGAATATCATAGAAGCTATTTTTATCTACAAAAAGAATTATCTAAATATTTGCTGTTTACACAGTGTTCATCCGAATCCACAGAGTCTTTTCGTCTAGAAATATGCTTGAGGTCCCAATATGAAGCCTCTCTTTCCACCCTTACAATTTCTGACTTTTGACTACAGTCCTCATATTATGTCTGTCTGTAGTGGGGCTGTTAATATCAGCAGAATTCCTCTGGTACAAGTGATTTGAGATAGCAGGCATTGCCTTCGGTGACAGGTTTTCTTCACAAAGAAATGTCCTTACAATGCAATTCCTTTCATTCTTTCTTTTTCCCCTCCCCCTCACCCAAAATAATAAAAAAAATCAAAGTGAAAGTTTAAATTCTGCAGCAACCGATGAGGCCACCTCAAAATTTACTGCTAACACATTCAGCTGCTCACTAGTTCAATCTGTCTCCTGCAGAACACAATATAATAGGATGAAAATTGCCTCTTAGCTGTTGGCTACCTGAAAATTGCCTCCTTAGCTGATGCTTCATGGAAGGTTCATCAGCTTCCTGTTCTTCAGAAGCTAATTGAAATTCTTTGAGGAAATAAAACCCACTTGAACAGGCAGTAGAATCTCTAATAGGGCATGGCAAGCTATCCCTGTCCCAGAGAGAAGTTATTGACTCTGCCCAGCCTGACTGATAGATCGCAATCATTCTTGGGAAATGATGTTGTACAGAAGGAGTCACAGTCATTGGCAACTGGCTTCTGCTGCTGGCGACACAACTGCAGTGCCAGGACTGTGCAAGTGTTCGGATCCTTCTGCATGTGCTTTTGTGGGGAACAGGGTTGGAAATGCTTAGTTAAATTTTTAAAAGGCTTCTCCAACTTGGTCATAGTAAACCTTCTTACACAGAATGGTTATTCCACAGAGACAAAGCCAGGGTTGCTACAGAAATTGTACTCAACATCGGAGCCAAATCCTGTTTCTCTGTTTCTTTATGCTGCACATTCTCACTTTAAATTCACACATTGTCTTTTATGTGCATACATAAGCACTCTTAGGCACACACCTAAAAATATAATGAAGAAAGATGTCGTTATTCTGCCTTAGTTTTGCTGGGAGGCAGGAATTAGAGGCTTCTATATACTGTAGACAGAAAAATTCTTTTAAAAATCTCCCAACTGATGTTTTCAGAACTCTTGTACTCTTGACCACATTCTTTCCCTTTAAAGAAGGTCCGTACAACTGATTTATAACAATACCCATTCATTGAACTTTGGCACCCTTGGCTATCTTTCCAAAGGACTAGCCCAGCATTTGTCAATCTGGTGCCATTCAGATATTTCAGTCTAAAACTTCCATGTTGGCTAGGGCTGATAGGAGTTGTAGTCTGAAACATCTGGAGAGCATCAGTTGGTGAAGGCTACACAAAGTATTTTCTATCCTGATGAATAGACACAAGCCATGGTCGTATACGTCTGCAACAAAACTGCATCACAAGTTTTCATAAATATGATAACGTGTTTTCCTTCTTATTACAGACAATTTTCTGCCCTTTCTATTGTTATTCATTCCTCTAGACCAGGGATAGTCAAGTCCTGTATATTTGGACCAGGAGGGGAAGCAGTCTAAAGGAGTTATAATGTAAAGGTAAAGGGACCCCTGACCGTTAGGTCCAGTCGTGACCGACTCTGGGGTTGCGGCGCTCATCTCGCTTTACTGGCTGAGGGAGCCGGCGTACAGCTTCCGGGTCATGTGGCCAGCATGACTAAGCCGCTTCTGGCGAACCAGAGCAGCACACAGAAACGCCGTTTACCTTCCCACGAGAGTGGTACCTATTTATCTACTTGCACTTTGACGTGCTTTCGAACTGCTAGGTTGGCAGGAGCAGGGACCAAGCAATGGGAGCTCACCCCGTCTTGAAATATGGGGAGGATGCGTGCGCAAAAGCGCATGCCCTCCAACATTTCTCCAGTCAAAACAGAGACGTCCTATATACCCTCCAATGAAAACAGGGACATTCTAAGGAAAAGCGGGACATTCCGCCATCAAATCAGAAACCAGGAGGTCTTCTGTAAACAGGACTGTCCCTGGGAAATAGGGACACTTGGAGAGTCTGAAAACTGTTCCTGATTCCTAAATGAAATAATGGATCAGAACATTCCAGTTTTCCAGATAGTAAAAGGTAAAGGGACCCCTGACCATTAGGTCCAGTCGTGAGCGACTCTGGGGTTGCGGCGCTCATCTCGCTTTATTGGCCGAGGGAGCCGGCATGCAACTTCTGGCTCATGTGGTCAACATGACTAAGCCACTTCTGGCGAACCAGAGCAGCGCACAGAAACGCTGTTTACCTTCCCACCAGAGGGGTACCTATTTATCTACTTGCACTTTGATGTGCTTTCGAACTGCTAGGTTGGCAGGAAGTTTTCCAGATACTGTGGGGTAAACTAGATGTCATGTTACCTCTGTCAAACAACGAGCATGTCCATTTTGGTTGTTCATCCTCAGAGAAACCCCAGCAGCCCCTGGACTATATGCAGAATGCAGAATCAGTAGCTTCATTCTTTCTCTCCCTGCTATGGCCCTGATTTTTTTCTTTTTTTCCAAAGCTGATGTCTGTGTTTGAAGCACCCAAGAATGAGCATCCTGAAGAATGCTTTCGAGCCCAGCCCCCCCAGAGTTTGGATGACTTTGCTGCATAGCTAGGACGCCACATGAAGCAGGCATCTTCTTCAGAAAGAAGAATATGATTGCATTGTTGAAAGCATGTAGGCCATATGCCTTCAGGATGTAGGGTTGCCTCATTCTCCCCCCCCATCAGTTTTCTCCCCCCTAATTAGAGCATGGAAGGCATTTAGAAACGTCAGATTTTCGAATTGTGAGACAAAGTTGCTTTCAAAGTAATTTCCCTTTATTTAGTGTTTGATCCTTGATTTTATATGCCTCTCTCCATCTGGCAGTTGTCACTAAGGCAGATGGCCACCAGCTGGGAGGGCAACATGTGCTTCTCTATCGAATCTGCTGCCAGAGCTGTTCAATAAATGTGATTTGAAGGAATACTTTACTCCTAAACGCAGGGAGTTTTGCTGCTGACTTTTCACCACTTTAAAGGCCAGGTATCAGAACGTTCCTCTCAAACACATGCTCTGGCTTGAACATTATGGTTCTCCATCAGCACTAAGCCACACAGGGATTTATTTTTGAGTCCTGCGTTGTCTCCCCCGCCCTCCCTCTCTCTGTATTCTATAAGACTACACATTCATCAAGACAAAGGACTTGTTTTGCATCCATACGTCTGCTAGATTGCAATTGCAAATGTACCGAGCTAAACAAATACCAGGACAAGCACCTTTCGTTTGTGTCTTATTTTTTTGTTTTAAGCAGCTGCCTCGATATATGCGCCCTTTGTTTTTAAATTAGGCAGCTCGATAAAAGGAAATGGGCTTTCAGATGTGATTGAATATCCATAAATCCTTTTAAAGTTAATGGAAGCTCTAAACTTCTGAAATGTTTGAAAGCGAAGTGACTTTTATCTCAGACTATACATCTGGATGCATGTCTTTCTATTTCCACTAATTTGTCGGCATGATTATGTCGAACTTGGAGATGGTGCTATGCAGCCTCAGGTGAGCTTTGTTAAATCCCATTGATTTCAGTGGGAGGGGTGAGCATGGGCTGTTTCACTGACATGATTTGACCCTGATTTGAAGATAAAACCAAGTAGCATTGTCTCTCACAAAGGGCAAGCATAGCAGTAAAACCAAACCTGAATATGGGCCGGAGAAGCACAGTTGGAGGGTTCCCTGGTCTGAGAAATGGGGTGTCACCAAACAGTTGCCAAGAACGCATGAGCAGAAGCAGTAGAGGAGGAGAAGGCACAACAAGGATGGGTGTGTGTGTGTGTTTGTGTGTGTGTGTATGTAAAGATGGGCTTATGGGGGAATGCACAAGGCAGGGAATGGGTTAAGCACCCAATTGACACAGGACCCGGCTGCAAATAAAACAGTTTAAATGTGTCGTAAATTGCAATATACAAATGTGACACTAGCTGGCGACAGTGAGCTATGCCAGATTCAGTGTATTTTTCAAAACTTTTTTTTTTAAAAAAGCATTTTCACGGCATTTTTTTATGTGTGTGTAGATTCCACCATAAACTATATTACTGTTACTGGGCCATTAATCGTTGCAGAATTAAGGACATTGCAGAATACATATTGCACAGCCACCAGTTGTAGCTTGGTATTTATTGGGCTCACACATATTCCATCTAAATGGTTAACGATCCATATTATTAACGATGTCCATATTAAATATACAAGTTATGCAGAGCCCTTTGTGTGACCTACTTACAACACGGTCTTCTGTGCTGACAAGGATTCCCCATTACTGGTGTAAACAAATTATAGACTGAATACTGCTATAATTTACACCAATTCTGTTACTCTGAATAAAACTAATAGGATTACACTTGCATGTTTTAAAGCTGAATCTGCTTTGTATTGTGGGATAGATTTGTGCCAGTTTTTCAGAGAGCGAGACTAATAGTTTCAGATCAAATTACTCACTGAAAGAGCAAAAAAACCAAAACAAAAACATTTAAAAGGAAGCAAATAAAAGAGCCCTATAATGCAAATCTCTTCTAATTTTGCTGTTCACTGCTTTATTACAGTACCAACTCTTTTTTTTTGTATTCTTTTAACCTTCTGTATATGGGATTGTTGTTTTTGGTGGTTAGATATATTTGGAAATGTTGGAATGAGTAGGATTTGTTGTGTACTTAGGGGATAACTTGCACTAGATGCGAACCTTGTAAGTACATTTTTAAAATGTATTGTGCCCCAGTCTCTCCGAAATAGTAGCCTGACGGCTTCTACATTAGAGGCCAACCCCTTATCTCCTCCTAACCCTTTGACATTGCCTCCTTACATTACACTGGAGCTCAGATCGATTTACAGCAGATAAAACAAGAAGACAGAGAGAGGAAACTGCCTGATCAATTGGACCTGCTTACTGTAGCCAAGAGTGTTTGGAGATGGTTAAACATCTTGCTGTTTGGCGCATCTTCCATGTGCTGGTTATGTTGAGGATTTACAGCAAGTTGCCAAAATAAACATCAGATTGCATTTTGGGATTTGAAGAACAAATAAATCTAACACTTTAATTGGAGATTGTTACAAGGAGGAGATCCTGCTGGTGCCTTTTGAACTGCTAATTGACGGTTTAGGGTGTGTTTAAAACAACCTCCATTGTTTGGAAACTTCTCTGTATGTTTGTGCACAAAGTGAGAGAAGGGTTATGCAGGATAACTGAAGAGCTTTTCAAGTATCAGCACAGTTCATTAAACAAGGAAAGAGGGGAGAGGGGTAGATGTTGTGAAAGTTACAGCCAAGGTTGCAGAGAACCTTAAAATTGCTTTTCTCCAGCTTGTGGGCCGGTACAGATGAGCTCTTAAGAGCGTCAAGTTCAGCAGCACCAGTATTTTCCATACTCCTTGCAAAAAACAGTGATCTACCATCAGTTGCCTATGGGAGAGAGAGAGGGAAGCAGATGAAGATCACCTCAGGGACAGCTGTATTATCTCCTCCCCACTCACTGCCAAAGGGTGATCTTCCATCAGCCATCATATGGGAAGGATCTTGACGTGTTTGGGGTATGGCAATATTTCTTTTGTATTTTTTAAACTATACAATTGAATATTACTTATAATCCACCTTGGTAGGATTTATACCCTGAAGGGTGTGATAAAAATAACTGCAATAAATAAAAAAAGGGCAACAGGACCATGGCCACCTATTATTTGATATCTACTACATGTGTCTTCTGCTGTCCCCACATCAACTGGTCATCTATTCACTGAACATAACTCTTGCAAAGGATATTGTGTCTAGGCCTGAATAGTGCAGTAATTAGCACACGTTATGTCCTGAAAAAACTCTGAATGGTTTGGGGAAGACACACACCAGACTATAATGCACATAGGCTTTATGGAAATCTGGTAGCCTGGAGGTGGGACAGTGAAACCCAACACATACCCTCCAACATTTCTCTGATGAAAATAGATATGTCTTATTCCATAATAATAATTGTATTATTTATACCCTGCCCATCTGACTGGGTTGCTCCAGCCACTCTGGGCCGCTTCCAACCACTATACAAACATAATAAAACTATGCAGGGCTGTCTTCAGATGTCTTCTGAAGGTTGTATCTCCTTATCTCCTTGGCTCGAGGGTCACATAATTCTATACCCTCCAAGATTTCTCCGATGCAAATAGGGACGTCCTGAGGAAAAGTAGGACATTCTGGGTTCAAATCAGAAACTGGGATGACTTCTGTAAATCTGGGACTGTCCCTGGAAAATAGGGACAGTTGGAGAGTCTGCCAGCATGTGGGACAGACAACCACACTCCCATTTCCCCTTGCCTATCATGAATTGGATCCACACATTTAGGGCCAAACTAGAAATGTGTGGTTTTTTTCCGCCTAAAAGAAAGTTGGTCCTCTTTTTCTGACCATCCAGAGCTTTGTGACTATCTAGCTTTGTATGCGTGAGTGAACACACACACACCCTCTTACACACACACAAACTAGCAAATCAAAGTGAAGTATCTTCTAAGCATTTTTTAAAAGTTAGTTGGAGCAATAACTTGTTCCCTTGTGCCCCATCTGAGATTGAAGGGTCACGCCAGTCTGTCTCATCTGCATTAAATATGTGTTTGGGTTTCATGAGATCACAAACGAACATCCATTACCCTCTGCTCAGCAGCAAATGCATCAATGTCATGTTTCCCCCTGCTATGCTGTTACTTACTTTGTAACAAATCATGGTCTTTCCGCCTTTCAAGTCATCTATTACATTGGGAGAAATCTAAGTATACAAATATTTGTGCCCAATGTCCAGCCAGCTAGAGCAGTTCATTGACAGGTTGTATTTGGATTAGGGCCTCATTAGAGCAATAGCAATGCCCCCCTATCTTCTGTCCTATAGGAAAAGGTGGACCCTTAAGTTTTCATATTACTTGGCCCCTAGGTCAATTTATCTGGCAGATAAATCCAGGAATAGGCCTCAGTTCTTGCATACTCCCCATTCGATGCATTTACTTTATTTGTATTTCTGTTGTTATTTTTTTGTCTTTGGAGATTGAACAAAGAAAGACATATGTCACACCCAATCGGACTTGAAGCAAAATCCCAAGGTCAAGCAAAGTCTGTACAGAAACAATGGCTGCATATATGCCGTACATTGAAAGCACACGACTTCCCACAAAGAATTCAACTCTGTTAAGGGTACAGGGAAATGTAGCTCTGTGTGAGGGGGGGTAGACTACAGTTCCCAGAATTCTATGAGGGAAATCATATTCTTTAAATATACATAGCCACTCCCATCTTCTGCAGACTCTCCAAGTATCCCTATTTTCCAGGGACGGTTCTGGATTTAGAAAAGCCATCTCGATTTCTGATTTGATCCTGTAACCTTTTCCTTTTCCTTAGGATGTCCCTATTTTCATTGGAGAAATATTGGAAGGTATGGAGTTATGTGACCCCCCCACCCCAAGTCATGGAGATAAGTAACTATATAATCTTTAGAAGACATCTGAAGGCCGCCCTTTATAAGGAAGGTTTTTTAAAAAATGTTTCTTGTTTTATGTTTTTATATATGTTGGAAGCCAAGCGGAGTGGCTGAGGCAACCCAATAATAATAATAATAAATAATAATTGAATAGGACGTCCCTATTTTCATCAGGGAAATGTTTGAGGGCTTGCTTCTGTTAGATACTTTAGCATCTGTGAAAACTTTTCAGAAGAGGGAGAACACGGTTTGGCTTAATATACTGTGGCCTTCTCCTTGATTTCTGCTTTTATTTCATTTTTTTATTTTTGTGCTCTGCTAAGCTC
This sequence comes from Podarcis filfolensis, assembly GCF_964270895.1. Taxonomy (NCBI): domain Eukaryota; kingdom Metazoa; phylum Chordata; class Lepidosauria; order Squamata; family Lacertidae; genus Podarcis; species Podarcis filfolensis. Next base: position 24,674,604 of record NC_139607.1, on the reverse strand, counting down.
AATGCCGTCCATTCTCCCATTGCCCTTTTATAAAGCTTAAGTACCTCACACATGTTGGGTAGAATCCAACAATGGACTGAGGTGTCGACTGATGTGGTGAAAACCACACTGAGGTGATGGATGTGACTGATGTGGTAATCAGTCATTTGAATGCTCTGATGGATTGTAGGCATGTGGTAAACTCCCCATTGAACCAGGCTGCAATATGACAGCAGCTATGGGGAGCTGTCTTGATTAGTAATGGGTGAACTCTCCTCAGCTCAATTCGGAATCGGTTTGGTATTTATGAGCATTCTTGTGAAACCATATTTTATTGGGGGTGGGGATTCTCCTCTGTTTCTGAAAGCTCTCTCTTTGAACATGTGAGTCTGATAATGGTACTGCCTTCATGAGCTTTACTCTTTTGCCCCATGGGAGTTGTAGTTCCGAGCACCAGGGATAGGAATTCAACACTCGAAAATTCAACAGGTGAAGGCGTCCGGTCGTGCTGCTGCAGATGCACCAAGGCATTTATTCTCTCTGCACTCCTCCCAGTGGTCATTCCTCCTCGGGTCGCTGCTATGGATCCATAATCTGACTGCCTGTCTCCAGACACTGCGGTTTTCTGCAAGAGATTCCCACATCATGTCGGGGTTGGTGCTGCAAATCTTCATGTCATGTTTGCAGACATCTTTGTGGCACAGAGTTGGTTTGCTAATGGAACTGGTGCCGAAAGCCAGATTCCTGTAGAACAGGGGTCAGCAAACTTTTTCAGCAGGGGGCCAGTCCACTGTCCCTCAGACCTTGTGGGGGCCCGGACTATATTTTGAGAAAACAAATGAACAAATTCCTATGCCCCACAAATAACCCAGAGATGCATTTTAAATAAAAGGACACATTCTACTCATGTAAAAACATGCTGATTCCCAGACCACCCGCGGGCCAAATTTAGAAGGCGATTGGGCCAGATCCAGCCCCTGGGCCTTAGTTTGCCTACCCATGTTGTAGAACATGTCCTTTGTTTATATTATAGTGGTTTGTTTGTTTTTAAGTGTTGGGTTTTGCTTTGTGAATTATCCCAATGATCCTCTTGCACTTATCCTAATGAAAGGTGGCATAGAAATGATTTTAACAAAACAGATTTTTTAAAAACCCACACAAGCCATTCACAAATGTTCAAACAGAGGTGAGAGAACTTACCAATGAGAAGACCTCTTGGTGAGGTAATCTGATCATGTCACCCACACTGAGACTTTATTTCATTGAAATTTCATTGAGACTTCTTATGCCTGGTCAGCCTGACTGCTTTCCATTCTAAGCTACAGGGGGGACGACTCTGGGGAGAAATAGCACCCAGTTTGTAATTCAGCCAAGCATCACAAGGTGCACAGATCCATATTCATAATTACTGACTTCATCAGCATCTCAAGTCTTGGTGCAGTTGCTTTCGTAGATCATCGTACTGCATTCAGTGGTTGTGCCCAACATAATATTACTTAATGCCCATTAAAGTCCTCTAACTGACCCGGCATATAAGAATTCAGCATAAACTAATCCACTCAACAGTTAGCTCAGTTTGTCCTGGACTGCAACATGTGCTTGTGATAGTTAAGGGTATAATCCAGCTAAAATTAAACACTTTTAAGGTACACTAGTTCTACGGGCAAAGTTAAACATGCTTGGCAGTGTAATCCTATGCATGTTTATTTGGGATGAAGTCCCACTGTGTTCAGCTGGGCTTATTTCCAGGCAAGCATGCAAAAGATTTCAGACTAAATTTCTCCAAATCAGTTTGACTTAAAATTGCTTAAAGTATGGCTGTATCCCACACTAATCCTCCACAACCCCTGGTTCCCATTTCAATACAAAATATTTGGGGTACAATCCTCTAACTACTTTATGAAATCAATAGGATTACTTCATATCAAGTAATCTGGAATTTACAGTAGAAAATGTTGCATCTCCTGTCTTTTTTTTTCTTTTCCTTTTTTGCTGTTGCCATCTTTAGAACTGATATTAACAATAAATAAATACATGCTATCTACAGTATATTAGGCTTAATAGCAGCCTTCACTTGCATGCAAATCCAGAAACATTTTAATGCCCATAAAAGATTACTTCCAAATATTAGTTCCTAGGATAATGAGATTACAATCTTACACATCTGGTACTAAGCCCTATTGAATTCAGAGGGGCTTACTTTTGGGTAAACCAGTGCAGGACTGTGCTATAAGTGTAGTCTATTCACGCACTCAAATTCTTTCTTTTAGTTTCAAGAAATAAAGTCACCAGCACTTTTTGAATCCTAAATTGCACACACAAGTGTATTCCACAAACTCAGCATGTCCTCCATTTTGTTTCAGGGAATTGTATGTACACATATTACTCAGGAACACACAGATAAAAAGCCTTAAGTAAAGTTCATCCTTCCTCCAGGGGGTTGCATGACAGAATGCTAGCCTATTAAAATAGAATAAAATAACTCTACTCCAGTCTCTCTAGAGTGGTTGTTCTGTGTCGTGGCTTGCAGGAAAGTTTCCAGGGGAAGGGAATTACTTTTAGAAGCAAATTGTCTATTGTGGGTTGCAAGTTATCGTAAGTCTGCCTCCCAATGGCTGCTAGAACTTTCTGCCTGCTGAGTTCTGAGTGTGTGGCCTTGCTTCAGGCTTTGGGCGGGGGGGGGGGGGGGACCAAACACCAAACCTTAGAATGGAGGAGAAAAGGATTTCATTTTCTCTTAGCACTGGCTTCCTGACTCAAGCAGGATTTAGTTCCCAGATATTAAGACACATTCTTTAATGCTTGTTTGCTGTAATTATTTGGAAGCAAATTTAACATGAGTCACCCTGAGCACTTTCAAACCATGCTGGCAAAATGAAGGCTTAAAAGGATGCTCCGAGATTTATTTTTATGAAACAAATTGTAGTTTAATTTGTGGGCTGCTAAGAAGGCAGGTAGGTTGGGAATTGTAGGAAATGGCAGCAAGGAAGCAAGGTGTAAGATTAGGTCTAAGCACAGCTCTGATGAGGCTGGTTGAGATGGTTGCTTTATCACACAACGTTTCCCCTGAGGATTGGGCAAATATTAAGAGTACATTCCTTCCCTGGACTTGTTGCAATTTTTGTTTGGGACACGTATCTCTATACTGGGACAGGGGAGCTTTCCCAGACCAATGGCCATAGTTCCTTCTGCACAACTTTCCAGGGGTGACATGCCAATAGTAGATTCAGCCAGAGAAAAAAATAGTTGGCAAAACAAATGTGTTCTTGGCTAGTTACTGCACAAATACATCCATCCTTATCCTCCGCTGAAGCAAACAAGAGACATTATCACATACCCTCCAACCATCCCTTTTTCAATGGGACATTCCCGGAATTACAGAAGCCATCTTGGCTTCTGAATTGATCCCAGAATGTCCCAGGGATTAGCCGGCACTTGCAGTGGTGTCACACTCTCGCTCAAGTCAGCTGACTCGTACGGTGCCTCTCTCACACATCCCAATTTTCCTCAGGGGAATGTTACCAAGAGTCCAAGGACACATTTCAGCAAGACAGAAGGGCTCAAGGAAGGTGTGATGGGGAGAGATGGTGTGGCTGGGGTGGGGTTGTGGTCTGGGAAGCGTCTGAATGGTCAGAGAGGCCTGCATTCTTATATGCTGACCTTGGGGCAAGAGTAATGCTATGCTCATGTTTTATACAGTGCCCAGCCCCACATGGATGCTGCAGAAAGAATGTAGTTGGTCAACGGAGCCGTGGACTCAAAAAGGTTTAAAAACTCTGGCTTAAGGGCACATCTACATGGATGAGTTTCCAACACCTAGTGTTAGACACCCTAATTCAGTGCCTTTACACCTGCAAAGTTGCACAGGGAGTAGGGTGATCTACAAGGTGTTGGCCATGGATGGAATGGGATTCACCTGGAACAGCATGGGTGGCACCGTCCCAAGTAATACTTTTTTGTGGGGTGGTGATTCTGCCCTCCCTAGCGCACTCCTTTGTGTCTTGCTTTTATCATTTACAGGACAGTTTGCTTATCAACCAGTGAATTGCTCCTTATCTTAATTTAAAGCAGCGATCACCAATCCTGTGATTTCACAGTAGCCCTTCTGACTTCAGGATGGTTCACTACTTCTTAGCCTGTGATTTGAAAATTGCACCTTTAGACTTTCTCTTTTTTTGTTGTCTGACTATAAAAAGGAAAGGAAGAAGAACCCTGTCTGTTAATGGTGCCTGTTTTTCTAGGTGCCAGCATATGAAATTGCATAAATATTGTGATTAAGCATCTAGGTGAGAGATTTGTTGGACTGATAAAATGCCAGCTGGCTTTGGCATGCAAAAAAGTTATATATTATGAATGTGCATGAAAGTACTAAAAGAGAAATGCTATCTATACTTCTCCTGGCTTCAGAACAAAGGACACTGGGAGCATGCATTTAGCAGCAGCAGAAGCAGCAGCAGCAGCTCCTCCTGCTCACAGAAAACTCAGCCAAGCCACCTTTAGGGTTGTCCTTATTTACCGTTTTGTTCCCATCACCAAAACTCAAGGGGAGGCATCCTAAATCTCCTCCCTTTGGTCGTTTCTCTCATCTCCTGCATTATTCTAGATTACGAATAGGGGAGTAATACTTTTGAGTGCTCACCTACATATTGCATTGATTGCTTTTGGGTTAAGGTACGGCTTTAAATATGAGGGACGTGGGTGGTGTAGTGGGTTAAACCACAGAGCCTAGGACTTGCTGACCAGAAGGTCAGTGATTCGAATCCCTGCAATGGGGTGAACTCCTGTTGCTATGTCCCTGCTCCTGCCAACCTAGCAGTTCGAAAGCATGTCAAAGTGCAAGTAGATAAATACCTCCAGCAGGAAGGTAAATGGCATTTCTGTGCGCTTCTCTGGTTTGCCAGAAGCGGCTTAGTCATGCTGGCCACATGATCCAGAAGCTGTATGCCAGCTCCCTCGGCCAATAAAGCGAAATGAGCACCGCAACCCCAGAGTCGGCCACGACTGGACCTAATGGTCAGGGGTCCCTTTACCTTTACCTTTATTGCTTTAAATACCTAAATGACTCAGAGGTCATAGCTGACTGTGCCCCAAACACAAACAAATGCGAAACAATAACAACAACAGCTAGCACATCTATAACCCAGTCTTTTGCTTGATGTGCTGGTTATCTGTTTGCATGGACTTTGTAATGTTAAGCAGCACTCGCAAAATTTGATCCTTCCTCTATAACATAAAAGCCAATTCCTAGGGGCCCCTTCAGCCCCTCGATAAAATATTTGTGGGTGCTGCCTCCCAAAGTCGCTCGGTGTTGCCATTCAAATGGTGTGCACACATTATGTCATTTGATTGATTGTACAGGGTGGAGCTTACCTGCCCCTCCCCCAATATATTCTATAGCACCCTTCTATATAATATAAAATGGTCTAGTGCAGTCTCCCAACTCATTCTGCACGTGTGGACCAGGAGACAGGTCCCTTTCAGATTCATGTGAAATGTCACGATGGCCATAAACTTAGACGGCTTTTTGTCATGAATTAGACAAATCTGTGTAAAAGGGTTCTATCAGGGAAGCTAGATGTGGGAGTAAACCTCTGAATGGGGATGGGCAATCAGTGAAGGCTCTTGCCTTTGTGCTCTGCTGATAAGTCACAGATCTTTTGGAAAAGAAGAAAGTTGATTATCCTTTGGTCTGACCAACCAAGCCCCTTCTAATACTCTTATTTCACAACCAGCATTTTGCTATGGTTCGTAACTTAATACAAGTCCTAACTAGATTAATTTCTGTATGTTTTTTAACCAAAGCTAAATCCTCCGTGTCTGTAGCACAGGGCTGAGTCAGTGTAGAGATCTTTGTAGGACTAGGGGCTTGTGTAGACATGATGTCTCCACCCTTGTCTGGCTCCTGGAGATGAGCAAAAGGAGAGAATCTTTATATCTCTTTTAATTTCTAGGTGAATAGTTCACTTTGACGTAAGCACATTTTAAGTAAAAAAAAAAAAAAACCCAGTCTGAAAAGCACACAGGAGAAGAAACACAGCACAAACTGTGCATGCACACGCAGAGAGAAACCGATTCAATGCTCCATTTTTGTCGGTGACATATTTTTGGCCACGCATTTTGTCCAGCCATGCTCATCCACTCTTGAGGCGAAAAATAAATTAGGCTTGTAAGTATACTTGTATCTCTGTGATTATGATGAACAGTAATTTATGCAACGTTTCCAAGAGATTTTGGCTTTACTGTTTCCTCGTGTAAACTTTGCAGAGAAATCCAGGTTCATTCTGCCTTTCAGTTAATTCTATGATGCGTGCAAAGTCGGCTCCAACTAGCTGGAGTTATTTGGAAAATTAAAGTGTGCTTACACTGACATCCAGCAGAAACACCAGTGTATATGCCCTCCAAACACTGAATATTTCTTGATGTCTTGTTCAGGCTCATTCGTTCACTTGCTGCGTGTTGCATCAGATAAGGAACCAAGCACCACCTTACAACCCTGATGACATTACCTCAGCTTAAACTCTTTTCCTGTAAATTTTAGCAACTTTGAGCCAGAGGGCATTTTCGATTGGGGCTGCATTGTGGGAGCTCTTCTTTGCCCAAATCACATCCCTGATCCAAATCGATAGGGCTCTCTGGCTGCTTTTTCAGTATCACCTTAAATGCAGGCTTAGTGAGAACCATAGCTACATGTGAAAGTGGTAGACCCTTAACTTCAAACCTGGGTCTCTGGCCAACACCTATAAAGTGGGGTGAATTGGAGGCGATTTGCAGCACTGTTGCTCAGCTACATCAGGAGAACCTTTCTCGTGGATGTGTGTAATATGCAGCATGGCCTTTATGCTACATCAGTTCTCCTGCATGCTGTCCATGCGTTGCTGTCTTTAAGGTTCAGAATTCAATCGAGGGTTGTCAGAGAATTCAGACAAAAACAGAAACGGGAGCAGAAACGGCTGATATTCATCTGTTTCTCCCATGTCTGGAACAGAAGTCAATCCAATGAATATTTGTGGCTGTTGTTGCTTTCAGTCCAGAAATGATACATGATTGATCACATCCCATTTGCATTGTGTTTCCTTTGCATTGAGACAAATGTGGTGGGATAAGATAATGACAATGTGACTTACATATTTTATTATGGTAATTTCTAAAGTTACTCAATTTTTTCATGGTGAAATTAATAATGTAGGTTTTGGCAGAAGTTGAACTGCATCACAACTGAAACAGCACTGCATGTCACGAATACAGAGCAGAATGGAAAATGGTACCTTCTTACATCCCTAATGGCATCCAATCTCCCCCATCCCCTGTTCTTTTCCTGCTTTCAGTGAGAGATGCTTTTGTGGCAACTTTGGTTCCAGGAGCCAATTCTAAAGCAGATCGGACCCCTGTAAGACTATAAGAAAGTGGTCTTTCTGACTCCCGCTGGTCTTCTCGTTTAAACTAATACTGTATCTGTTCTCCCAGTTTCTCTAAAGCTTTCTCCCTCTATGAAAGAGAAATTCAGTTTTTCTGCTTCAGGACACTTTGCTTATTATCCGATCACTGCAAATTCAACAAAGGTAGTGCATGTGATTTTCTTCCAGAAAGCTTTCCTCTGGTTTTGTACAGCCTCCCTGGCTGCCTGTGTTTCTTGATCTAAAAAAAGCTCCTTGGGCAGAATAAACCTCACAATGTCTTCTGCATCAGCCTTAACTGAACTGCAGACACCTGGGAAGGCTGCTGAGTAGAGACCCCCCGATGAGATGATTTGCAGAATGAAAGAAAGGGCTCTCACAAACACATTGAAAGTAAAGTTAAGCACATCACAAACACTGAACTCCACCTACAAGAACTTTGTGTACGCTTTCTTTCACCTTTGATAATTTTGAGTGCTGGAGAATGGTGTAAAAAGCAATACAGTGGTATCTCGGGTTACATGCGCTTCAGGTTACAGACTCCGCTAACCCAGAAATATTACCTCGGGTTAAGAACTTTGCTTCAGGATGAGAACAGAAATCATGCAGCGGCGGTGCAGCAGCAGCAGGAGGCCCCATTAGTTAAAGTGGTGCTTCAGGTTAAGAACAGACCTCCAGAATGAATTAAGTTCTTAACCCGAGGTACCACTGTACTTTTTTTGGCACAGCACAACTTCAAACTGCTGTTTTGTATGGTAAACATAGGATGTGATTCTGTGCTAGAGTTTGCCCCTTTAAGACGAATAATGTAAGAGCCCCCAAACCAGTCAGTGCTTGCAGGGTGTGTGAAACAGATAGGTTTCTGGAGCGTTGTCAGAAAAAGTGTGGAGCTCATTCAAATATGCATGCCTGGATTGACTTTGAATAAGATAGCACACACTCCATTAATTTATGCAGTTCTCTCTCACACACCCCTTTATGTCACCCAATTATCACTCCTACACACTTTTTGCAGCCGTATGTTTTTGAATTACAAATATATATAGTTTGCATTGTTTCTCAAGGGCTGCAAAGGAATAATTGTATAATAAGCGACACAAAGGTGTTGCATGCGCTATGGAGTGCCATAACCCCGTGGTGGGTTTGTAGGCCAGTAATTCAGCGTGAAGCTTGTTTTGAATCACTGCTTTCAGGCTTGCATTCGTTTGCCACCTTGCTTCCAGCAGCGCAATGTATAAATCTAAATAAATACATCGCAAAGATTAGTGATCCAGTGCCTTATATAAAAAGTACGACATAAGAGACATGTGTTTTCCAGTCGACAGTTCTAATCTCATGGGCACAGGTTATGGCTGTCAGAGAATTGCGTGTAAGATTTAAGTTGGTTTTGGCAAGGGGACAAAAAGCTTCATGGTGCAGCAAGCTATGCTCTTATGCTAGCCTCCTGAAAGAATATTTGTAAAGGATAGTATATGAGAGACTGGAAATTAGCATGCTAATGCTACATTGAGATTCATGATGGGCAGGTATGTGGTCATCAGAAAAGAGTCTACTTCATAAAGCGTGTGAGTGTCAAAGGGCTCATTCACACTTCCCCTTGTCCCACAATTCTGATTTCTAGGCATGGGTGCAAGTAGTTTTTCTTTCGACCCACCACTTTCCCCAGGAAAATACACTGCTTATCGCAGATTTGGAGCAAACGTCAGTCTGCAGAAAACCTGACTGATGTTTGCTCTGATTCAGCAGTAAACAGCGGGTTTTCTCAGGGAAAATGGTGGACCAAAGAAAAACCACTCTGAGCCGAGCCCAGAACTCATAGAACAAATGTAGGTGTGTTGTTGTTGTTTAGTCGTTTAGTCGTGTCTGACTCTTCATGACCCCATGGACCAGAGCACGCCAGGCACTTCTGTCTTCCACTGCCTCCCGCAGTTTGGTCAAACTCATGCTGGTAGCTTCGAGAACACTATCCAACCATCTCGTCCTCTGTCGTCCCCTTCTCCTTGCGCCCTCCATCTTTCCCAACATCAGGGTCTTTTCCAGGGAGTCTTCTCTTCTCATGAGGTGGCCAAAGTATTGGCGCCTCAGCTTCACGATCTGTCCTTCCAATGAGCACTCAGGGCTGATTTCCTTAAGAACGGATAGGTTTGATCTTCTTGCAGTCCATGAGACTCTCAAGAGTCTCCTCCAGCACCATAATTCAAAAACATCAATTCTTCGGCAATCAGCCTTCTTTATGGTCCAGCTTTCACTTTCATACATCACTACTGGGAAAAAAAAATGTAGGTGTAGATGAGTCCTTAGAATCTGTGGATTGGATCCAAAGATATCTTGCATGAATGTGTGTGGGAACCACTTCTGTCAAATTTCTCTGATTTCGCTGTCCTGCTGCACTTCCCAATCCCATCCCAGAAGGTCCATTGACCCTCAGGAGAGGTTTGGAGGAGTGAACTCACATGGTTTCTGGCATGGGGAGATGGGAAGGCCCTGATGTGTCAATGGAATTGTACTCAAGCATCTCTGGTTCCAGCCCCATGTTTCGTGGTCATCATAATAGGTACGTTTGGGAAATCAGATCTGCTTGTATGACCTAGTTGACATTCCTGCTTTGCAAGGGATTGGACTAGATGACCCTTGGGATCCGTTCCAATTCTGCAGCTCTTTGATTCTATGAATTCCAGAGTGATCTGACCGGATCTGCACCTGAATGTCTTCGAGAATGCTCCTGTGGATTTTTAGGGTCAAGGAATGTATGGAAATGCAACTCTCATAATTTTGAGAGAAACTGCATTTAAAAATTCACATTTTGAAAGACAATTTTCAATTTTTTCAGTTTGAAGGCAGTAAACCTAGATCTGGGCTGTACCACTCCATACTGTGAATGACATGTTTGTGTTATTCCCCCATCTGTGGAATATCCATGGAAGGAAAATAAGTGTGGCCCCTTCTTCTTTGGCTATTATAGGAATCCTAAAATCTTCTTTATCCCAGCCTGCTTTGGGGAGATTTTATTGCTCTGTAGTGGTTTTATCTACCGCTGTTGCTGAGGTGGCAGTCAAATATCTTCTACTTGGGAGTAAGGCCCATTTAGCTCAATAGGATTTATGTGTAGGATTTGTGCTGTTAATGTTGTACTTCGCTTTCTGGTAGTTTATAATCTTCTGCAATCTTATATAAGCTAAGCCTTGGGAAGGTGAGCACTCTAAGACGGGTAATAATAATAATAATAATGATAATAATAATAATAATAATAATAATAATAATAATAATAATAAGTGCTCAGATGCTTGTGTGGAACTGAAGCTTGAGATGAACCCTCACCCTCACTGTTCCTACTTTGATGACTGCAACAGCTATTTATAACTGGCCAACATTTCAAACAGAGGCAGAAGAGAAGAGAATGTTATACAGAATTAGAAACAACTAAAACTAGAGAGTTCTAGCGTTTTCCCAGGGACAAAAATTCTAAGAAGCTTTCCCCCAACGTTCACATTCTGCATATGGATTGCTCAGGAGACAAGGCAGGCAAGATTAGAAAGGCTAACCACAGAAGCCGATGCAAAGACGTACTTAGTGAACAGTCAACCCTTCGCGACTCATCTAAGCAGACAGAGCATCACTTAATCAAATGTCTCTCCTAGCTTTGAGATTCTTCTGAGGGAGGCTGCTAAAAGGCTCACAGAATGCTGGTGGTTTTCCTGAGAGCTCATCATCATGTTTTATTTATGGGACGGGGAAGAAATGTGGTGTCGCTTCAGAGGCTTGTTAGAAGGATAGTTACTGGGAATCTGTAGAAGTGGCAGTTTTCTGAGGGACGAGGCCACAAAACCACCTGGTTATGCAGTCTCCTCTGCCTTTGGCTGGTCATTCAGCAGTAGCAACATCATACCCAAAGAGGAACTTTGAAAAGGGAAGTTTTACACAGCCTACACAAGTTCCTTTCACAATTCACATCCAGACTTCCTTCAGAGATCCCACAAGGCCCATTCTGAAGCAGAGGTCACCACACGTTTAGCTTAAGGTTACCAGATTTTTTTCACTGAATCCGGGGACATTTTTCAACTTCAATGGATTTTGTATGGGGACTGATTTGTAAATCCAGGGACTGTCCCCAGGAAATGGGGACATCTGGTAACCTTATTTTGGCTGGCTGTGTGGGTTGCTGAGGTTGAAGCCGCCCTGAGGAACACACGAGGGCTGCACCAAATTGACAAGGACCATTTCTGAGCAACAAATGGGAATGAGACAATTCTCAGGAGGATTCCTCTAACAATACAGTAGAGCTCAGATGCTTCATAAGGCAATAAAGGACAACGGGCATCTTAGTATGTCCTGTATACTCTGTTATTCTTCGCTAGATGTGGCCCTTAAAGACAAAGGAAAATTGTGGGTGCAAGGAAGGCAAATTGTAAGCAATTACAATGAGTGATGTGCAGACCTTCCAAGTGTCCCTATTTTCCAGAGACATTCTCAGATTTACAGAAGCCATCCCGGTTTCTGCTTTGATCCTGAAATGTTTCCTCAGGACACCCCTATTTTCACTGGAGAAATGTTGGAGGGTTTGGAGTTATGCAACCCTTGAGCAAGGGCATAGCCAGGATTTTTGTTAGGAGAGGCAGAACCGGCGTGATTGGTCAGTTAGTTAATTATTTTATTGTTTTACTTGATCGGGGGGTGGGCAACTGCCCCCCCCCAGCTACACCCATGCCTTTGAGCCAAGGAGATAAGTAACTATACAACCTTTAGAAGACATATGAAGGCAACCCTTTATAGGGCAGTTTTTAAATGTTTAACACTTTATTATGTTTTTTTATGTGTCAGATATATATATATCAGTCAGATGGGCGGGGTTCAAATAACAATGCAGGGTACCTCGGGTTAAGAACTTAATTCATTCTGGAGGTCTGTTCTTAACCTGAAACTGTTCTTAATCTGAACCACTTTAGCTAATGGGGACTCCCGCTGCCGCCACACTACCACCATGCGATTTCTGTTCTCATCCTGAAGCAAAGTTCTTAACCCGAGATAATATTTCTGGGTTAGAGGGAGTCTGTAACCTGAAGCGTATGTAACCCAAGGTACCACTGTACTGTTGTTGTTGTTGTTGTTGTTGTTGTTGTTGTTGTTGTTGTTGAATAGGGCATTATTTTCAACCCATGTTAGACTTTTCTCATAATGGCAGTTAAACAAAAATCATTGCATTATGAAGTGTTCCAGAATTTTTAACCGGATACCTTGCAATGCCAAATTCACAAAATTCCCTTCACAAATATGGGTTGAATAGTCTCTGTGCATAGAATGTCTGCAGCTAGGACTAGCTTAAATGACTTTTAAACAAAATGTTACAAAATGGCAGAGACCCAGAGAGTTTTATGTTGTCCTTTGGATGTGGGTGACAGGTTGCTCACAGTGAAATAGTCATATGACTCTTCCAGCACAGACACAAATTGTAGTTGCTTCATATGGCACAACAAGACTTTTGAAAGTTTAGTGGTGACGTGATTGACTCAGGCCACTTCCAGTGGAAGCTATGACTCCTGAACAGATTTCCTTAGCTCATAGGCATATGACTATGTGTCACATGAATGTTTCACTGATTTATTTTATTTTAAAGATGTATATACCCTGTTAAAATTATATCCAAGGTGAATTTAAAAACACACACCAGATAAAAATGGTGCCATTAAAAATAGACGTCAAGGTTGGCAAATACGTTTCCCCCAGTTGCTTGGGATTGCAAAAATAGGGAGTCATAAAATGCTTTGAAGGACACCATATATAGCTGTTCAATTGTTTTTGGTTTGGATGGAGGAACTTATACATTGCAGAATTTCTACTATGACTGTGGATGGTTAGGCCATTTGTAATATAATATTCAATGTCATCTCTTAGATAAATTTAACAGGATGGCGCTTTAGTCCTTAGCTTAATAAGCATTGTTCTTAAATTACAGAGTCATGATTCCAATAAATAACATGCCTGAAGGACAAAGCAGTAGCTATATCAAATCTGATTCCCATTAATAGACTACACCCAAAGGCGGACCCTGGAGTCACCTCTTGAAAATACAGTCTGCTTCCTACATGTTATTAATAACGCCTCTAATTTATCAAGTGACTCACTTGAGTCCTTGGAGACAAACATCCAGAGGGGCGAGACCAGCAGGTGAGAGTGCTTAGGGTAGATGTGATGCCACAAATTGATGATAGCTGATTTTTCAGAAAAGACCACTCCTGTGCTCTCTATACAGTGGTACCTCAGATTAAGTACTTAATTCGTTCCGGAGGTCCGTTCTGAACATGAAACTGTTCTTAACCTGAAGCACCACTTTAGCTAATGGGGCCTCCCACTGCTACCACACTGCCGCCGCGTGACTTCTGTTCTCATCCTGAAGCAAAGTTCTTAACCCGAGGTACTATTTCTGGGTTAGCGGAGTCTGTAACCTGAAGCGTATGTAACCCAAGGTACCACTGTACTCTCAGGCAATGGAGGAGGAACGGTGTTTTGCAAACCAATAGTTGTCATTCAGATGTCAAGCTGCAGGCATAAAGAAGTACCCTTGGTAGAAAAAACACAATTCCCATTTATATAGGGTGCACTTTGGGGGTGGCCTTTCAAGGAAGAACCTCATATTTTCAGGCCTGGAAGCAGGCTTCTCATCTAGCCCAGGCATAGGCAAACTCCGGCTCTCCAGATGTTTGGGGCTACAATTCCCATCATCCCTAGCTAACAGAACCAGTGGTCAGGGATTATGGGAATTGTAGTCCCAAACATCTGGAGGGCCGGAGTTTGCCTATGCCTGCTCTAGCCAGTCATGCTTAGAAGCTTCAAGCACTGAACTGTCTCTAACTTTTTCTGCTGATTACAGAATCTTTCTGACCCTGATTGGTTCTCTGAATGGTTTCTGGATTCCTTCAGAGCTCAATATAAATCCTCCTTCCGTGTTGGTCCATCCTGCCTCCCCCCCCCCATGACATTCTTTTGATGGCTACCGCTAGCAAACTGGGACTCTTCTACATCAATCTATCTGCTTGACATATCATCACCAGACCTTGTCCTCCTTGACCTGTTCCTTGCTTGAATCTGCAACTACTGCTTTAGGCTTTGACCCCAAATTTTAGCTCCCACAACTGATGGCACATACCTTATCCTGAAACAGACTTTGGGTAGGTTTGCATGTACAGCAGCACTGCCAAATTTCTTCTTCTTGGTTATATTTGAGCTGCCTTTGCAATGGGATGGAGGAAACACTGGTGAAGCAGAAGCACATTTGCACATGCACAGTACGTAAGTGTGCAGAATTGGGGTGGTCCATAAAGCATTGCAACAATCACTAGAATTCCATGTAGTGCAGCTTTACTGCTGATCCTTTCCTTCCTTTCCTTCCTTTTACAGTGCTTTGCCTATAAAATGGAGTAAACGATTCCTATGAGATCTTCGTGGAGTAGCTGGCTAATTCAACATTAACAATTCCCACTGTGAGCTATGCTTGGAGTTGAGTGCTGATTCTTACATAGCCATAACGTCACCACCCACTCCTAGGACGGGAAAGCCCGATATTTGCAGAAGTACAAAAATGGTTGAGGGGGAAAGCTAAGAGAGTAGCATCAGCCCAAACAGTCCAACTGAGCATGCTTGACTGGAAGTGGCAACTGAATGCTAACTGTCCTTTGGGAAGTGGGTGGAAAACCAAGGACATGTAAACCAAGGACATCCTGTAAGAGGATGGCCAGCTGGAATCCTGAACGTTTTGTTGCAGATTCACTTTTAAGCTCTAATGGCTGACCTCTGAGTAAACACATATAGGGTTAGGTTACACCACATGTGGCATTCTACCTCTGAATACCAGTTGCTCTAAAACACAAGTGGGAGGGTACTCTTAAGTCCTCCTGAAGAGTTTCTCATAGGCATCCGGTTGGCCGCTATGAGAACAGGATTCTGGACTAAATGGGTCACTAGCATGATACAATAGGGTTATGTTCGCAGACATCGTTACATCCCTAATCATATCTAATGTGTAGAATAAGGGAAGGCTGCCAAACCTTGCTGTGTAAGACTGATACTGCCAAACACTTGTCCCTTTCTAATGCATCTTTCGTTAAATGTATAGGTGCCAGGTGTTTGGCTATTTAAATGTGTTTGTGGGAGGGGTGTTATTGTTTGGTTTTGCTTTAATATGTATTTTGTTTTCTGATTTTCTATTTTTCTGCTGTGCACCACACTGGGATCTTCAGATGAAGGGCGGTATACAAATTTTAATGCTGCTGCTGCTGCTACTGTAATAGTGATTCCTCTGTTCTTCCCCTTCCAGAACAGTTTTTGTGTTGGTGCAAGCTGCTAGCAAAAGGCCCAAATTAAATCCACTGCCTTAAAATTCAGATTAATCATTTAATTAGGTGCCCTTTCTACCCTTATGTTGCTTGGGGCTACTAAAACAGTTAATTTAGGAAAGTGAGTATACCAAATGCTAAAGGGCCCTGTTCCTAGGAAAGCTATTGACTGTGATGAACTATTTTGTGCAGGAAATTAATATGAAAATCAAGTTTTAAAATGAGCTTGGCATCCTCATTTATTTATGCCTTGTACCGCGATGGACAGCATGAAAGGCAGCTTAATCTGTACTTTCCAAATGAGTAATGATTCTGAATTTCCCTGCTTTGTTTATTACCGAAATGACCCCAAACAGTTTTAAATGACCCCCGCCCCCCTTTTTTCTATTAGGCTTTGGTTGGAAGGGAAACAGTTTCAATTAGTTTCCAAATGTTTCTCTGAAAGAAAGGCCTGTTTCAGGCTTTGCTTAAAATGCAACCACTCAACCCAAGAGCTAAATTTGTTCCAAAAGGGCAAAAAATAAAAATTTTGATTGTCAGAGGACAAGAATGCAAAACTGCTTCACGAGCCTTCGCAATGCAAGCTTGCCAAGGAGCATAGTGCATGATGGATAGAGAAGCACATGATTAGAACTCTTGAAAGAAATGTGAGCAGAAAACAGAGCAGGGCCAGCACCTACCTACTGACACCGTTAGGCAGCTTCTAGGACCCAAGAACCCAACCAAAGACCATTAGCACTAATAACTCGTTTCCTTGGAGGCTGGTCCATTAGATCGAATGGGGCACTTCTCCATCAAACTCACTCTGCCTTCAGCCAGACACCACCTGCCTGCTTTCTTGCAACCAGGAGTGGCACCAACTGCCTATCATTTCCTCTGGATCCACCTACTCTTGGGCTCTTTGCTTTCCACCATGCTGGTCCCAATGGGCACCAGCCACCAGTTCCCAGTTTCCTCTCCCCTCCTTTGCTCACCCATTGTGGATGAGGCGTGGAGAGTCCTCCTCTCCCATCAGATACTTCCTGTATACCTGAAGGAGCGTCTCCACCCCCATCATCCAGCCCAGACACTGAGGTACAGTGCTGAGAGCCTTCTGGCGGTTCCCTCACTGTGAGAAGTGAGGTTACAGGGAACCAGGCAGAGGGCCTTCTTGGTAGTGGTGTCCGCCCTGTGGAACGCCCTCCTATCAGATGTCAAGGCAATAAACAACTATTTTACTTTTAAAAGACAACTGAAGGTGGCCCTGTTTAGGGAAGTTTTTAATGTCTGACACTGTATTGTTTTTAATATTCGGTTGGAAACCCAGCCAGATGGGCGGGGTATAAATATTATTATTATTATTATTATTATTATTATTATTATTATTATTAGTTCACAGATAAGAATAAACAAGCAGTTGATAAATTTATAGTCCTTTTATTACAGCATCATGCTGCGAGCACAAATCCTCAGTTCTCCGCAAGAGTGGCAGTTGGCCAGTCTAATTCTCTTTCTGGCTTCCACAGCATTTTGGGTGCCAGTGGGAAGTTCCTCCCTCCCTCTGACTCCTTTGTTCTCTGATCCATTCAGACCTTTAAGTCTGAGGGGAGGGGGGTCCCCCACACTCTCATGTGACATCTCAACAAGCTGCTCCCTCCCTTCTGGTTCTGTTGTCATTATCTTGTAACTGGGTAACTCCCTGCTAAGCTGTTCAGCTTCTGCCTCTCTGTCTGCTTCTGAACACGCTGTGGACAAGGGAAGTGATCTTCCCCCTTCAGCTCTCCATCGGAGAGAAGCTGCTCTGCCATTGAATGCATTCCCCAGTCCTTGTCTTCAGACCATTTCCTGACACCCATGCTCCTAGCAGTGGACTTACCTGGCATCATTTGGATCTGGGAAGCCACTTGCCATTTCCCACAATACCCTGGAACACTTGAAGTAGGGCTGCTTGGGAGCATTGTTGGGGAATACAAATGGTGAGTGGTATCCTAGGAGTGGACACTGTAGCCAGGCAAGTCTGGAGGTGATGGGTATCCTCAAACCTGGAGTTCTCCCTGTTGCTGCTCTGTGATATGGTATATCTACAGCCCTCATCCCAACTGAAATGAAGCCTAAGTATACATAACTATATTTGGTCACCTTCCCCCCTTCACCTCTGTCACTTTGCAATTCTCTGTTATCTGTGTTGCAATAATGATGATGATGATATGATTTATACCCTGTCCATCTGGCTGGGTTTCCCCAGCCACTCTGGGCAGCTCCCAACAGAATATTAAAAACATGATAAAATATCAAACATTAAAAACTTCCCTAAACAGGGTTGTCTTCAGATGTCTTCTGAAAGTCAGATAGTTGCTTATTTTTTGACATCTAATGAGAGGGTGTTCCACAGGGAGGGCATCATTACTGAGAAGGCCCTCTGCCTGGTTCCCTGTAACCTCACTTCTCACAGGGAGGGAACTGGCAGAAGGCCCTCGGAGCTGGACCTCAGTGTCTGGGCAGAATGATGGGGTGGAGGGGATGCTATAGTGGAGGGGATCACACAATTTGTTAGGCTTGTTATTTTATTTTTGTTGGGCCTGAGGTGCAGCAGCAAGAGGGAGGTGCAAAGCAGTGGCTCAGGGGTAGATATATGCTAAGGACAGATTGCTTCAGAGCTGATGCTCATCCTGGGACAAAAATCCACTCTTGGCTTTTCACCAAGTTTTCTATATTTTAGACTTAAGTTTGTTTTAATTACTATAGTTAGACAATTGGGAGTCAGAAGCCATTGCCATTCTACTCTCAACCATCCAGAGGAGATCCCAATGTACCTTATATTCACCCTGCCTTAGTTCTAATCTCTAGTTGAAAAGAAGGAAACGTGATTTTATCCAGTTCTTCACTTACCATACTGTGCCCTCCCATGTTTTGCTGACCTCCCATGTTGAACTGCAGATGCTCTGAGGCAAGAATCTTTCTTTTCTTATTTCACTGTAAATTGCATATCAATCATTATCATAATTATGATGATTAGCGTTTGTATAGCAATTTTGAATGGTTAAAGGACTCAGTTTTATTTATCTAGTGATCCTTACAAGAAACCTGAAAGGTGGGTTAGTTCCACCTCCTGCATATTACAGAAGGAGGGCTGAGTCTGAGCCACTGAAATAGTTCATGAGAAGGACGTGATCTGAAGCAGGGAGCTCTGATTTGTATCTTGGTTTCTTAGGGATCCCCCCCCCCAACAAACATTAATAGGGGACAGATGGATGGAGATTATGGCCAAATTCACACCACAAATTTGAAGCATATGGCTTCCACCAAAGAACCCTGAGAACTGTAATTTGCAAAGGGTGCTGGGAATCACAGCTCTGTGAGGAGTAAACTACAGGTCCCATGATACTTTGGGGGAAGCCATAACTGTTAAAGTGGTATAATGTCAGGCTTCAGGGAATTAGCTCCCCCTCCCCTTTGGCAGTAGATAAGCAGAACAAAGCGAAAGGAGTCTCTTACCAGTTTGAAAATTTAATGATCACAGCGAGAGAACGAAGAATCTATTCCTAGGAATGAAGGCGCTCCCAATTAAGGGTTTCACCCACTTCCTCCCTAGTCACCCACATCACCACCATGTCTTGTAACCTGATCTTGCAACCACTGTGTTTTCTTTGCTGCCACATTATCTGCTCTTCTTGACCTTGGACTGTGTGGAGGAACGCTTTCAAGCGACAGTGAGTCTGTTAACTCTCTCTCCCCCAGTTCCTCTTCTAGTTGTTCCCCATCCAGTACTTCCCAGCTTCTGCCTTCTAAACTATGCCCCTCTGCAAACCACTGTTCCAAATCTATACTATCCTCCTGCTCCTGGGAAGTTTCAGGATCCTGATCAAGAGCAGGGAGAGGGGTGCAGGCTCCCACCATTCCTCCTCAGTGCAGCCCTCCTCAGCACGGTCCCTGACATATAACTGGACTTTAAATATATGGTGTGTCTGTGACTTACATTGAGCAGTTTAGAGGGTACCAGCCACCCTCAAATGGATTATAAGATACACTTGCTGAAGCCTAGCCTTTCATGCTACATACAACATTCCCATTTTAAATTCCTGGGAAATGGAGAGGGATGTGTGTATGGAGAAGGAAGATGCAAAAATGAGTTTGCTTTAGTCTGTGAGAAATGGTAGAGCAGGGTGTATTTGAAATGGCTACTCGGTTTGCCCTCACCTCTGATAACCCCCTGGATCCTATCAGAGGAAGTCATCCCAATTTATTAAGCAGCCATCATGGAAGCACTATTCCATTTGCCTGTGAGGGGCAAGAGCTCTCTGGAGCTATATAAGGCAATCATACGTGTCCCCTAAGGAAAGTATTCCTTACCTGCCAAAGCATAACTCCTATTAAAATTAATGTGAGTTTTTATGTGCACAGGGAGAGGTGAAAGTAGGTAGGGTCCCAAATCATCTTGATAGCTTCAGGGCTTCTTTCATTTAGGAATGCATTGGAGTGAAGTATGACTGCATTTGGAAGCAAAGTGAAATTTGTTTTCATGCATATGGTTGCAGGAATAAGGGTGCCTATTGGTAGATATGTACATGAAGTGACTAATGCAGAGAATATTTCTTCTTCCTCTTCCTGAATTTATATGGCCACCCCATCCATAACACACATTTTCTGTATATCTCATAAGTTCTCTAGGAGGCTCATCTTGGCCTTAAGCCTTTCCAGATCCACACTGACCTGCTTTTACACTTTTGTCTTACGTATTTTGTCTTACTGTCTTAGTTCACACTGGACTAAGTAGCTGGCTAAGCTGTACTCATTTGAAACAAATGAACCAAAGTTAGCTGTCTCCATTGCTTTCAATGGGCCCACTCTGAGTATGACTTAGTTGGATACAACCCATTGTCCATATCTATCTAGATCTCTGCTCATGTCTCCTCCCCCCACCGTGATCATTTGCTCCCATCATGGAGCCCTCAGATTTGCAAAAACAAAAATGGAGATGGCATCCAACAGCGATGTGCAGAAAGTCTGATAAGAACATATCTCAATTGCAATATATATGAATATATATTGCAAAGCATCTAATGTATGCAAACTTCAACATGGTTCACACACTCCTTTAAGAAAACTATCCATCTCAGCTCTTTGAAGGAATATGTTGTTTCACTTCAAAAAGAACACTCCAGTTTGTAACATGTAGTCATTTTGTACAAGAAATATTCACTCTTGTTGCACCCTTGGGTTTGTATCCTTGTTTGGGTTGAGCCATGACAACCCAGCTGTAGGTTGCAATTCACCAGAAGGCGAATTCACCTTAGATCAGTGTTTCCCATACTTGGGTCTCCAGCTGTTTTTGGACTACAAATCTCATCATCACTAGCTAGCAAGACCTGTGGTCAGGGAAGACAGGATTTGTAGCTCGAAAACAACTGGAGACCTAAGTTCGGGGAACATTGCCTTAAATCAATGGTGGCCAACTTGATTCCTCAGGCCTAGTCCACCCTTGATGCAAATTTATCAGGCCCTGTCAGGTAAGGTATGGTTAGAATGCTTGCCTGCAGTTTTACTCATAGGATCCCCCCTACACACACTAAGTTGGGAGAAATAATTCCAACTTTAACATAGCACCATTTGATTTTGTGTGTAATGCCTTGATTATGGCTGAGCAAGTCTAGTGCTTCAATTCTGACTACACCTCATGTACTGTTTTCTATGTGCAGTGCAGATGGGAGGGAGAGTAGCATGAGTAGCATCAAAGCTCTGTGTGAACAGCAGACATGAAAGCCACATCTAGCCTGGGGAATTGATTGCGCAGGAGGAAGACAAAACACACATTTAATTACTGAGGATAAGAACATAGGAAACTATCTGTTAAGGCAGGGAGTAGCAGACACCTAACTGACATAATCAATTCTAAACTGTTTACGAACTAACTTAATGTTTGACTGTGTGTGGTTTTTTTACATTGCATATGCATGGAATGTTTCTTGGGGAGGATATGCAGGATTGTATCTTGTGTTTATTGTTAGAAACAGAGAAATAAAGTGAAGAAGAAGAAGAAGAAGAAGAAGAAGAAGAAGAAGAAGAAGAAGAAGAAGAAGAAACAACAACCACAGGAAACTGCCCTCTACTAGGACTAGGACCCATGTACCTACGGGGCCGCCTCTCCTGGTATGCCCCGCGGAGGACCTTAAGGTCCACAAACGACAACACTTTGGAGGTCCCAAGTCGCAAGGTGCTGAGATTGGTCTCAACTAGGGCCAGGGCCTTTTCAGTACTGGCCCCGACTTGGTGGAATGCTCTGTCACAAGAGACTAGGGCCCTGCGGGACTTGACATCTTTCTGCAGGGCCTGCAAGACAGAGCTGTTCCGCCTGGCCTTTGGTTTGGACTCAGGCTGACCCTTATGTTTCCCTCTCCTTACGGTTTTCATCTATGGGCTACTATTAAAATGAGGCTGCATTTTAAATTGCATTTTAACCTGTATTTTAAATTGGTCCCCCTCATTATGTTTTTACTGTAATTTTACTGGTGTTAGCCGCCCTGAGCCCGGCTCTGGCCAGTGAGGGCGGGGTATAAATGAAATTTATTATTATTATACTATTATTATTACTAAGACCATTGCTCCATCAAACTCAGCATTGTCTACACTGAATAGCAGTATCTTTCCATGGTTTTAGGACTACCTGGAGATGCTGCAGATTGACCCTGCGACCTTCTGCATGCAAAGCACATGCTGTACCTCTGAGCTGTGGTCCTTCCCTGATGCTCACCAAATGCAGACAGTGAAATTAATCGTTTTTTTCCAAGTCCTTATTTCTTGGTGTGTGGGTTCTGCTTGAGTTTGCTTAGAGCACACCCTTGGGAAAGTTACCCACATTCTCAGAAGTTGAGCAGAAGTCATGCAGCCCGAAAGAAAATACCTGTCAGGAAGTGCTCACTGAAAATATCAATTTCTCCCCCTCTAGCTGTACAGACCTGAGTTTACAGAAGTGTGTGGGTGGGGTGGGATGGGGGGGGACGACTAAAGAAGACCTATGCAACGAAACAGAAATCCATGCGTTTAATATCCCTTGACACAAACATTGGTGTACTGGTAAGATTCAAGTTTCTTGAAAAGAATGGATGTAATGATGATAGGAAGATGGCTGAGGACATGGCAGAGTGTAAATAATGAAGGATGTTTTGTTTCTAGTTGGCCGGGCAAAAAGAAAGAGGGGAAAAAAGAGAGATTGTAATAATATTCCCACATAACAGTTCCAGGATTTCTTTTAAGTAGAAGACAATTGTGCTGTTTGACCTATTGGCACGGCCACCTAGTTAGGCTGCCAGGAGCTGTGGCTTTAACAGAGGAGCCTATGTTCAGTAATTCTGTCGGCTTTGTTACAAATTCTCTGATTATTCAGGCAACTCCTAGTTTTGTATTCTAGCCAGGGCAGCTATATTCAGAAGGGATATTGGAAACCACCGTGGTACAGAGTCAAATCAAACAGCTGGATCTAGTTAGCTAGCCTAAATCTGCAGGTAGGCCAAAAGGGAGGGGGGCAATGAATACAGCTTATACTGTATATTTTTTCTTCTTGTAATGAGCTCATCTTTCAGCTCACCCACACAGGTGTTTCTGGACTAGGAATTATTTGGCTGCTACTGGGTGGGAAATGGAATATATGAAGGGTTGCCAGGTTAAAGCTAGGATTCTTTTTTGTTTGCTGGTTTCTTTTTAAAAGCTGACAAAGTCGCTGTGGCTTCTCTGCCCCGTTTCTCGTAGTCTTGTAGACTTGTCCCTTCTCCTGCCTGGTGTGAAATACACTCACAGATCCTCCAGTTCCTTCTGTAGGTGGGCAAGAATGACAAAGCAAATGGGTCTGGTGGAAAATGGATTAGAGGATTTCCCTCCCCATTTCACTGCCTGATGGGGGAAAAAAAGCAAATCTCTGGGTTGCAGTTTGGCAACTCAAATCCGCCTCGAAAAGTCTTTCTGACATTAAGATTTTCATCATGGGAATCACTTCCATGAGCAAAATAGTGCATCACTTTAGGCTGCAATAATCCATTGGAATAACAAAGAGGGTTTTGTTTTCCAGAACGACAACTTGTTCTAGACAAACAGCCACAATGAACTTTAGGATGTGATTTAGAGTTTAGGGTTTTCATGGATTGGCGCAAATCCTATAAGGAGAAGACAAGGGCAGAAAGATGTGAAGTTGAGCCCTCCCAAACATATCCCTAAAGCAAGGAATAGCCACACATTTCCATTAGGGATGGAGGAGGATTTCATTTGAAGCACGTTTCTAGTGCACAGTCTACCCTTTAGAATTTGCAGTTCTGTCAATGTTGTGGTTCTATTCTTGGTTGGAAAAGTATACAAAATTCCATTAATATATCTGTTTTAGCATAAAATAGTGTTTAGATATGCACTCATTGAGAAAAAATGAGTATATGAATACAAATATTCATTCACACAAGAAATAAGTCCCAGTGATTAATATGAGCATACAACAGAAAGGACTTACAAATGAACACATGCAAAATTAATGCAGATGACCATAAATAGATTGGACAATCTAGCCTAGTTTCAATGCATTTTGATACCAAAGTCAAATACCAAAGTCAGATGAAGATTTTTTAAAAAATGAATAAATAAAGCTTATGATTCTCCTTAAAGAGGAATGCATGAAAACATTATTCCTGTAGGTAAAGGCCTGGTTCATACATCCCTGGGCGACTGAGTCCATTTCACTTACCAATAGGGGAGAAATTCAACTCAGTTCACACCTTCTAACACATTGCATGAACCAAAGCCCAGCCATTCTTCGAAATTTGCACTTCTATGCATTTTGCAATGCAGTTATCCAACAAAATAAGCCAAGGTATGTTTGCAGAGGTGCATCCCCTAGGGCAGTGGTGGCCAAACTTGGCCCTCCAGCTGTTTTGGGACTACAATTCCCACAATTGCTGGCCACTGGTCCTGTTAGCTAGGAATGATGGGAATTGTAGTCCAAAAACAGCTGGAGGGCCAAGTTTGGCCACCACTGCTCTAGGGCAACATATGCATAAAATGCATACATTAGTGGAAATAACATACACAATTGCATCATATTAGACAAAACTGCATACAAGAATGTGTCTGTTAGTAGAAATTTGCACTAAAATGCTGGTGCATTTTCACGATGATCTTTTTTAAAAATAAAAATAAAACACAGTGTAATGTACAAATGTGGAGAACTGAACTTAAAATTGGAAAAAAATGAGAAACTGAGTGAAAACAAAATCGACATATTTGTTCATCCCTATTTCCACCATCCACATCCTATAAGCGTGATGCATGGGGTTTGTGTCATTTTATCATCAAAGAATGGGAAGGGAAATGGCACAAACTGAAGCATTGCTTTTTTGTCCCATGATGCATTACTTGTAGGAGGGAGAGACTTTTCTGATTTGTATGGAGCAGATCAAGCAGGAGAAGGAGTAGAGAAGGAGAAGGCAGTGCTTTTTTCTGGTGGTATGCAGGGGTACGCATAATCCTAAACATTTTGTGAATCTAATGGGAGATGAATCGAAAAATTTTAATATATATATATATTTTAGCTTCTTCTGTAGCACATTGAATCGCCAGTTCTGTTGCTACCCCCAATGGCGGCCTCATTTCCTGTCACGGTGTTTCCTGAGTCTCAGACAGAGGCGAGCGTTTAATGTGTGAAGCAGTGTGGAATGCGGATGTGTAGTGTTTTACTGATGAAAGTTTGGCCTCATTGAGGGGCAGTATTTCAGTATGAGTAATGCATGTTCTTTGTACTTTTGTCCATTTGCTGTATTTATTCTTCCCAATTTGAACTATAAAATGGTGGTTTTCTTGAGTCAAAATGAGAGTAACCCTCAACATTTTTTAAAGAAAAAAAGCACTGGGAGAAGGAGTAGAGAACCAGCCAAAGTGGGGTGAACAGAAGCAACATAAAATATTTGAAGGGGGCGAGAGAGAGGGAGACACAGAGATAAGACAAAGAGCACATGCAATGGGTGGTGGAAAAGGGAAAGGAAGAGCTGAGATAGGGATGCAGAGAGATACTGTATTGTGCTGATACTGAAAAGAGAGAGAGAGTGTGTGTGTTATACAGCGAGAGAGAGGGAGATGGAGGAGGACTGTAGCTCAGTGACAGAGCATCTGTCTTGCAGTCTTGCGGACAAAAGGTGCCAGGTTCAATCTCTGGTGTCTCTAAGCAGGGCTGGGAAATACTTTTGTCTGAAACCCTATAGAACTGCATCCAGCCCCCCCCCAATGTGGCAATTAGCATTAGAGGGGAAACCCAAATGGGAGCCTTCCCCGCCCCACCCCTAACGCTGAATGTCACATGTGGTGTTAATTGGGATTGTAGCCGGCGAGAGAAAGCTTACGCCTCTTCCCTCTTGCATGTTTCTATTTTGAGAACAACCATCATGTCCGGTTAGGCTGGAGAAATGGGGCTGCAAAGAGACTTGAGGGCAGGGAAAAGAATGCAAATTAACTGAGAGATGGGTTTGTGTGTGTGTATATATATACATCTCTGATGGTAAAGAGGAGAGAGAGGGGGTTTTCCCTTATTTATAACTTTCTTCCCCCCCTCTCCACAACTAGACCCCAAAGGCAGCTTGCAGCAATTAAAAAAAGACAATATGCAATAAAAGCACATTAATAAAATACAGTTAGTAACGGAGACCTAAAAGAAAGGAGCAGAAACAATGCGAGCCAGACTGCCAGGAGAATAATTAAAATGAGCCAAGCGTCTGGCGAAATAGGAACGTCTTCACTGCTTACTGGAGGGTGGCAGCGTACGATTTAAAATGACAACACCCCATAAACACTGATAGGAAAAATGCTTTTCTTAATGTACTCATGTAACCCTCTTGAGTTAATAAAACTATAAAAAGTTTCCCTTAGAGTGATTGGAGTTGTTGTGCACAAAGCAGACCACCCCCAATGTTGCACAAAATAGTTACCATTATTAGAAATCAATATCATTGAGAGACAGTGTGGTGTAGTGTAGTGGTTAAGAGCGGTAGTCTCGTAATCTGGGGAACCGGGTTCGCATCTCCGCTCCTCCACATGCAGATGTTGGGTGACCTTGGGCTTGTCACACTTCTCTAAAGTCTCTCAGCCCCACTCACCTCACAGTGTGTTTGTTGTGGGGGAGGAAGGGAAAGGAGAATGTGAGCCGCTTTGAGACTCCTTAGGGTACTGATAAAGCGGGATATCAAATTCAAACTCTTCTTCTTCATTGTGAGTGGGGCTGGGTTGCTGGCCTGCCTTCTCAGTGTTGCACGTTGCTGCCCGTGCTGTGCTCCTGCTTTATTGTCCCTCCCTTTCACCCACTCAGGAAGCAGCTGCAATGCCAGGACGTAGATCAGCAACACAGCCGCACTGCCTGTCTGTGCTGACCCCCTGCTTATCGAAAGCCAGTGTGGTGTAGTGGTTAAGAGCGGTGGACTCGTAATCTGGGGAACCGGGTTCGCATCTCCGCTCCTCCACATGCAGATGTTGGGTGACCTTGGGCTTGTCACACTTCTCTAAAGTCTCTCAGCCCCACTCACCTCACAGTGTGTTTGTTGTGGGGGAGGAAGGGAAAGGAGAATGTTAGCCGCTTTGAAGCACTAAATTGCGCTTTGCGCATTCACAGAAGCGTCAAATTGCGAGCTGCGCGTGTGCAGACACGGCGATGCGGGTTGCGAATGCTGCAGGTTGCGAACATGCCTCCTGCATGGATCACATTCGCAACCCGAGCGTCCACTGTATATTTAGGGAGTTTTAAGGACCAATGTGCACACACATCTGTTTAAATTCATATATGCCTCTTGATGAGGGGCTGGGATGTTATACAAGCAGTCTGCCGGATGTACAAGGGAATGAACAAAGATTTGGTGACTGAACCAGTATACTACTTCCTGGCATTTATGTACATCTGTAAGATTAATTGTGAAGCCAGGAACACACTGTGGAGAAGAACCCAGTGTGACTGTTCTGGGTCAGTGTCTACCATCACCCTTTATATACAGTCAGGCATCTGCCAGCTTCCTACTTAGAAGTCCTAACTCACATTTCATAGAACTGGGTGGGGGAGGGGAAAATCTAAAGGTTAAACCTAATTCTCAGGGACAACGTATGGATTTATCACGCACTGTGGGAAATATTAGATCCATAAGACCAAAAACATATTAGATTTATCCATATTTAAACTGTAGCTTTTCTTTCACTTTGAAAATTTATAGCAAACTAAAAAATTTAATGCCTGCTGTTTATCTCCAGCCCCTGTAAGCTTAATGGTGCAAATTAAATTTCATACCAGGCAGCCTAAGATGTCATCATACAGTTCAGACCTTAATTAACACATCTAGGTTTGCTACAGTTATGTAGTGCGCAAAAGTGGTGAAAATGTGGCAATTTGCATTTTACTTTTATTCGTGTAAGAAAAGGGGGAGAGGTGGAATTCTACCCTGCTTTGATCCCAAACTAATCTTAATAGAACTTAAGAAACTTGGCAAAGAGAAGATAAAAAACATAGATGTCCAGAATGTTGTATGTGTTCTGCAAAACTATGGTGTGTACTTTTTGATTACATGCACAGTCATAAGCATAACTTGGGCAGCCCATTTTTTTTAATTTTTTTTTTAGTCGTGGGCAAGTAACCAGGGGCAGCCCCAGTTTGCTGCCAGAGGCTGAAATCCAAAAAAGCACACACCCCATTCCACATACAAAAGTCTAGTGGGGTGGCATTTGAATTTTCAGCACTGGTGATGGGACAGCACCCTCTACCTCACCTGAGGGCAGCTGGCTACAAGGCACACACAGCACTGACCTCCAACACCTTGCTGTCACTACAGCATGTCCTGCCTGAGGTGGCTTGCTCATTCTGTCCAACGGCAGGGCCGGCACTGGCAACTACTGCGTCCACCTGGCTTGTACGACTAAAGCAAGGATGAACCCTGATTCAGTTTCTGGGTCCAAAGGTGCCATAGTGAGTAATGTTGGCTTACTTACCTCACAGGTTGTTGGGAAGATAAAGGCAAAGCACATTGCACAGGGGGAGGGACTCAATCATAGAACGGTAGAGTTGGAAGCAACTCTGAGGGTTATCCAGCCCAAGTCCCTGCAATGCAGGAATCTCAAGAACAACAACAAAAATAAAATCAGTAATAATTGCCACATAAATTTTATAGCTGCAAATTAATGTAATCAAATCAGTATATTTAGCAGATGTTATTCTGGACTGGCAGCCGCTGCCACATTGTAGGTTTTTAAAAAATATAATAATGCGGATAAATTTGCTTCTTCAGTGTTTTCTTCCCCCCGGCATAAAGCAAAACTTAATTATAGGGCTGATTTGCCACAATTTAATGGAAAACGGGCTTTGGCAGCAATCAACTACTGTAGATGTTGTTCTTGTTGAAAGTATGGAGGTGGGGTGAATATTCACTCTGGAGTTGGATCCTCCCAATTCAGACACAATTCCCACTCAAGTCAATGGAGTTTTGTCTGAGATCCAGAGTGCATTGCTTGGTTCATAGCAAATAAAGGAATTGAACCTTAAGGGAACTGTAGTGCCTCGAGGCAGCAGAACAGTTGTTCTGACCAGGTTTACAATGCTTTTATATCCATTCCAATAGCAGCAGATGTAGCAATTTAGGGGAGCCATTGAAGAATGGCACTTGTTTCATCTAATAATGCAGAATCATTAAGCTGACCTCTTTAGGAGCTCTGCTGAGCTGTTTGCTGCTGGAAATCTCAAACATCTGCCCGAGGTGAATAGCTAACTAGTGAGATACCTTTCTATCCTGTTCCTATTTTCGGCCTCGGATGCCAGAGGCTCACTGACACCCATCTTAGTAGGAGTCTGGGTTTTTCAGGCAACTTGGAAGCCGCGAGAGCCAGTCAGAGTAAGAGCTATTGCTCCCGGCAGTTTAAGAGGCTAGTAAAAACAGGTTTATAATGTTTACATTACTTTTTATGGGTCAGAGTTTACTGCAACTGTGCTCTGTGGCCTACAGCAGAGGAGTGCTTTACAAGGCTTTCGGCGAGTTTGACAGTTAATGTTTCAGTCCAAGGAAAGTATTTAAACGGAGGTTTCAAAGTTCCCAGGATTTTAGAGATCCCTTTATGAAAATGAAAAGAAAAAAAGTGTGTGAGAACAGACTAGATCCCAGCCAATTTGGGGACTGATTATTTATAGTAGTAATATGCTTTTCTCGTATATATTTTTCTATCTTTTGCACGCTGCTCAGTTTTCCTAGCTACAGTATATGTATAAAGTTTTGCTTTGTTTCATCCTGTTTTTAAACTAGCTTTTAGGAAATTTTACTGACTGCTATTGCATGCCCTTCAAGTGCTCCGATTTTCCAGGGACGGTCCTGGGATTATGAAAGGCATCCCAGCGAAGAGGAGGAGATTCTGCTACCACCAAGGTCCAGCCCCGTGTGAAATGCTGACTCTGAGGGGCAGGCAGAGGGCATGGCCACCCTGAGCAGGAAGAAAGGGGAAGCAGAGCGGAGTGCAAGGAGTCTTGCGTCTAATCTTGCCCCTGCCTAAATTGGTGTGTGTTATTCTTTCTGTAAATCTACCAAAGAATAAAATAAATCCAGGATCAAGAGGTTTTCTCAGGACGGTGGAGGGTGTGTGTGCTGTGTCCCATTGGTCTAGCAGTGGTGGCACTTGCCCTTCCTCTTTTTAAAATATTTTTCTTAACAAATTCCACTTAGCAAATTATCAAAACATATCATATTCATTATTTCCCCCCTTCCCCCCTTCAGACCCTCCCCCCAAGAGACTTCCTTCAGCTCCTCTCTCTGATTTCTCAGCACATATTATTCTCTGCATGTTATGAAATTATACATATCCTTACATTATCTATCTACCATGTTATCAAGCAATAAATTTGTGTATGTTTATTCAAAACCTGCCAAGGAGTCCAATTCATTTTGTTGTCTTTTTTAGATAAGTTGTAAAAAGCTCCCATTCTTCCTTAAAGTCACAGTTGTCCTTGTCCCACAATTTGTATGTCAATTTAGCCAGTTCTGCGTAGCTCATCAATTTTTCTTGCCACTGTTCTTTCGTTGGGAGGCACTTGCTCTTCTTCTGATAGGAAATGCTGTTTGTGGGGAGGGCAAAAATTGTGTGTGTGTGAGAGAGAGGAGGTTCAGTTGGGGGAGTGAGAAATGACCCTATTTTCATCTGAGGAATGTTGGAGGGCACGTTATCGTTGTATTTTTATTGGTTTTGTGTTAACCACTTAGAGATTTTTAATTATATTAAGTGGCATATTTTACAAATAAATGTACCATGTTTTTCCTTGTGTAACATGCCCCCGTGTATAAGATGCCCCCTATTTTTGGGGACTCAAAATTAAGAAAATGGGGGGAGATTGTCCAGAGTTGTTGAGCTTTTTTTTGGGAGGGTTGCCCAGAGTTGTTGAGCCCACGCCATGACAACGCTGCTAATCGCACACGTCGCACAAGCAGAAAATTGTGTGCCCGCTCACTGCCAGTGTCTGCCTAATGTCTGGCCATTTGCCACATCAACAGCCAATCAACAGCAGCCCTTGACACAGCAACCAATCACCAGCACAATCACCACTGACACTCTCCTGCTTGCGACAGCAACCAGTCCCCACTATGCACTATCCATGTATAAGACGACCCCTAATTTTTGACATTATTTTGTTAGAAAAAAACCTCCTCTTATTCACAAAAAAGTACAATATTTGCCAGCTATGAAAAACAAAAACAAAAGGAGGTACAACAAGGGCCACTGTACACATTGTAGATATGCCATGTGGAGATCGTTGCTGTTCATATTCTATTTCTTATCAATGTTTGAGCTGGTTTATTGACTCTGTACTACAACAGACGCCTCCAAACCCTCTTTGCCACTTCCCCGACTTTCACAAACAGCTTGCCATGTGGTGCCAGAGAGTTAATGTATAGTTGTCTCCCACTTCTGGTTTCTAAAGTGAGATCTTGCTTCGAGGCTCCTTCCTGTTACTCTGGAACATGTGCTGAAAATAAAATCGATATAACTTACGTGTGAATTTCCAGTCCTCCTATGAACAAAAAGCAAAAGCAAGCAAGCAAGCAAAATAAAACAAAACATCGATAGTAGTCAAAACCACCTCTATCTGGGCAGAAATAAACTACCTCCATTAATCTATGCTACAGTAACATCTAGATTAGATTACCGCAATGTGCTGTATGTGGATCTGCCTTTGAAGGTGGTTTGGAAACTGCAGATGGTGCAGAATGTGGCGGCGAGACTGCTAATGGAAATGAAATGATCGGAGCATTTAACTCTAGTTCTGGCACAACTGCATTGACTAGGATTATAATAACCATGCATGCTACTGTTACTTTATGTGCATGTGTTTATTTGGGTTGGGGGTTACCGTTGTTAATGATTTTTTTTTATTGTGTATGAAAGTTGCCTAGAGATGTTTTGTGCTATGCAACAAATAAATTAAATTAATAGTAACAGTGCACCGTCAAATCAAGCCGTAGAACTTCCTGGGCTGTACCATAGCAGAATGCAGGTGAGAGATGGCATGCTTGAATGTTCTCCTGCATAAGAAGCTCACTGACGAGCAAGGCATGGGCTGGCATAGAACATTTCTCCATGGTGGTATAGTGTTCTATATGTTAGGAGATGGTTTTTAGTCCAACTCCTCATCTCAAAGTGTTATAGCATAGCATGGATGCTACCATGTGTTTAACATCTCTTCCTCTTCATCCTGGAGAAGAGTGACTAGTGGGGTGCCACAGGGTTCTGTCTTAGGCCCGGTCTTATTCAACATCTTTATCAATGACTTGGATGATGGACTCAAGGGCATCCTGATCAAATTTGCAGATGACACCAAACTGGGAGAGGTGGCTAACACCCCAGAGGACAGGATCACACTTCAAAACGACCTTGACAGATTAGAGAACTGGGCCAAAACAAACAAGATGAATTTTAACAGGGAGAAATGTAAAGTATCGCACTTGGGCAAAAAAAATGAGAGGCACAAATACAAGATGGGTGACACCTGGCTTGAGAGCAGTACATGTGAAAAGGATCTAGGAGTCTTGGTTGACCACAAACTTGACATGAGCCAACAGTGTGACGCGGCAGCTAAAAAAGCCAATGCAATTCTGGGCTGCATCAATAGGAGTATAGCATCTAGATCAAGGGAAGTAATAGTGCCACTGTATTCTGCTCTGGTCAGACCTCACCTGGAGTACTGTGTCCAGTTCTGGGCACCACAGTTCAAGAAGGACACTGACAAACTGGAACGTGTCCAGAGGAGGGCAACCAAAATGGTCAAAGGCCTGGAAAGATGCCTTATGAGGAACGGCTAAGGGAGCTGGGCATGTTTAGCCTGGAGAAGAGGAGGTTAAGGGGTGATATGATAGCCACGTTCAAATATATAAAAGAATGTCACATAGACGAGGGAGAAAGGTTGTTTTCTGCTGCTCCAGAGAAGCGGACATGGAGCAATGGATCCAAACTACAAGAAAGAAGATTCCACCTAAACATTAGGAAGAACTTCCTGACAGTAAGAGCTGTTCGACAGTGGAATTTGCTGCCAAGGAGTGTGGTGGAGTCTCCTTCTTTGGAGGTCTTTAAGCAGAGGCTTGACAACCATATGTCAGGAGTGCTCTGATGGTGTTTCCTGCTTGGCAGGGAGTTGGACTCGATGGCCCTTGTGGTCTCTTCCAACTCTATGATTCTATGATTCTATGATCTCTGTTGTAAGTCACACATACCAGTGTTTTGATTCCTCGAGTGTTTTGCTAACAGCAAAAACATGGTAGCAATACACGTTGCAGTATATTAAAAAAGCTACAACATTTCAATAACTGGCATTGTGATCAAGGCCTTTCATATGCATCATCTCCACAATCTGTAAGGTATTGCTACACATAGGTAGCAATAGATAGACAATGGCTTGCGTAAGCCCTGCCAGTGAGTTCATAGATGATCTAAGGGCTGAACAGAAGCCATGTAAGAGCTTGATGCTGATTTAGAGCCAGTGGAAACATTTAAACAGAGTGATCATTATGATAAAGGCCTTTTCTTTCCAACTGTGTGGTGAGCTTCCACCTTAGTTTTGTAAGGAACTTAATCTGAAAGGGCCCTGTTGATCAAATTATCCAAATTATCAAATTATTCGAAATCCAGCTTGCACTTCTGGGAGTTCTCGGTCCACATACTGCTTAAGCCTGCCTTGTAGAATTTTAAACATAACCTTGCTAGCGTGTGAAATGAGTGCAATTGTGTGGTAGTTGGAACATTCTTTGGCACTGCCCTTCTTTGGAATTGGGATGTAGACTGATCTTCTTTCAATCCTCTGGCCACTGCTGGGTTTTCCAAATTTGCTGGCATATTGAATGTAGCACCTTAACAGCATCATCTTTTAAAATTTTAAATAGTTCAGCTGGAATATCATCACTTCCACTGGCCTTGTTATTAGCAGTGCTTTCTAAGGCCCATTTGACTTCACTTTCCAGGATGTCTGGCTCAAGGTCAGCAACCACACTACCTGGGGTGTACGAGACATCCATATCTTTCTAGTATAATTCCTCTGTGCATTCTTGCCACCTCTTCTTGATGTCTTCTGCTTCTGTTAGGTCCTTACCACTTTTGTCCTTTATCATGGTAATCTTTGTACGAAATGTTCCTTTCATATCTCCAATTTTCTTGAACAGATCTCTGGTTTTTCCCATTCTATTGTTTTCCTCTATTTCTTTACATTGCTCGTTTAAGAAGGCCTTCTTGTCTCTCCTTGCTATTCTTTGGAAATCTGCATTCAATTTCCTGTATCTTTCACTATCAGAGTACTGTAAATACCATCCTGGTATTTGCTCTGCAGAACTCAACATCAGTAATGCCTCACCCATATCTGGATTGAGAGTTGACTAAGAAGGCATTCTTTTCCCTTTAAAACTGAATAACTACTTGACAATTAGATGTTAAAGAATTCAAATAACTATATTTACAGTGTAAACTGTTATATATGTCTACTCTGAAGTAAGCCCTACTGGGTTCAGTAAGACTTACTTCCATGTAAATGTGTATAGGATTGTAGCTTATATGTTGTTTTGTTTTGTTTTTGCTCTGCTCTGTTTCTTCTAATGAGTCGGCACAGTTTAGCTTAGGTTAATTAATGTATGCTAATTAACCTGAAGAGGAGCTGGCTTCTGTGTCGATCTAGTTGCTCACCTACTGCTCTTCTTGCTTAACCTAAATGCTGAGAGCAACCTCAGGGAAAAACTGAACACTTTGTAACATCTTATATTAAAAACAACCAGAGCAAAATGCAAGCTCCAAAGTGGTTTCCAAGTTCCAACAACACCAGAGAGATAAGCCAGCAGTTACGACAGGAATGGGGCAGCCTGAAGACCACAATTTCTCATGAGCAGCCTTCTGGCAGGGGGTGCAGCTCAGTGGTGGCTGAGGCCAAAGCTAAAAGCATGTGTGACCAGAGGCAAAAATGGAAAAAATGAACTTATGTGACTCAGTGGCGGACTTTGGGCTCTCACATTTCAGTGGCACCCTGTGCGACATTAAAATTCAGCGCCCCCCACCTCTTGATCTCTTTCTACAGCATTGTTGTGGCATCCCCTGCAACATGGTGCCCCTTGCAGCTGCCCTGGTCATGCTACCCCCAAACCACCTCTTTGGGACTCTTACCTTTGTACAGAAGACCACACAAAAGCCAGAAGCTTCTCCACACACCAACACCTTCCCATCCTCCTTCCAGGTAACCAAGTGGCAAGTAAGCAAGTTCAAGAAGACATTTCTGGCTGGCAAAGCCACACAAGTAGGGACTCAGGCATGGTGTAGGCAAGGGGCCTAGTCAGAGGAGATGGGCAGGGCTAGGGAGAGAGAACTGGAGGAACAGCAACAGATGGGAGTAAAGGAGGATATTTGAACCTGATGTTTTTAAATATGTGATGTGTAGAGTCATAGATGAATGGCATTACTCTGCTCTGTGATTTTTCCCTGGAACAATGCAAGCTTTCCATCTATGCCCACCATAGAATTTATAAGCCTTTATTCTTGTTTTTTAGGAACGCTGATTTGGACTTAACCGGGACCCTGGCTTTCTTTCTCAATTCAGGAATTTAATTAGCATAGCATAACTAGTGGTTGCTTTTATTTACTGGCCACTCTCTTCTTCTTTTCATGTTTATATTTGAGTTCTGCCTAGAAATGTAACAGACCCAAAGGCGTTGCATAGCCTTTTGGCCCCGCCATTCATAATTCTATTTCTCTGTCCCTGTGTAGATATAAATCTGCCACCAGAGGATAACACTTCATGCCTCCAATGAGGTGGACTCGAGGCCACAAAATCTTATGCCACAATAAATCTGTTGGCCTTTTAAGGCTCCTCAAGACCTCTGGGATTTGTCAGCCCATTCCACAATCTGCAAATGTTCACAAATTAGCTTAAAAGGCTCTATGACAAGCCTGCCTACTTTGCAGCCCACCAAGTCGACTGCTACCTACCAGCCATGTTCTGTGACCTGTTGGATGTTTTGACAGCCACCTCTCTTTACCAGTCTCTGGTGTGTAACAAAACCAGGAGTTTATTAAGTCGCTAATGGGCAGTTGAGTTGCAAAGTGCCATGCATGGCTGTTGTGTTGCATAGGCAGTTGGGTTAGGGATGGAATCGTGCAGATGGCAATGCAACAACATTGCTAGAATATACCTGAAAATCTTATAGTCCAGGGATGGCGAACTTGTGGCCCTCCAAAGGGTGATGGGCTCCTAGCCAGCACAGCCAATAGCTGGGAATGATGGGAGGGTTCATCCAAGAAAGCATCAGGATGGGGGGCCCAGGTTCCCCATGTCTGATTTAGTCTGATGACCAGAACTACCCCAGATGCCTCAAACACATTAGTTTGTGTGTTCCATATTAGAATGCTACAGCAGGGATTAAAAGTCTAATTAATTAGGAATAATTGGACAGGTTTTTTAAAAATCCTATTCCCTCCATTTGCTAAGCCTCTGGTCCTCTTCCCTATCATCTCTCATGCTGTTCTGTGAGGCTCTTTCCCAAAGAGACTTCAAAGTGAAATAGCTTTCTCTGGCGAATTTCAATTTACAATCAAGACGAACAGTTAGTTAACATGACATTTGCCAGAGTAGTCAAGTCCTTTGTTGTTTTGCCTGAAAACGAGACTTCAGACTCAGGATGTGACTTGCTTGGCATGGTTTGTACAGGTGGGCCCGGGAGTTTTGATGGAATAGCAGAAATAGACATATTCAATGCACAGTGTTTTGCCTCGGGTGAGAGTCTTGATTTAGTCTGGCTCATTCTTAATAGGGTCCTGCTAATTACATCAAATCCTCCACGTACATATCTGTGAAATATTGAGACTGTATTTAGACTCGCAGTTTTAGCAGATTTCAACAAAATTAACACGATCACCTTAACAACTGAGAGGCTGCAATCCATCCAGCATTCAGTCATGTGCGCTTTAGTCCACAGATTCCAGTGGCACTTGAAACGTATAAATTGGCCCAGGATTGTGGTCTACATTTACATAAACAGTCTTTTTTCATTTATCCCCTCTAATTTTTGCATCTGTCTTCCCTGCAGAAGATGTGGATTCCTGCTCCTCAGCTGAATTTCTCAAGAAGAGAGTCTGAGGAATACAGGCAAATAGTAGTAACAAGATACAATGTTGTGGACCTTATGGATAAATTAAAAATGAACAAATAAATGGGGCTGAAAGTTTTAAAGAATTCATATATGAAATAGCTAGTCTTCCAACAAAAAATGTGTCACTTCTCCCCTAAGATTGGCTAAAGTACCTGAAGACTTGAAAGTGGCCAGTGTTACACCATTTTTTAAAGTAAGGGACCCTGGGGGGGACTTGAAAATTGCAGCCTGCTTAGTTTAACATCTGCTCTGGGAAAATTGGGGGAAAGCATTGCTAAAGATAAAGTTATCAAGAATATACAAATACAAGTTTTACTGAAGAAGAACCAGCACAGCTTCCACAAAGGCAAATCTGTCTAATTAAATATTTAGACAATTTTCAGAAGGTTTTTCATGTTAGAGTCTTGCAGAAGAAAAATAATGAAGAGGCTACCATAAAGACCAAAGTGGGACAGCATTGGCTTGGTGAGAGGCTCCACATTTCTGCGTCCCATTTGGCCTGGGTTTCTACCTTTAGCCAAGCAGCGTGGGAAGAAACCCCACTGTGTGGTGGTAAAGGGGCGCTTGCCCTACAACCTTTTTCTGTGTAACGTGTAGCTTGGCTCTTAAACAGAACCTGCTTGTAGTTAAGGACCAGTTCAACACAGGCCTCCATTGTGCAGGCCCTGAGGCCTTGGCCTTAATATATGCACTGAGAGGTGGTGTTTCTTACATGGTACAATAGAAGAATGTTTCCCTCCCTCCACCATGGAGAATATGCTTAGTAGAAACTGTGTGTTCAGCTGCACGAAGACCCTGTTTCTATAGGTGTTCTCATTTCTTGAGGGGGAAGAATACAAACAAAAAGCGGGGAAACCTTGCGCTCAGATGGAGCACTCTTTTCACATTAAGCATTATCACCATGGAATACACCCCTCTTTTTCTATATGTACGAACTCAGAGGAGGAACATGCACTCATACCTACATGCACAAACCATCCATTTTTAAAAAGTGGTAGAAAGCTTGGAGATGATGAAGGATGCTGGTGGACAGCTTAAGGGAAGAGATTGTATTTAGACAACGATCTAAATTTACCAAAACATTTAGTAATGCTTTTTTTAGCATTGGGTATTACAACACAGCATTTTTCTTTTCTTTAAAAGAGGGTTTCCTCACCATGAGTAAAGCCCTGCCTCATCTTTTGGGTAAGAAATTGTATTACTTCCGGGGAGTTCTGACAGAGCAAACTGTTTGCAGGCAGAAAGCAAACATGCGCTGGAAAGAAATTGCTACTGCAAGCTGCACAGTAGTGCTTTTATTGGGATTGAAGTGTCTGGCTTGTTAACTTCTACATAAGTAGCTGCTGTCTCAATTCATCCTGATCACAAGGCCATTTGGAAATGAAAAGAAATCTGGCTTTGTTTGCTGATCTCTTTTAACTAGTGAGAATCAAGAATTGCTTGGTCTTTTCCTGACAGCCACAACAGTCTGTGTTTTGCATTGTGTTTTCACCAAGATGAATGCTTTTCATATTCCTTTAGCTTTTACTTGGGTACTCTTTAACTGCCATCAGAAGAAGCCCTTGTGTGTGATTTAAAAACCCACAGTCATCTGGGCCTTTGAATATCAAAATACTTCCTGTTCTGCAGTTCTTACACTGGCACAGGAGATCTGCCACACAAATGCTTTACCTCCCCTGTCTGTATGTGATTTTTTTTCCATAGATGGGCATCAAAAAAGGTGTATTCAAGAACACCAGGGTGGGGCCAAACCCTCCCTCCCTCCTATATCTATTCCGAACTTAAAAATGGAAAGCGTAATGCTGGTGGTCAACAAAAGAGGTTTAAAGACTGTCTCAAGGCAAATTTTAAAAAATGTAGTATAAACACCAACAACTGGGAAACACTTGTCTGCAAGCGCTCCAATTGGAGAACAGCCTTTACCAAAGGTATCATGGGCTTTGAAGACACTCAAACTCAGGACGCAAGGGAGAAACGTGCTAAGAGGAAGGCACGCTTGGCAAACCCTCACCGTGATCAACTCCCGCCCAGAAACCAACGTCCCCACTGTGGAAGGATGTGTGGATCCAGAATTAGCCTCCACAGTCACTTATGGACTCATTGATAAAACAGTGTTTATGGAAAACAATCTTACTCTGCTACGAGTGACGGCCAAAGAAGAAGAAGACGACTGACAAGTCAGCTCTGTTCCATATCTGCCGGTACATAGCCACATATCAAGCCCTGTCTCTAGGTCACAGCTAAAGTGTGACAATGAATTGGATCAAAAGGGATGGAATGTTGTGAGCTGTCCTTTAGATGGGATGCTGATTTAGATGCTGATGATGTGATCATATCGGTGCAACAGGCATGCTGGAAAAAGTTTCTGATCATAATTATGCAATGGTTATACAAGGGACATAGAACTTCTTTGTTTAGTGCTTATGCAACTTTATTTTCTTTCACCCTAACTTTACTGGCACTTCCCCTAAGAGCCAGTCAAGGGAATCTTTCCTGCCTAGTGTGAATTTTTTCTCAGACATGATGTCATCTCCTCAACTTCCTTGGCTG
This sequence comes from Podarcis filfolensis, assembly GCF_964270895.1. Classification (NCBI taxonomy): domain Eukaryota; kingdom Metazoa; phylum Chordata; class Lepidosauria; order Squamata; family Lacertidae; genus Podarcis; species Podarcis filfolensis. The sequence continues at coordinate 24,634,734 of NC_139607.1, read as the reverse complement.
AATAAAGTAAATATGAACTATACTGACGTTATGCTAAAGATTAATTAGGCTCTAATTTTTAATTTCAGAAACTCTTCCCCCCCAAAGACGCGAGTGACACCTCAGATCAGGTTTGAGCTTATATTGAAATAATTACCCAGGAGAATATATCAGTAAATTAAAAATATTAATAAAGATGTAATGCGCGCATAAGCTGATAAATTTATTACACATGTGGCAGGGTTTTTCAGAATCATTCCGGGCGAGTTCTGGCAACTTAATAAATGACTTACTCATAATTATTAGGTAGACCTCAACGGCACCCAAATGCTAAGTAAACATAAAAATCACTGACAGGTTCTAAGAACAAAACAAAACAAAAATGAACCAAAGTCTGTAGATATTTCCTTATTTTCACAAAGTTAAGAAAATTGTAATTATCGTGGTTAGCTTTTGTTTTGCTGTATCTCTGTTTTCTTTTTGCTTTCTAACCATTATCTTCCTTTAACTGGAACCACAACAGTTCCATCCTCAGATGATTAAACTGGGGGTACAATTTTCTGAATTACAACTGCAGTTCTCCTACTGTTCAGATAAAACAATCCCCTGAACAATCTTTTCTGGTGAATTTCGGCTCACCCCAGAAGAAATATCACATATATTCCATTTATACTCTGGTATATTTATACCAGACGTGGTATAAATATACCAGATGTGGTATAAATATACTCTGGTATATTTATACCAGACGTGGTATACCCACCCGCGGTGGGACACGGGTGGCGCTGTGGGTTATATTTGACGACGTCCAGAAAACCCCCCATTATTCCACCTATACTCCTGCCCCCTCCATCGCTGAGACTTTATGTTGCGGGTTACTGGTTTTCATGAATTAAAACCAGGAGAGAGGGTCATTTATGCCAACCAACACATTGTATATTATTGGGTTTAATTAAGGGATTATGTTCACAGCAGAAAATTATGAATGCAGCAATAAATAGCTTTTACAGGTAATTAAATGCCACAGTGAAACCAGGCATTTGATAACCTTAGAAGTTATTTGGGGCAAGTAATGAATCTTAAAAGTGACAAAATCATGAACATGGAATAAAGCTTGGAAAGTCATTGGATGGTAAGTCTATGCAAATAAAGAAAAGTGGCCCAGTCTAGAATGTGGAGTATTCTCTGTACTTTTTGTTCAGATCAACTTTTCATTTGCCTGTGCTGTTTCTAGGAATTCTTCTCGTTGTGAGACTTTTTTGGGTGAGCTGAAAGTTTGTTTGGACCTTAAGTGAGAACTCTGCTGAGAGGGAGGGTGTGTTTGAAAGAAAAATGAATTGATATTGATTTAGATATATCTTAGTAACTTTCTTTCAATGTAACATTTTTATATGTAACCACACATCTTTAAAATATTTTGTTTAACTTATATATTGCTCCCCCTTATTTGCACACCACTTAGAGATATTTTCAATATATTAAGCAGTAGATAAATTAAAATTATCAATCAATAATCAATAACAGTCCACAGACTGATATCAAAACTAAACCCATTTCTGTAGAAAATGCTTTTAATCTTGTATTGATTGCATTTGTATCCTGCTCTTCCTCCAAGAAGACCCGAGGACTGAACACAGGAGCTAATTATGCATTTTATTCTCACAAAAAGGTTGTGGTTAGACTGAAATAGAGTAATTTGCTCAAAACCACCCAGTAAAGCTTCATAGATGAGTTGGGATTTGAATCCCAGCTTGTCTCCCACACCCATTTTCTGGGAGTCTGGGAAAGAAGTAACGCTTTGAGGAAATAACGCTCTTGTATAGTGAGGTATTGGAATTAAATTGGTTTGAATAAGACATAATCCCCCCCCCCTCTCTCTCTCTCTCTCACACACACACACACACACACACACAGTGCTTTTTGTGCGACAATACTTACCAGTATATCACCCAGATTTTCCCTGACTCATAAGACTACATCCTGATTTATGTGTATGAATTACCCTGAATCTCAGTTTTACTTGCTTTTATATGTCCCTTATATTGTATTATGTTGTATTTTTGTTTTAAAGGATACAGTGGTACCTTGGGTTACAGACACTTCAGGTTACAGACTCCGCTAACCCAGAAATAGTACCTCGGGTTAAGAACTTTGCTTCAGGATGAGAACAGAAATCGCGCAGCAGCAGCAGGAGGCCCCATTAGCTAAAGTGGTACCTCAGGTTAAGAACAGTTTCAGGTTAAGAATGGACCTCCGGAATGAATTAAGTTCTTAACCCGAGGTACTACTGTATTGGTTTTTTTATTGTACATGGCATGCGCTACACCACCCAGTGCCTGTCTACAACCAGATCTTCTGGGGCCTATGCTTTCTATTGCAAGTGGGTGCTCTAGATCCAGCTGCACATTTCCAGTAGGTCCAGGTTCTAGATCTCTCCATGAGCATCGAAATGGTGTTATATACAGTGCTATTTTTCTAGTAAAAAGACATGTCAGAACTCACCATGAACACCTTCCTTGTTCTCTTATAATGGCAATGGCGCCCATTCAAGAGTTCTGGCTGAAAGAAAAGCCCTGTTAAATACATGATGAAAAAGGAGGGAACAAGAGAAGATTCTAGAGAAATGGGCAGACAATGAATGACCCATTAAGATCTGAATGCCAACCAACCCAAGAGAAGTCGGCTGTTTGGGTCCTGCTACAAATAGTCACAAACAGCTCCTATATTCCACTGGCATGGTCAATTCTAGTTCTAGTTAACCTTAGCCTGTAATGTGATATAAACATGACAATGATGTTTGCTTCCGAAAGAGATGCCGTGGGTGACTGTTAGCCTGGAATGTGTCACTTCTGATAACTTTGCTAATGTGGCAACAAGAGTCATGTTAAAATCAGACGAACATCCTAGCCAGTAGCTTTCTCGTTCTATTTCAACGTCGCTTGTGAAAATGGCTGCTGACTGAAATGACAATGCACCTTTCTGTTGATTAGCGACCCCTTTAAGTCACAAGAGAAACTCTTGAAGACTTTAATAGGCTCTGTAAGACTAGTTGCAAGCGAGACTGCTATTAACAATTGAAGGAATGGTAAATGTAAAATGATATAATGGAAGAGTTGTGAGGAAGACGGAAGCCATTTCTGCAAAGAAACTGTCTTTTCCCCTCCAGCAAAATGGTTATTTTAAAAGCTTTCTCCAAAGTGTGTTTTTGAGTGCACAAATGAAAGAAAATGGAAAGTAAAGATCTACGCAAACTGAAATATTTTAAAACTGATGGATGAAAGAGTTGATTTTTCTTTCATTCAGAACTAGGATGTCACACTTTTTTCTCTCTCTCTCTCTCTCTCTCACACACACACACACACACATATATATATATATATATATATATATATATAAAGTCTCACCTTCTGAGACATATTCATTTATGTAATATGTGCTACTCTCCCTCCAAAGTGTTTCATTCACTATGTTGAAAACCAGACAGGCCTGGTTTTTAATCAATAGCTTCATGCACATTCCAGTGAAGTTTTTTTTTTTTGTCCTATACATTGCAAATCTCAATTCACTCCCTCCTTTCCCCAGCTCGGCTTTCTACAGCTTGGTTTGGAACTCCTTTAATTGCTGCTAAACTAATTATGCATTACAATATGCAAATCACAATAGATACAATGTACTTGTACTAGACCCTCAGGCGAGCGCCATTGAAATGAAAGCAGATAATTGAGAGCAGGTTTGGTGGATTAAATCCCAATGCATTTTCTGATATAAAGGACACTTAATAACATCTAGTCTGATACTAGATGCCTGTTTGTAGCTTGCTTTTAAGATGGGCTTTTTGGTAGTTACTGCTATCTACTAAATGATTCTTAGAAGCATTTATATTATTTCCACTTTTTGGATCTTTTCACTGCACTGGTTGGCAACAGTCTGTCTTCAGGTTGATGGCTTTGCAGTGTTCCTCTGAGTGAAAGCAGGAACAATAGTCCTTTCATGATCTGCTGCAAAGCCTGAGCAATGATGCAGAGCCTTAAACTTGCCTAGCATATGAGCTCCGCTATTGACTTGACTGGCTAAATCTAGGGGAAGGTTAACCACAAATACATGTTACTTTTAGTGATGGATGTTTGGTGGGGCCACAATAGTGTGGTTCTCTATTTCTGCTTATGAACACAGGAAATTCAACATCAATAATAATAATAGTAATAATAATAATAATATATTTCTACCCCACCCATCTGGCTGGGTTTCCCCAACCACTCTGGGCAGCTTCCAACAAAAAAATAAAAATACATTAAAACAGTCACTAAAAACTTCCCTAAAGAGGGCTGCCTTCAGATGTCTTCTAAATGTCATATAGTTGTTTATTTCTTTGACATCTGATGGGAGGGCATTCCCTGGGGCGGGTGCCACTACCGAGAAGGCCCTCCACCTGGTTCCCTGTAACTTGGCTTCTCGCAATGAGAGAACCACCAGAAGGCCCTCGGCGCTGGACCTCAGTGTCCCGGCAGAACAATGGGGGTGGACACTTTCCTTCAGGTATACAGGACCAAAGCCATTTAGGGCTTTAAAGGTCAGCACCAAGACTTTGAATTGTGCTTGGAAATGTACTGGGAGCCAATGTAGGTCTTTCAAGACTAGTGTTATGTGGTCTCGGCGGCCACTCCCAGTTACCAGTCTAGCTGCCGCATTGTGGATTAGTTGTAGTTTCTGGGTCACCTTCAAAGGTAGCCCCACATAGAGCGCGTTGCAGTAGTCCAAGCGGGCAACTAGAGCATGCACCACTCTGGCGAGACAATCCATGGGCAGGTAGGGTCTCAGCCTGCATACCAGATAGAGCTGGTAGACAGCTGTCCTGGACACAGAATTGTCCATGGACAGCTGTGAGTCCAAAATGACTCCCAGGTTGTGTACCTGGTCCTTCAGGGGCACAGGGCCCATTCAGGATCAGGGAGTCCCCAACACCTGCCCGCACCCTGTCCCCCAAGAACAGTACTTCTGTCTTGTCAGGATTCAACCTCAATCCGTTAGCTGTCATCCATCCTCCAACCGCCTCCAGGCACTCACACAGGAATCCACACCAAGTAGAATCCACACTACAGCTCCTTTCCACATCCACTGTTGCTCCAGTATATGTGATTCCATTTCAGTTTGAGCCGGATGGAAGAGGGATTTGCCTTTCCAAATTCTCTTTCTTGCATTTGATCACCTTGGATAACATCCAATGGTGTTTGTGGATTCATCCACACTTCCCTTTGTTCCATTGTTACTTCCATTTGGTTTGGGATTTCTAGGCATGGGTTTCGAGGTTTTTCTTTTGTTGGGCCAGCGACAAACTGGGGATGAGGCCAGGGCATCCCTCAATTTATCCCCTGGACCCAAGTAATGCCTAATGGCTGGTTGGTCCCAGCCACTAGGGATGTCCTGCATCTGAGCCTGCCTGCAATTGGCCAGTCAGGCAGATAGATTGCCATCCACACCAATCAGCATCCCTGGATCGCTGGCACGGGTGTGGCCAGTGATCAGGCAACATTGCCTGACAATCTAAGGTAAGCAGACTTCTAGGCACCAGTCAGTGATATTTTTCTTTTGTCATGCCACATTCCCTCTTTCTCTGGGAAAATCCACTGCCTATTGCTGAATCTGAACAAATGTCAACCCGCAGAAACCCGATGTAACTTTCGATTCAGTTATTTCCCTGGTTTCTCCAGGGAGAGCAGAGGGACAAAAGAGAAGCCTTACAAATCCATGCCTAGAAGTCACAGACCAAATGGTGTGGATGAGTCCTCAATGAAACAAATGTTTGCTCATAGTAATATTAATTAATTTATTATTTATACCCCGCCCATCTGGCTGAGTTTCCCCAGCCACTCTGGGCGGCTCCCAATCAAGTGTTAAAAACAATACAGCGTTAAATATTAAAAACTTCCCTCAACAGGGCTGCCTTCAGATGTCTTTTAAAGATAGGATAGCTGCTTATTTCACATCTGAAGGGAGGGTGTTCCACAGGGTGGGCACTACTACCGAGAAGGCCCTCTGTCTGGTTCCCTGTAACCTCACTTCTCGCAATGAGGGAACTGCCAGAAGGCCCTCGGCGCTGGATCTCAGTGTCAGGGCTGAACGATGGGGGTGGAGGCGCTCCTCCAGGTATACAGGACATACAATTAGACTCCCTCTCTTTTCCCCTGTAGCACTATCACACACCCTAATATCTGCTTTGGAGGACTGGAGAAGAGTAGAAGTCCTTTCAAACAATGTTGGATTCCACCCCTTATCTTTAACGCCTGATGTGAGCTCATTCATTCTTTACATATTGACACTGTAGCCACTCAAACTAAAAATGTGGCTTTGTGCCCACGTTTTATTTTATTTTATTTTTCTTAGGATGAGAAGGGAAAGGATGTGCTGAACAAACACTGGTTGGGATTAATTGTATGCACCTCACTCCTTCTTGGCCTTTAATTTAGATGTTCAATTATTTGTGTTCCTTCCATCATCCACTTTGTCAGCCTGATAACATTCTCGTATGACACGGGGAGATTATATAACCTGAGGTGAGACTGAAAGTTATGTACAGTTTATAATATAGCTTGCAATGCAACAAACATTATTTGCATAATAAATAGTTTTAGATTAAAAAAAATACCCCTATTTTTTTCATTGCCCTTCAGCATCTGCAGAAATGGAACTTGAGAATGTATTAAGGAAAAACCAATTTGTAAAGAGAGAGAGAGATAGCAAAGCAATAGAAAAAGTCTGTAGAATTGCTAATAAGAAGAGGGGAAAGCAATAGTACAACAAACCCTCCTGGATAATTAGTGATCTTTGAATACCTTTGCATTTGGACATTTTGTGGAGCCAGGGTTTCATCCAATGGCACACAAACTGCATTCCACTCATGCAACAGGACTCCCCCTTCTTTTCCTCTCCCTAAAGGTAAAGGTAAAGGGATCCCTGACCATTAGGTCCAGTCGTGACCGACTCTGGGGTTGCAGCGCTCATTTCGCTTTACTGGCCAAGGGAGCCAGCATACAGCTTCCAGGTCATGTGGCCAGCATGACTAAGCCGCTTCTGGCGAACCAGAGCAGTGCACGGAAACACCGTTTACCTTCCTGCTGGAGCAGTACCTTTTTATCTACTTGCACTTTGACGTGCTTTCGAACTGCTAGGTTGGCAGGAAAGTCCTCTCCCTACTTGCCTCCAAAATCTGCTCCAGAGGATCCCCCAGCTGAATCTGAAGCAGATTTTGAGGGTGCGTGGAGGGCCTGCAGAGGAGAGGAGGAGAATGTTGCATTGTGGAAGTGGATGGCTGCCGTGCAGTTGGAATGGCTGCTCTGGATACAACTGTCACATAATTTGCAATGAAGGGTGTAAAAGGTAACCAATTTACAATACTGGATAAGAGACCACGTGATTCAGCCACCTTGCTGAAGTTAAGCAGGGGTAGGTTTGCTCTGTGTCTGGATGTGGGGCCAGCTCAAAACCCCATGAACGTCCTGAGACATCGGAAGGCAGCCCTGTTTAGGAAAGCTTTTAACGTTTGATGCATTACTGTATTTTAATATTTTGTTGAAATCTGCCCAGAGTGACTGGGGAAGCCCAGCCAGATGGGCGGGGTATAAATAAATAAATAAATAAATAAATAAATAAATAAATAAATAATAATAATAATAATAATTATTATTATTATTATTATTATTATTATTATTACTGTTATTATTATTAACTTATCTCAACAATTTGTATACCAATTAACACCATAGTTCCTAAGCAGTGCACAGTGAAGTCACAAAGGATAAAAGGAAGGTACAAAGGATGAAATTCAATTTAAATTAACCACTAACCATGAGATCTTAGGCTGACCTCATGCCTTACGTGCAATGTGTATATTTTGTACTTGAGAAAGCTCTGGAGGTATCCTAAGAGGAATAACTGCGTAGGCAAAAATTCCTCAGAGACCTAAAAATGATGCTCTAACTCAATACGACAGTGCACGAATCGTTACAATTGTTAAGGCATTTTTGCAAGAATGCTGAATGAGCCTTTAAAAAAAATCTCAAGCTGTGTTACACAGGGGGTTAGATGGCCTGTGATAGGTTGAGAATCAAACTGCAGTAAAAAAAGGTAGCTTTTTAGATTCCTTTTACTGTATGAAGCAATTTTCTTTAATTTTCCTCTGCAAAGCTCCCCAGATGTTCTCTCTTTTGTGTGGTTACGCACATTTGCATTTGATGAAGTCAGCGCTTGCTTACAAAAGCTTATGCACCAGTCACTTACAGCCCGATCCTAAACATATTTTCTCCAAAGTGAATCCCACCGAGTTCAGTGGACGTTTCTCCTTAGAAAGCATACTGACAAGTGCAGCTTTTGTCCCTTAAAGTGCCACTACACACCCTTCCTTTCACCATTTTGATACAGATTTTTTTTTGGGGGGGGGGGAGACAAAAACATACAGAGAACCTAAAATAATACTTTGTCTTCTATTTGAATTACATGCTCTCTATGACTGTGGTTAATGCTTAATGTGTCATGCTTAATGACATCATCAGGGCCTGTCCCATGACATCAGTGATGACCACACCCATGAAACAACCAGGGACTGTCCCTTGTCTCCCTTTGGGCCTTGAAATCTCAAGGTCTGGGATGCTCCTCTAGATTAGTGTTGCTCACATGCAGGGCTTTTTTCCAGCTGCAGATGGGGAGGAGGAAAGATTAAATAATTTCTTAAAGAAGACAGGTCTTGGGAGGGAGGGGTGGAATTAAGAGCTAACTCCATTAGGGCGGCCTTTTCAATATAGTATTATAATTGCTAGTGAGAGTAAGCCCTTGCAGTTTTGTGACCAAAGGTCCAATATAGTGTAGTAAGAGAACTGTAAAGGACGCGGGTGGCACTGTGGGTTAAACCACAGAGCCTAGGACTTGCCGATCAGAAGGTCAGTGGTTCGAATCCCTGCGATGGGATGAGCTCCCATTGCTCGGTCCCTGCTCCTGCCAACCTTGCAGTTTGAAAGCACGTCAAAGTGCAAGTAGATAAATAGGTACCACTCTGGCGGGAAGGTAAACGGCGTTTCCATGCGCTGCTCTGGTTCACCAGAAGCGGCTTAGTCATGCTGGCCACATGACCTGGAAGCTGTACGCTGGCTCCCTCGGCCAATAAAGCGAGATGAGCACCGCAACCCCAGAGTCGGTCACGACTGGACCTAGTGATCAGGGGTCCCTTTACCTTACCCTTTATCTTTAAGAGAACTGTAAGCTGAACCAAACTGGAATACTGGAAATGGAAAACTAATACCGTTCTGAACAATTCTATCCAGTTCCAATTTGGCCGCATCATTTCTTTTCATTGCAACGATGGCTTTAAAAAATCAAATCAAAAAGACGTTCAGCCCCTTAATGGCAGGCTCTCCATGTGCAAGGATTTGCTTTCTTTTCTTTGTCAGGAGTAAGGTAACTCTTCATTTCCTCCTCCCATCTGAAGCTCCTTTGACTACCATAGGGCCTGGGTATGTTAGATGAGAAAATGCCAGCAGCCTGAGCCAATGCTGCTAGATTTATGGAACATCCTCAGGTGGCTCTGTGGGAACCAAGCATGCCTCATTGGCGCTGATGCAGCTTGAGCTGCCAGCTCATTTTAAGGATCACAGCTGTACAGATGAGAGAAGCTCACATGTGCTGCCTAAGCAGGAATCGGAGGGATCAGTTCATAGGAGTTGGCAAGGGACCAGGAAGCCAGTGACATGCCGGCTTCATTTCTTTAGATCTTGCGAATGCAGAAACTGGCTACTCTTGCCAAGTTTCACATTTAAAAAAAAATAAGAAAGAAAAAGACTATGAATGATGATGTACATTTTCTTCAAAATACTGGATGATGGAAAAAAAGGCATTGCATAGCCGCCTGCCCGTGGCTCTTTCCTCGACTTCAAAGTTCTGCTTTGTGGAGTTTTTACCTCATACACTTTAATCTTGTTTTAATTTTACAGTGATTACATCCCCTGTTGAGATTTGTGGAGGGAGACGGAGAGTTGCTCAGATTTTAGGACTGGATAGTTAAAGATCTACAAGGCTCTGTTTCCTTCCATGAGCAGGTTGCTCCCTTCTGTTCCCTCCAGCCCCCAGGTTTCTCTGTTTCCCCTAATGAGCAGTGCTGAATGGATCCAGATTTAAGGCAGAAAGCTCAGAGTCTGCTTCTTACAGGGACATCTCTACCTCAACCTAGATCTCAAGGTAACGTAAGGGTTGGAATAGCTTTTCTTATGCTTGCTGTCCCATTGTCCCGTGTATTACATTGCAGGAAGTTGAAGCTAAAGATATGTCTAGATCCTGTCACATTTCCCTGAAGTTGGGTGGCAAAACTTTTGAGCCCCAAGGAATGCTTTGAAGGTCATTCACCTCTGCAAAGGCTGCATGGCAGTGGTGGGTATGACCAGTGTTTAATGACTATGATAATATTTGTGCCCTGCCCATTTGACTGGGTTGCCCCAGCCACTCTCGGAGGCTTCTGACATATATTTGTTGTTGTTTAGTCGTTTAGTCGTGTCCGGCTCTCCGTGACCCCATGGACCAGAGCACGCCAGGCACTCCTGTCTTCCACTGCCTCCCACAGTTTGGCCAAACTCATGATGGTAGCTTTGAGAACACTGTCCAGCCATCTCGTCCTCTGTCGTCCCCTTCTCCTTGTGCCCTCAATCTTTCCCAGCACATCAGGGTCTTTTCCAGGGAGTCTTCTCTTCTCATGAGGTAGCCAAAGTATTGGAGCCTCAGCTTCATGATCTGTCCTTCCAGCGAGCACTCAGGGCTGATTTCCTTAAGAATGGATTGGTTTGTTCTTCTTGCAGTCCATAATTCAAAAGCATCATAATTCAAAAGCATCAATTCTTCGGCGATCAGCCTTCTTTATGGTCCAGCTCTCACTTCCATACATCACTACTGGGAAAACCATACGTTTAACTATATGGACCTTTGTCGGCAAGGTGATGTCTCTGCTTTATAAAAACATAATAAAACATCACACATTAAAAGCTACCCTTACTTGTGTGCATGCATGTGTACTACACATACAGTCCAGAAATACACACTCGCCGTGCATTCAGCACAAACAAATCCTCATACAGAGCACACACAGGCTCACAGCTCTCTCTCTTTCACACACATAAACTCATTCACACACACCACACACTCCTATATACACTCACACAAATGCAAAATTAGCCTAAAATTGTGGGGCATGGATGAGCAGGCCCTTGTCCCGGCCTTCATGCCCCTGATGGCCTGCCCACCCTCAACACACATCCATGTTTATGAAGCAGGTCCTTGTCCACCATAGCTCCCATTGTGTTACTGAAGTACCGTATTTTTCACTCTATAAGACACACTTCCCCCTCCTAAAAAGTAAAGGGAAATGTGTGTGCGTCTTATGGAGCGAATGCAGGCTGCGCAGTTATCCCTGAAGCCAGAAGAGTGAGAGGGATTGGTGTGCAGCGATCCCTCTTGCTCTTCTGCCTCTCGAGTGCAGCCGGAGCGCTCCTCCTTCTTCGCTCAAGAGGCTTGCATTGCTTTCTTGTTTCTTGTTTTCCTCCTCTAAAAACTAGGTGTGTCTTATAGTCAGGTGTGTCTTATAGAGCGAAAAATACAGTAATTAGGTAAAATGTTGGCCTTGTTGCAACCTCTCTCTCACACTCCAAGTTCAAAAGGGTTCCAGATTCACTGCCTGCAGAAGGAATAGCATAATGGGGGTAGGAGATGGGCGGGCATATTTGCTTCAGCCCTGTATGAGATTGTACAATGTTTTCATGGGGATGCTAGTGCAATGGAACAAGTGAATCTATGCTCAAGCTGGGCACACATAAACCAAATGTACACCTGAACACTCCCCCAGGATCTTCTTCAAGATGAACCAGCGAAGAGCCAACTGAAAAATGACTCCTCAAAGGAGGACTTCCTAGGAATTATCTTCTTAGCAAATCCCATATACTGTTGTGGCTCACTTCACCAGTTGCCTAACACAGGTTAGATAAAAACAAACCACTGGGATGCACCACAGCACATGCCTCTCTCAATGTAAAGCACAGCAAGTATGATTTTTTGTTGTCTGTGGTCATGCAGTACAGTGGTACCTCAGGTTACAGACACTTCAGGTTACAGACTCCGCTAATCCAGAAATAGTACCTTGGGTTAAGAACTTTGCTTCAGGATGAGAACAGAAATCGTATTCTGCTGGCGTGGTAGCAGTGGGAGGCCCCATTAGCTAAAGTGGTGCTTCAGGTTAAGAACAGACCTCCAGAACGAATTAAGTTCTTAACCCGAGGTACCACTGTACTTTCTTCATTTGAGACATTTCTGCATGAGTCAGTAGGTTTTTATTGCAAGGATGACTATAATATTTGTCATTTTTCAGAAGGTCACCTGTACTTGGCCTGTTTCGATCTCTCGTTTCCACCTCCACCCCAAAGGGGTCCCAAATTCTCTGCCTGCAGAAGGGAGTGGCAAAATGGGCGGGAGGGAGGCCTTTTTTGCTTCAGCCCTATATGAGATTATGCAATGTTTTCATGGGAGTGCTCGTGCGGTGGAACAAGTGAATCTAAATTCAAATAGGACAAATTTGGCCACTGGCCCACATCAGCTGAGCATGCACCTTAGAACATCCCCAGGACCTTGTGTAACTTGAGTCAGGGAAGACGAGGCAATGTAAAAAAGGGCTCCTGGAAGGGAGACTTTCTGGAAACCAAATTATTAGGGCATCTCACTCACTCAAGCATTGAGAATCCCGTTTAGTACCCTGCAGGCTACTATGCATTTCTCTCTCTTCATTTTCGGTGGTAGGATGCATTGAATGTATCCCTCTCCATTTTTGTATCTAGAATGGTCCACTGGTCTGGTATTTGGCTCCTCTAAACTGGAAAATAGGGACATGGGTGGTGCTGTGTGCTAAATCACTGAGCCTAGACCTTGCCGATCAGAAGGTCGGCTGTTTGAATCCCTGCGACAGGCTGAGCTCCCGTTGCTCGGTCCCTGCTCCTGCCTACCTAGCAGTTCGAAAGCATGTCAAAGTGCAAGTAGATAAATAGGTACCGCTCCGGCAGGAAGGTAAACGGCATTTCTGTGCGCTGCTCTGGTTCGCCAGAAGTGGCATAGTCATGCTGGCCACATGACCCGGAAGTTGCACGTCGGCTCCTTTGGCCAGTAAAGCGAGATGAGCGCCGCAACCCCAGAGTCGTCCACGAGTGACCTAATGATCCCTTTACCCTTTACTTTACCTAAACTGGAGAATGCATACTGGGCAACTAAAGTGTCTAGAAAGGCTCTTGCAATGTCATAAGTTGTCAATCTCTTTTCAGGAAAAAGAAAACTGAGAAACCCCAGAAATATTTCCTCCTTGTGGTTAGAGCACATCCCAGACGTTATGTCCAAATGGTGGCTGACCTCACTTTGGGTACACATGCCTTAAACAGAGGTGCCAGCTGGAAAGCTGTTCAGCCTCTGTGGTCTTCCCTTTCTGGCATACTTCTCTGGACATTGCTTCCTTCAGTTGTTTGCCTTGGCTCCTGGTATAGCACGACTCCGCCAGTTGTGTCAGCCTTGGCTTGACTTGGCTTCTGCCACAGCCTCCTCTTCTGGAGCTTGCCACTCTTTTGTGATGGCAGCCCAGGTGGCTCAAAGTTCCTCCCTCTTTTGGCTTCCTTTTGCCTTTCTCTCTTCTCATTCCTCTGCCTTTCCTTTATGTCCTTACTCTCCCTATGCTAGGCCTCATTCCTGAGCACTGAAGCTGAGCATATGTAACTGTCAAAAGATCAGCTTATTGCCACGCCGTGAAATGCAGACCATCTTTGATCAGTCTGCCGATCCCTGGCAGTGTTCTCTGAGGTAAGTGGTTAGGAACCTTTGATTTCTTATCCCTTTCCCATTACCTCATTAGCCTGGGTATCAGTGGCACTGATAGTGATGATCCTGGAGTTTCTCGCCACTAGCGCAAGTTGGGAACCCATAGCAATACAGACCATATATATCAGAGGTTGCTGGAGTCTTGCTGGTGATGGGTTCATTGATTGTTGTTTTAAAATATATGCTTTTAGGTCACAATTATAGATTGCTCCAAATTTTAAAATATTGCTTATTTTAAAGCTAATACATTTTAAAAAACTCTCTAACCCATATAATTTAGCAGACATCGTATCAAGTTAAGCGGGGGTGAATTTTGTTTGTGTGGGATTATTATTATTATTTGATTGTGCTGCAGTGCTATTACTCAACAAACAAACATGTTGTTGTTGTCTTGCAAGATTTATGACCATCCACCTCCACTTGTAGTTACCTCATTTTATTTTCCAGATCTACAAAGAGTTGCATTGAAAGTGGATCTTGCCTCTTCTGTAGGTGGTTTTTCCCTTGGCACGGAGGGGAAAGGGAAAGAACATTCCAAGCTGCCACATCATGAAGGTGAGGACCTTTGTTGCCAAGCTGTTGTGGCTTATCTCCCCAGTTGCCTAGCACAGGATAGGTAAAGACATATCACTGGGAGTCGTCTCTCTCAACACAAAGACAAACAATGACACATTTTTGTTGTCCTTAGTCATGAGGTATTTTCTCCATTTGAATCTCTAATATATCTCTGCATGAGTCAGTGAGTTTATAGTGGAAAAATGACTTTAGCAGACATTTTGAAAGTTTCATTTGGCACACATGTTAGAAGGCCACCAGTACCGTAACAAAGCTTTGAGCAGAAAGAGGAAATTGTGTATAAAATAATTTAAGGCACGAGCTGGGCAAGAAATGCCTTCCTCCAAAATGTACCTTGGCCATTCTTCTCAGGCCAGTTTTACAATCCAATCCCTTCTATGGAAATATCATGGATAGCTTTGCTAGAACTGTTTCGTACAAGTCCCTTTACTCTTCCCTTGGTGTCCTATCTTTGCAAGTCACCCAAACTGGAGCGTAATCTGGTGCAAGGGTAGCTAACATAGTGCCCCCCCCCAGATGTTGCTGAACTGCAGCTTCCATCATCTCTGACCAATGACCATGCCAACTGCAGCAGAAGGGAGTTGGAGTCCAACAATATATGAAGGGCTACTTTCATTGCCTACCCCTGATCTACTAGAATACAGAAAATAGGCTGGTATTAACAACGCTGAATGACAGCAGCCAAATCTATGATTCAAAACCAGTTCTTTTAAAAGACTGTTCCTTTCCTGGGCTTATGTAAAGCTAATAGCCAATCAGGCGCTTTCTAAAACATGGTTTGCAAACTCCTTTCAAACCATCGTTTCAATTCCTAGTTTAGAAAGGAATCACATTTGGGTTAAACTAAATATATTTGCATTGGTGTGCTTGTGATGCCAACTAATGGCTACAAGTGGAAAGGGAAGCAAATGGAGGACTTGCTCTGGAGAAGAAGGAAAGGGGGCAGGGAGCCCAGAATCCACTCCCGATCTCTTAATGATGGTTAAATAATTGGCAGCATTATATCTGTAGGAACCAGGCTTGAGTGTATTCTCCTGGCCACTGTTGCTGCTTATTTTGTTACTGTAAATGCACTTGGCTTCAGGGCACATTTCTTTCATGACTGAAAGCATTAACTGATTGATTATTGTGTGTGTTAGATGTAGAATATATGACTCAGTGATTTGTGTTGTAGTTGCCTCATTTATATTTGCCAGAACTTAGAAGCCGGTCCAAAAGCTACCTAGTGCTTTACCGCTACTATTACCAGGTCCTGACTGGTTGCTCCACCACTGGTTTCCCCTTCTTGCAACCTGTTCTGTGTCTTGTGGAGCCATGAAAGGTGTTTCTTCTGGGACAGCCCTTCAATGGCAGCATGTAACCAGCAAAGGGGTGTGGCACATCCTCTCTCATAGGTGTGGAGAACCTGTAGGCCTGTAGGCACTGCTGGGCTCCAGATCCAATCCATCACAGTCAGCATGGCCCATAGTCAAGAATGACTGGATTTGAAGTATATCCATGTCTGGTGGTGGGCACAATTTCCCTGTCCAGGCTCCAACATTTCACATCTGAAACTAGGTAGGTAAGACTCACCTAACTAGCTCTATCAGCAGAAGCCTGATAGACATGGACTTCCACTTGAGCAAAAAGCCTTTCTTCCCCTTTCCTCCCAACCACACCCACAACATTGGCATAAGTGGGGTGGGATCAGGAAAACCCCAGAACAGCACAGAGGGGGAGGGGAATCATTCTGTCTGACAAGCTGTTATGGAAGAGCATAACACTGATTTTCTACCCACTAGGTTGGATCCAGGTTTAGTTAGTTGGACACTTGTCCCCACTGAAACCAATGGATATTGAGTCATGACTATCCTCTCCCATTGATTTCAGTGGGATCTAAGCTCAACTTACTTAGTTTGGATCCAGCCACTTGAGTTTATTTGTAATATCTCCATTCTTATACCAATGGCCACTTCTTGACCTTCCCACTGTCCCTCAAGTGGACATTTCTGAATGCCCTTCTCTGCCAGCCGTTTATTTACTGTGCAATAGTCTGCCTCATATTGCCTTCTCCTTAAGGATGTTTAATGCCATGATGGATCTTGTAATATTAATCGAAGTGTGGTGCAAGTACAGTTGTACCTTGGTTTTCGAACAGCCTAGTTCTTAAATGTTTTGACTCCCGAATTATCAAAACCCGGAAGTGACTGTTCTGGTTTGTGAACTATTTTTGGAAGCCGAACGTCCGACGAGGCTTCCGCGGCTCCGGGTTGGCTGCAGGAGCTTTCTGCAGCCAATCAGAAGCTGCGATTTGGAAGCTGAATGCTTTGGAAGTCGAATGGACTTCTGGAACAGATACCATTCGACTTCCAAGGTACAACTGTACACTTTTCAGCTCAGGAGCTACCTTTCTTCATGGGCAAAGTTTACATGCAGATCGCTGTATCTCAGCCAATCTTACACGTCAGAGGGTTGTTGTGAGGTGAAAATGGAGCAATCTTGTGCATACTCTCCCAAATCCCTTAAGATAGATGGATATATTAATGTAAAGAAAGATAAAAAGGCCAAAACGAAGAAACCCTACTTCAACACCAAGTTCCTGTCTTTAACTAGGTCTTGTGTTGTGCCCACAAAAGAACAGTTATTTTCTGAATCTCAGAGGCAGTGACGCAGATCAGTGCACATTGCAGGTCATGGGAACTGTGGAGTAAGTATGTGTGGTCCAGTCTACTGTGTGGAATGCCAAGAAAGCCCCCAGAGAACATAATTCCTCATTCTCCACCCCTCCATGAATTGGTACTACAGTAACTCCATTGGCCATACACATTTGATCCACTCATAAGAAAGCAAAAAAATTACCACTGCATAAGGCGTGGGGCCTTACAATTAGAGTATTATTACTAACACAGCTCCTTGGAGCAGTGAAGGTGTGAGAAGGGAAACATGCTGTAATAATAATAATAATAATAATAATAATAATAATAATAATAATAATAATTATTGTATCCTGCCCATCTGTGACTGGGCAGTTTCCAGCATATACAAAAACTCAATAAAACATTAAACATTAAAAACTTTCCCATACAGGGCTGCCTTCAGGTGTCTTCTAAAAGTTGTATAGTTACTTATCTCCTTGACACCTGATGCGAGGGTGTTCCACAGGGTGGGTGCCACTGCCGAGAAGGCCCTCTGCCTGGTTCCCGGTAACCTCAATTCTTGCAATGAGGAAACTGCCAAAAGGCCCTCAGAGCCAGACCTCAGTGTCTGAGCTTTGCGACACTACCTGAGCCAAAGCTGTAGGAACAGGGGCTCTCAGGCTCTTCCAAAATGTCAGGATGCATCTGGTCTAACCTTGGCAAGGTGGATGGCCCTGTAGCTTCATTAAAGCATAAGCACAAGAGGGACGTGACTGAGACTTAATTGCCTGAGTCAAAGATAATCAATTATGTTTTTTTTAAAAAAAGAATTCTGGGAACTGCTAAGCAGAAAGCTAATGGAAGTGTAACCAAGATGCATTTTCTGTCTCGGTGGAAAGTTATTTAAACAAATAGATGCAACTGTAAATAACTATAGAGAGCCAGAGTGGAAGATACATTCATGCTCTGAATCCCACACCTTGTCAAACTTCCTATGTTTAGAACAAGCTTATTTTAAAAACTGGAGGGAAACAGTAAAGAATCATAAAGATTTTGGCTAGAAAACATTCAGCCGTATTTTACTGCTGTTGCATTATATTTGGGTTCAGGCCTTCACTTGAACAGGGTCAAGAACAGGATGCGAGTAGGGATTAGCATTCAGGCCTCATCCACAACATCACCATGCATGATTGTCCCAGTCTCCCTTGTGGGCTTTTAGTCATGTTTGCCTGAATGTGATTAGAAGTCTCCAGTCTCCACCCTGACAAAGCATTCAAGGCGAATGTTAGCTAAACATTAGGTGTTCCAGATAATCTACCTCACTGGCCTTTGGTACCAGCAACTGAGGACATTTCCTGCTTAATGGGTGGGGCTGGTGCACACACGAGGGGCAAGGCGTGCCCGCACATTCCTTCCCCCACCCCCTCTTTTAACCATTACATGTTCAGGCAAACGCCTCCACTTTCATTTTCAGTCAAGTCAGGGTTGCCATTTCAGATTTTAGCAAGGGAGGGGAGGCTGCAGTTCAGGAGTGACATTTAGCAAGGTTACGGGGGGTGGGGTGGGGGAGAGACTAAGTCAGGCATGCACCAAGTTGAACGGTGTGAAAGCTATGTTTTGAGAAAAGTCAGTGCACTCACACTCTTTATACTTCATTACAAACTTTTTTTTACTATTTTTTATTAAAGATTTTCTTGTTTTACAGAAGTATGTGTAATGTCTCTCGTATTTTTTCCATGTAACATTTTTACAAATCAGTTTCATTTGTTGAGACACTGGGGGGGGGAAGGTGGGGGTGGGTGGGGGTGGTGGCGATGTTTCTATTTTGCTTAATGTATGTAGGGTTTCATTACAAACTTTGTTAATTTTATCCTTACAAGCACATAATAAAGTGCACGGGCTTCCAGCGTGTTTCTCATGCTCACTCTGTTACATTTTCAGTGGAAGCTTTTAGAGTTCTGGGGATGGATTTATATTAGGAACAATGCCATACGCAACACCTGGGAGGAAGTTCCATGGAGCTAAATGGAGTAGACATGCACAGGGTTTTTACCATTAGTGGTTTTATTGCTGGTTTTTACTCTGAGTAATTTGTATTGATTTTATTGCAGTGATTTGATTTTTAAAAAACCCATTGCTTGAATTTTATTTTTGAAGTGCCCTGTGAACAGTTTCCTTAGACCAGTTGTTGGAAACTGCAAGAGGGGAGAGTGCACTTGTGCTCAGGTGTTGCTTGAAGTTTTGCCCTGGGCATCTGGGTGGCCAACAGAATGCTGGACTAGATGGGCTCTTCTTACGTTCTCTGAAAAGGAGGACTTCCTAGGAACTAAGGAATCTCATATCTTCTCATTATCTTCTTAGGAAATCCCATATGCTGTCGTGGCTCACTTCACCAGTTGCCTAACACAGGCTAGGTAAAGGCACATCACTGGGACGCACCACAGCACACACCTCTCTCAAGACAAAGCAGAGCAAGGATGAATTTTTGTTGTCTGCGGTCATGCGGTGCTTTCTTCATTTGAGACGTTTCTGCATGAGTCAGTAGGCTTGTATTGCAAGAATGGCTTTAACGTAACATTTTGTAAGTTTTATTACATGTCAGAAGGCCACCTGTACTGCTCTTTTGCAATCTCTCTCTCCCCCCCCCCCCTAAAAAGAAGCTAGGTGGGTCAGGTCCCCCAGTAGAGTCCATTACAGGCTCCCCAATATAACAGAATGTTAAGGAGTCCATGAAGCCAGGCTGAGGTCAAACTAAGAGATCTGGTCTGAGGCAGAATGCAATCCAGTGGCAGCATGTATAAACAGGATTTCTGGGGTCAGCAGCTGAAGAGATCATTTCAAAAGTTGGGAAAGTCAGGCTCATGGAATTGAATGAGATGTGCTGTCCCAGTGCTTGACGGACTTCAACTGCAGTCTGATGTAGCCTGGTCTCTCATACTGTGCCCCAAATGATGCTTGAATCTGCTTTTAAGACTCCTTTCTTTTGAGGCATCTCATTAGTCTCAAGGAGCACTTTGAAGAAAAGATTGTGGGCTCTCAGGATTGCACTCCATTGTCCACCAGCAGCCTGGGCTTGGTCCTTCTGGTGCTGATACTTTCAAGTCCTGGAGAGTGACTTTGCCTTCCCCTCTTATTTTGACAGAGGTTCCTTTGCCAGATGTGGGTCATAAAACCACTTGAGGCATCTCCTGGGTGTAAACCTAGGGAGATCAAATTCTCCACCTGCAGAAGGGAGTGGCGAAATGGGAGGGGGCATTTTTGCTTCAGCCCTATATGAGATCATGCAATGTTTTCGTGGTGCTCGTGTGGTGGAACAAGTGAGTCTAAGTTCAAATGGGATGCATCAACTGAGTGTACACCTGAGAACTTGCCCAGAAACTTCTGCAAGATGACCTAAAGATGAATCAATGGAAAAATGGCTCCTTGAAGGGAGATTGGGTGGCCACTGTAAGAACAGAATACTGGACTAGACTGTCAGGTGTGCGTGCAGGATCCAGGCCCTGTGACCAATAGGACTTTGTAGGACTGAGGCCTCCCTAAGTTTGTTCTGAAGAGGCAAGGCGTGGCCTCACTGGTGAGGCTGATTGGTAACTCACAGCACCTGGTGGCAAGAGCCAGGAAGGGATATAAGGTCAGCATTTCCCTTCGGCTCTTTGCCACAGCAACACGCTTCCTGCCTTGCTGCGTTTGGCTTCTTGCTTCCTGATCCTTGAACCTCAGCTTCTTGAGTCCCTGCTTCTTGATCCTCGGACCCTTGACTTCTGGACTCCTTGCTTCTTGATCTTCAGACCTCTGACTTTGTGACTCCTTGCTTCTTGATCCTCAGACCCTTGACTTAGTGTCTCCTTGCTTCCTGACCCTCGGACCCTTGGCTTCTTGACTCCCAGCTCTCTGACCCTCAGACTCTTGGCTTCCTGATTCCTGGCTTTTGGACCCCCATTCCTGCTCCCACCTTGCCATCTTGCCCCCGGTCCTGACATCCCCTGCAGGGACTTCGATTGCCCGTGAATCAGACTGTGACAATAGACCACTGGCCTGATCCAGCAGGCTCTTCTTAAGTTATTATCTCCTTAAAATGGAATAAAAAGAAGGACAAATTTCATCCCCACTCTCCCAAATAGTCCCAGAGTCTAGATAGTATTTAATTTATGCCCTCTCCTGTTACATAGACAGAGGGGCAGAGGGATGTTGCTGCCAGAGTATTAGGTCCAGAATTGAAATGAGCACAGGGTCATGTCAGGCTGCATCCCATCACAGATTGATTGCCTGCGTGTAAAGTTTGGGTGTGCCTGAAACTGTCAATGTATTTGGGTGTGTTGGGGCCCAGGGATGGAATCGTGTTGACTTCCATTAATTGATTCATGTATGGTTATCTCCGCTTTCAGGATATATTATCTCATCTTTTATTTTTTCCTTGCGTGTTGGGCTCTTTTGCCATCCCCATCCCACTGCCTCTGTGTGTGCATAATGTTTTAAACCTTCACCATCCAGCTCCTTCTATGGCCACCTTAAATGCATCAGTCTTTTAAGTCCCCAGAAGAACTTTTCTTTTCAATGTGTTATTGATAAACAAAAGTGGCCAAAAATAAAGAGCACAAAGAAGCACTATTACGGCAGGTTAAAAGCGGCACAAGGTTGCACTTTATCATTGAACTTGTGCCAAAACAATACAAAAAAATACAATTTCCCCCATAAACCTGTCCTTTCTTGTTCTGACGCAATAATGTGATTAGAAAAATCCCATCGTGTAGAAGTGAAAACAGCATGAACTGGACCTTTAGTCTTCTGATCTACACACCTCCTCTCACAACAACTTTGTGGCATGGACAGTGTTGCAATATGTAATTTTATTTACAGCTCTTGGATAACCCTGGAAGTAAGCGCAGGAGAGGGGAAGACCAACGTTGAGGCTTTTCTATGCTTGGGGATATCAGAGAATTTCAACCAAAATAGAAAATAATAATAATAATAATAATAATAATAATAATAATAATAATTTTTTATTTATATCCCGCCCTCCCCAGCCGAAGCCGGGCTCAGGGCGGCTAACAACAATAAAATAGTACAATAAAATAGTACAAAAGGAAATTACTACTGTTTGTCTGTAGTCAGGAATGGAAATCAGTCAAACAAATATGATTGGTACAATTGTTGTTAAGTCTACAAATCGCACAGAATAGTTTTTTAAACATTGTTTGGACATTTCCTTTACACTGAGACATATGTAAGTTACATAAACAGTTACATGTTACAACTTATGTTAAATAGTGAGATGAATAATGTTGTATTTGGTGGAAACCGAGCTGCAGTGGAAGGGAAACAGCACTGATTGCAACAAATGCAAGACAGAACAGAAACCGCTGCCTTCTTAGATCCCTATCTGTGCATCACTCTCCACCCCCCCCCTTTCAAAACTGGAGTAATGCTGGCTGGTTGGGGAAGAGCCACAGTATGAGCCATGTGGCACTTGGCTTCTAATGCCACCTGCATTGTACGAAGGAGCCATGCAGCTGCAGCTTCCAGCCCACAAAGGTAGTATGAATGAGTCAGTGGTAGGCATTACCCCCTAAGGTATACCAGCCACCTCTCTCCCAGCATTTAACAACCTCTTCTTATGCCGCCTTCAGATCTTCAAACAAACATACTACCGATCAACTGGACAAAAAAAAGCATGGCTCGTAAAGCCTGCAGAGCAATGGTTTGTTTTTAATGATGAACCTGGGGTGGTGGTGGGACTAGCACTTTCTATGTTTCAAGGAGAAAGCAGTTTATTTGCATTGCTTGGATTCAAAGATCTACAGTCAATGCAAAAGCCCCAGGCACCTTCAAAATTGGCTGAACTTCTAGTTGTAAACAATGCCACCCTGCCCTCAAATTAATTAACTTAATCAACATATATAGGCGGAGGGAAACATTCCTTCGCTCTTCAGCACATCGGAAATTTTCAAACGCGGCTTATGCTTCAATATTCCCAGATGTCATGAAGGCTAGTGCTAATCAATTTTATGTTGCTTAAATCTGTCTCCGCAGATCCCATTCCATGCTCGTGGCAGCGCTTATGGTAATAAAGCGTCACATCTTTAGTGGAAATTCACTGGCAGAATCCCACATTTGCAGTGCTGTCTCAGATGAGGAGGCAACCTATGTTCTAACACACGCTGTTACATTCACTTAGAACCAAAAATAGGTTGAACCATTTCCATAATGCTTTGTCCAAAGTAGAATTCCACTGTCTGATTAAGAGATCTAGATAGAATTAGCCACATTCTAGCCTTGGCATGACTGGTAATGCCTGTTTGCTTTTGTGATTATTTTTTTAAAAAAAATCTATAGGTCACCCATTTGACTCGAAGAACTGGTGTGCTGCCAATTGGTTTGTTTGGGAGATATGTTTCTGTAAATAGACTAGCGTCCCCTCCTTTCCCACCAGCATAAAAATAAAATATTCAGCAGAAGTCAACTGTGCTATTTTAGTTGGGTCTGAGTTTTTCTTTTTTTCTTTTTTGAACGGTTGCTTTCAAGAAATAGTAACAAAAATGGGTTGTATTGTTAAAGCTATTAGTACACTGTGTAGGTTTGTGTTTCCAGGTGGTGGGAGGTGCACACACATTTTTAAGTTACAGTCCCAAATACACTTAACAAAAATAAAAATCATATTAAAATTGTAGGATGACCTAGTTCATACATACAGCAAATGTGATGGGTGAAACAGTGCCTGGACTCGGTGCTAAGCCAAGGCATTTTGCTGCCCAAATGATGACCTCCTCCCACTGAGGTAAAAAAAGAGGGAGGATGTCATCTTGTGCCAATTCTGGTCTTCATTCCTCTCCTCACGGAGCTGTCTGAGGCAGGATTATAGCCCCTTCAGACTGCAGGTGGAAGAATTGTGTGGTTGAATATTTCCTCATGGGAAATTCATCCGAACACACACAAATAAGCCTGTTAGACATTCTCAGTTTCATTTAAACCAGGGGTATTGAAAGCCAGATGTAAATGCTAAAACTAGGTAGAAAATATCTGTGAGAGGGCATGGTCACTCCCATCCATTTAAGGCAGGCACAGGGAACCTGTGACCTTCTCAGTGTTGCTGGGCTGCAACACCTTTACCCCTGATCTTTGGTTATGCTGGCTGGGGCTGGTGGGAATTGGTCCAACAACATCTGCAAAGTCACAGATTCACCACTCCTGCATTAGGGCCATCTCATAGCTTTCCCCGAAATCCAAAAGTGGATTCAGTTGTTGAGTCTGAGTGAAATATTCACACTGATACAATTGTCTAAGTGAAGCAAGGCAATCCGCAGGAACATAGTGCGTATTTTTTGTTAAGCTGGATTTTCAAGAAAGAGGTGTGAATATTCATTTGTCTATAGTCAGATAGATATTAGAGACAGAAACACATACACTGGCCTGACGCCAGTCTGAAAACAGCAGAGACAAGATCGTGAATAAGCAAGAGCTACCGCTTTGAAATAGATAATTATCTCCCATTCTTTCCTAAGGCCAGAATTCCAGCCTTCTGCAGCAACAAACATCTGGCTAACTTCCTAGAAGAACATTCCAAAGTAAGTAACACTAATTTGCTTCAAAAAACTCTACCAACTGAAAAAAATAAATCTAGGTCTACTGTCCTTTTAATAGAACTTTCTATTTAGAACTTTCCAGACAGAGAGAAATTTGCACTGGGTTAGATAGCCAGATCCTTTGCACCACTGGTTTCAATGGTTTGAACAGGGAAAGAAAAAAGTCCTTCCTTCTCCCACAGGATTGGATGAAAGTATATAATTATTTATCAGAGTGTTAATTAGTGTTCTACCACTAGGTCAAATTCTGTTGCATCTGGCCGCATGGCAGTATGATTATTACCACATATAAACAATCATTCATCAATGTAGGATAGCAACAACACAATATAATTTTCTGCCCACCATGCAGACGGGCCAAAGAGAGTTCTGGGTTGCCATTAAGTTACATGCATCTGTGTTAAAATTATCATTATCTGGTAAGAAGTCGACTGTAGCCAAGGCCTTTAAATCATGTGAGTTTGTAGAGTGCAATGCCTTATGCATCATGTGAGGCTGGTTCATACCACTATAGTCAAGGTACAGTGGTACCTTGGGTTACAGACGCTTCAGGTTACAGACGCTTCAGGTTACAGACTCCGCTAACCCAGAAATAGTACCTCGGGTTAAGAACTTTGCTTCAGGATGAGAACAGAAATCATGCGGCGGCAGTGCGGCGGCAGTGGGAGGCCCCATTAACTAAAATGGTCTTCAGGTTAAGAACAGTTTCAGGTTAAGAACGGAACTCCGGAACAAATTAAGTTCTTAACCCGAGGTACCACTGTACAAAAGTAACCATAACATGACCTCCCCCACTTGCTCAGTTTTTCATTTGAGAAGCACTAATGTATGATGAAATTACAAGGCTTGAGCTTCTGGGATGTAGCACCTTGAGTACATCCATTACTGCCATATAAGAGTCTTGAGAAATACTAGCAAAAAATGCTGTCTGTCAGTGAAACTGGAATTCAGATTCCAGCTTCTCCAATAGTCATGATGATTAGATATCAGGATCAGAGGCAACAGGGCTGAGAATGCCAGTCGCTGGGGAACAATAGCATGGGAGTTGGCTTCCCATAGGCATATTTGACCACTGTGAGGAACAGGCTTCTGAACTAGATAGGCCCATTGGCTGGGTAATCTTTAAAAGGAACAATTCCCCCCCCCCCAAGGGATGAGAGAATGTCTCAGCATGCAGGTGCTGGAATTGCAGAGGACCTCACTACCTTATTTCCCTGTCAGACCATCACTTTTGACAATGAGAAACTGACTTTAAAAAATAAAGTAATTCCTTTTGGTTCAGTCACGATCACCCTTATTTTCAGCAGGAGTCTGAAAAGTTTTGCCTCATTTGATTAGCCATTCTAACTGCATCACTTCTTTCCAATTATGCATGCATATCTTGCTCTCCCACTGCCATCGTATATAAAGATAAGATGGATTGTGTGGGGGCCATTATAAATAGCAGATCTCCACATGGTTAAATAATCCAGCCTCCCTCCCTCAGGATGTGGAGGATCAGGCTTTCTGGAAGAGATGTAGCTGCAGCACAACACAGCCCTTCAACTCAGTTGTGCTAGTTAGCTGATTTATAAACTCCCATAACAAGCATGATTTAGGTTTTTCTTTTTTCCTTTTTCTGCCGAGAGTTCCCCCACCCTAGCCTCGAGGCATTACTGTCAGCTTTAAAAATCTGTCAGTATATAAACTATATGGATATAGTCACAACTTGTTGTCCCAGACCTTATTAATCCTCAAGCTGTTTAAATTTAAAAGCTGCTTTTTGACATAAAATCCACTGTAAATCTGCACTCCCTGAATTTCTTCTGACACGTCAGGGTGACATTTTGATATTTTTGTTTTAAGGAAGTCCCTGTGCTCTGGCTTAATCTCATTACCTGTTACACAGACATTCATTTTTTCTCCCTCGGACCAGGGATGTATGTAGCTCTCTACAAATTATTGTGTCATTGATCTGCCAAAGCCATCATCCAGGAGGGATTTTCCTAGCAAGCCAATATCAAACTTGAGAGAAGATTACCGTAATTTTAGAATTGGCATCTCATCAGCCTCAGGGGTCTTTTGTGTGACACTTCTTTGTTTTGCAAAGCAACTAGCTTGAAGTTAACGAAATTGGTCTTCCTGCTGAAGTAAAGATTCCCACTTGGTTGGGCTTTTGTTTTTTCGTCCCAGCTTGTTTTGTTGGAAGCTGAGAGCAGATGCTTTTTCTACTAAGCTTGCAAGCAGGTGACATTAATTTGTATTTTATTTGTGAAGAAGGCTTTTTATTACATAAGTGGTATGTGTTTTTTTCCTCAGAGAAGTGGGACCGATTTGGATTTTCTCCAAAGGAATGCTGTTCCCTCTAAGGCCCCATATGCACTATACATTTAAAGCAGGATCATACCACTTTGAACAGTCATGGCTCCCCCCAGAGAATCCTGGGAACTCTTGTTTGTTAAGGAAAGCTAAGAATTGTTAACAGCTACAAATCCCAGAGTTCCATGGAAAGAAGGATTTGCTGTTAAACGGCTCTGAGAATTGTAGCTTTGCGAGGAGAATAAGAATCTCTTAACAACTCTCAGGACTCTTAACAAACTACAGATCCCAGGATTCTTTGGGAGAAGTCATGGCAGTTTAAAGCAGCATGATACAGCTTTAGATGTATAGTGTAGATGGGACCTGGCCCACCCTGCTACACTGAAAGAAAAAGCAAGAGAGGGCCGTGTGAACAAAGACTGTGTTTTCTACAACACAGTGCATAGTTCTAGAGAACAGCCACTACTTATTTCTTTCTGGTTTCTAAACCATAAACACATTGCAGTAAAACAATTGCTCTTTATTGTATCAAGCATGCAGACAGTGGAAAAGCCCTTTGGAGAATATTCAAACTGGCCCAGAGAATTGATAACGTGGCATCTTTTACTGACCACCAATAGTATAAAGGTATTATAAAGGTTTGAATTGCATAGAATGTGACATCAGGTACAAATATATATTCAGAGCTCAGAAATACCTGCTTTTAGTTTCAGTTTGGGTTTCTTCTAGAGACAAAGAAGCAATATCCCTCATTTCTACTAGTGATGGGGGAGAAAGTCATGTTTTAATGCATCCCTAAGGAATTTGCACTTACCAGGGCCATATGTAAACTAAAAAAAACCAGCTATTTGTTGAAAATTGCATCTAATTTTATGAGACAGTTCTGCAATTCAACCAAAGAAATGCACATAAGAGCAATTTTTATTAGAGGAAAGCGCATACGAAAATGTGTACAATGATGCAAGTGTACAAAAAGGCATTACAGTGGTACCTCAGGTTACAGACAATTCAGGTTATAGACGCTTCAGGTTACAGACTCTGTTAACCCAGAAATAGTACCTCGGGTTAAGAACTTTGCTTCAGGACGAGAACAAAAATCGTGCAGCGGCAGCAGGAGGCCCCATTAGCTAAAGTGGTACGTCAGGTTAAGAACAGTTTCAGGTTAAGAACGGACCTCTGGAACAAATTAAGTTCTTAACCAGAGGTACCACTGTACATTGGGGAAATTACTTTTGTACGTTTGTGTACAAAATGTTTATATTAGCAGAGGTGTGCATGAAAATGCAAACCAATCTTCATGTGGACTTTAAAAATAAACAAATAACCATAAAAATTGCAAACTGATGCAGAAGACTGTTGAACTGAACTGAAGATTGGAAAAATGAGAAACTGAGAGAAACCCCAATTGACAGATTTGTCCATCCTTGGTTTCTACAGACAAAAGATGAATTATGTTTCCTGCTGGCCAGCTGTGGGTGACTCTGGCTGCTTCTCCAGTTACAGAGCTGACGGTTGTCCAGACTGAAAACTTTGCTTCAGCTTTACATTTGAGTTTTTATTTCTGACTTTTACTTTTATGCTTTCTCTCCTGCTGCCCTGGGGTTTGTTTCTTCTTTTGGTTTTTTCTGCTGGGTGGGGGCAGTTTTGAAAACTCTGAAAGCAGCATGCATAACCTGTTGTGCCAGCAACTGCAATTCTCAAGATGCTGTGTGTTTAGTCCTGTTTCGCCAGATTGTAATAAGCCAGACCGTTTTGACAAGTGTGCTGGTGGCCCTGTCTCATGTTGCAGACAGTGCTGCCGGCACAGATGTCTGAACTAGGAGTGCCAGTAGCGCAGCACGTTGATCTGAAATAAATCCCAAGTGCTCTAAACAAGTTTTTAAAAATCCAGATATGTTCTGGAGATGCTTTGCAAATGCTGTGGTCTTCTTGAAAGTGCTCTAATCCAATGAGCCACTTAAGCAGGTGCTTGAGGAGCACGTACTCCAGTTGTGAGCTTCCTGACAAAGAAATAAATGGGAGCCGCTTAAGTGTACTAAATGTACCAAATCCCCATGCATTCTGAAAGCAATCAGATGTTCCATTTAGGTCCCACAGCCCATCCCAAGTCATCTGATATGACTGCGCAAGAAGAAGGTTGCATTGACAAGCTGAGTTTTCATCCTGTGCAACCTTAAATATGCACAGCTACTCTTCATGTCCCGCTGGATCCAGCCCGAAATAAGTTGCACTATATTTCCTTGGGTTATTGTGTAAAGTAGCACATAAGTGCTTTTCTGGATCGGGGCCACAGGCTGAAATATAATCCAGTGTTTCCTTAAGTGCAATTTAATTCCACCAGCGCCCTTTTTTAAAAAAAAAATAAACCTGGTGTGCGTGGAAGACAAGGGAAGTGAGTTCCCTTGCATTCTCTGGTGTGTCTTTAAGAAAGACAGTTGACATATGACGTTATGCACGACAGAGAAATGCAGGTGTCCTTTTAAATTAAAAAAGCTGAAGTGAGTGTTGGAACAAGCATGTTTGCTACCTGAGATGACTTTGGGGACTAGAAAATGAAGAACATCTCCCCGATGACAGGCATGTGGGAAGAACAGGATTATTTGCATGTATAAATTAATAATGGCACGTGAAATGAAGCTGTGGAGAAAGGGGTGAGAAATCTTGAGAGGGCCTTTTCATGGTATTTGGAAAATATATTGCAAGAGCCCCATTGAAGTTTAAAGTAGGGGTGGGGGGTAGAGGGGGTAAAACATGATAAAGGACAGTGTGCCAATCATACTTCAAGCAATACCTTGTCACTATTCTCCATGGCATTTTTCTTCTTCACCTCAAGATGTACTCAAGGGCAGCAGAAGCCACGACTGTCTTTGCTCAAAATATTGCATGAGGGACCAGAAGGCCATAGTACAAGAGGCCCCAGTTTGCTATAATGACATGACACATTATAAAGGTACTAAACCTTGTAAAATAAATTCACGGATTCCAAGCAGGAACAGGCTTTCTTTCTGTTTTTGGTTTGATTTCTGTGGGATTTATCCAACAAAGCTGTTCCAGTCATTTCCTGCTTGTTTCTCCTACTCCTTTCCCCCATACATGCCTTGCTCTCTTGCAAATCTGCTCTCTAGATTTGGGGGAACATCCAGAACAGATTGGGACATGCTCCAAGAAGGAGGAGAAGTTCCAATGTGCAAGAGGGGAATCCTTGTTGAGTGGGACAGTTTCACTGGATGCAACCTTACATGTTTTTCATATCAAAATCCAACCTGAGTCCTCAAGAAAAGGGTGCAATATACCTAAAATATCTAAAACAGGACTGAGCTCAAATTTCTCCTCTGTCCGCCCCTCCTTTTCCGTAGTGCCAAAAATGTCTTCCCTGCTTAAAATTCGGTCTCAGTCATCTAAATTGCTCTTGCTTGCCCTTATTTACTCACAATGACATTGTCATGTAGCTAAATCTGTGCTAGCCGACTTGAATTCATTTGCTACCATCCGGTAACACCATCATTTTAGATATGACCTCATGGCATAATCCCCTTCTGTAGGTGGTTATGATTGGGTGGGATCAACCCTGTGACTTGAGGCCCAACTTGATGATACATTAAATGTTCTGTTGCATTTAGCATTTTTCTTTTCAATGACAATCAGCGCAGTGGTGTTAGGGGAATGGGTTAACTTGACACCCACCAGGATCCCAGCAAAGATTGCATGCCCAGAAATTGTGATTTGCCTTGTGAGAGAAGCTCCTCACTTCTTGTGAGGGGGAGGATTAACTTTCAACTCCCTATCTCCTATGGAACTGATCCTAATGTCCTACAGCTGTTATTTAAAAGAGGGTGGGGAATAGACATGTAACATACCATTGTGCTTTGGGAATATAGTCTAGTTTGGTCCTAGGAGCAAAATAAAAATAATAACTCCAAAGAAAATAGTGTCTAAGAACACTATTTTTTTATTGTTTCTTTGTACAGTCTAAGTGTTACTCACCCACCTATGTTCCAACAACTGTGTGAACCCAATTAGACACATGATGCATACAGATTGCTCTATGACTTTTCTTTGAGGATCTGTGCTACTGAAATCCTGATTTCAGCCACCAAATCAAAACCACTGAATACTTGGTGCATCCTCAGTTTAAAGTAAGACTACAAGGGAAGAGGAATATCCACCTATGTGCCATTGAAAAAGCAAGGATCCACCACATTCACCCAAATGCTAACCTAAATGCTCAGGTCTTCAAATATAGACTTGAACATGTATGGACAACAACTGATGACATGGCAGAAACCTGGGACTGCTTTCCATTGATCACCTGATGGGATTTCAGTGCTATGCTTAGCTTCTTGACTAGCTGACAACAACAGCAACATTATGCAAAATAACTGAAATAATTTGAATAATTCAAGCAGGATCCTTCTTTCTTAGTGCAGAATACAGATGGTTTTCAACTATGCTTCACTCAGAGTGAACCCATTGAAATTAATAAACATGACAAAGTTGCACCCATTAATTTCAATGGGTCTAATATGGGTAAAACCAAGCCACTGTTGCCTAGGACAGTGAGAAAGTCTTCTCAAATGCCGACACCATTGGGAGACAGGTTTATCCCCATACCAGTCGTGTCCTAGATGGGGAAAAGGAGATGATTGCATTTGTGGACAAAGCTTGGTAGAGGCATTGCCTGCTGAGCACTCCTGACATCGGGTGGCTCATCTTTTTACAATTGGAACCGCAAAAGGTACAATATATGTGCCCCATCCTGCCCCAGCATGGAGGCTTCTTACTGCAAGAATCCACGCTGAGTTACACCTATTAGCAAGCCCTGGGAAACAGACAAGGTAGATGAGTGAGATTACTGTTGTTCTGCCTTTCACCTGCCCTACCTCCTTCACTATGGAAGAGCCAAATACGTGCAGGCAGACGATCTCAGTGGGGAAGATTGCTTCTCCTCCAGCTATACTAATATTGCACTGAGCAAAAGAGAGCAAGAGTGTGATATGAGTAAAATAAACCATGTCTAGCCTCCCTTGGGGAGAACTCCAAATGCCATTCTGCTTGTACGTTCCGCAAGGCTGAGAAACAGCAAGTCCCAAGCCTTGTCCTAGCCTTGGTGTATTCTTCAGTGTCGGCGTGTTTGCATGTTCTGTGAACTTTGGATGTAATAAACTAAACGTTTTGAGGCTAAAATGTGTTTTGAAAGAAAGAACAGCTGGCCTTTATTTGCTTGGTTTGGGATGCTTTGCTAGAGACCTATCATCCTGTTGCTTTCAGCTCCGTCTGTAATAGTGTATTATTCTTTCAGCATTCCTGTTTCTTCTCCCGCTGCTTGTAGGAGGACACAGAATTGCAGCAGCAGGCCACTTGGAACCAGAAACACAATCCAACCAAAGTCAAGCATTTAAAAGAGTAACTTTAATGGGAGATATAAGCACATCCTTGAATCTCTGGCCTGGTTATCACTGAAATTTAAAAGTGCTAAATGGATTTGGCTCCTATGGATAGCTTAACAATTTGATGTAATGAACTTATTATGGTATTTTTAGGATTTAACTTTCCTCTCTCTCTCCTTTTTGAACAAAAGAAAAAGCTACTAGATTTGTATAAATTTATATTAAATTGCTACTACCCAAAAACAAAACAAAAAACAGTGCTGAGCTTCAGCTGTGAATTCCACTCTAGTCTTTGGCCTACTGATTCCTCATCCTTCCATTTTCTGAGGTGTGTGGCAGCTTAGTATTTATAGTATTTATTGACTTGTTTGCAAAAATGTCTCTACTGCCAACATGTTAAAAAAATCATGGCAGTAAACAACATAAAACCTACAATAAAACAAATAGAGGGTGCATCATAAATAAGTAGATCAGATTAGTGTATTAACATAGCAAGATCACCCCTCATGCAAAAATGGGATGAACAGATGAGCTTCAAGTAGGTACCTGCATGCCAATATTTTAAGTGCCTGCCTGTTGCTCATTGGAGGTACATTCTAAAGGACAGGTGCCAACCCCTTTAAAGCCCTGCTCTTATGACATAAGCTGAACCTCAAGAGCCTATAACATGATTAAGTATCTCCCAAGGATCTGGGCTGAGGTATACAAGGTAAGGCATTCTTGGAGGTGTAAAGTCGCAAGGTGGTTAGATGAGTCTCAACTAAGGCCAGGGCCTTTTCAGTACTGGCCCTGACTTGGTGGAACGCTCTCTCACAAGAGACTAGGGCCCTGCGGGACCTGACATCTTTCCACAGGGCCTGCAAGACAGAGCTGTTCCGCCAGGCCTTTGGTTTGGACTCAGTCTGATCCTTATGTTTCCCTCCCCTTATGGTTTTGATCTATGGGCCATTATTAAAATGAGGCTGCTTTTTAAATTGTATCTTAACCTGTATTTTAAATTGCCCCCTATTATGTTTTTATTGTAATTTTACTGGTGTTAGCTGCCCTGAGCCTGACTCTGGCCGGGGAGGGCGGGGTATAAATAAAAAATTATTATTATTATTATTAATGGTCCCAGTGGCGTAGCGTGGGGGGTGCAGGGGGGCCCGGCCGCACCGGGTGCAACATCTGGGGCTTAGGGTTAGGGGGCGCAAATCCACGGGTTAGGGGGTGCAAATTACTTGCCTTGCCCCGGGTGCTGACAACCCACGCTACGCCACTGAATGGTCCCAAGTTGTTTAATGGTCTAGCAGCATACTGGGAGCCAAGGCAGCTCTTTTAGCACAGGCATTAAAAATTATCCACTGTCAGCCCTTCAACAGCCTGGCTGCTGCATTCTGCATCAGCCACATCTTCTGAAGCAATCTCAAGAGTAGCCTCACAACAGACTGCATTGTAGTAATCCTAACAGGAGGTTACCAATATCTGGAATACTATAGTTAACAATCCCAATTCAGGATAGCTATCACATCAACTGAAGCTGGGGGAAAGCTCTGCTAGCTGCAGAAGACTCTTGGGCCTCCATTGACAGAGATGGATCCAAGAAAATCCCCAAGCTTGGTACCATCCAGAACAGGCAAATGACTTATTTCTCATATCTGGGAGCCACTCCCCCACTGAGCCTCCATTTTACTAAGATTTAAATTTGTGGACTCTCATTCAGCTCATCATGCAAAATAGCCACATGATGGGCTAGAACAGGACCTAGGAACAAAGTACAAAAGTTATAGTACCACTGTGGTGAAAATACAGTTTTCGGGCTATATTCATTCCAATGTTAGTCACACTCCTAGTAAACCCTTAATGGAGATGACTAAATTAATTGGTTATATAAGAGTCGGATGATTTTAAAACTTAAAAATTGACACTCCCAGCTGTGAACTTGTGATTAATGACTTTCACTGATAGTGTGACATCCATCTGAGAGCTTCTTCTTATGTTATTTTTGATATCTCTTGGATATTGACCACACAAGCTCATATGAATAGTGCATCACTGGGTGAAGAACAGACACATGGGATAAATTGATTTTGTTGGCATGTTAACGAGAAGCTATCTAATTCATAGTTTCATTGCTATGAAATGAAACACAACTAGCCTTCAAAATTCACACTTCTCTGAATTTTGCAATGCAATTCTCTGACCAAACAATGCATGTATTAGGGGAAATTGTGTGCATAAAGATGCATACATTAGTGAAAATAACATGCACAAATGCATTGTATTAGGGAAAATGTATGTGTGTATATTAGTCAAAACTGCATAAAAATGGGTTTATTAGGAAAACTAATGAATTTTCATATTTATTTTTTAAAAAAATAATAATTACCAATTTCTGGGGAAATGTGGAGAACTGAATGTAAGAGCAATGAGGAATAGAGACAATCTGAAATTGACAGATGTGTGCATTCCTAGTGAAGAAGCAGTTCAGACACCAGGAGACCACTAATATGTAATTCCTTTTAGGCATGTAAAATGATACTTTGCCTTACACAATTGCCTACTGTGATTTGTACTCGTAGGCAATCACCACCACCCAGAGTCTGAAATTTTCCCTGGTTTCAAAGCACCCTGTTCCCTGAAGATGACCCAAGATCCCATGCATATTTGTCCCTTCAGACACATGTGAGCAGACTACCCTATTCAAAAAAAATTGTATGCCAGGATTATGACATCAGGGTCATGATGTTCACAGCTGGAAGGCACGAACTTGTTTTTATTTCTCCTGGTAACTTTGCATGGTGATATTTGGTTCCAGGCCAGAGAGAATAAAGAGATGGAGTCTTTTTTGTGCATGTTTGTGTGCTAAAATATGGATTTTAAAGAACGAATACTTTAGGAATAAGACTTTCCTGCCCCTGCCCCAGCCTCTCTGGAGGAGCCAGCTATTAAACTTTCAGAGTCTGTGTTCTACTCAAAAAGGATGCCACCTTTAAAAATGATAGCTATCAGAAATGCAGTGAGCTTTTTAAAATGGACGGTAATCTTTAAAATGTTTTATTTCTTAACAGTTTAAAATATCTCCAAAAAATTCACAAAAATATATATCCTGCCTTTTCTCCGAAGAGCTCATTGTGGCATACATGGTTCTGTTCCTCATTTATTCCCCACAATAGCCCAGTGAGGTGGATTCAGCTGAGAAGCAGTGACTGGCCCGAGGTCAACTAGTGAGTGTGCTGGCTGAGTGGGGATTTAACCTGGCCTCCCAGGTCCAACACTCTAGCCACCCTACTCCACTGGCTCATATAAGTGCTAGAAATGTTCCAAAAATAATTGTGTGTCAAAGTAAGTAAGTGTGAGGGTGGTGAAAGAAGCTTTAGTGTCTCGCTCCACATTTAACTTAGCTGCATTTTGGACATAGTGCTAAACCATGGCTTAGCATTATGGCTCAGGCACTTGACTTCCCAGCCTGATCCTGGATTAACCACAGTGTAAACCAACAGCGGATCTACACTCCTGGTTTTTAATGTTAAGAAAAGGTTAAGGAATAGTTTTGATAACCATATGGCCACATGACATCCTGCTCTTAATGTTATTAAAATATGACAGCAGAGGGTGCTGCAGAGAAAACAAAACAAAGCGTTCCCTGTTTTGATGGAGGTAAGAAATGCTTTATTTTACGAGTATGCCCTGTGACATTGTAGAACAATATATCTAATATCATTTTAATAATGTTTAAAAGGTCAGTTTATCCAGCCCAGGAATGGGCAACCTGTGACCTTTCAGATGCTATTGGGCTGCAATGTCCACCAGCCTCTTCCAGCATGGCCAACCATCAGGGATAGTGAATGTTTGTCCTGTTGGAAGGTATGGGGCAGAAATTCAATTCAGTCCACATTTAAAAGTGAGCCTTTTAAACCTGAGCTTTCTGAAACAGCACACAAACCTACAGTCATCCTTCTCAATTTGCATTTCCCCAGTTTTGTATTGTAGTTCTGTAGCCAGCTAATGTGTACAAAAATGTTATTATTATTATGTGTGTGTGTGTGTGTGTGTGTGTGTGTGTGTGTGTGTAAAATGCATATGTTAGTGAGAGTAACACACAAAAATGCATTATAGTAAGGGAAATTGCTTTGCCAAAATGTGCCTATTAAGAGAAATTTGCAGTAAAATGCTAGCGAATTTTCAGGACCACCTTTTAAAAAAAGAAATTCACAAAGTGATATAGAAATATGGAAAACTGAACATTAGATCTGAGAAACAGAGAAAATTCAACATTGACAGACTGACAAATACTGGTTGGGATGTACAAATAAACCAGAGTAACCACAGTAAGCATTATGAAAAAAAATGTGAATGTTTCCAATCATCATCTTATGGCTACAAGGATCGTTTGTGTAAGCCCTAAGCCACAGTTTAGTGTTTCTTCTGAAATTGTTTTTAGTTTCTATGCAAAGGTACTCTTGTCAAGGTGCTAAATATCTGGAACATTCAGGTCATTCCCCCTTCGATCTCAGGAAATCTGGGGAAAAATGACAGCATGTTTCTTCTGAAGTATGTCCCACTGTGGTAAGTGGGATTTGAAAGGCTATAATAGGTATAGGAATGTGAATTTGTGACTGGGACTCCTGACATTTCCCTCACATCCAACCATTTGCATGGCATCTCCAAACTGGATCAGAGCAGCAGCAGCAGCAGTGGGGTACCCACCCCCTGTCCAAGTTACCATTAGATGTGCAGTGAGAAAAAGATGAGTTTTGATAACATGGTCCCTCCTTCTCCTCCTTCTGCAGTGAGGGGATATACAGTGGTACCTTGGGTTACATATGCTTCAGGTTACATACGCTTCAGGTTACAGTCTCCGCTAACCCATAAATAGTACCTTGGGTTAAGAACTTTGCTTCAGGATGAGAACAGAAATCATGCTGCAGGTCCAGCAGGAGGCCCCATTAGCTAAAGTGGTGCTTCAGGTTAAGAACAGTTTCAGGTTAAGAACGGACCTCTGGAAAAAATTAAATACTTAACCCGAGGTACCACAGTAGTTTGAGGAAGCAGCAGGAGGGAAGGGTTAAATACTCCTCCCCCCACTCCACAAGCAATCACTGCTCTGATTCACTGTGTACATCCCTGGGACTTCTTTGTCCCAGTTCACACATCAAACACAGTGTCTGATTTTGCTACACTTGAGCACTATTTTTATTTACTTATTTATATACCACTTGATTGCATAGCAACCGCCACCACCCACAAAGGGATTTACAAAAAGAATAAAACAATGGCATGGCAACATTCTAAATATCTGGGAATGCTTGCCGGAACACAAATGGTTTTAGCAGATACCAAAAAGAGGACAGTGACAGCTCTCGCCTGATGCTAATATGTTGGGACTTCCAAAGTGCAACAGTGCCAGTTCTTCAGATGAAGCGTAGGCGTAGCATAAATAGGGCGAGGCGATCTTGCAGCTGAACGTGTGAACTGACTCCACAGAATTGCATCCGAGGTAAAAGGAAGGTTTCGTCCAAGTTGTTATATCTGTCGTGACCCATTCACACATGCAGGCGACCCCTTAAGTTTGTGCTCAGCGAGTGGTGGCCAATGCGTGTGTGTGTTGCAGCTGCACGTCATTGTATGGCCGGAGCAGAAAGTGCTTCATTACAATGCAAATATAAAAGAGGCGAAGGCACAGTAATGATCTCATGAGTATGGCATGGGCTTGCCGCAGGGCACTGAAACCTGGCACTTGACTTGGGGATTTATTGTTTAAATAGTCCCCATTGAACTGGAGTGTCAGATCCAGAGGGTGCCAAATAAGAAAGGGCATGTGGTACTTGGCAGAGCCTGAGGTGCCAGGTGAGGTAAGGCATGCAAAAACTGGGCAAGACAGCCTATTACATGGGCGCTACCACATCTCCTGATCTTTATTACTTAATCCAAAGAAGCAGGCTGGCTTGGGAATTTTTATGGAACCCAGAAATTTTCAGGTGACTTGCTCTGGCCTTCCGTGTTCAGGAAACACAGTTGCAGTTCAGAGCAATGGCTGTGGGGTTTCTCCATTTAGCTAGGACCCTCCAACATTTCTCATAGGACACCCTATTCAACAACAACAACAACAACAACAACAACAACAACAACAACAACAACAACTTTTTATTCATAGCCCACCCATTTGACTGGGTCACCCCAGCCATTTTGGGCAGCTTCTTCTATATATATATATATATATA
The DNA here is from genome assembly GCF_964270895.1 of Podarcis filfolensis. NCBI lineage: Eukaryota > Metazoa > Chordata > Lepidosauria > Squamata > Lacertidae > Podarcis > Podarcis filfolensis. Next base: position 24,596,221 of record NC_139607.1, on the reverse strand, counting down.
TATATATATATATATATATATATATATACCGTATTTTTCGCTCGATAACACGCACCTGACCATAACACGCACATAGTTTTTAGAGGAGGAAAACAAGAAAAAAAAATTCTGAATGAAACAGTGGATGTATCATTTTTGTGCTTCATGCTGCGGCCACAGACATGTGATTTGACGGTGAGTTTGGGGTAGCCCAATGCAAAGATCCCGAGGATCCATGTGGATCCATGCTTTGTAACCACGTTTTTGCACCATTGCAGCCCCAGGCAACAGTGGGTGCGTGATTTTTTTGGTGCAGGCTGTAGCCATGGACATGCTATGTGATCTGAGGGTGAATTTGGGGTGACCCAATGCAAAGATCCTGAGGATCCATGTGGATCCATGCTTTGTAACCACGTTTTTGCACCATTGCAGCCCCAGGAAACAGTGGGTGCATGATTTTTTTGGTGCAGGCTGTAGCCATGGACATGCTATGTGATCTGATGGTGAATTTGGGGTGACCCAATGCAAAGATCCTGAGGATCCATGTGGATCCGTGCTTTGTAACCATGTTTTTGCAGCATTGCAGCCCTGTTTTTGCATCAGATCATTGCTATGTGATCTGATGGTGAATTTGGGGTGACTCAATGCAAAGATCCTGAGGATCCATGTGGATCCGTGATTGGAACCACGTTTTAAGTAGGGAGGGAAGGAAAAACATAGAAGCGACAAGGAGAGGGGTGTGCAGAGAAGCAGCTGGCTAAGAATGCAGGAGAGGGGTTTTACCGGAGGGAGGAAAGGAAGGCAAAAGTCCCCCCCCCCACAAGCCAACCAGCTCTCTCTCTCCCCCCCCCCAACCTGCATGTTGCCTTCGAGTCCCAGACGCACGGAGAGGAATCTGTTTTCCACTCTGCTTGCCTGGAGGGGAGGGGTTTTCTCTGCTCTTTGTTCCGTCTGAGCAAACACAGTAAGGAAACAGAAGCGGGTGGGCAGTAAGACCCTGAGGCAGAATGCAGGAAAGCCGCAGCTTCCTCTTTCCTCCCTTCTCCGGATGATTTGATATTTGCCTGCTTTTTGCCTTCACTCACGCTTCTCAGCTCCAGGGACCACACATTCGCTCTATAACACGCACAGACATTTCCCCTTACTTTTTAGGAGAAAAAATCTGCGTGTAATAGAGGGAAAAATACGGTAAATTAAAAAAAACAAACACGAAACATTTTTTAAAAAAACGTTCCCTATACAGGGACACCTTTCAGATGTCTCCATATTCCCATAGAAACTGCAATTGACAGATCTGCCCATCCCTATGCAAGATGCAGAGTGGCGGCGGCATCTGACTGGTTTGCCATTCTGTGTGGCTTCCAGCATATACAAACAATAAGAAGATATTAAACATTTAAAAACTTCCCTATACAGGGCTTTCTTCAGATGTCTTCTAAAGGTTGTATAGCTACTTATCTCCTTGGCTCAGGGGTCACATAACTCCATACCCGCCAGTGAAAATAGGGATGTTCTACCATACCCTCCAACATTTATCCGATGAAAATTGGGACATCCTAAGGAAAAACGGGACGTTCCAGGATCAAATCAGAAACCAGGACAGCTTCTGTAAATCCAGGACTGTTCCTGGAAAATAGGGTCACTTGGAAGATCTGCATACTGTGAGGACAGTGGCTGTCTTATTTCCAGTTGGGCTTTTTGTCTGGCAACGACAGCAGCTCCCCATGGCATCAGACAGGGTTTTCCCCATCACATGCTATCTGATCCCTTTAACTAGAGATGTCACAGACTGTACCTGAAACCTTTTGCAAGCAAAAAGCAGGTGCTCTACTGATGAGCTATGCCACCTTTTCCGATCACAGATGCAATGCTTTTGTGATATGAAGAGCTGTGGAGAAATCACTTTTTGTTAATGAGGTAAAGGTTTTGTTTCAAGAGAGAGAGAGAAGCAGGGAACTCTGGAAGATACAGGGTTACCTGTGCATGCTAACTTGACTTACTGCCAAGAGCTGTAAGAGATACGTCTCCAGAACAGTCCTGCAGGTGGCTGAACGGTTACATTCTGTCAAAACAAGGATAGCTTTGAGAAGGAGGTCCTGTAGGTTTATACAGGCACAGCGGAATGAAATTGGGCAAATTTCTATTGGTCAGTGCAGCGGACGCTCTGCCTCACCCCTTTGGACCAGACTTGGCAGGGAAATTCCATTCAAATGTAAAAGGATTGGCTGGAGAGAGACCCTGCTTGAGTATAAAAGGCAGGCCTCAGACAAAAGCAGGTCAGACTTGAGGGTGCTGGGGTGGCGAAGGAGTCTTGAGGCCAAGTCCTTGTGTGACAAAGAAGTTGGCAATAGGTGAAGGGAGTCGTGACTTGGCGAGGCGTGAGAAGCCTAAAAGGAGCCAAGAGCTGAAATCACTGGCTGCAGATGAAAAAGGTCTATGTAGGAGGGTGTGTGTTTGTCAAGAGGCAGCCTCTGAGGGAGCTTAGAAAGCAAGGGGTGGCTATTAAAATTTCCAGTACATTGTGGTGGTCTCTGAAATATGTACAGTAGCATGCGCAGCAGGGATGTGGACAGAAAACTTTCCCACCCAAAGCCTACAGGAATAGATAAGGTTCAGGTTGCAATGACAGCTTTCTCTAAGTGCTGGGGAAATTTCCATTAGAACTGCTACATGGAGGAGACTCGCGTTTTGTCGCAATGCTTCTCCTAACCAGGACACCCTGAACCTGCAAGCATGACTAAGCCGCTTCTGGCGAACCAGAGCAGCGCACGGAAACGTCGTTTACCTTCCCGCCGGAGCAGTACCTATTTATCTACTTGCACTTTGACGTCCTTTTGAACTGCTAGGTTGGCAGGAGCAGGGACCGAGCAACAGGAGCTCACCCCATCGCAGGGATTCGAACCGCCGACCTTCTGATCGGCAAGTCCTAGGCTTTGTGGTTTAACCCACAGCACCACCCGCGTCCCTCCCCCTTCCCATAGACACATTTAAAAGGCTGTAGAATATTAATCAGCCAAAGGCCTGGTTGAAGAGGAATGTTTTCACCACACACACACACACACACACAGACACACACACACACACACACACGGTGCCAGGTGAACTTCCCTGGGGAGAGCACTCCACAAATGAGTAGCTACTACAGAGAAGGCCCATTCTCATATTGCCACCCTCTGGACCTCCCATGGAAAAGGCACACAAAGAAGAATCCACAACAGGGAAGTCCTTACTGACAGTGTACAACTTTATTATGGAGCCTTTTCTTTTGCAAGGAGATCAGTACACGCGGAGTTACCTCCTTCCCTGACCTTACAATAGTTGGCCACTCTAGATTCTTCTGTGCATCACAACCATGCTTCAAATATGCTTTTAGTTCAATTTCTGGGTACAGACTTCATGCAGTCATTGCGGCCATTTCTGCCTTGAACTCACTCAACTAACCTGACTTGAAATTCAACTCTCTATTATCTGAAACTTTATCTGCCTTTGTTCCTTGTCGTGCAATCTTTAGAGAAAGTGGATAATTGATGTCATTTAATTTAGGCTGTTGATTTACCAGGTATTTATAGTTTCTTCCTGAGTTTTTACTATAAATAGAGTACTTTTCATTGTCTCCCACGGAATGTATTATCCCTACTTCATTTCCCCACACACACTGTGTCTAAATGTACAGAATCTGAATATGTCACAGGGTTCCTCCATAGTTTAGACAGGAGTGTGTAAATAGCTTTTTACCATTTTGAAACCACCATGGAAAGGTGTAGATGTGTTACACCACAGTACAGTGGTGCCCCGCAAGACGAATGCCTCGCAAGACGGAAAACTCGCTAGACGAAAGGGTTTTCCGTTTTTTGAGTTGCTTCGCAAGACGAATTTCCCTATGGGCTTGCTTCGCAAGACGAAAACATCTTGCAAGTTTGTTTCCTTTTTCTTAACACCGTTAATACAGTTGCGACTTGACTTCGAGGAGCAACTCATAGAACGCAGTGTACATAGTAGCCTTTTTTGAGGTTTTTAAAGACTTTGGTGATTTTTGAAGCTTTTCCAAAACTTCTTTTGCAGCCATTTGGTAAGTTAAGCTTTTAAAACTTTTTTGGGGGGTTTTGGATTTTGGGTTGGAGTGTTTGGAATTCAAGGACTTGGTGTTGGGGAGGGGTTTGCAAGAATCTGGAAGCTTGTGTGTTTTTTTCTGCATTTTTATGATTTTCTGTGACCATTGGGCCACTCTGCTTTTTTTTAAAAAAAAATTCTGGGTTTGAATTTTGAAATGCTCTTTACAGTATGTGTGACTTTAAAGAGCACTTAATAAACTCTTGTTGTACCAAATTTGGCTTTGTTTGGACTTTTTTTGACCATAGGAACGCATTAATTGATTTTCAATGCATTCCTATGGGATTTCGTGCTTCGCAAAACGAAAAATTCGCTAGACGAAAAAATTCATGGAACGAATTAATTTCGTCTTGCGAGGCACCACTGTAGCATTTTCGCTGTGCATTCTTCTCATCTGTGTCTTCCTTAACCTTCCATGATCCTGCTGTGAAGCTCTAGAGCAGGGCAGTCCAGCTTTTCATTGCCAAGTGGGCCACAAAAGTACTTTGACATGGAACCTGCAGGCCACACCCTGCCTTGTTGCTCATGGGGGCAGTGAAGCTAAACAAAATTTGATATGCAGTACCCCCCCAAGCCCTCATGCTGCCTTCCCGAAGCTGGCTAAGTGAGGTGCTGGGCTTTGGGAAGAAAGTACAAGGCTCAAACAGGGTCCCAGAGCCCTACCACCAGCTTCCTAAAACTTTGAGAAGATGGAAGGAGGACATTAGTGTTGGGATACTGCCAGGGAGATAAAGCCCATCATGGCCCCCACGTCGCCTCCGGACGATCCATCGATCTCCCGTAGTTACAGTATCAGCAATTAGCGACACGAGCTCCAGAAAATAGCTTGCCACATTCCAGAGCTGATGCACGCTCTATCAGCAGAATTCGCACAGCGAAAGGTGCACGCAGGAGAGCATTATTTAGAAGTTTATTCGGCGTTGGTCAGAACAAAGGAAAAAAACATGACTGCCTGCTTGCGTGTTCAGGCACAGAGAGGGAGACAACAGCTCTATCAAAACAGAAACATCCTGTGAACAGGAAATACGCAGGCTGTGACTCACAACAGCCTGTCCCCCTTTTAAGGTGGAACGGAAATATCCTAACAATTAGGACCCTGTCATACCCCTCAGACCTCCTCCTCAAAGCCTAGCGTCTTACTTACCTGGTTCTGGAAGGCAGCTCGGGGCCTGTGAGGAACATCAAATGTTGCTGAGGACTGCCAAAAAGGTCTTTGGGAAGCAAGCAATTGAAGAAGAAAGAGGAGGAGGAGGAGGAGTTTGGATTTGATATCCCGCTTTATCACTACCCGAAGGAGTCTCAAAGCAGCTAACAGTCTCCTTTTCCCTTCCTCCCCCACAACAAACACTCTGTGAGGTGAGTGGGGCTGAGAGACTTCAAAGAAGTATGACTGGCCCAAGGTCACCCAGCAGCTGCATGTGGAGGAGCAGAGACGCGAACCCGGTTCCCCAGATTACGAGTCTACTGCTCTTAATCACTACACCACACTAGCTTCTCAGGTTTAAGGAAACCACTGGAATTATTGACCTTTTTTTTAAAAAAAGGTCAAAAACCCCCACAACCCACCATTTTCAATTGACTTGCCTAAGATCCATGACAAAGCGCCGCCTTTAGGAAATCGTCATATTACTGTAATTCTGCCTTTGAAATACTGGGAAAATCTGGACATATGGTAGCTCTAAATCTTACCTAGTGGTGGTGGGAGAAGCAAGGCTTCTTTCTCTCCTTGCTATCCCCTACCCCGTTCTGCCTCCTAGAATGCAGTAGCAGTCATGTCCCAAGCATCAGTATCCCTGGAGAGTCATGTTTCCTATGCTTCCCTGGTACCCGAGACATTACCGTGGCTGTGTTCAAGGTGTCAGAAAGAGAAAGGCAGAGGGAAGGAAGAAGGACTAGAAAGGAAGGGGGGAAAGAGCTGGAGATCTTGCCCTTGGTCCACTGCCAGGTAAGATTGGCAAAAGGGAAACGGTTTTGGTTGGGTGGAGAGGTCTAAGGGATCCCAGGAGCAACAGGCAGTGGGTCTGGGGAAAAGGGGGGCTGCTTAATCTCCTCCCTTTCTGCATCTGTCATGAGTACTTCTGCAGTTTCTTCCGGTGCTTGCAAGGTTAGCTGAAAGAAACTGAGGCAAACGCAGGTAAAAATAGTTAAAGGTAACTCCTTCCCCTGTAATTAACATATTTTTTGTGGGGGGAGAGGGAATTGTGCTGCTTTTCTGCCCTCTTGGGGCTTGCATAATATAACAATAAAAATGTAACAATAACCTTTTACAAGACATCTAAAGCATTTGTTCAAAAACAATTAAGAACAGACAAGTCTAAGCCAAGAGCAAGATGAAACACATTAATTACTTGGTGTCTGAAATTTGTTAGGATATTCTTACAGGATGAGCCTTGAAATGAGGCCAAGAGAGAGAGATGTGGTAAGATTTGGGAAATTCAGCCTCCTCACATCTGGAAGGGAATCCTAACCTCTGTTCACCTTGATCTGGTTACCAGATGTTAATAATGATGGCAAAGAGAGGGAGAGAGAGAGACTGAGAGAAATTTCCGCACATAATTTTTCCTTAAGTTTAAACCTGTGGTCCAGACAGACACTTTGCTGATTAAAGATTTTGGAGGCTAAGATCAGTTGTCTTATACTTAAAAATACAAAAGTTCTAAAAGATAGGCCTCATCTCTCTCACAGCCTCCCAATTTCTGGCATGTGTTTCCTTTAGCTCATCTCTAATATCGGCCTCCGGATCTGGTTTCAAGTACCGCAAAGATCTTGAGGTCCAGATGCTAATTATAATTCCAAAAGGCATTCGTTACAGATTTTGGAGTTGTTTTTACACATTTCTCGAGAGACTGTATTTGCTGGAATGATGGTGGGCAACTGACAAGTAATTGATTTGCTGCCATAGCTACTGATCTAAAGTTTCCCTTTTGAATATATTAAAAATGGCTACTAATCCCCCATTGTAATAGTTGGAAATCTAGAAGTATGTACATAACCACTGTAGGAATCATACTTTCCCATTATGCACTTGATAAGGGGACCAGTTTATAGGCAGATAAAACCATTGCATGCTTATTATGTCTAAAGAACTTTCATAACCCTGGATATTTTTTCTAATGAATTAAGTAAGATTTGTTTCCAGCCATCAACTGTATATTTTTTCAGAGGAACTCATCACTCAGTCCATACATGCCATTAGATTCCTGAAAGGGAATATATATGAACTCTAGTGGCTGGTTCATACTATTGATATATTTATTTCAAAAGCATGTCTGATCGCTGATATTTGTAAGTCAATCCGGGGGACTTTTATGACTAAAGAGAGGGATAAAAATGCTCGAGAAACATAAGTAAAATATATATCCTACCTTTCTTGGCAGATACACTTAAGGCAGCATACAAAATTACAGTAATATGATGATATTATACTAAAATATGATAGCCAATTGTCAACAGTCGGTAGCAGCAGAAGTCACAATTGCCCTTTCCAAACACACAATGGTTTGGCGGCCCCAAGTTATTTTTTTTTGGGGGGGGGAGGCAGAGAAAATGCTATTTTTTAAAATAATAATAAAAAGTATGCTTAAAAGCAGGCAATAAAATGACCAGCAAGATCTCTCTGATGGGCTTTTTTTTTGTAGTCCAGGCGCCACATTCAAAAGGGTCCTCTTTTGGTGAGTGTGGGAAACAGCAAGAAGGGCCTTGATGGCAGAAACATTGAATATGGGAGGAGGCAATTGCTGGCATCTCCTAGTTCCAGGCTGTTTAGCGATTTTGGGGCAGTTCCTTGAATTGAGCCTAGAGTGGAAACAAGAAGCTGGTGCAAAGCAAGGTGTTGTAAGTTAAGACAGAGTAAAGTTGCACCAGATTCAGCTGCTGCTGGTGGTCTGCTAAGCCTGGCAGAGGAAACACAAACCTTTACAATTGCGTTGTGTGCTGGGTTGCCATATCATATGGTTGCTGAGCAGGCTTGGGTTCCAGTCTAAATCCCTCCTCTCTGGTATCCACATGCCTCTACCACAGCCCTTTTGGGCAACTTACACCGTCCTTGGCTCAGCCAGCTTTGGCTCAGCTGGCAGAGTCCTAGCTGAGCAGGAAAGAACGAGTCACACTGGCATATCTTTGGCCAAGCCGAACTGAATCAGTCAGCTGAGCTGGTGGGCAGCTGCTCTTCAGGGCAGATCTTGTGACAGGCTTGCCCCCTGAATGTTTTATTTTGTATTGCACATTTAAATTATGGGTATTCATTTTAACGTTGTCGTGGACTTGTTTTATGGTGTGTTTTAGCTATGTGTGTTTATATTTTTTTGCAGTTAGTTTTATATTTGGAAGTCACCTAGAAGCCACTTTGGCAATTAAACAGTCTGCTGCTGCTGGTTGTTACTGTTGTTTAGTTTGTGTCAGCTCATTCACACGATAAACACATGAGACGTAACCGGCTGTGTTCTTAGATAAATAAGATATACTATTCATAGTATCAAATTGTAAATTTCAACAGAAGTAACTCATAAAGTTCAACAAACGAACAAAGCAGAAGACCCAGTGGATCAGATCATAGTCAGTTCATGCATAAGGTCCATTCGTGTAATGGTGTCCATTCTACTTGTCTGTTCATAAAGTCCAAGCCATCCGCATGAAAGGTTGTTACAATTCCACAAAATCCTTTCACGGACAAGGATTTCTGGAATATTGGCCTTGTTTGGCCGTCCTGGGCTTCATCAGTAGTTAAAGCTCTAAGTAATGCAACTAAATACAATATCATGATTTCACACATTTTACAGCAAAAATAATATAAAACCATAATATAATATAATATAAAACCACATACCATATGTGATATTACAGGACAGTGGATCTTATGGCATAGTAGCAGCTGCAGTAAGCAGCAACTGTTACAAAGTAGAGTTCTATGGACCAGCACAATATTGATTGGGTTACAGGTGTTGGCAATCCACAGTTACAGAATATCTTTCTTAAGGTGTCCCATAAAGGTAAAGGTACCCCTGCCCGTGCGGGCCAGTCGTGTCCGACTCTGGGGTTGTGCGCTCATCTCACTTAAGAGGCTGGGAGCCAGCACTGTCCGCAGACACTTCCGGGTCACGTGGCCAGCGTGACGAAGCTGCTCTGGCGAGCCAGCACCAGCGCAGCACACGGAAACGCCGTTTAACTTCCCGCTATAAAGTGGTACCTATTTATCTACTTGCACTTAGGGGTGCTTTCGAACTGCTAGGTGGGCAGGAGCTGGGACGGAAAGACGGGAGCTCACCCCGCCACGGGGATTCGAACCGCCGACCATACGATCGGCAAGTCCTAGGCACTGAGGTTTTACCCACAGCGCCACCCGCGTCCCTAAAGTGTGCCATATGGCATAGCAAAAATAAAACAAACTTAATCCATGTTCAGATGATATACATGTAAACATTAATACAAACTCATACATTAATGTAAACAATTTTTGGATCTAAAGTAATAGCAATCCACAGATGCACAATTAAGTACTCAAAATAATCCACTTGGCCCACAGAAGTGAAACAAACTTAGACCATGCTCAGGTATTCTACATGTACATATTAGTACAAATTCACAAAAAACAACTATAATCAATTTCAGTATTCATATCTGAGGGATATGCTTCTGTAAACTGGTGTTACGTTCATCAAAGTGGAATCCAAATTCCTCTACCTACCCTACTCATCTGGGGCTCAAGAACTCATCTGGGAGTTCTGGAAAACATCCCGTTTTTCTTTATTATTTTGTAAGTGGTGGGGATAAGGCGGAGATAGAATACAGTGGTACCTCGGGTTAAGTACTTAATTCGTTCCGGAGGTCTGTACTTAACCTGAAACTGTTCTTAACCTGAAGCACCACTTTAGCTAATGGGGCCTTCTGCTGCCGCGCCGTTGGAGCACGATTTCTGTTCTCATCCTGAAGCAAAGTTCTTAACCTGAAGCACTATTTCTGGGTTAGCGGAGTCTGTAACCTGAAGCGTATGTAACCTGAAGCGTATGTAACCTGAGGTACCACTGTAACTGTCATTTCAAAGCACAGTTGGATGTTTCTAGTACTAAAATTAATCAGTACGATTTAAACAACGAAGTTTCCATTCAATGGTAGGCAGTGCAAAGAAGCAAGCCCCCAGATATTTCACTTCCCATACCGTTGTACAAACAGAAAATAAAAGCTGGGGTGGGGGAAGCACCCCAGAATTAGAGGGTTTGGAATGGTATTGGTATGAGGTCAGGGGTACCAGGCGCCTCTAAATTCCTGAATCCAGTAAATGTTGGAATTTAATCACTGCTTACAGTATTAAACTGGGTGCCAGACACTGAACCCCTGGATTCAGCTTATTTTAAAAACCAGGCCAGCGCCCTTGTGAGGTAATCGTCTGGGAGATGAGCCATTAACCAAGAACAAAGAGAAAGTAATTTAGAAACCCAGGAGAGGGGGCCCTGTGCCAGATGGCTTTTGGGAAGGATTGCCTTCCAGCTCTCAGTTGGTTAGAAAGACAAAGGCCAGAGTTTAGAGTAGAGTAGCATTTAGCATTGGGTTTTCATTGTTGACCATGATGTGAGCTGTTGTGGGGGAGAGATGGTAGTCTTTAAAATGCAGAAAGCTAGAGAGAAGATCAGAGTCATGGCTGATGTTTGTTTGAATCCAGGGCTGCAGCTATGGGAGGAACCAGACCCCCTTGGAGTGGTCCTCCTCCTCCTCCTCCTCCTCCTCCTCTTCTATTGTTTATTCTCCTCCCAACTGGCTGGGCTTTCCCAGTCACTCTGGGCGGCTGATAGTCCCTCCATCATAGGCTCAGGTTGCATACATGTGTAAATAAACCATAGGTTCTAAAGACTGCACCTCATTTCCAAAAGGAAACACAAATCCTGGGTAAGCCACTTGGAACATTTGGAATCTCACACTGCTCAGATATTGGGGTGGCATGCAGCAGTATTATTTAATGGAGAGGCCTGTGTTGTTTTCTTATTCTGATGGCTTTTCTTTTCCAGTTCTGAAGTTGCTTGAATGCTCCTGAGAACTGGCAAGGAAAGCAATTCACTCTGATATTTGTTTATTTATTTGTTTAAAAATAGTGCGGGGGGGGGGGGGAGGGAGGAAAAAAGGGGCGGCAGGGGAATCTAGCTACCCAGATCTGCTAAACTAAAGAAAACAACAACTTCTCCTCCTCTGACTCCAATTTAGATTTTAGAAAGAGACAAGAGACTGCAGGTTTCTTTTGAGAAACCAAGTTGGTTGGCGTCTGTGCAGCTAAAAGTTTTGCGGCATATTTTGTTGTCATACGTAGTCTCATTTTAAAAGTCCTGAACACCAACTAAAAAAAGGAAAAAAAAAGAAGGAACTTGCCGGCATGAGGATTAAGGGAGTGCAATTTGTCAGTGAACCAGAAATCAGTGCAGGGGTTGTGGTTCAAGCTGATAAGACCTTGGAGGAAATTCCCTCCTACTGCTAGAAAAACTGGAAAGCGGAAACTTGAAGTAAGACTGCTTTGGCTGATCTCAGACAAATAAAATTATCTTAAACTAAGAGGGCTCATTCTCCCACCCCCATCCCCTTTCGATTTGCTGTGAGGAAAAATATTGATACAACTTACCATTATGCTGAAAAGTTAACTATATGTGAAATATTTATTTTGAGCAGTGTAGCTGTAATAACTGGCTTCTAAGATTACAAAGTACGGCTAAACAAGGTTCCCCAATGTGAAAGTAATGCAAATAGCAGACGAACTAAGTAATATTTTCTTTCTCCCGATTTCCTCATTGTCTCTTTTTTAGGTTCCATTATGCAACTCTTGCGAATTGTTTAGCTAATATGAATGTGGTCATCCAGTGGAAGGGAAACCACTGCTAAATATAGATATTATGAAACCAAGCACATGCCTAAGCTACAAGGGGCTGCCATCTAGTCAAGCATCTGAGACCTGATCAGCGACATTCAGGAGTTTTAAACTTGGGAAATGATCCAGCCAATTCCGACTGTGTTGCTTGGGGAACCTTCCAGATGCTGCTGAACTACCAATATGGCCAGTGCTAACGTAGACCACTTATAAACGCCATCTCAAATTCCTCGAAAGATTCCATCAATGGTGCCTCCGGAAATTTTTACACATCACTTGGGAAGACAGGCAAACTAATGTCAGTGTACTAGAAGAAGCAAATAACACCAGTGTTGAAGCAATGATTCTTCAACATCAGCTTCCTTGGACTGGTCATGTTGTGTGAATGCCTGATGATCGTCTTCCAAAGCAACTACTCTATTCTGAACTTAAAAATGGAAAGCGTAATGCTGGTGGTCAACAAAAGAGGTTTAAAGACTGTCTCAAGGCAAATCTATAAAAAAAAAATGTAGTATAAACACTGACAACTGGGAAACACTGGCCTGCGAGCGCTTCAGTTGGAGAACAGCCTTTACCAAAGGTGTCATGGGCTTTGAAGACGCTTGAATTCAGGATGAAAGGGAGAAACATGTCAAGAGGAAGGCACATTTGGCGAACCCTCACTGTGATCCACGCCCGCCCAGAAATCAATGTCCCCACTGTGGAAGAACGTGTGGATCCAGAATAGGCCTCCACAGTCACTTATGGACTCACTGTTAAGACCGTGTTCATGGAAGACAATCTTACTCATCAATGAGTGATCGCCAAAGATGGCAATGGATGATGGGAGTTGGAGTCCAGGTGCATCTAGAGAGCCACAGGTTCCCCAAACCTGCTTTAGCATATGTATCTCTCATCCATTGAAATCAATGCTCCCTCAGAGTGTTGGATCTTGGTTTTTGTGGTTTTGTGTCCTCAAGGACCACCTTTCCCCATGTAAACCGACCCAGACTCTGCGTCCATTATCTGAGGCCCTTCTTCAGGTGCCTCCTCCACGTGAGTCCTGTAGGGTGGCAACACGAGAACGGGCCTTTTCTGCAGTGGCTCCCAATTTATGAAATGCCATCCCCAGGGAGGTTCATCTGGTGCCTTCATTATATAGTAGTACCTCCGTTTATGTAACGCTCTGGTTACGTAAACTTTGGGATGTGAAAGGTTTTGCCGCATGCGCATGCACAGAAGCGGTCCTCAGGTTGCGGAAACCTCACGATCCATCTGGACCTCCGGAATGGATCCCATCCGCAACCGGAGGTACCACTGTATATTTTTAGGCGCCAGGCAAAAAACACTCCTCTTCAACCAGGCCTTGGACTGATTAATATTCTATGGCCTTTTAAATGTGTCTTTGGGAAGGGTTATTGTTTTGTTGTATTTTATTCTATGAATCTCCCTGAGATCTTACGATGAATGAAGGAATAATAATAATAATAATAATAATAATAATAATAATAATAATAATAATTTGAGGCAAACCTGAAAGAAAAAAAAGTTCCTTTTTATTAAAAAAGAGAGATTCCCCCACTCCATTGATTTTGTACTTTTGTTTTAGTTGCCTTTTCACCAGCTGATGGTGTGCTGTCATCAGCGCATACGATTTGCAAAATCGTGCCTCTCTTCTAAGATACCTGGAGTTAAGGGACTTGTATTAAGGCAATGATCACTAGCTGGCTTATTTTATTTATACTTCTTGAAAGAAAAGGCATGGGGAATGTGGAGAAGGCATTTCCTAGAACAGTCCCCTTTGAGTTTCCTTTGTTGAAGCATAAGTTACAATGCTGGGCTAAAAAGCCACAAGTTCCTCTGTCTGGCCAATGTACTCAAGTATATCAACTGGAGCATCTTATGTAGAAGGGTTCAAAGAAAGAGCAAGAGCAATTTGTTTTTTGTAAGCCTTTGGAACTGTGCAGAAAATGTAGTCCTGGCATTTAGAAACATCTTGGTGATGATAGCACATGCTATTTTTCTCAAGTTGTTTCTATAGAAAATCTTTGCGTTTTCCAGAAAAGCTTTTAAACTTTCTTCCTATCAAGAAATGGATACTAGGGCCTTTTTCCTTCCATATTTTCAGAACAATTATTTAGGCGAATGCTGGAGGATGTGCACGGGATCTCTGGTCCATCTAAATCAGGATTGTGTGCACTGACTAGCACAAGCTCTCCAAGATTTAAGGCAGGGGACTCTCTCAACCCACTAACTCAAGACCGTCATGCAAAGAAGATGAAGCGTGGTCCTTTCTACGGCATTGTCTTTCACAACAAGGAAGGGGGGGCGGAATTAAAATGTGATCTTTGGTTTAATGTGGCATGATAATTTGTCCACAGCATGTTATTATATATTATATTCTGCACACGACTTGGATTGCAGAAATGGAAAGAACAGCAAGAATTTTGTGGCAAAATGGAAAACACACACACACACACATGGATTGTATATTCTGTTCATGTTTATCAGCCTAGTAATTATGGCGTCTTTTTTTCCTTTTTCTTTTGCATTTTCATTATCCTGAGCTCTCACCTTGTTCATTTCAGGCGAGATTTGTGCATGGCCATTAAGCAGCAAACGAAGATACAGACAGATGCTGAAAGCAGAGTTCAGAGCCCAGAAATCCATCACAGAGGTATGGACAAAGGTTTGCAGCTAGAAGAAGGAAGGGAACTCATAGGCAGTTACACAAAACAGTCATATTTGGGGTGTAGAGAGAGGTTTTAGTCACCAGAAAGCAAGCTATAGTAAAGTTTGCATAGACTGAGCACTTGGATGGTCTGTTCAAGGTACTATCAGCCACATATCAGACAAAAGGCAGTACCAGTGTGCAGAGAGTTCCCCAAAATATAACTGGGGAGTGTCTCAACATCCCTCAAGAGGCCATTCATCCGCAGTATCCACAAAGGGAGGTGCAGTTGCTGATGATCACCTCAATCTCTGTTCCGCTGGTGGGAAGTTTCCACTGGATCAAACAGTCTCCCATTGGCAGAGGCACCAAATGGATACAGACCGTAGACCATTTACACAGTGGTGCATTCATTTTTACAAGTGAAATTATAATAATGCATATGGTTTTGATAAAAAAAAAATGAAGATGGAATTTCTGTTCCTTAACCATTGGTAGTCTTTACAATGCATCTCTACTCAGAAGCATGTGCTGAAGTCAATGGAACTTATTCCACTAGGTAAAGTGCCTATAGGACTGCAGCCTCAGCCAGAGATCCTTAAACTCTTTGTTCCCCAACAGAGTTAACAGTTGCCGAGTTTACTAGAGGGAAGGAATTGCTATTCATCTAGTTTCATGTCGGTTGTGTAATATATATCCTAAGTCTTCCCCACAGTTTCCAGCAATGTATGCTGTTCAGATTTTCATAGGTGGCATGTAGCTTTCTCTAGACAACGACAACAGGTCAAAGGAACCTGATATGCATATCTGCATATGAAAAGCTCCTGACAATAGGCACCCGGTGTGTTTGTCTTTGTGCTGGCATGGATTTGTACGCATAATATGAGAGCATTTTGAAGCTGAAAGTAGAAGACTTTGGTTTCCACAGAAAGATTACCCTTGCTTTGCCATGGAAACAAGAAGACTTAATGAAAATGAACTCGGCTGATTTCCACAGTGAGCTAAAATTATTCTATAAATAGGACTTATTCTTTGCATCAGCTGGCCAGCATGCACAAAATTTGCTTGGGAAGGTGTTCAGTGAAAAGGAGGGAAAAGTGCATACTTAAAAGGGGGCTGGGTTACTGCAGTTATATATTTTTAAATGCTGAATACATAATGTGGTGGAGGCTTTCAGAAGTGACTCTTCCATAAATATTTTTTGGGGCCTTCTTTCACTGACAAAGCATAGGCACAAACATCTCAACTTTGCTCTTGAAGCAAAGTTAAAAGCCTCTGGGCTTCTGCAGATGACTATTGAACATTCATCCTGATTTGATTGCATGCAGAGGTGAGATTATATCTGGTATTTATTAAGCATTTGCTCTGATTTGCTTAAAGGTAAAGGCTGTTAGGTCCAGTCGCAGATGGCTTAGGGTTGCGGCGTTCATCTCGCTTTACTGGCTGAGGGAGCTTCTGGGTCATGTGGCCAGCATGACTAAGCCGCCTCTGGCGAACCAGAGCAGCGCACGGATTTGTTTACAGGGTGTTTAAACAGCACTGAGAATTCACCCAGCATTTTTCGCAATTTGCTTGTGGGATTTTGACATCTCTTTGCACCAGTCATTTGCCTTCCATATGCCTTTTTATAGAGCTGCTGCGAATGGATCACAGCAGGACTGTAAAGTAAAATTATCCACACAGAGCATGGCATTGTGGAGGTAGCTGCCTCCATTTTTCAAAGTGGCATTTTGTGTCTGGAGGACGGCCGATGCAGGCCTCGCTGCTGCTGTCTCTGGAATCAATGCCTGGCCTATCAGTTAAGGGAGAGGTCAGCCCCGGCTTTTCCTTTTGTCAAGCCGATGCTGTGCAGAAGCGCCCGTCTGCTTATCGCAACACGTACCAGGTGCTTTTCTGTATCCCAAATGCCTTCATGGCCTTCTGCAGTGAGATCTGAGGTGCTGTAACACACATTCCATCGGTATGCTGGGCTTTCTCAAACTGCGAGTGACGTGCTCCTGGGGCACGTTCCTTGCAAGCGGATGATTACAGCTTTGATTCAGTTGCACAAGATTTAGTTCCTTACATACCTGAGATGATCTGTATCCAGCTTACATTGTCAAAAGCCACTGAATGGGGATGGCAGGAGTACTTTGGTGCTGCAAAACATAGTGTAGTGCTGAGCAGAGACCAGGAGCTTGGGAGAAGCAGGAACTGGTGCCCTCAGGGATCTAACATTTATTGACTCTAACTCAACCAATTCCAATCCAATGCTGGAGTCCAGCAGTGCGTATCAAGGGACTGCTGAACCCAAGGTTGCCAAGCAGGAACCTAATAAACTACTTCCCAGAGCACCAAGAACCAGAGAACCAGAGTAAGGACCCTGTTGGACATCTTTCTCTGAGCTTGGAGAACCGAGTGCCTAGAGGTGGTATACTGGAAGCAGAGTCTCTCTCTCTCTCTCTCTCTCTCTCTCTCTCTCTCTCTCTCTCTCTCTCTGTGTGTGTGTGTGTGTATGTGTGTGTGTCTATATATCAGTTTGTGTTTTATTTCTGAGAGAGAGAGAGAGAGATATCTGTTTAGGCATCTATGTGGCTCCTTTTGGATTCACCTTTACTCTTTCTCAACGCATAAGATGAAATGAGTCCCCACTAAGCTACCAGCTGTGCAATGTAGGAACTGAAACTTGAAAGGCTCAAAGTGAACCATGTCTCTTATCAAGCTATATGGCACCCTGAACAAGGACAAAATTTGGTGCTCTCCACCCTCCACACAAATATTTCTTATTTTCACAATAGTTCATTTTAGTAAAGTTGCTTTTTATGGATCTTCTCAGGAGGCAGCCATATAAATATTTTTTGTGTGTGTTACTGTGTGTGTGTGTGTTACTATTTTTATTTTGTGCCCCTCAGCTCTGCACCCTTTGTGGGGGAACTGTCTGCATCACCCTAAATCCAGTGCAGGCACATTTGTAACACCACTTCAAATGTTGTGGTAGACCTTACTCAATGTATTTTGTTTAGGTTGATCCATGTCTATTACATGTTTTCTAAAACTAAAAAGCAACAACAAGAACAGATTGAATGTTTGAGCTTTGTTTTTGTTTTTAATGGAGAACCAATTTTGAGAGAATTTTTTTTTAAGGTGTTTATTTAGAAATGTGATCTGACCAAAATGACTTTAGTAGCAATGCTTGGATTTATAGACGGCTTTGTAACAGAAGAAAGAATTCCAACAGGTGCAAGGACAGGTTTATTGAGAAATGCTGTAGTCCAACACACTTAAAGTTCTTTAATTGCAACAAATCATTCCGTTCTTTTACGGTCCTTATTTTTGCTATCACCTAGATTGAGGACTAGTGATCTTCAGTGCAGTTTTCTTGGTGCACTTCTTAAAGCGCCACTTTAAGCCACTTCACTAGGGGCTGGATAATTAATGTGATATGAATCACATGTGGGTCTCCTTTGCTGGATTGTACCTTGAGTATTTGTGGATTTGTTTCCATGATTCAACGTGAAAAACAAAGCTTGAATAGGTGGGCAGAAAGTAGGCTGGGATCTACTAATACAGGGATCCCCAAACTCGACCCTCCAGCCGTTTTGGGACTACAATTCCCATCATCCCTGACCACTGGTCCTGTTAGCTATGGATGATGGGAGTTGTAGTCCCATAACAGCTGGAGGGCCGAGTTTGGGGATGCCTGTACTAATAGATCTCTGTGTGAATTGCAGCAGGTTTCACCTCTGAATTAGCAACAGGAACAACAAAATGGCTTTCCCCACTTAAATTAGGCTGCTGAAATGAAAAGCCCGTGAGCTCAGTTCAGTTCTGGTACTAAAAATAAAATCCTAGACTCAAAAGATGCTCAGGCACACCCTGTTCTTTAATTCTCTGTGTGAGTCATTTGCATCTGGTTTTGATAGGTAGATCCAACAAGCCTGAATTCTTCCCACCCTCGGTCTGCAGTAAGAAGGTTCTTACAACAAATTGGGGCCACAGTCCAAAGTGATATTGGGGGCTCCATTTGTGTAGTGAGGCTTCTGAACCCCTCCTTTCTAGAAACAGCTCCCTTTGCCTCTAGACATGTGAGAACAGGGTGAGCTTGAGAAAGCAGTTCAGGGAGCCAACTGCTGGGAGAAGAAAGATGTTGAAACAAATCAGGGAGTATCCATCCAAATCCTTGTGCATGCCTAAAGGGAATCTTTGGATTGCAGCCCTAGTAAATTCATTCATTGCACTCAACTAATGTAACTATTCAAGAGAGAGTTGGATACAATTATATTTTAGTCCCTGACTTTACACTTCTTGGGGACCACAAATCAATGTTTGGTAAGGCTGACAACAGTTATTCTAATCAGAGAGAAGTTATACATGCAAAGTTCATTGATTTCTTTCCTTAACAGCCCAAGGTCCCCTGCACTTCCCACACCTTCACTGAAGTCTGGCATGTTTTGTGGACTTGGCACGTTTCGAACCTCTGAGACAGAAACCTAAATTAACTCGAACAGAGAAATGTGGTCTCTGGAGGACAGAGCTGGAGCAGTTGATTTACATTGTGTCTGAATAATACTTGCTCTTTGGAGGTCCAGACTCCTCCATTCTGGTGCTATTTGCCCCTTGTAGCACTTTAATTCCTTCCCTGTTCATGACTGAAGTTTGGCTAGTTCCTTTTTAATCATAAAGGCTGAAGTGTGCATTCAAAAACACTGAACCAAATAATTGAGAGGAGGAAAATCTACATCACACCACACTGCGGGGAGTCGGACTCTTGCTTATACTTTTCTCATTTCCATTGTGTCTTGTTTATGGGAATGATTGTGTTTCCCTTTATTTATTTATTTTTAAAAGCATGTATAAAATAGTAGAATATGTTTCAACACTCATGAAACATTCAAGCCACAAACTATCAGGATGCCATTTCTAAGAACCCCAGAATATTTTTTTCCCTTTTCCTTACGAAACGTTTCCCCATATCTTGATTAAGTATAGATGAGCATATTTCCCCCCCTTCGGTTCCTTATTTCTTCACATCGGCTCACTCTGACCTGTAGTCTACACTTCCCGATTCTGGTTTAACTGAAAACTAACCCTGGAATTGCAGCAGGAATTTGCTACAGGTTTGCAATTCTTTTTCTCATCTGTATCTCTCCCAGGGATGTATGAACATGCCTCAGTCAGTTATAATATTCATTCACACTTTCATCTAGTATTTTTCATGCCAGTGCAATTGCTTTGTTTTGTACAATTCTGCCTTCCATTTTGTCTTTTGCCTATTCAACAACATGTGCATTTTTTAAGTGTGTCTCATAGTGTTCCATAGACATGCATATCTCAGCTATCAACATACATTTACCAATTTATCATCCTCTCTGTGTATTCCCTTTAAAAGTTAATAAAACTCCAGAGTGGTAGCCCTGTTCGTCTTCTGAAACAAGAACTACAAAGAGTCTTGTGGCACCTTAAAGACAAAGTTAATGAAGTGGCTAATGGCCTATCACCAAAGGTCAGCAAACTTTTTCAGCAGGGGGCTGGTCCACTGTCCCTCAGACCTTGGGGCGGGGGACGAAATTTTGAAGGGGGGAAAAATGAACAAATTCCTATGCCCCACAAATAACCCAGAGATGCATTTTAAATAAAAGGACACATTCTACTCATGTAAAAACACGCTGATTCCCGGACCATCTGCGGGCCGGATTTAGAAGGTGATTGGGCCAGATCCGGCCTCCAGGCCTTAGTTTGCCTACCCATGGCCTATCACAAAGCTATCTATGACTGCAATTCCAACCATGTCTACTCAGAATTAAATCCCACTGGATTCATTGGGGCTTACTCCTAGTTAGGTGGGATTAGGACTGTTTAGCACCACCAACTTGACTTTATAGATAAAGGTAAAGGTACCCCTGCCCGTACAGTCCAGTCGTGTCCGACTCTGGGGTTGTGCGCTCATCTCACTCAAGAGGCCAGGAGCCGGCGCCATCCGAGGACACTTCTGGGTCACGTGGCCAGTGTGACGAAGCTGCACTGGTGAGCCAGCACCCGTGCCGCACACGGAAACGCCGTTTACCTTCCCGCTATAAAGCGGTCCCTATTTATCTACTTGCACTTAGGGGTGCTTTTGAACTGCTAGGTGGGCAGGAGCTGGGACCGAACGACGGGAGCTCACCCCGCCACGGGGATTCGAACCGCCGACCATACAATCGGCAAGTCCTAGGCACTGAGGTTTTACCCACAGCGCCACCCGCGTCCCTAACTTGACTTTATAGTTCAGTATAAACTGCATCTTGTCTCATTTTCTTCTCTCAGGCATCAGGGAAGACAATCTCACACCCTGTTGATATTCTGCTCTTTGTGTCCTGGATTGTATGAATTCCTGTGGGCATTATAAACATTTTGCAGGTACTCTGCCTCACTCAGTGTGGTGCCACATTTTATTTCATAAACAGGGTTATACCAAAATAAAATAAAAATAAAATAAATGCTGTGTCTGTGTGGCATTTGTTGAAACAAACATATTGTATTTGCAGGGTGTGGATGAGATGAGCCCCTCGGGTCCATTCCAACTCTACAGTTGGATGGAACATTATGCTCAGGCTAATTTCATAGAATTGTAGAGTTGGAAGAGACCCCAGGGTCATCTAGTCCAACCCCCTGCAATGCAGGAATCTTAGCTAAAGCATCCATGACAGATGGCCATCCAACCTCCTTAAAAACTTCCAAGGAAGGAGAGTCCACCACCTTCCAAGGAAGTCTGTTCCACTGTCGAACAGCTCTTACCCTCAGAAAGTTCTTCCTGATGTTTAGTTGAAATCTCCTTTCTTGCCATTTGAATCCATTGGTTTGGGTCCTTGCCTCTGGAGCAGGAGAAAACAAATTTGCTTTTAGCATTTTTTTCCAGAGTATCCTACAAGCTTAGAGAGTTGGATAGATGTTGCTTGATTGGCTGAAAGCAATAGCTTCCTGAATTTGTAGTTCAGCCGAAGAACATAAGAACCTGCCTCAAACTGAGACAGACTTCAGTGGTACCTTGGAAGTCAAATGGAATCTGTTCTGGAAATCCGTTTGACTTCCAAAACATTTGGAAACCAAGGCGCAGCTTCTGATTGGCTGCAGGAAGTTTCGGAACCGCATTGGATGTTCGGGTTCCAAAGAACGTTCACAAACCAGAACACTCACTTCTGGGTTTGCAGTGTTCGGGAGCCAAAACATTCGAGTGGCAAGGCGTTCATGAACTGAGGTACGGCAGTATTTGTCCATCAAGCTCAGTATGGTCCACTCTAACTGGAAGAAGCTCTCCAGGGTCTCCAGTAGGTGCAAGGATCTCTCCAAGCACCTACTGGAGATTCTGGGAACTGAACTTGGAACCTTCTGCATGCAAGACTGGGATGTTCTCTAGCACTGACTGACCGTCCTTTACCAGTAATATTCTGCAAAGTAGTCCTGTTGGCAGCAAAAGTCATTCTCCTTGTCTGTGGCATAACTCGTCTGAAGAAATTCTCATGAACTGCACTTCTTCTTCCAGGCAAAGTGCTGCTTTATTGTGTGCTATACTTGGACATCATCAATGAGAGGAATTGTTTGAGTAAATAAAAAGCACATTTGAACCGGCTCGTTTGCCAAATGCATTTTTAAGATGTACTTTGTGAGCTCCAGAAGCCTGCCAGAAGTTCCAGGTGTTACAATTTGCATAAGACTCTGCAAAAGCTAAATCGGATGCTTCCTGGAGTTTTGTTTGGAGTTTTGAAGCTCTAACTTGGTCCCCAAAGTCAGCTGTAACTAATAAATATTGAAATTTTAAAAGATATAAAAGCATCAGCTTTCTGGAATCTTTCCACCTAAAACCATGAAATCAAGCAAAGTTTTGCTTGAAATTTGCTTAAGAATGCTCTGGGATGAGGCCAAGGTTAGTTGAAAGGAGCGAGCACTATAGGCAGTTATTCTGCAAGTCTGGCACAATGCTCAGATTTTCATTACAAAGATTGGAGGAGACCCAAACGATTTACAGTTTATCCTGTAGTGCTGGCTAATCCACCTTGCATTATGGGAAGCGAGGAAAAGTGTCCCTGAGAACTGGCACAGTTTGACTCGATAGATTTATTTTATTGTATTTTAATGTGAGGCTGTAAACGAAGTAACAGCCTCTTAGGCATCCACAAATATGTTTTGAACAATGCTGGGTTGTTGCTGTTGTTTTTAGCAAAAGCAATCTTGCCCTTCGAGTAGAGTGTGCAAGTCTGGACCAGAGCAAAACATTGCTGTGTAAATGCATGTGGGGCTCATTTGCACGTATTCTAAGCATAGAGTTTATACACCTGGTGATGGGCAGCATTGAGCCATGAGTTCATTCACTATCTGCTTTGAGCTGTGTAACTTCTAATAAAAAAACTAGAATGCACTTATGCACTAATGCGCAAGTGGTTATAGAAATACGCCTGCTTCAGTATCATGAAAAATGGATGCCACTGATTACGACTTGCTGGGAATCACAGGTGGGGAGACTGCTGTTAATGTCCTGTTTGCAGGCTTCCCACAGGCAACTGTTAGAGCAGGATTCTGGTCTACATGGGCCCTATTGCAGGCTCTCCTTATGCTTTGTGGATTTTGTGAGAAAAGCTTACTTGCATGGACATGTGATTTCCTCTAGTTCGTGGGTAGCCAGTGTGGTGCCCTCCAGGTGTTGTCAGATTACACCTTCCATCAGCCCTGACTATTGGCCAAGCTAGCAAGGATACATCAGAGTGATACTTCAACATCTGCAGGGCACCAGCCAACCTGCCACTGCTCAAGTTTCTATTTAAAGTTACGTTCTTGGTGGAGAAGAGCACATGAGTTCAAGGCTCGTTTCCGCACTCTAATGAGCAATAGGTGGACAAGACACATCTTCTGTTCCAAGTAAATCAAGTTGATGGGAAGGTTGGAGGTCCATTTTGCATATGAAACTCAATTATTTAAATACCAAAACTTAAAACAGGTAAGCAGATTTGCAAAACCACCACATATGAATTCCCTTAATTGTGCTGAAACTTTTTAACACCCACCCAAGTTTGTTCCATTTTTCATTATAGATTATTGATTGAAGGTATGTTGAAGGTCTGTTTCCCAGTGAATTTTTGTGGCCCTAAGATGGCCAAATTTTGCCTCAATATTTTGTGTGTGTGGCCCTAAGATGGCCAAATTCTGCCTCAATATTTTGTGTGTGTGTAGACACACACACATTTTTATTGAAGATTTTGTGGTTTACAAAAGTATGTACAATGTCTGTTTTTCAAGTTACATTTTCTACAGATCAGCTTTATTTCTCAAGACATTAGTGTTACATTAGGAAGAAAAAGGGGAAATTTGATACTATATCAACTATAGTTGATACACGTTTGATGTAGCAGGAACATTGACCATAAGTTATTCTAAAGCAGTAGGGACTAAAGCAGTAGGTCTAAACCACTGAGCCTCTTGGACTTGACAATCAAAAGGTTGGTGGTTCGAATCCCTGCAACGGAGTGAGCTCCCGTTGCTCTGTCCGAGCTCCTGCCAACCTAGCAGTTCGAAAGCACAGCAGTGCAAGTAGATAAATTGGTACCGCTGTGGTGGGAAGGTAAACGGCATTTCTGTGCGCTCTGGCTTCTGTTATGTTGCACCAGAAGTGGTTTAGTCATGCTGGCCACATGACCCAGAAAACTGTCTGTGGATAAATGCCGGCTCCCTTCGCCTGAAAGCGAGATGAGCGCCCCAACCCCATAGTCACCTTTGACTGGACTTAACCATCCAGGGGTCCTTTGCCTTTTCCTCTAAAGCAGTCAAGTCTCAGCCTGCTTGAATGGTTATATAGTGATACCTCGGGTTAAGAACTTAATTCATTCCGGAGGTCCGTTCTTAACCTGAAACTTTTCTTAACCTGAGGTACCACTTTGGCTGATGGGGCCTCCCACTGCTGCCGCCACGCCACCGCCGCATGATTTCTGTTCTAATCCTGAGGTAAAGTTTTCAACCCAAGGTACTACTTCCGGGTTAGCAGAGTCTGTAACCTGAAGCATCTGTAACTGTACATGGTTTTAACAGAAAGAATAACACTTGATTAAAATTAAACGACGGCCATGTTACACTGGGAACCAAAATCTGTTATTTATGTAGTAGCGAGCTATTAACATAAAAATCCCTGAGGCTATATAGACCTGTTGATTCCCAGCCTTCCCAGTCTATCATATCTCCAGCTTCACAGACCAAGGGGTGGTATCTAAGCGGAATCAGTGGGGAGATCAGAGTAACAGCTTTCCTGTATATTGTTCACCCGACACTTAATGTACTGAGTACTCATGGGTTTTCCACCTTGAAAATTAATTTTGGAGAAATCGTAATAAAGCGCCATGCCAGCCAGAGGCCATGTCACTAGGAAGGAGCCATGTCACTAGACCTGCCCATGTGGTTCGTTCACATTTACTCAAGCAGTGTGGGGAGAAGCCGTGAGAAAGCTGTTCATGCCCCACTGTGCTAGCGCATGATGGAAGAGCATCAAGGCCTCTGTTTTCCCTATGAACAAAAACTCCTTTATCACACTTTCCGCTGCATTTCTCTTTTAAACTGTGAGCACAGCCTTGACGACTGGAACAAACTGTGCAATTACTGTAGGAGGTTTATTTTCAAAACTTATTGTTACTATTAAAGGCTGGTTCTAGAAATTGCTAATTACGTTGCTAAAACAGTTTTGCTGCTGTTCCCTTGTGTTGACTTGGATGGTACAAGGATGGCACGAAAAACAATATGCTTTTCACCTCCCCTTAATTAGAGCTTCTTCCTCTTCCTTGCTTAATTTTCCAGGAGAAAAAGAAAAGGGCAAATACATTGAAGCTCCCTTCCTGTTGCGTTTATATATATATATATATATATATATATATATATATATTCCATTCGCACAAGAGACTGCCATTGTCCTCACTGACATGTAAAACCAAACTTTTAATTGGTTTAAGGTATTGTGAGGGATAGCGCTTGTCTTTATTTGTTTCCCAGTAAATGGGCCTGTGTCAATGTTTGGAGAGGAAATGAAAAGTTATGTTGTTTTTCATGTCAAAAGGGTTGCATTTGTAACTGGTGAAACAGGTACAGTCAGTCATAGCTCACTTCTGGCTGTTGTACCTCAGCAGTCCCAAAATGTCACACTCATAGCCAGGGCATTTTTTTTCAACCGGAACTTGCTGGAACTCAGTTCTGGCACCTCTCAGGTGGGCTCCATTGCCATTCTAAGAGAACAAGGGAGGTGTTCATTGTGAGTTCTGTCACTTCTTTTTCTAGAATGTTTATTGGATGGATTCCACCCAAATTGATTTTTGAACTTTGAATTTTATTGTTATTCATGCTTTTAAACTGTATTTTATGCTGCTTTTATGTTGTATTACAATTAAGTGTTTTAAATTTGTTGTTAGCCGCCCTGAGTCCGGTTTTCTAAACTAGGAAGGGAGGGGTATAAATACAAATTTATTATTATTATTATTATTATTATTATTATTATTATTATTACAGTGGTACCTCGGGTTAAGTACTTAATTCTTTCTGGAGGTCTGTTCTTAACCTGAAACTGTTCTTAACCTGAAGCACCACTTTAGCTAATGGGGCCTCCTGCTACCACCGTGCCACCGGAGAACGATTTCTGTTCTCATCCTGAAGCAAAGTTCTTAACCTGAGGTAATATTTCTGGGTTAGCGGAGTCTGTAACCTGAAGCGTATGTAACCCGAGGTACCACTGTATTATTATTATAAAAATAGCCCTGCTCATAGCCTTCTCAAATCGTGGGTAGACTTGTTAGAATTATCCATGATGCAGCAGCTGCCATACTGTCCAAACAAAGAGAAGCCATTATCAGTATCACCACATTTCCCCCACATTTTGCTGGGGAAGGGCCATAACTCTGTGGTAGAGCATCTGCTTTGCACATGGAAGGTTCAAGGTTCAATTACTGGCATTCCTGAGAATGTCCCTTGCTTGAAGCCCTGGAGAGCTGTTGCGAGTCCAGCTGTTTTTGGACTACAGTTCCCATCATCCCTGACCACTGCTAGCTCGGGATGATGGGAGTTGTAGTCCAAAAACAGCTAGAGACATCCAAGGCTGGGAAACACTGATGCAGACAATACTAACCAACTTCCTACTAAGGCAGCTTCATAGGTTCTGTTATGTACTGAAGTTCTCACCCTGGGCCAGCAGGGGGTACTGTAGATAGTTCAGGTCCACATATGCAAATAAGGGATCCAAAATGACGTTCAGTGATTGGATAGTTACAGAAAATGGTTACTGTTGCGTTCTAGAGGAGCTCTATATAAGCAGGCTGGCTGAACCCTTCACTTCAGTTCTGTTCCAGCTTACAAATAAAGAGCTGCTTTGGAGAAACTGCTGCGTCGTCTGCTATGTCTAACCACTATTTAACAGGTTCCTAATCCATTGTAATAATTTATCTGAAAATCCAGTTCACAGGTCAGGAGAGCCTTGCTGGATTAAACCAAAGGCATCCTGTTCTCACAGTGGCCAATGTGATGCCTCAGGGAAACTTACAAGCAAGACCCGTGATCAACAGCACTCTCCCTACCTGTGATTCCCAGTAACTCAGATTCAGAGACATACTGCCTTCAACCAGGACAGAGAACATAACTACTGATAGTCTTCCCTTCCATGAATATATCTACTTCTCCTTTTAAAGCCATCCAAGTTGGTGGCCAAGTTGTGGGTCTGAATACCAGAGTGAATGCTATATACCATGCAAATAAGTACTTTTGTGTGTTATTATTATTATTATTATTATTATTATTATTATTATTATTATTTAGACCTACTTTTTATTGATTTTCACAGGTTTTACAAATTTATTTTTATTTCAATTATGTTTTTCTTAAAATTTTGACTTTTCCACCCTTACTTTCTCCATGTTTTTATTCCCACCTTATACCCACTACTTTACATGACATTCTTTAATACAGTTTTCCTCTATTTCACTTGTCATTGTTTTCATTCCACTGCTCATAATTTAAACTCTTCCCATGTTTTTATTTGACTATAAAAGTTATTCAAATAGTTTGAAAAGGGTCTCCAGTTCATCTCTTTTATCTCTTACTTTTGCTCTCAATTTTGCCATTTCCCCATAGTCCGTTAACTTGGGAATCCATTCCTCCTTAGTTGGTACTTCTTCTTTCCATTTCTGCATGTACAGGATTCTGGCTGCTGCTGCTGCATACATAAATAGTTTAACTATCTTTTTCAGGAACCCTCATCCCTATTATCCCTAGGAGAAAGGTTTCAGGGCTTTTGGGAATAACCATTTTGAACATTTTCTTCAATTCATTATGTATCATTTCCCAAAAGCCTTTAGCTTTTGCTCCCCCTAACAAACTACAACTAGAGCAGTCTCTCATGCATGAGGGTGGCAGTATTTATGGGTGCATCTCACACATTTGAGAGTTTTGAGCTCCTTGGGATTAAATAAGGCCAACAACTCGTTCAGTCCTGCCCTGGATACATTATTATTTTATAGCATATGCAGCAGACTAACTTCCCCAACAGTGGTGCACCAAAAGCACTAGCACATTCTCCAAAGAAAGAATTCCGAAAACCGTAAGTTAAAAAATGCACATTTCCCTCTCATCTGAGGAAATATATAATTTTAGAATTAGATACCACAAATGCATATATTTTCCTACCACTATGTCATACATGTTTAGCTCTGAAATAGCATCATGTCCATAATTTCATTTCTCAGGTTTATTTGGGGGGAAGTCATGTACTTTAAAAGAGCTTTAAATATATGGTGTGCCTATTGCCCTAGTCTTTTGGGGGAGTTTCAGGGGCCCTACTGTTAAAGACCCATCTCTTAAGTCCATTTCTTGTAAAAAAAAAAAAATCCCCTCAGTTTAGCTTCTTCTTCTTTGGCGATCACTCGTAGCCGAGTAAGATTGTCTTCCATAAACATGGTTTTAACAATGAGTCCGTAAGTGACTGTGGAGGCCAATTCTGGATCCACATGTCCTTCCACAGTGGGGACATTGGTTTCTGGGCAGGAGTTGATCATGGTGTGGATTTGCCAAGCGTGCCTTCCTCTTAGCAGGTTTCTCCCTTGTGTCCTGAGTTTGAGCGTCTTCAAAGCCCAAGACACCTTTGGTAAAGACTGTTCTCCAACTGGAGCACTCGCAGGCCAGTGTTTCCCAGTTGTCAGTGTTTATACTACATTTTTTTTAGATTTGCCTTGAGACAGTCTTTAAACCTCTTTTGTTGACCACCAGCATTACGCTTTCCATTTTTAAGTTCGGAATAGAGTAGTTGCTTTGGAAGACGATCATCAGGCATCTGCACAACATGACCAGTCCAACGAAGTTGATGTTGAAGAATCATTGCTTCGACACTGGTGATCTTTGCTTCTTCTAGTACACTGATATTAGTTCCCAAGTGATATGTAAACTTTTTCGGAGACACCGTTGATGGAATCTTTCAAGGAGTTGGAGATGGCGTTTACCTCAGTTTAGCACACCCATATCCACAGAACTTTGTAACGTTTCCCCTATTGTTTCTAGAATGTGATCAGAGACCTCCCACTTATCAGCACCTTGCAAGTCCCAAATTTGGGTCTTCAAAGCACCTTGAACATGATGTCATTGTGACATCAGGTAATTGACAGATGGGAAGGCCCACCTACATGTCAAATTTGGCCTGCAAGGCTGATCTTGATAAGGTTCTTGCCCATGGAACCAAAAAGCTCTTATGTTGTGAGGATGAAATCTGGGCCTCAGTGCAATATGTCTTGATTACTATTATGCTAAGGAGTCAATGAAGGATTTAACTAGGAATGTTCCTGCATAGAAGGTTCTTTTTTTTCTTGGAAGAATGTGTCTGTGCAGAAGACCCAAGAAACATGATAACAAGACACCTAGCTCAGTCAACCAATCCTGGCTGCCAGGGGTTAAATGGTGGTGAAACCAGAGGTTGCAGGCCAGAGGATATACCACAGAAGTGTTATCCCTGTTCTCCATGCAAGTACACATGCCAAAAGATTAACTCCAAATCTATCACATAATATATCTATCCGCCTGATATGTGCAAATGATTGTTGTTCTCCGTTCAGATTAGCAGAGATTTCTCCAAGCTGAGAGATGAGGCTAGCTAAACTCTCAAAGCAAACCTGAGACAGCTTGAGGGTGCCCCCCCCTTCTCTGTTCCAGGCCTTGCAAACACCATTTTTGTTTTACTAACCCTGCCTCTCCCAGCAGACTGTGGCTTTGCTCCAAAAGATGGATTTTGGCAGGAGCGAAGCACATCATTGTCATTACTGTGGAGTGTATGCTCGATCTCACCATTTGCTCATTCAACAGCAGCTTCCTCCCTCCCTCCTTCCCCCTTTTTTGCCAGCACTTGTAGCGAGGCCTCTTCTTGCATGAACTCCCAGGTGGTTCAATCAGCAGCTTACGGGGAGGGGGAAATGGAGAAACTGTTTCTGAGGGGGTGGAGGGTTTTTTTTTTTTGATATGTTGCAAGCTGAAATATGGGAGCACTGGGGATGAGGCAGATTAAGTATGGTTTAAGTTTCCCATGAAGCCCTTGCTTTAATCCCCGTGCCTTCAGCTCCCACTGCAACGAATTCTAAGTATGTGTACCTGTGTTTGCTCACGTTCATCTCATGCAATCCTTGCTTTCCCTTTGCTTTCACTGTCAAACTTAAGTTTATTAGCTCCCTGGGACAGGGATCGCCTTTGATTGGCTCATATTCGAAATGCACACCACACTTTTCCCTGCATTCCTTATGGGTTAATCCATTAGGGGCTGCATGTTCACTCTGGGCAAGGCTGAAGCCATGAGTGGGTGTTACTTAGTGATATTTTTCTAGAAAAAGAGGTGTTGGAACTCACCATGAATGCTTTCCTTCTTCTCTTAGAATGGCAATGGCACCCATTTGAGAGGCGCCAAACTGAGTTCTGGCAAGTTCAGGCTGAAAAAGGCCCTGGTGTCACTACTCCATTCTCTCTCTCTCTGCCATCTCTTCTCTGTCTCTCTCCTTCCATTGCAAGAGGCAGCATAGCTCTGCTACGAGATGCCGAAAATAAGGATTTAAGAAGGCATTGTTTTCCATTCTGCCCTGCATTTGTCACATGCAGCACCCTTGGTCATCTTCCACCCAAAAAACAATAATTTGTCCCACTGTCCACAATTTATGTGAATTACATTGTTATTCTACTCCATCCAATTCAGTGCAAAGGAAATGCAATGCAAATGGTGGTAGTCTGGTGGCTGGGGAAGACCTTCTTGATCACATATCATTTGTGGAATGAAAGTGACAACAACAGCAAGTACCAATTGTCAGGGCCGGTCCTTCAATGAGGGAAAATGAAGCAGGTGTCTCATATAACAATTTCTCTCTCTCTCTCTCTCTCTCTCTCTCTCTCTCTCTCTCTCTCTCTCTGTGTGTGTGTGTGTGTGTGTGGAAAGTGGCTAGCAATGTAGGGTACGGTGGAGGACTCCAGTGCTGAAGTGAGATTCAGCCACCAGTTGGGTCAGATTTTTGTGCGCAGAACAGGAAATGCACCACCTTCTCCTTTGCCTCAGGCGGCAAAATAGCTTGATCCTCTCCTGCCAATTGTATTCACTGTATTAATCTGCATTTTAGACACAAGAGGGATGACTGAACATTGGCATTTCCTGATTCCGTTTTCATCAGACTTCTCCAACATCCCTAGCTGGTATTTAGAGGTGAGAAGGGTGCGCTTGCACCCATGTCTTGATAAAACATCTGGTTGGCCACTGTGAGAGCAGGGTGTCGGACTGGACGAGCCTTTGGCCTGATCCTGCAGGGCTCTCCTTACATCCTTCTACCCACAGCCATTAACCTGTCAGGGGAGCAACAGATCACTTTGGCCAAAGGTCAGAACTAATTGCTTGCAGAGAGCTTTTGAAATTAGCCCAGCAGCTGCAGGTTGGCCACCCTTTATGTTACAATGCTGCCATTTATGTCGGGGACGATTAGAAAGTAGAGTCAGTCATTTTATTACGGAGTGAGCTGTAATCCATTCAACACAGACAAACTGTTTACTACTTCTTAGCAATTAACCACAGGATTTAGTATTGCCACAATTAGGTTTCTACATGCGCAGGTAGACTTACACGAGCAGCCCTTCGGGGGAAAAAGGTATGCATTTTAGGTTGATAGCAGCTCTGAAAACTCTGAAAATCTGCCAGTTAATATTATTTTTGTTTGGCTTTTGAAGAGCATGTGAATGATTGGGAAGAGCTCTTAGATTCACGAGGGTTTACTGCTCTGTTTCTTCCCACTTATGAAACTTGAGGGATATGCTGAAATTACTTTATGGATGTTATTTACAATTGTGTAACCAGCGCCAGCCCCAGATACACCCCCCCCCCAACGCCAGGATGTTTGATAGAATGGGTGTTCTTTGTATTTCTCCAGAGATAATGTGAACAAAGTTCAGGTTTGCCAAGTAGCTATATCACAGAGCATAGAGTGCAGTTTGATTTTGGGTATTATTATTATTATTATTATTATTATTATTATTAGTTTGTTTGTTCATTTGTACCCCGCCCATCTGGCTGGGTTTCCCCAGCCACTCTGGGCAACTTCCAACAAACGATTAAAAATACATTAAAATGTCAGACATTAAAAACTTCTCTAAACAGGGCTGCCTTCAGATGTCTTCTAAATGCCAGATAGTTGTTTATTTCCTCGACATCTGATGGGAGGGCATTCCACAGGACGGGCGCCACCACCAAAAAGGCCCTCTGCCTGGTTCCCTGTAAATTCACTTCTCGCAGTGAGGGAGCTGCCAGAAGGCCCTCAGAGCTGGACCTCAGTGTCTGGGTTGAACGATGGGGGTGGAGACGCTCTTTCAGGTCTACAAGGCTGAGGCTGTTTAGGGCTTTAAAGGAAGCATAAACAAAATTACCGGCGGTGAGGATGAGGGAATCCCAAAGAACAACCCAAAGAGAATTGAGATTGCTCAGAGGACTACAGGATGCTAACTGAGTGTTGAGGCAGAGTGGAGGTCGTGGGGAGGATGAAGAAGGATATGTAACCACTGCTCTAATCTATGGGTTGTGCTGAAGAAGATTCCAGCGAAATAGTCAGATTATCCGGGATCACTGTCCTACATTGTTATTCACTTACTACTTCGGCACCAGGAACGCCTAAAAAGTTTTACCGCTTAGCCCACAGGATAGCATTTATCACTTGGTTTCAACTATAGACTCATTATACCTCTACAGACTTTCAAAGATTGAAAGTGTGTTCATTTGATTTCAAATATATTAGAGAATTTACAAGTGTACACAATTTATTTTTGTTTTTGTTGTATAAGAATTGCATTGCTATCTAGTATACTGGTCTTCATGTTGCTTGTGTTGCATGTTGTGTTAAGTTTGCAACACAGGGGGTTGTTGTTTAATATTTTATTTGAATGCAGTTTGAGAATGGTGGCTCCCAGTGCCTTTGGGGGGGGGTGAGGTGCCAGTACTGTACTCACCATGAAGTTGTCACAGTAACTGCCACATTTTTAGCATTTGGGGGGCAGGTACCCTTGAGTACCCCCATAAAAAACCTACTGGTGCTTCTGAATCTCCTGCGACACTGGTGGGGGTCCCAGGGTTCACCTTGTGGACTACTTCGCCTATGTGCTGAAAAATTGCAGCTGCTTCAGCAACCCTTCGACATTCTTCTTGTGACTTGTCCGACCTCTGGATTACAGATTATGACTGCATGGGTATGTGTGGAATGGGAGGGTTCTGTTGCAAATGAAGAAGAATCAACAGGGACAGAGACAGCCAACATCCTTTAGCACTCATCCTTTAGTGCCAAGATTTCTAGCCTCAGGTCTGAGCAGCTGGACGTTCATTTGTCAGTAACCTGGATGGTGGGGGTGGGGGATGGGAATGGATAGAATACACTGAAACTTGTGTGGAAAAACTGTGCGCAGGTAATCCAGAATGCCCGAGTTATTCAGATGGGGAGAATTTCACAAGCATCCCTAAGCCAGGGAAACCACTTGACAAATATGGATATCATCAATCAATACCCACTCTAGCTGCAGAATCTCCTTAAGCCGTGCTCAAGTAACAAAAAGCTCACCAGATTATGGATGTGTGAGATGCTATTGAAAAGTTTTACTATCTTGTCAAGTTCTTTTGGCTGTCCCTGAAATCTTTTGGCCTTGCTTGTCCCAAGCAGGAGACTGCGCTTTTGTGTGTGTGTGTGTGTGTGGATAAAACCCAGTCACAACTCAGAGGTATGATCTGCGGCTTTGTCAATTCACAGAGAGATCTTTTCCTTTGGTGCAACGTTAGTTTTATGATCAGACTATTACTTTGCCTGCTTTTAAAACATCATTGAATTTTAAGCTTGATAATTATGGCCCAGTGACCAAGGTATCCCAAACCCCTCCAAACAGAGCCAGTCCAGCTATTAGGCAGAGGGAGGCTGCTGCTTCAGACAGCAGAAGCCCCCTCACTCCTTCGGGCCTGCCTTGCCATCTCTGCCATCAGCATCGATCTCACCAAAAGTCGGCACAGTCTTGCCTGAAATGGACACCAATGGTGACAGTGCCTCTGTGCCAGTGGTAGATGTGACAAGATGTGTGGCGCCTGGAGGAGCAGGTAGGTGTGTCGAGGGGGGGTGTGATATTAGGTGGTATATTTTTTTGTTTTTATATTGTAACCCCCTGTGTTCTTTGGATAAAGCAGGCTTCCTCAACCTCGGCCCTCCAGATGTTTTTGGCCTACAACTCCCATGATCCCTAGCTAGCAGGACCAGTGGTCAGGGATGATGGGAGTTGTAGCCTCAAAACATCTGGAGGCCCAAGGTTGAGGAAGCCTGGGATAAAGGGTGGCATAGGAATTTAAATAAATAAATAACAACCACCCCTCAGTTCAGCTTGGGTGGCTTGGTGTCCTTAGCTATTTCACACTGATCTAACATTTCTGGTTTAGAAATAATTGCCAGGGGTGCAGAGAGAATAACCAAATCTGCTTTTGGATTCCTTAAGGATGTCTTTGTTGTTATGCAATTAGCTATGAGGAGGCGAAAGAAAAGGGAGTGTGAATCGTGCAACTAGCTCAGACTTGCTGCGTTGATGGTTGGGTTTATACTTATAGGTAGGATGTTGTAGGTCTACTATTCCCTCCCCATAACACACACACACACACACACATACACACGTTCTGCTTTTCAGAACAGAATTTAGCAGTTGCCAAAAACCTCATGGAGGGAAGTTCAAATTGCTTTTGGTACATATAGTTTCCACCTCAACATGTTTCAAAGTCATTGCACAAAAACCTATCTGCAGTCTTTTCCGGTTGTTGACATTATTATCTTATTAATACCCATAACTTTCCTGTACAGTGGTACCTCGGGTTAAGATCTTAATTCATTCTGGAGGTCCGTTCTTAACCTGAAACTGTTCTTAACCTGAGGTACCACTTTAGTTAATGGGGCCTCCCGCTGCCGCTGTGCCGTGCTGCCATTTCTGTTCTCGTCCTGAAGCAAAGTTCTTAACCTTGGAGAAATGTTGGAGGGTATTGAACTGGATTGTAGCTGGTATGGGAGGCAATAACACCATGGGCTCCTCTCACATGGTTTAGATCCAGGATATTCAATATTGTAATTCCCTAGCCATTGGAAATACTGGCTTCGGACTGATGGGAGCTGCTTTCCAAAACAACTGGATGGCATTATGTTGCCTACCTCAGCATTATTGGAAAAGAACAGGAGGAGTGCATGCTGCAGAGGCTCATGTGCCTCAAAGATAACGTGAGAAAGCGCTCCAAGTGAATTCATTCCTGTGGTGAGATATGAGCTGAAGTCCTCTGGGGCAACCGCTCATACTCTTAGCCCCTGCATTGGGCCATAAGATAAAGATGGATTTAGGAAAATACAATATCCTGTCACAGGGCAGAAAGTCAGCAGGAAAGCTAACTTGTGCCTTTCAAGTTATGTGATTAAAAAATGGATGGATGGAGACATTCACTTCTTCTTAATATTGGAAGGGGCGGCAGCTCAGTAGCAGTGCACCTACTTTGCATTTACAAGGTCCCAGGTTCAATCCCTCTCCGAGGGAAATGGAGTTCTCATTTTTAGCCCAGGAGAAGATGTTGAGCCATGGTACGCATGGAAGATCACTACCTACTGCTCTGCTGAACTTCTGTCACCACCCTTTCCAGTCCTGAAGACATTTTCTCCCCAGCCTTTCTGTTTCTCATTGCCACTTCAAATAAATATCTAAGTTTCCCCACAACTAGCCTGGGGGACATATAAAGTGGCTCTCCTAGAAGGCTGTGTGCACCCTTGATGACAATTTGCATAGTTTATGTAATATCAGAAAATATATGTATTGCCGCTGGAATATAGAACAACCTTTATTTAATGGGGCTAGCTCATAAATATGTCTTGTTCTGCAAGTGAGTTTATTTCCACTGCTGGTGATTGAATGATACAGTGCTATAAAGTATGTGTGAGTGTATTGTGTACCTGTGCCTCAGAGTAACTCACTGTTTTTAACCTAATTATCCTTCTGACATGCACACACTGTAGTCTTGATCTCAGTTGACAGCTAAAATGGTTAGTGTCCCCCATAGCAAAATTAGCATTCTCGCAGGAACATAAAAATATGAAAGCCTATAAATTATCTCAGCCGAACATGCCTGAGCCACAAATAAGCTCTTGAACTATCAACTCTTACCTTAGGGGTGCTTCTTTCAAGGTCAGGTTTAAGGTGTGGATGTAGAGAAAGGTTGAAAAGCAGATTCTTCAACCACTGGAATGTTCTCCCCCTGTCTGCTCTCCCACTGGGCAGCCTAATCTAGGGCACATTTACTCAGATGCAAGCCCCATGGAGTCCAAAGGGACTTTCTCCCAGAGTAGGGAGGATGGGATTGCAACCTTAGCATGTGAACTGTTGTTGGCATCCGTCAGTCTCAAGAGACAATGGAGGAGGTGAAGTCAAACTGCTGTGTTAGTAGCACCAAAGTGACCTCCCTGGGGTGCAAGTGTGTAGGGATGACAGATGCCAACACACACAGACCCCTGCTACTTGGCCTCACTGGTATGGTCCAGATGAAAGCAGGACAATACATTTGGCACAGCTTGGCTGCAGGAGTTGTTGGAAGGAGGCATACAACACACCATCCAACCGTCTTAGGGACTCTGCTCTTGATTTCTGTAGGGTTTACTCCCTAGCCTTATCTTCTCTGGAAGATGTCCCACAAGGGAGCAGATGTTTAGGATCAGCATTTTCCTTCCCCTAGATGGGCTGCCTTCCCAGGTTGACGAGCCCCATCTGCCTCTCACTTCCCTCTACAACTGCCTTCTTGACCGTTGGAACCTCTATTGGTCTCATCTGTTCAATCCACCAGACCCTGTCTTCACATGGAGGAGAAGTCCTAGTATAGACACGGAAAATGACTGTACCACCTGCTCCATTTAATTGTTTGGATTAGTGCCGAGTTTGAAACCTGCCCTCCCCCTTCTTGCCCTGTGAAACAAGCTTCCATTTTTCTGCCACACTTTTTAGAATTGCAGTTGGTGTGGGGCTGTGAGCTTATCTTAGCATTGCCGGGTGTCCTCTGCCAATTCCAGTAAACATTTCTTCAGCACTCTCAGCCTCTCTGGCCTCCCATGCTTCCTGTTATGTAAAAAAAGCCCCATGGGGGTTGTGATGTATTCCGCTGGGCTTTGACTGAAGCATGAGCTCCTGGAAAGGGTGCAGAGTACAAACGACTGGCAAGGTGCTTTGCAGAATTAAAGAATGAGCAATTCCAAATATCCCCAGTCTACCTCAAAAGTAAGATAGGCCCAAGAAAAATTCGACACCACATCAATGAGAATATAACTTATTTTTTTCTCTACCCTTTGATAATTTCTGAAGCAATTTCATTTCTCATTAATTCATTTCTCATTAATTGATGGAGAGCAGTAGAAAAAAAACAGCAGGAGATTATTATTTTTAGCACAATATTACTTTGAATAGCATCTTGATGTTTCATTTAAAGGGTTTTAGGTTCCAAGGAAGAGGAGTAGGTCCCACTGAGTGAAACAGGACTTACGTCTGAGTAGACATGTATAGAAATGTGCTGTCACAGTCTGTTATTTTAGTGTCTGTCAGCTCAACAGTGTTCTTCTGGAACTTCATGTCATGGTTGAAGTAGACAACTTCTCAATGGCTCCACTTGCTCAACCAATAGTTCTCTCTTTTCCATCTTGCTATGAAAATCTCTGGCATAACTTGCAAAACTATTCCCTAAATTAGGGGGTAAGCAATCTGAAAGGCATGGTAGGCACCATTTTGAAACAATAGCAGCAACAAAACTTTGACAAGGCATTGCCTTCTAATTAGAAAACCTATATACCTCAAGGAATTGTCCATGGAGTGAAGTACCCATTTGTTCTGAAATTCCATATGCTGCCATCTTTGTATTTGTGGAAAGATACCATGTATGGATTAGCAAGCGTGGGGTTAAAACATGGATCCTGGCAAAAATCATTCGCTAAGGCAGTAGCCCACCGGAGGGTGCCAGTTACAAGCACATTCCTCTAAAATGCTGCTGGTCACGGAGATTAAACATTATCTTCTTCAAAGGATTACTGTAACTGCAGCTCCGATATTATTCATCTCTTAAAAAAGAAACATTCTAATTAAAATAAGATGAGGTGTGTCCATCCCACAGGGCATCTCTCATTGCTGTTTATTTTTAATGGATTATCAAAGTGAATGACAATATATTTGCATTTCTGAATTCTGCTCCCATTAATATAATTAACTCAGTGCACATGTTGTCAGCCTCATTCACAAGGAGCTGGGGAAAATGTCTGACTCACGTTGCAACAGCATAGAAAACGCTAGTGCGTGGCAACAAAAGAGCTTTTACCTGGACCACACAAGAGTGCATTCACACTCAGGATCATTACCTGTACTGAGATAATCTGCACATAGTGTGGAAAAAGCACTTGTGAACTACAGTCGTTCATTGAGAATTCATGGCTTCCACGACAAGCTAAACAGCAGTGTTCCCTAAATGTATGGGAGGACACAAATCAGATTGGAAAGTTTGCATTGGTCAGGAAACAGATACTCCAGATATGAGGAACACTGAGATGAAACCATTTTCATGGCCTTATCACTATGTTCTGATGGCACACTCTTACCCTCCATTCCCTTTTCATGCTGGGATGGTGCCGCTCTTGGGACCCAAGACTCATGTAACCAATTAGATTCTACAGTTCTCTGGAGAATAGACCCACTAGCCTGGATTACCTTTGATGTTGTTTCCCTGGCTGCCTATCTGTTGTCTCCAATTTAACCTTCTTGGGAAAGGCTGTTGAAGGACGGTATCTTTCAGCCTCGTGTGCACCTGGAATCCATCAGTTTTCAACCCACCCTCAAATCTCTTCTTTTGTCTTGAATGAGGCATTGAGACTCTGCTTGTAGCCTTGATTGATGATCCCCGGGTGGAGACAAACTGGAGAAACTAACCATATGCTGAACATTAATCCACCTATTATTTATCTATTTATTACATTTATATCCTGCCTTTCTTCCAAGGAGCTTGAGGTGACGTACATGGTTCTCATCCTCCCCATTTTATCCTCAAGACAACCCTGTGAGGTAGGTTAGGCTTAAGAGTGAGTGAGTGGCCAAAGGTCACTCAGTGAGCTTCATGCATAGGAGCCAACTCCTAGGGTCCAAGGTCTCTTCAGCTTGGGGGACTGGGCCCCCCAAAGTTCATAGGGAATTGTCATTCAAATGGTGTGTGCATGAAACGTCATGTGATCAATTATGTTGGTACCCCTGGCTTGATGGATGAGTGTGGATTTGAACCCTGATCTTTCAGGTACTAGTCCAACACTCTCACCACTACACCACACTAACTCATCGGGCAGCATTTCTCCAAAGCACCAGGCATGAATCTTTCTCAACACTACTACCTAAAGCTTTTCTTTTAATGAAATAAGCAACAACAAACTCAAGATATAGTCTTGTGATCCACTTACGTGGCAGACATGTTTGTTATGAAAGGCCATGGCTTGAAAATCTGGAAAGTATTTGGAATTCTGTGATAATTTGGGTGTTACTGGCTCTGCTCACCCTCAGTGCAGAGATCCTAGAAAGGTGGTGATGAGCAGCTGGTCTTAATCTTTTTGGAATATTTCCTGTAGGATGCCACTGGTCAATTCCGTCTCCGCATCTGATGGATATGTATAGAACAGCAGTTCTCAAGCTGTGGTTACACATGCTTCATTCAGGAGGTCCGTGGAGTGTCTGTGGATTTGTGGTTGAAGACAAACGATAGCAAATCCATTGCATTAAACATTCATATTGATTTTTAATTGTATCTTTATTGCTTCTTTTATTTTGTATATTGTATTTCATTGCATTATAATCTCAGTTCTATGGAATACAATAAACTAGAACATGTAAGAAATAAAAGGAGTGATAAAAAATCCAATTAAAAATCGTACCACATCAAAATCATTAAGTGTTCTGGCAAGACCCCCAGCAATTTTCAAATGGTCAGTTGGCCAGGGGAGGGGAGTGAAGGACTCTGGGAACCAGTTTCAGTTCATGTGGAGTTCTGCCCAATGGCTCTACTATGCTAATACCACCATCACTGGGAAACCAAGCCAGATGTGCAGGGTATAAATATATTACTACTACTACTACTTCGCTTTCCTTGTATCTGGCCCAGATCTGCAGGCTTGGTACTCTCCCTCTTTCTGAAATCTAATACATTTCTTCTTGTATCATACATCACTCTATTGAGATGTTTAAAGGAAAAGTCTGAGTGAGGAGTGATAGCATCAGAAAACCAAAGGAAGAAAATCAGCTGAATTTATTTAAGGATGTAACAGTAAGGGGCAGTTCTAAGAAGGAACTCAAGTCTATTCAATAGAGAAGGTGATAACTGGAATGCCATACTGTCACAAAAATGACAGTGCTAAATAAATAGTAACTCAGAAAAAGAAAAACAAAAGGTGAAAAAGAGGCTGTGTCCTGGAAAAAGAGGACATATGGCAACCCTAGAAAGTACAGTAGAAATGAAAGAACCTCATGATTTAGCACTGGTTAGGCCTCAGCTACAGGGATGCGGGTGGCACTGTGGTCTAAACCACTGAGCCTCTTGAGCTTGCTGATCAGAAGGTCGGCAGTTCGAATCCCAGTGATGGGGTGAGCTCCCGTTGTTCGGTCCCTGCTCCTGCCAACCTAGCAGTTCGACAGCACGTCAAAGTGCAAGTAGATAAATAGGTACCGCTCCGGCGGGAAGATAAATGGCATTTCCATGCGCTGCTCTGGTTTGCCAGAAGCGGCTTACTCATGCTGGCCACATGACCCGGAAGCTATACACCGGCTCCCTCGGCCAGTAAAGCGAGACGAGCGCCGCAACCCCAGAGTTGGCCACGACTGGACTTAACAGTCAGGGGTCCCTTTCCCTTTCCTTTTAGGCCTCAGCTATCACATCCCTTCTGCTAGACATGGTACACAACAACATTGCAATTCTAGGCAATGGTCCAAATACAATAGATAGATTCAGTGCTCCCCCCCCTAAAAAATGTTTAGGGGTACTCTCAATTTCCTACTCCTATTGAAATACTGCCCCTCAATGAGGCCAAACTTAGATTCACAAAATGTTTAGGGGTATGCGTACCCTTGCGTCCACCCGGGGGGGGGGGGGGAGCACTGGATAAATTCATGGCAAGAACCACACACAATGCCAAAGCTTCCTTTTACCACACAAACGGCAACAGAAAAAAAGAGTTGAAAACTTATGAGCAAATTGACTCTTCAATAGTGGAAACTGTTGAAGTAGAAATTTCAAAGAAAACCCTGGCTGTAGATATAGCTTCTTTGAAGCAGGGATATTCACAATAGGGAACACATGATGTATAAGGAATTGATGGGACCATTTCACTGAGAGAAAAGAACGCAAAGGACAGGGACGGGGGAGTTGGCAAGACAGCAATTTGATATACAGTGGTACCTCAGGTTAAGTAGTTAATTCGTTCTGGAGGTCCGTACTTAACCTGAAACTGTTCTTAACCTGAAGCACCACTTTAGCTAATGGGGCCTCCCGCTGCTGCCGCGCCTCCGGAGCCCGATTTCTGTTCTCATCCTGAAGCAAAGTTCTTAACCTGAAGCACTAGTTCTGGGTTAGCGGAGTCTGTAACCTGAAGCGTATGTAACCTGAGGTACCACTGTGTAATGTTTAATACCACCTTCCCAGAGCTGATGGGAGAATAATGAGAAGTATCCTTTGAAAACAAACAAAACATGTTGCATAATAGGCTTGGGAAATTGGGACCTAGGCCTGGACACCTATGCTTACATACCTCAGAATACGTCCCATTGAACCCCGTGAGACTCGTTTCTGAGTAAATATGCTTATAGCCACAGGAGGAGGTTGTAGGTAGCATAACTGGATTTTAATGCCCGTTGGATGCTGACCAATCACAGATAAATGGCTGGGGCTTCACCATTTAACGGACCTGCCTCGGAATCACTGCTGCGTACCAGGATGGAGAAGGGGGGAGGGAGGCAGTCACATGCATTCCAACACTTCTCATAAGGAAGAGTGGGAGATTCCAGGATCAAATCAGAAACAGGGACGGCTTCTGTAAATCCGGTACTTTCCCTGGGAAAGAGGGACACTTGGAGGGTCTGCAGTCGTGAGTTCAGCATGATGCAAACACATCACAAGGAGCACTGGATTGACTCCCACAGGCATGTTTGCATTATGCCAGGGGTCAGCAAGCTTTTTCATCAGGGGGCTGGTCCACTGTCCCTCAGAACTTCTGGGGGGCCGGACTAGGTAAAGGGACCCCTGACCATTAGGTCCAGTTGTGACCGACTCTGGGGTTGCGGCACTCATCTCGCTTTATTGGCCGAGGGAGCCGGCGTTTGTCTGCAGACAGCTTCACACGGAAATGCCATTTAAACTTCCTGCCAGAGTGGTACCTATTTGTCTACTTGCACTTGGACATGCTTTCGAACTGCTAGGTTGGCAGCAGCAGGGACCAAGCAGCGGAAGCTCATCCCATTGCGGGGATTCAAACCACCAACCTTCTGATCAGCAAGTCCTAGGCTCTGTGGTTTAACCCACAGCGCCACCTGGGGGGGACTATATTTTGAAAAAATATATATAACGAATTCCTATGCCCCACAAATAACCCAGAGATGCATTTGAAATAAAAGCACACATTTTACTCATGTAAAAGCTCGCTGATTCCCGGACTGTCTGCGGGCCGGATTTAGAAGGCAATTGGGCCGGATCTGGCCCCCGGGCGTTAGTTTGCCTACCCATGCACTATGTCAACCTTGCCTTGAGGCCTCCCGCTTTTCATCCCTCTATGAAGCAGCAACCCTTTTCATCTCTCTATGAAGGAAGGAGATTAGATAAGTGGTACAACCTTGCTGTGCCATACGCTATTGACGCCCAGGTTTTAAAACAGGCTTACGAATTAAGATTGACCACAACACTTTCTAGAAAATGTCCCCCCCAAA
Source organism: Podarcis filfolensis (assembly GCF_964270895.1). Taxonomy (NCBI): domain Eukaryota; kingdom Metazoa; phylum Chordata; class Lepidosauria; order Squamata; family Lacertidae; genus Podarcis; species Podarcis filfolensis. Next base: position 24,553,148 of record NC_139607.1, on the reverse strand, counting down.
TCAGCCCTAAATAATCTGCATTGTCATTTTCATTGCCATTCTCAGCATTTGCCTACATTACTCAGAGGGCAGCAGTTTCTGTATTGCCAACCTTTCATTTCCCCCAAACAATGAGGGATGATTGTTTATTCTGTTATACATCAGAGTATGTATGGAAGAGCGATCCTGTTTGGAGAGCCAAATGGAAGTGGAGATGTTGGATTTAAATCTTATTTTTATTTCTGTGCGGTGTGTAGTTACAATCTGGCAGGTTGCAGAAATGCTCTATTACTTTATGCTTTCATTTGGAAAGGTTAAAATAACATTTAAAGCAATTTAGGCAAATGCAATGCTCAGGAAAATGAAGAATTAATCTCACCAGTTGAAGCCAAGTATAGTTAAAGCAGGTGTTTTCCAGGCTTCCCTACAGATTTTAGCAGTGAATATTCGTTTTGATCAAGCATTCAGAATAGCTCTCTTTCAGTTACTCAGGCTTTGATTAGGTCAAACAGTCGAGTGTGTTTCTAGGGTAGGCAAATAAACCCCACACTCATTTGGCTGAGAACGCCATTTTTATTCATTTTATTTATTGAAGTATTTATTATCTACGCTTTCATAAAAGCATATCACAAAGGCTTTCCCATTCTAGTAACATGGAAGACTTGCTGGATAATTTTCTGAGCCATGGATTTCTGCTTGTGTTGAGCCAAACATTTTTCACTCCAATCATCTATCAATTTATGACAGACTAAATTGCATTCAAAAATTAATCTCTCTAGTGTTTTGCACTCTGCACTGCACTTCCTGAAAGCCCCATGTCCTTCTACTGGGGCAGTGGCCTGACAGTTACTCATTGTGGGGTGTTTTTTTTAAAAAAAAAGTAGACTTTTTTCTTTTCTTTTTTTGCTGTCAAGGAAATCAGTGCAAAAAAGTTTTGTTTTTAAGCTAGAAAGAATATTTTATATTGAAAACAGTGACCATACTGATAGGTGCTCAGTAGCCAGCCTCCTTGGCTTGTACTGATTTAATTAAATCTCAGGGGAACATCTTGTGAACTAACTTTTCCAATGACACCTTTCCAATGTAAGAGGCTGCAGAACACTGGGGGAAAAATGTTTCTGAAACACAAACACACCACCCAAGGCTGTTTCACAATGAGTAGGTAATCTCTACCTTTTACCCACCAAAACTTTAAAGAAATTCTAAAGTCACCTATGCAATATGTACAGTAGGAAAATGGAAGATTCTTTCTCAGGTGATAACTAATTTCTGCAGATAGGTTGCCTATGTTATATGCCAGCTGATTTCTGTATTATTCATTCTTTGTTTGATTGTGTTTTTTTAAAAAAGGTTCCAAATATTTTGGTGAATGGGTGTTTCAATTATGGTCACACAGCATCATGGATTTTATGGATGCACTAGAGCAAGGGGAAAAGAAAGAGAAAAGGGAACTTATTGAGTGCCAAGACCCCGTTGGGCCCACAGTTTCCTAGGAGAAATGAATGACAACACAGGACAACAGCATTTTGGGTTTTGGGCTTGAATATGGCCACAACTTTATTGGTTACAGTAGATAATGGTTTGGCATAGGCATTGGGTAAAACTGTTGCTATTCCGCTCCAGCCCATCTGATGGGAGTGTATCTAAGGGTAAATCACAACTGGGGGGAGGGAGGCCCTATGACTCACATAAAATAGGGGTACCCCCTGTGGGGTCCCCATTGGAGGAGTGGAATGGCCTTAGACCCCACCTGGGAGTTGGACAGAAGCCACACCTCCCGGATCCTTTTAACAGAATACCCTTTTTCCAAAGGGGCAGGCAGAGGCAGGAAAGACCACCAGGCAGCCTGCAATTTAATGACCCCTGGGAGTGGGCCCAAGTGTCCCCATTGGCTGGTTGGGCCCACTGCCAGGGTAATGCCCACCCAAGGGCTGCTAGCACTGGACAATAGCCAGCAGCTGGTCGATCCAGCCTGCTATTTGTTGGATCACTTGTGGGTCTGGGGCCTTGCAGCAACACCACCCACCTAAGAGGGTGAGTGGACTTATTTCCAAACCTACTTCCAGTTTGTGAAAAGGAACTTCTAATTCCCAAACTTACTTCCAGTTTGCAAGCTACAGCCTGAACAAAGCTTGCCGTGAGTGTGTATTGGGCCAAAATTGAGTCATAATAATGGAAACATACTCTAGGACTTAGACAAATGTTTCCTGGAGCACGGCCACAATACTTTTGAAGTGGGTGCTTCGTAGTACAGTATTATGAAATACCGTCAAATGCTGAAAGATACTAGAATACATTTTGTGCATGTGAAAAACTCTTGTGCATGTTTGATGGGAGAGACATGGCATTTGTTACTTTTAAGCAGCCACTTACATCAAGGTTTACAACCTGTCATACCATATCTGAAACTCTTAAGTGTACCAGATAAATCTATATTGATATGTGCAGTGCCTGCTATTGTTTCTTTTAGCTTACTTTTGTTTTTGTTTTTTTAATGTATGTTTGGGAATAGCTAGTTGGACAGACAATATTTTTGTGCTACGATTCATAAGTGCATAAGAAGAGCCCTGCTGTATCAGGCTGAAGGCCCATTTAGTCTAGCGTCCTGTTCACACAGTCTCCAGCTGCATGTCCATGGGTAGCCTGCAAGCAGAATCTGAGTGCAACTCTACTGTTTCCACTTGTGATTCCCAGCACTGCTATTCAGAGGCACACTGCCGCCAAGTATCCCTGCCTGGTCATGGAGATATTTGGAGGAGTCTGTTAGAGGTTCCCCATGGCTCAGATGCAACTGCTCAAGCTGTGCGTTCAGCGTTGTGGGTCAAAACCTGTGGAACTCCATCTCAACTAAGATTAGACAGGCACCCTCTTTCTGAACTTCAGGGACATGGCAAATATTTTCTTATTTCAGCAGACATTTGAAGGTAGCGTTTTTTTGGTTTTATGGTGAACTTTTATTCTTTGTATGGCTTTTTATGATTTTATGAACACTGCTTAGAAATGCTAATGATTACATGCTATACAAATTGTTGCTATACAAATTATGGTAATCTTTGTACGAAATGTTCCTTTCATATCTCCAATTTTCTTGAACAGATCTCTAGTTTTATCCATTCTGTTGTTTTCCTCTGTATCTTTGCATTGCTCGTTTAAGAAGGCCCTCTTGTCTCTCCTTGCTATTTTTTGGAAATCCGCATTCAATTTCCTGTATCTTTCACTATCTCCCTCGCATTTTGCTTGCCTTCTCTTCATGGACAAAGACAACAGGCTATACAAATACCTCAAGCAAATAAATATAGATCTGCAAACGTAGAGATCATGGCTAGTAGCCATTGGCAGTCTTCCCTTCCATTAATGTATCTAATTCGCCTTTAAAGGCTTCCAAGTTGGTGATCATCACTATATCGAATGGGAGTAAATTCCATAGTATAACTATGTAACTGGAGGATTGGGTAGAGGATCATGCTCTGCTCGCTCCAGAGCTTTCGCCTGGGCGGGTCAACTCTAGACAACTGCTTTAAGCTCAAACATATTATTGATAGTACAACCATGTGCTATGTGACTTTTGTGTTTGTATGTCCTATTCCAACATTCAGCTTCATTGGATTTCCCTGAGTTCAAGTATTAAACAGCTCAGGACTGCAATACCTCAAGGACCACCTGTTTCTATATGAACCTACCCAGACCTCGAGATCATTCTCTGAGGTCCTTCTTCCAGTACCTCCTCTACAAGAGGTCCAGAGGGTGGCAACATGAGAATGGGCCTTTTCTGCAGTGGCTTCCCATTTGTGGAATGCTCAACCAAAGGCGCCTGGCTAAAACATTCCTCTTTAACCAAGCCTTTGGTTGATTGACATCCAATGCCCTTTTAAAATGTGATGGGGAGGGGAGGTTTATTTTGTGGTGATAGTTGTTTTTATTATGTATTTTGCGTTTCTGCATTGTGATTTTATGTTGTAACTGCCCTGAGACCTGCAGGTATTGGCTGGTATACAATTTTAACAACAACAGCAACAGCAACACAGCAACAGCAACAATGACATCTCCCTATCAACTTCCTCTATGCCATGCATAAAATTATATACCTCCATCATGCCTCTTCTCACTTACCTTTTCTCTAAATTAAAAAGCCCCAAATCCTAACTCCTTCCTACTGGAGGCTATATCCTGGCACACAGTTGCATTGGCATAAGTCACAATGGCACCAGTAGGCTCTGCCAGTGCAGCTGTGCATTGGGTTGCATCGTATCAGGATTTCTTTTGATGCCTGTTGGTGGAGACTAATCTTCAACATTACTTCTGTAAACATATGCTTCCATTAATCGTATGGAGAGTCACACAAACAGGAAGAAATACTCAGAGCATGCTTTTCTTACATCTGGCTGCTTTATTCAAGTGGACATTTTGGGGAGAAATGTTTTGTGAATGGTTGATATTATTGTTTTGCATGTTTTACCTCTGACTAAACATCTGGAAGGATTTCAGTGTGCCGCTTTATTGCTGCTCCTTAATTTGACTCTGTGCCTTCTAAAAACGCATTAAGCTAACGAAGCAAATATTATCAGGAAATCCAGTGTGTTTCCAGAGCGAGATGAAGCTGTGAGTGTTTTAGAAAGCATATATTGTTTTAAAGGCTCAGGCAGTGGTGGTAATCTGGAGCTATGAAAATGGAATGAATTAGGGAAGGAGAAATATGATGTTGTTTTAGGAATGGTGCCATCTCTCCCTGGCTTATTATCTAATGCAAAAATGATATTAACAGTCTTGTCTGTCTACTTCACAGAGCAGGAGAACCCCTCCTGTGTCAGGCTGAATGTGTCGGACGGTTATGAAACTCCATACGTTGCTCCATACTTACATAAGGAGATAATCTCTCATAAGAACAAAATAAACACAATTCCATATTATTCCTAGGTGGGTAAGTCAATCAGTGATTATAAGAAAAACACAGAGCAATCACCTGATTACAGCTAAGGTTTTGGTGCAAGGTCCAGCTGTGTTAATACAACTGACACTGACAAGCAGCTGGAATGATAATTGGAGTAAAAGATTTTCTGCACTCGCCCTTTTACCTCTGACATGTTGGCAAGTGATTTGTGTAGCGCTTATCACACTTAACGTTTCTTTCTAGGCATGTCACAGCTCTGCACTAACTACCCATTCAGCCTACATTAAGGACCCGTAAGTCAGGACCCTGGAATTTTACTATTCAAGTTCTTTTTGGCTTGCTTTGAGCATCCCAGTAGCTGAAAAAGTGTATTCAAATGCAGGCTACACCGGTGACATTTGGCACCAGAGTTCTACCCCACCTGCTCCTACATACATAGCGAACTATATAAGGAATTGCCTTGGTGCAGCCTTTAGCTAAAGTCAGCAATTCCAGGTCCCAAACAGATCAAGGTGCTCATTGTGCAGAGTTCTTGAATTAGAGACTGTGCTCTTATTTATTTCCTCCGGGAAGGCAGAAACATCACATCACGTACAGGAAGGTCATGCTGTATTGGATAATCATAGTCCAAGTTTTTTTGTTTTTTTTTACATTTACAAAAAATACTTCCAGAGTTCCAAACACGTGACCCCCACATACTGTGTGTTTTGATCATAAAAAAATCCCTGCTTCTTGCCACAGGTACACAAACCTCACATGAGAGGGAAACCACATTTGAAGAGATTTAAAGATAAACTTTCCGGCTTGCACATCCATCTTTAAGATAAGGCCTTCTGGGTGGTAGCTCCTGCCCTATGGAATTCATTTTCAAATGGGATGTGGCTGGCTCTATTGGTTAAGGTCTTCAAGACTATTTTAAACTATATTTATATATGGAATTATTTTTAACTGGAACTGTTTTTAATAGTTTTAACACATCTTTGCTTTATGGCTGTAACTATCTGTCTCTGTCTCTCTCTTATTGTTGAAACCCACCCTGTGACCCAATAGTAAAGGATGGTTAAGAAATGTAAATAAATCAATAATAAAGTTTTTAATTTCAGGATTCATTGTATACTGTATGCTGCTCCTGGGGGGGGGTTAGTTATTGGATTCTTTTTGTATTAGGTTTATTTAAATTGCTTTACTGCTATCTTAGCTGTCTATTTTAATGTTTGTTTATTGATGAAATTGTATCTTTGCTGATAGCATAAGCTGCCTTGAGAAGGCAATCGTCTTGAAACGAAACTCTGAATGATTTGAAATAATAAATAAATAAGTCTAGGTTTACCATGCAGGAAACTAAGCGCTAAATGTAAAAACATTACTCTGTTCTTAACCCCACTTTGAAGGGGAAGAAGTAGAAGTATTTTGCTCTTAAGGGAAGTCAAGCCAGAAGGGACACACTGTGATGGGGTTCAATTGAAGAGATGCCCATGTTAGTTGTGAGGTATCATCTATGACAATTGGCTGTAGAATTCAGCTTTCATACAATTCAGTGGAATCCCAAAGGTCAGATTGTGATGTGTCTTTTTGTGGACATTCGATTTAAACTTATTGTTCAATCGTTGGAGGTCAATGGGGCATTATAATTCCAGTTAGAACCTGGGGACTGGTTGCGAACATCTCACTGAAGAGACTAAAGGGACAAATGCCATTTAAAATTTCTGGTTAGTCTTTGAGAGACTGTGAGGACAGAATAAGACAAGATGCTAAAGATGAGAAGCTCTGGAGCTGAAAGCAGCAGTAGCCAGGGGAAGTAGCTACTGTGGAGGGAAGCCGAGGAATTATTGTGACAGTAGACAGCAGATGAAGAGGAAGAAGCCAGATTTCTTGAAGCTTATGCCAGTTCCTTGTGCATGGAATTGCCCCCCCTAAATCTATGGCATATTCAGTGACAGAGTGGTGGAATAAGTAAATCACAGCAGATCCTCTGTGACAATGCTGGTGATCGCTGTCAGATCGTAAGGTCTAAGGACCTCCACAAATTGGTGGGATTATCAACCAACCCACCACGTCTTACCAGATGAGCTGTTCTTCACGTAGTCAAGGGATAAAGCTCTTCAGGAGACACCTGCAACTGTGACCAACAGCCACAGGGGAACCATTGTCTGAATCACATGTTTCTCTTTGAAATGGTAAAAGCCCAGAAGTATTTATTTATAGTAACTGATGGCCTGCTTTTATAGAACCTTTGAGAGGTTCTCGAAGTTGTTTGCAAAAGATCTTCACAATGCAAATCATATTCAAAATTGTAGTATTGGGAATAGATGGTTTCCATATGGCACCAAGATTATTATGGTGCCATTTCCTGCCCCAATCCGTGGCCCTCTTGGGTGTTGACAGAGAGCGACCAGACAGCAGAGCCCACAGATGTCCTCTGAGACAAGGCAGTGAAGCTGAGCACCTGGAATCCACTCAGTGCTTGTTGCAGGCAAGTCTTCCCTTGCTGGTATTTGCCTAAATTACTTTGACATTTTCTTTTGTGTGAAATAGCTGATGTGGTGACTTCCCAGGTTTTCAGGTTGTTTTTTTAAACAGTGAAGGAGGGGGACTGTTTCACACACAAAAAGGAGAGTTTCCCACACAAAACTCCAAATTCAGGCATTCATATCTACTCCCTTTAATCCCTTTGGTTGCAGATAACTAAACTGTAAATGAGCATGCAGAGTCAGAAAAGATTTAAAAGATACGATGGGCAGTTTTATTATTTACCTGTGAATAAATACTCTTGGCCTTGAACAAATACTCCTGTTGTTAGCTACAAAAACACAACCAGGTGCTATTTAGTTTTCTCCTTCGTTTTTGTTCCTTCAAAAGAACAGACCCCTTTGTCCAACATTCTATGTGGTATGGAAATCTTTTATTGCTAATGACAGTTATTTGGAAGACTGCAGTAGGCAAAAAGCCAAGTCTCAAAAAATTTCCTTCAAAAAAAGAAAGAGAGAGAAATCTTTTTGATGAATATTGCTACTTGGTATGTATGTAGCTTCTGGAATTCCTCAGTTCTCAGTTGTGTTTAGTATTCTCCAGCTTCTATGGGCAGAAGTTATGTAAAGCAGATACAGACATTCAGGAAATGGAGGTAATTGTTAATTATAAAATCAACACTCCTCCCTCCGCCCCTCTTCTCTCCATCTCCCAAGTTATGGATTCCTGACTCAGCCTGGGTAGAAATATGATGGAAAACCTCATTAGGTCAGACGTACACTCAAATCCTAACCATATCTACTCAGAAGTAAGTCCCACTGACTTGCAGCCTTAGATATGTCTAGGGTATTTTCTGTTCCACTGTGATTGGTTTATTTTGTACAAGTCTGTGGGTTGTACACATTTCCACTTCTCCTATGTCCAGAAATTGTGGGCCTGAGCTGTTTTCCACTTGTGGGCATGGGTCTGCATGGTTTTGCCTTGGCCCTACCACTTCCCTCCGGAAAACCTGCTCTTTAACGCTAAATTGGAACAAGCAGCAATCCACTGAAAACTTGATTGCCATTTGTTCCAATCCAGCACTAAACTGTGAGTTTTCCTAGGGGAAAGAGGTGGGGCAAACAAGCAAGCTGTTCTTTGTGTAGAGAAGATGGAGAAATGCTATTGGGTGACAGAGAGAAGGCAGAACTGCTCAACATCTACTTTGCCTCTGTCTTCACCCAAAAGGAAAGCCATGCCCAACCTGGTGATAACAGATTAAAACAATGCAAGGTAGGAGCTGCAGCCCAAGATAGGAAAAGGGGTGGTAAGGAAACACCTACAGTAGCTACTTTAAATGAATTCAAATCTCCAGGGCTGCACCCAAGGGTAGTTAAGAAGCTTGCAGATGTGATCTCAGAGCCTCTGTCTATAATCTTTGAAAGTTCTTGGAGAACAGGTGAGGTCCCTGCAGACTGGAGGCAGGCAAATGCTGTTCCTATCTCCAAAAAAGGGGGAAGGGAAGACCCAGATAACTACCGACCAGTGATCTTGACACTGATACCAGGAAAATTGGTCTTTGAACACTTAGAAAAGGATGCTGTGATTACTAAGACCCAGCAAGGGCTTCTCAAAAACAAGTCATGCCAGACAAATCTCATTTTTTTCTTCTTTTTTTGATAAAGTTACAAACTTGGTAGATCAGGAGAATGCTGTGGACATAGTGTGTCTTGATTTCAGTAAGGCTTTTGACAAAGCCCCCCCATGATCTTCTTGCGAAGAAGCTGGTAAGATGTGGGCTGGATGAAATAGCTGCTATGTGGAATTGTAGCTGGTTGACTGACTGAAGCCAAACAGTGCCCACTAATGATTCCTCATCAACCTGGAAAAAAAGTGACAAGTGTGGTCCTTTAAAGGTTCTGTCCTGGACCTGTTGTCAGTCAACCACAAATCCCCTTTATAGTCTATTTTTTTATGGATTCCTCTGACATCCCTACACATTTTTCAGGGTAGTTGAAACAAAAAGGGATTGCGACTTTCTCCAAAAGGAGGGAACTCAAAAATAAAACTCTAAGTTTATATTGATTCTAGAATCTTATTTCTACGTGTCCCACATGTCTGAACACAACCTCACAAGGATTCTGCAGCATGGTCTATTGTACATGCTAGGCAGTTGTACATGAAACATTCTATGACTCTGGGGGTTATCCCTGTACAAATCCATTGTAGCAGCAACATTTCTGTAACAAGCAACTGTGCTTAAAGTGTGTAGTATTTTACTGTCTGATTTTCAGCCTTTTTTCTAATGAGGAACAGGGCTTGAACCTTAAAAAAAAAGAGAGCCACTGACTTGGATTTCTTGTCATTAGTTTCTGCCAACTCTTCTGGCATTTCCCTGGTTGTTCGGTAGGTTAAAAATAATTAAGCTTGTCAAGGAGAGTGTCTCATATATTTATCCAAATAGTTTTTGCTTCTGTTTCATTGTACCTTGCTCTAAAAATAGCTTGATATGTAAAGTGACAGAGTTAATCTCTACCTTTCTACCATGCCAACACATCTGCCTATGTCACTTAAATCTCCTGTATAGTAAATTATATGATTTCCCCCCTTAAGTATAATACTCCCTAAGGTTTTTCTTTCATAAGAGTACAGTAGTGTGACATATTCTGTTAACAGGTAGGAAGATCAAGTAGCTGTGGGGTGGAGGAGGGGAATCAGTCACGTGACTGAACTTTGGTTTGGAATAAATGTTTCTATCTCATTGGTCATCATTACAGGGGGGGAAGGATGAGGAAGAAAAGTGAGGATGGGACACTAATTCTAAAATTGAGTTTAAATACAGTGGTACCTCGGGTTACATACGCTTCAGGTTACATACGCTTCAGGTTACAGACTCCGCTAACCCAGAAATAGTACCTCAGGTTAAGAACTTTGCTTCAGGATGAGAACAGAAATTGTGCTCCAGCGGTGCGGCGGCAGCAGGAGGCCCCATTAGCTAACGTGGTGCTTCAGGTTAAGAACAGTTTCAGGTTAAGAACGGACCTCCAGAACGAATTAAGTACTTAACCCGAGGTACCACTGTACAGTGTAGCTATAGGTCACACTCACACCATCCATTTTAAACACGCTGAGCACTGAAAGGCGACCCCTCAATTCTCAGCACAGTTAGGAAGCTACAGTTCTCAGGATTCTTTGTTTAAAGTGATATGATACTGCTTTAAATGTATAGTGCAGATGGTGTCCTACAGGGTGTACAGTTCCTTTGGAGAAAGTCTGAGGAACTATAGTTTCTTAAGTGTGCTGAGATTTGAGGGATCTAGGAGTGCTTCAAATGTGTGGTGTTGATGCAATCTTAATCTTGAATCAAGGAGGCCTGGGTTCAAATTCCCATGCTGCCAAAGCTCACTATGACCTGTTCTCCCAGCATAACCAGTGTGCAGGACTGTTTTGAGGGTACAGTGTGGAGGGAGAAGCATTTGATGGTTCTAGGCCTCACCCAGTTGATATCAATAGCAGCTAGAGAGAAAAATTTCAATGGGCATGTGTACACCCTTGTTTCTTTTCTGGACAGTATTAAGTACAATGGTTTAATTCACACTAAAATGAGAATGCCTAAATGCAGTGCTTTTTCTGGACGCATACCCCTAAACATTTTTTGAATCTTTGTACTTTTGTCCATTTACTGTATTTATTTCCCCCAATTTGAACTATAAAATGATGATTTTCCTGAGTCAAAATGAGAGTACCCCTAAACATTTATTAGAAGAAGATAAAAGCACTGCCTAAATGTGTATTGGTGAAAAGGATTAACATGGGGATTTTCCATGAGGAAAGGAAGAGGAGCTCTCTCGGAGCTGTAACTAGTTAATGATTACCTGTTGATTGATTTTCTACGAGTGGACCTTTGGTGAACATGTGATGGATGTATTGAGTTGCAAATTTGCCATCTTGAAAGGTGTGGTGTTTTTAGTCTCTTTGAATGCGACAATGCATGTAAGAACTGCATAGCCGAAGGCCAATGGAGGCTGAAATGCAGACTGGAAAAGAGGAGAGACACAGTTTGGATTTTTGGAAAGTGTGTTCTCCCTAAAATGAGAGCACATGTTGTGGTGGGGTCCGCTGAGCCACCCCTCTGTTGCCGGGCAGGGTTTGAAAGCTGACCTGTGGCAATGATTGGATGGCTGGGTTGCTGGGGCAAATTACATGTTGCAATTTTGGTGGGAGGGATTGAATGTTTTAAATACTGGGCACTCAGCTTATTGCTTTCTCTTTCTCTGAGTCCATCGGATCACCTACCCACCTGCCCTGAGTTCAGGGGGTTTTGCGTTGACCTTGCTATGCCTGTCATGGGGTCGTCTGCCATTGGGGCAGGGACCTGGTAGGAATTTTGTCCATCTGGCTGATTGGCTGGGCCATTTGGTTTTTGCCTACTGCGTAGCAAATCCTCACAACTTGTAAGGTTGCAGTTAGGCATTGGCTATCAAATTGGTTGGAGGAGGGGTAAGGATTGGCTGGGCCTGCCCCTCCAATGCTGCTGCTGCAAGGGAATTCTGTTAAAGGAATCCAGGGGCTTGCCACGATTTCGTCCAAATCCCTAGAATGAGGCTAGGGCCAGCAAGCCCCGGGGAGCATGCGGGTGAGTGGTGAGGGCCTGTGACTCAGCTCCATTGCTCCCCAATATTGTTTTCCCTTCACTGGCTTCTGAGGGAATTCGGAAGTCAGTTCTGTCCCCAGGCGGGGGGACAGATAGTCTTAACCAATGCCTAAGCAACCACTCACAGGTATTGTATTTTAATAAAGTTGTGGCCAAAATTATGCCAAAAACCTTAAACAAAAATTATGTGTGAGTTGTGAGTTATTTTGAGGGGTGGCTTGGGGACCTCGACATGCAAATCTCTTATTTCAAAGAAGATACTGAGCCTGTTCTGGCCAACACAAGACATTTTACGGATGCTTTGGATGTATCATTTATTGTATTCTGTTTTGTTTTGAAGAGTTTGGCTAGTAAAATTCAAATAATATTTCCATGGGACTGGAGAATGCTTCATTTCCAAAAGGAGTCACTGTCATCCTGTCACTTCAAACTGTGCAATATTATCATCTACAACAGACTGAATACAAGTTACCCCTTCCCCCTCCTCTTTCTCTCCCTGAATGCAGGCAGTAAGCCGTACTGATTCCTGTGGAACTTACTTCTGAGTAGACATCCATAGTACTCCATTTTGAGAGGCGATCCACTTTGCTACCCAATTGACTTTGTGAGAACTGCAATCAGAGCAGAGAGCCCACTGCCTTCTCCAGATCTGAGTCCAAGAGTCGCAGAGAGAAAGAAGGAGAGAAGAAAATTCAATTTAATAGAGTTCCAGAGTTGATCTTGAGCCGATGGGTCATTTGTCTCTTGAATTAAACTCTCAGTTAGAAAGTTCAGTGGCTGGAATACCTAGATGAACGATCTGCTGGTGAATTGAAATATTCAGGACTCACTGCTTCAGGCAAAGCCCTTGGCTTCCGTTGAATTTCTCATTCCTTTTCACTCCACTTAGTCAGAAGGGAGTGCACTAAAATGGAACTTTTCTTTTAAACTGTCAGATGATGCCTAGCTTTTGGAGGGCAAGAATGCATATATTTCAAAGTGTACCCTTTCTAGTCCCACTCTCCCCACTAGGCATGAACTGCCCTAAAATCCCATCCTATTCAATCAGGGGTGGCCCTCCAGATGTTGTTGGACTACAACTCCCATCATCCCTGGAAATTGGCCATGCTAGCTAGGGCTAATGGGATTTGGCATCCAACAATATCTGGAGAGCCGCAGGTTTTCTGTTGATGTTTTAGAGAGAGCTATTTTTCCATGCAAAGAATATACCAAACCTATCATATTGCTTTGTAAGCCAACTGAGTACAATCACCGATATTATTGCTAAAAGCAACATAGCCTAATGCTAAGCTTAAAAATAAACTAAACATTCAACATCTTCCATACCGTAAGCCACAAGGCATCCTTTTAGTCACTAGATACCCCATATGCGCTTTTTCCTGCAAAGATTACAAACCCTGCCTTCAAGAACCATATAATTTTTCTTCCTTTAAAATGTTTTTTTATATATATCCTACAACATCCTTATTATTCTCAAAATGTCTCGGATTTAATGGAGTGGATTATACTTAATAGTGATATCATGTTTGGAAGAAATGCTGTTCTGAGTGCTTATAACTTCCATGTTTGCAGAAGCCCATGACCACAATAACCACAGCAGGTTGGCTCATAGGGACTCCTCCTTGGAAGCAATTCAAAAAGACACAGAGCCCTTCAGAATTCTAATCCAGGGCTTACAAAAGTAATAAGTGAAAGTACTTTTCTGTCAGTGCATATAAACAATATTGCAAAATGTTTTTCACTACCTAAAGTGTCTGTGAGCGAATGATGTAACTTGCCGTATCTGCCCATAGATGATGAAATCTGTCAGTTTCACAATATTAAGAGGGGAATTCTCAGCAGTGCTACTCAGAAATAAGACCCAGTCAATTCCATGGGGATTACTTCTAGGTACATGTGTATAGGATTGCAGCTAAGTATTCTATCATCTATCTATCTATCTATCTATCTATCTATCTATCTATCTATCTATCATCTATCTATCTATCTATCTATCTATCTATCTATCTATCTATCTATATCTATCTATCTATCATCTCTCTATCTATCATCTATCATCTATCATCTATCTATCATCTATCTATCTATCTATCTATCTATCTATCTATCTATCATCTATCTATCTCTATCTATCTATCTATCTATCTATCATCTATCATCTATCATCTATCATCTATCATCTATCATCTATCATCTATCATCTATCTATCATCATCTATCTATCATCTATCTATCTATCTATCTATCTATCTATCTATCTAATCTATCATCTATCATCTACACACAAACACAAAACATAACTAAAAAAATTCAACTTTTGTGATTTTAAAAAGTATTAGTCGTATTCTAAGAAAGAAGTGGAATAAGGCTGAGTCAATCTAAGAAAGAAGTGGAATAAGGCTGAGTCAATGAGGCAAATTACTTGCCTCATACTCATTTACATAAGTTGTCTTCTGTGATAGCCAGTTTTCAACACACATTACAAATATATTTGTGTTCTTATGCTATTCTTCTTGGCACCATTTTCCTACATCTTTGTGCTCATAGTCAGTAGCATAAAAACATAGAAAGAGATATGATGGATCAGGCCAAAGGCCCATTTATGAGCTGGGCTTTTTGTGTGTGACAGTACTCTCCATTACGGCATATTGGTGCTTTTTTCTTTTTCTACCCATGGCAGCCATTTTGTGTTGGCACCTCTTTTTCTGTTGGCACCTCTCTCTCTCTCTCTTTTTTTTAACCAGAAAATGAGCACTGCCAATAAGAAGCCTTGAATGCAAAGCTGCTCACCCAACTTCCAGTTCCCAGAAACTGGTGCTCAGAAGCACTGATCCTTCAACAATGGAGAGAACATAGCAACCATGGCTAGTAGCCCTGCTAGCCCTCTCCTCCATGAATATGACTGAATCATGTTGGTAGTGGCCATCCAAGTTCATCCAAGTTGGCGGCCATCACTCCATCTTGCAGATTCCACAGTTTAGTGAGAAGAAACGTTGTTGGACCACACAGCTGTTTGATTCTTTTGGATATGGTGATCCACATGGCATAAAGCACTATGTATGAATGCCTTTACACAGAAGTAAGTCTCCTAGGCCAGTTGCATATGACTGCAAGCTAAGTCTGTGTTATGGGACTATGGGGAATTTTGATTAGGGATTGGGAGCCAATTGCAAGCAGTTCCACCTTCTCCCCATAGCCAACCCCTCTCTCCTCTGGCAGCCATGCTGTTTCATGAACATGCATGTTAGATATGGGTGCCAGAAGACACCCAAACCTATCATGCCTTTGTCATGAGTTGGTGTGGAGCCCTGTGGCTGTTCCTCTTACGATTTCTTGTCAAGTCTAGGCTGCCCTGCTTGAGTTCTAAATAACTTCTGGTGCTTATTAGTATATCAGTTTAGGGCTGATTCACATGATCATTTTTTAAAGTGGAAAAGCTATCACAGGGTAAGTTCCCTTTCAATTTTTTTGAGAAGCGATCTTGCCAGGAGAAAAAAATAATCCTTGATGTTAACTGGTTAACATGTTCCCCAAAACTGCTAGAACACCAAATTACTAAATTGAAATAGAAAAAAAGGAATCTTGAAGTGAAAGTCTCTTAAAAATCTGTACATCTTGTGAGTTTAACTGGCTCTTCAAAGCCTGACTGAAACGAATGCAGTAAGGAGAGAAATTATTTTGAAAGGACTTTTGTGCAGTTACCAATTTAAATAATGCATTATAGGTCCTAAGAGTTGGGAGAAAGTTACTCTGCCATCAGAATAATATACTAGCTACTCCTGCATCTTATGAGATAAGGCTGGAGAGTTCTGTCTACAGAAGATAAGCTGCAGCAATATTTAAAAAAACAAAGGCATTTTAAATACAAAAAAGTGAGAATAACATTAAGCTGAAAACATCTAGACGTGATAGGAGTGAGGGATGTTGTAGATCACTCAGTTTTTATGGTCTCTCTGATAGGCGAGCACTATACACTTAGAGCTAATGCTGTTTTATGTTTCAAATTGTATTTGTGTACTTTGGGTGGTTTTAGAAGTCAGATAAAGCAGATAAATGGTAAAAAAAAACCTATATGCCCAAGCTTTTGGAGCAAGTGTTTTTAGGAAAGGGGTTGGTATCATGTAACAAAATATTCTGACTGCTTACCTATTTATTGAACTCTCTCAGCTTAGGTTACATAGAATTGATAGTTTACATTTTTGTGTGCAGTGCATTTCGCTACCTGATATTTGTTGTGGGAGGGAAACAGCATTTAATACAGGTAAAAGAAACTGAATGGTTTCATACAGTTTGTTTGCTATAGAACAAAGATAGAATGGTCAGGCAGGAAGACCAAATATACTGAAACAGAATCATGATCCCCCGGGCTTGCTAATGCACGCAGGGTTGTTGCCACGTGACAAAAGAGAACGGCTCTAGTAACAGTTCCCGCTCTGTAATGGTTGTTATGGAAACATGATGTGTGACATCATGTTGTGCATTTCCCCAATTATGCTACACAGTACTGATGTTTCCACTCAGGTTCCCTTTATTGCTTTTGTGTGAAGTTGAGAATACTTCTCCTTCTCTGCCTTCCTGTGCTCAGACCCTATAAGTGTTCCTATTTTCGGACTTCCGGAGGCGGCGCGACCGGTAATGGCTGCCTTCTCCGAGTAAGGAGAAGGGAGCTCCGCTGTAAACGGGTCGTCCGCTACGGCGAAGCGGAGACCCATTCAGGAAAACCACAGGTGGCAGAAGCCTGTGGTCTCGGGACCCGGCGGGCGCCAGAAGCAGCCCCCAAAACGCTGAAGGGACCCCGTAAGGGGCTCCGGATCGCGGAGGGGGTAGCGGCGCTGTGGGTCGTTGCGCAAACAGCGAAGTGAAGCCGCGTTGCTGTTGCCGGTCAGCGCTGTCCTTTCTTCCTGCAACTTTTCTGAACTTTGGAAACTACAACCCGTGAGTAAATTTGGACATTGAAAACTTTCTGAAACTTTTGTCAACTTTCTGAAACTTTTTGAGAACTTTATGAAACTTTTAAAACTTTTTTAAAAAAAGTTGAAATCTGGCTGAAAACGGAGTGAGGATAAGCAGGAAGCCCATCTCCCGCTATACTGAACTTTAAGCAAAGAGCAGGAGGAGTGGAGACAAAAAGTTATGCGTTAACTAAATGCTGGCACCCTGTTAAAGCAGTTTTCTGAGTGAAAGACTTTGAGCTATTGACTTTTGCTGGTTATATTCGGGGTGCATTGATATCCTTCTTCTGTGGCACCAGTGGATTATAAAATAAATAAGAATCTCTGGTGCTGGAGCTGCCTGGATGAGCACCAGTTTGCAACTTTGGATACATTGAATTCAGGTTTTGAAACATTCTGAGTTGGAACTGGATACTTTGAAACTGTTGCAGTCAAGGCACTGTAAGAAACACTGTTTCGCTTTAAGTTTTACTCTGCTAAAAATAATACATTGTGGAGGCGATGGACATGGATTTAAATTTATAAGTTTAACTTGGATTTGATCTTTTCCCTGAAGACGTATTAAGCTCCCTCTAGAGGATTTTGGACTTACAGCAGTGACTTTGTTTTACTTTCCCTTTCCCGGCCTCTGTTTGACTATTGTATCTGGGACTCTGCTTTCTCATGGGAACAACTTGGATTGACCTTGGATTACAGATAACTTTGGAATGAGTGGCGCAAGGAGAAGAGGAAGGACTAAACAAACAACTCTAACTTTATCTGCAGCCTCACAGCGTAGATCTTCTGTGCCGGCCTTGCCTTCCACTTTGCCTCCAGACATAGAGGCGGCCTCCCTAATACAGGCAGGGGAGGGTGAGACAGAGGAGCTGCACCTGGGAGATATGGCTTCAGGGACAAGTAGCTCTGTCTTGGAGAAAATTTTGGAGAAACTGGAGGCTCTGGACAAGAAGGCTGATTTGCATACAGCTAAAATTGAACAGAACACAGAAAGCTTGAATAAGCTGACTGGACAAGTTGCACAGAATGCCCAGTCTATTGGAGAATTAAAGGAGGCTGTAGGTGAAAATCGTAAACTGGCTGAAGATACTAGTCAAAGATTGGAAGAACTTGAGAAAGAAGTAAGACCACTCAGCAAACAAGTTGGAGAACATCAGATTAAATGGCAAAATAACACGACAAGAGATTGAACAGGCCATCCTGAGTCTGAAACAGGGCAAATCACCAGGGCCAGATGGACTGACCTCTAACTACTATAAGACATTGAAGGATTATTTGATACAACCTTTGTTGGAGGTCAGTAATGAAATAATGGAGGGGAAGAAGGCGCCTGAATCGTGGAAAGAAGCATTTATCACATTGATTCCAAAGTCAGAAACTGAAAAGACACAACTCAAGAATTACCGTCCCATCTCCCTTTTAAATGTGGATTACAAAATATTTGCAGATGTTTTGGCACGAAGATTTAAGAAAGTTTTAAGTGAGATAATCCATAAAGACCAGGCAGGCTTTCTCCCGGGCAGACATATGTTTACTAACACAAGGAACATCATAGACATATTGGAACTTTTACAAACAAACATAAACACTAAAGCAGTTTTAATTTTTATAGACGCGGAGAAAGCCTTTGACAACATATCTTGGAAATTTATGAAGGGGAATTTAAAAGAAATGGGAGTGGGACGGGGGTTTGAGAACGGGATTGAGGCAATATATTCAGAACAAAAGGCTAAACTGATAGTTAACAATGTGGTTACAGAAGAGTTTAAAATTGAAAAAGGTACACGACAAGGCTGCCCGATTTCCCCATTACTGTTTATTTCGGTTCTGGAAGTGCTCCTGAATATGATTAGGGGGGACCGGTTGGTGGAAGGGATTCAGGTCGGAGCGAAACAATATAAACTTAAAGCTTTTGCAGATGACCTAGTTTTGACATTACAGGAGCCGGAGTCTAGTTTGAAAAGAGTTCTACAACTGATTCAAAACTTCGGTCGAGTGGCAGGATTTAAGTTAAATAAGCAAAAAACTAAAGTTTTGGGGAAAAACATGACAGATATTGAGTTGGAACAGCTTCAGAAAGAGACAGAACTAAATGTGGTTAAAAAAGTTAAATACCTAGGGGTAAACATAACAGCAAAAAATCTGAGTTTATTTAAAGATAATTATGAAAAATGTTGGTCAGAGATTAAGAGAGACTTGGATAGTTGGTCAAGACTAAAACTTTCTTTGTTAGGCCGAATAGCTGCCATCAAGATGAATGTATTGCCAAAAATGTTATTTTTGTTTCAGACACTGCAGATTGTAGACAAGACAGAGTGTTTCCGGAAGTGGCAGAAAGATATTTCTAAATTTGTCTGGCAGGGCAAAAAGCCCAGAATCAAATTTAAAATATTAACAGATGCGAAAGAAAGAGGGGGCTTTGCCCTGCCAGATTTAAAGTTGTATTATGAAGCTGCAGCTTTCTGCTGGTTGAAAGATTGGTTACTTCTTGAAGATACGGATGTCTTGGATTTGGAAGGTTTTAATAATGCGTTTGGATGGCATGCATATTTATGGTATGATAAAGCTAAGATAAATAAGGCCTTCAAGAACCATATTGTCAGAAAATCAGTTTTTAATGTCTGGACAAAATATAAAGACTTACTGGAGAATAAAACTCCGAGGTGGCTGTCACCCCTGGAGGCTAAGGCTCGGAAAAGAGCCAATATGGAGGCCAACTGGCCAAAATATTGGGAGATAATAGAAAAGGATGGTGACAACTGGAAATTGCAGAGTTTAGAAAAGATGAGAGACAAAGTGCGAGACTGGTTACACTATGCTCAGATTAAAGAAGTGTTTAAAAATGACAAAAAGTTAGGATTCCAAGTGGAAAAGTCAAAGTTAGAAACTGAACTGTTAGAACCTAAGACTAAGGTACTTTCAAGAATGTATAACTTGCTGCTGAAATGGAACACACATGACGAAATGGTAAAATCAACAATGATAAAATGGGCGCAGGATATTGGGTATAATATTATGTTTGAAGATTGGGAAAGGTTGTGGACCTCTGGGCTGAACTTCACTGCATGTAATGCGTTGAAGGAAAATGTGATGAAAATGATGTATAGATGGTACATGACCCCTGTTAAACTGGCTAAAATATACCATTCGTCTGATAGCAAATGTTGGAAATGTAAGGAAAATGAAGGAACATTTTTTCACCTCTGGTGGACCTGCCCTAGAGTGAAGGCCTTTTGGGAGAAGATATATAATGAATTAAAAAAGGTGTTTAAATACACCTTTACTAAGAAACCAGAGGCCTTTCTCCTGGGTATTGTCGGCCAGAGCGTGTTAAAAAAGGACAGAACATTCTTTTTGTACGCAACAACAGCAGCAAGAATATTAATTGCCAAGAATTGGAAAACTCAGGAGCTACCCACTGTGGAAGAATGGCAGATGCAACTGATGGACTATATGCAATTAGCCGAGATGACCGGCAGAATTCGAGACCAGGGAGAAGAAAGGATGGAAGAAGACTGGAGGAAATTTAAGATTTATTTACAAAAATATTGTAATTTGGCTGAGTGTTGAATTGGATGCCAGTGCAGACAATTGTCTACCATTAAATTAGATTTAAGGCTGAATTATATGTCAAACCAAATTAAGATTATTAATTAAGATGAGTTAAATGATAATTTGTTTGAAATTAATTTAATAATGATGTAAGTGTATGCGGGAGGTGTGGGGGAGTCCCATGTAACAATTGAGAGATGTTAAATGGACAATGATAAGTTGTGCTTATCTAATATATGCTTTATTTGAAAACTTCAATAAATATATTATTAAAAAAAAAATATAAGTGTTCCTATTTTCCAGTGACAGTCCCAGATTTACAGAAGCCGTCCTGGTTTCTGATTTGACCCCAGAATGTCCCACTTTTCCTTGGGATGTCCCTCTTTTCACTGGAGAAATGTTGGAGGGTATGGAGTTATGCAACCCCCGAGCCAAGGAGTTAAGTAACTATACAACCTTTAGAAGACATCTGAAGGGTGTCCCTATATAGGGAAGGTGTTGGTTTTTTAATGTTATATATTTATATATGTGTGTTGGAAGCCACCCAGAGTGGCTGGGGCAACCCAGTCAGATCAGTGGGGCATAAATAATAAAATTATTATTATTATTATTATTATTATTATTATTATTATTATTATTGAATAGGATGTTCCTATTTTCATCAGAGAAATGTTCAAGGGTATGCCAGCACTACTCTGCATCCTGAATAGGGATGGACAAATCTGTCAATTGCAGTTTCTACAGGAATCCATGAAGTTCCGGAATCAGGTCCTTAAATGAAATTAGTGCTATTAGAAGACAAGCTATGCAATCCTGAGATAGCAGCTTGCAGAAGCAGCTACAGGAGGATTAGGATGGTGTTGGCCATTGTGTTGCTTCATTTGCTTATCTTTGTTTGTAGCCTGAGTCATTAGATTCTGAGGGTACTTCGCATGTACTTTTAGGTACTCCTGGCAAGGAAAAGAAGCCTTTCTAAAACCAGTAGCCCCACTCTTTGACAATTCTAAAGCCTTTTAACTACCCAACTGTGGGACCATTGGACTCTGTTGAACCAATTTCAGAATGCTAAAAGAGCATATGCAGCCCAAACATTTGGGACAGGTGTTGAGCTGTACTGAGATTGTGGACTGTCACACCCAGTACTCTCCTCTTGTATCCAGGAAGATTTTGAACTGAAGAGAAAACTGTGCCTCCATCAGGTTATCCCTACCAAATAAAATAGCTACATAACTGGCAAACATAGGTATTCCCTTCTCCTTACTGGCATTAAAGTTTGTGGGATTAAATACTTGAGGCAGGCTGAGCTGACAGTTAGTTATTTGAAGAAGCCCACAATGTGCTTGCTAAATAATTCCTTCCGGAGGTTGCTACCCCATGCTTGTAATTTAATACTTTCTGTTTCCTATGTGGGCATTTTAAGCAAACAAAACAAAGCAAAGACACAAAACAACCCCAAACACAACCACCCACATCTTAAAAGCGACGGCAGCAAAAAGCCTGAGTTAACAAACTTCCAATTCTCATTATTTACAGACAAAACCACGGCTTCCAGTTTAATTTGTCTTGCTTCCCTGTACGGTCACTTTTGTCTCCAGAAAAAGGAAGGTTTTTTTGAGCATCTGTTTTTGTAAATCTCGGACTCAGCATGCTTCCTTTAGTTTTGCTTTAGTAGCAAATCAGGATTGAATGGCACCTGCAAATTCTTGCGCTGAGCTACTGAGGGCTTGCTGCTGTTTTCTTTGTAGCAATATAGATTTTGAGCGACAAAATGGCTCGGAACCTTGCTTCTCCAAAAATGGCCTCGTGCCTGAGATTGAAATTTGAGACCAGAACGACTAGTCCAATAATTAAGGCTCCGGGGACCAAGTTGGAAGCTGACAACGTGACCATATAAATGAGTTTTTACCCCCACCCTCCTATTACTATCTTAGCATTTTAAGTACAGTACTTAATCATACTTGGAATATTATATTAATAGCAGGAGTTGGCAAGTGCTGGCTGCTTCAGTGCCTGCTCCTTAGGAGGAGGATAAGAGAAAACGAACTTTGTGGCCAACGTTATCACCATGCTCAAACTTTTCAGAAGTGGAACTTTGCGATAGGAAGCGAGGCTGCGCTTGGTGGGTCTTAATTAGCCTTAACAATTCATTTTTCATTTGAGAGCATGGGCTCGTCTCTGCTACCTTATGACAAGCAACAACCTTGGTAGAAGTTAATTACTTTGGCATCTTGGCTGAGCCTGCAAACAAGCTGCCTTGGAATAGATGACAGTTCTGTTATAGTCAGACCTGCCTACAAGATGAATCAACATGGGCCTTTTATGGGTGCTAAGTATTGGAGATATTAATATTGCACTGTTTGAAGTGAATGGATACATGCAAACTGACTCATTTTTGCAAATAAAGCATTGTCAATGCCCCTAGGTTTAATTAAAACTTTACTTGCAGAACCTTCTTCGAAACAAAAGAGAAACATTAAATGATACATCCAACAGTTCCACAAGATTTATGACAATCCAAGGCATAGGCTCAGTATCTTACAAAATATGAAATAATCCCAACAGGCCTAGAAGCAGTGGTCTGTCTCTCCTTGCAGGACTGATTTTGCCTGGAGCTGTTTTCCTGGAGAGCTTCGTTTACATCCTTACTCTCACAGAGTCTGAGAACAAAAACTAAAGGCAACACCTTTCAAAACGTTGATTTGCAATTCAGAACCTTAATCATGTGATCTAAGGTTAAACACTCGAATGTTAGGTACTAGAGAACAACAACAGTTAATTATCAACCCACCAGGGAGCGCAGAGACCACTTCTTTAGCTTTATTGGAATCTTCCAGTTAAAGCCTTTCACCAATACACATTTAGTCATTTTCTATTTCAGTGTGAATTAAACCAATTATACTTAACATTGCAGCAGACAGCCATGGACATGCCTACCTTAGTGGCCTTGCTTCCCACAAGTATGTAGGAAATAGCTGGGGCAATGAAATCCGCCCTAGTTCACTCTTCCAACCAGCTGATTGACCCAATCACTTCTTTATAAAGAAAGTTCCAGCACTTTCTTGTGTTTTTGTGTGAAGCAGCTTTCCGTGATTAAAGGAGAATGGGGTCACACTGTTGTCCCTGTCCCTGATATAACATCCATCCTTGCAGATGCAACCCTGACTTCCACACATTGAGCCAAAGTCTGGGATTGTTGTAAAAAGGAGCTCTGCATGATTGAAGCTTCAATGAGAATAGCTGGCTCCTCATTCACATAGTTTCTCAATGCATGTAGGCCAGAGGCATCTCCAGCAGCACAAGCATGATATCAGGGGCAGTGGGACTTCAATTACAAATAGTCCTTTTCCAAAGTGGCATATGGATGGAGAGTCTGTGCAAGCCTCCTTCAGCTAGATCAGAAAGAGGAACAATGACTGCATGAGCTCTTTCCATGCATGGTTCCTCATTTAGCTATGAGCACCATTAAGTCGAAGACAGGAATGCCTGGCGTGCTCTGGTCCATGGGGCCACGAAGAGTCGGACACGACTAAACCATTAAGTTGGAATAATTTGCATTTGGCATTTTTAAAATACTATTATTTTGTAAAGGGTCAAATTCCAGTGATGCAGAAGATCCATGACTTTATCTCCCAACTTTTTTCTTCTTCATGAAAAGCAATCACCATGTGGCGTTATTTTAGACTGAGGCCACAGGCCACAGTTTATCTCCCAGCACAGTGGCCCATTCAGATTGCCCTCTCCTCTGTTATTAGCCATGGGATGGGGTAAAGGCAAATTACCTATATTGCACCATTCTTACTTGATACCTTATGGCTATTAGCAGCTCTATGAGGGTAGGATCAGTTTCTAAAACAGTTCAGGGAAAATGGTTAACATCCCCTCAACAACATGTCCCTGATTCAAATTAGATCAAATTTGGAAATGTCACTGGGATATCTGAACACAAATCTCCCATGTTTTGTGTTGTTTGGCTTTGGCCCAAAAGGAGTAAACCACTGTCATAAAATAAGATGAACTATATTTCAGAAGATGCTCTTCCCAATACAATTAACACTTGAGACAGGGAAAAAAAATGCAAGAAAATTTGGGGATCTGTTTCCTCATCCTAATTTTGCACAATTATAATTGTCTTGCAATGCAATACAATTATAATTATCCAATAATGTTATTATCCTGCAACCGTAAGCATATGGTGGCACAAATTTTCTGAACTTGTTTGTCTTAGCTGTAATCCAAAATCAATTGTTAATTGTCTTCGAGAGTGAAAGCAGATTAAAATATTCTTCTAATGTAGCTAAAACATTCTCAGGAATTACAGGAATTCGAATAGATCATATATTCTAATCCTTAATCATCAAATGAGAAAAAATTAGTTTTGTCAAAGTGTAATGGAAAGACATGGGCTGGTTTTCTGACACAAGTACGATGGATTATATGCCCAGCCTAGTGGCCTTTCAACTTTGCCATCATTAGCCACCTAATGACACAATTCCATCTGTGTCAGCTTGGAAGAACAGCCCACTAAATCTATGCAATATCATCATATACTATTATCACTAGTGCTGCGCCAAAATCTGACCTCTAATTTCTTGAAGGTTTCTTTGGCAAAATAAGCTTCTCTTTCTCTGCCTAAATCTAAGGGCACTTCAGAATTTTGGTAGGTGTGGTGTTTTGAATTTACCTTTTTGGTGAGATGTGGTTGACGGTGAGGTTTGTGTGTGTGTGTTTTCCTTCCAAGTAAACATTTCTCCAGTGCTCTCCTGCCTCCCTGTCCACCCACATTTTCTGATCTTAAAAAGGCCCCATGGGACGAATTTCCTCCTCATGTCTTTTCCTGGCCTTCGGTTTGAAGCACGGGCACCCAGGAAGGCTAGAGAGTGCCGATCTGAAAGAATGACACCCTCAGCTGCCTGATGGAAAACTTGCATTGCACCAACAAGAGTTTTCTTTCCTCTTTAATAATTTTCAAATACAGTTTTGTTAGCCGATGGGAGCTTTTCATTTATTTAAAAGGGAGGTATTTTTGGCGCTGCACTAATTTTGAAACCGTTAAACCAGCTAAAGTCTATACACCAAGTTTCAGTTTCTCTGTCATTATAGAATACAGTGATCATCACATTTGTGTCTCAGTCCCTCCAACACATAAAGATACATGTTGACATGTAAAAAAGGGCTAAAGTAACAGAACCATACAACTAAACAGCCAAGTTGGAACTACTGGAGGTCACACCTACTCAGTGCCTGCTGGGGATGGTTTGGCAGATACATTTTCTTTCTGAAAATTTATGCTTCTAAAGCATTAAAAACCCTCTGTTGCTGCTTTTGATTCTTTTTGAAGTCTATGTAAGCAAGCGCATCACACATGCTGCTGCTTCTTTTGGAGCAAACAGCTTGGTTGCATGGTGGCACTCACTGGACCTCCCAACAGCTGAAACCTTTCTACTTAAAGTCCTTCTCAGCACCAGGTATTTCACCCACCCACCCCTTTTGCCATGTAGTTTTGCGCAGTGGATTTTAATGGAGAAAAACAACACTATTTTACATGCTTTGTGGAACGACCAGTGAAATTCCCATTCCAGATGATTGTGAAACAGCATTGCAGGAGTGGAATTAAAGAACCGGACTGAGGAATCCGCCCAGGTTTGTTATATGCATGCGTGCCATAATAGAAAACTTGTTTCTGCTCCTTTGAATCACTAATTTCAGAGCTATTTACATGGTGAGAGGTGTGAAGGAGCAGAAGGAAGGCTCCATTGTCCAGCTCTTCTCAATGCATTCTGAATGGGAAAAGGACAAAGCACAAACCTTGTATACAATAGAGCAGAGTCTATATAAATTGTCTGCAGAGGAGCCAAGTATACTCTGTTATTCTGTTCTTGACAACTAAGTAAGATGTATGCTATCAATCACCAAAAAAAGATGGCACAAAAGAAGCTATTTCCAAATAATCCCCACAGTAATTGGAAAAGAAACCGTTTCACATCAGTGCATGTTTCCGTTAAAAGGGAAAATCCTATATTCCAAAGGCATGGCATTCTCCTTTAAACAAGATAGTTTGTACTTTGCTATTATACAGATCTTTCCTCTGCTGGCAAAGTCCCAATTTTATTTTCCTCCTGTGCTATCTGGAAATTAAAGCAGCCCATCTGAGATTTAGGGTTGCTGATTGTTGTTTAAGTAGAAAGTGCCTTTGATGCCAGAATGACCTCTCCGGATTATATCAACCTGTAGATGTGCACTAGTAGTTGAAGAAAGAAACCCTGAGATGCCAGACTTGAGTTCCTTGGCTGACTGAGAGCTGATTTGTATGCACCGACTTGGTCCTTTTCATCCCTGTTGTTTACTCTTCAAAATGAAAACAAAAATTATTGACATCAGCAGCAGATAGCTCCATTCAGAGGGAAGCACCACCAAGCAAAACAAACAGAATGTGCTCCCATCAGGAACTGGAAATGGGGGTGATAGAGTCAAAACTAAACTTAGTTGGGTCTGTCTGTCATTGGCTCCACCTACTGTTTGTCTCCCTACCTTCCATCCTATCAGTCTCAATTGGCTCCAGACGCCCCTGATATTACTGAGTCAGATGCTCTTTCCGACTGGTTAATTTCCTTTGATGGAAGAAAAGCAATTGGATTTGAATTATACATTGATTGTAAACAGGAAGATAAAAGCATAAGCCTTAAATGTAAGCATAATTCCACCCTGTCAGATGATTTTCAGAATGAACAGGTAGTTTATGTGCTCCTTCAATGCCTGAAATGTATTTTCCCTCTGATTTGCTGAACCGAAGGCTGCCTCACACAAGCATTTAAAAAATAAACATATTGGCTTCCAAATCAAGGAGGCTTTTTATAGGTATATGGGGGAGGTGTGAGATGATGTTTCAAATTTTACCTCATGGGATGTAAAGTGTGAAGTGCTGTAATTTGCCACAGACTTTTGTGTGCTTTGTCAGCAGAAACGTTGACTGCATCATGCAGGTCTGTGGAAAGAAAGAGTGAAGTCCTCAAAGTTCTTTTCTGTGTGCAATTTCCCCCGCCCCAAATGTGTCAAAATTGGCATAATACAACCACAAAAAATGGAATTTCTCTCAAAAACAATGCCACCATTATACAGAATCTTCTATTTGGTTGTTCAGTGATCTATCTCACAGCCCCACAAGTATGGGGAAACTAAGGGGTCGGAATTTGATTGTTTCAATAGCATTTTCCCCAAAACTTTAATTATTCCATTCACCCGTTGCTCCCTCTTTTCTGATTTATACTTTCACCTCATCTTCCCTTTGTTTAGCCTTCACCATAATTCCCCCTGTATAATTTTTTATATATATAATTCACACACATTATTGACTTTTCTCTGTAGAATCTGAGGGACTACCCAGACATTGTGCATTCATGATGATCTCTGTTCAAGATGGTATTGTGATGGCAATATGTGATCCAGATTTCAGTACCATTAGTGCCTGCAAATGTTGTGGCATTTTCATAACGCTTCATTTCCTATCTGCTTGAATGCAGACCTGTGAAACCCAGACAGGGAAAACCCACACCTCAGAAATGCAACAGAAAAGGAGTGTGGATGAGCTATCTTTACTGAACATCCATTCTGATTGTTTAAGGTGTGGTTATACAGAAAACACTCCTACTGATTTGATTGTGTGATTGTGTGATGGTTATATATCACATTATGACTAATTCATAATGCAACTAAGAGTGTCTCATCCACCAGTTGCTGGGAATTGCAACTGGGGAGTGACGATGCTGTCAGGAGTTCAGCCTACACTCGAGTAGGACCCTGGCAGAGACACATGCCCAACTGGCATGTTCTCTCCCTCCTGGTCGATCGTTTGGGAGCTTCATAAGCTTTCTTCAGCCTGAACACCACAGCGACCGAAGCCAACAGACACCTGCACACTTAGGGATCTGCAGAGTCTTCGCAGCTCGCGTAACAGACCTCAGCAACTCAGCATTTTGACTAATCTACTTTATTTACTTTATTTACATATACACACAGAGAGAGCACTGCAGCATGGCTCCCTCTCTTTCTAGCATCAGACAGCAAAGAGAAAAAGAACAAAGGACAATAGTCCCACTTCCCGGAACACAGTAACACAAACATCCTGTCTCCGTCACTTCCCATTCTGTGGAGTCAAAACATATACCATCGTGTGAAAGACAAAAATCCCATGACTGCAATCATGGAGCAGGAATTCTAACAGATGCACCCAACCTCAGGGCTTGCTTGCAGGCTTCCCATAGTCATCTGGTTCAGCCACCTGTGAGAACAGGATGCTGAACAAGATGAGCCTTCAGCCTGATCTAGCAAGGCTAGATCACTACAAGTCACCAACCACTACAGGTCTAGCAAAGCACACCTGCTCCGAATTTTTCGAATCCATTAGGAACACTACATTTCCTGTACTGCATAGATCAGCTGAACTATGCTTTTTCCCCAGAAGTCGAGTCCCACTGAATTCAATGTTGTCTCCTTCTGAGCAAACTTGCAGAGGAAGACTGTGCGCAGCTCTTGAATCTCACCTGCACAGAAAGCCAGATTACTCAGTGCCTTAATTGGGAAGAGCCTACTTTAAAACACACACATTTTAACATCCTCTGTGGACACTGGGAAGAAAACTGGCCTTGTACCAGATAAATACATATGGTGGGTCCATCTGTGATTCCCATCAGTGTTTCTGGCTGTCCATTTGTTCATATTCAGTAAGCACTCAGAGAAGAAGTGAGAAAGAACATACAAGGGGCTTTGAGGTGGGTGTAGTGTCTATTCCTCACTAGATTCCTTCTGTTGGCAACAAACTGCTGAGTTGGCTGCACTGCTTGCAGATGGAAGCTGGCTGTATCTGGTGCCAGTACAGCCTCCTGGCTTGTCACTGTTAGCTTTCTCATTGTAAGCACAGCAAACAGCTCTTGCTTCCTCGTCCAAGTCTAGGTTGATAACCCTCCCGTTCCCCCAATGCCAGTCACAAAACATTGCCTTTTAGGCAATGTCTCCAAAATTCCAGGTGAACTGAGGTTCTTCCTTGAAAAGAAAGGGACTATTGACTACTGTGTTTCTACTACTGCCTGCCTTTAAAAAGAAAATAATAATAATCAATGCATCTGATACATTTGTTCAAAACATGCCCAGCTATGACAGGTACAAAGGGAAGACATTTCCCCATCAGTGATGGATACAAAGGCATTGGGAAAGGAAATACAATAGTTAGCTCAGTCAAGGTTAGCTCTGCCCAGGTTCTTTTTTCTAAACTGCCAGTGTCACCATCTCTCAGGACCAGTGGATATTGCAGAAGAATGCTTTGATAGTGGTGGCTATCTATGTGAATCGTGACTTAATGAATTTGCTCATCTCTGAATCTTTCAGAAGCCTTTTCTGCTTCAGGTGGATAGCTTCCTTCTAGGACATAGGCAGGCAAACTAAGGTCTGGGGCCGGATCCAGCCTAATTGCCTTCTAGATCTGGCCAGTGGACGGTCAGGGAATCAGCATGTTTTTACATGAGTAGAATGTGTCCTTTTATTTAAAATGCATCTCTGGGTTATTTGTGGGGCCTGCCTGGTGTTTTTACATGAGTAGAATGTGTGCTTTTATTTAAAATGCATCTCTGGGTTATTTGTCGGGCATATGAATTTGTTCATTCCCCCCACAAAAATATAGTCTGCCCCCCCCCACGGTCTGAGGGACAGTGGATCGGCCCCATGCTGAAAAAGTTTGCTGACCCCTGTTCTAGGAGATGCTGGATGCTGTGGGACTTTGTAGCACAAAGCCCCTGGAGATAGGTAGTGGGGAAGGAGGGGAGGCACAGTGAGTAAGAAAGAGAGCAGAGAGCAGACAAGAGGGTCTCAGCAGGGACTAGTAACACCCTCAGCCTTCTCCACAGCAGTGGTATGCGGTGAAACAGGGCCAGAGGTTCCAGCTTGTCTCTGACAGCTTGCTAGGCCTCGGACAGGATGATGGAGTCCTGCTGCCTCCTGCCCCAAGCCTGCCCAGTTTTGGGAAAGTGGAAGGTGGGCTCTTGGACCCAGTTGGGGCATCGTGCCTCCCTCCCTAAGCTGTGCAGAAGCTTACCAGTATTTGGGAAAGAGGCACCATACTTTAATACAGTGGTATCTCTGGTTACAAACACCTCGGGTTACAGACTCTGCAAACCTGGTAGTAGCACCTCAGGTTAAGAACTTTACCTCATGATGAGAACAGAAAGCACTTGGCAGCAGCGGGAGGTCCCATTAGCTAAAGTGGTACCTCAGGTTGAGAACGGTTTCGGGTTAAGAACGGACCTCCAGAACGAATTAAGTTTGTAACCAGAGGTACCACTATACTCAAATTTACCAGGACAATTTTTAGGGGACTAGCCTAGTCTCCCTAGTCCACTGATTACATACCACTGCTCCCCAGTCTCTTCAAAGGAAGATGGCCTTGGCTCTGGTAAGTCCCAAGTTGTGTGCAGGCATTCAAAGCATTGCACAATTAAAACATGGGAGAAGATAGGCAACCATGTCACCCCTGCCCCATCCATTACATCCCCATGGACCAGCCTGTGCCTTCCATGGGCTGGAGAGTCTGCAAAGGGGAGCCCACTAGACTCCTGGAGGAGATACTTTTCACAGTTTAGAACCATGATCATGCGGGATGCTAACTGAGTTGGAAGCTTACATGCGTAAAGCAAACTCCCTGCTAAAGACCTCCTCCCTCCAAAACATGGCAGGTAGTTGGGCGGAGCAGCAGTGAGTCAGCCTCTCATTACATGAGGACAATTACATCTGAATGGAGCACCAGAATTCTCATTCTGTACAATTTCACCCTTCTCTGAATGAGAAAATGCCCATGCCCTTCTCCATTTTGTTGTTGAGATTCATCAGCCAAATCAGGACTCTTGAGCCCATTGGTGTTAATGCTGTTGAGGTCAAGCATTCAAGGCTATTTTAAAATTATTATTATTATTATTTCTAATTTTCACTAGCTTCATAACTGAAAGTATCTCTAAGATGGATAAACAGTTTCTCTACTGCTATTATACACTTCGGAACAAAAATAATCCTGAAAATGCATAACTTAAGTAAATATTATCATACCTCCTTTTTTTGTTTAATTCTGATAACTTGCTAGTTGAAAACCAGTACATGACACTGTTATTTAGCCTCTGCTCATGGCATTAATATTTAAACAAGTTAAAAGAGTTTCTTTTTTATCCTCTGAAAGATTCATGATGGCTCCTTTTCTCTGTGAAGCAAATTGTCAAAGGAGGCATTCCTAATTCGTTTTATGGGCCAATTCTCATACTGCATTTATTCTTATGCAGTGTAGCAATTGATAGCTTTTTAAAAAAAAAAAAAAAAAAAGACTGGTACGTTCACAACTGATAAAAGAAAGTACTTGTTCATAGAACACACACATAATGTTTTATAAGAGGTGGTGGTGCCCTCTAACTTAGGTTAGTTACAATGCCAGCCTATGCTCCTCTACTCAGAAGTAAGCCCCACTGAGTTCACTGGGATGTACACCCAGGTAACTGTGTACAGAACTGCAGCCTTGGACAAATTCATGGAGGACAGTCTATCAAAGGCTCATACCTCATGCAAGTAGAGTGAACCATGCTTACAAACTCACCATGGATTTCTGATGGGCTTTGTTCTCACGCAAAGCTGCTCGAAGCTTTTGTCACCCATACACAAATATGTATGTGTCACCTCCTTTGGGCCAGACTGCAAGAAGCCCCAAAATATCTGGAAAAGCTTTGCCATGGAGGCAGCAAAATAAGCCTTCTTTGCTGCCTTCACTGCCCCTAAAGGTAAAGGGACCCCTGACCATTAGGTCCAGTCGTAGCCGACTCTGGGGTTGCGGTGCTCATCTTGCTTTATTGGCCAAGGGACCTGGTGTACAGCTTCCGGGTCATGTGGCCAGCATGACTAAGCCGCTTCTGGTAAACCAGAGCAGCGCACGGAAATGCCGTTTACCTTCCCGCTGGAGCGGTACCTATTTATCTACTTGCACTTTGACGTGCTTTCGAACTGCTAGGTTGGCAGGAGCAGGGACCGAGCAACGGGAGCTCACCCCATCGCAGGGATTAGAACCGCCGACCTTCTGATCGGCAAGTCCTATGCTCTGTGGTTTAACACTGCCCTAGGTAGGCTCAATAATGAGCCCTCCGCAGAGCTCGATTGCATCCGAGTGTTCCTCAACTCATATCTGAGTCCTCCCAGCTTGTTTTTTTGCCCTAAGGTCTGGAGTATACCAGGGAGCCAAACAGGCTCCATGAAGCAGGAATGGTACTCAGGAATGATCGTGTCAACAGCCCAAGCCATTCAGTTGTCCTGGAGGTCAGCCAGGGCTTCAACAGTAGCACTAGTCATAACAACCGGAAAATCCCCCAGAGCCATTGGATCCATCACCTTCTGAGGGTGGACCATCCAGTTGGTCTCCTGCAGAGGAGAAAAGGTGCTGAAAGCCAGACTTTCAAGAGGAAGTGATCTGACCATAACAAAGGACTGGTGTCAATATCCCCCACTTTCAGATCAACCTTTTCTTGCCCAGTTGAGAAAACAAGGTCCAGAGTGTTGCCTGCCACATGTGCTGGGCTGGTGACATGTTGGGAAAGGCCCATGGTCATCATGGCAGCCATGGAGTCCTGAGCCACCCCAGAGCTAGTTGTCTCAGCATGGATGTTGAAGTCCTCCAAAACCAGTGGTCTGGGAGTCCTCAACATGGCCTCTGAGACCAGCTTTGTCAGCTCACACTGGGAGACTGCTAGGTGCTGAGGCAGGCAGTAAAACAGCAGAATCCCTATCTATCCCAATTGCCCAAAGCCTGACTCAAGATCCACACACACAATTGGACACAGAGCCTGCAGAGGGAGAGAAACAGAGAGAGGGTGTAACTGGCTCAAGATGAAAGATGTATATGCCTGTATAGCGGTGAGATCAAATACGGAAGAAGCTTCCTGACGTAGAATAGAATGCCCTATTTTCATTGGCGAAATGTTGGAAGGTATGGCATTTCTGTATGCAGGCTTAGCTCTTTCATTCTTATCTTCCTGCTGGGCAGCTTACCATCTTTCAAAACCTGAAAATGTGGCCATCATAACGAAAAATAACATTGAACGTGGAAGAAATATAACATTGGAAGTGCGAGCCTTCTGAATACAAGTCCAGGCGAGAAAAATTACCAAGAGATTCCTTCCAGAAAAAGGCTTCGTTTGTGGAGATTGATACCTGCCTTGTCTAAAATACCACTCACACAGAGGCAGATCAGAAGGAACTCTGCACACCCCATGGGGCTCTACGGCCAGGATCTGGTACGTACACTGTCATCCCATATCATCTCTTGATTTGGTTTTGCTTCCAGGCTCTTGGATAATTCAGCATGTGGACCAATTGATCAATAATCATAAATACTGGATCGGCTGTGGCCTGGCCTGGGCTCACGTCAATGCCGGCAGTGCTGAAGTGGAAAAAAAAGAGTTCCATACCCCATCATTAGCAAGCCCTCCCCTCTCCTGCTTTTGTTCTCTTGTTTGCTTGGCCACATTTCAAATGAATGTCACAGGATGCTGATGCCAATCTGTACAAGGATTTCATCCAGCAGTCTAAATCGGACTCTGTAGCAGGCTCTGCAGGCAACAGGGCTGGCAGCATGAGGCCTGGCTCGGGCTTTGCCACTTAATTAACTGTTGATGGACCATCTGGGCTGCTCTGTCTTTCTCTGTGCTATTTGCTTTGATTCACCTTGGGGGTTGTGTAATTCAGGCACATTTGTGCATCCATGAATAAGGGCTCTGTTGCTCTGTGCAAACCCATTGCGAAGGATGTATACCGGAGGATTGCAAGAATATGTTTGAGTGGGGCGAGGGGGAGCAAACGAATCCTTTCTTAGCTCCATTTTTTCAAATGTTTTGCTTTAAAAAAGTTAGAACTAAAGGAAATTTAAGCCTAGCTTTTCAATGCCTTCCTTTTCTTAACGGGGGCGATTAACTGTGCCTATCTCTGCTTTATGGATCTTCATATAAGTTGATGACTGCGGTTGTAAACAAGAGCAATCCCAATTCCTGAGGCTGGAGCAGAAGAAGAATCCTTGTATAGCTCCAGAGCTGGAGGGAAAAGCAACCAAAATAATAATAATGATGAAGATAATAATAATAATAATAATAATAATAATAATAATAATAATAATAATAACAATAATAATTTATTATTTATACCCCATCCATCTGGCTGGATTTCTCCAGCCACTCTGGACGGCTCCCAAAGGAATATTAAAAACACAATAAAACATCAAACATTGAAAACTTCCTTGTGTGTGATGAAGTGAGGGTGGTTCTTTATTGTCTCCTCCAGGTCATGTCTGCGGCATCTGCAGGCTGCAGGCACTCCTCATCCAAGACTGAAATGATGCCTTTGAATTTCACCCAAGAAAACTTTGGGGACAGGGAGGAGGAGTGGAGTGACTGGCAGTTCCACCTCCACGCTGAAAACACCCTTCTTCCCCCCTGCAACCACATTGTAGGGCTTTCTTTCTGGAGATGGAATCAATGGCTCCCTTAAGAGTCAGTTGTTCCTTCTCACTGGAGGGCCAGGACCCACAGGAAACAAGTGTTATCACTGCAAGGTGTAGATGTATGGAAGAAAGACATTTACAAAGGACATACCCCTCAACCATCCCAATTTAAGCGGGACATCCCAGAAAGGGGTGGAAGATATTGGATGGGATGGGAGGTATTGGAAAATAGCTCCTTTTTACAGAGCTCAGAAAAGATGGTGCAGATATATGTGTTCCAGAATGGAGCTACTAACAGCTTTGGAAAGTGATGGTGAAGAGAGAGTGACAAGTGAGTGGTGACTCATGCTTGGCCAAAGAAGAGGAAAAGCATTGGCCAAAAAAAGAGGACCCAGTTCTGAATAATTTTTGGCATATGCTGATTCAGAAATAGAATACATTGCTCCATACTGGGGAGGGCTGTGACCAGGTGATTTGTGTGCCTCTTCTCCCTATCTGTTGTCAACCCAGGTGCTACCCAGGAGAAACTTCAAGACCCCTGCGGCTCTCCCTTCGTTTGGCTCATTTTCTTTAAACCAGACAGGCTTTCAAACAAAGGGTGTCTTTCCAACAGAGGACTTCTTGTCTTCTAGCAGCCTTTCGAAGGAAAGGACTGTCTTCTCTTCGGTAGGACAGATGGCCCCCTAGTGACTTGGACTGGGGGGAAATGGCATTAGGGAAAGGGGTGGCTTTAACCCCTCTGTTCTGATCAAAATTAGATCCCCAGGGGTTTGCTTTATATGCAGAGAAATTTGATGCTGTCCTGAATAACATATGCTTCAACTCCTCCATTCTGTTAGGGCACTAGCCAGTCCTCAGGACTGCCCCAAATGATTTACCCTGTGGTAGTCGTGACCCTTCTCTGGGGATATGACTTTCGGGGAAGGTTGCTCTCCATTATCAATAGTCTCAATGATGAAGCCTCCAGAAAGGGGATTTGGAATACTTAAGGATCTGATGCACATAGTTTAAATAAACCACTGGTTTATAGTAAATGTGTATTGCCACAAAACACTTTAGCCATTTGGAACAAAATGTACGATGCCTCATTTTTAGAGATCCAGGACAAATGTTGAGGATTGTTGTCAGGTATGTAGCGTAAATTAGACTCATCAATGTGGTTGTGTTATGAGTTATTGGGGATGGGGTCATTTCTTGCTTTTTTTTTTAAAAAAAGAAGTATTAAGCTCACAAATAATGTTTGGTGTTGGTCTCATAGAGTAATTGGCTGGCTTTCAGATGCTTTATTTTAATGGAAAGTTAACTCACTGAAAAATAAAGGGCTCATCTCAGCAGAAAATTCTACTTGAATGAACAAATTCATTTTCCATGCATATTGTATTAGCTTACTACAGAACTTATATACTAAACTCTTTCAAAAAATATAAATGAACAAAAGGTTAGGCAATGCAAATTGAGATTAAAATGGAAACTTCCATATTCCCCATAGCTTAGAAATGGAGCCTATTAATAAGAACATAATTATATTCTAACACATAAAATTATTGCATCTGAAATAAAGGGGTTATATAATAAGGGATATATAATAATAAGACACTGGGATGCAGGTCACATTCACACTATACGTTTAAAAACCTATTATGCTTCATTAACAGTCATGGCATTCCCCCCAAAGAAACTTGGGAATTGTAATTTGTTAAGGTTGCTGGGAATGTTGCTATGTTTGGTATCTCCTAACAACTCCCAGCACCCTTCAGCTATAGTACCCAGGTTCTGTAGTGTTGTACGGCTGCTTTAAATGTATGTAGTGGACATGACCAGAGTTTTCCTCTTTTCCCTTGGGAGTTGTCATTAAAAAACAGCTATGTAGCTCTTTACTAACAATTTCACAGATGTAAGTCTGGTTTTAATTTTGCACACACACACACACAATCTGTATGTGTGTCCCTACTTGGCAAGCTCTTGGGGGCTGAGGCTTGTATCTCCCATTAAACACCTATTGCAAAGTTGTGTGAAGTCTCTGGATTGACAAAGCCTAGTATAATACCATGAGCTTTGCCTAGTCAACAAAGGAGTGACTTCTGCTTGCTATACACCAGCTTGGGTCACTAAGCTCCTGTCTGGGAAAATGCCCATGCCAGGTCTGGATTTGGTTTGGCTACCCCAGAGCCCTGGCTTGACTTCAACAGCATTAGTCACCAGCCGGTTAGAGACTCTCTATAGCAGTGATCATTTGTTTGGAGTGAGAAACGAGGGACCAGTTTTCATACCATTCTGGGCTGATTCAGACATCATGTGATTTTGAGGAAGAGGCATATCTAGACTCCCACACACCCTTGGCAAGGAGATGTATCAGTGCCCCTGAAGTCAGGAGAGATCATGGACCAGAAAATCAAAACGTTTGCCAGATTCCTTATGCAGCAGGTGCTTTGGCAAGGTGTTGGAGGACAGTTCAGCGTGTTTCATAAGATTTGACCTGCATCCCCTAAACTAGCCTGCTGCCCTTAGATGTGATAATGGAGATGCTATGGTCTGAACCATCAGTCTGCCTGGCTTTGGTACACAGAAGGATGATGGTACTACATCCCATGATTTATTGTCATAATCAAAATGTTGTGTTGTGTTCCTTGTGCAGAATTGACATTCACTGTCAAATAGTGCTGTAAAACTTGGACAATTTGAGAACTACAAAGCCCAGCACAAACCACCAGTGATGTGTTGTGTGGCATCACCTTGAACAGGAACCAGTCAGTGCTTGATGCTGCCCCCCCTTTTTTGCAGTTCCATCAAACCAGGAAGAAGGCTGATCGCCGAAGAATTGATGCTTTTGAATTATGGTGCTGGAGGAGACTCTTGAGAGTCCCATGGACTGCAAGAAGATCAAACCTCTCCATTCTGAAGGAAATCAGCCCTGAGTGCTCACTGGAAGGACAGATCCTGAAGCTGAGGCTCCAATACTTTGGCCACCTCATGAGAAGAGAAGACTCCCTGGAAAAGACCCTGATGTTGGGAAAGATGGAGGGCACAAGGAGCAGGGGACGACAGAGGACGAGATGGTTGGATAGTGTTCTCGAAGCTACCAGCATGAGTTTGACCAAACTGCGGGAGGCAGTGGAAGACAGAAGTGCCTGGCGTGCTCTGGTCCATGGGGTCACGAAGAGTCGGACACGACTAAATGACTAAACAACAACAACAAACCAGGAAGTTTATCAAGTCTGTTGAGCTGCATTGACTTTGGTGGGTCACAATTTCCCCAGACCTGCAGTGTTTAAATCGCCTTCCAGTTAATGTTGATTGTATTGTTGATGTTGTTTGTTTCCTGCTGACCTTGACCAAGTGTAACTTAATCATCGTGTTTGCTGTGGGCTGGTCATAAGCAGAGTGCTTAGCAAAGTATAGATCTAACTGTGTTTCTAAATACGTTCAAGAATTACTGACAAGCCATTACTCAAAGAAATTGCATATTTACTGGAATCAAACATACTGATATTCGAAGTGAGCATAAATATTATATGAAAGGAGCAGGTTGCAGTCAAATATTTTTAAAGGGAACTTGTGCAATTGCATTGTTCAACGCACTCGACAAACGTCATACGTATGTCATTGTTTTAGTGCCTTTAACTTTCACGAAGGCTATCTTGCATTACTTCCATGGTCTGGGAGTTTATAGTGCCAGTTAGTATCAGGCTGCTGAGGTAACATGAAATTCTTCCAGCCACAAGAGAAGAGCTCAAACTTTTACTGCTCCGCACACCAGGGTCATTCCTGTAGGAACAGATATCAGGCTGTTTTGGGGAAGAAATGGACCATGGATTTATCCTATATGGCCTGGGAATTCTCAGTTATCTCAGCGGCATGGAAAAGAGTAGGTCCAAGCTTGCTTCACTATACCATTAACAGTAGAACAAACAGTAAATCACACGAGCAAGTTGGAGTTAACTATCAGCAAAAACAAGAGTGTCCGGCCTAATGAGCATAGCAACTAATCTCCAGGAAGCAGTTGCTGAGACTGAACGTCCCCGCCTCTCCGCAACTGCCTAGGTTCCCTCCTTTCCAGGGTTGTTCCCAAGCAATCTGAGACTGTGCTGTCTTTGCTCTTCATGCATCTTCTGGTTCTGAGAGACCAGGGGGAGGGGAGCTGGTCACAGCAGGAGGGAAAGAAACTCATACCTCTTCAGGAGGCAGACTCCTCTCTGCCTATTGGACTCTCTTCTCTCCTGCTTCTGTTCTGCTTCTGGACTTCTGTCTGCCACAGACTCTCCCTGCTCACTAAACCCTGTTACCTCTTCAGCTTCTGACACCTCTTCCAAGTCTCCTCCCTCTTCTCCCTCTGACCACTCATTGTCTTCCCACCACCATTCCCTGGGCTCTGAGCCTTCTTCCCTTGGGGGGTTCCCCAGCTGATTCCTGCCACCATTCCTCTGTGTCCCTCACAACAGTTGATTCTTGGGTTGTTTTTAAAACATGGAGATAGCTTCTACTGGGCCCTTTTCCATCCAAAAACCATGCAAATGTTTAGACAATTCTGTTGCATTTTTCACTTGAAAGCAGATGTTCTCCTCCTGTTTAAAAAGTGTAATGAAAATCAACTATATAGTGGTATCAAGGAGAATTTCTCTTCAAAGCAGGTTACAGAATCAGTGGTGGCTGGTGCTTATCGAGACTTGTGGGGCCCCACCTATTGATCTTCAAGGACATTGCTCTGGATTCCCTTGACTTGTAAAGGGCATCTGTAGAAAAGGTAAAGATAAAGGACTCCTGGACAGTTACGTCCAGTCAAAGGCGACTATGGTGTTGTGGCGCTCATCTCGCTTTCAGGCCGAGGGAGCCAGCGTTTGTCCACAGACAGCTTTCCAGGTCATGTGGCCAGCATGACTAAACCGCTTCTGGCACAACTGAACACTGTGACAGAAACCAGAGCGCACAGAAATGCTGTTTACCTTCCTGCTGTAGTGGTACCTATTTATCTACTTGCACTGGCATGCTTTCAAACTGCTAGGTTAGCAGGAGCTGGGACAGAGCAACGGGGGCTCACTCCATCACAGGCATTTGAACCGCCAAACTTCTGATCAGCAAGCCCAAGAGGCTCAGTGGTTTAGATCACAGCACCACCAGCGCTGCATCTGTAGCAGGTGATGAACATGACCCTTTTGGGTGGTGGCCCCCGAAATATGGGATGACCTTCTTCAAAAAAGTGCACTTAGAATTAATTAATTACATTTATATCCTGTCCTTCTTTCAAATGGCTCAGAGCAATGTACATAGATCTCTCCACCCCCTATTTTATCTTCACAACACCTATGTGAATTAAATTAAGCTTATAGATGTGGGTGGCTCAGGGTTCCCCAATAAACTTCATGGCTACGGGGGATTGGAACATGGATCTCTCTGGTTTTCATTCAACACTCTAACCACTCCACCATATTGTCTTTTTCTTCTTTCCCAGCCTCCAAGAGTTTGTGCAAGACCACCAGCTCAGTAAAGCATTTCACTGCTAACTGAGAATTTCTGTCAGCAATGAGTTTGCCTGTTATCTGACTCCTGCCCTTACTGTTTTTACTGTTTGTTGATATTATGCATCTTTCTTGTTGAGTATAGCTTTAATTTTTTTAGAGGACTGTGGGCCACCTTCAACATCCCGGAAAGGTGGGATTAATATCTTTTAAATAAATAAAATGGGAAGAAACAATAATGTCTACAAAAAGGCTTAAGTGTTCCTAACTCCGTCCTGGATCATGGCCAAGGTTTTAAGT
This sequence comes from Podarcis filfolensis, assembly GCF_964270895.1. Taxonomy (NCBI): domain Eukaryota; kingdom Metazoa; phylum Chordata; class Lepidosauria; order Squamata; family Lacertidae; genus Podarcis; species Podarcis filfolensis. Next base: position 24,512,422 of record NC_139607.1, on the reverse strand, counting down.
TCCTAGTTAGCCATTATTTTAAGAACTAGAGTGCCTGTGCATTTCCCATTCTTCCCTTTTAGATAACGGAAAGATGCATTTGCTGGTGGCAAAGGAAGCTTTGAGTTTTAAAGTGGTAAAAATAGAGAGAACGCTTCAACCAGCTTCATTAAAAAAGTTTTATTGAGCTGCTCAGGGAAACAGCAGGAAACAAAGAGTATAAAACAGCTTTCCTAAAATAAATATTAAAAGCCTCATCTCCATAGATTTCCAGTGGAAAGCCACCCCCAAAAGTTAGCCTTCGACATAATTTACTAAACTATAGCACAGCTGGAAACAGCTTTTTAAGTCTTCCAGTAAACAGAAATGCTTTAGAGCAGAGATGGAGATAAATTTTCTATTCTAAAGAGAAAGAGAGAGAACACACAGTATGAAATAACACACACATGCACAAAAATTAAAGAGGACACAAAAAACACTCATGTGTGAAGCCTGTGGGTTTAAAAGGAAATTAATAGAGAGCACATCAGCTAGATACCAGATAACGCACTGACTAGTTTTGAGAAAACAGAAATCACATCCTATACATTATAACATGTAGGAAAAATGTTCTGATGCTAAGCTCTGTTTTTAATTCTCAGTACAAATGCTCAAATATTCCATTACGATTTATTTTGAGGATTATAATAATCTTGCCCTCTTTTGAGGATCTCAGGGTGGCAGTTGTGACCCCTGCTTCCCCTTTATTCTCATAGCAACCCCATGAGGTAGGTTAGGTAGAGAGACAATAAATCGTGTCCTCGTCACCGAGGGCACGTGTTGCGGTGAGATCACTAAGACTGACTTCACCGTTTGTGTGGGTGGGATTGTTTGGATAGCCACAACCACCTGATTGGGTCCCTCAGTTGCTGGGGTAATTCTGGCCAATGGGGTTGATAGAATTTGCAGCCGGGGGACCAGGTTGCATTGAGCTTCCTCCTAGTGCCTCATGCATCGGATCACCCGCCTACCCTCCCTATATTTAGGGTTTTACTATGACCTTGCTAAGGGACGCGGGTGGTGCTGTGGGTTAAACCACAGAGCCTAGGAATTGCTGATCAGAAGGTCGGCGGTTCGAATCCCCGCAATGGGGTGAGCTCCCATTGCTCGGTCCCTGCTCCTGCCAACCTAGCACTTTGAAAGCACCTCAAAGTGCAAGTAGATAAATAGGTACTGCTCCGGCGGGAAGGTAAACGGTGTTTCCGTGTGCTGCTCAGGTTAGCCAGAAGCGGCTTAGTCATGGTGGCCACATAACCTGGAAGCTGTATGCCGGCTCCCTCGGCCAATAAAGCGAGATGAGCGCCGCAACTCCAGAGTCGGTCACGACTGGACCTAATGGTCAGGGGTCCCTTTACCTTTACCTTTATGACCTTGCTATGCCGTCGTGGGTCGTCTGCTGTTGGGGGAGGGGCCCGGTAGGAATTTTCCCATTTGGCTGATTGGCTGGTGCCACTTGGGTTTCGCCTGCCGTGTAGCAAATCATCACAACTTTGTAAGGTTTGGTGGTTAGGCATTGGTTCAAGGTGTGGTGGATGGGAGGTTGTCACACCTGCCACTCCCAATGTGCAATAGGGTATTCCGTTAAAGGAATCCAGGTGCTCGCCATGCTTTTGTCCCATCCCCTTCTAGGCGTTAGGGCCACACCAGAGTGCCTGGGAGCATTTTGGGGTGAGGTTGTGTCTGTGGTAGGACAATGCTCCCCCAGTCTGTTTACCCTTCCTGACTTCTGCCGGTGTCTAATTGTCAGTGCTGCCCTGCCAGAGGTGTCGGTGCAGCTAGTCGAACCAATGCCTAAGCAAACCACTCACATTCTGTAATCAATAAAGTTGTGGCCAAAATTATGCCAATAGCCTTCAACTGATATTGGTGTCAACTGTGTCTTTCTTTGGGAGGTCTTGGGGGTCTTCACATGCAACAGGCCAATGGCTACTCAAGAAATACTCATTTACCTGGGATTCCAGAGAAGAACACTTTGCTGCCTGGCATGGTGGTGGGCAGGTCCAGGGCCATCATTTGCCCCGTGGCCATTGAGCTCCCCCTTCAAGCCATGTGATTTTGGCACAAAATGCATGTTCAAATGGGCCAGTATGAGGGTGGCAAGAAAGTCAGGCTGTGTCAGTGGCCTGGCCTCAATGAGGTCCACAGCTCTCCTGTTTTTAAAATAAGTGTACATCATTCCCCTCCCCCCCCCATTTGATTTTATCGATATTTTTAATTGAATAGCTTATATTATTTTATGTAAACTGCTTTGAGGGTTTTTTGGTGGATTTATGTGGTACGTAAATCTTGTCAAATAAAAATGAAAGAATAGAGTTTTATAGAAGTGAGGGCCTGCCAGAACCCACTTCAAAACAAAACTGTTCTTAGGTAGAACCTTTTCTCGTATAATCGAGGCTGCAATCCTATATGCATTTAATCTGGTACTAAAGCTGTGCACACACCTCTATTTACTCTGCATCAAGTGTGCACCCACACTGGTTTGAGAAACAATGTGTACACCATGTGAGCCGCAGTCCATATCTATCCTGTAACTACCCCATCATGAAATACCGTGTATCAATGCAATTTTCCCCAAACCGGCTTCAATTCAAATTGAGAAAAAGAATGACCTAGTTGTGTTTTAAGCCAGTGATGTGTACACAGCCTAAGTCTTGTTAAACTCAGTTGAATGTACATCTGAGCAAACACGCAGATGTAGCAAGTAATCCAGATCTCCTGTGGCCCTATGCTGAAACGTGTTTCTCTACTGAGAATGAAGCCCCTATTTTTGAAGCAAATTACTTGCAAGGTTCCTGGTCCATTGTGCATTTGGAAGCATCACGGAAGGACAGACACACAGAGCACCTGTTTTGACAGCATCAAATTTCGAGAAGAGGCACTGGCAAAAAAGTTGGAGGACGAGGTCGGAATAATTTTTAAGTGCTGTGGTTTTCCAAACAAAGCACAGGAGGGGGAGATAATTTTTATTAGGAAAAGCTAAATGAGAAGGATAAAGGAATGGAATATCCCCTCATGTGCTAAGAATCCTGAAGATACTGCAAACGTGATTACTTTGACGGAGCCCCATGAGGCAAAGTCTGTGTTGCTTTTACGGGAGCTTAATGAAGAGGCGCAACTGGGAGGCGGTGTAGCAGATGAGGGAAGCCCCCAGGTCTGCTCATCTGGCCAGCAGGGAGAGCTTCATTTGATTACTTTGAAAAGACAAAGAGGCTCAAAAATGAACTTCTAAATTTGCAGAACTTATAATTGGGGATATTATCACACTATTATACACATATAATTTACTTGCTCTGCAAGAGAAACCATCTTTTCAGCGTTAGGGGTTTTTCATCTTCTCCCGAAGCCGTATTAACAAAGTTCAAGAGCCTCTTTCTCCCCCAGCCACATTTGCTTAATTGCCTAAATCAGTGGTTTTCAGACTACTTAACTTTGTTTGCCAAGGAACCACCTGTGCTTTTGCCATTGCTGGGCCATGTCTTAACGCAGGGGAAACCTATGTGCTGCCCTGCAGACATTGCTGAACTATAACTCTCCTCACCCCTGATGGTTGGCTGTGGTAACTGGGGCTGATGGGAGTCCAACAACACTGTTTCAAGGTGGGAGTCGGGGGCAAGTCAGAAAAAAACTCACAAGGTGTCAGTGAAGTTGACTCTTTCAAAGAAACAAAGCAGTGCAGCATCTCTTCCCAGTAGGTCTTGCCCCAATGAGGCAGTTGCAAGGACTGAAGGTCATTGTCTGCCTACCATTCTCTAAGACTCCTCCCTTGGGTCCTTCCAAAGCAAACTGAGGCTCTTTTGTCTTGTCTCTCTTTGCTCTGCCCTCTTCATACCTCCGTGAGTTCTGGGAGACCAGGGGGGAGAAGAAGCTGGTCACAGCAGGAGGGGGTGTCTCCCTGGCTTCTCCGGCATCCAGTATCATTGCTACCTCTTGCACACACACACACGGGCCTTTGCTTCTGCCTCTGGTTCTCAACTTCCCTCTGCCACAGCTTCTTCCTGTTCACTCAACCCTGTTCACTAAACCCCTTCAGCTTCTGACACCTCCTCCTACAAGTCTTCTTCTCTTCTCCTTCTGACTACACATTGTCGTCTCACCACCAATCCCATGGTTCTGAGCCTCTTCCCCTGGGGGTTCCCTTCGGGGTTCCCCAACTGTTGCCTCCCACCCGCTGCTTTGCATCAGCTGTTCCATGGCATCTGGGTGTTCATTTGCAGTGTGCAGGCCAAACCTGTTGGTCCTTGGTCTCCATCTGCATAAGCAGAAGTTTGGCAAAAGACCATCTGATGCACGGTATCCTCAGGAGAGGACCAGGAAAAAAATTCCCTGCATAATAGATGGGACGTGACTTATTCACCTCTCTTTGCAATGGCTGAACTGCTTAGTTAGCTGTGGGTCGAAACGTCCAACTGTGAATTAGCGTAAGGGATAGTGAGGGATATTGGCAATGAGGCCGTGAAAAGCCTAAGGCAGTTTCCATTAGACAGGAAATAACAAGCCACACCATTCTGAGCTGGAATATTTCATCCTATTATCCCTGTTCTTCCAAAGGCTCCTAAAATGCTAGCTGTCTGTAATGTAATTATATGTGTCTTTGCCAGTTTATCTTTTCCTCATTGTGTGTGTGTGTGTTGATTGTGTGTGCTTTCCTATGCAACTCTCTGCCTCATAAATATAAGTAAAATCTTGCCGTTTGGAGATCTTCATAGTACCCATTCCATATTGGGGGTGGGGTGGGGTTGTTTGGTCAGGGGAAAACCAATCTTGTATTGTAATGTTCTGTATATTGCTTTCTATGTTTCCTAAAACGTCCCTATCTTTAAAATGGAGCCTTTTCCCTGCTATTATAGTACGGTGGGATTTCAGCAAGAAAGGATTAGAGTCCAGTGGTATCAGATGTTTTCTGCAGACTCCTGCCTCCATCTAACATATGTTTTAAATAAAAATTAGCTTAGGTCTCATGATATTGCTTAGGGGGTTTTTTGTGTTGTTGTTTTTAAAGCACACACACACACACACACTTAATTCTGTTGTAATAGTTATACTATCCAAATTTTATCTTCAAGCAATAAATGTAAAACTTAATTTAAGCTACATCAATTAGATCTGGGTTTGTGATTTTTATCTCCTACTTATACATTAAATAGTTGATTTAAACTATACAAATTGCTTTAGATCTTGGAGGACGGCATGCTTGTGTGTGGTGCTGAGCTGGAGAGAGAGTGGAAATGTTGCCAGTTTTCATTAACTCTGGCTCCCTCTCCCATAAACTGTATTTTGCAGAAATGGACAAAGCATGGTCCCACAAGTGCTTCCAACCAATAATACAACCAGCAGAAGGTGATATAAAGGACAGTTTTAGAAGAATGCCAATTCCTGTGACCAGTTCAGCGAATATAGGGTTGGTTCAGGTGCAGTTTTAAATTATTGTTATGAATGCCCATTTAACAGGCTTTGCATGCTTATGCAAATACTTTACATTAGAAAGGGTCGGGTCTTATGTTCACATGTGATGGGGTGTAAACATGTACAATTTTTTTGGGGGGGGGCAAAGGGTGTTTAAGGAGATAACAGAAATTGCTGGGTTAAAGCTACGACAAGGTGGAAGGTTCACAGGCTATGAAGGACTTGCTCACAAATTTATTGACAGCTGCACGAGTTTGTTATAGCTCAGAAGTGGAAGGGGCAAGGTGGAAGAATGGTATAAAGAGGCACAGGATATAGCTATTGATAAATTAACATGGGCTATTAAGCTAAGACAGGGAATATGCAGGAGAAATGACTTTGAGGAGCTATGGAAGGTATTTGTAGAATTTGTACTGTTAAAACGGAAAGGGGTCAAACCATCACAAGAGGTGTTGAAATTTTGGGAGGTTGGATAGTTACAATGGAATGGTCTCGGGGGTGGGGTGCACATTTCTATTTTTATTTATTTCTTATTATGACTTTGTTAAAATAAAAGAAAAAGAAAAGGGGACTCTCCAACAAATAAATGGGCCTCCCCCCCTATATATTCTCCAAACACCATATTATCTTATGACAATGATACTCAGAGAAACATTTATCCCACTTTCTTTCCAGGAGCTCGCAGTGTCAAACATAATCTTATTTTCTCTCTCTCACAGCAACTCTTTGAGACACGCTAGGGTGAGAGATAGTGACTGGTCCTTGTTCAATGCAGTGACCTTCATAGCTGACTAGAGATTTGAGCCTGGGGTGGAATATACACACATATAAAAAAACAACAACGCTGTTTGTGTGTGTGTTTAAAAAAAGTTTTGAAAAATACGTTGAATTTTGCGTAGCTCAGTCTCACCGCCTACTGTCACATTTGTATATTGCACTTTACAACACATTTAAAACGTTTTATTTGCAGCTTTATAGCTTAGTCCTGGGTATCCCTTGCCTTAGTCTGTCACTGGCAATCTCACCACTATAAAACACTGACCACAAGTTTAGGCCTTGTCCACACTTCCGGCTGTCCTGTCGTTTTCCCCTGGGAAAACCCCTTTACCATTGAATTGGAACAAATGTCAATCTCATATTCTCCAGTATTTCTGCCATGAAAACAGGGAAGTCATATTCCATCATCATCATGATCATTTTATTATTTATATGCTGCCCGTCTGACTGGATCGCCTCAACCACTCTGGGCAGCTTCCAACACACACACACACACACACACACACACATACACACACAACATAATAAAACATTAAATATTTTTTAAAAAACCCTTTCCTATACAGGGCTGCTATATTGAGTCAGACCATTGGTGTATTGTCTATAATGGCAGATGCTGGCTTTCCACGATGTCAGACAGGGTCTCTCCCTATCCCACCTGGAGATGCCAAATAGAAATTTGACCTTTTTTGATGGATTTGTCTTTTGAGGGAACACACATACTTGTGTCCTTCTCTTATGTAGGTCTGTTTTGTTAGTTTTTTATAGGATTTATATTCCCCTTTCTGCTGAGTGCACTGCTCTGCCTCCACAGTTGGAGGCAGTAATACTGAATACCAGTTCCTTTAAACTGCAGGAGGGCAGAGTGATCTTGTGTTCAGGTCCTGCTCCCTGGTTTCCCAAGGGCCACTGTGAGAACAAGATGGCGGACTATATGGGCCATTAGCCTGATTCCGCTGGCTCTTCTCATGTTCTTATGTTCACTGAGTTTTCAAATTATAGAACATTTTTTAAAAACCCACCATTTAATCCTATACATGTAGGCTCAGAAAAAGTCCCATTGAACTCCCTATAGGATAACTCCCCATAGGACTTGCTCCCTAGCAAGTGGGTATATGATTTGCAGTCTAAAACACATAGGGGAAAACATAAAATCCATCACCAGCACTGCTTTTCACAGTAGGTGGAAGTATAAACACCGCCTTGAACTTGAACTTGCTCGAGACAAGCTCCTAATAGATTGCACCCAATGATTTTAAAACAACAATATTGGAACAAAGTTTTATTGCAGTTATTGTGTACAGGGGCAAAGAGGATACCTTCCTTTTTACAGGAGAGTGAAAGCGAGGTCAGTTTTCCCACAAGGTATATAAGAATTTAGTTCCTCATTTGATGAGAGGCAGAGTAGTCTGCTTTTACTTATTTAGCCCAAGGCAAATGTTTAAATGTTCCTCTAGCTGTACAGAGCAATATTGTTTCTGCTTTAATTCTTGTCAGAGCTCGAAATAGTCGTGAAGAAGGCAAAAGTGTGGGTGGGGCAGATGAAAGGCTATGGCTCATTTCTTCATTTCACAGACTGTTGGGAAAACAGATGGCTGTATTGGCAGAAGGCCTTGGTTTAAAAATGATGATATCCATGTTGTGGTGGTTTGGAATGCCTACCTAATGGCGAATAGATTTCCTTTTTCACAGCTGCAGTCTTAAGCTGGCTTAATTGAAACCCAGTTGTTCTTGAGAAGAACTTAAAAGCCCAGCTATGCATAAGAACTAGTTCGCTGATGCTCCTGAACTGAGGCACTGAGTTGCACCCAACATTGGGGGGGCCCATCACTAGTGTGATGTCACATGCGTGTAACATCACACGCATGTCACACTGGTGCACCAAGGCTCCTCAGAAGGTCACACAAGAGTGCTGGACCTTCAGCATTCTGGCACAACCCTGCTGAGCTCATCAGAGGGTTGTGGTGACACACTGCATGACTGGAGGAGGTTGACAGTCGGGAAGGACAGCTGTCAGGAATCTCTTCTGCCCTCTCAACATTGCGGGGGCCTGGCCCCTTGCCAAGGGATTTCAAGGGGGGTGAAGACACCTCGGCCCCTGGAGTTTGCGCACCTGCTCCTGGGCACTCGTGTGTACAGTGGTACCTCGGGTTACAGACGCTTCAGGTTACAGACTCTGCTAACCCAGAAATAGTTCAGGTTAAGAACTTTGCTTCAGGATGAGAACAGAAATAGTGCTCTGGCGGCAGCGGGAGGCCCCATTAGCTAAAGTGGTACCTCAGGTTAAGAACAGTTTCAGGTTAAGAACAGACCTCCAGAACGAATTAAGTTCTTTTTTAAAAAAAAATATTTTTATTGAAAAATTTTAACAACCAGATTATCAATCAATATATCCATTTACATCCCCCCCCCTTTTTATTCCTCCCCAAGGACTTCCCTCAGCTCCTCTTTCCGGTTTCTTTGCACATATTATCCTCTGCATATTGTAAAATTGTACATATCATTGCCTTATCTATCATATATTCAACAAATAAATTTGTGGATGTTTTTTCAAAACCTGCCAAGGAATCCAAATCATTTTGTTGTCTTTTTAAATAATTTGTGAAAAGTTCCCATTCTTCCTTGAAGTCACGATTGTCCTTGTCACACAATTTGTATGTCAACTTGGCCAGTTTGCATAGCTCATCCATTTTTCTTGCCACTGTTCTTTCGTTGGGATTTCCTCATTCTCAGAACAAATTAAGTTCTTAACCCGAGGTTCCACTGTACTGTAAGATGCACTCTTTGCATGGTGGCCAAAACACTTCATTTCGAAGCAACCTCTAATGAATGTTAGGTATGAGTAAAACCAACTAAAATCTATGTTCTCCGTAGGGCCTGGTCTCTAGAGTTTTGGTGTAACACCTAGACTGAAACTGTTTCAGAGGCTGGCAAACTGGAACATACATAAAATGTAGAATGGACTCCCCAACATTATGCGTACACTATGAACACAGCTAGCAACGTGGGTGGTGCTGTGGGTTAAACCACAGAGCCTAGGGTTTGCCGATCAGAAGGTCGGTGGTTCGAATTCCCGCGACGGGTGAGCTCCCGTTGCTCAGTCCCTGCTCCTGCCAACCTAGCAGTTCGAAAGCATGAAGTGCAAGTAAATAAATAGGTACCACTCCAGTGGGAAGGTAAACAGCGTTTCTGTGTGCTGCTGTGGTTCGCCAGAAGCGGCTTAGTCATGCTGGCCACATGACCTGGAAGCTGTACGCCAACTCCCTCGGCCAATAAAGCGAGATGATCGCAGCAACCCCAGAGTCATCTGCAACTGGACCTAATGGTCAGGGGTCCCTTTACCTTCACCTTTATGAACACAGCTAAATAAATAGGTGGGTGCAGTTACTCAGCAGTCCTACAAAACAGAGTATTTCCGTCTGCTATTGTCCTGTTTAAGACAAGTGGTTCATCCCACACAGGGCTTGCAGTTGCACAGAGCGAGCTTTCCCCCAATATAAGAATGGTCTTGATGATGAGAGAAGAATTGACCTAATCTAGTAGTTTGTCTCCAGCTTGAGATAATCAAGTGCCCTTGGAAAGCTAACAAGCAGGATACAATTGGGTAATCAAAGGCATAGTGTCCCTGTATTGGAAGTTTCCATAGCCATGCAAATTTACTATCTATTTATTTAAAATATTTATAGGCTGCTCCTCAGGCCTACAAAGGCAGCCCAGAGCAAGTTACTACATTAAAGCCTTAGAGCATATGGGAAAACCAAAAGAATGATATTTAAAATATTTAGGCTGCAGTCCTACACATGGTTCCCTGGGAATAAGTTCTGCTGATCTCAGCAGGGCTTACTTCTCAGTATATCTGTAAAAGGATTGCACTAGACTAGCCTTCACCAACCAATTACCGTATTTTTCGCTCTATAAGATGCACCAGACCATAAGACGCACCTAGTTTTTGGAAGAGGAAAACAAGAAAAAAAATATTCTGAATCCCAGAAGCCAGGGCAGCCAGTGGGATTGCAGCGCAGTGATCCCGCTGGCTGTCCTGGCTTATAGGATAGCCACGCACAGCCTCTCCCGGGCAAGGGGAGCCTTCATCCCCTGCCTGGGAGAAGCTGCGCGTGGCTAAGGCTCCCCCAAGAGCCGTGCTCCCTTTAAAGAGCATGCGGAGTGTGTGTGCTGCTCTTGGGAGCTTTTCCCCGGGGAGGAAGAAGGGCAGCCCTTCTTCCTCCTCAGGAAAAGCCCCCAAGAGCCACACACACGCTTCACGTGGCTCTTTAAAGGGAGCGCTTAGCAGAGCCTCCCGCCTGCATTCGCTCCATAAGACGCACAAACATTTCCCTTTACTTTTTAGGAGGGGAAAAGTGCATCTTATAGAGCGAAAAATACGGTACTTTGGACTGCAACTTCAGCGCTGTCTTGGGCAGATGGATGTTGTGGTCCAAAACATCTATAGAGAACCAGAAGGCTGAAACCAGATGAAACTACTGTCAATCAGTTTGATTCTCAGCAACATCTCCACATCCTTCATCATTCCCTCTAACAGCAAATCAGATGAGCCAGTTTCTAGCAGCAAGAAGCACGTCTTCAAATGTGCTCCAGCCTCATCTAGACATAAGGGTCAGTGTCACTTTATATGTTCTTTGCTCTGTTGGCTGATGAGTTACATCTCGGGAAGGTACCTAAATCAAATGTCCAAGGTTGGTAAAAGATGACCAAGACTTCCAGAGTTAGGGCTTGTAGCTGTTAGTGCTTTCAGTGTATTTTCATCTTTTTCGCCCTCCACATTAGCAATACATTTGTTTATTTTTGTTTTTTTATTAAAGATTTCCTTGTTTTACAGAAGTAAGTGTAATGTCTCTCATATTTTTTCCATGTAACATTTTTATAAATCCGTTTCATTTGTTGAGACATTAGGGGGAGAGAGAGAAAAAAAAAAGGGGGTGGAGGGAGGGAAGATGGGTGGGGGTGGGGTCAGATGGCGATGTTTCTGTTATGCTTAATGTATGTAGGGTTTGGTACCATTGATAAAACACTACAAAAAAGCAATATTGAGGTGATTATATATATATGGCTATTTTTTATTTTATTTTTACTGATGCACACAAGCACTCCTGCACATTTTTAAAATGCACACATACAAAATCTTGAAACAGACAAGTAACATCAAGGTTGCTTTGTTTCTGCGTTTTTGTAAGAGCACCAAGTACACATGAAAATTGGTAAAATCCTACACAAAAAGAATCAAGATCTGAGTGTATGAATTATCACATTAAGACTGATTCTTTGCATAGTTTCTCAGGACACACACACATGAGTAATGTAGAGGGGAAGATGTGAATGAAGCAAGACTGTTCATGCACAACACTTTGTACAAAATCGAGAAGGAAACAGAACAATGACGAATTCCTAATGTATCACTCCCACTCCAGTAAAAACAACAACAAAAAACAGGTTATTCAAAACTCTGGGATTCAGAGTGAAAGTTGGATAGAACAATTTTGGAAGCATTCTTCTCTAATTTATTTTTACCGGGAGGTATGGCAGCTTTGCTGATAATTGCAAAGTATTAATTATATGCCTGATTTTGCCAGTTTTGACTTTAAATGTCAGCTCCGTGCACAAATTGCATTAAATTCCATTCTGTAAATATTTTGCCCAGTGTATCAGTTTGATTTGCTATATATGTGCCCTATGAACAATGAAGCCCAAAGAATGAACAGGTCCTGTAGGGAGAGATTAGCTACATGACCATAAAATTTGAGGGAGGAAACTAGGGATGTTAAGCAAACACAGCAAGTCCAGGGTAGCCTGGACTCTCTGCTGAGACATTAAAATATTACAGTTCCTTTAGTGGAGCGAACATAGTGAACTGATTAACAGTAGTGGAGGAATCATACACAACTAATAGGTAGAAAATTCAGAGATCAATTTTTTAAATGTTACAGCTCAATTATTTTCCTTAAGGGAAAATAAAATACACAATGGCCTAAGCCAAGAACATGAAATATAGTCCATTTTATTTATGGATTACTGACAAAGCTCACTTGTGGAGACATATGATTTATGACATCTCATGATTTATGTCACATGGAAATAAATTCCACATTCTAGCATAAAGCCATATCCTTTACCCAATGATGTTGGAATGCATATGAAAGTTACACACACACACACACACACACACACACACAGCATTGCAAAATATTTGAGAATAGTCAGCAAAAGTGGGGGTTGTTGGAAAACATGCTCCCTCAGGAGAGGCTGGCCCCTCTCCAGGCTCCCGGGGCTTGTCTCCGGTGACCTACCCTGGCTGGCATCATGGCAGTCCAGAGAGGTCTTGATAGGCGACATCTCCCAGTGTGGTACATCCTTTCCCAGGACTAACCACATCATGTGATGTAAACATCGAGCTGCTAGTTTGCAGCTGCGTAGTACTCATATCCCAACAGGGGTCTCATAGGTTTGCAAGGGTTCAAAGGCCACAATTTAAACCAATTTAGGCCATTGAAACCAATGGGTCTATGCATACCTATCTGCGTGCAAAATCTATAGCTAAAATACTCTTCTTCATAAATTCACACCAGCTAGATGGTCACAAGACATAGCAGCCCATGGTAAAACAAAATAATGTTGGGGAGGACAGTAATTTGTTCAACTGCATAGTAATCTGTCTTTCTTTGATAGAAAATTATTTTGATTAAACAATGGAGGGCATCCAACAGGAAGTCACATTTGGAATAGTCTAGTTGGATATTACCCAGTCTTTGTGTTTGTATTCATAATGTTTTGTGATCTGCATCAGAATAGTCCCCACAAGGTGGGCTGTATTACCAAATGAATGAGGAATGCACAATCCAAACCATCCAGTAAGTTCACACCAGCACTGGATTTAGGGGTGTGTGTGCAGTTCCCCCATACTGAGCTGAGGGGACACAAATTGAGAAGATCCATAATTGAGAAGCTCCATTTGGGAATGCCAAATTTTGGCCTCCTAGAGGACACCATGTGACGAAAGATTACCAAAGTCTTTCCCTGTTCACAACTGAGTAAGGTGCCTTAGATCTCAGATCTAAAACCAATAACCAACGCTTATTGGGTGTTCCCCTCCAAGCAACTGTATCTGTGTGGAGGGCAAAAGCTGGGTCACAGACAATAGTTCTCCTCTCCACTTCTGTGCTCCCCAGAAGTCCCATTTCCCTGTCATCCCCATTTTATGTAAATGACATGTGTGCAGGCTCTCCCCACAATTTGGGTTCTTGATCACAGGGAAGACCTACGCATACACAACAGGCTGTGCTTTTCAGGCATGACTCTACTTTCCCTCTCCATGCAATTTACAACATATGGAAAGGGGCCTCCACCTCAATGGCTATTGTGGTTTAGGGTGTTCAGATCCACCAGGCAGCATTCAAAACTTGGTGCAGAAGAGGCACCAAGAAGAGGCTGGGCTGGGGAAGCAGCTGTAGCAACGATTCTTTCACATTGCAAACTCACACAAAGCACATTATTATTATTATTATTATTATTATTATTATTATTATACTGCCCTATGCCTGGGGGTCTCAGGGCGGTTCACAGAATAAAATCAAGATATAAAACCACAAAATATCTAATAAAAATAAAAACAGCAACCCAATACCCCCCCCAATAACCCACACCACATTTTAAAAGGGCATAGGATGTAAATCGGATCAACCAAAGGCCTGGTTAAAAAGGAACATTTTTGCCTGGTGCCTAAAGTTGTATAAAGAAGGCACCAGGTGAACTTCCCTGGGGAGAGCATTCCACAAAAGAGGGCCACTGCAGGAAAGGCCCCATTCTCGTGTTGCCACCCTATGGACCTCTTGAGGAGGGGACACACGAAGGAGGGCCTCAGAAGATGATCTCAGGGTCCGGGTAGGTTCATATGGGAAAAGGCGGTCCTTGAGGTATTGCGGTCCTGAACCGTTTAAGGATTTATAGGTCAAAACCAGCACTTTGAATTGGGTCAGGAAACTAACTGGTAGCCCGTGCAGTCGGACCAGGATCAGTGTAATATGCTCAAACCGTCTTGCTCTGGTGAGCAACTTGGCCACTGAATTGTGCACTAGCTGAGGTTTCCGAACCGTCTTCAGAGGCAGCCCTACGTATAACACATAACTTTGAACACTCCAGATGTGCTATATAAATGCTGAGCAGCATTACTGAGTAGGCAGCAGGGAATGAGATGCAGGGTGGTGTTTTTTCGGGGGTGGGTGGGTACAATGTGCAAGTCAATACATATAGGAAAACAACTCCCTGAACTGGTCGATGAAAAATGACATTTTGAAAAAGAAAAAGAAAAATCAGTAGCTCTAAATAAACTGCAGGACCATAGTTACATTCCTGGGGAGCGAACCAGCCTGGATTCTGGCTCTGGTGCACGAACATAAAATGCAAATACTGGGCTGCAGAAGTGTCAAGTCATGAAACTGGTGGGTCCTGTTGCTGTCCTTAATTAAGAGCTGGACAGCTCTGAGCCAGGGAAATGGCGGCACTTTGGAGAGAGTTCAAAGCCAAATTATTAGGGAGCTAGGAAGATTCACTTACAAAATGTTACTTAAAGCAAATTACACATAATTAATTTGTAATCTTCTGTGAGAAGGGACTGTTACCATCGGCGAGGCCTTGAAACGTGCAAGTGCCAAGGATGGGCAAGTTAATTAGAGTGGCATGTGACACACAAATCAGCATTTGGCAGTGACAGTCAGAAAGTGACACATTGGCAGCGTTGCTGGGAAAATGTCTGGCAATTAGATCCGATAGTTACTGCTGATGCTGCTTGCCAAGGAAAATGGCAGATTTCAGGGGTGGCCAAAAAAACAACAACCTCTGAGCCACATAAAGATCCAGGGAAGGAACAGAAAAAGAACAGAAATATCGTTAACCCCAATAATGAATGCAATCTACAGGCATCTTGCTTGCTTTCTCCCTGATCTCTTCCTTAGCCCACACCCTGGAACTGAAGGAATCAGAAACTGGAATGAGTTGGTACTTGGTAGTATTTATTTTCTTATATTTATATTCTGCCTTTCCTTCATCATGGAACCCAGGGCGGCACACATTTGATTCCTAAGTCATCTTTCACCCAGGCACGGGCGAGACCCAGAACTGCTTAGCCCTTCAAGGAAGTATGCTATTTACCCCCTCCTATTCTTTAAATTCATTAAAAATATATTTACTATAGAGATTGGAAGAAATGTCTACTGGGTGTTTTCCCGGGTCCTGCTCATCACCCTCTTTAAAGAATGGAAATAGTATGTTATGTTTCCAACTAACTTGGAACACACATTTGGACAAACTACTTAGCCAGCACTGGGAGCCACCAATAGGGAAATGGTTTAAATCTTCGTGCGTGCAAGCATATCTTACCATCATGCTTTACCAGATGAAAGAAATTTAATAAGTGGTTTCCCAGGAGAGAAGCATGTAATTCTGAAGGAGAATCTTGCCCTGTAATCTAAAGATGGATTCGCAATGAGCTTACTGTAATGCAAGGGACGTGGATTTTGTGAGGGGTGGCAAGAACAATGGCCATCCCTCTTGGGGGGTCTGTATGTCAAAGTGGTTGTGGGTGAAATGGAAAAGTAGGGGTGACTATCCCCCCCAAAAAATATATATACCCGTGGGGGTGGGAGGCTAACAAAAACCTTCGACATCACAGAACTGCAGCAGAGGACCTGTGTGACAGGTTGGTAAAAAACAACAACACCCACCAACATTTTTCAGAATGTGGAGACTTTTAGTATCACAATGGGGTACCTATGGGAAAATCAGTAAAAACTCTATTTTAAAATTTAAAATATACAATTTAAAATATATATTTCAATATTAAAATATATTATTTATTTGTTTGTTTGTTTTAATAAAAAGTAGGGCTCAACAGACTTTTGGGATCACAGCAGAGGGACCATAGGAAGAAATAGTACTTTAAAATTAGTTTTTAAATATAAAAACGCAACCTGACAACTGGGTGTGTGTGTTGGGGGGGTGTCACACACACACAAAACATCTTGGGGATCCATATACTGCCTATATGGACTGCAGCTTAGCTACCCCCTCCTGTAATTCCTGAGTCACTGGCAGATATCGGCTTTGTTTTTTGCAAAGCATGATTTGTCGTACAATATAACTTAATCTCGTTCAAATGTTTGCAAAGGCCTTTGGCCATAAGCAATAAAGGTTTGACCAGACCATTCGCAAGGTAAACAATTCATTAGAGAATTAATATGTGACAAGAAATTAAATAAGAATGGTCTGCCGCCTCCACCCCACCCCAATACAATGGCTTATTGTCTGTTTCATCACAGACCTGCCCTCGCTCAAAATCTGTTGAGTCAAATGGATAGCTTTGCTTTGGATCGATAGCTTTGGTATGGCAGACACACCCGTCCTCTACGCTTTTCACCTGAAGTCAGGCTTATATAGGATTTGTCTTCTCAGAAGGGCGTGTGTTTTGACACATGAAAGCATTTGCTTCCTTTCAAGATTCCCAGCAGTAATATAGTGGAAACCCCCACCCCAATTCTTTGAATACATTATTATTTCTAAGCCTGCTTCTCTGGAGATATCCTATTGATCTTACCCTTACTCGTGAATTCAGTGTCAGTAGAAGCCTGTCTAGGGTTCTGTAAAATCTGCTGCTTTATTTCTACAGTGGTACCTCAGGTTAAGAACTTAATTCGTTCTGGAGGTCCGTTCTTAACCTGAAACTGTTCTTAACCTGAGGTACCACTTTACCTAATGGGGCCTCCCACTGCCGCCACACCACCACACAATTTCTGTTCTCATCCTGAAGCAAAGTTCTTAACCCGAGGTACTATTTCTGGGTTAGTGGAGTCTGTAACCTGAAGCGTATGTAACCCGAGGTACCACTGTATTGATATGTCCAGCTACTTGCATGTGGGCACTGCACGCTCAGGGCATTTCTACACATAACATGCATAAATGGTTGTCACAATGAATATCTAGACAATTATTTTAAATAGCATCTAGGAACAAAGGGAGCTGCCTTCTGCTGAATTAGACCATTCACCTATTTAGCTCACACTGAGTGGTAGCAGCAGCTCTCTGGGGTTTGCCAGACTGATATCCGTCCCAGCCCTACTTGAAGATTCTTGGGCTTGAACCTTCTCAGTGCAGAGCAGATCTTCTACCACTGAGCTGTGGTCCTTTCTGCAGTTGGATTATTGGCGCATCAGCATGTTGGCTGGTGATTCTTCCTGGGGTGTAGAACAAGTTGATGGATACTGACCACGAGGCAGTAATATTGTTGTTGGCATTCACCTGTCTTGAAAGATAATGCACTGTGCCCTCGGGGGTGAAGTCAAACCACTGTGGCACCCACTGTGGCTGCAGAAACCTGTAACTTGTAATTGCTGCCTCTTGCCTTGTTTTTTCTGCATTAACAGCACCAAAGTGACCTCTCCGGGGCACAAGCCTAGACAGTGGTCCTGGGCTGCCCAGATGACAATACCACCCTCTCAGCCTCTCTGATATGGTCCAATGGAAAGCAGAGCAATAGGTTTGGCACCAGCTTGGCTGCAGGAGTTGCCAGAAGGTGTACAAAGCATTACCCAACTATCTTAGGAACTTCACTGAAGATTCATGTTGGGTTTCCTCCCTAGCCAAGAGTTTTCCAAACTTTTCATGTTGGTGATACACTTTTTAGACCTGCATCATTTTGTGACACAGTAATTCAGTTTTGCTAGCAAACTGGAGGTTAAACAACCACTTTCCAGCCCCAGGAGGAGTGTGGGGAGTATTTGTGCAACACACCAACACACTGCAGCCGACACACCAATGTGTCACAACACACAGTTTGGAAAACTCTGCCCAAAAAGACATATCTAGATTTGTCTGGCAGGGCAAAAAGCCCAGAATAAAATTTAAGATACTAACTGATGCAAAAGAAAGAGGGGGGTTTGCCCTGCCGGACTTAAAATTGTATTATGAATCAGCGGCTTTTTGCTGGCTGAAAAACTGGCTGCTTCTTGAGAACACAGACATTTTGGATTTGGAAGGGTTCAATAACAGATTTGGCTGGCATGCATATATATGGTATGACAAGGTTAAAATTCATCAAGGTTTCAAAAACCATATTGTTAGGAAAGCACTATATAATGTTTGGATTCGGTATAAAGACTTGTTGGAAAATAAAACCCCTAGGTGGTTGTCACCAATGGAAGCTAAGGAAGTGAAAAAACTCAATATGGAATCCAAATGGCCAAAATACTGGGAAATTATAGAGCATGAGGAGGGAAGAGTGAAATTGCAGAGTTATGAGAAATTAAAGTCTATAGTCTTTTCTTCTCCTGAAGGCAGTGGGTGAGAGGCAGTAAGAAACAGCAGCAAGTGAGTTAGGATTCTGCGCTCCTTCTTACACTGATGCACAGGTGTGCTACTCCTAAGTAATATTCTGCACCATTAAGGATGCTGGAAGGTGTGAATATTGCAGAACGTCATTTGCAAAATATGTAAAGCTTTAATTGCCCATTTTAAATGCATGCTAACCTTGCCCCATAGGAAAAAAAATGATGAGAGTTTAAAACATTGTTCAGAGGATGGGTGGGAACCCAATTACTTGACAGCTGTGTCAAAATTATGCCTTTCAAAGAGGGGCTCTGTTAAGTCTTTAATTTCCATTTCTACTACCCTTCTCGCTTTTCAAGTTGCCCCCAGCACCTTAACTCTTTGGCAAACGATGATCTGATTGGAACTTGATGCCTGGCAAGCAGCAAAAACTTAAGCAAGTTGTGTCCCATTTATTTGATGCCTCGCTTAAGTGAGTCACTCTACCTGTGCCTCCAGTGTTAGCCTGCCAGGGAACCTGTAGAAGGATGCTGTGTCAGCACAACAGCAATACAAACCTAACAGCTAGGGCCTCGTTTAAACAAAAAGCTGGATGCACATTATGCCACAAGGTCCTTTCATCTATATACTGAATGCATGAAGTGGGGGACATAACTTCACAGACAAGCCCCACGCCCTGCTATCTGTGCATCCAGTGGACACTTGCTGCAGATACCTGAACAAGAGCCTCAGGTGGAGATTGCAGGGCCTGATTAGCTCCATGTCAGAGAAGCAATCCTTAAAGCACTGAAGTCCCAAGTTACAACGCTGTGAATTGACTGTGGCTTAATACGTAGGTAGCATTGCTTTGTTTAAAAAGGAAGAAACCCATTTAGAGATTTTTAAATGTCATTACCATTTCTGTTTCCTCACTTACAGGAAAGCCGTTTTCAGGAAATGTAGCTTTATATAAATATATATTTGACCCTTTACTTAGCATGACCCTTCAGATCCGAATAGCAGAGGGGGCAACTCATGACATAATTTCGAATTATTTATTGATAACAAGACTACTTGAAACATTTGGATGCATTATTCATAAAAAGCCACAGGACAAAGCATACTGTAATGGCTTTCCACTGTTTTGCAAATAGTGGTAAATGTGTTTAAAAGGCTTTGACCAAGCTCAAGGCTCCCATCTCCCCGTGGTTTGCTGAGCACACATAATCAGCCTTGTTCAGTCTTCAGGGGAGTTACTGTGAAAAGTATCTAGTAGGCATTTTCAACTTAATAAAAAGAAAACATTTCAGTGTTTAGCAAACCATTGCCAAGCATTCAAACAGATGTACAGGGCAGGCCAATCCAATTATCAAGTGACGGCTGATGGCCACTGGGACTGGTTGGGTGAAGAAGTCCTGGTTAGACTGCTGGTGGGTTAAGATGTCTCCTCCACTACCACAAGCTTGTTCTTGGGCTGCAATCTTTCTCCTCTATCCCACGTAAGTTAGTGGAGAGATCACGTCATAGCTTTCAATGTTCCCTTATTTGGCGGGAAACTCCCTTTTCCCCACGCCGTTTCCCACTGCTATCCCAGATTGTTGATATCCTGTAAATTTCCTGGATTTCAAAGGAAGCAGCTCCTCTCCCTCCCTGCCGGCCAGGGAGGATCCTCAACTGCATTGCTCGGCTGCGTTGCTCACCAATAAGGAGTCTGAGAACGACTGGGGGGGGTGGAGCTTGCATGCCTTGTGCCGCTCAAATTGGCCGCATTGCCTTTGCTTCAGCGCTTCCCAGCAGAGAGGTGACGGTGTGGTTTTCCTTGCTGCTGAATCCCTTTGCTGGGTTGCTATGCTGTGGGAACCACCGCTTGAGGCTTCGTTTGGCTGCTGGGTGGGCTTTCTGCCTTTGGGCCTTTGGCTCGGAGGGGCTGTACTCTGTGTGTGTGTGTGTGTGTGTGTGTGTGTGTGTGTGTGAGAGAGAGAGAGAGAGAGAGAGAGAGAGAGAGAGAGAATGTGTCACTTAAGTTGATAGTAGGAATGCTGTAGCTTCACACACTTACCTTCACACAATGTGTAATTAATTTGGGGAATTTTTTTACCGCAGGATGTGGTGAGGTCAGTACTTCAGATTAACAAGGGGATCTGAGAGATGGATGGGAGATACGGTTTGTCAGTATTAATGGACAGCTAAATAGAAACTTAACCCCAAAAGTTAGGATCAAGATTCAAATCCTGACTGGGTAACTTTGCTCGCTAGTAACATTGAACCGTGAGGACGAGATGGTTGGACAGTGTTCTCGAAGCTACCAGCATGAGTTTGACCAAACTGCTGGAGGCAGTGGAAGACAGGAGTGCCTGGGACAGGTGAGGCAGCTGATCCCTTATTTTGGCTGCTGATCCCTTATTTTCAAATCTGAAAGTTGACAGCTATGGATCACTTTCATAATTACTTTTCATAAATAAAAAAAATGGAGGGCAGCAGGAGGAAGTAAGTGTGTACCCCCCAGGAACAGCTGGTAAGGGCAAAACTCAAAGCATGCATCACAGATGCAAGGGTGATTCCTCCCCCTGCAGCCATTTCCAGAGCTGCCACCCATGCAATTCAATGGAGAGATCACCCCAATCATTAACTAGAATTAGGGAGGTGGAGGGAAGAGAGAGAAAGGGGAATGGTGGGGAGAAATAGCACTCCACAGCAAGGATCCTGTTGTAATGGAGTCCCCCTCGCCAGCCAGTTTGGGGAGCTACAAACCCCGCACCACGCAATTCCCAGCTATGCAGTGTAAGAATTGGGCCTTTATGGTTGTGACACCTGCCCCTTAGAGTTCCCTTCCCTTTAATGTTTGGCAGGCACCCTCTCTGTTGTGTTTTCAGCGCATACTGAAGACCTTCCAGTCAGAGAGCCAGTGTGGTGTAGTGGTTAAGAGCGGTAGACTCGTAATCTGGTGAACCGGGTTCGCGTCCCCGCTTCTCCACAAGCAGCTGCTGAGTCACACTTCTCTGAAGTCTCTCAGCCCCACTCACCTCACAGAGTGTTTGTTGTGGGGGAGGAAGGGAAAGGAGAATGTTAGCCGTTTTGAGACTCCTTTGGGTAGTGATAAAGCGGGATATCAAATCCAAACTCTTCCTCCTCCTCCTCCTCCTCCTCCTCCTCCTCCTCCTCCTCCTCCTCCTCCTCTTCTTCTTCTTCCTCCTCCTCCTCCTCCTCCTCCTCCTCCTCCTCCTCTTCAGCAGGCATTTTAAAGTTGAGGTCTTTCCCAGTTCTCCAATTGAATTGGAATTGATCTTAAGACCTTTGAAGATTTATAAAATTGTTCCATCTTGTTTACTTCCCTGCGCTCCTTTCAGTGGAAAGGCAGGATAGAAATGTAATAATATGCACACCCCAAACCCAGATTTCAATTTGGGGAGCGTTTCAAATGGAGGCACCATCACTTTCTCAAAGATGAAATGGGTTTATGATGAGGCCTATAGCCACCTATATTGTTTTGTGGTAAAATAAGCCCATTGCCATCACATCTGAACTCTGAAAGAACCTGGGCCTCACTTTGTACGGTCTTTGAGTGTTGAACTGCAGAACTGCACATTGTAGCATTGCCATTTTTATGCCCAGTCCATCTACTAGTTGTCTGCTCACACAAGCAAATCATCACTAGATGTTGCAGTTATCAAGTGATGACCGCGCATGTTGTGAGCTAGCAGGTGAAAGCTATTTTCTTCAGATTTTTAAGGGGGTGGACTTCTTTGTGTTCGATTCTCCAAATGCTAATCTCTGGAAAGGAAATTACATGAAATAGACATAAATATAATGCTTATATTTCTATCTATTACAAAACCCCCTCTGCTGTACAGCCCAACATATGAATGTAGCAGAAATAAATTCCCCTTATTCTTCACACTCCTGCTTGGAGAGACCCGTCACAGCTTAGGACTCGATTAAATCTTTGAGGATACCATTTTAGTTATTTCCAAATCCTTCAGTTAAGGCAAGTTTAAGAATTTATTGCTCTTGCTTTCATTGTCACTTAATCTGTGATTCCTCTGCAGTATTCCATGAAGTCTGAGAGCTTTTATAAGAGATTTACAGCAAAATGTATTAAAAGTACACAAGTTCCTACTTAAAGTCATTTTGTATTTCTGTAGGTACATTTGAACAGAACAGCAGGTGTTTAAAGATGAACATTGGAGAGCAGCAGTCTAGCTTGCAATTTATGCACGTTAATATGGATGGTACACAAGGCAAGAGTTATAAATGTGCTATTCTTTAGCTAACCACATCTCCTGTGATTAAAAAAAGAGTAAATATGAGGTCTCCTAGTCTTCTCAGGCTTTATTTCAACTTAGTTTATCCATTGGAAGGATCAGCTACTTAGAAGTTGGTGCAAAGCCTCTATATTTAAGCTTATCCACCCAATCTCGTTGCCCTTTCCTCACGTCATATACTGGCCTCTGACTTCTGGTTCTTCATTTTTGCCATTTGCTACCAGACAGACTCCTTTCCCAAAGTAAAGGTAAAGGTAAAGGGACCCCTGACCGTTAGATCCAGTCGTGACCGACTCTGGGGTTGCGGCGTTCATCTCGCTTTACTGGCCTAGGGAGAAGAAGAAGAGTTTGGATTTGATATCCCGCTTTATCACTACCTGAAGGAGTCTCAAAGCGGCTAACATTCTCCTTTCCCTTCCTCCCCCACAACAAATACTCTGTGAGGTGAGTGGAGCTGAGAGACTTCAAAGAAGCGTGACTGGCCCAAGGTCACCCAGCAGTTGCATGTGGAGGAGCGGAGACGCGAACCCGGTTCACCAGATTACGAGTCCACCGCTCTTAACCGGAGCCGGCGTACAGCTTCCTGGTCATGTGGGCAGCATGACTAAGCTGCTTCTGGTGAACCAGAGCAGCGCACTGAAATGCTGTTTACCTTCCCGCCGGAGCTTTCGAACTGCTAGGTTGGCAGGAGCAGGGACCGGGCAACAGAAGCTCACCCCGTTGCGGGGCTTCGAACCGCCAACCTTCTGATCACCAAGCCCTAGGCTCTGTGGCTTAACCCACAGCTCCACCCACGTCCCTTCCCAAAGTAAAGCACTGCTTTTAATCCCTTGTTGCACCTTATGCCTGAAACTCCTTTCCAGAACTCCCACGAATAGCTACTTGCCTCTCCTTCTTCAAAGGCAATTCAAAGTGTTGTCTTCTCAAATGTCCCCTCACTCTCACATCAAACACAGCACCTCACTACCCTTGCTGCAAATATAATTGAAAATGCCCTCACCAACGTAATTTTCATTTCATTGCATTGCATTTATATCCCACCTCTTTTCTCCAAGAAGCTGAAGGTGGTGTATGTGGTTCTCTTGCTCCTCATTTAATCCCCCAAAGAACCTTGTGGTGCAGGTCAGGCTAAGAGGCTGTAACTGGCCCAAGGTCACCCAGTCACGTTCACAACTGAAGGGCAAGTTGAACCTGGGTCTCCCAGGTCTTGGTCCAAAAAAGTACGGTACATAGGGGCTACTATTGATTGAAACCATTGGTCCATCTAGCTAAGCATTCTCCACACTGACTGGCAGCAGCTGCCCAAGGGTTTCAGGCAGGAAGCCTTTCTCAGCCTACAAATGCTTGAGATTGAACATGAAAGACTGCATGAAAAGCTCTCTCACACTGAGGTAGGTAGGATAGAAGCAGTTTGAACTGCACATTTTGATGGGCATTCTTGGGACTCAGCTGCAAATAAAAGGTTTTAAGTGTGTTTTAAGTGCAATGTGACACTAGATGGTGAGCCTTATGGAAAATTCAATGTATTTTTAAAAACAATTTTTAAAAAGCATTTTCAGAATTTTTTAAAATATGTGTGTAGATTCCACCTTGTATTACCTCTGTCTCATTTGAAACATTTGATGAAGCCATTTCTGAGGAATTCTAATTATCTGAGCCAAGGCATATCCTCTGACATTTCTCCAGTGAAAACAGGGACATCCTAGTTCTTTATTGTTGTTGTTGTTGTTGTTGTTGTTGTTGTTGTTGTTGTTGTTATTATTATTATTATTATTATTATTATTATTATACCCCACGGATCTGACTGGGTTGCCCGGGCCACACTGGGCAGTTTATGTCATATATAAAGACATAATAAAGCATTAAGCATTAAGAAACTTCTCTATACATGGCTGCGTTCAGATGGTTTGGGAGTTGGATAACACCATATCCTCCAACATTTATCTGATGAAAATAGGGATGTCCTAAGGAAAAGCAGGACATTCCAGGATCAGATCAGAAAACAGGACAGCTTCTGCAAATCTGGGACTGTCCCGGGAAAATAGGGGCACTTGGAGGGTCTGTCATGGGGGTAGAAGGGGGAATCTGGGTGTATGAGGAAAGTGATTGCCTCAGAGGTCTATGGAGTAGCATGAGAGCAAACTTTGGTCAAGAAAATCTGACTCATGATTCAAGCAGACCCAAATGGCTTTCTTAAGGGCAGAAATGTATCTGTACGCCTGGACTCTGGAATGTCGGAAGCAGAAATGCTGATGAGGACTCAGTCAAGCTAAGACAATACCCCAGTGTGAAGAAGATACAAGATTTGTTCTTTCGTGCAGCTGGCAGCACTGAGAAACCTTCACAGCTCTTGCATGTACCCTGATAAACCTTGAGATAACATCAGACCCCCTAAAACACTGGGGAACTGTTTCTGCAGGTGCATGCCTCCTGGCCTGTTCTTTAGCAACACGGGAATGAGTTTTAGTGAGAAAAAAGAGGCACGAAAGAATCAGAAGGCAGACATCAAGGAGGATATCAGAACCAAGACTGTCTCTCAATGCTAGAGCACACTTTCCCACTTTCCTTAATTTTATTTTATTGCTTAGTTTCAACTGCGTTAGCAGAATTTTTGGAATTTTTGTCTGGGGCATTTTGGAATCCAGTTTGCATTTTTGCCTGCTCTTTGAGAGAAGAGGGGAAGTGTGTTGCCTTCAGCTCAGTCTTCCAGTTTTTGAAGCTGCTTATGACCATTTTTCATGTGCCAGTCTTTTGGGCCTGATATTTGGCTCATAATTTTTTATTTGAATAGATGCAGCTTTTATTGGCTTTTTATTTTACATAAAATCCGTTTTCATTTCATTTTGTTCATTCCGAGTCTCAGGTACCACTATTTCCATTTTAACACAGAGTTTTCAATTTGGCTTACTCTGGATTCTGAACAATGGGTCTTGGATTAACCTTTCTTAACTTTCCCTTCTGAGCCTACAGGAAACTGACCCTTGGATCACTGCTTGAATAGGTAGCTGCAATCCCCACCTTAATCTTTACATTAAACTGCTATATAGTTGAGAATTTAACTAATTTAGACAGATGAAAGTTTTAGGAGGCTGAAATTTATTGCTTTGCAATATACATGCTTCATTGGTAGCTGTTTGGTCAATTATTTTTTATTTGCCAATTATTTCTCTTATTCTTATACCCCCATAATTGCTGAGTTTATATGTTTTCATCATTTCTCTGCTTTGATTTGAATAAATCTTTCTAATTTATTTTTTTTGGTCTAAGTACATTGGTCCTTTTTGGTTGCCACTGCTAGCTCACTGGAGCCAACTTAACAGAGTTAAATATAAGAGCTTTCTCCCCACACACCCAAATGTATTTTTTTCCCTTGACATTATTTTCCTTTCCTTTCCTTTTTCACTGCATTTGATTCAACTGGTGGAAACTATTTTCAAATGACAGCAATTAATGTTGGTTTCAATGCAGATTGTGTATTAATATTTTGCTATTATTAAGTCAGATTTCCATTGGTAAGAGATGTTTTATTCACTATTCCAAAACCAGCATCACCCTAAAATATCATCGGAAGTCAAGCATTCCTTCCCAACTGTCTAAATGAACAGATAAAGGGGAAAGTGTTTATCACTGGGGAACCATATGTACAGTTGAAGCTCTGTCTGTGCTGTACTTCCAAGTTTAATGGTCTTCCCATATTCTTTAGATGCACAGAAAGAGGGGGAAACACTCTGTAATAAAAAAATCTCTTATAGAAGTAAGGCAGCTCCAGGGGGACAACAGTCTATGGTGGATTAAGATGGTTCCCAGTTCTCGGGAGGAATGTTCTTAAAATGAGAGCCTACATTCCCCGAGGATGCACAGTTTTAAAGGGGAAGGTTTTCTCCTCCCTCCTTTACAACATGTCTTCCTTTATTATTTTCCATTAAGACTCCGAGCAGTCTGAGAGATAGAGATTATATGGAAAGGCAAGCAACAGGAAAATGCAAAACAAAACAGGGCAGTCTTCACTGTTTCTATGTATTTCTGAACATACAAACACACACTACCTTCCAGATCTGTCATTTGCTTTCAGGATTTTAGTATAAGCAACTAAACAACCCAAGCAATTATCTCCCTGGCTTTTATGCTTAAACCAGGGTTGCCACATTTCAACAAATTTTGGCAAAGATGTTGAGCTTTTTCTTGTGGTTGGGGGTGGGAGGCAAAGTTGCTGAACAAAAAAATTAAGTTTTTGAGCTGTTTTTTTTCCAGAAATTCACGAAATAATCGACGGTTGCCATATGCCCAGATTTCCTCAGACATTTTTAGCGATTTTTGGAAATTTCACCCGGACACTATTTCCTGGATGTGTTCGGGAAATTCGGATGTGTGGCAGCCGTAGCTAAAACACCCATGTAGAAATAAAAGCTAAATCAGTATATGCTTTTGAAAAGCTGCGAGACAGCTTGGGGAACCCTTCTCTGCAAATATGTTGCCTCATCCGTATCCCTGGTCAACCAATGTGCTGCACCTGGAACTGGGTGTGGAATGTGCAGCTGAATAAGAAGCAGCTGTGGACAAACACCATAAAAAAATCAAGACTAGAGCGAGAGACTGGGATAACGTCTGCTGTTTTCGGGAACTCTTTTTGTTGTGATGTGAGACGAACTGAAAGCGAACTGAAAGTTTGTTTCGACCCTGGTTTGTGCGTCGAGGTCCCCAAGACACCCCCCCCCAAAGAAAAACACAATTGACACTTAATTTTTGTTTAAGGTTTTTGGCATAATTTTGGCCACAACTTTATTCAAATTACAGCAATGTGAGTGGTTGCTTAGGCATTGGTAGCACTAACTGCCCCCGCCCGGGGACAGCTCTGACATTCGCACCCCCCCACGAAGTCAGCAAGGGTAAGTCACCTGGGGAGAGAGACGGGACTGGGAACCATGCCTCACCTCTCCCCAGAATGCTCCCAGGGGCTTTCGTGTGCCTAGCCCCTTGCCAGGGGGTTTCGGACAAAAGCATGGGGAGCCCCTGGGTTCCTTTAACGGAAAACCCTTGAAGCAGCAGCTGCAGCAGCATTTTGGAGGGGCAGGCACAGCCGAATCCATACCCCTCCACCAACCAATTCCAAGACCAATGCCTAACTGCAAACCTTTCAAGTTGTGATGATTTGCTACGCAGTAGGCAAAAACCAAGTGGCACACACTAATCAGCCAAATGGACAAAATTTCTACCAGGCCCCTGCCCCAAAGCAGACAACCCCATGACAAGCATAGCAAGGTCAAGCAAACAGCCTAAAATTAGGGAAGGGAGGGCGGGTGATCCGAAGTAAGCAGCGAAAAGAGGAAGTTCATCTCTGTGAGCATTGTATTTAACAAATAGGGCTGTCAATCAACAATTGGCAACATCTAGATTTCCCCAGTAACAGCCAGCCCCTGCTTAAAGGATGGCCAAACCATTTGCCTAGTAACAGTGAGGTGTCTTGTCAGCCCCGCCCGCAACCTGTGCTCTCCATGAGGGAGAACACACTTTGTGAGAACCCAGAGACTGAGAGGGACGGTGTGTCAGAAGGAGAATGTGTTGATATTGTTATATTTATAGAACAGTGGTTTAGACCACAGCGCCACTTGCGCTCTAGGGCTTGTTGATCGGAAGGTCAGCGGTTCAAATCCCGGCAACGGGGTGAGCTCCTGTTGCTCTCTTGCAGCTTCTGCCAACCTAGCAGTTCGAAATCACACCAGTGCAAGTACTGTGGTACCTCTGGTTATGAATTTAATTTGTCCCAGAGGTCTGTTCTTAACCTGAAACTGTTCTTAACCTGAGTACCACTTTAGCTAATGGGGCCTCCCACTGCCACCACGCCACCGCCGCACGATTTCTGTTCTCATCCTGGGGCAAAGTTCTTAACCCGAGGTACTACTTCCGGGTTAGCGGAGTCTGTAACCCGAAGTGTTTGTAACCTGAGGTACCACTGTAGATAAATAGGTACTGCTGTGGCGGGAAGGTAAATGGCATTTCCGTGCGCTCTGGATTCCATCAGAGTGTCCCATTGTGCCAGAAGAGGTTTAGTTATGCTGGCCACATGATCCGGAAAATTGTCTGTGGACAAATGCTGGCTCCCTTGGCCTGAAGCCGATATGAGTGCTACACCTTTGACTGCCTTTGACTGGAGTTAACCACCCAGGGGTCCTTTAGCTTTAGATAGATAGATAAATAGGTAGATGATAGATAGATGACAGATAGATAGATAGATAGATAGATAGATAGATAGAGATAATAGATATAGATTAAAAAAACCTTTGTAATAATGTAATCTTTTTATAGCTAACTGTGCATTTTTGTAATATTTTGTTTCAGCTGTTTGTTGTTGCTTCAGATTTTTTGTACACTGCTTAGAAATATTTTCAATCTATGAAGTGGTATAGAAATTGAATAATCAATCAATCCCAGTGATGTGATTCAACTGTTCATGTAAAGATTTTTCTTTCTTTTTTCCTTCTAATTTTTGTCAGCTTCAGCGGCATCACCCACTTTGCCATCCATGTAAAGACACAGGTGAGCAATCTATCAGCACATCATCAGTTGCAACTTTCTCTTTATACACCTTTCTTTTTGGCAGATGTCAGTGAATCAGGTTTCTCTGTCTTGCTCACACAGAAACACACAGTAGTCCCCCCATCTTCCAAGCTCATAGATGGCAATCCATCAAAGAAATGAATGAACAATTTGCAGCATTAGCTGTAACAAATTATTAGCTTTCGCCTTTGCTAAATGTGAAAGACTTTTATCCTTAAGCCTGGAAATCATAAAGGGAAATTAAAAGATACCCAAATGTTTCTTTATTTTTCAAGGTTTTCTCATTTAGGGAGATTTGATGCATGGTTTGTAAATGCTTGAATTTGGCAATATTGAGAAATTTGAAGCAGAGAAAAATATTTGCATAATTTTTCTTGCGGTTCCTTGGTCATTTGCCAAGGGGGATGGAGGGAGCAGAATCAAATAAGTATGAGAACTGAACATTTTCCACCATCAAATACATGCTATCCTATGCATATTCAGAAAAGGGGGAAAGTGAGTTTCCACCTGTCATACTCAATAGTAATTGCCAACTGATGTGGAAATGCAAACAACTAAATTTAAGATTGGGGGGGGGGAGTGAGAAACTGAAATTGACAGATTCTCCCACCACTGTTTCCTGGATTTTCATAACTGCACTAAAAATGGTTTGGGAGTTGGATCCAGATGAACTTAGCCATGCTTTTACCCCCACTGACATAAATATATCAAAGTAACCAATACTCTTGGATAAGGACCCACCACACTTTTGTCTTGGCATGGAGACATGCCAGGTTGAACAGACCCCCATCACTTTGACTTCACCCCCCAAAGGTGCATTCTTCCATGGTCTCACGAGACAGACATATGCCAGCCAACCATGTTGTTGCTGCTGTTTAGTCGTTTAGTCATGTCCGACTCTTTGTGACCCCATGGACCAGAGCACGCCAGGCACTCCTGTCTTGCACTGCCTCCCACAGTTTGGTCAAACTCATGCTGGTAGCTTCGAGAACACTATCCAATCATCTCGTCCTCTGTCGTCCCCTTCTCCTTGTGCCCTCCATCTTTCCCAATGTCAGGGTCTTTACCAGGGAGTCTTCTCTTCTCATGAGGTGGCCAAAGTATTGGAGCCTCAGCTTCAGGATCTGTCCTTCCAGTGAGCACTCAGGGCTGATTTCCTTCAGAATGGAGAGGTTTGATCTTCTTGCAGTCCATGGGACTCTCAAGAGTCTCCTCCAGCACCATAATTCAAAAGCATCAATTCTTCGGCGATCAGCCTTCTTTATGGTCCAGCTTTCACTTCCATACATCACTACTGGGAAAACCATAGTTTTTACTATACGGACCTTTGTTGGCAAGGTGATGTCTCTACTTTTTAAGATGCTGTCCAGCCAACCATAGTCATTACTATTTTAAACCCTATTGAGTTCAATTGAGCTGCCCTCTCCTCTTCGCCTGGATATTTTAGCAGCTCTCTTCCTGGATCTGAAATTGGGGAAGGAGCGCATCGAGGGAGCGACTGCTCTTTATAAAGGACAAGACAGTCAGAAGCACTACTGACATTGGGTATAACACACCCTTTAAGAATTTGTGCCTGAGTTTGCTTTTTCCGCCTCCCTCCCATTCCTCTCTCCTTGTGCGTCATTTCTTTTTAGATTGTGAGTTTGAAAACAGGGACTGTCTTAGCTCTGATTTTTTGTAATATGCTCCGAGACCCAACCTTTTTGGCTAAAAATGCTGTAAGTAAATATTGGATCTGACCTTCTAGTTCATTAATATACAGTGGTGCCTTGCAAGACGAAATTAATCCGTTCCGCGAGTCTCTTCGTCTTGCAGTTTTTTCGTCTTGCGAAGCACAGCTATTAGCGGCTTAGTGGCTTAGCGGCTATTAACGGCTTAGCGGCTTAGCTGCTTAGCGGCTATTAACAGCTTAGTGGCTTAGCGGCTTTAAGAAAAAGGAAACAAACTCGCAAGAACTCGCAAGACATTTCATCTTGCGAAGCAAGCCCATAGGGAAATTCGTCTTGCGGAACGACTCAAAAAACGGAAAACTCTTTCGTCTTGCGCGTTTTTTGTCTTGCGAGGCATTCATCTTGCGAGGTACCACTGTAGCCACATAGCTCTATGCTCATATACCCAGATCCATGCACATACTGACACCCAGGCTGCAAAATAAAATGAAACAAACTTTGAAGAAACCTTAGAACAACCTCTGCTTTATCCTTCCTGATTTCTAGAATTGTCCATAGCTATTTTTTTCAATTTGCTTTGGTAGCTGAGTAAAAAATAACAGCCCCCCTATCTTTCTCAATTTTTATAAAAATAATTTTCTGTCCTGTTTCACAGTGGACTATATGGATACAGGAAGACTAAGAAGGAGGCATGGTTGTGAGGAAGAAACAGAAGTGGAAGGAAAATGTTTTGTGTTGTTGCTCCCTAAAAGCAATGTTTTCACTGAACAGGTGGAGAAATGTTGTTTTCTACTGCAATGACAGACACATTTTGATGGGCCTGCAATGATATTGGTTTTTCCTTACAACATCCATATTTATTCACTTCATAAACAGGAAGTAACATAGATAACATAGTACTCTTATTCTTACAAAAAAGATTACCACTCTCAGACCAAGCAAACACAGGAAGGCTGCCAACTCTGTCTCATGTACTGTAGCAAAAGCAATAGATATATTGCTTCTTATTTCCCAAGAGCTTTTCTAATATTTTTTATTAATGAGGTCAACACTCTCCATTCTGACCTCAGCTCCTGTATTGTCTTCTCTTTCCAATTGATCCATCAACAGTGGAGAACAGTTTAAAAATAGAATCAAAGTCCACACAACGGATAATAATTCCCGGAACCAGGGAGAAACATTCTAGAAACAAAGACATCGTTACAGTTTACACAGCTAAGATCTACAGATCAGAGTGTACGGGATACAGTTCAAATTACAGTTCAGTTGCACTCTTCTGTTAGTGGATCATAATGGAAAAAAGAGAGCAAATTTTGCTAGATCCTCCTGCATTCCCCATTGCCCTCTCCCCAGATCTGGTCCAGAAGGTTTGAGATCCTCCAGAACATTGTGGAAGGTGACATGTGGAAGGTTTCCATTTGCAGGTTCGAACTCAAGATCAAGGCTGTCCAGGAATGGAAGAACTTCTTCCCAGTTGCAGAAGAGAATAGTTGAAAATGAGCCAAAGTTTCAATATGACTAGTGGAGTTTTTCACTGCCCGGAACCCTCAGAACATGTGAATTTATTCTTCTGACCATACTTATGGGAAGCTGTGACTTTCAGCCTCAGGGGTTGAGCCATAGCTCAGTGTAAGGGCATCTGCTTTGCATGCAGAAGGCTCCAGGTTTGATCCCCGTCATCTCCAGGTAGAGCTGGGAATGTCCCTTGCCTGATCCCCAGATAACCACTGACAGTTAGTGTAGACAACTAACTGAGATAGATGGACCAATGGTTTGACTCAGTAATTTCCTGTGTTCCTGGCAGGGTCAAAGGGCAGACCCTTGTATTCAGGCAAGGGCAGAACTTATGAGAGAGAGAGAGAGAGAGAGAGAGATCTTTCCACCTTGGATGTTCTTAGAAGTCCACTGCCACCAGGCACTGAAACTATAGGTTGGACTAGGAGCAATCACCTTTAACGCAGTCCAAAGTTCAACCGCACCGTAAGTACAAGTCAAGTCTAAAATTCTATAACTCAGGCAGGTGAGCTCAGCTGTAAACTATATGACATGTAAACACAATTGCATGCAGCAGATGGACCGTTTCTCCATCTAGCTCAGTACTCTCTCCACAGACTGGAAGAAGCTCTCCAGGGTTTCAGAAAGGAGCCTTTCTCAGCCCTACCTGAAGAGTCAATGGACTGGATATTTTGGCTGCAAAACTATGAGCTCTACCACCGAGAGGCTTTTGTTGCCTCAGAGTGGGAGTCTTTAACTGCAATTTGTGCTGCTGGCATTTGAGCCAGGCAACGCGGGGAACCCCATTTAGTACTTCCAAATCAGTGCTGATGGGATCTGAATATAGAAACCTCCATCAAATCTCAGAGTCTGAACATGGGAGGCCTCTTATTTTGGACAAAACTGCGAGAAGAAAGCCAAGCGATACAAACAGCAGAACTGCATAGCATAAGCTCTTCTGATACCGTACCAGTTCAAGAGACTTGAGGGCCAAACAGTAAGGCTTGGAAGTCTGTAAAATCGCACAGAGCTCTGAGGGTTTTCCACCTCTGCTGTCAGTACTTACCCGGCCGAGAGTAACTCCCACTGAATGCACTGTTAGGATGCAGCCCACAACACACTTACTGAGATCTAAACCTCACTGGACATCGTGGGCCTTACTTCTGAGCAGACATGTAAAAGATTTCACTGTTAATTTCTTTTTAAAAAAATGTTCTTCCCCTCTTTTAAGACAACAACAACAATGATAGTGCTTATCTTTCATGCCGAAATCATGAATACTGATTTCCATTATCATGGAGTAAAATGAGAAAAGCGTAATACTCCCATCTACCAAAAGACAAAATTGTAGTGCCATCTGAAAGCTTTCAAAATGCCTGTACTATATATATATATATATATATATATATGAATGTAAGATAATTACACTTTTCATCTCAAAACTGCTGAAAGCAGTTCTTAATCCGGTTAAGGGATATGCGTGCGTGGAAGCAGGAAGTGCATTGTAAACTACTCAAGGAATATGATTGATGGGCAGTATATATAAAAAAGACCTTAAATACCCAAATAAATAAATAAGGAAGCAGATCTTGGGTCATGTGTCCCTAACTGGATAGGAATCACATTAACTGGAAGCACATAGTGCTCCAACTGAGTTCAGCAGCCAGAGCTTGACAAAAAGTGTGTGTGTGTGTGTGTGTGTACACGTGACTGGATTTCTTCACCTCCAAATATTCATCACATTTATATCCTATCTTTTTTCCAATAAGCCCACCCTCCTCATTTTAGCCTCAAAACAACAAGTCAGTGAGGTAGGTTAGCCTGAGACTAACACAAAGTCACACAATGAGCTTCAAGGCCAAGTGGGAATTTGAACCCTATTTATTAAATAGTGGGTGGACATTATTAGCAGATGACACAGAGATTTCTCCAAGTAGTTCTTTATAAGTAAGCTGGAACTGAACTGAACAGCAAACAGCTCAGCCGGCCTGCTTTTATAGGCAGCCGGCTGTCATGTCATGTCAACACTCTAACAACAACAACCCAGGGTTTCCCGCCTAAATTAACTGACATGGACGTGAATGAAAACTATATACATGATACTCCTGATGACCAGGGTGAGAACCTCAATACATAACACTATCCCCTGTGTCCTAGTCCAACACTGGTCAGATTTCAGCTTTTAAAAAGTGCAATGTGCTCACAGTCTCCTGCATGCATTCCATTGGTTTGAAGGCATTGGTTTGCTCCCATAAAACGTGTCTGGGGCAAATGCTTACAAATGGCAGATAGCACTAAGAGAAAAATTGCAGCAGAAAAGCTGGGAATTGCCCATTCGTATGCAGATGCTGGTGCTTAAATCTTCTCCAGGAAGGTTTCATTTGATTCATTCCCTTTAAAAATAAAACACATATATCAATATGTGCTCCCTTGCACTTGGTGAGAAATTTAAAATGCATAATGTGAAAATGTATTCCTTAAAATAAAGTCACCCTCAACTTTAAGTACTGACCCTGCATCACCTCTGGTACTTAGACTGATGTATTATTCCATCACATATTCTCTGGCTCCAAGAGTCATAACAGTTTCCAACCTTGGGTGGGGTGGGGAGGAGGAATGTACATTCAGGTTTGCAAATTAATTCACATAGCCTTTGCTTGAGGCCTTTGCAAGAATGAGAAGAAGGCTTATAAAGTCATTGTTAGCTTTTTAAAAAATTCATTAGTGGGTACAGGAAAAGTGATATGATTTTACTTTAGCTGACAGGCTGCTGACACGATGCAAGCAAGTTCATATCTTATTCTATCATCGCCACAAAAGGAACTTGATCCACTGGTGCCAGATCTGATCTTGTAGCTTTCTCTCCCCCTCGAGTCACTGAGGGTTTTTGCATGCTGCAGGAGACATGCATGCCCTGTCAGAAAGAATCAGGCCCACTGACCTGATGCTAACATTTTCTACACCAGCAAATAAGGATGGGCATCACAACACAGTTTCACATTGGCAAGGTACTATGAGCCAGATTGCATCAACTTGGGGATACAGCAAGTAAGAACTACAGTGGTACCTCAGGTTACATACGCTTCAGGCTACATACACTTCAGGTTACAGACTCTGCTAACCCAGAAATAGTACCTCGGGTTAAGAACTTTGCTTCAGGATGAGAACAGAAATTGTGCTCCAGTGGTGCGGCAGCAGCAGGAGGCCCCATTAGCTAAAGTGGTGCTTCAGGTCAAGAACAGTTTCAGGTTAAGAACGGACCTCCAGAACGAATTAAGTACTTAACCTGTGCTGGTCCCGAGAGTTAACCATGCGGTGAGGTCCAAGTCCAGTCTGTGGTTGAGGGTGCGGTATGGAGGTTGTCCATCAAAGCTGAAGCGGGGTCCAAGGCAGGGAGTTGGGTGAGGCCAGGAACTCTGGCAGAAGAGCAGGACAGGGTGCAGGCAGGAACAGGCTACCAACAATGTTGCTCCTGCAACTTGGGACTGGGGCTGGCTGGCTTTTATCTGCCCCGAGGCATAGGGCGGCCCCGGTCCACAGGTGACTCGCCTCTCTTGGCATGGAGGCGAGTACTCCTCCTTCAGGAACTTAGTTCCCTCCACCTCTCTGCCCTGAGCCTCTGCAGCTCAGGAGAGGCTGGAGGGTTACCGGACCCAGAGGCAACCTCAGCTTCCCCTGACGGGACTGAGAGTGGAGCACCTGCAGGCAATGGTCCTCCATCACCTCAGGAGCCAGAGCAGACTCAGCTGGTGCCTGCACCTGAGGATCCAGCACAGATGAGGACCCAGCCCCGGCTCAGCTGGTTTTGGAGGTGGGGACTTTTGTGCAGGCTGGGATTCCTCAGGTTCAGCCTCCGAGTCCAAATCCCAGGCCATCACATAACCCAAGGTAATGTAATGTTCAAAATACTTCTTAATTGAAATTCATTGTTCAGTCCAATGCTCGAGGAAGGGAATGGTGGAGGTGATGATGATGATAATAATAATAATAATAATAATAATAATAATAATAATAATAATAATAATAGTAGTAGCTCCCAATAATAGCTGTGATCAAGGTCAAATCCACAGTATGGAAGGCTGCTAAAAATCTCCCCCATGTGCTATTTGTTCCTGAACCTGCATATAGCAGCTTGGGAAAATTCTCAACTGGAAAATGGCAGTGAACAACACCCTTAGGCTTCAGCACTGCCCTGGATGAGAGCTCCAGTGGCTCTTTTGGCTTTTAAGAATAAGAATCAACGATATATTTAAAGCAGCATGTACCTTGACCCAAAGCAGACAGAAAAGCTGCTTGCCCAAGTCTCATTGCTTTTGTGTGGACTGGCATTTTTCCAATCCATGCCAAAGATTTCTAAGAGCTGGCCGTCTGCTGGACTCACCCTACTATTCAAGAACCATGGTAATCTACATGGTGTGGTTGGACTTGCTCTGGATAGGGTTGTCCTCCCCCTTGATGTAATTGGCTGGGCTGTATAGAACCCAGTTCTATACAAGTTTATTTATAGGAAAATTCTGCAGCGTCCAATGGAACTTCCTCCCCAAAGCAGCACCTCAGTGTAAGTGCACAGCATCTCAGAGACTAAGCCTGTCTTAGATTCTGGCCTTTGTACCTTTGGGATAACAAAGTGTCCCTATCTCATTTTATCTGCCATTAAGCTGTTGCTTGCATAGGCTTCCAGTGTTTCAATTCTGTCCTGAAAGCAAGAATATATTAATGTGCTGTCAAGATTGTGTTTGTGTAATGAATTTTACTTGTCCATACCGATGAGAGTCAAGTGCACTTGGAAGTACGGCAAAGGTGGCGATAGCATGCTTTGCCTGTGCGTGTTGCATTAGTGGTTATGTAATTCCGCATTTGAGCAACAATTATGGGTAAAAGTAGACTTTTAAAATAAGGTCAAGGAAAATATACTGACAGGATGCATTACTGTGTCCTTAAAACAAATCTTATGTGTATTATGGGAAAGGGGGCCAAAAGCTAAGCGACTAAGAAGTATTGTATGCTACCTCCAAATTTTGCTCTTCTCTTCTTTTGATATCACTCCCTGATATTAGAACAAGATTAGAAATATTGTTTTGGGAGCAAGTTGTAAAGGAACTGCTCCTGAGCTGGGAAGGATGATTAAATTCCTGGCATGGCTTAGATCCAGGTCAGTTTTCATTTCTTGGAGGGGTATTAGTGCTCATGTTTGAAATGTCTTGCTAGTCCCACAAGTGCTTCGATTTTAGTCATCCCAGGCCATTCAAGGCACCCTAAGGAGAGGCATGTGACTGTGGGAATATTTCTGCTTCTCAAAATTCACATCATTTATATGCTGCGTACTTTGACCTACTTAAAATTCTCCAAAACAAGCCATTCAGTCAGATAAAAATATTTATGCAGAAGAAAAAAATATTTGTGTGAGATGCACATTTGTGTGATTTTGATATTTCCTTGCATGCAATATGCCATGCTTTCCTCTTCATCTATTAAAATCAGATCTAGGTTGATCTTCCATATATGTGTCTCTGTGTTTATATATGTGTGTGTGTCACTGAGCTTCAGATGATTTTTGTTTGTTTGCTCACGATAGAAAGGCTGGGTGGTTTGGTTCCCGGCCTTGTTTTTCTACCATCTGTGGGCATAAATGCATTTTAAAATAATATAAAAATTAAGCAGAAGACAAAGATCAGCCTAAATGCCTAACGACAGCCATGCCATATAAAATAATAAACCCAATTCTATATCTGCATAGCCTATAAAAAGTAATTTTTAGTCTGCCAGATCTCCCCACCTCCTTTTATTCTCATGGGATGTGATTTTCTCCCTATCAAAGCATGTCTCCCATATGGCTCATCAGAGTTTGCTATTTTTGCCTGTCAATAATTTCCAGGATCTGTGTTTTATTAGAGAGAAAGAGAGAGAGAGGAAGCCACTGCTTGTTTCCTCAATCTCCTTACCAGCGATACTATATTAGTATATTCCATAGACATAATAAAAGTGGGTGATTTATGCACCAAAATGCCTTCATGTGCTTGAGTCACATTAATTCCTTCAAATCGTTTTGAGGGAATTAAGGATGCACAAATTGCTTCTGCAACAAGAGGTAAGTTTAACATCTGCAGCACAATTCAATCCTTAGTCTCAGACCTTTGAGAGCAGGAAAGCTTTTGTCCAAACAGAAGAAAATTCTTTTGACTATTGCCGGCTTGAAAGCAGCTGGTTTCGGTGTGTTCCCGAAGACTGGGAGTGCGTCTGTTGTTGTTTTTAATAAAACCCTACCTTTGATTCGTATTAATCATTTATCATCAGCCATCTGTCATTTATCATCCATCATTTGCTATAAATGCTGCAATGATTGGGTTGCTCTCAGGCAAATGGAATCAAACGCAAGGACCGCAACCCAGCTCGTTCTTACGTGTCCTTGATTTAAATGGGACTTAAAACGCACAACGCCATGAACTGGATTGTGGCCAAGTCCTCTTACAGAAAGTGGTCACAATCTAGGAAGTGAGCATGACATTCATAGCCAGAGCTTTCTTCTTTCTGCTTCCAGCAGAAGACAGTCAGGTGTCCCTAGGAAGCTCACAGGCAGAGCATAATAAAATAGAACAATGGAACCTGTGAGCCACCAAGCCAGGATTGGCCCAAGACATTTAGTCGCCTGAGGCAAAATCCCTTCTACAGAAAGCCAACCAGGCTGGCAGCTGAATTTATATGAATACTAGCAGCATCTTACACCACACCTGACGGCAACAGGCTAGCTTAGGGGGCACAGGGTACATAATGCTCTGTTTTCTAATCTATTGCCCTCAATCTCTGCTCTTCAGCATCCGTTGCCTCAGACAGCAGCCTTGATCTGGTAAGGATTAGCTGGCTGCGCTTATGGGGAAACTCACTACAAGCTAAGTTTATGTTTGTTAAACTTTGGTCCTATCTGCACTATGTATTGGAAGCAGTACCATGCCTTTTTAAGCAGTCATGTCTCCAGCTTGCACAATACTCCTGGGAACTGTAGCTTGTGAAAGGTGCCAAGAGTTGTGAGGAGATCCTTATTCCCCTCACAAAGCTACAATTCCCAGAGTGGTTTAGCAGCCAATCCCTCTTTCATGCCCCCCCCAACATTTCTCCAATGAAAATAGGGATGTCTTAAATA
This sequence comes from Podarcis filfolensis, assembly GCF_964270895.1. NCBI lineage: Eukaryota > Metazoa > Chordata > Lepidosauria > Squamata > Lacertidae > Podarcis > Podarcis filfolensis. The sequence continues at coordinate 24,472,799 of NC_139607.1, read as the reverse complement.
ACAACAACAATATCCCGCTCATCTGACTGGGTTTCCTCAGCCACTCCAGGTGGCTTCCAACATATATAAAAACATAATAAAACATTAAACATTTTAAGACTTCTGTATACGAGGCTGCCTTCAGATGTCTTCTAATTGTTGTGTAGTTACTTATCTCCTTGGCTCAACTCCATATCCTGCAATATTTCTCCAATGCAAATAGGGACCTCCTAGCCTACACTCCAACATTTCTCTAATGAAAATAGGGGCGTCCTAAGGCAAAGCGGGACATTCCAGGATCAAATCAGAAACTGGGATGGCTTCTGTAAATCCGGGACTGTCACTGGGAAATAAGGACATTTGGAGAGTCTGCTCTTTCCAGGGAACTCTTGAGAACTGTAGCTCTGTGAGGACAGAGATAGAAGGAGGAATTTGTTTCATCCATTTTTTGGACCAACCTGATCAGGTGCTTCTGAACTTGATTGAAGATCAGATCACAAAGTCTAGTCAGATATGACACTTTTCCAGTTTTGACAAAAGTGCATATAAGTGCATTCTTCTCCCTAATGTTTCATATTCCTTTGCTGTTTACAAACATGCAGTACAGTGGTAGGTCCCGAAATGCATACTTCATAAAACAATCATTTTGAAAACTCTGTTTTGTTTTGTTTTGTTTTTTCATAGGCATAATGTGGGTAGACATGAAACTGTATATTTTAGGTATAATAGATTTTATAATTGCTTAGCTCTTCAGAAAGAACATTTATTTCCTTTTTAATAAAAAAAAATGAATGTGCTTTATAAATATTTGTTCTCTCAATCCCCAATTTAAATGTAGGTTTTATCTTCATTTTTAATTATAAATTGCTGATATGCAGGCCGTCTTTAAAATGTACTACCTGGAATTTCTTTAGCATTATGGAACTAGCCGGCCTTTAATCTCCATTTTATACTGCAAGATTACTTTCTTTGACAGCTTCTGGCAGCAGAGACAAATAAAGGAGCAGAGGAAAGTAAAAAGGCATAAAAAAGAAGTTTTAAGGGGCCCATATAATTAGTTTTCCTTAAGAAACCCACTAAGGCTATCTTTCTGGGTCAGAAAAAAAGGAAATAACTGAGGAAGAAAACAAGCCTTTTGTTCTGTAAAGAACCAATTCTGGAGGTATTTGTTCTAGAGATATGTGAATATGCCCCACTCCCCACACACTCACCTCAAAACCCATTTGGGTTTTCAAGTGCTCCTGTTGAATGCTCAGAAAACCTTGAGGCTTTTCTTCAGTCACTTGAGAGAAATACAGTGGTACCTCGGTTGTGAAACGTAATCTGTTCTAGAAGACCATTCGACTTCTGAAACTTTTGACAACTGAGGTGCAAAGGGCTGGTAGCAAATGGAGAAAATTGAAAAACACACAGCGGAAGTCATTTGACTTCTGAGGCGCATTCAAAAACAGAAGCATTTACTTCCAGGTTTTCGGTGTTTGAAAACCGAAATGTTTGGCTTCTGAGATGCTCAAAAACCGAGGTACCACTGTACTTGAGATGAACTAAACAGGTGAAATGTGTCCACTTGTGAGGTCCCTCTGTTTCCCAAGTGGAAAACCAGGTGTGTTCTCCCTCCCTCTCTCTCTCCCTCTCTCTCTCTCTCTCTCTCTCTCTCTCTCTTACATTGGTGATGGTTGCAGAGAGATCTTGTAATACAAGGCACTGTGCTTTCTGTGGCAGCTCCATACGAGCCTGAATACCTCAAATTTTGATCAGTCATCTGCCTAAATGAACCATATTTTGAACAAGTAACTCTAAGAGTTGCTTTTGCATTTCGCAACACTGAGTCTGGACTGAGTCCAACTGTGTTAGTTGGAGTCAAAGCTGATTTCATCCCACACCAATTTAAAGCTGCTGTAATGGCAGTTGCTCTGCTACCATTACATTTTAGCACAACAGATGCCCTTTTATTTGCAATGGATAAAAAATGCTTGTTTGCTCTTCTGTTCTCTCTTATGCCTTGGATGATATGTGCATAGTAAATACAAGTGGAAGCATGCGCAAATTTGTTTTCTTTGTGTAATGCATATCCGATATACACTTCCCTATTAACATACACCAGCACCTTTGTTCCCATGTCTCATTCACATTTATACCACCTTCTTCATTCATATCACTCATGTACCGTATGCAATATTCAAATACTTAGCCTAAAAGCTGACCTACACTCTGAGAGTGTGGCCTGCTCCCTTCTCTGCTGAATGCTTTCTTACAAACAAAAAACAGTCCCACCTGTCCCTGGGCGTCGTCTTTTAAAGTTTTGAGCATTTGGAATGTTCATAAACATTTCATAACCCCCCAGAAGCTGAGGCAATGGCTAGGGAGAGCTCGCTTCAATCAACTGAAGCCAAAACTCTTACAGCGGATATATAGAGAAGTTTCCAAGATTGTAGACTGCGATTCCCTTGGGTGGTTTTCTTTCGCTCAAGTTAATCTGTATTTCCAGCAAATCTATGTGTTCTGTGGTTTAATGTATCAATTTGTTTATCTCTTTACATCTACAGTAAGCATCCTAAAATATTGTTGCACGCCAGCCGAATCGCGGAGCATTGTGAGATTCTAGGGATTCCAGATACTTACCCAGGTTTCATGTTTCCTTTTGGAAATGAGGCAGTGCTGTACCAACAAACACAAAACAACCACTCTGCAGCACCACAAATCCAACTTAACGGTGTAACATTGGAAAATGCCAATCACTTTTCCTACCTGGGCAGTTATCTTTCCACAAGGGCCGACACTGATGCTATAATCCAGCATTGCCTGAGCTCTGCGAGTGCAGCTTTCTCCTGATTGAAGTGCATAGTGTTTGAGGACCGGGATATTCGCCGGGAAACCAAAATGTTTGGTTACAAAGCTGTGGTACCACCAACCTTACTGTATGCTTGTGAAACATGGACCACTTAAACGCCATCTCCAACTCCTCGAAAGATTCCATCAATAAAGTTGTGGCCAAAATTTGCCCCAGAACTTAAACTAATATAAGTGTCCATGTGTATTTCTTTTGGGGGTGGGTCTTGGGGCCTTGAGACGCAACAGGTTATTTGGGAAGAATATGAAAGAAAGTCTGGACTCTGTGGATCCGTTTGACTTCGACAGACTTCTCTGGATGGTTAGGACATCTTTGTTCACAGCTATTGGTCATAGAATCATAGATTTGTAGAGTTGGAAGCGTCCCAAGGGTAATCTGGTCCAGCCCCCTGCAATGCAGGAATCTCAGCTAAAGTATCCATGACAGATGATCATCCAACCTCTGCTTAAAAGCCTGTCTGCAGCATGGCACAGAAGTGTGTCGGGTGTGTTCTAGAGCATGTTGGGTGATAATGGCCAGTGCTGCATGCATACCTGAGTCAAAATTCTAAAATGTTCTTGTGAATGCAATGTACAGTGGTACCTCGGGTTACATACGCTTCAGGTTACAGACTCCACTAACCCAGAAATAGTACCTCGGGTTAAGAAATTTGCTTCAGGATGAGAACAGAAATCGTGCTCCGGTGCGGCGGCAGTGGGAGGCCCCATCAGCTAAAGTGGTACCTCAGGTTAAGGACAGTTTCAGGTTTAGAACGGACCTCCAGAATGAATTAAGTACTTAACCCGAGGTGCCACTGTATCGCACAGTTTCATAGCTGACATCCAGGGCTGCCTCAGCAGACAGTTATAAGCATGAAAAGGATTCACTCAAGCCAAAGGGGTGGGGGGGAATTGTATTCTTTGTGCTGAACTTAGGCTGAATCACTGAATGATTCTTACTTCTCAGTAGACATGTATAGGATTTTCAAGTGCTGCTCTCCAATCCAGCATGTGACCCTCCTCAATTATATTTTGTGTAACTTTCACTAACTGAAGCTAATGCAAGTATATTAATATTTGCTGTAATTCCTAGAGCAATCGGCGGCATGATCGAAATGAGTAAAAACATCAAACAAGGTCTTACAAAGAAGACATTTTAGTTAAATCATTTAAAACTGGTTTTCTTCTGGGAGGGGGGAGCTGCGGTGTCGTGCTTTGAAGGATCCTTAGAAATACATACTATTACTTTTTGTCACGAGCCATTTAGCTAGGTACTGGGTTCATTAACATTTCTCTTTTTTGTTCAACTTAATGTTCAAAAGATGTTCTATTGTAACTGTGGAGGCAATTAAGGTCTATAATTGTAATGTGCCTATTTTCTTTAGTTAAGATTTTATTATAAAAATGGCTGGCACGTGATGCATTTTACATAAGTCACATATTTCGAGGCCATCTGTTGCAATAACATTCCCTACAGGGGGAATTTATCAATGTCCAACTTTTGTTCTATTTATTAGTAAAGAGATGCAATAGAGAGTTTTGACTTTAGCAATACATTCTGCCCAAACTACATTCCACTAAAGATCAGCTTCCCTTTGACAGTGTTCATTAATCTTATTTTAAGGTGACTTCTGTGTTTCTAGGGACAATTACCAATGTTGCAGCACATGGAATCACCAATGTGATATTTCGTAAGCTTATCGTCTTATAGATTCAATGGATTTTTTTTATATAAAAAAAAGTGTTTTGAGACCATTAGTGCACACCTTAAAACAGCTGTCTCCCTGTCTCTGATAATCATGTTACAGATAGGTAGCCGTGTTGGTCTGCCATAGTCAAAACAAAAAAAATTTTTTCCTTCCAGTAGCACCTTAAAGACCAACTAAGTTAGTTCTTGGTATGAGCTTTCGTGTGCATGCACACTTCTTCAGATACACTGAAACAGAAGTTGCCAGATCCTTCTATATAGTGAGAAGGTGGGGAGGGGTATTACTCAGAAGGGTGGTGGGAATGGGTGATTGGCAGATAGCTGTGATGAGCCTGTTGACGACTCTTAACGACTGCAATAGGTCTTACAGGAAAAAGCAAGGGGTGAGAAGGTGAAAAATGGCTTTGTCATGTAAAATGAGATAAGAATCCAATGTCTTTGTTCAGACCAGGTCTCTCCATGGTTTTAAGTTTGGTAATGAGTTGCAATTCATGATAATCATGGTATTTGAATTCTTAGCATTGCTTTATTTAATCTGTAGATTTACCTTTCAAGGGAACTCTTCTTTATCGGAGACACTACAAATCTGGCTTATAACGATAGGATTTAATAATTGTTGGTTTTTTTGCTGCAAAGTGAAGGGGTGGGACAGTTAATGGTATCAGAGTATGGTGTGGGGAAGGATTTCATGCATGGATTGGAAGGTAGGTATATTGAATTGTCCTGTACACAATCCAACAAAAAACTACAATTTAGGAGGTTCCACAGTGGTAAGAAATCAATATTTTAGTGTGGCAGCACCTATACAGCTCCCTGACTGTCGACATCAGGCAGCAGTCTTGGCGGTACTCCTTTTCTGAGGCCTGCTTTGAACACTTTTGTTTTGGCAAGCCTATCCAGACATGTAGATGTTGATACGTTTCAACCTCTCTTACCGTTAATTTTAATTATTTAAAAATGTTTTAATTGGTTTTTTAAAAAACAAAACAAAACTGATTTTATAGATAAAATTAGCATAAGCCACTTAGAGGTTTTCCTTTCCTTTCGCAATCAAGTGCTATATAAGTTTTGAAAAAATAAATGAAAACAAATAAGATGAGAGGGTGAATTATTCTATAATATGGACAGTTGTGGAAATATGTGGGGCAGGAGGGCAATGAAGGGGTTGCATCTTTACTTTGAAGTTTGAAGAAACTGAACCAAACGAGTTGCAACTGGCCAACAAGTTGTTGTTGTTTAGTTGTTTAGTCGTGTCCGACTCTTTGTGACCCCATGGACCAGAGCATGCCAGGCACTCCTGTCTTCCACTGCCTCCCGCAGTTTGGTCAAACTCATGCTGGTAGCTTTGAGAACACTGTCCAACCGTCTCGTCCTCTGTCGTCCCCTTCTCCTTGTGCCCTCCATCTTTCCCAACATCAGGGTCTTTTCCAGGGAGTCTTCTCTTCTCATGAGGCAGCCAAAGTATTGGAGCCTCAGCTTCAGGATCTGTCCTTCCAGTGAGCACTCAGGGCTCATTTCCTTCAGAATGGATAGGTTTGATCTTCTTGCAGTCCATGGGACTCTCAAGAGTCTCCTCCAGCACCATAATTCAAAAGCATCAATTCTTTGGCGATCAGCCTTCTTTATGGTCCAGCTCTCACTTCCATACATCACTACTGGGAAAACCATGGCTTTAACTATGCGGACCTTTGTTGGTAAGGTGATGTAAGGCTGGTAAGGAGAGGCTGACAAGTACCTCTGTAAAATCTCTGCCTTGTGTCTTTGGCTTTTGGCAGAATACTGTGTATTTCAAATATACAGGCTGAAGAGACAGGGCAACTAATCAGGCAGCAATATTATCTAAGCACATTCAGTGCTTCCATTATATTTATATATTTGCCTGCATTTTTAAATCCTGCCTTTAGATGCCCAATGAAACATACAATAACAGTAAATAAGACACAATCCAATGAAAACAATCATTAATGTACATTAAGACATTCAAATCAGCACTTTATGTACAAGAACAACTGAAAGGGGGAAAGCACAGTCAACAACGTACATTGCAAAAAGGCAAAGGACCCCTGAGACCAGGGGTGCCCAATTTTTTTTCAAAAGGGGCCAGATTTGATAAAGTGAACATGCGTGACGGCTGACCAAAATTGTTGACCTTTTTTATGATTTAACCCCAAAGTTGTTGAGCTTCTTTTAGGATTGACGTTGGTGAGCTTTGGGGGGGCTTTCCCCCAAAGTTGCTGACCTTTTCTTAGGATTGAAGATGTTGACCTTCTTTTAGGATTTTACCCCAGGAAATAAACGGCCACAGGGGCCAGATTAAACCAACCGGCAGGCCAGATTAGGCCCCCGGGCCGGACTTAGGACAAGCCTACCTTGGACGGTTAAGTCCAGTCGAATTTGACTATGGGGTGCGGTGCTCACCTCGCTTTCAGGCTGAGGGAGCCAGCGTTTGTCCACAGACAGCTTTTCTGGGTCATGTGGCCAGCAGGACTAAAACGCTTCTGGCGCAGCTTCCGTGCCAGATTGCACGGAAATGCCATAGTGGTACCTATTTATCTACTTGTGCTGTTATGCTTTCAAACTGCTATGTTGGCAGGAGCTGGGACAGAGCAACGGGAACTCACCCCATCATGCGGATTCAAGCTGCTGACCTTGTGATCAGCAAGCTCAAGAGGCTTGGTGGTTTAGACCACAGTGCCATCCACAGCCCTGGAATGTACATGGATATGCACTGGGCATCCCAATTCCTTAATGTTCTCCTTTGTTGAGTCAACATCCAGACTAGGTTCTGGTTCCAGCTTCTGATTTATTTGTCTGATTTGTCTGATTAGAACAATAACATTTAAAACAAAAGCTCTATGGATACAGGAGAGAGAGAGAGAGAGAGAATGTGTAAAATCTTCATTCCACTGGGGATGGGAATGGCTGCCTTTCCCTTACAGCTCTTTCTCTGTTGGAGCTTCAGAGAAGTAATTTAGTAAGAGTAGATAAAATATCTTTCATGCCCATGAGGCTATTTAATCACACAATACCAGGGAGTGACCTTCACACAATTTGGTTTTGACATCTCAGGTTGCACAAAGACATCCTTCCCGTCTATTTTTACATTTGACTTTCTCCACGGCAGGCTTGAAAATACAGGAGTGCAGGACTTCCGGGTTGGCGCCATCGCCGAATGGCGGACTCCCTCCGAGCTCCGGAGGGAGTCTGCTCGGCAGGGGCTGGGTTCTACCGCACCGGCGATGCGGGGACCCTTAGAAACCACGGCCACGGAGGCCGTGGACATGGAGACTCGGCTTGCACCGTTAGCGCCCTCCCGACTCGTGAAGGAGCCTTTTTAAAGGCTACGGATCGGGTGCCGGGGAGAAGCGTGGTGCCTTGAGTTCTCTGCTTCCCCTGCTGAGCGAAGCCGCATGCCATTCGGCGGAGAGCGCTGACTTCTTCCATTGAAAATTCGGACTTTTCAACAACAACCCGTGAGTAAATTTGGAAATCGGGTTCAAAAGGAGGAAAAAAAAATTTTTTTTTTCGAATTGGATACGAGCGGGGGGGATCCAAAAAGGAAGTCAGTCCCCTCCCTATTGTAAACTTTCCAAAACAAGGACGGGGAAACCAAGACCCAAAAAGGCTTGCATTGCTGATAAAAATCCAAAATTTCACGATGGGGAACTACAAGAACTGTGCTGGAGGAGGAACTGGAGAAGGGAAACGCAACCCCCCCCCCTGGGAACCGGGGTGACTGAAGAGAGAGCCTGGTGAAAGGAGTCGGAGATCTTGACAGCTGTCAAAATAGCTGTCAAAGTCGAAAAGCGGAGTGGATTTTATTATGAGAACTTGGCTGGTTAAATTTGATACAATTTGCTACAACTTGTTAAAATTTGGATACAAAATGGCGAATATGGATAACAAATTGACTTTTGGATTAGAGGAAACAAAGATACAACAATCCCCCTTGAGGAGTTTCGGGACATTACAAGGATTGGGAAAGTGGAAAAACACCAATGGAACTTTACAGGACTGGTTATCTTCTGGGAAAGCTGCAAAACGGAAATAACATCTCGTCTTCAGGGTGTTTTCTTTTTTGTTTTTTTAAAGGAGACAATAGATTTTTCTATTGAAGAAAGGAAGGGACTGAACGTAAGGTTTTGCCCCTGAATAACAACCATCCCTGCAGACTTACCAAACTTTCGAACTACAACGTTTTAGCAGCGGAACAAAGGGAAATCAGACTACAACCTGGAAAGAACAATGGAGGGAGTTCTATTACAGTTTTATTAAAGACTGAAGTTAAAGTTTTGAAAAATAATGATAATAATAATAATTTTGATTTTCAAAAAAATTTATTTTTAATTTTAAAAAAGAAAAAGCCAGCAAGGAGTTGGGGAAAAGTTGTGATTTATGGTCTTAAGAATTCCAGGCAGACACCAGGGGTTGATGGTCAGGGGGAAATTAAACCGGGGACAGGGGGGGGAGAACTAAAACTCCAAAGGCTTGCCAACTTGGTTATTTTTTGCTGAATTGGTCTATTATTCATTATATTTTTTTTATTCTCTACCTTTTCTGTTTCTATTATCTGGGGTGCTTCTTTTATTAAAAAATGGAAATTGTGGAATGACATGGGGTGGGTCTTGGGGAAAGAACACTGGGTTTTGTTTTTTTTTTTCTTTTTTTTACTGTAAAACAAATTAAGTTTCAATTTGAATGGGGAACTTGTTTGGCCAACAATATGAAAGGGGAATATGGTAGGGGTGGGGGAAGGGGGGAGTCCCGTAAAGTGATATTTTTTGTATTTTTGAAAAATTTTAATAAATATTATTTAAAAAAAAAAAAAAGAAAATACAGGAGTGCTTTCATAAGAGTATCCATCGGGATGAACTGGGTTAGAGCCCTTTTCAGAGCTACTGAGTACAATGAGTGCATATATGTTGTATATGGAGCCTGTGAGCAGTCATTGTATGATGTCTGAAATGGGCTCACATGTCCTCTTATGCCATGAGGAGCCACCTGAAATTTAGTTGTATGAGGCCAAGCAAGCTTGGGCGGTGTGATTTCACCTATAGCAGTGGTCAGCAAACCTTTTCAGCAGGTGGCTGATCCACTGTCCCTCAGACCTTGTGGGGGGCTAAACTATATTTTTTTGGGGGGGGGGATGAACGAATTCCCTGCCCCACAAATAACCCAGAGAAGCATTTTAAATAAAAGCACATATTCTACTCATGTAAAAACACACTGATTCCTGGACCATCCGGGGGCCAGATTTAGAAGGTGATTGGGCCGGATTTGGCCCCAGGGCCTTAGTTTGCCTACCCATGACCTATAGCAACATTTTTTGGTTAATCCAAAACTGCGTGTACAAGCTGGGTAGCTCAAAGTTTCTGAACTTAGCCTCCTAGAGGGGGTTTGACCTGTGGGTTCCCAGAAACAAGCAAATTATCATACATTTTGTTGAACTTCTAACACAAATGGTGCATATTGTCTCCCCACAATAATTCATCTTTATTTTTTTTAGAAAAAGAGGTGCCAGAACTCACCATGAACACCTCCCTTTTTTCCTTAGGATGGCAATGGCACCCATCTGAGAGGTGCCAGAACTGAGTTCCGGCTGAAAAAAATCAACAACAACCCTGATCTGCATTAAAAGTTTTGCGGACATCTGTGGCTTTTAGGTCAAGACATATTAGCCTCCTCTATTCTGCTTCCAGAAACAGCATTAATGGGCCGTTCTGCCCTCATTTATATATATATAATTCATCTTTATTGGTTTCTTTTAATGGACATGCAATCACATTATAACATCTCTGTTTTCCTGTGGCTAAACATGTGTTTCTAAAAAAAATCTGCCTTCATTTTAATGGTGTGGAAATGTTCATGTAATCCATTAGTTTTTTAAAATGCAAAATCCATAGATGACAATAGGATTTAACTTGTTCTATAGTTAAGTTAAAAAGCAACAATCCTGTGTGTTTTTGTTTGTTTGTTGTCCTATCAAAAAGTGGGGCTTTGTTTGTGTCGTTATTTGTGGTTAACTGACCTTAGCTACAATCCCCATACCTGAAATTGGAACCATGGACAGGGATGGTGAGTAAGTGAAATAACATGCTGAATTCAAAAATTGGCACGTGATACCTAAAGACCTTCCTTTTATCCTCCCTCCTCCTTCTCATTTGCAATTACGCCAGCATTGTTCCAATAAAATATTTTCTCTTTCTCTCAGAACAACGCTGGAACTCATGCCCCCAAAATTCAGTCAAGCAGCTTGAGTTCAGTGTTGAAAAAAATCACCAGAGATTTTTCTTTTTTCCTCTTTTAAAAAAAAAATCCAATACCCTTTGTCTGGATTTTTATATAATAAGTGATACGTAAGTAGTGAATGTGTCTCAAACGATCCCATGCATGAGCCCCGCTTATTTTACAAAACTCTATTGTTCCCTCTTCTATGATAATTCCTTCTCTAATTAAATAAACTGAATTCTTAACTATCATCAGCTCTATAGCCCTCTTAAAATCAATGGGAGCAATAGCAATTTACACCACCCAAGAGCTGCTCAGCTCAGTGATTTGAAACTATAATGATCAGCCATATTCCGTGATGATCGTGGGGCAGGCTCTCTGGTGTTTTATTAAACCCCGCTGAGGACTCAGCTTGATTATCCTAATATTTTTCCTCCAAGTGGCTTCACCGGAAAATCTCCGCCTTGTTTCTTATACCTTCCATGCCTTTACCTTGCCCTTTGCTGTCTCTCCGTTCTTTCACTTGCTTGGAGATAGAGTTGCAGTACAGAATGGACCACTGCACTCAAGGTGGTGATGTCCTATTGATTGTATAATGACCTAATATTTCAAGATGATACACTTTCCGTTTCCTAATTCTGTTTTAACATTCTCCTCTGTGCGTATGTATGCTTTAGATGGCTTCAGTATTCCAGCATTCTGAGCAGATGTTCTCAATCAAATGATGTCTAGGGGTTTGGTTTTTTTTTTTTTTTTTGCTTGAGTGGTTATTTACAATTAATTTAGAACCCATCAGTGTATATAAGTTGCTGAAATTGCTCCCCTCAAAGTACATTAGCTCGGAGTGCTCTGTGGTGCATTGCCCAATTATCTGAGACTAACAGAAATACTTTTAGGTCATCCACATATTTTTTGGACCCTCCTTCAGATCATTAGGAAGTGCATCAATAGGAACCAGTCTTTCAACTGTGCAAGTCTTTATTTAACTAGCTCCTGCACTGAAAATTGGCCATTAATTCAAGGGTGTTTTAACTGTTCTGAAGTATGACAGAAAATAGGTTCTTTGGCTTAGGTAGAAGAATCATATAGTAAACACAAGTCTTCTAGAATGAAGGAAACCTGCTGTTGGCAATTCCATTTACGCTGGTAGCTTGTACAGGTCTAATCAAAAGGGAGTCCAACTGAGTTCAGTGGGTCTTACTCCCCTGTTGGAGTATCTAGTTTTTCAGCCTCATTCATTTACAATTCAAAGGGTACAGGAGAACGATCAGCCAAGGAATTCAGAGGAGATGAGAGAGGGACAATCAAGGTGAGCGACCCTCAAAACCAACAACCTGCAGGGCTCATACCAACATAGCAATATATGTGTGTTCGTGTGTGTGTACTTTGTTTTTCCTTTGGTTGGAATGCTTTTTTCTCTTTTTAAAATCGTTTATTGGTTCCCAAAGTAGGGAAAATAAGTTTGAGAGCTTCACTTCAGCACTGGAGCACTTCTTGCCCCTCTTCTGGTGGGATGAAGTGAGAATGGGAAGTCTTTCTATCCAGTGGACTTACCCCTAACATGCCCCTGGAATGCCTCCTTTTCTAGATGATGGAGGGACACAGCAATGGGCCTTTCTGCAAAGGCCAAGAGACCAGATCTCATTTTTCATCCAGGGGACATAGGCTGGTGCCATTAAACAGATTTATAATAGAAATGATCGTGATGCAGCACTGAAGATATACAGTGGTACCTCGGGTTAAGTACTTAATTCATTCCAGAGGTCCGTTCTTAACCTGAAAGTGTTCTTAACCTGAAGCACCACTTTAGCTAATGGGGCCTCCTGCTGCCGCCGCACCGCCAGAGCACAATTTCTGTTCTCATCCTGAAGCAAAGTTCTTAACCTGAAGCACTATTTCTGGGTTAGCGGAGTCTGTAACCAGAAGTGTATGTAACCTGAAGCGTATGTAACCTGAGGTACCACTGCATATGCATATGTATGCTTCAAAATGAGTAGTCAAATAAGATGTCTTAAAATGGGACCAGACGTATAAACCCTGATGGAGTGCCTTGCTCTCAGAAGGAAAAAGATTGAGAGCAAGGAGAAAGTAACAAATATGTGGGGGAATCCTAAAGATGTTATAGCCACAATGGGACAAAAATCTGATTGCGTAAGTATAAAGACCAACACACCTGTCCTTGTCCTTATAAGATTTCCCCTATATCGGCCCAATTATGCATGAAACAGCATCGGCCCAATTATGCATGAAACAGCTTGAGGGAGTTATGAACTAGCCCAATTACATTAGGCCCCTTAATTTCAGTGGGTCTACTTTGAGTAACGGTTAGTTGAATACCAGCCCATGAGTGGCTCAAAATAATGTCAGAATCAAGGTTTCAAGTGTTTACTGTGCAATAGGAAGATGACAGGATCATGGGAAAGCCTGGGTGAAGCTGTATTATGTGGGTCCACAGGTTGAATTCATCCCACATAGCTTCCAATTTGGACCTTAACGCTGTTTTCCCCAAGCTGTGCCCCCCCCTGCTCTACACCTGACATCACATGTAACATCAGGTGGGAGTGAGGCAGGCAAACTCATAGCTCTTTGCTTGAAGAAGCGTCCAGGTCTTTCCCCCATCATCTCCAGGCAGGGCTTCCTCTCTGAAATCCTGGATAGGCTCTGCCAGTCAAGGTAGACGATACTCACCTGATGGACCAATGGGCTGGCTTGATATAAGGCAGATTCCTATGTTCCGAAGGTGATATGCAAGAGAGAGAGAGAGAGAGAGAGAGAGAGAGAGAGAGAGTGTGTCTCACGAACACTCTTATTGACGGCAGCCCACTCTAACTTTGGAGACCTCGGAGTGCAGGAAGGTTGATCAGAGCTACATCTATGTCGGCCACCAAATGTTTGCAGAAATTCTGGTACCCAGGAAAAGTGTCTCTAGTGCTGCAAAGCATACTTTTCTCCCTCCACACAAATGAACTAAGTTTTGTTTTTGGAAAACAGGCCTAAGAATGCAGCACATTTTCTGTAGGACTCCTTTGAGGAGAGACATTGGAGGGGAGGGGTAAAATTGTTTTTCACTACCCCTCCTCTGAGTAGCATAGATGGGACTCTTCTCCATGCATTGTTAGGTTTGAGATCAGCTTAGCTTTAAAAAATACGATAGCAACACGTAGCCTCAGGCCATCCTGTGCTCTGATGAAATTCAGCCCTTAATAGGGTTTTAAGGCCACACATCACCATTTCTGAAAAGCAAAACCACCTCTACTTGGTTCTGTGTGGTTTGGAAGCAGGTCTTCTAAGCCTATGTTAAGTATTCTGTCAGCCATGTCTGGTCGTCCTTATACAGCTACTATTATAACTGACAATCCTTTTTTTGCCTGACCTGTCAGTTTTAAATCCTTTCCCATAATTTGAGATCTCCCCTCCCCTTTTTTTCCCGGGCATCTGATACTGTATCATGAAAGACAATGATACCTGACAGACATTTAATATTGTCAGTCAGCTGGAGCTGAGAGGATCCTTGCTGGCCAAGGTTAAATTGTCCAAAACCTTTTGAACAGATGCTGGGGATATTCCACTTATTATTACTATAATTTGACTTTCCAGATGAGAGCCATATAATTACCCGGGGCTGCGAAGCTAAGCTATATATCAATTCCAACTGCGGGAAAGTTTCCTCAGAATCTTGAAGGCGCTGGGTGAAGTGCAAGGCTAAATAAGTCTGGAAGCACAAGGTAGTAGCTAGGTAATCACAGTGTGTATGTGTTGACTGGTTCTCCTGCTGAATGAGACATGCTAAGAGCTTACAGTCAGTATGGTGTAGTTGTTAGAGTGCCAGACTATGAACTGGTAGTAAAGGTAAAGGGACCCCTGACCATTAGGTCCAGTTGTGTCCGACTCTGGGGTTGCGGCGCTCATCTCGCTTTATTGGCCGAGGAAGCCGGCATACAGCTTCCGGGTCATGTGGCCAGCATGTCTAAGCTGCTTCTGGTGAACCAGAGCAGCGAATGGAAATTTCGTGTACCTTCCCGCTGGAGAGGTACCTATTTATCTACTTGCACTTTGACGTGCTTTCGAACTGCTAGGTTGGCAGGAGCTGGGACAGAGCAACGGGAGCTCACCCCATCGCGGGGATTCGAACCGCCGACCTTCTGATCAGCAAGTCCTAGGCTCTGTGGTTTAACCCACAGTGCCACCCGTGTCCACGGACTGGTAGACTAGGGTTCAAATCCTCACTTGGCAATGTAGCTCCCTGGACAACCCTGGCCCAGTCACTCACTGTTAGCCTAACTTCCCACACAGGATTGTTGGTGTGAAGATAAAAGGAGGAGGAGGAGGAGGAGGAGGAGGAGGAGGAGGAGGAGGAGGAGGAGGAGAAGGAGAAGGAGAAGAAGGAGAAGGAGAAGGAGAAGGAGAAGGAGGAGAAGGAGAAGGAGAAAAAGAAATTATGCCACCTTGAGCTTCTTGGGCAAAGATTGGGTATAAATGTAATAAGCCAATGAACCGAGCCAGCACACCAGCAACTGGGACCAGTGGGCTCCTAGTTACCATGCCAGAGATGGTCTTGTGGTTCAAGGGAAACAGAATCATCATATGCAGCATGACCAAAATGAGTCCCTCCTATTCCCAGATAGTGGCAGTCGCAATCAAAATTATTCAACCCCAGTGGCAAACTTGAAGCATCCGTTGTGTTGAGCTCTTTCAATGTTCTTTTTTAAAAAATTTGCTCATTGCAAACAGCTGAAAGTCTGCAAATTTTGATAACAAACCTGATTTGCAACAGGGGTTGAATAATTTCGATTGCAACCCAAACTGAATTTTCTGAAACAATATAAGAAATGCACCACAGCCATCCTTTGAAATTTACAGTTATTTGAATTTTGCAGTTCAGTTTTCTGGCCTAGTAATATGCACAAAAACGCACATGCCAGGGTGAAGTGTGCCTAAATAACATACAAAATCACATGAACATAGCTGTCAACTTTTCTCTTTTCTTGCGAGGAATCCTATTCGGAATAAGGGAATTTCCCTTAAAAAAAAGGAAAAAGTTGACAGCTATGAACATGAAAATAATATACAAAATGCAGTGTGGGGAAATTACTTTGCAAAAATGTATATATTTTGCATACAAATTGCATACAAATATTATCCTAGAATAAAGTGGCACTAAAATGCTTAGTGCAAATGGATGTGCTTTTTAGTGCAAATGGATGTGCAAAATGTGAAGAACTAAATTTAAGATTGGAAAAGTAAGAAACTATGAGAAATCAAAATTGACAGATTCACTCATCCCTACCTGGGAGGTAAATTAGGCCGTTGACCCCAAGTAAACTTCAAAGCTGAAGCTTTCAGATTTGCCCATCCCTACTAGACAGCAAAAGGAACTGGGTAGTAAAGAACAGATTTCCTCCTGCATTTCAATGCAACTAGGAGAATGCCAAAATTAATCCCAGAACCGGCACATGCACAGCTTGCTATAGGTTTCAATTCATTTGCATCTCTTTCCCACTCCAGTATGTTTCCAAGGCACACTGATAAAACACAGCCAAGAAATGCAATATTGATTTGACAGCATGTGGTATCAGAGATTATTTTTGTGCAGTGTTTTGCACAATCTAGATGCGGAAAGTTTTTTTGTGGTTCATAAACAGTACAGAGATGCGTGCCGAGAGGGTTAGGGAAAGAGTTGACAAAACCAAAATCTACAGTGCATATTACTTGTGGCCCTCCAGATGTTGATGGATTTCAACTCCCATCACACACACCCCCAACACTGGCTATGCTCACTGGACTGATAGCAGTTGCAGTCCAAGAACATCTGGAGGCCCACAGATTTCCTGTACCTGCTGCACAGGCAGGAATAGGAGAGGAACTTGTTGAGTCTGCTTTCATCTCCTAACTTACCTGATCTGCATGTCCAGGAGTAATGTGCTGATTAGAGTGCAGTTCCCCTGAAGAATCTAAGACATTACAGAGCTATGGTAGCATGTGATGCAAGTTACCTTAGAGTCATCACCCCCCATCACAGGTGTGTTTCCCAGCCCCAGATTTCAAGGTGTGCACTTGCAGTCACATTTGCTAGCTGTACAAAACAGTTTACACCCCTTAAGGGGTGTGAGAAAAAAAGTTCTATCGTGCAGCAACAGCTGCTCGAAGCAGCTGTTAACTGTTAAGAAAGACAGAAAAGTTAAAAGGCAGCTCTCAGACCACCTCGTAAAACCGAGTAATTCCTTCTTGTGAAAGGATGTGTCAGAATTCTGAGCAGATTTCTTCTTTAAGAATCCACATATTACCGCAAAAATGGATGTGATGAGAAAGTGGAAAAAACTGATCTTATCCGTCCACCTCTGTGTACACACAAAGCAATTGCTTTTAAGAAATGGAGCACACAGGATTGCGATGGGAGCATTGCCATCACATCAGGGGGGAATTTAGACAAAGAGAATCTTGGAAGCACCCTCTAAGTTGCAGCAGTCCTCACTTGCTATGGAGAAAGAGACTGGAACAGCAGCAGCTCCATGTAGTGGCGTGCGCTAATTATGCATGTGCCCTGAATAATGAGGCAAATCAGGTTGATTCAGTGTCGTTTTTCATGTTACCAAGTCACATTGTGCACATGGCACCATTAGCAAGGTGCCTCAGGGAGGGATATAAGAAGGCACTGCTTCAGTTCTGCTCTGTAATTGTCACATGCGGCACTGTTTCCATTCCACTGCAGTTCATATTCCACCAAAAACCACATTATTCATTTCACTGTCTGCTAAGGTGAAATTATGTAGCTTATTTAATTAATTGTGTAAGATATGTTGTGATTACATTATTCCATTTCAGTCATTTCAATGCAAAGGAAATTCAGTGCAGATGTAGGGAAATATAATCAACTATGTATCATTTAAGGACTGAAAGCAACAATGGTGAATACCCATCATATTTGCTGAATTGATTTCTGCTCTGGACATGGGACGAATAGATAAACACCAGTAAATTCTGCCTCCATTTCCATTTTTGTTGGAATTTTCTGACATCCCTAGTGTCAAAACAGATCAGGGAATGCCCGACCTTCTGAGTCGCTTTTTGAGTGGTGGTAAATTTTCTGGGATTCTCCTGGACATTTCAACTTTATCTTTATCTGCTCCTTTAGTCACTAGTTGAGAAGTGGGCGAATCAATGAGATGTATATATCCGAGATGTATATATCCCATGATATATATATATACAATGAGATGTATATATCTGAGATGTATATATACAAGATGTATATATCCCACATAGAGGGTCAATTTTCCAAAGTATAATTCAGTATCTCTTGCCACATATGGGTTAGGAATCACTGGTATGGAAATAGTGGATCTCCATTTTGCCATCATTTGACTTCAGTGGGCTGTAGATTACAAGCAAAGCCTATTCAGACATATATTCTCAGCTATGTTACTGTTTTCATATGTATTTCTGTAACATGTACAGTACATACCAGCAGCCTCATGCCTGATGTTTTGAAAGCTTCAGTCTGGCATCCTGATTCAAAATGGCTTCAACACATAGACTGCTCCTTGATCTCAGGAGCCATCATGCAAAATTCGGTTATGATATCCTTAAGAGGTGTCTAAATGTATAGTGAATGAAAGCTTTCCAAAATACATAGTATTCTATATACAAAACAAGGAGACTTCCAGAGTGGCTACAGAAGGGAGGGGGGAGCACCTCCTCCCTCACACACTTCCAACATGGTTAGTCAACAATCTCTTCCCTGATTTGTTCTCGTTGTGAGTATTTAGCACATGCATATCTTGTCTTTCCTGCAAGCATTTCAAGATACCACCGGTGACCATAATGTCCCTTTTATCTTAATAGCAACCCCCTAATATATGCCAGCTTGAGAAAGAGTGGCTGACCCAAGACTCATGGCTTCATCCTGGCTAAGCAGAGATTTGAACCCACTTCCAGTCCAACATTGGTTCTTGGCAAGATACTCATTTTCAGTTCTACTTTTCTAGAAAAAGAGGTGCTGAAACTCACTATGAACACCTCCCTCGTTCTCTTAGAATGGCAATGGCTCCCACATGAGAGGTGCCTTCTGGTAAGTTCCGGGTGAAAAAAAAGCCCTGCCCCTCACAGACACAGTCTTGCTAGTTTGGGTACGATCAGTTATATTATCGCCAGTTGCCTTGAATGCCTGTTCCGGCGAAAAACCTGACTAGTATTGTAATAAGTAAATAAATGAACAGGAAAGGGCTGGGCTCCCTCCCGTATTGAATGTCCATGTGTTCCCACTAGCAAAAAAGGCAACTTCCAGACACAGTAGCCTTGTACTTGAAGGAAGTATAATGTTCAGCCTGACCTTGACCTTAACATTCTTAACACTAGCTCCAGAAAATGTCTCTTTCTCTCTCTCTCTCTTTTTGACTGGCCTGTTCAACTGGCGAAGCCCAACTGTGACTGCAGGAGCATGAACATGCATACAAACACAAGTGCACTTATTTCTATGAAGTCAGGAGGTGACAAAGCCTCCTTTGTTTCTAGCAAATATAATTCTTTCCTGCTTGGGTAATTGCTTAGATGTTTTTGTTTGAAATTCTATTCACACTGACACTTCGTGTATGCATGAAACTGGTTTGAATGATGTCTATATCCATTAGTTTGTCACAGTAACTATTTTCTCCTCAAGATATGTGATGCCAGAGCAAAAAAAAAAAATGAGAAAAAGTTAACAATTCAAAACTCCGAGGGTGTTTTCTTGGGGGGCTAGTCGACTTCTTTATTTTATTTATTTTATTTTACCAATCTCCCCCACTCCCTTCACGGTCTTCAATATTGCAATTCCTTCAGAGAACATGCACACACACACACATACTGTACACAGACACATACACACACGTGTGTGAGAGAGAATGGTTTTCAGTATTTAGGGTCTTAAGAAGCAAAAGAAAACACTGGTTCTACAGTCATAGCAGGAAGAAAGAGTAGGCCAGGTAACATTTTTAAAGACCAGATGCTAAAGCTGGAAGTGGTTTTACTGACATGCAGCCAAACGTGAGTGAATGTAATTCAGACAATTGAACTTAGGCATTCATAAACATTTAGTGGAGTCTGCGGATAAGTGCGAGGGCCGAGTCTCTGTATAGAGAAGACTGCTTGTGATGGATATAAATGAAGACAAGACTAAGTTATTAAACAATCAAAATACTTGAAATTCATGGGTGTAATGTGCATCCATTGGTACAAAAAGAATCTATATCCACAGGCTTCAATAGGAGCCGAGCAATTGATCTTGTGCCAAGTAATGTATGTATACAGGAATTCCAAATGATATCCATTTGCATAACAACTCCAATGCCCGCACATTTGCATCTTTTGTACAATGCCTCTTTATTCATTGTTATATTGTGTATTGGCTTCCTGACAATTCAATTCCAACATCCCCTAGCTCTAAATTACAGAAGCAAAACTGTATGATTTCCATGGCTTTCTGTATGGTGAATGTGTCTGCCCACATTTGAACAAAACACTATTCCTATTTATTGATGAGTGGCAAGCATTTACTAGTTCTTTATTCAACATTAGTACGATTGACCGACAAGAAAAAAATAATAATGTTTCATTCTCAAAACTGGTAACAAACATCATGCCAATTCTCTTGTTGACTAACAGGTATTCCACTTTCTTTTAATGAGGCAGACAGTGTTTTATGATTTATTTATTTTTTTATTGTTTCAGGCTGTTTTTATCAGACTGAAAGAGATGCCTTGACTAGTGAATTTTTACTTCAGTGGCAGGATATAAATGCGCTAATAAACAAAGAAAGAAACAAAGAAACAAAAGAAACATAAAATATGAACCCTCAGATTAGTGGGTCAATTAAAAGATCAATGCAGGTATTATGCATGCATTGTTTAAAAAATAAAAATAAAAATCCACTATGCAAACAGAAGAGTCGTAGATTAAATCTGCACGTATTTTAGAGCAGTAAATACAATCGGCTGAATTCAACTGAACAGTTGCACCAGCCAACACAATAAGTCTGCTAGTGCAATAGGGCTTTCCTCCCTCTTCCCCCCACGAGCCCCCTAGATTGTTGAGAGAACCTCCTGTGGGGGGGAGCAGAGGGGCATTGTTCCATCGGACAAGCAGGCAGTGTGACGCTGAATTCCTCCCTATCAAAGTATTTTCAGTGCTTTTATCTGGGGGTACGCAGGGGTACGCATACCCCAAAACATTTTGTGAATCTAATGGGAGAAGAAACTAAAAATAAATTAGTTTCTTCTCTAGCACTGCGAATCATCAGTTCCATTGCTACCCCTAATGGCGGCCTCATTTCCTGTCATGGTATTTCCGGAGTCTCCAAGGGAAGCGAGCGTTTAATGTGTGAAATAGGAATTGGGATCTAGCACAGTGATTGGTCAGTTTCGTTGTTACCACCTCCGACGGCTGCTTCATTTCCTTTCCCGGTGATTTTCGTGAGTCAAAATGAGAGTACCCCTGAACATTTTTTTTTTTTAGAAAAAAAGCACTGAATATTTTTATGACTTTGTAACAGGATAGGCACAAAAATAAATAACGGCTAGTCAAGCACGCCAAGATTCATAGCATGGGCCACAATGACACAAGCCCAGGGTGGGCTTCTGAGAAATGATCATATGTGATCTCTCAAATATAGGTGGAGTGGAGGGAACGACAAAGAGAATCCCTCATGCCCTTCTGGAATACCTACTGGACACGATCCTCACCTAAAGCGAACACATTGCAGGATCCCCAAATCCATTTTCACAATGCTTCTCCTGCACATGGGTGGGGGCAAATGGGCCACACCCTGATTCGCTTGGGAAAAACTTTCCCTGGGAGGCCTTACCTGGGGAGAGGTTTGGGGTGGCCAGTCTTTGAAGCACACTCCCTCCCTCCTTCTATTGGCTTTTGGTAGCTGCCTGTTTGAGCGCTGAGGAGTTTTTGTGGGGAGCTCCTATATGACCTCAGGACTTCTCTTTTTCATCTACTTCATATGGATGGGTGTTTGGAGCAGTGCTGAGTTTTATTGGTCTAGTTGGCTGTTAGTCCAGGCCTGAAAGACAAGTCAAGAGGAAGTGGGGTAAATAACTTAGGAAGTGTTAAGTTAAAGGAACTCTGGTCATGTTATGCTGCTTTGAAGCAGTTATGGGGGGGGTGCCTTTTAGGTTTAGCATGCATGTTGGGGTGAACGCCAAGATGGTGGAACCACGGCATGCTTGTCAATTTACGTACCCAGAACAAGAAGTATTGCTTGGCATCCTTTGCTTCAAGGCTACAGACATCTCCTGTCAACATGCCCAGGAGTGGGAAGTAACCTGGTTCCTTCTTTATTAGGGAACTAATAAATTATATTTTGATTTGGCCCGTTTTAATTTGATTTACAGATCTTCCAGGCTTTCATATTTTATAAATATAACTTTTTTTCTCCACAGTACTGAGTCCTGAGTCTTCTGGCGTGTTGGCAATGTCCCTCTTTTGCTGTGGGAAAATGTTCCTTGAAAAAGAGAGAGAGAGAGAGAGAGAGAGAGAGATGAATGTTTTGAACGTATTGCATCACTTTTGTTTTGACAATTTGCTTTTTACATTTCAAAAACCTCTCCCTAGATTTAATTTACACTTGGATTTGGTTTTAATTTTATATTGCTGTATACACTTTGCCATCCAGATCATAATTTTTAAAGTGTCATAGAATGATTAATGAAAACATGCTTTTCAGTGCCAACAATTGTGACTTTTCACAAGTGATTGGCAACAAGACAAAAACTAAAGCTCTTAATACTGGATGCTATCCTTTGTATTTAGTAACATTAAGTAACATTAAGTAACATTAAGATTTCAGAAAAGTCATGATGCACTGAATATTTCACTTCATTTTTAATCTGAACCATGAATTTTTCAATATGTTGGACATCTAAAACTCAACTAATGTGAAAATAATTATAGAGCATAAAAGTATTTTTGTGAATGTGAACGTGTTTGCAACATACACACATTGCAATCAAGAGAAGACCAAACCTGCTTTAAGTAATCCTGAAATTATGGCACATAAGTTCTTAATTCTTGTTGATTTCTATGGGTCTTAAGTGTGCTCTATGTTTAATGTTTTCTGGTTGGCATCCAAATTGTATATTTAGATGGCAATCACTTCAGACTAAGATTTTGCCAACAATGACTTAATAGGCAGGCTCCATCTCAGTTCTAACTAATAATGAAAAACATCCTTTAGATGCAAGAATACAGTAAGGCGAGAACCCTATATGCTTTGCAAGCAGCACAATATGGCCTCCTCGCCTCTGCTCAGGGTATTGATTTGGCAATCATTTTTTGGTCTGCTCCTTTTAAGTTAGGGTTGAGTCAGGCCTCCCAAATACTCCAGCAGTGTTTGTGACAGTGAAAATGGACCCCACTTTTGGTGATTTGGTGTGTGAGATACTGTTCACAGAAGCATAGCACCAAACAGCTGAAAATCTCCTTCTTTTCTAGAAGCAGGAAGCAACATTCTCCATCACCTTATTACACTAAACATAGTAAACTCTTCACATTTGTGCCCTTCTCTATGCATACAGTGAACTGTATGGCTGGTGGTGACTGCCTGCCTCCAGCTGTCTCTGTGTTAAAACATGCATTTCAACCTGATGTAGGCAACAGCGAATGGAGCCTTCTGCAGCCGAAGAGTTTCATTGTTCATTCAGAGGAGAGCTTTAATGTGCGAAGATGACTCAACACAGCGGGAGAAGGCTTGGTAATGCAAAATGACAGCTGACGGCTGTAAAAGCTGCAGAACACAGTTTGGGAAAATACACTTTGCGGAGCTCATTTTCTGGAATTGTTCCTTGTGGGAAGAGGAAGGAGGAAAGGAGAGAGACTGAGCCTGGTGAGTCCCAGAAGGTTGCAATGCAAGTATATACAGTGGTACATCGGGTTACATAGGCTTCAGGTTACAGACGCTTCAGGTTACAGACTCCGCTAACCCAGAAATAGTGCTTCAGGTGAAGAACTTTGCTTCAGGATGAGAACAGAAATCGTGCTCCGGCGGCACGGCAGCAGCAGGAGGCCCCATTAGCTAAAGTGGTGCTTCAGGTTAAGAACAGTTTCAGGTTAAGTACGGACCTCCGGAATGAATTAAGTACTTAACCCGAGGTACCACTGTATGATGTGTTGTGCAACTTGCCCTCTGGGAAGAAGAAGGTCCATCGGCCTGATTTGCACATTTCCACAAGAAGGCTGATCGCCGAAGAATTGATGCTTTTGAATTATGGTGCTGGAGGAAACTCTTGAGAGTTCCATGGACTGCAAGAAGATCAAACCTCTCCATTCGTAAGGATATCAGCCCTGAGTGCTCACTGAAAGGACAGATCATGAAGCTGAGGCTGCAATACTTTGGCCACCTCATGAGAAGAGAAGACTCCTTGGAAAAGACCCTGATGTTGGGAAAGATGGAGGGCACAAGAAGGGGATGACAGAGGATGAGATGGTTGGACAGTGTTCTCGAGGCTACCAGCATGAGTTTGACCGAACTGCGGGAGGCAGTGGAAGACAGGAGTGCCTGGCGTGCTCTGGTCCATGGGGTCACGAAGAGTCGTACACGACTAAACCTCTAAACAACAACACAAGCCAAAGCATGGCTCATTGTGAAGATACCGTCTCCGGGACCGAGTGGTTTTGTAGCTATGCTTTGGCATAATGGACTTACTTCTCCCCACCCACCTCCATTCTGGCCAGATGCCTGCCTCACTGACTTTACTTACATGCACCAATATTAGAATAGTGGGTGTTAAGTGCTAAAATAAGAAGTCATTGGCAACAATAGCAGGTGTTGCAAATTGAAACAAATAATCTGGAGTATAAAATATTCAGGCATTCCAGAAATAAATCACATTTCACAGCAATCTGGTTACTTTAGGCTAAAAACAAAGGTTCTGATGCCATGCTAACATATTGCTCTTCATAAAAAGAGCTCATTAAAAAGAATTAAAAGGAATTATTGCTGATGATTAACATTCTTCTATAAAAATGATCTAGCTATGTGACTGATGAAATCACTGACATGTCTAAGATTCAGTGATACGGGAATAAATTTCTGCCCATTAAAAAAAAAAGTCACCTGTACACACACAAACACACACAAGAAAGAAGAAGAAGAATCTTTAGTTGCATCAGCCACAAGCCATAGCAATATAATAAAATACAATGTACTGAAGATAGAGTTAAATGATTAGTTATAGAAAATACATTCTAGAAGTTTACATCAATACAAATGGGAGAATTAATACATAGCCCTTTAGCCACAGATAAAACATGCAAACCAATAGGCTTTCTTTAGATAAAAAGAACAACAACAACTGAGGAGTGTCAAACAGTTATATAATAGATATAATTCCAATTCCAATTATTCCATATATATATATATATATATATATATATATATATATATATATATTGCAGTTTTTGCAAGCACACACATTAAAACTGATAAAGCAACAGGCGTTTGCATGAATACAGTTAGAGGGTGTAAGTGTGCCTAAAATCCCATCTCGCTTTATTGACCGAGGGAGCCGGCGTACAGCTTCCAGGTCATGTGGCCAGCATGACTAAGCCGTTTCTGGCGAACCAGAGCAGCGCACAGAAACGCCGTTTACCTTCCTGCCAGAGCGGTACCTATTTATCTCCTTGCACTTTGATGTGCTTTCGAACTAGGTTGGCAGGAGCAGGGACTGAGCAATGGGAGCTCAACCCGTCACGGAGATTCGAACCGCCGACCTTCTGATTGGCAAGTCCTAGGCTCTGTGGTTTAACCCACAGCGCCACCCACGTCCTACTATAATTCCTTACCACTAACCATGGTGGCAAGGAATGAGAGGTGGAATCCAAAAACATATGGAGGGCCATGGGTTCCCCATCCCTGCCCTAGCCATATGAGTACTGCAAAAGCAGCTGCAATTGTTGATGGTTTGTCAGGACTACCTGCATGCAACCCATACCTGGACATGCTGCCTATTTTGACCAGGGTCCAGTAGCACTTGTGTTCTACAATTAAGAGGTTTAAAAATTATTTCACCATTTAATTTAAAGTGGTCACCTGATGGCCACACACAGAAGGTTAATTAGGTATGAGGTTTGAAAAATGCTTAGAAAGATCAAATCCATTTATAAAGAAAAAAGAAAACCACAGCATGCTAATTTATTTGTTTTCATTATCTATTCAGGAGATTGATAGAAAAGCTCTCCAAGTGGTCTGCAGAAAAAATTATATTATCTGAGAAAAGAGGCAATGCATGTACTTTTGTAAACCAAGAAAGACTTTTGTAAAAAAATTAAAGCAACAACAACCCACCAGAGATACAGCACAGCTAAAATCGGAGAGCCTTCTAAACTTGAATGCTCTGGGTTAACCCCCACCCTAAACACACACTCACACACAAACCACATTAAGTTAGAATGACAGAACTGTAGAGGTAGAAGTTGACCAGAAGGACTATCTAGTCCAGGCATAGGCAAACTCGGCCCTCCAGATTTTTTGGGACTACAACTCCCATGATCCCTAGCTAACAGGACCAGTTGTCAGGGATGATGGGAACTGTAGTCCCAAAACATCTGGAGGGCCGAGTTTGCCTGTGCCTGAATTCTAGTCCAACCCCTCTGCAATGCAGGAATCTTTCACCCAACATGGGGCTCCCATGCTCTACCAACTGAACTATGGGCATTATACTTTGCCCTGAATAACTTCACTGTGGTCCCTTCTTAAAAAGCACTTCAGGCACAGGAGAACTTTCCTGCCTCCTCCCCCGTCCCCAGGCATACAATCTGCAAACTACAGCAAAGCGTAGCAACTGCTGCTAACAGCAATGGCTGGAAGATTGCGCATAACCCTTTAAAAATCCCGGTACCAAATAATAGTTTATGCCAGCCATAACTCAAAAAGATTACCTGCTCCAAATGAACACAGTTTCAGAGTTCCATGCTCTCCAGATGCTAAATGAGGTGAGCTGCTATGTATTCCCAATGTTTTAGAGATGATTATTCTGGGATAATGTTCCCTTGAAGTAGCAGTACTTCTTTCATGTCAAATGATTGGGTTAGACACCAGGGCTTATTTCCAAGTCTTTGCTATTACGTGCACAGTTTGGGGCAGGGGAGAAGCAAAACATTGGTATGCATAAACATTTACACATTTTTTTTTGAGGTTGTCTGTCAACTGTGCCAGCAAATTTATGAACTGGCAGCCCCCAAGCTGAGGAGAGGCAATGGGTTCTGCAGACGTCAGTCCTGACTCTATGTGCTGTGAGATTAGCGTCGGCAAAAGAAAGTCAGGCACAGGTGCTGGGATTCTGAACAGGCGCTGGCCACCTGCAAAGGCTGGATGCAAATATATGCAGAGACATTTCTCCTCTCGTGAAATTGAGACCATTGGCTGAAATTGTTTCCTTTGTGCTTTGGGCAGTCAGAGTGAGCGGTTTTTTACTTAGCCACCTTTTTAAGAAAACAAAACCCAACTTCCTTAGATAACTAAACCGCCCCCTTTCTTTGCTCTGGGCTGTTATACAATGGCAGCAAAATCATACCAAGTTGTTTTGGAACACTTAATACAAGAACAAATGGGGGCAAAGTCTCCTTATTGAGATTTATCCTGTTTCTAGTAGTAGGTCAGCCACTGTCTCCAGGAAGCCCACTATGGTACATGAAGGCAACAGCCACACATTATTTGTCTGGTAGCCAGAGGTATACTGCCTGTGAACCTGGGCCTTCCTTTTAGTCCCCCCCCCCCCTTAATATTTTTTTTATTAAAGTTTTTATTGGGTTACAAATGTACATGCAATACAGGTCATAGAGTCATTTCTACTGGTCAGTTACACTGACTATGATATATTAAAGTTGCATACAGTATAAGCTTGGGGGAAAAGAGAAGGATGAGAGAGGGGAGAGAAGGGTGTGTGGTTGTAAAGAGTACTTTTTTTAACTTAGTGTATGTGTGGAGTTTTTGTGTCAGTATCAATTGGGTAGGTTCTCTTTCTATTCATTTACAGTGGTACCTCGGGTTAAGTACTTAATTCATTCCGGAGGTCTGTTCTTAACCTGAAACTGTTCTTAACCTGAAGCACCACTTTAGCTAATGGGGCCTCCTGCTGCCGCTATGCCACCGGAGCACGATTTCTGTTCTCATCCTGAAGCAAAGTTCTTAACCTGAAGCACTGTTTCTGGGTTAGTGGAGTCTGTAACCTGAAGCGTATGTAACCTGAGGTACCACTGTAGTGTATTCCCTTGGTAGTGAGAGAGGTTGTGGGGGGCAGAGAATGGTTCGTTGTCTTTAGTTGACTGCAGTTAGATTTGTTTGCGTTTGTGAGGGAGCAGAGGGATTGTTGGGTCAAGTTAGCCATATTGATTTGCATGCTGTTGATGGGTTCTTGTTGTTGTCTTGTTGGGCTGTGCATGTAATGAAGGAGACCCATATTGGGGTGAAGGCATACCCTTGTGTTTGTCTCCATGTCAGTTTCAGTCTGTTGGTTAGCTTTTCAAGGAAGGCTGTCTCCCATATGATTTGATACCAGTGGTCCATGTTCACTCCTGACAGGTCTCTCCAGTGTCTAGCTATGATGCTTCTGGCTGCTGAGAGTAGTTCCATTGTTGACATTGAAAAGAAAATCACACAACAGAGTGTTAGATTGCACTTTTTTAGTACGATCCTGTTCTAAATCAGTGGGCTGCTGTGCATGCTGCTTCAGTGTAGAGAAAAGTGTGATGGACCAGTGGTTTGACTCGGTGTAAGGCAGGCAGATAGATGTAGGTGTAGATATAGAAAATCATTGCAGGGAGAAGACATCTGTCATCCTCCTGAAAGACACAGCGGTATATTTTATTGAACCAAGTTATAGTATTAAAAGAAAGAAAGAAACTGAACATGATTTCAAACTGATGCTTATTCAGGCATATATGTGTGGTGAGAAAGAGATATGAAAGAATGGCTGTTGTTAAAAGTCTAGTATTCTTGTTTGTCTGGATCCACCCAACTACATAGAACATTAATCAGATGAAAACCAACCTCCAAGAGACCACAAGATTCAGAAGACTGAATTTTTGTTTTCAAGAGCAAACCCTTCTCCTCATTTTATTATTTATATCATGTCCATCTAGCTGGGTTGCTCCAGCCAGTCTGGGTGGCTTCCAACATATATAAAAACTTAATACAACACCAAACAATAAACTTCCCTATACAGGGCTGCCTCCAGACGTCTACTAAAGGTTGTATATTTACTTATCTCCTTGGCTTAGGGGTCAGATAACTTCATACCCTCCGGTGAAAAGAAGGACATCTTACAATACCCTCCAACATTTCTCCAATAAAAATTGGGATGTCCTAAGGAAAAGCGGGATATTCTGAGATCAACTCAGAAACTGAAACGGCTTCTATAAATCCAGAACTGTCCCTGGAAAATAGGAACACTTGGAGGATCTGCAAGACTGAGCTCCTTGGAATCTGTCCCTGTGTCCAAGTGACGACAGTCTTCCACAAGCTAGAGTTCCTGCCAATCAGTGTAGAAAATCATGAGCTAGATGGCATGCCAATGATCCCACTAGATTCTTATGTTTCTATAAGAATCTAATTGGGACTATTGGACGGCATCTGTTTGAGGATGTCCAATGGATGACGTCCATTTGAGAATGGTTGAATTACAGCGACAGGAAAGAACAGCATTTCAGTCCTGTGGCTTACCAAAAGAAGAAGAAGTGGTATTCCCATCATAGTTCACGTCTGAAGAAAATGGCACCAGCATCTAACAGTCTCCAAAGGAATCTTAAATCCAACCTGCTATGAAACAGGGAGCCTGCATAATGTATAACCATTATTGTGGCTAAATTAGCCACTCTGTAAACTGTTGCGAGCTGCATGTTGGCTTCATTACGATTATCCAGAATGGAAGGAAATATAAAATCTTTCTATGCCCCCCTCTATGTCCTTGGTAGCAAAACACACTTTCTTTCAGATGGCACCGAGCAATAATGCGAACAGCAGCTTCCTATAAAAAAGGGGGTTAAAAAACCTAAGGGAGGACTGTGGAGAAGAAACAAGCCTTTAGAGAAAATTTAAAGGCCCACTGAGAGTGCTTCCCTGCAACAGAAAGAGGCAGCTTGTTCTATAATTGGAGAGCGTAATGTCTTTTCCTTCCAGACCTTATTAGTCTGCACTTGCAACAAATGGCTCAGCGCTGGTTGTTTTAATCACTTCAGCCTTTGTAAAAAAAAAAAAAAAAAGTCTGCCATTATTATCCCTAAAATATGGGAAGCTATTTTTTGTGTGATGTTAATTAAGCTACATGGTGTTTTGTTGCTTTATGCGTCTGCTTGGTGTCCCGCGTCACACACTCTGTTGTGGTGCTGGCTCTAAAATCTATTAACTGTGCCCCAGCGGCTTGCATTTCTTCTTTGTTTAGTGGGTCATTTGGAGCAACCCAACGATTTTTATATAAAGGTAAAGTACTCAATAATACGATTTGCATTTACACTTTCATCTGTTTCCTTAGGACAGTAGAAGCAAAGTTGTTTATGATACGCATTTCTGGGATAATAACTTTGAGTAGCAGTGTTTCTGCAGAGTTTCGGCTTCTGTTGGTTTTCTCCCCACCTTCCCCCTTCCAAACAACAACAAGAGTTCAGATTAGATAGGCATCTTATTTTAAAAAGCTTGCGGAACTTCAAAGAGAACAAAATGGTCTTTTATGCATGATATCGAAACACAGCGATGCTCTAAAAATGTTGTAGAAATAACTCATAAAAGTACTCAAAAAGGAGCAGGAAACAGTGTTGCATTTCTGTCATGCTTTATATACTGAAGTCAGTAGAATTACTACCAGGATGGAATAGTGTAGCTGAAGCAGGGCCGGTCCTGCCATTAGTTAGGATGAAGCCACTGTCTCAGGCAGTAGAAGCCCCTGAGACAGCACCCCTGTGGACATTTCACCTGCCCCGCCACCTCCACTGGTGTGAGAGAAGCTGCGTTGGCATCAACACTGATTTCCAGTGAGATCTCGTGCGATCTTCCAGAACATGGGAGATCTTGCTATAAATCAGCAATATCTCACTGGTGGAAATTGGCCCTGATGTGGGTCCCATTTCCTCACCATTAGCAGGGGTGGTGGCAGGCTGTTAACAGTGGCAGGACAAGGCAAAATGGGATGCACTGCTCCTGATCTGAAGAAGACGTACAAAGTTGTTGGGTGCTTGTTTTTTTTAATGCTGTCAAAGAACAAAGGAAGATCCTTGCTCAATCAGACCAAGGCAATCTGCTCCAAAATCTTGTTTCTATCACTAGCCAATCAGATGCGTCTAGTGTTCATATGTAGAGCATCCTTGTATGGCCTTTCCCCACCACTGATATGCTACCTTTGTTGGATCACGCCTAGTGGTACTTGCCGCTTTTCAGAAAGCTAGTTCTTATAGGAAACAATATGGGCAAAAGGAGCGTTAAAGATAGCAGACGGACCCAGGACATTCTCCTTGGGAGTTCAATGGAAACACTAGCTATTAAATAGGTTTTTGACTTAGGTGCAGTTCATATAGCATCACGGACATGTTGAAAAACTGAGTGGAATATTGGTTTCACAATTTTTCATTTTTTCTATTCTTCAGTTCATCACATTTCATCATTTTGCTTTTTAAAAACAGGAGTATTTTAGTGTACTTCTCCCTAATGTGCATGTTTTAATATGCAATTTCAGCTAGTGTGCACATTTTTATTGCAGTAGATCCTTAATATAATGCACATTTCCCTTGAACAGTCAGTTAACATACACACATGCAGTTCCATATTTGTTCGTTTGTTTAAGAACTGCATTGCAAAATTCAGAGAAGTACAAATTTCAAAGCAGAGCTTCATTTCAGTTCATGTATTGTTCCAGGAAGTGCACAATAAGGTAGGATCCACATTTTAATTTGAATCCACATAAAATTTCTCCTGCTTCCCCACTGGATACTCACAGTGCGATTTCTAAAAATAAAAATAAAAATAAAGATTATTTACAAGCGTAATATAAGCAAAGAGGCAGACAATATTTACATTTGTAGCAGGCTACAAATCCTCTGTCCCACATGAAAATCTTCACAGAGAGACACTCCAGCACCCAGAATGGATGGAATTATGTGTGCAGCAGCACTGGTTTTCAAACACAGATATAGAGTCATATTCAGTTCTGCAGCTCTGTAGGTGCAAGGGAGTTGGAAGGATGCAGTGAATCTTCGTCTCCAGTCCCCTCAAACCTCCCACCCTCAAAATTGACTAGAGTGTTGGGTAAATTCTCCAGCGCAGATTTTGGGAGCACACAGGGGAGAAGAGGAAACAGAAGTCTCACTGGTACAGCATTAGAAGTAACCCATATCAGTATGAACAACTGCAAATATTATCGAAAGAAATAACAAATGTCAGCTCACATGGACCACAAGAACCATTAATCAATACTAATTTAAACTTATATACTAATGTGAGATTTTCTTAACAGCTGTACAAAACCTCAGAAAGAGTATGTAAAACAAAATCATATAAAGAGGAACCTATCAACAGATACAGAGAAGAGCGATCCCATTGGATGAAATAATAATGCTTAAGAACATTGCATGGCCATGCTCTTCTCAGATGTGAATCATATCATCAGATAGTTTGTTCTCTTTTTAGTTATGTAATTCCAATGCATAATTGAAATTGTCGAGGTCTCCAGCAGGAGCATTCGTTTTCAAAATAGTTCAAAGGGGTTGAAAGCAATCGTAAATCAAAGGGAGGAAATCAAAATAAGAAAGCAGAAAACTTGTAAAAAGTTTATAATGTCTGGAACGTTGCCAGTATTACCATTAAAACTGTAAATTTCACCACTCAATAGATAGCAATGTAAAACATTGTATAAATCAATTAATATGCTTATATAAACCTGAGTAACAACATCCATTTACAGCTCCTCGCAGCATTAAGATTCTGGTTTTTATAGAGACTCTCTCTACAAGGTTTTATAAAAATGAATTGGCACAGGCAGATTAGGAATCCAAAGAAACAAGGCTATCTACATTGTAATGCTTTTGGCGTGTTCATAACTATTCTTTTTCTCTAAGAGATGTTACTCGCCAGAAATTACTGAATTCTTTTCACTCTATATGTGGCTGCAGGAAGATGATAACCATCCTTTTTACAGTGTTTTCCTTTAATGTTATCAGCATGGTTGGAAGAAAAAAAAATGCATAATGTGCCAGCAACCTGAACATACTGCCTATGAATCCTGACTTTTGTAAGGGCAGATTAAAGTGACATTCTGTCATGGTTGACAGAACCAAAATTGAACCTACCCTTAAAAACAGTTTGTATGTGTAAATGTCCTTTGATCCTGAAAATGCCTATCACCCAGGGTTGGAACACAGATTAAACGCTAGCTTCTCATATGGCCAAACCATATCAAGGAACTGCATAGGAAGGCAAGCTCCTTTCATAACACCCTCACACACTACAACTCCTAGCGCTTTGTCTTAACAGAATTAACCCACAATCCATTGTGAAGTGGACAGCTGAAACTGGAGATGTACATTCCTTAACTTGATAATGATTTCTGTTTCTGCAGTTGCGCTTCCATTCCCTCTCCTTCCCTGTGCAGCCCCTGAATCTGTTCTGGGTTTTCTCCCAACCTTCTGGAGCAGATTGGGCGGATGGGGGGAATGCAGAAAGAAGCTAAGGATGGGAGGTTCTGTTGCACAACCAGAAGTCCTTCCATGAATACATAGAAAATAATAAAGTAAAAGGTAAAGGACCCCTGGATGGTTAAGGCCAGTCAAAGGTGACTATGGGGTTGCTACGCTCATCTTGCTTTCAGGCCGAGGAGCCGGTGTTTGTACACAGACAGTTTTCCGGGTCATGTGGCCAGCATGACTAAACCGCTACTGGCACACTTTTCAGGTTGGGAGAACCGGCATTT
The DNA here is from genome assembly GCF_964270895.1 of Podarcis filfolensis. NCBI lineage: Eukaryota > Metazoa > Chordata > Lepidosauria > Squamata > Lacertidae > Podarcis > Podarcis filfolensis. The sequence goes on along the minus strand of NC_139607.1, from coordinate 24,439,124 downwards.
GTCCGCAGACAACTTTCTGTGTCATGTGGCAAGTATGACTAAACCGCTTCTGGGGTGATGGAACACTGTGACGAGTGCCAGAGCGCACGGAAATGCTGTTTACTTTCCTGCCGCAGCGGTACCTATTTATCTACTTGCACTGGCATGCTTTCAAACTGCTGGGTTGGCAGGAACCGAGACAGAGCAATGGGAGCTCATCCCATCATGGGGATTCAAACTGCCGACCTTCCAATCAGCAATCCCAAGAGGCTAAGTGGTTTAGACCACAGCGCCACCTGTGTTCCTACATAGAAAATAATAATACATTCATTAGAACATAAGAAGAGCCTGCGTGTTCAGGCCAATGGCCCACAGGGGCCAACCAGACATCAGTGGGAAACCTATAAGCAGGACCCGGGCACAAGAGCAGCCTCTCCTCCTGTGGTAGTAATAATAAAAAGGAGCAGGAGGAAAGGGAAGATGAAGACGAAGATGACAAAGTGGCCAGGTGAAACTGGCCTGATGAAAGTTTTCCCCATCAATTTTACCATCATGCCCCCTTCAACCACCAAGACCCTCCCTTCCCCCCAAAAAAGCTCTTGTCATGTGCCATGGTGAGAGAAGAGGAGTTCCAATTCAAAAAAACCAAGCTGAATCCATTATAGCAATAAACAGCTTGTTTCATAAGGATTTACGCTTGCACAATGGATCCCCACACCCCACACCCCCTGGGTTCTCCTAAATTTATTTTGGGGGGTTTCCCAACCCTCTGGATCAAATTTGGGGAGAGTGTGGGGGCACATGTGGAGGAGGGAGAAGGATTTCCATTGCACAAGTGTAAATCTTCCTCCTAATTAAACAAGTGCACTAGATGCCACCCACAATTCACAAGATTCCTTGGGCATGCAGAATGAGCTCTGCAGTTCTTTGGATCTTAGGCACCACATTTCTTTGGCCTTGTGTGCCAAAGGGGGAGGGGGATTGAGGCAATACAGTTCTAAGAAAATGAGGGGTATGCTTTGAGAATTACTGGTGTAAATCAGTTGACTTCTGTACATGCACCTGTGCATTGATATGCATCTATGTTTTTATATCAATGGACTGCTGTAAGCAAAATGGTACCCGAATATGCTAAGAGGTTGGCAGCCATACCTGTCATCAGTGTTGGAACTGATAGTTTTACAGGACAATCCCATGCACTGTAAGAACGATTGAGTCACATGAGGCTTACTCCCAGGGATTGCAGCCTTAATTAAGTTAGTTGTGCTGAGGTTGGGATGATGTAAACTATTCAAGGACCTAAACGTCTCTTCTTCTTCTTCTTCTTCTTCTTCTTCTTCTTCTTCTTCTTCTTCTTCTTCTTCTTGTTGTTGTTTTCTGTTTTACAATTTCACCATTTTCCATTCTTGTATAGTAGTTCTTTTAGACTTCCCACCCAGCATTCCATGACAGTTCTTTACACATCTTCCTTAGCTGCATATACATTAATTCCTTTACTTTAATTTCCACATTCTCATAAGCTTTATATTGTCAACTGTTGGTCACACGATATCTCCTACCTGGAATTTATATTTGAGATACCGGTAATTTTTTTGTAGATATGCCCCTAAATACTCCCACTCACTTCTCGTCTGTTTGTCATCTTGGTTTCTTATTTTAGATGTCATACTTTCAAGTTCTGTATATTCAGTAAGTTTATTTAACCATTGTTCTTTCGCTGCTTCATCCAGTTTCAGATTTATCAGAGTGAGGCCCACCTCAGGGTTGTTTCCAACACAATCATTTGCTTGCACAAACAACAAATTCCTTCTTTGTGTCAGAATGCATGCAAGTCACACCATACATTTGCAGAACAAATGATAAATAAATTTCCCACTCTCCATCAGAGCACCATTTACTATGTGGGAAGTGAGAGCATGCCCCAATCAAAACTTTCTTTACCCTTGCAGGTATTGTTTCAAGTACAAACGCTGGTCCACAGATGAGCTACCCATGAGCCCTAACAAAAGAAATTCATCTCAATACATGCTTCCTTTTTATTCATGCATTTGCTAATGTAACACCATTAAGGTACAGAAGTGTCCCATTTCCTTTTGACCCTTTATCTCATTCCAGGCGTGAATGCCAGCACGCTATCTCCATTCGGACCACTGACTTTCTTGTGCTATCGGAGCGTTTGATGAAGCTGGCAACGGGAAGAAATTCTTTCTCATTTTCTTTCATGTTCTCAACAGGCTTGAATCTGTTGCTTTGGCTGTTTCATGTATTCCGACACGTTCATTAATCACAGAGCAAGACACTTCCCTGTTTATGTTTCCACTTTACTCCAAAGAGCACCCAGAGAAAAATATCGCAGGAATGCAGGGCTGTGAAGGTTGGGGGGTGGGGAAGAGAGAAAGGGATGTCCACACTTAGTGTTCAGCCTCCCACTCCAGTAAGCTTATCCTGGACAATTTTACGCACGAACAGGAGAGCTAAAATAATCATCAGGAAGCTTAATCATCCCTGATAATGTCAGCTCTGGTTTTCCATTGATAATGTGTATGTGAAATATGCCCGTTTTGTTGGGCCAGATATTTCAATGTCTTTTCCAGAATCAGGCAGCACCACCCATGACATGATGCTCTCCTGACCAAATATGACCAAATGCAAAATGGTGGTGGGCAATCCTCTATTTGATCACTAACTTTTGCAGGAGTTTCCTAGTGTCCGATCCTCATATTTCCTCTGATTCCCCTTGTTTCCTCTACCTCGTGGTGCAGGAAATCCAGACACTTAAAGAGGCATAAAAGAACAGCAGAACACAAGAAACTCCATCTAGTTCAGCATCTTGTTCCCATGGTGGCCAGCCAGTTGCCTATGGGGAGCCCATAAGCAGGACATGAGAGCAGCACCACTTCTGATTATTAGCAACTGGTATTCAGAGGGATGCTGTCTCTGACAGTAGAACACAGTCACTGTGACTAGTAGTCATTGATAGCTTTATTCATGAATTATAGAATCATAGAATTGTAGAGTTGTAAGGGATTCCAAGGACATTTAATCCAATCTTCTGCAATGCAGGAATATCAGCTAAAGTGTGCTGGTCCCATGGGTTACCCGAGAGGCGAGGTCCAAGTCCAGTCCGTGGTCAAAGGTGCAACATGGAAGCAGTCCGTAGTAGCTGAAGCTGGGTGCAGGGCAGGGTGTCAGGTGAAGTCAGGAACAGGCATGCAAGCAGGGAGCCAGGGCGGGTCAGGAGCTCAGGCAGAAAAGCAGGACAATGTTCAGGCAGGAACTAGCAACCAACAATATTGCTCCCGCAACTTGGGACTGGGGCTGGCCGGCTTTTATCTGCCCCGAGGCATAGGGTGGCCCCGATCCTCAGGTGACTCACCTCTCCTGGCCTGGAGGCGACACTCCTCCTGCAGGAACTTAGTTCCCTCCGCCTCTCTGCCCTGAGCCTCTGCAGCTTAGGAGAGGCTGGAGGGTTACCGGACCCAGAGACAACCTCAGCTTCCTCTGCAGTCAATGGGTCCTCCATCACCTCAGGAGCCAGAGCAGACTCAGCTAGTACCTGCACCTGAGGATCCAGCACAGGTGAGGACCCTTCAGGCTCATGCCCCAGCTCTGGCTCAGTTGGTTCTGGAGGCAGGGACTCCTGTGCAGGCTGGGATGCCTCAGGTTCAGCATCCGAGTCTGAATCCCAGGCCATCACATAAAGCATCCATGACCATCCAACCTCTGCTTAAAAACCTCCAAGGCAGGTGAGTCCACCACCTCTTGAGGGGACCATTCCACTGTTGAACAGCTCTTACTGTCAGAAAGTTTTCCCGTATGCTTAGTCAGAATCTCCTTTCTTGTAACTTGAAGCCGTTAATTCCAGTCCTACCCACCAGAGCAAGAGAAAACAAGCTGGTTCCCTTTTCCATGTGTCAGCCCTTGAGATATTTGAAGATGGCTATCTTATCTCCTCTCAGTCTCCTCTTTTCCAGGCTAACCACCATGGAAGTGGTTGATGGCCCTCTTTAGGCATCACTTCAGCAACATGCCTACTTTTGGAAAGCTGAACAATCGCTATGTGGTCTAGTCACTGAGGCATGGGCAGTATTGGTACAGACAATACAACTGCCACTTCCTACACATATTGAACTGGGCAGAGAAGCATTCATGCAGTTCAATCTTCCAGGGGCAATTATGCCTCTCTGAAGCACTTTCTGAAGCAGGCCTCAGCATCCTTGCTAATGTTCTCACTTGAAGCTATTGACAGGAAATTTTAGAGCAATAAATAGAAGTTACATTTGATCAATAAGTAGAGTAAAGAGGGGTTAATTAATAACAAGGACCTTGACTTGCATAATTGATTGCTCCCTTTTTCGTGCTAGAATAGGAGGTCTTTTAGGTCCAAATATTGATATATGTGGCTGTGTTTCATTTAAGCTTCTGTATATCTTACTAAGGGTTGCCATATTTCAAGAAGCGAAAATCCGGACAGGGGGAAAAATGCTGAGCTCAAAGTTGTTGAGCTTTTTTTTAGATATACTCAGACAGGAGACACTTCTGGGTCCCAGACATTTTGCAAATTTCCCCAAAAAATCTAAAACCCCCGGACACTATTTCTGCCATGGGAAAATCCGGACGTATGGCAACCCTATCTTACATTTGATGGTAGTGATTAATATTTTAAGAGGCCTAGAAGGATATGTTCAGTAAATGTCCAAATATCATCTGAATTTCTGTAATTTACTTATAAGAGACATTTATCAAGCCATGGATGTAAATATAGAAAACAAGCCTTATGACACCAACCCTATCTAACATTCCTGACTGCAACTCCCATCATCCCTGTTCATTGGTCATGCTGACTGGAGCCAGAATTACAGTCCAACAAAGTTGCAAGGTAGGAGTTTGAAAGCTAGGATTTCCTAGGTTGCTTTCTCTGAAATGAACAGGAAGCAAAGAAGTAACGAATGGACACTTGTCACAGTGGAGGGATGTTAGGAGTAGAGTTATCACAAGGCTCAGTGTTGAGACCTCTGCCTTTCAACTTGTCCATGAATGACCTGCAGTTAGGGGTGAGCAGTGAGTTGGCCAAGTTTGCAGACTGATCCAACCAGAGGCAAGATCTACCCACATCAATTCAGGTGAGTCCACTTTGGAATCCCAGTCGGACAGATTCCTCCCTCATCTTAAGCTGTGCAGACTAAGACACACATCATAGCTCTCATGTGTGAAGTACTGGACATGATTCTTCATGGTGGTAACTTTATGTGGAGGATTTCACTTGAGAAATAGACATTTCCAAAATTGTGTAGCAGATTCATACCAGGAGAATTCCATCAGCATCTTGTCTGGGTCTTCTATAATGATCAAGAAGGTCTAGAATGTGTTCTTCCACTTTTTAGAAAAAAACATTTTTGGTCAATTAAGTTTTTGACGGATCTTTTCAAAACCTCTGGCACATGACTGCAGTGAAATGCACCTTTCAGATTGAAAATTGAGAGAACTCTGAACATCTTAACATGATTTGTGTGTGTCCAAAACAGGGTAGCCAACATTTTGCCCTCCGGACATTGCCTTCCAGGTATTGGACCCCAACTCTCACCCACCCCAGCCAAACAATGGCTAATGGCTAGGGATTATGGGAATTGCAGTCCATCAGTATCTTCAGGCACCATGCTTGCTGCCTCTGTCTAAAAAAACTTGGTGATATACCGTCACCTAGCTATATATGTTTGGGTGTCCTTTAAAAAAGGGCTAGAAAAGTCTTAGAGGCAACGAAGACAGGAGGATTATTAAAGTATGCCTGCGGTGCAACGTGGCATACTTCCTGAGAATATTTAACAGAAATAATGTAACGTGTTAGTGGTAAATTTGAAGTGGCAGACACAGTATGGGGTTAGAATGTTTATATAGTCTCTGATTGATTCTCATGGAGCTCCAACTAATTAGAAATAAGGTTTATGTGAGGTGAGCAGTGAAGCAGTGATATGGTGATACTGCAAATTCCATTCCCGCCTCTGGCAAGGAAAAATTATTTGTACCTGCACCACTCTGGAATTGTTGATAATTTCTGCTTATTTAACTAACTGGAATAAATCATTCAGAAAATGTATTTGCCTTTCACAAGATTGCCAATACTTTGTTGTTGTTCTTTTTTTTGCATCATGGAGAAAAGTATTGCACTTATTCCAACGCCAATTGGAAGGGGCTTTTTATTCTTATTTAAAGTTTGCAAATAAAGTTGTTGTTTGTGTGATCCTGGTTGTTTTCTGAACTTGCTTATTATTCATTAATTAAATAGATGTACAATCTGTTGTTCAGGGCGCAATACCCTCAGAAGGCGGTTCACTGGAAAAATAAAAAACAAACAAAACCACAACCATAGGAATACCAAGTGCAGTTTTAAAACTTAGGAAATTCTAAACCGCCAGCAACTAAAACTTCTTCCAAACACAACATATGAACCAAATGCAGATTGAAATGAAGCCATTTGCCATGCAGATGAGGGCTGACAGACCTGAACAAGATCTAGAAAAGGCAGTGTCAATATGGTGATCTCTAGATGTTGTAAACTTCTAGTCTCTGGCCATTGGCCATGCCTGCTGCAGTTAATGGGAGTTGTAGTCCAACAATATATATATCATGAGCAACATCTTGGCGACCTCAGATATGGAGGACCACAGGTTCTCCATCTTCTGAAGGAGGTGGATCTGAAGGTGTTAAGGTGACATTCCTTTGGATGGAGACAGATAACAACTTTATAGAGAGGTGAAGGTTGTATGACAGAACCTCAATTGTCCAGTGTGTATACATTAATTTCCTTTGCTCTCTCATCATTTCTGGCCAGGCAAGTTTTGCAGGTTTTTGAACCTCTGTTTAAAAAGAAAATAAAAAATGGAAGAGAGACCAAGTGCTGAATGGGCACAACAAGGGTAATGGCAGATCTATCACAGCACCATCAATCTTTAGCCTTTGTCACTCACAATTCTTCCACACTTGGGTATCAAACTCTAACATCAACCACAATTTTTAGCTTGCTCTATCTCTGGGAGATGCAATAGCCAGATATAGAGAGAAGAAAAGAGGATAAACGATAATGTGCACTTATCAGTGGAGAAAACAAAATGGAAAAAGGATTAAAGAAAGGCACAGGCCAGAGAGAGAGAATCTGAAACAGAATTACTGAATTGTTGTGACATATATACTTACAGGCCAATAGCACAATCACACGTGTGTATGCCCTGTCCTATTATGATGTGATCAAATGAGGATGAAAGTATTACAAATGTGTATTAGAAACCTAAGATCCACATATATGTGGATTCCAAGAGAGGTGATGAGGATAATACCAAGAGAAAGGTCCTTTTGTGCCCCTGCCCACATGCATGGAATGCTCTCCCCAACAAGGCATTTGGTAATAATAATAATAATAACAATAACAATAATAATAATAATAATTTATTATTTATACCCCGCCCATCTGGCTGGGCTTCCCCAGCCACTCTGGGCGGCTTCCAAAAAAATATTAAAATACTATAATACATCAAACATGAAAAGCTTCCCTAAACAGGGCTGCCTTCAGATGTCTTCTAAAAGTCTGGTAGTTGTTTTTCTCTTTGACATCTGGTGGCAGGGCGTTCCACAGGGAGGGTGCCACTACCGAGAAGGCCCTCTGCCTGGTTCCCTGTAACTTGGCTTCTCGCAGTGAGGGAACCGCCAGAAGGCCCTCGGTGCTGGACCTCAGTGTCCCGGTATGGAGACGCTCCTTCAGATATACTGCTATTTGTGTTAATATTCTTGTGTTAATAATATTAAGGAAACACTAATAGGCTCTCTATCCTTCAGGTGAGTGTAATGGTATTTTCTCATGTTTCCACCCTCTGGACCTCTCACGGAGGCGACACATGACAAAGGGCTTGGGAAGGTTCAGGTTGGTTCATATGAGGAGAGGTGGTCCTTGAAGTATTGCAGTCCTGAGCCATGCATAGGAGTCTGCTAAATATCCTGGTTTTGCTACCCATTTGGGATTGCCAAGCACCTGAAAGGGCCACAAGACATGACCTTGGACTGCGCTTGGGCTTGTGGGCCACTGGCTGCCTTTGGCTGGTGGTCGAATACATCATGGCAGAAGAAGGAACACCCAGGCATAATATATATATGCACTCTATCTCATTCTTAGGGGATGGAAATGTAAAATTTGGCTCAAATTTCAGGAATGGGAGTAGGGGTGTTGCTCCTTTTATGGCCACCATGTCTAAGCTTTTTAAAAAATGCTAACTGACTTCTAGATCTGCTAAACCTTCACATTTGACAGCAATTGCATGTGCTTTGTACTTGGGTGACCCTTAGCTGAGTACACTGTGCAGAGTATGCAACAGAGTGTCAGCTTTGCTGTGTGTTCAGAGACCAGCGAAAGAGCAGACGTTTCCCTTGTAAAACTCAGCAGTTTGGGTACGGTAGTTCTGCGTGAACTACTTTAAAGCTCCAGGTCACTTGAGATTTGCTTTGAGGTTTCTGATCAAACAAACCACAGAACTGAAGACTAAACTCTCCCTAAATGGCTTAAGTTTTTGCCTGATTATAGGTCAGGATTCTACGAAACCACAGCCTTTCCATCCAAAACCATCCATCGCCACGGTTCACTGGAAACAGCCCAGGTTCACTGGAAAGATATGTGAACCTTGACCAGTGATTTGGCAAAAGCCCTGCCAAATGGAACATTTATGCAACTTCCTCTGAAGTCTCCCAGCCCTCTGTATTGGTTTCAGGCAAGCTTCATCTGAAATTTGGTTTATTGAAGAAGTACAGAGGGATGGGAGAGGAAGTTGTGTAAGGCTTCTTGTTTTCCAGGAGACTGCTCAAGGCTTTCAAACCCCCCAGTTCATCATTCCAAATGCAAGGAAGCTTAAGTATGGCTAACTTTGGTTGGTTATAAATACTTTCTCTCTCCTTTCCCTATTTCTTCTCTTTCTACGTGTTTGGACTGTAAACTCTTCACATCAGGAATCAGTCTTAGGGGTTGTTTTTTCCCTCCATGAAGTGTCATATATGTTAATCCATAATAACATGATATTGGTAGGTATGATTTGTGAAGATGAGTTGTTAAGCAGCTGAGGGTGTCCAGATTCCAAGCATCTTGCAGTATCTTCTTCCACCCCTGACACAATTATATTTTTGTCCTGCTGTTCCCCCTGATGACATTTTGTCCTGCTGTTCTTCCAGAGAACTCAAAGTGGTGCCTATGGTTTCCCCGCCAACACACCCAATTTTCCCTGGTCCCCAGACTGGAGAAAGCCACTTCCAGAGGTGGATTTAGGGATAAATGACTAGTTTGGTGACACTGTGTCATTGGGGTCATTGGGCCTTGTACAATATTTGAATAGATAGATTTTTGGGGGCAGTGGGAAGGAGAAGCATGCAGGCTGCCTATGTATATCCCTCGTCTCCTGGCTATCAGCCCTGGAGAACTCTGGGTGGGGCTGATCCAGTTTGGGGAAATCTAAGGCTAAGAACCTTTTATTGAGGGTGAAAGAAGAGAGTGCAAAATATAGTCTGAAGCTCAACATCAAAAAAACCAAGATCATGGCCACTGGGCCCATCACCTCCTGGCAAATAGAAGGGGAAGAAATGGAGGCAGTGAGAGATTTTACTTTCTTGGGCTCCATGATCACTGCAGATGGTGACAGCAGCCATGAAATTAAGAGACGCCTGCTTCTTGGGAGGAAAGCAATGACCAACCTAGACAGCATCTTAAAAAGTAGAGACATCACCTTGCCAACAAAGGTCTGTATACTTAAAGCTATGGTTTTCCCAGTAGTGATGTATGGAAGTAAAAGCTGGACCATAAAGAAGGCTGATCGCTGAAGAATTGGTGCTTTTGAATTATGGTGCTGGAGGAGACTCTTGAGAGTCCCATGGACTGCAAGAAGATCAAACCTCTCCATTCTGAAGGAAATCAGCCCTGAGTGCTCACTGAAAGGACAGATCGTGAAGCTGAGGCTCCAATACTTTGGCCACCTCATGAGAAGAGAAGACTCCCTGGAAAAGACCCTGATGTTGGAAAAGATGGAGGGCACAAGGAGAAGGGGACGACAGAGGACGAGATGGTTGGATAGTGTCTTCGAAGCTACAAACATGAGTCTGAACAAACTGCGGGAGGCAGTGGAAGACAGAAGTGCCTGGCGTGCTCTGGTCCATGGGGTCACGAAGAGTCGGACACGACTAAACGACTAAACAACAACAAAGGCTGCCTCAACCCAATCTGGTCAATTCCCGGGTTGACCCGAATTAGCCCGATTCAGTTTGGGTTCCAGGATCCAGGCAGATCCAGTACACAGCCCTAATTCAAACCATCAACAGAATGTAGAGTTTTGATTTCAAATTGATTGAATAAAACTATAAGATCCCATCTGAGATCTGAACTTATGCAGCCATTTGATCCACTCTTCTTTATTAGATTTTAAGGATTTTGCCGTTTGTTTGATGGAAATGACAAAGGCAGGTATCATGTCAACCCAAATGCTAATAGCCTGGTATCCAGAAAGCTCCTTGCTTTAACCTTGTCTGGCATTGTGATAAGATGATTTCATTATGAAAATGATGGTTTTACAGGACTAGGCAGATGATATGGAATTTCTGCTTGATTAGTTCCACACCTCTCTTGTACTCTTCATTAAAACAAGAGCAGGATGATTACTCCTGTGCTCTGAAGTGTAAGATTATCAGAAAACGTTAAAGCCTAAATGATCAGTGAGTTACTGAAATGAACTGGCTGTAATTCCTGGAAGACCTGTTCCCTGCCTTACAGGCCTTTTTCCACCTGGCCTGGGAAGGTGGGGCGTGAACTGACACCAGCTACGAAAGCTGAGGCTACTGAACAGACTCTTGGGCTGGGAAGAAAGGAGATGGGTGAGCTGGTAGAGCAGCATGTGACTCTTAATCTCAGGACTGCGGGTTCAAGCCCCACATTGGGCAGAAAATACCTGCATTGAAGGAGCTTGGATGGAGTCGCTGACATTCCAACTCCATGATTCTATGATATTGTTTGGGAGGTTTCATTGGGCTGTGGCTGTTGTTGTTTTTATATATATATATATACAGTGGTACCTCGGGTTACATATGCTTCAGGTTACATACGCTTCAGGTTACAGACTCTGCTAGCCCAGTAATATTACCTCGGGTTAAGAAATTTGCTTCAAGATGAGAACAAAAATCATGCTCTGGCAGCGCAGCAGCAGCAGGAGGCCCCATTAGCTAAAGTGGTACCTCAGGTTAAGAACAGTTTCAGGTTAAGAATGGACCTCCGGAACAAATTAAGTACTTAACCCGAGGTACCACTGTATATATTTATATATTTTCATTAGTTTTTTTAACATACCATTTTCAACAGTAATTAAACATATTTTTACATCTTATTCAATATTTTGACTTCCATCAGTCCAGTCTGAAAATTTTCCAATCTAAACTCTTAGTGTACATTTCTTATTTTCCCTGTTACATTTAAAACTTATAACCAATATCTCTATTCTTTATCTACTTCGTAGCACTTCATATTTTTCTCCCTACAAAACTTCTTGTAGTCCTACTAGCATAATTTGTTGATTACAATTGCTCTTCAAGTAATTCGTATACTTCTTCCAATCTTCTGTAAATCTTTGTTCCTGCAGTTTTCAAATCCTTCCTGTCATTTTGCCCAATTCTGCATAGTCCATTATTTTCATCTGCCATTCTTTTGTCGGAATTTCTTGTTGCTTCCATTTCTGGGCTAACAATACTTGTTTTATATATTTATTTTAGATTTTGCTGTTATTTATGTGGCAACTTAAATTTATAACTTTAATAAATAACTTAAATTTATGTTCAGTTTTGCTTTGTTGCTTTTTTGTTGATAATTTATTAATTGTTTCTGACTAGTTCTGTGATACTATGGTTATGCGTTTTTTCATGTTGTAAGCCACTTTGAACACTGTTTCAACTGTGAAAAGGATGACATACAAATAAAAGTATGTATGCAGGTATATATGCATGTTTGCATGTAATCGAATCAGCTTTATCCCCCCTCCTAAAAAAACCATGATGAATAATATTCTTTTATTTTCTTTTTGAAATTGCTAGCAAGCCCTTGCAGCCTCTGATTCACTTTGTCTTGTCTGGACTCACAGCAAATTAAAGTGCCATTGCTTATTTCAAGCAGTGTCTTGATGTCGCACATGACAATGTCCGTTGATCAGCTTTTGCATCCTGGAATTTGGATTAATGCCATCCCAGTCCAGACACTTGGCAGATCTCTAGGTAATTGCCTGTGGTACAGCAATTTATAGGGACTGTGCATAGGTGGCAACTGTATCAACCAGTGACTCTATACATGAAGCTGTCCCATACTTACAATGGTCCATGTTCTCAGATGAGGTGTGATAGTGACCCAACCATCCATAAAATATGGCTTGGTGGGGTAGGAGCTTGGATGGCTCCCCTAGGCTGCAATCCTGTATCCACACACCGAGGAATAATCTCAATTGTGTGTTCTTGACTCTCCAAGCCACTCACCTACCATTGTGCTACAGGGCCTGTTTTGGGGTCTGTGGTGGGCTGTCAGACTCTGTCCTTGGTCCTGCTCACATAAAAGGTAAAGGTAAAGTCAAAGGACCCCTGACAGTTCAGTCCAGTTGCAGACAACTCTGGGTTGCGGCGCTCATCTTGCTTTACAGGCCAAGGGAGCCGGCGTTTGTCTGCAGACAGTTTTTCCAGGTTATGTGGCCAGCATGACTAAGCTGCTTCTGGCGCAACAGAGCACGGAAACCAGAGCAGCGCATGGAAACGCCCTTTACCTTCCCGTCGGAGCGGTACCTATTTATCTGCTTGCACTTTTTGGCCTTCTTTCAAGCTGCTAGGTTGGCAGGAGCTGGGACCAAGCAATGGGAGCTCACCCTGTTGTGGGGATTCGAACTGCCAACCTTCTGATTGGCAAGCCCAAGAAGTTCAGTGGTTTAGACCACAGCGCCACTCCAGTCTCCCAGCGCCACCCCGGCCTTCCTGCTCACATACACACACAAATAGGGCTGTTTTAACCTGTCAAATGTATTTTGTGCTTTGATTATTTTTATTATGTATTTTGTGCTTTGTATATTGCAACTTTGTGTTGTGAACTGCCCTGAGACCTACAAGTATAGGGTGGTATACAAATTTAATAATTCATCACAATCACCATCAAATGTGGGATATATATGTGTGGATTATTTGTGACAGAACACACTGGCATGGAGTAACTTCATCTCTTTTTTGTTGCCCATTTTGGCAGCCATTTTGTGCTGAGGCCCACAACACTTTTATCAATATATGAGTTTCAGCACCTCATTTTTCAAGAAAGGAAGGAAGGAAGGAAGAAAGAAAGAAAGAAAGAAAGAAAGAAAGAAAGAAAGAACTATGAGATAGGTTCAGCCCTTAGATAGGTATAAATATCTGAGCTTGGATATCTTCAAGAGCATTTTAGGCACTGGGGGCTGGATTTTGGTGGCACATAAAAGCAACAGATTTTATTTTATTTTTTACCTTGAGGATATTAAAAGAATGCAAATAATGCTAATGAATTCTTACCTCAAAGGCCATAGCCTTTGCAAAGACCATTTAAACTGAACTCAAAGGGGGAGGGTAGAACTTATTGTCATTATAGACAATAGGAGGCCTTTCCTTAAAAAAAATAAATCCTTGATATTATTTACCTGAGAGACAGTTACCCCTTGTCAGGTCGATAATTTCATTTCAGAAGCGAAATTAATCCATTTGTTTCCTCTTAAGGGTTTGAATCAAGCTGAACCTTTGAAATGCTAAGCAACTTTTGAAAAAGCAATTTGTAATGCAGGTACATTTTGATTATGCAGGAATAAATTTTTAAATAGCCCAGGTCTTCAAGATTATATTTTTTTTCACCCAAAGCAAAATCTACAAAAGGCTTTGCCCACCATTAAAATGAACAGCCTCTGCAGATGGAGATACTCTGTGTTTCAGTGGCCCTGTGCTCTACTTTATGGAAGACAGAGTCCTCTCTTTGAAGGGTTGCCAGGGGACAGTCCAATGAAGGTACCTGCTGTTTTTCGCTTCATGGTTTGGTTGTGATTTTGTTGTTAGGTTGTGCTTCTATATAAGTTGCTTTGTGCGATTCTGATAAAAGGCAAGGTATAAATTTCAGAAATTCTCCAGTTAAACCAAAATTCAGGAAGAGTGTTGAGAGGGGACATCCCCCGACAGGCATTACTGCTTCCTGCAGAACTCTGAAAAGCTCCAGAAATAATAATAATAATAATAATAATCCTGTACTGCTCTGCTTTAACAGAGGGAGCAGCAGCAGCAGCAACAACAACAACAAATCATCCATATCTTGCAAAACCCAGAGGTCTAGAGTAGAGAAACATAGAGATGTAGAAAAACTTAGAGGCTATATTAGCGGACAAGGCGTGAGTAAAGAAAAACAGAGTGACAAAGTGATACAAAACTTTGTGGGGGTTTTGAGCTGATTCAAGGTTGATTCAGGGATGGGTGAAATCACCCTGAAACCAGTGGCGTAGCGTGGGTTGTCAGCACCCGGGCCAAGGCAAGTAATTTGCGCCCCCTGACCTGTGGATTTGCGCCCCCTAACCCGTGGATTTGCGCCCCCTAACCCTAACCCCCAGATGTTGCGCTCGGTGCAACCGGCCCCCCTGCACCCCCCACGCTACGCCACTGCCTGAAACACCCCCATCCACCTTGTTGTTCAACCCCAGAACAGAGCGGTTGCACACCCCCTGCAGATTGCGTGCTATTTCTATAATCCGTCCACAAAGCTTTCAGCTGTGAGCCTGTGGTTTAGGAAATGCTTCCACTACCTGTAATGTCTCCTCCCCTCCAACTGGCCCTTGGTGAACCAGCCACTTTATGACCTATGACCACTGAGCCTGTTAATATAACGATAATGGCTCACGAGTTATGTTATGATTAGCAGGACTATTATATTTGATAAAAATGCAATAAAAATATGCAATTAGCTGGGAAAAAGGGGGCTTTCTGTGTTTCATGTTTTCTGAGAAACAAATTTCCTCTGGTGAAATCGCTACAAATAAACTGACAAACGGTTGGGCAGCAAAGGGCCTTTGTTGTACGCTGTCTTTGTTTAAGCCCCCTCATAATTCATCCAAAGAAATGCCCTTCTCGGTAATTAGTTACCTTTAATGTCTTCATTTTCATTTAAATGCTCAGTGATCAGGATAATTAGAATTAATTTGGCATTGTCATGTTATGTTAATGACGCTTCTGCCACTTATCTCCAGCATCCTGCAGGCACAATGTTATCTGAGCGTTATAGAACTCCCTCTCTGCTTTATCCGTCCATTTATACTCGTTGGTTAAAAAGTAATAACAGTAAAGGATGGCAGGGTTCCAGTTTAAATGTATGCAATTTTCTGATGAAGAACTGAAACGGTGCCTCATCTCATTGGGCTTATAAATTTCCTCGCAGTGTGCATGAGAGAAATGATTTGCATTCTCGTGCATCTGTGTATAATTCCAACCCAACCCTTACAAAATGCTACGTTGAATCTGCTGGTAACAGGACCCAAAGCAGAATGAGCAGGATAATTTGGGGGTGGTCAAGTGCCTCTGTCCTGTTTGCCTTGAAAAAGGCCTTGTAGCCATGCCTGCTACTGACTCTGGGGTTGCGGTGCTCATCTCACTTTATTGGCCGAGGGAGTCGGCGTACAGCTTCCAGGTCATGTGGCCAGCATGACTAAGCCGCTTCTAGTGAACCAGAGCAGCGCACAGAAACACCGTTTACCTTCCTGCCGGAGCAGTACCTATTTATCTACTTGCACTTTGATGTGCTTCCAGACTGCTAGGTTGGCAGGAGCTGGGGCAGAGCAATGGGAGCTCACCCTGTTGCGGGGATTCGAAACACTGACCTTCTGATTGGCAAGTCCTAGGCTCTGTGGTTTAAGCCACAGCGCCACCTGCACTATATGATACCAATTTTAACAGCCATGGCTTCCCCCAAGAGAATTATGTGACCTGTGGTTTGCTACAACTGCTGAGAGTTGCTAGGAGTCCCCTTTTGCCCTCCCAGTAATGGGGCTAACAATCAAACCCTCTTTGCACAAGTATGCGGAGTTTAATCTTCATGGCTTTTCCCTGTCAAGTTCTGCATTGTATTTCAGCATTCCTTCACATGGTGTAAAAGTCACTTTGGGAACTATAATGGAATATAGTGCAAGTTTAGTGCCAGGGGTGCCAGCTTGGCCCGCGACCATGGGTGCCCGGGGCCATGGATGCCATGCAGCATGCATGGCCCTGGCACTGACATTTGCCTGGCCCCTTCATGAGGAATTTTGTGGGTGCTCGGGCACCCAGGGCCCCAGGGAGTTGGCACCTATATTTAGTGCTAAATACCGCTAAATTTGTATTATATTCATCTGCAGTTCCACTATAGTTTCAGAAGTGGCTTTTACATTGGGAGAAAGCTCACATACAATGCAGAGCTTAATAGTTTGGGGAAAGTTGTGAAACTGGAATGAACTGCCATGTGAATGAGGCCTAAGTGTAAACTTTGTGATCTTGGGACTCTGTTAAGTCATAGAATCATACAATTGTAGAGTTGGAAGGGACCACGAGGGTAATCTAGTCCAACTCCCTGAAATGCAGGAATCTTTCACCCAACGTGGAGCTTGAACCCACAACCCTGGCGCTGTGGGTTAAACCACAGAGCCTAGGACTTGCCGATCAGAAGGTCAGTGGTTCGAATCCCCGCGACGGGGTGAGCTCCCGTTGCTCGGTCCCAGCTCCTGCCAACCTAGCAGTTTGAAAGCACGTCAAAGTGCAAGTAGATAAATAGGTACCGCTCCGGCGGGAAGATAAACGGTGTTTCCGTGTGCTGCTCTGGTTCGCCAGAAGTGGCTTAGTCATGCTGGCCACATGACCCGGAAGCTGTCCGCCGGCTCCCTCGGCCAATAAAGTGAGATGAGTGCCGCAACCCCAGAGTCAGTCACAACTGGACCTAATGGTCAGGGGTCCATTTACCTGCAACCCCAGAGTCGGCCACGACTGGACCTAATGGTCAGGGGTCCCTTTACCTTTACCTTTAAAGCCCTATTGGTGAGCCTGTAGTTCAGTGGTAGAGAAACTGCTTTCTGTGCAGGCAGTCCCAGTTTCAATGGTTGACATCTCCAAGTGGGGCTGGGAATATCCCCTCACTGAAACCCTGGCATGGTGCTGGCCGTCAAGTGTTGAAAATATTGAGCTACAGTCAGACTTTGTTCAACACTGCTTCCTATGTTCCTGTGTCTTTTTCAAAGGGAAAACGAGTTGCGGTTTATCAAGAAAGGGTAATGACTCCAAAATAGAAACATTATTCAGTGTTAATGGAAACCTTTCAGCTTTCTCCTGGAGAACAATTTGAATTCTTCAATAATTATATATTAACTTCAAGTGGGCTTTGTGCCTGCTATTTTTCCCAATCTTTTTTTTTTTTTTTAGTTGCAAGATGGAAGTCATCTTTCACCGCAATAGAAACAAAGTCAATCAAATCAACTGCAGCCTACTTAAAGTTGTTTGGGAGGTCTTGCCTTAACCAGGAAAGCAAACATTGGATATTTTTAAAAGCAAGTCTACTGGGACAAGGCAGCTTTAGTCAATAATGTCGAGAAAGATGTTTCCTTCCATGGAAGACATTTCTTTTCATTTGCCAAAAATTACAGAAACAATGTTAAAGTTATTCATTTAGGATTTTCAACATGTTTAGTGGCTGAATTAATAGACATCGTAGTTCATAATAATAACAGCAAATGCATGATGTCTGGGAAGATAAAATCACCATACTTCTATCTCTTTTCTTATCTTTTTTTTAGTGCAGTACAACATATCATAAGTAACCAATAATTAGGTTTACCATATTTCAAAAAGTGAATATCCGGAAGCCCTTTTAGCTATTTCTTAGGAAATTCACCCCAAAATCAAAATGCTAAAGACATTATTGGTAGGGTCACCATACGCCCGGGTTTTCCTGGACATTTTTAGAGATTTTTGGAAATTCTGCCTGGATGCTTATATCTGATGGGAAATTCCAGATGTATGGCAGCCCTACCAATAATATCTTTAGCATAGAAATTGTGATAAATATTCACTAGTTTCAACATTAGGCAGGAAATTCCACCCCCTTTCAGTTGTGTCAATACTAATATTTTCAGGTTGCCATTGCAATTGATGCTTCAATGCTAGGGGCAGGAAAATCCAGAGGGGTGGATTTTCACCTTCCCCACCTCTCATTGACCATTTTGACCATGTGGGCAAAGGAAAAGGCATCACGTGATTGTTCGCATGCAGTACCATTTCTGATAGCCCTCATGCCTCCAATCTGGGGTGCATCCAAGTAACCTGACTTGGGTCACCCTCCAGTAGTGATGTATGGAAGTGAGAGCTGGACCATAAAGAAGGCTGATCGCCAAAGAATTGATGCTTTTGAATTATGGTGCTGGAGGAGACTCTTGAGAGTCCCATGGACTGCAAGAAGATCAAACCTATCCATTCTTAAGGAAATCAGCCCTGAATGCTCATTGGAAGGACAGATCCTGAAGCTGAGGCTCCAATACTTTGGCCACCTCATGAGAAGAGAAGACTCCCTGATGTTTGGAAAGATGGAGGGCAGAAGGAGAAGGGGACGACAGAGGACCAGATGGTTGGATAGTGTTCTCGAAGCTACTAGCATGAGTTTGACCAAAGTGCCTGGCATGCTCTGGTCCATGGGGTCACAAAGAGTCGGACACGACTAAACAACTAAACAACAACAACAAGGGTCACCCTAGGGACCACAAACCCTGTTCTGAATGCAGTCCTGAATCAGATCAAAGATGGGGCTAAAATGTGTAATTAGGGTTTTAACATTCTATGTCTTTTAAATGTGTATGGGGAGGTTATTGTTTTGTTTCCCGTTTTTATGATGTATTTTGTGCTCCCCCCCCCCCCCGTATTTTTATGCTGTGAACCGCCCTGAGATCTTCAGATGGAGAGTTTAGGATCAGAGTTTCCTTCTCCTACATGGTTGACAAGCTCCATCTGCTCTTCGCTTCCCTCTACAGCACATGCAGAAACTGCCTTCTTGACCATTGGCCCTATTATTGTTCTCATCTGCTCAATCTGCCAGAGCTTGTCCCTAACTCACTGAAGGCTTGAGACCCATTGGCTACCCTCATTTGAGCCAGTGAAAGCTAATCCATGGGTATGGCCACTATCGCATGCTGATAGCTTCTAGTAGCCACAGGTGAGAGCTGAGTGAAGAATGGGGGATAAACTACCCCAGACAGCATATGACGGACGTGTCCCACACCAGAGGTACTGCTCCTCCCCTAACATCCCACACAGCTCTGTGAAATCATCTCACTTTCTGTGCTCTCAAGTCTGACATGTAGCCCCGCATATTGAAGGGTAGTCTGATAAAGGATTCCGGGGGGGCGTGGCCTGTCCGAAGCCTATGGAGGTGAGGGCCTAAGGCACATACCTGAGCGGTGACCCCGGGGGAGTTCCTAGTTGATGTGCATCAGCAGGACTCCCCCTACTAGTGGTTATCCCTTCCCGGACTTCAAGCGGACGGGCTGAAGCCGGATAGTCTGTTAGGACCAATGCCTAAGCCAATACCGCTCATCACCTGTAACCAATAAAGTTGTGGCCAATTTTGGCCCATTAACCTTAAATAATTGTGTCATGTGTCTTTATTTCCACTGGGGGGGGGGCGGGAACTCACCACGCAAATCATCTCACTTTCTGTGCTCTCAAGGCTGACATGTAGCATGGGCCACAGGTAGGCTGCAGCCATTTTGGGGAAAAGAAAAAAACAACACCTGGAGGCTGTTGGAGGATGGATGGCGGCTAACAGATTGAGGTTGAATCCTGACAAGACAGAAGTACTGTTTTTGGGGGACAGGGGGCGGGCGGGTGTGGGGGATTCCCTGGTCCTGAATGGGGTAACTGTGCCCCTGAAGGACCAGGTGTGCCGCCTGGGAGTCATTTTGGACTCACAGCTGTCCATGGAGGCACAGGTTAATTCTGTGTCCAGGGCAGCTGTCTCCCAGCTCCACCTGGTACGCAGGCCTGCCTGCCCGCAGACTGTCTTCCCAGAGTGGTGCATGCTCTAGTTATCTCCCGCTTGGACTACTGCAAAGCGCTCTACGTGGGGCTACCTTTGAAGGTGACCCAGAAAATGCAATTAATCCAGAATGCGGCAGCTAGACTGGAGACTGGGAGTGGCCGCCGGGACCACATAACACCGATTCTGAGAGATCTGCATTGGCTCCCAGTACATTTCCGAGCACAATTCAAAGTGTTGGTGTTGACCTTTAAAGCCCTAAATGGCCTCGGTCCTGTATATCTGAAGGAGCGTCTCCACCCCCATCGTTCAGCCCGGACACTGAGATCCAGCGCCGAGGGCCTTCTGGCGGTTCCCTCATTGCGAGAAGTAAGGTTACAGGGAACCAGGCAGAGGGCCTTCTCGGTAGTGGCGCCTGCCCTGTGGAACGCCCTCCCAACAGATGTCAAAGCAATAAACAACTATTTTACTTTTAAAAGACAACTGAAGGCAGCCCTCTTTAGGGAAGTTTTTAATGTCTGATGCTGTACTGTTTTTAATATTCAGTTAGAAGCCGCCCAGAGTGGCTGGGGAAACCCAGCCAGATGGGCGGGGTATAAATAATAAATTATTATTATTATTATTATTATTATTATTATTATTATTATTATTATTATCATTATCATTATCATTACTTATGTTCAAAAAGGTCCTGCACAAAATTTCTCTTGCTGTAGTAGATTATATTCCTTATCATTCAGCACTGCCCTGCTGAGAGTTGGTCCTGCCATTAGGGCAGAGAGTTTTGAGATGCCATTAAATAGTGGCAAATGGCCATTTATTGAGTTTATCACTTTTTTAAAAATTGTGGTGGCGTGAGTGGTGAAGACTGTCTTTTAGATTTCCTGGTGCAGGGACCAAAATAGTTTGGGCAGCCTCCAGCTTTGCTTTTGCTAATGATGCCTTAATCAGGTATTGCTGATAAGAAAGCTTAGGCTTTTCATCAGAAATTGGTGCAGAGAAAATGTAACTTAAAACAGCCACCTCATTGAAAGCAAAGAAATTTGGATTTGGAACTTCCAAATTGCATTTGGAACTCCAACCTTCATCTTGGATGAGATAGGAGGGAATCGATCATTTATTTATTTATTTGTGCTTCCCCGCTACCTCACCACTATCTCATGCAAAATGGCATGTGGCCTGCCACCTCCCACCTGCTTAACTTATTTGGTGAATGCCTTTTGAAATTCAAAATAAATCATGCTAAATCTCTGCCAGTTTCTCGGCAATGGGTTCAAAGAGGCCTCTTGTGTGACAGGTCATGTTAAAAGTTGCTTATTACCATGGTGGAGATTTGGGTCCCTGGAGTCCTCACACTGCCGCAACATTCTCTAGGTGGTCTTGGGCCTCTGTATCTACCTTGCAGAATTGTTGCTAGGATAATATTTGGGAAACATTGCAAATTTATCTATACAAAGCTAGCTTTTTATTTATGTGTTGTTTTCCCCCTGTGAAAGCCCTCCAGCAGATTAGCAAAATACCTTAAAACAGTAGTCATTGTTTATTTATATTTATAGACGATATGTTCTGTTATATATATATATAAAACCCCCATTGAATGGAAATTAGGAGTGGGAGAGAAATTTAATTCAGTTTGCATTTGAAGCTGAATCTATCAAATTTGCACTATCTGAGAACCAAAACAGAGCCGTTCTTCAAAATTCGCCCTTATCTGAATTTTGCGATGCAGTCAGCCAACCAGTGTTTGCAAATGCAAAGTGAATGTATTAGTGAAAATAATGTATTAAGATGCATTATATTAGGCTAAATGACTTATAAAAATGGGAACATTAATCAAAAGTGCATACAAAAAATGTGTTTGTTAGGAGAAATTAACAATAAAACATTGAAGAACAACAATATGTGTATTAGCCGCCCAGAGTGGCTGGGGAAACCCAGCCAGATGGGCGGGGTACAAATAATAAATTATTATTATTATTATTATAGCCTCAGTCATCATTACTATATAATAATAACCTCCATGTAATAATAATTTTTAAAAATGTCATGAAAATTAACATTATTGCCTGATGAAGTGGTCTGTCCTTGGACATGACTGCTGCTTTCCGCAGCAAAATTCTGTGATTGTGGTAGGTGGAAAATCTGCTGCAGAAATCATTGAAATTAGAGTGGCTGCTTGGTCTGTATATAAATGTGTTTCCAGATACTCTTGGGGGAGTGTCATGTAGAGACATAACTGACTGTGTGAACTAGCCCACAGGAAGCAGATATGAGAATGCACATCAGGGGGTGGAGTCTATCCTAATCAATCAATAAATTCTTTCTTCATTTTTGCAACCATCTTATGATAAATAGGACTCCTCTAACAGTAGCTATTGTGTGTGCAAGGGTTCCAGCCCCCCCCCCGCTACAAGCTGTTGGCAGAAAGCCAGAGAGAAATAATAAACTACATTGTTCTGTCCAGTGCTAAAAAAAAAAATTAAATGAATTTACTGAAGTATTAAATCAAATTAATGAGGCTGCTATAAATCTGATTCTTTTATGGTCCAGTTCCCCTCCCTTCCCCGTGTTTTGAAGCTTAACAATACAGATGTTGTATTTTTATCCCTTCCAAATTCTGCTCAATGATCTCAGCTTTATAAAGGATAGTGAGAAGAGAGGAGGCTTTGATCAATGTAGCATTCAAAGTTAAGAACCTCTTTGTGAGAGTCAATTCGACAGATGCGTTTTTAGCTGGTTCACAATGCTATTCTCCTTCTTTTTGATCACACAAACCCACAAGGATTTGTATTATTCTTCCCAGCTAGACCGCTGAGCATCCTCTCTTACAGAAACAAACAAACAAATGTAGAAGGAGGAGCTATTCTGCTGTTAACTTACCTGCGTGAGATGGAACATATTGTGCTTGCAAACATTCTGAGCAGAAGTGAGATGTATTCACTTATCCTGCGCATACCTACATCATTTTATATACATGCTGTCTTTCCATAGTTGGAACAATGCTCGAAGCAGCTTACAGCACATAAAAAAAATGCATAAATAAAAAAGTGGTCAAATAATAAATCAAGAGGTACAGAACCAAACTGAACAATTTCCACACAAGTCATAATAAGATCAATAATGATATAAAAATATAATTTCAATAGCAGCTAAACCCCACCGACAAAACCCCCCAAACAATATCCCAGTCAGTTTTTGTAGCTGGAGTCAGTCAGGGCCTGTTGCTCCCACGCCAGGTGGGAAATGGCTTGCAAAGCAGGGAGCAGGTTTTCCAGGACTCACAGGCAAGATGACAGACAAGGAGTGTATTTAAGACTGTGTGACATAAATAAAGCATGACACAATGTGTTGTGTTCATGTAGTCAGTCTGACAGCAGACTATGAAACACAAGAATTGGGATATCTGCAGGGACATGAAAGGGCCCATATTGAAGGTAGAGATGGCATAGAAGAACATTTCTGGTGTGCAGCTCCCTCCAAAAAAACCTCAATATATATATAGAAAACAGATCCACCCAAGGACCTTGGTGCCTCTTTAGCAGAATCAGAAATGGGGGCAGGAGGATGTAGCTATGCAGCATCCAAATAGCTCAGAGCAGGCTTGACAGGTCCTTAAGGCTGGGTGGGATGAAGTTGTTTCTGATAGGCTCCCGATTCCAACTATTGTTTATTATAACAATCATTTATTATTATTACTTATTTTATTTATTTGGCACTTTTTACACCAACTTTCAGGATTTAGAAGCAATAAACATTAAAACCAAATGAAAAGATGAGCATAAAAAGAGACAACTGACATACACTGGTACGCGGCTGCCGAGACCACATAACACCGGGCCTGAGAGACGTACACTGGCTCCCAGTACGTTTCTGAGCATAATTCAAAGTGTTGGTGCTGACCTGTAAAGCCCTAAATGGCCTCGGCCCAGTATACCTAAAGGAGCATCTCCACCCTCATTGTTCAGCCCAGACACTGAGCTTCAGTGCCAAGGGCCTTCTGGCGGTTCCCTCACTGCGAAAAGCGAAGTTACAGGGAACCAGGCAGAGGGCCTTCTTGGTAGTAGCACCTGCCCTATGGAACGCCCTTCCATCAGACGTCAAAAACCAACAACAGCAACTATCAGACTTTTAGAAGACATCTGAAGGCAGCCCTGTTTAGGGACGCTTTTAATATTTGATGAATAATTGTATTTTAATATTCTGCTGGAAGCCACCCAGAGTGGCTGGGGAAACTAAAAACATGATGGTGCCAGGCATACTTCCCTGGAGACGGCAACCCCCCCCCCTCGGAAGAGGCCTGTTTTTGTGGCGCTACCCTCTACACCTTCCTCAAAGAGGGCACATGGAGAAGGACCACAGTTGATGAACACAATGCCCAGGTTGGCTCATGAGGGGAAAGGGGACCACTGAGTTATTGGATTCCTGAGCCCCACAGGACTCAAAACCAGCACTTAAAACTGATCCTGGAAATTAACTGGTAGCTCCTTTATTTTCACTTTTTACTCCACATTAATTAAAGTCTGTTTTGTGGACATTCTTGTAAATGGCTTGAACAGGCAATTCCCTTGCCTACCTCACATGGGAGCAATGCCGGATCTGCATTTTTGGGTCCCTGAAGCTCAAACTATTATGGGTGCCCTTTCACAACAAGGTCTGGGTAACCACTTTTATCTTCTTCAGTGGGGTAATTCCATGACTGGTCTTGAAAGACCTACTTTGGCTCCCAGTACGTTTCCGAGCACAATTTAAAGTGTTGGTGTTGACCTTTAAAGCCCTAAACGGCCTCAGCCCAGTATACCTGAAGGAGCGTCTCCACCCCCATTGTGGAGGGCCTTCTCATTGGTTCCCTCATTGCGAGAAGCAAAGCTACAGGGAACCAGGCAGAGGGCCTTCTCGGTAGTGGCGCCCGCCTTGTGGAACGTCCTCCCATCAGATGTCAAAGCGATAAACAACTACCTGACATTCAGAAGACATCTTAAGGCAGCCCTGTTCAGGGAACTTTTTAATGTGTGACATTTTAGTGTATTTTTTAGTGTATTTACAAATAATAAATGATGATGATGATGATGGTGGTGGTGATGACAGCTCACCACACCCTTACAACATCTTTGCTTCTGGTTCTGGAACTTTGGGGTTGTTGAAATGTATACAACAAAAGAATTAATCAATTTGAGTCATGTGAGTCAAACTGGGTCCACTAGACCCAAATTTGTTAAGCAATGTGGACTATAGTCACTTCTGGGGCGCCTCCGGGATTAGGGGCCCTGAAGGTTAAGATTCATTAGTTTGATAGTAGATCCGCCCGTGTGTTTTGCATTGATGCTACAACTACTAAGGAGACAAGGGAACAGTATGGGATTGTTGAGAAGCTCCCACTCCAGTCTTTGAATGGCAACACAGCTGTGCTAATTGCTCGAATGAGCATTGCTTAAGCTGCTCAACACATGAAGGCCACACACAGACATAAACCATAGTTCTCTAATAAACCAGAATGTCAAACCACAGTTTGAAGCCTGGTTTGATGTCTTGCTTTGTCAAATAATATGGCTTCTGCAAACCACAGTTTCCTGTTGTCATAAAACTGTGGCTTGTTCCATACTGTGAACAGAAGCTTTAAATCTTCTGCCCACATGTGCTAAGAAGGAAGGAGAAGGTGTGGGAGCACACAAGCATAAGTCTCACAATGACATATTTTTATAATAAGAAACCATGTGTGGTATTCAACTAAGTTTTACATGAATAAATTTGGTCCATTCATTTCAGTGTGTCTGATGCGAATAAAACTTAGTTGAATATCACCCATGGTTTGCAGTGATATTGAACTGCTGGCAGATTCTACAGCTAATGACTAATCATTTATTTTATTAAGGAAGAAATCCTAATATTTATTAACCACGACCAGGATCCAAACACCCAAGAAATACATGAGTGAAAGGGGGATTTATATTTGTCTTCCATGAAAATAGTGTTTTTAAAAAAACAAAAACTGAGGGAAGTCATGGAAGCCAGCTCTTCAAATGAGAGAATAAAAAATCCTACTAGCTAGCAGAATTTTCATATGTGAATCTCAGCCCTTTTTCCTATACAGCGATACCTCGGGTTACAGATGCTTCAGGTTACAGATGCTTCAGGTTACAGACTCCGCTAACCCAGAAATAGTACCTTGGGTTAAGAACTTTGCTTCAGGATGAGAACAGAAATTTTGCGGTGGCGGCGCAGTGGCAGTGGAAGGCCCCATTAGTGGTACCTCAGGTTAAGATCAGTTACAGGTTAAGAACGGACCTCCAGAACGAATTAAGTTCTTAACCCGAGGTACCACTGTACAGAGATTGATGAAGAATAACATTCTGTATAGCTGAAGTGGTATAAATTGTTGTGGCGCATCTTGGCTTTTTCAGGGATGGAGTATTTGTGACACTCTGATCCAGTTAATTAATACAATCTTTTACCACATCTTAATTCAACGAAGAGACAGTCTTACCTTGTGTAGGTCTGTGAAAATGTGTTTAAGTGTGTGTGCTGCCTCCCATTCAGTGCTTTTTAATCCCAGGTTTTAAAAGGGAACAAGAGTGCCAAGTGAGCATGCTTTAATTGATTTTTTAATACCTTAACTATCTGTTCTAAAAAAAAAATTCTTTTAGCTATTTTCCCAGCCCAAGCAAAGCCCCCCTCAGAGATATTAAGCTCATGTTTCATCCCTCAGCTGTTTTTGCTCCGGGGCTGTAAAAACTATTTTTAATCTCTCTCCTTTTTGAAAAACTTCCCATAACTGAAAAGCTTAGGGGAAGTTGCTCAAACATAAAATGCATAAATAAATAGAAAGAGCCACTATGAAAGGCTTACACACAAAAAATCCATAATGAAATTTCCAGTAATATGTGCTGCGCCTTGCTATCTAAAAGGTTGTGCTTGCTTTGAACGTTTGTGCTTCTAAAATGCAATCCTAGGCATGTGAGGAAGTGCCGCCATTTTCCTCACAAGTAAGGTGTCTATCTATGACACAGCCTTGTCGTGATGAAGGGGCTCGAATAACTCCAAGAAGCTGTGAGCTATGCTGTGTAGGGCTACTCAAGATGGGCAGGTCATAGCCGAGAGTTTAGACTAAATGTGATCCACCTGGAGAAGGAACTGGCAAACCACTCCAGCATTTTGCCAAGAAAACTCCATGGACATAAAAAAAGAGATGTTTTGAGAAGAGAGTGTTTCCATGGCATGCTCTGGTTCATGGGGTCACAGAGAGTCGAACACAACTAAGATGACTAAACAACAACAAAAGGTGTCTATAGGGTAGTCCCCTTAGGGAGCAATCCTATATACAAGAAGCTGGCATAAAGTAAACTGGTATAGCTTAAGTCAACATAAAGTTAGACCAGATCCAAACGTCTTTCTACTGCTGACTGAACCTTCCTAAAACCTTCCTAAACCTGGCATATCCTAAACCTGAAATCAAGCCTTCAACATTGTTGTTGAGTTGCACCACTTTTTGGTATCTTAATTTAGGTCAGGTTTCCAGGGCACAAGACAAAGATGCATGGGTTTAGGATCCAGCTGTAAGGCCAGAGAGAGGGGGGGCTAGTGTGTCTCCTCAAGCTGTGCTGAACTTGAACCCCTCTCCTATTCTTCCAAATTTCAACTGTTCCGAATTTTGCGATGCAGTTTGTCACACAGCTTCTCTGTGCCTTTGGAGCTGCAGGCCCTGCCCTGTGGAATAGCCCTACTAGCAGACGTTCAGCAGGAACCATTTTTCTCCCTTCAAAAACTGAGAAAGGGGGTGAAATTGAAATGGACAGATTCAGCCATCCCTGTTTGTGGCTGACAGCAGGCTCTCCAGAGCCAACACTCAATTCACTGCAAAATAACCTAGTCCTTCCTCTAGCTCGCTTTGTAAAAGTATTAATATTACAAAAAGAAAACAAAACTGGCTAAGGTGTGTGTGTGTGTGTGTGTGTGTGTGTGTGTGTGTGTTTTAAAGGGGAAAAAATCCAGAGATTAGGATTCCATAACTACCATTTGTAAACTGCAAGTATTTGAAGGATATAATCATTTCTAGCCGTTCAGTTGCAGCAAGTCTAGCATATGTGTCCTGCATGGTGACTAGGATACAGCAGAGGAACCAGGAAGGGGTAGCAAATTTATGGCGAAAGGACAGGTTTGCCATTGGTAAAAACAGGGTGAATGAGAAAAGGGGGTGGGGCTTTAAAAATGACTGGAAATATAATGTACTTCATAGGCGGTTTATTTGTGTATTTTAGCTCTAGCTACACCTTTAGAAATATACCACAGAGCTTAAATTTAATAAAGTGTCTAGAGAGAGAAAGGGAGAGAGAGGTTTTTAAAAGTTTTAAAAATGCAATTATGTATAAAAAGGGTGATATCACATTTTTAGCAGTTAATTTACAACATTGAAAATAATAATTCTCCATAGGGGTGTTAATTACCAACTGCAAATTAAAAATAATTCAGAATACCATAAAATATGAAATGCCTGAAAGTGGGGGACATTTTTTTATTTGTCCTGTTGTAGATGTGTTCATTTCAACTGTCACAAATGTTAATACCTGAACAGATGCTCATCTTATAAAAAAAAGGACCTTGGTTAGTAGTGGAGTGAAATGGCTTGGACTTCTTTTCCTACTGGGATTCTTTGGATTAATATTGGCATAAGAATCAAAATTATGCTTCTGCCAGTTAAATATGTGTAACCAGCTGTGATTTTTTTCCTACTATAGAGTATGAAAAAAGTTTTTTTTTTCCTTTGCAAATATAGGTGTTAATTGGTGCCTTTGTATCTTGTTAATTAACTTCTCGTAACACCTTTTACTCCTTCTTCATTCCGAATTTAATGAGCTCCCTTGTTGTACAATTTTTTATATATGTAATTAGCTAAAACAAAAAGAAAGCCTTAAAGAAAAGAGAGGGGAGAGAGAGGGAGAGACGAGAAAGGGGACAGCTTTGAGAAAAGTAAGCCTAACAGATTTTACTGCGACAATTGTGAAGAGGGCTTTAAAAATAAATATGATCCTCAGTTCACAAAGAGACCCCCCCTCATATTAACACATAAACATGTTCAAATAATATTTTAATTTGACACATACAAACAAGCGCAGGTAGCTTCAAGATGGAGACAATTAACTACCACCCATCATGCTCTGTTTTAAAAAAGCAGTTGGTGGAAACATGATACAAACATCAGAAAAGTTCACTAAAATTCGACCTTTCTTTCGTTAATCACAAGTTTCTCCCCTCCCCTTTATTTAGATTTAATGTGTGTGTCTTTTTAAAAATTACAATCCAATAGTAATTATTATTCCACTGGATTTAGCACTAGGGATAGTTTAGCAAAGCAAATGTCTTTCTCGGTGGGGCTTCCAAGCACAGCTTCTTTTGCTACCATGCAATGGAATATATGTGTGCTGGGTGACATATTTGTTGTTTAGTCATTTAGTCGTGTCTGACTCTTCATGACCCCGTGGACCAGAGCATGCCAGGCACTCCTGTCTTCCACTGCCTCCCGCAGTTTGGTCAAACTCATGCTGGTAGCTTCGAGAACATTATTCAACCATCTCGTCCTCTGTCGTCCCCTTCTCCTTGTGCCCTCCATCTTTCCCAGCATCAGGGTCTTTTCCAGGGAGTCTTCTCTTCTCATGAGGTGGCCAAAGTATTGAAGCCTCAGCTTCAGGATCTGTCCTTCCAGTGAACACTCAGGGCTGATTTCCTTCAGAATGGATAGGTTTGATCTGGGTGACGTATACGTGAGTGTTTTCATGTGTTGCTTTGAATGCCACTTTGAGACATGCACTTTCCAGTTGTGATGGTCACTACTCAGTTTTCTAAATAAGTCAGTAATGATTTAGATGGGATACATCCAATGAAGCTGTCCCAAACACACTTCAGGGTGTAAATAGGGAGGCATGGAAATGCAGTTGAAAATCTGGGTCTGTAAGGCGGTGAAGGTTTTCTGGGAAATGATCTATAATGAACTTTAAAAAATGTTGAAATATACATTTGTAAAAAAACAAACCAGAAGCCTTCTTACTAGGCATTGTAGTTAATGAAACACATAAGCAAGATATGCAACAACTTTTTATATGCAACAACTGCAGCAAGAATATTATTAGCCCAACGGTGGAAGCAACAAGGGATACCAACGAAAGAAGAGTGGCAGGCGAAATTGATGGACTATGCCAAGTTGGCAAAACTAACAGGGAAAATTCGGAACCAGCAAGACCAGACTTTCCTGAAAGACTGGAATAAATTTACAAAATACTTGAAAGACAATTGTAAACAACTAACTTCGCTAGTAGGGTTGCAAGAAGTTTTGTAAGGTGGACTCTATCAATTATTGCAAAGTATAATTTGAAAATTGTTGATTTATGATTAGGATTTAATAGTAATAATTGCAATTCCAAAATGCAGTATTAGATAATAAGTGGGGGAACCATTAGTCGAGAAGGAGGGAAGTCTCAGGCTATTGTAGCCAAATGTTTTCTACATTATATATATATATATATGTTGAATGTTATGTTTAAAGTATTTGCAAAAACTAATAAAAATTATTATTATTATTATTATTATTATTATTATTATTATTATTATTATTATTTAAAAAAAGGAAATGCAGTTGAGAATCCATAACCATTATGCTGATTGTAGTGCTCAGATATTGCTGGATCTCAGGCTGTTGTGCTGATTCCGACGCCCAGATGCCCACTGTGGAGAAATTAGCACAGCAGAGCTTTTTTGCCCAGTGGCTAGTTACTTAAATGTGGCCATTTGGTGAGATAGCAGTTCAAACCTAATTGTCCGTCTTCTGTGAGACAGGAAGCTGTGTTGTTGCCATGTTGCTTTGGTGCCTTAGAAATCATTCTAGTGATTAGCTGTGGTGAACTTTGTTTTCCTGTGGGGGGGGGTGTTTTTGAATCAGGTTAGCCGTATTGATTTGTATGCTGTCGATGGATTCTTGCCATTGTCTTGTTGGGCTGTGTATGTGATAAAAGGGAGCCATACTGGGGTGAAGGCGTCTTCTTCCATTTGTCCCCATGTCAGTTTCAGTTTATTGGTTAGTTTTTCTAATGAGGCTGTTTCCCTTACTGTTTGGTACCATTGGTCCATGCTTACTCCTGACAGGTCTCTACCCCAACCTCTCTCACCACCAAAGGAACACAAGCGAATAGTAAAGAGAACCCACACAAGTGATGCTGACACAAACCCCACACATACATTAAGTAAAATAGACTCCACCCCCACTCACCATGGCCCCCTCCACCTCTTTCCTCCTCTTTTTCCTAATGTAACCCTAATGTCTCAACAAAAGAAACTGATCTACAGAAAATGTAACTTGAAAAAAGAGACATTGCACATACAGTTGTATCTCGGGTTAAGAACTTAATTCGTTCTGGAGGTCTGTTCTTAACCTGAAACTGTTCTTAACCTGAAGCACCACTTTAGCTAATGGGGCCTCCCGCTGCCGCTGCGCTGCTGCTGCACAATTTCTGTTCTCATCCTGAAGCAAAGTTCTTCATCCGAGGTAATATTTCTGGGTTAGCAGAAACTGTAACCTGAAGCGTATGTAACCTGAAGCGTATGTAACCTAAGGTACCACTGTACTTTTGTAAACCAAGAAATCTTTAATAAAAAATGTGTTTAAAAAAGAAAAAAGAAAGCATTCTAGTGCCTACAGTGCTGTTTCTCCAATTTCTTAAAATTGTTACATCCCCTCACTTTGCTTTTCTGCCTCATTTGCAGGTTGCTTTACTACGCGCGCGCGCACACACACACACACACACACAGACTTATGGATTGGGGCTGAACTTACCTTATTTTGTGAGGTTGCTGAGGGCAAGATGTGTTTCTCTGCTCCCTACTCCATCAATAATTTTTCCAGCACCCTACAGCCTCCCCAGCTGCCTGTACACCCTGATCTGAAAAGTGTCATGGGAGTTTCCCCTGAGATTTGAATGAAGTTGGGGAAGCTGAAGAGGCTGGTGACCAGGCTGCTGATTTTGTTTCTAAGGGCATTATTTCCTCATTCCTGAAAAGCAATCTGCACTTATTTCAATAACAGTGAAAAGTCTTCCCTTAAAAACACACACACACACACACACACAAAACAAAGCACCAAAGGGAACAGCTCTTAGGGGTATGTTAGGCAGCCTTCCTGGCTTTCCACATTTAAAGAAAAGTCCAGTTGATGATATCACGGGTTTTGAAGAAGTTTGGGCACCTGGGAGGGATGCATCTGCCTGTATATTTGAATGGGAAGCATATAAAGCATATATTCGTGGTTGAATAATTGCATGCTCGTCATATAAAAATAAAATAAAGAATAAAAGGGGGAAACTGCCGAAAGAAGAGCTTAAAGGCCTCTGGGCTGAAATGGTCAGGGATCCAACCACTGTGATATATAAGGACATACAAAAAGGGCGCTGTGGGTAAAACCTCAGTGCCTAGGACGTGCCGATCGCATGGTCGGCGGTTCGAATCCCCGCGGCGGGGTGACTTCCCGTCGTTTGGTCCCAGCTCCTGCCCACCTAGCAGTTCGAAAGCACCCTTAAGTGCAAGTAGATAAATAGGTACCGCTTTATAGTGGGAAGGTAAACGGCGTTTCCGTGTGCTTCTCTGGTGCCGGTTCGCCGGAGCAGCTTCGTCACGCTGGCCACGTGACCCGGAAGTGTCTGCGGACAGCGCTGGCTCCCGGCCTCTAGAGTAAGATGAGCGCACAACCCTAGAGTCTGTCAAGACTGGCCCGTATGGGCAGGGGTACCTTTACCTTTACAAAAAGGGAAATTTGAATTAAATAATATACTGTCTCAGCAAACAGAATTTATGTTCACTTGTGTAAGACAATGGTAAAAGACAGGGGAAATTCTGGCAAATAGCTTAAAACAAAAGAAGGAAAAGGCCTTTATCCCAAGTATTAAACGTGATAAAGGTGAAGTCTGTAAAAACCCAAAGGATCTTAATAACCAATTTTTAAAAAAATTATTCGCAATTATACACTAAACCAAAAGATGTTACCCACGAGGATATGCAGGCTTTCTTAAATTAAATAAAACGACCTCACCTAGATGATCTACATGATGAGAGACTTGATAAAGGTACCTTATCAACAATATTTAACCAAGCAGATAATACAGTTATTCCCAAACCAGATAAGGACCACACAAAATGTGCAAATTATCGCCCGATGTCCTTGATTAATGTTGATACAAAGATTTTAAAATTGACACTAGCAAATAAAATCCAACAGGTAATTGCAGCAGCAACTGAGAGGAATCAGATCGGCTTTATCAAAACAAGACAGGCTGCAGATAATAGATTAGTGGCAGATTTGGTTGACTTAGATAAAAATAAAGATCAGTTTGTACTCATATCATTAGATGTCAGGAAAAAATAATAAATTTGATAAAAATTATAAGGATATAAGCATATGGAGTTAGCTTTAAATTTGGATTTCCCTTGGAGTTTATAAAATGAAGCAAAATAATGTACGAGGCACCCACATCTAGAGTCAAAGTGAATGGTGTTATATCTGCCACCTTTTTGTGTGTGTGCATATTTTCGCTTTTATATGTATCTTGGTTGTTGTTTTTCTTCCTCTCCCTTTTCCTTCTTTTTTCTGTATCTCTTTATTTCTTTTAATTGAAATCACTGTCATAAAATATAAATATTAAAAAAGGATGCAGAATGGAGGCATTCAGAAAGATTATTTTTAAAGTGCCACCTCAAAAGTAAGTTCAGTCTAACATAAAACTCTGTCTATGACAATTTCACTGAAAAAACAACATTAATCTTTGATGACATTTTAATGCATTTTCTTTCCCCATGGAGAATGGTCAGAGTGGAAGAATTTTTTGGTATATCACTAAAAAAAATCACATATCACAAAAAATAAATCTTCTGGTAGCTTCATCAACAGCCTAATCACCACAATCATGTCATTAGTTTCAACTGGTCCTCTCACTGTACTCAGGACCATGGCTTAGTGCATGTAAGTTCAATGCCCATTCAAATCCTCCTCTCAGAATCCGCCTGTAGCTTTTACAGAGACCTGAAAGAAGGGATGCAAGAGCTCAGAATGCTCTTTCATTTATACAGAAAGTTTTGCTTTCCTATTTGGCTGCAGCAATCCCCTCTGCAGAAGAGCGATCGGGTGAGTAGCTTCTTGAACTGTCTATTTATTTGGAGAATCCATACCCGGCTGCTTCAGGTGGCTGCCTCTCAGAGTAGCTTAACGTGAAGTTTAAAAGCCATCAAAATCCAATTATCAACATTAAAGAAGGAAAGCAGGCTTGAACAGAAAAAGGAGAAACAGCTAGATAAAAGGATGCATGAAGCCAAAATATCTAAAAGGCATCAGTGAATAGAATTATCTTCATCTGACATTGAAAAGGCATCTGAGTTGGCTCCAGGTGAGCATCCCTGAGAAGTGCGCTTCAAAGTCAGGGTACCACAAACAATAATGCTATATGCTGAGCCATCTCCCACCTCACCTCTGAAGGCCAGGCATCCAAGACAAAGGAGCAGACATGTGGATGCAGATTCAGTCCTTGCTGTGGAAAGATAAAGATAAAGGGACCCCTGACCATTAGGTCCAGTCGTGGCCGACTCTGGGGTTGCGGCGCTCATCTCGCTTTACTGGCTGAGGGAGCCGGCGTAAAGCTTCCGGGTCATGTGGCCAGCATGACTAAGCTGCTTCTGGTGAACCAGAGCAGCGCACGGAAACGCCGTTTACCTTTCTGCAGGAGTGGTACCTATTTATCTACTTGCACTTTGACATGCTTGTGAACTGCTAGGTTGGCAGAGCAGGGACCCAGCAACGGGAGCTCACCCCATCACGGGGATTCGAACCGCTGACCTTCTGATCGGCAAGTCCTAGGCTCTGTGGTTTAACCCACAGGGCCACCCACGTCCCATTCCTTACTGTGTAGAGGAATGTTTGTTTGGTATGAAGAATATCTCCAGTTAAATCACAAACTAAATGTCTAGCTTTGCATGTGGGTCTTTACTGAACATGCACGTCTTTTCCTTTGATCCTATATGCAACTTATTTGCATTGCTTGAACAGTCAAATGCATCGAGTGGTTCAAAACCCAAGGAACTAGGCTGCTTTAAGCCAGTCCCCCCCCCCAATAAAACTGACACCATGCAGATGTTTCACACTGCAACTCTTATCAGCCCCAACCACCACACCCCATGGTCCAGGATGATGGAAGCTGTAGTCAAGCAACATCTGGAAGCATCAGATTGGATAAAGATGCTCCGAGCCTTATGCCTGGCCACTTCAAACAGCTGAACTTTCACATGACTGATCACCAGTACACACACACACACACACACAATTTGCATACACAGTACTCTACCTTACACATCTACACAGAATCCAATCATTATGTTGCAAGCCTAATGTAAGCAATCTTAAGTGTACCATTGAAGCTCTAGATCCTTACTTATAGGAATAGTTGGATCAGCCTATTTCTGCTCACATATAAGTCCTTTCCATCTTGTTTCCAAGTTAACCGGCACTTGGAAACAAATTCAAAATTAAGAAAATTTACACACCAAAAATCATATTTAAATAGTATATATTTACACACACACATACATATTTGTTCCCACATTATTATTATTTTTTAGAAAACTGCAGTCCCATAGCTCTTTACCTGGAAGTAGGCCCCATTATACACAATGAGGCATTCTTTTGATTAGACATCTCTAGGATGCATTGTGAACATATTTTCTCTCAATATGTGCACTTCAGAGCTTTTTTGATAAATTTTTAAGAACTGCACCAGAACATTCAGAAAGTGCAAACGGAGATAGATAGCTTAAGCTGCAATCTGCTTGCTATCCCAAGAGATATTAATCAGGTTGGTTGCTGCTTACTTGGACATGGCAGAGATTGGGGTGGGGCAACAGCAAGGTTGGTGCTATGTGAGTGCCTCAATGGGAGAGCTGCCACCAGTTTTCTGCTCCTGCAGTTGAACCCAAATGGTGCTGACCTCACCACCACCATCCAGGTCAGCAACAGTGATGCTGGTGTCAGGAAGCTGGCTCAACTGTGCCACCCCACCACCCCTGTCACAGCTATTTCTAATCTGGCTCACACCATCAGAACAATGAACACAATGAGAAGATATCATCAACTGAAGTTCAACAGCTTTCCTCTAAAACTTTATGGAATCAGACAGTGATTTGAAGACCACAAAAGGAAGAGGCTAGTCTGACCTCCCCAGGAATATGCAAAAGGTGCTGGGCATCTCTCTGTTGAGGGCATCCTGCACAATATCACCAACCATTAGTTTGGCCACTTAGCTGTTTTTTCTTTGCTTTGGTATGATTTAGCATCGCTTATTCCGCCCTGGCCACTGATCCGGCCTATGGAGATCACCTGCCCTGTGGCAACTGGCTAATCCTAAACTCTTCAGTAAAGTCACCTCCCAGCCACGCCATCCTTTTCATGTTTAGTTAGGTCTTTTCTTCTGACCTTCATGATCTAATGAATGATGAATGCTTTTTTGTCCCTGGCCAGTCATTGGCAGAGATGAATGGGCAACTTGTGTATCGTATGCTAATTCAGCTGGATGGAAACCAATTGCAACCTCTGTGCTGACGCTCTTCAGACTGTTAGTCTATAGATCCTTCTCTTTCTCCTGCTAGCTTTCACGTTTTCATGTTTAATCAAATTCTTGGGCTTCTGTTAATCATCATAAGGGACATGAAAACAAACAAACAAAGTAACAAACAAAAGCAGAATTTATTTATTTTTATGTGAGAAGTATAGTATATATAGTATATGCAGACTATAGTACTAGTATTGAGTCTTATAGTATTGGCTGTTCCTATATCTGTTAAATATACTTCCTTTAAATCAACTGTGAAATGAGGGTCAGGGCTGGCCAAAGGTATTTTGCCACCTGATGTGGTGCAGGTAATAGTGTGGGCATCACCACCAAGTCAAAGAGCACAGTACCCAAGACTAGCTCACTTATTCTGCACTTAACAAAGAGAAATCTGCTCTCTGGCAGTAAAAATATGATGATAATAAATGAAGTGACTCAGAATGTGCTGCCCGTTAATGACACCCAGAATCAATTATCTGTGATGAAAACTTCACTGCCTAATGATAGGGCCAGTCCTGATGGGATGGACAGAACTACACATTCAAAGGGCCACAGGAGCTGCCTCATCTCCACAATGTGTGTTTCAGCTTACTTACCCAGTAAACTGACATAATTATAGCATGTTTCTTGACCTTACACCATCCTCTGTCAGGAGCAGGGGAACACAAAGCCTAATGATATATGCTAAGTTTACTACTACACATTATGGATGAGGAGAAGATTGGGGACTTCATTTTCAGTGTCAGCTCCATGTCCTCTTGTCATATCTACTTCACCTTCAATGCAGCATGAAGGTGAATCCATGGAACTGTTTGCCACAAGCTAACCCCTGAGATAAGGCTTCAGAAAGGTATTTCAGAAGGTAACAGGCTATAACGTGGGGCTACCTTGGAAGGTGACCCGGAAACTACAACTAATCCAGAATACAGCAGCTAGACTGGTGACTGGGAGTGGCTGTTGGGACCACCAATCCTAAAGGATCTACACTGGCTCCCAGTACGTTTCCGAGCACAAGTCAAAGTGTTGGTGCTGACCTTTAAAGCCCTAAACGGTTTTGGCCCTGTATACCTGAAGAAGCGTCTCCACCCCCATCATTCAGCCCAGACACTGAGGTCCAGCACTGAGGGCCTTCTGGAGATTCCCTTACTGCAAGAAGTGAGGTTACAGGGAGCCAGGCAGAGGGCTTTCTTGGTAGTGGCACCCGGCCTGTGGAACGCCCTCCCATCAGATGTCATGGAAATAAACACTATCTGATTTTAAGAAGACATCTGAAAGCAGCCCTGTTTAGGGAAGTTTTTAATGTTCAATCTTTTATCATGTTTTTCATATTCTGTTGGGAGCCACCCAGAGTGGCTAGGGAAACCCAGCCAGATGGGTGGAGTATGAATAATACATTGTTATTGTTATTATTATTATTATTATTATTATTATTATTATTATTATTATTACCTGGATCAGCAGATTTATGCTTTGAGATGTTAAAATCACCATCAAAGCAACCTATTTAAGGGTAATGTGTGTGCACATATATATGTGTGTGTACATATGTATATGTATATATATGCACACACACACACATAAACCCCATAGTTTTTACCTTCCTTGGCAGGCTGCCTTACCTAGCTAGTACTCCTGTGGTTGGATTGGGGAGTCTCATGGCTCATGGAACATGCAGTGTTCATAAATGTACCTGAAAGTGCTGCTAAATGACAACAGCATGCTTAGAGCCCGATAAACACGATTGTCACGAACTCTCTGGTGGTTGATACACTCTAGTAAAATACACTCCAGGGAAGGTTAAGCATGCTTAAGATCTTAAGGATACATTCACTCAAATGGTATCAATTTCTAAAGTGCTTACGCTCTAATCCTTCCTTGAATTTAGCTCCTTATTACTATTTCAGTGCATTTCTCCCCCTTATACTCTTATTCAATGGTTTGTCACTCAGGGAGCAATCAAACACACAGGACTGCTAGGACTACTGCAATAGTTGCTTCTTATACTCTTGCCACCATTATTTTGTGCTGGCAACCCAACACCAGCCAGCACCTTTCTCTTTTCAAGAAAACCAGATAAGCAAAAAACACTCCAGTAGCCTGATTCTGTAACCTGATTCTGATAGTAAATAACCCATCCCCCCAAAAAAATCTGGAAGCATCCACAGCTGATAACGTTGCATCAACTTGAAATCCCAAACATATGGTGTCCTTTAGACATTTGGTCCATTGCTAGAAAGAGGGAGGAGGTAGAAAAAGAAAGCACGAGACCATTCATTTGGGTTTTCCCCAATACCTTGAAATGCACAGGGATTCCAATCTGTACATAGATTGGAAAGCAGACAAGTGTAGAATTACTTCATCCACTGTAATGAATTGGAAAACCTACTCATCCAGTAGCTCTGAATCCACATAGATATGCACATGACCCTGTTTGGTTACTTCAAAATACTGACGATATGCATTGAAAATAGTTGCTGTTTCCTAAATATTTTCTTGAGTCATGGTGCTCCATGCTGAGGTCTTTTTAAAATTGATATTTTCTTTAAAAAAAACAACAAAAAGCACAAACCCTGGTATTTGATGAAGTCCTTGTCAAATAGAAGCTATTGAATATATATATATATTACACACACACACACACACACACACAAATTCTCATTACCATCTTTATTATGAGCACTTGGTGAATTTTTTGCCACTTTCAGTTCTCATTATAGTCCCAAGATTGTCATGACAATGGATTCATTTTCGGCAATTTTTCTCATTTAGAATCTTTCTTCTTCTTCCCTTCTTTTTTCATGAACATGGATTTACTTGTACCAATCTCTGCTCTTATACTATTTGGCAGAGAATTAGAACATGATGGATTGGGCTTTAGAAATGTGATACTTTGAACTCATCTCGAGAGTATAACAAGAATAGAACTGAAACGGAATGAATATACACATAGAGGCACCAGTTGAAAGACAGCAGTGAGAACAGAGGAGAAATATATTTATATAGTCATGTCGATTATCACAATACGATTTTTTTAACCCCTCTTACACTCATAATTGAGAATCACAAATTTAAGGCTGTTTAGGTTTCAGCTCTAGGTTCTCTCCACTTTTTAAAAAGAAAGAAGAAGTAATGAGCAATGATGGGTTTTCAGCCTGAAGGCCACATCTCTTGTGAACAAACTTCTAGTGGTGGGTGGAGCCAGTGGTGGGTGGAGTCAGAGGTAAAAGTGTGGGGAAATGGAGGTGACCTTACTTTAACAGCAATATCATTCCAGACAGGCAGAACTTGGGGTTTTCCACACCACACCACACCCCTATTGCTACCCAAGAGTCATCATTCAGTCAGACAAAAGCACTTGAGCAGGACCAGTGAGCAGACAATCCCATGAACCATATAGAAACATCTGAAGGAACACATTTGGTACTGGCCACTGGCCATGCTAAGTTGGTGCTGATGGGAGCTGGAAGCCAACCCTGTTCTACACTTCCTGTGCTTGCAATACTTGCATATCCCCTTCTGCCAAAAGTACGGGCTTGCTTCTTCATTCTCCACCCCCTTACGGCTTGATCCTACTTCAATTCTGACCAGCATAATTGAGACAGAGCAGACTGTGTCCACCTAGATACTGTTCAAGCCTCTTATCCATCTCTCCACCACTGCCTCAAGGGTCCAAAACCTCCCCTTCATCAGAGGTCAGGAATGGAAATCATTCAAGTGGATACAAGTGGCTCATAAAAGTTTATCGTCCACAAATGTTGTATAAATAATTATGC
Source organism: Podarcis filfolensis (assembly GCF_964270895.1). Lineage (NCBI taxonomy): Eukaryota > Metazoa > Chordata > Lepidosauria > Squamata > Lacertidae > Podarcis > Podarcis filfolensis. The sequence goes on along the minus strand of NC_139607.1, from coordinate 24,398,673 downwards.
TATTGTCTGTATTGTTTTGGGCATTTCCCTTCATGTGAAGTACCTAAAAATTGATTAGACAATAATTTTAGTTTTGGCCACCATAGGTTTTAACAGAAGACAAATGGTAGCAGAATGGAAACAGGACTGGTTGTGGCAGACACAGGGCAGGGCAGGAATTTCTCTCTCCTAAAATCCCTACTCCATGCTGGGTTAGGAAATTGTGACTCTTCTGAGCAAATGGGCAGAGAGTGTATTGTTGGTGGCACTTACATAGCAAGCCTATACATGTCTACTCAAAAGTCCTTGCGTTTAGTGGAGTTTACACCCTGGCCCTACTTTCAAAAAGAAAGCCTGAATTCTGGCTAAATGCCAGGTCATTTGAAAAAGCTCATTCACCACACCGTAGTCAGATTTTGTTTGCAGCTTCTCGACACCTACGGCAATGAGTGACTCAAAACTTATCCCAGTACAACGTAGGTGCCCTCAGGAGAAAATACTGAGGAAGAAGGTCAAGTGACTCATCCAATCCTCCATTCTAAAATGAAATGATGCTCCTCATTCAGTTAAAGTGTCCACCCTTAAGCTTAAGCAATGGAAGACCATGAGCAGATGAGCCAGGAGTATAATTGGTGCTCGTATAACCCATTTCCACTGTGCAAGCAGGTCCCCTCAAGCAGCAAAGGCTCATCTGGAGCCATTAAAAACTTAAGGAGTGCTTTGCAAGGAGTGCTCTCCGCTTGGCCTATAATTATGTGCCCTCCCTCTCTCTGCCACTTGCCAAAAAGAGTTTCGCAGGGATGCTTTGATGAAATCAAGCAAGTATACCTTCCAGAACATTTTTAGTTTGTTTCCTCCCCCTCTTTTTAAAAATTGCTGCTGACCAAACACTCTAGTTGTTCTGCTAACCCCCTGTAAGCTTTTTAATAGCCTCACAAGAGTAATTGGATCGCATAAACGGTTTTCATTAATATCAAGTGAACTAGGCTGCAAGCCTATGCCCACTTTCCCAGGAGTAATTGAGCTCATTGAACTCAATGGGAGTTGCTTCTGAGTAGACATGGGTAGGGTTGTGATGCTAATGTATGTCCTCACTCACCAGGCAATATTTTAATTCTTTGCCAGAGGCAAAGCATAAAATGCAAGAGTAGACGGCAAGCATGAAAATCAGATGATAGCATCTGAAGGAATCTCATCTTTCTCTCTCTGCTTTCCCTATAGATAGCTGCTTGGACCCGCCCCCCTCATTATAAATAAGTCCACTTCCATGTATGGATGAGGAAGAAATCTGATTCCATTCATACCTACTATAAAGGTGAACATAATTGCACATCTGAAACAATAGATGGATTGAAACAAAGCACTTTGAAATATGCACTTCTCTGAATTTTGTCATGCAGTCGTGTGCAAAGATGCACACCCTACTTTAAAGTGTGCACAAAATGCACATAGTAGTGAAAATAATTTACAACAATGAAATAGCTATAGAGAAAATTGGAAAACAAAAATGTACATATGAGGTAAAATAGCATGCAAGAAAGTGGATATTAGAAGAAATTCTCACCATGATGCAAATGATTTTTCATGAAGATTTGTTATTTTCTTTTTCTTTTTCTAAAAAAGCAACAACTGCAAACTGAGCTGGCAATGTGGAGAGCTGAACTTGTCCATCCCCACTCCCATGGTACTTTAATTAGGGAGCAATCCTATGACAAGATTCACTAGGATGAGCAGGTTATGATCTAGCATACCTCTGAGTGTGTCAGGAGATTCTTGGCACAACTGAGTTATGCCAGCATAACTCCCCCCTCATCCTTGGCTAAACCAGAGCTATGCTGAGGCATCTCCCCATCCCAGCTGAGCCAGGACCTAGCCTATTGAACTGAGCGCAGCAGATCCTAATCTAGTGTAAGGAGAGAGAGAAAAGGAGTGTTCTGGGAACACGGTGGGGATGGCACCAAACAAGAGACTTAGCCCACCCAGCCTGGTCTTGTAACCCGGTGTGGCGATCACACAGGGTCCCCGGACGTTTGACGGTCTATTGATCCCTGTGCCACCACTTTGATCGCTTCCCCGCTGCCACCAACACGTTACTCTCGGGTACACACTGAGTCCAGACAGTTGTTAAAAGTGAACCAAATAAACAAGTTTATTTTATAAGTATTAACAAGTTTATGGTTTCTCAGATAATATTCTTGTCAGTTTCTTAACTTTAGTTTCTTGATGCGGGTGGCACTGTGGGTTAAACCACAGAGCCTTGGACTTGCCGATCAGAAAGTCAGCAGTTCGAAGCCCTGTGACGGGGTGAGTTCCCATTGCTCGGTCCCTGCTCCTGCCAACCTAGCAGTTCAAAAGCACGTCAAAGTGCAAGTAGATAAATAAGTACCGCTCCAGCGGGAAGGTAAACGGTGTTTCCGTGCACTGCTCTGGTTCACCAGAAGCGGCTTAGTCATGCTGGCCACATGACCTGGAAGCTGTCCGCCGGCTCCCTCGGCCAATAAAGTGAGATGAGTGCCGCAACCCCAGAGTCGGTCATGACTGGACCTAATGGTCAGGGGTCCCTTTACTTTTACCTTCCTAATACCTTCTATCTCAACTGTTTGACTGACTCCTCTTAACAGATTCTCTCACTCTCTCACATCAGACTAGCCCAGCCCACAGACTTATCCTCTCCGTCTCTTCTCTAACTCCAGACTGACTTCTTAACAACTCTAACTCCTCCCCTTGGGTTCCTATTGGTTAGTCATTTTACCCTTAGTTAACCCTTTCATTATGAACCCAGTATGATGTCACACACCTAGGAGGGCAAACGCCACACCCAGTGACCCAATGTAAGTTTTTTTCTGGCAAAAAGGGGTTGTAGGAGTTCAGGCCAATCATCCTTGGGCTCCTTAGCTACTGAAAATGTTCAGTCCTCATTGAGTTGGGATGTTTGGGTTGGGTTTCTATTTTCCCCTTAGGGTTTTGTTTTTGATTTATATTTTGTACTTCTGGGAACTTGGAGGTCTCCCTGAGCATGCTAATGCATCCCTCGTTTTTCTCAGTGGTCCTGCTTTGGCTACATAAGAAGATCCAGCTGGATTATGTCAGTGGCTCATCTAATCCAGCATCCTATTCTCACAGTGGCCAACCAGATGCCTGCGGGAAACATGCAAGCAGGACATGGGCACCTCCTCACCTGTGAATGGAGGTGGAACATAACCATTGGGGCTGGTAGTTCTGCTAGCCGTGTTCTCCACGAATAACCTCGTCCTTCATGAGTCTTGTCAGCACTCACCCTCTGAGTTTGTTATTAGAGGTAATTGTTTTCTATGAAACGGTATGAGCACCTGATCATCTAACACAGGAATCAGGAATCTGTGTCCATCTAGTTGTTGTCGTTGTGCTCCATTTCCCGTAATCGCTGACTAAATCTTGGCCATGCTGGAATCCAACAACATCTGGAGGACCTCAAGTTTCTATGATGGACCTAACCTATTTGCAAAATGAAAGATGCCAAACACCAGCACTGCACTTTGCTATGCTTGCATAAGCCACCAAGGTAGAGGCTTTTCTAAACATCATCAGACACAAGGCTTTCAACAGGCAAGAAGCAAATCTTGCCAATGGTGCTAAAAAAAAAAAAAAGGATCAAGGGAACATTCAGAATAACAGTTTGTAGAGCCGGGAGGTGGGGTAGGGTGGGTTGAATAATGGGATAACAGAACTGGCTTGGAGAGAAAGTATGCTAGGATTATTAAAATTCATTTTAAAGTAAAGCACATATCCTGGTTAGAGCAAGATTAATTTGCTGGAATTCTCCAAGTACAAAAATTTACTGAACGGATGAACAAAGATCTAGTAGTGGAAATAATTAGTGTAGACTTCAGAAGCGCTTTTTAAATAATGCAGCAGTTCAAAAAGGCTACTTTGGTATAAAAGGTATTTTGCAAGCATGATAATAAGAGGAAGTGATTTTTCTTAGCCATGCTGGAAGAGAGTTCTGACACTTCCATTTTGGAGAGCAGGATAGCATCCCTGTCCCACACCCCACCCCCACCATTTCTAGAAAGGTGAGTCTCCTTGCCTCCAGAAGTTGCAGCCAACAAAGAGCAGTAAATATGTAAATACTCACAATGTGCTCAATAAATTTCTACTGAGAGTAGACCCGTTGAAATGAATGGACCCAAGTTACTCATACCCATTCATTTCAATGGGTCTATGCTGAATAGAACTAACATGAGAGACACGTCTTACTTGTTATTATAGGCACGCTTTAATAGCAGACATAGCTCAGAGTAAATGCCATGGTATTTCCCTGTCTTTCGTTGTTTCCACTGCATGCTGATTTTCTGGCTATCTGTGTGCTTGAGTGTGGCTATGTATTAGCTAAAAATAACAGCCTATTTATAAGATTCCATTATGTACTTCTGCACATAGAAAAAATATATATTGTGCAGTCTATTTTGTACTATGCCACATATGTTGGGTGCTTTTTGTAACTGCTGGAGTGTTTGTGTGAATTGAAATGTTTAAATGTGATGGCAGAATAGAAGGAAGCGAAATGGCACCGATAAAGTATGTGTTCGCAAGCATGAATCTGTTTGATAATTTATGCACTTTTGCACAAAACTATTAAATACACTCAATAGTATTTCCCCCCCTCCCATGTCGGTGTGTCAGAATACTCATTGGTTTATTCAGAAATATAGATGCAAATAGCAATAATTTGTTGTAACAGAGGTGAAATTCTGGCAAGTGTATGGTGCTTCTGCCAATGCTGGAATGTGGCATTTGCCTCATAGGTGGGTCATAAGGAAAGGGTTAAATGAGTGTGAAGTGATTGGCCAGTGGAAACTGATAGGAGGAGTTAGAGTTAGAGTGGGAGTGTGTGGAAGTCAGTTGAGAGTTGGGAGTAGGAGAAAGAAGAGGGAGGATAAGTCTGTGGGTTGGTCAAGTTGTGTTGTGAGAGAGTGAGAGGAATTGTTAGGTGGAGTCAGATAGATAGTTGGGATAATCAGTTTGAAGTTGTTAGGAACATATAGGACAGCAAAGAAACTAAGATTAAGAAACTGCCAAGAAAAATTAACTGAAACCATAAGCTTGTTCATGCCTATCAAATAAACTTGGCCATTTGTTAATGTTAACAACTGTCTGGACTCCGTGTGTACCCGAGAGAAACAGGTTGGTGGCAGTGGGAAAGCAATCAGTGGTGGCACAGGGATCAATAGACCATCAAACATCCGGGGACCCTGTGTGATCACCACATGGAATTATTAGGGGAATTCTCTATCCAGAATGGAAGAAAGCTTGAAGGAAATCTTCAGTGGAAAGGAACCTGGCTATAGTAATGTAGGAGAAGAATGTCTCCACACACCCCAGAAAAAGTCAAACATTCTAGGCTTTAGTGATGCCTATGGTTTCATACTGGATCCTCAAGATTGGAAATGTGATTGTAGACTCAGCCTGGAATTAGACCTCTTCTACTTTCATGAGGCCTCAGGCCTAATTTCTATAAGCGGTAACTTCACTCTTCTGACAAGAGTTGTTCATGTCTTACTGGGCAGCTAACTTGGTGAGGCAGAAGATGAGAGATGAAGAGGAGGAGGTCCCCCACTGATTTTGGGCTCTGGCTCTTCATGAATATGCCCTTCCAAAAACATTACTCAGTCCTGCCTTAGAGTAACTCATGGGAGTCCAACAGCCACTGCAAGCTTCAACTTATTGCACTAAATGACAAAGACGAAGTAGAAATATTTAGTATGATAAAAAATTAAGGGAACAATACATCACAATGGCATGTCACAAAGGAAAAGCCTGAAATATGATGTCAGAATATCTAAATACTCCTCATTTACCCAGTATTGAAGCTGCAGAGTCATATTCATGGGTCTGGTCTATCCAAGTGAGTAATAGAGTACCATTAGCCCCAAAACATAATCTATCAATATCAAGCTCTTTTTTAATATGATTAAAATTATTTATTACAAAAGTCTTTTGGATTTACTAGGTGCCAATCCAGCAATATTAAAAGTGATGTTGTTCGAAAGGTTTCAAAGCCCCAGATATCCCCGGTGAGATGATAAGAGTAGAGGAAAGTTGATTGGAAAAACAGAGATGGAGTTCAATGAGGTATCTCAAATCCTGTTAGTCCAGGTAATTTTCACAGGCTGCATTCTGAAATCTGACAAGACAGGCCTGTTATTAGAGCCGAGTGAATAATTCATAATAAATAATTTATTCATCTAATTTGTGCCTTTCTTTTCCATATACATAGCAGAATGTCAGCAAACAGTGATTTCCATGCATGTATTAGTCGTAATTATTCAATTATGTTTGTATTCCTCTATCAGGATTGATATTTCAATGTTGTCGTTTTGCTCAGAATGGTCAAAATAAGTGACAAAGAATTGTTTTATTAGCATAACTCAATTGTTGTTCATTCTTCAAGTCGAATGTCTCTCGTCAATTACAACGCAGCACATACTTCGCCCTCCATGCTAGGAGTTCCATGAATATTCAAATGCATTTGGATGGTCAGATATTTGGTTGTGTTGACTTAGAAACCTAGGTGCACAGCTGAAATTTAAATTGAATTAGTCACATCCTTTAAACTCTGAACTGGATGCATGGGAACAACCTTTACAAGAGAAATGTACCAATGAAACTGGGGCAATGGATAACTCAAAGATGGAGACTCTCTGGGACTAGATGGAATGTCATCCTTGAAGCTTCCAATCTGATTCCTGGGGCTTCTCCTACTTGGCCCCACCCCTCATCCTCGAGCTCTGAATTGGCTGTAGGAGGCAATACAGTTTGGCCCAAGATAGCCAGGCCAATCCTTGATTGAGGATTATATTTATTTGCATTTTATTTGGTTTCCTTAGAAAAGGCAGAGGTAGAAACTGAAACTGTACAAGAAAAGAAAAATCTGATCTCCGCTAGCAACCTGAGTCACAAAATAGTGGCAAAACAAGAGGTCATAGATTTGTGTGTGTGTGTCTGTGTGCACATACACCAGGAAAAAGGATCCCTGGATGGTAAACGTAAAGGGAACCCTAACCATTAGCTCCAGTCGTGGCCGACTCTGGGGTTGCGGCCCTCATCTCGCTTTATTGGCCGAGGGAGCCGGCGTACAGCTTCCGGGTCATGTGGCCAGCATGACTAAGCCGCTTCTGGCAAACCGGAGCAGCGCACGGAAACGCCATTTATTTTTCCGCCGGAGCGGTACTTATTTATCTACTTGCACTTTGACATGCTTTCAAACTGCTAGGTTGGCAGGAGCTGGGACCGAGCAATGGGAGCTCACCCATCGCAGGGATTCGAACTGCCAACCTTCTGATCAGCAAGCCCTAGGCTCTGTGGTTTAACCCACAGCGCAACCCGCATCCCCCCTGGATGGTTAAGTCTAGTCAAATTTGACTATGGGGTATGGCGCTCATCTCGCTTTCAGTCCAAGGGAGGTCACATTTGTCCACAGACAATTTTTCCTTCTTTTTTTTAAAGAAATATTTATTAAGATTTTACAAAAAACAGGTATACAAAAACACATAATAAAAAAACAAGAAAAAAATAAGAGTAAACACACACACAAAAATACAAAAAAATAAAAACAATTCTTTTTCATAATTTAAAACTCATTTGCTTGTTTCTTTGACTTCCTCACACCTCCCCTTCTTGTATTCCCATTTAAGTAATCAAATCAGCAAATCCTTACCCTCTTTCATTTATCTTATCTCTATAACTTAACATTTTATAGCTTTGTATTTTCATCCATTATCAATTCATTTTTGCATATTCTTATTAACTTTGTTACTAATACCACTTATTTTCAATCCAACACCATTTTAGTTATTTTTCTTTTTACCTATTTATGCCCTTCTTCCATATTCTTAAAGCATTACAGCTGGAAACCACTTAATTTCTATCCAACATCATTCTAACATTCATTAATTTTGCAATATTTCTGTAGATAGTCTTTAAATTTCTTCCAATCTTCTTCCACCGCCTCTTCTCCCTGGTCCCGGATTCTGCCAGTCATTTCTGCCAATCCCATATAGTCCATCATCTTCATCTGCCATTCTTCCAAAGTGGGTAAATCTTGTGTCTATCCACAGACAATTTTTCCAGGTCATGTGGCCAGCATGACTAAACTGCTTCTGGTGCAACGGGACACCATGATGGAAGCCAGAGCAAACAGAAACACTGTTTACCTTCCTGCCACAACTGTACCTATTTATCTGCTCATGCTGGTATGCTTTCGAACTGCTAGGTTGGCAGGAGCTGGGAAAGACCAACGGGAGCTCAACGCATTGTGTGGATTCAAACTGCCAACCTTACGATCAGCAAGCTTGAGAGGCTCAGTGGTTTAGACCACAGCACCACTGCACACAATGGAGTAAAGTTGTAGGAAACTGGGAAGCAAACGCACATTCAGAACAATGAACCGAGAGTATGGAGAAGCATAATGTCAGATTAAAATGTCCATAGAAGGAGATGGGAATATTAAACACCAGAATATTAGCTTGTGATTCCTTAGAGAGCCAGTGTGGTGTAGTGGTTAAGAGCTGTAGTCTTGTAATCTGGGGAACCGGGTTCGCGTCTCTGCTCCTCCACATGCAGCTGCTGGGTGACCTTGGGCCAGTCACACTTCTTTGAAGTCTCTCAGCCCCACTCACCTCACAGAGTGTTTGTTGTGGGGGAGGAAGGGAAAGGAGAATGTTAGCCGCTTTGAGACTCCTTGAAGGGAGTGAAAGGCGGGATATCAAATCCGAACTCCTCCTCCTCCTCCTCCTCCTCCTCCTCCTCCTCCTCTTCTTCTTCTTCTTCTTCTTCTTCTTCTTCTTCTTCTTACCTTAACTTTCCTCAATCATTGTTCAGAAGTTAAAACCAAGTAAATGCCATGGGTGCAGTGCACAAAAGACTAGCTGCCAGTACATAACTTCAATCTTTCAAAGTATTTCGAGAGGGTTGGTGCTGTCTTCCAGCCTATTGAACCCTACTGAACTGGATGGGTAATAAATAACTAGTAACAGTTTGTTGGTTTGATTCACATGTTTGGTCTGAATGCCAATTTGACTTCACTGCTTTCTCTTTTGGAGAAGCAATTCAGTGATCTTTTTCAATACTAAAGGAAAATAGCTATGCCGGCCATTATTTACACACAAAGAACACTACAATAGCTATCTTATCTTTAAAAGACATCTAAAGGCAGCCCTGTTTAGGGAAGATTTTAATATTTAATGCTGTATTGTTTTTAATATTCGATTGGAAGCCACCCAGAGTGGCTGGGGAAGCTCAGCCAAATGGGCAGGGTATAAATAAATTATGATGATGATGATGATGATGATGATGATGATGATGATGATGATGTACTGGGCTAAGGAACCTGTGGCCCTCCAGACGCAGGAAGACTCTCAACTCTTATCAGCCAGTGAACAGGGATGATTAGTCTTGATCAATAGATGGAGGGCCACAAGTTCCCGATCTCTGCTGTACTGCTTGGATCCTGTGAACCACCCTGAGACCTACAGGTATAGAGCGGCATACAAATTATTATTATTATTATTATTATTATTATTATTATTATTATTGACAAATTTGTCTTAAAGTGTTACTTCTCATGGCCAAAATGATTGCTTAAAGATTAGTAATGCTGCTGAAATGTATCGTTAGTTGCTCTGTGCATCAACTGTAGGTTGTTCATAATTCGAAAGTCACAGCCTTGACTTTGATCCACCAAAATTGAGACTTTTTTTGGTAAATAAATCCGTGGAGATGTTTCAAAACATTGGCATACAGGAGAGCTTCCATCAATATTCATAATGTTGGGCACATCTGCAAGATTCAAAATTGCAGCGGGATCAGTTCGCCCATCCCTAATAATCATCATAACAGATTTTCTGCCGTCTTGGAAAGTACAGTCACTCTTGATTCTGGGTACTGTAGTTCATTAAGGGATGTTGGGAATTGCAACTGTGAGGAGTGAACTACAGTGCCTAGAATCCTTTGAGGGAACAAATGTAGTTTGAATGTGCTTTGAATGCACTTTATAGTGTAAACAAAGCCTCAAAACGGACCATGTAAGGGCCACACAAACCTGCCTAAGAAGGTAGTGCCACAAACATTTGAGTCTTAACCAATCAGTAAATAGATGGATGGTGTTATTTGTTTTTCGTTGATCTTTTAGCCTTTCCCTTGAATAGCAAATTGTCAGTAACCAACATCTTCCCCATTTGCAAAATCTATTCAGTGACTGTTTATGAATAATTACATTGGTGAAATTCATGCTTTAAAAGTCTGCCTTTGCAGTGAATAATATTCACAGTGAATAATTTTACCAGCGCTTCACTGTAGCAGGGAGATGGGGTGAACTCCACCACCCAAAACACCTATGTCCCACTTCTAATTCGATAGTGGAAAAGTGTGACTGACTTATCAAGACTGTGAAGTAGAAGCCACTGCTGGGCAAAATTAATTTGCACTGATAGTAGTGAAGATGGACTGTGGTTGGGAAGGAATGTTAGAAACCTGTTTGCTTATTGTGAGTTCATCTTCCCTCATCTAGCATGATGAAAAAGGACAGATTAACCAATTTTGCCAATCGTACAGCAATAGCACAACATTGTCCATTCAAAAATACCAATATCTCTATAAGTAGTGCAATGCAGACCAAAATCATTGCCATGCATAATATAGAAAATCTAACTTTCTTTTCGGGGGGGGGGCAATTGTTGATAGAATTTATCTCCAGCCTTTCCAAATAAAACCTTTGAAGCTTAAAAAGCTTATTTCTCTTGTGTACCCTGCGACCTGTCTTACTCCCATGGGTCTGATAATACAATGAGGTGGTTCAACCCTGCCAAGATTCTCAAATACATTGTGGAAGTTGAAGTGACTTCGATAGTCCAGTTCTGGAACACGTAGAAAGAGGCTACTGTAAATGAACCTTGCCCTGTGCAGAGCAAGCAAAGTGTGGATTCCATGCATCATCAGTGGGAAGCAGAAATACGGCTTGCTTTGTATGTAAGGCACAAGGGAAGTGGCCTCACCCAGCATGTTTTCACTTCCTGTTCCCTGTGTTACATATGATCAAGGCATGTGAGGTAGCCTGCTACAGCTGCCCAGGACAGTCTAGGAGAGATCTCATGTGCTCTGCTCACACCCTCCTCAAACATTTGTGCCTGGTTAGAATGTGTCCTTGAGCAAAAACCATATTGTCAGGAAAGCATTATATAATGTTTGGATTCGATATAAAGATTTGTTGGAAAACAAAACCCCCAGGTGGTTGTCACCAATGGAAGCTAAGGAAGTGAAAAAACTTAATATGGAATCCAAATGGCCAAAATATTGGGAAATTATAGAGTATGAGGAGGGAAAAGTGAAATTGCAGAGTTATGAGAAATTGAAGTCTAAAGTAAGAGACTGGCTTCATTACTACCAAATAAATGAAGTCTTTAAACAGGACAGGAAAATTGGCTTCCAGGTGGAGAGGTCAAAATTAGAAACAGAGCTATTGGAACCCAATACTAAGAATCTGTCAAGAATGTATAACTTGCTGTTGAAATGGAATACACAGGATGAGACGGTTAAATCAGCTATGATTAAATGGGCACAAGACATTGGTCATAACATTATGTTTGCTGACTGGGAACAGTTATGGACCACCGGTATAAAGTTCACGGCATGTAATGCCTTAAGAGAGAACATTATGAAAATGATATATAGGTGGTACATGACCCCAGTCAAGCTGGCAAAAATTTATCATACGCCCAATAATAAATGTTGGAAATGTAAGGAAACTGAAGGTATCTTTTACCACCTTTGGTGGACGTGCCCTAGGATCAAGGTCTTCTGGGAAATGATTTATAATGAAATGAAAAAGGTGCTTAAATGCACTTTCGCGAAGAAACCAGAAGCCTTCCTCCTGGGCATGGTAGGCCAATTGGTGTCAAGGAAAGATAGGACGTTTTTTATGTATGCTACAACAGCAGCAAGAGTACTCTTAGCAAAGTATTGGAAGACACAAGAGCTACCCACACTGGAAGAATGGCAGACCAAGGTGATCGACTATATGGGACTGGCAGAGATGACTGGCAGAATCCGTGACCAAGGGAAAGAGACGGTGGAAGAAGACTGGAAGAAATTTAAAGTTTATCTTAAGAATTGTTGTAAAATTAATGAATGTTAAAATGTCTTGGGTAATGTAAAATAGAATTGCAGTGACAAACAATTGGATATGAAAAAAAAGAGTTAAAGAAGGTGCTATAAGAAATTGAAATTAGGGCTTGCTGGAATGATTTAAAACAGGGACGCAGAAAGGGGAGGTATGGGGAAGTCGCTGAAAGAAGGTTTCAAGAAAGAAAGATCAAGAAATTATACGTGTTTATATGTTTGTTTGTTTATGTATTGTGTTGTATTGTCTTTTAATATGTGTTGAAAAACCAATAAAAAATTATATATAAAAAAAGAATGTGTCCTTGAGCTATGATGGTGCTGCTTCCTTGACTTGTTGGAGGTGCACTTGCATAGAAAGCTCTGATTTGGGTGTTGGCTGGGACATAATCTAGTGTTCAAAGGTAAAAATCATATCTGTTGCCCTGCACATTTTTACCTTTGGCCATTTCCCATCAACAGCATGTGTCCCCCCCAGAAAGTAGTTCATGAGGTAGCTTTCCATCCCATTCCCTGTTCTAGGAAGCCATTTTGAATGCTCCAGTTATGTTGTTTGCAGTGGCAAGGTGAAAACATCGCCAGTTCATCACACTATAAGCACATAGTGCCTGTTCTCCCCGTCCCCTCAGAAAGGACTCGGTTGCTTCCACTTCCTGGTCCCAGTGAGAAAATGATTCTGCCCTAGTCAGCCACAGGAATTTAACTCTTTGTGGTGCAATTTGGGGGGCATTCTCAATAATATTCTCAAGCATATCACCAAAGTGATTATCGGTCTCTACACAGGGAGTTGCAAAATCATGGCTATTTGAAGCCTGTCTACCTGTGGGTCAGTTTATAGCGACAATTCCAACTCTGAAACCTGTAAGCCAGCTGTTTTAGCCTGTTATGTCAGTTTGAGTGCTGATTGCTCCTGGCATAAGCATTTGTGGACCACAGTCAATGGCATTAGATGCATTAAGTGTAATATTGAATTGACAAGCATATAAACACATGGTGGTGAGGAATATATTGGAGTACGTCAAGAAGGAAATGAAATGTGAATGTGTGGTGGGGAGAAAACGGCGATGATCACCCGAAAACAAAATAGTTGCAGTGATCAGTTAACAAGGCAGCAATAAACAAACATGTTAATTATCACTTGTAGTGTGATTTTTAAAGAAACACAACCATAATCTTGATTTAAGCCACAGGTGTCAGAATCGAATTGCCTAATAAATTGCAATTTGGCAGTTTCCCCTTGTAGTTCCCATCTGATGTTTCCTTGTTCAAGTATGGCCACCTTGTAGTCAGTTACAGTTTATTACTAGGTAGAAATGTTTCTGTTATGTACTGAGTTGAATAGGATCCAAAATGCAGCAGTCTGACTGGTCCTAGAACAATAGGACCCAGAATGCAGCAGTCTGATTGGTCTGCAGGAGCCACCCAATCCAGCTCCAGGTGGAAGGGAATCTGCAACCTGACTGGCCTACAGGAGAATCCCGGAATTAGCCAATCACGTGGGGCCCATTGTGTAAATAATGTATATAAAGCAGACATTCTGGGGAAACTCCCATTCTTCCTCACCACTATGAGCTGAATAAGGAGCATATTTCAGTTTCCTACTCCTTTCTGGATATTGCCGTCTTATACGAGATGATGTTCCTGATCTGATATTGGAAATGATAAAACCCAGAAACTGCGCTTCATGAAAGCTTAGACCATGATATTCATTTTATGGCAATGAATGAATGAATGAATGAATGTTCTCATTTGTAATTTCTCCATTAAACCTGTTCCTATGACTTTATCTCTTTTAATCCAAATTTCTCCTACTCATGAAACAACGCAGTCCAATATTAAATGCATCATCTTCTCCCTGTCTGCAGCAAAAGAGGTCCCTGATTTACTTAGACAAATCAAATAATCATTGCCAGTGGAGAAAGCTCAGCTTCACAATATTTGTAGGAGCATAAAGCGGCTGCATTTCGGATTAGGATATATGGCTTCAGAAAAAGCAAATCAGGCAAATTCACTTTTAAATTCAAACTGAATTAAACTGCTCACCCCACCCTTGCAATCCCCGTCCATGAGCGGATGAAGGTACTTCAGAGCTTGATCCATTTTCTTATGAGTATCTCTACCACACTTGACAGTTAAGGTCCCACAGTGAGTATTTCTGTTGCCAGTGTCCCTTGCTGGCTAGCGATATGGCTTTGCTCAGAAGGTGTATAAGTGGAGGAGACGTTTGAGAGCCTGGAGTTCTCTCTGCCACAGAGGTCGGTGCATAGATTATGGCAGCTTTTGCTAGTTTTAAATTGCCATTCCCAGTTCTGTGTCACTGAACTGATTTGCACAACACTGCGAGCCATATCATAGCTCATCGAGATTCCATAATGTGCAGTTTCCTGGAGAGAAGCTTAAATCTGCTTTGCTGTCCCCCATTCCTTTCTACTGCCACGTTGCTCTGTGCTAAGGCTTTTGTTAGCATGTTGTCTGAACCAGAACTTGTGGTTACACTCTGTCCTCGCTAACTATGCACTGTAGCCAAAAAATTAATGATTCAAGCGTCTGGGGGATTATCATCAGTTAATTGTGATTATGATGCCTTAAGTTCCCCTGTCTGGTGTATATGATAGTGGTAATTGTGTCCCCCCCTCCTATTAGATTCATGAGAAAGAACATGATATTAGCTCTGCTGTTGTGCCATGGTAGTTGCTGGACCTGTTTAGTTTGCTGATTGGTTTTTTTTGTTGTACACAGGTAAGTAATGGTGTACACAGGTAAGTAATGGTGTTTGTGTGCGTATCATTCATATATATATATATATATATATATATATATATATGCACACACCCACACACCCACACCCCTTTTGTGATGTTCCTGTGTATGTCTGTCCAATACATGCCATCAATAGAACCATCACATTTGTATGACAAGAAAAATGGGGGAAAACATTTGTAAGCGTATCTACTGAGATGTGATTCACAGCAAATACAATGCAAAAGTTGTTACGATGGCTAATACAGCTTCTAGTATAGAAGACCTCAAAATTGATTTTAAAAAATTCTCTCTGACAGTGCAATACTAAGCATGTCAACTCAGAAGAAAGTCCTATTGAGTTCAATGAGAATAGCTCTCAAAAATATGTGAACAGCAGGGATGGTTTAACCGCTTGTCTAGGGTCCTGATGCAATCCCTGAAATAATTTTTCTGCCCGCATAAGACAGCAGCAGCGAAAAGGGGTGGTAGTGGCAAATAAAAGAGCCACAGTGTTGGGGTAGACAGAGAGGTTTAAACCTCTCTTCCCAACCCAGTACCCTGATGGGAGTATAATCCCCTGCTCAGCCAATCTACAGCAATCAGCTGTGTGCTTACTTATGTCTGTGTTGTGTGTGTGTGTGTGTGTGAGAGAGAGAGAGAGAGAGAGGGAGGGAGGGAGAGAGAGAAGGTGGAGCACACCCGCCACCAGCTTGCAGTTCTCAGAGCACTGGCCAAGAGTGAATGTGAAACATGAAAAACAGGAAGCATCCACTGGGAATGTCAAAAAAGGAGAATCAATCTTAAAGACGCTGAAGAGTAATTGAGATTGATTCTCCTCTTTCTCCTCTTTTCGTCATCTCCAAGACTGAATGTGCCCCTTTGGCCCAAAAGTTAGCTACCCTTCGTTTCAAACATTGCAGCCTCCCCTTGCCACAAGGAAACAGTGTTAGCTAATGTTGAAGCTTTCCATCTGTACTTAATAGTGACTTAAATAGTAAATGGGGGGGACATGGGTGGCGCTGTGGGTAAAACCTCAGCGCCTAGGACTTGCCGATCGCATGGTCAGCGGTTCGAATCCCCGCGGCGGGGTGCGCTCCTGTCGTTCGGTCCCAGCGCCTGCCAACCTAGCAGTTCGAAAGCACCCCCGGGTGCAAGTAGATAAATAGGTACCGCTTTATAGCGGGAAGGTAAACGGCGTTCCGTGTGCTGCGCTGGCTCACCAGATGCAGCTTGTCACGCTGGCCACGTGACCCGGAAGTGTCTGCGGACAGCGCTGGCTCCCGGCCTCTAGAGTGAGATGAGCGCACAACCCTAGCGTCTGGCAAGACTGGCCCGAACGGGCAGGGGTACCTTTACCTTTACCTAAATAGTAAATACTGAATTTGGAGCACACAAAGAAGATCAAGCCCATTTCAAGGCAAGTAAAGAAATGCTTGTGCTTCCCTACTTTAAACTGTCAAATTTCTTTCTGGCCATTTTTTAAGGGCTCAGGATGGGTTTTAAATAAATTTGTCCCTTTGTTTCTGTAAGGTGTGCTGATAGCTAGTGACTCACCCCAGGACTGCCAGCAATCTTTATGCCTGAGCAGGGATTTATATCTGGGTTTCCCTCAAGCTATACCACACATTTTTGCTTTCAGTTTTTTAGAATTTGACTTTATGCTTTTTATTATTGCTTAAAGAATCCTTATCCATGACTGGATTTCATGACATTGAGTAAAAAAATCAGGTGGCTTCAACTTTATTTATGAGCCGCACGGTTGAAAATCCATCTAACCGGCATTGACAAACTCCAGCTCTGCGGCTCATTTTGCAACGTCCGCTTGAGAAAGTACATGCCCCGCCATCTGCCATTTGGTAAAGGCATCCTTGGAGCATGTACATCAGCGGCCTTTCAGACTTACCTTTCATCATGACCCAGAATGTGTCCTGAACTCCCACAATGAAAGCTGAGATGCTCCTGCCCTTGACCCTTCCTGAAAGTTGCCCATCATTCAACTGAGTTGGTGGGAAACCTTGCCTTCCAAAGGAGGGGGGCTGGGGCTGGCTGGGTGGCTAACTCTAGTGTCATGTTTAGCATGAGATCAATAACTCATAGTCTCTTCCTGAATGGGATTGTTTTCCTTTGTATATTTAGGATGAGCCTGGGGCTCGACTGGTTATTGCATCAAAATAATTGAATGCTGGGGGAGAAAATTGCCTGATAAACACACACTATGGTTTATCCCCTTCTATTCTGCCTCACCAAACACAGCTCCATTCTTTTAGCCAGTGTGTTGTTGTTTTTCTAAAGAAATGTTTAGGGGTACTCTCATTTTTCTACTCATATTGAAATACTGCCCCTCAATGAGAAGAAGAGAGGTTTTTTTGTTTTTGTTTTTATGGATTTGATAACCCGATTCACCAGATTACTAGTCTACCGCTCTTAACCACTACACCACACTGGCCAAAGTTACCGTATTTTTCGCCCCATAGGACGCACCGGCCCATAGGACGCATCAAGTTTTTTGGGGGGGAAATAAAGGGGAAAAAAATTATTTCCCCCCCAGGCGCTTGTGGTGCCGGCAGCGGGGAGAAGCGCTCTTCTCCCCGCCGCCCGCCTTCAGACCAGGTCCGGGGACGGCGGGGAGACGCGCTGCACCTCCCAGCTGTCCCCGGAGCTTGCGGGGCAGGCAGCGGGGAGAAGCGCTCTTCTCCCCACCGCCCGCCTTCAGATCAGGTCCGGGGACAGCGGGGAGACGCGCTGCGCTTCCCCACTGTCCCCGGAGCTTGCGGGGCTGGCGGCGGGGTCTCCCCTCTCACTCTCCAGGCTTCAGCGAAAGCCTGCATTTGCCCCATAGGACGCACACACATTTCCCCTTCATTTTTGGAGGGGGAAAAGTGCGTCCTATAGGGCGAAAAATACGGTAGATTCACAAAATGTTTAGGAGTATGCATACCCCCAGAAAAAAGCACTGCTTTTAGCCAAGCACACCCCCAGGGAGATTGCTCACTACACTGTGCTGTGCAATTGTGGTGTCTCTTAACATGAGCATACATTTCATCCCTGGCATAAAACTCATTGTGTAATAGCTTCTGTAATCTTTAGGCACAATGGTGCCGTCAGAACAGGACATTTGTGCAGAAGTCCAGGGTCTCACTTAACTGAATGAGCAAGATAGCTCGCAAAAGCATCAGTGAAGTAAGCCCTCACTTTCTTGAACACCTTGCCCCAGAAGAGGATGCTTGTGACTGGGCAGTAGGTGCCATATGTATGCTACTAGATCCATGGAGGGCTTTTAAGTGAGAAGGTGCACCATGACCTCTTTGAAGGCCATCAGCACCTTGCCATCCTGCAAAGAAGCATTTCCCTCTCTGGATCCACTCGGTCAGTCTTCTCCAGCTGATTTTGATAAGCCACAAGAGACAAGGGTTGCAGATACATGTGGTTGGTGAGACACCTTCACCCAACTTGTTCACATCATCAGGTCACACCAACTGAAACTAATCCCACCCAACATGCCCAGATGTTGCTCGAGACGCTTTATCCAAATTTGCACTAACTATGGTGTCAGGTTCAGCTTGGAGGCAAGTGACTTTGCTCTCACAGTGCCTCGCAAACTTGTCACAGCAGGCCTCTGATGGCTCCAAGGTATCCCCTTCTGCCACAGCTCCTGCAGCACCCAAAACAGCTCTGTTGGATGGGAACCTAAAGCACAATGGTGACAGAGAGACAAGCCCTAGTTGCTACCACCACTGCCGCATGCTTAAGTGTGATAATGTGCTCTTAGCTGTGCTCAGCCCCATTCAGTGCAACATTTCTGCCACCTGTGCCACTTGTTTTAGCAAGATGACAAAAATCTGAAGTAAGTTAAGGCAAGGTGCTTAAATAAATGAACATATAGCAGTAGGCATGGCAAAATCGCACTGGAGCAGGAGAGCTGAAGCTCTTTGATAAACGTCAAATGCAAGTAGATTTTAGTAAAACTGAATTCACGAGATAATCCTGACTCCTGTGAAAGTACAGTTGTCTGTTTCTTCACTCTGTGCTGTTGGCATCCATCCAAGGTCATTTGGTAGACAACTACAAACACTCATCAAGAAAAGTCCAGAATGAGGCATCTAAATATAGGACATGCATACCTAAAGGCTTAAAAGCGAATATTTGTAATACTTTACAGCTATGGTTAATGTCTTTTGCGAAGGTAAGCTGGTGCTTGCATTCAGGTTGGCATCTTCTACAGCTTTCAAGTCACAGCCTGGCTCATGCTTCGGTTAAATCCACTTTCATGCTGTGAGTATTACAGTACAAAACTTCTTAATTCTGTTTTTAAGTGCATCTCGTCTTAATGGTGTATTTACATGCCTCAGTGCAGTAGATCAGCTTTGCTTGTTGACCATCATCCCATTTGATTTGCATAGTAGAATTTCTCCATAGTACACTTTTTCAGGGAATCGTAGAATTAAGTTAGGTGGCAAAACTAGTGCTAGGTTGTTAATATGCTATAAGCAGTGCTTTTTTCCCCTTTAAAAAATGTTTAGGGGTACTCTCATTTTGACTCAAGAAAATCACCATTTTATAGTCAATCAAGAAAAATAAATACAGTAAATGGACAAAAGTCCAAAGATTCACAAAATGTTTAGGGGTGTGTGTACTCCTGTGTACCCCCCCGGGGGGGGAGCACTGGCTATAATGTAGGCAAAACCTTCCATGCTGGCCAATATAACTGCAGGGGAAAAATCATTCCTGGCCCTGAATAAAGCAACTGGTTTAGTCCTTAGCAAGGTCAAATACCAACCTACTACCAGAAGTGGATAGGTACAACCGCAACTACAGGGAGGGAAGGTGGGAAATCTAAATGAGGTCTGTGGTGCCCTGTGAGAGGCAGGGCTGCTTTTTATCCCTGGGGGGCAAACCTGAGTGAAATTCTCACAGGGACCCAATCAGGTCCATCCTTACAGTGAGACTGCCCATGAGCCTGCCTGCCATTGGTCAGTCCTGCAGCAGGGCTTGATTCAAACTTTTTCCGTCTGGGAGGGAAAGGGTTGTTACATCTCCCTCTGGCTGGAAGACCCTGGGATGCAGGTGGTGCTGTGGTCTAAACCTCTTGGGCAGGGGCTGGCAAGGTTTACCTCGCCTAGGCCGGTTCACCCCTGCAGAGACTGCTCTGTGGGACGGATTGCATCTGCGCAGACGCAATTTCCAGCATCTGTGTCTGTGCAGATGCAATTTCCGGTACTGCGGAAGCGAGTCCCCACTATGTGCTGCATCGGTTTAGTGCAGCATGCGGGGACTTGCCGAGCGGGCGGCTCAGTTCAGGGGTGGCATGTGGGACATTTAAACGACCCCTGTGGGCCGCTTGTGGCCCATGGGCAACAGGTTGGCGACCCCTGCTCTTTGCTTGCCGATCGGAAGGCTGGCAGTTTGAATCCATGAGATGGGGTTGAGCTACTGTTGCTCTGTCATAACTTCTGCCAATCTAGCTGTTCTACAGCATACTAGTGCAAGTAGATAAATAGGTACCACTGCGGTGGGCATTTCCGTACGCTCTGACACTTGTCACAGTCCTCTGTGCACTAGTTGCGGTTTAGTCATGCTGGCCACATGACGCAGAAAGTTGTCTGTGAACAAACGCCGGCTCCCTAGGCCTGAAAAGTGTGATGAGCATTACACCCCATAATCACCTTTGACTGGACTTAACCTTCCAGGGGTCCTTTACCTTTACCTATATGACTTGAATGGAAAATATACTCCTGTGCATGTACAGCAGTTAAATTTCTAGAAGATGATGATGATGATGATGATGATGATGATGAAGAAGAAGAAGAAGAAGAAGACGACTGCACATCTGACTGGGTTGCCCCAGGCACTCTGGGTGGCTTCCAACATATATGAAAACATAATAAAACATTGCACATTGAAAAGGCTTCTTTATACAGGGCTGCCTTCAGATGTTTTCAAAAGGTTATATAGTTACTCATCTCCTTGACATTGGCGGGCACCACAGGATAGGTGCCCTACTAAAAAGGCCCTCTGCCTGGTTCCCTGTAGCTCCACTGCAGTGAGGGAACCGCTAGAAGGCCCTCGGAGCTGGACCCCAGTGTCCGGGTTGAATGATGGGCTTGGAGATGCTCCTTCAAATATACTGGGCCGAAGCCATTTAGGGCTTTATAGGTCAGAACCAGTTACATCACATCACCCTAGTCATTGCATATCACAAGCAGAATGGATGAGGGAACTAAGAGCAAGGGAATTACTTTAGTTAAACATGTCCAGGTGACTCAACTAAGCAAGCTGTACTGCACACTAAAATGGAATAGATGAACTCAGCACCTCCAGCAGCCAATCCTTTGGATCTCAGATATGGTGTTCAGACCAAACCCTTAAATCATGACCCTTGGCCACATCAGATATTTGCTTTAAAAAATATCTGCCAGATACGTTCCTTCTGGAGATTTTTATGTTGACTTCTAATGTCAACCTTACATTATTTTTTCCCTCCATCCTGTGATATAGCCCAGTATGTTGTATCCTCCTTCTCCCCCAGTTCCCAAATTTGGAACCCCTCCAATACCAACCCTGAAATGATTTACCAGTCTGAAAAGTGACAGACTCCAGATTTTAGCCCAATAAATCACCCTCGGGGCCTCTTTGATTATTTGCCCTCTCTCAAGTTGATCCTATTTAGAGATGGTTGAACTCCTTGCTTGATTTATGAAAGTTTATAACTGGTGCATGCCAGCCAGCAGCGCTCAGCGGCAGGCAAACTCATCTCCTACCCAAAGAGAGTGTTTGCGAAAATCTTGGTGACAAAATCAGTTATGGTAAACATCACGAACTTGACAGAAGTGGCCTACAAATAAGATAAGAAGCAGACACATGTTAAATCATCCAACAGTAAAGGGGATACTTTATGGAAATGAACTCACAAGATAATAATTTGAATTTGACAAGGTGATAATTAAAGTCCCCAGATAGACTCTTTCCACATCTGTACTCCTTTCAGTAAAGTTGGTTAGCATATTAACTACTGCTGGGGAATGCTAAAATATATTCATGGGATGTTAAGCTGCATATTATTATGCATTTCAATTTGTATAATAAATGTAACAAAATGCAGCGCATACAATATTACAGAAGAGGCACTAATCTCTATTATAGACATATTTTTAAAGCACACTGATACCATACCAAGCCCTTAGATGCCAATTTTATCCAGAGAAATTCAAGATATTTAAATCATAATTGATCTCTCTGGCAGGAGGAAGGAAAAAGAGGATAAATTTCTAGTGCCTGCAAAATATTTAAGCTGAGATATTTTGAGAGTTGTAGCTGCAAATGTTACTTGCTGCAGTTAATGAATAATAACTACTGGTACTTTTTCTTTTTCTTTTTTACTTCCAGTACTTTGTAATTAATTTCACATGACTGTGAAAAAGCACCACTGCTTGTCTTATTTAATATAGCTTTTGGAGTATATTAAGAGAGATAAATTTCAATGGACACCAGTCTAAAGTATTCAGCTGAATATTCTCTCATTTCAACGTGTTTCATTAGAAAGTAGTGCTAGTAAATATTTATATTTAGTAAATATTTAACCGCCCTTCAGTTATACAAATTTAATCAATCAATCAATCGATCAATCAATCGATTGATTTAATTGATTGATTGATTGATTGATTTAATGATAATAATAAAATTTTTGTATTGAAATTTCCTGCCCTACCCTTCTGGTGTCTATGCACTGCTCAGGGTTTCACATAAAACAATTAATACGCACCTTCCAACTTGAACCTGATTTATTTTTTTTAATGGGGAGTAAAAGCTTGTCCAAAACATGTTGAATGAGGCTGAATAGATTCCAGAAGAATGTTTTCTTTGATAGTAATGCATGAGGTGAAATTAATATCTGATTTCTAAAGTTTTCCCCAATGATCTAATGAAATCGCATATGAATTTCCTTTCTTTCTCTTCATTGCTGCCTTCTCCCTTAGTCCACCTCCATGGACTGGAATAAGCTCTCCTGGATTTGAGGCAGGGAACTCTGCCAGCCCTACCTGGAGATGATGCGGATTGAACCTGCGGCCTTTTGCATGCAAAGGATGCGTTCTGCCAGTGAGCCGCCACCATTCCCCTTAGAAACACATAGCAATTTAGCTGTTGTTTACGTGGTCACGGGTGGCGTCACTATTTCATCACAAGATCCCATGAATCACTGCAGCCCAAAGGAGTAAATGTCTGTATGACAAATGAGGCCAAAGTCAGCAGGGAACAAAGGAGGAGGGGAAGGGGACTGAGAACAATGTGGGGGAATAATGCAAAAGTGTTTCACACACACACAAAAAAAACTACTGTTCAAGGTGAACACAAGGTAGCATTTCTTCGAGACTGATGGAAGCGTAGAAATCATTTTGCATTAGCCAATAGTCACACAATGACTCCCCTTCTCCACTCAGACTTTGGCAACTAACCATAGCCCTTGGTGTCTCAAGGCCCCAAGACCCACCCCCAAAATAAATACACACAGACACTTATATTAGTTTAAGTTTTTGGGCAAATTTTGGCCACAGTTTTATTGAAGTACAATCACGTGAGTGGTATTGGCTTAGGCATTGACTCCCCACTATAATTGACTCCACGTCTTAGGGTGATCGTTCAATGGGGTAAACCAAACAAGGGAGCAAGGTCGATGAGGACCAACCTAAGCTCACCTGTGATCCTGGCATGGCCCTAGCCCCTCAAGCGGACTTTGGATGAGATCCAAGACCCCCAGATTCCTTAAACGGAATACCCAGTTCCTGGAGGGGCAGGTGATGGCCGCACCTCCCCTCCCCACAATCCAACTGAGCCAATGCCTAACCACCACCTTACAAGTTGTGACAATTTGCTAAGGGGTAGGCAAAAACCAAATGTCTAAAAGCCAATCTGCCAAATGGAAAGAATTCCTACCCAGCCCCTGTTCCAAAACAGGCGACCAAAAAGCAAGGCCAAGCGATTCTACCTAAACTAGGGAGGGTGTTCAGTCGTGCAAATGCTAGTGCCCCACTTGCATCACACGGCTGCTTTTAAAGCCCCTGGGATCACGCCACCTACTGGCTATTGGCTAAAACAGCCTGGCATGATCCCAGGGGAATGGCCCAGGACTTCCTGCTCCTGCCCCCCCCTTTTAACCCTGTCAGGTGAGCTCTTGGGTCCCGAGCAAACCAGGACCCTCTGTTATGAGGATCCCATTTTCCAGCATTCAAAGAGGTAACAAAGAATATATACAGGGGACAGAATGCCCCATCCCAGACCTCTGTGCATTCATTAGAACAACTTTAGGAAGAATTCTAACTCAATATATCGGCCTCCACAATAACATTCTTCCACAGTTCCATCAGTGTAAGAACAATATAACTATAATTTCCATCTACTGCTGTACTGTATATTCTTTGCTATCATTTACCAGTTTGATAAGCACACATATTTATCAAACTGTTTGATAAGCACATATATTTATCATTCGCATATATTTATGTGTGTGTGTGTCTAATATGTTTAATAAATTAGACCTTTCTGCTCATTAATCTTTTTTTATTGCTTTCCCCGCAATTCCTTCTCTCTTCCATCATATTCACCTCCACCAGCCAGCTTGATGTGTTTCTTATAACTTGAGCACTAGGCTATTGGATAATGCCACATCTTTTTTTGCAGTGGAACTCAGCTAGGCACCCGAAAAGTGGTTTTAAACAGACTCACCAGCAAGCAGGTTCCACTGAAATTAGGCTACGAAAGCCTGTGTTAGATATTCACAAACCTATCCACATAAAAAGCCATGACTGGGGAGGGAAATGTCACCACACTGAACACCAGGAAGTGGCAGTTTATCTGCAAACATGCTGGGTCAGACATTACTTTCCATCAGTTGGTGTTCCTGGGGATTTGTCATGTGTTTGGATTTATGAGCACCTGAAATGGTGTGTGAGAGATAGAGAGAAAGAAAGAGTGTCGGAGTGTTTAGGATTGGCATATCAGACTCCAACAGGATGTCTGCTCCAAGCAAGTTAAGAAAAGAGCATCTTCAAGTGTAAAACATGAGGAGCTGAAGGTGCTCTGTATTTGGATAGGAAACCAGAGAGACAATGCATGGAAGTAACTGGAAGTGAAACGGGGATCAACTTTATTTAGAGCTTTGCAGGAGATTACGGGCAATTGTGGCTGAACAGGCATGAAGCAGTACAGTGCTTTTATCCTTGCCCTCAGCCTTGCAATGTATATTTATTGACATGCAGCTGGGAATGTGCTTGTGATCCCAGATGAGCTTGTGTTCCCTAGAGCTGTAGTATGTATATGGTTTTACTTGCATATTTTATTTTTCTATCTCTGGCTCTCTCTTACACACACACACACACACACACACACACACACACACACACTATCATCAATATAATGTCAGGTTTCTGCTGGGGGGATCATTTCTAATGCTCCAAATGTCCCCCGCCTCCTTTTTAAATGATCTGCAATCAGAAAAATAACATGGCAGAGAATGGGCTAAGATAATGCCTTTCCCCTTATGTGCTGAGCTTTGCTGTGTGTTTTAACTTACAAGAGAGCAATCATAAATGACACCCCTCACCCAGCAATCTTAAGTGGTACAGTCTTCTCCCAATCTCATTCTAACAACAACAACTTATTTATACCCCGCCCATCTGGCTGGGTTTCCCCAGCCACTCTGGGCGGCTCCCAACGGAATATTAAAAACAGAATAAAACATCAAACATTAAAAACTTCCCTAAACAGGACGGCCTTCAGATGTCTTCTAAAAGCAAGGTAGTTGTTTATTTCCTTGACATCTGATGGGAGGGCTTTCCACAGGGCGGGCGCCACCACCGAGAAGGCCCTCTAGATGTCTAAAGTTCTCCCAAGTTGTCTCAGTGATTTCAGCAAGCTTCTTGGGTTCTTTGTCTTTCTCCAGCTGTTAGGCTTGTTTGTTAACTGAGTCATTTTTGATGTCAGGGTATTCTAAAGCCAGACACAAGTTGCTGAATTGGCTGCCTAGGCTCCTGAGAAACTGCTAGGACCTCGGGCGGGTGTACTGCAGATAACGCCTGCCATGACCCATCCCTGGCTAGATTGAACTTAGTGAGCCACTGGTGGCTACTAGGTGGAGGGAATACAACATTTAGAAGACTTCTGAAGGCAGCCCAGTATAGAGAAGGGTTTTTTTCTGTTTAATGTTTCATTGTGTTTTTATATACCGTATTTTTTGCTCTACAAGACTCACTTTTTCCCTCCTAAAAAGTAAGGGGAAGTGTGTGTGCTTCTTATGGAGTGAATGCAGGCTGCGCAGCTATCCCAGAAGCCAGAACAGCAAGAGGGATCGCTGCTTTCACTGTGCAGCGATCCCTCTTGCTGTTCTGGCTTCTGGGATTCAGAATATTTTTTTTCTTGTTTTCCTCCTCCAAAAACTAGGTGCGTCTTGTGGTCTGGTGCGTCTTATAGAGCGAAAAATACGGTATGTTGGAAGTCGCCCAGAGTGGCTGAGGCAACACAGTCAGATGAGTGGGGTATTATTGTTGTTGTTGTTGTTGTTGTTGTTGAATAGGATGTCCTAGTTTCATGGGAGAAATGTTGGAGGGTATTTTACTGTATTTTATGGGTTGACATGGATGCCTTTGCTCTTCTTGCTCCTGGTATTTGCTTATGGCAGGCCAGATACAGAACTGTATCCATGAGGCTGCGACCTGATAGGCGCTCACCTGGAGGTAAGTCCCACTGAATTTGGTGGCACTTCTTTCTGACTACTGAGCAGAGTAGCAGAGGATTTCACTCTCCGTGGTTGATTGGAGTCATATCTGGCTGTTGTTAATTTACATTCACTTAGCCTAAAATGCATTTAAGAGCATAAATATTTATTGCGCTGTTTAGACTCACATTGCGAGCTAATCGCAATGTGCATATGCAGAAAGTAAACAACGTGCCATATATATTTTCTATTAGGCCTTGAAAGATACGATTAGACATTTGAAAACAAGGGGTTATTATGATGTGTTTTATTGTAATTGCTTCTATCGTTAAGGCCTAGGCTGCTCATTCAAATAATAAAAAAAAAAACCCCAGCACCCTCCCAGACAATTGTACAATGAAACAGTAGGGAATAATGGTGCACATTCTGCCTTTTAAAAAAAAAACACACAGAGAGAGAGAGAAGGACACGCACATCTATCTGAGATGGTTTATCTGTAAATATTTGAGGAAAGGTAAACTGCAAAATTGTACTACCTAGTGGTGGGAAGCAATCACTGCTTGCTGAACTGACTGACTGCCGAACTGATTGCAAGGACACATAATCTGCAGTGCCTCTGAGTCAAAGATTCTGGCATTGCACACAACAGAGGGAAGCTCAGATGCAGTTGCACAGATGGATCTGGATTCATGCACCCATTAAACTGATGGCCAGCACTATCAGTGCGCCTCGCCTGTTCAAAGTAGGAAGCTGATGGTGGCATGCACGGTTCTGATCCACCACAGGAGCTCTGTGTGGGGATGCCAAAAGAGAAATCACTCGGCCAGCACCTTTGGCATCTACGGTTCCCAAACCGTAAAGAGAGGCGAAAAACTTGCTTTTCGGCACAGATAATCCTCTCTGCATCATGAAGTTGATATCACAACAGTCAGTGAAATGGAACTAGTCGGGTTTACTATTATGTTTTAAAATCCTATCTCTCTGTATAAGAAGGGGAAAGTCCTTAATTTGGATATCAGCTGGAAAAATTCACAGTGTTGTCTGTCTGACACATATATAGATTAATGAGATCATTCCAAAGGTCAAAAACTGAGCTCTAGGAAGCCACAGAGATGAACCTGAGAATAACAATGACCAGGTGTTCGTTTTGAGAATTGCCTGCTATCCCTTGCTGGGCAGTAGCCTGCAGATAGCAGCGACAGAAAACCTGTCATCACAACAAACAGCTTCAATGAGAAATCAGGGGCAACCTGTTCTGTTAGATTGCCGCAATGGCCTCTGGGGCTAAAGAGCTTGAAAATGCCCAAGAAATCAGAAAATATTGCATACACACACACTATGGATATTATTGACTGCAACTGTAATTTACAGGAGAGGGAAGAAACATAAATTGTATACATTGTGCTGTATACATTGTGTACAATGATGTACAAAATTGTCAATCAGCTGAAAGGTTTATTGCAGTTAATTCCTCTTTTATAAATCTCCATATAAGTTTTGCAATCAAAACAGGCATCAGCAGAGATCAGAAGACATCAGCCTAATGTTCTGCATTGCTCCACCTAATTTCAAAATTCCTCTGCAAGCAATCCTCTGACACCTCTAGCAAGAGTAATGTGGGCTTCCCCAGAAAACCAAATCGAAGGATGGAGGGAGGGAGGGAGGGAGAGGGAGGGAGGGAGAGAGAAGACTTTGTGTGTCCAAGAGAGAGAGGAAGAGGAAGAGGAAGACTTCAACCACTTTTAGCTCAGTTGCTATCCACCACTAGTTTTGGCACCCTTCCACTGTTGACACCGAACCCGTAAGAGATTGCCCCTAATGGGATGGAGTCTGTGGCATAAAAATGGTTTCCCACCACTGGTAGAGACAATAATGAGCTAGAATTGCTCCGCCTTGGTGTAAGGCAGATTCTTATGACCTAGTGGGACTTTTCTTCCATATCCTGCTGTTGAAAAAACAATGCATCACCAAATATGGAGAAACAGAGTAAAACACACAAACAAACAAACACACACCAAGGGCTTACTTTATTAATAATGTCTAGATAAAACTATACCTTAGCATATCCCTCCTTTTGCAGTTGCATACAGTGCTTACATTACAAGATTGATACATGACACTCTAATTAGCGGTTGTGCCTGGCATTTTGCCCGTAATTGCCATTAGTTGCACTATCCAAGAATTCCTGCTATTCTCCGTGACAAAGAATCATTTCCTCTAATAATAGGGATAGAGAGATATTAAAATGCTCTCACTTGATTATGTAATTTTTTTCTGCCTCTCTCTAGGAAATACTCAGTGCCAAAGGCAGAGTCATACAGCCACATTCAGTGGTATGTCGACGGATCAGCACAGCAATTCATACAGTTTTGCAAGTTGTGATGGGGTAACAGACCTGAAACTACCAAAACCAAATAATCGCAAGTATCTATTTGATGACCTTTCTCTTAGAGAGTATGTATGGTATCCCTTGATAAGCTTCTTTAAGTTAGCTATCTGTCTGTCTACCTACTGCCTGAGGGCCAATTGGCAGACAGGGAGGTTTTGACAGGAGAATAAATGGCCCTGGTTCTTAATATATTGAGTGCATAATGTAGAAAATTAAGTGAGGAATCATGAAATTATTACTGTTGTTTCATTATTCTATACTCTCCCAGGAAGGAGATTCCAGAGGTAACCTTGAAATGGCTTCTTTTCCCTCATATGAAATAATAGTGCAGATTTTTTTTCAATTAGTTTTTATTTAATAATAATAATAATAATAATAATAATAATAATAATAATTTATTATTTATACCCCACCCATCTGGCTGGGCTTCCCCAGCCACTCTGGGTGGCTTCCAACAAAATATTAAAATACAGTAATGCATCAAACATTAAAAGCTTCCCTAAAATAAAGATTTTATTGTGTTACAAAACAAACAAATAAACAGGTGAAAGTACATCTATTGTCTCCACTTGAAATTCATAGTGTCTTTTTCACAGTTCATTTACCGAGAGACACTTTTGGCATAGACATCTTGTGGTTGGGGGAGAAGAAAGGTGAGAGAGGGAGGGAAGGAGATGAGACGAATTGTTATTTCATTCTGTTGTATAGTGTTAGTGTAGGGATTTGTGTCAGCATCATGTCACTTACTCTCAGCAGCTAGAAATATCATAACTAGACACTGGAAGGACCTATCAGAGGTGAACATAGACCGCTGGTACCAAAATGTATGGGAAACAGCCCTACTAGAAAAGTTAACCAACAAACTTAAATCAGCATGGGGACAAGCAAAGGAGGATGCCTTCACCCCGGTGTGGTTCTGCTATCCCCCGTAACAGTATACAAATCAATGTGGCTAACCTGACCCCAAAACCTAACCCCCCTCACACATACAAACAAGCCACACTGCCATCAACTGAACACAACCGACCAAGCCCTGAACCCCCTAATTTTTTGCAAAGTCATTAAATATAAATTAGTATATCTGGTGGAACGCTCACAAGAGACTAGGGCCCTGCAGGACTTGACATCTTTCCGCAGGGCCTGCAAGACAGAGCTGTTCCACCAGGCCTTTGGCCAGGGCACAGCCTGACTCCCTCCTTTGGAAATCTTCACAGAACTCTAGCCCAATGGTTGCCATTAATGTGATTTGAATTAATTTTATAGTGAAATGATTTTAGAATGTTGTATTATTTTATTGTTGTTAGCCGCCCTGAGCCCGGCTTCGGCTGGGGAGGGTGGGATATAAATTATTATTATTATTATTATTATTATTATTATTATTATTATTATTATTATTATTATATAAACGAAGGACTGGACTTGTGTTTTGAACTAATCCACATTTGCCACCTAAAAGAATACCCCATCCCATCCATTAAGACTATTAAGCGCTAATTGCGTCCCTGGCAGACAACATGGCAACTTGTGGGGGCAGGGGGGGGGAAGCAGGGGATCACTCAGGCAGGTACTTCAAAGCAGCATAAGAGCCATAGAATCCTAGAACAGAAAATCATGGATTTGGACTCAACTCCTAGCAAAGTCTTTCCTCATCGATCAGGGGTGCTGGCAACATTTGGACTGCCAAAATGTTTGTCTCCCCACAAAGCCCCACAATGCTCCATTTCAGCACCAGGGTCAGTTCTGCCCCTAGAGCTTGTGTCTCTGTCCACTCATCCTAAGGCGGAACGTGTTTTCAATAGCTAGTAGCCACAAATTATTGGAAGCTTATTTGAGCAAGCATCTTCTAGCAACAGTGTCCGTCAGGCAAATGCCGTTGGCTACTACTGACTCAAAAGCTTAGGCAAAAGGCGATCTCACAATAATAATATTATGGGGCAAACAGCAAAGGAATGGTAACGACAGTTCTTAATTCCTGGAGAAATATCAATGGCTTTGCTTCCAATTTGTAAAAGCACACCCATTTGCTCCCCAAAGTACATGTGCTTAGGATGATTGATACGCTTGCGAGTTTCTCAGCTCCTATACATCCATTAGCTCTGCTTTTTCTTTCCCCTGTTAAAACTCAGGAGCTGTCAGATTGAAATGGCAAGATCAGCTAATGCTTTGCTAAATACCCATAGTGCCCCCAAAGGGAACATAGAGCCATCTATGTCTGAAAGAAATGGCTTCTACCATGCTTTCTATCGACACTGGACATTCCATTTGTGTTATGGGAAATTGCAAGCTAGTTAACCTGTATCTGAATATTTTAGAATATATGTTTATGTATATGTGTGTGTATGTGTTTGTGTGTTTTCGTAGCATTTTCTAGACACATGAGCACCGTGAGTGAAGCAGTTCACTCAAGGAAGTTTATTATTTACTCATTTATTTCATTTTGCATTCTGCTTTTCCTCCAGGAAGCTCAGGGCAATATATACACAGTTAACCTATTTATCCTTACCAAGCCCTGTGAAGTAGGTTAGGCTCTAAGCATCAAGGCTGGCAGGCTAGCGGCAAGGCAAGCACAGAAACAAGCAAATGGCATATGCACAGCAGTAGCAAGCAGGTAAGCAATTGAGCCACTCCAAGTCCAGCTTTTCTTTTACTCGAGCAATTATGTTCTCAGGCTGCAAAGCCAAGTTGAAGAAGCAGGACTTCCAATGAAACATTGCAGTGTAGAATGTTCCTGTTCAGAGTGTCAGCCAGCCAGCCAGCCAATCCATTCTACCTTACTCCTAGGCAAAGTGGCTTTCCAGGTGCAACAGAGCCACTATAGCAGTTCCCCAGCAGGTGGGGGTTGTGGTTGTCTACCAGCAAGGAAGGGGAAGAAGTGAAGTGGCAGGGAGGTTGGCACAGTGAAAACATGCCAGCAGAGTCAATCCAGAACTCCTGCCTGTGTGCTTGCACCTTGCCAACCCTTCCGCCACCTTGCCGCTCCCAATGAGCAACAGTGACTCACCTGCCAAGAAATGATTGTTGTGGCTCCACCCCACGCCCTGATTCTCATGGTCACTGAATCACCATGCTCATTAGACTGCCTTGGAGGATTCCCTCTCCCCTTTTTAGGGGTCCTCCCCCAAAAACGTTATTTCGAACTTCTGCAAATTTGAGATTTCTTGGATATCTTCCTCTTGGGCATGGATGGTGCCATTTTGGTTGCATAATGATACTTGGAAATCCGAGCTCATTATTACTCTATTGGGTTCTCTGGTAGCTCCAGAGGACTGCTGTCAGGGACAGACTTTGGTAGTCTTTTGTAATACGGTGCCCTGTGTGAGGCCAAGATTGGCACCCCAAATGAATCTTATATTACCTTTTGCTAAGCATTTTTATATACTGCTTTTGGGGCCAAATAGTGAGCAGCAAATTAAAATACAACAAAAAATACAATCAATCAAAACAATATAAAATAGCACCATCATGCAATACCCATCAGTCACACGGTTAGGAATGCCAGTTAGCCCTGTGGCAAAGTAACAGAAAAACCATCAATCAAGCATACATACTCCCTTCCATTCTAGGATATATATTTCTTTCCATTTCACCAGGGGGTGGGCGTGGGGGTGGGTTAAGATCCATCAACAGGCTTATTTGGGCAAATCACTGTGTTGGCACAGAGAGTAAGATACCTGGGTTTGTTTGTTAATATTCTCTGTCTGAACCTCCAGCACCTCCAGTACCAGATATGATTATGTCACTAGATATTTGAGACTATGTAAGACTTCTTACTTCAGATCTTACTATACCACTGGAGAAAGGATAATGAGATGTACCTTTGATTTTAAGCAGCAATAGGTTCAACACCACAGCTAGTGTTATTAATTCAGCATGGCTTTGTATGTCTTCCAGAGCATGTTTTTCAGATATATTACATGTCCACGCAAAGAGTTAGCTGATTACCCAACACACAGCCATCTTGAATCATAGATTATAAAATGAGCAAACACCAAAATGAGCAAATGTTGCAAGAGAAGTCAGGTTGTACAAAGAATCAACAAAATTATCAGCAAAAGATTATTTGCAATAAAACTGGTTTAGATGTCTTTAAAAACATTTGTACATTTTATGGTTTGGCTACTCGCGTATTTAATAACACGCAATATTAATGCAGCCCAAAATAAATCTGGATTCCTCTGTAGTGAAAATTCTGCCACTGTTCCTTTCAGAATTATTGAGATTTGTTTTGTGTTAACAGCTCTCTGAAGAACCCTCTGTTAACAAAAAAAAAAAAAAAGCAACTGTCCATCTGGACTCAATAATGTTTTCTTATCTCTGATTGAAGTCAAATATGTTTTTGAGTCTTCTTCCTTGCATTTCAATTAGCTTGTCATTTTCCATTTTCAGTTGTTATGCCCTCCCCCTTTCCAACACTTAAAAAAATTCTAACCTTTTCTTGTTTGGGTTAAGCCATCACTTACAAATTGATTGAGAATAATTCACTAGCTACTTTAAAAACTGGGAGGCAAAAGATAAATGTAAAAGGAAAAACAAATCTGTCAAATTCTGAGTGAACAAGCCTGCTTAGTCAAATCAGCGCTGCATCAAGAAAGTCACGCTGAATGACTCAAAGCAAGTTTCATGTAACCGTTTGTAGTCATCCATCTTCCGGAGATAAGCATCTTCTTCATCCAACTTCCAGATCTTTGCTGGTATGAAATTGTGCCTGATGAGCCTGTTTGCTGCGAGTAACTTGGATTCTTTTAAGCCTATTTAGGAGGATACTAGTCTTTGCATCATTTCACAGCAATGCGTTCTACTTGATTTTCTTGCAGAGATGCAAGTGTAGTGATTAAACGGTTTGGTGGTGAAGTACACAGAGGTTTATGCCCCTGGTGTTTCCAGACAGGGCTGGGATAGGTCCCTATCTGAGAATCTAGGGAGCTGCCGTTTGCCAGAGACTTAGCTGGTTAATCAGTGGTTGGTTAAGTAGCTTCTTATGATTATGATGCTCTTTAGTATCAGGTTCCCTGAGGTAACTGACTTAAGTGATAGGCAAGGCCTCTCCCCTTGGAACACGGCAGCTACTGAGCTAGAAGCTGCAGAATTCCATCTTCATTGGTGGTCCCTAAACGCATCAGATTGCTGGCCAACTCTACAGACAAGCCACCATAGTAGCACAGGACATTAAATCACAAAATTATAATGGTGGGATGAGTTTGAGGTCCTTGGAATTCCAGGCTTTCTAGAGATGTTATAACCTAGCTCATGGGTAGGCAAACTAAGGCCTGGGGGCCAGATCTGGCCCAATCGCCTTCTAAATCCGGCTCACAGACGGTCCAGGAATCCAGTGGCGTAGCGTGGGGGGCGCCAGGGGTGCCGGCCGCACCGGGCGCAACATCTGGGGGGGCGCGAGTCCAGAGGGAAGGGACAAGTTCCTTCCTCCGCCGGGCTCCCCGCCGCCGCCGCCAGCCTTGCGCCCTAGCGCGCGCCCCCCCCCGCCGCCGCCGCTGCGGCTGCGCTCCACTCACTGCTCGCAGGAGGAGCAGCCGCTGCAGCAGCGCCGACGCCGCCACGACGCCTGGCCGGGCACCGGCAGCCTCCGCACCCCGATGCCGACGCCGGCGCCATCCCCTCGGGCCAGCCACAGGCGGCGGCTGCTTCTGCCGACTGGGAGGGAGGAGAGCTCCGAGGGGCCTCGACGCGCCCTGCCCTCCCCAAAACCCTCCGAGAGGAAGCCGGCGGGCGGGCGAGGGTCTCCCGTCGGAAGGGGGCGCCGCTGGCTCCGGCTCTCAGCGCAAGTCTCAGCCGCGGGGGAGGGGGGGCGAGGACGGAGCTCGGCTGGAAGCCCCCGGACCCGGCCGGGAGGAGGAGAGGCGCTCGCCAAGCCCGGATCTGGAGCGCCTCGGAGCGCGGGCTCCACCTACAGCCCAAGGAGAGGAGGGGGCGGGGAGGCGCCCGAGGGGAGGGGGCTTCGGCTGCCTCGGCCCGCGGGGGCTCCGCAAATAATAAATTTAATAAATTCCTGCTGAGCCTTTGGGGGGGTCTTTGGCTCCTTCGCTCGCCCCCAGCCCCAGTGGCGTAGCGTGGGGGGTGCAGGGGGGGCCGGCCGCACCGGCGGCAACATCTGGGGGGGGCGCGCTCGCACTCGAGTGCTAAAATCCACGGGTTAAGGGGCGCAAATTACTTGCCTTGCCCCGGGTGCTGACAACCCACGCTACGCCACTGCAGGAATCAAAGTGTTTTTACATGAGTAGAATGTGTCCTTTTATTTAAAATGCATCTCTGGGTTATTTGTGGGGCATAGGAATTCATTCATTCCCCCCCCAAAAAAACCAAAATACTCCAGCCCCCCACAAGGTCTGAGGGACAGTGGACCAGCCCTCTGCTGGAAAAGTTTGCTGACCCTGGATCTAGCTCTAGAAACCAGACCAGCATCAAATTCAAAGTTAATTTTCTCATGTGGCAAAACTTGTGGTTCCCTTCCTCTCCTTCCAAGAGTTGAGAGAGAAGCCACCTACTGCCTGCCAGTCTCTCACTGCAGCTGTTACATCCTGTTCCAGCTGTGGCTGCCTGGGCAGGCGAGAGGACCCAGGTATTGTGGTATTGTGCAGTGCTGGAAGCTGATGTATGGGTCACATGTAAATGTGCATCTGGAGAGGCTGCCATGATTGATGGACATGTGAGTGCTAAACACTTGAGTCTTTGTAATGTGTTTACCCAAGTGCATGAGATATTCTTGCACAGCATGATTTTCTTCATCTTTTTGAAAGGCATATGTTATGACGAGCCCAAGTTTATAATTTGATTTCACAGTAACAGGCCCTTTGGGAAGGGAATATTTGTTCAAACTTGACTGCTTTCTTGCATGAATCTATGTAGCGCTGGCACGTGTACAACTGCCACCCTCCGATTCTAACAAAGTTGGTTCAGTGCTCTCCATTGTAATATAAAAGGTCAAAGCACTGAACCAGCACAGTTTAATCTTGCTCACATTGCAGCCTGAATTGTAAGCTATACAAAAGAACCCAAAGTTAAGAGAGACAGGTATTAGTCAGTTAATACAGTCAGTTAATTACTGTACACTCCACGACTGTACTATCATACAGGGAAGCAGTTGCAGGATTAAGGGTAGCAAAAACACAGCTAAGAAGCTCAAATCACATATATGACTGACACCTTTCTTTGGAAATTAAACCAATGTCCAGACTTTAACATTCAAAAACTTTAACTGCAGAAAGTTATAGATGAATTAAAGCATAATATTTACAGTTACGTGCTTCTCCAAGCATGGGCTTACAGTCTCTTCTTCTAGCTTCCAAACAACTGTCTTTTCCTCTCTTTCCAGAGCTCAGTGCTCAGCCTGCCATCTCGGTTAGGCCACGCCATGCAGCTATTATGAGAGATTTTCACTTTTACCTTTTCCTGCAGCTTTGCTCTCTTTCTTTCAAGCAAAGAAGAAGCGCTCCAACACTCTATTCAACTTAGCAGTGTTCACAGTGGATTCTAAGAACACAGTCAACTTGCTTCACATAAAATGGAGTCTCTCCTTTGCTAGATACCTCCCAGGTTAGCCAGTCACATGAGAACTACTAGAGAATTCTCTATGGTGTAGTTACCAACCCATCAAATAGTAATGCATACAAGCGTTTACAATTTCAGTGAATTAAATGACTATACTTCACAGAAGTAATTCACTGTACATGGTGTACAAAGATGTGGGGCGACCTTTCCCCATAAGCTCCATGCAGCTCAACCCCATATTGTTCAAGTAGCTTCCCAATCTCCTGGAAGGATTACAGGAGTTAAGAAAAGGACAGGAAACTTTCCTTCAGTGAACTTCCATTGGTTTATTTACTTTAGGATCCAAGCCTATCCCGAGCCCATGCTAGCTCAGAATGGGTATGGGATAAGGCAGTGCTTTCTTTCTAAAAAATTGTTTAGGGGTACTCTCATTTTGGCTGCTCCCCCTCGCCCCCTTTCTCCCCCCCCAACCCCCGGACAAGGGACTTGAGGCAGTGATGGTGATGAGAGGATGGAAAGGCCCCCAGCGATGGCAGGTTTGGCTTGAGTGAGGAGGGGCAAGCGCATGCTGACTTTCTCTAGCCCAGCAAGAGGAGGAGGAGGAGGAGCACCATCGACTCCAACACAGCCACCCCATACTCCCATCCTCAGGCATCGACGGGGAGAGTGACAGAGCTCCAGTCCGCACTGCTACTGCGGAGACAGCTGGCATGTCGGTCCATCCGTCGGTCAGTCAGTCAGAACAACACAAAATGTTTAGGAGTATGTGTCCCCCCACGTCCCCCCAGAAAAAAACCACTGGGATAAGGTATGAGCTATGCTTATCTGTGCTTCAACTCCTTCAATACAGTCATTTCATGGTTACGTACTTGTTTTTCATTCCAGGATTTAGGGCCATATATAGTTCTAAAGCCCTTTTTTCTAATGACATGACATGTGCTTCACTCCACTACAGTGGTACCTCGGGTTACATATGCTTCAGGTTACATACGCTTCAGGTTACGGACTCTGCTAACCCAGAAATAGTGCTTCAGGTTAAGCACTTTGCTTCAGGATGAGAACAGAAATCGTGCTCCAGCTGCGCAGCAGCAGCAGGAGGCCCCATTAGCTAAAGTGGTGCTTCAGGTTAAGTACAGTTTCAGGTTAAGAACGGACCTCCAGAACGAATTAAGTACTTAACCTGAGATACCACTGTATTTTCAATGGATTTTCCAATTTGTTTCACGGGGTGCATGCCAACGCCAAGCACACCTTCAGTGGAGTCTACCCTCAGGTGACCCGCCAGGAGTGAGCAATTTTTTCATAGCTAGGAGGTTTTCCTGCTAAACTCAGGCGCCTGCTGAAAACACAGAAGCATTGCCAAGCATCCCAGCAAATCGCCAAGCATCCCCAAGCATCCCAGCAAATCCCAAAAGCTATGGAAGGGAAAGCAGCTGAGAGTTTGTTGTGGTTATAATTGAGGAAGGAATACCATCCCAAAAGGTAATTTTTTTCAATGAAAAAAGTATACACAAAGGATAAGTGTGCACACTTTGTGATGCACTGTGAGCGATTCTACAATGCTTCCCTCAAATCAAACTCTCAGTTATACAAGGGGTTCTTAATTCTACTTGGCTTTGTTTTGTTTTTGTTGTTTTTTTAAAAAAACCTACGCACACCCTAAAATTGGAATATCAACTTCTTGCTGTAAGTGAGACGTTGTTGCACTACAACTCCCAGCATTCCATGTGCCATTCTGACTAACAGAAGTCCCAGGCTCCCCATCCGTGCAGTACGATGGTTACGTGTTCCTGGAAACTCTAAACAGAACTCTGATCTCAGAAATGCTACTCTTTGGATAGCTTTCTGGCAACGAGCCCTTCCTCCTCTCCCCTTCAAATGTCTCTGCTTATATCTTTTAAGTGACTAGAAAGAATGTCTTTTTTTCTATTGACCCTGCTCTCCAAAGGGAAACATTCCCTGAGAGAGCCCAGTTTCGCCTTGGAGATAAGTCCTGCACAGAACAGGTGCAGAGCAAACTGTGGCAAGGGGTGTAAAATTGGAAGGCAATTCATCCCTGTTTATTTCTTGAGCGTTCATTGTGTGTCTGCTGGTGTTGTCTGAATTGGGCAGCTTCCAAATCGGGGCATTACTTTTCCACAGGATATATCTTTCCTGAGGAAAGCCTTTTCTCCTTCTTTTGTTTCCTGGTGGCTACCGCTAGCGCAACCATGCACTTATCTTTGTTGCGATTCGCAAGCCAAGCCGACCCTCTTTTCTGTTAGTGCACAGGATTGGTTCGTTCTGTGTTCTCATGCTATTGTTCAAGATGTTTCTATGGTGAGTGATTTAATTTCTCTAGATTTGTGGCTTTCCCCTGCTGCGCCTGTAGAATAGCATGGATGCAGATTGTTGAAAGAGAGCGCCTTAAGCCAGGTGGAGTTAATTAGGATGAGGTAGGCCCTAAATAGCAAAAGGAGAAACAAAGAAATAATAATAATCCTTGGCAGCCGATGAATATTCCAACAGAAATATATTTTTGATGACAGATTGTGTCATTAAAAAAAAAGTGAAAACAAATGAATGCCGAGTTTCAAAAGTTCTGACTTGATATTAGGGCAGGGAAAACTATTTGATTTCAAGTTCTGAAAATCTGTTTCAGGACTTGACTAAACATCCTCAAAATCAGCTGAGCCCCAGTTTGCCTACCCTTATTCCTAAACCGAGCCTAAAATATGACAAGTGGAACTGTGAAAGCAATAAAGCGCAGATTTCTGGAAGCTGGCTTTCAAAAAATGGCAATTCTCAGGATCTGCTTTTTTTGGTCACGTTCTTTCAGATAATGTACCAGGTAGGGTGCGCTCACACTTCGCCATTTTTTTTGACACCCCCTGAGAATGGCACATGTTTCTGGGCACAATTCATAGTGCTCATGCTAATGTTAAAAGTTCTAAACGGTTTCCCCAGCCGACTTCCAACAGAATATTAAACAGAATAAAACTTCAAACATTAAAAACTTCCCTAAACAGGGCTGCCTTCAGATGTCTTCTAAAAGACAGTTGTTTATTTCCTTGACATCTAATGGGAGGGCGTTCCACAGGGCAGGCACCACTACTGAAAAGGCCGTCTGCCTGGTTCCCTGTAACCTCACTTCTCGCAGTGAGGGAACTGCCAGAAGGCCCTTGGAACTGGACCTCAGTGTCCGGGCAGAACGATGGGGGTGGAGATGCTCCTTCAGGTATACTGGACCAAGGCCATTTAGGGCTTTACAGGTCAGCACTAACACTTTGAATTGTGCTCAGAAATGTACTGGGAGAGGTCTGGGAGAGGGCCTTCTCTGGGGCATCCCCATAGTTGCGGAACTCACTGCGCATAGAGGTATGCCTGGCATCTACTTTATACAGTTTTTAGGGAATGCTGAAGATACATCTCTTCACCCTGGATTTTAATGCCTGAAATGTATATTTTATGACTCACTTTATTTCTGTGACTGTCAATTTTAATTGTTGCGATATATTTTGCGACCTTCAGGTGAAGGGCAGGATAATACTGCCACTACC
This sequence comes from Podarcis filfolensis, assembly GCF_964270895.1. Taxonomy (NCBI): domain Eukaryota; kingdom Metazoa; phylum Chordata; class Lepidosauria; order Squamata; family Lacertidae; genus Podarcis; species Podarcis filfolensis. The sequence goes on along the minus strand of NC_139607.1, from coordinate 24,358,664 downwards.
AATAATAGCAATAATAAAAGTGACAGCTATTGGCTACTCTACATTAATGTGAGGCTTTCACACAGACTTGAAATGATATTAACTTTGAAATAAAGGCTATTTGATTGTAACCAAAGGAGTTAAAATTTCTGAGATTCACTTTGCTGGACAAAAAAGAAGAAGAAAATGATTGAGACATTTACGATAATGATTGAAAAAGGCTGCCAAATTGTGTAAGCTGTGAAAATATAGATGCATTTTTTTAGGCTGTTCATGTAAATAGAAGTGAGACAAGATTGTGCAACAACACAAAGGGAGAGGTTAAAAAGAAAGTTGTCTTTCACAGGAGCGGAATGGGTCTGTTTGCTTAGAGGATTACAGTTATTGACACCTCATCCTTAAGGCATTCTGTTGGTGCAAAGCCAGGCTGAGCTGCTAAATCTATGGCTCATGATAGAAACCTAAGAAAGAGCAAATTAGAGATCTGCAGTGTATTGTAATAGTCTGTGGAGGATACCATGGACTCCCGCCCCCCACTGAAAAGCACTGTGAGATCCATTTTCAAAGAGTTTCCTCAATGGTAAATATTACAGTGTAATGGGCTATCTAGGAACACAGATCTATGGGGAGAAGGACCAAACATAAACTGAGGATCATGCACACAAATCTCACACACAATATCACACATGGATAGTAGACTACAGTGGTACCTCGGGTTAAGAACTTAATTCGTTCTGGAGGTCCGTTCTTAACCTGAAACTGTTCTTAACCTGAGGTACCACTTTAGCTTAATGGGGCCTCCCGCTGCTACCACCCCGCCACCACACGATTTCTGTTCTCATCCTGAAGCAAAGTTCTTAACCCGAGGTACTATTTCTGGGTTAGCGAAGTCTGTATCCTGAAGCATCTGTAACCCAAGGTACCACTGTACTGGGGAAAGTCAGGGCAAAGAAAATCAAGATGGCTGGGTTAGATGCTATGGGCTGTATCCAATGCTAGCCTTACTCAGAGCAGTCCCGTTGAAATTCATGGGAGCGACTAACTTGGGTCCATTAATTTTAATGGATCTACTCTGAGTACAACTTGGCTGGACAAAACCCCATGAATTCATTACTAGTTATTCAGAAGAAAATCTATACTTTTATATTCTTCTGATGTAGCATTCCCCCTCCTACAGAATATTTTGTTACACTTGGAAATGTTTTGAGGAGACTGTAACATTCCCAGTGTGGAGCCCTATCAAGAGATGTATTTAAGCATACTTTCTTCCATCGGACCCTGAAAACGAATCTGGAGCCCCATCAAGGGATTTTTTTAAAGCACAGGGTTAATTTTCGCCCATTGTGATCAAGTGCTGGACCTTGTCCAGATCACACCCAATACATTGTTTTTTACTAATTTATTTTACTTTTGGGTGCCATAAAGAAGTGTCAAACTTTCAATATCAACGAGAATCATGTTTATGTGTGTGTACTGTTTTTACCGGTAATCCAAGCAATAGTGATTGTTACTGTTTTTACATAAATTGTGCTCTGGAAAATTGGGGTGGAGGGGGGGGGGGAGAGAGAGAGAGAGAGAGAGAGAGAGATTCCTAGGGTGAGCCTTTAACAATTAGAATTGTAATCAAATATGTTTGCCCATGTAGTTGATCTGCACTGTTTTGTATCCATTGCATGCATTGCCATGGGAGCTAGGTAAATTACCATCAAAGCAGATTAGCAGGAGCCATTAGTAGCCCATCTTGTAGGATGGAAGAATGATTTTTAAAACAAATAAACTCAAATGGAGTATTTACTGAGTCATTCCAACGTTGTTGTTTTTAAAGACAGCAAATAAGTGCAGACAAGTCTTTGCTTTCACTCTGAGAGTGGTTCGAGCAAATCATATTCATTTTTATTTATTTATTTAAATTCTGTTTCTTTTGGAATGGAATTCTCTTCCCCAGGAACCTGATGGAGGCTCGCAAAGCACAGACTTCTTAAACCTTCCACAGCTTACTTAAGGTTACCATTTCAAGAGTTCCCAATAATTTCATCCATTGTATAAAAGCAGCAGAATGTATAAAAGCACCAGCCATCCACAAATTGAGACAGGAAAAATAGTGAATAAAAATGGGGACTTTTCTAGTTCCACAGGTTAGGTAAAGGTAAAGGTACCCCTGCCCGTACGGGCCAGTCGTGACCGACTCTAGGGTTGTGCGCTCCTCTCACTTAAGAGGCCGGGAGCCGGCGCCATCCGAAGACACTTTCCGGGTCACATGGCCAGCGTGACGAAGCTGCACTGGTGAGCCAGCAACAGTGCCGCACACGGAAACGCCGTTTACCTTCCCGCTATAAAGCGATACCTATTTATCTACTTGCACTTAAGGGTGCTTTTGAACTGCTAGGTGGGCAGGAGCTGGGACCAAATGATGGGAGCTCACCCCGCCGTGGGGATTCGAACCGCCGACCTTACAATCAGCAGTCCTAGGCACTGAGGTTTTATCCACAGCACCACCCGCGTCCCCAGTTCCACAGGTTAGAACCACCCAAAACTCTTTCCAAAAATCTTGTAGTTTTTGATGAAATTATCAGATGTGATACCCTCAGTGGAATGCTATCATTCTGGAACTGCATGTATGTATTTATTTTGAACATTTATATGATTTTTTCCCCGAGGAGGTACATTCAAGGAGCCATGTGCATTAGCTGCTCCTGGCGGGGGGGGGGGGGGCTAGTGGGAATGGAAATTGTTTCCTTCTTACATCCCTATGAGAATGTCAGACAAAAACGCTGAAAACCTTCTGTTCTCTCCTCCTCCTCTTCGAAAAGAGGTGACACAATATGCCCTTGACTGATCTTATGTACAGACTTTAACCTGGCACACTGGAAAATTGGCACGCAGACAAGCAGCAACAAAAATAAATTGCACAAAATACTACGTACTCTTTGCTTTATTTATTTTAAAAAGACTAGAAAATTGTGTGTCTCTTTAAAAAAAAAAGGTCGAGAAATCATCAATGGTAACAGTAAGCCAATATTTCCATTTCTGAGCTCAAGGGACTGTTAAATAACAAGCAATTATTTCAATCAAAAATTAAGTGCAGGCCACTGTATTCATAAACCTGTGAAAAGATACTTACTTTAAAAGTGACTTTCTGTCAGAATATCTCCTACCGCTCTAGCTCTGGAGTTAAACGAACAAGATGATTTATTCTTTGGAGTTAAGTGGCTTTAATATTGCTGCACTCTCTGGGAAACAAGAAAGGCAGTGTTTTCTGACAGAACAAACCAAAGTGTATGGAAAAAAGGAGAAGGGAGGGAAACATTTCAGCATCGAACGCAACTGTTAAACGGCTCTACCAAATGGAATATACCATATTTTTCCATGTATAAGATAATATTTCCCAAAAAAACTTTTTAAGTTTAAAATTGGGGGGGGGGCGTCTCATACATGGAATGTTGCAATTAAATATATAAATAAATACATGCCGCCATCCATATTCATTCCCCCCAGCCTCCCCTCACTACTGGCCTCGCGACAAACCCTGGTCTGGTACTCTCCCCCCCCAGCAGCCCCCACACCAGACATTGTCCCTTCCACCTGGTTCCCTCAGCCACCCCCCTGGCTACCCAGACGCCACCCCCATTCACCCAGGCAGCTCTGGCCATCACAGCTCCTAGAGCAGCGTTTGCATCTGCCGGAGCTTGTGGAGTAAATACGGTACATACCGTAAATACTGAGACAAAAGTGCGACACACAGGCAGGAGAGCTGGAGCTGAAGCTATGGTGCAGTTACACTGAGCTGACAGGAGCAGCCGCCATTACACAGCTCACCTCACTGTTTGATGTTTAACTATACGGTACGAAATATACCGGTGTTTTGAATATTTAATAAAATAACAAAGTTGTTCTGTTTGGTGTTTAAAATATTTACAGTGGTACCTCGGGTTACATACACTTCAGGTTACATACGCTTCAGGATACACACTCCACTAACAAAAATATAGTGCTTCAGGTTAAGAACTTTGCTTCAGGATAAGAACAGAAATCGTGCTCTGGCGGCGCTGCAACAGCAGGAGGCCCCATTAGCTAAAGTGGTGCTTCAGGTTAAGAACAGTTTCAGGTTAAGAACGGACCTCCGGAACGAATTAAGTACTTAACCCAAGGTACCACTGTATTTCTTAATTTTGGGCTCAAAAAATAGGGGTTGTCTTATACATGGGGGCGTCTTATACACGAAAAAATACAGTATGTGTCATTTTGCTGGAAGTGCAGGATATGATCCAGCCAAAGTGAAACACGTTTAAGTCCATTTTAAGCTGAGAGCTCAGCTCATGCAATGGAAATGATCCCATTGTGAGCAAGGGGACTGAAAAGATAAGAACTGAACCGTTGTACTATCAGTCTTTAACTATAGCTCTACCTCTTTGTCTCTATCTACAGAGAGAGAGAGATTGAGAGAGATGTAGTCTTTTCATAGTTTTCATACAGGGGAATTGAATTTTAATTTTTGGATTCTAAGTTTTGAACTGAAAAATTCAAACTGAGATCTGGAACTCTGCTGAATATCTAGTTGAGCCCTTATATATGTCTTCTTATATATGTCTTTTCTAATTGACAAAACCTAATGATTAATCACATTTAAATTAAAAGGTGGGATGTCTGCATGCACATTAAACCATAACTTGATGCAGGACAATCTTTGTTTTGTTTTTGATAATTTTAAATGGTTTAAGGGCCAGACTCACATTATTCACTTTCTCAAACTGTTCATTAAATGGAAGGATGCCAGTCATAACGTGTTTCTATAAATGCTACCAAGCCCTGATAGGTTTTTTTTTTTAAAAAATCAGCACTTAAAATTTCTTTCTAAGTCAGACTTCATTGTTTGTTATTCCTTATTCTTTAGCTGCCATGCAATAACCACCCTGGCTTTTAAAACAAAACAAAACAAATAGCATCTATTCCTGGTCTGTAGACGCTGCTATGATTTTGATAATTAATGGTTTTTAAAATCCAGGACTTCCTGGGTATTTCTGAACATTTTGTTTAGATAAGCAGGAGGCAATGACTGCAAAAATAATCCAGTCTCCCAAAAAATGTAATCTTTGCAGGTATTAAGTGTGAAATGTAAATATATATATTTCACAAATAATACAGTGTGTCAAGACAAAGGAGCAAATCATAAGTCAATTAGGAAGTAATGCCGTGTAGCGACCACTGTGTTGTATTAAGCACTACACTGAAAATGTCAATGGTCCATCAAGCCCCTTTTATTTGAATGTCTTTCCCAGTGGCTTACAAAGCAGTTCTGAGATGCGCATGGGGAACTGCCATTTAGAAAAAGAAAAGGCAAAGTCCCGCTGGTCATGCATTTCCTTCCAATGTAGTCAATATTCAAGTATTTCTGTGGTGGAAGGCTATTCCACATAGAAGAATAAGAATATGAATATGAATAAGAATAAGAATAGTAGTAGTAGTAGTTTGGATTTGATATCCTGCTTTATCACTACCCGTAGGAGTCTCAAAGCGGCTAACAATCTCCTTTTCCCTTCCTCCCCCACAACAAACACTCTGTGAAGTGAGTGGGGCTGAGAGACTTCAAAGAAGTGTGACTAGCCCACGGTCACCCAGCAGCTGCATGTGGAGTAGCGGAGACGCGAACCCGGTTCACCAGATTACAAGTCCACTGCTCTTAACCACTGCACCACACTGGCTTTAAGAAACTACGGATCCCCATGTTACCAAAGTATGTCAGCCATGTGCTTGCAGAAATATTTGAAGAAGCACTCCTTCCCATCAAGTTGTGGATTTCTTTTGTTCCCATGGTCAGGATGGTGGGAGGAAGGAAGGAAGGGGAATAGCATGGGAGGAATGGAATGCTCATTCTATTGTATTGTGGAGCTGAGCTAGTGAGCCTGCAAAGCTCTGAATCTGCCTTCCCATTTTCTTCACTAATGTTATGACATGGCACTAGATTGGAGGAGTAGATTGGGGGAGTCACGCCAGATCTGGAACTTTGACTGTCTTAGCTACAGGGGTAGGGTCCAAAAAGAGTATCAGAATACCTGAGGTAGTGGCATGGTGCTAGGAATTCAGCAGCTGTGGTTCATTTGACGAAACAGCAGAGACAAAATAAATTGTGAGTGGCATAATTTGTAGGATGTGAAACACAAGAGCAGTCAAGTACAACATTCCTAGAGTGAACATGTTTGCACATGGGGAGGAATGTTTGTCCAGCCAGCAGGTAAACTTCCTGTTTCCTTCTGGGCTGGGACAGACTTCCTCTGCATGTGACTAGAGGTGGGTGTGGCCTCACCTGTGCAGGTAATGACAAAAGCACAGGGCGGGGCAGCTATCTCTCTCTCTTTTACCACATGCATTGAAGAAGCAACATCTACTAAGCCAAAGATGCCCTCTTGGCTTCCAGCCAAGAGAGGACAAAGGGACTGTCTTCTTATGAGATAGATTCCAAGTGTACGTTACTTCATTAAGCTAAGTCTGCCTTCTGGGATCTGATTGTGAACAGAATGTGAGTAAACTCTTTTTATACTTTTGTAGAAAACTATGTCATGTCTTATCTTTTATGAGGGAATAAGGGGGAAATACCAGAACAGTTATTATAGAGGCTTTAGCGAGCCTGAGCAAAATGCATCCGTTGCAAATTTAAAAGAGGGGAATGTTACTCTGCTGAAATTGTGGAACTTGTTAACACAAGTTGGATAAGGATATAATCAGACAATATATCCTCTCCTGTATCCCTGAACATTCCCACATAATTGACTTTGGAGCAATCCTCGTTACATAAAGGACGGAGGTCACATTTGGAGATGCATCACCCTAGAGGGTGGAACTCATTGATTTAACTAGGTGGCACATAGATTCTAGGAGTAGAATTTTCTACTTGCTCTGAAAAGCCATAGCATGGATAAGTGACTCAGCAGAGTACATGGTGGAACTGGCAAAAGCCATTCCATCATACTACATTGCTGCCACTAAGAGAGACTTCATTTGTTGGTTATGCAGCACAACAGATAGCATTGCAATTGGCTATGCTACCATAAGGGCTGAGCATTGGTTGGCCAGTTGGGGGCAGGTGGTACTGCCTCATGCACATCCCTTAAAGACAGTGGGTGGTTCCATGCCTCTGGTTGTATTGTTCCAGCTGCTAGGAGCATAGGGTGCTTGTCTGGGTTAATTCTAATCAAAGACAGCTTGTTTTCCTCCAGTTCTGTGTTATGCTGTTCTTTGTTGCTCTTTGTTCTGTTGTGCACACAAATGAACACATGGAAAACATATTCATTGCTATTCTTGGGAATGTGCTTTCAACAATTCTCCATATATGTATCTCTGGTCAACATGCTACAGAGTCGTGCACACCCTTTTGAGTGGAGGTAAGAGGCCTTAAATGTTAAAGAGGCAAAAATAAATTATAAAGGAATGCATAACTTTGCTCAAGAAAGGTTTTGTCTCCTGCACTGAATACCCATGCATGTGTTTGGCCACCTAATGTAGTTCTGATCTGTGCAACTTTAGTAGACTTCTTTCATTCCCGTAGAGAAATCCTCAAAAGTTGTGTGGATCTTCCACCAGAAGAGAAGATCTGTTTTTAATTATCTTTATGGAATCAGAGTTTGATGAGATCTAGTTTTAAGTACATAATTATGTTCTTTCTCATCTTTCCACCACATTTGTGTGATAAAATCTTTTGGGGGCTCACTTTTTTAAAAAACCAAAAAACAGAAGAGTAACAGAACAAAGACTGAATTGTAATCCTACTTGTGCCCAGTTCATATGTTGCTGGAGCCCAGGAGTGGCACTTTCTTTTGCTGAATAACAGCAGCTGGTCATTGAACAGATGAAGAAGAAGAAGAAGAAGAAGAAGAAGAAGAAGAAGAAGAAGAAGAAGAAGAAGAAGAAGAAGAAGTGGAAAGAGGAGGAGGAGGAGGAGGAGGAGGATGGAAACAAATATTGGATCAGCCAGATCCCAACTGTTTGTGATTACTTATCATTATGCATCATCTCTAGCCTAGGTAGGTTCTTTGAATTAATCCTACATTTTTTGAGTTCACTAAGAGCCTGCCTTAGTGCCTATGGGACGCGGGTGGCACTGTGGGTTAAACCACAGAGCCTAGGAGTTGCCGATCAGAAGGTCGGCGGTTCGAATCCCCGCGACAGGGTGAGCTCCCGTTGCTCGGTCCCTGCTCCTGCCAACCTAGCAGTTTGAAAGTACGCCAGTGCAAGTAGATAAATAGGTACCACTCAGGCAAGAAGGTAAATGGTGTTTCCATGCGCTGCTCTGGTTCGCCAGAAGCGGCTTAGTCTTGCCGGCCACATGACCCAGAAGCTGTATGCTGGCTCCCTCAACCAATAAAGTGAGATGAGCGCCGCAACCCCAGAGTCGGTCACAACTGGACCTAATGGTAAGGGGTCCCCTTTACCATTTACCTTTAAGAGCCTGCCTAGATTACCAAACAGGTCATCAAGGTCCAGTTTAGGAATAAGTAACCTCAAGCCCTGGGGATGTTAGGGATTGGTTGGATGAGGAGGAGTGGTGGGAGCCTCCCACCCAGGAGCCCTCCAGGGAGGACAGGAAAGACGAGGACTTAGATCCCAGGTCCTGGTGGTGGGACAATGGGGAGGAGGCTGGAGGAGGGATGAGCTGGGAGCTGCTGAAAGCAGGAGGTTGGAGTGGTCACGTTGGGGTCGGAAGAAGAAGGCCCTTCCAAGAATAGGGCTGGAGGCTAAGCACTTCAGTTTGAGCGCAGATGCAGACAGGGGGGAGTCAGAGGGTACACCTGCCATCCCACAGCAGAACACTTTCTCCACTTCTCACACCCCACTCTAGAAGAGTCCTACATGTTGCCGAGCAATGGGCAAGGCAGGCCCAGAGGCACTCAGCCCCATGTCACACTTTTTGTCTTTTGGAGAGGGCTTCAGAGTGAGAGGCTAGAGGAGAAAGGTAGGGCTGGAGCTCAAGTTTCCTGCAACTTCTCAAGCTGAAGGAGTTGAGTCAGGAAGACCTCACTGTGTTACTTTCTATGAACAATTGCATTCCAAGCCTCCTGACCTGCAGGGGCCCAGCACTTTCCTTTCAGCCCTCATGACAGCGGATGAATGTGGTCCTCCAGACCCCTTTATCTGGCCCCTGAGACTCTTCCAAAGAAATACAGTAGTACCTTGGGTTACATACGCTTCAGGTTACATACGCTTCAGGTTACAGACTCCGCTAACCTAGAAATAGTACCTCGGGTTAAGAACTTTGCTTCAGGATGAGAACAGAAATCGTGCTCCGGCAGCGCAGCAGCAGAAGGAGGCCCCATTAGCTAAAGTGGTGCTTCAGCTTAAGAACAGTTTCAGGTTAAGAACGGACCTCCAGAACGAATTAAGTACTTAACCCGAGGTACCACTGTACACCCCTTCCAAATTCTTCTATGCACTAACTCTTGAGCATTTTTGCTATGGACTCATAATCTGGGGAACCGGGTTCGCGTCTCCGCTCCTCCACATGCAGCTGCTGGGTGACCTTGGGCTAGTCACACTTCTCTGAAGTCTCTCAGCCCCACTCACCTCACAGAGTGTTTGTTGTGGGGGAGGAAGGGAAAGGAGATTGTTAGCCGCTTTGAAACTCCTTAAGGGGAGTGAAAGGTGGGATATCAAGTCCAAACTCTTCTTGTTGTTGTTGTTCTTGCTTGCCTGAATGGATGATAAAAGGAGTATGTAGCTGTGCAGAAAGGAGCTCATTGTATACAGGTAAATTTCAATTGCTTCTAAGCCCTCCCACCACTAGCATAGCCCCCCTGGAAGATTGACCACATGGGAATGTAAACCTCAGGCTGAAAAAAGGTTCCCCACTCTGACTTTCCCCCCCTCTCTCAAAATAACCACATTAAGCATTGAGCCCAATGGGTGTTAGAAGGTAAGCATGCTAATCTAATGATTGCTGATCGAAGACAATTGAATGAGTGATAAGGCTAAGCCAGCCCCTAAACAGCTCCCAAATGCTGTCAATCTTGTAATGTTATGCCATGCTCCACTTGCATAACCCCATTTCCAGGATCAATTTCAAGGGTGGGATCTCTGTATGACTCATTTCAGCATATTTCCCTTTGTACATTTTAACACTCCAGTGAGTTTCTGGCAGCTTTGGTAAATGATGACATTTATAGCTGTCCATATTCAACAGATGATACATGTGTGGAAATATCACATTACCCCAGCCCTTGCATAAAATTGAGCTTGGTCACAGAGTCTCTACCCTTTCAATTTACTCCATCTGGAAAGTTGCCCTAGACAAGCCAGTTTAATGAATCTGATATTAAAGGCATGGAAATAAATATTTAAGGGATGCGACGAATGAGATACTTTTTTGTACCTGGATATGATGCCTATTTATGAAATAGCAGCCCCTTGAACCTAGCCAGTGCAATTCTCTCAACAGTAGTGTAATATAATGGGGATATTCTATCTCAATGACCTAAGCTTCATGCATGCTCCATCATACGCATGGAACTCTTCCATAAGTGAGCTTCTCACTTGAAAGGGTAACTCCTTACATGAATGTATGTGTGTGAAGGTCCACTGAAGGCAATGGTGGATTTTATTTTATTTTCTGGCAGGAAAGCACTCTTGTAACAAAGCATTATTGGAATTAGAGACACTATGCCTACAAAATCAATTCCTTCTGTTCAAATATCACATAGTGTGACACAGTGGTAAAGGAGAAAGGTAGAGGGTTATTGTGGACTACAGCTTGTTTTATGTACTGATGTGTCTTAGATTTGACTAATAAAAGATAAATCATTATTTTCTACACAGAGAGCTTGGGGAAAGTCATTCAGCTATAGACAAGAAGTACTGTATTTTTCCGTGTATAAGACTAGGTTTTTTTAACCAAAAAATTAGGTTTAAAATTGGGGCTCATCTTATACACAGGTGGTGTATTTCTTAATTTGGAGTCCCCCAAAATAGGAGGAGTCTTATACATGGGGGTGTCTTATACATGGAAAAATACGGTATTAGAAATTTTTACACAGAATCTTACTGTGTTGCTTGAGGGATTAATGTGAGGTACGGTTCCCTCCACTAATAGACTACCGGTAGACTGTTAGACATTTTTTGCTTCGTGTTTAGGTGCATCCTTTTAAGGATACAAAGAGGGCTTTTTAAAAATCATGCTACTACAGACACTAAAGAAAGAAAGTGAAAACACACTGCATATTTTAATTTGTTGCAGGGAATGTGCTAATTGTCTCTCGACGTTTCCTTGCCAAACGTAGAGACAGATGTGCACAGGACATTTATAACATTGGCTGAACAATAATGTTGACAGCTTATATATGGTCAGTGTGTCGGACTGGATTGTTTAAATAAGTTTACAATCCTTGGAGCCTTATCATGTGTAAACAGCTAGCTCTTTGGATGATGAAACTGTTGTTAGCTGGGATTTAACAAGGCTGCAGGGTGCACAATGTGATTTTGCAGGAAAATATACCTGATTAATCTGCTCTCAAGCACTGGTGAGTACTCTATCATTACACAAAAACCTGGCACACCAGCAGCAGTCTGCAAAGGTTAAATAGTGATATACAGGTGTTAAATTAAGGCTTATCAAGTTGCTGTACATCTGAACAATGATAAAAGTCCCTTAGGAAATCACCAAATGGAGTATGTTCAGGAACTGCTGTTTGGCAGATATGCCAACACAATGGAACTCATCTCAATGACAGCATGGCTTAAGGGTGGTGTTTTTATTTTATTTTATTTTATTGCTGCAAGGTTAGCAAATGTCGTGTGGAACCTTGTAGACAATCTTGATTCCCAGAACATGGTCTAACTCCCCATTGTTTTCTCCAAAGGTTCTGATCTAGCCTTCCGGAAGATGCAAATAAATCCAACATATGGTATGTCATGCTGAAAAATTTCCTGCACACAGAGCTGGGTATTTTCAAAAAGGACATTTTTAGCTGTTGAGTCTTTTGAATGTGTTTGCTTCAAGCACTGCTGTTTCATGTCAGTCTAGAATGAAACGTCTTAAAAAGGGATTTAAGCTTTTAAATTAATACACAATCACTGGCCATAATCCAAAAATTTAACTTTTGGATTTGATGCTCTCTTTGTGTGTGTGTGTGTGTGTGTGTGTGTGTGTGTGTGTGTGTATTTTTTGGGGGGTTGGCATCCTGAACCTGCTTAAGTTTGTGGTTCCTTGCTTTTAATAGCCAACAATGAGAGGAGAGATTCTGGTGACCATCTCATGTGTGCAAGTACAAGCCTTTTCAGCAGAGGGCATAGATATGGACCACATTTTTGATACCAGTCATGATGGGCTAAAGTTTCGCCGAAGCTGAATTTTGCAGGTTTAAAGGGGTGGAGGTGGAGCATGGTGAAAACACCCCAGAAGATTACATAAATGTAGAATGCTGCTACTAGGTTTCTGAGTAGGGCATTCCAATGGGACCACATGTCCCAATTCTGAACTTGTACTTGCAATGACTGTCAGGCTAAATTCAAGGTATCAGTACCAGCTTATACCACCACTTAAAATGGGAAGCATTTCTTGGTGAATAATAATAATAAGATTCTTTTTATTTGAAAATTCATTTCCCACCGACTCCGGAAAACAAAGAATACCTACCTCAATTTTGTAGCAGATAAATGGTGCCATGAAAGTGGGAAGGGGAATGTATGTCGCAGTTGTATCAAATAATATCCCATTTTATTTATTCTAGACAGCCACACCAAAACACTTACTATTCTACTGCATTTGTCATATCAAAGAATTGCTATGCCCTCTGAAACCATAAAAGTATATAAGGATTTCTAATGAGTTGCTGTTTTTTAAAAAAGTGAAAAATGAAGTCAAATCACAAACTTTCTCACTGTTTTCAAAATACTGGTTATGTGTCCTTCCAAATGCATAGGTGTATCTGAGCTCCCAAGGATAACAATTGTCCACCCTGTGTGCCATATGGACCCCCTCTGGATGCTTACTAGTTGTCAGTATCTCCTAAGGAAAATAACGAAGTTGATGACAGCATTGATATGCCGTGGCATGTTTTAGTCTCCACTCCTTGTTGCCTTAAGGCTAAGCAAATGGTTTGATTCTTGTCATTTTCTTTTCTGCGCTGAGTGACATTTGAGTGTGACTTCAGTCTCCTGCTATTGATGTTTTCTTTCAACACACGCGGAGAGGGGGATGTTTGAGCATGGCACTTCCACTGCCTTTTCTCTAATCCCACTTTGCAAGTAGGGAGATCAAGGCAAAAGGTAGTCTATTTTTCGGCTTTACCCAGCTTAACACCAGGTGTTAACTTTGTTGCATTAAGTTTCCATCTCTCTCTCTCTGCCCTTTCAAGTCTAATGTTGCAGAATGCTCCCCTTCAGCTGACTGCAGTGTCCCTTACATATGGCAACAGTTAGCATTAGTTTTATATGCACCTACTGAAATAAGAAATGATGTGAAAAGATGCCAGTTTTTATGATCTACTTCCCGGGAAAACTATAGCATATGCTGTTGCATCTACAAGGCCTCATTTCCATTCTCACCTGCCATCTTCCACTGAAGTGAATGGCTGTTCTATGGAAGATGCTTGCACTATAAGGCCCAGAAGATACGAGTTTCCCTTCTCTGACAGCAGAAGCAAGTGCACCTAAGGAGGTCATGGGGCCAGTGCGGTGTGGGAAGAGTCCCAAAGACCAGGTAGAGAGGCTTGTGGATCACATCTGGCTCCTAAGCTTGAGATTCCTCACCCCCTGCAAAAGGAGAGGGGGTCAAAAACCCAAACAGAGATGAGGAGTTTGTCAAATTTTGCTGCAAAGCTAGTTTTGCTCATTAAAATGCAGCGTCAAAATCTAAACATGTTTCTTTTTTTCAAAAGCCCATGTTACCTTCCACCCCCTGATGCCCCTCTGCTTCTTCAAGTAATGTCAACCAAGTGAGTCATGAGTCATGAGTCCCGCTGATATCCAGCAGCCCTAGAAAAAACCAAAAGAGAGGCTGATCTTGATTATTGTGGATTTTGTTTTCCCCTAGCCTCATTCCTTTCCTCTCTCCTAAACAATGTGTGCAAAGATGCTAATTTGCTAATTTTGGATTGCATCCTGCGTCTGATGAATTGGACTCCATTCCATGAAAGCTTATGCCATCATGATTTTCTTAGGCGTTAAGGTGCCAGGAAACTCTTCATTTTGACTTAATGCCATGCAAAATGGCTCCCCCTCTGGAAACTCTTGTCCTATGTTTCTTAATATAGATCAACGAAGCATCGCACTTTCCATAATTACTGTTGTAATATTTATCTCATGGGTAAATGAACGCATCCACCTGCAGTCTTAAAGCTTCTCCTTTTTTTTTGTCTACAGCACACTGATTATCTAGTCATCAAAGTCTCATAAAGAATACCTGATTAAAACTGCTTGCCTTTTGCCATGCTTAAATTTGTAAGGCAGATGCTCAGTCTGCTCCCACTGCGGAAGAACAATGGCTGAATAGTTCCAAAGTTGTAGTGTTGCCCATGAATACCAGCTATACAGTTGGCATCATTACACAACATTCCCCACTGTCATTAACCTTGGCATTACTCAAAAGATAATGACGCCTGTCTCTGGTGCATCTTTCCATACGTGGCAATATCATTTTGGAGTTAATAAGGCAGCCTCAGTTCAACAATGTCACACCAAAGTATTCTCCAATACCTTCTGCTAATTCACTTAATCTTTTTTTACTTCCATCTTTACACAAAATTGAGCATGTTTGGTCCATAACTCACCTTGTGGCATTCAGAGTTTGGCTCCAGTGGAGCCCTAATCTTCATGCTGGAAGGAGAAATGCCACCTGAAGACTTCAATTGTGCCCCCCCCCCCGAACTCTAAAGCACAAGCATTTACTCTCTTGTATCTGGCATAAGGAATATTTTTGACAGGGCAGATGCTGTCTGTTTTTAAAGAAACTCTCATCCAACATGTTGATTAGCATGAGTGAGCATGCTGTGTAGGTGCAAAGAGATTACATATTCCTAGATGATATTTTACTGTGGGAACGAAGGACTTTTTAAAAATTGTCAAAGCAAGTTGTTCTTGTCAGTAATAACTTGCGTGTCCCAAGGCATGTGCTTCTGCCATGGTCTTTCATCCTGAGAAAGGAGACCTCTTTAAGTGTCCGCTCCTTTGTAGCCTCAGCAGTGTGGTAGTTTCTACGGCCTGGTTTGTTAACCACACAACTGTGGCAACATAGAAAGCCATTGCCAAGAGGGAGGGGTGACATAAGAAATTTTATTTGCTATCTGTCACCAGCCTGAAGGAGACAAGATTTGGCCTACCTCCTCAGGCCAGTTATAGAAGCCGACTGGAGCAGCAACTGAATCTAAGTTCATCCTTGGCAACCAGTTAATTTCCTCCACTGTATTCAAGGGCAGAAGGCTAACCAACTGGGCACTGAGCAGGCTGTTTGGCACACATAGATCTGTCCAGCAACACTTTGTCCCCACTCATTCATGGCTCTGCCTCCTGCCCGCCCGCTGGCTGCTCAGACACATTCTACAAGGCAGCTGTATGTGTCAAGATGAGCAGAGAAATACATGTGAATGCACAATGCCTGATGGAGCATATGGCCTGGGCTTACTGCCTCTCTGTCTGCTGTCTTGAGGCATTTCCAGACTTACCACTTATAATATTATACTTACTGGGGTATGTGTCAGGTTTTCTGGCACATGAGACCGCTAGTATTCCAGAACAACAAAATTTCTACAGCAAAAAAATTCTGACTTCTGTGAAAGATCAGGAATGAATCCTCAGTGTTTTCATTTGTGTGGATTGTCTGGGGTGGGGCTGGCTTTGATGGTTTAGGAAATGCTTTTTTTCATGCCACTTCCCTCTGACTGGTGTGAGCTGACATTTACTAGCTGGAGGAACATAAAGGGTGTTAGTACAGCCCTAGAACATTTCTCAGTTTGGGCACAACCCACCATTAGTGGGGAAAAAACCAAAAACCCACACCCACTCTCTAATAACAAGAACATGTGGCCAAAGGTGCTGACAATCACTGCTATTTCACTCTTAAATACATTGGCTCAAACCACAACTATACCACTAGAAATGGTAAGCTCTTGGTCAGGTGACTTTCCCATCAGCGCAGTCTGATGAGAAGGCAGTTGGGTGTCCAAGAAGCAACAGGCGTTGCTGCCCCTGAGGTATTAGCTCAGGAGGATATGGTGTTCCGGGCAAATGGCTGGTGTGGAACTCAGAAGGGATGGCTGGAGGGCTGCTGCTCACCCCACAGATCAGCTTCCTCTGTCCCCACCAACCACTGTGCCTCGCACCCACTTGGTTGCCCAAGATGGGTGTTCATTCTCCATAATGGTGGAGCTCTTCTTACCAGCAACCCACACACTAATCATCAACTAGCAATGCATTTGACTTCCATCTGTAAACTATCCAGTAGGTAGAACTTCCTTCTCATCTCTCTTCAGTCAGTTCAAACATAATGCCTTTCAGAGAAGGTAATTCACACCTTTGAATGAGAACAGAGATGATAGGAGATCAAGTTTACCTGGATACCTAGAATGCTGATGTGTTTTTCGTTTATTGCTGGTTTTAACTTTCTGAACATTTTAATTGTTTTTACTGATAAATTGATTGCTTTGCTCTTTTTGTAAACCACTTTATCCGTCCCTGCCCCAGTCAAGCAGCATCTGAAATTTATGAAATGAAAATTTATGAAATAAACCATGTTCATGGATATTTGAACCAGGTATTGGGTTGCCTTTATTTTTTAAAAAATCAAAATCTAGTTTTTCACAAAAGTAAAAGATAAGAAGGAATAGTAGGGAAGCTGCAGTGTTAGTCCAAATATAATTAGTGAAGATCCAAGGTCCATTAACTTTTCCAGTAGCCAATGCAATCAGGTCCAGTGCTCAT
The DNA here is from genome assembly GCF_964270895.1 of Podarcis filfolensis. Taxonomy (NCBI): domain Eukaryota; kingdom Metazoa; phylum Chordata; class Lepidosauria; order Squamata; family Lacertidae; genus Podarcis; species Podarcis filfolensis. The sequence continues at coordinate 24,341,789 of NC_139607.1, read as the reverse complement.
ATTTTAAGCCATTTCATGTCTCATTTATATGAAAAACTATAGAGTGCCATGTGGCCAACTCAATAGGTTTAGCAGGCTTCTTGTTTCAGTTATGTAGCAATCAGATGAAGTTGGTTTGAATCACAAGCATTCCAGGAAAGCACAAAAATCCACACAGATCTAATAGAGCCAACACCATGCTGGCTGTTTTTTATCCTGACACTCCACCTGCCATTTTCGACATTTGCTTTATCTCATGCCAGAACACTCATCAAAGCGGCATGCCATTTTTATGTGGCTTGTGATGATGTGAGTAATAGTAGTACTGTCATCTAGTAGTATATCTTTTAAGCAGTGGCTCTATTAAGATCTGTAAATCTTAATAGCTTCTACAAACACCAACTACCTAATTCCTCCGCTGAATGTTATTGGGACCCGAATAGTTGTATGCCTAATAGAAACAGAACTATTGTAAATACTCTACTGTGAACTGAATTCTGCTTCTGAGATATTTTCACTCCCTTTTAAATTCAGTGCTACTGCCATTTCTATCTTACACAGTGTGATCTTTATATCTGGTGCCACCTTGGGTTGATGCATTTAAAAACAATCTCAGCATGTAGCAATGTGCTGATGGAGAGGTAATTTCACTCCTCTCATGCTTTAATCTCAAACAAGATAGCAGTGTATAGAGAGGAGAATGAATTCTTAGGTGAAGAATTTTATGATGCTATTACAAAGTTATGGGGGGAAAGTGGTGAGGTTCTTCTTTGGGGGGGGGTGATATTGAGGAAGCACATCAAATCAGCAAGGTCGTGTGGCCCTTGTTGTTGTTTCTACTTTAGATCCAAACCTATGATGAAATCCTATACACACCTAGGAATAAGTCGGATAGAATGTAATAGGACTTTTTCCTTAGGCATTGCATATTGATGGAATTAAGTCATGACTCGCTGGTCCCAATTTCAGTGGGACCTAAGTCCAACTAAGTCTGGATGCAACCAACTGTTATCACTACTATTATTGCTGCTGTTATTGATACCATTTATCCAGCTCTCCTGTAAAAATAACACCCAAAACAGCTTACATAAGATAAAGCCAAAAATAAAAAGCATGAAGCAAAAGCTAAAGAATAATAAACAAAAGTAGTGAATCCACAGATTTATGATAACGAAAAAGGTCCCTAAAAGCAGCACATTAAAATATTTTTCAATAAAAAACTCTTCCAAGAGAACAGATGGGTTGGTATCAACTGGATTCCCCACTCCCATTTTCCAAGCTTCCAAAATAGTTTCCAGATTGGAACTTGGTGATGTGGGATCCAGTTGAATTTCAGAGGAATTTCAGAGGAAATTAAAGAATTTCAGAGGAAAGACTCCAATGAAAGACTTTTCATTCTCTTGAGGAAGGGGGTAGGGGAACCTGTTGGAATATAAAGACTGGAACTGGTGCAATGTGAGTCCAAATACAAGATGGGTTGACTTTGCTTGCGTTGAATTGGATTTTTCTATTTGAGCAGGAAGAATCCATGTTCAAGAACTGCCTCCCTGTCCCAAATAATTCTCTCTCCTCTTACAATAAATAACTAAATGAGGATAAGCATAGGGCAGGGGCAGCCTTTGTGGTGCCCCCCAGTTGTGGGTGAACTCCAACTCCAACCAGTCCTATCCATCTTATGCCAACAACCAGCAGTGATGGGGGTGGTAGTCTGGCAACATCGGGAGGGGAGCATGTTGGTCGCATGTGGCATACAGCACTAAAGATGATCAGAGCACTGCTTACTTCCTCCGTAAGTGTGTGTTTGTAGGTATGAGTGCAAACATACTGACAACAGGTCACTGTAAGTGACAGCGAAGTCACCTCTCACTCCTGAAGTTGTGCTGATCAGCCGTAGAGTACATTTTGCCAACTGCTTCTCAAAATCTGTCTCTCAGTGGCATCTATGCCTTCTTGGAATTGATTTGGGTTGACTCTGCCCTAGTTACTTGAATGTACTTCTTAGAGCCCACAACCCTAGGAAAGATACAATAAAGAGCTGTGGAAAGGTGTGTGTGATGCAATTACATTTGGATACTAACTATTGGCAATGCAAAAAAAATATAAGTGCCTGATTTCCTATGGTTCACTTAACCAGGATGTATATACAGTGGTACCTCGGGTTACATACACCTCAGGTTACATACGCTTCAGTTTACACACTCTGCTAACCCAGAAATAGTGCTTCAGGTTAAGAACTTTGCTTCAGGATAAGTACATAAATCGGGCTCCAGTGGCGCGGTGGCAGCAGGAGGCCCCATTAGCTAAAGTAGTGCTTCAGGTTAAGAACAGTTTCAGGTTAAGAACAGACCTCCGGAACGAATTAAGTACTTAACCTGAGGTACCACTGTGTGTGTGTGTGTGAACTGCTTCAGCTGTGTAAAATTTAGCTCTTGGCTCCAGTGAGTTGCAATTAATTTCCAAGAAGTAGGTAGGAGAGAGGATTATAGTAATGTGCTAGCCAACAGCTTTCTGCGGGCTTCATTGTTCTTGCATTGTTTTTCAGATGTATTCATCTCTTCCTCTCTCAGGCTCAGTTTCTGATAAAATCCCAAATGAAGGTAACAGAGCATGGACTGGGGTGTAGGTATGTGTAAGAACAAGCCTATTGTACAAAGGCAAGCGGTACTTATATTGTCCCACCTTCTTTGTCCTCTGGCCCCACCAAGCACTGTCATGCGCCCCCTTGGAAAAGAAGACAGCTTTTCAGTTGAAAAATGCTCCCCACCCCTGTAATAGACCATCTATGTTTTTAAACTCAAGGTGGTTAAGAGAGAAAAAAGTCAGTCCCACAAATAATTAGTAGCGATTTTTAAACAAAAGAAAAAGAAATGGATGTAACTGATGTAAAAAGAACACAAGAACATTGACACTGATATTCCAGCAAGCAGAAGTAGGGGAGCTAGATAAGCATAATTGTGGTAGCAGATGATTGAAGCAGTTATAGCATGTGGCAGGATAAATTGAACCAGTAAGAATACAGTGGAAGGATGAGGGATTCTAGCAGAAGGCTGCAATTTGACCTAGGTCTAGAAGTAACATTGGGCATGATGGGTGGAGCTCATCAAATTGTGCCTTTTTTGTCCCAAACCGAACTGGGATAATTCAGGTTGACCTGGGATTCGGGCTGCTTGAGTTGAGGCAGCTGAGGATCTCCTCAGTTTGGAGCAAGTCTACCTGGAGCAATCTCAGTTGGGGGACAGGGGGGTCTAGCGACAGGCAAGGGGCAGGGGTTGAACCCTGTTTAAACATGGAAGGAGGAGATGTGTGACTGCTTCTTTCTGTGACAGTATGTGCAACTAGGGTTTAAAAACCCGATTAAACATACAATCCCAAGGAGGAGGGGAAAGGGGGAGAAGGAGAGGCACATCTCCTTCTTCTCCCCTTCTTCTCCCCTATCCAGGCTGTATATCTGAAGAAGAGGGAGAGGGAGAGGAGGAGGAAGAGGATGGACTTGATATCCTGCCTTTCACTCCCCTTAAGGAGTCTCAAAGTGGCTAACAATCTCCTTTCCCTTCCTCCCCCACAACAAACACTCTGTGAGGTGAGGGGGCTGAGAGACTTCAGAGAAGTGTGACTAGCCCAAGATCACCCAGCAGCTGCATGTGGAGGAGCGGGGAAGCGAACCCGGTTCACCTGATTACGAGTCCACCGCTCTTAACCACTACAACACGCTGGCTCTCTGAATCAGTTTGGGTTGGATCATCCCAAGATATTTAAGGTGGGATGGAGGTCACACCAAATACCTAGATCAGCCCCTGAATTGGATTGGGGGTGAGGTCCATGTGCAGCCCTATTTTTTGTACATGTTACTTGACTGGAGAAGTGCATTGCAAAAATTGGAAGATTCCAAAGGAAGACTTAGTTTCAGTTCATGTATCGTTTCAGAAAGTGGGAATTAGGTAGGTTCACCTTTAAATGTGAACTGAATCGAATCTTTCCCTATCCCTAGGCATGGTGATGGGGTTCATTTTCTTGTCATTGCTGATATCAGCTTCTTTCATTCTCATTTATTTTTCTCCTCTGAGGTTTGTGCTCCGTCCTTCTAGCCGGCATTTGGCTGGCATCTGCTATAACTAATAAGCTCTTGTCGCTTACAATATTATATTCCACCCAGCAATCACAATCACAATAAAGCTGAATCATATGTTCCTTGCATCAAAATATATTGTATTTAGATTGTCGAACTAGACATGACAGTGGCAAAAGTGTGAGCTTAAATTGAGATCTTCCTCGATCACGCAGAAAGAGGGATATGGGTGCAGTTTTCAATCTCATCAGCCAGAGTTGTGTGCTTATGAGGAATGCCAAACCATCTGCATGCCCTTTTTGCTTTTAGAATAAGATTCCCCCTCCCCCCTGGATCTTATGCCTTCAACTCTAGTTTGGCCCAAAGTGCTGGAAAAATGAGTTGCGTGGCGAGTTCCCATCCCCCCCAGTGGAAATAAAAACACATATCACAATTATTTAAGGTTAATGGGCTAAATACGGCCACAACTTTATTGGTTACAGGTGATGAGCGGTATTGACTTAGGCATTGGTCATAACAGACTATCCGGCTTCAGCCTGTTTGCTTGAAGTCCAGGAAGGGTTAACCACCAGTAGGGGGAGTGCTGCTGATGCACATCAACTAGGAACTCCCCCGGGGTCACCGCTCAGGGGCGTGCCTTAGGCCCTTACCTCCATAGGCTTCGGACAGGGCCACGCCCCCCGGAATCCTTTATCGGACTACCCTTCAATATGTGGGGCAGGTGATGCCGCGAAACAGGAACAGCTGGTATGCGGGAAAAGAGGGAGATCCCCAGCTATGCCTGCATTTAAATCAGGCGGGCCATGCTCCCAAAGCCAGCTGATTGGCTGGCCAGGGGGTGACATGGCCGGGGATTCCCCCAATTGCGTGGGGGCTGGGCTCCAGCCACCGCACGGGTGGTGGGGCTGTGATGCCCGCAATCCCACCTCCTCTGCAGGGCGGAAGTGGCTATACCCTATCACAGATGTGTAGCTGCAAGACAAGGAATGTGGATAATATACACTTAAGAAAAACAGATGAGGTTTATCCACTATAAACTTATTTTCTAGAAAGACCTTTGTCCTAAGTAGTTAGGAGTCAAATGAGATAGCAATCCACCCTGCTGTGCATACAGGTTAGAACAGACAGCCATTAAATGCCATTTCTACCTTGAGGCATTGCTGCACAATGTGATTCATTGGCAGTTTAATCAATGTCTCACTCTTTAGGATGCCATTCAAAGAAAGTACTAAGTGATTCAAACAAATGCATAAGTCTTGATTGTGGATGATTTTTCTGCTGTGCCAGATAATCTCCACCACCACCCCTTAGTCCTATGAATGCATTTGCAAATTGTTGTTCAGCAACATTTCATTTTTATTCTTCGATCATTTGTTTGCCTTATTACCAAGGATGATGTAGTTTCTGATATCATCAGGGAACTATGCCAATAGAGGCCTTGCTGAAGTCAATATGTCAATAAGATGTGCATCTATAGAGCACCTGGAGGATGCTGAAGTTAGCCTCCATCAATCACTGGAGTGCTTCAGGGATCATGTTGTCCATTCCTTTTCCTAAAGCCCATCAAATCTGCCTAGCAAAACTGACAACTAAAGAGTGCTGACATTCCAAGTCCAGTGCATCCTGGAGGCGTTGGTACAAACTCATTTTGTCCTGTACATGGACTTAATTTGAAATTAGTTTTTGACATGGCAACATTCATATAGTTACTTTCAATGGCAAAGTTTTGTTTTCCAATTGAGCTACAAAGCCACTTCCGACATCCGGAAGAGGTGGTGTTGCGGGCTCACGCCCCCAACACGCGCGCGGAGGCTGGTTTTCAGCCCACGTGCAAACAGGGGAATCCTCGGGGCCGCGTCATCCCCTGAGCCAGCCAATCGGCTGGCTCTGGGGGCATGGCTTGCCTCATTTAAGGCAAGCGTGGTCCCGGGATCTCCCTCTTTCGGTCCGCTCAGCTGGGAAGGTTTTCCCACCCACCCACCCTTTTAGGTTCCCTTTCGACCTTGCTATGGACCTCGGTTGGCCGCAGTTAAGGGGCCTGGTAGGAATTTTTTCTACTTGGCAAATTGGCACCGGCCATTTGGTTTTTCGCCTACCTTGTAGCAAATCGTCACAACTCCTTTGGTTTAGGTGGTTAGGCATTGGTAGGGGTATTGCTATGTAGATGTGTTGGGGGGGAGCGCCATCATCTCCCACAAATCTTGAAGGGTAGTCCGGTAAAGGATTCCGGGGGGCGTGGCCTCGTCCGAAGCCTATGGAGGCCAGGGCCTAAAGCGCGACCCCGAGCGGTGACCCCGGGGGAGTACCTAGTTGATGTGCATCAGCAGGGCTCCCCCTGCTGGTGTTAACCCTTCCCGGTCTTCAAGCAAGCAGGCTGAAGCCGGATAGTCTGATATGACCAATGCCTAATCCAATACCTGTAACCAATAAAGTTGTGGCCTTATTTCGCCCATTAACCTTAAATATCTGTGTCACGTGTCTTTATTTCTTCTGGTGGGAGGCGGGAACTCACCACGCAATAAGCCTGCAACCTACACACATTTAACTTGTACGCAATCAGCTTTATGTGCTTGGCAAAATAAAAGAAAGGGGGAGCAGAAAGGGGGCAGGCATCGGTGAGGGTGGGGGGAGACTCGCACCCAATGTGTTTTGACCAAAAATGGTTTTGGCTTTAGGTGTGTAACCCCAATGTGAGTTGTGGGCTTACTGTACATTTCTATCAGAGACACAATCTCCAGAGACTCAATCTCCATTTTACACTCAGTTTGTAAGCAGACCTCATAGCTACAACATCCAGTCTAAGTTTTTCTACTTTTTTTGTTTATCAATTTCCTCATCCAACCACCCCCAGACTCGTGTAACATTTTGATTGAAGTTGCCGCATTTTTGGTTGATCTTAATAAAGGTACTAAAGGTAAAGGTAAAGGTACCACAGACCGTTAGGTCCAGTCACGGACGACTCTGGGGTTGCGGCGCTCATCTTGCTTTATTGGTCGAGGAAGCCGGCGTACAGCTTCCGGGTCATGTGGCCAGCATGACTAAGCTACTTCTGGCGAACCAGAGCAGCGCACGTAAACACCGTTTACCTTTCCACCTGAGTGGTACCTATTTATCTACTTGCACTTTGACATGCTTTCGAACTGCTAGGTTGGCAGGAGCTGGGACCGAACAACGGGAGCTCACCCCATCGCGGGGATTCGAACCACCGACCTTCTGATCGGCAAGCCCTTGGCTCTGTGGTTTAGACCACAGCGCCACCCACGTCCCATAATAAAGGTACTACCCAACCCAATTCAGAGTTTGAAAAAAAATGGTTTGTATCTATTGCTTACCTTGCTCAGAATAAATTATAGGACAAGCCTACTCTGAGTAGAATATAGTTGGATACAGCTTAACGTTTTCTTGGGCGATGGTTGATTTTTCCAGAATCATTGGGACCCAACCACAGCCTCACCACTGGCAGAAGCAGTGCTCAGATTTTCTGCTCTAACAACAGTGCCTCACTCCTTTTCTCCCATTTAATGAGACACCCACTTGTCACCTTATGAGCTCTTCTGGTGTATTAAGCTGTCAAGTGTAAATGTGTGCTGTCTGCATTCAGCAGTAATAGTGCCAGGTAAGAAAGAATATAGTCTGACAAAGCATAAATGGCTGGGCATAGGATCAGCCTTAAGCTGTAGATATATTATTGTAGCTGAAACCAGTCTAAGGCATTGATCTTCAAGTGGGTTAGAGCCCACAGATGGGTCGCACCCTGAGCTAAAGTGGGTCACAACATCACCACCATTGTCTACTTAACAAAACAGAGAGGCAGAAGGAGAATGATCAAAGGTTTTACAGTGGTACCTTGGGTTAAGAACTTAATTCGTTCCAGAGGCCTGTTCTTAACCTGAAACTGTTCTTAACCTGAAGCACTACTTTAGATAATGGGGCCTCCCGCTGCCGCCGCACTATCTCTGTTCTCATCCTGAAGCAAAGTTCTTAACCCAAAGTACTATTTCTGGGTTAGCGGAGTCTGTAACCTGAAGCATCTGTAACCTGAAGCGTCTGTAACCCGAGGTACAACTGTATAGGAAAAATGGAACTCCAAGAGGTACTGCTCTTCTTTCCCCAACATGACAAGCTGCATCTGCTAAAATTCTGGATAACACATATGTATAGAAGCTCTGCCAGCCCTCATATCTGGTTGCCGAAATTATTGATGGGGGATAAATTTTATGCTGTTTGCATTTTAGTGAGAAACTGCCTAATTCACATTCCTCAGATCAACATAAGAACCTAAACTGAAGTATCCTTCAAAATCCACACTTCTCCAAATTTTGCAGGGCTTTTCTCCAGTCAAATAATATATACAAAAATGAATATATTGAGGAAAACGTGCATGAAAACGCATATATTAAATGAAAATAGCAGATGAAAAAGCATTATGTTAGAGAACGTTGCTCGCAAAAACATCTGTATTAGTGAAAACTACATTAGAATTTGTTTATGAGGTGCGATTTGGACTAAAACACTGGCAAACTTCAATGAGGATTTCCTCAAATTGCTACAGAAATGCTCAGAGCGGAGTTCGGAGCTGAAAGCTTCCATCAAGAAAGGGGAAGAGTTTGCCAAGAGCATGAAGTGAAGATCTGTTGATGACAAAAGAAGAGACCTGCAGCCCCCTTAATTTATTTTAAGGTGTATCATGTCACTTTAAAGGCTCCCGGAGCAAAGCGTTGAGTTTTGCTTTCGGGCCTTGATGTTAGCCCTGCCCTACAAATCTGTTGATTGGAAGTCTGTTCCTCAATTTAAAAAACCACACACACACAACCTGTTTCTTGCTACAGAAATGTGAATTGAATTTAAGATTAGGGGAAAAGAAATAGAAACTAAGAGACACTGAAATTGACAGATAGTCTAGAGAGAAAAGAAATAGTAAAGGTAACGGGACCCCTGACCATTAGGTCCAGTCGTGACTGATTCTGGGGTTGCGGCGCTCATCTCACTTTATTGGCCAAGGGAGCCAGCGTACAACTTCCGGGTCATGTGGCCAGCATGACTAAGCCGCTTCTGGCGAACCAGAGCAGCGCACGGAAACACCATTTACCTTCCTGCCAGAGCGGTACCTATTTATCTACTTGCACTTCATGCTTTCGAACTGCTAAGTTGGCAGGAGCAGGGACCGAGCAATGGGAGCTCACCCCGTCATGGGGTTTCGAACCGCCGACCTTCTGATCAGCAAGCCCTAGGCTCTGTGGTTTACCCACATTAAGATTCCATGTTTATTGGGTGAAACCTTCCCCACCTGGTACCTTCCAGATTTTTTTACTCCAATTTCCATCAGATCCAGCATCATTTACAGGTTAGGGAATGTTACAGATAGGTAGCCGTGTTGGTCTGCCATAGTCAAAACAAAAAAATTTTTTTCCTTCCAGTAGCACCTTAAAGACCAACTAAGTTAGTTCTTGGTATGAGCTTTCGTGTGTATCTGAAGAAGTGTGCATGCACACGAAAGCTCATACCAAGAACTAACTTAGTTGGTCTTTAAGGTGCTACTGGAAGGAAAAAAATTTTTTTGAGGTTAGGGAATGTAACCATTCGCTAAAGACAGTGATGACGTGGAAGATTTAATCTTTAGACAAGTAAAATGCATTAGATACTCATACATTGAGAGAAGAGCAGGATTTGTACCCATTGCTCCCCTCCTGCCTCATCTTCCAGCCATGCCTCCTGCTGGCTGCACACTTGACAAATATGCAAATGACCTTGGCATGTGCCAACATCCACACCCTCGCCAGCCCCGCTTTACACCCTTGGGTGCTTTTGCCTGGCTAGAATCCTTCACTGATTCGACTCACCTGGATGGAGCACAGAGATAAGTGTTTGAGAGCATGTAGAAACTAGGCCAGGTAAAAATGGAATTCATTGCTTGCACACTTTGGCTTCTCTGACCCAACCAACCACTGGCACATGGTTCCTGCTAAGTTGCGCAGAAGGGAATCCATAACTCAAGCTGAAAAGGGTCCCACCATCCCTGCAATAGTGTATTGTGTGAATATAGAACAGTGTTAGTGTAGCGATGCCTAGACAATCTTTACCTGATTACAATTTTGCAAATTATTGTCGAAACAAAATCTACATATATATATATATATATATATATATATATTCCTGTTTGCATGGGAAATCAGGTTGGTATATATGTTTTACTCAGGATGGGCATAAATAGCTTGCCTTTCTATTTTTGGGGTGCAGTTCCTCAGATTTCAACTTTCGATAATGTCCCTCTAAAGTTCATGTACATTAAGAGATGTGGTGCGTTCAAAAGTAATTGAGGGATTGGCCTTATGCCAAGCACTGGGAACCAAGGACCTTATCCAATAATCTGCCGTAATGGTTTTTGGATCAGACTTTAAATGAGATATTTGCACAAGGAAAACATGTTTTCTGAATGCTGTTGTGCAAATATTGTGCAGGTATACCACTTGGGTATCGGTAACCTGAGCCGAATGCACATTTAATAATGACATTACTTTTCTTTTCTTTTCTAGGTAAAAGAAAATAAAAGAAATAAGAATTTCCAGAAAGTTCAACTGGTCCAGAGTACTGGGCTGAATTTTAAGAGCTAAATTGCTGAGGCCCATTTATACTGAAGTAAAATCTCCCCAGTGTTTCCACTTTTGATTTAGGTCAACTATATGATGCCAACAAAGGCCCGTCTAGTTCAGAATCATCTCACAGTGGCCAGCCTGATGTCTGTGGGAATGTCACAAGCAGAACATGATCTTCACTCCAGCTGCATGGTAAAAGGTAAAGGGACCCCTGACCATTAGGTCCAGTCGTGGCCGACTCTGGGGTTGCGGCGCTCATCTCGCTTTATTGGCCGAGGGAGCCGGCATACAGCTTCCGGGTCATGTGGCCAGCATGACTAAGCCGCTTCTGACGAACCAGAGCAGCGCACGGAAACGCCGTTTACCTTCCCGCCGGAGCGGTACCTATTTATCTACTTGCACTTGACGTGCTTTCGAACTGCTAGGTTGGCAGGAGCAGGGACCGAGCAACGGGAGCTCACCCCGTCACGGGGATTCAAACCGCTGACCTTCTGATTGGCAAGTCCTAGGCTCTGTAGTTTAACCCACAACACCACCCGCGTCCCTAACAGCTGCATGGAAGAGGGGCCAAATTTGCTCCCTGCAAAATGAAGCAGAGTAGCATTCCTCCCCCCACCCACCCACCTCTTTACCAGAATAAAGATATTAAGACAGCTGAGATAAAAATGTCATAGCTTTATTAGCTTAATATCCATAGTGAGCAAATAATTGAATACTGCAACACTGTGGGAAGTCTCTTGTTGAAAAGTCAGCTGATGTTAAAATTCATCTGTGGTGCCATTAAAAGGAATACTAGTTCTAGACTCAGGCCAATGAAATGGCTGAGCCATGTCTTTCATCATCTGCTACCAAGAGAATGCCAAGGAAGTCAAAAACTCCACCCCACCCCTGATAACAGGTTAGAGGGCAGCCCAAGGGCAGCCCCACTCCTAGATCCCCACAAGCTGAAGCTCTGACTGTGATGGAGACGAAGCAGGAAGGGTGGGCAAAAGGTATGAGAGGCTACCATAAAGGTAAAGGGAAAGGGAAAGGGACCCCTGACCGTTAGGTCCAGTCGCGGACAACTCTGGGATTGTGGCTCTCATCTCACTCTATAGGCCGAAGGAGCCAGCGTACAGCTTCCGGGTCAGGTGGCCAGCATGACTAAGCCGCTTCTGGCAAACCAGAGCAGCACACGGAAATGCCGTTTACCTTCCCACCAGAGCGATACCTATTTATCTACTTGCATTTTGATGTGCTTTCGAACTGCTAGGTGGGCAGGAGCAGGGACTGAGCAATGGGAGCTTACCCCGTTGCGGGGATTCGAACTGCCAGCCTTCTGATTGGCAAGCCCTAGGATCTGTTGTTTAGACCACAGCACCACCCGCATCCCCAGAGGCTACCATATGTGATGGCAATGTAAAGTTATTAAGAAGGCCTGGGAAGTGACATATAAAAATTTGAAGAGAATGTTGGAAATGATTTTTGTTAAAAAAAAATAAAAATAGAAGCTATGATTTTGAAAGGTATGGGATTTAATGGATTTTTTTGTGCAAAAGACTTTGTTCCTGCATCTAAGAGTGGACATCAGGCCAAGACGAGCCCATCCCTATAGAAGGAAGAAGCCACTGCCCAAGAAGATAAAGAAGATTGGCAAAACAAATTAATGAACTATGCAGGACATATTAGATAATTTGAAACCCAAGAAAGAGAAAGGACATTGTTGTTTTTTAAAGAGAAATGTTTAATGCATACTTTGCAAGCTTTGTGCATGGGTTAAAAACCCATTAGCTGAACTTTTAAAGGTCACTTGTAATAATATGAATAAGGTTTTGATATTGGATTATTAAAAATATAAGATTTTATGGATGTGTATGAATAAGCATAAAACAATGGAATCAGGAGAGGGAGGGAAGGAAAGTCAAATAAGATGTATGACTTAAATTTTTGATTGTGATTTTTTTTCTTCTTTTTTTTTATAAAATTAATAAATTGTATGTAAAAATGAAGAAGATCCCCACAAGCTTCAAACTGCTTCTTCACCCTTGCCAATCTAACGTGACTACCAGCTTTTCCTGCTCACATTTACCACCACAGCAAGAGAGAGCTTACGCTCAGACCTTCTCCTTACCATGGTGGTGTATTAAACTTATCTGGGTCCTGGCAAATTAAGTAGCTAAAGTCAAGGACACTAAATCATTCTCCTCTAAGTGAATAAGGGGCATTGGGGCTGCCGTAGCCAATTTGCCTAAAGTAAACAGCACAGCACAACAGAGTCTTCTCTGCTGCCTTGCCCATGGTGTATACGAGAAGTCAGAATTATTTGTCCCAGTGCTCCTAGTTTGCACTCAGATTACATTGAACCACATTCGCCATTTTACTGCCTATTCTTCTAGTTGCTTTGGGACCTACAGTCGTACCTTGGATCTCAAACGCCTTGGCTCCCGAACAAATCGGCTCCCGAATGATCCAAACCAGAAGTGAGTGTTCCGGTTTTCGAACGATTTTTGGAAGCTGAATATCTGATGCGGCTTCTGCAGCCAATCAGAAGCCGTACCTTGGTTTTAGAACGGTTCCGGAGTCAAATGGACTCCCGGAACACATTCTGTTTGAGAAGCAAGGTACGACTGCACTTTGATTGACTCACCAGATTCGCTCATTTCCAGAAAGTTGGCATAGTTGTGATGTCCACATGTGGGTTTTCTGTTAGATCACCTTTTGCGTGACTGTTTAATTTTGCTTTCTTTCCCAATTCTTCACTTACCATTAGGATATTGCTTCTGTTTTGATGGAGTTTCTTCCTTTGTATTCCACCGTTTGTAACTTGTGTTGCTTTTGATGGCTGGCTACCCAATCCTATCCACATTGACTCAGAAGAAAGTCACACTATGTTCAATGGAGCTTGGACCCTCTCCAGACCCCAATCCTTTTACTGGGCATTCAAGATTTTTTGTGCTCATGATACTCCAGTCATTGCATATCCTGTAACTTCCTGCTGAAATACCATAATATTTTTTTTGTATTGCAAATGTACAAGGTCCACTCACCCATTGCTTTTGTTACTATATAGCACCCTGTATAGCAATAACATGGCAACACTGAGGAAGCATCACAGAACAACCATTCAAGCAGAATATTTCAAAGTATTTTATCCACAATACTTAAGCTTAGATTACAGTTATTCCCAGATCAGATAAAGTTCATACACAATGTGTGAATTATCGGCCTATATATTTGATTATATATACAAAGATTTTAACTGTGACCCTAGCAAATACAATTCATCGGGTAATAGAAGTAATCATCAGGAATGACCAGACCAGCTTTATAAAAATATACAAGCTATGGATAATATTAGATTAGAGGTGGATGTTTAATGTTTTTAATGTTTAGTGTTTTACTGTGTTTTGGTTTATGCTGGAAGCCACCCAGAGTGGTCAGATCAACCCAGTCAGATATACCATTATTATTATTATTATTATTATTATTATTATTATTATTAATCAGCCAACTTGGTCCAGAATAGTGGCATCTAAATTTTTTTGGGGGGAAACAACAACAAGAACAACCAATGCAATCAGCACAATGTCCAACTAAATATTTATTTTATTATATTTCTTAATATTGCGATTCACCTTTACAGCATTAACTAACCTGGCATTTGTAACTTGCTATATTTAGAAGGCTGGCCAGCTAGCAAAGCTGTAATGCTTTTAAGGATATTAAAATACGGAAGTGGAATGAATGACCTGTCAATTGCTCTAACCACCCATGTACAATTTGCTTTCGCTTGTGCTGCCCATTCAGCTCAAAATCTCTTGTACCATTGTGGGAGGGGGCTCAATTTTATGGTGCGCGCACACACACACACACACACACACACACATACATATTCAACAACACCTGACATAAACAGATACTCCTCTGAGTGCAGGAAAGTGGTGACCTCTCTTTATAGAGCAGTCATGTTTTACAAGGGATTGAAAACTACTGATTACTTTTTACAACGTTTCCTTTGCAACTAAATGGTGAAATTATAGCTAATTGTCACTAACTGGACAAAGCGCCCAGTGTGTTTATTGCTCTAGAGTTGTTTTTATAACACTTGACCTGAAAAGAGAAAGGGGGGAGAGCTTGTAAAATGTCTCCAGTTACTAGAGAACATCTTGTCACAGGAACCATGAAAAACCGTGCTGCTTCTTTCCAGTGCATTAGGAAACCTTCTAATTTCCAGTAGCCAGGCCCTCCCGTACATCTACTTTAAAAGAAATATGGTTAAGGAACAAAACAAGCTTTGGTTTGGGTTAAAAAAAAAACCCAAAAGAAATGAAGAGGGGAAATGCTAGATCCAATTTTATTTGGTGCTGTTATGCCAGACTGCCATACAGTGGTACCTCAGGTTAAGTACTTAATTCGTTCCGGAGGTCCGTTCTTAACCTGAAACTGTTCTTAACCTGAAGCACCACTTTAGTTAATGGGGCGTCCTGCTGCTGCCGCGCCGCCGGAGCACGATTTCCGTTCTCATCCTGAAGCAAAGTTCTTAATCTGAAGCACTATTTCTGGGTTAGCGGAGTCTGTAACCTGAAGCGTATGTAACCCGAGGTACCACTGTATATTTAAAGCACATGCCTTTCAACAAAAAATCCCATGGAAAAGCCATTTTCAATGGAGCCCAGCAACGGAAGCATACAGCTGTGTTGAGGAACCACCGGGTGTTGAAGCTTTGTGCCGCTAACAATTTTGTGCCCAGGGCAACTGCCCCTGTGCCCCCCGCCATGCTATGCCACTGCTCCCAATTATGCCACCAGGAGCTCAAGAGTGTTAAATATGAGCATGGATGTCGGAGAATTCCCGCTGAGAAATCGCCACTATTCACGTTTTTGACCCAGCCCCACAAGAGAAACTAGTCCAGCAAACACAGCTGGTATGAGTCTAGCACTTATGAACAGTATTTGCTCACAATGTTGTTGTTTATAAAGCCCATAACAGACATTACTTTTTTATAATTAGCATGTTTTCTTTACATTGCAATGAATGGTGCTATGTTAAATCTGTAACTTACGTATCGGGAAGTTTTAAATGTTTGATGGTGTTTTTATATTTTGCTAGAAGCAGCCCTGAGTAACTGGGGCAAACCAGTCAGATGGGCAACATATAAATAAAATAATAATAATTACAGTGGTACCTCAGGTTACATATGCTTCAGGTTACAGGCGCTTCAGGTTACAGACTCTGCTAGCCCAGAAATAGTACCTCGGGTTCAGAACTTTGCTTCAGGATGAGAACAGAAATCGTGCTCCGGCGGCGTGGCGGCAGCAGGAGGCCCCATTAGCTAAAGTGGTGCTTCAGGTTAAGGACAGTTTCAGGTTAAGAACGGACCTCCAGAATTAATTAAGTACTTAACCCGAGGTACCACTGTACTAGTAGTAGGAGTAGGAGTAGCAGTAGTAGTAAAATAACAATGCAAATTATTTTAAATAGCAGACAGTGAGATGAATGGCTTAGCATTTGGTAGAAACCAAAGTATAGTGGAAAGGGAACAAGGGTTTATGATGAAAACAGGGCAGAACAGAAATCGCTGCCTTTTTGTATCCCTAATGCTAATCTACTTCCAACTGTAGGTAGGAGAAATAGCTCAGTTTATCTACCAAATTCTCGATCAGTCCTGGAGCAGTCACCCATCACTAATTAAGGAAACCCAGAAGACCAGTTGATGTACAAGAGAAGTATCTGTTTCCTTTTTTCAAGCAACTTGCATCTTGCAGTGAATATAAATATATAATTGAGTTCATTTTGTGCATTTGGAATAATGAGGATTTGCGTGGGTTTTTCACTACTTATTATCTCTATTAAGGACCCGAGGTTCAGCTATGTATATTAAGTTGTCAGTGCTGCCTCCATTTAGGAGAAATCTGTCCTATTTAAAACTACACATCCTTATTACTTCACGAGAACATAAGCTGATAATTTTAAAATAATAGCATTGCTTTTCATAGATGCTACATGATTACATTTTACAGTATAATTTGGATTTATTTATGGTCGGAATCATTTGACTTCTAGTCATATTATATTCATCTTAAAATTATATGTGGTATTTTATTAGGTATTTCAACTGTTTTCCCCACTGGCTTCATATCTGTCAGTACTTCTACTATGAAATCCTGATTAATTATTGTTATTATTATTTTGAAATGTGTTGCCTTAAACTCTAAAAAAAACCATCCAAAATATGCTCAGCTCCTTAGCATTTTCAAGAGTTAGTGCCATGGCATATATAAACTGCATAGATGGGCAGCCCATCCCGTTTTGCCACCTGAGGTGAAACAGGAAGTGCTACCTCACTGATTCCTGCTGAAACCTTGGTTACTGCTGTCGTTCTGGTGAGATCTTGTGGTAGTTAGTTCCCAAAGATTATGGCAGACGGCTGTAAAAAGGATAAGAGGTATCCTTTAGGTTACTGGTCATTGGGTTGTAGAAGTGACCTTTGTACAAAACTATGGATGCGACTGTGGGTGTGAGTGCTCTGTTACTTCAGCAGAACTTTCTTCTGAGTAGATATGTCTAGGATTGCACTCTCAGTGTATTTTTTTATTAGAATGAAATCATTTCAGCAATACTCAGCTGTATGGATATTGCCTGCCCAAATTTATCAGGCCCACAAACAAGAATGAGGGAGTAGAATGGATTGAACCACTTATTATTATTATTATTATTATTATTATTATTATTATTTATTATTATTATTATTATTCTGGGCTAAAGAAGGAAGGTTCAATTTTTGAATTCACCCCCCCTTTTTTTATAGAAAAAGCCAACAACCCATAAAAGGAAAACTGGCAACAGGGAGAAAAGTTTCCGCCCAACTTACTCCCTGCATGCTAGCTTTCTACTTGCAGGACAGGATTCTGAAAGGGGATTTTTTTTTTTTTTACATAGCAGAACACCAAAATAATGGCACCCCAGTCTGCTTTGGAGTGTGTACATTGTGTCTTCTCGCTTCACGACTCTACTATTTCATTTCTATGTTATTTTCCCGAATTTTCAGACCAGGCCTGTATTCCCTGCCTTTAGGATGCAGCTCACATTCGGGCTTCGTTATTTTGTCATTGAATTTTCTAAAAACAATGTGGTGCCCTGTGAAACTTGAGCTAGCTGTCACCACCAAAGGCCCTTTAAAAAAAAGATAGAAAGAAAGCGGGGGGGGGGGAGAGAGAGAGAGAGAGAGAGACTGTATACAAACAAAGTACGTTGCCTTCAGTTGAAAAACACTCTCCCGGCAGAAAGTCTGCAATGACACCACAGACATTCAGCTAGAAAGCTGTTGTCCTAAAATACGTGCCTTTGTTAAGTTCTTACTGATAACCCCAGAGACTATTGACAGCCTATTATTTTTCATATGTGCCATCTCTACCCAGAAAACTACTAAAGAATTACTAATTATATCCTTTGAAAAAGAGACTAGTACAACGGCTTTTGTTCACCAAGATTCTTAAGTCTATTTGACATGCATACAGATTTCACTATGGATTCCTCCCCCACCCCCTTTCTTAATGTACATCCACTCTCCTAGTGTGTGAAGTTTGGCATTTGAAGCTAATTGTACACTCTGCTTTGGCTGCTGTGGATGCAGCCAGTTTGCATTACATTTGTACTTAAGACTTAATTGATCATTTTGCAGAGGGTTTTGTGTGTTGTTTCATGTGTGTGTACGTGTGTGTGTGTGATTGACACTGGCACTATTATTTTTAAAGGTTGCACTAGCACGACTGGGAAAGGCCACCGTGGTAAGCAATTAAAATGAAGGTCACTAAAATAGATCTGTTAACAAATGCACAGTGTTTCTGTCGACCATTTTATACCCTGGGTCTCTGCTAGAATGCTGTCTCGTGAGTGATTGTACAAAACAGATGTAAAAAAAGGGAGGGACACCCTGTGATTTTACAGGATAAAAATAAAAGTTGAGTTATTATATAGAAATCAATCTTCAATCTCATTGTTGGGGGGGGATGGGAATCTGATCACTTAGTGTACAGAAAAGACTTTCTGTGAAAAATAACCTTTGTTGAACACTACCCACCCCGGAAATGATCTCTTTCAGCTTCTACCTTCTGGAAGAAGGTACAGTGGTACCTCGGGTTAAGAACTTAATTCGTTCCGGAGGTCCGTTCTTAACCTGAAACTGTTCTTAACCTGAAGCACCACTTTAGCTAATGGGGCCTCCTGCTGCACCACCGGAACACGAATTCTGTTCTCATCCTGAAGCAAAGTTCTTAACCCAAGGCACTATTTCTGGGTTAGTGGAGTTTGTAACCTGAAGCATATGTAACCTGAAGTGCATGTAACCTGAGGTACCACTGTACAGGGTTATAAAGACTAGGACTAGCCACCTGAGAAACAGTTTCTACCCAAATGCAATTCTGGTTTTAAACACAGTATAAGGAGTCTCTATAGGAGTATATTGTATTTTAAAATGGGGTTTCAGAGTTTTTAGGGGTTTATGAATGTCTTATGTAAAGGTAAAGGTACCCCTGACCATTAGGTCCAGTCACGGACGACTCTGGGGTTGCGGCGCTTATGTAGATTTTCCAATTTCATTGTTCTGTATGGGACAATGACAATAAAGATATCATAAAAAAGCAAATTATTGTTGTCCACACTGAGTGGCACACTGACTCTCTAGAATTTGCGATGGGGTCTCTCCCAGACCAAGGATGCCCTGTCAGAGGAGATTCCACCAGTACTGTATGGTGAGCCGCAGGGAGGAAAGGTGTAGCAAATGCAACAATTTCATGCTGCTAGACACTTTGCTATTCATAATAAAACGTGGATGCGTTTGTCAGACCATCTAACAGACCTTCAGCAGAGGCAGTACAGATGCTTTGCTTGTATAAGGTCTCGGGTTCAGCCCCTGGCATCACTTGCTAAAGGGACTGAGAGCAGCCCTCCCTGCGAGCCTGGAGTATTGCTGCCAATCATGAAAGAGAGGGTGACTCTAAAGCCGATTGATCTAGCTTGGTAAATGTCAGCTCCTTATATCAGTTTCTGACCTTTCGATGCACCTTGGATAATACCTCTCTCTGTCCCTCCCTCCCCTCTTTCCAAATCTTTTACCTCTGCTGGTAAAGATGTGTATACATATCTTAGAAACTGTAGCTGGGCCAGTGCAGTGGTACAGTTGTTGACTAGCACCAGCAAATAGGCCATTATTGAAAGGAGACCTGCTCCTTTTAGTTCCTAGGCTCACTTCATTGCCACTGTACAGTGGTACCTCTAGATACGAACGGGATCCGTTCTGGAGCCCCGTTTGCATCTAGAGGTAAATGTATCTAGCAATGGCACGTCTGTGCATGCGCACATCGCTTTTCGCCGCTTCTGCGCATGCGCGTGATGTCATTTTGAGCGTCTGCGCATGCGCAAGCGGCGAAACCCGGAAGTAACGCGCTCCGTTACTTCCGGGTTGCTGCGGAGCGCAACCCGAACGCACTCAACTTGAAGCAAATTTAACCCGAGGTGGAACTGTATTGACTTTTAAAGCCGTACAAACATTTAAAACTGCCTTATACTAATTAATCTAGCTCTGGTACATCCAACTCCCAAGAGACTGCGAACTAATCCCAGTATAAAATAATCTGGCAGTGATCTATCCATTGCCATTGAAGGGAGGAGGAGTGTGGGTGGGTGGGTGAGGAAGTTCCTGAGCTTTTTTTGGGGGGGGAGCCAAATTGGTTGAGCTTTTGGGGGGTAGGAAAGGCCAGAGTTGTCAAGCTTTTCTTAGGGGGGAAATGCTAGCCATTAACTAAGACGCTAAGAAACACACAATATAATACAGCCAACTAATGTCTGCAGCGGATTATAAAGGATCGCCATTTTGACACAACATAGGGACAGAGAGAGGGGGCCGGAAACATTCATTATGCATTCCTTTTAATCCCACGATCGACTGTGATCACCAGGGGATTTGCCTGTCAATTGCGGTCGACCGGTCGGGCATCGCTGTTCTAGCTTATTCTTGTCCACAATTATTGTCCGTGGTTCTTGAGGTCAGGCAGAGGTCTCTCCCAGCCCCTGTATACACTACCTGGAATATTTGTAAATATTCAATAAACCCATTTCCATTCTTTTATAAAAAGTTAGTTATCGTGATTTCTTATTTCAACATTTCTGCATATTCCGTAACTTTTTGTATCCATTCTTCTTTCGCTGAGACTTCTTCTTTCCATTTTTGGGCAAGTAACATTCTTGCCACTGTAGTCACATACATGAATAAATTTCTATGCAGTCTGGGTAGATCTATCCCTATAATTCCCAAAAGGAAAGCTTCTGGGTTGTTTCTTTTCACAAACGTTATTGTAAACATCTTTTTCAATTCATTGTATATCATCTCCCAAGCAACTTGGGAACAAGTGACTTGACTCTGTTGAAACGCTCAGGTGGTTGAGGCAATATGAAGTCTGTTGATTTGGTTGATCCTAATCATGTATGCTCAGAGGTAAGTCATACTGAAATGAACAGGGACTCCCAAGTCAATGCAGTATTAGCTGATTTTATTTTGCCTTTCTACAGTGAGCTGTGCCTGAAGATACTTACAACAAGCACCCACTCATTATCAAATTACAAAACATTGCAAGGGGCTGGAGGACAAAGCCATTTATAAGACATGTGAATAAATTCAAATAAGACAGGGGTGCCCAAACTTTTTTCAAAGAGGGCCAGATTTCATGAAGTGAACATGCGTGAGGGCCGACTAACCTTGTTGAGCCTTGAGCTTTTTTTTAGAATTGAACGTGTTGAGCTTTTTTAAGGATTTGACCCCAATGAATAAACTGCCACAGGGGCCAGATAAAACCAGCCACGGGGCCCCCAAAACAGACTTTGGACATGCCTGAAATAAGACAAAAACCAGCAATTTAGCAAACAGAATGAATCCAGTCTTACAAAATAGACTTAAATACGTAAGTGCAAAGCAAAACAGAAGTTAATTCTTAGGGTTATTATTATTTTATTAGGCAAATTTCATTTACAAAGAGATAGAGTGAGAAAAAAGAAAAAGAAAAAAGCAAATGAGAATTTAAAAAAAGAGAAAATACTGTTGCATTTCAGAGGGTTGGACTAGATGACTCTTGGGATCCCTTCCAATACTACAATTCTACGATTCTATGATTACCATACATTAATATACAGATGTGTATGTTTTTATCATCCTAATACACATATGACTGTCAAAAACCTAATATATTCTGTGTAAACCCATTCCAAATATTCTTTTATTTAAAGCAAAATGGAAGTTAACAGATGGGTGAATCTGTCAAATTCTCATTTCCCCCATTTTAAATTCAGTTCTCTACATTTCTGCAACAATTTTCAAAACAAATCTAAAAAACAAATCTTAATGAAATTTTAGCAGAATTTTGGTGTGAGCTTCTCCTAACATAAACTTTTTGTATCCAATGTTGCCTAATATACACATATCTGCAATGCAATTTTCCACCTTTGTATGTTGTTTTTAGTTAGATGCTTTTTAAATGGCCACTTTACTCACTATATGCATTTTTGACTGGAGAACTGCATTGCAAAACTTGGAGACATGCAAATTTCAGACTATGGCTATGTGCCAAGTCCTGCATTGCTTCAGAAAGGAAAGTGAATTAGGTTAAGTTCATCTCTAAATGCGGACTGAGTCTAAATTATCCCCACATGCCTAACATGCACTCTTCTTCTTTGATGATCATTTGTAGCCGAATCAGATTGTCTTCCATAAACCCAGTTTTAGCAATGAGTCTGTAAGTGACTGTGGAGGCCAGTTCTGGATCCACACCTCCTTCCACAGTGGGGACATTGGTTTCCGGGTGGGAGTTGATCTCTGTGTGGATTTGCCAGGCGTGCCTTCCTCTTAGCATGTTTCTCCCTTGCACCCTGAGTTCAAGTGTCTTCAAAGTCCATGACACCTTTGGTAAAGGCTGTTCTCCAACTGGAGCGCTCGCAGGCAAGTGTTTCCCAATTGTTAGTTTTTACACTGCATTTTAAAAGATTTGCCTTGAGACAGCCTTTAAACCTCTTTTGTTGACCACCAGCATTAC
This sequence comes from Podarcis filfolensis, assembly GCF_964270895.1. Lineage (NCBI taxonomy): Eukaryota > Metazoa > Chordata > Lepidosauria > Squamata > Lacertidae > Podarcis > Podarcis filfolensis. The sequence goes on along the minus strand of NC_139607.1, from coordinate 24,319,092 downwards.
GCTTTCCATTTTTAAGTTTGGAATAGAGTAGTTGCTTTGGAAGACGATAATCAGGCATCCGCACAACATGTCCAGTCCAACGAAGTTGATGTTGAAGAATCATTGCTTCAACACTGGAGTTTCAGTTGCTGGTCTTATTGGATTTCAAGGAGCCTTAGCAGTCTGGCTTAGAGACAGTCCAGAGCAGGAGAGGTCTTCTCACTGTGAATGTTCCACTTGTGATGGCTCCTCAACCTTTTCAAGTCATCACTTGATGAAGAACTGCTCCCCGAGCCCTATTGATTTTAAGGGGTCTCAGTGGTAACAAACATTTCCTGGAGAATATCCATTTGCCTGAAGGTATGCCCAACGGATTTCAGTATGTGCATAATCAGAGTCTTAATATACAAGAAATCCATACTTCATGGGCTATTTTTAATTAAGAGTGGTCATTTGCTATCAAGAAGAAGAAAAACAAACTGTCACAACGAAAGGCATCTTGATGCAACTGCTTCCAGTGAATTATTTTTGCCTGCAGAAATATTGGCAAAAACATTGAACATTAAGAAGCACAAGTTCATCATTTTAAGCTGCAGAAAAATGTAGACTATCAAGCCGTTAATTGCAGCTCTTTTTTCTCTCTATGTGGTATTTCCCCCCTACTGGAGAAAGTTATTTTATCAATTTCTATATCATTTATCTAGTGAGGCCATGAGAGCAAATTTTGGCTTTTGGAAATTGTAAATATATGCTTTTATTATAGGTCTTGGAAAGCACTGTAGGCTGACACGTTGACAGGTTGCTTGCACGCAAGTGGCTAAAAATATTGCTCGCAATATTTTTCCTGGCTCCCAATGCCCATAGATTTGTTTATCTTGTCGCAATGTTGCTTATCCTGTACTTTTTAGACTAGTGGAGATGGATTTGGAAAGTGACAAAAAATGATGCATCAGCAATTAATTTGCCATTTGCCATAGCTGCGAGAGGGAGTGCAGAATAATTGTCCACACAATGTCACCATAATGTTGAGTAAAGTGGCGAGTGTATGCATAAGAACTTTGTGTCATATGCAAGAGACAACCACTGCTGCTTGAGATTTAAAAGGAAAGCTTTTTTCCTCCCTAGAAGAAACACACACAGCCCAATTTTGCTAGTGCTTAAAGAATCATGCTTGTTAGCTATTTTCTGCATATTTGTCCAATTCTGCATACAGTGGTACCTTGGTTCTCAAACTTAATCCATTCCGGATGTCCGTTCCAAAACCAAAGCGTTCCAAAACCAAGGCACACTTTCCCATAGAAAGTAATGCAAAATGGATTAATCTGTTCCAGACTTTTAAAGACAACCCCTAAAACAGCAATTTAACATGAGTTTTACTATCTAACGAGACCATTGATCCATAAAATGAAAGCAATAAACAATGTACTGCAGTCACACAATCAATCAATCAATCAGTCCGTCAGTCAATCAGTAGCTGAACTGGGTTCCACACAGTCACAAAAACAAGAGCCGCAAAAAGAAAAATGCAAAATAAATAGCAAAAACAGACAGATCTCAGTGTAACACTCAAAACAGAAGTGTGGCACTCAAATCGGAAACATAACACTCAAAATGGAGCACATTCGGCTTCCAAAAACGGTTTGCAAAACGAAACACTTACTTTCGGGTTTGCAGTGTTTGGATTCCAAGTTGATTGAGTACCAAGGTGTTTGAGAACTAAGGTATCACTGTAGTCCTTTCCTGTGGCTTCACATCCCTTCTCATCTTCACTGTAGGCTTCTTCTACTTGCATTTCAAATGCCTCCATGCAGGTGCGCCAACTCTTTAGAGCCAAGGGGTCCTTGGCCTTGAAGTTGTACCATGCTGAACTCCGTACGTGGTCTCCTGATGATGTGATGTTGTGCATGTAGCACGCGTGTGACATCACACACACACGACACACAGTGAGTTCATAGTGTCACATGCACTCAAAGTGTGCCGGGCCCCCTCCATCTTGGGTGCAAGATTGCGCCTCTGCCTCCTGGCTTTGCTTCTCCATATTTAATTGTTTCCTTTCTCCATATGCTTCTCTTTAGACCAGGGATGGGAAAACTGTAACCCTCCAGATGCTGCTGGACTACAACTCCCATAATCCCTGCCCTTTGGCCATGCTGGCTGGGGCTGATGGGAGATGGGATCCAACAAGTGCTGGAGGGCTCAAAGTTCCCCATCTCTACTTTAGATTCTTTGATTTTCAAGTACCAATCTTCTAGTTCAGCCTGCGAATAGTGGCTTATGCTAATTTCCCTTACAGCCCCAGAATGCCCTTCTATGTTATCAGAAGGAATAAAGGTAAAGGGTAAAGGGACCCCTGACCATTAGGTCCAGTCGTGGCCGACTCTGGGGTTGCGGCGCTCATCTTGCTTTATTGGCCGAGGGAGCTGGCGTACAGCTTCCGGGTCATGTGGCCAGCATGACTAAGCCACTTCTGGTGAACCAGAGCAGCGCACAGAAACACCATTTACCTTCCCGCCGGAGCGGTACCTATTTATCTACTTGCACTTTGACATACTTTCGAACTGCTACGTTGGCAGGAGCAGGGACTGAGCAACAGGAGCTCACCCCGTCGCGGAGATTCAAACTGCTGACCTTCTGATCAGCAAGCCCTAGGCTCAGTGGTTTAACCCACAGCGCCACCCGCGTCCCCTGTCAGAAGGAATAGTGAGGTTTGAATTAGAACTTTCATTCAAAAAGTCCCACAAGCACAAATTGCTCCTACACATTCATTGCAATGCTTAACACTCATTCACTTTGCTTCATTGGATTTGCATGTGACCAACCATGGCTTAAGTGTTGTTGTTGTTGTTTAATGTTTTTGTTAAATTTATATTCCACCTTGGCAAATGAACAAATGCACGTTCTTAGGTGGCTTCAAGCAGTACAATGATTGTGCCCAGGTACAGACACCACTTCAAAATATATGCTAACACATCGCATCTGAGAACATCCATATGTATTTAGATTATCACTTTCTCCCTTTAAAAAGCCCAGATATAATATTTGGAAGAGAAGCAAGTTCGCAATCCTGCTTATATGTATGAGTGTGCGTTTGTGTGTGTTTCCATGTTTGCTATGATTTCTGTGTCTTTGATAGTTCGGTACTTCTACCTCAGACAACATACAGTGTGAGAAAACTACCCTTAGATAATCATTTCAGCACAAACACCACAGGAATCTGGCTTAGTTCATGCCACTTTGCCGCATGCCAACAAGTTGTGTGGAGCAGCATAATTCTGCCCTGGGAGTGAATAGCTTTTGCTGTCAGCTGTTTTTCTTCTTCAAAATCCTTAATTATTATTATTTTTATATAAAACAGGACTTCTTAAAGCAGCACAATGCCTAGTCTGCTTTCCCAGCATTATTGCTTCAAGAAAAGAACATCAGAAATTGAAAATGTTTGTGGGGGAAACATTATAATTTTATGCTTAAAACTGCAACAAAAAAAGCAATGCACAAGCTACTTGAAAAACAGAGAATCTCTTTGCATTGTTCCATTGAGGGAAAACGACATGAGAGTTAGGTGCTTTCTTTTGACGTATTTGTGGCTCAAAAGTCAACAGGAAATTGCCATACATTCCAAATAAAAAGTAAAAGGGGGAAAGGCTGATATAAATATCTTCTCTATATCTGCACAAATTAGATGAATATCTGCTTTTTCTCCAAGCACTCTTAAGCTGTCATCTATATGCTTATTGTGAGAGACAGTTCCCTCAAAGTATTCTTTTTATCTCCAGACCTTTTCCTGACCAGACTGGGGGGCGGGGGGAATCTCCAGAAGTTGAAGTACTGTTTATTTTACAGAAGATTGTTCTGGTTCTCAAGTGAAGAATTCAACTGTGCAGCTAGGAAAGAAAGTATGTCTATATAGAATGTGTTACAACAATGAGGGGAAAGGACTATATTGTTTAGTGGAGGGGAAAAATGCCATCTGCTTATCTTGCATTGGAAAAATGACTTATTACTATAATTGCTGTTTCTTCTCCCTGTGTTTCAACTCCTTTTAAAACCTGAAGTTGAATAAAGTGGCATGTGGAAAAGCTTGCCTGATCTATCGGGCTGGTGACAGGAGAGACACTGGTAGGTGACCAGGAATGAATGCGTCAAGTGGTTAAGGAGATGAAAAGACCAGAGCTCAAACAGGGTGACAAAAAGAGCTGGGGAGATTAGAATGTAAGAATGCCGGAGGGAACATTTACTCTGTGTGTCAGGGTCAGGGAGGAAAGGGCAGAGATGGAGATTAAGGAGGAACAAAATGGTTTCTTCTTTTCTCCCAGGGAAACCATGAAGAAAATATCACAAGTCAGCTCTCCTTTCCTCAGCGAAGACTGACCTTCGTTCTTTATTTGGGTTTATGTAACAATGCCATTCCTTTGAGAGTCTATCAGCTGTGCTCTGTCTTTTGACCTTAAAGGTGTGTGTTTAAATTGAGTTTCTTTATCCCTTTCAGAAGCCAGGGGGGACCTGGCATATAAGCTCGAATCCTTAACAATGTAGCAATTGTATGGCACAGTGCTACCACCACCCAATTCCACCCCCACCCCCACCCCCGTTAGAAAAGACCCAGCTTTTTCAGATGTCACAGCTTTTAATTGGAGGTAAGGGAAGCATTTATGTTCTTCTCCCTTTTGTAGGGCTCAAACGTCACACATCTATAGATTCAGTTCAAATGTAACAAGGAACCGTGGTTTGTTCAAAAGAAACATGTTGGCTCATTAGTGGAGCAACCAAATGGTGGTTTGTTGTTCCGTGAACAACCAGCACAATCTCCTCCCCCTTTACACTTGAAGGGACAAAATCCAAAGCTTCCATTCCTGGTTTCCCAACTCAGCAAATGGTGGTTTGTTAAAAAGCTATCTTACTGGCACTCCAAGATATGAAAGCAAATTCTGCTGGTTAGCAAACTGTGGTGTGACCAGACCACCGTTTCTGAGCTCATATGCTAACCAGGTATGAAACTCTCTTTAAATATGAATGCCAATTCATTCATGTAACAGTAAGAAAACACAGCACTTTCTTATTATGTCTGAATCAGGCTGTTATCTGCAGTAGTTTATAAATGAGGGAGGGGAGACCTGTGGCCCTCCAAATGACCCCAGCTACCACCATCCCTGACCACTGGCCAAGGTGGTTGGGGCTGATGAGAGTTGGACTCCAACAGGGCCTTTTCAGTGGTGACCTCCCTCCCCATCTGCGGAATGCTTTCTCCAGGAAAACATGCCTGGTGCCATCATTATCAGTTTGTAGGACCAGACAAAGACCTTTTTATTCATTCAGACTTTGGGTAATTAAACAAACCTATATGGGGCTCAACATTACTGTGGTAGGTAGGACTTGTAATTATTATTGTTACATTACTGGATGAGCATTTTAAGTATTTTGTATTGTACATTGTTGTACTTCATCACGTTAGGTCACTTTGAGACCTTTTGTGTATATGTAAAAAGCAACTTCAGATAACAGTCTGTGAAGAAGGAGGGAGAGGCCTAATGATTTGATTTGGGCTGCAGAGTTTTCTGGTTTATGACTGAAACTTTAGGCCATATCACATAAAGGCCCACCCACTATTTCGCTCCTGGCTGGAAGCTTCATAAACTCTAAAGGTCTTTATCTACAACCTTAATGGCTAGAGAAACACACTTTAAAACCATTAGGAGCCTCAGTCTGCAGTCCTTTTCACGATTTTCCTGACAGCAAGCCCCAATGAATACAGTGGTTGCTTCCAAGTAAACTGACATAGATGGGATTGCCCTGTCAGAGTCTGCTTAATGCATGGGATTATGGAGTGGAGTGGATTTATCAGTTTCCTTATTCAATTGCTATTTACTTTTTGAGGAAAAATAACCAGAAGCAGCAGTTGGATTTCTAAATTTGGATGCACACTGCACTTACCATGGGATAATGACCCTGTTCTGTTTTTTTCAATTCCTCTCCTAAGTAGTGATCGATGTGGTCAACTCTTTCTTTCAGAATGCTAACCGAATTAATGTACTTGAATTTTGATAAAGATGTAAAATTCTTTATGTGAGAATGTAGGCAGGGACCCTATCCCTCGCTCACTTTTTATTTCCAGTCCAATATCCGGACACACATTCAATTCACCTCCATTTCATGGTAGCTCTTCAAACAATGGTCTGCATAACTAATCACATGTCAAAAATGATTTCCCAACCTCTATGCTGAACTTCCCTGCCCAGGCAAATTGAAGCATTGGCTCCCATTCTCTTTCCATTATGCGCATGACAAATTTTTATATTTCATCAAATTGTGGTGTGCTTTTTAAAGACTAACTGTATTACCCCCACATTTAAGGGCTCCTGTACGCAGTGCAGGAATTTATGGATTGTGCAAATATGAACAGGGACCTGAAATTAGCAGATTGGAATTGATCTTTCTTTTGGAATATCACATTCACAATCCTTTTAGGACTAAATGTTGAGGCTGCAATCCAATAAACTGTAGATAAGGCTCTGTGAGCGTGCTGGAACCTCTTTTTAAAGAGTTGAAATCCCACAAATCTGCCCTTTGGCATTCAAAAGAGAGTGGCAAGGGACTTAATCCAGTCCTCTGGTTCCCTTTGTGAACATGGAACATCCTTTTAATGGGCAGGATTTGGTCTTAAAGGACTTTAGGTTGTAATTTGGCCAAGTGAATCCTATACACAGAGCTGTTAGTCACATTTGCCCAGTCAGCTAACAATACAGTGGAACCTCAGTTTTCAAGGGTCTTGGAAGCCAAACGATTCAGAACCCGAAAGCCAAAAACCCAGAAGTAATTGCTTCTGTTTTTGAACATGCCTCAGAAGTTGAACGGCTTCTGAGGTGCATTTCTCCATTTTTTCAAAGGATTTTGCATATTTTCATCCATGTATGACTCATAGCTACACAGTATCCCTCTTGCTGAAAATACTTTTGGAGGAAATCTACACATTGTGAGGTACTGGATTTCCATCCCAACCCTGAGTTTGTCTCAGGATACTAAAGAGTGTAGGTGGTATTTGCAAGATCAGAGGGAAAGAGGCTGCACCTCATCTAGGGATGGGGAGAAATTCAATTCAGTTCATATTTAAACACAAATGTATCAAGTCCATGCTTTCTAAAACAATATGTGAACCAAATTATAGCTATCCTTCAAGATTCACATTTCTCCGAATTTTGCCATACATTTCAAAATACGGCATGCATATTTGGGGGGAACATGTGCACAAATATGAACATATTTTTTAAAAATAACATACACAACTGCATTATTTGGGGGAGGAATGGTATGCAGAATTGTGTACGTTCATCAAAACTTCCTTTGGAATGTGTTTATAGGGAGAAAATTGCACTAAAATGCTGGTGAATTTTCATGAGGATTTTTTTAAAAAAATCACAAATTGCTGCAAAATAGGAATAATTGAATTTATGATTGGAACAAATGATAAACTGAGAGAACAAAAATTGATAGATCCTTCCATCCCTAGCTGCGTGGTTCTACTGCCCAGTTGTCCTCTGCAAATGCTCTCCCAGATTGTCCTTAATCCATTTGATTTTTCTCAATCAGGCTCCAAGACTAAACATAACTGAAAAGATGGGGATGGTGGAAGGTTGGCTTTGTTGAGGAGAATTGGCAGACGTAGAAAAACTTGAGTGCCCATGCCTGCCAGTTTTCCTCTACAAATGTTCCTTTCCCTGCCAAACACAGATTGAGGGACATGCATTTAAACATGCATTCTGGCCATTAGACCTGCTCAGACATGACGGATTTCTGTTGTGGTTTGCTTTCCTTTAGGAATATTTGTAGAAGGGGTTACGTACCTCCCAGGTTCATCTCCACATAGGGCTTGAAAATATCCATGTCCGAAATTCTGGAGAGCCATGGCACATCAGTGCAGATAATATCAATAATTCAACATGGCACCAGCCAGCTTCCTGTGTAAGGAAGGAAATATACACTGTTATACAGTGGTACCTCTGGTTATGAACTTAATTCGTTCCGGAGGTCCATTCTTAACCTGAATCCGTTCTTAATCTGAGGTACCACTTTAGCTAGTGGGGCCTCCCGCTGCCACACAATTTCTGTTCTCATTCTGAGGTAAAGTTCTCAACCTGAGGTACTACTTCCGGGTTAGCGGAGTCTGTAACATGAAGTGTCTGTAACCCAAGGTGTCTGTAACCCAAAGTACCACTGTAGATCATTGTGTGTTTATTTATTTTGCTAAAAGAAACAAATGCAGTTCGTTTTTCCAGAATGCGTACTCTGTGGGTACAATGCAAATAATAATAATAATAATAATAATAATAATAATAATAATAATAACAACAACAACAACAACAACAACAACAACAACAATAATGTGCTACTCATCTGACTGCCCCATAATACAAGACACAAATACAAATGTTACATGGATGATCTACATATGATTTAATGTTTTCACCAATACTTTTGCTGGAAAAGTATTCAGCACTTGAAGCAAAGCATATTTTGGGAGGTCCAGAATCAACAATAAAGATTGCATTATATTGTGTTTATTAAGTGCTGGTTACTGGGCTTTGCCTCCCCCCCACCACACACACATTTATTTTGTTATATGAAACGTATTATATCCTATTAGCAAATGTATATTCTGCATGCCACAAATCTGCTAAATGCTCGTTTGGGAAGATAAAAAACAAAACAAGACATATTGGCCCTGTCCCAGAAGGCCAAGTGATAGAGATCTCTGTACACATTCAAGGATTTTAATCTTCCTTTTTGATTTGGCAGGAAATCTTCCCTTCTGCACCAACTATGGCAATAAACCCCTTAAGCTCCGAAAGCATTTTGGCAGGTTATAGGTTGGGGCAGGGCTGTTGGATTGGAAAAGAAACAAAAATCCCAGGTGTGGTCACATACCTTTGTGTGTGTGTGAATGTACATGCATGCAAATATGTGAGTGCATCTGCATATGAGCATGTACACACTTAACACATCCCATAGTTTGTGCTGCATTGCTGGCTGTCTCCATGAATGCAAGATGGCAGAGACTAAATTCTAGCGTAAATGTTGCATTTTAGTATTTAATAACACTCAGTGATGGTGCACTATTGTGGACTTTCAGATAATCAACAGCTGGTGGTGTTGGACATTAGCCACTAGGTCTCCCCTCCATTGATTTGGCATGTGAAGCATGCCCTGAGACCAGTTTATTCTCGAATACACAGAATACTTAAAGGTGATCGAAGTCATCAAAGCCCATGAGGTGTGAGGAATTTTTGGCTTCTCAGTTCAGATCAGGATTGGCCTCTGGCCAGATTTGGCAGATGGGCAGGAGCACCCACCTGTCAATCACATGTCACATGATCAGCAGGGAGGTGTGTGAATACTACGCTATCCATGTAACAGTGTGATCCTATACATACCTGTGCAGAAGTCCCGCTGAGTTCAGTGGGCTTCACAACCATGTAAATGGATATACAACCTTTTAAAATTTAACTAGATATCAAGGCAATATGGGATTGCGGTGATTGTTTCTACCAGCAACTGTTATGGGAACATTTGCTTCCATTATAGGTTGAGCAGCTTATGGCTGATCAAACCCACCATTTTGTATCAGTGGGAACAGTTGCCTCCATCCTTGGCTGAATGAGATACAGCTGTTCAGTCCTCCTCCTTTACCTCAGAGAACAAGCTCGAGAGCAGGAAAGGTCACTATAGGGACTTCCCTTTGATATCATTTTTATCAAGACAACTTTTTGTAAGACATTTTGAGAGCCTCTCGGGGTTATCAACTGGGACATAAACATTCTGCATGAACACAAACAAATGTTTCATTTGAGGCCGTAGCCATTTGTGCAAATTAGAAAGTGGGATAGTGAAAAGTGGTGAAGAAAGAACCTTTGACTCTTTCATGTATAGCAACTGATATATTCTCAGTATTTGAATATTCAAATATTGGGGGAGGTGGTGGAACAGAACACATTTCAATTTCTGGAGTTTTCTAAAGATGATCGGAAATGACTTAACAATAATGTCTCTGTGACTCCCATTTTTGTATAAGAGGCACCCAGGCTAATTCAAGTACAAGTACCTGTTTTAGAAAAAAAAGTTTCTGTGGATTGAAATGTGAATTATTCTCCATCCTTTGTTCTAAAACACACACAACTCCCAGCGGCTTGTCTCTAGGGTCCAATGGGGTTGTCTCTGTCTTCATCATTTTTACATATAGACTTCCACAAACACTGAAAAGAATTATAATCACCTGATTATAAATTCACTGTTAATATTGCCTTAGAGCTGAGAACACTTCACTCCAGTAGTTAATTTAGTCTGTGGTAAATTCTCACTGTTATTTAATGTCATTTATCACCTGCTGTTTTGTCTTACTGTGAACATCCTGTCTGTCCTGTAATGCTTACTGTACATGGACCTTCTTTGACTTTAATGTACTCAGAACAAAGGCTCCTAAGTGCTTGTATCGGGACGGTTTTGGCAAGTTGCCTCAGATATATTCAAGCCATTTTGCTGCCTGTCACTCAGTGCTTTACAAATGGAACTCCGAGGAGAGGTAAAAAGGGTCTGCAATGCATTTTTTTTTTCTGGGAAGAATATGCTAATAAAGCGCCATCAGCAGGAAGCAGGTTGTGTCTGAAAGAGTTTTGTCAACTCTGAATTAATTTGGTGTGTTAAGAAGCACAGGGGTGCATCTCGAGCTGGCCCATAGTAATTAATCCTTCCTGTTTCTGGAAGAACAGGGCGTCAAAAAAACGTAGGCCAGATTCCACAGATGTCTGCGTACAATGTCTGCTTTATGTGGTGGCAAACAAAATGAGGGGAACAGGGGGAAAAAAGCACACCCAAAAATTAGAAATGAAAACACTATGGAAAATGCCTACACTATGATTTCCCTCTGCTTATGCAAATAGTGAGATTCTTTTAAATGTTAGCTGGAGGGGTGAGGAGAGAGAGAGAGAGAGAGAGAGAGAGAGAGAGAGAGAGAGAGAGAGAGAGCATGGTTTGGGAAACAACTGCCCATGTGCTGAAATGTCAGAAGAATGGAAAGGACAGATGTGACTTTTGCTTATTAATGTTAATATTTTTTTTACAGAAGCCAAAGGAATAAGATTGCAGATTCAGTGGGTTTGATAGTGATGAGCTCTCACCTTTTTGCTCTGGGGAAACAGGTAATGGGAGCAAGGTGACAACAGCATTAAACTCATCAACTTGCTTCTCAAAGGCTGCTCATAATATTCGCTTGTGTCTCTGGGACAGATGAGAAAAATGCCACCCCCCCACCTCTTGGATTTGTCTGCTTCCAGATATGTGCTGGACTCTAGAAAACGTGCATCACCTCTCATTGATATTCTCTATACATAATTTCATATCGAAAAAGCACAGGTCTCCACAAGGGCAAGAGCAAAGGCACAATTCTAATCAGTCTCCGTGGAACGAACACTTGCCCGTTACAAAATAGAACCACTTTGTCTGGATTCACGAAAGAATCTTGTGTGCTATCTAATCGCCTCAATGTCAAGTATGCAACAAGTACTGAGATTATTAATGCTGTTGCTCGCCACCTCAATCTGCGAGCAGAGTGAGATTCTGGGGGTCCCAGGGTTCGTGTTTCCTTTTGGAAATGAGGTACAGTGGAGCCCAGTGTCTTTATGATATATGGTTTATTTACCACATACACAACCTTAGCCTACAATTGAGGGGTTTGCAGCATCAACACCCCAAGAGGGCCTGTTTCCCCGACAGCCGCAACCTTGGATTCAAGCAGAAATCAAATATTTTGTTCTGTTCTTCCGGCTTTCTAACCTGCAGCTTCACTTTTAGGTCACATTACAGCCAATTCTCAATTTTAAACTCAGACTTTGGTCCTTCTAACAATTGAAGAGCTGAAGCAATAATAATAATAATAATAATAATAATAATAATAATAATAATAATAATAATAATAATAATAAATTATTTATACCCCACCCATCTGGCTAGGTTGACCCAGCCACTCTGGGCGGCTTCCAGCAGAATATTAAAATACAATGATCCATCAAATATTAAAAGCTTCCCTAAACAGGGCTGCCTTCGGATGTCTTCTAAAAGTCTGATAGTTGTTTATTTCTTTGACATCTGATGGGAGGGCATTCCACAGGGCAGGCGCCACTACTGAGAAGGTCCTCTGCCTGATTCCCTGTAACCTCACTTCTTGCAGGGAGGGAACTGCCAGAAGGCCCTCGGAACTGGACCTCAGTGTCCGGGCAGAACAATGCAGGTGGAGACGCTCCTTCAGGTATACTGGGCCGAGGCCATTTACGGAGTGGCCTCATCCATTCGATGTCTGGCACAGAGCCCCCTTTCCTTTGTTATTTTATGACCCATTACATTTCTTTGGTTCTCTCTTAGTGGCCCATTCCTGAACATAGGAAGCTAGCCTGGCTTGATGAGCTCTTAATACTTGTTGGGTGTCTGGCCCCCAGTTTAACACCCCAAGCCTTGATGAAATTCTAACACTTACTAAATCCAGGAATTTAGAGGGGTTGGCACCCCCAAACTCATAACACTGTTTTTATTTAAACCATTGTCCTTTTCTAGTCCCATCAGAAAAACAGTGGAGACCCATGAAATTTGACAAGACCAATTGCTTTGAAGCATCAGAGAGTGATGTTGGTGGTTTACTGGAAAGAAATTTGAGTACCCTAAGGCACCCCTCCCTACTACTGAGCTATATATGTACAAATCCAATAATTTCATCAGGAAGAATATGAAATCATCCGTTCTCCTCCTCACCTCTTTAGTTTTTTAATTAGTTAATGGAGGATTGATTTATTATTCTTTTACCCCTTGGAAAATTTATTGTATCAAAATGATTAACAGAATCTAATCATCCAGCCATCAAAAAATGGTATTTTAAAGTCCATGTAAAAATCAGAAAGACCTCTCTTGATTTATGAGTCCAGGTGTTATTTCATCTGTTCAGCTCAAACAAGCCAGCCAGTTGTTCTTGGACTACAATTTGCATTGTCCTTGCCCACTGGCCACATTGGCTGGGCTGATGGAAGCTGGAGTGAACGTCTAGAGGGTTACAGGTTCAGTTCTTCATTTCCACTTCCATAAACCAAGGTTTCCATCAGACATGAAGGAGGATGACAAGTAAATAATACAACCCAACTGAAAGAAAACTGTCTAGAACAGACATCTATTAAGACTCATATTATGTAAAGGGCATGTGCAGTTGGGTTATGAATTTCCATATAATGTACCATCAGAGGAAGAAAGGCACACAAAGAGAGAAGAGACCTGTAAAACTGTGTGAGGGGAGAAGCAAGGCTATATTTGTGGGTTCACCTCATCACATCACATCACATCCTCATCATCCAGCCCTGCTGCTGTCCATGTGGCAGGGGGGGGGGGGAGTCTGCTTTCCATGTGATTTAGAACCCTGCATGATCAAGGGTTCAAAACCCACTGCAGAACCTACATGCGTGGATGGCAGGAGGTGAGGATAGCAAGCACAGGGACATACTTTTCTCCTGACATGACTCTGATCGTGTGGAGTTTGAAAGGTTATAAAGGATGGAGATGTCTCCAAATCTGAAGTGGCACTAGAAGATGCCACAGGAATGTAGCATTTCATCCCAATGATGCCTCCATCATCATCATCATTATCATCATGGAAAATGGAGGGGGGAGTGATGACTAATGGGGTCAAAACACATTCATCACAATGAATTTAGAAAACAATTAGTACTTTGTGCCTACGGAGCCAAGCAAGAAATTCTGGCTGATTTTGTGTTGCTTTATGAAAGGACTTAAATTTCAAAAGGAATGTAAGTTTGATTTAACTGTGGACTAATGTTTAGGGTTTGGAATCACAGTATCAAACCTTCCTAAGACTTTTAAAATCTCTCAAATAAACAGATCTTTGGTTTCAACTCTGCCTACCTTTGACCACTTTAGGAAATGGGAGACGTTAAGGATTTATATACCAGGTCTGTTTTGTAAACAGAAGGATTAAATAGATGTGCAAAACAATCAAAGGTCACCTTACACACCTGCAGGTCCAAGAACAGGCATCAAACTCCATTGTCTGTAGGACTAAAAATCCTGGCCCCCAAACTGAAACCCAGAGACTAATTAGTACCCCTAGTTGGACATGCTGTGGAAAAGGCTTCCAGAACACATCTGAAAGATGACAAAGCAAGTATTGCAAAAGTACAGAAAGTAGTAGTAGCAGTTGTTAAAAAAGAACAAAACTGATGGTTACAATATAGCCACAAATTTAGTAGTTTTTGTGTATTTGGGGTAACATATGCTTGAGGATTTTGAATTACAGTGGTACCTCGGGTTACATATGCTTCAGGTTACATATGCTTCAGGTTACAGACTCCACTAACCCAGAAATAGTACCTCGGGTTAAGAACTTTGCTTCAGGATGAGAACAGAAATTGTGCTCCGACAGCACGGCAGCAGCAGGAGGCCCCATTAGCTTAAGTGGTGCTTCAGGTTAAGAACAGTTTCAGGTTAAGAACGGAACTCCGGAACGAATTAAGTACTTAACCCGAGGTACCACTGTAGCTCTGTTCATGAAGTAAGTTTCAGGGCCTCCAGTATTCACTGTAACAAGGCTCAGACAAGATAAAAGGAAATTTCCTTCCCTTTGAGTTCAGTGGGAAATCTAAAAATATCCACCCTCAGACTGTCTTTTACAGCATAAACTTACTACAGAATGTGTATGCATGGATAGAAAAGTATTGGTGGTAGTAGTGATAATGATGATGAAGATGATGATGGTGATGGTGATGATAATGATGATAGACGCAAGCAAGCTGTATTTTGCTCACCAGTGATTGACATGTTATCAGAACCAACTCTGAGAATAGTTGCTGTGAATACCCCTTAAGAACATCACATGTCTGCAATGCTATGGCAAGAGGTTAAAGCAGCAAAACTACCTGAGAATAAAAGGAGGGGAAATTAAATCCCTTTCTTACCAAACATTTTGGGGGAGCTGGAGGGGCTGTGAATTTCCCTGCGTATGCATGCACTGAAATATTGTTGTAGTTGTTGTATACAACAAAGTCCTCCCAATAGCACAAGGACTTTCACCTATGTAACAGGACTTTCTCCCTTACCCCAATGTGCAGCAGGAAGTTGGAGGGAAATCCAGAACAGATTGGTTGTGGGGTGTCTAGGAAGAGGAGAAGACCCATTGCACAAATGGAAGTCCTTGTCCTAATGGGATGACTTTATTGGATACAAATTGTTGTTGTTGTTTCTTATCCAGCTTTCACTACAAGGTTTGAAGGCCAAGTTACAATGATACAGAAAAAAATGCATTAAAATCTTTTTTAAAAAAATATTAGTGGAGTAAGCCCTGTCACTTTCCCAAACATAATGTCAGTTTGTTGGTGTTAGATTAAAAATAAAAGTGCAGATTGTGGGATAAAGGACCAAATAATAATAATATGAAAATTGGAAAGATGTAAAAGTGTGTGTGTGTGTGTGTGTGTGTGTGTGTGTGTGTGTGGCAGTGCGGGGAACAGGAATAGCTTCCTTGAGAACTGGCTGAAAAGTCATCCCATCTTTTGAGGGGGGACGGGATGGGACACCAAATTAGCAGAAACCAAGGATCATAGGCATGGATTTGGTAAGAGGCTAGTGAATTGTTTAGTTTGTTCACAATATGTTTTCTGTTGCTTGGTGGCTGTGCGTGTGGGAGGAACATATTGCTGACTGAAAGAGCTGTGTTTGCCTTGAGTAGAGGCTAGGAATTTGTTTCTCAGGGAAATGTCTCCTAAATAGACGTGTCATTCTTTAAATGTACATTGAATGCTGCATGTGATTAAAAAAAAAAAGGCATTCTCTTTGAAATCACTTGCAGCAAGCAATTTTGGAGAACCAGATCTGTGATGATCACTAATAAAGACTACCATATGGTCTATTAAAAAAAAAAGTTAAAGGAAGGAGACAAGGTGACCATTCCAAATTCTTAGCAAAGCAATAATGACATTGTTATTTAACGCACCCAAGTGCATCAGATAATAAATCTTGAAAAGTTTAAGCAAGCTGTCAAGCATTCAGTGTTCCACACCCTAGTTATGACCGCCCCCCCTTCTTGAGATGTCGACCCGGCACTCCTGTGTCCAACATTCCCAGGACAAAACAACATCAAGTAATGAACTCTGCAGAGTTGTGTTTGTCTCCAATCCCTTAAAGGAAAGAAGAAGCCTTTTACTGGGCAGGAAAGGGAGGGGGCAGTGTGGATATACTACATTGGCTTTTATAAACAAATATTGGTGGGCAGGGAATCGTTTTTCTAAAAAAGCATATTGTGTGGCATTATCCCCAAACAATTAAAAGACTTCCTATACATTATCCCACTAATCCTTACAGAGGCTAGTTTGTATTCCCCATATTACCCCAATGATGATAATAATAAAAAATGGTTGTATGAATGATCTCTTAAGGGGGTAGCTTTAGGTGCCAACTCTAATTATCCCACTGATGTGGCACCCACAGGCACTAGGCAGCAAAGTGGGCATGCTGAAGCCAACATTATGCATGGGACTTGGGACAGTGCTTGAGAAGTTCCTTTAATAGTAGTGCAAAGGCTTATTTTGACTCTTCCATGCAGAGTCCTGAGTGAGGTGTCAGCTTAGCGCATAGCGCTGTGGTCTAAACCACTGAGCCTCTTGGGCTTGCCGATCAGAAAGTTGGTGGTTTGAATCCCCGTGATGGGGTGAGCTCCCATTGCTCTGTCCCAGCTCCTGCCAACCTAGCAGTTCTAAAGCATGTCAGTAGATAAATAGGTACTGCTGCAGTGGGAAGGTAAACGGAGTTTCCGTGAGCTCTGGTTTCCATCACGGTGTCCCATTGCTCCTGAAGCAGTTTAGTCATGCTGGCCCATGACCTGGAAAAGCTGTCTGTGGACACACACAGGCTCCCTTGGCCTGAAAGTGAGATGAGCGCCACAACCCCATAGTCGCCTTTGACTGGACTTAACCGTCCAAAGGTCCTTTACCTTACCTTTCATACCATGGGCATTGCTAGTTGGTTAGAGCATGGTGCTGATAACACCAAGGTTTCATGTTTGATCGCCATATGTTACAGCTACATATTCCTGCATTGCAGGGGGTTGAAATAGATGTTCCTCAGGGTCTCTTCCAACTCTTCATTTCTATGATTCTATTATCCTCTGTCTGCTAGTGCAAGGGCTCTTTTTTTCTAGAAAAAGAGAGGTGCCAAAGCTCACAATGAACTTTTCCCTTGTTCTCTTAGAATGACAATGGTACCCACTTGAGAGGTGCTGGAGTTGAGCTCCGGTGAGCTCCAGCTGCAAAACACACAAAAAAAAACCCCTGGTCTTAACCTTGCGCAATAGAGGAATCCTGTACAACAGTTGTGCTAGTGGAAACTCATTGTGCAGCTGATCTCATACTCTACAGCGGTACCTTGGTTTAAGAAGAGCATAGTTTATGAACAACTTGGATTCAGAACGCTGCAAACCTGGAAGTAGGTGTTTTGGTTTGTGAACTTTGCCTTGGAATAAGAACTTGTTCCGTTTCCTGTTGAGTATGTTCCATTTGTAAATTGAGTCCCCCGCTGCTCTGGGAAAGTACACCTTGGTTTAAGATCGCTTTGGTTTAAGAACGGACTTCCGGAATGGATTAAGTTCGTAAACCAAGGTACCACTGTATTGTGCAACAAAGTTACCAGCAACCGGCTTGCAAATTCCCTTGCGCAACAAACTGCAGGCACAAAACCTTTAACCAGCAGAACAAGCATACCGCTAAATATGTCGCTCAGACTTTAACTTAGCACTACACTGGAGTATGGAACGCATGTGGTGAAAGTCAAAGCCCATAGTGGTTGCCACGTCGTGGGAATGGTTACTTGCTGGATAGCGATGAGGTGATCCAAGTCAATAATTAACCTCTTTTAACTGCAGCTGTCTCCTTCTTTTTCAGTTGTTTTTGTTTTGTTTTTACAGGTCCTGGCTTTTAAACCCTGCGCTAGCGAGGAAAGCCCACTTTTAAAACATCTGGCCTCCGTATTGAAACAATAGCATAGTTTGAGTGGTAATCTCGTATAATTTCTGCTGAATAGTAGGGTACGTTTAAACAGTTCCAAGGGGGCGAACAATACTATTTTAAAGGGGGCTTTGATCATTACTTATCTTTCAGCTGATTATAGGAATCTCGTTGGAAGCTTTCAAAGGGATTTTAATTTTGACTCTCTTTATGTCTTCAGCCTAGTGCTGACATTAATTTCCCCCATTGCCTGTGAAAAGAAGCACAGTTTTGTCTCAGACGGGGTTTTTTTTGTTCCTTGTGTCATGTCTTTTGTGCATGCAGATGGGACTGATTAATTCCAAGGCCTTCTTGCTCTCGTTGCGACATTCCCCCCCCCCAACCCCACACACCCTGCTTCCTCGAAAAATAAATAAATAAGTCAGGGAGGGGTGCATGCATGATGTATATCTGTCTCTGTTATGAAAAGGGTTTGATATTGCTTCTCAAATCAAGAGCAGCTAGAGTCTTCTTAACGCTTCCTTCCTTGAAAAAGTGGAGAGAACGCTTTAAAAAAAAAATATCATGGTGAGATAATCTTGAGTTTAGTGGGAACTGAAGCCACTCCAGCCTCGCTGGTGCCCTGAAATAATTGTGAAATTCATCCCTCTGAAGAAGGTCACTGGAAGGACGATACAGCTCTCAAGTCGCCTGTAAGCTTTGAAAACAAGGTTTAAGTGGAACTTAATTGATGCATAAGCCTAGGCTG
This sequence comes from Podarcis filfolensis, assembly GCF_964270895.1. NCBI lineage: Eukaryota > Metazoa > Chordata > Lepidosauria > Squamata > Lacertidae > Podarcis > Podarcis filfolensis. The sequence goes on along the minus strand of NC_139607.1, from coordinate 24,300,336 downwards.
GCCTTAGGGGTTAATTTTGGCCTTTCTGAATTCAGAAGTCTCCCACTTCACACCTGCTAAAACCGAGGGAACATTTGAGATCATAAATTTTCTAAGTAGAAGGAGACATGGGTCAAACATTCGCAGACTGACGCTTACACCTGTAAAGGTGTGGGGGTGTGGGAGCAAGGGAATAGCAGCTGGATGGAAGGTATTGATTGCACAGTGTTATGGGGGTTTGCGGCGATGTAATTAAATACTGATAAAAGCACTTAGCACATGCACCTGATAGAATTGAAAAGGACCTGGAGATGCAGATGTGAGCATGGAAAGCAATTCGAGCTGATCTTATTAGCATGCATTTCCACTGAAATGTGCACAGAATTGCAGCATAAGAGATATATTACGAGTGTTGGGGTAAAGCCTTGTTCTAAAGGAGTGGCCACCCAGCCTAGGACATTTGTAGCCATGCTGTGCAATCTATGTGTGTTTTCTGAAAGCAAGTCCAGTGTGTTCAGTACGGTTTATTCTCTGTTCAATGTGCTTGGGATGGTGCCTTTAGTTCTTTTGAGGGAGGTGGAGAGTGTAGGGAGGGGGGAATCAAGTCCTAATATTGGAACCAAAGGCACACATTTCAAATATGCAATTTATTCTGGGAAGAAACTAAACAGTAGGCAGGCTATTCGTGCATATTCTTTCTCGCTGTATATTGGTGTATACAAACCTCAGAAGGGAGCCACGGGTTGCGAAAAGCATAAGAATTGCCTACATTAAAATGAAATGTCCCGTCTTTTCAGAATCAGTATGTATAATACCGGCCATTGCAAACTGAATGGCTGCTTTGGAGTTTGGAAGACTGGGTAGGAAATGGCAATTTTCCAGCGCTTGCAGCTACACTTTGCTGCTCTGTGGTTGGAAATGTAAAATCTGTTTTCAAATATGAATACCATCAAGTGCAGAACTGTGCTTCTGTGTAAAACGCTGGCCAATTGCTAGTTCGGACAGAGGAGATAAGAAGCTGTGCTTAGTTAAAAGACTATTTCTGAAGTCGTAATTGCTATTTTGCATGACAAAAGCAACAAACGGCGTTTAATTTATTTCAAAATCATGAAATGTGTTGTTAAAAGCGGAGGGGGAAGTTCCACAAAGGAACGAGGGCATGCTGAACATCCCTAGCACAGCCACCACAAAGAAAAATGCGCAAAATATACTCCCACAGGGATGACAACTGTCAAGAGCTGCAAACAGATGTGACGTGCAAAACTGTGAGTTATTCAGGATGGTAACGTCGCGGGACGCAATGTGGAAATACGAGGAGCCAGAGACAAACAGGGCCGCAAAACTTTCTCACACCCTCACATAAATCACGCCACATACAAGTATGGGAAATTGCAATCCATCTTCGGCACACAGTTTTTCATGATCGCCGTGTACCAAAAGGCAAGAGAACAAAACACAGACTGACACGTTTTCAGATCTCAATCCATTTGTTATTCAGTGGAGGCAGCTGCAAAATATTACGACGAAAAAGGAGGAAGGAATTCAAAATGGCAGCAAAACAGCATTTATGGAAAGGACCCCATGCCTTTACTTGTTGTTGTTGTTGTTTAGTCATTTAGTCGTGTCTGACGCTTCGTGACCCCATGGCCAGAGCACGCCAGGCACTCCTGTCTTCCACTGTCTCCCGCAGTTTGGTCAAACTCATGCTGGTAGCTTCGAGAACACTGTCCAACCATCTCGTCCTCTGTCATCCCCTTCTCCTTGTGCCCTTCATCTTTCCCAACATCAGGGTCTTTTCCAGGGAGTCTTCTCTTCTCATGAGGTGGCCAAAGTATTGGAGCCTCAGCTTCAGGATCTGTCCTTCCAGTGAGCACTCAGGGCTGATTTCCTTAAGAACGGATAGGTTTGATCTTCTTGCAGTCCATGGGACTCTCAAGAGTCTCCTCCAGCACCATAATTCAAAAGCATCAATTCTTCGGCGATCAGCCTTCTTTATGGTCCAGCTCTCACTTCCATACATCACTACTGGGAAAATGCCTTTACAGCTTCAGCTATTTCTTAGGAGAAAAATACTTATACAAAGACAGATCTGCTCTTTGGACATGTAACCCCCTCCCCAAAGGGTGCTCATTTGAATTTCCCATTTCCTTCTTTTCATCTTATTTATTGGGGCCACCCACCTAGGCTTCCTTATACTGAATCAGACCATTGTTTTGTCTCCTTCAGCATTAATTATATTGAGTGGCAGCACTTCTGCAGGATTTCAGAGGGTCTTTCCCTAGTCCTACCTGGAGATGGCAGGGGCTGAACCTGAGGCCTTCTCCTGCAAAGTTGATGCTCTCTCACTTAGTTATGCCCCTACATTGCTTCACAGTTGCTGAGACAGACTGTATTTGAGGCTGTTTTCACACAATGTCAGCTAAGACTACAAGACTGAAAAACATTACAATTGCCATCGCATACCCTTCAACCTGACACGGCCAAAAACCAATACACCATCTTCTGGGTCCAAAATCCTGTGTGAGTCACGTGATTGCACACCAAGAAAAAGTGCTCCTTTTTTTAGCACAGTGGCCCAAAATGTGTGTTTTGGCGCACCACACAAGATCACAGACTTGAAAAAGTGCTTTTTGGGGCATGGCAGCCCAAAACACAAATATTAGTGTACCGTGTGAGATTGCGGACCCCCCAGGAAAATCACTTTTTCAGGGCGAGATCTCAACCTGAAGATGCGAGAGCTAGGCATTCAAAATGGCCACTGTATTCTCATGGGGGGAAATGGGATGTCCTGTTCTTTTCTTTTTAAGATGATCTTTATTGGTTTTTTATAATTACATACTATACATACACATATTATATTACATTTTACATTTATTCTTGCTCTCAAGAGCTGACTTCCCTCCTTCCTCCTTCCAGCTTTTTTGTGTCGTCTTTTTGCATTGTCTTTATCCATTTTGTATATAGTTGTTCTTCTTCAATTTTTGTCCATGAAATGTCTGTAAACAAATAAATCTTTCTATATATACAATCCTTGTTGTCTGTCTATATTCATTTACAAATACTGTTCAACCTTGGTCTTAATATACATTTTTAATTCATTTTTATATTGTTATCAAATAAATTTATTTGTATTTTCCCGTTATGAGGTTTGTTTCAGTTCTACTGGTTTCCCTATTTCACATCACCTTCTGGTGTCCCGGTTTTTTCAGTGCAGTTGACAGGTATGCCATCACCCTTTTCAGGGAAGCTTAAGGGAGTGTTGGGCACCCGCTCAGTGTTTGGTATTAGCATCCACCACGGCAAACCGTAGTGGCTCTGCTGGTACTTTCATGGCCAACCTGCCCAGAATGCCTCACTCTGAGGGAACCTACTTGTCTGCCAGGACTTTCCTAGAGCAAGGCGGCGGGGGGGGGGAGGATTTGGTGGGAAGCCGTGAACCCTGTCAAGAAGATGGGAGAAAGGTGGCAGAGCCAGTCAGCAGAGGCCTGGAGGTGCCAATTCTACCACCGACAATATAAAGTTGCTTTATATTGCCTAATGGAAGGCCTGGACCTGACGCCGCTAGACCAGACCCTGGGTCTCTGGGTGGGCACATGTGTGTGCACACAGACTCTGGCACACACATGTGTGGATGGGGGTTCTTCCTTCACAACAGCCCCTCTTTGATCAGGTTGAACACTCCAGTTGTACAGAAACAAGGTAGTTCAGAAAGGTTGTAAGAAAGGTTGGCTGGTATTATTATTATTATTATTAATTTGTACCCCAGCCACTCTGGGCGGCTTCCAACAAAGATTAAAAATACATCAAAATAGTGGTGGTTGTGGAAAACCTTCACTATAAATACTTTGTTAAAATAAAGCAGCTCCCTTTATCTTTAATCCCTCACCACTAGGGATCAGTCAATCCGCCAATTTTGGTTTCTCTAAGTTGGTCATTTCTCCAGTCTTAAATTCCATTCTCCCCGTTTCCGCAACCGTTCGTGAATTGTTTTAAAAAGTACAAGTCCTCACGAAAGCCCACCTGTGTTTTTGTGCAAATTTATTGTAATTAACCCAGTTCCCCCCCCCCCCCCCACATTTTTGCGATGCCATTTCCCCTGCTGGATCACGTTTTTGCATGGTTCATTTGTCTCATAGATGCAGTTCTATGTTCACTTTACCTGAGCATATGCATTTCTGTACATGTTACTTTGCCGGGAAATGAATGCCAAAATCCAGAGAACTCCAGATTTCAAAGTATGGCCGTGCCTCGCTTTGTGTATTGTTTCAGGAAGTGTGAATTAAGTAAGTTCACCTTTCAGTGCTAAGTGAATCCCATTTCTACTCCCCATTCTTACTCACCACCTCACCCACGCAACATGAAGAATCATTTGCTAATGTTCTTATTTCTCTCTTTTCCTTGCATTGTTTCTGATGGTCCAAACAGACAGGAGGCAATTTTCTAATTTGCATTAACATTACATGACAGCAGAACCATTGTCACAGGGCAGCTTATCAGACCGTTCTCCCTCCCATCCCTGCATGTATGGGTTTCTATTACCATTGCCAAACTATTCATTATATTGTAAAATAATGGATTTTGCCTCCTGCTTCCACCGTCGCAGAGGTGAAATAGGTATGTATGCCACTGCTGGTGCTGCTCTTTTAGAGTTTTTCCCTCCAGGCTGCTTTTATCAATTAAACTTGTGATCTTATTAACACCTAGCACGGTTGTTTTTTTTCCTTGGAACTTGAGTGAGAATATTCTTGCCAAAGCTCACAGCTGTTCTGTGAACAAAAATAACACTCATTCGGTTCATTATTATTAAAAGGGAGGGGGGATCGTTTGCAGTTCAGCATGTTAAAGTAACTTTTTAGTTAAAAGAAATAAAGCTAACAATAAAAGAATACCTAATTGTTGTTTATATTGTAGCACTAGCAGTTCAAGGAAAGTACTTATGTGGATTATAGAAACCCCATTCTAAAAGAATATAGCCACAATCCAGAGGAACGCACAGGCAAAACAAATAACGCAACGACTATTTCTGATGCAGATTGAATTTTGTTGCCAAAGAGACAAGCTGTTGTTCCCCTTCAGAAAACGGCCTGCCTCTTTGGCAGTGGAGTTTGTGGCACCAAGATTAACAAGTGAAAATCATCTCCCGGATTTAAGAAGAAATGTTATTTTATTTATTAAGTCTCTCTCTCTGTGTGTGGCAAACATTAGGGATGGCTGAGAAATTTGATTCCATTTGCATTTTAAGCCAAACCTACCTAATACACCTAATACACCGCATAAGTACTTTACTTGAACTGCTAGTGGGTGGCGCTGTGGTCTAAATCACTGAGCCTCTTGGGCTTGCCGATCAGAAGGTCGACAGTTTGAATCCCCCAACGGAGTGAGCTCCCATTGCTCTGTCCCAGCTCCTGCCAACCTAGCAGTTCAAAAGCACTTCAAAGTGCAAGTAGATAAATAGGTACCACTCCGGTGGGAGGGTAAACAGCATTTCCATGCGCTGCTCTGATTTCACAAGAAGCAGTTTAGTCATGCTGGCCACAGGACCCAGAAAAATTGTCTGCGGACAAACGCTAGCTCTCTCGGCCTGTAAAGTGAGATGAGTGCTGCAACCACAGAATCGTCTGCGACTGGACTGAACTGTCAGGGGTCCTTTACCTTTCTTTATCTTTTACCTAATACAGACCTTTCAAAACAATATGCAAACCGAAACACAGCCATCTTAAAATTTTTATCTAGCATAGCCAATGGCCACGGATGATGGGAGTTGTAGTCAAGCAACATCTTTATGACCCCAAGCTGTCTCCCCTGGTGTAGACAGTGCTGAGCCAATGGTCTGTGTACATATGAGGCAGCTTATTAGATTCCTGTTGGGGGGGAGGAGTGAAATGAAGTTAGATGTGACTAAGGACCCACACTCTTCCTAACTTTATAGTGTGGGAACTCTTACAGTGCAACACTGTGAAGGTAATTTCAGAAGCCCTGGGCCACCTGAATGCAGTGGCTCCTTCCTCACATCAGCATTGCTGTAGGTTCTTAGATTGCTCAAGAGTCTAGGAAGGGAAGAGGGATTTGTTACGCTTCTCAGGGAATTGTAGCTCTGTGAGGGGAATAGAGCCTAGGACTTGCCGATCAGAAGGTTGGCGGTTCGAATCCCCGCGATGGGGTGAGCTCCCATTGCTCAGTCCCTGCTCCTGCCAACCTAGCAGTTCGAGAGCACGTCAAAGTGCAAGTAGATCAATAGGTACTGCTCCGGCAGGCAGGTAAATGGCGTTTCTGTGTGCTGCTCTGGTTCGCCAGAAGTGGCTTAGTCATGCTGGCCACATGACCCAGAAGCTGTATGCCGGCTCCCTCAGCCAATAAAGCGAGATGAGCGCCGCAACCCCAGAGTCGGTCACGACTGGACCTAACAGTCAGGAGTCCCTTTACCTTTACCAATTCTCCAGCACTCTTAACAAACTACAGGATTCCCAGGATTCGAAGGCCTGGCACCAAAAGGAGGGTAGTGTCTGGGGCTGAACAAGCTTCCTGGGGCAATCAGTGCACATTATATGTATGTTATTAATATCATCTATGCAAATTAAGGCAAAAGGGGTACAGATAATTATTGTACAGATAGCTTTGCATCTTCTTTTTCGTATATGAAAGATCAATGTTGCCCCTCAGTCATTCGCTGTACAGCGCACATAGCGGCTGATAAGCTTATCGTTTCCTTTAAAGTTATCAGATTAAACAACCTAGGATACAGGACTGATAGAAGTGATACATTAGATAGTACAAATATCCACCACAGGAAAAGGTGTGCACACCGCTAGAATGGTATATAAATGAGCTGTGAAATCAGACGTGGATATTTCGTATGCCGATCTTCGTACGCACTTCATTCCTATTTCTCTGTTGAGTACTTTATCTGTAATTTGCCTTTACCTCTTTTGTAGATGGCAGCATAGGAAACGGAGCTCCAGTTCACATTTATCATGCTGGCAAATTGTAAATTTGACAGCAACAACATGTTACTCAATGTAAGCTATATATCAGCGTTGCCCTCCTTTATTTCAGGGATTGCATATGGTAGAAATGCTGGTGGCAGGTGGTTTTCAGGAGTAGCAGGAATCTATGCAGCATGACTGACTATGCCTGAAGTGCCTAAGGAATTGGTGGAAAGTGTCAACCCCTAGAAATAATCGTTGGAATTAAAAAAATTGCTTCATCAGTTAGCTCTCCATAGCATGGTTAGAATATGTGTGTGGTCTCCACCTATGCAACAGAAGTACCTGTGGCATTTCCAATTCTCTCCCCAAGGTTTGTGGAGGTGGGAGTCAGGCTTTGCACTTCGAGACCCCAAAGCCACCCCATCGTTGAGAAATAACAGACACAAGAACACATACCATATTTTTCGCTCCATAAGACGCACCTGACCATAAGACACACCCAGTTTATAGAGAAGGAAAACAAGAAAACAAATATTCTGAATAAAGCCGTGGATGTATGATTTTTGTGGTTCTTGCTGTGGCCACAGACGTGATTTGACGGTGAGTTTGGGGTAGCCCAATGCAAAAATCCTGAGGATCCATGTGGATCCGTGCTTTGTAACCGCGTTTTTGCGCCATTGCGGCCCCATGCAACAGTGGGTGTGTGGTTTTTTGTGCAGGCTGCAGCCATGGACATGCTATGTGATCTGATGGTGAATTTGGGGTGACCCAATGCAAAATTCCTGAGGATCCATGGGCTTTTAGCTCCCCCCTCCCAGGCAGCCTCCTTTATCGCGTCCCTTATCTCCCTCCCGATTGCTTGCCAATCAGCTGCTTCCTTTCAACACCCACTTCCCTCTTTCAAAAAAAGGGGGGGATGATCTGCTTTTTGCCCCTGGGCAATTCAGCTCCAGGGACTACACATTCGCTCCATAAGACGCACAGACATTTCCCCTTACTTTTTAGGAAGAAAAAAGTGTGTCTTATGGAGCAAAAAATACGGTATATTAGGTTAACGTTATTGGGCAAATTTTGGCCACAACTTTATTGATTACAGAATGTGAGAGGTATTGGCTTAGGCATTGAATGGACCCAACTATATCTGACTCCTGCCCGTTGTGCAGGGAGTCTGGTAAGGGTAAACCACCAGAAGAGGGAGCCCTGTCAATGCATACCAACTCAAGCTCAACCTGGTGTTCCCGTTGGGATCGTGTCATGGCCCTAGCCCCTCCCCAGGCTTCGGACAAGATCCATCCCCTGGATTCTTTTAATGGAATACCCTTAAGCTTGGAGGGGCAGGTGATGGCCACACCTCCCCTCCCCCATCATAAGGTCAAACAATGCCTAACTGCAACCCTAACAAAGTTGTGACGATTGCTACGAGGTAGGCAAAAACCAAAAGGCCTGTGCCAATTTGCCAAGTGGAAAAATTCCTACCAGGCCCCTCAACAGCGACCAACCAAGGTCCATAGCAAGGCCAATGTCAAAACCTGAAAATAGGGAGGGAGGGCAGGTGATTGAGGAAGCGAGCCAAAGAGGAAGCCCTCCGGCTCGTGCCTCTGCTTAAATGGTCCCAGCCGCACACACCCAGCCAACGGATTGGCTGGCTGTTTGCTGACGTGGCCGGGATTCCCCAGGCAATGTGGACTATGTCCCCCACCCCCGGAGGAGAGTGGGTGGCCATGTGGTCCACTGCAACTCCTCCCCATGGGGAAGTGGAGCAGATTTGTGGGTATACAGTGAATTGAATAAGGGCAGATGCAGGGCAATCATACGGATGTATGCAACAGTAAAGTCAGGGGAAGAGTAAAGGCAAGGACTATTCAAGCACCCGTTAAGGTAAAAGGTAAAGTGACCCCTAACCATTAGGTCCATTGACCCTTCCTCACTTCCTTTGGATGTTGGCCCTCCCATCTTATGCTGAATGCAGAATTATTTGGTCACTTTATGGGAAATTTTGACTTGCTAGCAGATTGGCTCAGACGGCAAGTTTCCCCCTCCAGCTGCTCTAATGTGGCACTGAGGTGGTGAGTAATCTAAATTTTGGAGCCTTTTAAACATGTTCATTTGGTCACATTGGGCTGGTAGGTGCAGGAACACACCAGGGAGGTTTATGGTTAGGTGGACACCCTTAGCTTGAGTAGCGTAATCCCAAGACTTGGCTTCCGGACTGTGAAAAACACTGGCAGGGTACAGTTCAACTTTGAGGCTAGCCTGTATCACTGCCTCAGAGTTCTGGGGACCCAGGTGGGAATGATCCAGCAAGGCCCTCCTCACTTGAAAAAATTGAGTTTTATTATTTTTTTAAATAAAATATTTATTAAAGTTTTTAAAGGTACAAAAAGAAAAATCAGGAAAAACATCATTTTAAACAAAAAAAAATGAAATACAAAAAAGAAAAAAGAGAGATCAAAAAGAAAGAACAAAGAATTAAAATCCCTTAAACAAAAAGAAAAATCAAGAAAAAATACAGCAAATCTTCCCATTTGTTTTCTTTCATTAGCTTATTTCCCTGACCTCCTCACAGCTCCCTTTTTTGTATTCTAAGTCAGATATCCATTTCTGCAAATCCTTTCCCTCTTTTCAAATTTTTGTCCTGTAAATTTATCTTGATATTAATATAAATTTACTTTCCCTCCTTTCACCAATTAACAGTCTGTTTTTTCTAAATCTTTGTAACATTTCTGCTAAAATCACATGAATTCATTCCAACATCATTCTAACATCCATTAATCTTACAATGCTTCTGTAAATAATCTTTGAATTTCTTCCAATCTTCCTCCACCGACTCTTCTCCCTGGTCTCGGATTCTGCCAGTCATTTCCGCCAATTCCATATAGTCCATCACCTTCATCTGCCATTCTTCCAGAGTGGGTAAATCTTGTGTCTTCCAATGCTTTGCAATAAGTATTCTTGCTGCTGTTGTTGCATACATAAAGACAGTTCTGTCCTTCTTTAGCACCAATTGGCCGACCATGCCCAGGAGAAAGGCCTCTGGTTTCTTCAGAAAGGTATATTTAAATACCTTTTTCATTTCGTTATAGATCATCTCCCAGAAGGCCTTGATCCTTGGGCATGTCCACCAAAGGTAAAAGAATGTACCTTCAGTCTCTTTACATTTCCAACATTTATTATCGGGCAAATGATAGATTTTCGCAAGCTTGACTGGTGTCATGTACCACCTGTATATCATTTTCATTATATTCTCTCTTAAAGCATTACATGCCGTGAACTTCATACCTGTGGTCCATAACTGTTCCCAGTCAGCCATCATAATGTTGTGTCCAACACCTTGTGCCCATTTAATCATAACAGATTTCACCGTTTCATCCTGAGTGTTCCATTTCAACAGCAAGTTATACATTCTTGACAAATTCTTAGTTTTGGAATCTAACAGTTCTGTTTCCAATTTTGATTTTTCCACCTGGAAGCCAATTTTTTTATCCAAATTATATGCCTCCATTATTTGATAATAGTGAAGCCAATCTCACACTCTATTTTTTAATTTTTCAAAAATCTGCAGTTTTAATCTGTCTCCCTCTTGTTCCAAAATTTTCCAATATTTCGGCCATTTGGCCTCCATATTAAGCTTTGTCCGAGCCTTTGCTTCCATTGGTGACAGCCACCTTGGGGTTTTATTTACAAGCAAATCCTTGTATCTTATCCAAACATTAAACAGTGCTTTTCTGACAATATGGTTTTTAAACGCTTTATTTGAGTTTTAAGGAAAGGGATAGAATGAGCACTCCTTTCAATTATCAGAGACATCTCCCTTTATAAATTTGCTTATGTTACAGTAAGCTTCCCACACTATCTCACCTCTGCAGATTGTTTTTCATTAACATTTAATAAATTTCACCCTAGTTCAGCCTGCTTCCTTGTGCCCCACCTCCTTAGTTCATTCTTGTGGCTTGGAAGGACACACCTGTCAATTTCAGTTTCTCTCCATTTCTTATTTTTCAGTTCATGACATTTCCACATGAATGCAAGAGGGTTTGTTGTTGTTGTTGTTGTTGTTTTTAAAAAAGTCAACATTTTAGTTTCTCCTAATGGACACCTTTTATGCAATTTTGCTTGCCGCACACATATTTCTATGCCATTTTCACTAAAATGAATGCATTTTCAAAGTATGCTTCCTCCTAATGCATGCACTTCTCTACATGTTCTTTGGCTGGGGTACCGCAAAATTTGGAGGATTGCTCGCTGCATTTCAGTTCACCTATTGTTCCAGAGAGTACAAATTAGGTAAGTTTGTATTTACATATGAAGTGAAACCTTAGCTGTGGCCAACATAAATTAGCATGGCAATTGTATCCCAGCCCAAAGCGCAGTCAGTGACTGAGAGAACCGACTTATTTGTCATTATTGGTACTTTTCAAGAGTCGGCACAAATATAGAAGAAAGAGGTGCTGGAGATTCTTGACTTTTACTTGCTCCAATTTCAAGGATTTATTTCATGGAGGGGGGCTTTATCTGCAGTCCATTGGCTTCAGTGGGTCTTTTGCATAAAGAGCTATATGCATGATAGCACTCCAAGGATATCGCTACAAATGCCAACCTATCAGGGCACCCCTTTCATCAAAAGCCAGGAACGAAGATTTCATTTTAATGGAAAAGTACAAGAAAGCACTTAGTTTCAATATCAGATCTGATCTAGTACGGTAATTGTCAGGTATGCCACAAAAAAACCCCACTCCTGGAAATAATAAATTGGTTTAAAAATTACTGCTACCTAAGTATATCCATTACCAAATTGGGAGGGCTGTATTTCTAGAAAAGAAGGTAGCAGAAAGAATTGGAGGTGAGTACAATAAATGCTGTTTCTATCACTGAGACAGATAATATTAGGATTCTCTAAGTGTCTAAATTTGACCTCTGTAATTTGTTTGTATACAGTATATAGATGACAGATTTTTTTATTTATTTTTTTTTACACAGAGCAATCTGAGTTTCCAACAGAGACAAAGGGGTCCCTTTGTTTCACCACCAGATACATCTATTTGTGTGGTTTCAATTTTATTACTTGGCTGTGGCAATTAAAGTTGTTCAGAAGTAACATAGTAAGAGAGGGAAAATGATCTGACCTTAAGCTGCAATGCATGACTTTGTCACTTAATTAGGATTGAATGTACATACAAATTTGTCTAGCTATGGGCTTCTTGGAATCAATTTACCGTCCTAACATTTATTGCTAAATGTTGGGGCAAAATAAGGAGATAGTTGGGCTTGTCTGCATGCTGTTTGTGTTTTAAACCTCTAGAGACCCTATATTTCAAATAACTAAATGCCATTATATCTCCCATTCATAGAAAGTATAGAATGTAAAAAAACAAAACAAACCACATGCCACAGGAATGATAAGATCAAAAATGGGACAGATCTGGCTACCGTTGGGCTCCATTATGTATTGTTACCTGCCATGAAAAATCTTGCAAAAAATCCGTGATCAAACTATGAAGTAACATAAATTCAGAAGTAACTAGGTTTAAAGTAGAAGAAACCATAACTTCTCATCTCTTGCCTATAACTATTCAGAAGTGCAGTGCTTACTGGATCCTTGAGGGTCAGGCAGCAAAAGAGCCTTCAAAATTCCTTACAGATTTAAGAATAAGGCTGTAATTTCAACACCACTTACCGGGGGGGGGGGGGAGAAACCCACTGCATTCAGTAGAACCCCCACCTAGATAGGTAGGTAGGTAGGTAGGTAGGTAGATGGTAGATGATAGATGATAGATGATAGGTAGATAGATAGATAGATAGATAGATAGATAGATGATAGATAGATGATAGATAGTTCTCTGCCCATGCATCAAGATAGTCAAAGGAGAGCTGTCTCCATGTTCCATCTCTTCATGTGCTTACAAAAAGGAGTGTCTTCTCTGTGGTGGCACCCTGACCATCATATTTCATGAGTTTCAATACAAACTGATCAGATGCCACCCCACCCCACCAATAATACCTTCACCAGTGGCTTTTGCATTTCCCAGATATTCCAGTTGCACAATTGTTGCCTGGAAAAAAAATGCATTGCACATGATTTTAGATGCATATTTTAAAGGGAAAATGAGTCGGATCCCACCTAAGTTAATTGAAATGACTAAGATCTACTAACTTAAGTCTGGATCCCACCACTGATGTCAGTCCCACTGACGCCAAGGGTAACTGGGGGTTTTAGCAAACACTGCTGCTCACACAGCTGAACTTCATCAGCCTCTCCTGCCCCTGCAGCCCCCAAAACCCTCAAAATCTGATACAGAGGGAACCCTCTGGAGCAGAGTTTGGTGGTGCATGGGGGAGTTGGGAAAGTCCTGTTGCACAGGTGGAAGTTCATCCACACTGCATTGAATTCAACCCTCAGTTCAGCTAACTGAGGGTGTTGCATCCAATGATTTTATAATAATGATTTTATTACTGATATGCCGCTCATCTGACTGTGTTGCCCCAGTCACTCTGGGCAGCTTCCAACAAAACGTGAAAATACAAAATGTATCCAACATTCCTGATCCGCTCCTCTCTTCTTCCCTGCACCTTCAAAAACAGCTCTGAAGAGCTGGAAGTGGAGAGGCAATTAAAGTGCTACAAGGTAAAAGCAAAAGGATCACTAGGCGGTTAAGTCCAGTCAAAGGACACTATGGGGTTGCGGCGCTCATCTCGCTTTCAGGCAGAGGGAGCCAGCATTAATCCACAGACAGCTTTCTGGGTCATGTGGCCAGCATGACTAAACCACTTATGGTGCAACGGGACACCATGACAGAAACCAGAGCGCATGGAAATGCCGTTTACCTTCCTGCTGGAGCGGTACCTATTTATCTACTTGCACTGGTGTGCTTTCGAACTGCTAAGTTGGCAGGAGCTGGGACAGAGCAACAGGAGCTCACTCCATCGTGGGGATTTGAACTGCCAACCTTCTGATCGGCAAGCCCAAGAGGGTCCGTGGTTTAGACCACAGCGCCACCTGCATCCCTACAGCACCAGCATAACTCCACTCATGCCACCTCGGATACAACCCTTAGTGTGAATCCCACCCAAGATGTTAAGAAATGCCTATGTTGGTAGAAAGTACATTTAAAACACAGATTAAAATTCAGATTAAAAACAAACAAACCAGTGCAGATTACTGTGGAAATGGACGTGGGTGAACGTGGGTGAAAGTGACAAGGATTAGAAAAAGACTGATTCCTTACTCATCCATTTCTCATTTCAAATAGAAACTTGCTGTCCAGAGGGGTGAGAACCTCCGCAACTTTGTCTGAGAACACTGATGATTCTTGCAAGGCAGGTTCATTGACAAAATAAAGGCCCCATCCTCCTGCCAGCGAAACGTAAAGATCATCTTGTGCAATTCTTTTCAATGAAGCTTTGTAATGAGTTTCAAAGAAGCGCTAGTATATGAAAGGGTTGCACGCTGGCGTTTAACAAAATGTGGTGGATGTTTTATCCTGTTGTTTTACTTTATTTTATTTGTTTTGTTTCTACTGGGGGGATCTTTCATGTGCTGCAAGAGCTGTGTCAGATACACCGTGCGCTCTCTCTGAAGTCGACATCAAAGGAGAGAGTCGCAGGCTGCGCAGGTGGTAATTCACTGTTCTGTCAGTCGTGTTTTCTTTTCCGTCAGAAGCTAACCACAAATACTAGAAAGTGAAAAGTGAAGGCTTGCGCTGATAGAAACTTGGCCGGGCCATACGATCGGGAGCAAGCAGGACAGGTGTTTCAACAACTCTGCGAGGATATTTGTAACTGAGCAGTTTCCACTACAGCCATGGAGAAAGCCGTGCTATGTGCTGCAGGTTGTATTCAACAAAGTCCAACTCAGAGCAGACCCACTGAATTAATGAACCAATGTCCGTCATGACCATTAACTTCAGTGGGTCTACTCTGAGGAAGACCAGCATTGGCTAAAACCCTGTGTATCTACTTCCTAAATTTATATCTTGCTTTTCCGTCAAAGAGCTTGAAGTTGTTCTCTTGCACATCTTACCCTTATGACAACCTTGTGAGGTAGTTTAAGCTGAGAGCAACTGGTTCAAGGTCTCACAGCAAATTGCATGTATAGAAAAACAGAAACAGAGTTGTAGAGCTGGAATGACCCACCAGGGTCATTTTGTCCAAGTCCCTGCCATGCAGGGGCATAGTCGGTCAATTGGTGCCAAAGAAGGATAGAACTTTCTTTATGTATGCAACAACAGCAGCAAGAATACTTATTGCAAAGTATTGGAAGACACAAGAGTTACCCACCCTGGAAGAGTGGCAGATGAAGGTGACGGATTATATGGAATTGGCGGAAATGACTGGCAGAATCCGAGACCTGGGAGAAGAGTTGGTGGAAGAGGACTGGAAGAAATTTAAAGACTATCTTCAGAAATACTGTAAAATTAATGAATGTTAAAATGATGTTGGATTGAAAATAAGTGGCATTAGCAACAAAGTTAATAAGAATGTGCAAAAATGAATTGATAATGGATGAAAATATAGAGTTATAATATGTTAAGATACAGAGTTAAGATAAACGAAAGAGGGTAAGGATTTGCTGATTTGATTATTTAAATGGGAATACAAAAAGGGGAGGTGTGAGGAGGCCAAGGAAATAAGTTAATGAGTTTAAAGTTACAAAAAAAGGATTTGTTTTTAATTCTTTTTTAGCTATTTGTCTTTTGTATTTTGTATTTTTATTCTTTTTTTTCTTTTTCATGTATTTTTCTATGTTCTTTTTTTGTATCTTTTTCTTTTTATATGACCTTTTTTCATTTTGTAAACTTATGTTTTTGTAAAACTTCAATAAATATCTTTCCAAAAAACAAAAACAAAAAAAAAACCCAAGTCCCTGCCATGCAGGAAATCTTTTGCCCAACATGGAGCTCGAACCCACACCCTGGGATTAAAAAGTCTTATATTCTACCAACTGAGCTGTCATTGAAACCTACATCTCCTCGGTCTTAATCTAAACACTTAATGCAATTTCAGCTCTGTGAATGTTTATTTATCACTTAGTCCAGCATTTGCTGCCAGCCACTGTTACCATGTAACCTTCATGTACAGTTGCAAACCTCCCAGTCACTACTTAGCTGCAGAGCTACTTCATACATAGGCAAGTTTAGGGGTACAGTGGTACCTCTGGTTACATACGCTTCAGGTTACATACGCTTCAGGTTACAGACTCCGCTAACCCAGAAATAGTGCTTCAGGTTAAGAATTTTGCTTCAGGATGAGAACAGAAATCGTGCTCCGGCGGCACGGCAGCAGCAGGAGGCCCCATTAGCTAAAGTGGTGCTTCAGGTTAAGAACAGTTTCAGGTTAAGAACGGACCTCCGGAACGAATTAAGTTCTTAACCTGAGGTACAACTGTAGTTTGCTGCTGGCTTTTCATACAGAATTGAAGGCTTCCCTCATTATTCCTTATGTTAATAATATTCTAAATACAATTAGAATAGCACTGATTTTTTTCTTCCTTCAGTGTCCTAGGAATGATGTCATAGTGTTAAATACAGTGGTACCTTGGGTTACAGACGCTTCAGGTTACATACGCTTCAGGTTACAGAACTTTGCTTCAGGATGAGAACAGAAATCGTGTGGCGGCGGTGCAGCGGCAGCGGGAGGCCCCAAAGCTAAAGTGGTACCTCAGGTGAAGAGCAGTTTCAGGTTAAGAATGGACCTCCAGAACAAATTAAGTTCTTAACCCAAGGTACCACTGTACCTAAATTCCTTCTGCAGTCTTTGGATGAAGCCCAATGCCCTTGAAATCAATGGGAGCTTTGTCATAACTTTCAATAGGAAATGGATCATACTGTTTCTGTGGCATTTCTTGATTTCCCAACAGAGTGATTTAGACTGCAATCCTGTGTACACTTACCTGAGGTTAAGCCTCATTGGTTAGCCTCAGAGGTTAACCTGAGGTTAAGCCCCATTGAGCATTATAAACTTCATTTTTGAATAGTCCTGTCAAAGCAGTTCCAAAATGTCCTGCAGATGCTAGGGGTGTGCAGCAGGGGTGTGTGTGTGTGTGTGTGTGTGTGTGTGTGTAACATTCCACACCCCTGATCTTTCACATCAAAATACCAGCACAAAACAAAGAGCTTGCCAACACTGGAGATGTAAAAATATAGAAACTGCATATAATGTTGTATTCTCAAAACTGCTTGATCATAGAAGAAGAGGTTCAACGTGCTGTCTTTAATGTGAATCAGGGGAGAGAGAAGCAGAATGCTTGGCATGTCCACAAGCTTAGTTTGATGTAGGGGTACTGGGGAGAGGATTAAAACTTTTAAGCTCCCAAATCAGCAAAATGGGAAACATTTTTCACTGAGGACAAATATGCCCAAAATGTTTCTTCCTGATTTTGCTCAGATCCAGTGCTTGGTGTACTCTAGGGGTACTCTCATTTTGACTCAAGAAAATCACCATTTTATACTTCAAATCGGGGAAAATAAATACAGTAAATGGACAAAAGTACAAAGATTCACAAAACACTTAGGGGTATGAGTACCCCTGTGCCCCCCCCCCAGAAAAAAGCACTGCTCAGCTCTAATTATTATCAACTCTTTGGCACAAATATGGAACTGAGGCTGAGAAGTAATTGTTTGCCTAAGGATATCCAGTACATGTGATGGAGGTGAGATTTGTACAATTGAGCCCTTGGCTCATATCCTTCGTGACCCCCAGATTGTGGAACTCCCTCCCCATGGAGTTGTATTTGGCCTCAATACTGCAGACTTTGAGGAAGGAAGTTTTAATTTTTAAATTTTTTAATCATTGATTTTAGACCACTTTCTCCTAAATAAGCGCTCTTGTTAGAGAGCTGCTTTAAGATGGGCACATTTTCTATGTCTTGCAGGAATTCTGTATTGCTGGTTTTATGTATTTTAACTGACCTGTTTTTGAAGCTGCGTTGGGTTTCTATGCTGTGTGAGATGCCTTGAGAGGGCTACGCCACACAAGGCAGCCTATAAATAATTTTAAAAATAAATGAAATGAAATATTTGGCCTTTGTAATACTCACCATAACAGATCTGATTTTGGATTTGTGATTTGCATATCGTTCTTGCAATGAATTCATTAAAAAAAACCACATATCATTGTACTCGTCGTTTTCTCTGCTGTTTGAATTGCATTATATAATGAATTGGCATTTGCGTAATTAAGCATGGTTCCAACTTACTATTTTTTAATTAAAAAATTCCAAACTAGAAATTTCAACAATTCATGCACTAGCACATGAGAAATAAGGAATTTGCTTAAAAAAAACAAAGCAAAAAAATTACTTTGTGGAGCTAGAAAGTATTCATTTGCACAATCTTTTCATTTACCTGTGTGAAAATAGGTAGGCTTAGAGATTTATTTATTTTTTAAAAATATATTCTTCATCACCCTTCAATTTTCGGGTTAATTGATAAGAACAAAGTTGAGTTTAGGTAACATGTGCAATGTGCCTTCTGTTGTGGCCAGCCTATGTCGCATGAGGTTAAATTGGAAAACTTTGCTACCTACCACCCGTGATAGTAGGTGGAAGGAACCTTTCTAACCCAAGATCATCTTGCATCTTTCACATAGAATGTATTGTTGCATTTTTCTGCCCAGACGACGCCAAACCCACACACCCGGACAGGCTGATAATGTCTTCTCAGATTAAAAAGGGGAGGGGAGGGTCTTAAAAGCTTTTATTTTCCCCTCATCCCCTTTTCCTGTCAATGAGCCATTTTCCTAAGAACAACTCCTGATCAGTGCGTTTTGTCAGCAGGTTTAATAGAAAAGAGTTAGCGTATCAAAAATTGATGACAGAAGCGCAGCTTTTCTCCTGCAGCTGAAACTCGGGACTCTTTAGATACTAGGCCTCTTATCAGGGTGTCCATTTCAATTAGCCTCCTTCCTAAAGGAACACACATCTCAAAATGTTTAGCTTCCCTCCCTCCTTTTCCTTTCCATGAATAATTTCCCATAGGCACAACCGGTAGCTGGTTTGTGTCACACAGCCTTGAGCCATGCCATTATCATGGTGTTTTTCTCTGTCCGGGAATTTTGGGTGGCTTTCACAAGCTGATAACAGCCGATTGGGCATTGCAGGCCCGGTGTATTTTGCTTTCAACTTATTTCTGTGACCTATAACTCAGACAAAATAGGAGCAAATGATGCTCTAAGAAGCAATAAGACTTGGAGGGAGACATAAATGGCACAATATTTGGTGCCGTGTATGAGCACAAGCTGTTACTTTGATTATATGACATTATTTCGACATATTCAGCACATCAGGGCTGATTCTCTCTCTCTCTCTCTCTCTCTCTTTCAATCTCTCTCATGCACACATTGTTGGGTTTTGTTAAAAAACGACATCACGCAAGCATATATAAATTTAAATATGAGTTAATTGATTGATTTGATTTTCATTCTGCCCTTCCTTCCCAAGGACTCCAGAGCAGCACACAGCAGCGATAAAATATTAACATAAAAATAACCCAGAAACAGTTAAAATCATTATAAACTTGGTAGAATGATGCCATACTGCCTATACCTTTAGAAAGGAGGGGGTTTTAAGTATTCTGGTCACCCACTCAATTTGAGTGCTCTATGACTCTAAATATATATGTGCATCAAGTTCCTCCACACAAGTGGCAGTCCCAGGCCTATTCATTTATTATACCTCATATTTTGATTAAAATAAAATTGCCCCAAGCAGCCACTCAGGATTGCCATTAACATGGAAGTGATGTATGCATGTAAATCTCTACATGCATGGAACCGCTTCATCCTTGCAATGAACACGTGGTGGGTGGGGAGATCAGTGGTGGACTTGGGGCTCTCGGATTTCAGTGGCCCCCTGTGCAATGCTAAAATTCAGTGTCTTGTGGCCTCTCATGCTCCGTTCTACAGCATTGTTGTGGTACTCCCTTCAGCAAAGTGCCCAGTACAGTCAAACCAGCCATGCTACCCTAAAACCACCTCTGGGAAGATGCACCCAGCAGGGCAGGGAGTGTGACTAGGTCTTGTCTTGGAGGGCTCAGAGCAGATCCAGCAGATACTTCTTATGACTATTTGAGGGAAGTTCTCACTCTTCAAAGCGGCATGACACTGTTTTAACTCTGTAGTGCGACTGGGGTCCTAAGAGTCTGGGAACAAATAACTTTTCTTGGCCTGAGATTTGGTCAGGAAAAAAAATGACCCAAAACCTTCTGAAGTGTTTCTGGAATAATTGAGCCTATTTTCCAAGTTAATCCAAGGAGAACCTGCCCATATCTACCAGCAATTGTGCCAGGGTGGGGCTGTTAGCATGGTTTCGTTTGCCCATCTTCCCCATGTGGCTGTTCCACTCCTGGATAAAAAGAACAGTGTTGGAAGCGGGCAGCATGAAATGGTTCCCACACCCCTGCTGATAGGTATAAATCAGACGTGTTTCCATTCCTAGAGAATAATAAACATAAATGCATGCATATCTATTATTACGGAGCAAAACACTGTAGCGTGGTGTCTTTCCCTTGCTATTGCGCCAGACTGTCAAGGTGACAAATGTCCATTCTTATTTCTTTTTCAATCGTCATTATTTTTCGTAAGCAAGCTTGATGCAGAAGCCCAAGATGCAACGCTCCCTTTTTTGAATGGGTTTCAACAACCCTCATGGTCCACAGTTTCTGCTCCCTCCCACTTCCCACATTTATATAAATCAGTGCCGGCATGTAAAGGGATCCTGCGAACAAGGAACAATCCCATTTGTGCAGGCTTTACACCGCCTTTGTGGTTTGACTCTCATTTACATGACAACGAACTCCTTTTACACTGTCTCCTCTCCTCCTGACTTCTGCTTCGACTGTACAAGGTTCAGGTTTGTTATTTGTGAAAAGGTAACGGCTCATTTGGAGAGAGAGAGCACAAGAAGAAGAAGAAAAAAAGTGTTGTGTCTTTAATTTTAAAACTGCCTTAGGGCCCTATGGGGTATATTAAATCTGTCTCATTGCCATATATCTTGATGTACATTTTACTTGAAACCAGGTGTTTTGTATATTGAACTTTTTAACACGGCAGGGAGGTAAGTATTCACAGCTGGAGTTTTATGCTTCACACATTTTCATGTTTCAGAACAAGAAGCGACCCCTTGGAGGGGGAAAAAAAACCCTCCTCTAGCATGAAAAGAGGTAGAACAAAGCACTTCTGTATCTGGTGGCAGGACATGGATATGATGAAGTCACAGATAGAGGACTTGCATATAAAATAGTTGCCGGTGGAAAAAGGGAGACAAAAAGTTGCAAGCAATCAAAGTGTGTAGGCCTGCAGATCAATCACAACCTATGAGGTTGTCACTGCAGGGAGGGATTGTAAAAGAGAATTAAAAACTCCCAAGGAATGGGTGTTGGGATGCCTTTTGTATTGTAGCCTAAGTTTAGAGCTTTTGTTTGCTGAAATAATATAGAAGGCTTGCATGCAGTGGCTCTGAATAAGTGGGTTAGTAGTATGTTTTGTTTCTGGAACTGTAATATGTATTTAGCTCCCGCAATGCTTAAGACTGAGCTGGTACAATTGACACCAATATATTTTATTTATATATTTACAGTACCAACAAACTGGCTAGCCAAAGGATCTCTTCAAAATGGGGTATTTAGTTTGTGTGTTATCCGCTCTTCATAATAGCACTCCTATTCTCCTCTGAATATTTCTCTCTCTCTCTCTTCATATTTAAACATATAACCAATATGCAATATTCTGGTTATGTCTGCGATGCATTTGGTTTTCTTGAACTGAAATGGATTTTTGCTGACAAATAGCAAAGGTTAGTTTGGGGAATGTAGTGGAAGATGAGCAGTTGTTGCTTAAAAGGGGGAAACAGCAACAGCTAGCCACCTAAAAAAACTAATCAAAAATTGGGAATAGAACCATAGCAGGTGGCCAGGTGGAATGGGCAAGGTTGTCCACTTTGCTTTCCAGAGTAAAAGTCACTGTCGGTAACTGTGGGGAGACCAAGGCGATAGGGAGGTTGCACATGCAACATCAGATTGACTCTGCCACTGTACCAATTCTGACCTCCTCATCTCCCACACTAATGTGGGGCAGGGTGGGAAACTAGGAATCGGTGTAATTTATTTCCTTCTCTTTGTTTCCAACTGGATGGTGAATTTTTTTTATATAAAAAATTCCAGAAAAGGAGGGAGCGGCTCAAGAAAGCACAAGGATCCCTAACAGTTAGAGCATAACAGAGCGTTGGTGGAGGCAGATGCCATAATAATAATGCAAAGAAAGAAAGAAAGAAAGAAAGAAAGAAAGAAAGAAAGAAAGAAAGAAGGAAGGAAAGAAGGAAAGAAAGAAAGAAAGAAAGAAAGAAAGAAAGAAAGAAAACTGATAATTCTGTTTTTGTTTTTTTTATAACATATTTATTAAGGTTTAGGAATTTATATAAAACAGAAAAAACAGAACAATAAAAAAACAAAAACAATAAAAATACAATCCAAACAGAACACATACAAAACAAGTATAATTTCCGTCCCTTATATTCATAAAACTTACTTTCCCGACCTCCTCATACCTCCCCTTTCTGTATTCCATTCTCTAATTAAGTCAATTCAGCAAATCCTTTCCCTAATTTCTATATAATTTTTAGCCTTTCTTTTCTTAATCACATAATCATTACAGCTTTTAACCCCTTAATTTCTGAATCAACATCGTTCTAGCCTTCAATAATTTTGCAATGTTTCTTAAGATAGTCCTTAAATTTCTTCCAATCTTCTTCCGCCGTCTCTTTTCCCTGGTCTCGAATTCTGCCGGTCATTTCTGCCAGTCCCATATAGTCTATCACTTTCATCTGCCATTCTTCCACTGATAATTCTGTGTTGTCAATGTGTAGGCCACTTTACCTCATGCAAACCTCCCTGTTTACTGAGGCAGGGTTTCTAGTACCCAACAAAGGAAGACTACCATGAAGAGTCCCAACTCTGTTGTTCCTCTCACATAGCTATGGAAAACCCACTCCGAACATCTTCCCCGTCACTGTTTTTTAATGTTTTGATTTTAAGCATTTATAGACAGATTCCCCACCTGTCCGATTCTGAGGTTTGAGGCAGTTAGACGCCAGTAATAAAAGCAACCAAACCATAAAGCAAATTTGTAAAAGCACAGAAAAGCAGCAGGTAAAAGACAATGAAACTAGAGGAGGGAAGTAAATTCAAACAGCAGGCAATCAGAAACCCTACTGAAACCAACAAACAAACAAACAAAGTCTTCAGTCAGCAGTGGGAAATAATTAAGGAGGAGGTGTTCGGCTCCTGGCATTTATAGTGTTCTTCAACCTTGGATTCCCAGATGTTGTTGGACAACATTCCACATCATCCTTTATCATTATCTGAGGATGATGGGAGTTATAATCCAACAATCTCTTTGGGTACCCAAGGCTGAATAACACTTTTAGTTTATGACGCTTCCTATGTGTTATCACATTAGAGAGAACCTTGAGAGAACCACAGAAATTAAAATATTGGTGGGTAAATCAAGGACATTGAATTATATAAATAAAGCTGATGAAGATTTTAGGTCAGCTGAAGCATGACCATTTGGGACCAGATGAGAACAGAAATCGTAGGGGGCCACTAGGTGGCGCATTGGAAGATGGCTGACAATAACATCTCTCCAACCCACACGAGGTAATTTGGAGGCTATGATGGGGGTAATTAGCCTCCTTAACCCCCCCAGGATTGTGGGGGGGGGGTGGTACGGCCCTTGCCTGCTGTGCCCTATACCACCCCCGAATTTGTGGGGTGGGGGCACTAGGCACAAAGCCCTCCTGTGGGATTCCGGCACTCCTGGACGCCGTCCCTGATTCGCGCCGCTAGTTGCAAGCATCTTCAAAAGAAACAATTTGGACGAGATAAATTGCACATGCTTCAAGGAAAAAGGGGAGTAAAGACTGCTGACAGAAGAGATCTCTGATAACAAGACAAGAATAAAATATGAGAAGATACGTCAAGATACGGTATGACTGAGGGGGGAGGGGGGAAAAACCTGCCTTCCTTTTTCTTATGTGATTTAACAAGAATCCCCTCCCCTAATGAGTCAGAAACTAAGGACTTAAGCTGTGGATTTAAGGCTGTGTGGAGATAAACTTTCAAACCAAAGCAATGTTTCAAGATGAAGCTGGAAAGCTAAGAGTTTTGGAATGACGCAGTTAAAAATGCCGTCGCCATTTTGGGAGGCATTGTTGGAGCTTTTGGGTCTGGGAGGAGAAAGAGAGAAATAGAGTTGTTTACATATCGTGGATCAACTTCTCGGTGGGACTTAAGAGCGACAAATGCCAAATTTATGATGGAAAGAGCGATGTTATCTACGAAGGAGATATATGGAAACCATCTGGACTTAGTGGAGGAACGGGAAATCCACACAGGATTATTATTTTGCTTATCGGCTTAAGGAGACTAACAGAAGAGATCGTAAAGGAAAAATAGAAATTATATGAACAAGATATGATGTGGAAACACCAAGATAAGACTGGATAGAATTATGAATTTTGTTTGGACTGATTGGGACTGATTTGGACATTAACACAGTAATAAGAAGATGATCTGAATCCCCCTTTGGATCTTGAAGTATGGGTTCCCCCAACAAAATTTAAAAATTTGGCTTTGTAATTTGGAATTTATGTGATGTGATTTAATTTGATGTGATTGGCCAGTTAATAAAAATTATTTTAAAAAAAGAGAGAGAACAGAAATCGTAAATTATATAAAGGATTGTGCAGGAATGTTATGAAGAAGAATGTTAGACTGAGTGGTAGTGTTAGAAGACTATAGACAAGCTACACAGCAAACACCAATTTAGGCATACATTTCATCATAGCCAGATCATGCCAAGAGATGTGACAGACTGAACATGAAATGATTGTGAATTTCTTACATGCAATATGGTAGTGCTAAGGCAGGTGACACCTCAGGCAAGGAAAGTTGGAATAAATTCATTAAAAGGACTGATGTTAGCCTTGGGAATCAGTTGATCACAACGGCCCACTTGAAAGGAGATCTTATTGCATCTGATCACAACAACTCCTGGCCTGGTAAAAATCTTGGTCTGATAAACCAGTTAGTAGGATTGATGCTGTATTGGGATAGTATACCAACTATTTGCCTAAAGTGTTAGATTATTATTAGAGTAGGATGTGTCCACTGAAGTATTGCCTAAGAGAATAGTCTTAATCAAAAGTATGAATAAATGCGTTTTGGAGGCAATTTAATTGAATCGTGAATGTATGTTTTGCTTCTTGTTTTCTCATCACAGGGAAACAGGAAGAAGCCTTATGGCTAGCTAGACCATGGGCCCATCTCAGTCACATCAACATAGCTTGGCGGTAGCTCTCCAAGGTATTAGACCAAGAACTGATGCAGTCCAAGGTGAAGATGTTAGGGATTTTGCCTGGGAACTTTTGTATGGGCTCTTCCATTGATCTGTGGCCCTTCCTTTACTCCTTGCCGTCCATTAATGAAAACCGAAGTAGGGTCCTGATACCTTGCACTGTTACCTTGTGCTAATAAAGCAGTGGGGTCCACATTTCACATGAATTTAATCCACTAAAGACAACTGCAGTTGTGCCAAAAGCACTTGTGCGCACAGTCCTGACAGCTCCTTTGGATTCAAGAAATGACTGCTGGGAGTGGGATGGGGATTTAGGAATAGCTTTATGTAAACCATATGAATGCAATGAAGAAATTAATTACAAACACAGGTCAAGGGTAGTGTCTCACCCCAAATCAGGGACGGGGGGACCTGTGGTCCTCCAGATGTTTTCATCCTAACCAGTACAGGTAATAGTAATAATAATAATAATAATAATAATAATAATAATAATAATAATAATTTATTTATACCCTGCCCATCTGGCTGGGCTTCCCCAGCCACTCTGGGAGGCTTCCAACAAAATATTAAAATACAGTAATGCATCATACATTAAAAGCTTCCCTAAACAGGGCTGCCTTCAGATGTCTTCTAAAAGTCTGGTAGTTGTTGTTCTTGGACATCTGGTGAGAGGGCATTCCGCAGGGTGGGTGCCACCACCGAGAAGGCCCTCTGCCTGGTTCCCTGTAACTTGGCTTCTCGCAGTGAGGGAACTGCCAGAAGGCCCTCGGCGCTGGACTTCAGTGTCCGGGCAGAACAATGGGGGTGGAGACGCTCCTTCAGGTATACTGGACTGAGGCCATTTAGGGCTTTAAAGGTCAGCACCAACACTTTGAATTGTGCTCGGAAACATACTGGGAGCCAATGTAGGTCTTATGTGGTCTCGGCAGCCGCTCCCAGTCACCAGTAGAGCTGCCAGGGCTTATGGGAGTTTTATTCCAACAATATATTGAGGGCACCAGATTCCCCACCCATGCCCTAAATGTTGAGTAACATCAGTGGTTTCCAGCCCTTGTGCAAATCAGTCCTAAGAGAGCTCTCCAGACTGGTTTCAAAGTGCTAGTTTGGGTATGTTTGCTTTAAAATAAAAAAATAAAAAAAGATTGTTTTTTGTAGTAATTAGATGTCCTTGATATGATACACAGAGACTTTGAAAGCACTCCAGAATTTAGTGTACATGTGTGCGAGTTGTAAGGAAATGTTTATAATGAGAGCTCAAGTGAATGACTGCTGTGATCACCCAGCCCTGTGCTTGAGCCTCCCTTAAAATATCACTGTCTTGGAGCAAAAGCAAATACCGATGGGCACTTAGGAAAATCCATAGCAGGGGAATAAAATTGCTTCTCTTTGACATGACTTCAGCTCATTAAAACACCAGTGGCCCTGTTTCTGTGGCAGGAGTGATATTTTATGTAACAATTACCATCTTGCCTTGGGTAAATATCACATCCCTGCACAAAAGCAGAGCCTCATTGGCAGTAGACAATGGGATGTCTTCACAACTCCTGACCCGGCAAAGCCTGCATGCGGTTTCTGAACAAATAAATGGCTGGACTGTCTGAAGGCAACCTTTTATGAGATCTTGAATGGCCTCTGTTCAAATCTTCAAATATAAATGCATCTGTCAGTCACTCTTTCACAACCAAGCAAGATTCTTCTCCGATAAGACTTTTAGAGAGCCAAAAATCTTCTCTTCTCTTCTTTCTTTCTTTCTTTCTTTCTTTCTTTCTTTCTTTCTTTCTTCCTTCCTTTCCCTTCCTTCCTTCCTTTCACCACCCAACTATTTCCAGACATGAGAAAAGATGACTCTGTCTGTTTCAATGCTGGATTCCTGCCACAGTTATGGAAATCACTTTTTTTAACATCTGATTTTCTCCTTTTGTTCACTATAATATGGAGAAGATGAATCATTTTATGAGATAAATACTCACTTTAAAATGGAAAGAAGAGTTGAGCTGGCCAGTTCTGTTCCTTAGAGTGCTGTGTACATTGTTGATCGAAAAATTGTTGCTAAAAAAATAAAATCACCCACATACAGCCAGCTTAGCTACATTTTTTATGCTTGCCTAACTTTCTGGGAAATCAATGACATGCACATGGTTCAGAGGGGGTAGCTGACCCTTTTGTTCCATTGTGTCCTGGAATTTAAGATTTCCAGTTCTGAATAGAGCTAATTTCACCCCTGTTGAAATCAATACAGTTGAATGCAAGTTCCTGGTAAAGAAGAGAGAGTGAGGGAATTTGAATAAGCCCTGGAGCTCCCACTCCTGCCTTAAAAATCACACTGTCTATTTTGCATTGCTGGTGACCTAACCTCAAATCGTAGAGGAAGACTGATTGTATACAGTTCATAATAAATGGAATACATTTAAGGGGTGATGTTAAGCAAAACGAAAAGAAAAAAGGGGCAGAATTGCTCTTCAGCTGCTAGTTTGAGCTATTTGCTGCATTTTATGTGTCTAACATGGAAATAGCAAGACTGGAAACTAGCTCCAGGTAGGCTCCAGTTTATGGGGAAGGAGCAGACATTTTGGTCCCTGAGGCAAACAACCACAAAATGGTGCCTCCCCTCCCTGCCAGGGAAGAAGGGGTGAGTGAAGATCTACATCACGAACAAGGGGGGAATAAAAATCTATGTAGGGATATGCTGCCCCTGTGGAACCTGCCACCTGAGGCAGTCACCTCGCTTTGCCTCATGGGTGGGCCAGACCTGGGCAGGGGAGCAAAAGCCTAAGGGTCTATATGCAATGTACTGTACTTCATTATTGTTGGCTGAATGGCATCAGCCATGCAAAACCATTATTGGTTAGTAGAGTACGCATTTCACAACTGCAATTTTTGATCATCCGAATCCTGAAAGCTAGCCTTGCGTCAGAAGGACTTAGAACTGTGAGCACTGCTTGTGCCGCATTATCACTGAAATCCATGACAAAAAATTAAAATTAAATACAGTGTAAATGCATTTTAGATCTTTCCATAGATACAACCACCCTAATTATAACCACATTTTTCTGTCTTTTTAAAAGATGCATATTTATGGTAAATTATATGAATGAGCAAAAATAAGCTTTCCCTCAGTGACTTAGATTGTGGGGGGGGGGAGCATTGATGGAGCATTATTTAGCTTTGCTTGTATCAAAGACGGCAAAGTGCAATTGATTTCTTGTATTCAGCTCCCTTCGCTCACAATCTTAACATCAGTAGGAAAGCTGGTTCGTACTCTGACAGAGAAATGGGTAATTTGTGACACAAAAGCCCTTGAATTGCATTTTGTCGTTTGTACATATATTCTGGTGCTTCACAGCCTCAGCTTTTTGCATGTGACCAATGTCATTCTGCGTCATCTTTGACTTTCCAGCTATGTCATGGCCTCAATGTGACCCTCTCCACTTAAGGAGCTGCTTTCGCATGGCGTGATCCCACAGAGTCGGGGGACGGTCTATAAATGACAGAGCCAGGCAGGTGTAGCCAGCCTATGCATTCAGCACTTTTCTCTCATGACGCCAATCTCTGTGTGAACTCTGCTGAGAAGAATTGCGGCTGAGGGGTTCTGAAATGTCAGCAAGTGGCGAATGCTGTTCCAGAGTCGTAAGACATCACTTGACGTCGCAGTGATTGAGTCATGATGAACAGGCAGAGGCAAATTCACCCAAACCTGGGAACTGTTTACATGCATATTTGCTGCTGAACGTCCATTAGATTAAGTGAGTCCTTGCATAGGTGAATGACCCATTGCTGGCCAAACAAAGCAAACAGAGCTTTCACATCAACGAATCACAATAGACACTGTTCACGATCTGTAGGCAAGTGGTGTTCAATCCAGTCGACAAGAAAGGAAGTGACAATGTACGTGTGTGAGTAAGACTGTGTCCTTGAGGTTTCTCAGAATCCCATTCATACGAACTGTGGGGTTGAGGCAGCAGATCACAGATTATGGCACCCCTCCTTCTAAGGCAGCCTTTCTCAACCTGTGGGTCCCCAGATGTTGTTGAACTACAACTCCCATCACCCCTAGCTAGCAAGGCCAGAGCTCAGGGATGATGGGAGTTATAGTCCAACAACATCTGGGTTGAGAACTGCTGTAAGGGAAAACTCAGGTACTGAGTGTTGATGGCTATTCTAGACAAAGCAAGAACGCTAAAAAACAAGATAGATGGCATCATCATGCTTGGGAGAACCCCAAAGTTTACAAAACGATAGTAAGACTTTATTTTTATTTTTAAGGGGGGCAGGCGGGTAACAAAACCAGGCCAGTGACTATTGAGCATGCTCAGTGTCCACTGAATGCCTAATTGGGGGAGGGTGGAAAATGGAAAGGGTAATCGAGTGGAGAAAGATAGAAGCTTGCAGCCCTGAAATGCAGCACTCCAGATGGCAACATTTTGTTACACGGCCCATTTGTGAGGTTTCTAATATGAATAAAAAACTGGGGACAATCCCCTCTCTGCCAGCTACCAATATGCCACACCATGACTTGCTAGCCTTTGTTACAACTTTCCTTCCCCATACCCTATGTACAATGAGTTTTGCAATACAGTGGTACCTCGGGTTAAGTACTTAATTCGTTCTGGAGGTCCGTTCTTCACCTGAAACTGTTCTTAACCCTTAGCACCACTTTAGCTAATGGGGCCTCCTGCTGCCACCGCGCCGCCGGAGCCCGATTTCTGTTCTTATCCTGAAGCAAAGTTCCTAACCTGAAGCACTATTTCTGGGTTAGCTGAGTGTGTAACCTGAAGTGTATGTAACCTGAAGCGTATGTAACCTGAGGTACCACTGTACAAGGGATAGTGCAATGCAGCAGGATGGGAGGCTGAAGTCCTCTCCAGCCCCACTGGCCTTCTGATTTCTAGGTTCCAGGAAAGCCAGTGCCAACGAGAGCTGGCAACAAGGAGGCTCTGCCTTTCCTACATTTACTTTGCTCCATGGCAGCACATGCCAGAGTTTCCACCATTGGATTCGGCCATTCAGTCCATTTTCATACATGTTGACGAGAATACCGCACCCCTAGTTCCAGGTTCAGCAACTTGGTTCCAATTCATGATTCGGAGTTAAATCTAAAGTGAGCCACTGCATGAAAGGAAATCTTTAACTGGTTGAAATGGATTCAGTTATTATTTTAGTTGTTGGGTCAACTGCCAGGTTTTAATTAAATAGGTTTGTCTTGATTTATGCTTTAAATTCTGTTTCATTTTTTTTCTGATTTATGCTTCATCAATTCTATTTTGCTTTTCATCACACTCATTACATAATGTCAATCTCCCCTGTTTTATATTGTGATAACTTATGGTTGTAACCAATAAATCTGAACTGGACTAATATTTGCTTTTTCACTCGCTGCTCCAGTAACACACAGGAACCAAGATAGCCTCAAAAATAAACATGCCCCTTTAATTCACCGCGACACTGATTAAAGTTCACCTGTGCTCATTTAAATTGCCCCCAGATTGATGTAGTTGGCTAATCTACTGGTAAATTGATTAAACCTGCAGTTCTACTTGTTTTACAATCTAATCAAGGAGTACTTTTTATTATTGGAAAATGTATTGGAATTTATTTTCCTGTTCATGGATATTATTGAAGTAGCCTTTACTCCCCTCTTTGTTTTGTTCTCCTCTGTGTAATCTTGCGTTTCCCTGTTTTAAGTAAGGATTTTTACATTACAAAAGTCATTTTAACGGATGCAGACTTAACAACTGTTTTAATTAATAAGAAAATAATTAGACTGAAAGTGTGGTTCATTTTTAGAAGCAAGCGGTAACCCCGTGTAACAATAGTTCAAAATCTGAGAGAGAGAAATTCTACTCAGCTCCTTAAAAAATTACTCCTGAAGTAATCACAAAACCAATGAACTTAGCTTTAATATTATTTAACAACACAATCCTGTGCATGTCTGCTAAGAAGGAAATCCCATTGAGTTCAATGGGTTTACTCCCAGCAGTGTCATGGGACAACAGCCAAAATTGCCTTTCTTCCTCCTGGTGGATCTCAGCCAATTTGAAACATCTGATCATCTGCTATTGTGCCTCTGTATATCCACGGTGTGCATGTATCATTCATAGAAGTAGACATATATGTTCAATTAAGATAACAGGTGGTACAAAATATCAAGTGCAATTGTCAATTTCCTCCCTTTCTTTTAGTCTTATTATTTTATGCAGATAATTTTGTAATATCATTAAAGAAATTGGTTAGTCCCCCCCCCCCAAAAAAAACCCAGGCATATAGAGTTGCTCTAATCTTCACATGCAGCAACCATATCTGTCCACAAAGATTTTTTGTCACCTTCACTGAAGGTTAGTGGGGACACATGAATGTGCAAGATAGTGATGACTGTTAGCATATTGTATGGTCTCTCTTATTTTGCTGGCTGAAAATCTGGATCAACTTCAGAAGTTAGAATCCTTAACTCTAAAGGAGAAGACAAACTAATTAATTTTAAAACAGTAGTCCATCAGAACTTGTGAATAGATATGCACCACTCTGTGTGTATGTCATTTGTGGGTGACTGGGAGATATATCCCTTTGCCATAACTTCATATTATAGTTGATATTAAATATCTAGCTAGTCTCCTTACTTGGCCCAGATGTTTCTACTTCTGTTTTCTGTAAGGCTTACAACACTGCTGGACCCCAGAGTGAGTGTCAGTACACAAAACCTATTGTCTCTTACAATCAAAAGTGTGTTTACAAAAGAGAGATTATCCTCCAGCTTCCAGGATTCCAATTGTCCTGATTTTCTAGATGGTGAAACTACAAGTTGAGACACTGGAACATTTTATCGGGGATAAGATTACAAGGACAAATACTTTGCTATGGGTAATATAAAAGGTATTTCATTATGTTTCCTCAGATGTATTTTCACAAGATCAGTGTGCATTTTGGAAGTTTGTTTTTTAAAACTCTCTAGCTTGTTTTTCACTTAAGAGAATGCAGCTACTAGCTTCAAAAGAATTTCATTTTCCATACTTTAGGTTATTCCACATGCAGGGCTTTTGTCAGCTGGAACTCTCCGGAACTGAGTTCTGGCACCAGTCAGGTGGGCACCATTGCCATTATAAGAGAACAAGAGAGGGATTCATGGTGAGATTCGGCACCTACTTTCCTAGAAAAATAGCACTGACCGCAGTTGCACGTAACAACCACTGGCAAGTTTCTTCTTCTATGAATACTCCATCATTGTATTCACAAGAGATGATTTAGCTAGCACCCTCCTAAGGTGGGCAGCTTTGGCATGTAAGACAATTCAGAAATGTCAGCTGGTGCAAAACTGGATGGCTGTGTTCCTCACTGGGGCAAGATGGTTTGACCATATAGTGCCAATCCTGGCCCGACTACACTAGCTGCCAATCAATTTCCAGACCTAATTCAAGGTGCTGCTTTTGACCTATAAAGCCTTAAATGGCTCAGGACTGCAATACCCCAAGGACCGCTTCTCCCCATAACAACCGATCCAGACCCTCAAACTACCTTCTGATGGCTTTCTTCATGTGCCTCTTCCATGAGAGGTCCAGAGGGCAGCAACATGGGAATGGACCATTTCTGCAGTAGCTCCCCATTTGTGGAATGTTTTCGCCAGGGTGGCTCACCTGGTACCTTTCCTACATAGCCTTAGGTGCCAGGCAAAAATGTTTCTCCAAGAACCAAGCCTTTGGCTAATTCAACTTCTATAGCCTTTTAAATGTGTTTGTGAGAGGGAGGTTATTGCTTTGTTTTGGTTATGTATTTTATGTTCTCAATTTGTATTTTTATGTTGTTAACCACCCTGTGATATTTGGGTGAATGGTGGTATATAAATTTAATAAATAAAATAATGAATGAGATACCCCTTACAGTTTTAACAAGAGAGGCATTTTTTTTCTTCCAGGAGCACCATTACTGGCCCCAACAACATCACACATACCATCTCGGGACTATTTAATTGCTCATCGTCTAACATTGTATATGCCATCAAATGCCAACAGTGTCCTTCAGCTCTCTATATTGGACAAACAGGCCAAACCTTACGCCAAAGAATAAACAGACATAAATCGGACATCAAGAATCACAAGACAGAGAAACCAGTAGGAGAACACTTCAATCTCCCAGGACATTCTATACAAGATCTCAAAGTAGCTGTATTACTACAAAGGAATTTCAGAAATAGACTGGAAAGAGAAGCTGCTGAATTGCAACTCATTACCAAACTTAAAACCATGGAGAGACCTGGTCTGAACAAAGACATTGGATTCTTATCTCATTATACATGACAAAGCCATTTTTCACCTTCTCACCCCTTGCTTTTTCCTGTAAGACCTATTGCAGTCGTTAAGAGTCGTCAACAGGCTCATCACAGCTATCTGCCAATCACCCATTCCCACCACCCTTCTGAGTAATACCCCTCCCCACCTTCTCACTATATAGAAGGATCTGGCAACTTCTGTTTCAGTGTATCTGTTTCAGTGTATCTGAAGAAGTGTGCATGCACACGAAAGCTCATACCAAGAACTAACTTAGTTGGTCTTTAAGGTGCTACTGGAAGAAAATTTTTTTTTTTGTTTTGACTATGGCAGACCAACACGGCTACCTATCTGTAACTGAAGAGAGGCATTGTATATGTCAAGATCAATCGCATATATAATCAATTACAATTAGATCTATATGTTCAGGCCACATTAACTGTATTGGGTAATTCAGTGAAGACAGAGAAACAGACTTTTCTGTGCAACAAATGAGTAAATTGTGGGATTCATATATCAGATCAGCTGCTGGGTTCAGGTGGATTTTGTTTTGCTTTGTTTTCTATATTGCAGTTTAAATATAATTTAGCAGTAAGTTCTGCATGGAATTGTCTTCAGAATTATTGGACTTCTCAGAAAACCCAATCTACAACTGCTGTTTATCAATGCCTTTGGAACGTTTGCAAAGTAGATGTTCAGGGAGTTGTAGAATAGAGAATTAGAATGTGCTGAACAAACTAAACAATAGGAAATTGCACTAGAAAGTTTATCTAGAATTGAAATTGAGGTTGATCTGGCAAACACTGTTTTGGGTACTTTGGACTCCACAGGAAGGTACTGTATTACAGATAACTGCTGGAGGTGTAATGTTGAAAAGGCCTTTTGGAGGCATATGATGTGAGCATGCTCAGTGACATAACAATTTTGAACTGAAGTTTTCTGCACTGGCAAAACCTTTGATATTTGATACTTTTAAACCATATTCCTTTAGCATAGGGATTAACAACAGGACTACAAAAGCGAATGTTACAAACCCTTACATTTGTCAAGAGAAATACTCTGAGCCCAAAAGGATTAATACCCACTGTCTGAGGACCTCACCGCTCTGGCTACATCTGAACATCTTTTTGATAAACGCCAATTTCATGTGGATAACTACCTGGCTATCATGAAGGCTTATATTGACTTTTATGTTTAATTTCAGATGGAAGCACTGATGGCTATTGTACTCTCAATGGGAGCTGACACTGTGCATTGAGATTTTTCTGTCCTTTTAAAAAAGCTACCTTTTTGTTGTTGTTGTTAAATCTGATGCACATAGACCACTGAACACAGAAGTTGCTATTATTGACAGGCTTAATTAGCAGTATTAGCTAAGTCGCTTTTCTATGTTTGAAATTTGTTTTAATTTAAACATGATTTGCTGAATATCAGATGTTTTCATTTCTTGCTGAACAGCCTGCCAATCAAACCATACTACTTGCTGATCGTTGCTTTCCCTGTAGATTGTTTCCCACAGACTCACATAAATAATTTCAATATATAACTTGAAAGCTGACTTCCTGTGGGAATTTTTGATCTCGTGGAACATATAAAACGGCTAATATTTGCCTGATTTTCAATTTTTAAAAAGATGACTTTGAATAAGCCAGTCAAAGTTACCTATTCCACCCTATGCCATCTCAGTTTCCACTGGGGTAGCCATCTTAGTTTGTTGCAGCAAAAGCAGTATCTGGCCAAAAGCTAAATTAAAAAAAAGGTGAACACATATAGGTATTCTCCCATGCTAGAACTGTTAAGTTGTGAGTGAACATATCAGACGACACAGCAATTCTTCAAACAGCTCTTGTTTATTCACAGGCCAGAACAGAACTGAACTGAAGGGTTCAGCCAGCCTGCTTTATATAGAGTTCCACTAGAATGCAACAGTAACCATTTTCTGTAACTATCCAATCACTGAACGTCACTTTCAATCCCTTATTTGCATATGTGGACCTGAGTGAAAACTATCTACAGTATCCCCCTGCTGGCCCAGGGTGAGAACTTCAGTACATAACAAGAACTTTAGTTAACATCTCAGTTAACATCAGCTGAATCTATGTGTATCCAGTTCATTGGAGAAACATGGCCCACCAGGCCTTCTCATTTGGTCTGTGAGGCCATTTCTCCAAACTATCATATGTGACATTAGGTGTGGGGCCGGTAGAGATGCAGCTGTGGGGTCAAGCTAATGTATCACCTAGTGCTTGATTCAGATGCACCAGTGAGTTCCCATGTGGAACTGGCTAGCATGCCTGAACTCTGAAAGAAACAAGTTTGAACTCCCGTGCTTCAGATATCTACCCCCTCCTCCAAATTCTTCAGTCAAACCACACAGAGAACAGGATTGAATCCCTCCCTCCACATCAGCTGGTGCACATGTAGCATTTGGACACAAACAAACCGGTTCCCAGTGAAGTGGGAGGCCCACTGGGCCAAAAGGTTTTGCCACCTCTGGAATAAACAGAGGCCTCATGGATACAGCTGGATGACGAAGGCATTGTTCAGTTGTTCTAATGTGTGTGGGTCAGGGGTGGAAATTGTCACCATGCAGCAACTATGTTAATTCCACCCCCCCCAATGGTTATTTTTTCTGAGATATCTTCCCCTTAAACTGATACTACAAATGAAATTAGCCCTTAGATTCTAAAACTGAGAAAATAATGATACAGGGAGAGAACTACTTTAGTGTATTCATTTCCTCCTAAACGTATTACTTGTTATGATGATGACCAAAAATTCATCTGATCAGGTGAAATTAGAAGCATAAGTACATGGATGCTACAGTTTAAGGAAAGAACTAGGCATTTATGAGTCAACAACACTGTCAAGAGCATGAGAGACCCAAACTTACCTTAGAGGAATACAGAAGACTCATTGGTGGGTGCAATTATGGATGAAAAGCCGTCTTGTGATAATACTTAGCAGGTAACCTACAATGAACAAGGGCAGGCATAGGCAAACTCGGCCCTCCAGATGCTTTGGGACTACAACTCCCATCATCCCTGACCACTGGTCCTGTTAGCTAGGGATGATTTGAGTTGTAGTCCCAAAACATCTGGAGGGCCGAGTTTGCCTGTGCCTGAGCAAGGGCATCAATTGTCTTGGACTTGAGATGGGGGCCGGGGCTGCTTATTTTGCGCACCTGACAACTATGGTACTGGAGACTATTGGTTATTTGGATTCATTCCAATTCAGTTTTTGGTCAGGTTTTCAGAAGCATAGTTTTCTTGCGCTGGTGGGTGACTTGTCAGGAATTGGGGAATTGCAGGAAGGAAGTGCAATCTTGTTGGTCCTTCAGCGTCTTTTGATACTATCAACAACAGCATCCTTCTGAACCTCCCCACTGGGTTTGGGTCCAGGAGGCACAATATTGTGTCGACCGTAGTTCTTTCTGGAGGATCAGTTTCAGATGACAGAGCTTGTGCGGTGTGTGTGTGTTCTGTTTCACATCATGGTCAATGGACTTGTAGGTTCCTGAACATTGCAGTCTATCTGGACCTACAGAACTTTCTGCATTTCCTCATTCCAGCCAATTCCAGCCCCAGCTTCTCTCCTCCAGTCTGCTTTCTCTGCCTTGAATGTGCTTTGGGAACTGAGATCACAGCTTGCCTCTCCCATCTGCAATGCAATCTTGTCTTGGGCTACATTTAGGGGCAAGCCAAGCTACAAATAGTTTTTAAAAATAAATTAATAAATTAAAACTGCTAGGCACCTTCTAAACAGATTGGAGAGCCTTGGTAAAATAATTCCTTGTCACAAACAGCTAAAGCTATCAATCATGAAAGAGTTTCCCCTGCCGTGCCATCTCCCTACCCTAGAATTTTATTTACATGGCAAGCCTCCAGAAGGAAGTTCTGACTTGTGCAGACACACTGAGGGTCTGACCAGTTGTTAGTTTTTTAATGTATGAAACTCCAAATTACCCTAAATCATTTCAGAGGGTCCTGTTTCAACCAGACAAGCTCTGCATCTTTCTAAATCATCCCAATTTGACTTAGCGTTTGGGATTCATCCAAATCCAATGCAGTGCCCTGAAATGGTATCTCAGTGTCATTTCAACAAATGGTGAGCGTGTTCATGAAAGCGATTATATCTGTGCAAACAAATTTATTGTCCATGTATTACAGGGATAAAGATCATGCACTGCAAATTGTGCACTAAAATTCTGAAATGGGCTACAGATGCAATAAAACAACGGCAACGTGCTGAAAAGCTGAACAAATAGAGAAGATGCCTAAGTAGCCCTGACATTGCCCCTTGGTCAGATTATGAAGCCTGACAACCTTGCTTGCAAAGGCCTGCCCATGCAAATATCCAAGATGGTGCTTTTTGAGTGTAAAATACACAAGTCTGGTTAAGTACATTACAAGGAATTAATAGGATTTTGTAGGCTCCATTCCATGCTAGGCAAATTGGGCAGGAGAGAGAGAGAGAGAGAGAGAGAGAGAGAGAGAGAGAGAGAGAGAGAGACTGTTGTTTGCATCTCTTGATGGACGTAAAACAGATGGAACTGAGTCAAACATATTTAGGCTCCCTATGCTGACTTGAGTAACGTCTGGCAGCTCAGAAAGCAGTTGTGTTTTTGGGAGCCCTAGCTGCTATCTTCCCACACAGCCCATTTTACATGTGAATCCGGTGGCACAAACTGATCATTTCCCTTGGCATAATTTGTTACTATTCATATATATCCTTTTTGTAGCACTCCTGATCTACAAAGCCATTTGCAAGCTTTTTTTAATTATTATTCCAACAAAACTGTCAGATTAATCTTACCTTTTCCTTGAGTCTGTGAATTGCCCAATGTCATTTAGTGAATTCAGTCACCTGACTGGAGAAGAGACTCTATTAACCAAATATTCTAGAACTCATGGCTTAAGCAAAGATTTGAAGATACTGAACCACAATCATTGGTGAATGAAGATGATGGAATGGCATTTTGCTGCTCTTAGAAGATCTATGCAATGGTGCATTGTTTTATCTCAGCTACGTCAGTTGAATTGCTGGGTTCAGGTCTTAATGTGAAGCTCTCCTTTACATCCCTTTGGATTTATGTGACCACAAATGATGAGGCCTTTACGGTGGTGGGACCCAGTTTCTGGAAGTCTCCCTCACTGCTTGGTTTCAGTCCCATTATGAAAACATTGCCTTTTCAGAGGACATTTGAGCTTGGGGGTAACGGAATGTGCCCTTAGATTTTATTTATTTTGTATTTTCCCCCAATGTAACTTTTGACATCTTTCTTGTTAGAGTTTTAATTTTGTTTTGATTTACATGGCTCTTAGCCATCTTTGGGGGCAGAGTGATTAATGGACGGGAAAGTGGGATCTCACTGTTTTACATGCAGCCGCTGGAAGAGATCATCAGGAGGTTTGGGCTGGGTGTTCATCAGTATGCAGATGATACCCAGCTCTACCTCTCTTTTAAATCAGAACCAGTGAAGGGGGTGAAGGTCCTGTGTGAGTGTCTGGAGGCGGTTGGAGGATGGATGGCGGCTAACAGATTGAGGTTGAATCCTGACAAGACAGAAGTACTGTTTTTGGGGGACAGGAGGCGGGCAGGTGTGGAGGATTCCCTGGTCCTGAATGGGGTAACTGTGCCCCTGAAGGACCAGGTGCACAGCCTGGGAGTCATTTTGGACTCACAGCTGTCCATGGAGGCGCAGGTCAAATCTGTGTCCAGGGCAGCTGTTTACCAGCTCCATCTGGTACGTAGGCTGAGACCCTATCTGCCTGCGGACTGCCTCGCCAGAGTGGTGCATGCTCTGGTTATCTCCCGCTTGGACTACTGCAATGCGCTCCACGTGGGGCTACCTTTGAAGGTGACTCGGAAACTACAACTAATCCAGAATGCGGCAGCTAGACTGGTGACTGGGGGCAGCCGCCGAGACCATATAACACCGGTCTTGAAAGACCTACATTGGCTCCCAGTTCATTTCCGAGCACAATTCAAAGTGTTGGTGCTGACCTTTAAAGCCCTAAACGGCCTCGGTCCAGTATACCTGAAGGAGCGTCTCCACCCCCATTGTTCTGCCCGGACATTGAGGTCCAGCGCCGAGGGCCTTCTGGCGGTTCCCTCATTGCGAGAAGCAAAGCTACAGGGAACCAGGCAGAGGGCCTTCTCGGTAGTGGCGCCCACCCTGTGGAACGCCCTTCCAGCAGATGTCAAAGTGATAAACAACTACCTGACATTCAGAAGACATCTTAAGGCAGCCCTGTTCAGGGAAGTTTTTAACGTGTGATATTTTAGTGTATTTTTGGTTTCTATGGAAGCCGCCCAGAGTGGCTGGGGAGGCCCAGCCAGATGGGCGGGGTATAAATAATAAATTATTATTATTATTATTTTAAATAAATAGATAAAATACGTTTCACCTTCAAGCTTGGAAAACCCAAATGGTGGTTGTAATGGTTCTAGGGGTTGCTCGTGCATAAGTTGTCGCAACTCCTGGCTAGGTTACCTGGGTGAACCCTTTCTGTCTGGACAGCCTCTCTGCCGTGGCTGTCTCAATCGCTGGCAGAATCCATCAGTGGGCGTTTCTTGAACTTCTTCCAGCAAAGAAGTTCTTTGACGCCTAGTCTCCTCCTACTCTCCCTGCGCGGAAGTCTTCTGCGCAGGGAGGGTGTGGGCAGCGGAGGACCCGTGCTCTCCCCACTGGTCTCCAGCGAGGAGTCCTGGAGCCACCTCGCCGATTCCCCCATCTGCCCCCCTTCTCCACTGGTGCTACGCTGATTTCCTTCCCCAGCAGATGGGCTGCTTCTCTCCCTACTGGGACCCTCTCTGGCATCCCTTTGGAGCCTTCCCTCCGCCTCTGGCTCCGATGGCAGTTCCCTGACAGTGGTCTTCCAGGTTTAGCTGTGACATTATCACTTTTGATAGCAATATTTTAACCTAAGGGGTAACTTGGTTAATTGCAGGGGGGAAACCCATTTGGTATGCCAATGGCAAAATGAGGTCAGCTTTTCATTTGACTTATGCCTTAAAATAATAATTTTAAAAAGTGTTCCTAGGACCAAATGTATTTTGTAGCTGTGATGGAAAGGACATAATGAAGGGTGCTAATATATTGTCCTACAAAATCCAGTGCAGAAGAAGCTGGTTATAACAACAACAACAACAACAACAACAACAACAACAACAACAACAACAACAACTTTATTATTTATACCCCGTCCATCTGGTTGGGTTTCCCCAGCCACTCTGGGTGGCTTACAGCACATAAAAAATGTAAAACATTAGAAATCAAAAATTTCCTGATTCAGGGTTGCCTTCAGATGTCTTCCAAAAGTCAAATAGTTGTTTATTTCCTTGACATGAGAAAGGTAGTGGGGTATTATAAACATACAAGGGTTGCCCTCTTTTTTTCAGCTGTTAAATTTTGGAAGATATCTAGAGTTATTTTCAAAATGGTTTTAAAAACAATTAATAACCCTCAATAGGTGCAATTTATGTTTTTTCCACGCACGCTATGGGGACAGTTTAGAAGGTTCTCCCAGGTGCTTTCTTCCATTATCACCTTCTGGCTATGGGCTGACCTGGATTGTTTCTATGTCAGCCAGAATGTAACATGCTTGAGATTATGTTGCTCTTGAACTGATATGGCAACAACCTGGGCAGCTGTAGGCAAGAAGGGGATGCCACAGTGGTGCACCTGGGGTGTGACTTACAAACTTGTGTAAACAGCGTCAGCAAGCCCCAGGATACTGCGAACTCTGAAGAATATTTTTAGACATCTGCAAGTAGCCTGAGGTTTAACAGCTAATTTCTTAGCCCACTTTCCCCTAATTGCAGGTCTCCTGAGTGATTGTTTCCATTTTTTTTTTAAATGGCATGAGCAAACGTGTTCAGAAGCAGAGCCACAGTTACCGTCATCTTAGCAGTCTCATAGAAAATATGGAGGAGAGTTGAACTCTCAAAGGAGCTAAAGATATATTCTATAAGCAACGCACCCTGAGTGCTGTAGGGTTGTAAAGGTATGTACAACAACCCTTTCGTCGTCTAATGCAAAATGATACCAGAGCTGGAGAGGCAGAAATGAATGTTGCTTCCATTCAGCTACAGTTCAACTTCTACTAAAACCCACATTTTTCATATTGCTGTCTGTTATGGCCAAAAGTAATTAACCACATTATTAATTGTTCAATAAATTTCAATGAAAGGGAAACATAAAAAACAATGCAGGACATCATGCAATTATTTACTTAATGTTTCCAGACCAAAACAACCACCAAGCAATGGTGAACACTGCTCATATTTCCTTTTGTGATCTCCATCCCTGACCTTGGATAAGGGGGTGAACTGTGGCAATTTCCACTTATATGTCCATTTCTGATGAAATCCTCTGACAATCATTATACAAGCCCAATCAGCTTCTCTTAGGGATGGGTGGGTCCAGTCTATTTCTGATGCATGTCAGTTTCG
The DNA here is from genome assembly GCF_964270895.1 of Podarcis filfolensis. Lineage (NCBI taxonomy): Eukaryota > Metazoa > Chordata > Lepidosauria > Squamata > Lacertidae > Podarcis > Podarcis filfolensis. Next base: position 24,258,374 of record NC_139607.1, on the reverse strand, counting down.
CATTTTCGCTCCATTCTGTGCCAGGACAATGCCTGGACAATTTCCCATTTAAATTGTATGCACTTTCCCCTTAAATATGCATCTTGTAGACAGCCTTCCCTAAAAAAACAACAAAACATTTTAATATACTTTTATGCGCATTCCCCTTAAAATATGCACCCCTCTAAAGTACACATATTTGAACCAAAACTGCATTGTAAAATTTTAATAAGTATGCATTTGATAAGTTTCATTTAAAATGTGGAGCATGCATAGGTAAGTTTCTTGTCATAGGTTTCCTACCTATGGAATCCTTCTCTCCAGCTTCACAAGGGCTCTTTGAAAGCCAAATCCCAATGAATGCATGCAATTTTAAAAATCTATATAAAAGGCCTATGCAGCATAGGTAAATTTAGATTTAGACAACTGCCTTTAAAGTGTTTTGGCAGAGCGCATATCTGATGGCATTAGAAAGTCATGCGTACAACCTATCTTTTCAGAAAAGCCCATGAGGGCTGATGTTGTCAGGTTGGGCTTAATGCTACACCATTAGCACTGGTTTGTAGTGATACGGTTTAAACCGTATTAATGATATCTCTAGAGGACACGATCCAGCCCAAGCTCAGCATGTTTTAAGTCTCATTAATTTCAAAGAGAAAGATTTACGCATGTTTTTCAGCTGAAATAAATGGGATTTGAAAGTGCCAAGCTGTGGTTGTACTCTGCTGGGAGCTGCCTCAGTGGTGGCAAGGAAATATTTCAGATGGATAAATTGCCAAGGAGGGAATGGAAAACAAATAATAACAAAGTCTTCAGTCCAACGCTAGAATAAAATGCTAGCCCACCCATTATATGCCTCCTCAGCCACAGCTCATCAAAGCCAGACTTCCTCAACCTGGTACCCTCCAGAAGTTTTTGACTACATCTCCTATCTATGGAAGCCAACATAGCCAATAGTGAGGAATGATGGGAGTTGTAGTCTGAAATATCTGTAGAGCACCAGAAAAAGCTGCATCAAACTGGTCTATGGAGAAAGAAGAGATCGAGCCTCTCAGTTCTTAAAGGATGTTAAATTTGCACCCCAGACTTATCCATGATACCTCACTCACCTTAAGGAATTTCCTTATTATGCTCCATATAGTTTCTTTAAAGAACTAATTGTTTTAGGAATGTAGTCGAAGGGCATCTAGCAGGGATGAAGAATTCTCTGAACAAATAAGGAGAGCTGTCAAAAATGTGATTACTTCCAATTTTACTGCAGTGTAATGGCTTGAATGAAAACATAAGTACCTGTCTGAGTGAGTAGATTTTCTTTAGACACTGAAGTCTGAGAGTTATTTTCTGATCATCTGAGTAATATCTCAAAGGAAGGTAATTGGCCATCAATTTAAACTTTCATGGGGAACTTTATCGACCAATTCAGGTTGTTTAAAGAAAGTCAATGTTTTTGAAGAGAGTCCTTAGCTCTTTTACAAAAAAAAGTAGACATGTGACATTTATTCCTCTGCACTGATTTGAGCACAACGTAACCACAATGGAAACACTTGATTTTAAATGTGGCACCTATTACTACCATTAAGTAGCAAAATTAATTCCACCACGACAGGCAAGGAAGGGAGACTTAGAGAGAAAGGACGATCTTTTGGAAGCGGATTCCTGCAAGGCAGAAGCTGTAGCTCAGTGGCTGAGCAAGAGGCCCCTAATTCAGCCTCCAACATCTCCAGTTAGGAGACCTGGAGGATGTTGACGTTGGAACCATGTCTCCAAATACAGTCTTCGATTCATTCCCACCCCACTGCTTTAGAGTAAATGGCAGTTTTCTCACTTATATGGGAGGGACTAACAGAGTAAATGTGGTGATGTGGAGTTAGGGGCATAGCAGGTTAAACGCCAATCCAGACCTTTGGGGCGTAGCAGGTTAAACCCCAGTCCAGTTGTGCCATAGGATATTCTGCATAGAGGGAACCACTCAAAATTGAGCCTGTTCATAGCTGTGTAGCCTTTCCCCTTCAGCAACATAAAGTCAGCAGTGGGTTCCATTTCTCCATTTCACTGGAATATGACAGAGATTTGGAAGTTCAGAACTAGCCTTTGTAAGCTCTACAGTGAGTGCCCTTCTTCGTGTGCCTCCTCCATGAGAGGTCCAGAGGATGGCAAGAAAAGAACAGGCCATTTTTGTGGTGGCTCCCCATTTGTGGGAATGCTCACTACATATCCTTTGGTGCCAGGCAAAAACTTTCTTCTTCTCTCAGGCCTTTTGCTAATTCAACAATCTATGGCCTTTTAAACCATGGTGTGTGGGGTGTGTGTGTGTGTGTGTTGTTCTGTTTGTTACTACATTGTGCGTGCTTGTGTTTTTATATCGTAAGCCGCCCTGTGGTCCTCAGATGAATGTCAGTATATAAATTTACTAAATACATAAATAAATACAGTTGAGAACATTTTTTTTCTTTTTTGATAATTTTTACTGGAAATTTTATTTACAACATAACACAAACCCCCCACCCCCAACACAGAAATCCACCCCCATCAGACACAAACATAACAAACAACAAGTGTAATATACAACAATACAAACAACCAAATAAAAGACTTCCTTTATCCTGTTTCTGGCATCCTTATTTACTTCTTATAAGCTGTTTCCTTTATGAATAATTATTAAGATTTTTCTAATTATAACTTAAATATCCACAAAGTCTCCTGCAGACATTAAGTGAAACAAGTCCAGGTATGAATTTTAGGGCACTGTTTTGTGAAGTATTCTCTTTTAAACCATTGTGTGTGTTGTTTTGTTTGTTACTACATTGTGCATGCTTGTGTTTTTATATCGTAAGCCGCCCTGTGGTCCTCAGATGAATGTCAGTATATAAATTTACTAAATACATAAATAAATACAGTTGAGAACATTTCTAATGTGCTGTCAGGGACCTGATTGGAAGCAGAGGAATGGTGGGAAGAACCAGCTGGAGAACCACCAAGGGAAGCAGGCTGAGGGCCTGGGGACTGGTGGCAGGGCACTGTTTGGTGGTCACAGGGAAAAGAGGGAGAGGATGGAGAAGAGGAGGTGTCAGAAGCTGAGGAGGTAACAGGCCTTAGTGAGCTATGAGAGTCTGTGGCAGAGAGAAGTCCAGAATCAGAGGCAGAAGTTGAAGAGAGGCCAAGAGGCAGAGATGAGTCAGGCTGGTGAAGAGTCACAGGTGCTTCTCCTCCTTGCCGATGAAGCGGATTATCCGTAAAGATGGCCCCTATCCACCCACGGGCACAGAGAGTAAGCCACAACCCAGAAAGGTGTCTAAACCGTATTTTTTGGTCTATAAGATGCCCCCATGTATAAGACGTCCCCTATTTTGGGGGACTCAGTTTTAAGAAAATGGGGGGAGATGTATCCATGTATAAGATGCCCCCTAATTTTTGACATTATTTTTAAGCGGGAAAACCTAGTCTTATACACGGAAAAATATGGTAGTCCCCTTTCTGCACCTGAAGCGCCATAAACTCAGCCCACACGCATGTGATTGAAGCAGGAGCATCGGACAGGATGTTTTCCTCATCCTAAACAAGTCACAAATGCCCCCCACTGGCCAATACCAAGTCAATACCAGGGGTGCCAACTTGACTAAAATATTGGGGGGGGGGCAGGTAAGCCCTGCCCCACCTAATCGATCACAAGACTCAGTACCTGCATACCATTTGAATGGCAATGCCCATCAACTTTGGGGAGTGAACCCCAAAGGGACCTCAGCCCCTAGGAGTTGGCTCCTATTGCTAGTAACAAGGTAGAATGGGCAGCGAAATGGGCCTTCCTAACATTCTAGTTTTCTATGTGAATCTAATTTTTTTAAAAAAAAAAATGAATGGAGAAGTATTCAAGAATGTGAACCTGCGGTCCAAAGTGGTGAATCTCAGAGAGAGCTAGACCATGCTGTTCATTCGTATTTATTATTATTTTCTTTATTCAATTTATATGGCCACTCATCAGTAAAATTCTCAAGGCAGTTTACAAAGCTGAGTGGGGGGAAATCATTAGTCTCTGTGTGTTTCTAAGTCAGTTTTACCACCAGACATATTTTTCATTAGTTCCTTATTTAGAAATGACATTTTAAAATGGCGTGATTTTTATGTGTCCTCTGCAAAAGGCTGCATATTTGAAGCACGTTGCTCCTTATTCCGAGAGGAAGGAAAAGTCACATCCACCAAACCTTGAATGGGTGAAGACGCTTTTATAGCTGAGCACAATAATTCACATCAAAACAGTGAACTTAACTTAGTTCTGCACAGAGCCATGCAGAGCTCAATAAATTTCCAGGCAAAAGTCACAATGACTTCTGATAAGTTCTTAATGAATTACAAAACCAGAAAGAATCTCGCTGGGTTGCTTAATTTAGATTTGTTTTCAGCAAAACTGCCGTTGTCAAGCAGGCATAATCTCCACAGTTTGTACAAAGGCTTGCAGGTGCTGTTTTAAGAAAAAAGAAAAATGCTCAATTAGGAAATGTGGGAGCTGTTCTGTAAACGTGTGTGTGTGTGTGTGTGTGTGTGTGTGTGTGTGTACAGGTCCATTTACCTTCCATAGATAGAAGCTAGAAGCTAAAGACATAGATATCCATAGGTACAGTTTCAGGTTATTTACATTAAGAGAAAAACCAAATACATAAATGCACAACATCCATATCCAGAGTAACCATAATGATATAACTAAGATAGGAGATAATTACTAGGCAGCATGATACATACTTCCAGTCAGCATAAAATACACAATAGACCCAAATACTCTATCAATCTACCCATCCATTCAACACCCAAGCCAATGATGGGCAGAGCCACAGACAAAATATCCTGGATAAACTAAGCAAGAATAAACACCACCTTCTTTAATGTTCACTATGGCTACCTCAGATTAGAATTCCTATCCTTATGCATGTCTACTCACAGGGAAGACCCACTAGGATTGATGATGTTACTCTGAAACAAGCATAAGAAGTGTTTTTTTTTTATTTTTTAGCACAACAGAACAATATAGCTACTGTTCTGGAAAGCAAGGAACAGCAATTCTGACTTTGGTTTGCACACACAAACACACACAAACATGTCAGAAGCCTACTAACTAGTTCTTGGATACTTTGGGGGAAGGAGAGAGAGAAAATGCATTTTTGAAAAATAAAATAAAATACTACCCCTTCCAATTGTTCTGGAATGACATGGAAATTTTTATTTTTTTAAAAAGCCAAGTAAAATAAAAGAATAAATAAACAGAATATGACAGCTTTAGAACGTTGTGTGTGAGAGAGAGATTTAGAAGGATGCAATGTGTCTCATTGTGCAGAGTTGTCGTTACACGTAAACATATACACAGAGAGATATACACAGTGAGAGAGAGGAGAGAGAGAGAGAACCAGTGTGGTGTACATACGCTTCAGGTTACATACGCTTCAGGTTACAGACTCCGCTAACCCAGAAATAGTACCTCGGGTTAAGAACTTTGCTTCAGGATGAGAACAGAAAGTGCATGGCGGCGGGAGGCCCCATTAGCTAAAGTGGTGCCTCAGGTTAAGAACAGTTTCAGGTTAAGAACGGACCTCTGGAATGAATTAAGTAAGTAACCAGAGGTACCACTGTAGTGGTTTGTGTTGGACTATGACCTGAGGGATCAGGGTTTGACTCACCACTCAGCCTGAAGTTTGCTGGGTGACCTTAGTTAGGCCAGTGGCTGCCTCTCAACCTAACCTACCTCACAGGGCTGTTCTGGGGATTAAATGGGGAGGGGAGGAACAAAGCACACCAACTTGAACTCTTGGGAGGAAAGATGGGTTAGAAATCCAATGAAAATAAAATAATAAGATAATTTCATGTAGCGTACAATGCCATCCTTCCACACACAACTCGCCAGTCATAATGACAAACATTTTGTATACAGTGATACCTTGGTTCTCAAATGCCTTGGTACTCAAACGCCTTGGTTCCTAAACTCTGAAAACCTGGAAGTAAGTGTTCAGGTTTTCGAACGATTTTCGGAAGATGAACATCTGATGCAGTTGTCAGCTATTGTTTCCAGGGTGCCTGCACCAATCAGAAGCTGCACCTTGGTTTTCAAACATTTCCGAAGTCAAACCGACTTCCAGAACAGATTATGTTCGAGAACCAAGGTACTATTGTATTTGGCGCTTTTGTTTTTGCTGTTTATTTGGTGCTTTTGTTTTTGAGGCTTTTCCGGTTCATTGTTTTTGTGACTGTGTGGAATCCAGTTCAGCTAATGATTGATTGATTGTGTGACTGAGGAAATGGATAAAAGGCCCCCATCCAAACAATGACTATCATCAGTGCAGGTAAGAAAAAAAAATATTTAAATTTTTATAATCTACAATACTGTCTTCTTTATTTTATAGTACAGTACATTGATTGTTGCTTTCATTTTATGGATCAATTGTCTCGTTAGATAGTAAAACGCATGTTAAATTGCTGTTTTAGGGGTTGTTTTTAAAAGTCTGGAACAGATTAATGCTATTTGCATCACATTCTATGGGAAAGCATGCCTTGGTTTTGGAACACTTTGGTTTTGGAACGGACTTCCGGAACGGATTAAGTTTGAGAACCAAGGTACCACTGTAATATAAATTTATTTTAGAAAGAAATCCTGTTAACTAACAATCTTTTAAATATGTGCCCAGAGGAGATTTGAGTTGCTTTTCTCTAGGTTTTAAAGACCAAGTTCTGCAACATGGCCTTTGGTTTTCATTCTAAAGGCATTCATTCCATTTTTAAAAAAAGTACAGAGAACTGCATGCAGAGCCCTGAGGTCACGAATATATATTTTTTCTTATATTTTTTAAAAAACACACTAAACCATGAAGTGATTCTTTTTTTTAACAAAAATAAATAAATAACATCTTTGAGCATATTAAAATATTAATTTATTAACAAATAAATCAAGGGGGTCTCTCTCTAGTGCCTACTTTTGTGGTGTCCCTTGAATTCCAAAGAGTGTGGTATGGAGAAGGAAAAATAGAGGAAATTTTGCATAGTATAATTGGAAACAAAGAAATCATTCAAACGGTTGGTACATGCTATGGATAAAATACATTCCAGAAGAAAGGTTAGGACCCCAGTTGGGTAATGAATGCCTCTACAATAAACACCAAAGCTCTGCGATGAAACTGGACTTGTTGCTGTGCTCTATGTAGGCTTGAGTTTGGAAGAAAGGACAGAAAATAAATTGTATATAAGTCATTCTAATCCTCTTTGTCACCACAAGCTTCTCATTGGTTTCAGTGCAGCCAAGATTTCATGGTGTTCAGCAATCTAATTCATTAAGGAGTGCAAATCCTTATCTTATTCACGGTTGGGAAGATACTACTTCTTTTAAGAAGCACCAAATTAAAACAACATAAAATATGTGGGTTGATCAACTTCCTTCCCCCATCACCTTTATACCAATCTGGATCCATTTTCTTAAAAAAGATGACGTCAAATCAATGTCTACCTAGTGGTGTCAGCCAACCAGTTTGGAGAGGTTTACTGCATTTGGCGGAACCAAAACTTTCCTTGAAATGTCTGGGCAACCTATTGAATTTCACCAGTTTGTCCATTCTCAAAAACAACAACAACACAGCACTTTCCCAGTAGTTCTCAATTCTGCACAACTTTTCGCCTTCAAAGCAGATTCTGAGCCCGCAATCACAAACTGAGCCCATCAGGCAGCAGCAGTGCATCCAAATTTCACCACTTGAGGTGAAATGGGAATTGACGCTCTGCCTCTGCTACCACCTACCTGCTCCTGCTGCCGCCTTCTCTGCTACTGGTTTGTGGCATATGCAGCTAGTGGAAAAGTGGCACTGCCATTGGCACTGATTTCAGCAAGAAATAGATGTGATTGTGCACAAAATTGGTGCCAATGGCGGCAGTGCTTCTCTGCCAATGGTAGAAGAAATGGGGTGACTGCAGGGGTGCCACCTGCAGGGCCTTCTCTCACCTGAGTCAGTGGCCTCATCCTGCCTATTGGCTTAGCCTATGACTGATTTAGAGGAACCAGAGACCAAATTGCAAACATGCGCTGGATTATGGAGAAAGCTAGAGAGTTCCAGAAAGACGTCTACTTCTGCTTCATTGACTATGCAAAAGCCTTTGACTGTGTCGACCACAGCAAACTATGGCAAGTTCTTAAAGAAATGGGAGTGCCTGATCACCTCATCTGTCTCCTGAGAAATCTCTATGCGGGACAAGAAGCTACAGCTAGAACTGGATATGGAACAACTGATTGGTTCAAAATTGGGAAAGAAGTATGGCAAGGCTGTATATTGTCTCCCTGCTTATTTAACTTATATGCAGAATTCATCATGCGAAAGGCTGGGCTGGATGAATCCCAAGCCGGAATTAAGATTGCTGGAAGAAATATCAACAACCTCAGATATGCAGATGACACAACCTTGATGGCAGAAAGTGAGGAGGAATTAAAGAACCTTCTAATGAGGGTGAAAGAGGAGAGCGCAAAATATGGTCTGAAGCTCAACATCAAAAAAACGAAGATCATGGCCACTGGGCCCATCACCTCCTGGCAAATAGAAGGGGAAGAAATGGAGGCAGTGAGAGATTTTACTTTCTTGGGCTCCATGATCACTGCAGATGGTGACAGCAGTCACGAAATTAAAAGATGCCTGCTCCTTGGGAGAAAGGCGATGGCAAACCTAGACAGCATCTTAAAAAGCAGAGACATCACCTTGCCAGTAAAGGTCCGTATAGTTAAAGCCATGGTTTTCCCAGTAGTGATGTATGGAAGTGAGAGCTGGACCATAAAGAAGGCTGATCACCGAAGAATTGATGCTTTTGAATTATAGTGCTGGAGGAGACTCTTGAGAGTCCCATGGACTGCAAGAAGATCAAACGCATCCATTCTTAAGGAAATTAGCCCTGAGTGCTCACTGGAAGGACAGATCGTGAAGCTGAGGCTCCAATACTTTGGCCACCTCATGAGAAGGGAAGACTCCCTGGAAAAGACCCTGATGTTGGGAAAGATGGAGGGCAGAAGGAGAAGGGGACGACAGAGGACAAGATGGTTGGACAGTGTTCTCGAAGCTACAAACATGAGTCTGACCAAACTGCGGGAGACAGTGGGAGACTGGAGTGCCTGGCGTGCTCTGGTCCATGGGGTCACAAAGAGTCGGACACGACTAAACGACTAAACAACAACAAATGACTGAATGAGGGACGCGGGTGGCACTGTGGGTTAAACCACAGAGCCTAGGACTTGCCGATCAGAAGGTCGGCGGTTCAAATCCCCGCGATGGGGTGAGCTCCTGTTGCTCGGTCCCAGCTCCTGCCAACCTAGCAGTTTGAAAGCACGTCAAAGTGCAAGTAGATAAATAGGTACCACTCCGGCGGGAAGGTAAACGGCGTTTCCGTGCGCTGCTCTGGTTCTCCAGAAGCGGCTTAGTCATGCTGGCCACATGACCCAGAAGCTGTACGCCGGCTCCCTCGGCCAATAAAGCGAGATGAGTGCCACAACCCCAGAGTCGGTCACGACCGGACCTAATGGTCAGGGGTCCCTTTACCTTTTTACCTTTATGACTGAATGATCAGGCAAGTGATTACTGGGCTTTGGGAAGGAGGCAGAAGGGCTCCAGGGCCCTGCCAGAGCCCTCACACCTCTTTCCCAAAGCCTGGTACCTCTTACTCAGCTTTGGGAAGGTGAGGCGAGAGCTGGAGAGGGTGTCAAGTGACCTTGCACAGGGTGCCATATCAGCAAGGTCCACCCCCTGGGAGGAAAGTGGTTCCCATGGGAAATATGCATCTACAACTGGGAGTCTCAGCTTGTCTAGGCTGCAGATCACCTGTTTATTCCCCCACTATCAGACAGAAACCTCTCCTCCTCTCAGTTTGGTGTTTACCATGGAGACAAATGCAGCCTCTTTCACAATGCAGGAAGCAGCCCTTAGCATGTAATCTTAAATTGCTGCTGGTGAGTGCCAGCTCACTGGCTAGCTTTAGAAGAAAATATCTGAAAATGTAAACCAAAGCACACATGCTGTTTCAGCTCAACTCCAGTCCTTTGAAAACTTTCATTATCAGGCACAATATCTCTGATTTCATCATGTACTGTACTGTGTAATCTTTTGCTTAATACAAATTTCACCATGGAAACAAAATAATCTGCCAGAGACTGTGGTCACATTTTTATATTAATGCTTGTCTTGCTGGCTCTCTCTGCTCCTTGCGTTAAATTTATTTATTTAAAACTATAGCCCGATTTTCTCTCTTACCTTCTTAGTGGTGATGGTGACAATGTGGGAGGTGTGTTGTTGTTGTTGTTGCTGCTGCTGCTGTATTTTGCTCCCCCTGCCCTCAGGTAGCAGTGAAAATAGAAGTAAATGGTTTAAAACCTTGTTTTTCAAAGTATCTTTTTGTCTTAGCAGATAACTTGTTAGGGGTTCCTCAGTGAGGACATCAGTTCTGCAGAACAAGCTTCCCGGTGCTGATCTATATAGCTAGTTATACACTGCATGGGAAGTTCAATAGTAGTAGGTTACGGGATAATATTGGGCAGGGGAAGATTGAGAGCTGTGTGAGGGGTACACACACACTAGGCACCAAGTCAAGAGGGTGCCATTTCAAAGCAGAGTAAGCGAGACACTGGGCTTTGAGAAGTTGGCATGAGGTTTGTGACAGGGCCCTGGAGTCCTCCTGTCTCCTTCCCAAAGCCTAGTTAGCACTTTCCCAGCTCTGGAAAGGAGGTGGGAGGGCTCTAGGACACGGCCAGAGCCTTGGGCCTCCTTTCCAAAGCCAGACAAGGTCTTACCTGCAAGGGCTGGTGTGTGTGTGTGTGCGTGCGCACGTGTGTGCTTGCGTGCCAAATTTTGGGCTTTCACAGGGTGACATAGTACCCACGTCTACCACTGCTCTGCTTACTGTAGAGTGGCAATGAGGTCTGACCAGTGATTCAGAAAGACTGGCAAGTCAAGTGCTCTTAAAAATAATAATTAAAGCCTAGAATAAAATTTAAAATACTAACCGATGTAAGAGAAAGAGGTGGCTTCGCCCTGCCAGACCTGAAACTCTATTATGAATCGGCCGCATTTTGCTGGCTGAAAGAATGGCTGCTTCTTGAAAACACAGACATTTTGGATTTAGAAGGTTTTAATAACGTTTTTGGGTGGCATGCATATCTGTGGTACGACAAGGTCAAAGCTCATAAAGCATTTAAAAACCATATTGTCAGGAAAGCATTGTTTAACGTCTGGTTAAGATATAAAGACTTATTGGAGAACAAAACCCCAAGGTGGTTGTCACCAATGGAGGCAAAGGCACTTAAAAAGTCCAATATGGAGGCCAAATGGCCGAAATATTGGGAAATATTGGAACAAGAAGGAGATAAATTGAAATTGCAGAGTTTTGAGAAATTGAAAGATAAGGTGCGAGATTGGCTGCACTATTTTCAAATAAGAGAAGCCTATAACATGGATAAAAAAATAGGTTTCCAGGTGGAAAAATCAAAATTGGAAACTGAGTTGTTAGAACCCAGAACTAAAATACTTTCAAGAATGTATAACTTGCTGCTAAAATGGAACACGCAGGATGAAACAGTTAAATCTGCCATGATTAAATGGGCACAAGATGTTGGCCATAACATTATGTTTGCTGACTGGGAACGGTTGTGGACCACAGGTATGAAATTTACGGCATGTAATGCCCTAAGAGAGAATATTATGAAAATGATATACAGGTGGTACATGACACCAGTCAAGCTTGCAAAAATCTACCATTTGCCTGACAATAAATGTTGGAAGTGTAAAGAAAGTGAAGGAACATTCTTTCACCTTTGGTGGACATGCCCAAAGATTAAGGCTTTCTGGGAGATGATATATAACGAAATGAAAAAAAATTTTAGATATACATTCCTTAAGAAGCCAGAGGCCTTTCTCTTGGGCATGGTGGGCCAATTGGTGCCAAAGAAAGATAGAAATTTCTTTATGTACGCAACAATAGCAGCAAGAATTCTCATCGCAAAGTATTGGAAGACACAAGAGCTACCCACCCTGGAAGAATGGCAGATGAAGCTGATAGACTATATGGAATTGGCGGAAATGACTGACAGAATCCGAGACCTGGGAGAAGAGTTGGTGGAAGAAGACTGGAAGAAATTCAAAGACTATCTTCAGAAATATTATAAAATTAATGAGTGTTAAAATTGTGCTTGGATGGGTAATAAGTGGTAATTAGTGATAAAAGTTTTTAAGATTATGCAAAAAAGGTATTGATAATTGGTTGAAAAATATGGATATAGTATATGTTATGGTACAAAGTTTAAACATTTGATAAAGGGTAAGAATTTGCTGAATTAAATATTTGAATGGGAATACAAAAAGGGGAAGGTGCGAGGAGGTCAAGAACATAAGCATATGAAATTGAGGTTATTGGAAAAATGGAATGGTTTTATTTTTTCTTTGTTTAAATTTAATTTTTCTTAATTAGTTGTGTTTTTCTTTCTGTATTTTTTTCTTGTGTGTGTTTCTTTTTTCTGTAATTTATGGTTTTTTATTCTGTGAATCTCTACTTTTCTTTTTTGTAAAACTTTAATAAAAATCTTATTAAAAAATAATAATAATAATAATTAAAAAGTAGTTTTTTTTCAGATTTTGAAATTTACAAACAAATATCAAACAACACAGGGACGTGGGTGGCGTTGTGGGTTAAACCACAGAGCCTAGGACTTGCTGATCAGAAGGTTGGCGGTTCAAATCCCCGCGATGGGGTGAACTCCTGTTGCTCAGTCCCTGCTCCTGCCAACCTAGCAGTTCGAAAGCACGTCAAAGTTACCTTCGGCAGGAAGGTAAGCGGCTTTTCCGTGCGCTGCTCTGGTTTGCCAGAAGCGGCTTAGTCATGCTGGCCACATGACCGGAAGCTGTACGCCGGCTCCCTCTGCCAGTAAAGCGAGATGAGCGCCGCGACCCCAAAGTCAGCCACGACTGGACCTAATGGTCAGGGGTCCCTTTACCTTTTATCAATCAACACAGAAAGAGAATTCCGAAAAATCTTCTGGACTTCCCTCTCTCCTTTGTGGGTCTTTATATTAACCTTTTCCTCCTGCGTCTTGTCTATTAATCCAAATCTATTAAATCTCCATTATAACCAAATTCTACATTAAACTACAAGTGTTATTCCAATCCTACTAATAATTGTAATTATCTACAATGGTTTTTTTTTTTAAGGTAAATTATATATTTTCCCATTCCTCATTAACATTTTAGTCTTCCTGATTTCTGATTCTTCCGGTCATTTTTGCCATTTTGGCATAGTCCATCAACTTAATCTGCCATTCCTCTCCGGTAGGAGCTCTGTCTTCTTTCCATCTCTGGGCTAGTAACATCCAAGCAGCAGTGGCTGCATACATAAAAAGTCTTTCTGATCTTTACATTGTCACATCCATGCCAGCTTCTTCACAATGCACAAGGGCATAACAGAAGAGTTCCTCAGCAAACAGGTCATTCTGGAATGTGTTCCATCAGAGTCGGTCCTACCATTAAGGACAATGTGGTAGCTACCTCAGGTGTCAGACGCTGGAGGAGATGTAGCAGCAGCCCCCCCCCCCGCCTTTCCTTTTGAAACCCACAGTTGTTCCTCTCTGTTTTTGACCAGAGTTGTGCATGCCACACTGTCTACCCTGAACCTGTAGCCTCAGGCTCCCTCAGAGTTCAAGTAAATTTCAACTGCCCATCCTGGAATGAGGGGTGGGTTGGGGTGTCCTCTTGGCCTTCGTTTTGCCTCAGCAGCAAAATGTCCCATGAAGATGGAACATTTGAAAAGCACCGGTTTAGAAGCACAGGCAGTGAATTAAGAAAGAAATGCCTCTGCCTTAGTTTTTGTGTGGTACTAACTAAACGTATATCCTGCAAGAAGTTTCTCATTTGACAATAGGCAACTTTCCTAAACTTTTTTGGCCTCTAGTCGGTTGAAAGGTTGGAAACCAGGCAACTGGTCAACGCTCAGACCAGTAGGTATGACTGAAATGATGGTGCTATGGAAGACACAACAACGAAAGTGTAATCATTTTTGCTGAGGAAAAAATGCACACCATTTAGGGAGGGCAGAAAGTCATGTCTACCTAGACCAATTCATTCATTGGGTGCACCTGTATGTCTAACCAGCCTTACACATTTTGTGCAATTAAGATCCCTATCAACAATTGCATGCACTATGTAAGAGGCCAGTGGCAACCAGTGTAGTCCTGGCATCACTGCAATACCATTCCCCCCATCCCTGATCATGCTGACTGGGGCTGGTGGGAATTGTAGTCCGTCAACTTACGGAAAGCACCGTGTTGGCTGTCCTGTACTAGGTCACATGCACGAGGGAAAGAAATAAGTGTGAAAAAATGGCACAATTCACACACACATGGTGGCTTTTCTACGCAAGCACAGCCTAGCACACTCCTACATGCTCCCCGTGTGATCACGCGACAGATCCCATCTTGTATGAAGCTACGAAGTGCTCCTACAACAGAGCTGACGCAATGCAGTGACTGTGAGTCATGAATCAAGGCGGTTCCCCGTTCACAGTTCAGCCCAACCAAGTGCAAATATGAGTGTAATAATTCTGGCTTACCTGATAATTGTCAGGAATACTGGGATCAAATAAGCAAAGCTCTCTGGACATTTTAAAACATGGATAAAGGCTAGTTAATTTCCATGCTTGCGTTTGTTCCTTCTGATTTCGTTTTCTATTTTATAGTCCTCATCACATTGTGTCCCCAAGTCCTCCCTAGGCCAGGGTTCCTCAATGAGCTCAGTAAGCTTACAGACAGCACAATACACTCCCCCCCCCCCCCGAGAGAGACTGAGAAAAAATGACAGACAAAAGAAGGGAGCGTTGACTTTCTTTGCCTCTAATGTTCCACATTGGGTGTTAATTTGCAAGGTATTTTCTAAAATACTTCTAAGCACTGGGCAATGCTTTTTGGGAGAAGCGTTTATGAAGAGCTTTGGGGGGGGGGAAGCACCACTGATAAATGTTTATTCAGTATTTCATGTTTGATCTCCCCCCACCCGCCTGCCCACCCCCACACTTGTACAATCTTTATACTAAAGCTGGAATCTATTTTCTGTGACTACATATAAATGCAGCACACGCTCGGCGGCCTAACAGATGCCATCTGTAAAAGCATTTACTTTAAATTAGTGGAATAAGTAATCAAAAGGGCTTTGTACTTAATGCAGAACTTTTGGTGACTATTAAATGCTCATTAGAGGGTGTTTTTGCTGTATGACTGTCAGAATCAGCAGGACGTTTATGATAGATTTCCTGAGTAGGTCAAGATTGAATATGATTTTACAACTTAAATAACATAAATGAATGCAGGTTATTTCAGCATCTCCAGATGTTCTTCTAACTCCCTACCCAGCAAACACACACACAAACTAAGAGTCAATTTAAATTTTGCAACAATATTACAGTGCAGATTTCTCTTTTGGACATTTAACTATCCCCTTCCACCTTACTGAGACAAAACATTTCACAAGTGTTAAAAATAAAGGAGGGAAGCAACAATGTCTGGCGGTTGAAAAATACTGTACAGACTCTGAACCAGTGATGCACATGTACAATGCAGCGTGTGTGTGTGTGTGTGTGTGTGTGTGTGTATCTCTGAACAACTAGAGCTCCCACATCATGTTGCAAGTAGTTTGCTATTTGTAAATTCTTGAGAATGTTTGAAATAGTTTACAATGAGTTACCAGGGAGGAACTACGGTCGTACCTTGCTTCTCAAATGGAATCCATTCCGGAAGTCTGTTTGGCTTCTGATTGGCTGCGGGAGTTTCCTGCACTCAATTGGAAGCCACAGAAGCAGCATCGGACATTCGGGTTCCAAAGAACGTTTACAAACTGGAGCACTGGAGCGTTCGGGAGCCAAAATGTTCGAGTCGCAAGGCGTTTGACAACCAAAGTACGACTGTATTGGGATCTGAGCCCTAGGCTACATCACCTATTATTTGCTCCATGCCCACTGGCTTTAACAGGTCGTTGCTCTGGAATAAGACAGGTATCAGTTGAAGTCATCCTCCAAAGCATGGGGCAAAAGACTTGAAATCAAGGGTTTTGCTTAGGCAAAATCTAAATTTATTTTCTAGTGAGACATCTGATTATGAGGAGAAAGGAGCGCTAAATGGAAGTTGCTCAAACTACACACCCTAAACACTACACAAAATCTGGAAAATCATGTAAAACACCTTCCACACAAAATATTGTAGAACCATTCCAGATCTTTCACAAATGTCAGTTGCGGGTCTCTTTTTCGATAAAAGAAAAATGGTTTGGTGACTGCTGTATTCCAGAATAGTGATGATATGGGCACCGACTCCTAGGGGCTGAGGCAGTTTCAGCCCCCCCCCATGTACTTTTGAGGGGGCTGGGCCCTCTCAATTTTCAGAGGGTGTTCAGCTCTGCTCCCAGCTCCATGTGACATTGCACACACAAGGTCAGGAAACCCCAATCCTCTGAAGAACCTGGCACCTCTGAGTGACAATAGTCATGTGGGAGAATGCAGCAAAATCTGGAAAGAAATGGCAACTATAGTGCTAAAAATGTTACATCTGGAAGGGCCCCAGGTCTATGGATTCTCAAGACAGAAGTCTCAATTTGGACACCAACATTGATTGAACAATTGGTCTAAAATAAATAATTCATTTTTAAAAAATATATTGGATTTAACATTGGATGATAAATAACCAAAGGTGCTTCTTTAGATTGTGACTGAAACCCAGTTCCATGGACCAATACACTGAGATAGCAACTACTAGCAAACATGAGTAAAAAGTTTACAGCTGTGAAGAACATTACAGTGTAACCATGTGAGGCAGGAGGAAATTCTATGAAGCAGGGCAGAGCAGGATGAAGGAATCAAGGAGAACTGTATTTGTACTCCTCATCTTTTGAGGGCCGGCAGCTTGGGTGTGGACAATCTCAACCACCCTGCAAGATCCATCAAAACATTACCAATTTAGTGTGGGTTCCATGCAGAGAAAAACAGCAACCATGCCAGTAGCATATGAACAAGGCCCAAGACTATTATTTCTTTTAATCTATTCAACTTTTGTTTTGAAGCAACTTATCTGACCCAGTTTCCTTATTTGGCCAACAATTTGGTCAGATATTCCATGGCATAGTTTCCACTGTCCCTGGATATGTATGAGTGGGCATCCAAAGGGAAGAATTTTATAGAAAAAGAGGTGCCAGAACTCACCATGAACACCTCCCTTGTTCTCTTAGAATGGCAATAGTGCCCACCTGAGAGGTGCTGGAACTGAGTTCCGGCGAGTTCTGGCTGAAGAAAAGCCCTCAGAATCAGACATTTCATATAATGTTAAGAATCTCCCTCTGGTGTTTGTAATGCACTGAAGCCATCAGTGTTTTCCCTCACTATTGGCCAATTCCATAATGCCTCAGCCATTAGGAGCCACTATGCTGCTCTCAGCATTTCGTTTAATCATGTTGTTATCAGTTTGAATGGCCAGTAATTCTTCCTGGAAGGCATTAATGCGGCTGCATAGTTATATGATGATTATATAAATGTTCCTAGTGGGGGTTGGGTACATTCAATGGTCAAAATACAGGGGTGGGGTGATCAGGATGACATGGAATAAAAAAGAATGTGTGTTATTTAAGTTCCCAGTTTAAAGCAAAGATGGCAAAAGAAAGCTTTAAATACCTCTCTAAAAAAACAACAACAACCCACTGTGATAAAAAGAAGGAAAAGTCTATTGGATCTTTAGAGTGGGGCTGGGCAATTTTTCTAAAGCCAAGAGTGACATTATCTTCTTGGCAAGGTTCATGGGGGCACATGCCAGCGGTGGGTGGGGCTAGTGGCAAAGGTCGGTGGGTCAGTGAATTCAGGTACAGTGGTACCTCAGGTTAAGTACTTAATTTGTTCCGGAGGTCCGTTCTTAACCTGAAACTGTTCTTAACCTGAAGCACCACTTTAGCTAATGGGGCCTCCTGCTACTGCCGCGCCGCCGGAGCATGATTTCTGTTCTCATCCTGAAGCAAAGTTCTTAACCCAAGGTACTATTTCTGGGTTAGCGGAGTCTGTAACCTGAAGCGTATGTAACCTGAAGCGTATGTAACCCGAGGTACCACTGTATTACTTTTGTACAGTAGACTGGTCTCTACGCACACTTGCCCCCTCCCCTCCCTATCCAGGCAAACAAGAGCCATTGTTAGAGTTCAAGCACACATTCCAGCCAGGCAAAAACACTCCTGGAGGAACAGGGCCAGTGGAGTATGTGGTTTGGGGAGAGTCCCACGAGCCAGATAGAGAGCTGTATTCTGCCCCTGGGCCTGAGGTTACTCACGCCTGCTTTTGTAGTTATGATGTCTGAAGCGATCTGCAGTAAATCACACAGAGCAGCTGAAATTAACTCTCTATTGGAAAAAAAAGCATATGCATAGGAGTGCCAGGCCACACAGCAATTCTCTTCGCTAAGTCTTTCCCTTATGAGTCAGTGGCAGAAGTGAAATGTCCCTGCCTGCACAAAGCTGCCTGTCTCCTCCCCTCCTGGGTTTTCCCCAAGCAATCTGAGATTATTTCGGCATGTCTGCCTTTGCTCCTCCTGCTTCATGACTCTCCTAGTCCTGGGGAGAGAAGGGGAGAACCCCGCGATTCTTTACCAGCCCGTCTCATCTCTGCCTCTTGGCGTCCCTTCTCTCCTGCCTCCACTTCTGCTTCTGTTTTTGGTCCTTCCTCTGACACAGACTGTCCCTTTGTATTCAACCCTGTTACCTTTTCAGCTTCTGACACCCTCTCCTCCCAGTCTTCTCCCTCTGACCACTCACTGTCATCACACCACCAATTCCCAGGCTCTGAGCCTTCTTCCTTCAAAGGTTCCCCAAGTTGGTTTCTCCCACCATTTCTCTGAATCCAACCAGTCCATGAAACATCCCATCATGAAATCTTGGCACGTGTGTTAAGGGCTGTTTCAAAACAACTACTTTTAACAGCATCAAATCCCTACTTGACCCTTGATTGAGGTAACTTTGCTCCAGGGAACTACTTGTGCCCATTCCCAGAAGCTGATTTAGGTCCGAGTGATAAGAGGTAAATTCCAACCTTTGTAATTTTCCTGCATAGTGGATAGTATACCGATAGCATGCTTTGGAGAAATTATGGCTTTCTGAGGCCAGCTCAGCATCACAGAAGTTTCACGAGATGCCACACAAACTGGCATGGATACCATTAGTTTGTAGGAGAAGCACAGGTGATACTGTGTGTATTTCTGCTTGGCTGCAGGCAAGATCAAAAATATCCAGAAGGAATTATCACTGGTATGAAAATTTTAAGGAACGCTCACTACAAAGGAGACTAAAAATGTCAGCAAGGCGTGAACATCCCTCTCTTTTTGTACAGGTGGCAAATGCACCATATTATAAAGCTCTTCCTTGACAGTCAGGCTCAACCTGTTCCCTGTCCTGAAATATGTAAAATAATAAGAGCAGCGATAAATCCCTGAACATGAGTATCTGAGCACATGACAGCATGCCTGGAACTACCCCAGGCATCCCTAAATCAAATTGATCTGAGGGTCTTCCTCTTCCGGTAGGGACCCTCTCTTTAAGTTATTAGAGTTTAAGCATTTAATATGTCTATTTTAAACTTACAATGATGTCTGGTGACGGTGGTAATTCACACATGCATCTGCATCCCCAGATGTCTCCACTCTTGCTGTCCTGATGAATATGCATGGATTTGATGAATGTACAAATTGCCTCAGATTGAAATAATATATGGTGCTTGAGATGCTGAAAGTGCGTTCTTCCTTTAAAATGCAGTTCACCACTTCACACATGCAGGTCTTCCCCTGCAGGTCATCTACGTATCAGTAAACCTACATATAAAAGGTCATCTAGCAGTAAACATCCATATAAAATATTGCCAGTTTATTGGACTTCCTACGTTTTCCATAGCTCTGCTACTAAATAGAAGTTATTTTTCCAGCCTGGTCTGTATTCCCAGTGGCTTATATAGCTTCACATGTACAAATCACAAAAAGGTGTGCTGTATGCTGCTGCCTTTCTCCTATATACATCATATACATATACATATACATATGCATATGCATATACATATACATATACATATACATATATAGAAAAGAACCGAAACAAATATACTGTACACACAAACATACATAGACAAGATTTCCTCTCTTTGCTGTATTTCCAACACAACACTTGATGTGGATCACTCTGAGAATCAATTCATAAGTTTGAATAAGCATAAGCACATACCTTCCAACATTTCTATGATGAAAATAGGGACGTCCCATTCCATAATGATAATTTTATTATTTATACCCCACACATCTTTACTGGGTTGCCCCAGCCACTCTGGGCGGCTTCCAAAATATATAAAAACGCAATAAAACATTTTACACACACGCACACACACACACACTCCTCTTCCCTGTACAGCATTGCCTCCAGAGCCGGCCCATCCCCGCCCCCCCCCCCCGGGTAACCCTGATGTCTCCCAGATCCCTGGCTGGGGACTGGGAGGGAAAAACGCCCAATGCCTGAGCCAAGGTCTACCCACATCTGAAATATAATGAAGTTGTGGCCAATTTTAATCCCATAGCTCGTTGTCTTGAGTCGTTATTCCACATGGGGGGGGCCACCCAGGGTTTGGGGGACTCTGCCTGTCCACGCAATCAAGAATACTGAGCTAAATGGACCAGTTGTATCACTTTGCACAAGGCAGTTTCTTGCGCCCAGACTCATGGGCTGCTGTTGTGATGATTCTCAGAAATCCAGAAGTCCTGGCCATGTAATGATAATGGTCACATCCACACCATCCATTTAAAGGACATGACTTCTCCTGAAAGAATATTGGGAATTGTATTGTAACCCTGGTTTAACTCATTTCTTGCACCTCTCAAGTGGGCGCCATTGCCACTACAAGAGAAAAGGGAGGTATTCATGGTGAGTTCCGGCACCTCTTTTTCTAGAAAAAAAATAGCACCGATTGTAACCCACACAGAGCTACGATTCCCAAGATCCATAAAACCCCAGAATTATTTGGGGGAAGAGCTATTGTGGATGTGATCTCTGGCACTGAGAGAGATCAGAAATTATCTCTTTAGATTACTCTGAACCAGGTAGATGCTGATGCAGGCGTATGACTTATGGATTCCCAAATGAAAATTGCAACAGTATCAAAGGGAACCCTTTAAACTATCCTTTGTCTTTGCTTTCCTTATTTGAATCTGATCTTCTTTAAACCCATTGCAAACGCGTATGTCTGTTATATATCCAACCTCATTTTGCACTAATTAACATCCTTCTGTTCTAATTAGGCTTAACACAAAAAGAAGCCTCTTTTTTAAAAAAAGAAAGAAAGAAAATAAATGGAGTCTAGGTATATGGTTTACAAAGAGATTTGTGGATGTTTGACTAAAACCTCTGTGCGGATAAAGCATAAACTGAAGCTGGCTGTAACAAGTCCAGGCTGCATGACATGGAATGGAAGCCTCTTCCCAACTCTTAATTGCAAATCATTGCTATCTACCACAGTGCATATGCACTGATAACTGTCAGTTTTCTCAGGAAACTAATTAAAACAAAACTGGTAAATGCAGCCCCTCCCAAGTTGCCATCCCATTATTCACATATGGTTTTCCAACTGTTTCAAGTAGCTATGGGGGAGAAATTCTGTTTGCTTCACATTCTAATGCAAACCTAATTTGCACTTCCCAAAACAATACATGAACACAGCAGTCCTTTGAAGATAAGGAAAGCCCAGCTGGATCAAGCCAAAGGCCTATCTAATCTACCATTTTGTCCTCTTATTTGGCCTCCTTGGGAACTGCTACACTGCTGCACCTGGCACTCCCAAATTCTCACATTTTTGCATACACCAGTGAAGTGAGACTTGTGCCTTTGTTGGAGCTCCTTGATTTTCTTACCCAGTCTTATTTTCTTCATGTCTTGCAAACACTGGGTTGTTCTTTCATCGCTCATTTTTGCTTGGGCCCAGGAAGGTCTGGAGTGTGGCTTCCTTCAATATTTAGGGATAGCAAAGCAGACCTCTCCCATGAATATGTGGCCAAAGTATACTTGGGCTGTGGCCTCCAGACATTTTTGGGGGTCCCCAGCAGGGATTGATGAGTGAGTGGGTGGGAAAGACACTCTTGGTTCAACAGGCTCACCTCGAAAGCAATTTCCTCACTCACTTGGGTCTTGGGAGCAGCAACAGTAGCTCGTGAGGAAGGAGGCATCGGCATGAATTCATCCAAGGTGGAAATCAACCATGCAACTTCCAGATGGAGGGCAGTGCTGCAGCTGACAATACTAGTCACCTGTAATGGATGTCCTATCAGCTCTGTAACATGGCAATTGATGTACTGATGGCCCCAGCATGGTGGACACACAGCACAATCCTGGTGGTATGGTGCAAAGGACAGCAAGGACATTTACAACATAGAGGTAGATCTGCCTCTGTTGCACACCCTATATGTTACTTTTAGCATAACCCTTAAAGCTTGCATCAAAATATAAGATGAGCTTTTCTGGATCAGGCCACTAGTTCAGCATCATGTTCCCACCGTGACCAACCATTTGCTTGGTTCTAGCAAAGGTAACTTTTCCTGCCCCTGAACATTTTGTTCTTTGATAGACCAAGGTGCTCTCCTGCTTTATGATCCAGTGGTTCAGCTTTCTCCAATCTGGTGCTCTTCAGACATCATTAGACTACATCCACCATCATCCTTGACCTTTGACCATGCCAGCTGAGGGTGGCATTGGCTGGGGAGGCTGCAATAGCTTTTCAAAAAACGTTTAGTTCTTTGCATCTAAATTACTGAGAACAATGACTCTGCCACACCAATCAGGTGTGCTGTCACGACAACCCATTAACACTGATTACTCATCACTGATTGAAACTCGTCACTTTCTATCATTCTTTAGTTTTGTGAAAGTGTGCAGCGTTTGTTTTCTGCAGTGTTGGAAAGGTGAAGGAGAAAAAAGAATGTTATCTAGATATTGACACATAGGCAGAAAGGTTGTTTGTTTGTTTCAATAGGTGATTTAGGGAATGGGAAGTCTGCATCATAGGATGGGGAAAGCCCTAAAGTACATTTTATCTAAAAAATGTAGAAAGTTTTATCTAAAAACGTATTTTCAAGATTTTTTAAAGGGAATTATGCCAATGAAATGCAAAGCATCAAAATATGAATCTGCAGAGAAGGAATGTAAGTAGGATGTGTTTGGGGTTTGGGGTATTATTATTATTTTTTGCTCCTTTAGAAGTAATACTAGAACAGAACATCACATCTGACATTTCCATAATAGTAAATTGGAGTGAAGGCAGCGGGGGGTGGGGGCACAGCAAAGAATGCAATAGTGTTCCCCCGCCCCCAAGTTTTGAAGAGAGGAAGCAGCATATGTCAAAAAGTGCAATCACTGTCCATTAGTTCCTTGCAGGGTGACTGGTTTTGAAGACTGGTTCACCGTCATAAGCAGCTTCACAGTTATTGCCTGCCAGTTCGCTTGTCATTCCAGTCATTGTGAACGTTGCTTCCATGTGTCTCTCATTTGGAGCTGAGCATCGTGTTGCCATGTCATTTCCCTTTCGGGATTCTTCAGACTGCACAGCCTTTAAAATGCCACAAGAAAATGAAGCTTCCAAAAGAAAAGAAAAAAAAAGAAAAGAAAAAAAAGAAAAGAAAAGAAAAGAAAATGTCCATTGGGTCTACTTCCCAGTTCTGAAAAGCAACACCTTTGTACCCTTGTAAGTTCCAGAAGGTAACTTGTTTTATTTGTGAGTTAAGTGTCCAGAAGGCAGACCTCTTGGACCTTACAGCAATGGGTTGAATCAAACTGAGCCATACTCAAGAGTAGAGCTAGCTGTAGTCAGTGAATTAAGCCAATTGATTTCAGTGGCGCTACTCTGAGAAAAACTTGCTTTGTTGTTGTTGTTTAGTGGTTTACTCATGTCCGACTCTTCGTGACCCCATGGACCAGGGCACGCCAGGCACTTCTGTCTTCCACTGCCTCCCGCAGTTTGATCAAACTTATGCTGGTAGCTTCGAGAACACTATCCAACCATTTGGTCCTCTGTCGTCCCCTTCTCCTTGTGCCCTCCATCTTTCCCAACATCAGGGTCTTTTCCAGGGAGTCTTCTCTTCTCATGAGGTGGCCAAAGTATTGGAGCCTCAGCTTCAGGATCTGTCCTTCCAGTGAGCACTCAGGGCTGATTTCCTTAAGAATGGATAGGTTTGATCTTCTTGCAGTCCATGGGACTCTCAAGAGTCTCCTCCAGCACCATAATTCAAACTTGCTTAAACACAACCAACTGTATTTTTTTTGAAAGACCTATCTGAATTCAAAATGCCACAGAGTGCAAATTAGGATTTTTATTTCACAAGTGTCTAACTGCCCATACTGAACATTGTCATTTAGGAATACATTTCAATGTGTTCAAAAAAGACTTATTCCCAACTGTTTACAAGATAGGGTTTTCTTTTTTTACCCTTTGAATAAGCACGATGTACATTTATTTAAGGTATTTATTTGAGGGGAAAAGTGGCACTGTGGTCTAAACTACTGAGCCTCTTGGGCTTGCTGATTGGAAAGTCAGCAGTTCGAATCCCCACGACGGGGTGAGTTCCCATTGCTCTGTCCCAACTTCTGCCAACCTAGCAGTTCCAAAGCACACCAGAGCAAGTAGATAAATAGGTACCGCTGTGGCGGGAAGGTAAATGGCATTTCCATGCACTCTGGTTTCCGTCATGGTGTTTCATTGCATCAGAAGCAGTTTAGTCATGCTGGCCACATCACCCGGAAAGCTGTCTGTGGACAAACGCTGGCTCCCTTGGCCTGAAAGCAAGATGAGCGCCGCACCCCATAGTTGCCTCTGACTGGACTTTATCATTCAGGGGTCCTTTACCTTTTACCTCTATTTAAATTTTTATGTCAAAATACCCCATGGTCTCACCTTTCATGCCTTGAAAATACCACTTGGGGTCCTCTTCAATCCAACTTTCGTATGCAGTTTTTCCTAATATATTATTGTTAATCAGTGGCATTTTTCTTTTAAAAAAGAGATGCTGGAAGTCACCACAATCGTTTCCCTTGTTCTCTAAAGTGTCAATGGTGCCTACCTGAGAGGTGCCAGAACTGAGTTCTGGTGAGTTCCAGCTGGAAAAAAGCAATTATTATTATTATTATTGTTGTTGTTGTTGTTGTTGTTGTTGTTGATTTCTATACCACCCTTCATTAGAAATTCACAGAGCGATGGGACGACGATGAGATGAGGAATGAGGCCAGGGAGAGGCTGGCACTGCAGCAAAAGGCTGCTGAACACGCCCCCTCCATGGCACCTGGTTGGGTGGCCATCGGGGGGGCGTGAGCGCCAGCCAGGTGAGCTGGAGGCAGGGGGCAACGCCCCCTGCTGGGCGGTGCTCGGGCTCCCGCCCACAACCACTCCCCTCTCTTTCAGGGAGGAGAGTCTTTATAATAATATAATATAATATAATATAATATAATATAATATAATATAATATGCTTTAAATATTCAGAGAGGTGTGAGAATTTCAGCTGCATTTCAGTTTGGAAATTGTGGATTATGCAGGCAAGTTCACATTTAAATTAAAATTGACAGTATTTATCCCCTTCCTTACCTTAGGGGCACAACAAGTTTCAACGTGGTCAGTTCATCATCTCACCGTTCAAGTACTGAGTGGCACAGATGAACACATAGAATAAAACCTCTGTAGATTGGAAATGCAGTGGAAATGTGTTTGGTAAACAAAAGAAGAAAAAAGAGCTTTGGAGTTTGTATTAGACACATCACAGGCTTCAGGAAAAAAAGGTTCAAAAGGCAAATTAGTGTTGGAGCCTTTTTTAAAGGGGCGAAGAAAAAGGTTGCATTGATGGCGTTGAACTTTGGCCTTCCTCATCCCCTCATACAGAGTTCTGAGAAGTCAAATTTGGATGTACTCCCTAACGTCGTCCAGGTCAGGTCTGGGTTGGTCAGAGCATTTAGGGGAGCACTTCCTTTTCTCTGGAAGTGAGGATTTCAAAGTGTGTCCTGTTGGCAACTAAATAATTCCTCTCCAGAGGAAAACCGGCTTCAATTACCTCCTGTGATGCGGCAAAATTGGTCCTTCAGGGCAAGATTGAGGGAGTGTGGGAGAAGTGGAGTTTGGCCAGCATTGATGATAGGCTTCATGTTCCACAGTTAACCTTTCTTGGGTCATCTAACACAGAGAAGTCACCTCTTCCCTGTGAAATAGACTTCTGAGTTTCCAAAAGAAGAAGAATGGAAAACACACAGTATTTTGAAACAGGCACTCTTCTTTGGCTGATTTTTTAAAAGCTTCATGCACAGTTTATTGCTGGTGATGGAAGAGGAGGATGGAGGAAGTTTATGGACAGGGGAGAAACAATCGTAAGAAGAGGGGTATTTTCCCCCAAGCAGGTTTATCCTGAATATGTTCCCTTTCTGATATTCCACAATACAAACAGAATACAGTCGGATATATTTTGGTAGAAACAGTATAGAACTGGATAAAACTTTAATGACAGCAGAATCATCCTTTCCCCCACCACAGTCCCTGATTAAATCAAGTCCCCTCTTCTGAAATTCTTGAGAGTTTTATTTATGCCCCTTACACCAAGACCAGAATCACCTGGTCAACTTAAGAGCTGACTGGGGGAGATGTTTTTGTAATGCTGTGTTAACCCTGTGGTCAGAATCTTAGGGGAATAGGATGACCTGTGAAAACTGTGTTTTTTGTCATGCAGTGGTGTTCAAACCTAGCTCAGACCTTCTCAAAAGCCCCTTTTCGAATTCACACGGGTGTTTGCTGATATGTTTTCCCTATAACTGGGTGTATGTCATTTTCAAAAGGTGTTCAATCTTCTGCCCCAGAGGTTGTCTTCCCTGCTAAGGCTGTTCCACCCTTCTCTGTGGTTCGGTTTTCTGGGACATCAAAAGGTTGCTCCAAGTAGCTCTTCTCTGGTTGCTGTGAGAGCTTGGCTTCTTCTTCAACTCTAGATATCCCCTTACTTGCCTCTTGTTCCCTACCCTGCAACCTTTGAACTGTGCTTGCTATTTTCTTCGAGTTTAGCCATGCATCCTCAGTAGAAAGCCACTAGCTCATGTCTCCCCAAAGAGGATGTTTTCCTTTGGTGTCTCTATTTTTGAACTGGTTTGGAAGTGGAATCCCTGTGGACTTTACTCAAGGGCCAGCTTGTGTACCACTCCATCACTGCCTGTGACAAAGAGATGGGTACCAGAATCCCCAGGTGTGTGTAGGGGAATCTTGAAGTAGCATTGCAGATTTGAAATCTGCAAACCTCAGGGTCTCCCATGGCTTGATGGTGCCTCCTCTTTGTGTTTCAGTGGCTCCACTTCCGTCAACATGCACCGCTTGAATCCTAACCTACAATAACAGAAAATAAATAATAAAATGGCGGTGGTGCCACCTGTCATAGGTTGGGACATGAGCCAGCAACTGGAGAGCAATAGCTCATGATGTTCCTGGAACTATTTTGAACTCTACTCAATACAGAGTGCATGAAATGTGCCAAGGTAAGAATACATACCTGAAGCTGCCAAAGTATTACTTAGAATGCTTCCAGACTGCCACTATGTTTGGATGGAATTCAATCACATACCTGCAAATTCAGGCTACACAATTAAAGTTGATTTGGTGCTCTTACACAACAAGCCCACTTCACCTTAAAATTGGACCTTTTTTTACAATAAGGAAAGTGACAGGAAAATGAACTGGGAAGGGTGAGACGATGACATTTGCTTGACAGTGTCACCCTGAAAACAAATAAGAATGAACGCTCATTAAATAGCCAACATCGTCTAACTCTCCACCAATTTCGGGTAAACAGATCAGGTCAAATCCTTGAGAAACAGGCTGTCTGGAAGTGACCTTAGTCTCTTTATGTATTAGAACTTGCTCTTCAGTAACAAACTTACAAGACCTGCTAAGGAATACTTCACTTTCTCCCATTGTAATCAACAATTATCTGGCTTCTATTGAATAGAATGAAACACTATTTCTGAATTTCAGTTTCATTTCTATCACCCCCAGTGAATGAACCAAATGTTGATTTATTATTCAATCATGAAGAGAGATATTAAAAAAAAAACTCCCCAAACTCTGAATTTACAATTCTGAATTATCTCATATTCCTTTTAATTGTTGATTCATCTCAGACAGAAAACAGAGATGTTGCTGCTTCTGTGCCAATTGACCATATAGCCAGATTTAGTCTCCAAAAGATGAGAACATCTTAGAATTTAATTCTAAGCAAGGAGTGTTTCCAACAGCTGCCTTGTCAGGTTTATGAAAAGGGGGGAAATGAAAGCTGCTATATTTATTCCAAGTCGGCTCAGTGACTGATCTTGTAGGGGAGTTAATTTTATTTTCTGTTTATCAGGAATAAGGCTTATCAGAGATGCCGTATGTAAGCAATTATGAGGAGTGAGCGTACAGATGGCAGATAATAACAAGTCGCTGTGCAGGATAATTTTTCCCTTTTCACAAGCAAAGAGAAATGGCACTTGACTCATCTCTTCACAAATGGGGAGCTGGGAGCCTGACAAAGGAAGGGGCTTGCTTCCACTTTCCCAAGGCATAAAGACCTAATGCAGATAATCAACTTGTCCCTCTATTGATGTTAACTGTTTCCAAACTCCAAGATCACGGATGTTCCTTTGTAGTCTCCCTGCTTGGAAAAGCATTTGGAACTGTGGAGAAACTTCTGACCTTTTTAATGCCTCTCCTTTCTCCCTCCTTGAACTCAGAAGGTCACAAAAACATTGCTGCCTGGACAAATATCCCTTTTGTACCCCTTTTTTTTTCCTTCTGGCAGTGGATGGGTATAAATGCCCCCAGCTTTGGCAACTGTTCGTATTCACATGTGAATGCTGGAAATCCTGAATGAATTTTGCAAACATTCCAAAGTAGGTTGACATCTCATTTTTCAGATGCATACCACTGAATCATACATTTTTGTTGTTGTTTTATTGATTGGAGTTGAGTGGATTTCTGTTTAATTTTGAAATGCTGATATTTAATATTATTCCATATTGTCTTAATGAATGTTGAATGTTATTTTATTTGCATATTGTGTATTGTATTATGCATATTGTCTTATTTATATGATGTTAGCCGCTCTGAGCCTGGCTTTGGCTGGGGAGAGCAGGATACAAATCAAATCTATTTATTTATCAGTGTTGTTGTTGTTGTTGTTGTTTTGTTAAAAGAAAATCAAGTGCAGGTAGTCATATACTGATAAAAGTGCCATGGGTGCTTGCAAAGCAGGAACGAGTGCTATTCTGTACCGGCAACTATTGTCACAATAATAATAATAATAATAATAATAATAATAATAATAATAATGTAATAATAATTTATTATTTAGACCCCGCCCATCTGGCTGGATTTCCCCAGCCACTCCGGATGGCTTCCAACAAATATTAAAAATACATTAAAACATCAGTCATTAAAAACTTCCCTAAGCAGGGCTGGCTTCAGATGTATTCAAAACGTCAAGATAGTTATTTCCTTGACATCTGATGGGAGGGCGTTCCAAAAGGCAGGCGCCATTACTGAGAAGGGTCACAATCGGCCCCCAGGCCTCATCTACATCATAATCATCACCATCATTTTCATTTTCCATTTATCATAGTTTATTATGATGATTTATTCCATTTTTGGTCCTAGTACTGTATTCCTGATGCACAGCAACAGAAACCCATTTGCTTTGAACAATCAAGTGACCTCTTCCTGCTCCACAGCATCCCATCAGGGGACCACAGCGTTGACCTTGAAAAGCTTTCGAGTGCCTGCTTGCCACGCTGAAAACAAGATGAAAGAAATGGATTTAAACATGTTAATGGAGATAGTTTTCTCCTTTACCCTTTTTTTATGCTACTTTTAAATGATGCAGAGCAATAGGAGAATCAATAGCACACATGAGCATCATCCTATGAACTCCTTGGCAAGCGCCGTCCCTGCTTCCAAAGCAGATTTTTATGGATATAAATGAGGATGTCTTACAAATGCTCCATTGACTATTTTAATATACAATTTCGGGGATTTATTGTTCAGTTACAAAAAGTAGCTTGTAGGACAGAAGGCAGTTTTACCTACCCAAATGCAATGTTATTCACAATAAAATCAATAACAGCAATATATCAAGCAGTTTACCTTTCACACCTCAATAAACGCTTCAGCCTTAAACGTAAAAGATTTTGCAAGGGGAGGCGAAAAGGAATATAGGTCTGAGGGTAACTTGGATACCTTTAATAACCCTAAGATTCAGTTCTCTGGATGAACTTCACTCTTCTTAAATATATATAAAATATCAGATTTTATGTTAAAAATAGTTGAGAGATCGGGGCATGTTGTCTTCCAATATTTCCTGTGTCTGCTTCAATTAATATCCAAAGGACCATTGGCTCAGCACTCACTGCACATGCATATGATTTTTTGGGGATGGGGGGAATCCCATTACACCAACAATGTAGCCAGGAACTTTTGAAATAGTCTACAATTGAGCATTAGAAGCTATAGGTGGAAAGAAAAAAAGTGAAGCATGCCAACGTGTTCATGTAAGTAGGTATTTGGTGTTAGAATTCCTTCTCCATGATTGCAGTCATGGGATTGTTGTCTATCACATGACGGTATATGTTTTGACTCCACAGAGTGGGAAGTGACAGAGACAGGATGTTTGTGTTACTGTGTTCCGTGAAGTGGGACTATTGTCCTTTGTTATTTTTCTCTTTGCTGTCTGATGCTAGAAAGAGAGGGAGCCATGTTGCAGTGCTCCGTGTGTGTTTATATGTAAATAAAGTAGATTAGCCCAAATGCTGAGTTGCTGAGGTCTGTTACGCAAGCTGCAAAGACTCTGCAGATCCCTAAGTGTGCCGATGTCTGTTGACATCGCTGTGATGTTCAGGCTGAAGAAAGCTTTTGAAGCTCCCAAACGATTGACCAGGAGGGAGAGAACATGCCAATCGGGCACGTGCCTCTGCCAGGGTCCTATTTGAGTGTAGGACAAGCTCCTGACATTTGGATCTTAACTTCTATGAGGTGCTGTATCAACCAGAGACAGATGAAATCCCCGCACCCAACTTTGCAGCCCATTCCTTGCAAAAATCATTGCAGTCCAATTTGCTGTCATTGATCTTAATTTTCCATAATGTTTCCATCGGTGAGCTCCCTTTTTCACAGCCACTACTATTTCCCATTCATATAACTCTCAGATCAGAAGATTCTGGGAAATTTAAAATGGCAGCCACCGGCCAACAAAGCATTGAAGACCTCTGATAATTTCACCACCAACCACTCCCAATCCCTGATATTCCCAAGGGAATATGCTCTCTCCTTTGCTCCCCCTTCCAAATTAGAGGCAATCTCTAAAATGTCAGCCTTTTAAAGGATCATCCCATTTCTATTTACTTTAGCAAGTTAGGCTGCACTCCTAACCCCACTTATCTGGGAGTAAGCCCCATTGAATTCAGTAGACTGATTTCTGAGTAGAACCAGAGCAGCACACAGAAACGCCGTTTACCTTCCCGCCCAATTTATCTACTTGCACTTTGACGTGCTTTTGAACTGCTAGGTTGGCAGGAGCTGGGACTGAGCAATGGGAGCTCACCCCATCATGGGGATTTGAACCGCTGACCTTCTGATTGGCAAGCCCAAGAGGCTCAGTGGTTTAGACCACAGCACCACCCGCGTCCCCACTGATGCAAGTAGTCATATATAAACCCCAATTATATGTATGTCTAATGCTGGATTGAGTAAGTGATTTTTTTTACTTATTTTTATACTACCAATAGCATATATTGTGCTTTTAGGATTTGTTAAAACACTGCACAAAAAGAATATTGGTACAGTTTCATGTACAAGCATATTGAAAGGTTGTTATTGTCTTGCAGTGTTTGTTTATTGCACATATATGCATCAGAAATGGGGAGCAAGGAGGAAGGACATGGGTGACTCAAAGCTGTGACAAACTGTACATGCTCAGCACTGCACATAATTTGGAAATTAAGAAATAGAACAGTGGAGTGTTTCTTATAATATTGTTTCCACTTTGGAAGACAGGCTAGCTGATTCAGAACCCCAAAATCTTGGACAGGGGATAGGATAGATGATGAGAATTTCATGGGCATCTATAATTTTCTATTTGTTTGCAATTTTATAATCTTACTTGAGCGTGCATGAATAAAGCAGATTGTGCAAATTATAGATCACCCTTCCACATTTTTATTTAAGACGCATAATCTATTCAACCATTTCTGAGAGTGAAAGTTATGAGATAAACTGCATGCAAAACAGTCACTAAGAAACTGTTCTACTTAGGCAGCAACTAGAGATAGAAGAGATATTCATTTGGTTCACATTTTGGTTTAACTTTCCTAATTCTCATTTCCAAAATCAATGCGCAAACCAAACACGACTATCCTTTAAAAGGCACACTTCTCCAGATTTTGCTGATTGTGTTCTCCAGCCAAAATATATGTATGTGAAGCAGAAAAAAGGCTTATGTTCATGAAAATTAGTCTGTTTACGCCCCTTTGGGAGGCGAAGGCAGTGTTTTGGAATGCACATGATTTGCTCATGTAAATCTCTCCCTTTTATTGCCTTCTCAGGTGATGGGGGGAAAGAAGATGCGTGAGGAAAAGGATAGAGTTGGTAGGAGCCTAGTAGCACTTTTGATTAAGACACTTCAGGCTCCATTCTGAAGCCTTAGGATTGTATCGCTAGTATGTGATCGATGAAAGTGAACCACATTAATCCTGTTTATTGGGGATTGGCGAAATTTAAATATGAACCCGTTTTTCTCATTAAAATCAATAGTAAATTCAGTTGCACTTGAAGTAGGAGATAGATCATACCCATAATATTAAAATGCAAATTAATTGTAATATTAGTTATTATAAATCCCACATTTGCTATGTTCGGTTGAATATTAATTCAGTGGAATATGAATTCAATTTCTAATGTAGTTAAAGTTAACTGATTTACAATGCAACCCTATACATTTTTGTTCCATTAGGAGAACAGAAGCTGCTTGCATTTAGTGAACAATGAAAGAAAATCAGTTTGTTGTTGGAACGTGTTTGTTTTTTAAAATGTGGGTTGTTGTTTTTTTAGATTGCTTCATTATGTCCAGTTACAGAGAAACGAATGAAGTATGTAGAGAAAATGAGAGAGGGACTGCAGGCTTATCATGTACATAAAATGGCCTTGGAAAATATGGAATGGAACTCACATTTTGACTGGAATTCACTTTACAGCCAGGCTTCTAGGCAACCTGCAATGTATAGAAATTTAAATAAATCATGTAGGCTGCCAGAAGACAGGCTAAATGATGTAGAATACAGGACACAATATTTTTGTAAAACACCATTACATGTTCCTCAATTTCTCAAGAGATAGGAAGTCAATATGAGAGAAAGCACTGGAGGACTGTAGTGTCAGTGATATGTGTTTCTCCAGAAATCCATCTCTATATCTATTTTTAAAAACAAACACAAACTAATATACAAGCAAACCATAGTGAAACCAAATGAATCAGGGGTGAGGAACCTTTATCAGCCAGAGAACAGATGGCAGTAATGAGCGTGGCCAGAGGCAAAATTTGGCCAAGCAATGGGTGCAAATTTCACCTCTGCACCGGGTGGTATTTTCTACACATTCTCTCTCACAGTTCTCTTTCCTTCATCAAGATTCTCAGAGTTGAAGGACACTGACAGGCCAAGCAAAAACTTTTGGGGTGTGGAGGGCTACAGTGAGGGATGTGAAATGGGGAGAATTCTGAGGGCAAGAGAATTGATTGGTCAATATTCAATGATTATCTCAAAATTTATATAGAAAACACAAATCTCCTGACAGATGTATAAATAAATCTAATAGAGAAGTTAGATGAGAGAAAAGACATAATTATTACAAAAGATAAACAAAATAAGCAATATGAAATGTGCATAGATTTAATGAGTGACAAAATTACACAGTGAGACTGGTTGGAAGCCAATATGTTGGCGTCTTGGTTGGTAGGTAGGTAGAAGGGGTCGTGAAGGGGACATATGTGTTGTATGTTTTGTATGTAATATATGTAATGTAATATTAAGTGTATATCGTTTTGTAATGTATTGATATTTATAATAAAATGTTTAAAAGGGAAAGGGAAAAAAAGAATCAAAAATAAAACCAAGAGCTAAAATCCAGAAACTATGGTAAGGTGTTCAGCAGCCACTTATTGCTACCTAGGTTTTCTCTTTTTCCCTACCAAAGTTAGATAAAACCCTCATCTGCACATCCTTTCTGAATGTGGTTAATTTGTTCCTCCAACTTACTATGTTTTAATAAATTTAACCTTAAGTTTCATCTCATGAGTCTTCTTTGCGCAAGGAGCAAACCTCTGGTTTTAATATATATATATATATATATATATATATATATATATATATATATATATATAAATAATTTTTATTAACTTGCCAATCACATCAAATTAAATCACATCACATAAATTCCAAATTACAAAGCCAAATTTTTAAATTTTGTTGGGGGAACCCATACTTCAAGATCCAAAAGGGGATTCAGATCATCTTCTTATTACTGCGTTAATGTCCAAATCAGTCCCAATCAGTCCAGACAAAATTCATAATTCTATCCAGTCTTATCTTGGTGTTTCCACATCATATCTTGTTCATATAATTTCTATTTTTCCTTTACGATCTCTTCTGTTAGTCTCCTTAAGCCGATAAGCAAAATAATAATCCTGTGTGGATTTCCCATTCCTTCACTAAGTCCAGATGGTTTCCATATATCTCCTTCGTAGATAGCATCGCTCTTTCCATCATAAATTTGGCATTTGTCGCTCTTAAGTCCCACCGAGAAGTTGATCCATGATATGTAAACAACTCTATTTCTCTCTTTCTCCTCCCAGACCCAAGAGCTCCAACAATGCCTCCCAAAATGGCGACGGCATTTTTAACTGCGTCATTCCAAAACTCTTAGCTTTCCAGCTTCATCTTGAAACATTGCTTTGGTTCGAAAGTTTATCTCCACACAGCCTTAAATCCACAGCTTAAGTCCTTAGTTTCTGACTCATTAGGGGAGGGGATTCTTGTTAAATCACATAAGAAAAAGGAAGGCAGGTTTTTTTTCCCCTCCCCCCTCAGTCATTTATCATACCGTATCTTGACGTATCTTCTCATATTTTATTCTTGTCTTGTTATCAGAGATCTCTTCTGTAAGCAGTCTTTACTCCCCTTTTTCCTTGAAGCATGTGCAATTTATCTCGTCCAAATTGTTTCTTTTGAAGATGCTTGCAACTAGCGGCGCGAATCAGGGACGGCGTCCAGGAGTGCCGGAATCCCACAGGAGGGCTTTGTGCCTAGTGCCCCCACCCCCACAAATTCGGGGGTGGTATAGGGCACAGCAGGCAAGGGCCGTCCCCCCCACAATCCTGGGGGGGGGGTAAGGAGGCTAATTACCCCCATCATAGCCTCCAAATTACCTCGTGTGGGTCGGAGAGATGTTATTGTCAGCCATCTTCCGATGCGCCACCTAGTGTAATTTTTTTAAAAACGAAGAACCTTAACAGAAGCAGAAAATCAACATATGAACATGTTTTTCTTTCTGGAAAACGTGATGTTACAATTGCTTAATGGATTCCTAGATTGAATCCTCTCTAAAATGTGCTCTATCAACAATAATACTCAGCCATGACACTTTTATTCATTTTCTCTGAAGAGTGCTCTGTTCTTTTAGACACACTGGCTTGAAGTATTTAAGCACTGTTATTGTTATTGGCTCACTATGCTGTGTGTACAGACACAGACATTTCTACTATGTAATTGCCTTTTGATGTTAAGTATCCTCAAAACCAATATGCATGCACTAATTAAATGGCAGAATGCATTTAAGATGCCTGCGAAGGCAAGCTCTTACTTGGGAGCCAAATTGTACATTTATACTTTTGAAGCGCATATTATTTCCCAGGTGTTGCACTGTAATTCTCTACTACGAGCCCAGCTTTCACTTGAGTTTTAGTACTGTCATGAACGTAACAACTTGCTTGAATTATGCTTGGGAATGTGCATAAACACAAAAATAGTTAGAGCTGTTTCAAACAATATATTGTTCCCGTTAGGAGCAGGGATGCGAGGCAGAGGGGGAGCAATTTGGTTTGGTATTCATTTTAACGTGAACCTACCTAATTCAAACTTCCCAATGCAACATGCAAACAGAAACATTGGTTGTATCCCAAGAAGGCATCTCATTAGCAAAAGGACTTCTGCCTGCCTGACATGACTTTTTCTCCCTGTACACCCCATCCCATTTTCTTAAGAGAAATGTTGGAAGCTATGGAGCCCAACCCCTGAGCTGTTTTTTTTAAAGTCTTTTATTATGTTTTTATATATTTGGAAGTCTCCCAGGGTGGCTGGGACAACCCTTTTAGATGGGTGGGGTAATTATCTTCTTCTTCTTCTTTGGCGATCACCCGTAGCCAAGTAAGATTGTCTTCCATAAACACGATTTTAACAATGAGTCCGTAAGTGACTGTGGAGGCCAATTCTGGATCCACAGGTCCTTCCACAGTGGGGACATTAGTTTCCTGGCGAAGTTGATCACGATGTGGATTTGCCAAGCGTGCCTTCCTCTTAGCACCTTAGCACCTTGCGTCCTGAGTTCAAGTGTCTTCAAAGCCCATGACACCTTTGGTAAAGGCTGTTCTCCAACTGGAGCGCTCGCAGGCAAATGTTTCCCAATTGTTGGTGTTTATACTACTTTTTTTTTAAGATTTGCCTTGAGACAGTCTTTTGTTGACCATCAGCATTACGCTTTCGATTTTTAAGTTCGGAATAGAGTAGTTGCTTTGGAAGATGATAATTATCATCATCATCATTATGGAGTAGGACATCCCTATTTTCATTGGATAAATGCTGGGGGGTATGGTATCTTTAGGTTTTGCTTTCTGAATGCCTAAACCACAGGCCCTTCCCGCTATGCTGTTCAGCCCTTGAGATGCTTGTCAAGCCACGCCCTCTTTTTGGCTAAAAGGCAGCATATAAATGAAGAATGATAGGACATAAAAGCAACAGACAGACGGATGCCAACCACACAGACCTTTAAAGGACTGGCATTAGTTTTCATGTCTCCTTCACTTCTCCAATTGACATTCCCCAAAACCTAAAAGGATTTGTAACTAATGCACTGCATAATATAGGCTAGAGCTTTGGATGCCATTACTAGTTCTGTAAAAGTTTTAAATTTCAACAACTGCAATTTTTCTAACTCCTGTCAGGTATCAAGCAGCATGTGTTGAACTAGGAAGCAAACACCATGCTTAAAGGCACAATGACATATGAGTTTTTAAAACAAAAACACATTAGTACTATTTTTAAAGTCAAGAAGCAACTCCAAAAATGCTTGTTTTTGTGAAACAACATTGTATATAGGCAACAGCTGTGCAAGTGTTTTTAAGTTTGCCGTGCATGCTCATTTGGTAGATGTAAATTGGAAATGGTTAATTACTCACAAATAGGCATTAAATGGGCACTTAATCAAGCCATGTGAAAGTGTTTATTAAATATTAATTCTCTTAAAACACTGAGATTCTATGGTTTGTCAAGTGAATAACTACATATGATTTAGCATTTTAAATATTCTCAATTAAAGATTGCATATGTAATGTATGCAGGGTTGTTCCATGAGAATATACCAGCTTTCTTATAAAAGGCAATTGCCAGGTATTACGAGCCGGGAAGTGAGTTTGCTGTTATGCTCATACGCAGTGTTTTTTTCCCTAAAAAAATGTTTAGGGGTACTCTCACTTTCTTACTCGTATTGAAATACTGCCCCTCAATGAGGCCAAACTTAGATTCACAAAATGTTTAGGGGCATGCGTACCCCTGCGTCCCCCCAGGAAAGAAAGCACTGCTCATACGACAATGAAAATAATTCTTATAAAACTTGCACAATTTCTACAGTGATCTAGATCATGCTACTTGGCTGTGCCTATTTGCCTCTCAGATCTTTGCCTCTCAAATCTATCACATAGCTTGCATTTATTCAGCCAGATCAATGTGCATTGGAGAAAGGAAGGAAGGAAGGAAGGAAGGAAGGATATCCAAAGTTAGTCAGAATATGTCCACATAAATCAATGCACTGATTTAACTAAATGAGTATGATTTACATAGCTATCATCAATAAAAAGTTACATTTTGGGAACAAAAAGGAGAAAGGGGTATAAATGAGTACAAATCCACACCATGACTGCCCTTTGTTTTGAATCATAGAATCATAGAATCATAGAGTTGGAAGAGACCACAAGGGCCATCGAGTCCAACCCCCTGCCAAGCAGGAAACACCATCAGAGCACTCCTGACATATGGTTGTCAAGCCTCTGCTTAAAGACCTCCAAAGAAGGAGACTCCACCACACTCCTTGGCAGCAAATTCCACTGTCGAACAGCTCTTACTGTCAGGAAGTTCTTCCTAATGTTTAGGTGGAATCTTCTTTCTTGTAGTTTGGATCCATTGCTCCGTGTCCGCTTCTCTGGAGCAGCAGAAAACAACCTTTCTCCCTCCCCTATGTGACACCCTTTTATATATTTGAACATGGCTATCATATCCTTAAGCTCCTCTTCTCCAGGCTAAACATGCCCAGCTCCCTTAGCCGTTTCCAGGCCTTTGACCATTTTGGTTGCCCTCCTCTGGACACGTTCCAGTTTGTCAGTGTCCTTCTTGAACTGTGGTGCCCAGAACTGGACACAGTACTCCAGGTGAGGTCTGATCAGAGCAGAATACAGTGACACTATTACTTCCCTTGATCTAGATGCTATACTCCTATTGATGCAGCCCAGAATTGCATTGGCTTTTTTAGCTGCTGCGTCACACTGTTGGCTCATGTCAAGTTTGTGGTCAACCAAGACTCCTAGATCCTTTTCACATGCACTGCTCTCAAGCCAGGTGTCACCCATCTTGTATTTGTGCCTCTCATTTTTTTTGCCCAAGTGCAATACTTTACATTTCTCCCTGTTAAAATTCATTTTGTTTGTTTTGGCCCAGTTCTCTAATCTGTCAAGGTCGTTTTGAAGTGTGATCCTGTCCTCTGGGGTGTTAGCCACCCCTCCCAGTTTGGTGTCATCTGCAAATTTGTTCAGGATGCCCTTGAGTCCATCATCCAAGTTGTTGATAAAGATGTTGAATAAGACCGGGCCCAAGACAGAACCCTGTGGCACCCCACTAGTCACTCTTCTCCAGGATGAAGAGGAACCATTGATGAGCACCCTTTGGGTTCGGTCAGTCAGCCAGTTACAAATCCACTGAGTGGTAGCATAGTCAAGACCATATTTTACCAGCTTCTTTACAAGAACATCATGGGGCACCTTGTCAAATGCCTTGCTGAAATCAAGGTAGGCTACATCCACTGCGTTCCCTTCATCTACCAGGCTTGTAATTCTGTCAAAAAATGAGATCAGGTTAGTCTGACATGACTTATTTTTCAGAAATCCATGCTGACTATTGGTGATCACAGCATTCCTTTCTAGGTGCTCACAGACTGTTTGCTTAATGATCTGCTCCAGAATCTTCCCTGGTATTGATGTCAGACTGACTGGGCGGTAATTATTTGGGTCCTCTCTTTTCCCCTTTTTGAAAATAGGGACAACATTTGCCCTCCTCCAGTCTGCCGGGACTTCGCCTGATCTCCAGGAATTCTCAAAGATGACTGCCAGTGGTTCTGAAATCACATCTGCCAGTTCTTTTAATACTCTTGGATGCAGTTCATCTGGCCCTGGAGACTTGAATACATCTAGACTAGCCAAGTATTCTTGTACTATCTCCTTAGTTATTCTGGGCTGTGTTTCCTCTGCTGAATCATTTGCTCCAAATTCTTCAGGTCGGGCATTGTTTTCTTTATCGGAGAAGACTGAGGCAAAGAAGGCATTGAGGAGTTCAGCCCTTTCTGTGTCCCCTGTTTGCATTTCACCATCTTCTCCTCTGAGTAACCCCACTGTTTCTTTGTTCTTCCTTTTGCTACGAACATACCCATAAAAGCCTCTTTTTTTTGCTTTTAACCTCTCTAGCAAGCCTGAGTTCATTCTGTCCTTCAGCTTTTCTGACTTTGTGTCTACACGTGCTGGCTATTTGTTTGAATTCCTCTTTGAATTCCCCCCTTTTCCATTTTTTGTACACATCCTTTTTAAATCTTAACTCAGTTAAAAGTTCTTTAGATAGCCACCCTGGCTTCTTTAGGCACCTTCCATGTTTCTGTCTCATTTGTATTGCCTGAAGTTGTGCTTTTACTATCTCCCTCTTAACAAACTCCCAGCCATCATGAACTCCCTTTCCTTTTAGTATTACTGTCCATGGGATCTCACCCAGCACTTCCCTAAGTTTTATGAAGTCGGCTTTCTTAAAGTCAAGAAATTGAGTCCTAGTATGCTTGGCTGCTCCTTTCCGCTGTATAGTAAACTTCAGAAGAGCATGATCACTCGTGCCTAATGATCCTTCCACTTCTACCCCACTAACCAGGTCATTAACATTGGTTAGGACCAGATCTAAAATGGCTGTTCCTCTTGTTGCTTCTCCCACTTTCTGGACAATGAAGTTGTCTGCAAGGCCAGTGAGGAATCTGTTTGACCTTATGCTCTTGGCTGAGTTTGACATCCAACAAATATCCGGGTAATTGAAGTCCCCCATTACTACTATCTCCCTTCCTTTTGCATGCTTGGCCATCTGTTCCAGGAAGGCATCATCTATGTCCTCCGTTTTTCTGAATGAAAGTCAGCATGACTATTTTTACTTCTTCTTTTCATGGAGTTGCAGTTGGTGGTAAATATTTCCCCTGAAAAGAAACTGTACAGTCCAATGCACGCTGGGAGCAAGGTGGATTGTATTACTGGGCTGACACATTTCCCATGCACTTTCATAGCCTCCTTTGCATGACAACTCACATTGGCACATGTTTGTGGTGATAATGGCGCTGTGGTTGACAGGCAACATAGCCGGATGAACTTGCCTTGAACAGGACGCTCTTGTCGTGGTGTCAACAAATGCCACTTTCTGTGCATGTGCCGTCAAAGCTCTGCATACGATTTGCATTTTGAGACTCCGCGGCAGAGAAAACGACCATGCTGTCATATTTAGAAATACAATGCTAAACCAGGGAAGTTTTGCGCTCCCTACAGAATGTGTACGTTGTGCCCCCGTACGATAAAACTTTGTTATTCCATCATGTCTCAAGCAGAAGACAGCTCTTGTTTTTTTGCTTATGTTTCCGCTTAACAACTGTCATTAATTTACTGATACGCTGTCTATCAGGCATACATCATCTTGATTAGAGCTGTTATCCTAATCAAAAGGCTGATAATTAAGACTACCCATCTGTAGAGTTCCAAGTGCTAAGATGAGCCGAGGATCCTAATTAAGATTATTTAGGTGTTAGTTAAATGCCATCATTTGATTCAGCTAATCATACCAGCAGGTACATTAGATTTGCATTAATGTGCTGCGGCTGAAGCCAACAGCTTTCCAAACTGATACAAACGAAGGTTTCCAGAGATACTATCTCCAACATCGCAATATCACAGAGCTAAGACATTAATAGAATAGTGGGAAAGAGAGGTGGTGTCTATGATTCACTCAATCTGTGTTATGGTAATAAAAATGCATAAATCTTAGGCAGACTTACTTGTAAGTAAGCCCCACTGCATGTTTCTGTACTACTTCTGCATAAATATGAATAAGATTGGACTGCATGTGCTTTTAAATAAGTGATGAGATGACACCCAAGTTTGTAACCACATGTTCGGTATATGAATTTGCCCAGATCGTAATCCTTGACTGTATTATGAATTGACCATCATTTCTCCCAGAAATTATTCTCTGTCCGTTAATTTGGGATGGAGATTAGGAGCATACATGCTCAATGTTGAGCAGACCAGATGCACCATGGAGGTACTTTGTAGGTGCACAAAAAATCTGCAATCATAATCATGTCTACTCAGGAGTAATTCACAATAACCTCAATGGGACTTAATCCCAGGTAAATAAGATTAGGACTGTAGCCCTAGTATTGATAATGAAATTCTTATTGATTGTTATGAATGACATAAATGGTAAGGAATTGTTTGGGTTTGATTTGGGGGGGGGCGTGGTGGTGTCTACACTTTGGAACTTTCTGCCTATTGATATTAGGCAAGTGCCTTCACTGTACTGTTTTCAATGCCTAATAAAAACATTTTCGCACAGTTAACTGCTATCCAAAAAGTTGATATGTATATTAATAAGTAATTTGTTTTATAATGCATTTTTAAACTGTTGATTTTATTTATATTTCGGTATGTATTTTAGATCAACTTCTTTTATCACACACACAAACCACAGAGGAGAATTTTTTTTAACAATCACAATTATGAAGCTGAAAATTTCGTGCATTGGTCCAGGCAATGAACTTTTCAGATCACTTGCAGTAACCTGAGTGAAAAATTCTCCCCAAATGGCCTCGAAATGTTCAGGGTCTTCAGCTCCTTTTGAGACTTCTAAATTGTGTGTTATTTTCTCAGATACTGCCAGATTCCAGATGTTATTATACCACAAAGACAATTTTAAATCATATAATGTCTTCTGCTTTGGAGGAATGGACATGCAAGTAGCTGCCAAGAGCCACATTAATAGCTCCTCTGAATGAATATCTGTTATCTGATTATCCAACATGTTCAACGGGGATAATTGTGGTGTCCTTTGAATAGTGCACATAATAATCTTAGTAATCTTGTGGTATAACTCAGTCCAAAATTTATGAACAGGCATAGAACCATACCCACGACAGCAGTATGCTGCCAATGTTGAAGTCAGAGGAGACAATTACACCAGTGTGCATTACCAACTATGTAATACCATACATAGTTGGTAATGCACTCATATAGGCAGAGACTGATGGTGCAGGGCCATTAGATTGGGAAATATTCTTCTCATAATACAACCTCATTATATGCCACCTTCATAGACTTTAGAGCAGGCTTTGACTCCATATCCCAAGCCACTTTATGGAAAAAGCTGGAGGCATCCTCAATTGTCAGAAGGTTACTCTACCTAAAACGAATGTTGCAGAGTGCAGGAAACCATAAATTTTACCAATTCGTTTCCAGCTTGCACTAGTAATTTTAGTGTGCATGCTATATTTTATGTAAACTGCTCAGAGGTTTCTACAATTAAAAGGTAAAGGTACCCCTGACCTTTAGGTCCAGTCACGGACGACTCTGGGGTTGCCAGACCACGGACGACTCTGTGCTCATCTCACTCTATAGGCCGAGGGACCCGGCGTTTGTCTGCAGACAGTTTTTCCAGGTCATGTGGCCAGCATGACTAAGCCACTTCTGGCAAACAAGAGCAGTGCACAGAAACACCGTTTACTTTCCCGCCTGAGCGGTACCTATTTATCTACTTGCACTTTGGCGTGCTTTCGAACTGCTAGGTTGGCAGGAGCTGGAACCGAACAATGGGAGTCACCCCGTCACAGGTATTCGAACCACCAACCTTTCCATCAGCAAGCCCTAGGCTCTGTGGTTTATACCACAGCGCCACCCGCGTCCCTTCTACAATTAAGCAGTGTACAAATTATGTTAGATAAATACAACAAACAATCAGGCTTCCCAAGCAAACAGCCTTTTGCTCGGGAACAGGGATCTTTGGGTTAATCATTTTCTTTGTTTCTTGATGACGACTTTCAAACATTATATGTGGTTGCTGACCTCCATCCAGATCTAAACCAATCAGTTAGATGCATGGGACAACATTTATAAGCTTTAAGAAGTCTCTCAGGAAAGAGATTAACTTTTTTTTTCCCAGGAAAAAAAAAAACAGCAACCAGGAAAAAACCCAACCATATCTTGACCTCATTTCAAGTCAAGCAGAGGACAGCTTGGCCATCTCAAATTTAAACAGTTAATTGACAAAATCATCACTTGGCTACAGCAAGGTTAGAAGCATGCTGAATCTCTGGCTGATATGGGATTGATTCCCATTTAGGTCTAGTGCACTGAGATTAACAGAGCCGTGTGGCTGTTCCTTTCAACAGCAGTGCTTTCTGAAGTGCACTTTTGCACGCTGATCCAGGTAGTGAACAAACCTGCACAGAAGGTAGGCTAAGTGCATGTATGCTTTGTTGGATGAGACACACATACAGGTGTTGCACCTGTGACTTCTTACCCAATCCAGCTGCCAGGGCTGCACACAGTTGGCATTGGTAGATAACTGGTGAGGCTACCAATTGGCTGCTTGTTAGGGGGTTGATTTGGGGTTGTTTGGAGTAGCTGATCAATTAGGGTGTCCACATGCCTAACCTTCAAAGAAGCTCAAACATCCACTGCTTAAAAATAAATTGTTAACTTTTGCATATGGTTGAGGTTTGTTTTTTGCAGACGTAAGCCTTCCCCACAAATTTTCTGACTTTTAAAGCATTGTTAACAATAATGTTAATCAAAAGAAAATATTTGTTTTCTAAATCCACTGTTGTGTATTGTAGGGATTAGCTTTAACCAAGTCTGTCATCAGAATCATACCTTGTTCCAAACAAAAATTAACAAAAGATTCCTATAAAAGATACAAGACAGCAACCATCACATTGCATTTTAGAAGGTACTTTAAAAAGAGATTCACCTAAGTTTTTCATTAGCATATAAACAGTAGTATTTGCATAGAAATAGGCATACTCAAAATGTTTGTTGCAGCAATTATGGACTCACATATGCTACAGATCTAAAAGTCTTATTGGCTCTGACCCTGCAAATGAGTCTTTCATTTCTGCAAGA
The DNA here is from genome assembly GCF_964270895.1 of Podarcis filfolensis. Taxonomy (NCBI): domain Eukaryota; kingdom Metazoa; phylum Chordata; class Lepidosauria; order Squamata; family Lacertidae; genus Podarcis; species Podarcis filfolensis. The sequence continues at coordinate 24,213,555 of NC_139607.1, read as the reverse complement.
GCAGTTTAGGAGCAACCGTTAATTTATACTCATCTTCATATAGCTTACATTTATATTTATAAGTAATAGACTCTTGGAATAGACACTTCGGCTGAATTCTTTCTATTTCCACTGGGTCCTCCAAAAACACCATGATGTGCAGTTGAAGCCCTCTGAAACATCCAAATTACGTTCAGAATTTTGGACTGCCAGCTTCCCTCAACTTCATTGAAGCCCTGCTTAATTTGGGACAGAAAATCTGCATGTGCATTTGGGCGATCAAGTTTTGAGAGAAGACAGGGCTTCTGTATCTTTACTTTGGGAAGAAGGGGGCAGGTCGGTGGCTGCAGCACACTTGCCAACATCATAGTTGCTGGAAAGTGGCCATGTGGCATACTGGTCTCCTCTCAGCTCTTGCATTGACCTGAGCAAAAATTGAGCAGGATGGGCCAGAAATAGAGAAGTGGGATGATGGGGCTGAAGAAGCCTTGAGATGCACCCAACTGGAGGATGGAGTGAAGATTGTAGGTCTCATTCATATATATAAAGGTAAAGGGACCCCCGACCATTAGGTCCAGTCTTGACCGACTCTGGGGTTGCGGCGCTCATCTCGCTCTATAGGCCAAGGGAGCTGGTGTTTGTCCGCAGACAGCTTCCAGGTCATGTGGACAGCATGACTAAACTGCTTCTGGTGAACCAGAGCAGCACACGGAAACGCCGTTTACCTTCCCGCCAGAGCGGTACCTATTTATCTACTTGCACTCTGACGTGCTTTTGAAGTGCTAGGTTGGCAGGAGCAGGGACCGAGCAACGGGAGCTCACCCCGTCACTGGGATTTGAACCGCCAACCTTCTGATCAGCAAGTCCTAGGCTCTGTGGTTTAACCCACAGCACCACCCATGTGTTACACTGAAAATTTATATTCAAACATTAAACATCAACATCATCATTTAGGATTTCCTGAGTCCTTTGACTCCCCTCCACCCTTCCATGGCTACTATTATATATATATAAAAGTTTTGTGTGTGTAAATCAGGAGAAAGTGGAAGAAGGGCTGAGAAAGAAGGAAACAGCAGATGGATAAGAGGGGAAAGAGACCAGGAGGACAAGAACGCATAAAGGAAGATGACAAGAAGGAAATAAGGAGAGCTTTCCCTCAGTGGACGAGAAGATAGAAGCAAGGGATACTTCGCTCATTGCTGAGCCAATAGAGAGGAGAGGTTTGCCAGGGTCACTACACTACAGAAAGAGTATTTCAGGGTACAGGATCTGGTGATAACATGGCTGTCAAAGCTTCTAAAGTAAGGTGCCCATTAGGCAATTTCTGAAGGCAAGAAACACCCTAGGTCTCTGAGGATACTAAGGACCACAAGTAGAGTAGGAAAATCCTCACAACTGTATATTCTAATTCCAGTTCAGTTCTCTAAGTACTGTCACTTACACAAACCCAAAACTGCAGCAGATACTTGTAGATTTCCTGTGGATTTACACTGTCATTCTCCACTGCCTCACTCCATATTTTCGGTGGCTGCGAGGGAGAGTGATGCTCATTTTGCTAGAGATGATAACACCAAATAGGGTATCAGTAATCACGAAGAGGACAGCTTTGGCAGCACCTTCACGGCAGCCACAATATATGAGCTTGTACTCTTAATGTACTGTGTACATTATTTTGCGATTGTGTAAATTGCCACACGATGGACCCTTCTTATGTAATGACTTACTACCTATCCTGTTGCCCGTGATGAGCCAGACACGGCATCCGCATCAGTCCTGATCTGCGTCATGTCGCCCGCTGACAGCTCATAGCTTTCGATGAAAATCCCCTGCTTCAAGTACAAAGGCCTATCGCAAAATGTAAACAACATTCAGTCATGATTGGTTTCAGCTACAACATGCATCAGACTATTACCCTTATCACTTGAAATTCATCACACATCAAACAAATAGATTGGGCACAATTAAGATTTCTTTCCCTGTGACGCAGATACTTTCAGTAACTGTCCGCGGGGATGTTTATTTGCAGTGCGCAGAGCATCTGTGTTTCAGATCTCTAGCAAATATGTTCTGGCCCCGCTTGACTGTATAATTGTTCTTCAGAAATGCCTGAATTCGTGAAGGAATTGCTCCAGCGAAATAAGCTGAGTTTCAGGCACCGCAGTCATCCTGGTGACACTCCAGTTAAGCTTATACTTGGCACCACTTGTGATGCTTCTCTTCACTGTGTCAGCTTAGAATAAAGATTAATTTGAAATTTTCACTTCCTTCCACAGGCTAATATTATATTTCAAATGCTTCGCTCCCCCACATTTCCATTATTGGGCTATCGCTTACGTGAATCAGATATTTTTAACCATTCAAGATTCTGCAGCACAAGGGCACTACTATTTCAAAAAACCCATTAAGAGTGCATATAACTGCTGGTAGTGCACAATATCGGTAATATATATATTAGCACTCAGATTACCAAAGTGCATGCATAGTTAATGAACCAAGTAGGGATACAAGGTTGGCAATGTTTAATAGCCCAAGAGTGCTCTTTTTTTTTTTTTTTTTAAAAAAAGGAGGGATCATGTGTTTTGTTTCCTGATTCCCTGGCACACCAGCAAACAGACGTCAGAAATTACAAGGAAAGCAGCCTACGGAATGAAGAAGAACAGAAATGCAAGAGGAGGAGAGAAACTTAAAATAGCATCCCAGAGAGAGAGAGAGAGAGAGAGAGAGAGAGAGAGAGAATGAACCATCCATTTTGGCATAATTTAGACATCCTGTCAATTGGGCGATCACCAAAACTGTTTGTCAGGCTCACATCCTTCTTTCTTGTTCAACCAGAGGTGTCAAAGATCATTTGCAGATTTCCTAGCATAAAATATTATGTTGGTCCCCATTGCGTTCTCTTGTCTTACTGGATAGAATTCAGCTCCTTCCACATTCCTTTGTTATGTCTGTGTCCTTGCAGAGGCGGAGCTAGCTGCTCCGGCACCCAGAGCGGCGCATATGCTGTGCACCCGGGGGTGGGGGCATGGGGGCAGGGCAAGCGTCCCAGGGGGCGTGTCACCCATGGGGGTGGAGTGAGCCACCCATGGGGGGCTGCTTCCTGGGTGGGGGGAAGGGAACCATGCCGCTTTGCCAGCAGCCTTCCTCCCTTCCCTCTTCCTTTTGACAGCTCAGGGGAGGCTCCCTCCCCAGGAAGCAGCCCAGGAGCGGGGAGGAATGGTGCACCACCCGCCCGTGACTTCCAAGCCTCCCTCGAGCTGTCAAAACAAAGGGGAAAGGGGGGGAAGGCGGTGCAGCTCTGCCCCTTCCCCCAACAGCTCGCAGCAGACCTGGGAGTCATGGGTGGGCGACACCCCTCAGTGATGACACCTGGGTCAGAATGCCCCCTTCCTCTGCCCCTGTGTCCTTGCCACTCCTACATCAAGTGCATTTGCAGTTCAGATATCAGCTCACCCCCCAGTGCCCTTCTCTCTGCGCCTTGGCAGTTGGAGATGAAGCGAGAGTGTTATGGAATGCCCACCCCAGCAAGGCTCGCTTGGCCCCAGCATTACAATCCTCTAGACACCAGGCAAAACAACAATAACACAGAGCACTTTTCTTCTTCTTCTTTTTTGCCCTAAAGCAGTTCTTAAAAATACTTCTCTGTTGCTCCTTCTGCCATTTTCACTGAGATTTATATTGTACACTTTCCATGTTTAAATTGTTGTAAACTGCTCTGGAATCAAGTCTGAACAATGTTTCCAATAAACTCTTATTACAGGGCCTTGTCTAGAATAGTTACAAACACAGGCCACAAGCTCTCACAACTCTCTTCGCCTTCAAAGAAAGCCAATCCACGCACTCCTCTAGAGATTCTTCATTACCATATGTATTCTCATCGGCTACACACGTGCAAAGCTGTTTCCCTCCTCCAATCTCTCTTGCTGGATTGCGGCAAATATTTCTGATAGTATGAGTGTAATTTGTGTGCTGTGTTTATGGTGAATATCCTCTGGAAGTTGGTCCTGCGTACTTGCATCCTTATTTCAAAGTATGTGGCCTCAAGAGGAGACTTGAGATTGCAGATGAACTAGTATCCCAGGGCAGCAGCCACTGCGGACAGAACTTCAGCATCACCACACCTCACCTGAAACCCAATTCTTTCCACTAAATGGGGTCAATTTACTCAGTAGTAAGTCAAACGACTTGGAGCCAAAGTGTGACCACATGATGAGAATCCCAGTGGCATCTGGGGAAGCAGTTCATTTGGCAAAACCACCGGACAATCCTGTGTGGTGACTGAGGGAATGTCAGGGACTGGACTAACAAGGAATGGTGGGGACCAACCCCTTCCTGAACCTTCCCAAGAACAGGAGGACAGTCAGGGGCGAACGAAGGTGTTGTGACACCCAGGAGGGGAGGGGCGTCACTATGTAGGGTGCATGTGCGGCGTCACTATGTATGACGCATGTGTAGTACGTAGTGACGCTGTACATGCACTACACATAGCAGTTTGTCGCCACCGCCACTCCAGCACCATACGAACGGTGCTGGGATCTCTCCATCGCTGCTACAGCCGCAAATGAAGGATCCTCTACATGTGGCTGTAGCGGCGGTGAAGGGCTCCCACTGCCATCCATACGGTGCTCAAGTGGTGCCGGTGGCAAACCGCTATGTACAGCACATGTGCAGCGTCACTACATACAGCGCATGCATGCGACAAAGCACATGTGCTGTACATAGTGGTTTGCTGCCAGCACCGGGATCCTCTGCTCGCGGCTGCAGCCACGATCAGAGAGCCCTCCACATGCGGCTGTGGCGCGCGATGGCTGCTCGTGCCGCCACAAGCCCCCATGGGGTGCCTTCTTGTCACCCCTGCAAACATGACACCTGGTGCATCGCCCCCCCCCCCCGTTGCGACGCCACTGAGGACAATATAGATTCAGAAGAGTGGTTTGCAGAAGGTCATAGTTCAGAGGCTGCAGAGGGGAGAAGCTGGGGGATATTGGGAGAGCAGCAGGAAGAGGAAGCACTAGGGGAGAGACAGCTGACAGACCCAGTGTCCTTGGAAAGCATTCCTAACCCCCCACCTCACCCAGGACCCGGTGTGCATTGGGAGTAGGAGAACAGAAAGCTCAGAGGCAGAAGGCACAGATCAGCCAGCGCAGGGATGATGTAGAATAGGAGAGATGGAGGGGTGGGACTTTATTCGGAGAAACTCTGAGAGTTGGCATCATCCAACTCTCTCTGTGAATATTGAATATGATACCATGGTAAGAACTTCTTGTTTTCCCATTTCTGGCTGCCAGCCGTGAGGTAGGGGAATCGGTTTCCCTGAAGCCTGACAGAGAAAAGAGGAATTATTGGCCATACCTTTACATAACAGTGGCAGCGGCATGGAGTGCAAGTTGCCCTTGCTATCAGCAGCCCATGCCTGCATGCCAGGGACAGCTATCTAGTCTATAGATGGGGAACCTTGTTAGTTTCTGTTTTGCCATTGAGCAGCTGCTTGGAGTCACAGGACTTTCTTTACATTCCAGAGACCTTCCAGGCTGTTGGAAGTCTCACGAGAAAGGAGACGGGATGTGACGTTAGTGGTTTCCTGTTTCCTTTGTTCCTTTGTTTCGGTTGCTCTCTGCTTTCATAGAGAGAGGATGTCTTTTCTGTCTGCGTAGCTTAGCAATAAAGCATAGCGATGTAGCCATAAACCTCTCGTCTCTTTCCTGTGCTGGAAACTCTGCTTAATGGATGGGAACGTGCCTTGAAGCCTCATCAAAGGCTCAGGTCGTTAATTATTCGTCGGAGGCGATTCTGAAGGCTCGGCTCGGAGGAAGATGAGGCTTGGCCGAGTGGAAATTCCGACAAACCTATGGTTCTCCAGCAGTTGCTAGACTCCAACTCCCATCTGCACCAGCCAGCATAGCAAAAGGTCATGAATGATGGAAGAAGGAATCTAACAACATGTGGAGGGACATAAGTTCACCGCTTCCTAGTCCAGCATTCTGTTCTCGCAGTGGCCAACCAGACACCTATGACAAAGTCAAAAGGAGGACCTGCGCACAACAGAACTTGCATTTCCCTCAGCTGCCATTCAAAGTCATACTGCCTAGGCTGGAAGACGATGAAACAAAAAGTTAATTGCAAAGGAATAACTATAAATTAAGGGGGGGATGACTCTTTTTTTGTAGCAAATGTCCCTTTTTTTTTGCTTTTTTTTGTTTGAGTGGGGAGGAGTGTGTCCCAGAAGACAGTTCCAGCATCATGTCTATTTACTGCTGTTTTTAAAAATCAAAGCAGCAGGTCTCACTTCATTCCTCATTGAAATTAATGTCAGTGCATTTTTATTTAGATATCCCATATGTTTCCATGTGCCACAGATAAGAATCTGTCCACAAATAGGAAACTTTTCTTGCATATCATCTGGGTAATAAGCCGCTAAATTTTTGCGGAGGAGGAAAGCTAATTCTTGTTGATGGTATTTGAGATAAATTAAAAACTCTAACTGCTACTGAAGGCTCCTTTGTTTTTCAGCAGACATCCCATTAAACGTGCAGCCTGATATCAATAAAGTTTCATTTGCTGACCATGCCAATTGAATCATTCACACACACACACACACACACACACACACACACACACACACACAATGTGCTTTCATGTGATATGGCTCACCTCCAATTAATGGCTTACTTATTTGAACCCATTGTTTGAATGTAAAAACATGGAAAATCTTATTTTTTTAGCCATTAAACTTATCTTTTCTCATATGTAGAACATCCAGATACAAATAAGGAACTGTGATTCTAAAAGAGGATGAAATGCCAAAAAGGTTTACGTATTAAAATTATTATTACACAACAAGATTGTTATATAAAGATCATTTTATGGAAGGCTGACCTTGAGGATTCTGATGCGGATTTCACAGTCAAAAATCTGGGGCTTTGATCCAGCTAAAGTTAGTTATGATTAAGTCCCATTGATCAATTTGGCTTAAGTTAATCACTGCCAACTTGTCACCCTGATTTCACTGGGATGTAAGCATAAGTAACAGAACAAGCTGACTAAACTTGTCTGCTCAGAAGTAAGGCCAGCTGAACTCAATAGGGCTTCCTCCCAGGTAAGTGGTGATAGGATGCAGCATAGTTTGGATTGAAACCCAGAGATTGTAGATCTCGTGGTGTTTCTTCAACCCTTTGTTAGATACAGGAGGTGAGAGCATATTCTGTGCTAATGTGCGGATTCAATCCCTGGTAAGTTCTGGCAGGACCACTGTGTGGACAGTGTGTATGGAGGTCCTGGGCTGCCCAGACAACAAGACCCTCCTCTTAGTCTCAGTAAGGAGGCCCAAAGGAAAAAGGAGCAACATGTTTGGCACCATCTTGGCTGCAGATATAACAACAACAACAACAACAACAACAACAACAACAACAACAACAACAACAACAATAATGATAATTTATTATTTATACCCCACCCATTTGGCTGAGTTTCCCCAGCCACTCTGGGCGGCTTCCAATCGAGTGTTAAAAACAATACAGCGTTACATATTAAAAACTTCCCTGAACAGGGCTGCCTTAAGATGTCTTCTGAATGTCAGGTAGTTGTTTATCTCTTTGACATCTGATGGGAGGGCGTTCCACAGGGCGGGAGCCACTACCGAGAAGGCCCTCTGTCTGGTTCCCTGTAGCCTCACTTCTCGCAATGAGGGAACTGCCAGAAGGCCCTCGGTGCTGGATCTCAGTGTCCGGGCTGAATGATGGGGGTGGAGACGCTCCTTCAGGTATACAGGACCAAGGCCGTTTAGGGCTTTAAAGGTCACCACCAACACTTTGAATCGTGCTCGGAAACGTACTGGGAGCCAAAGCAGATCTCTTAGAACTGGTGATATGTGGTCCCGGCGGCCACCCCCAGTCACCAGTCTAGCTGCCGCATTCTGGATTAATTGCAGTTTCCGGGTCACCTTCAAAGGTAGCCCCACGTAGCCTGCCATTTCCATTTTTGGGCCAGCAAATTCCTCGCTGTGACTGTGGCATACATAAATAATCTTTGACCCACCTTCACAATCTCATTTCCCATCAAACCTAGCAAAAATGCTTCCGGTTTTTTGAGAAAGGTATATCTAAACATCTTCTTTAATTTGTTGTAGAATATCTCCCAAAATACTTTTACTTTATCACAAGTCCACCACATATGATAAAAGTTACCGTCTGAATCTTTACATTTCCAGCATGCTTTATCTTCCCCGTTAACTTTCAAGGTTATTTTCTGCTGTCCCTTCTTCCTCCCCACCTCACACCCTCCCTCCCATATCACCATCCTTGTCTGCCCCCCCCCCCAATATTTTCTTCAAGGTGGCATCCCCTGGGAGCTAATATACAGTGGTACCTCAGGTTACATACACTTCAGGTTACATACACTTCAGGTTACAGACTCTGCTAACCCAGAAATAGTGCTTCAGGTTAAGAACTTTGCTTCAGGTTGAGAACAGAAATTGTGCTCCGGCGGCGCGGCAGCAGCAGGAGGCCCCATAAGCTAAAGTGGTGCTTCAGGTTAAGAACAGTTTCAGGTTAAGTACGGACCTCCAGAACGAATTAAGTACTTAACCCGAGGTACCACAGTACAGTCGTCATGACTAGTAGCCTTTTAGCCCCTTATCTTCTGTGGATTTGTATAATTCCTTTCAAAATACATTTAAGACAATGGCCATCCCAACATCCTGTGACAGTGAATCCCATGCTTTTTAACTATGTGCTGTGTAAATAAGGGCTTCCTTTGCCTGTCCTCACCCTGCCCCACTCCTGCAGACACCCGCCGCCATGAATAAATGTGCATGGTTTCTTTTACCCCTATCTAATCTCATCCACGTCACATCACAGGGATAGGGAGCAAGAATTCCAGAACAAGGATTTCCATAATCTGCTGATTCTGCTCTCTTTTTACTCTTTCAATCCCACCCACTCTATTGTGCTCCTCTTCTGCACACACCCCAACTCCAAAATCTTTACCTATACCAGAACATTGCCTCTGTAAAATAGCTGGAGTACCATTAATGATTGTATCCTCTTTCTCGTGGCACCTTGGGACATTGTTCTAATTGTGATCTACTGTTTTGCATTATGGGTTCGTGTGTGTGCTGCAGAGACTGACTTGCAGTAGCAATAGAGGAGCTTTCCTGTATCTGAGTCTCCATCTCAGCAATTCTGGTTTACTGCTGGCACAAGAACCACCTCTCTCTCTCTCTCTCTCTCTCTCTCTCTCTCTCTCACACACACACACACACACACCCAAACTTCCCCATTTGTTTTGCTGGATGTTCATAACATTAATAACATAAATGAATAATAAGTTATCAAATGCACAAAGGTGGGGCAGGCGGTTTGACAGTGGTGATTTATTTGTGAGAGAAGTACGGTGGTACCTCAGGTTAAGAACTTAATTCATTCTGGAGGTCTGTTCTCAACCTGAAACTGTTCTTAACCTGAAGCACCACTTTAGCTAATAGGGCCTCCTGCTGCCGCTGCACAATTTCTGTTCTCATCCTGAAGCAAAGTTCTTAACCCGAGGTAATATTTCTGGGTTAGCGGAGTCTGTAACCTGAAGCATATGTAACCTGAAACGTATGTAACCCGAGGTACCACTGCATATGCTTTTTTTGTTTTTGTTTATATTAGGCTACTTCTAATAGGAATGGTTTGAGACAAACTGCTTGTTTATTTGCTTTTTATAGATTATTGTTATGGACTTAGGGTGCAACTCAACTCCACTTACCTAGGAGTAATCACATATTGAATTCAAAAGGGCTTGCTTTTGAACAGACATGAAATTGGTACTCACTCTCTATGACTACATTGGGATCCAACCAAGCATCTTTATATTATTACTGCTAGCTGTTGCTAAATAGCATCTCCTTGTTCAACAGTCCGGCAGCCAAAAGCCAGTATCTTCAATTAAAAGAATATGAACACTCAATCACAATTTTTACATCACTACAGAACCCCCCCCCCCAAAAAAAAAGATGCCAGCTTTAGAAATGGAAAAGGTAAATTCTAAACCATAAATTCTAATGTAGAGCTGCCTTTCCTTCTCTTGGCACAGCAAAAAAAAAAAAAGGCTAGTTCTCTTAGCTTCCTTTCAGCATTCACTTTTTTGACCTTTCTGTCACATTATTCCATATGTTTATTACTTTTTCTGTGAAATATGTCAGTTTCGGTTCATTGTTTGCTTTTCATTTCCTGTTTAGGCTGTGTCCCTCCCTTGGATGTGTAACAGTTAGCCGCTATGAGTAGCTGGTCTCACAGCACTTTATTGCAATGCTCTGATTGAATACATCCCTCTCTATTCCAGTTCTGCCTTTTGTTCAGATAATCTCTCCCCATGCTTTCTCCCTTCAACTCAACTCTGCAGAAAAGTAAATCTTGCTGCTTAAATGTAGTCTGTGGATATTTCGTTGTAGATGTTCAGTTGCCACTCTTCACTCGTATTTGTCAGGAGTCAAATCTCCTGGTCAATATGCTAACCCCATTGCAGTCTTTCATAGGAAAAGTGGTCCTAGATTAATGATTCGTTAGCTTAATGATGTATGTGTTTTAAATAGAAACATTTTCATTCTTCCGTTCACTATAACTAAACATACGATAACAAAATGATATTCTTCATCCTGAGATGCATCTAGGAGTGGCCAATGAAGAAAGATGGTAAGATTTAAAAAAGGTAAAAGACCCCTGGATGGTTAGGTCCAGTGAAAGGTGACTATGGGGTGTGGCGCTCATCTGGCTTTCTGGCCGAGGGAGCTGGCGTTTGTCCACAGACAGCTTTCCGAGTCATGTGGCCAGCATGAATAAACCACTTCTGGTGCAACAGGACTTCGTGATGGAAGCCAGAGAGCACAGAAATACCGTTTACCTTCCTGCCACAACGGTACCTATTTATTTACTTGCACTGGCGTGCTTTCAAACTGCTAGGTAGGCAGGAGCTGGGGCAGAGCAAAGGGAATTCACACTGTCACAAAGATTCGAACCACCGACCTTCCAATCGGCAAGCCCAAGAGGCTCAGTGATTCAGACCACAATGCACCTGGCCTCCCTGAATAATAATAACTATTTTTAGTATTAGTATTAGTATTAGTATTAGTATTAGTATTAGTATTAAATACTCCACCTTTTTCCCTTACAGGGACTCAAGGTGGCTTACAGTTAAAAATAAGAACAGTTAAAAGCATTGAAAAAACAAGCATAAAAAACAATTAAACACTGATAGAATCAAAACTCTCTGGCCATCTTTATTCTATTGTTGCTGTTGTTTAGTCGTTTAGTCGTGTCCGACCAGTGGCGTAGCGTGGGTTGTCAGCACCCGGGGCAAGGCAAGTAATTTGCGCCCCCTAACCCGTGGATTTGCGCCCCCTAACCCGTGGATTTGCCCTAACCCCAGATGTTGCACCCGGTGCGGCCCGCCCCCCCTGCACCCCCCACGCTACGCCACTGTGTCCGACTCTTCGTGACCCCATGGACCAGAGCACGCCAGGCACTCCTGTCTTCCACTGCCTCTCGCAGTTTGGTCAAACTCATGCTGGTAGCTTCGAGAACACTGTCCAACCATCTCGTCCTCTGTCATCCCCTTCTCCTTGTACCCTCCATCTTTCCCAACATCAGGGTCCTTTCCAGGGAGTCATCTCTTCTCATGAGGTGGCCAAAGTATTGGAGACTCAGCTTCAGGATCTGTCCTTCCAGTGAGCACTCAGGGCAGACTTTCTTCAGAATGGATAGGTTTGATCTTCTTGCAGTCCATGGGACTCTCAAGAGTCTCCTCCAGCACCATAATTCAAAAGCATCAATTCTTCGGCAATCAGCCTTCTTTATGGTCCAGCTCTCACTTCCATACATCACTACTGGGAAAACCATAGCTTTTACTATACAGACCTTTGTTAGCAAGGTGATGTCTCTGCTTTTTAAGATGCTGTCTAGGTTTGTCATTGCTTTTCTCCCAAGAAAGAGGCGTCTTTTAATTTCGTGACTGCTGTCTATTCTATTAGAATTATACAAATAATCAGGGCTTTTTTTCAGCCAGAGATCAGCAAAGCTGAGCTCAGACCCTGCTCAGGTGGGCACCATTGCCATTCTAAGAGAACAAAGGAGAAGTATGTGGTAAGCTCCAGCACCTCTTTTTCTAGAAAAATAGCACTGCAAATAATTACATTAAAAAACAACAACCAGCACTGCACCAGTCCTTTCATTAAAAGCAGTCAGTTCCAAAATGCCTTTTGGAACAAGAGAGTCTTCACTTGCTGGTGGAAGGACAACAAGGAGGGAGTCAGTCTAATTTCTCTAGGGAGGGAGTTCCAAAGTCTGGGTGGAGCCACTGGGAAGCCCCTCCCAGAAGTGCTACCACTTCCTGGAAAGGAGAGGGGAGGTGGTAGGTGGTGATGAGGTCAGCACTGTGTGGACACATTGGCAGAGTCAATCCAGCATTCCCATGACTACATCCACACAGCACTGACCTTCCCACTACCCAAAGTAAATGGCGGCAGCTCCACTGCTCCTTACCCACTGCTCCTGGCTACCTCTAGCAGTGTGGCTGAGAGTGTGATTGGCATGTGTGAATGATGGTAGAGCATATTCCCTAAGGAAATGTGTGTTTTTGGACTATGCAGAATTAGACAAACTGACAGGAAGGATTCGAAACCTGCAGGACCAGAGATTCTTAGAGGACTGGAGTAAGTATTTGAACTATCTGAAAAACAATTGTAATAAACAGATTGCGCTAGTAGGACTGCAAGAAGTTTTGTAAGGAGGATTAGGTGAAATATTGCAAGGAAGACTATGGAGAGAATTATTAGTTAAGGACAATTAAAAGTAATAGAGAAATTAAGAAATGCAGATTAAGTGATAAAGAATGGAAAATCTTCAGAGGTAGTTGACGGAAGTCTAAAATATTGTATAAGATAAGAATGTATGTTAAATGACTGTTGGAAATGATATGTTAAAAAATCAGTAAAAATGTATTTATAAGAGAAAAAAAGGAAACGTGTGTTTTGCTAAACTTCTTTCTTCCAACATAATGTGAATATAGGCAGGGGCACAGGGCTGTCTTACCCGTAGGCACTAGGGGTGCAGGGCACCCGGGCAACGGGCTCTCAGGGGCACCAGGCTGAGAGTCCGGGGCCCAAGTTTAGTCCAGGGAAGAGCCCACTCGTTGGTTGGAGCGCCATGGCAGGTTCTTCTGCTGCGGGCAGCTCTGCGCCACAAGTTTGGGGGCAACTGAGCCAGCAAGATGCTGAGGCGGCCGGCTGGCTCCGCCCTCCTGCGCGCCTGGGACTGGGCAACCGGGGGGGCACTGGGTGGATATTTGCACCCCAGCGCCGCATATGCTTAAGACAGCCCTGCAGGGGCAGCCCAAAACATTTTGATGCCTGAGGGAATCAGCAGCAAGTAGCATTCTCCTCCCAGTCTATGGAACCCAAGTGTGTGTGTGTGTGTGTGTGTGTGTGTGTGTGTTTGTGTGTGTTTGCTGTAGTGACTAACAAGACACAGATATGAACGTTTTAAAGCAAAACATCTTTTCTTCTGCCTCTTTCAGCTGCTCCAATGTGAACCAAAGGATGCTGTCAGTAGGAAGAAGTCAAGACATTTCGCTTTAAAACATTGCATTAGCCCCTGTAATAAATATGCTTTTAGTGATTATCTTAATCCTTCTGGGGTCCAAAGGAAAGTGCTGTTTGATGCAGTTTGAAAAGCATCTCTATAGATAGATATCCCAGACCTATTCGGACACCAGTGAAAATCTCACGACTCTAAATTTAACTCAGATGGCTTCTTAGAAAAGGACTGCATTGACACCAAGGGAGTGTCTAGGAATCTTTCCCTGCAGATGCTGGATTCTAGCCAGGTTTGCAGTGTCTGCTCTTTTCTGTCACTCTTCAGCAACCTCATGCCTCATAATCGAGTGTTGGTTTTAGTGCCCTTGACCTGATAGCATTACACTTGACAGATCTAAATATTGCCATTGAAATAATAATATCCAAATGAACTTCAATAGAGTTTTGTTTTGTTGGATAAAAGCATTATTATCATTATTCGTTTGATGGATCCTTCTGCATCCATCTGGAAATACTGATTAATGACTGTATGACTGTCCAATATAAGGTTATCTTAGTTTATTCATTTTCTTTCTGCTAGAGAGACTGCCTTACCAGCTATTGCCAACTACTCAAACATATAAATCACAGGACATTTCAGTCACATGTAGGGATAGATCAGTCTATTTCTGGTGCTGTGTCAGTTTCACATATATTTATTCATAAGTCTGTTCCGTTCCATTTTCATTGTAATTTGTGACTTAAGAAAAAGAAAACACCTCATAACCAAAATCTGTATTTAAATATGGAAAAAATGCTTGCTGTGATATATGTTTAATCCCAAACTAGTAGTCAGATATCCCAATATACACATTTCTAAATCTATTTTGAACTAAAATAGAGAACTTTTGGTACATCTTCCTTTTTCTTTCTTTAAACCAACATCTGTATCACAAAATTCAGTGAAATGAGAAACCCAAAGAATAATTACATTCTGGTCTATGTGTTAGTCCATGGTAGGCAAACTAGGTTAGTTCACTTAAAAATGTGGACCTTAGTCAGGTGTCTTCTGTTAGCAGAGCTTTGACCTCTTTTTTACTTCTTCCATGGATAAATAGGTCTTGGATAAATAATGTGTTGGAAACTGTCAGGCATTCATTCTGAATTACTTGCTTGCTAAATTTGAATCCTTCCTTTCCACCAAATGGTTCTAAAGGCAGCTAGCAGCAATAAAGCAACACAGTACAATGAATTATTGTAAAACAAGAACAAATTGAAGAGTAAAAAACATAAAAACAAGACAGGTAAAACATCAATGAAAACTGACACATTGAACCAGTTAAAACCAATGATACCATATTTACAAATCAGCTTTGGGGGCAAAGTCTTGTCTAAATAAAATTGCATTTGCATGCCAACAGAATATTATCAGAGAGAACACTATCTAGGCCTCCCTTGGCAGAATGTGAGAGCAGAGTATTTCGGCCACAAAAATCCATAAAGGCAAATTCATGTGATTTTTTTTTACAAAAATACTTATATATGAAAGAATATCATGCTATACATGCAACTGTTAGAATGATTATGAACCTAGGGCTGGATCCAATTGGCAGAAAGGACAATTGTCAGAGAGGTAAAATCTTTTCCTGAGAAAGATCGAATCTTTGAATCCAGCCTTTAGTCGCCAAGTGAATACGTCCTTGATTTTGAATGTTTCAAAATCATCTGCAGTTTTCATGTTGGTTATGGGCTGTGGTAGCTTTACCTTACCGTTTTCTTAACTTTGTTTTCTATTATTATTTTCTTAAACCTTGTTTTGTGGACCTTTGTGACATGCTTTTTCAAACCATAAGCAGAAAGTCCCCGTGGCAGTGTTTCAGTGCAGAATGAGGTATAGCTGTCTGATTGATGTTCTTGATTTATTTTTCTTTAATCGAACTGTTCATCAGTTCAGGTAGCTTAAATTATGATACTTCTGAAAGGTTTTGGAAATGAACAGCATAGAAAATGGCTTTCAAGGTCTACCGTTTAGTTCTGGCTAGATGTCCCAAGTCTGACCTGTAAGGATTCCACTCCAAAGGTCATAAAAGGTAATTCATTCTCCTTGCCTATTCTATAGTTGATTGGTCTGCTGAGATTGACAGTTTGGTAGCTTGACATGGCCAAGTATGGCAAAAGGGTTTGACTGGAGACCTCTTATTCATTTCACATGGGCAACTCTATTGACCCAAAACAGTAAAATAATTAGTTTATGTACTAGTAAGAGTCATACATTTTAGTTACGACTGACCTAGGCCCAATCTGACATGGTGACCTGGAGTTGCCAAGCTCCCATATCTCATTACTAATGCCCTGAGCCATGCAGAACCCCATGACAATAATATCATTGAAAACCTTCTAAATTTGCTGAAGTATGGGTTTCCTTTCCTGAGCGTATGTTTATTCTCTCTAATCAAATTAGAAGTTCATGGTGTAAATTCAAAAACATTTTTAAATCCCCTAAACGTCTTTCTTCTTATTTACTCACTAACCTGATGTTGAACCAAAAGGCGATTACTTGGTAGGCAGGTCTGCTGAACTCTGTGGAGATATTATATTCTCCCTCCTTCTCACGGTTCTTCTCTGAGAGTCAAATTTGCTATTGGGAAACTTTAGAAGAAATAATTATGGTGGGCATAACAATATATGCATTTCTCATTTTTTCCTCTTTTTAAAGTTTTAACGTGTATTGTTTTTAACACTTGATTAAGAGCAGCCCAGAGTGGCTGGGGTATAAATAATAAATTATTATTATTATTATTATTATTATTATTATTATTATTATTATTAAAGTTATTGCTTTTAATGTACCTGGTGTACAGTTAAATTAATACAAAATGAAAGTGTTGTAGTAGTATAGGATAGCTCAGTCTAAAACTTTTGCTGCTTTGTGAATGTAATTTTTTTTTTGCACTTTTTCTTGTAACAGGACAGTAATTTGGAATAGGATGGAAATCGACTATGATTTACAACAAGTTCTTTGCTCAGAGATCCTAGAATTACACAAAATAAACCTTTCTGCCATTGTCAGCAATGGCTCCATCACCCCACCCCACTTAAAACCTTATACAGCCAACTTGCTAAAGCTAAACAAGTCCAAGGTCTGGGCAATGCTACAATATTGCCCAAAGTCCACTGAGGATTTCTATGTATGCTATCTTTGCTGCCATAAAGGAAGAAAGATAGGGTATAAATATCCTAAATGAATAACACACGAACTCCCAAACTGCTGTACTTAATGTGGTTACATGAGGAACAAACTATTGCTGAAGAAACTTGCCATTTGCTTCTTTGCGCCCTGATCACCAATGCTTGCAAAAGCATAGGTGTAGATAGAACCCAATTTCACATCATATTGAATAATTAGTAAAAACCTGAGTGTTTTTCTTCGCTTAGAAGCTTCTGTTTTGCACACCACCACAGTCTTCTCTTTTAACGGAAGTAAATAACCTGGATCTGATCGTTATCACATACAAAAGCATGCTTCGAAGAAGATATTAAAATAGACTGCAGTGTCAGGTTAACTTGATATTTGCAGTAACGGTACTGTCTTCTAAGCAGAAAATGCCCCCATTAACCCATATCACAGCTCTTTAAAAGAATTAGACAATCAATGCCTCTCAAATAAAACCTTCTGCGCCTGGCTCAAAGGAATACAGCAAAAGCCTATGAGTCATCCTGTAAAGATTAATCATGAAATGTGCAAAGAAGAGAGATCCTCTAAGTATTTCAAGAACATATCCCATTGCCTATTTCACATCTTGAACATGTGGGCTGGGTTTGGCAGCTGCGTGCCAATTATTATCAAGGAATGGCCATGGGGAAACCTTAACAACATCTGGAGTTGTTATGAAATGCATAGTAAAAGCTACCATTTGATTGCTTTCCCCCAAAGCACAGATTAAATGCCTCAGCACAAGGCACCTGCTGCATGAGATAGGCGGTACAGCAAGTTCTTCCAGTGAAGTGAATTCACTTTCAGGGCTTGGATTTCTGAATATTAAATGATAGCAAAATTCAGGAAAGGGTGATGATAAACTCTGTTTAAAAAGATGATAGGAAGAAAAATGATGTGCGGCATCACAAGCGGCACAAGGGAGTGCAAGATTGCCGCCATTCCATTATTTTTCTCTGGTTTGCCCTGCCCTCCATTTGATTCCTCTTAAATTCCAGTTTAAATTAGTAGAATTTCTGGCAGATGGAGATGATGGAGTTTATGGAGCTGGCTGTTCTCACCGGGAGAATCCGTGACCAGAAAGAAGAGGAACACCAAGAAGACTGGAAGAAATTTAAAGACCATTTGAATAAATATTATAATATTAAAGAAATGTAACCACTTGAAAGAATTAATTAGGCCTAGGACTAAATTAGGATTAAATAAATAAATAAGAAAATGTACGATAAGAAAAGTTAGGAAACTTTTTTATGACTGTGATATTGTTTTATGAAATAATGATATTGGAAACTGCTATATATAATTACTAAGAAATTCAGATGGAAGAGATTAAAGGAAGTCAAGTAATATATTTATGAAGACGTATTTTAATTAATTAATTAAGTTTTCGTTTACGTGGTGATTTGATGTATTTTATGTTTCATATGCTTTCTTTTTCTTTTCGTTTTCTTTTTTCCTTTTATTATTGTTTACTCTCTCTTTTGTTATGTTTTTGTATGAAAAGTAATAAATATTATTGTGCGTGGGGGGGGGGGAATTAGTAGAATTTCTTAAATCAATTTTGGAACAGGAATATGCACATTTTGCTGTTGCTTCAGTTCATTTGCATCTTTCTTTCTACCTGCTTCATGGATAAAGCATTATTGCAGAAAATCAATCTTGCGTTCCTGCAAAAAAAATGGCACCTAGGTTCTCTCTATTTTTCCATTATTTTATTGTTGTGTACAGGTGGTTCTGTACATTAAGAACACACCAGGTTTGGTGGGGGTTTGAGTCCCACAGCATCACAGGTCACCACATTGCCTTCACCTTCTGTACAATATTCAGAAAAAAAAAATGAAAAAAAAAATTGGGGTTACCTTGCAGAATGAGACGAGGTACTTTAGAACTCAAAAACCTGAGAAGAAATTCAGATAAGAGCAATACTGGATGCACCCCTAATCAGTAATTAAATTTGAATCAGACTTAGGGATGGAGGAGCAATTCATTTTGCCTCGTTCACATAGTGAAGCGACCTAATTCCGTGTTTCCAGACTTGCTTGCGGATAGGAAGGCAAACTATCATTCAGATGATGCACTCTAGGTTTTGTGGTTCAGTTTTGATCCTAAAAAGTGCACGCACACACACACACAAAGCTTAATGTAAGTTGTAGGGGGAAACACATTGAAAACTCCATATGTTTTGAGAAAAGTGTACATAACACTTACAATTTACATACAGATTTCCCATGCATTCTTTCAGAAAGTGCACCCCCCCCCAAAATAGGAATATGACTGAGTGTCACCCCAGCAAAATTGACTGGTCTGTCTGCCCCTAATCAGAACTAAGACGCACTGATGTAATTTTGTTCTGCCTCCAACATTCAACCCTTAATCAACGAGCTATTCAGACTTCATACTGCCATTGCCACAGCAAATTCGGGTGTGCAGCCAGCTACATAACCATCAGGTGACTCACTGCAAAGACACAGCAGCTTATAGAATGTGCATAGGATCCCAACACTTTCAGGGTGCCACAGCTGATGTCTTCATTCTGGAACCCAGCCCTGGACCCACTCTGCAACTATCCTCGGCAACAACAATCGAACGATGCAGGAACAGCAAAAGCCTTGAAAATTGGATGGTCACTGATGTGTAACTAAAATGTTTTAAAGCTGGCAGATGGTGCAGGTTTTTCAGAAACTAAGCAGTCTGCGGCAGGCCAGAATGGTCCCTTGTGGCAGATCTGAAAGTTCATTCAAAGATTAAAAATACTGTAATGCAAGGTTTTAAAATCATGTTGCTTGTAGCAGGTGGTGATTGCAAATGGGATATCTGCCGTTAGATGATAGCTGGGTAATTTCTGTTAATGGCATGTCCTGCCCCATGTGCTTGCTTGCTTGCCTGCTTGCTAGTGTGTAGGATAACACTGTAGTGCTATTGAAGGAGAGCATTCATTTGCACCCTGCTGGTATTTTGAATATGTTGCAAGCATATTGCTAGCATCTTGCAAGCATCAATAAGTTGCAAGCACATTGCTAGCAGACCAGTGGCCCACTAGGTCAGTATTTCCCAAAATGAGTGTCAGTGGCTCTCCAGAATTTCAGGCAGCCCTACCTGGAGATGTAGCAGATTGAACTTATGACTTTTTGCACGCAGAGCAGATGCTGTACCACTGAGCTGTGGCTCTTAGCTGACTGGATGAGATAGCTTTTTGCACTTTATGATGGGGAACAAATTGGTAAATAATATTTAATCCTAGAGACCCACGTGTGTGGGTGAATAAACGAAAGAATCAGCTTACTGATATAATAATTAGAGACCCCAGGTGTATATTTTTATTATTTTAATAATATTTCAATGTTTCACTTTAATTGCATTTAACCTTTTACAATGTATTAGTCTTTATTTTTATGTGTTCTGCATTTGTGAGTCTCTCCCCACCCCCCAGGCTGCATTCCATCTCTCCTTATTTACCCCTAAAATGGTCAAATGGTCTGGGCACATCAGAGCCACTCCAAGGTTACTGCAGGGGTGAAGATACCAGTATGGAGCCATGTATGCTTTATTTCTCATGACCTGTAACCTTTCCTGACGTATGTGAAGATGTTTTAGGACTCTTTGTTTGCTGTGTCTGAACTGCTATATAAGCTTTTGTTCTGAAGTGCCTCAGGGCAGACCTATCCAACTGGCATGTTGAGCTGAATGAACTCTGTCCTATTGCAATAGCTATAATAAACACTGGGTCCCTAAATCTGGATAGTGGACTTGGAAATAATTTCCTTGGTTCTGTGGTTTATTCAAAAGGCAGTTGTTCCTCACCTGGATAATGAACAAGGTGGCGTAGGGATGAATTCTTACCACATTGCTACCTGTATTCAAAGCGCAGGGCTCTCTGGAGGGAGACGGCCCCTAGAAGGGTTTAAATATCAGAGTAATGCAGCTTAGTGAAGCATAGGAATATTGGCTATTAAATTTTCTTCATCCTGTTTTGACTGACCTCCTTCTACCCCTCTCTGCAATGAACAGACCACATACTGCTAAGTAAGTTTAAAATGCTTTACTTACATAATCTGAGCTCCAGCTCATGCATTATTCTTTTTTTATTGATATTTTATTGAAGAATTTTAAAACATAAAGCAATAAAGTGATACAAAAAGAAAAAAAATGAACAAAGAACAAAACACACAACTGTGCAAAGGGAGAAAAACATTACATGAATATATACAAATATATTTGATGCAATAACAATACCAACACAGATAAACTATTCTTGGTTAGAAGTACAGAAAGGGAGCTTCAGACATGTGTCTGAAGCAGGGAGCTATAGTGAGGCACATGTTAGGGATGGCTTACATTGTGAAGAAGAGAGTGAGGAAAAGAAGAGAAGAAACACATCACTCCCTCCTTCAGTGGAGATGACGGGCAAGGCCTAACTAAGTCTACTCTGACAATTAGAACTCGGTGGCCCTCAACGCCTTCATATACTAACTAGCAATCATGCATAATTATGTTTCGCTGCAAATCACCCACACTATAGTTAGTGGCAGGAGCTGACAGTGTCTTTTCTCATTTCATGCTGATGTTCAAAATACAAATGGATGTGTCTAGGCCTATAAAATCCCGCTGACAACCCTGTGGAGTGGAGGGGCTTTCTGTCCTTCTAGAGGCTTCCTCTACAATGTTGAATGCTGGGATATTATTCCTTCCTCCAATCGGGAGTAATGCACAATCATATCAATCAGGTTGGTGATTAGGGTAGTGGGGTGAGACCGGCATGTGCCGGCTAAATAGAGGCTAAGAAACTTCATTATTTAACAGGATCACTCCTCTGGAAATGCATTAATTTTGAAGGAGAACACACAGGAAAGGTAATTGATTTGTACGTATCTGCTAATGGCTGAAATATATGTGTCTATTGTGTGCAGCAAAAGATGTAAATAAAACCCTTCAGATTTTCTTTATAGGCTCAAGATTGCCAGTCAGTAACCTTGGAAGACGAGTTACTACATCTCTGGTCTTTATTTTAAATACAAAGAAGGGGGGAAAGGAACAGTAACGTGTATAAGATAATACCTGCTTAAGATAAAATAAAGTTGTATTTGCATTTCTTTACCGGACATTAGAAAAGAAAAGGCTCACCACATTTTTTCTGCACCAGAGGACAACAAAATGGAAGAAGGGCCTCTGTGCAAAATAAATCAATTGCAGAAAATACCAGATGAATGTGCAAGTGAATGTTGGAATGAATTGAGGCACTTTTATACATCCCTAATTGTAAGCCATTTAGTTGTTTGGCAAGGGAAAAAATGATATATAAGTGCAGTAAGAAAGTAAATAATATTGGCTTCTGAAAGAATCCTCCCGCTCCCAAACTGGAGAAACCTATTAAATATTATACATTCTGACTTCATTATCTTTTTTATGGTCTCCATAAGAACTGAACTTCCTTTCCCTCTTATCTTTCTGACAATACCAGTCTCCGTACATTACTTGATGTTTTAAATTCAGGTAATGAACTGTCCATAGTCTTTGTTCTAGACTTAATGGGACAGTTTGTTTTTATACTCTTTGTGATGTGGGCCAGATGCTGGAACCAGTTTGCTCATATTTTTTCATTTTTTTACCCTGAGCAAAAGAAAGCTAAAATAGAAAAAGAATTAACAGGAGCGGAAGGTTAGGATTTTTGGTGAGCAGGGAGAAGGATTAGGGTTTTTCTTGATGTTCTGTATGCAAGCTTTGCTCTTGAGCAAACCAGATAACTTTGGAGGATTCTGTCACTGAAGGAGGAAGAGAGAAGGAAAGGGAAGCACAGAGGAAAGGAAATAAATAAACCTTCTCAGATTTGTTTCAGCTTACAGTGCTCAAGAAAAAGAAACCCAGTGAAATGTGTTTTATTCTTTCCTGCCGGAGCAAAAGGACTAAGAGCAGCAGCAAGAAACAAGAGGGTCAAATGACTGTGTGTGGATGTAAAAATCAAAAGATGGGGACAAAAAAATTGTTATGGGAAAGGCAGAAAGAGAGAATGCGGGGGGGAGGGGAGGAAGCAACTGAAGATTTGGTGGTGGAGGGGCACTAAACCAAGGGAAAAGGGTTCAGGGAAGGATGGATAAATGAGCAAAGAGCAATCAGGGAAATTTTGGAAAGAACACAACCGTGCTGTGAATGCTGCCATGCTGCAAGAATCAAGGTTCATTGTAGGGAAAGCCTGTGAGGGCTGCTGCCACACATGTTGGACTTCCTGGACATCAGTGAGATTTCAAAGATGGAAGTGCTAAAAAAAAGCTCAACAACTTTGTAGTGGCCTGGTTTTTACCTTTCGAAATATGGCAACCCTAGTACAACTACTAGACATTCACTCTTCAAAATGATATGAGAACACACCCTATGGTTTCATGACATTCCTTTATGTCCCCTGCCTCCTCACTATTCCAGGGCTCAGTACAAGAAACAGAAATGATATATGCTTCTCTCCGAATCGTGTCCTCCCTTAAAGAGGGCACGTATTGCAGTGAGACCTGGAAACCGACACCCTGTGTTGTGGGTGGGTATGTTTGGACAGCCACAACACCCGATTGGTACGTCCCTCAAAGTTGGGTGCAATCTGGCCAATGGGACACAGTCCAAACGGTTTGAGGGACCTATTTATGCCCATGCACGTGACCCAGCGCTTCCTCTTTCAGCGCGTGCATTCGGAACACCCATCCACCTCTCCTTACTTTTAGGGCTTTGCACTTGACCTTGCTATGCCGCCGTGTGTCGTCTGTTGTTGGGACAGGGGCACGGCAGGGATTTTCCCCACTTGGCTGGTTGGCTGGTGCCATTTGGGTTTCGCCTGCCGCGTAGCAAATCGTCACAACTTGTAAGGTTGCGGATAGGCTCTGCTTCAGGTGATAGGGATGGGAGAACGTTCTCGCCATCCCTGTGTGAAGGGTATTCCATTAAAGGAATCCAGGGACTTGAAGGTTTGGTCAACCCCTGAGAGGGAGTTGTGCCCGTGCCTGAGTCCAGGGGGACATTTGGGTGGCGGAGTTAGCCCTTTCCTGGCTTTCTGCTTATCCAGGTGTTCACCCTTGGCTGACCTATGGTGGAACCCTGGGTCAGCGCCACCTGCATGGCAGGGAGCTAGTCGAACCAGAGCCTATGCATCCAGTCACTTTCTGTAATCAATAAGGTTGTGGCCTAAATTCTGCCAAAAACCAAAATTTGAGTCATGTGTGAATTTATTTATGGGGGAAGTTTCTGGGTCTGAACACACAAATACTCTGATGTTGGTTGGTATTACCCGCCGCAGTGATGGCCATAGTGCCTCCTCTGTTGTTGTCATGCAGCCATGATGTTGTTGACCTGTTTGCGACATGAACGATCAAAGGCCTTTATTACACATGTACAAAGAATGCAATGGGAATGGAAGGGAAGTGGCAGGCTCTACCCTTACCACCCATGTACTAAAATGTATATCGGCAGTAAACATCCATGCAAAACAGTATATGGGTGACGGTGTGATTTCATGTGGACCGTAATCCAGCTTTTTCAGCATTTACAAGGAATCTTGCCATGATGGATTTGCTTTTATGTGTAGATGCACATTGCAGACATGTATTTCAACGTGTCAATCATGTGAGGATGTGTGTTTAAATTGTGTTTAGGTTGTGCGCAGCTACCCACACCCACCCATTTATTGTAGACCTAGCTTTGTCCCCTTAATTTCTGAATGGGATTGGGCCCATGGGCATTGTGCAAAGCTCCACAGTATCAGATTTTAATGTAATTAATACATTCCTATTTATGTCATTTCATTTTTAAGGAAAATGTTAAGATTTGGAACAAGCTTGAAGTGGGGAGAAGGAAATCAGACACAAAGTTAACAACCACCAACCTCACTATGGTGGTTTTTGTTTTTGTTTTAAGTAAAATATGTATTAGTTGATTTGCTTCTGTTTTAATGCAGCTATTTTTGCTTCCAATTTCACTGCACCGTATGGGGCAAGTACAAAGAAACAGATTATGTTAAACCAGGGCTTTTTTCAGCTGGAACTTGCCAGAACTCAATTCCAGCATCTCTCAGGTGGGCACTATTGTCATTCTATCAGAACGAGGGAGGTGTTCATGATGAGTTCCATCACCTTTTTTTCTAGAAAAATAGCACTGTGTTAAACTATGACTGTTATGATCAATATTTTAATGAACATTCTTCGTCTTAAAATTGGTTTGACCCCATGCTAGATTATATCATGTGAACATATGGGAAGATGACAAGTGGTTAGTAGGGAAAGTTGTTTTACAAAAAGGGTTTTCTTTTCTTTTCTTTTGGCATTTGCCCATTCACCTCTGCTCTGATTACTGTTTTTGGCATCTGTTCTAGTAAACACATGCCATAAAACTGACCCTATGCATCCCTTGATTGAACAAGCATGAGCCTTTTATGTGATCTGTGTACAGTAAATATTGCAAATTGGAAAAGAAAGGGGATGGCTTATGGTAATGTCCCAGAATAAAAAAAATAAAAACTCTCAATAAAGTGGAGCAACATATTTTAAATATTTTCATAGATAATTAAGATGGACCATGTCAACCAGTGGTGTTGTTGTTAACTGGACCATGCACAACCGGGAATACAGGCACCCCAGTTTTTGGACTCAGCATGTTGGGTGTATGTTACTTTATGCTGTTCTTAGTGCACAAATTCAAGATCCTCGAAAGCATATTCTCAGGACCAAGGAAGCTGCAACATCTATTGCTAGAGTTATTACTCCATTAAACAATTTTGCTGATCTAATGTTTTTATTATTAAGCAAGCATACTAGTCTGTTGCTCTTTTAGCTTGTTTGAAATAGCAGTATTCTAACCAAACACTATGGACCTCCATAAATGGTATGTGTTAATTATTGCACGATAGCCACAATTATCCCAGAGTAATGTGCTAACTAAAGCAGGTAGCAATTAAGATGTCTCATGCAGCATATTTTAACAATTGTCCAATTTGCCCTTTTTCTACACTTTTAAGAGAAAATGAATAAGGCCCATTTTTTATTTTTAAAAAGTGCTGATGAAACATTTTAAGTTACATCCAATTATAAATATATATATATTCTGTGTAGTCTTGTTTTTGATATGTTATTCTTACATCTTATTATAAACTTTATCTTATTATAAACTTTTAAAATGCCTGCGATTACATTGTTGTTTTGAAAATGGATTCGTAAGACACAATAATAATAATAAATTATTATTGTACCCCGCCCATCTGACTGGGTTGCCCCAGCCACTGTGGGCAGCCTCCAACATACATAAAAACAGTAAAACATTAAACTTTAAAGAGCTTCCCCATACAGGGCTGCCTTCAGATGTTTTCTAAATGTTATATAATTACTCATCCCCTTAACATCTGAAGGGAGGGCATTCCACAGGGTGGAACTATGCAACTAAACTGAAATAAGATAGACCATGGGCATCAATAGGCCTTATTCACCATAAGGGTTTCTGAATCTTGGGTCCCCAGCTGGACTACAACTCCAATTATACCATCATCACTGGTCCTGCTGGCAAGGGATGATGGCGGCTGCAGTCCAACAGCAGCTGGGGACCCAAGTTTAGTCCAATGAGTAGGACTTTACTTCATCCTTGAGGATGCAATGGAGGCAGTGAAGCAGGATCTCTTCACAGCCTTCAGTGCCACATGGCAGACCTCATTGTTATGTACTGAAGTTCTCACCCTGGGCCAGCAGGGGGATACTGTTGATAGTTTTCACTCAGGTCCACATATGCAAATAAGGAACTGAAAGTGACATTCAGTGATTGGATAGTTACAGAAAGTGGTTACTGTTGTGTTGTAGTGGAGCTCTATATAAGCAGGCTGGCTGAACCCTGCAGTTCAGTTCTGTTCTGGCCTGTGAATAAGCAAGAGCTGTTTGAAGAATCGCTGTGTCATCTGATATGTTCACCCACAACTTAACACTCATGATGAGCTAGAATGTGTGCTCCCAAGTGAGATTTACACCACTTACGCTCCAACCCTTGCCCAGTCAATTTCATTGACAGCAGCTCCTCAGTATACCAAGGAGCAAAATGGACTCCACAGCATCAGAAAGGGCTTCCAAGAGCGATAATCAATGGCCATACATGTCCCACCATTCCACAGTGAAACTTGGGCCTCAACAGGCTCACCTGCTCTATCTACTGGAGAAAAACTCAGAGCAGTCAGGAATCGTTCAGATTTCACCAGTCTCCAGGGGCGACTGATAGAGCTGTGAAGCAAGCAGGAAATATTAGGGTCATGTGCCCTTCTAAACTGTGTAGAACCTTTGGTGTGAATTGGAGCCTACTCTGTGTGTGCAAACACAAATGCCTACAAGTTCTGCACACAATAGGAGCGGGAATAGGGGGCTCATTTCCTTACTCCAACTCATGTAAATCTGAAACGCTGGGGAAGTCTATAACCACCAGATTCAATGAGTAGGAGCAGATTAAACAAGCAGAAAGTCTGTTTCCCATGTTCGTAAAAGCAAACAACACCTCTTAAACTGTTGCGCTGAAAATTAGTTATTGTTAATAAACCAAATAGGAGTATTTTCAAATTAGACTCGTTTTCTTTAAAAGGAATTACTCACCTTAATTGGCTAACCTGTTACAAATAAGTCCTTCAATTGTAATAGTAAGGTCTTTTTATTTATTAAAAAAAAAACCTAGAAGGGTTATCTAGACATACTAGCTTCAGCTTTATTGAAAACTGATGAGAAATTTTTCAACCGAAACATTTGCCTCTTTGTTTATTTCTTTGTTTAAAATGGGCTGCGCTATCTTTCCAGTGGCTCAGATATGTTTCACTGCAGGAGGCCTAAGAGAGTAATAATACACTGCCTTGATAAAATAAGACAAATTGTTGTATAAATCTCATTAGAAATAATGCATCCATTAAGAAGATAATCCTAATCTTTTCCATTCCTTGGCTGTCTTTGTTTAATTAAACTCATTATGGAATATATCTTTAAAGGAAGGCAATAACTGCTCGAGATTATAGAATTCCAATTCGGATGCAAAAAAAAGTTTTCGAGCGAAAAAGCAAGCATAAGCAAAGTTTGACAGAACCTTTTACAAACCTACTAATTTGACCTTAATTGGTAGTTTTATATGCAGCAGCCCTCTTTAACTAAGGAAACAAGGGGCACTGAGAAATATAACAAAATATGGAACCTTAGTACAGAAAACGTATCAAACCTCATTTCTGTTCAGAAATGCCAGTTTATGCCCGTGCATAAACATGGCTGGCGATGGTCCAGCAGATGATGAGAGAGGGCTTTGCAATCTTTTGTTCTAGTAGAGGCAGTGATGAGGAGAAATCCAAGAGTTTCTATTCATGGGGAAACTAAATAAACTTGCTGTAAGGCAGGGGATGCAAGACCATGGCCCATGGGGCTCACAAATGCCCCATTTTTAAAAAATAAATAAATTTGACTGTTCCTATGGGAGCCCCCACTGCAATGGCATAATGCCAAAAGGTTTTGTTGAGTTGTTGTAATGCTGAAAAGAGGTTTTTTGCCCCCACTCCTGCAAATTTTTTCATTTTATTAAACAATATTTTAAAAGCATTACTACTACTACTACTACTACTACTACTACTACTACTACTGACTATTGGCAGAACCTATTGGTGTTTCGCAACTTTCTGACTAGGGACGCGGGTGGCGCTGTGGGTAAAACCTCAGTGCCTAGGACTTGTTGATCGTATGGTCGGCGGTTCGAATCCCCGCGGCGGGGTGAGCTCCCGTCGTTCGGTCCCAGCTCCTGCCCACCTAGCAGTTCGAAAGCACCCTTAAGTGCAAGTAGATAAATAGGTACCGCTTTGTAGCGGGAAGGTAAACGGCGTTTCCGTGTGCTGCACTGGTGCTGGCTCGCTAGCTGCAGCTTCGTCACGCTGGCCACGTGACCCGGAAGTGTCTTCGGAAGACGCCGGCTCATGGCCTCTTGAGCGAGGTGAGCGCGCAACCCTAGAGTCGGACACGACTGGCCCATACGGGCGGGGGTACCCTTACCTTTACCTAACTTTCTGACTAGTTGCAGGATCTTAGCCAGACCTAGCAGAGTAAATGCAGAGTTCACGAAAGCAATTGGCAACTTGGCTACAGACAGGATGGACGAAGCAGGAAGCAGGAACTTGTAGTTAGGTGTTTATTATATACAGTGGACTACTTACAGGAACAGAACAGAACATGGATCTTTAGCTAGCTCTTTCATAAACGACTCACAACTCCTACACTGACACACTCGTACTCGTACTAACACATTCCAGTTAGTAGGCCATTATTATTATTATTATTAATCATTATTCCCGTGAGAGAGCTTGACCAATCATGGAGCTGTCTCCATGCCTCTGTATCAACAGGCAGACTTACTCCTTCACATTGCCTTGGCTGTCAGCCAAACTCTAACTGACTGTGTGAATAGCTGCATGCATTCAGATTCCCAACACTGACCACTTTTACAGCTGGCTTTGTGATGACTGCCCAAATGTATCCTTTAAAAAAACAATCGGCAATGCCTACTTTTAAACTTAAGACACACCTGTTTTGACATGTAGTCCCCGGAAGGTGACGAAGTGGCACTTGGCTTTAAGGCATAGAACCCCAACTTTATGGCATAGAAGATGCCTGTGTACCCTACTTCTTTTCCTTTTTAGGAAGATAAATGCTCTGTGTATGGACTGGCAATTCCTGCCTATGCTTGCAAAGTTTCCCTGCTCATAAGAAATAATGAATTCACAGGTAGGAATTCAATGTCACACTGTTCCGATTGTTCCTTCGGATCAAGCGTTTCTGCCTGCGAAATGGAACAATCCCTCCTCTCTTCCGCCTGCATGCCAGTCTGGGAATCCTCCTGAACATAGTTTGTCTCTTGCTTTAAAGATGGGCTGCCCACCTTTCAAACACCTAATGTTGCCATCACGACAGGTGAAGTGCTTACCTTCACCATACCGTGTTCTCCTTCATGGAGAGCACATGTTGCGGTGGGGGCTAGCAAGACACCCCGCTGTTGCTGGACGGGAAAGAGTTTGGCCACCATTAGCAGAGGGCTGGCTGTTGCTGGGGAGAATCACATGTTGCCATTTGTTGATTGACAGCCCTATTTGTTAAATACAATGCTTGCAGCGAGGAACTTCCTCTTTTCGCGGCTTACTTCGGATCACCTGCCCTCCCTCCCTATTTTTAGGCTGTTCGCTTGACCTTGCTATGCCTGTCATGGGGTCGTCTGCTTTTGGGGCAGGGGCCCGGTAGGAATTTTGTCCATTTGGCTGATTGGCTGGTGCCATTTGGTTTTTGCCTACTGCGTAGCAAATCGTCACAACTTGTGAGGTTGCGGTTAGGCATTGGTTTGGGAAGTGGTTGGTGGAGGGGGTATGGATTTGGCTGTGCCTGCTCCTCCAAAAGTGCTGCTGCTGCAAGGGTTTTCCATTAAAGGAACCCAGGGGCTCGCCATGCTTTTGTCTGAACCCTGTCAAGGGGCTAGGGCCACGCAAGAGCCCCTGGGAGCATTTGGGGAGAGGTGAGGCATGGTTCCCAGTCCCGTCTCTCTCCCCAAAATGTTTTCCCTTTCTGACTTCGCAGGCGTGCGAGTGTCAGACTGTCCCCGTGCGGGGTCAGATGGTGGCAACCAATGCCTAAGCAACCACTCACATTGCTTGTAATTTAATAAAGTTGTGGCCAAAATTATGCCAAAAACCTTAAACAAAAATAATGTGTCACTTGTGTTTTATTGGGGGGTGTCTTGGGGACCTCGACACGTAGCCTATATGATTTCAAGCCATGTAGGCAAAGGTGCAAGGAGTTTGCAAGTGCTCACCAGCTTCCTTTGCCCGGATGTTTTGGAAATCAAACATGTGAGCAAAGGCAAAGGTGACCGGCAATGTCTTTAAAAATCCACTTTTGGCATGGGACTGTGTATTCTCACCTGCCTCATGCTTGAGATCAGGGCGTCGCTTTGAGGAACTGGCCTTGTGGAGCAAATTGGGAACCCTGGTAGGTCGGATTAGCCCTATGGACCAGCATTTCCCAACCGCTGCTTTCAAGAGGTAGGTGCAGATCTCTCATGTCAAGCTTCACCTACTGAATTTACACAACCTGCCTTCTTTTCCAGCAAGCCATTCTAGTTCTCAGCCTACTTCACAGCTGGGATGGCAAAATATGCTTTCTGGTCCTTGCCAGACCAACCACCATTGTCGCTCTGTTCTTGTTCCATTGTATCAGCGATAAAGTTAGGCCTTGTTCTCATGCATCCATCAGTGGTGCCCAAATTGCTTACTCTCCCACTGTGTTCACAACCCCTGAACGTCGATATTTTACTTTGTGTCGAGTCCTGTCGTCTCCTTCTTTGCTCCCACTGTCATTAAAATTGAGCTGCAGTCCCCTCGCAGTCACGGCTAGATATTACGAGCGACGATAGCGTTCTTTGCGAGACAATTTGCCAAGTGCCCTGGGAGGTGTGTTAATGAAAGGCAATATATATAAACTGTAAGAGATTATTATCTTGGCTCCACATCACAGCATATATATGGGTGTGTTGCGTGTGTGTCATTAAAGCTGCTGCTGTCACTGATTTGAATGACTCCTTTGTTTATCCAGGGTCACAAAGACCGTGTCATGGATAGTCATAAAAAATACCCCAGAAGAACAAACTTGTGTTCTGTGCTTGATAGGGGGACCCGCTCAATGAGAGAATCAAGCAGCAGGAAAATGCTGAAAAATTGCTTTGTCACAAATCAAAGATAATAGAAGAGATGCTGCTTAAACACACAAATAAACAAACCATGTTGCCCGGGGCATATTTTTTTATTAGGTTTAGTAGGTGGCTGCCAAGTTCAGTGAAACGTTTCACTTTTAATTAAGTTTTTTTCCCCCCTTACCGTATTTTTTCCCCATGCCATATAAGTATGCAAATGGGACTTCAACTTTCAAAACTTTGGGGGGCGATTTAGTTTATAGAGTGATCCCAATTAGGTTGTTCCTGATACATTGGGCTTTTCTTTTCTTTCTTTTTTTAATTAAACAGCTCTATACGATGGTATACCGCAGAGTTAATTGCCATAATATAAAGTGTGTTATGGGCTCCTCCCACCCACCCCAACAGAAATAAATCGTCAATATTGGGCCCATTAATGATAGTTCATGTGGTAATTTTGTAAGGAAATTTCTCTGGTCTCTCCTTTTAACTGCAGCTGGGCACTATTTAAGCCTCCTCAGTGAATTAAAACAGAGAAACCATCCCTTATGACACAATGCACATGCAAAATATGGGTATCACCAGATACAATGGTACCTCAGGTTACGAATGCTTCAACTTACGTTTTTTTCAGGTTATGAACAATTGTAACCCGGAAGTAAGTTGTCTCAGCTCTTGGAGGCCTCCACGAATGCCGGGAGCCAAGCCGATTGTGATTGCGGAAGAGAACCCTGAGCCCCCATCCAAACAATGAGTACATGTAAGAAAAGAAATAAATGTTACTTTTTTTCATCTACAATACTGTCTTATTTATTTTATAGTACAGTACATTAATTATTGGGACATGGGTGGCGCTGTGGGTTGAACCACAGAGCCTAGGACTTGCCAATCAGAAGTTCGGCGGTTCAAATCCCCGCGACGGGTTGAGCTCCCGTTGCTCGGTCCCAGCTCCTGCCAACCTAGCAGTTCGAAAGCAGGTCAAAGGGCAAGTAGCTAAATAGGTACCGCTCTGGCGGGAAGGTAAACAGTGTTTCCATGTGCTGCTCTTGTTTGCCAGAAGCGGCTTAGTTATGCTCGCTACATGACCCGGAAGCCGTACGCCGGCTCCCTTGGCCAATAAAGCGAGATGAGCGCCGCAACCCCAGAGTCGGTCATGACTGGACCTAATGGTCAGGGGTCCCTTTACCTTTACCTTTACATTGATCCTTGCCTTCATTTTATGGATCAATGGTTTCGTTAAACAGTAAAATTTGTGTTAAATTGCTGTTTTAGGGGGTGTTTTTCATCATCCAAAGGAACCCCCCCCCCCGGAAATGAAATGCCTCTGGCCATTTTTTTAAAAAAAGAAAGTTTGGGGATGCCCGACCAGCTGCAGATGGTAGTTGGATGGGATAGGATAGGAATACAGCCCTTATGGAGAAATTAACAAAGCATCATAGAGTGCTCAGGAACACAAGACCAAATATGGTTTTGAAACTGTATGGTACATATTTTTCAGTACACCAGAAAGGATAATGTTGTCCCCTTCCACCTGTTATCCATAACTCACTTTGGGACAATTGGTTAAGATGGAGGGCAGCAGTGTTTTTTCCCTGGGGGGACGCATACCCCTAAACATTTTTTGCTTTTGTCCAATTAGTGTATTTATTTTTCACGATTTGAACTATAAAATGATGATTTTCTTGAGTCAAAATGAGAGTACCCCTAAACATTTTTTCTTAGAAAAAAAAGCACTGGAGCGCAGAAGACACCTAAATGATCTAATTTATCCCAAACTTAATGTTCAGCTGTTATTTACATTGTATGTGTAAAACATTGTGTGTGCATGAAGATTGTTATCTGCGTTTTTAGAAACTAAAAAGAAAAGAAAGCTGTTTAAAGAAAAAAGACAGGTGGATAGGGTTTCTGCATCTTCTATCGGTTGTTGGCATCCGTCTGTCTTGGGGGTCAATGGAAGAGTGTGCCTTTGAGGGTGAAGTCAAGCCTTTAAAAGTTGCCTAGAAATTTCAGCAAGTGTCGCTTGTCATGCAAACTATACCTTGTGATGGGAGTTCAAAACATCTGGAAGAATGTGGGAGAAGGCTATACCAGAATAATGAAACACCCCACACTTTGATCTGCTTCTCTGATCCTCCTTCCATCTTTCCTCCCTGCACTGCAGAGAAAGACTGTATTTAACATGGACAGACAATAAACAAGAGGCTGTGGTCAGTTTTTATCTTCTTATTCTGAGAGGGAACTGACCTCCTAGGTGTCAATATATTTGCCAATATGGAGTAGATTAATAAAATTTTAGTGGCACAGAGAGCAGCGGACCATAAATCATTGCCCTAGAGAGGAACTTAAAAACTAGTCACACACAAAGAGCTTGGTTGGTACATTTAGAAATATTTCAGTTATCTGGACCCTTGAAGCAAACACAATTTATTACTAGTCTTTTGTTCACTTATCAAACATCACTAAAAATCCAATACCGGGGCCTTCTTAGAGTGCACGTTTTTCTTTCCCCGAGTCACATTATTTGGTTGTATGACACCGGAGGGGAGAGGCTGCCTTGAAGAAAAGGCAAGGGAAGAATAAATTTGTTAAGGAGTCTTGTTCAAGTTACCTCGACTCTACTTGGAGAAGGCCTGTGACAACTTGTCACCCACCAAGCCAAATGCACCTACGAGCCATGAACTCTAATCTATTGGGTCCTTGACAAGCTCCTCCTTTGGGCATCTGAGGCAACTGTAGTCTATTCCATGTTTTCCTAGCAGATCTAGTGCATTGGAATCTGCTGAAGTGCTGATCCATATTATATTTAAGACTCATGCTCTCCGTCTCCCTGTGTGACACAGACCTGGTCAGGTAGTCCTGAGTACAGTGGTACCTCAGGTTACATACGCTTCAGGTTTCATACGCTTCGGGTTACAGACTCCCCTAACCCAGAAATATAACCTCGGGTTAAGAACTTTGCTTCAGGATGAGAACAGAAATCGTGCTCCGGCGGCGCGGCAGCAGCAGGAGGCCCCATTAGCTAAAGTGGTGCTTCAGGTTAAGAACAGTTTCAGGTTAAGAACGGATCTCCGGAACAAATTAAGTACGTAACCAGAGGTACCACTGTAATTCTATCACAGTCCTTGTTTGATACACAATTTGTAACAAAAGTGCACTCTGCTTAAGGTCACTTCTCTGCATTTTCCTGGGGCCCTGAATAAACTCACCCAATCTCATTGACTTTAATGCCTTTTTGGTGCCAAGCAAAGGCATTCCAGCTGCCCCAGGCCTTTTAAAAAGTTAATGCTATTTTAATATATCTCATTCTAGCTTCTGCTTTAATCTGGTGGCAATTAGTTCAAGCTTGCATGGTTTTTTTTTTGTTTTGTTTTTATAGGGTGTTGTCAGTGCCAATACTTGCCTTTCTCTTCTTGTTTGACCATGTTACTGTGAATTGTTTGTATTTTAAGGGCTTGCATTGTATTGTACATCACTGACAGCAGCGGAGGCCTGTCTCACTGGCACCTGAAATATTTTTTCCAAACTGAAATTTGTCTTTGAACTCTGATAGCGCCTCTTGATGCAGCAGAAAGAGCGATCTATGAAAGTAGCCACCTGTCAGGAAGCTGGCCGGCAACAAATCCCACTGAGTATGTGAAGTTAACTCTTTAGTATCAGAAACCAGGCCAGCTCAGGGGAGCCATGCCTAATGAGCACAGCAACTCTTCTAGGTAGAACTTGCCCCTATAAGGCAGTTGCAGAAGCAAGAGATCCCCACCTGCCCACAGCTGCCTAAATCTCCTTCTCCCCTGGTTACTTCCTAAGCAATCTGAGATTCCAACACCTTCTCTGTCTTTGCTCCACCATCTTCATACCTCTTCTGGTTCTGGGAGACCAGGGGGATGGGGAGCTGGTTGCAGCAGGAGGGGGTTACTTCCTGTCTTCTTCATCAGCCTGCCTCATCTGTACCTCTTGGCCCCCTCCTCTCTTGCTCTAGCTTCTGCCTCTGATTCTAGACCTCTTTCTGCCACAGACTCTTCCTGCTCACTAAACCCTGTTACCTCTTCAGCTTTCAGCACCTCCACCCAGTCTTTTCCCTCTACGCCCTCTAACCACTCATCCCACCACCAATCCCGGGTCCTGAGTCATCTTCCCTTGGGGATTCTCCAGCTAGTGCCTACCACCATCCCTCTGTCTCATTGCTCCACAAACGTTGCTCCACACACTTTTGTTTCTGGCCCCACTCACTTGTGACATATGGCTTCTGGAAGGTTTCAGCCCTCAGGCTGAAAAAGGATTCCCCATTCCTGGCCTGCTCACTGGAAGGACAGATCGTAAAGCTGAGGCTGCAATACTTTGGCCATCTCATGAGAAGAGAAGACTCCCTGGAAAAGTCCCTGGTGTTGGGAAAGATGGAGGGGACAAGGAGAAGGGGACGACAAAGGACAAGATGGTTGGATAGTGTTCTCGAAGCTACCAGCACGAGTTTGACCAAATTGTGGGAGGCAGTGGAAGACAGAAGTGCCTGGCGTGCTGTGGTCCATGGGGTCACGAAGAGTCGGACATGACTAAATGACTAAATAACAACAACAAATTCCTGGCCTACAGCCCCGTCACAGGAGTTGCCTGATAAATACAACAGGTGAAGCCCCACTGTCCAAGCATAGACGAAAGTGGGGCAGCTTCACATTTCACAAAACACTATGTCTGGGGGTTAGGGCCAGCCCTAACAATAATAGATGGCTAGGGAATGAGATCTGTAACCAGGAATACAAGCTCAGACTGCAAATTGCAGGCCTGGGCAACCAATCACTGTTAGCGAAGGGAGCAAAAGACAGATGTGAAAATGCCAATAATTTTGTGGTTTCCTTTAATTTAAATCCAGGTCTAATTTGTTGTCACAACAGCTTAAAGAGTGGCTGGACAAATAAAAAGGTAATGAATTCAGGGTGCTTCAAAGCCAAAGGCTAAACCTGGATTTATCTCTGGCATGTGCTTTATTGAGCTCCTGAACCTGAGGAGGAGGTTTTTCCGCACTTCTCTGTCCGAGTCATGATTTCTCATATTCAGAACAAGCTAATGAGAACAAAAAGAAAAGAAAGTCTAACTCCAAAGTGAGGATTTGTATGCAGTTGGCCAATTCAACGCAAAGCTATCGTCAGCTGCACCCTTCATCCGTTGAATTTAATATTTTCTGCCCAAGCAACAGAAAGGAAGCATGTTTTCTTCCTTAATGCTGAATTGGATGTAATTTGGAATAGCCTCTTTTTATTATTAATATTGTACTAAACCTCAGGAAATGATGCCATAGGCCACGTCTTAGTGCCAAGATACACATGAAATCAGTTGGCTTTGTTTATTAAGACCATACAAGGTCCATGACCCCTCTTTACACTGCACAAACACAGGGACAGCTGGCTTGCAGGCAAAATTTCCCCAAATTAATAGTGCAACCCTATACATGTTTACTCAGAAGTAAGACAGACTGAACTTGGTGAAAGTTTTATGGGGGCAAAAAACAAACCACCAAGGTCTAGTCTAGCTGTGAACATCGTTACTTACACCTATGTTGATAAACTGACCTCTAAGCAACCCATGACCACCACCTAAAAATCACTGTTTTGTTTGTTTGTTTTTACCTCAGAAACAGTCAGTTATATTCACCTGAGCTGGAATTGATCAAAGCAGGAATTAGAGGGGCAAGGTGAATATAATTTGGAAGAATGGTATAAAGAGGCATGGGATATAGCTACTAATGATAAATTGACACGTGCTATTAAGGTAAGAAAGGTAAGACGGGATTTATTCAGGAGAAATGATTTTGAGGAGATATGAAAGGTATTTGTAGAGTTTTACTTTTAAAACGGGAAGGCGTCAAACCATCGCAAGAAGTGTTGAAATTTTGGGAGGTTTGATAGTTACAATGGAATGGTCTTGGGGGTGGGGTGTATATTTTTATTTATTTTTATTTTGTGTGTGTGTGTGTATATAGATAGATAGATAGATGGTAGATAGATGATAGATGATAGATAGATATGTGTGTAGATATAGATGTGTGTGTGTGTGGAATTAGGTATACAAAGTAACCTAACTTCATAACAACTAAGTGTGTGTGTGTTGTGTGTTGAGCCTGCAATGGAGGGGTTCATAGTATTAACACCCAAGCAGGTCCTGTTTTTTTACATAATCACAGATTTGGATTCAAAGAGATGCTTATGCTCACAGAGATTCTTATGGAAAGAGCCCCTTCTTGATCTAGCCAAACCAGAAGATCCCTTTGTAGAATAGAAACATTTCCTGACCAATATTGATCAAGAAGTGGGGAGAGCAAGACCTCGATTAGGGAGATGGGTCTTTCCCTTCATAGCAGTAGTATATCTGCAAGCTTTTTACCTATGGCCTCTCCAGTGATGGTGATTATAGCGGCTGGACAGTACACTACTCAGATTCAACCATCTTTCAGTGTCACCTTGCAATTCCCTACATGCTTTGAGGTTGGCAGAAGATTCCATCCCTATAACGGTTTCGGTCTTATGTACATGGATTTTGCTCTCTCTCATTTTTACCTTGCTCCTTGATCTCAACGAGAAGTGATTTATTTTTTTTTAACTGGCTCCACTGAAATATGAGTACAGTCATACCTCAGGTTACAGACGCTTCGGGTTGCATGATTTCGGGTTGCGCACCATGCCGAACCCGGAAGTACCAGAACGGGTTACTTCCGGGTTTCAGCGCTTGCGCATATGCAGAAGTGCTAAATCACGCTTTGCACATGCGCAGAAGCGCCGAATCGTGACCCACGCATGCACAGATGCGGTGTTGCGGGTTGCGAACACTGTGGTTTGCAAACATGCTTCCCGCATGGATCACATTCGCAACCCGAGTGTCCACTGTAATCCATAAGTATCATGGTACACATTATTTTATTCTTAATACTATATGCATGTTATATGTGTATATATTCCAGGTTTCCTAAAGCCAGCAGAGAAACAGATGCATCTGAGATTAAAAGAACTGTGCAAAAACACTTCTGAGTTAATGCTTATTAAATAATATGGCAGAAATATAGTACTGCATGGGACTTAACTTCTTTATTTGTATTCTACATATAATATTCACCAGGGCTTTTTTTTTTCCAGCTGGAAAGCCACTTCCGACCTCGGGAGGAGGTGGTGTTGTGGGCTTTCTGCCCCCAACACTCGCGCAGAGGCTGGCTCCCAGCCCTGCGCGAACAGGGGAATCCTCTGTTGCGTCATGCCCCTGGCCAGCCAATCGGCTGGCTCAGGGGGCGGGGCTTGCCGCATTTAAGGCAAGCGCGGCAGAGGAGCTTCCTCTTTGCTGCCGATCAGCTGAGGAATTTCCCACCCACCCACCATTTAGGTTCCTCTTTTGACCTTGCTATGGACTTTGGTTGGTCGCCGTTAAGGGGCCTGGTAGGAATTTTTCCACTTGGCAAATTGGCACCGGCCATTTGGTTTTTTCGCCTACCTCGTAGCAAATCGTCACAATTTCCACGGTTTGGTGGTTAGGCATTGGTCGGGGTATTGTTATGTAGATGAATTGTTATGTGAAGGGTAGTCCAGTTGTGAAGGGTAGTCCAGTAAAGGACTCTGGGGGGCGTGGCCCCGTCCAAAGCATATGGAGGCCAGGGCCCAAGGCATGCCCCCAAGCGGTGACCCTTGGGAGAGTGCCTAGTTGATGTGCATTAACAGGGCTCCCCCTGCTGGTGTTAACCCTTCCCGGCCTCTCAGGCAGACAGACTGAAGCTGGATAGTGATTAGGACCAATGCCTAAGCCAATACCACTCATCACCTGTAACCAATAAAGTTGTGGCCAATTTTAGCCCTTTAACCTAAATTATGGTGTCTCATTTCTACTGGTGGGAGGCAGGAACTCGCCACGCAACTCACTGGAACTCAGTTCCTGCCCCTCTCAGGTGGGAGCCATTGGCATTCTAAGAGAACAAGGGAGGCGTCCATGGTGATTTCCGGCACCTCTTTTTCTAGAAAAAAAGCACTGGTATTCACAATGTTTTTGTGTATAGTTTTTTGGGCTTTCTTTTTTTAAAAAAAAAAAACAATGCATGGAGAGTTCAGACATAAGCTGTTGCTTGATACAAGAGGCAGTCTCAATGCAGGAAAAACTTGGTGGATTCAGAACCAGCAAAAGCCGTGAATAAATCTGTTTAAAACAAATCCATCCTGTACTACATTTCTACTTGCAGTTCAGTTCTGGTACTACAGAAGAGCAGAAAGAATTATGGCCCACATTAGCGGTTGTGTGTTTGTAAATTTTGGCATGCCTTTTTTTCTACTTTCCATGTTTTTACTGGAAAATGCCTGCAGATCTGCCGAGCGGGTACTGCTACTGAAATCTGCGTGAGATAAACAGTGAGCAGTCCCATAATTGCTATTCCTAGGAGAACAGAAAATTTGGCCCAGCCTTGTTTCCTGTATCTTCAAGAGTTTATGCTTGACACAAACACTTATGTGTTGCCTAGCAAATTTATTAAAACCCTCTGAATAATGCATAAATGTTTGCGTACAAATTACAAGCTCAGGAGGTTGTATAATGTGAAGAGATGCATTTCAAATCTTTCCAGCTCAAGAAACTCTTTGATTACCAGATTGCTTGAGTGATACAATATGCATGCACTTAGGATGGGTAATCGGTTTCTGCACATGAAATAATGACCATTTTCTGTTTATTTATTTTTTAAAAAGCACCTTCCATCTGGGCCTCAGTCTGCATTACAGATGCAAGTCATTCAATCAGCACAGTGCTTCTGTGAGTCAGATGTTCTTTTCACTACTGGGATGCAGGAGTGGTGAAATACATAT
Source organism: Podarcis filfolensis (assembly GCF_964270895.1). Taxonomy (NCBI): domain Eukaryota; kingdom Metazoa; phylum Chordata; class Lepidosauria; order Squamata; family Lacertidae; genus Podarcis; species Podarcis filfolensis. Next base: position 24,173,306 of record NC_139607.1, on the reverse strand, counting down.
GCAGTACAACATTTCTACTTTTCTCCTCTGTGAGAAATAGCACGTGGAAAGGCCAGACCTACCACTGGATAACATGAAGGATTTTCTCAAAGCACCAGACTCCAGAAGCAGTGGCATAAAACTCTGTGTGGCATAAAACTGTTTCTGACCCTCCAAGTGTCCCTATCTTCCAGGGACTTCCCCAGAATTAACAAGCCTTCCTGGTTTCTGATTTGATCCCATAATGTCCCTCTTTTCCATTTGACGTTCCTATTTTCACCAGATAAAAGTCGGAGGGTTTGGTAGGATGTCCCTATTTTCATTGGAGAAATGTTGGAGGGTATACTGTTTCAGCTAGACTGATGACTGGGAGTGGCTGCCGAGACCATATCACACTGGTCTTCAAAGACCTACATTGGATCCTAGTATGTTTCTGAGCACAATGCAACATGTTGGTGCTGACCTTTAAAGCCCTAAATGGCCTCAGCCAAGTATACCTGGAGGAGCGTCTCCACCCCCATCGTTCTACCCGGACACTGAGATCCAGCGCCGAGGGCCTTCTGGCGGTTCCCTCACTGCGAGAAGCCAAGTTACAGGGAACCAGGCAGAGGGCCTTCTCAGTGGCAGCGCCCACTCTGTGGAACACCCTCCCATCAGATGTCAAGGAAATAAACAACTATCTGACTTTTAGAAGACATCTGAAGGCAGCCCTGTTTAGGGAAGTTTTTTTTTTAATGTCTGGTGTTTTATTTTGCTTTTAATTCTGTTGGGAGCCACCCAGAGTGGCTGGGGAATGAATAAATAATAAATTATTATTATTATTATCATTTCAGTCTGGTCCAATTTTTCACATCAGGTGTGGAAAGTATCTAAGGCCAGCACCAGACTGTACTGCCACAGACTAAATTCTTCAGGCTTATTTTTATCCCAGGATAACTTTGATGCCGATGAGCTTGTTTAGTGTGTATAGTTGCACCGCAATACAATCTCCTTCATGACTGATCCTCTGGATTTGTCACCTTCAGCTTAAAAGTGTTGGAGAATCCCAATGAAGCAGAAAGAAGCTGCCTCTACTAAGCTTCTAAGCACAGGTTTCTTTTAGACAGTCTGTTATTTTGAACTGCCAGGGACATGGAGGACAGGACTAGTTTCTAATGGTGATGGATGGCTTCATCCTCAAACAGTTAAAAATGGGACTTATCTAATAAGATTGCCATAAAAGGATGTGAAAACAGGAGGGTGTTGTAAATGAAGGAGAATATAACATAAGAGTAGTTGGTCCACTGCTATATATATATATATATATATATATATATATATAAAACATAAGAGTAGTTGGTCCACTGCTAGCTATATATATATATATATATATATATATATATATATATATATATATATATATATATTGTTTGAATGATTAATGGAACAACTTGTTTGACTGCTCTGTGTTCTTAAGCAAATGTACTTGGAATTCCTTCTCAAATCAATATATTTAGGATCAGTGTGCCGGTTTGTGAAATAACCTCCAGAACAAACGTTCGTTTGAAAACAGTTCTGTTAAGAAATCTGCCTAGGACAGGAGGGGAAAACCAATGCCTAATCTGAACTGAATACATTTAAAATCTAATATTGCTCAGGAAGCTATAGCAGATTATTCAATAAAAGGAGTGGAGGAGAATGGAAGGATTTTTATTTAAAAACTTTTTTCCCCTTTTATCAAAAGCTTTGGTTCTTGACAGAGGTAATATAAACAAGATTAGGTGTGATGGTGCACAACTGTAGTGCAGAAAGACTGATTTTAAATAGATTGCAAATTGATCTCTTAATGCATTATGCAAACAAAAGACAGGGTGGGGTGGAGTGCCAGGAAGAGAGGTTTCCTAAGTGATTTTTTTTTTTGGGGGGGGGGGAGTAACAGATGGCTGTGACAGAGATCTAGAGATACAGCTGTACTGTTTGCAACAGTGAAGCTATCGCAGCTGTAAAAGTTTTTATCTCGCTCTGTCAAACTGTATCATGTCAAAAGATTATGTGTTCCAGACCAGTCTCTCATACCCATTATGTAATATTCACTTTTCAGCTCCTATCTAGCCCAGGGCATGGTCCAAAGGCCTGAGATCCTAGGGATGCTTGAGGAATTCAGCCCTTATGAATTTGTGTATGAAATGCCTCAATTCCCACCTCTTGACCTAATGTGAGGATTCGCTAGGTTTTACACTTCCACAAATGTTGCCATGCAATTATTTGGCAAGTTTAAAACTAATTATTTTTTTTCTTCTAAATCGCTTACTCAAACACACACACACACACACACAAATGCATCTCTCTCAGCAGTTTGCAAAGACAATATACTAATAATCAAAAGCACAAACTCAACTAATGCATGCACTATTCGAACAAAATATTCAGAGTTCTGTTTAGGAATAAGTTATTCTCACCCAAGGGACGTGGATGGCACTGCGGGTTGAACCACAGAGCCTAGAACTTGCTGATCAGAAGGTTGGCGGTTCAAATCCCCACGACGGGGTGAGCTCCCGTTGCTCGGTCCCTGCTCCTGCCAACCTAGCAGTTCGAAAGCACGCCAGTGTAAGTAGATAAATAGGTACCGCTCCGGCGGGAAGGTAAACGGCGTTTCCGTGCGCTGTTCTGGTTCGCCAGAAGCGGCTTAGTCATGCTGGCTGCATGACCTGGAAACTGTATGCCGGCTCCCTCAGCCAATAAAACGAGATGAGCGCCGCAACCCCAGAGTCGGCCACGACTGGACCTAATGGTCAGGGGTCCATTTACCTTTACCTTTATTCTCAACCAGCTCTTTACCAATTCCTTCCTTGCAGTTTTCAAAGGGCATGGTGTGTCTCTGCATGTACACATGTACTAAATGGAATTTATTCTCAGCAGTCGGTTCTTATCCCCCTACCCCATTATGAGGTATAGCGGGCACTCCCTCAAAATATGCCCTATTAACCACCCCATTTTTTTTTCCCTGCCGAAAAGTTCTTCTCAATAGCCGCCATACGATCTCAACTAAGTTTGTGTGTGAAGTCAAACTTCCAGGGAAAGGTGGGGGTTGGGGGGGGGGAGTTTGAGAAGGAGCTGAATACTCCATGTTAATGAAAAGCATATTTAAACAAAAGATCAAATGCAAGAAAAACAATGGAAGTCAACAGGGGTAAATGTGAACAGCTTTAAATATGACATTAATAAAATTGATTTTTAAAGTGTGACTAACTACCATGAACAGCCTTTCTGGAAGAAATATGTTACACACACCAAGAATTGTTTCTTGTGTGAGTATGTACACACACACACACACACACACACACACATGATTCCTTCTCTGGCCTACAATATACTTAAAGAATAACCACTCCTTTTTAGTAAATTGTTTGGACTGGGGGAACGAATGGAAAATCCATATTCTTGAACATGCCCTAGAATTCCCAAGCAGCATTTGATCTCATTCTGTTCAGGTCTCTCTCCTCAATTCCACCTCCCATATTTTGTTCACCTTTCCCCCAAACATTTGTGCAGCTGGCTTTGATTTCCCTGGACACCAGGGAAGGAACCTGTGAAAGTGGGTATCAGTGCACTGAGGAGCACATTAGATGTGCGAACAAATATGAGGTAGGAGTCTTTCCAAGCTACCTTATCAGATGGACTCAAATGGCACTCTGGGGGGGGGGGAACCTGCACAATAAGAGACCCTTTAGTTCCTTTAACAGAAATGGTTGCTCCCAAGCCAGACAGAGAATGTCTGAATCTGAGATGGGGAACTTGTGGTCCTCCTGATGGCATTGACTCCAATTTCCAATAGTCCCAGTCAGCATGACCACTGGCTGGGAAGGATGCAACCTGTAGTCCTATAACATCTGGAGGGGCACAGGTTCCCCATCCCTGATCTAAATGCTTTTGCCCATGTAGGTTGATATATTATCGTTAGCAATCATGCAGTTTATGCTTCTCTCAAGAGCCCAGGCAGCTGGCATCATAATTTTTAAATATTCAAAACTCTCCTGCTTATTGTCCTACCTTTGGCCTACCAGGCAGAGGGCCTTCTCGGTACTGGCGACCGCCTTGTGGAATGTCCTCCCATCAGATGTCAAGGAGACAAAGAACTACACAACTTTTAGAAGACATTTGAAGGCAGCTCTGTATAGGGAGGTTTTTAATGACTGACATTTTATAATGTTCTTATATCTGTGGGATGCTGGTCAGAGCAGCTGAGGCAACCCAGTCAGATGGATGGGGTACAAATATAATAATAATAATAATAATAATAATAATAATAATAATGATGATGATGATGATGATGAAATAGGACATTCCTATTTTCATTGGAGAAATGTTGGAGGGTATTATTATCTGAAGAAGTGTGCATGCACACGAAAGCTCATACCAAGAACTAACTTAGTTGGTCTTTAAGGTGCTACTGGAAGGAAAATTTTTTTTTTTGTTTTGACTATGGCAGACCAACACGGCTACCTATCTGTAACTGGTATTATTATTATTATTGAATAGGACATTCCTGTTTTCATTGGAGAAATGTTGGAGCATATTGTTATTATTATTATTATTATTACTACAGTATTATTATTATTTTATCATCATCATTTTAGTGGCATGTTAGGAACACAAGAAGTTGGCTTATACTAGCTCAAACTATATGCCAATTAAGACCAATATTGTCTACTCTGGCTGGCAAAAGCTCTGCAAGGTCTCAGGCAGACATTCCACAGCACCTTCTAGCTGAACCTTTAACAGATATCAGGTGATTTCTGCATGCAAAGCATGTTTTCTTTCACAGATTATGTTCTCTCTGCAACGTTATGTGGATTATCCAAGGAGCTGGCCATACAAGGCTATGGTTGTTCAGCAGCTCCTTTCCTAACACAATGTTCTTGCTTTTCATACAAGGAAAGCCAACAGGTATAGCCAGGGTCACTTGAGGGTGTGTGTGATGTGGATGCAAATATACTTGCCCACCCCCAGCTGGCTAGGACCACTTCAGATTTGATGCAGTACCCTTGATGGGTCTAGCAGTAGATTTGACAACCACAAAAAAGAGAGTGAAAAAAGAACGTATTTTATAGCAATGCACATTCCTTCAGGTTGGGAAATGTAATCAACAACTCAAGAGCTCTGCTGCTATCTCAAAAGCTTGCTTGTGCTTTATGTAGAAGCCTGTGTGATCAGGTGAGTATTCCACTGTTGCAGAGGCAGCCTGTTTGACTGTAACATAACTTGAATTTTGGAAGCTGGTTTCATAGCCAGCCAGTACTTGAATAGCCAGAATCTGAGAGATACTACAGAAAGAAAATGAGGCAGTTAATAAGCTGGGACTGTTGCCTTATTTTGGTATTTCCCTCTTTTTTTGAACCAGCCCTTTCTCCTGTCACTAACATCATTCTGATCTGTGGACCTCAGCAAACGATAATGCTTATGTTCATTTATATTGTGACAAACGTCAACTGCTGTTTTCTGCAGGTTAAGGTGCTGTTAAAGAGGCAAGGTTGAGGTTGCCCCCCCCATCCAGGGTCAATTGGGCATATTATTTATTATAATTGGACTTCTCACCTGCTCTTGGTGAGGGCAGGTTACAACAATGTAAGAATGTAGGCTGTACATCGAAATTTGGAACTAGCACAAGAAAATGGCAGAAAAATAAAAGCCACTTTGACAGCAGAAGAAAACTTGGAGGACAGGTTTCAACACTGCTGCCACCAGCACAATGTTAATAAAGGGGCATCTCTGCTATCCCTCAAACATACCAAGGAAATGATTGGGAAATGATATATAATGAATTGAAAAAAAAATTGAAAAAAAACTGTTCAAAATGACATTTGTAAAAAAACCCAGAAGCATTTTTGTTAGGGATTGTAGGACAAGACCTGCCAATAAAAATTTTTTTAAAAAAAACTTTTTTATGTACGCTACAACAGCGGCAAGAGTCTTGTTAGCACAAAGGTGGAAGAACGAGGAAATTCCAAAGAAAGAACAGTAGCAAGAAAAACTGATGAGCTATGCGGAACTGGCCAAGTTGACATATAAACTGCATGATAAGGACAATCGTGACTTCAGGGAAGAATGGGAACTTTTCACAAGTTATCTAAAAAGACAACAAAATGATTTGGACTTCTTGGCAGGTTTTGAATAAACATCCACAAATTTATTTGTTGAATATATGATAGATAAGGTAATGAGATGTACAATTTTACAATATGCAGAGGGTAATATGTGCAAAGAAACCAGAGAGAGGAGCTGAGGGAAGTCCTGGGGGGGGGGGAGGGATAAAAAGGGGGGGGAAATGTAAATGGATATATTGATTGATAATCTGGTTATGTGTGTGTGTGTGTGTGTGTGTATATCTATCTATCTATCTATCTATCTATCTATCTATCATCTATCATCTATCATCTATCATCTATCATCTATCATCTATCTATCTATCTATCTATCTATCTATCTATCTATCTATCTAGATATGTATATCTATAAAATACCAAGAAGAAAAGATGAGGAGCATAATTTGCAAGGTGCCAGGGGAAAAAAGGATGTTGCAAGAAAATGGAGACTGTCCCTTGCAAGTAGTGGCAGTAAGGAACTTTGTACGTTTAATCTGGTTGTGCAGCAGAAAGAATTAAGTCTGGAGCCCGAGCATCTCACTCCTTACCTGGACACTTGATCTTATTTCCTTTTCACACTGCTGGCCAGGAGTTAAGAAGGAATTTTAAGCCTGTTAAGCCCTGCTTTTTAGTCCTGATTGACATTAGACTCTAAAGTAAATAAACCATGTTTTTTGGGTTGGAAATGGCTATCTCCCGGAATCTGTTTCCATTCAGAACCTGATCTGTGTGTTTGTTTATGTGCACTAGCTAGCCCCACACATTTCACAATCTACTGTAAGGAAATTAACAGTGAAACCCTAGACATCCCTAGACTACTCAAAAGGAAGCGTAATTTAATTCAACAGGGTTTACTCCTGGGAAGCTGAGTAAAGGATTGCAACCTTAGGCTGTGTAAATCTGTGCCGCCAAATACTTGGCTGCAATATATTATAAAAGGGTGAAATTTGCTTGAGAAATATTGTGGGCAGAGCTCTTTTGTCACTCCAAGACAGTAGTTCATAGCCTTTTCAGGAGTCAAAGACCCTTGGAGAATCTGATGAAAGCTATGGTCTCCCTCTTCAGGAAAAATGTACATGAATACAGTACATGCACAGTGTCCAGTTCATGAACCCTCTAGAAGCCCCTGAAGGGTCACTGGGCTATAGTTAAGATCCACTACTCAAGGCAAGGAGATCACACAAATGATACCTTATATATTTGTTTTCTTTCATTCAAATATAATTAATAACCAAAACATGAAGACAACACACACACAAGTTTTTTTACACAAAATTTGACATGATTCAATTGACTTTCAATATAATAATTTCTTACATTTTGACTTCCCATCCTTACATCCATGATGTTCCTGTTGTGTTCCTTTATCTGCTGTCATAACTGTCAGTTATTTTCTTTGTTTTATAGCTTATATTAAAATCATTTAGTTATTTTCCTTCCCTTGCCTACTATGCAAATCCTGCTCGCGATTTCATTTGACTGAAGTTTTTTTTCTCAAATAGTCTGAAAAGAACCTTCACTCTTTGACAAAATTCTCATCTTTTTGATCACTTATTTTTACTGTCAATTTTACCATCTATGCCTTGGAGGATAACACATTCCGAGGAATCAGACTAAGGTCCAGTGATAGGGAACCCAGTGCCAAGTTTTCCCTGAGATGCAGCTGATGAAAATGCAGGAAGCTCCATCACCATCCCCTACCTTAGGACTTTGGCCATGACCTGATGAATGCAGAGTCAGAATCTGTACTCGTCACCAATGTTATGTTGGCAATCCATGGTATAACACTTATCCTTCCATAGCTCTTTGGACAGGTAAATTAAAGGTTAATTCAACCACGTTTTAAGAAAACTGTTTTTAATATGTGTGTACTGGATTGTGTCTGGAATGGGATTTTTTTAAAACTACATTTATTAAAAACCAATTATTATTGAATTATCAAAATTTGCATTCTGTATAGCCATTCCGCTTAACTCTTCAACAATGTTCAATTCCCATCAAGACTTTTAAATTTTATTTGTAAAAGCTCACCTCTGTTGCTCAGTGGCAAAACCCCTACTAACATCAAAGACCTAGGATTTCAAAACCACTGTTTCCCCAGATTTCCACTATTTTCATACACACTTTACTGAAACCACACAGACCACTGCAGTGTAGTTCATCAGAAAGTGACTGAATTGTAGTTTGTGCCCCAAAAAGGTGGACTTCAAAAGGTTTTCAAAAAAACCCAAACCCAGAAAGAAAGAACAGAAAACGATGTCTTGCATTCTTACTCACTTTCCACCATAAATAATGACTAGTTAACTAATTTGCTCAGGTAGGGGTTTCCTCCTCGCTCTCTTTTTAAGCCTGCTCTATAATTCTTTGAATTCGACCCCATAAAATCTGTTGATGAGGTTCAGCTTCAGAAGAGCATTTTCTGACTCATAATATTTCAAAAAGCACATTTCTGGAAACATTGCAATATTAAATCTTATTAATATAGAGGTCTGGAGCAATCATTATTGAGTTGTCATCATGGTCTACAGGATATAAATCTCAACTAATGCCTCCAGTATAAAGAGAACTCTTTATTAAAACCACCTTCCCGTATGGTTCTATTACCCTAGTGTGTGCTTTTTGTATATCTGAGCCCGCTCCTTCTGTCACTGTAGTTGGTCAACTGCTTGCATGCCTTGCATCAAAACCAGACCCATTTCAGGGCCAGGAAAAAACTGCCTGGCAAGAAAAAGTGTGCCTTTTACAGAGACGTTTATCAAATTGGCGATCCATGGGAGACCTTATTTAAAGTCAATGGAGCTTTTGTCAGTTTGGTTAAGCAGCAAACATCCAATCCCCTAAACGAATTAAGTTGAGGCGACTGGATTGAAAACCACTTGGGGGGCCATTTACTTCTGCAGGACAAAATTAGTTGAAATCCCAGCCTCTCCGCTGAACTAGATTTTAGATCAGGCTGAGGAACTGAAAAGACTGCTAACAATAATTCGCACTTGGATTCAGCTGCTTTCCCTTCCCCCTTCTCCCTCTTTTTTTATCATTTTCTTTTGGATTAAACAATGCACCTCTGCTTCTCAGTATAGCTGTATCTTGGTTTTTGAACAGCCTAGTTCTCGGACGTTTTGGCTCCTGACCAATTGAAACCTGGAAGTGAGTGTTCTGGTTTCTGAATGTTCTTTTGGAAGCCAAACGTCCGATGGGGCTTCCATGGCTTCCGATTGGCTGCTGGAGCTTCCTGCAGCCAATCAGAAGCCACGCTTTGGTTTCTGAATGTTTTGGAAGTCGAACGGACTTCCGGAATGGATTCCGTTCCAACTTCCAACTGAATCTGGTGAGCTACCTCAGAGGTGGGGAACCAATGGCCCTCCAGATGTTGTTGGACTCCCTCAGTTCCCATCAGCCCCTGTCAGCCTGGCCAGTGACCAGGCAAAATGGAAACTGCAGTCCAGCAAAATATGGAAGCCCACAGATTCCTCATCCCTGTTTTACTGAAAGGTTGCAATGAACTGGCCAGGCAAACATGTAAGTGTTAATCCAAAAGAAGCACATTATGGGGGAAGGGAAAGGTTCTAGATTCCATTTTTACGAGCTTCCTTCTGCTGTTGTATTATGTAGACAACCCTAACAGTGTTTGGATAAGTGCAATCCAAGCACAAGACCAGTATTGGATTGCAAGTTCTCATGCAATGGCATATAATAAGGGGATGAAGAAAATTAGGTTGGTATCTACCAGAGACAGGGACGCGGGTGGCGCTGTGGGTTAAACCACAGAGACTAGGACTTGCAGATCAGAAGGTCGGCAGTTCAAATCCCCACGACGGGGTGAGCTCCTGTTGTTCGGTCCCAGCTCCTGCCAACCTAGCAGTTCGAAAGCACGTCAAAGTGCAAGTAGATAAATAGGTACCGCTCCAGCGCAAAGATAAATGGCGTTTCTGTGCGCTGCTCTGGTTTGCCAGAAGCGGCTTAGTCATGCTGGCCACATGACCCGGAAGCTGTATGCTGGCTCCCTCAGCCAATAAAGTGAGATGAGCGCCGCAACCCCAGAGTCGGTCACGATTGGACCTAATGGTCAGGGGTCCCCTTACCTTTTACTACCAGAGAGAGGGACTTTTCAATAGTTCATTAGGATGCTCTCCCTCATGAAATCTGTAGGTCCGTTCACTGCCTTGCTGGTTCTTGGAAAGCAAGCTCAAGCTACACTCTTAGACCAAACGTGGGCACCAATCATTAGATTTAATTCTGACCCCAGTTCTATGCTCCATAAATCAGCCAGATTCAATTCAGACCAATCCAGAAGTTTCCTGATTTGACTCAGGGTGTTGGATTTCGCTTCATTCTCTCCCACCCCACCCAGTTAACTCCTGGAAAGTTTAAAAGTGGCTATAACTTCCCCCCTCTCTTGATAGAAGTGGATGAAATCCACAAGCATAGAAGACACCCCCCCAGAATTGATAAAGGCTGCCAAATTACATACAAATAGGTACAGGGGCTTTTCTGCAGAACACTTCTGAAATGTTGTGTCCTGCCGCACCCCACAAAAGAACTCACTCTAAGTTACTATTACTATTACTAATTACTATTTTTAGCCGGAGTTAAATGAAATTTGCAGGCAAGGTCACACCTTCTGGGGGAATAAATCCTGCCAACCTTTAGAATAGCTGTTCTTGTTTTCCTGCAAGAGCATCTGTTACAGTTTGTGGGTGGGTGAAAAGGGAACTGGGTGAAAAGGTCCCTCACCCCTGGTTTAAAGAAATCTCAATTTGTTCAAGTCATCACAGCCTTGGGCCGATTAACTGGCTGATGATCAGTTTCAGCTAGGAAGTGGAAACCACATCTGGGGTTCCTCTCTTAGATGCGTTTAGAAATGCGTTTCAGATGAACGAGGGCAGATATTTTAACCTTACCAATTGGAAATCAAAAACTCACATGCTGTCCAGAGTCCACAGACTCTAATATCGTTTAAATCCTTTTCCCCATAATAGTTAAGCAAGAGATTGTATCACTCCTATGGGGCTACTGCTACCTAAAGTGATATCATTTTAATGTTGTAATAATATTGGAAGATTCCCCACAAGAAATTCATTAAAGTTGATTGGAAGGCACTTACGAACTCTTTTTTTCAGCTATAGGAAAGAACTGTAATTATTGCCCATTTACCCTTTTTAATTAACAATCCAATTTTAGTGGTATTTTCCACTGAAGTGACAGGCTTTTATGGAGAGAGCCTGCTCAATCTCTTGGTGGCAAAGAGAATGGTAAGCAATAAAGGAGTTTAAAGAATATGTTTGCAGCTGATTACAACTTGGGAATTGGGAGAAACCTTTTCTTCTCATAAGTCAACAAGTTACTGATGAAATCGTATTGAACCAAAGTTAACAATTAATTCTTTTCAGTTAGATTCTCTACTTCTTCTTTATATACATCCCCCCGATGAATTAATTTCCCAGACAAATCCAATAAAGGTATCAGATGCAAATTGCCATTTTTGCATTGGTTTAAGTGGATGAACACAACTCAATTAATTGTTGGTGGGTTGTGGGCTGTGTTTTTTTAAAAAAACCATGGAAGCTGTTCTGAAAACACTGAAGGATACTTGTTAGAAATCAAATTATAAGGGGAAGGTGCAAATAGTCACATTTCTTCTAAAGCAGAAGTTGATTCATTATATATATATATATATATATATATATATATATATAGTGAACTTTTTTCAATTAAACATACAAACAATTTAATTTGGTAACACACAAAATGATTCCAAATGACAGCATACATAGCCAAAGGACAAAAAGTGCATGCCTCTAAGTAAGGCTATACAGAAACAAAATGCTCACATCTCTACATCACACCCAACCAGCAAGACTATCTGTAGAATGAGCAGCACAGCCTTCCTTATTCATATATGATAACAATCGTCACCAATATATCATCCACTGGTCCCATTTAATCAGTCCCCCAAGTGGCCATTATGGCTTTTCAAGGAGAGAGAGATTCCAGACTTTCGACCACCAACCATGCTCTGTGAATGGAGAACTATGGTTCCAGCGGTAGGCAATTTCTAGTTTAGATGCCGACAATGAAAATACTACAAAAGTATTTGTAAGACAGTTGTTGCGAACGTGGGAAGAGAAATAGCAGAGCCAACAGTGGGTGGTTTGGGGGGGAGGGGCTTAATATAATTTGTGATATCACAGCCAATGTTTTTTTAAAAAAATGCTAATCCCAAAATATTGTACCATAGGGCATAACCATCACATGTGATAAAAGGAGTCTTGTGATGTTCGAGCCCTTCCAGGACAGCTTAGATTTCTTTATATCAATACACCTGTATCAATATACATCTTAAACGGCATACAGTATCGCCACAATAATAATGTTAACATTAATTCATAGACCTTAACATTAGTACAGTGGTACCTCAGGTTAAGTACTTAATTTGTTCCGGAGGTCCGTTCTTAACCTGAAACTGTTCTTAACCTGAAGCACCACTTTAGCTAATGGAGCCTCCTGCTGCTGCCACACCGCCAGTGCACGATTTCTGTTCTCATCCTGAAGCAAAGTTCTTAACCTAAAGTACTATTTCTGGGTTAGCGGAGTCTGTAACCTGAAGCATATGTAACCTGAAGCGTATGTAACCTGAAGTGTACCTCTATAGAACACTCCCCTTCATTGATAGCCTCCCGCAAGTCAGCTTCACATATTATATTAATACATTTGTTGAGTCACCGATCAGAGCAGTAAGACCTTTGGAGATGATAGATGTTCTTCCCTTGAGATTACTAGTACCCATACACAGGCTCTCCTATAAATAAGGGCCATAGGAGGTCCTTCATACTTTATAATATACACGTGCTGAGCTTGTACTCATGAACCAGTTCGCCCTAGCAGGACCTATTATAACAGCTTGCCTGAGTACCTGGCAAGGACTTATTATTTCCACAGAGATCCATCTCATGATACACACGCTTCAATTCCCCAATGCTAAACTGAGCATATTTTAATGGGGTCTTGAAAACGAGGGTGCTCCAAAAAGCTGAGGAGAGGAGAAGGACACGGAGCTAAATGCTTGGTGCACCTTGACCAGACTTTAAGAGTAGTGCCAAGAAGATGATTGCACTATGTAGGTACTTGTTGAACTGCAAATAAACAAGCAAACATTCTCATGGCCAATAGTTTTAAAAATAGCACCGGAAAAGGATTGGGCATTCAGAAAAATGGTATGAGCATGGTACATCTATGATCTATTCTTGTAATTTTTTTCTAAGGACCAAGCTAGTTGAGACTCGATTAGTATTGGCTATTAAAAATAAAAAATAGCAGGTACCAAGGCCCCAGTCCAGATCAGGACCCTGGCAGGATATATGGAGGATTTGTCCTTTGCTCTCCACTGCAGTCTTTCTTTGTACTGAATCCTCTGTGTTTCCTATTCACATGCAAAAAGAAAAAAAAAGAAAAAAAGGATTGCGTTTGCACCCAAGGCAAATAGCAGGCCTAGGGTGTCCATTCCAGATTGGTACCACAGTGGAAGAAAAAGCATCCATCCATTTCCTACAATCCTCAACAGCACGCTAATTCAAATTTTGGCACATACCTCAAATGGTAATTTATAATAATAACAACAATAACAATAATAATAATAATAATTTATTTACATCAGAGGTCAGCAAACTTTTTCAGCAGGGGGGCGGTCCACTGTCCCTCAGACCTTGTGGGGGGCCGGACTACATTTTGGAAAAAATAATAATGAATGAATTCCTATGCCCCACAAATAAGCCAGAGATGCATTTTAAATAAAAGCACACATTCTACTCATGTAAAAACACGCTGATTCCTGGACCGTCTGCGAGCCGGATTTAGAAGGCGATTGGGCCGGATCCAGCCCCCAGGCCTTAGTTTGCCTACCCATGATTTACACCCTGGCCATCTGGCTGGGTTTCCCCAGCCACTCTGGGCAGCCTCCAACAAAAGATTAAAATACAATAATTCATCAAATATTTAAAACATTCCTAAATGGAGCTTCCTTCAGATGTTTTTTAAAAGTCAGATAGTTGTTTATTTCCTTGACATCTGATGGGTGTCACTACCGAGAAGGCCCTCTGCCTGGTTCCCTGTAACTTTGTTTCTCGCAATGAGGGAACCACCAGAAGGCACTGGACCTCAGTGCAATTAAATACTCCATGTAATCTAAGTTAAACACCTCGTGACAGAGCAGCAGAGATACATTCTCAGGTAATCATTTCACTGTTAGGCACTCTGCTGCTCTTGCTTTGCTCCAAGAGAATTTTCCAATCCTATACTGCCTTTAGCAATACACATACAGAGTTATTTTCCATTTAAGGTACAATTAAACAATTATACTCAACGCTCATGCCATCACTCAGTTAGTTGTGTGTCACAGGTCTCCACCTGGCTGGCACTTTCATAATGTGTTCACATAATGCATAATGTAACATTTTAGGTATGAATGTATGAATCAACAAGCCTTCTGAAAGAGACAGCGTGGGAACCATTTGAATTTCCTCTTTTACCACATCTTTGAAGATGTGAGCCAGCTATCAGTAAAACTCAGTTCCTCATAGGTTTGAGCATAATCCACCAGTTTGTGTGATTTTGTAGGTTCGAAAATAGACATCTGAGTGATTGATACTTGTATAACTTGTGTTGTGAATACATACCTACACACTTCTATCTCCTTTGCACAATATGTTAGAGGTACAAAAATTGTAAGCATGTGTCCTTGTGCTTTTCAGATTCTCATCATTTGGAAAACGGCTTTATTTTTGGCCTATGCTCAGCCAATAAAAATAATTAGCAACATGTAATTATATCCAGCCATCTTTTCTCAATACGTATGCATTTTCTTAAAGTTATAACGTAGAAATCCACTGGTACTTGATGGAAGTCTGAAAATCCTTTTTTTTCTTTTTTCCGGGAGGCGGGTACTTCTTAGGCTAAATAGATTTATATGACAGCATTAACATTTTCTTCCTAAAATCAAGAACACAATGGAGTTGAAGGGCTGTAATAGGAACCATGATTACATAAATATGCCATTAATATTGGCAATCAAATATTCCACCGTAAAATTCTTTGCATTTTCCACTTTGCCAAGGATAACTATATAGACATGAGGATTATGGTGCTTCCATTCTGGAATTAATATAATTGTCTCCATATGGACAGGCATGCGACTCATTTTATGAAACTGACAAAGTTCATGAGACTCATGTTCCCTGGGTGCCCATAGCATCCTACTTATAGGAAAGCCATGCCCTCTGTTTATAAGCTTTTCCTCCTGCTTATATTTCCCTAAGTTGAAAAACCCTTTCTTTGAAAATACATATTGCTCGATGTAAAGGTAACAACTGGTTGTAAAAAATTCCCATGCTGGTACTTTGTACCTTTTACAGTTTTTCTCTCATAAGTTTGTCTCTTTGTGCCCTAAGTATGTGTGCATTTAAATATAGATGTAACACTGAGCCATAACACTGAGGTAATGATGACTGAAACCAATTACACAAAGTTCTTTCTGAAGCTTTCATGGTGCTCCTCTGTAGTAAAACATCTATGGAGCTCTTGTGTCCATTTATTTCATAGAGGGTTTGTTTGTTTTTTTAAAAAAAGCTATTTACAGGAACCAGATGGGTAGTAACTTTGCTGAGGACTTGGCAGTGGGAAGAAGGAAATTTTCATTGTGGCACAGAGGTCGGAAGAGGTAGAAAGAATATGAGAGATAATGACTGAGTGGGAGAATGGGTTTTTTTCCTCAGAGTCTTGCAGAAAATGCTTATGGTCCAGCTAGAAAATGTTTTAAGTCCATTGGGAAGTAAAACACAATAGAGTGGCCAAATGAATTAGATAAAAATGCAAAAACAACATACACTTTAAACAAAATGAAGTAGGGGCTCAGAGAAGGAAAGGAACATAGTATGGCTTAAAATCCGAGAAAGAATATGGGGTTTAGCCCCCATCGCCCCACCTCCAAAAGAGTCCACATATGGTATTGGGGTTAAGCGAGAAATGTTGCTGAGTGGGTGGAACGATTAATGGAAATTTTACCTTTGTGCAGTAGCCTAGTTTCTATGCAGACTCTCACACCCCTCTGTATCCTGGCTCCAGACAAGCAGGAGGCATTGGCAGAGCTCAATGTCACATTAAAGCCAGAATGTGAAGCACAGCCAGTGGGGAATGTGGCCTCAGGAGAGCTGGTGAAGCCTGGGTAAAATAATTTAATAATAATAATAATAATAATAATAATAATAATAATAATAATAATAATTTATTTATATCCCACCAATCAGGTCTAGACAGATAATAATAATAATAATAATAATAATAATAATAATAATAATAATACAATACAAAGGTGAAGATCTCCCTACTTTCATTGGAACCAATCCAGTTCAGACTCCTCCTACCCCTGAATGCCTGCGATTTATTTAAAAAATATTTGCTGTTACTAACTGTGAGAACGATATCTTATCTAGCTTGGTACGAAGCTGACAAATTTCAGTCACTTCCCTCTTACTAGTTTCCTATCCCTTTCCATCCATGATTGCCTCTTCATTAATCAAAACTTGGCTTGTAAGCTTATTGATCCAGGGCCTTGTCTTTTTGCCCATGTTGCCCTTCAATATGTACACGAAAACGGGCCTTTTTGGTAGTGGCTCCCCATTTGTGGAATGTTATCCCCTGGGAAGTTTGGCCAGTGCCTTCATTATACAGCTTTAGATGCCAGACAAAGATGTTTCTTTTTAACCAGGCATCCAATGCCCTGTTAAATGTATTGTGAACCACCCTGAGATCTGCGGATGAGGTGCAGTGTAATAATAATAATAATAATAATAATAATAATATAATAATAATACTGCTATAACAAAATGGCATGAATCAAAGCATGGAACCTGACCTGCATTTCCCACTACACTGTGCCTTATTTCCTTATGATACCAACAATTTGCTTTCTTATTATTATTATTAATAGTAATAGTAATAGTAATAATTTATTGCTTATACCCCGCTCATCTGGCCGGGCCTCCCCAGCCACTCTGGGTGGCTCTCAACAGAATATTAAAAACATGATAAAACATCAAACATTAAAAAACTTCCCTAAACAGTGCTGCCTTCCAATGTCTTCTAAAAGTCAAATAGTTGCTTATTTCCCTGACATCTAATGGAGGCGTTCCACAGGGCAGGCGCCACTACCGAGAAGACCCTCTGCCTGGTTCCCTGTAACCTCATTTCTCACAGTGAGGGAACCGCCAGAAGGCCCTTGGCACTGGACCTCTGTGTCCGGGCTGAACAATGGGGGTGGAGACGCTCCTTCAGGTATACTGGGCTGGTGCCATTTATTATTACAAAGCGAAAGAGTTGTGCAAGACAAAGGAAATCATTTATGTGGGTTCCAAATGTTTAAGCACATTTACAGTGGAGCCTTTTTTCTTTTCTTTTTCTTTTGTGAGTTCTCACCCCGCCCTGATTTATATAGAATACACAAACACACACATGTGCATATTTATCTTTACCACTCCTTGGTGTCAGATGGCTCCCTCGCTGCAACAGTGCTTTCATTTGAATGAGCTCCTGCCAGGATTATGTAATGCCCATTGAATTCCACCACTCCCCCCCCCCCTTTTAAAGGCAGCATTAAAAACTGAACATCTGAAATCCCTATTGAAGGTTTTCCCTTCTCCACCCGGGCTTCTTCCATTGAACCTTGAAGTCCGTAGCTGTAGAGTCATCCTCATATAAACAAAATAAATTATACAGTCATGCTCTCTTGGGAAAATACAACATTTCTCATCTGATGAATAAAACACACATTTTACTTTCAAGCCTATGCAGTACTACCATTCTTTATGTATTACAGAATGTTTATACAAGTATATTTTAGAACACTTTGAGACAAACAGGCTTTATCGGGTGTCAAAGTGCACCCAATGATAAACGGCTCTTTAGGTGTTCTCTCTTAACATTAATCACATGGGAGGAAAATACAGCAATTTTATCCTACCTTATGGGATAGTCATGCAGTTCAGCTGAATATAAATGAAAAGGAATCATGTTTACAAGGGACTTAGCCTGGGCTTGTGAAGTAGAGATACATCTGGAATACTGTGACGTCTGTTGACCAAACATTTCATAGGTTAGGTCAATGCACAAAGCATTTTCCCAATAATAATAATAAAGAATGCATCGTCATTGGGCTTTGCTCTTTATCAGCACAGACGAACACTATGGAATGCCTTCTTCCCAGTTAATTTTATCACTAATCCATCAGAACTAAGATTTTGCCTTTCTGGAAATGCATAATAATTTGGTGTCTCGCTTGCTAAACTTGCTGCAGATTTAGGAGGAAATCATCTAAATCTATGGTGGGTTCTGTCTGGATCTTGAATGAGTTTCCATCACGAGAAGGTGTCCTAGGCCTTTGCAGAGGCTTCTACAATTTAGTATGCAACAGTAACATCATAGGTACACACCAAGGCCAAAAGGTATTCAAGCTTTTTGTAGCTAACCTGCATGAATTAGGCCTTTCCCATTTAGCTGCATGGGGAAAAACAGATCACTGCAGATGGGAGAGCCCCATTTGTCTCTTATGAGCACTCAATTGTATTGTTAGGTACTTAAAATACTCAGGGAACAGGGATGTGACACAAATGTTCATGTGCAAATTGATATATACAGCTCAGAGTCAAACAATTGTATTCAGATGGTGAGCGGCTGGAGATTCACTGGTAAGCATGGGAGAGAAATCTGATTCTGCTTGAATTGAAAGTCAAAGTTACCTACTTTGAAGTTTCTGAAACAATAAGCACAGCCATCCTTCGATACATTTTTTTAAATCTGTAAGGGAGTTCTCCTGCCAATGGGGGCTCACTAAAATGCATAGTTAGAAAAGTATTTAGATAAAATACATATCTTGTGATATTATACTAGAAGTGTGCACTGTTCACAAAATTTGCCTTGTATCAATAGCATTGGAAAGCAGCCCAATCTGTTTCAGACTTGTTATTTGGATAGAAGTCTGATCTGTTAAAACCAAAATTCTGTTTTATCAACTGCCAGCCCCACTGACTATAATGGGAAATATAGAAATTGCTATAGCCCCCCCTTCCCTCTTTCCGCAGAAGTGGGTGAAACTTTCTGGTAAATGAGCCCCTCCAGAGTTTATTTATTTCAATAGGTGTATTCTGCATAAACCTTTTTTGAATATCACCCAATGAAATAACATATACCCTAAAATAGGAGGCTGAAACTCTAAACGAGAGAAACCATACTTGAGGGGGAAATAAGAGGAAATAAGTTAAAAGTGAGAAGCAAGCACTTATGCACACATGTGGCAGCAGTGAGTGACGGAATTTCGAAAGGAAGTTTACACCAACCTGAAGAAAAACAAAACAAAACAAATGGAATGAAAAACCAATAATTAAAGCAGGTGTCGTTGGTTGGAAAATATATACTGGAAGCTGTCCAGAGTGGCTGGGGCAACCCAGTCAGATGGGCGAGGTACAAATTTCTGAAGCTAAATCACATAGAAAGCTCTACATCTGGAATGAGGAAGAGGGAAAGCAAAATGACCTTATCCGGAGCCCTCCTAAAGGTCTGCAAAATAACAACCAAACAAATGCAAACCCAAACCAAAGCAGTGGAACGAAAACAAATGGATCAAATTCTTAATTTTGAACTGTTTGTTAGGGAACAGAAAGTGATTGGGAAGAATGCCAACAGTCCACTGCTCTTCTAAACACCTTGCTTTCCCAGGCAGAACTCACAGAGGATTAGCAACCACATTGGGCAGGGAGCATGCTTTGCTGACTTCAACATCCCTCTCCCAAATCATTGTCATTGGGATGCTCTGGGGAAATAATTCACGGTTATTAAGACTTAGACCTGTCTGTCAAAAAAGGAAAGCTCCTCTCCCCCAAATCTCTCTGCTCACTCTTCTTTCCTGCTCAATCAAACTTGGGATTCCCCACCACCGCCCTTTTCTTTATTGGAAATAGCAAAAATACAGATTCAGATGTCCTGTTCGCGATACGGTCCAGCTTGCGAATACGAGAACTTCGCCTATATCAAGCCCTTCATAATGTGTGGTACATGCAGGACTAATGTACACCCCTGTGAAATACATATTTCATGAATTTTGGTGTGATTTTGTGTGTGTGTGTGAATTACATGAATTAAAACCCTGCTGGTTAACGCAGAAATTGGATGTAACGGACTTATGAAAGAACATGTGAGAAATTGACATAAATTGGAAACGTTCTGATCTGTCCAACCATCCATCACATGTGGCGTGTTTAGAAAAGACCTGACCCCATGCAAGTCCCTGCTAGCTCTTCTTTGCTTCCAGTAATCACTTGTAGTATTTTATATATTTATTCTTATTGCTTCCCCCCAACCTTTTTTCGCTAAGGAGCTCAAGGTGGTGTATATGGTTCTCCTCATCCTCATTTAATCCACGCAACAACTCTGCAATGTAGGTTAGGCAGCGAGGGAGTGACTGGTCGTAGGTCATGCAGAGTGGAGATTTGAACCCTGGTCTCCCAGGTCAGAGACACTGATTAGACACTCTAATCTCTGGCTCTTGTAAGGGCGTGAGTAGGAATAGTTGAGGAGCTGACCGGCCCACCAACTGACTCTTTACTTGGTCTCCTAGAGGTCATCTATGGCTTGTCATCCAATATAATTTAATCATCATAACTCTGACCTTATCTGACATCTGAAATAACAATGAATGGCTTTGGCATGCTTGCATAGGATTGCAGATTATTTGCAGAACCGTTTTAATACATGGATATTGCTTGGAGGGGAAAACAATGCGCTGGTGATTCATGTCTGTCTTTCATTCCGATTTGAAAGGTCTTCAGAGAGCACATTTTTAACCACTCAAATTCTTCTCCCATTTGCCCTATGATTGCAGATGTTATTGCTCACGTTCCAGCGCTTTCTGAGGTTTAATTCAATCCCTGCAAATGCCTGCCAGTTTCTTGGCTTCGCTTTCCCAGTAAAATTAGGCACAACGTCAGGAAGTTTTTATTCTTCTTTACTTTGCTATTGAACTGGTGAGCTCTTCCTTTGCAACAGCCAGCATAGTCCAAAACCAGACAGACATGAAGGAATCAGTCACATGGGATGTGACCGTGGCATTTCTCTTCTATGAAAAAAGGTGAGATAAAAAAAACCTG
The DNA here is from genome assembly GCF_964270895.1 of Podarcis filfolensis. Lineage (NCBI taxonomy): Eukaryota > Metazoa > Chordata > Lepidosauria > Squamata > Lacertidae > Podarcis > Podarcis filfolensis. Next base: position 24,152,017 of record NC_139607.1, on the reverse strand, counting down.
CAACAAATGCATTGTTACAGTAATGATATCTGCCAGACAGCAGTAATTCAATTCTCAGTTCCTACTCAACACCGATAGTCTCTGATCCATAAGTTTCTAAGAGGAGCTTGCTGGATCAAGCCCATGTCCCCATATCCTGTAGCCAAAATGGCAGGTTTATAAGGTTCAAACCTGTGTACTTCAGTGGGTCTTACTCCCAAGTAAGTATGCCCAGAAGGACAGTTGCTGTGAAACTGCCAGTGCTGACCTTTTTATCTTTTCAGATTTATTCTCACCATGTTTAGCTTTATTGCATTAGGCCATTTGCCTCTAATGCAAATTGTTGACTGAATTATCCGTTTTCTCCCCCCTCAGGACACAAATTGATGTTTCATCTCCCTCATTTGCAGCTCTTGCCATCGCAGAGCAAACACATCTGACATTTTGCAAATACGCTGTTCTAATCCACTAGTTCTCTAACTAATATCAGTTGTTGAACTAAGTTGATTAGCAGCTTGGCAGGGAGACCTTGGGTTGTTTGCTGATCTCATTGGCGGCTGCCCACTCTTGTGTATCACACAATGAAGCGAAAGTCAACAGCGCTGACACATTGAAGGCCAAGAAACATTTCTGGGCTGCGCTCAGAGTGGCATTTAACCTACAAGTGGGGTGGGGGGAAATAACAAAGACGGAAGGGTTGCTTACTGTCGTATTTGCTTTCTTCAGAGGTGACAATCAGCAAGGGCAAAATAATAATAAAAATAATCCATGCGGGCTTTCCAGTGTCACAGGGAAGAAAACCAACGGGTAAGATCTGATTGCTCTGGTCATTCTGGAGCAATGTTTAAATCACATATAACGATGCTATAGTCAAGCTCTGCTTAATGACATAGCGCTAGATCATTATTTAAAGCCTATCAAACATAGTCCTAGATTTGTCTTCATTAGTTTTTAAGATCAGCTCTCTATTTGCCAACCAATTTTAATAAAGGCTTATGGGTACAATCTGATTTACTGCCAGACGTTCAAAAACCGCTTTTCATTCTCTTCGCAAGTGATAGCTCAGATAAATGTGTGTGTGCATACATGTGTGTGAGTTTGCACACATATACACATACACACACGGTGCCTTCTGATAAAAGCGTAATTTAGAGCCAGGTGTACTAATCATGGAGGGAGGGGAAGTATGCTAACATCATGCTTTCAGGAAAAAAGAACATCTGCTTAGAAACTAGGAAATATCATTGATTTACAGTTTTAACATGATTCGGCAATGTTTTGCATCACTTTATAGCATGAAATGCACTACATAAATTGTCCTAAAGTGAGGTAATGCACCATAAAATGCAGGGAAAGGCATAACAATTGTTTTTAAAAAACAGGTTTCCTGTATGAAAACATAGATTTGTCTATTCTTAGGGGGTGAATCTAACTAAATAGTTGAATCCACACGAAAGCAGCTCTCAGGAGAAGAGATTCGGCTCACTATAGGGACTGAAAAATCCACCGTTGACTCAAAGAGGGTCGCACAAATATTACATGCGCTGGTTCCCCTTTTTCATGCCACATCACACGTCTCAGAATGTGATTAAACATTAACTTATGATGCTCTTTGTTACAATCCCTTTTTTCTGTAGTAGGTGAGAAGCTCAGAAAGAAGGAATGCCATGGTATGCCTGCATCCACACAACTGGACACCTTTGTTTGCCCCAGCTGCAACAAAACATGTCTCTCCTATGTAAAAGGGTAAAAGAGTATTGGGAAATGATCCACAATGAATTGAAATTTTTTTTGTTTAAAAGTACTTTACCCCCCAAATTACAGAGTCCTTTCTGTTGGGGATAATTCGGACTGAAATTCCCACGTGTCAAAAAAGGTTATTTATGTATGCTACAACTGCAGCCCATATTTTGTTAGCCCCAAAATGGAAAACGAGTGAGGTCCCAAGCAAAAAAGAATGTCAACTTAAGTTGACAGAATACAGGTCCACAACTTGCGGACCTAACATATAGAATAAGAGAACAAGAAGAACACACATTTAAAGAAGATTGGAAAACCTTTATTGAATATATGGGAAATAATTGTGTACTTCTGAAAATGCTGGCAGCATTAAGATAAATTCAACAGCGTAAATAAGTTTTGATGGATGCAATAATGGAATACTGATTGGTATAGTTTTTGTAAAATATGCAGGGATTTGTGATATGTAAAATGAACCATGGAAAGAGAAGAAGGGAAGTCACTGATATCTTAAGTATGTAAAGTGAGTATTTTAAATTGCAAAGCAATATATATATGCACATGTATCTCCTATATTGGTCTCTACAGCTACAGCAGGCGCTGTAATTCTCCAATGGTTTGACATCACCAGTAAAGGCACACTCTTCCACTGCCTCCCAAGACATATGGATGCCAACCATTATACGTAGGTTATTAGCTATAGTAAGCAAACATAACTGAGAGGCAGTCTTTAGGAGCTGGTGGAACAGTTTTCTCTGGGGACCCTAAGGTGGTGATATTAGCCCTCAAAGGGGATGATATTCCCACCAGTAACCACCAGAAGGTGGCAACAGGGGGTGTTTCAGTCAGAACCACATAGGCCCATATAAGTCCAGGTATGAGTGTAGATATTGATGAGAACAGTAGAGAGTTGAGATCTTAGGTAGCAGCCATTTGGGGACAGACCGAAAGAAGACTTTTGCAGCATAACGTGTGTTCATTTCTCACTTCATGTACTACTTTATATATATTTCAGGTAGCAAAGTCTTACAGCTCTTTGTCAGAGCTCCAGGCCCGACCCCAGCTCTGCTAGAAAGCTTTTGAAAAACTGGGATGTTCCTTCAAGCTCCTTCTCTCAGGCCCAACCTGATCCCTCGTACAAGGAGGATTGGCCCTCAAGCAAGCAGGATTGGATTTCTTGTTTTCAAAGCTTTACAGAGGGGACAGAAGAACCAAAAACCAACAAGAAGAAGAATTCTCTAGCTTTGCTCTAGGCAGTTTCTGCACATCCTCCAGAAAGAAGAAATGTTTTAGCTGCTCAGTTGGAGGAACATCTGAGGGGGGGGGGAGCAATCTGCAACCCAGATTGAAGAAGCTTTTCCCATTCCAAGAAAAACATGCAGCTCTCATTTATTTCAGGCCTCTAAAGAGTCATCACAACATGTAACGTCGCACTGAAATGGCCTCGGGACTTTTTACTGCCACTATCATCTTGTTCCAAGTATATAAATTATTGAGCAGTGCGACAGGATACTTCACGACATCCCCGTTCCTTTTTAGTTCTGCCAATAATGGTTTCTTCACAACATCTTCTTTTAAACAATTACCCAAGCTGCATAAAGTAAACACTTTCTGCAAGGTATCCAGTTACATTTCCATCTCACATTTCTGGTGTAGAAATAATTTATGGCCTACAATCATCTCATAGATGATAAGACTATCAATGGCTGCTAACCACGATCGCTACGTTCTCCCTCCATGGTTGGAGGCAATATGCTTCTTCAGAGCAGTTGCTGGGAATCACATATGGGGAGAGAGCTTTTGTCTTACTTGCAAGCTTCCCACAGGCTGGCCACTATGAAAACAAGATGCTGTACTTAGAAATGCCTGTAGACTGATCTCACAGGTCTTTTGATGTTCTTACCTCTGTTCACAATGAATATTACTCCAAGCTTTCAGATACTACAATTCTACATACAAGCGGCCAAATACTCTCTTTGCATTTAATACTATTTCCTTCCTTTGGCGATCACTCGTAACCGAGTAAGATTGTCTTCCATAAACATGGTTTTAGCAATGAGTCCATAAGTGACTGTGGAGGCCAATTCTGGAACCACACGTCCTTCCACAGTGGGGACATAGGTTTCCAGGTGGGAGCTGATCATGGTGAGGGTTTGTGAAGCGTGCCTTCCTCTTAGCACGTTTCTCCCTTGCGTCCTGAGTTCAAGTGTCTTCAAAGCCCATGACATCTTTGGTAAAGGCTGTTCTCCAATTGGAGCGCTCACAGGCAAGTGTTTCCCAATTGTTAGTGTTTATACTGCATTTTTTAAAATTTGCCTTGAGACAGTCTTTAAACCTCCTTTGTTGACCACCAGCATTACACTTTCCATTTTTAAGTTTGGAATAGAGTAGTTGCTTTGGAAGACAATAATCAGGCATCCGCACAACCAATCCAACAAAGTTGATGTTGAAGAATCATTGCTTTGACACTGGTGATGTTTGCTTCTTCTAGTCTGAATTCCAGTCTGCTTCTAGCGTGTCTGAATAGGTTTATGTGCTCTCAACAAGTCTTCTGAGGCTCCATCTGCACGATACATTTAAGCAATGTTATACCACTTCCCACAAAGAGTCCTAGGAACTGTAGTTTGTTAAGGGTGCTGAGAGTTGCTAGGAGACACTCTATTCTCTTCACAGAGCTACAAATTCAGATATTCCCTGGGATGGTGGATTGCTTGTTAGACCACTCAGAGAATTCTAACCCTGTGAGGACAATAGGAGTCTCCTAACAACGTAACACCTTAACAAACAAAACGGTGCCTATAATTCTTGTGGGGGGTGCCTTGTCAGTTTAAAGTGGAATGATACTGCTTTAAATGTGCAGTGCAAATAGAGATTTTCTCGCAATTGGTTCCTGTATTAGATTCCAATTGATTTTATGTATATGCTGCGTTCTTTTAAACGAGATAGATAGATACAATTAATTTAACTGCTGTTATATGTATATATAACCATTCTATATATGCTTTTAATTTGCTTTGGGATGCCTCACAGGAAACAAATCATAAAAGAAATAACAGCAACAGCATGTTTATAATAGTGTTACTTATAAATGATTTGTTTATAATAGTGTTAATCAGTCCCATCATCAGGGCTGATATTTATTAAATTGTCCTTGCTATCCTTGGGATGATGCCTGAGATTTTTGAATATGACATACATGCCATATGGGGGAAATGCACAAATTTTGTTCCATAATTCAGTGGTAATGAAACTCCACCTCTATATGTTCAGCCAGTGTAGTGTAGTGGTTAAGAGCGGTAGACTCGTAATCTGGTGAACCGGGTTCGCGTCTCCACTCCTCCACATGCAGCTGCTGGGTGGCCTTGGGCTAGTCACACTTCTTTGAAGTCTCTCAGCCCCACTTACCTCACAGAGTGTTTGTTGTGGGGGAGGAAGGGAAAGGAGAATGTTAGCCGCTTTGAGACTCCTTAGGGTAGTGATAAAGCGGGATATCAAATCCGAACTCTTCCTCTTCTGATGCTGATGAAAATCTGTTTAAAAGCAGATTCCAAAGTCCATAATCATCTCACATATTTTTAAGTTTCTGAAGGGAATATTAAAAACAACAGTTTTGAATATTTGCTGCTGTACATTTGAATGTACAGTGGTACCTTGGGTTACAGACGCTTCAGGTTACAGACTCCACTAACCCAGAAATATTACCTCGGGTTAAGTACTTTGCTTCAGGATGAGAACAGAAATTGTGCAGCGGCGGTGCAGCAGCAGCGGGAGGCCCAATTAGCTAAAGTGGTGCTTCAGGTTAAGAACAGTTTCAGGTTAAGAACAGACCTCCAGAACGAATTAAGTTCTTAACCCGAGGTACCACTGTATTAGAATGCTTCTGTTATTACACATGCCTGTTGCCAATGAAGTGCTCTTTTTTTTCTTTTTTGGAAGGCATAACTCAACTTTGCTCCTTTTAAAAAAACGTGTCTGTGCCCATAATGATGGTAAGATGAATGAAGGAAAGGCTCATTTTGCCCGCATTAGGGGAGTTTTGCAACCTTTTGCATAAGGGGAATGGGAACACATGCTGTTGTCAAGGCAACTAGGTGCCCATGTTCTGTTCTAGGTACACTTAGCTGAATTGTTGTTCCCATTGAAAGTAATGCAGTGCAGAAGGACGGTTTCCTTATCCAGAAGTGTATCTGGATGCAGATGTCACTCTGTCACATGAGATGACTTTCAGTAGGATGATATGGATTCAAATGAAAAACTTAATGCACATCTTAAAGTCCATTCGGCACCAGCTAATCACGGGTATCTACGCATAACCAGAGCTGCATTGGGGTGCAAGCTGCAAAAGTTGGCAAAAATATAACCCTTGCCCCCCCAAATTGGCTTTTCCTATGAAAAGAGAACTTTGTAAAAAAAGGGGGGCACAGCATGAGTCAATAAACTGAATTGGCAGTCTAAACTTTTAGTGTATACCTGGTCTTCTTTGGCAATCAAAGTAAGAGTAAGATTGTCTTCCATAAACATGGTTTTAACCAGGCATAGGCAAACTCAGCCCTCCAGATGTTTTGGGACTACAACTCCCATCATCCCAAGCTAACAGGACCAGTGGTCAGGGATGATGGGAACTGTAGTCTCAAAACATCTGGAGGGCCGAGTTTGCCTATGCCTGGTTTAAACAATGAGTCCGTAAGTGACCGTGGTGGCCAATTCTGGATCCACACGTCCTTCCACAGTGAGGACATAGGTTTCTGGGCAGGAGTTGATCATGGTGAGGGTTTGCCAAACATGCCTTCCTCTTAGCACGTTTCTCCCTTGCGTTCTGAGTTTGAGCATCATAACACCTTTGGTAAAGACTGTTCTCCAATTGGAGCACTCGCAGGCCAAAGTTTCCCAGTTGTCTGTGTTTATACTACATGCCATTATTGCTCAGGTAAAGCAAAATATATTGTTTGCATGAGCAAATTAGAAAGCTCTCTTCATTAGGAGTTTGAAGAAATAACACCAGAGGGAAATGCAAAAAGAAAGAAAGAAATTGATAATGTTTCAAACGGCATCAGATTTAGGGATATGGCCTGAGGGATTGAACAGGAACTGTTGAAACTCACTACCACCAACAAATATAAGAAAGTTTCCATCTCCTTTCAGACCATTGACCTCTTGAGTACCAACTTTGAAAAAAAAATGAGACATTGTGAAATGGTTTCTAATCTGGACTTGTCACTGCAAGAAGCCTATATAAGACAGCAGCTTCAGGTTGGAGTAACTCAGCAGCTGGTGCGAAAACCTGACTTTGTAGAACAGGGAACAAATATATTTATCTGATACTTGAGATGAAAAAGTGGGCAGTTCAGTTCATGAAGATTTTTCCCCTTGTGCCATCTGGTCCGGAGGTTCCTGTTACATCTATTACTGAATCATTAAAGTAAATGAGGTGAATAACACGATTAAACTTGTTTACTTGTCATGTAACAGCCAGTTAACAATGAAATGTAACTTCTACTTTTTGTGTAATAAAAATATTGCAGTGCAACTAAAGGTGATTCCTAAAATTAATGTCAGATACAAATGTTGAATTTATAATAGAATAATCCCAAAGACCATTAATTATTTTAGCTCCATTCTACCTCTGATAATTGTATCACCAACCATATGAATATTACCCTGTTTAATTAAAACCATAAAACACAAATAAATAGCCACGAAGAAATGAGCCTTTGAACACAATTTTATTCTACTAATCAAACACACTTGAGCATTTTCTAAGATCCTCGGCAAAATTACTTTTAATATATAGAACATTGGTGAAAGCAGAAATGTCATTACCTGACAAGTATTTCAAGTTGATTATAGGAATAAAAAAATATGAATTATTCTGGAATCATAGAGCAGATTCTGGAGTTCCTTCCTCAGCCAGATGCTTTCCAGATATTATTGAACTAGAACTCCCATTAAGCTTGGCATGCAATGTTGTTTGTAGGCTAGATATCCCAATGGCTTGGTCAGAATAAGACAGCTTCATACATTTTCTTCACTTTTTAAGCAATTGTCTTCTGAAAGGCTAAGTATGGTGGTCAATTGATTGTGCTTGTCCCTCTAGATCAGACTTCAATAGCTCTATGCCCTCAAGATTTTTGGTCTACAACTCCTAAAATCTCATATCCTTCAACATTTCACTGATGAAAATAGGGGTGTCCTATTCCATAACTACTACTTCTTCTTCTTCTTCTTCTTCTTCTTCTTCTTCTTCTTCTTCTTCTTCTTCTTCTTCTTCTTCTTCTTCTTCTTCTTCCCTAACCATCTAATTGGGTTGCCCCAGCCCATCTGAGCAGCTTCCAACATATATAAAAACATAATAAAAATTAAACATAAGAATGTTTCCTATTCAGGGCTGCCTTCAGATGTCTTCTAGAGGTTGTATAGTTGCTTATCTCCTTGGCTTTTTTTTGGGGGGGGGTGTCACATAACTACATACTCTCCAGCATTTCTCCGATGAAAATAGGGACATCCTAAAGAAAAGCAGGACATTCCAAGGTCAAATCAAAAACTGAGATGGCTTCTGTAAATCTGGGACTGACCCTGGAAAACAGGGACACTTGGAGGGTCTGTAATTGTTGACAATTGGGCATGCTGGTTGAGGCTGATAGGAGTTGTAATTCAACAACATCTGGGAGGTGGGGAAGGTTTTCTAGATCCTGGTCCACGATGCTACATAATACCTTTTTGATATCCACATGAATATTAAATACTAGGGATGTGCATTGGCTCAGTGTAGGGGCCAAATCATAAAGCAGATTGGGATGCTTTGGGGGTGTATCAATATATGTTTGTTGAGAAACAGATCACTAGTCTGTCATCACATCTGCAACACTGTTACACTATTCTGACTGTTCCCTTCAACTTCATTATATGTTCTTCCTTAAAACCTGAATCTGCTCTCCAGAGAGCAGAATATAGATTTCCTTTGTGGGAGCTACTTTAATGATTAATCAGGCCAATGGATGTTTCCATTTCTTAGATAAGAATAGCAAGAGAACAGCAATTGAATTCAACCCAACAGTGTGTTAGATCAGTTTTTCCCAAACCTTTTCTGACTGTGGCCCCCTTCCAGCCTTGTTTCCTTCCTGTGCCCCCCATGGGCATAGCCAAGGGGGGCAGGTGGGAAGCTGTCCCCAATAAGTAAAAATCAATAGGTGGAATTAATGTCTTGTGGAATTAACATGAACATGAATCAGTTTGGAAGACGACTTGCAAAATTGCAGTTGAAATTGTCAGACTTCATACAGTTTAGACTTCTTTTTTGCAGAGGGCAGGAGGAATATCCTAAGCATTTTTGAAGAGGAAGGAAACAAGTAAACTTATGCTACACATGCAAAATAATAACTTCTTTTTGGCAATAACCGCAAGGAGATAACAAATATACTCGGAGACCACCCTGTTCTTTGTCATGCTGTCTAAACAAATATATACAGACCTTCTTTATTTGTCTAGAAGCAAATTCAAGGGATGAAGATGGCAATATCATGGCTGTCTCTTGTAGTTTCTGGCGAGCCAAAGAGTTAGTAATAAACGTGGCCAAAATGGTGAAACAGGTTTGAGCAACTGGGGCTGCACAAATCCCACACCCCTTTAGCTTCCATTATCACACACCCTAAGCAATGAACATTGAGGATTTGCCACATTGGCTAATAATGACTTCCAACAATAAAGGATTTCCAAGAAGGCTTCTCTAATGGCCGTGGGATCAGGATGGAATATGCGATTCATTTTTCAAAACTGCAACCTGCACAGCTATTTATAGATATCATGTTTATTTAGTTAGTTATGAAAAACTATCCAAATTAAAACATACAAAGTATTTTTCTGTTTTAACACGGATTTTGTAATCATGAACACATGAACACAGGGTTGCCATATTTCAAAAAGTGAAAACCAGGACACCCTGGTTTAAGTCTTTTTTAGGAAGACCTCAAAACTTTTGAGCTTATTTTAGGATCACACGATCTCCCCCTGGACGTCAATTCCACCTTTGAAATCCCGGTAATGTCTGGAAAAATCCCTATTCTCTTCTTCATCCCAAGCTTGCAAAGACGTTCAGCTTGCTTCTTTTCACAAATGTTTTGTTAACTGTGTTTCAGAGAAGCACAGAGCGTTCAGGCTTGCTTGTTTAAATCGTTCAGTCTGATAGTAATTATTCAATCCATTGGCTAGTTCACAACACAACTTTACATTTTAGAAGTGGGATATGAGAAAGTTCACTACGCATGGTTTGCAATATCTTGTTTTGGAAGCCAATTCAATTTAACTTCATACTCAAAAGGAAACTGGTACGTGCTGGATCCATTCAATCTGAAATGGCAATCTGTAATTCAAAAGAAAACACTGCACATCCCGAAATGTATATCTTTTGATGAAATATATATATATATATATATATATATATATATATATATATATATATACACAGAGAGAGACACTTCTCTTCGGGTTTTGGGAAAAAAGAAAAATAACCTCACATCGACATTTAATATTTCTTAGGTAAGGTTATCAGTGTTTTAGCTTCAGATGACCTTTCCCAAGAATGGAATTGATCTTCAGAGAAGCCATTCAAGATTGAAGTGGTGATAGCCTGTCCATATAGATCTAAGGAAGAAAATATTAAACATTTCTGAGGAATTGAAGTGTACAGGAGCATAGTCTATGAAATTGATTTCAACATTATACATAAGAAATAAGAAGGTTTTATATAAATAGAAGGGCAAAAAGTACTTACTTATTTGAAAGTTGTCCCAACACATACTCTAGATTCAGTCTAGGACAGTAAAACATTCAGAGGAAGACTTGAATACATGGACAAAATGTGAATGCAGTAGAGAACCGTTCTCTGCATTACCACTGGCAAGCATTGAGCTGGTTCATATTGATGAGTGAGAACATGCAAATATACAGGATCCTGAAGACTTTGTGGTCTCCCCTGGGCCTGCCACAACTGCACTGCTGTGGACTAATCCATGGTTTGGTTTGTTCCAGTCAAACCACAAACTGTAAGGTTTGTTCTTGAGTTTACAACTTTTGGTTTGTCTGGTGGAAACAAACCATGAGTCCAGGTATGGCCAGCATGCAAAACCAAACCATGCCTTAGGTCATAGCAGTGCTGTGGGAAGAGGAAGAACAGAAGAGTACAGCATCTGCAATATCTTCTCCGTAGCTGACTTAATGTCATGTGCAAACTAGCTCACTGTAAATGCAAGCAACAGCAACAGTGGAATGTGGGATTCCATATATTCAGAAGGTCATGCGTGAATAGGCTCAGTTTGGTACACAGCAGCTAAAACAAAATAAAACATGAAGCTATAATTGCTATTGCAAAATTGCTACAGCATCACTGTAGGTGTCTCGGTGTCAGTGAAAATCTGTAAGCCAATGGCTTATAAATTTTTCAGACCCAGGGCCCACCTTAATTCCAGCAGCAAAACGGAGTTTAAAAATGTGTCTTCTGTATTATTTTGGCTGCATTCTGCCTTACTCATGCTTAGAACAGACCCATTGAAATCATTTGGGCAAGATATTCATGACAGAATATCCAAGTCCTATTGATTTAAACAGTTGTACTCTGAGCATGACTGAATCTGGACCAACCACTTTTTAAAACTCTATGATCTCACTTATACATGCATATTCAAGAGTTTTGTCATTCAGAGTTCTGGAGCGTGTTGTTAGCAATATGCTGACCACACACACAACTCTACTCCTTTATATCTGTAGCTGTGGCAGGGGATGTAATTGGCTGGGGTCCAGTTTGACCTGTCAATCAACCAACAGATCAGCTGATGGTCAGGAGGGTGGGATTCAGTTTTGCCTTCCCTCAAGTCTTTCCCCAGCAAAAGCAACAGGATTTAATCTCCTACACAAACACACACACAAACAACACACACACACCAGCTGATGATCAGAGGTTGAATCCTGCTCAATATGGCTCCTTTAGCTTGGGCCCTGCCAGCCACGACAGGTTCCACACCATATTGTGGTTGCCCGGCGTACACGTGTGATGTCACACTTGGCGTGTGCATGATGTCATACTCCAAGATGGGCCCCGTTGGACCTTCCTGCAGCTGCAGTGAGCCCTGCAGGCCTTGGTGTATGGGCTGCATTGGGCCAACTGGCCGGGCACCCACAGTAAAAATTTTGTGGGTGTCTCGGCCCCCAGGGCCCCCCAGAGTTGGCACCTATGTGCCTTGCCATGCATTCAAATCAAGCAGCCTCGGGGTTTTGCAAGCTGCCAGATTTTTGCAGGACTTTCACTTGCAGCCACAGTTACAGTTGCAATTGCTTGGATCTGCAAAGACACCTTTGAATGTGGTGCTGTTTTGTGGTTTCTGTTGCTTCATGCTGCTAGTTTGCTAAGCTCAATTGTGACTGAAATTGCACCAATTAATAATAATAATAATAATAATAATAATAATAATAATAATAACAATAACAATAATAAATTTTTATATCCCGCCCTCCCCAGCCGAAGCCGGGCTCAGGGCGGCTAACAACAATCAAATAATCAAACAATCAAATAATCCAGCATTCTAAAAACATTAAGGACATTTACATTTGAAACAGGGACATGGGTGGCGCTGTGGTCTAAACCACAGAGCCTAGGGTTTTCTGATCAGAAGGTCGGCGGTTCGAATCCCCACGACGGGGTGAGCTCCCGTTGCTCGGTCCCTGCTCCTGCCAACCTAGCAGTTCAAAAGCACGTCAAAGTGCAAGTAGATAAATAGGTACCACCCCAGTGGGAAGGTAAACGGCGTTTCCATGCACTGTTCTGGTTCGCCAGAGGTGGCTTAGTTATGCTGGCCATATGACCAATAAAGTGAGATGAGCGCCGCAAACCCAGAGTTGTCTGCGACTGGACCTAATGGTCAGGAGTCCCTTTACCTTTACCTTTACATTTGAAACACTTCTGGATTCCAGATTCTTTGTTAATTGTAGTTGCTGTAACCTCAGCTTGCGATAAACATAGAAGGGAAGGACAGGAATAATAATAATAATAATAATTTATTTATACCCCACTCATTTGGCTCGGTTTCCCCAGTTGTGCTTCTGGCTGTGGTTACGTTCTGATTTTGACAGAAGGCTTGTTTGAATTTTGCGCTCTTTCCACACTCCTCTCTTTCTCAAGAGTAGTTCTATGAGTCTAGATGCTACTGTTTCCTAGCAACCAGAAGCAGACAATCTCTCCCAAGTTCATCCAGAGCTTTGGCAGATCTGCTGCTTGTGTCTGGGAAGGAGACATGCAAGTGGGCAGTGGGCTGGAAGGCAAAATCACCTCCCAGGCAGGCTTTTAGTGACCACAGCAGTAGGTGAGGTGAAAGGTGGATATTCAGAAGACTGTTTTTTCACTGGCGGACATTGTTTTTCTTTACAGTTTAATTTTATGTTTATTCCACGGGGGTCAATAAAAGAGGTTTACTCACATCAGTTCACAGTTGGATTCCTGAAGGCAGACTTAGTTACAAATATGTACATGTGGATCTACCCCATATGGGGGAATAATCCCAGTGCTTTTGCTATCTGAGAGCTAGCAGAGCAGTCCTAGCTGAAAGCTGGTCAAACGAAGAAGGAAGTAAAAAAAAAAAAGTGTGCTGCATGACTCATCCTTTTATTACCTGGACAGGTAAGGTCACACCCTCCTATCACATGCAAAAGGAAGGATGCTCCAGCCAGAAGGAACAGGAAGTTTCGACTGGCTGGACCAAACATTCCCCTGCATGTCTTCTCTAGCATTACAAGGAATGTTGTACTTTACTGCTTCTCATGGATCACATCCCACACCATACAATTAGAAGGTACTTCCCTAGACCAGACAAGTGGGGAAGGCATGTTTCATGGGGTTACACTTCTTCTGAAGGGTAGTTTTGGGGTGCTTTTGAATCCATCACTGTTGCTTGAAACTCAAGCAGCTTTGGTGGTGCTAACGGCCTTCCATCAGCTTTGTCTGGTGGCCCAGCTAAACCAATGTCTGGACAGAGATAGTCTAAACTTCTGTCGTCTATGCTTTGGTAACGTCTAGGTTAGATGACTGCATGGGGCTGTCAGGTTGCTCACCAGGGCACCTAGCACCCAACCTGATCAGGCTGCCCATGCCACCACTTAATTTTTAGGCCTAATTCAAAGTGCTGTTTTTGACCTATAAAGCCTTGTGCAGCTCAAGACCCCAACACCTCAAGAACTACATAGAACGTCGTTCCCGCAGAAAGAAACTTATTACGGCTGCCTATTTCAGATAAACACATTGCAGCTTTTGCCTATAATCCAGAATGATTAAAGAGAGTTGTTATATCGCCCGCCCCTCATATTGGACAAAATGGCTCCGTCAATACAACCTATGAAGAAAGGTGTACATGACATTTTGAGAGCTCACACCTCTAATCCCGTATTTTAGTTTTTTAAAGGTTAAAAAGAAGAAGATGTTTACCAAAAACATATTTCAAAAGTACAAATCCTTCTGTGTGCCCACAGTCCTCTGATACTTCCCATTAGGTCTTATGAAGTCTTGTTATAGGTCAAAGTGGGATGTTGTTTTGGAAGTAAAAAACCCTGTGCTTTATCTTCTAATCTTATCAAAATATTGACTCAAGATCCATTAATATTCATCATTGCTAAGGGATAAACCAGCAAGGCTGTCTTGATGGAGGGTGATCAGAAGACAGTGATGGATGTGTCCGAAGAGCCTTTTCTAATATCTAACTTACTATGTTCAGACATGTGACAAATTATTCAGGATTCTCATTAGACAGAACAAAACTAAAGTCTGTTTACAGGCACTTTATAAAGGTGGATGGGAGTTCGCATCTTATCACTTAGCTGTCACAGCTGCAAAAGAAACACACCTCTAGTATTCCGAGTAAACATTTCCTTTTGACTCTATTCAATCTTTTATTGGGATTTTGCAGAACACAAAATTTCAGTAGCAAAGATGGAATGGTGTTTACTTCCAGCCTAAATCAACCCTCTTCTTATCCAGCTTAGTGGAATTCCAGGATTTTAAACCAAAAGTGAATTAAGTTTAGTGCCACACAGTAATAACAAAATAAAAATTAATAAGAATGGATGAGGCACCACTGCCAAGTTCTGCCAGGTGGGGTGAGAGAGGGAAACAGAAGGTCGTGATGGATATATGGGGATTGCTTCACCTATGAACACTCTTATTCTTTGGCAATCACTCGTAGTCGAGTAAGATTGTGTCCCACAAACATGGTTTTAACAATGAGTCTGTAAGTGACTGAGGCATTTTGCGCTAACTGTGAACCGCCCTGGGACCTGTGGGTATACAAATTTAATAACAACAACAGCTGCAGCTTCCAGTATTAGGCCCATCTTCCACTGCCAGGCAGAAGATTTCATTACAACTCTAATCAGTGCCAGACCCCCCCCCAAAAAAAAAAACAAAAAAAACACCTGGATGTACATTTCCAAAATATAAGATAAAATAACAAATAAAATAAAACCTACATACAGCAACAGTGTTTTGTGTTGTGTAGGCTCCTATGGTGTAAGTAATGGGTCCCACCTGCCAGTCTGCTCCCTAAAATATCACTGGTTTGCTCATTTCTATATATAGGGTGCCTACATTCTGCATGGGACATGGGTGGCACTGTGGTGTAAAACACTGAGCCTTGGGTTTGCCGATGGGAAGGTTGGTGGGTCGAATCTGCGCGACGGGGTGAGCTCCTGTTGCTGGGTCCCTGCTCTTGCCAACCTAGCAGTTCGAAAACACATCAAAGTGCAAGTAGATAAATAGGTACACCTCCAGCAGGAAGGTAAACGGTGTTTCCGTGCGCTGCTCTGGTTTTGCCAGAAGTGGCTTAGTCATGCTAGCCACATGACCCAGAAAAACTGTCTGTGGACAAACATTGACTCTCTTGGCCAGTAAAGTGAGATGAGCGCGGCAACCCCAGAGTCGTTTGCAACTGGACGTAACTATCAGGGGTCCTTTACCTTTGCCTTTTTACATTCTGCATGAACTGGTTGCATGGCAACACATGCAAATGGCTTTAGATACCTATTAGGTTCATAAATTGCCATATACAGTGGTAGCTCGGGTTAAGAACTTAATTCATTCTGGAGGTCTGTTCTTAACCTGAAACTGTTCTTAACCTGAGGTACTACTTTAGCTAATGGTGCCTCCCACTGCCACCGCCACACGATTTCTGTTCTCATCCTGAAGCAAAGTTCTTAACCCGAGGTAATATTTCTGGGTTAGCGGAGTCTGTAACCTGAAGCGTCTGTAACCTGAAGCGTATGTAAGGTAACCCAAGGTACCACTGTAGCACATATTCAACACAAAAAACAGTGACAATTAGTTGTTGAGATATATAAAGGGCCCTATTACCTTCAGTAGCTTAGGGCCTCATCAAATCTAAATCTGGCCCTGACTCGCATCCAGAGCAATCTTCCCTGACCCCAAATTGTCTCCCACCATGCCTGACCTGCAATTCCATATCCAAAGTGCAGATCCAAAGAGGTGATCAATCTGCTGTCATAGTAACGGAGGCTCTAGACTACACCTTAGCCATATGCACTTAGCCAACAATCAGGGAATACCACTCACTCCAACCAGCAAAACACTCTGTCACCTGCCTGCAGACATCCAACAAACAAACTGATACAGGTACAACACTCACATAGGTCCGCACTCTTGCTGGCACAAGATTGCCAGTAACTTTCGGAGCTCACTGATTTGAACGATTCCCTTTTTTTTTGCTTTGATATAACTGCATCGTGAAACTGCAGCAAGCCTCGTCAGGTTGACTGGTAAGTAATTGTTAAGCTTCACCCTAATTAGATCAATAAAAGTTAATCCATGAGAGAGCATAAATGAGGCTTCATAATTATACACTTAATTTAGGGAGAAGTAATTCTATTCACAATAAGTGGGATTATAGGACCTATTCCGTTTTCTTTCCTCCCTTCATTTGATCTTCAGATAAAACAAGTTAGGGGCGAATGGAGGATGTGCGCCGGACGCATTAGTGATTTAAGGCTATTTGCATGCTTAGCGGAGAAGAATTGGGGGAAAAGATCTTGAGAAGCCAAGTGCAGTGAACATATGGTTTTATGATTACATCTTGGTTCAGCGGGAAGATTCATAGATCTATTATAACAATGGACTGCATAAGTGTGTGAGCATTGCTAGTTGGAAATCAGAAATTTAGGAATGAGAGGGGAGGGGAGAATGTCTCATAGGACCCCTACAAAAGAAAGACTATTGTTTGTTTAATTTCACTTCCATGCAAGTATGCAACTATTTGACTGCTTAGATCTAGATGTGCCTCTTTGGCTGCTTCAATCTGCAGAACGTGCAGTTTTAGAAGTACCATTTGATTTTTATTTGTCATTTGCCATTCTTCAGGGGAGCAAGCCCATGCACAGACTGCTTACAAAGTTAGACCACATCCAAACTCTGTACAACAGCAGGACTTCTGGCCTAAGAGTGACAGAGAGAAAACAATCCTTTAAAATACAAGTTACACCAAGCTTTTTTTACGCTGGGTTGTCAGGTCACATGACTGAGTGGGATAGGCTTAGGATCCAGCCTAAATCTTCCACTTTGTGGACCTGTTCCTGCCACAACCCCAGAATGCCACTTTTTCAAGGCTTGTTGTTGTTGTTTAGTCGTTTAGTCGTGTCCGACTCTTCGTGACCCCATGGACCAGAGCACGCCAGGCACTCCTGTCTTCCACTGCCTCCCGCAGTTTGGTCAAAGTCATGCTGGTAGCTTCGAGAACACTATCCAACCATCTCGTCCTCTGTCATCCCCTTCTCCCTGTGCCCTCCATCTTTCCCAACATCAGGGTCTTTTCCAGGGAGTCTTCTCTTTTCATGAGGTGGCCAAAGTATTGGAATCTCAGCTTCAGGACCTGTCCTTCCAGTGAGCATTCAGGGCTGATTTCCTTAAGAATGGATAGGTTTGATCTTCTTGCAGTCCATGGGACTCTCAAGAGTCTCCTTCAGCACCACAATTCAAAAGCATCAATTCTTCGGCGATCAGCCTTCTTTATGGTCCAGCTCTCACTTCCATACTTCACTACTGGGAAAACCATAGTTTTCAAGGCTTAGGGCCATCTTAGTATCTTATGAGGTCGGCTCTACCAGCTGGGTCTTGGCTGAGCTGGAAGAAATGCTGGCTATTAGCAGCCGAACCAAGGGTGAGAGAATTAAGCTGCCATAACTCAGCTGTGCTAGGAACCTCCCAGTTCAGCTGCTGGAGAGATACTGGAACCTAACCCTGGCCATCCTTGCAGATCTTGTTATGAGAGTATTTCCTTAGTGATCTTGCTATAGGAATATTTCCTCTGAAACTCCCTTTCTACTGCTATATTGTTGCAGAGACTTTTAAAATTTCAGCACGCCTGCCTCTTTTACTGATTTTTACATGAGCAACCTGAACCTCACTTCCATTTTACACATGTTCATTGCCGATGTTCGGATCAAATCGTCATGTACAATTTGGTACACTGAGCATAAAGTGGGTGTAATATTTTAAAAAGTGAATAATCCCTCCACGACAAGCAAAGGGCGACTTTACCATTGATCGGCAATCGATTAGGCATTCTGCATGTCTGCAGTGTGTGATCACTAATTAAAAGGCAATGATTAGTGTCAAAGATTCTTCCATATCTTTCTCATTTGCAAAAATAGTGAAGACATTCTGTCTTCTTTCCCAAGCAAGAAACAGCTTTTGAGTTTAGTCAAATACTTTAAATGGAACGCTGTCTGATTCCTTGTATGGATTTGAAAACTATTATGTTGCTTATTCTACTAAAGCTGTGCTTCTTTGCACAAATGATTTATCTCCATGCAGTGTATTCTTCTTTCCTGTGGTTTGGTCCCAGTTCAAGGACTGTTATTGAACATTGCAATCCTATACATGTCTATTCAGTTGTAAGCCTTATTGAGTTAAATGGGGCTTACACCCAGGTAAATTGGGATAAAATTTCAGCCTCAATTAATAGGATTTGAAGTGCAATACCATGCGTGTTTACTCAAAAGGATGTCCTGTTAAGAGCAGTGAAAATGAGCCCCTTCTAAAGTTCAGGACTGCATCCTTGAGTTTATGGCAACTTTTCTTCCAGATTTCATAAGATGCAAGCCTTTCCATGGGTTGGGGCCATTCTGTGTTCTGCATCTTAGCCAGGTTGAGACAGGGGAGAATTACAAATTTAACTTTGTCTTGCAGCGTTAACATATTTTTGTATTATGGTTGCTTGTTATGAGATTTATTTCTGCTGTCTGAATTCAGCTGTGTTATTTCCTCTTTACAACTTGGTTGTAATAGAATAGGTGGTGAGTGATTTTTGAAACCAATTCCTTTCCTCAGCTGAACTGCCTCCAAAACCATTTGTGTCTCTCTGTGTGTGTTTATTTGCCTAATCTGCATTTGAGAATATGCTGGCTTGGTTTTAATGTTCTTTTTTAAGCACTCTGCATATTCTCCTTTATGTTCTCTTTCTGCTGACAGGTAAATCAAAAGCTGAAAATACTACCTGTTTTAAGTCACAACAAAATAATCGCTGCAATATATGATCGCTCCCCCGATTATAATAAGTGCTGCCATTAAAATTAATCCCATTACAGACTTTCGCTTTTACAATCAGCAGGTGATAATCATACATTTTTAAACCTGACATGATATAGCTATCATCACAAGACACGTTTAATCATTATGTGAGTGAGCACTTGGAGCGTTTAATCAGGTAGCTGCATATAATTGCCATTTGACTAGACACACAATTAAACTCAGCACTTCAAAAGGAAACTTTTAAAAAGTTTTTCTTTCCCCGTGTAAATAGATGCAAGATAAACAATTATTATACTAAACTAGCTTGGTAGGCCAGCAAGCGGCAGGTCCTGTATTCTGGTGTCTTTGCTATAACCCCGTTGCCCACTAGAGATCGGGAAGAAATTCAGCTTAGTTTTCACGTAAAGGCACAGACCTACTGCAGATTTTCTGAAACAATGTGCAGAAACACAGCCAACCTTCAAAATTTTGCTTCCTCCCAATTTTGTGATGGAGTTCTGCACCCAAACAATGTTTACAAAAATGCATGCACCAGGGCAAAGTGTGCATAGAAAAGCATATACTGGGCGAAAGGACACACAAATACATTGCATTCGGGGAAATCACTTTGCAACAATGTGTGTAACTGGGAAAATTGCGCACAGAAATGTAGAAATTTGCATCAGGGTGCTGACGAATTTTCACAAGGTCTTTTCGAAAGGAAAACTCGCAAACTGATGCGGCGATGCTGATTACTAAATTGAAGAGGGGAAACATTCAAAGTGGAAAGAAACCGAAATGGATAGATGTAACCACCCAAAATGCCCCCTCTATCACTCTTAGAACCAATGTACACATTCCATTACATGCATTTTAGCACTTCAGGTGAAGTGTGGCTTTAAATGGCAATTCCCTTTAAGGCAGGAGGGCATCTGGACTGCAGCTGCAGTGTACAGGGAGGGAGTGTTTAACCCTCCATTCCCCTGTCTGTGGCCTGACAAAAATCCCTCTTCATTGCTGCAGCTTGTCTTGAGGGGCACCTTCAAAAGCATGGAGGGGAGGGTCTTAAAGCCAATCCAGGCCTCCCTTGCTAACAGCTGCTCCAAACCCCCTTTATTGTTAAAGAATGTAGTTGACATCAGTCTAGACCCCGCTGCCTCTGCCTCAGCTTCCAACTGTATTTAACCCAAATCAATCCCCTTTACAGTGGGAGCATTACAGCGAATCCAGGGCTATTCTCTGCCCTGGTGGCTCTCATGTCTGACACTAGTGAAAAGCCCACAGCATGCTTTAATATATGCTTAATATGCTATCTGCCTTCCATGTACAGTGGACTGTCATTTCACAATACATGTTGCATGTGTTGGATCAATCCATCAACCTCTGATGGGTGATGTCAGGGAACTGCCATCGGAAGAACGGGAAGTGAAAGGGCTCACAGAGGTTGGGAGAGACTTATCAGCTGAGGAGGGGACCAGCAGGGGGAGAGAAGCAGCTCCAAGGGAAAGTGAGTCGGAGGGATGGCTCAGAGACACTTCCAGCGAAAACAGTGGGGAGGTTTCAGGACCTCCTATAGGGACACCCACTCCTCGCCGGAAACTGTCGCGCCGAGAGTCCAGAAGGCGCGTTTCCGTTAAGGAGCTTTTATGCTGGAGGAAATTCCGTAAACGCCCACTGTCGGATTCTACCAGCGACTGACGGAGCCATGCTTAAGGAGCTCCGTTACAGACAGAGGTTTGTGGACTTAGCCAAACTCTGAGGGACTAAGAATTTCGCGCACAAGCAGCTCATCATCCCATCACAGGTGATTTTGAAGGATTGGGTACGGCATCACTTTCTCTTTCTGTGTGTGTGACAGTATCCATACTCAGCAGAGTTACATCTCAACGCAGCTCCTTCCTTGGAAGTGTCTTCGGGGTTGAAGGTACACACAGTAGACAATAAACACTCATGGGCGCCATAAAGATTCAGTCAAGTGTGGAAGTTTACTTGACAGGCATAAAAGCATATTGGTAGCAATTATATACAGACATTCACCACTGCCATGGTCAAGGCATGCTTCGAGTCCAACAAGAGTCCAAGACTCTTTCTCTGCTTCTCTCACCGCAAGGCACAAGCAAGAGACTCACAACAAGTCACAAGAATTCACACAGAACCTTTGTTATCAGTACTTCCTGTCACACTGCGCATGTCCAAAGAACAGTTCCCACAGAAAACGTCCTTGCATAGATAAAACAATCTCGGCCTTCTGCTGCTTCTTGAAACTTCTTCTCTGTTCTTCTCTGTTTCTGGAACAAATGATTCTCTCTCACACAGAGAGAGAATATCCAACAGCATGTTCAGGGTCTGACTACTTCATTTTAATCCTGCAGTGAGGGGGGTGTACTATAAATCCCATTGGCTAGGGTATCTAGGAGTTTAACATGGAGGATAAACCATCTGGACCTGGTACTGAATGCAGAGTTTGGCCCACAGAAGGCCTTTTCACCGTGCTTTTCTCATGAAAAAAATTCTCATCCCTTGCTGTGTACACCTCAGGGTGATTTTGGTCATTGTATAGCCCGTGCCAGTTAGAGACCCAGTTTACTGGAATTTATGTGATGATGATTCTCACTTACTACTTGCTATATTATGATGCACCCACCCTCTGAGGGCAGCAACTGTAGAACACAATCTAAATGTGTGCCTATCTTTCCTGGAAAGCATTTACACCACAGTTACACCAATGGGGCACAACACGCACAGCCTCCACCATCCTGAGAAAACTTCTTAATCCTGATTTGGTTTGATTCTTTGGTAGATTTGCAAAAAGAAAAGCACACAACAATAAATAAATTTTAGAAAGGGGTAATAATAATAATAATAATGGTAATAATAATAATAATAATAATAATAATAATAATAATAATAATAAATTTATAAATTATTTCCCCAGCCACTCCGGGCAGCTCCCAACAGAATATTAAAACCACGATAAAACATCAAACATTAAAAACTTCCATATACAGGGTTGCCTTCAGATGTCTTCTAAAAGTCAGATAGTTGTTTATTTCCTTGACATCTGATGGGAGGGTGTTCCAAAGGGCAGGTGCCACTACCAAGAAGGTCCTCTGCCTGGTTTCCTGTAATCTCATTTCTCACAGTGAGGGAACCGCCACAAGGCCTTTGGAGCTGGACCTCAGTGTCCGGGCTGAACAATGGGGATGAAGACACTCCTTCAAAATTAGACACAAATGCACAATATATATATATTTATCTATCTCAAGTCTCCTTGCTCTCTGCTCTGCTCCCTGTCTTCCTGTCCAGGGTAGCCCTGCCCTCTGTCTGCACCTCAGAGCTGGCGCATCATGCTGGGCCTCTGCAGTGGCAGCCTCTGCTCCTCATCACCTGCTCTCCAGTAGCCACTCTGAGCTGCCCAGGTGAGGATTCTGTCAGCAGTGGTTATGGAGAAGCAATGGGGTGCTTCCTCAAAGCTGCCACTGCCACCACCACAGTCACTCAGGACAAGCGCTGGCTCATCCTCCCTGAGCTTGGCAGCAGCACTGATGGGAGAAATTGGGACATTCTGGGAGCAAATCAGAAGCCAGGATGCCTTTCATAATTCTAGGACTGTCCCTGGAAAACAGGGACACTTGGTGGGTATGGGAAAGCTGAGCATCAAAACCACCAATTAGGGACAATGACCATTCACCCCACTTCCCCCCCCCCCTTTGAGGTTCTAAGTTGCTTTTTTATTCTTCTCCTCCCCTATGTTTTCCTTCAAGGCTGGAACTTTGATTGATTCTAAGGCTAAATTATATACAGTATTGTTCATCAAATTTGTTAAGGGAACTTGGAGCCAATATTAGCTATCGATCATTCTGTTAAGTCAACACAGAGATGCGAGCATGTATTTGTTGTTGACAGAGCCATTAATGTCATAGAACGAAAGAAAGTAAATGGGGGGGGGAGGAAACTGTGGCAAGTGTTGCTCTGTAGTTATTGTATCACTGCTGTTGCTTCTTTTATCCTTTCTTCGACTTCTCCTTTGTTCACGTAATTCTCTTTGGGTCCTGGAGCCTTCATGCTTCATTTACTGTTGTTTCTGAAGGCTTCATCTAGGAATCGGGAAGATAAAGAAATATTCAGCACTGACTGAGAAAGGAGCACACTGGGGCAAGTGAATTCCTTTATGATTGTAACATGAGGAGATTTATAGCAATGGGCTCTCAATAATATATTAGAATTCTCCACTTTGTTGTGTGGGGAGTTAACATTTTTGTTAAATTTCCACACAACATTCGGTTTCTCGGCTGCCACCAATGACTCTCTTCTTTCAATATATTGTGAGTTTTATAAGAGTTGAATCCTGAGAGCTTCTCATAATGGGTATATCCATAGTTATTTCATTCTACCTGTGATGGTATTTGTTTCCCTTTTGACAGCTGGGGATATCTTTCTGCCAGTTGGAAGCCACCCAGACTGGCCAGCCAACATATAAATAATAAATAATTATATTATTATTATGGTCAGGTTTTCAAAAAATGAAAACATTTTGGTATTTGTGTTAGTTATTCCTACGGTCCCCTTTGTTTTTTTTCAGGTCTCAAACGCTATACAAGCCAACTGACAGATCTTATTCAAGAGATGTTCTCTTGGTTTAACTTGGGGAAGAAGGGCAGAGTTTGCATTCAAAAGTAGTAGAAATTATTTCCTGAAAGAACACAACATCTGAAGACACAACTTAAAAAAAAAATACATAAATACGTAGTTACATATAAAAAGCTTACATTAATGTGAAGTTACTAATACATAGGGACACGGGTGGCGCTGTGGGTTAAACCACAGACCCTGGAACTTGCCGATCAGAAGGTCGGCGGTTCAAATCCCTGCGATGGAGTGAGCTCCCATTGCTTGGTCCCTGCTCCTGCCAACCTAGCAGTTCGAAAGCACGTCAAAGTGCAAGTAGATAAATAGGTACCGCTTCGGCGGGAAGGTAAACAGCATTTCCATGCACTGCTCTGGTTTGCCAGAAGTGGCTTAGTCATGCTGGCCACATGACCCGGAAGCTGTATGCCGGCTCCCTCGGCCAATAAAGCGAGATGAGTGCCACAACCCCAGAGTCGGTCACGACTGGACCTAATGGTCAGGGGTCCCTTTACCTTTACCTTTACTAATACATATAAAGCAATATCAGTTCATTTCCTTCTAACACACCCTCCCTCTCAGCCTCTGCGATCTCACCCAGGGTCCAACAAACTCTCAGCTGACCCACAAAAGTCTCACAATGAGAAGAGTTCCTGGAAACAGTGGACATCATCCTAGTCTCTCACTCTAGTCTTGCTTTTTATGGGCAGCTACTTCCTCAGGCTCCCCATAGCTATGTCCCATTCATCTGCACTCTCCACACCCTGTTCCAGGTGCAGCAGGTTTTCTGAATTTCCCAGGGGGTCCAGAGGATGGGAAAAGGGCCCCACAACCACCACTCACACCTCTTTCTTCACCCTCTGTCCTCTCCTTCCCCAACTGCTTAATCTGCATATTCATGGTAGCATAAAATGTCAGCTTGTCATGTTAAGAATGGATTGAAAGCAAAAAATAAAATAAAATGCATTCCTCAGATTGTAATTTTATTATGAAACAAACATATTTCTTTTTTCCTGATCAGTATTCAATTAGCACTGTGTCCTCTTTTTTAAAAAAAAAAAAACTACAGGCTTAGCTCAATTATACACTGCATTTGTGCCGGGCTTTCCTCACCAGGGAGAATGAAATTTTAGTTTACTAATTTTGTCATGTGAGTCACAAGGCACATTTGGCGCAGTTTTAGATGTTACTGAGTACAGCGGGATGATTTTTGTGGGAGGGGTAAAGACTCTTGCTTCCGTTGTCTGGGCTTTTTGAACTTCTTCCTCTCTCCCTTTAGTAAAAACTGAAGTCACTCTTAGAGGGACTTCATTTAGCATGTTGAAAATAGGGAAAGATTCTGATGAGAGTTTTCGAAACAATGAAGCTTGAAGATAACTTTTGGCTTTTATGGAGATATAATTTTGATTTACGTTTGCCTTTGCTGGAAGTAACTGCAGGTATTTATCTTAATGACTCTGATTAGTAGGTGAACTTTTTTTCCGAAGCATTCAAAAGGTGTGCTTCAGTCACAGTCTTTTGTTTGCTACTTTTCTCTGGTGCATTTCTCTTTAAACGCTTAAGCACTTTCTAAAAAAAAGCCCTGAAAATGGGCATTTATTAGGTGTCAAATAAGTGACTTACTCAATTTCAGTAACAAGGCTAGAAATAAGAGCAGCAGCAAATATTGCAGCATCTAAAGCCTTCTGTTGTTTTTTCAAAGCCCTGTACCAATATTAACCATCCTTACAGCAATTGTTTCATTTTCATGTGAGCCTCTTTGTAGGACAATGTTAATCAGAAAGGGATATATAAATGAAATAACCTGAATTAACAATCCATATTTATAGAAGATGTAATAGCCTGGGGTCACCCATTGAGTTAGCAGCTGAGATAAAATTTGAAGCATGGACACTGTCTCAACCTCGTCATTACTCTAGGATAGCTGACATCAGGCATTCTACTTGTGTGTAAAAACAATACACAAGGAAGGACCAGGGCTGCATCAAGTATTGCTGCTACAAGCCTGCCAAGGCACACCCACTCTGGTAACTTGAGCTCAGGGCTCAGGTTAACCCTTTCATGCACACAGAGTCTGAGTCAGTTACTGTATATTACAACAACCTAACCTGCACAGGGTTTCTTTAAAATAAAGAACCAACCCACTACTAATGGATTCCTTTGCCCAGATTGTACCATCTCAACAAATTTGTATTTTTCAGCTCAGTCACCTTTATGCCTGAAGACAATATTTCTTCCACACTGCAGCTCACTTAAGGGCAGGCGTGTGTGTGGTTTTAGTTTGTGAATAGTAATAATAAAAAAATAGTTTTATTGATCACCCGAAAGCTTTCCACTCTTGTCATTGCGTATGCAAATTGCAACTTTGAATTGTGATGCCTTTGATACATCTTTCAGCTTCCTAGCATGGAACAGTTTAAAATAGCTTCTGTAAGAATCAATATCAGAAAAGAAGATAGCCAAAAAAGGTGTCTAAGATGTCATGAATTAACAGCACGTCTAGAAAACTCTGGAGAGAAATAGGTTCAGATCCCTTCCTAGCCATGAAACTCATTCAGTTATGCTGGGCTAATAATTCTCTTTCAACCTGACCTAAACTCACAGGGCTGCTGTGAGGGTAAATTGGGAGAGGCACCCTGTTCACTGCCTTCAACAACATGGTGGAAAGCTAAGCTATAAATATATATTAGCAAGCAGGCAGCCATTTTAGGTGCAATTGCTGATGTGTGGCTCCTTTTGGACCTGGAAGAAGTTAGAACGGAGGTGGAACGGGGTGCAGAATGCAGTGTAAGGGGAGTGGGGCTGGCATAACAGGGGTAGGGTGGAGCGTAAGGGGGTGGGGTGTGCTTATACACACTCTGCCGACGTGCACAGGGACCAGGAACAGAACCCCCACACAAAATGGTTGCCTCCTGTACTGAGAAAGTTGTCCTGTATTGCAGATTGATACATTTAAGAAGAATGGGCTCCAAGGAACAAAGAAAAGTCCCTAAAGCCAGCAAGAGTCACTCAAAATAATAACTGAAAGCCAATAAAACTGTGTGTGTGCTTGTGTTTGTAGGTGGAGGTGCATCAACCTTTTTATGGCCAGACAACGGAAAAACTTCGAGAATTCTTGATCCTGCATTATATGGGAGTTGAGCTATGCCCTCAATCATCGCTTTGTTGACAGTTCAGCAACAGTGTTAGAAGATCCAAAGACCCACTGGTCTGAGTGGAAAAAAAAACAACTAAAACAATTATAGTGTGGAACATTACAGGTATCTATTGATTGTTTCAAGGGGAAATTGCTATTCTGTCAAGAAGGTATTATGGTACACACATCACCTGGCCCCTGCTCCCTTTCACACAGAAAGTGCGTTTCTCCATCAAAGGCCATCAGCTGAAAAAGAGAAAATTATCTCATGGGCAATGGCCAACATGAAAAAGGTACCTGAAATTTCAGAACCACCACCTGTTCATTTCTTATTGATGGAATTTCATAGTTGCGAAATAGGACATTCGCACCTTTGCAAAAAGATATTGCTGAAATAAATTTACAGATGTATTTATTTTATTTAAAATCAGCATCTCTAAAGTGTTTAATAATTAAAAATAAAAAACCCCTAAGGGGTGTATACCGTTTTCAATATTAAAACAGTATCCATTAAAACAAAAATACAGCCTAAAATCAATATAAACACATAAAAGAAAATAAAAACATATTCATTGGATGCATACCCACATGAATCAGGTTCCAGTCTTATGGGTCAGAAAAGCTTGGGCAAAAATAAAAGTCTTTACAAGACATCTAAAGCAATGGATGGTGGATGCTACCTGCATGGAAGAGGGATGGACATTCTACAGAATGGGTGCAACAGCAGAAAATTCCCATTTTGGGGTCACTGCCCTGTGGTGTTCTTTAGGGTGGGGCGACACAAGTAGAATTCTCCCAGATATCTAAGTGACCTTGCAGGTCTATACAGGGACAGGCAATATTTCAGGTAACCTGGTCCCAAGTTATTTAATTGTTCAGTTTATATTTGAGATAAAACAGTAGATCTATTTCTAAGTAAACAAATAACTCTCAAGAGGTGCAGTTCATTAGTCTCATCATTGCTGCAGAACAAATGAATAATAAGTTTACTGCTCCTGAGGTTTTGATGAACAGTGGGTTTTCTGCTTGAAATTTGTAAGACAATACATGCCATGTCGCATATGATTTTTGAACTCTGAACAACTTTTCCAATAGCTCACTTGTCTTGCAGGGAACCAGATTACAATCCTATTTTGCCAGCCAGTCAGATATAAATTGTCTGACCAGAAAGGATGACACCATGCCGTGTCCAGCTCAGAGACATCCTTACCCAACTTGATGTGTATTCACTTGCTTCCCTCCTTAGGGATACCAACGATGTCCACAAAGGCAAATCTGTCAAGTTGCCGGCTGTCACAAATGCAGACACCAGCACCAAGGAGCGTCAGCATGTTAAACTCATTTGCTATCTCCTGGTTCATCCATTACCAGATGAACAGGGGATCTGATTCCAAGCACTTGAGTCTATGGGATGGAACCACCTGTGGTCAGATGAGAAAGATGACCTTATTTCCTGCAGACATTACCTGAGCAGCATGGGATCCAGACATGCCCCAGTCCAGGCTTTGTTAATACATCATCCGTCCCTGTGTCTCATTGACATGTTGATGCTTCCACAAGAC
This sequence comes from Podarcis filfolensis, assembly GCF_964270895.1. Taxonomy (NCBI): domain Eukaryota; kingdom Metazoa; phylum Chordata; class Lepidosauria; order Squamata; family Lacertidae; genus Podarcis; species Podarcis filfolensis. Next base: position 24,123,426 of record NC_139607.1, on the reverse strand, counting down.
AAAGAGCTTTCCTTGGTGGTCCTGAAACAAATTTGGATGAGGACAGGGCCTTCTGTGTATTGCAGTCACTCTGAACATAACACAAGGACATTCTTCCACACCAAAAATAGCAGACTGCTAAGAAGCATTGATTAAAACACCTTTAACACTTGAGGGTGGCTAGTTGGAAACTATAGAATGAAAGGCAACCCTAATTAATATTTATTATTTATTAAATTTATTGATCAGAAGGTTGGCGGTTCGAATCCCCGCAACGGGTTGAGCTCCCGTTGCTCGGTCCCTGCTCCTGCCAACCTAGCCATTCAAAAGCATGTCAAAGTGCAAGTAGATCAATAGGTACCGCTCCGGCGGGAAGGTAAACGGCATTTCCGTGCGCTGCTCTGGTTCGCCAGAAGTGGCTTAGTCATGCTGGCCACATGACCCGGAAGCAGTACACCGGTTCCCTTGGCCAATAAAGTGAGATGAGCGCCGCAACCCCAGAGTCAGTCACGACTGGAGCTAACGGTCAGGGGTCCCTTTACCTTTACTTTTCTTCTTTTTTTGCCAGTGCAACACAAAGCAACTTATGAAATTTTAAGCAGACGGACACGTACATACGTTAAGCCATTACATATAAACATTAAAACCTTCATTAGTCATTTTGATCCAGTGCAGATCAGTGCTGGCTTGAGACATTTAGCAGCTGTAGCAGAGCCCAAATAGTGCTCCCACCATCCCCTGTGAAGGTCAATTATTTACAAAGTCATTCTGTATTATGCAGACACCAATAACGGCCTTCATCTCTCTCTTCCTACCTTGACCCCACTCCACTGTCAATTCACCTGATCTAGATTTAATTAAGGCTCTGGCTCACTGTATGTTGAAGATTAGTTCTGAAAACGGCACCATAGTTGGTGCAGAACTGTGAGGGGTCCGGTGCCACATCTGCCAGGTTTCATGGGATCAGTTTCAGTTGCTGTGCTCTGAGGACATTGACAAAGTGGTTGCAGTGTACATCTGGGCATGTGTTCTCTTGACCTTTGGGGTCATTAAAATCTAGCTGGTGGAGGATGGCTGGGTGGGTCCAGTTGGGGTGGCTGAATGCATCATTACACAATTGGGGGGTGAGTGTTGGGTCAGTGTTTGTGCATTACTTCCAATAAATGTGCAAACTGTGTACCTGTGTACACAGGCAGTTGAGTCACACACCCATACAGTTATTCACAGGTCACGTTCAATGAGGGAACGTCATGTATACTTGCATACACAATAGCTGAGCTGCACAAATTAGCAACTGTACGCAAACACTTAGACATGATTTGAGACAGCATAACATGTGAACAAGTCTAGCAGCTGAGCTGCACACTTGTTATTCACATAGCAATTGAGCTGAACAAATCAACAAGTGTGCACTCTTTCACACAAACACTTTCTCACACGTGTAGACGTAGCTAGCATCTGTGCTCAGTGTAATGTGTGAATGATACTTGGGTGATGTGAGTAAGAGACATAGTTCAATGACAGCCACGAACTTTGTTTTCCTCACTTAACGTCCGGTTCGGCCTTGGTTTCTTTCAGCCCGCAGTTAGATTGATTTCTAACTAAACTGCCAATATGGTTCATCTGTTCATTAAATGTTTGCTGTGATTATTAATTAGCTTGTTAAAAGACGGGGTGTGCAGGCACACTTCTGTGCCTTTGGGCTATTCCCTTTCCAATTAAGCATTAGTATTTAATCTCTCCCACTACTTTATGAGGCAGTTTTAATGTTAAAAGGCAAGTTTCCACCAAAATGA